>NC_136065.1:708424358-711358328 GCF_964261635.1 Lissotriton helveticus
CCACCTATCTTAGGTTCACTCTCAGCCTGTCCGTATAGTCCTGGTCCGCACCGAGATACTCTTTCGGGGGTGATTCGAGCAAGTAGTAAATTAAAATAACATAACATTGTTTAACTCCACCTTCCAACCATCAAGCTTGACTCCAGCTCATCGCTTAGGGGTCAAGTCAGTTCAGCTTTCCGGAGCCTTTGTGTTCCGGAGGGGTTACCCACTGGGTATCTTTCTTCCTTGGAGCTCCTTCAGGAAGGCACCATCTGCTAGGCCCTGTCCTGTATCAGAGGCATTGTGGCTACTGGAAGGGGTCCTCCATATCTGTGGCAGGTTAAGTCTGTGAAGACTAGACCATTGAGGCTGAGAAGTAGCATAAGCAACCAAACCAGGTATCAAGACCTTGACAAATGGCTTGTTAAACACACAATGGTTGCGTCATAGCCCTTTAAAGACCAGTTAGATATAAGAGACAGTTGCAAATAGCTATATAATAAAATTGTTGGAACCAGTGATGGGAAACTAGTCTATCATCCAGCAGTGATGTACAATGCCTACAAATTGCTCCAATTAATAAATGACCCCTCTGAGATGGCAAAGCCATATTAGTAAGAGTACTAAAGGAGATTACAGTTTTAGTTGTCTGATCAGCCAGGACAGTTACATTTGAGAATGACCATGTTGAAAATATGAGAAATTGGGTTGTTGGTTGACTGGGGTGTGAGCCCTGGTCAAGCAACAACCACATTACCTGACAGGGGAGCCAGAAAAAGTCCCTAAATTAACCTGTGCTATCTATTTAAAAATTGTTTTAGTAACTATTGGTGTCTAAAAGATCAAAGTGTCAACCGCGGACATCTAGTTGTGCAAGCCTTGGTCAAAAGTGAAGAAGTGGATTGGACCCTGTCAGCGCCTACCTTCAGTCTTAGAAAGAATTTTGATGAAAAAGTTCTGAAAAAGTAAAGTTAAGTGGGGTAAGGCTGCAGACGAGGAGAGAGCTTCGTCATCAGGGAGCCGCTGGATGAAGTTGCGGTGAAGATTTATACGTTCAGACTTAGTCACTTTTTTAGAAGTGGAAAATCTCCAGTGGGACGAGGCAGGAAACTGTAGCCGGTGAGATTTCCAGGACCACTGAACACTAACCGGCAATGAACCTCAGGAGGATAGACAAGCAGGTTGGTCCTGGTCTTCCCTCATATTTTCAAAGCAGTTTTTAGCCCAACATTTTGTAATTCCCAAGTTTGGATTTTGGCTTTTGTAGTAATGAGGTCCACACGTTGTGAGGTTCCAGAATGTTTATTCGGTTCAATTCAACATAGGTGCTCCCTGCTTGACAGGATCGTGACAAAACCTAAACATTCTACTGCTGCCTTCAGGTGACAGCACGGGCCATACCAAGTGAGAAGGAGGCGAGGGGGGGACAGGGAGGAGTGGGAGGAACCAAGGGATAAGTTACAACACATCATCCTCCCTAGGGAGACCAAGAAGGGATAGGGAAAGGGGCAGGAGACAGCTGTAGGTGGGAGCGGGGTGGAGAAAAGGAAAGAGCGGGGGAAAGCGAGAGAGAGAGAGAAAGAAAGTAAGAGAGAGAAAGACAGATGGATACAGAAGTGAGAGATAACATCAGATGCGCAAACAAGCACAACGGTGGGTCCTGCAAAGAAGACCTTATCCCCGGTTAAACACTAGGGTCAACCTGGAAGGATGAACCCATGGCCTCTACCAAAGCTGGCAGAGAGCCCCTTAATACAAGTTAAACTGTCTATGTAAGGATGGGGTGGTATAATCCAGAGACGGGTGGGTTTGTTGCCTGAGACTCTATCTACTCTGCCCCCCCCGTTCCTACCAACCGTTAACTGACTCTGAATACCCTTCACCCTCCTGGTTATATCTAATGGAGACGGGTACTACGTGGGCTAGACACCCCAACATCCAGTCTTCCCCGACCCCCCTTAATTCATAACAAGAAACTATTAGACAACATGCTCCTAGTAATACAAGTGTCTGTCCTCCAGAAAATCATGTAGACACTGGTAATAGATCACAACCCCATAGTCATAGCCTAAGGGACATCCACTTCAGACTTCTAGTTATCCTCAGTTCAAATTTCACAGGTGGAGTTACTGTCAACGAGGGTTCTTAGTTCTGTGATGGCCAACCTAAAGTCCTGACCTTCCTCCAAGGTGGAAGCATGGACTACCCAGGCGGATGCTGCAGGGTCTACTAATCCCTTGAACTCCTGCTTTTCCGCTACACCATTCAGCCACCAGTCAGTTAATAAGTTTACTTCGAGGTGTGGGCATTGAACCTGCTTGTGTGTCTCTTTACCCTCCTCCTCTGTCTCCTCATAATCTACCCAGACCCCAGCGGCCTCTTTTACTATTGTGCTCCAGACTTCTCTCCCTCGTACCATCACCTCCATCCAGGTGAGCGATAATAACTTTAAGATCCTTTTTCTTGGGTAGTTTCCTGGAACAGACCGCACTGCGTCTGCGCCTTCTAACACCACAGGCTTCATTCACATTTTCATCATCGTTATCTGGTCTTGACCATCCTCCCACTTCGGATCTCTTTCCATACTCAGTACCTGAACCTCTGGACATGGGCTCAGTCAATGTAGTTTCATGCCACTCTCTCCAAAAATTGTGTCGAATATGATTACACTTTTCCTCCTCTACTCGTTTAGTTAGATTTACCATACATTTTCCTTTTCTAACAAATTCATTTTTTTCCCTAACTTCTTCACTTTTTTCCTTCACCGATTCCTTGCTTATATTCTTTCTCCCTTCTTGTCCTTTATATGTACCATGTTTTACTTTGAGTTTGTCCGTAACCGCTTCTTTTTTCCATTCCACTCTCCAAGCAGTTCCTTTCCATGCCACTGCGACCTTAGATGGTGGCGTCTTTTCGTTTAACAGCTCAAACCAGGCTATTTGTGTACTGTTGTTTCTCGCCAGATCACTCATGTGTTCATTACTTTCTAGGTATATCATTATTCTTAATTTCTTTTGTTCCGCCCCTCCCAGTTCGGAGGGTTCATTTTCTGTGATGTAAATCGTTCTCCTTGTACTTCTCTTCTTGTATCTCAATTCCAACTCTTTGCCCCCTATTATGTTAATGTCATCACCTATGTACGTTTTCAGGGATATGTTGGTCTCTTTGAGTTCAATTCCAAATGCTTCAGCTAACTTACTTTTCCACCAACTCGTGCTCACCGTAGAATAATGTGACACTGAATCAGCTACTATGTCAATTTCACTTCCTCCTAAGTTGATAGTACACACAGGGTTAGCTTTACTCTTGTTCATCCCCACTTTGTCATCCGTGTCATCCCTGATAACTTCGTATCTTTGTACATCACGAGACATCACTTGCATATAATGATCCACTATGTTTCCATAACTTCTTCACGAACATTCCTTCCAGCTCCCTCCTGGTCCTTCTTTTCAATGTTATTGTACACTTCGTCCCCTCCTGCACCTAAACTATTCAACAATATTTCCACCTTTTCATTAGGAAGTAATGGTTGTTCCTCTTTTTCTATTATTGCTACACAATTGCGAAAATATTCCTTCCACTCTTCCCATGTAGTTGTTGTAATACCATCCCTTTAAAAAAATGGCTCAGGTGGTGATAAATTATACCTTTTGTTTATATCCATGTTTATTTTGCTATCGAACCAGATTTATAGAACACATTCAGTAAGTTTCTCTCTGTACGATGTTATTATCGATGCACGCAATAGGTGACGATTGTAGGTAAGCCAAATTCTCACAATTCCACCCAGCGCGATGGCGTGATTGCTCTGAAGCACAGTTATCATTCACCTTAAGTAGCTCTCAAAGATTCCTCCTCACAAATTACTTCCGAAACTACTGATAACCCAAAAATTCTCTTTCCAAGGATAGACCAATAATATTTAGTTTGGTTACCTATAACAACTTTTGTTTTATATTATTTTAAATTCCTGTATTATTCCCTTTTCCTTTGAAGTTTGACAAAATGTACTTGTTTCCAGAAATTCCTACCGTTTTATTCACCTTGTAACTACAGTTCACTTTTACTCATTCCTGTATCTCCTTTTAATCTTTATACACTCGACTGGTGCACTTTGGGATTAGCTTCCTGTAATGTTGGGTTTCTTTAACATGCACCTTTTCCTTTAAGGTTCTAGCTTCCCTGCTCGGGACGCTTCATGGAACAAGAATGTTGTATAATTCTTAGAATAAGAATGTGACTTGATTCTAGGTCAGTTACGACCTGTGGCTGTTGGTGGATGAGGCGATTAAACTATACTCGAGAACTACTCCTCGTTTCATGCTTAATTTATTTCCGGAAACACCACATTAATATTGGCGACGATCCTACCTCGATGCCTCAACACACAGCCTTCCCCGAATCGATCTTCCTCCCCAGCGGCTGATTTACTTGAAAAGGAAGCGTTGTCTTCCCAGCGGCTGATCAAGCGAGTCAAGAAGACGTTTGTTGACTAGATGGTGCGGTGAGGAGTACAGCGGGAGGATATTTAAGTTAAAAGGGGACTTTAAAAAAAAAAAAAAAAGGAAAAAATAACGCGCTCCGCGTTAACGTTACAGTTTAAAGTTGCTCGTGCTGCTCGCGTGAAGGAGCACGATCGGAATTCTAAAACGTAGCGCGTTTCAGGAAAAGCCTCACTGCGGGTCAGTGACGCACTGCGCACACGTGCGCTTCTGTGACGTAGGACGCTGTGATTTAACCGCGTCCTTTGCGTTTCACTGACAAGCATAATTGGAAAAAGAACGAGTATTATTTAAACGTTCTCTCCAACAATTCCAAGAAAGGAACAAAGCTTTGTTTAAGGAAACAGAGGAAAGGATTATCTAAACGTTCTCTTCTACAATTCTAAGAAAAGTACATTGTTTATAGAAACAGATGAAAAGAACAATATCTCTGTTTTACGTAGTCTTTATTCCTGATGTTACATAAAAAAAAAAAAAAACTGAAAATAAAGCAGAGTTGAGGCGAAGAAGTCATTGTTACATAACGATACCTATTAAAGGGACAAGTTTTTTTTATTCAAGTAAAATCACATGTTATAGGTGAATCTTTGAAGGAAAACAATAATAAATAGTTACAAAGAAGAACACAGTCTGCATTACAATTCAAAAATATTAGTTCATATTTTTCACAAAAAAAAAAAGGAAAAATGCAAAACGTAACCCAACCTGCATTTTTTTTTATAAGTCCTGGTGAACCAAACGTGAAATGGCAGAAATGGAAGAAAATATTTGCGAATTACGCAAGAGTATGTGGCACAAACCTAAGTGCAGAAAGAAAACACTCATTATTATTACACTGCTTAGGAGGAGAGGGTCAGGATGTACTAGAGCATTTACCAGAACTCACAGCATCGGAACAGAGGAACTTAAATGAGTACGAGATAGCCATAGAACAGTTAGATCGTCATTACCTCCCAAGGTTAAGCACAATAATGGAAAGATACCATTTTGGTCTAAGAGGTCAAAAAAGGGATGAGTCAGTTGAAGACTATGTATCTGCTCTAAGAAAATTAGCTTCTTCATGTAAGTTTGGTCAAACTTTGGAGGAAAGAATAAGAGATCAGTTCGTATTGAAATGTGCTCATGACAGTATTCGGAAGGAACTATGGCTGAAAGATGAACCACCTTTGGAAGAAGTACTAGTAATAGCAAAGCAAGTAGAGCACATGACGAAATGTGTGGATGAATTAAAAGGAGAAAAAGAGAAGTTGGTTGAACCAGAGAAGAAAACTGAATCAAAGGTTGAGGAAGTTGTTTGTCAGGTCAAAAAAGAAGATAAGGTGGACAGTGGAAAAAATGACAATGGAATGAGTAGATTTAATTCGAATTTTAATATGTCTAACAAATTTTCTTGTTTCAGATGTGGTAACAATGGTCATTTAGCTAATTCTCCAAATTGTCCTGCTTTGAAATCTATTTGTAATGACTGTGGGAGAAGAGGTCATTTTTCAAAATGTTGTAGAACAAAGGGAAACAAAAGAGATAATACTAGTAAGAGATGGTCTCAACCACAAGTGAAAACTGTGACTTTCCAGATTAGTAGTGGTCCATTAGAACATCCCACACATTTAGTTAAAGTGGATAATGCCATGATTGAGTTCAAATTTGATTCATGTTCTCAAATCACTATGATTGATGAAGATTTGCTGCATAAAACTTTTGGAAAAGATGTAAAGCTATTCAAAAGTGATATTTTACCCTTAGGTTATGGCAGCAAACCGATTAAGATTTTGGGATATTTCATGGCCACTATGGAATTGGGATGCAGAATTATTCCAGGGAAGATTTATGTTACCAATTTTGGGGATGCATTAATTAGCTGGAGAGACCAACGTGATCTAGGTGTAACACTTAATCCGAATGCCTCACCTCAGGTACAAATACTAGAGGTAGAAAACCTGTCTGATATGTTTGCAGAAAAATTTCCATCTGTATTTAAAGATGAGTTAGGATGTCTAAAAGACTACAAGCATTGTATAAAGCTTAAAAAATATGCGATTCCAATAGTTGCAAAGGTAAGAAGGATTCCACTTGCTGAACAAGTGAAAGTTCAAAAGGAAATTGAAAAGTTAATTGCAAACAACATAATTGAACCAGTAGAAGCAACAGAATGGTTGGCGCCGATTGTAGTAGCAAAGAAGCCAACTGGAGAAATTCGTTTATGTATTGACTTAAGAGCTTTAAATAAGGAGGTGGTAGTAGACAGATTTCCGCTACCCAATATAGATGAGATCGTAGGTACGTTAGAGGGTGCAAGGTACTTTTCTACCCTAGATCTGGCATCTGCCTACCACCAGGTAGAATTGGATACCTCTTGTCAAGACTTAACCGCATTTATAACACCCATGGGTACTTTTAAATTCAAAAGAATGCCTTTTGGATTAATATCAGCGGCCTCTGTATTTCAGAGAATCATGACACATATACTTAAAGGACTTCAAGGGGTAAAATGTTATCAAGATGATCTTTTAATATTTGGGTCAGACATGAAAGAACACAATGAGCGTGTGTGTGATGTGTTAAAAAGGTTGTCTGATTCTGGTTTGTCTCTCAAAAAGGAGAAATGTAAATTCGGTTTGGAGGAGGTGAATTATCTTGGTCACTGCATTAAGAGTGAAGGAGTTTTTCCAAAATCAGACTTAGTTACTTCTATCGATAACATGGCTGAACCAGTTAGTAGGGATGAATTGTTATCGTTTCTCGGTATGGTAGAATTTTATGGAAAGTTTATTGTACATTTTGCAGATAAGACAAAGAATATGAGGAGACTCACTGCTAAAAGTGTTACGTTTGACTGGTCAGATGAGTGTAAAAAAGAATTTGAGGGGATAAAAGAAGAATTAAAGAAGGCTCCATGTTTACAAGCATTTGTCCCTGGCTTACCTACATACGTATTCACTGATGCAAGTGATAAGGGATTAGGAGCAGTTTTGGTTCAAAACAAACATGGTCATGATTCCCTAATTGCCTGTGCATCCAGATGTCTTCGTGGTCCGGAACTAAATTATTCCGTTATTGAAAAAGAATCTTTGGCAATATTTTGGGCACTTAAGAAATTCAAGAATTTGGTTTGGGGAACTAAATTTATTGTCAAATCTGATCACAAACCTTTAAAAGAAGTTTTTTGTAAGAAGGGTTTAGATTCTATCTCTTCAAGGATTAGAAGGTGGATAATATCTTTACAGGAGTTTAACTTTGAAGTACAATACTTACCTGGTGTGTCAAACAAGGCTGCGGATTGTTTTTCAAGGTTGGTGAAAGGTGATAATGTATGTTGTGATGAGGAGTACATCGATGAAGATGACTATCTCAATGTTTGTGAGGTTACAGAGGGAGTAGTAGGAAAAGATGAGTATAAAGAAGAATTGTTAAAAGATGAAGAGTTGATTAGAGTATTAGCCTTATTAAAGGATAATAAACGTCTAGACAAACCATGGTCTCTGGTCTCCCAGGAGTTATCCATTTCTGATGGCATGTTAACTCGTGGTTTAAGGCTTGTGCCTCCTTCTTCTTTGAGGAAAAGGTTATTATTACATGCACACTCTGGTCATTTGGGCATAGTAAAAACCAAGGAGATGATACGTACCCAATTTTGGTGGCCTGGTATGGATTTAGAAATAGAACGTATGGTCAGAGATTGCGTTGAGTGTTGTGCAAGTGACAAAATTCTAAAAGTCAGACAAATGCCAATGGTTTGTAGAGATTTACCCAATCATCCTTGGGATGAATTAGCGATTGACATTTTGGGTCCCCTCACAGGAGTATCTGATACACCTTATCTGATTGTTTTAATTGATTTATACTCACGTTGGATAGAGGTATGTGCTGTTAATGACATAACCTCAAGTTCTATTATCAAATTTTTATCTGATATATTAATGAGGGAGAGCTTTCCTAATAGCATTTTATCGGATAATGGTCCACAATTTTGTTCTACCACGTTTGATGCTTACCTTAGCAAATGTGGTATAGTACATAAACGTTCATCGTTATACCATCCTGAAAGAAATGGTGCTGTTGAGAGGGTCAACCGTACATTAAAGGAATGTATTCAGTTAGCTAGAGCTAGTGGTTTGAATTGGAAAGAAGCACTAAAGGAAAGAATTGATGCATACCGTTGCTCCCCTCACTTGACCACTGGAAAATCCCCTTTTGAACTATTCAAGGGAAGAGTTCCAAATACAATGTGGTGTCCAGGATGGATGAATCTGAAAAAGGGGTTTGTTGATAATCGTGTTGGTACTTGGAGAGAGAGAGAAATAGAAAAGCAAACTTGTAGGAAAACATGCTTTGACAAAGTTAAATGTGTTAAGTTTCATGAAGTAAAGGTAGGTGACCTTGTAAAAATAAAGGCACCTGTTGGGAGAAAGTCTTGGTCAAAATACACTAATGTCAGGCCTGTCATTAAAGTTTTTGGTAATGCAATCAAAACACAGGATGGGAGGATTTGGAACAAAAGTCGAGTTGTGGTTGTTAAGTCAAAAAACATTGCTCATACTGACTGTGATTCTGACTCTAATCTTCTTGGTACTATTAACCCTTCTCCATCCTGTTCCAACTTTTCATCCAATAATCGTGGGAGGAGTCAGAGATTACGCAGTGCTCCAATGTATATGAAGGATTACGTGTAGGCAATGTTCATTTTTCCTCTATTTGTTAATTCCTTTTTGTCTTCTTTTAACTTTAATTTTTGCGTCTTAAGTTGTTGTAAAGAAGGGAGATGTGTAATGTTGGGTTTCTTTAACATGCACCTTTTCCTTTAAGGTTCTAGCTTCCCTGCTCGGGACGCTTCATGGAACAAGAATGTTGTATAATTCTTAGAATAAGAATGTGACTTGATTCTAGGTCAGTTACGACCTGTGGCTGTTGGTGGATGAGGCGATTAAACTATACTCGAGAACTACTCCTCGTTTCATGCTTAATTTATTTCCGGAAACAGCACACTTCCCTTCAAGACTTAACACGCGCGTTTAATTTGCTAACCTACACGGTGTCTTCCTCACTCAAAATGGCCCTTAGACGTAATTACGTTATGACGTTTGCTCTTGACTGAACGCTGGAGATCTGAGGGGATACTCAATTCAAACGCTTAAAGTGTCACCTTCCACCTTTCCTTCCCTTCGTTTCGAATATTACACTTTAATGTCTCTTTTTGTTGCTCCACCTCGCCGCGTTATTTATTTGACGCCTTTGTTATTTTAATAATAAGCACATTCGCGCTCTTGTTCCGTTAAAATCTCAGAGAGAAAACATCTGCTATAATACCAATTATGCACTTCTTTTAATGTAAATGCTCATGCGCATTGACCTCGCGCTGCGTGTTTTAATGTTGAATACTCAAAGTCTCTATACCACCACACGCTCTCCTACGCGCCTGTCTGCTTCTGCTATTGTTTATTTTCAACACAAATCAGCCTTTGTGATTTTTCAATTCTCCATAGAGCTGCTCCCCCTCGCGCTCAGCCGTGCTTCACATAAATTCAAAATGCGGTTTCAGAGAATAGATTGCTCCCTGCCCCGCTCACTTCTCGTCCTCCTAGCCACCAAGACTCACCCATAAGCCTTT
Organism: Lissotriton helveticus; assembly: GCF_964261635.1. Taxonomy (NCBI): domain Eukaryota; kingdom Metazoa; phylum Chordata; class Amphibia; order Caudata; family Salamandridae; genus Lissotriton; species Lissotriton helveticus. Next base: position 708,434,451 of record NC_136065.1, read on the forward strand.
CGCAGATTCACGTGTGCGTAAGCTCCGGGTCTTCTAATTCCTTTCAGTCGACACTCTCTGATGCTGCTTTAATACTACGGTGTAGTTACGTTCCTTCGCATAGCACTGAGGAGAGTCACACTTCTTTCCTTCCGGCAGTTTACCCCAACGAGGGAAACCGCCACTCTAATTGTGCCTCACTTTCCCATAACACGGTTGAATTGTCATGCGCTGCTCTATTCTTACTGGAGATTTTCATGCGCTTTCATGCTAAAAATGGCCACAAGGCGGCAGTGCATTATCCAGTTTGGTATTGGGTTTGCGCTGTAGCTATGAGGAGAATCTTATGAATTATGACGTTTACTTTGGCTGCGCTCTGATGATCTGAGGAGAGTTTCACTTAGAACGCTGATTGCGCTGATTCACCTCAAATTCAATTGCGGCAACAGAGAACACTTCGTACCCTTGCCTCGCTCACTTTTCAACTCAGTCACCAAGGCTCTTCACATAAGTCTAGCGCAAATTCCAGCATTAAGCAACTAGGGTTCCTTATCACCATAAGTTTTCTCACGATAAACCCAAGTCCAATTCCTTTTTATTTTATTTCCAATTATCGGTCACTCTTCTTATGCAACACATCCAAGGCTCATTTTATAAACTTCAAAACACGGTGTCAACGATTTTAAATTCGTTCCCCGCTCCGCTCAGCTCTCCTCACTAAGCTTAAACTGCTCACCTCATGAACTTTCGCCTTTTCCAGTGCTCATCTACCTGGGTCTTACTTCTCTTTACTATTTCATTTTCACACGAACGCCCAAGGTAAATCATCAATTCATTTCTTCATATTTTCTTATTCCTCGTCCAAGCTCATACAATTCCAGGGGAGAGCACCACACTGACCCTGGCTCAGCTCAGTTTCCTTCCTCGCCAAAAGTGTAGTAATGAGGTCCACACGTTGTGAGGTTCCAGAACCTTTATTCGGTTCAATTCAACATAGGTGCTCCCTGCTTGACAGGATCGTAACAAAACCTAAACATTCTACTGCTGCCTTCAGGTGACAGCACGGGCCATACCAAGTGAGAAGGAGGCGAGGGGGGGACAGGGAGGAGTGGGAGGAACCAAGGGATAAGTTACAACAGCTATCTGGTCAAATTTAGCACCACCACCAAGGGTTCACGACTGGAGATGCACCACTTGGGTGATTAGGTCTCACTCAGACTGGATCCAGGTGTGGATTCAAGATGATGGGAGCCTGTTATGTCCCTGTGGCTCTGAACAGTAGGCCAGTAAAAGTGTAGATTCAGGGCTCACGCTGCAGAGAAAGCCTCTGAGAGTTCAAGGCAGGCTCCTGGCGGCAAAGCAGCCCTTCCAGTTGCAGCAAAGCAGTCTTGTGGAGTGCAGAGCAGACCGGAGCAGCAGGCATTCCTCTGAAATTCTTTCTGCAGGTCCAATAGGTGAACTGAAGAGAGGAACAGAGAACCCTATTGTTATACATGGTGCCTTCTTTAAAGCTGGGATTGGTTTCTAAAGGTTTCTCTTTGAAATGCTTGTAATTTTCTGACTCCCCTGCCCAGGCGGAGATGAGAAGTCCTTTGTGTGAACACAGAGCACAGCCTATTCAGTTGCAAGTGGGGCTGTGCCAAGCTCCGACCCCCCACTCACATCCTTTGAGCAGATGGCCCTTTTAGGCAGACATAATCCCTCTATTGTATGACTCTCTGGGAAGAATTCACAAAGTCTAACTGCCAACTACTTCCAGCCATGTGACCAAGGGCAGGCTGCAGCCACCAAATGGCTATGGACAGAAGAATAGTTAAACAAAAAGTGGTTCTGTCGGGTAAGACAGATTATTTGAAGGATGCTCATAGATGCAAATGAAAACAAAATCAGCTCTCTGATACATGAACGTACGTTTTTTGAAGAAATAAATGCTCAAAAAACCAAAAACAATGTCATAAGGTCAAAGCATTGTATTATCTAAATTATAACAGGGTTGCTTCCATATACATCCGAATTACTTCATTCAAGGATAGATTTTCAATACATGGTGAGACCGTGTTACAGGTGTGCAAATTTGTGACTTTTTCGTGAAACAAGTGCTCAATAGATGTGATGATATATACAGCGTGGAAATATAAATCTATATACATATATACAAGAACGGTGTCAGGATCCCTAACACCTTAGATTTAAATTCTACAAATGTCTGTGACCAAAAAGACTCTTGCGGTATTAAAGGGCTGAAGACTGGACATCAGTGGTCGAGTTGGTGGCATTTGCGCAACTGCAAGATGGCCGCTAAGGTGCTGAGGTCAGTGGTCTAGTCTTTTTACATATCCTGAGTGAGGCTGATGTGACGCGCGCACACCTGAGGTATTGCGCACTTCACTGAAGCGTTTCCCCGAAGAGGTCGAGTCTTAGTGCGCCCATAGAATTTGAAGTATAGATTCCCAGAGAGTATTAGAGTTTCGGAGCAAGAACAGGAAGAATTGAGGTATAGAAAACGTTTTCGGAGTTGTCAACGTATCCAGAGTCCGTGTTGGAGATAGAGGCAGAGAGAGACAACCTTGACGTGTCTACGGAGCTTCGCTCATTCTTCTGAGGCAGAGACTGGCGGAGTTTCATTTCTACCACATCAATAATCAGACTGAGAGCTAAGTGACAGAAAGAGAGCTTTCTTTTGGAACTAATGTAGATAATAGTTTTATTCTGTTTAATGAATCGTCAGTGCTGACAAGAGACTGTGAACTTACCTTTTCTTTAATATTTACGATGTATTCCAACCTGTGAAAAGAAGAAAGCGAAAAATAAACGACAAGAGACGTCGGTTAAGGCAGCGCAGGGAGCAACACATTCATAGAGAGGAAACGATAGTGAAGAAAACTTACCTGAGATATATTCCGTGTGGTTACACGCTAAGGAGAAAAAGAAAAGAACGCAGCATTAAAATACTGAAATCAATAGAACACTTAATAGAAGAAAATCGATAAAGTTAATAACAGACAAGAATAAGCATAAGGAACAATCCTTCCCAAATACCTGGTAGGTCACAGAATTGAAAAGAAACATTAATAAGAATATAGGGAGGAACTAGGTGACTGACTCCATTCTTAAATGTCTTGCAGATGTAACACCCAAACTTCATATTAAATCAGAAAGACAATATCAGGCATAGAAGAGAGGCAAGGTGCTAAGAACTGTGGGTAGGTAGTCTTACATAGGAAAATTAAATAGGAAATAAGGTACTAGAGTAGAGTAGTGAAGGGAAACATATCATTGTTGTGTATTAGTTTCCTAGGTGTCTTCGATAGGCTGAGGAAAGCTGAAGAAGAGTACCAGATGGAAATCAGAAGGTTCAGGACCTGTCTCTTCTTGTTCTTTATTATTTTATCCACTTTCCCCCCTTCCCCCTCGCTGATCAGTTAGTGCCAAAATCCTTTCTGGCCCTGAGTGATTGGTAGTGGGAGTCGGGAAGTTAGCAGCTTCTGTTCCCGTGCAAGAATTACAGACAGAGCAGGAAATATTAAAGGTGAGCTCTGACAAACGGTTTCTGGATGACCAGAAGTTGATTTGATTTCAACCAAGATTCCTATGGTTTCTGTGGGGATCCTGGTGATTCTGAACCTAAGGATGCGTCGACGTTTCGACCCTTGTGCGCCCCTGTAGGTGGTTGCGGCGGGTCTTTCTCAAGACAGGAAGGGGGGACAGTCTGAAAGGTGAAGAGAGACCGTGTATCAGAGAGACTGGCGGTGCCTGATTAGTTAAGCACACATGTGAGCTGAGAGATAGGTGATACTCACTTAAAAGGTAAAGACAGGGTTTCCTCAGTCTGATTCAGTGAGGCTCAGTGGCCCATCGCATCTGTGGAGGAGGATTGGAAACTACTGTCAAGACGTAGCGCGGGCAACATCAGCTACTCAAGAGTGCTCGTTTTGAATTAATCGAGGTGCGCTCGTGAAGTTAAAAACATGATGAGTAGGTGATACTCACTTAAAAGGTAAAGACAGGGGTTCCTCAGTCTGATTCAGTATGGCTCAAAAGCCCGTCGCATCTGTGGAGGAGGATTGGAAACTACTATCAAGACGTAGCGCGGGCAACATCAGCTACTCAAAAGTGCTCGTAATGAATTTATCAAGGTGCGCTTGTGGAGTTAAAAACATGATAAAACGCAAGGCCTTTGGCCTCGTTCCTCTATATGGTTATTGAATTCCTCAGTAATTTGCAATATCCTTATAATGTACAACAGCGGGTACTTTAACCCAAATATATTGCCATATCTGGGTTTGGTGACACTTTAGAAACCATTTGGCCTTCTGCCTCATTAATTATGATGTTACCAGCACGCCTCAGTGACAATATAGGACCATAATATAGGATTGCCCATCATGTTCCCCACCCCTATCCAACCATCCACCCGTCTGTCCATCTGTTCATCTGTCTGTGTACCAGCACATCTATAAAGTAGCGTACTTCCAATTTAGTGACCCCTGATAACACGTCTGTGGGTTATGACCAGGGATATCTTAAAGCTCTGTGAATGGGTGAAAAACCATATATTATAAGGGATAAGATATACCCAACAGTACGTTTAAGAGACACTATAAGTCAACTTGAACTTGCGTGACTCTATAAAAACTCTTGCCCATGGGATTCCTCTGTGACTTGCAACTTCCATACAATGTACATTTGGGGTACATTCTGCAAATAATAACTATTCTTTTTAAATAGCGTAAAAATACAGAGATTATTTCACTGTCTGTTTCAATGGAGCCAGGTTATCAATTTCCCATTTAACAACGATCTGTGCAACAAGACAAGTAGAAAGGTCTGTTCTACCCCTTTTTCATTCTGAAAAACATTTGCATTTTGCCCATCATTAAATCGCCACCCTGTTTTTTACCGTAAGTGACACTACACTGTTTTAGAACGGATGGAAGCTATCTTAGGCCATGTGCCAACAACTCCTGGATTGTAGGAGCCTTTGCACGCTAACCATCATTTGCATGTGTGAGATCTGATAGAGCAAGTTTACATATTATACTCTGGGAGAACAGTAGGCAAATTCGTCTGTAGACAATGTATCATATCTATTGAAAGTGCATCCGCAGCTTCTAAAACATTATATGAAACAAGCTTTTAAAATACAAATGTTACGTTTGTAGCATTTATATTTCAACTTTGACTCCACTTGGTATAGGCACAAATATGATAGTGAAATACAGTAAAATGTTTCTTATATTGAGTTTCATGCCACAGGTTTTTAAAATCGTGTCTACTACTATCTAAGTTAATGTCACTTAATTTATCGACCTGAAAAGAATGAGAGGCAAAGCTGGCTTTATAGTCATTTGAGCTGTTGGTTAAACCTCAGCAAAAGTGTTCACCCCACTGAGCTACCTTGTAGCTTAATATTGTTTTTGTCATCAGAATCTAGGTGCATTCCTAACGGCTCCCTCCATCTAAACAATATACTCCACTCCCACTCCGGCCTGCATTTATGTACACAATCAGGGCTTTAAGTGGGCCCGGTCTCACCAGGCCAGAGCACCAGCAGTTTTTTTAAGGGGGCCTCGAAACAGGTCTCTATCGAGCTCTGTTTTATGCCCTAACACAGGCGGTCCGTTTTTTTCCAGACTGCAGTGACAGCAGGCACATCAATGTGTGCTGCTCACATTGCTCACTTCTCTCTAGTGGAGAGGTTACGTCATGACGTCATGCCAGGTGAGCGTTGTAGGAGTAGGTAAATCCTTTAGAGTTATTTTCTCTGTGGATTTCCCTTCTCTTTTTGAAACTCAGGAGCAGTAACATTGTTGTGGTGTCACCAGGGCTTTAGGTGGAAGTTTTTTCAATATTATATATAACAAGCCATAGTTGCTGCTTATTTATCTTATGCAACTAACAACCATTGAGAAAGCCACTAGTTCTGCCTTGTTTTAAGTATTATGTTACTTGTATCCTATATCTGGATGCACTGACAGAAACAGCAAAATACCAGTGGGGGCGGAACACTATGCTAAGCACAGATTTTTAGTTTATGTGTTTTAAGCCACGTCCTTAATTACATTTACCACGCCCCTTTGAGAGACCCCCATTTCTTTCATCCCACTTAAAGCCCTGTGTATAATGGTAGCCCAATTTGAGCGTGTACCTCTGGTAACCTGGCTGGACTTCCATATCCTAGCACAGTGACAACCGTGGAGGTGTAGTCCGTCACCAATGTTTAGAGCGAGAAAACACCATGAGACTTATTTACAAGCCCTTTGTGCCGCCGGTACGTCCCTTTTTCCCATGGGAAAAGTGACACAACAGCGGCGGAAGCGGCTTGTAAATAATCCCCATGTTTCTTATAGAATCATAGCAGTGCATTCCTCAGGGAGAATGCAGCTGTCTTTCTCTCACAAAAACTCTGCTTCCAAGATAAAGTCTGATCAAAAAAGAGCCCCGAGCGTTTCAGCTCCCTTACTACAATTTTATCAGAGTTATTGAACTACCAGTAACCCTTAAAGAAAGATTTGCCACAAACTAAGGGGCAGATTATCAATGAATGGCGTTAACATTATCGCCGCTTTAGCGGCAGAAAACTGCCACTAAAGCAGCGATAATGGGCTTTATAATACGCCCTTGTGAATTCCCATAGAAGCCCATGTTCTGGTGTGAACATGGGCTTTAATGGGAATTCTCTACGGCGTATTATCAAGCCCATTATCGCCGCTTTAGCGGAAGTTTTCTGCCGCTAAAGCGGCGATAATGTTAAGGCCGTGCTTGATAATATGCCCCTAAGATCGGACTTTTGTCCACTTGTGTAACTAATTCTAATAATTGTCATTGCCATAAATTTCTAGTGCTCTTTGCAACCCAATAGCTGTATGGTCATTGGTCTCACACCAGAAGTCATCTACATAAAACAGAGCTGCAATCCTAGACCCTCCCAGCCATGGGGCATTGATGTATACTTGACTTGACATAACTGAATATGAAAATCACTAGCAAAAATATTAAAAAGGAATGTGGCCAACAAACAGGTCTATCTCACACCTGTTTTTCTTCAGGTATTGTCTACATTTATTAACTGCAGCCCATGCAATTCAGGTACATATACAACAATCTGTTAGGTATAATCCATTACTAATACTGCACCCCACATAAGGGTCGTAGGATTCCATTGAAAGCATCTGAAAAATCTACGATGCACCCTGGCTCCTCTAAACATAAGGGCCTTTTTAGAGCCACTTTGTAGAGGACGTGTACTTTCAATAATCTCTACCCATTCTGTCAACTCATTGCCAAAGAATATGTACAAGAATAGATCCCAACGAGTTCGGGACTAACTTTGTACTCAAACCCACATAGAACTAAACATTAACAGCAAAGCCCATCGTTGAGATGTGTCCTTCAAAATGTTGCTGTACCAAACTCCAGATCTGGGTGAACTGGAAGGTTTATCCTTCACAAGAAGTTCATAAATTTCTAATAAGAAATATCTACATCTAGATTAATCATTTAATATAGGCATTATCTGGCGGCAACTTGGAGTGTATAGCTTTGTTCAGAGAATGACAATTTTACTTAAATGATATTTGTTATATGAAAGCTCATACTTTTGATGAAAAGCCCTAAAGCTGTGAAAGTCTTTGAGTTTGCCTTGGGACCAGCCAAGATAATCTGAGTGAAAAGATTGCAGACTCTTCATTCCACATTTCTGTTCCAGCCTTCCCACTTTAACCACCGTGAAGATGGTGCCGACATGCCTTGGTGAGCTGATCAGTGGGCTGGTGCTCTGGTTGTACACAGCAGAGCTACGTAGCATTCAGCAGCAGAGCCCTAACGCCACATATCTTTGCCTTGCTTTCTTACATGTGTGCCTACTTATCCTGAAAAGATGAAGTGACATAGCAATGACGGCTTGGTAGCGAGAAACTGAGGTCTATAATCGTAATGACTATGGCATAGATGCATCAAGCTAAAAACCGGTTGCAAACGGGCAGATTCTCAGAATCTGCCCCTTAGCGACCGGTATTTTTGCATTTGGGATGCATCGTCCCAAATGCAAAAATCACAATTTAAGAAATCGCAAAATTGCGATTACTTAAATTGAGATTGCATTTAAGGAATCTCAAATTGAGATTCCTTAAATGCAATGCATTAAAGTAAAACATTAGCAATTTCGCTAATAAGGGGAGCAAATTACCATGAAGTTGAACTTCATGGTAATTTGCAAAAACTTTGTAAAATGCACTAAAGTGCATTTTTCAAAGTTCCATTTTACACACAAACATGCCCTTAGGGCATGTGTGTGTGCAAGATGTACCTATATGCAGATTTCAGGGGTGCAACAGGGTGTCCTTTTGACACCCAGGCACCCTTGAAATTGCAATCTCAATTTACGATTCTCTAATTGAGAATCGCAAATTGAGAATGTCTTCCCATTCATTCCTATGGGCCTCTAGGCCCATAAGAATGAATGGGGAGGTATTCCTTAATTGTGACTCGCAATTTGGGAGTCGCAATTAAGGAATGTTAGGAAATTGCTATTTTTTAGCGAGTTCTTCATGCATATCCTTTTGCTATTCCTTATTAGCGAATCCTTATTTTTCGCTAATAAGGAATCGCAGAATGGATGCTTGATGAATCTATAGGTATATCACGTGTCAGTCACTGTGTGGGAGGTGGGCACTTCAGGAAGGAAGACCAAGGCAAGAAAGAACTAATGCTGCAATTATCGATGAAACAGGGTAACCCCCTGAAAAGGAAGGACAAACGAGAAGAGGGGAGATAAAAGACAAGAGTAGAGTAGAGGTACACAAGTGTTGAACATGGTAGAAGTACTGAGACGAATGTAGATGTGTGTTGGTGAAGCTACCATTAGATAGATGATAACTGGAGACCACTTGGAGATCATTTGATGGTTTTACCTTGTTTGTCTGCACAAGTTTGTGTTCTTGGTGCAATATTATGCTGAATCTATGACTGGTTTGCCATTTGGTACTTTATCAAACTTGCTGGAATCTCATTTGCTATTAGCAACTTTCTGTCTATATGATGCCTGCTTCTTTTGGCTTTCTGTTGCTTCCATTGTATTTGTTGCTTACTACCTTTGCCAACAGTGGCTCTCTTTCTGTTTTTTACTGGCTCTTTTCTTGCTACTTCTAAGCGCAGTATTATTTTTATCCCAAATTATCAATTTATTACTCTGACACCTTATTGTGTTTTGCAAATTGAACTAAATAAAAATAACAAAAATGCACTGATTTGCACCAGTCTGCTTTTAAGGAAGCTCTTTGTCACTATTGCCAGCTGCCTGCCATTAGCCTTAAAGGTGACTGGTGCCCAGTGATACACTTTGTTAACTAGGACTCAATTACAAGTTGTTTTGAGCGGTATTCCTAAGGGAATACCAGTCAGCAGCCCTATTCCTGAGGGAATACCACACAGCTTGAAACAACTGGCCAGGGTTACTGCCCAGGATTTCCAGGTGCAATAACACATGGCCCGATTTTACCAGGGTGGAGGAATTATCAGTGCTCCGAAATCATCAATTCTGTGACAGGTTGGTGGTGGATGCTTTCTGTGTCTGGAAACCTGTCAGTTTCTTCACCTCTAATATGGTGTGGAAACCAGAAGTTCGGTTGGTTAGTAGACCAGCCAATCTACTCCATATTACCACCTTGTTGGTATCTTTAGGGTCTATTAACTTTGATACCTGTTCATATTATGATTATTTGCAATACCCACTCCATTTGTTTTGCACACAGCCCAAATGTTTGTAACATCCTTTATCGTGTTACCTAATTTTTAGGTAGGATTTCGAGGGGCAACCAAAGCAAGTTAAGCCTACTACTTCTGGCCTATCTCAAATGGATTTGACTCCATTTCACCCACAGAGGCTTAACAGATTATACAAGTTAGCACTCAAAAAAGATAAGATAAAATACTATTCAGAAAGAATTCAAAATGCTCTATGTGCAAATAAAGTATTCTATATAATTCTCACTGTATTTCGTAAACCAAATTGTCTAGAATGAGCTCTTCTCATTCCTCAAGAATTCACAAACAAACTGTCAAATCACTACACGACCAAATCAGATACGTTGGACTCCTATTTAAAACAAAGAAAAACAACCGGCACCAAACCTTTTCCAAACAAAACACTGCAAATGTACGCTAACCTAGCCTCTCCATTTCCTCCAACAAATATCACACAAAGCAAGCAAGCCTGAAGGTGGCCCTTCTGACCCATGTCCACCACAAACCTACAAGACAATTCTTCTAACTACCTCTGCTGCACACCAGTAAGAAGAATTATCAACAATTCCTTAACTATGGGAATATATCCATGAGATCTAAAAAAGTCATACATACATCCAATACTAAAGAAAACAAACCTGCACCCGCCTAACCCCAACAACTACAGACCGATTACAAATGGAACTTTCCTGGTCAAACTGATAGAAAGAGCAACATTCGCCCAGATGTCAGAATTTGTTAAAGATAATGTCATACTTTCCGACTTCCAAACAGGTTTCCGTCCAGGAACAGGCACAAAGTCGGCCCTCATTGCCACCTCGAATGACCTTAAGAACACAGTTGACCAGAACGGCGTTGCTGCACTACTTCTCTTGGACCTTTCAGCGGCCTTTGACACGGTTGACCATGACACTCTAATACAAAGACTGTACGAAGCTGGCATAGAGGTGAATGCTCTTGGCTGGATCACATCCTACCTTCACAACAAAACTAATGTCATCCATACATCCCCTTTCTCATCCATACCGTACTTCACAAAAGCTGGGGTCCCTCATGGCTCTATCATCTCACCCAAGCTTTTCAACATCAACATCATTACCAGCACGGATCAATCGATTTCAGCATCACTTGCTATAGCTATCCAGATGACACACAAATACCCCTTCAACTGGAAAGCCTCAAGACATTGGGAAATCACAAATTTTCAGTTGCCTCAGAGCCGTGGTTCAGTGGATGACATGGAGCCATCTCGAATTGAATGCTTCCAAAATGGAAAAACTCATGTGTGGTGGTTTGAAAAATTATGACCCACTCACCGCCTGGCCTGACGATCTGGGAACATCACCTAAAGTATCAAAGGAAGTATGGAACTCGGAATTACTATGGACTCCAAGCTATCAATGAATGCCCAAACTGACAAACTAGCAAGATCAAGCTTTGTTATTATAAAAACTCTTTGACGTATCTTCCCTTACCTTTGGTTTCCACACAAGATCCAGTCTACTATCTCTCTTATTCTGTCTAAACTTGATTACGTCAATAACCTCTACCACGGATCATCTTTAACAACTATGAAAACACTGCAACAGATTCAGGACTCTGCTGCCAGACTACTCTTACATATAAAGTCACAAGCCCACATCTCCCCTGCCTTAAAGTCCCTACATTGGCTACCAGTTGCCAGAAGATCCACATTCATACTGCTTTGTATCACCCACAAAGCGATACATGTAACAGGACCAATCTTCATCAGGAATAAAATCACCAAATACATTCAACAGAGGTGGCACATCCTTCTCTGGTCAGGCAGCCAAGCTCTGAAACTCTTTAACCCCAAACACAAGATCCACTGATAACTACCTTATCCTGAGAAGACTACTCAAAAGTTGGATCTTCCCCACATAATCACCATATTCAAATATAAATATACAGCATACCCTCTGTATACCCTCTGTATATAAGCATTTATTTGGACTATAGATTGTACCTACATATGTGTATTGCTTTGTATAAATGTGTATAATAATTATACTAACCTATTAAAACCAAAATACATGGTCCAATTTATATTTGCCATGAAACTGGGCTTCCATTGCTACCTATTTCAAACCCAATATTAGAGTCAATATTTTAATTCCTACTACCGCTTCATATTTGTCCTTAGCTGATGGATTTAACATTGTTTTTTGTTCTTTTTTGATACTTCAAACACTACACAGTCAATGGCATGGTGAATTTGTTGTCCATTTGCATTATTATCTGTTCATATTGTATGAAAAATATCATCACCTTACAGTTTAAATGGGGATCCGCTGGGTCCAAACCCTTGATTATTGCCGTTCTACAAGACCTAATATCTCTCTCATTAAATGCCTTTTTCAAAAACCACGCCAGAGTCGACTTTAAACAAGGACATATGCAAATAACATGAATGAGGTCTTGCTTCTCAGTGCCACATAGTGTGCATAATATAGGCCCATTGTATCTCGATTTGGGATGATCCACTAAGCTTTGTAGAAGCACAAACCTGGTGCCGAAGAGTTTCCGTTTTATGTAGTATGAATATGTTGTGCTCAGATATTCAGCCAGTCGTAAATTTTTGTAGGATTGTATTACCATCCAGGCATGAGACCTCTTTGCAAATCTATTTTTGTCCATTACTAATGCATGTAGTTTCGCCATTTTGTTTACCACCTTATGAAAAACAGGAAAAGAGGGGGACTGTGCCTAGAGATCTTTGGACTCTGTTTCTTCCACGGCCAATTTCAAAACCTTGCCATAACTAGAGTGCTAATCTTCTTCCTGAGCCAACCACAGGGCTTCGTGTAGGTTGTTAGCTCGACTTAACCAGATTTTTAAACCAGCTTTTAACATATGCATAGATTCTCCCAATCCCTTGACGAATAAGGCCAAATTCCAGTCTCACCTGTGCTGGTGATGCCTTCTGTGGTAACTTAAAAACCCTTTTGTGTGCCTTCACTTGAATCTTGTCCAACAGTTCAGCATCTGTACTGTGTAGAACGATGATAGCATACTCCCTGTCGGCCTCAATTTGGCAGCCATTACGTCTAACAGAGGCTTTATAGATGGTCTCTTTAGCTTTTTTGAGAGGGCACAAAATGCGTATATTAGGCCATTACCTTATGTTTCCAGATATTGTTTATGTTTTTGGAAATTTAAACAATCATCAATGTACATCCCTAGATATTTGTAGATATTAACTACCCCTATTGTTATTTCTCCCTGCCTGACAGGGATTTTGCGACCTGCCCGCTTTGCAATAGTCATCATTTTTGTTTTCTTTGTGTTGATTTCCAAGACGTTGTCCTTTGAAAATGTTGCTAGCTCGTTTAATGATCTTTGCAAGCCAACGCTTGTCAGACTGAGTGGCCAGGCTGAATCGGGCGCGTCGCGGTAAGAGTAGGGAGTGTCAGTACCTGCCTGAGCCGTTTGGGCACTGTGCTAGCGTGTGAGCATTTAAAATCTGTTTTATATTACTGATTGCAATGTGCAATGTGCGCTCGCCCTAAATGCTATTTGCTTCATTACTGAATTTGAAATAACTGGCAAATGCTGCAGTTTTTTAAACACTTTTACACCAGCCTTGGATTTGTGTCCTGGGAGGTGTGCTTTTCCCTGCCCCGGTCCACCACCGCAATTAGCACCAATTGAGTGGAGGGCAGGGTGCCATCTTGGGGGTAGTACCGGATCCCGGTGGGACTGGAGTCAGCGGTCTAGCTGGGGGAGGGATTACTCTATAGAGCGCACATGTATATCCCGACGCGCAGCGGACGTGCTGCCGGCGCGCCAAAGGCAAGCCGATCTGCGCTCCCCATGCCCCGGGAGCATCCAGTGCCAGCCACGCCCCCGTCCCATGATAGAGGAGCAGGGCGGTGGGAGGTCTTTTAGCCCTAAGGAACTTTTGGCGCTTGATAACGCAAATGGTGGCGATCAGTGGGCAGTTCTTCATAGTCTTTCTAGGATATACCCCACTTTCCAATTTTGCTTTCAAACCAAGCAGTCAGCCCCTGCCCCTCGCACTGAGAGGGAGAACAGGATCTGGGCTGCGCTTATCAACTCCCGTTCAATGGTTAACATGCCCTTGACATCCATGAGCTTTTCTCTGATGAACACTTAGATGTTTTATTCCTAACCGAAACTTGGCTCAATGAGTCCTGCGCCCCTGTGGTTGAGCTAGCCATCCCTCCAGGCTACAAAATTGAAAGAGCAGACCGCAAAATTGGTGGAGGTGGCGGGACTGCAGTGGTGTTCAGGGACACTTGGATTTTCTCCAGTGAGGTAACTGTGGGGTTAGCGGATGGGGAGGCTCTTGACTTTACCATTGTCATGTCGCCCCATTATACGCTGGGTGGTACATTGGTTTACCACCCCCTGGCCCTCCTTGAGCATTTCTGAAGCCCTGGATGATGTAATTGTCCCCCGTGATCAGGGAGTGCCTGCACCCGGGCGGCAGGGCGGCCTTGATTTTGCTTGACATCTCTGCCGCCTTCGATACGGTGCCCCACCAATAACTTCTTGTCCGACTTTCAAACAATGGCATTGTTGGCCCCACCAGGGGATTGGATGAAATCCTTTCTGGAGGAGTGCAATCAGCAGATCTGGATGTCAACTTTCTCATCGGCTGCCAGGAAAATGTTTACAGGAGTTCCACAGGGTTCTACTCTGAGCCCCCTGCTCTTTAATATCTATCTGACTCCTTTTATTTTTCTAGCAGAGGAGCTGGGATCAACAAATAATAGCTTATGATGATGACACCCAGCTCCTGTTTACCTGGAAGGACTCTGACTTATCATCAGAAACTGCCCAGAAATGTCTCTTGTCTGTTTTTAAGTGGCTTGCACATGCCCAACTGAAGTGCAATGAGGACAAGTCGGAGGGCCTTCTGTACGGTCAGTTTCCTCCTGCCTTTAGAGAAACCCTGTGGCCACCAGACTTCCCACAACCCAACTCAGAGGGCGATCCATCAAAGAACTTGGGGGTCTGGTTTGGAGAAGACCTTCGGTTTTCTGCTTTGGTACTCTTAAATCACTAAGAAGGTTCTTCCGCATGCTACCGACGCCAGCCAAGGAAATGGTTGCCCGTGCCCCCATTCTCTCCCACATTGACTATGCCAATGCTTTGTACATCGGCATCCCTGGATATCTGTTAAAAATTTGCAAACCATACAGAATGCCGCGGCTAGAATTCTGTTTAACATCTCTGGAAGATCAAGCGTAAGACAGCATTTACGAGATCTGCATTGGCTACCTGTGCCCCACAGAGTCTAATTTAAAGCTCTCACTCTGGCTCATAGAGCCCTGCGTGGTCTATGACCGTTGTATATCAGGAAGCTTTCTATGCCCCAGCAGATCTTTGCACTCAGCCACCCAATGACGGATGGCGATCCCCCGATTCCATAGTCTGGGGGGTCAGTCCCTCTCCGTTAAAGCAGCAGTAGCATGGAATTCCCTTCCCTCTGAACTACGGTATATTCAGGATTTCAGACTCTTCAAAAAAACAACTTAAAACTTTCCTTTTTAATCAGCCGATCTAAATTCTCTGCTCCACTTTGTCACGATCACTTTGCGCGCCAGGACACTCATGAGTATTTGTGTGCGTTATAAATACACTATAACATAACTGAGTAAAACTATATCATCAGCGTAACAAAGATGTGTTATGGGCAATAGGCCCTAACGTGGTGGATGAGAATTCGTCTCGCTTAGTCTTATAGTGAGATCTGCCATAAAAAGATTAAATAAGTGGGGGGCTAGTACGTAGACTTGCTTTTGCCCTATTACCGTGTGAATTGCCCCTGAAATTCTCGTACCGTCTGCAATTTTTATTCGTATCCAAGTTCCAGTATACAATTGAATTTTGGCACGCATTATTAATTCTGGGAAACCCATTTTCTTCAATTTACACCACAATAAACCTCGCTCTATGCTGTCAAACGTTGCTTTAAAATCAATAAAACAGAGCTGTAATTTTTATTATAGACGTTTACACCTTTCTGCAGTCATGGTTAAAGCAAGTATATTAGTTGTTGTACCGAACCCCTTACGAAATCCTGTTTGGTTCATAGAAATCAACTTGTTTTTAGTAGACCATTCTACTAGGTTCTCCAAGATTAACAAAGCGTAATATTTCGCTTCCACATCCATTAGAGCTATGAGCCTATCATTTGCAGGATCCAATCTGTCTCCGCCCTTGAATATTGGGTTGATGATTGCACCTTTCAAACTCATGGGAAGATTATTCAACAATTTTGCCTCCATAAAGAGTCCTGACAACGGGGTCGCCCAGTATTCGTAGTCACTTCAAAAATGGCCTGCGGTATTCCATTAGGCCCTGGGGCCCCATCCCTTCGACCTTATTTTATTATTTTCATTATCCTTTCATCTACCTGGATTAGGCAATCCGGCATTGTTTGGGAATCTGTCATTTTAACCTGTTCATTAGATGTATCCGGAGACTTAGATTCCAAGCCAATATAGCAGTTTTTATTATCACAACCTGTATGTTTTTTAAAGGTGCTACTCAAATAGGTTACCCAGTCCGACTCCGTCACACATGCACTGTTTATAGTTTGAGAGGGTCCAGATATTCTATTTATTATTTTCCAAAATGCTTGATTGTTCGATTGTTTGGTGCAGAAAAGAAGCTTTGACCAGAACTGCTCCTGGTTCGATTTTTGATCCTTCACAATTTGTTTTTCATATATTCTTTTAACATTTTGTATATCATTCCAGGACCCCCATTTTTATTTATCCTGTTCTTTCTGACCGCCTTCCTAATTTCTTTCCTTAATGTTAGCGCTTTATTTGAGAGTTTTGCGGCCTCCTTGCTTCTTTTCTGTTTTACATGCTCCTGTTTGGGTGCAAGCCTCATGAACTTTGTAGTGAAAGTTGTCCAGTGTTCTGCTTGATTGCTTTGTGTTGGGGAGGCAATACCGGATTTTGAGTGCAGAATAAGTCGGAATCACCACTCTACCTGACAGCGCCAGCCTGGGAGAGCGCGCAGGGAGTCACAGCGGACCAGCCAAGGACTAGCTTTTCCCGCCACCAGCCGCGCCGCCGCCTCGGGACTACAAATCCCATCAGGCTCAGCGGCGGCGCGTTCCCCGACGCGGTATACACGCCGGGAGGGGCACTATAAACAAGGAAGCCCTCGGTGGAGCGGGGGGAGGCAATACCGGATTTTGAGTGCAGAATAAGTCGGAATCACCACTCTACCTGACAGCGCCAGCCTGGGAGAGCGCGCAGGGAGTCACAGCGGACCAGCCAAGGACTAGCTTTTCCCGCCACCAGCCGCGCCGCCGCCTCGGGACTACAAATCCCATCAGGCTCAGCGGCGGCGCGTTCCCCGACGCGGTATACGCGCCGGGAGGGGCACTATAAACAAGGAAGCCCTCGGTGGAGCGGGGGGAGGCAATACCGGATTTTGAGTGCAGAATAAGTCGGAATCACCACTCTACCTGACAGCGCCAGCCTGGGAGAGCGCGCAGGGAGTCACAGCGGACCAGCCAAGGACTAGCTTTTCCCGCCACCAGCCGCGCCGCCGCCTCGGGACTACAAATCCCATCAGGCTCAGCGGCGGCGCGTTCCCCGACGCGGTATACACGCCGGGAGGGGCACTATAAACAAGGAAGCCCTCGGTGGAGCGGGGGGAGGCAATACCGGATTTTGAGTGCAGAATAAGTCGGAATCACCACTCTACCTGACAGCGCCAGCCTGGGAGAGCGCGCAGGGAGTCACAGCGGACCAGCCAAGGACTAGCTTTTCCCGCCACCAGCCGCGCCGCCGCCTCGGGACTACAAATCCCATCAGGCTCAGCGGCGGCGCGTTCCCCGACGCGGTATACGCGCCGGGAGGGGCACTATAAACAAGGAAGCCCTCGGTGGAGCGGGGGGAGGCAATACCGGATTTTGAGTGCAGAATAAGTCGGAATCACCACTCTACCTGACAGCGCCAGCCTGGGAGAGCGCGCAGGGAGTCACAGCGGACCAGCCAAGGACTAGCTTTTCCCGCCACCAGCCGCGCCGCCGCCTCGGGACTACAAATCCCATCAGGCTCAGCGGCGGCGCGTTCCCCGACGCGGTATACGCGCCGGGAGGGGCACTATAAACAAGGAAGCCCTCGGTGGAGCGGGGGGAGGCAATACCGGATTTTGAGTGCAGAATAAGTCGGAATCACCACTCTACCTGACAGCGCCAGCCTGGGAGAGCGCGCAGGGAGTCACAGCGGACCAGCCAAGGACTAGCTTTTCCCGCCACCAGCCGCGCCGCCGCCTCGGGACTACAAATCCCATCAGGCTCAGCGGCGGCGCGTTCCCCGACGCGGTATACGCGCCGGGAGGGGCACTATAAACAAGGAAGCCCTCGGTGGAGCGGGGGGAGGCAATACCGGATTTTGAGTGCAGAATAAGTCGGAATCACCACTCTACCTGACAGCGCCAGCCTGGGAGAGCGCGCAGGGAGTCACAGCGGACCAGCCAAGGACTAGCTTTTCCCGCCACCAGCCGCGCCGCCGCCTCGGGACTACAAATCCCATCAGGCTCAGCGGCGGCGCGTTCCCCGACGCGGTATACGCGCCGGGAGGGGCACTATAAACAAGGAAGCCCTCGGTGGAGCGGGGGGAGGCAATACCGGATTTTGAGTGCAGAATAAGTCGGAATCACCACTCTACCTGACAGCGCCAGCCTGGGAGAGCGCGCAGGGAGTCACAGCGGACCAGCCAAGGACTAGCTTTTCCCGCCACCAGCCGCGCCGCCGCCTCGGGACTACAAATCCCATCAGGCTCAGCGGCGGCGCGTTCCCCGACGCGGTATACGCGCCGGGAGGGGCACTATAAACAAGGAAGCCCTCGGTGGAGCGGGGGGAGGCAATACCGGATTTTGAGTGCAGAATAAGTCGGAATCACCACTCTACCTGACAGCGCCAGCCTGGGAGAGCGCGCAGGGAGTCACAGCGGACCAGCCAAGGACTAGCTTTTCCCGCCACCAGCCGCGCCGCCGCCTCGGGACTACAAATCCCATCAGGCTCAGCGGCGGCGCGTTCCCCGACGCGGTATACGCGCCGGGAGGGGCACTATAAACAAGGAAGCCCTCGGTGGAGCGGGGGGAGGCAATACCGGATTTTGAGTGCAGAATAAGTCGGAATCACCACTCTACCTGACAGCGCCAGCCTGGGAGAGCGCGCAGGGAGTCACAGCGGACCAGCCAAGGACTAGCTTTTCCCGCCACCAGCCGCGCCGCCGCCTCGGGACTACAAATCCCATCAGGCTCAGCGGCGGCGCGTTCCCCGACGCGGTATACGCGCCGGGAGGGGCACTATAAACAAGGAAGCCCTCAGCGTCGCGGGACGCGAGCGGGACGCCCGGGGCGAAGCCCGGGCAAAGGGCGGGCCGTCTGAGGCCGTCCGAGGACCACAGAGGACCACAGAGGACGGGACGGGCCCCCCCGCTGATACCTACCCATTCAGACCTCTCCTCAAGTAAGTCCTCTACTTACAGTGCCCCTATCGGAGATTATATCGTCAATTCCCTTGCTATGTCCACAAGGGGCAGTCGCAGCAAGACCGCTGCAGGAGCTGGGAAAGTCACCGGGCCAATTGATAATTTCATCTTCAAGGCCAATGAAGCAATTGACCACGGCATTTCATTATTGGAGCGCAGAGTCTCCCTGGAACTGGCCCAAGCTAAACGCTCTTCCTTGGGCCTCCTTGCCACAGCAAACACACCCAACAGGAATAATCTTGCTGATGGCGTTTCCTTAATTAGTGTCAGCGCTGAGATCCACACCATGCCTAACACCGTGGATTTATCAGTAACACAACTCCTCTCAGACTCATTACGGAGTCTGGAGAAATCACCTAATTTAGACGTTACTGATAACTTCAATACAGAACTGGATCTCGTCACAAATTCTATCCCAGCAATGAGCTTCCCTGAGAACTCGGACATAATACCTATTGTAGAATCTCAAGTACATTCAACCTCACTAACGGAGACTACATGTGCTCACGCTATTGACTCAAATTTTTCTACAGACCTTGATCCCATGGCTAAAAATTTTTCCCCCTCCAGAGATCTAGTCACTACACATATACTCGTGGATTCGACCCCTACCTCAAGAGCATTGCGAGGGTTAAGGGAAGGAGCGATACAGAAGCAGAAACAGCCCCAAGGCTTAAATATATCTATATCCAACGGAAGCCCTCTTCCCCAGAGAAAGCAGGGGAAAAACCCACCCAATAACCAAAAAAAGGCTAGTAAAAAACCTAATGCAGGATCAAGTCACAAAGGAGACCCGTCCCCTAAGGAGGGGTCATGCAAAGACTGCTCCTCAACAAATCAACTTATAACAAAGGTTGGAGAAATTATATCTGCCCATCTTGCCACCATCGAAAAGAGACTAGGGAATATGGAAAAACAACTTAACGATTTAAGCGCCCTAGTTAAAGGCCCACTACCTAAAGATACCCCAGTCTTAGTGGCAGCAAAACCACATACTCAATCTTCTTCGGGGCAAGCCGTAAAAAAACCTGCCACAGCCCTTAGTAACACACATAAGCCAACCCCACCTCCAAAGGGATCTACGAACAAATCAAACACACCCACCCTAAACACAATCCCACAGGGGAAACAACCTAACCCAATACAATCAAAGGGGGACACCACTAGCAATCATAAGGACAGGAATAAAGGCAATCAAGGTAGATTTCATGCTAACTTGCCCCCCGGATCTAGTCCATATGTAGTGGTAATGACGGGAGTCCCTGAGATACCGGATAACACTGAAGAGCCAATCTGGTCTCTACTAAATAAAGTCAGTTTTTGGTTGAAAAACAACAGACCCCTACCCCCATACTGCAGGGGCAAAATCCTAACAGTTAGAAGAGTACCGTGGGTGGGCCGTGAAACACAGAAAACACATGGTGACTGTGTGATTGTTAACTTTGACGACCCACGCACGGTAGAACACATTTGTTCATGGAGAAGTGAGGGGTATAGCGAAGGAATAGAAACAAAGCATCTCTCCTTTTTCTATCCATCTAGGAGATTCAATCAGCACCATAATGCCTTCGAGAGAAACTGGTGTCATGTGGGGCAAGAAGATGTGGGTAACAACTGGGGTGAGTGGGGGCTAGATAATAACTATAGACATCCCCATAGGAACACACTAAGTAGAGATGCTTACTGGGGTATACCAGTCTTCAACAGATTCAGCAGCCTTGAGATGGTTGATTGACTCCCCCCATCACCCGGGTTGCTGAACACTGAACTGGAGGGAATAAAACAGGGCCGCCCCGAAGAACCCGTTAAAAACATAGAGATGGACGATAAGGAGACATCAGGTACCGAACTGGCCCAAAACTATCCGAAGCTGCCACTAGCAGGGAAAGACAAATTAATGGATAATACTATAGGACGCAAAACTACCAATTTTGCAGTGCCTTATACTCATAAAAACCCTAATAGTGTGCTAACGATTGTCAGCTGGAATGTAGCCGGACTCCAACAACGGGTATCGGACCAGGAATGGCTAAAATTTATATCCAACAAAGACATTATAATGTTGCAAGAGACATGGGCCACCTCTGAAATAGCCATAGAGGGTTTTGAATGTTACAGCATCCGCGCTCAAAAACCAGTTTTTGGTCGCCCCATGGGAGGCTTGCTGATTGGGTTCAGAATAACTCTAGGGGGGGCTATTAAACCAATACCAACTAAGAGCCCAAATATACAAATCATCGAGTTTACTTGTAGATCATCGCTACATCTGATCAACTTTTATAATAATGACTTTCACTCGATCCCCAATAAGAACTATATAGAACTATTCGAGAACATCACAAGAATAACTGAATTAGCCAACAACTGTGCAAACAATGGGATTATCCTAGCTGGAGACTTTAATGCTAAATTATCGAAAACCAAAGCAGGTACAAACCAATTAGATAGGGCCACCAAACGCGGGAATGAATTGAAAAACTTCATAAATACCCATACTCTATCGAATATAATGGATATATTTATACATAGCGATACTGCCTATATTCCAACTTTCAGAGGGAGAGACTTCTCCAGCACAGTAGACTACATCTTCACGTCCGTGGAACTACTAGATAAAGTCATCCAAGCAGGAGTAGTAGAAACAGCCTTTGGAGACCATAATGCACTAGAACTCAGCCTAAGAATGGGCCCGATCCAAGCACCCCCCCGCACTTTGGGAGCAAGAGACATTATGACATCAACAGACAACCTCAGGCTAAAGTGGAAAGGGGTGAACTGTGAACCCATTATGGACATAATTATAAACAATCATCAGTCAACAGTTGCCTCCTGCCTACTCACCGATGGGAACCACCATAGGATAATTAAGGACTTTGCAAATCTGTGCCATGTTATTAAGACTCTTCTGACAGTCCCCCACAGGAAAAATCACGACGAACCTAGATGGTTCGATAGTTGTTGCTCAGCGGCAAATAAGGCTCTTCGCAAGGCACTAAATTCCAAACCGAGGAACCAAGTAGATGTACGAACCGCCAGGCATGCCTATAAAACAGCTATAGGGATAAGGAAGGCTGCCATGGTAGAGGATCACTGGAAAGATTTATCAGTCTCTGCTACTGTGGGAAATGGTGCAACTTTTTGGCCCGCTGTAAGGAAGATGCGGGACATGGGGAAACAGCTGTCACCAATCAGCTGCACCATTTCAAGTCAGAACTGGGAGCAACATTTCTCCAATATATATGCTAATCCCGCTGCTCCCGTAGAAGACCAAAATTTCGACAAATTGAGCTCACTTGATATAACCCTGGGGGAGGTCGTTTTGGCCATCAATCAAAGCCTGGGGAACAAGGCGCCAGGGCCGGATGGCTTCCCAATTGACTTAATCAAACACAAACCAGAATTTTGGGGGCCCATTCTGGTAAATGTTTTCAACAGTGTACCGTTGGGCGCCATCCCTGCTACCTGGTCCACAAGCACAATAGTGCCTATATATAAAAAAGGTGAAAGATCTGACCCTGCAAATTATAGGCCCATCTCACTCTTAGACAACACCCTGAAAATCTTGGGTCGGGTGCTGTACAACAGAGTGAATGATTGGGCCGAAGAAACAGGGGTGCTGGACAGATGCCAGATGGGCTTTAGAAGTAAGGTCGGGACAACAGAACAATGCCTGAATCTCAATCTCATAATAGGCAAATATACCATAGCCAAGGCTTCTCCTATCTACCTAGCCTTTATGGACTTGTCGTCCGCATTCGACCTAGTGAATAGGTCGAAATTGTGGGCGACACTTCTCTCCTATGGCCTAGACGAACCCTTGGTACACTTCCTAGCCTATCTACATGCGGATACCAAAGCCCAGGTACGAATCGGAATGGATGGCGAAACCTCGGGGGCAATTAAGGTAGAAAGAGGCGTTCGACAGGGGTGCGTTTTAGCACCCCTGCTGTTCATCATCTACATAAATGGTTTGAGTGACTTCCTGAAAGAGACGACAACGGATGTCCCGAAAATCCAAGGGAACCTGCTACCCGCACTCCTTTATGCAGATGATGCGGTGATCATGGGCCTAACACCGAATGCCCTCCGTGCCCTGGTCAAGAGCTTTGCACATTTTATGGGGAATCTGGACCTGAAGGTGAATTTTAAAAAATCATTTATTATGACATGCGGGCCAGGGGCTAAACAACTGAACTCCATCTCAATTGGACCAGAGAAGTTAAACTCCACCAAATCATTCCCATATTTAGGTATGGTCTTTGCTGCGAACGGCCTGTGGAGTGGGCACCTCGCCCACGCCACAGGCAAGTTCTCAAAGGCCATAAATTCTATCCTTGCCTTGCCACGGCCAAAAAGGTCAGAAACAACCAAGGCAATTGTGAAAATCTACAAATTGCAATGTGTTCCGGTTGCAACCTATGGTGCAGAAATTTGGGGGATAGTGAGCCCATCTAGCCTGCAGATAGAAGAAAACCGGTTATGTAGAAAACTTTTAGGAGCTCCAATTTCCTCTTCCGGGTACATCTGCCATGCCGAGCTCAACTTGCTCTACATAACCGACTTCATTGCCACGCGACCTGCAATATTTTGGCTGTCCATCTGGGCTAATGAACGTGCTACCTTAACACAGGATATTGTGTCCGAATGCCTAAACTGTGACAAGGGTATGAGTATTCCGTGGCTCCGGGCAACAAAGGAAAGCCTAGACAGTATTGGTAAAATGCATCTCTTTAACGATCCCGCCCAGATCAAGAGCTCGGATAAAAAGGACATACAAATCAAACTCTACGCCCTCTTCAGGAAAAAGAGGTTGGAGATAGAACTACAAAAACAATCTGTCAAATCATATGTGATTAATATAAATAATGATCTATCCCCACAACAATTACCTCTATACCTCAGACTCCCCATGACCAACTGGGAAAGGTCGCTACTATTTCGCCTAAGAGCTGGATCCATAAAATACTCACTTTGCTTTCACATGGGGCACAGCACGCTGAACTTTGGACACGAGCTAAGCCCCTGCCCTTGTGATGGACACAGCAGACAAAATGAACTACATTTCTTCTTTCACTGTAAATTCTTTATGAAATATATCAAGTGGTTTTTAGCTCCATATTTTAAAAAACAAAGGCCAGTTTCCCTAATTCAATCATATCTCATGCTTTTAAATTTAGATAATGATGAACTGATTTTTCGCGCAAGCTCATTCCTGAAAGTTATATTCTATGCACGGAAATCTATGGAACCTCCCTGAAATGCTCACGCGCCCAAAAAATGCCTCCTATGCAATGGCACTTTAGCTACTTGTAATGCACATTGGAATGCACTTTAATAACCTGATTTTTACTGTTTACATCAACACTGCTGTTTCTTTTAACTATTTTATGGAAATTGTGTAAACTATTTTTAAAGATGTCTTTTATGTAATATGTGACTTTCATGGATTTTTTGCAATCCGAATAAAGTTTTCTTGAATTGAATTGAATTGAATTGATTGCTTTGTGTAGCTAGATTGGTTTCTAGTGCCTCCTTTGCTAACTTTGTTAGCTCTAGTAGATTACCAGCCGAGCATCTTATGCGCTTCAGATTAGTTGTAGATAGGTTACCTTCCTTGTGGTGGCTCCCTGATACTTTAATAAAATTAGTTCTTATTTCCAGATGCTGATATGAGTTATCACTTTGTGTTGTAAAATTAATCATGAATTTCCTCACTTGATTCAGTAAAGGTAATGACAAGATGGTAAAGTCTATTATTGACTGCAAACTTATTCCTTGAAATGTCCAAGATCGAGGCCTGTCGTCTTGCGTTCTTCCATTTAGAATTCTCAGTCCTGGATGTTCCAGGGCCACAACTGTTTTCTGGCCAATTAAGTCCCTTTGTTTTGTCGTTGAGGGTGTTTGTACCGGTACAGACCAGAAAACATTTTGAGCATTTATTAGCTCATCCTCCTCAGGGGCGTAAATTAGGTTAGTATTAATTTCACGTGTTAATATGATTTCCCACTCTGGATTCATCAGCCTGTATTCTGTAATTATCGAGAATAGTTTATCCAACTGCAGTCGTTTTTTGCCTACATTTGGATACATATAGGCATTTATTAATAATATTGTTGTTAAATCATGTTTTGACAAATTGTCTAATTTAATAACCTGTATGTCTGAAGTTGTTGTTTTAAGTTGGTTTGAACCCTTGGCTACTGCCATTGAAATGTATACTGCTAGACCTCCCTTTGTTCTCCCATGCCGATGTGATCTTGCAGCGTTGACATGATGAAGTTTATAATTCACTATTTCCTGCGTATTTAACAACCAGGTCTCTTGCAATGCAATAATATCATATTTATTCCAGTATATTGGCGCCACGTCACCCTAAATTTCACTTTTATCTCCCAATAAATTCCACAAAAGAAGTTTTAAACAATTGAAATGAGGGCAGTTAGCTTGGTTGACAAGTCATTCCCTTGTCGTAACATTGAGAGTTGCTGCTAACCATCCCCAGTGCATTGGACCCTGTCCCTGTGTTTGTATATTGTTACCATTACTGATGACACCAGTTTTACCTTAGGCATTTTGTAGTTCCGAAAACACCTGGCTTTTTTTCAGTGTCTGGGGAACAATTCTTCAAGAGCTTCATTAGCGGTGATTGGTAACAACGTCTTAGGGGTTTTTCCAAAACGATACCCCATGTTTCAAATTGTTGTCTGGCATTCATAATAGTTCCACTATTTCCCCATTTCTCCATATCGCAAGTGTTCTTTCCATTATAAATAAGTACATTTTTAGCATTACTATTTATCTACAATTGCTTCACTATTGAATTACAAACAAATAGATAATTATAATACAGCAACACTTGAAAGTCTAGGTTTAATAAATACAACTTAAATCGACATAAACTACCTTCCTTAAACATACATACCTTCCATGTACTTATGTATCTTTATATTTAATTCTTTATCTCTAATTTAGCATCTAAAATGCAGTACCCTATATCTCACTCTATACCTATCTCAATATATCCTCTACCTCCACTCTCTGACTCATCTCAAAACCCATTCTTCTATGATCCTCACAATAACCCTTTCTAGACTCTTTCCTCCTCTACTCCTCCTAGCATCATCTCGTAGCTCTTTTACTATTCAGACCTCGCAAATAAGCCTTTCTAAACTCTTCCCTATGACTCTTTCCCCTTCACCTCCCCTTTACTCACCCCAAACCCCCTCCTACTGCAATGAGCTCCCAAAAAACTACAGAAAACAACACTTTCAAGAGTGACGCTTCTCTCGTCTATCCCTCCATTATCCTTTTTCAATCCAACTAACAGACTAACATGTTCACCGCCCAAATTAATTTCATATCCCCTATACTAATTCCCCACTAATCCTGTTTGGGTTCCTGAGTAGCTTGATACCCACCAAAAAGCACTTCAACGCCTCATCAGCTCTATATAAAGCCAAACCCTTCCCTCTTCTATCCCTCCTCTATCTTTTTCAATCCAAATAACAAACTCACATGTCCATCGCTCAAACTTATTTCATATCTCCCTATACTAATTCACCACTAATCCTTTTTGGCTTCCGGAGTAGTGTAATACTCGCCAAAAAAGGGCTTTGACGCCTAGTCAGGTGTAGTAAGTGCTATATAAATTCAATTACAATTGCAATTACAATATTTGAGCTTATGGTTGGGCAGATATTAAACACAGACTTGCCACTTAATGAAGGGAACAGATATAGAGATAAATATTAATAAGGTATTATGTACATAGCTTTTGTTACCATCATTTTGCCACATCTAAGTGTTGTAAATAACTAACCGTCATACCACTTAATTTATAGGTGCTCAAATGATCACCTTCAGAAAAAGGCTGAATTAGTTCTTGCAAGATTCCAATTCATGACCTACAGGTCACACTAGATGTTAGCACCCAGCCTCATGCTCTGAGCCTTCCAGACATAGCAAGAACGAGGAAGAAGGATGGATGAAACTGTTTTAGATGAATACAAGGTGGTAAAATTAAGCATAGAGTTCAGGGAGGATGTATGACGTTACAACGCATACTTTTACAACGACTACCATTACAACGAATTTTTTACAACGCAAAAACTTTTACAACGCATACCATTACAACGCAAGATTTTACAACGCAAGTACCTTTACAACGCATACCATTACAACGTAAATATTGGTAAGTATATAATATTTTTTTTAATATATGTTACTTTAAATTATTTAAATATAATTACATTTTATGTAATTTTATTTAATTAATTTAATTTAAATATAATTGTAATTTATTTTTACAAATTAACCCTGTACCCCAAAAACCCAAAACTGACCCTGAACCCTAAAAAAATTTTTTTTAATTTAAATTAATTTAAATTATTAAAATATAAATAATTTTTATTTAATTACATTTAATTAATTTAATTTAAATATAATTTTATTTTATTTTTACAAATTAACCCTGTACCCCAAAAACTGAAAACTGACCCTGAACTCTAAAAATACCCCTTTACCCAAAAACTGAAAACTGACCCTGAACCCTAAAAATACCCCTTTACCCAAAAACTGAAAACTGACCCTGAACCCTAAAAATACCCCTTTACCCAAAAACTGAAAACTGACCCTGAACCCTAAAAATACCCCTTTACCCAAAAACTGAAAACTGACCCTGAACTCTAAAAATACCCCTTTACCCAAAAACTGAAAACTGACCCTGAACCCTAAAAATACCCCTTTACCCAAAAACTGAAAACTGACCCTGAACCCTAAAAATATCCCTTTACCCAAAAACTGAAAACTGACCCTGAACCCTAAAAATACCCCTTTACCCAAAAACTGAAAACTGACCCTGAACCCTAAAAATACCCCTTTACCCAAAAACTGAAAACTGACCCTGAACCCTAAAAATACCCCTTTACCCAAAAACCCAAACATATAATATTTAAAAAATAATTATATACTTACCAATACTTACGTTGTAATGGTATGCGTTGTAAAGGTACTTGCGTTGTAAAATCCTGCGTTGTAATGGTATGCGTTGTAAAAGTTTTTGCGTTGTAAAAGTTTCGTTGTAATGGTAGTTCGTTGTAAAAGTTGCGTTGTAAATGTTGTTTCCCGTTCAGGGATGATGCTGTATCATGTTTCAATTAATCTCACTAAATATAATTTTAAGAAATTACATAAGAAAGTTCAGAATCATAGCACCTTCCATGAACAAGCACTTAAGTTGATATATGCAGCTATGAACCTGTTAACAATATGAGTTCCTTGACTTTCCAGTGACACTCAGACTTGCTAGTGGGTTGAGGCACCAGTCATTTTGTTTTAGTGGGAGATAACTTGACATCTTACCTATCGTAACACTAAGGGCCTCATTTTTACAATATTTTGACTCACGCCAGCTCAGCAAGCCTTCCTGCCCAACTGCCATGCATCAAAATAAAAGGGCAGGAATGCACTATATCTACAAGGTACGGCACATTCCTGTCCCCTTTGCCGGCCCACAAACAGCAGCCATGCATCAGGGCAGACACCCTTGCGTCATTTTAAAAGGATGCCTGCACTGAGGGGATGCTTGTTTAAGATCAGGAAAGGACACCTTCCTGCTCAAAAACAATCATTAAAGACATTTTCCCTTTTCTATGCGGGCTGCAGAATGCAGCATGTATAGAAAGAGAAAAAAACAAGGAGAAATAAAAGTATTTCTCCTTTTTGCGCCTCTTTACTCTTTCCCTGGGGTGGAGTAGGAATCTGACATGTTACTAGGTTTACAAAATGTTGTAAATCTGTGAATGTGTCACATCCTATGGATGTTGCGTGGGAACACTCACAGCAACACCCAGGGAACACCTATTTCACACAGAGTTATGCGTGAAATGGAAACATATTTACAAGGCAGTGAATATTGATGCAGGGTGACTTACATGGCCTTGTAAATATGGGGAAGCCCATTGCATTGCTGGTGCGTCAATAAAAGTGATGCATCGGCTGCGCAATGGGCTTGTAAATAAGCCCACAAGTACTTACCAACATATGTTTTTAATATGTAAATTTGTTAAGCTGGTGGAGCTGATTTTCATATTAAAATATTGTGTCTATTTTAGTTTGGCTTTAGTTGACATGACTAGGCCGCATCAGGCTGGACCATTTAAAAGAGTGCTAGTTCATTTGTATGCATGAGTCCTGTTTTAGAAAATCATTTTGATACAGTTGCAAACCGTGGTCTCTACTTGCAAAACAAAATAACGTTGCACTAGCTTCCCCAGGAAATGATGTTATGATGTTGCAACATTACAAAGGGAATCAGCTGAGCCTCCATTAACAAGTTACACATTTGTAGTAACAAATCATTGTTTTTTTTCTGGTGTTTTTCATTATTAACAAATTATATGCACTGCTAGCTGAGGTAAGTATGTGTTGCTTTAAAATACATATGAGATTAATGAATGTTGTGCAAGTAACATTTTAGTATTGCAAACTTATACTTTGAAAATTGTTCTTTCTTTGTCTGAAACATTATAAAAGATATGCTTTTTGGGAAACATCCAGTTTTTTAATCATTTTACTTTTAGGTTTAGTGCAGTGAGGTTTGAAACTCGGATACAGCATTTAGAGACATTCTGCTTGCTGCTTAGAGAGGATTAGATACTTGTCGTTCTTTCCATATTTTGTCCTATTTACCTTTATCAATATAATTAATTGTCACAGAACATTTGTGTCTGTGCTGCTTGTTTAATTTCTTGAAGGAACATGGAACTTTGCATGTATTATATTTCTGATTTTATGATGTGCCTGGGTTAGTGATAAATCGTTCATTAAATATTTTTTGCTTTCTTGAATGATTATTTGGATTTTTTTAAATAAATTAAAAGAACTGAGATTAGTGTATCAAGCTCTTTACTGAGAGTTTTTGGCTAAACATATAATGCCAGGATTTCTCGATTTCTTGTGACTTCACCACCATGAATTTAAATATGCTTGGGCGTCAACTGAATTTGGCAGAGAATTGGTGTGCAATTAATTAGTAGCTAATTAATTAATTAGTAGCTAAGGAAGCTAACTAGTACAGATTTAGTAATTAATTAGCAAGGATAACTACTTCATTAGACGCTCAATTGGAGCCAGACAAAGGTGCTTTGGTGGTGCAGCTTGGAAGATTGGTTTGGTGAGCATTAATCTGGTCTTATTCGATGTTTGCGACACATATTGTGCTATTGATGATTACATCCATGTTGTATTATGATATTGTTGATATTATTGCTGGTAATAGGGTGTACTGAAATGTCATCGTGACTCAATTGTTTTATACACCTTTGTATTTTATGTGGAGATTTTGGGTTCAGGAAGACGCAAATCAGGTATTAGGTGTCTGAGGAAGATATAATGGTGAGGCACAAGGAGCAAGTGTAAATTAAATTTAAGATCCTTAATAGCCTTAATGGGTTTGAAACCGTTAGTGTGTTATCTGTGAGCGATGCAGACCAAATAAAGGATCAAACAAAAGTGAATAAGAATAAAAATGAGAAAGAGAACAATAAAGTAGATTCTGTTGGAGAAAATGCAGAAAACTGCCACCATATAATGAAGTTGAAGAATTATACTCAAGTGAAACGGGGGAGAAAGAAAGAGATTTAGAACCTAGTGAAACATAGAAGAAAGTGTATGTAGTAGCTCTTGGTGCTGGTGCAGCAAGTCAAGTGAATTTAAACCAATTTGTTGAATCAGATAGTAATCCTTACAGGATTCCCAAATTGACTTTTGATGATTGGGTGTTTTTAAATTTGGCATCTGGGAAGCAAGCTTCTGATACGTATGAAATATTTAAAATTATTATTTATCATATTAGTAATAATTACACTTATTATTAAAATTAGTACTATTATTAGCAATAAGTCTCTAAATAACATGATGGCACAAGCATTTGAATATAAGACTAAATGATACTTTGTCCTACCATACCAAGCCTGCCGTACTAGTGTACCATAGCTACCATACTTAACCTACTTTACCTAACAGGCTTACAGTTGCGAGCTAGTTAGCACCAACCCTCCTTTAACAGTGCAACCGATTACGTCGCTTCCAGTATTTTGTGACCATAAAGTGACAGATCCCTTTGTGTGTACCTTCATGTCATGGAATATTGCAGGGTTGAAGGCGAAAAAAGATATCGAGCAGTGGGCAACGATAATAAAAACAGGCCACATCATCGCACTGCAAGAAACGTGGGACACGTCTGACTCCTTTGTAATGGATGGTTTTGCCTCATTCTTTAAATCTGCATCCCCATCAGCAATGGGGCAAGCAAAGGGCGGATTGCTCACTTTAATATCGCTCAAACTGTCATGTACTGTCAAGGGTTTGCCCAGCTACTTGCCACACCTGTTAGCAGTAGAACTAATTTTTCCGAGTAGCATAACCCTGGTGATTATACATTTCTATAATTCATTGTGTAGGGATATTGACAGTGAGCATTTAATTGCTCTTGAAAGCTTTATAGAGGACTTTGCACAGGATAGACACACTCCCTACGAAATAATTATAATGGGTGATTTTAACGTACACCGTTACCCTTTAAAATGTTTATTAGAGAGGGTGACCTTAACAAGTTACCACACGCGGGCCATTTTGAACTTTCACCTCGAGGTACCCGGCTAGAAAGTATTTTAGCTAGTAATAACTTATATTGAATAGAGTCTAGGGAGGAAGCAGAGACAATACCTTCCTTCTTTGGGAGAGGGAACTGTTTGACTATAGATTATATTGTGATATCAGCCCCTCTATACCAAAATATGAGGGAAGTGAGATTGGCCTGGACTGGCTTCCGCGATCACAACCCGATTATTGTAGAATCTAAGGGCCAAATGGTCTTTCGGGGTGTCGAGCCAAGGACCAGAATCGGAAAATAAGATAGGGGAAAATTGTCCCCAAGCTGTTCTTAGCAGAGCTATATACTGAGCGCAAAGAAGATATTGAGCAGTGCCTGAGCCCACGGAAGTCCTAGATGCTACTGACAAATTGGCAAAACGAATTTCTAAAAAACTAACAGGCAAAAAGAGCCTAGCTGGTATTAATGAGGCTAAATGTTTTAATGCCGACTGCTCTAAAACTGTCTGCGTTAAAAAGTACACCCAGGGATTCTGAATTGATTAAAAGCCAAAGGACAGCATTTGACTAGGCACTAAAACTAAGGAAGGCTGCTTTAAAGGAACAGGCATGGGAGGACCTAACTCAGGCTAGTGCCCAAGCCAATAGTGCAAAATTCTAGAAGGTAGTAAACAGCCCCTTTTTTAAGAACAATAACAATACAAGAACTGAGTGTGTTATTCCCGCTGATCGGTGGGTTAGTCAATTGAGCAGATTTTTGCAGAGGTGGCGACAAAACAAACCGACTCCTCCTGGGTATCCAGTACTGCACCACTCATATTAGGGTATGAGGTAAAGGAGGTACAGAAAGCGATTGAGGATATGTCTGAAGAGAAAGACCTGGTCCCGAGGGGATACCTGTGGACCTTTATAAATCAGACTCGGGTACATGGGTGAAAATTTTAACTATGGTGTTTAACGCTGCTACAAGGGTAGGCCTACCTCACTCATGGTCAACGGCGGTGATCTTGCCAATTTATAAACAAGGTGCTAGGGACAATCCTGCCTGCTATTGTCCGATTTCTTTATTGGATTCCGCAGCAAAAATAATGGGCAAGGTAATTTTAGATCGCTTAAGTATTTGGCTGGAAGAAAAAGACGTGTTATCTGAACTGCAGTTTGGATTTCGTAAGTGTAGGGGCACAGTGGAGCAATGCATGAACCTACTCATGATAACCAACAGATATACCCTAGCCAAAAAGGGCGTATGTTTTTGGCTTTTATGAACTTAACATCTGCTTTCGATAGGGTAAACAGGTCTAAATTATGGCAATTGTTGCTTGAAACAAGGATGGACACGAATTTAGTATGTTTTTTCCATTGCTCCCGTCTTATTCGAACTGCCTCAGCAAGATATAATGAGAACGGCTCCCTAACTAAATCCCGGAAAGTAAATAGAGGAGTGAGGCAGGGGTGCATTCTTGCACCAGTTTTATTTACTCTTTATATAAACAAGCTAGGGGCAGTGCTACCAGATTCAAGTTTAGACATCCTGAGAGTAGGTTTTAAATCAATTACAGCCCTTTTATATGCAGATGATGCAGTTTTACTTGCCAGGACTCCGATCGCTTTGAAATGCTTAGTTAATACATTTATGGTAGCTCTTGACCTTGCGGTTAATTTGACTAAATCACATATAATGTCAATCGGTAATTGAAAGCGGGAGAAGAACTCCCTCATATGTAAAGGTGAGGTACTGTCTAAAGTACCAACCTACCCATATCTGGTTGTGTTATTCGACGAAAATGGTACTTGGGTGGCACAGCCTGCACTTAAGAAAAATATTCTAGCATGAGCCGCAGGAACCACTCTGGATTTCGCTACAAGATTAGGGAGTAAACCTATACAACCACTGCTGAAAATCTATAATGAGAAAATGTGTCTCCATGACAGTGTATGGAAGCATGGTATGGGGCTACAAGGAATGTAATGAACTTCAAGGAGTTGAAAATAAACATCTATGAAAACTCCTAGATGCTCCCTCAAGCATCCCAGCCTTTATAATGCAGGAGGAATTAAGGCAGGGCTACATTATAGATAATATTGCTGCAGCCCCCCAATATAGTGGTTAAAACTGTGGTCTAGAACTGAGCCGAACCTGAATAAAATTATTCTAGATGACTGCATGAAGCTAGATAGAGCCATTGATATTCCCTGGTTAAGCTATCTTTCTCTGCAGCTTTCAGCACTAAGGCAACCAGAGATATTTAATCAACCAAGAAAGCTGCACCCCATGGAGGTGAAAACTACAAACACTCAATTCTTATCTAGGAGAAATCTGGATAGGGAAGCAAATGAACTTAAGAAACCTACATGCAGATATTTTATGATTATAAGTTCTGTGATTTTAGATTAATCTTTTTGGTCTTTTGTTATTAATTTGCATCATCATTTTCTTGTATCTATATTTAGATTTAATTGTATCCATTTGTTCCTTACTGTACCTAAAGGTTTCTCTTTTTTTTTTTTTTTAAAGTATGTTTAATATCACAAGAAAGAGCAAATTACATTTACATATCGAGAAATATCAAAGTATACTTTAGTAAACCATTCTATTGCCTCCAGAAAAAAAAAAACATATATAAAGGCCAGAGGAGAAACAAATACATTTTAGCAAAACAAATGAAGTCTTTAACACGAAATACAAAATCACAAATTTGTTTGGCCTCATTTTCAAATAGAGATTATGCAGTTAAGTTTTCAAAATTCAAAAAACTGTTTCCAAATCTTTTCCTTCTTTTTGCACGCTTTTGGACCTCTGTGTTTTGCTAGCGTGAGTTCCATTATTCTTATTTCGTTTACCAGGCTATACCATTCTGATATATTTGGCGGTTCTTTAGAAATCCATGATCTTGCTATCACTAACCTAGCACACGCAAATATTATAGTTATAAGATCTTTATACAAGCAATTAACATCTTGAATGTCCAGAAGGACCAAATGTGCTGAGAGCAACGGGGTATAAATTTGTTTACTTTTTAAAACGTCGATTATTCCTTCCCAGTATGTAAGTAGCTTTGGGCAAGAAAACAGCATATGTTCTATTCCAGCTGCTGTCAAATCACATTTCGAACATTTTGTTTTCTCAGTTACTAAATTGCCCTGTGTCCAGCTGAAAATTCTTTGCGGCATGTAGTATAGTTGTGTAATTGTTCTATATGATTGTAATCTTAAATTAGAGGAGTGTCCTATAGAATTTATATGGGATAGTGAAGTTGCAATCTGCACCGAATTGATGTTCATGCCAAGTCTATCCGACCATTTAGACGCAATTTTAGTACTATCATCATATTTGCCACATGACAAATGTTCATAACCCAAACTGATAAGAGATTCTGTTCTATCAGAGTATAGACATTCTAAAGTATCTGATTGTGTTACTTCCATTATTTTCATTTTACGTATCAAGTAATCTCTTATCTGTATATATTTAAAATACATATCGTTTGTTAGGCCAAATATGATTTTTAGTGTGTCAAAATCCAGAAAACCATTTGGGCCATATAAATCTCCCAAAGTACTAATACCCCTTCGAATCCAAAGATTTCCAGTCCCATCTGAAAATATATCTGGAAGTCCTGGGTTGCCCCATAGTCTAAGTTCAGCATTAAAGAAGGAACTTTTGTCTATATTCATAATTTGATCCCAAATTTTTTTAATATGTTTAGCTGTCTTAAATTTAACACGTTTGAAATAGTTAGGATCATGTAAGCGAAATAAAAATTGATTGCAATCTGGTCCCAGCATGTATTGATGATAAAATAGTGAATTCTCATTTTTCATCAAGCTTCTTATGCGCTGAAAAAAGGTTGCAAGAAAGTATAGGTTGAAATCAGGAAAAGAAAGACCCCCCTTTTCAATTGGTAATTCCAGAAGTTTCATTGCCCTACGTGCTTTTTTATATCCCCATAGGAAGCTACTACAAATACCTTCTAATTTTTTGAAAAAGAGTTTATTAGGTTGTAAAGGTATAGCCCTAAATAAGTATAGTACTTTAGGTAGTATCTTCATTTTTACAAGGTTGATTCGCCCTACTAGGCTGAGCGGGATCTTATGCCATTTTTTTTAAAAATTAAAGCAGTTTCCTTTAATAAGAAATCATAATTCATATTTATTATCTTCTCCATGTTGGCTGCTATCTTAATTCCTAAATATGTCGCACTTTGACATATGCCAGGTATTGGTTTGTCTGGGTTATAATTAGTAATGACTTGTGTCTTGCTCACGTTCAATTTATAACCTGACACCATGCCAAATTGTGTAGCTTCTTCAACTATTTCGGGTATAGCCCTAACTAAATCTGTTGTGTATACGGCGATGTCGTCTGCAAATGGTGTTATCTTTAAGCATTTCTCGCCATGATACGTTGGGATAATATTCGCCTGTTCAGTTAATGCATTTAAGAAAGGCTCTAAAGATAAAGCAAAAAGCAAGGGAGACAGAGGGCATCCTTGCCTTGTTCCCCTTCCTATCCTGAAGTTAGCTGAGTCCTTCCCCCCGTAGCTAATCTTGGCCAGCGGGTTATCATAAAGTGAACAGACCCAGTCAAGATATTGTCCACTAATGCCCATTTTCTTTAGTACTTCCCACAGATATTCCCACCCCACACGGTCAAATGCTTTCTCCGCATCCAACATGACCATTCGGGTGAGAGTAGCTGCGGCAACGTCAAAGGCTGTAATTGCAGTGTTTACATGGGCCGTGGTATCTCTGCCTAACACAAAGCCGTGTTGTTGTAAATTAACCAGGTCTGGCATGATGGGAGCGAGACGATTAGCCAATATCTTAGAGAATATTTTTACATCTGAGTTGAGCAAAGATATTGGCTGATAAGAGCCACATTCTTTCGGGGGTTTACCCTTTTTTAGGAAAAAGATTATTTTGGCTATTTTCCATGATATTGGAGCTTTTCCAGAGATGGTTATAGAATTAATGACTTCTTCTAACAAAGGTAGAAGTTCCTGAGCGTATATTTTATAAAGTTCTAGCGGTAGACAATCCTCTCCAACTGCCTTTCCCAAAGGTAGAGCAGAAATTGCTAAATTTATTTCAGTTAATGTTATTTTTGAGCTTAGTTGTTGCGAAGTTGCTGTACCTAAGTCTCTTTGTGGTAGCAGATATTTATTGAGATATTGCAGTATTGTAGCTTTAGAGGGTATATTGTCTGGAGTGTACAGATTTTGATAGTAACTAACAAACTGGTTTAGAATCTGTTCTGGTTGTTCATACTCCCGTTTATCTAAACCTATAATTGTCTTAATCTTAGTTCTAGCTTTCTTATTGGCTGTCTTATATGCCAACACTTTACCGATTCTGTCTCCGCCTTCATATTGAGCCATTTTATGTTTATGAATTTTCGCGCTGTATCTCTCTCTAAGGGTCTTTTTAATAGACGATTGTAGTTCCGCCAACTTAATTCTTAGATCATCAATACTTGTTTTTGTTTGTATAGTAGCTTCAGCGAGCTGTTGTTCTACTTGTAGTATATTAGAAGTAGTTGTTTTAATAGTTCGACGACTGTCTGCATTTGTCCTCAATATATATTGCTGAGCAAATCCCCTAATGCTACATTTACAAGTGTCCCATACAATATTTATATTAGCGGAATTAATATTTAGCGCTATAAAATCTTTAATATGTTCTTTCAATAGTGTAACAAAGCCAGAATCTACAAGTAAGTATCTTGGGAATGTGAAATTTCGTGTATCCCTCTTTTGGTCTCTAATTTCAATTACAAGAAGCATCGGATTGTGGTCAGATGTGACTCTTGGGCATAACTCCATATTGCAATAATCTGCAATTTGGTCAGATGCCCAAATCATGTCTATTCTGGAGCAAGATCTATGAGGCGCCGAGTAGTAAGTGTAACCTGCTATTAGAGGGTATTTAGAGCGCCATACATCTTTCAAATTATGTAACCTTCCCAGTTCAAGTATTGCCGATCTGACCTTGCGCATCCTATTTGAGGTACCCTGTCCAGTGGAATCTATTTTATAATCAATAACACAATTGAAGTCGCCCATTAACAAAATTTCCCCCTCCCATTCTAATAGCTCTATACTTAATTGCTCATACAATTTAGGATCCTCGATATTGGGCCCATATACCACACAAAAAACAATTTTTTTATTTTCGAAGTTTATTTGAGCTATCTCCCACCTTCCCCGTGTATCTGAGGCTGTCTTAAGAATTTCGGTCAGAATTCGTTTTTGTTTTAGAATGGCTACCCCCGAATAGAAGCGCCCAAGGTAGAGCATACCACCAACTCATAAACCATTTGGGATAGTAGTTTTCTTTCCTGATAGCTAATATGAGTTTCTGAAAGAAACGCAAAATGGGGTTTGTACATTTCAATCTCTTCTTGTACCAATTTTCTCTTTAGTTTACTATTGAGGCCGGCCACATTCCAACTTAGTAATCTTAGTTTAAACATTTTTATATCTTATACTCTTTTCAATAATATTGAACCTCCTCTGTTTATAGTCCCTATTGTGCAAATAATTTTTGTTTTTATTGAAGGCATACCCA
Organism: Lissotriton helveticus; assembly: GCF_964261635.1. NCBI lineage: Eukaryota > Metazoa > Chordata > Amphibia > Caudata > Salamandridae > Lissotriton > Lissotriton helveticus. The sequence goes on from NC_136065.1 coordinate 708,472,868, forward strand.
TTTCTTGCGATAAAATTTTTCCCCCTTTTTTCCCCCACCACCCCCCCACCCTTCCCTCCCTTCCGTTCTCCTAGATCCCTCCCCCAGTGCCTACCTGGAAGCATCCCCCTATCTTATGCTGCCGCTAATGGGGCAGCCAGCCAGAGAGGATTCCCTAGGAACCTCAACCCTCTGTATTGCTCTCATACAGAAAGACAAATGACCCAAAGCTATATAGCAAAATTCAAAGGAGATGGAAGTTGCCCTAATCAGTTAGAAACACATATAGCACCAATAGCATATTAACATCATAGCAAGTTAGGCATATGTTTCTTATTGTTTCCATCTCTCCTTTTTCCAATTATTTTCTTAATTAAGATTTTGATTTTGAGTCCATTTTCGAAAGAAAATGCTCCCCCTCTTTGATGTCGTGAAAAAAATAATTATGACCAGACATAATAACTTTGAGGCGGGCCGGTTCCTGTAGATAGACCATTGCTCCATGAGACTTAATGGGATCAATCAATTTACGTAGGCCCCATCTTCTGTCCATTGTTGCCTTGCTCAGGTCTGATTTTACAAAGAAAGTTAAGTTATCAATTGTCACTGGAGTTCTTGGTCTGGCTTTCATTGATACTGCTTGCCTAAGTAAATAATTACCAAAATAGATTAGAAAGGGCCGTGGGTATTTACTCTCCTGGGTTCTGGGAATGATTGGAAGTCTGTGTACTTGCTGGAGTTGAGAGTCCCAGTCCCAGTCAGACAGATCCAGGAAAGGCCTTTTGTAGTATTTGGACCATATAGCCCCTTGCGTCAGCCCCCTCAGACCCTTCAGGTATCCCAAAGAGTCGCAGATTCTGTCGCCTCTGCCGATTTTCCAAATCTTCGACTTTACTCTGCAGAATTCCTATTTCTATATTGTGTTGATCCGTTGCAGCTGTAGTAGTAGCAAGCGTTTCCTCGACTTCGACAACTCTTTGTTGCATGTCCTCAATTTCTTTTGTTACGCCATTCAGTTTATTAGTGACTTCCTGGAGAGAGCTGTGGATTTTAGTATTATCTTCCCGTAGCTGTCTGAAGTTGTCTTGTACTTCTTGGCGATGATCCATTAGTGTTTTTAAGATTAGGTCTAAAGAAGAGGCATTTACATTACCAGCGTTGGCCGATGGAGAGGTCAGGGGTGAAGAAATGTTAGATATTAGGACTGAGTCGCTATGAAATGTAGTATATACAGGAGGTTTGTTTTTCTGAGTTTTCCCAGTGCTCCCCATAGTGTCCTTATTGCCGTCAAGAGTGTTTCCAGTAGATACTGTATTCATAGGAGCGGGAGCGGGAGCGAGGGGGTCAATTGTAGGAGGCAAAAGCAGGGACAGGGGCAGGGGCAAGGGGAGAGAATCCAAACCTGCTCTAGATAGGACAGTGTTCCCGGGGAGAATAGTCTGCGGGTTTTTTAAATTATCTTTTTTAAGGCTTTCATCTGCAGCAAACTTATCTGCTGCTGGTAAAGTTGGTGGTAATTTGCTTGTTTCTCTTTTTGAAGCTTGAATCCATTTGCTCAGCGGGCTCTGATCTGCGAGCAATTTTCCTCCAGCAATGGTTGGTATTAATGTATTTAATAAGGCCGTGGGAATCATGTTTCTCCCCCCTTTCTTGGTTTTGTTTTTTGCCTTTCCCCCTTTTTTTTTAGAACTGAGGATCTATTAGTTTTTAAAAGCAGAGAGCTGTTCTCTATGTCCTCGCTTGTGTTCTCTCCCCCTTCTGTATCACCACCCTCAATTATCTCCTCGTATTCAGGGTCATCTGAGTTAGCCTCCAAGAATATCTCATTATCAGCACCATCAGCGCCATCAATTCCATCATTTCCATCGGCGCCATCAGCGTCATCAAGAAGATTGTCTTTTCTCTCATGAATTATGATCGGAGCTAATTATGATCGGAGAGTCTAGAGATTGCACAGGTTGTGGGCCAGGCTTAGTGATAGCATCCGTAATGTGAGCCTCTGCCACCGTGTTCTTGTTATGTTCTGCCTTGCCCAGCTTGTCCGCCTTGTAAGTAGTGCACCGACCCACCAAATCCGACATCGCTTTGCCTTTGCCTTCTTTATCACCGGATTTATCAAATTTATTGGTGGATTTTCCTGCTGTTTCGTTTTTGTCTTTACCTTTGTCTTTATCTTTGTTCACATTATCTGTTGTAGTAGAGCTGGGTTTATTCAGTGCATCTGGAGATAGTTGAATAGCATGCTGCTTGTCGGGTTGCCTATCAGTGTACCGGGGCACCCTTGCTACCACTGCTGGTGAAATCGGTTTAAAATTTGGTGGACTCTCCTCGCCTGCTCCGTTTTTCAAGGGGGTACCTTTAGTAAGTTTGCTCTTGATATTTTTGGGCGCCATTAGCGCAATACGCCTGCTTGACCCCCTTTAACGTAGTATAATGTAATGTAACGGTTAACGGTGTTGATAGCGTAGTTGGTCAAATCAGTCGGTAGTTCAATAGATATATATAGCTTCTCTCCCAAGCACGTCAAGCAATCAGACTGGGGCAAGCCTTGATTCTCAGGCGCCGGTTCTACAGTTCTACTACAGATCTTATTACAGTCACTTTAGTCTTACTGGCAACTCAATCTTTGTGCCAGTGGTAAATCGCATCCATAAACCACTGGTGAACAAAGCTAAAAAAAAAAAAAAAATAAAATTCAAAATCAAAAGTCAGAAAACGTGTTTTACCTGGCAAATCGGCCAGTTAAGGCAGCCTCTCTGTTTTCGATGGGTCGCCTCCCCAACACAAGTTGTTACCAGCCTTAGAGACTGTGGGAGAGCATCTATCTCTGCCTCCGCTTACACTTCCAATGCGGCAGGGCGCCCTTGCTCCAAGTGCTCATGAACGCCGACTTGGTGGTTCCTCCCCTCGGCAGTCTGGCAAACAGCAAACCGCAACGGCAGACTGCAGCCCTCCAAAAGCTCCGCCGAACCAGAGTCAGAACCCTAGCCCGGTCCCGGTCACCAAAAACCACAGCTACCCTCTCGCACCGAAGACACCGCAGCGTCAGCCACAGCAAGGAACGAAAGGATCAGGCTTCACGTCAATCACGTCAATCCCGCAGGTAACATTGTATCTGCGCCTGCCCGAGGCCACCCGGTGGCCATCAGGAGGGCGGGTCCTTAGTCACGGAGGGCTGCCCCCGCCCCCCCCCCAGCGGGTATGGTGGCCACCCCTCCTCAGGGCAGGCTTGCCCGGTGGAGGTGGACGGTCCTGTGACGCACGTCCGGGGCACTGGCTGGGAGAGGGTATATCTCACCCACTGGCCATTTTGCGCCTCTTTGTCGCTCCGGACGTTGCGGCGGACACGTCGGGACACTCTTTTGTTATGCGTCGCGCCGTTGTCGAGCTGTGTCGGGATTGTATGGTGAGTCCAGGTGTTTGGGGCGCTCCCAGTGTATTGGTGGCTCACGGGTTAAGGTGGTGGCACAGCGAGGTGTAGGTGTTGAGGTTTGGGGTTTTTGCCCCCGCTGGACACGCCTCGTGTTCGGAGTTTGGCGTCTGTGTTTTTCATGAGTCCTGGGGCATGGCTGTGTGGGCATAGTATCTGTTCCAGCGCGGCCTTTGTCTGGTCGGAGCGAAGTGATGCGCAATTAGCAGGGAGCGGTTTGAAATTACGGAACTCCCCCAACGCTCCCGCCGCAGGGGAGTCGGTGGGCTAGTGGTAGAGGTGTCCGTTTCAAATGTATCTCACGAGGGTTTTTGATTGAGAAGGAGATAGCCTGTCGGCTGATCTCTAATCTAGGGAGCCGGTTCGAGCCTTGGCAAAGAGTCTCAACATCGTGTGAATCTGGCCAAGTCACATAACCCCCGTGCCTATCTAAACTTGTGATGTCATGCCTCCGGGTCTAGTTGGTGCTATGATACTCCAGCAGATAGTTTTGCATGGCAAAAGCGGTTGTATGAGGGGCGCGTTGGCCTTCACTAGCTGTCCGCTGGAGCTCCAGGCAGTGTTCTATGCGCTATCACCAAGGAGCTATAGCTCAGTGGCAATGTCGTCTGCCTCTGGTGGCGCAGGTTCGTAGGGTGCTGGCAAAGTTAGGTGGGAAAAAAAATCTAACAGGCTTTCGATTGTTTTGCCCACGTTCTGTCCCGGGGGTGCAGCTGGGGTTGAAGGGCTGCTCCCGCGCGGTAAGCGGGGAATACGAACTGTATCATGTGAAGTTGTGGTTTTAGGAACTGCCTCTTGAAAGATCAAGGCAATTAATTCCCCTTCAAGCATGGTCGGTTAGAGAGAGATCCTGCTGCCCCCGCATCCCTCTGCATTTCGTGTTTTAGGAAAGTTCAACTTTGTGATGGCAACATCCGGCTGGCATCGTAAATCTTGTGCAGCTCGGGTTAGCCCAGAGGAAGAGTGTGCATCTTGTAAGCACGGAGTCGAAGGTTCGAAACCACCCTTGGGGCGGCACTAGCATTAGAAGGTTCGCGTTGCTGGCAAAAAAGGGTGCGTGTATGCCATTCTATTTTCATTGTCATTGAATTTACGGGTGTCATAATAGATTTTCACGACCCATCAGAAATGAAGATTTATCATAAAATTTCGTCGGAATAGATGCATTGTAATACTTCATGAATTACATGTCTAGGATTAGAAGGTTCGCGTTGCTGGCAAAAAAGGGCGCATGTATGCCATTCTATTTTCATTGTCATTGAATTAACGGGTGTCATAATAGATTTTCACGACCCATCAGAAATGAAGATTTAACATAAAATTTCGTCGGAATAGATGCATTGTAATACTTCCTGAATTACAGGTCTAGCATTAGAAGGTTCGCGTTGCTGGCAAAAAAGGGCGCATGTATGCCATTCTATTTTCATCGTCATTGAATTAACGGGTGTCATAATAGATTTTCACGACCCATCAGAAATGAAGGCTTAACATTAAATTTCGTCGGAATCGATGCATTGTAATAATTCCAGGAAAACATGTCTGTCGGCACCCTTCCCAGCGCCGCATGTAGACAGGGTCCCCTCACCGAGAGTTGGTGGCATAGGGCTTATCTGTTCCCCTACATGATTGAGAAAGGGTCATACTTGCCTTGAGGTAGATGACATTCGATTGAACTGCAATCTGGTTTTGTTCTTACCACTGGATGGCCGTGCTGGAGGGACCACCCGTTATGGTGGCCTGTGCGCCGTGCTTATGCCTAGAGCAGATTTCGTTGATTGCGAGATTGGTTTACATGTGGCTGGTCGATCATCTTTGGCAGGATATGGCCTCCGCTTCGTTCGTGGGGGACATTAATGGTCCGGGCATTTTGGTATTGGCGTCTGTGTGGCCAATTACGTAGGCAGTGTGCGTGTCCCTGTCCGGCGCACGAGGGTAATGGCGTCCTGGGTAGTATTACAAGGTCGGCATGTTTCTTAATGGCTGGCGCACGTGGGTATTGGCGGCTGCGTGCGGCCAGCTGCTTGGGCAGCATGTTTCGCAATTCATGGCGCACGTGGTCAATGGTGGCAGGGTGCGGCCATTTTCTTGGGCAGCAGTTTCTCTTGGCACGGCGCATGTGGGTGTTGGCCTACGAACGCGGCCTTCTCTTTCTGTCGTCCTTGTGTCGGCTACGTGGCAGCCTCGCGGAGCTGCCGTTTGACGCTATTCTTATGATATATGCGGACTGCTTAATGGGGGGGCCGCCCTCATGGACTGTTTAGTCTGAACTGGTGCTCAAAGCGTTGTTCTGCCCTTACCTGGTGTATGTGGTATAGTGGCACGCGCGCCGATTCACATGCGGGATAATTCTGTCAAGGCTGAGGCACCTTAGGCCGCGTCAATTAGGCCTGAGTATATGTTTTGGCGTTTTCCATTTGGCTGGCGTTTCGCCAAATTTGGCAGCTCCAGGGCATTGTCATCGAGTTCCAAAGTACACTATGCACTCCTATATCGGTTTATGATTTAAGGTAATGACACTCCTATATCGGTTTATGATTTAATTAATGTTAATCAACAGGGAGTCCTTAGTACCTTTCCGTGAGCACTTGGGTGGTTTAATATGCTTGGCGCTAATGTGTCGAGACCGAGTGCAGAATTCTTGGAAGTGGTAATACCGGTTTGTTGAAAACTTTTCCTGGTTATTGCCCATGTACCTGTGTTTTGAAAATGACAAGCAATTTTAAAGAAAGGCACAATACGATTTTGAGTGAGGGACGACAGAGCGCTACTGATGCTTATTGGGAGGGTCTGCTGTGACAGTGCTAACCTTAATACCTGTCACTCTTTAGAAATGTCACCCCATATCGGTTGTGCCTCCCTTTCAAGTCTCCAGGAACAGGCGTGGGTGCACGAGCCTAAAAACGTGATCGATGTAGCAGAACGGGTACACTGTCTACGATGGAGGGTGCGAGTTGGTCATTTTAGACTTATACATTGAAAGCGATCCTTTCCTTTGATCCCTGCTTCTAGTTCGAATAATTAATACTTTCAGTCTCTATGACTTATCCTGTACCCTGAATATTTGGCTTACCCTCAAGCTTTACAGAGTATTAGTTTGATCCCATTATTCGAGTCATCGTGTTAAGGAGCGCACTAGCACGGCTCACTTGCATACCATTGATATACTCTTCCAAGGTTGTACCACATATTGTTTGTTGATGGCATCATAATTTCCGGCAAGTATTGCGCATCGGTAGCATAGTGTCAATTTAGAAATGGGTAATATAATCCTGGTTGGTATCCTCATCTGTTTAGATGTACACCAGTAATTCATATTTTAAAGTGTGTTTGAGGTCACTGAGGTATGTTAGGCCCAGCGCTCCTGCATGGAAAAATACTTTTGGTGACCATCAGTAAACGGGGCGGATTACAGCCCCTGCAAGAGAATTACACCTGAGTTCTCTTGACGGCTGTGAATCACTTCTGAGCAATTTTGTATTGTCAGTCTTTTAGGGATCTACTTCGTCAGGTATTTGATTGGCAGTCCAGGCTCAGGCTGAGGTTGCAACAGTTCCTCCACTTGTATGTGAAATAAGTTAACATTGCAGGCTGTAGACCCTACATTCTACTGAGTGGCAGCACGTGCTCCTATACAGATTGCACAGCAGTTGGGCTGCCTTCCAGATTCCAGAGCTTGGACAACAGACAGACAACAGAAGTATTATGGAAGAGCGAATTGACTATTGTCATGTGACCTTTTCTTCCTATACGTTAAGTTAACAATAGTGCAGGTCCCGGGCTTGTTCACAGAACAAGATTTTAACTGCACCTCTTGGTTAAGGCCCCAGGAGATTGAAATGCGCTTGGGGTTATTGTGGATCCTATTGGCAAAGGGCAAGACCTATATTTTCTCAATTATCCTAATTTTAGCACGGCCTAGATAAAGCTCCATACAGTTAATCCTTTGCCATTGACAGCACGGTCAACCTAATAACCAATATAACATAGTACTACAGAATAGCTACCTTAGCTAACTGGGCTAGGCTGCACCAGGGAGTAGCGCAGTAGTGGCGGGATATAGCTTAGCGCGCATGCCCCCGTTAACTTTTCTAAGAGGAGTCTTATGCATATGAGTTGCTAATTTTCCCAAGCACATTTCCTGGGAGGCTCCACTTGTGCATCCAAGGCGTGGGCCACTTTTCTCTCCTCACTTCGCCAGCCTTCAAGCAGTGCTTGGGCTTTCTCCTGAGTCTGCGCCTTTGAGCATTAAACATTTGATAAGTATTCAACACATCTTATGGTTGAGCCCAGTGAGAACAGCCTTTTGGCTGGTTTACACGTGTTGTTGGCCGGGAATGTGGGCCACCTCTCCGAGAGGTTCCGGGGCCACAGGTGGTCCCAACCCTACCTGCTGGTAGACAGGCCTACCCAGGAGCGAATGGTTACGCAGGCGTTAGTGTCACTGGTGCTGGTAACCAATCGTTGCTTTGTAGCACTTGGCGGTTTCAAGAGGTTAGTAATAAGTGTATGTCACTTTGAGTTAGTACACTGGTAGAAGATCTCTTGACAAGTTGTCAGACTCTCTCACAACAAGATCTCACTCACACCCGAGGCAAGTAGAATTACTAAGAAATGTAAGTAAGGGGAGATCTTGTTGGTTAGTATTAGGCCTACACCTGCACTTACTTATGCAGCAGGCGCTGTAGGCACGCAAGCACTTGCCACATAATTGAAAAAGTGGGCACATAGAAAACTCTCTGTATTGTATTGTGCAAGAAGTGAAGTGGCATCTGCTTGGAAACTCAGAATGTCTATCTGGTATTCCAACCCCCCCTTTTTTTCGTTTTCACGATTTTGGGGGTGGCTGGGTACGATGGGCTTCATCAGGATTTGGACACACAGCTTGTGTTCAGGGTTAGTGTGGTTGGGCTCCCCTGGTTTGCACTGGATCAGCTTCGTGTTGAACCTGTGTATCCTTTAGTTTCCTCGTGCACCTCCCAAGGTGAGAAGTTGACCCGAGGTTTCATATCGCCATCATTGGGAGCTCCTTGTTCCAGCTTATCCCATATGCGCGAGGGGTTAGGCAACTTTATAGAGAAGCTATTCTTGAAGTAACATGGTCTAAGCGGCCCTTGGTTTCTAGGGGGCATGTTTTACCAGCTGTTTTCCTTTACATCCTGTATATAAAATGGAAGTGCACCACGCAAGTTACTAAATTATGCTTCGCACACCGTAATAGCCATCAGTACTTTGCTTGTATTAGTAGCTCTAGCGTACACTAAGCACAGTAGTCTGTTGAAGTTTGAGTACTGCACCTCTGCAGAAGTTGTACATTTCTGGGTGCAGTTTGCTGATGCCTTGCGTAAAGATGAGTGTTGGGTCTCAGTGGCATGCACTCATGGCTTCTTGTTCAGGGTTAGCGTGGTTGGGCTCCCCCGGCTTGCGTAGAACAGCCTCGTGTTGATCCTGAGTAACCTCTAGTTTCCTTTGTGCTCCTCCCAAGGTGAGTAGTTGGCCTGAGGCTTGAGATAGTATGGTTGAGCAGCCTCATTAGTGTCAGAGGGGCTTTTGGTCAGCAGGCGTGTCATGATGCAGGTAGGGATCTTAAGGGGGCACTTGGTTCTGTCCCGGCAATCCCTTTGTGGTGGTCGTAAGTAATCCTGCAGACAGCTATATTAAGAGGTAGCATGGCCTAAGCTGCTCCCAGTCGAAAACCCGAGAGGGCGGGTGATGCCTGCTATACCTTTTCTGTCCTGTATTGGCACAGGCAAGGTCATCGTCCTAGTTATATAGTATAATATCATTACCCCTTCTATGCCTCTGTGCTCTTTCATGATAGCAGCACAAGCGCTATCGTAAGCACACTGTCTCTATGTGTGCGGAGAATGGTGTTACAGCAGTAGTTATAACTTGGCTGGGTGTAGCCTGCTGTCGCTTGTCATGAAGAGTGCTTAAGTGTCAGGGCTGGTGTTGGAACGCCTATAAGTTGATACGAAGCGCCTTCAGCAGTAGGGGCCCCTCCTCTTTCTTCACATTGTCATTACCTGGTAGTATGGCCTCACGAACCGGGGAGGGTTACACTAATGTTGTATAGGAATAAGACCCGGGGGTATCTGCGGATTAGTGGCAGAAGGGCCTGGGTTTCGTCAGGCATGTGTTGTTCATGTCAGGATCAGGTCTCTGGTGGGGCGCTAAGTTGTGCCAAGCAATTGTAAGGTCAAGTAAGAAAAGCACGGCACCATTAAAAAATTTACCCAACGGAGGGGTCTGGGTTTCTGCAAACATGAAATGTTTCAGGACAAAGTCAAAGGTTCTTCAAGGCGGATGTAGTTCATCTGACGCCTGTGGACTTAGACCTATTCCTCCTCTATTTAAAAGAGGCTCTGCTGAGCAAAGGTGGCAGGTAAAAGTAGTAGCGTTGGTGGGGGGCCCGTGCGGCGGCGGGGACCATCGCACGGGCTGTGGCGGAGTTACAGGGCAATCCGGAAACAGAGAGGTGCAACACAGTACTTCAGTGGGCACATAGGGGTGCCAGAGCCTAACCTAGAACCTCATGGGAGGTCTAGGAATCCGAGTCGGCGCCCCAGTAGTCCTTCGGGCGGTTGTGGGCCTGTACAACCGGGGGTTTGCCTAGATACGCCCCGCAAGGGGCGTGAGTAGTGTATTACCATAATGGTTCAGCAGCTGGGTGGTTCGCCACTGTGCTGATTGGCTCATCAGGCGGGCAGGTGGCGAGAATGCGGCCTGCCCTTGGATTGCCCGTAAGATAACCCAACGTGATTACATAATGTTGTATGTAACAATAAACCTGCAGCAATTTTTCCCAATCTTAACACTTGTGTCTGTGTGTTATTTGCGGGATGTTGGTTATGTTGGGGCGGGGGGTTCCTGTGGCCCTGAAGTGACTATGCGCCTGCCCGAGGCCACCCGGTAGCCATCAGGAGGGCGGGCCCTTAGTCACGGAGGGCTGCCCCCGCCCCCCCCCCCCAGCGGGTATGGTGGCCACCCCTCCTCAGGGCAGGCTTGCCCGGTGGAGGTGGGCGGTCCTGTGACGCACGTCCGGGGCACTGGCTGGGAGAGGGTATATCTCACCCACTGGCCATTTTGCGGCCTCTTTGTCGCTCCGGACGTTGCGGCGGACACGTCGGGACACTCTTTCCCTCCCTACCTCTAACCCTGAGTGTCAGTTATGAGGGGGGCTCCTGAGGGAGTTTTAATGTGTTCCTTTTTTCGTTGCAGGCGGAGTTACAGGGCAATCCGGAAACAGAGAGGTGCAACACAGTACTTCAGCGGGCACATAGGGGTGCCAGAGCCTAACCTAGAACCTCATGGGAGGTCTAGGAATCCGAGTCGGCGCCCCAGTAGTCCTTCGGGCGGTTGTGGGCCTGTGCAACCGGGGGTTTGCCTAGATACGCCCCGCAAGGGGCGTGAGTAGTGTATTACCATAATGGTTCAGCAGCTGGGTGGTTCGCCACTGTGCTGATTGGCTCATCAGGCGGGCAGGTGGCGAGAATGCGGCCTGCCCTTGGATTGCCCGTAAGATAACCCAACGTGATTACATAATGTTGTATGTAACAATAAACCTGCAGCAATTTTTCCCAATCTTAACACTTGTGTCTGTGTGTTATTTGCGGGATGTTGGTTATGTTGGGGCGGGGGGTTACTGTGGCCCTGAAGTGACTATCTGCAGTGCTACCGAAGAGCTTTCTTTCTTGTGGTGCGAGTCGGAAAGCTTCTTGAAAAGATTGTTTTCTGTCCTTTTCGATACCCCAGAGCTTTTCAGAAATCACAAGGGCATATCCGGTGTATTCGGACTCGGCATTTTCAGTCGCTCAACTGCAGAGAGCACGAGGGGTTGAGGGTTCGCATCGGGAGCCTCCTCTCTGTGGCGTCGTCACACCGCCATCTTGCTTCACTAAAGGTTTCTCAAAGTCAGGAACCTTATAGTCATGTGCATATGACAATTTTTCTGACCAAGATCTGTTGCACTTTATGTTCTTCTGTGGTTTTTTATACTGAGCTGCAAGCAAAATATATCCATCCACTTAAAAAAATTGCTATTTTTCACAAGTAAGACCAGCACTGATTTACCTGCAAAAGCTCTCCTCTCCATTTATTTGTTATGGGGTTGCAAGTTTTTAATCAGGGGCTCTACGTAAAAGAAAAAACATGGGTTGACAATAGCAAAGACTTGGCCCTATTTAGAAATGTTTTTATTATATGGATGAATGTTATTTGTGAGCTCAACCATATTTGTATTGTAGTTTTAAATTGTATCTGTTTGTGTCCTTTTCTGTGAAATGCACTTTTATGGCAGAATAACGTTTTATTGACTGACTATATTTATATATATTACCAGCCCGGAGGATTTGTGAAAAAGAGACAAGTTATGCCAATAAGATCTCTGGTAAGGGCTAAAGTTACTCCAGCCTAATAAAGAGCACTGTGTCTGGCCTGAATAACCTCTAGTAAGCCTAAGACATTAAAGACTGAATTAGGAAAGTGATGATAGAAGCTACTGAAGAGCAAGACCCTGAGAAAGTATTGCCTCTTTCTGAAGAGTAAAACCGTTTGGCTTTGAAATGCTTGTTTAGTTAGACTCCACATAGTCAGATGGGCTGAACATCTGCCTTCTGGAGATTTTTTCCAATGTAAATTCACTTACAGACAAATATCCCTTTCGGAATCACAATAAAAGCCCCTCAGGATGTTTCTACTAAATATGCCAGAGGAGAGTTAGAGGAAGGGTGCATTAAAGAATAAGTCAGGTTTATAGATGCTATAGGGGATCATAGAACATTATTTATTTTTTCACCTGAAATGTGCGTCTGAAAACTGAATTTTATGTGCCCAGCGCGGTCTCATGCATAGCTTTAGATCTTATCCACAGGCCAATTCTGTGAGGGAGTCTGAGAATAGTGCAGCAAAAATTCCATGCTTATTTATGCAATTTGAGAACTAAACTATCACCAGCAGACAAGCAGTTAAATATATGAATCATTTCCCACCATTCGTGTATATTGTCTGAGAATGTATTATCTTTTCACACCATAGAAATCTACAGTTCCTCAGCCAGCACCCATTCATTCACCTCCTTTTTCTATTCTCCAGAGAGGTGCCTGTGGCCATATATTTGAAGCAGTTTCTTTTTCTGGGTCTCTGATGTGGGTTCAAGATGCCATGTGATAATGACTGTGTCATGTGGTGGACAGTAGTCTACTCAGCGTTGTCATCACCTGCTTCAAGTATTCACCAACCACTGGGCAAGACCATATCATGTGCAAAAAGCCTGCAACGCTTCAATATTCCCCTGTTCTATGTGGATACATCTTTTGCAGTGTTAACAGGATGAGGTATGCTCTATGCAATATTTTAAGCTATTTAAGACAAAATTGCACATTACGAGTCCTACTTCAGTTTTAGTTGTATAGATTTAATAACTTGTTCTGTCACACAGCATATCACTGTCAGTTATTTTTCATTGACACCAATTACTGTCTGTACTATGTGTGTAAGTCATGCTAAGTGATCACCATCACTTTATGAATTAACATTTACAGTTAAAAAGGGAATTTAAAAGGCAAAGAGCCCACTGAGTTCTTCAGAAAACAATCATTTATCCTATATCTGAACAGTATAAAACAAAGTCCTGCCAATGACGCAAGACTACAGTAAATGATGCTCCTTTCTGACACAGGATCATCATATGTTGAATTATAACATGTTCCTTGGTTTCTAGGTAGACACATTTCGATCTCTTGCTTGGGATAATAACTCAGTGGAGATCTTCTTCAGGACTTCAATATGTTTGAGTTTAGGCCTGTTTTGCTTCCAATTTAGTAAGTTGATTTCTAAGAGTTCCATAGAGTTTTTGAAATCTTTTTGAACTTCCATATTGCTCTTTGCATTTCTCTGACAGGTCTTCATGGGGACCACAAAGTCCATAGGCCATTGCAAGCAGAGGAGGTGCCAGGAAGCTCCTCATAAGCAGGTGAAATTTCTCACAGCGTGGGACACTGACCTTCCATGCAACCTGTGATGCCAGCTCATGGGGACCAGAAGGTCCAGTGCCCTTTGGGGGAGGGGCCAGGGCTCCTCATAAGGAGGGGCTTCTTAACGCAGCGCGGGACAGTCATGTTACCTGCAGCCTTTGATGCCAGCTCATGGGGACCAAATGTTCCTGAGGCTATTGCAGGCAGGGGAAGGGCCAGGTAGATCCTCATAAGCAGGTGATTCTTCACGCACAGCGGACACATGAGGGCCGCATCCGGGCTGTACCCTGGTGAAGACTGGGCCAATATGGGCCTGTCTGAGTCCAGAAGAAGCTAGGTTGGGTCACCCCCCTAGGCTCAACAAAGTCTAGCTATACCATGATATTAAGACTGTTTCAAGGGGACAAAATCTACTCCTGTGCCATAACCATCTGATAATGCGTAACATAAAGCTAAATCAGGGCAAAGAGAAAGATTGTTATCTCTTTGATTGCAAATCTTTTGAAGGGGTTATAAATTCAGAAATAGAACTGGTAGAAGAAAGATCGGAGGCCGTGCAAATATCTACACTGCATTCAACTAATGGCCCCTTTTTTTAGAGGGATTAGTGGATGCAAGCAGCACTTTTTCTAAAGAGTCTGGGCAACTTATGGGTAAGAGGAAAGATAGTCCACAAAAGGGATCTGAATAAGGAACTGTGGCAAAGTCTTGCATATATTCTGATGTATTAACTACCAGCTCAGCAAAAAATCCCTCCTACTCTGCCAGCAAAGAAAAAGTAAAAAGAGTCCACGGGACCGCCTTGAACTATTAAATAAAGCCCCCAAAGTACCATCATACCTAAAGCACACTTGTCCTCACACAGAACATTCAGCTCATAATTTCAATCTGAGTCAAGAGTTTGCTGTTTTAAAATCCTAATTATTGAAAAGGATTGATAGTCTTCATCACAACGTTAAAGACGTGTGCAACATTTGTTAAATAGGCTTAGCAGTCTAAAGTCCAGTATGTCTATTTTTGAATAATCTAATTTGGGAGAACTGTCCAGTCAAAAATAGGCTTCTAAAAGTGTGCGGAGATCATAAATACAGTGGAGTAGTGATCAACTATTCCTGGTGGGGGGGGGGGGTTTAAACCTAACATATCCTCAAACGCCTTACCTCCCTCAGTTGTATATAACTTTTGGGGCATGGTGCACCCCCAAGGCTGAAACCCTTGGTTAGCCAGAGAACAGAAGGGGTGTTTATTGAAAAACAAGCTGTCCCTGGCCTCCGCACCATATGTGGTTGTATTGTGGAGAAGCGTGGCTCAATGGTTAGAGTGGCAGACCCTGATGCAGAGGTCTGGCCCAGGACCATGGTTCAATTCCAGCCTCGGCGGTTCTTGGGCTCAATTTCCTCGGACCTGATAATTCTTGCCCCAGTGCCTATTCTAATCATGGGTCCCACTCTGCAACTCTGGGCAATAGCTTGCCTAATCTCCACAACGGCCCAAACAGCGCTGGGATGCCTGGCTTCACCTTGGGGGTGCCTAGGAGTGGACATTTCACAGGAAAAAGCCAGGAAGGGTTCCACAGCGGTATGCGTACAACGCCAGGACACCCCAGTTGGGGTATAAGTGCGCTTTACAAGTACAAATTTCATTTCATTTCATTGCAAAACATAGCCCTGCTAGACCCAAATGACAGCAAAGTGTGGCATGATTGAAAAAATAAGGTACCCCATTGGATTAATACAAGGCTGGGCCCAAATTGACATGTAAATAATAACATAATTATGCTAAGAAGGGTCTCTTGGTTGGGCAACAACAGGACGGTGGAGGATGGGTACAGTGTGGTAATTAATGTCAGAGATCCTGCAGCAGCCAGATCCTTACTCCACAGGACATCCTCCTTGCAGGTAGATATTAGGGAGATCAAAATGGTCGCAATTGAATATTTTTATTGCCCTAAGGACTATATCTGGAAAGATCAGTGGCTACCCATGATGACACGGGAGGACGACTAAAATATAGATACCACATCCCAATTGTAAACTCATTTGCTCCATTAGCAAAGTTACAGATTGATAACCAGCTAGTGATGCAGTGTAATCTGGGAGCGATAGGCAAAATGTTATAGGAACTCATTCTCATACTCTCACAAGCATTATTTCTGGGCATAGTATCTCAAGAAGCTTGGGACTGGTCTCTGATGATATAAAAAATCTATTTAAAGCTCCAATCCGGAGAAATCCTGATATGGTCCCATATCGTGGACGGTAGTAGCCTGGACAAAAAATTTGGAAATCCGGAATCGCACCATGATCTTATATTGTTGCAAGAACCATGGGCTACAGAACCAATTTATCCGGGTGGCTATCAGTCTTTTTCTATCCCGGCCATACCCTCTAGTAAGGATAGAGCAAAGGAGGTTCTGGTGGTTTTTGTGTCCATTCACTTACAGTGTAAGGTTTAATGGTCAAAATTGGACTGTACTCTGTATCAGTTGCTGAATATGCATTTGGTCATAGAATGGATGTTCTGCTTATTAGTTTTTATTATAATATTGTTGATTCGTGTTTCACCGAGTCTTTTGAGACACTGAACCATGACTTGGGCCATATTCTCGCAAAAAAAAAAGTATTCCCACATATTCTGGGCTGGTGATTTTAATATTCCTTAGTGCAAGAAATATTGTGAATCAATTTATGGGTTGTTTTGATGGGAGGGGTGACAATGGTAAGCATTTTAATCAAGGAAAACTGCGTAAATCCCCTCCTAAAACTGGAGCCTTCTAAGAATTTTCCTCAAAAAAAAGGATTGGTAAAAACCAATGGTGAATATTGACCAATCCGTTGTCTTGGGCGCAATTTTTAATTGCGTAGATGATCCTGGAATGAATGCCATGAGGATGATTTGACCCCTAGATATTATCACTTCTTTTGATTCTCGGGGAGAGTTATTTTGATCTGCCCTACTCTGTGTGCCCCAAACGGGTCAGAACACAAAACAAAAGTGGTTTGGGAATTCTTGTACACAAGTACATTGCAGGCTTTAAAAAGAGAGCTATGTTCACAACTATGACTACAATCTTGCAGGAAAGCATATAAAGCTGCTCTGGCTGAAGGAAAACAGGTTTTTGGAGATGAAGCATGGGAGGCTTTGCTGATAGCGAGTAAAACCAGTGATTAGCAGAGTTTTTGGAAGGTGAAAATGCCCCCTTTTTTGCAGAATGCATGCCCAAAGGGGAAGAACTTGATACCACCTGATACCGAGGTAATTCACTTCAAGACTGACTAATCCTCAAGTTTACTGACTGATGGGGTAAGCAGCCCTATTGGGTATAGGAAGATCATCACAATAAGCCCAAAGAGACTGTTGAGGTGGAATGTACAGTAAAGAGGAGCCTCAGTAATAAGCCACCAGGCCCTGGTGGGGTCTCATGGCTATATTTAGGAGAACAATTGGACTTACTTACAAATTTATTTAGGGCGGAAATCACATATGGCTTGTCTAGCTCATGGTTCAGGGTGATTATAATAACTAGCTTTAAGAAGGGAGCAAGGAATGATCAAACCTGTTATTGTGCAATCCCCCTTCTGGATTGTTCAGCAAAGATAATAGGGAGAGTTCTGCTGGATAGACTATAGGCTTGAGTGGAAGAGAGCAGAATATTTTCAGACATTCAATATGGGTTCAAACATGGGTTCAGTACAGTATCCCTAAATCTCTACTTGATAGCAATTAAATTGTACCTGCGAAGAAGTCTCCCATCTATCTTGCATTTTTGGACCTCAGCTCTGTATTTGACCATTTGGATAGATCTAAGTTGTGGACATTGATGCTCAAGATGGGGGTAGGAGAGCATTGGTTAACCTACTGAGGGAAATGTGTAGGGATGTGGCTTCTAGGGTCCGTTATGGTTCAAATGGGGAACTCACGGATCCTTTTTGTATAAACCGGGGAGCGCCCCATTGGTGCATGTTGGCGCCTTTCCAGTTTTTACTCTACATAAAGCAACTACAAACGTTTTTTTCTGCAAGTGGTGACTTCCTCCAATTCGTCAGGAGACTAATTTCCGTACTGCTATATGCAGATGACTCAGGACTGCAAATGGGATGCAACCATTACTGGATACTTTTAATTTATTTATGAATATTTTGGGGTTATCAACCAATTTGTCCAAATCTTACAGTATGACATGTGGCCCAAACATCTGTGAACCAGAGGATCATTTATTGTGGTAGTAGGTGGAGTTCAGACATCAGTTTTAATTATCTGGGGATCACACTGGATACATCTTTAACATGGATTAACGTGAACAAGGTTAGAAACTAACAGTTCATTAGAGAAATTGAAACTGTTTTTAGATTTGTGACCAAGCTGGGTCATAAACCTTTGCTCCAGATGTTAAAATTATGTATGTCCAAGTGTATCCCGTGATGTCGTACGCACCTGGGTTGTGGGGTTATTCCAACTTTTTTTAATGCAGAGGATGGAAAATCACTTCCAAAGGAGATTGTTGTCTGTCCCTCAGTCATGTTCTGTTTTCATATGCCTTGGTACCATATATAGAGGGTGTGATAAAGATTAAGGCCATGCTTTTCTGGATTGCCAAGTGGGTAAAACTTGAGGTGGACGGACCTGAGATGAGCTATTGTGAAGGATTGTCAGTCATTATATAGGGCGTTCTAGTTTAATGGCTAAGATTTTTAAAGATCCTCTTACATAACATGGGAGTGGGAGATTTTTGTGATAGACCAGACCTATTAAATAAATCATCCAGATATGTTATGAAAAAAAGTGTCTGAGTAACATGTAGCGCAGTTGCGATGGATGAGCGAGTCCAGTAAGCCAAAGATCATATCACATGCTGTCAATTCGACACCAGGTGTAATCGAACCCTAAAGTATTTGATGAGCTCCCAAGCAAGGTACTATTTGATCAGCTTTAGGCTAAATCTGGCCGTTCATCTATTATCTAGCCTATGGCGTGTCCGAGGGTTTAATGAGGTAAAAATTGTCTCCGTGACAATGTTACAGCCCTCTGTTTACTTAATTTTGTAAATGTTATATAGGCACGAAGTAAAGATACTTATTACCAACTGTTTGTGCTGCAAAATAGGTGCAGAGTTGCCTGGTCTTGATCTTTTTACAATTTTTTTTTACCTTTTATTGTAACATAGATTGTATTGTTTTTTCGAGCTGCCATTAAGATATGGTTATAGTCTGGCCAGTGGTCCTATGTATGAATCAGTAAGATTTGCGTTTCACAGAATGTCTTAATATTTTAAGCATAATATTTATAATTTTAAAAGTTTTAATTTTATCATATGTAATGTATTATGTGAATATTTGTTATAGTCATGATTTAGCCAGAAAACCTTTAATTTGATTTGATTTGATTTGACCAGTCTTCGTGGTGGGGGAGGCATGCAGAATCTTTTCCCGTGATGTGGAAATATGCTCTTTCATCAGCTTCTCATTGTTCTGTTCCTCCTTTCGTTTAGGTCAGGGACATCTTAAGGATTTTGGGGGTCCTCGGTCAAACATGTTTTGGGGGCCTCTGTTTGGAACTTTGAATTTATAGTCCAGTGTCAGCTCTTTCATACCCTTTTTGGCCAGGTCACTGACTGTGCACAGGCACACTCATCCAAATTCTAAATGTGTTTACCTCTAATATTCAGGGACAGTGACACTTGGTTCCAATATTGTAACACAGCAGCAGCTCACTAGTATTACTGTAAATAAATCTCTGTGACACCTACCCATTTCTCATATGTGAGGTATTATTTTGCTCTAAAAGAAACTTTTTTTATGTATGTTGCAGGAAAGCTGATCGCAACATTCCTCTGCAAAATGTCTGTAATAAACTCCCACACGTTACACGTATTAAATATAAATTAAAGGAAAATTGTATTTAAAACAATCTGTGTTTAAAAAGCATTCAAGGTTACCAGGGCAGGACTGTCTGGAGAACAGAGCCTGCTCTATCAGGGGGCCCCTGAATGCCTGGGGCCCTTGGCCGGAGGAGCCCCCTTTGCTCATGCCTTAAAACATCTCTGGTTTAGGTGTGCTGCTTGGGCTCAGGTTGGTGAAAGGGATTCTAGACTTCTGTGAGGTCTGCCCCAAGCACTATGTCCGACTTACACACATAAGACCAACATTGATTTGTGAAAATAAAAAATAAAAGGAGGAGACATTTTGCGATATTGAACAATGTATTAAATATATGTGATACAAATTGAAATAAGAAAGCAACACTAGAATCAAGTCTGTGTGCTGCTGGCTGAGATTAATAGATAATTTATGGCTGGATGACAGATCTATGTATGTCATGTTTCTAACAGGCCTCACTTCACCAAGTCTTAATGTACATACGTTTACCTTCTCTCTTGGGCATTGTTTAGATATTCTCCGCGAATGGCTGAATGTTGTGTCATAGTTTATTTAGAGGCCCACCATATTATGCACCTGCTCAACATTTCTTAATGGCCTAGTGCCTTGTTTATGTTTTGTAATCTTTACACATTTATTTTTGTGTATGCTAGTTCATTAAAACCATTGCATAAAACGATTCTGTTAAAAGCAAAATTTCATAAGCATAAGAATTAAAACAATGAGCGCTCTAAACAGATTAATTTATAAACATTGTTGGCAGCCGTTTATCAACAAAGTTTATTCATTTGACAAATCGAACGCTCAGGAGAATGTTAGTGACTTGGATTGCTGCCACTACATCGTGTCGGCATGATCACAATCCCAACTGAATTGTTTTACGCAGACCCGTTTTGCAGCTGCCACTGCTGGACAAACGCACAAAATGTGCTCTCCTTCCTTGGAGAGGTAACAAATCCTACAGTGCTAGAGAGAGGCGGGCAGCAAGTCCGGGTTAGGCAGCTCTCCCAAATGGTACAGCAAAGGCCTGTGCTTTGTGGTTTTTCCAAAGGGAGTTCCTTGGTAGCACTGGCAGGACCGGACTAGGCAGGGAGCTGTTAATCACTCTGCAGGCGTAGGCACAAAACGTGACAGGTCATGCTTGCTTGTTTTCCAGAAGCAACAGTGAAGCAATGTTCTTAGAGAGCAGTTTTTTTTTCAAAAGAGCAAATGTGACTGGAGTATTGTATTGCACAGTCCTTCGACCTGCAAGTCGACTAATGTCGCGTGTAAATAGCGCTTTGCTGGCATGCTGTCTCCGGCATTCTCGATTTCTATCCTTAGCAAATGATCTAACATGACGTCGGAGGTTGAAACACAATTTCAAGACCGCCCCTTTGCGACCAATCAATTGCTTGACTAATGTTCCGGGAAGGAGTGTTGTAGGAGGTGAAACACCCTCTGTCTGATGAATCATGATGCTTAAAGTGTCAACCAGTTTCTCCTCTCTCCCTCTTAGGGCTAAGCGAGGTCAGTGTGGGACCGGCAAATTGCTTGGATAGTGAGTAAAACACTGTAGGGACACAGGCTTGTTTTACATACATCTGTAGTGGGATTCAAAAGAGCCTTGATTATCAATCTGCAAGCCCATTCTACTTCCCTTTGTTCTTCGTTGCCATTTAAGTACCGGGATCCATGTTTTTAAAAATGTTTATTTCCCATGATCAAGATTTTAGTTTTGCGCAGATTTACTATTAGCTTCTTAACTATGGAGTAACTGTGTAAGGTGTCCAACAAGGGCTTTAAACTGATCTGATCTTTCTTATTAGGAGAACACCATCTGCATAAAACAAGACTGGGAACAAGCAACCACCCATCTTTGTGGGAGGGACATTTGTGTCGGTTAGTGCTGTGGCCAAGTCTGCCAAGGAGATGCTAAAAAACAGTGGTGCTAGCTCACAGCCTTGTTACAGTCCCGTGTTAGTAGAGATCTTTCTAGAGACTGGCCTGCCATTTCTAATTCTGATGCACAACCAAGTATTGGTGTGTGATAGAATAATTCCTTTTAATATAGTTGGCGATATGCCCATACCTGAGAGTTTTGCCCATAGGATGTTTCTAGGGTCGAAATCAGACTCAAAGTTGACAAAGCATAGGTAGAGCAACAATGCAGGATTAATCAAAGGTTTATCAATTAGTTGCGACAGGTCCGTCAAGTTGGACAAGGTGCCCATATCTTTCCGGAAGCCTGTAGGATTTAGTGGTAGAACCTCCTGCTCAGATGCCCAGGGCAACAGATCTTTGAGAAGCTAGCTGGCAAAATGCTTGCCTTCCATATCCAAAAGAGAAATTGATCAATAATTAGCAGGATTTTCTCGATCTGCTCCCTTGAACATTGGAT
Organism: Lissotriton helveticus; assembly: GCF_964261635.1. NCBI lineage: Eukaryota > Metazoa > Chordata > Amphibia > Caudata > Salamandridae > Lissotriton > Lissotriton helveticus. The sequence goes on from NC_136065.1 coordinate 708,494,504, forward strand.
GATTGCCCCACGCCAGGAGTCTGGAATTTGGTTGGATGCTAGCGCATGATCAAAAATTGGGTCAAGTAGCCCACCCAATGATGGATGTTATCTCTGAGCAATGAAGAGGCGAGCCCTTTTGGGCCAGGGGCACCGTCTGACAGGCCCTTTTGTAGCATCTGCTCTACTTTAGTTATGCTGACCTCCTGGCCCACTTTCACATCTAGTAGAGTTGAAGATTCCACAGTGTCTCAGTATGATTGTTATTGACTGCTCCCTTGGAGGGCTTCAAGGGAGATTCCTCTGTTCCCTCGCTATGTAGTGCAGTGGAGTAGTAGCTGACCCAGTAGTTCTCGCTAATGTTTGGATTGTTTGGTTCTACTTTACCCTTGACTGGGCCATTTACAATTCGCCAGACTTCCTTAGAGTTCCTCTCATTGCCAGCGGAGAATAACTTCCCCCAGGAACTGTCTTTTTGAGTTCCAAATGGCCTTTCTATACTTTAGTCAAAGCTGTTTGATCTTTTCCAATTGAGCTGGGTTCTGGACGTTTTGTCTTGAACACCTTAGTTCTGTGTTTCATTCCCTTTTAGCTAATCTTAAAGGAAATGAAATTAGTGCTTATGTCTAGGTTTGTGAAGTAGAGCGTGACCTTTGTGCATCTCTGCAGGATGTAGAGCCACAAGTTTGCGTATAAATGTTTCCCATACCTGTACTAAGCTACTGGATGTTTGTTGCAGTTGTTTATACGTAGCCGCACAGCCATTGTCAATGCCCATGTGGGGCAAGCACTTCCAGTGTAATTTTTTCAGATTGACAGTATGTGGAACTGACACTAGACTGGTTGCTTTTTGGTGGATCGTAGTCCCCATTGAAAGCTCCAGGTATTGAAAAAAGTGATTGATTTAGGTCGTGGCATTATGACGAAGCAAGCTACATACTTAACTACTGGCAGGCTTGCTCTTGTGAAGTCGATGGTAGATTGAGCTTTTGTAGTCAGGAGTCTGTGAGCAGGGGGTTGATCATTTTTAATCTCCCATTGAGGACTCTATGGTCAGCATACTCTCAAGTACTCTTTATTACTTCCCCAAGCTTGTCGTATACTTTTGCACTTGGAGTAAATTCACGTGGGTTTCCCAACTGTAGGTCCTTTAGAGCTTTAGGGCCAGATGTAGGTGGCCAATTACCGGTCGGTAACGGCCGAATTCGGCCGTTACCGACCGGTATTTGGCTACCGAGATGTAGGGGGACTGTAACGCTGCAAATCGGTAATTTTACCGGTCGGTAAATATACCGGTCGGTAAATTTACCGACCGGTATATTTACCGACCGGTAAAATTGATATGTAGGTGGGACTCTTCTGAGTCCCACAAGGCCTACAAAATCGGTATTTTACCATCAAATTGTATTTGATGTTAAAATACCGATTCAGGTGTGCATGCACATGTGTGCATGCACACCTGTGCCATATGACAGGCAGACCTGCCCTTAGGGCAGGTATGCCTGCCATATGGCCCCCGAACCTTTTTTGGGGGTGCCAGAGGGCGTCCCCTGCATCCTTGTCAAAATCGGTATTTACCGATCGGTAAATACCGACCGGTAATGCCCCATTCATTCCTATGGGCTTCAAAGCCCATAGGAAAGAATGGAGCATTACCGGTCGGTATTTACCGATTCGGTAAATACAGATATTTACCGATCGGTAAATTGGAACATCTGGATGTTCCTACATACCCCCCCTTCTTATTTACCGATTCTTATTTACCGAATCGGTAAAATTCAGTAAATAAGAATCGGTAAATAAGTTTTACCTACATCTGGGCCTTAGTCTCATCTTCAACTATAGCGGCGCATAAATTCATATTGAAATCACCAGTTGTTAGTATACATGGATTGTTGTAATTTGCTTTGAGCATGATAATTGTACTTTGCAACCTATGCAATATCTCCTTTTTGACCTGTACTGCAGATTTATATATACATTCCATTTTAACTGACAGCCTCCAGGGCTCTTCGGACAGAATATCAGTGACTTTTAAAGCTAACGTTGTCAAGATCTAAATGAACAGTCCTTCCTGAGTTGGGCGTGTTGAACCATTTGTCCTCTGTTAATGGGATTGTTCAGTGGGTAACAGCAATGGTTAAGGGTTTTATGCTGTCGTTGAGCCATGGTGCTTTCATGTTCCCACTTGAACTTTTCAGAGTTGGTTGGGCAGCCATTTTGTTTTTGAGAAAATGTTATTGTTCTTGCTGTCTCCTGCCTCCGGGCTGCCTAACTCTGCTGGATATGCGTTCTACCTTTATTGAGGTTAATTTAATTTCCCCCTATCTTAATATCTCTTTTAGCACCAACCATTCTGTGGTACAGCTGATAGAGGACCATGTTACTGATGTTTAATTGTTGGGCACTTCTTGGGCTCGAGAAACTCAATGCAAATAATGTCGACTGAAGCCATGCGAGCTAACTGCGGGCCGGATTTGAAGAGTTTTAGAAAGTTCTAGTGGTTTAAGACATCGTCTAAGCCTTTTGACTTGTATTCTAGGTTTAATAATAGTTTGATATTCCCTGAATTGGGGGATTTTGTCCATCTGGCTACTGCAGGAAACTCAGAGGATTTTTCTCATGTGATAGTTTGACTGCGTTGGATGGCTGTGTAGATAGTAGGCTTGTCTCCTTGTGGGGCACTTGTTATTGCATGGATTATAAATGGGGTTCTCCTTTTGAAATACCTGATTGTTGGTGGGGGCTGCTGAAGCTCTGTGTGTCTTCCAGCCGACAACTGGGACCGCGACCCTGCCGCTAGTCTCCCCCTGCCGCCGTTGCCTTTCCAGACCACGGCACGGCCGCAGTGAGGGGGGGACTCCATTTCCCTGCTCCCCTTGCGCCAGGAAGCTGCACACGCCCTGCCCAGCACCCGGAGGTGCATAATGTTTGGCGAGAGCCCCGGTGGAACGGGGCTCTCTTTTTGAAATACCTGATTGTTGGTGGGGGCTGCTGAAGCTCTCTGTGTCTTCCAGCCGTCAACTGGGACCGCGACCCTGCTGCTAGTATCCCCCTGCCGCCGTTGCCTTTCCAGACCACAGCACGGCCGCAGTGAGAGGGGGGGGACTCCATTTCCCAGCTCCCCTTGCGCCAGGAAGCTGCACACGCCCTGCCCAGCGGCCGGAGGTGCATAAAGTTTGGCGAGAGCCCCCGCGTCACGGGATCGCAAGCGGGTTAAGCCCGGGACAAGGGCGGGCCGTCTAAGGCCGTCCGAGGACGGAAGAGGCCGGGCTGGGCCACCCCCCTTCGATGTAGAGGAGTGCAAGACTCTTGTTGTCTGCTGGACTGAGAAACAGTATACAAAGTAAGACATTAAGACTGTTAGTCATTGTGGACAGAATCAGGATGATTCATAACATCTAATGTGGTATCTGCTAAGGTTATTATTTGGGTGTTCGGATGTGCTAGGGTAGTGTCTATCGAGGGAAAAACAGGGTAGTTATTTCATTTTAGTAATAACTTCATTCTATCTATAGAATGGCTAGCTGCGTGAAAACCCATTCATCAAAAGTTAAATCACATAATACCCCCACATCTCGAGCCATACAGCCGGAGCCTAACCTATCGCTCCCGCGAAATGCACAGCCCACCGCGATTGACATCATGCTGCGGATAGTCATTTGGGCAGTTTCTAGCGAGATCGAGCTCACAGAGAGACGCCTCTCCTTAACCCCAACAACCGACCCGCCTGCTTCTCAGAATAGTACTGACAGTGAGATAGTGGTGGTTTCCCCCCAGGCTACTTTGGCGTCACCCGCGTATGATATCCCTTGTGCCCAGATGCCCGTTGTGGCAGAAACGCTGGTAAATGTACCCGATAAGGAAGAATCTAGCTGCAAAAAATGAAAAGTATACCCAAAGAAACCAGGTGCCAAAAAAACAAAAAGGAAGGCTACCGCATTGCCATCAGAGTACATAGAGTTAGAAGATAGGGAAACCCAAGCAACAGAGGACCCTGTCCCGCCGAGGTGGATGGCTCAAATAATTTTGGGCATACAAAACCATTTAGAAATGTTTATTGCAAGCCAGATCAAACCACTAGCTAGCAGGCTAGATAGAATTTTAAATGAATTAAATAAACGTGGTAGGACACAAGATACCGCTATGATCACCAAAACATCAACCAATACGGTTAACTAGGGTCAATAGTACGGAGCCTCAATCACTGACAGAAATTACTAACCAAGGTAACAAGAATCAGCCTGTAAGCCAGGTACCAACTTCATCTAAAACTACCATACAATTGGGGGTGGGTAACACCACGGGGATAGAGCCAAAGGGTGCAGACAGGGGAACGGGTCAAGTGCAATCCCAGTCAAGTAATAACAAGCCTCCTACCCCTAAACCAGTAGAAGTTCCTCACATAAGGCAGGAGAGCACTGGAAGAAGTTCGACTTCCGTGCCCACTATTAACTTACCGCCTGCCCCTATGTGGTTATACTGGTGGGGGTCCTGGAACTCAGGCCAGAACAGAAAGAGACGCACAGTGAATTAAAAAACAAAATAACAAACTGGTTAAATCTGAATAGGCCCTTGCCAGAGAATAAAAGTGGGGAGATCCTCCATGTGAGAAGAGTGAACTGGCTAGGCACAAGAATTAAAGACACAACAGGTAATTGCATAATAGTGAATTTCGGGGACACAAGTTTAGTGGAATACATATTGACAATGGCCACATAAGCCCTATAAGTTCAATAAGACCACTACCATTGGGTTATTTTTATCCAGTGCATGGTGCCACACTTAATGCAAGGCATCTGCTGGGTAGACCAGGGCTGGCTTCAAGAGCACATAATGTTACCAATTATAGCTGGGAGGGCCGCATGCAGAATGTACACAGTGCTGCCGAATGGACAAATAGATTTAGCCCCCTTACGTCCCTGGACGCGAACGATTGACTGCCTAGATCAACTCACTACACCACCGATTTAATTGGGGCAGAGCTAGGAACCACTAGGGTACAGGAATTGACAGAATCCACGACAGGGTTGATTGATGTTATTGTCCCATCACAATCCCCGGATATGAATCTGACTAATTTGCATGTACAGCATAAAAGGGGCAATATTCTGGAGTACGAGAACCAACATATTATGCAGGAAGGCCCCAATAGTGTAATGGGGCTAAGGGTGGTTCCAGCACAACAACCCATGTTAGCCCAGGGGGAACAGCCTGTGCTGGCAAGGTGGGAGGAAGGGTTAACAAAAGCACCCTCGGGACCAACGGATAGGACAAATGAATACTCACTAGAGGGGGGACCTAAAATTCTGTCATGGAATGTAGCGGGACTGGCGGGGAAGTTTCACAACAAAGAATGGCGACAATATATTAGTGGGTTCCAGGTTATAGCTCTGCAGGAGACATGGGCGGTGGATAACACCCTGTATCACATAGCAGGCTACAAATGTTTTTTTGTGCCTGCTCAAAAAGCTAGATCAGGTAGGGCAATTGGAGGGTTAGCGCTATATGTTGACCTAAACCTAGAAGGAGTTTGGACATGCCCCTCTGGTCCTCATTTACCCTACAAGGAGCTGGATTTACTGGGAGTGGGTGGAGGTTGATTTTATTCAACATCTATAACACGGGGCTTGCAACAGGAACTAATTCCCCAATACGGGAATTAGATCATAGACTTAGTCAGGAGCTAGCTAGCAAGAAAGGGGTTGTAGAACCTTCTGTCTTAGTTATGGGTGACTTAAATTGCCATTTATGCCCAAACTTGTTTCCATTGACTGGTGATTGGTCATCTTGCACAATCAAGAAGGGCTCTCACTTTTAACACACTGTAGAGGGAACAGCCCGTAGCAAGCTTTTAAAATCCTACGCGTTGGAACACACGATAGACATGGTTAGCTTGGAGGAAGATGGATCGTTGACCCCCACCTTTAAAGGTAGAGGTTGTTCCTCCTATATAGATTATATTGTGGTTTCCAGACATTTTAGAAATTGTATTAACTCAGTCAGGATAGACTGGAGCATATTCAGTGACCACAATCCCTTGGTTCTTGTATTAATAGATAGAGGTAGGCCCAAGAGGGGTTTAGATCCGGATATTGAATTGAGAGCTACGGACCAGGGTAGACGACAGGTGGGCTAAAATCGACAGCAAAGTTTTTTATAAATCTTTAATGGATAAAGGGGAAAACTGGATTGAGCAGTGCTTAGATCTAGAGATAGTGGGCAGCCCCCTGGTAGAGGCATTTCGGTCAGTCACTAGCCTAGTCGAAAACCTATTAAAGGCAAAGGGCTCTCAGGGAAATATCCCCCATTCAAGATGGTTTGATAACAAATGCTCACGTGCACTAAGAGACCTAAAAGCCAGCTTGAAAACTAAGCCAAGGGATAGACTAAGGATAATCCACTGTAGACAGATATATAAAAATACTCTAAAACAGAGGAAGTCTTCTCTTCAAGCTGAAGCGTGGGCCGATTTAAGGGAGGCTGGAGAAAAAAGAGACCAGACACCATTTTGGAGAATAATCAATAGGCTATGCTTCCAGGACAGTACTACCCCAGACATAGGGAACAATATCCTGCCCGAACAGTGGGTGTCCCATTTTGAGGGCCTCTATAATCATGAGCTGGCAGGAGATGGGGGGGTTGGGAGGGAATGCGGAGTACGGACGTAGAATTCTCTCTGGAAGAAATTACCAGGGGGATCCAGGGCCTGTCCTGTAACAAAGCTCCAGGCCCTGATGGTACACCACCTGACCTATACCTAAGCAATGTTGACTTATGGGCCCCAATCTTAACAAGGGTTTTTAATGCGGCAGTCAAGTCCGAACTACCTCGCTCTTGGTCGACCGCAATAATTGTCCCCATCTTTAAGAAGGGCAATAGGGACAGCCCTCAATGTTATAGACACATCTCACTGATTGACGTATTGGCTAAAGTCCTGGGCCGGGTCATCCGTGAACGGTTAATTGACTGGACTGAAGAACACAGCATCATCGTAGATACCCAGTATGGCTTTAGAGCAGGAAGGTCCACCAGCGACCAATGTTTAAATCTGTACATGCTGGTGGCCAAATACACCAAAGCCAGCAATGACGCCATATACATGGGGTTCATGGATTTAGCGGCGGCATTTGACCATGTGAACAGGAGCAAGTTGTGGGCGATGATGAGTGAGATGGGCATTGACCCTGGCCTGATCAGTATTTTAAGGGATTTACATCGGGATACAACTGCACAAGTGCGCTATAATATGGATGGGGGGAATACTGAACCTTTTAGGTGTACCAGTGGAGTGAGACAAGGGTGCATTCTCGCCCCTTTCCTTTTCTCACTTTATATTAACAATCTAGAGAGGTCCCTAATTGCCCTAAACACAGACTGCCCGAAAGCAGGCTCGCGCCATATACCGGTGCTTCTGTACGCGGATGACGCGGTCCTGCTTGCCCGCACCCCGAGGGGTCTGCAGTGTCTGATTGACGGATTCACCAATTTTATAGATACTTTAGATTTATCAGTGAATCTGAGTAAGTCATTCGTGATGCTGGCAGGCACGAATCCCTGTAAGAAATTTGTATATAAGATAGGGTCTCACACCCTAGAGAAGGTGCAGTCTTTCTCTTATCTTGGCCTGCTTTTTGATGGGGCACTGAAATTTAAACCTCTAGTTGATGAGCGGTGCTCAAAACTCATATCTGCTAATGGTGCCATTACAAATTTTGCCCGCAGGCTTGGCCGTTGGTCTCCGGAACAACTTATGAACTTATACGGAGCCATAAGTTGCACCAAAGCCATGTATAGGGCAGAAGTATGGGGTTTTGTGGACATCAAGCAGTTGCAACTGGAGGAAGATAAGTATTTAAGAAGGGTTTTAAAAATACCAGCAAGCTCTCCGGCGATAATAGCCCACAGAGAATTAGGCAGACCATTTATGGAGGATCAGGTCAAGCTCAGGCCAATTATGGAATGGCTGAGAATCTGGGGAAACCAAGAAGCTGACCTGAACAGACAAATCATGAGAGACTGTTTGAACAGGGATAGGAGCCAGCATATCCCGTGGCTTAAATATGTGAAGGACACTCTAGAAGATTTAGATGAGCTGGACCTTTTTAATAATCCCAGAGCGGTATCGAACCTGGAAAAAGTGAAGATTAAAAAACGGTTACTTGATCAGTTCGATACACGCAGGGCACAAGTGGAAGCCTCGAAACATACAGTCAGATCTCACTGTCTTATTAAGATTAGTGTGGGCATGGAACCCTATTTGTATCTGATGCATAATGCCCAGGATCCTTTTTTAATGGTTCGTTTTAGGCTCAATTTATTACCTAATATACTGGCTGATCCACCAGGTTTTACCGTAACCATTGAGCAGAAGGGTGCCTGCGGCTGGGACAATAGGTCTCCGCAGGACACCCTTCATTTTGTACTTTTATGTTCTTATTATAGGTCCCCCAGACGGAAATTCTTGGTAGAGATTTTAAAACAGGCGAAGTTTCGTCATGCCAAAGATGCCCTACTGTTTTTACAAAGAGCAAATGACGCATGCACTTTATGTTGTATAATGAATTTCATTAAGGTATCAGTTAGGCTGAGAAACACTAGGGGCTAGATGTAGGTAATTCCGATTTACCTACTCTTAAATACCGAATTTTACCGATTCGGTATTTAAGAGTAGGTAAATAGGAAGGAGGCAGATGTAGGTAATTTTAAATTCAGAATTACGAATCTGTAACATTCCGTATTTACCGATTCTGTAAATACAGAATCGGTAAATACCGAATCCTGCAAGGGTGCAGGGGGTGTCACTTTGACACCCTCTAGCACCCCAAGTACAGGCTTGTGTGACATGTGGCACACATACATGCCCTAAGGGCATGTCTGTGTGTCACATTGCACAGGTGTGCATGCACAGATGTGCATGCACACCTGAATTCGGTATTTTACCACCCAATAGGATTGGGTGGTAAAATACCGACTCTTAAGGGCCTGTGGCACTGTAAACTGTGCCACCTACATTTGGAATTACAGAATCAGTATATTTACCGATTCAGTAATTTACGGAATCGGTCATTTTACCGAATCGGTAAATATACCGATTCTGTAATTTTCAGCCCTCTACATCTGAAAACCCTAATACCGGTCGGAAACGGCCGAAATCGGCCGTTTCCGACCGGTATTACGGCTCCTACATCTGGCCCTAGAGGTTTGAGCTAATCACTGTTAAAGATAAGCCTGTTTCTACCTTTTATCTGTATTGACTTTTTTATATGGAGTTCAGAGACTGTATTTAATTCGTTTTTAATTGTAGATATGTGCTTTTATGATGTTTTTTTGTTCATCGAATAAAGATTTCTGAACTGAACTGAAATGGGTAAAACTGCTGCATCATTATGCTCCACTTTTTTGTTTTTTCTCTGGGTGGTCTCCTGACACTGAGTAGGGATGTAATGAGACTTGGGGCCAGATGTAGGTAAAATTATTTTACCACCTCTTAAATACCGAATCATACCGATTCGGTATTTAAGAAGTGGTAAAATATAAGTACCGAGATGTAGGTAAATACAGATGTGCATTTACCGAATCGGTAAAATTCGGTATTTACCGATTCGGTAAATACCGACCGGTAAATGCCCATTCATTCCTATGGGCTTTGAAGCCCATAGGAATGATTGGGCATTTACCGGTCGGTATTTACCGAATCGGTAAATACCGAATTTCACAAGGGTGCAGGGGGTGTCACTTTGACACCCTCTAGCACCCCCAAAACGGGTTCAGGTGCCATGTGGCAGGCATACCTGCCCTAAGGGCAGGTCTGCCTGTCATATGGCACAGGTGTGCATGCACACATGTGCATGCACACCTGAATCGGTATTTTACCATCAACTTGTATTTGATGGTAAAATACCGATTTTGTAGGGCTTGTGGGACTCAGAAGAGTCCCACCTACATCTCGATTTTACCGATTCTGTAAAAATACCGGTCGGTAAATTTACCGACCGGTATATTTACAGATTCGGTAAAATTACCGAAATGGCCTGTTTTCAGGCACCTACATCTCAAAAGCCAAATACCGGTCGGTAACGGCCGAATTTGGCCGTTACCGACCGGTATTTGGCTACCTACATCTGGCCCTTGTTCTCTTGACCCACAAACTCGAAAGAGCTTTCAGTTTGAGTAGCATACGTGCGTTGCCTTCGCCCTCTGTGATCAGTATGGGTTTTATTATCAGCTGCGTGGAATCTACGTTTTCAGGCTCTGTGGTGAAGTCATGTATACCACTTGAGGGCTTGGAGGATGCTCTCGCTGTGTTCAATTTCCTCTCCTTGAAGTTAAAGATGGGCATGATTTATTTTTTCTTCAACAGTAAGAATAATTTTTTTTCTTCAACGATTGTCTTAGAAAAGTGCCCATCTGAGGGTTCCTTTTTCTGGCTTTCCCCTGTCTTTTTCTTTCCTTTTTCGTAAGAATATTGGTACTAATGGGTCTGATGATCCCTCGTGATAGGGGTGCCAAAGTCACAGGGCCACGGCTTGGTGAATTCTGCAGATCAAAGTCCGCCTGTGCCCCTCTCGGGGAGGGTGATTCAGAACCTGATGCGTTATTTTATGGGTCCTCAACGATGGTTGAATGAAAGGTCGTGCCTCCAGTGCCTGTTTTTCTCCAGGGTTCATGGTCGAATCCTGGACTTGATCTCCATGGTGCCTCGCTGGTAGTCGGTTGACTATCTCAGATTGGTTTGTTTGAGGCAGTACTTGGTCGCTGAGTCTAGGACCCCTGCATTTTCAAGTCCTCTATTACTGTTGTTTGCATCTCAGGGAGATAAATTCTGTTGTCAATAGTAGGTCCTCAAGTTCAGGAGCATAAGCATGCAATTGAGCTTAATATGTTGTTTTGGTTCTCCTGTGCTCTTGTTATCAAGTTGTTCAAGTTCTCCAGCTTGGCACCGATGCCTGAGATGTATGACGCCCGCACATTCCAAAGATCTATTTGAAAATATAGTTTGTATGAATGGTAATTAAGTGCTGGTACAGAGGCATAAAGTGTGTCCAGCAAGGACCTCCAACAATTCTGTTTAATATTGTTAGGGTAATCCCATGGGGTGGTGTTTACATAGACTTTATAGTGAAGGCCCGTTTAAAAAAAGAGACTGTTGCATTAGCAACAGGTTCTGTTTGAATTGGTTCCTTTTGCACTGCAGTTTGACGTGTTGTGTGTGAAGACTGAATTAATTCCTATTGTACTGCAGTTTGAGGGGTCATTGATGATTCAAAAAGGAATCAATGCATTGATACCAATGAGGTGTTGTAATTCATAAAGTGTCCTTGTGGAATATTGTGAGTTGGTGATAGCTTGATACCCTCCACTGCTGTTAGAGAGGTCTGGACTGGTGTGCCCAATAGCGCAAACTCTGAGTCATCGACCGCTGAGGGGGATGAAGGACAATTTGGCCAGCATTATCTTTCTATTTCACATTGTTGTTAGCTAGTTTTAAAGTCAATTTGTCTGTGTGCCGGGTTTATCCTTTGGGTGGCTCTCCTCTGGGAACTCTACTGAGATTAGCCCAACTCTTATCCCGGAGATGGACTCTACAATATTGTGGGATTTATTGAAGTAATCTAAAACTATTGGTATCTGGACAGGGTTAGCCTCTTCACAGGTGGGATTTAGCATGGACCTGGTTCTTAGAAGGGAGTTTTTATCCAATTTTGCCAGTCCGTGTGACATCCGCAACCTTATTACTTGAGCGACTCTTCTTGTTTTAAACAATTGAATTTTTTTCAAGAACTGTAAGACAGGCGCAGCAAGTCTAGTTGGGTTAGAGGATATTCAAGAGGTATGGATATCTATTTGTTTGCGACTCTTCCTCTTCCTGCTACTTGCTCACTGACGATTTGGACGGCACATGAGTAGGATGAATGTGTCCTGGCTTGAGCAGTGCAAAGCTTAGCTACTGGACACACCAAGACGCAAGGCACAAAACCAGTGAGCACAAACTGAATACAGTTGTTGCAACTACCCCTCACCGCTAAGCAAGTTGATGGTCCTCTCACACTAGCTCTCTTCGGCTGAGCCCGGCTCCTCCAGTCCACCCATGTGTTGTCTAATTAGGTGTGAAGTATCTTGACAAGGGACTAGCACTCCCCAACAGCGAAGTTTTGCAAATGCTACTTGCTTTTATTGCATCTCTACAAACAGCTATATAACAATATGTTTCTTATGTTTCATGAACTATGATAGTGTTATTTTAGCTTAGGCTTAAAAGTATCCCATATTTTTGAATATAGATAAGAATTCCCGAGAGAGTCTTCTCACGCTGCACCATGAATCACAGGTACACTTTCCCACGACAGTCTGTAAAATAGTACAAACCGAGCATTTTCATCTCTCTCAGACAGAGGTGCATTTCAGCAACTGGAGCGCGTGTCTTCTCCACTGTCAAGGACACTGGCTAATAACCAACTGTGTGCCTATAGACAGAATTTGGCCTTGCAGGCCTCAGACTTGCTGGCTACACTAGACTGGCACACAACAAACAACTGCACTCCTAATTATTTCAGACGTCAATTCTAGTTTTATTAGCTAAGACTTATTAGGAAAGGAAATTATAAAGAATAATATGTTTCCTATTTGTATATATATTTTTTCTTTCTATAAATATTTATCACAATTCTTGTGATATTTGCTACTATAATTTTGCATCTTCTGCACTAGCCTGCTTTCTAATAAAAGTTTATTACGTATTATACATGATTTCTTGGGCGTGCTTGCTTTGGGGAGGAGTGAGAGGAACCCACAAAAGTACCTGGGTGTAAGAAATTGGGTTATTTATTGAGAGGGGTGTAAGCTCCACTCAAGCAACAAACACAATCCTTGTCAAGGTGACCCGTAAAAAGGCACTAAATTAACCTTTACCTTACCTTCTTGTAGCTTAGCACAAAAGAGACAATGTGTAAAGTATTTATTCAGCGCACAAATAGCCATAAAGGGAAAACAGCGCACGAAAAATCCTACACATTTAGAAAAATAGAATATATTTTAATAAATAAAATGACACCAAAACAAAATAAATCCAATCAGTAGTACCAGACGTATTCCTTTTAAAAGTTTTTTTGAACAATAGAGTCAAAAAGGAGAAAGTGCCAAACGTGGCTATCTGGTTGTGCTAGACCAGGACACAAATTAAGGCTGACCGCAATGGAGCGCGGGTCATATATAGGTACCAGCACGCCCAGGTCAAAAGTTACCTTCGGGCTTAGAAGAAATCTTGAAGATATCCTGGAGAAGGTAAAGTTCTCAATGGGGCCAGGCACCAGGCTGCAGCCGAGAGGAGGTCATCCTTGATTGGGAGCCACTGGCCGAAATCTCGGTGAAGCCATCGACAATGCCGTGAATCGATGGGGCCAGTCATGATTAATATTTAGGTGAGTTATGGTGTGGAAAAGTAAATTTTGCCATGTTCTGTGTCCCTACGCCTCATCCATCATATGTTATGTGTGCATGACCAATATGCATATGTTATTCCCCATGTCCGATTAATGACGCAATTCCAGTTGTGTCCACCTTTAGTATGTTAGTTTCCAGTCCTCGTGAATACTACGAATATCAGGCCTATGTAAAGTTATATTGCCACGTTTCTCAGTGTGTACGTTATTCCATTATAAAGTCCCCGTTTCCAGGCCTCAAAAGGGCCCGGACCCTGGATTCAGCTCCTGTCTCCTGAAGCCTCGTTAAGGAGCGGTACAGCCCCCACCTGTATCCTCGACCCTTCACTTACTTCCTGCCTCGCAGTGCCCGGTGTAGCTTGGCTCTGCCTCTGAGTCTGCCAAAAGTATGTTATGATTCCAGCTATCAGTTCAGTCCTCCTTCTTTGCATTCCTAAGCTACTGAACTGCATCAATAGTTTCCGTCATTGTCTAGCCTTCTCGTCTCCATGTTAGAGAAATACTGTATTTAATGGTCATTTAGTATTCTTCATCACGCACTACATGTAGAATAAGGCATGGTCCAGCCTTGGAATCAAGTTAGCCTTTCCCTTCATGACTCCTAGTTTATATCAACATGTTCCCTAAACATCAGATACTAGATAGGGTTTAGGTACATGTCGCTCCGACCCTCCAGACTCTAGTCTCTGCTCCTAGCACAGAGTTCGTAGCCCCCAGCTTCTCCTAGTAACACGTCATTGCCAGTTTACGCGCACCATTAGGTTAGAGGTCCCGGCTCCTTAGGTAGCCCCCTCCTATGTTTCCGCCCATTTCATGACATATTCTGTTACGTTTGCATCACATGTCTATGTATACTCCCAGTTACACCTCTTTTTTACTGTTATCTTTCGCGACTGCTACGCGTCACGCCTTCTGTTCCACCCACTGCTACGCCTACTGCAATGTAATGCTATGTGTTTGCGCTATGTATATAAGTCAATGTATTGTTATTAAAAGTTAGCGCGCTCATCCCAGACCAAGCCCCAGCAGCTGCTGGGTCATCCTATGCAGGTTGTCCTGATCCTGTCCTTATGCTGTAATAAACCTGCAGAAACTCCTACTACCTCGAATCTTGACTCTTATTTATTGAGCTATCTGTTATACTATATGCTTAGTCAAAAAATAGGGTATTATTTATTTATTTACCACATAATGGCGCCCGAATAGGGACTTGCCCTTTCCCCACGCGTCGGTGAAGCCACGCCGACCCCCTGACCCTCTGCAGCCGTGACGGAACCATACCGGCCACGTGCAGATATTTCTGCTTCAAGTATCCCTCAGGCCCACGGAGGAGACGGAGGAGGCGGTCCAGCATCCAAACGAGACGGTGGAGGAACGCGGCGAGTCCCGACCAGAGCCCAAGCCGAGAGTCCAAGGTCCGAGGTATCCGGAGGCCCACCCGTAACTGAAGTCCGAAGTCCGAAGTCCGTCGTCGTAGCAGTCCAGTCCCGTCCGAGGCTTTCCGTTCCGTGCTGCCCGGTGAGTACCATTGCTGGGGTAGTATCTAGACAGGACCAATCTAAATTGACTCCTGGTCCGTGGGTTGGTGGTGCCCAGACTCACAAACGAAGTGTTCACCTAGGTGGATACGGGTCTTGATGCGTCCCTTTATGGGACCGGTATGTTCCGTACTGTTACAGCAGTGCATCCAGTAATTCTAGTCTGTTCCGTTCTCGAGAAAATTCTTGTATTTCTGTTCTCAGTATTTTCAGGTAATATTCTGTTCGAACTGTTATGTTATGATATTGTTTAATGTATTTCCAATGTCGTGGTATGCCTGAATTGTTTTCCCAATTGTTATTGTTCTTCGTGTATTGTATTGTGTTCCGATTCAAGTTTACAATGCCGCTCTTTTCAAGATTACGACAGTTAAAAACTAGAAAGGGTCTGTTAGAGGAAGCGGTTCCTGTCCCACCTAGGGACAGTCCAGGTCATTTTATGTATCAGAAACATGGCATAAGCGCCATACTGTATCTAGATTTATGGGTAGAGTATACCAAACAGTTAGAAGAAAAGTATAGATGGCCCGTATCGGGTACATGGGATGCCGAATGTATCATGCGAGTAGAAGAAGCATTATGGAAAAAGAAAGCCAGACAGTCACAGAAGGATGCCATCGAGTTATGGCGTAAAGAAGCTCATAAAAGAACCGAAAAGGAAGTCAGAAAGTCAGAGTTAAGTAGAGAATCCCAAGAACGAGCCCAAGAAAGAGAATTAATCGAGATAGGTGAACAAGTCAAAGCCGAACAGTCAGACAGACAGAGGCATGCCCTTATTAAGGGTATGTATCCTCTCCTTGCCGAGGGCTTGCCAAAAGCGACCCCAGAGGCATCTAGTAATTTCCCGCCACCATTAATTCCGACCAAGCTACGTCACAAACCGACCGCAGCTGATATTTTTATTTCGTCCTATCTGGACGATACAGTCCCCGAATATGCAAATCCTGTTCGCGCTCCGCCAGTCCCTGCAAATCAGGCACTTCCCGCTCCTCCAGACACCGGAGTACCTGTTACGGTACCCCCGGTCCAGCCTACAGTTCCATTCCCCACTCTGCCAGGACGTAGAGCCTCAGTAGACGACTCCAGTCTAGGGGCCGCAGGAGGAGCTACTCCTCAAACCCCACCGCCACACAAACGTTTATCAGCACTCGAATTACATGCTCAAGCATCACAGCGTACTCCTAAAAGTAATAAGTCTGTCACAGAAATCAGACAAGCCCTTAACGAATGTGTCTATGATCCGGTCGCAGGCGAGTATAATATGGTTTTATATTCCTTACGTGTAAGGAGGGTGACCGAGTATCTAGTCACCTTACCGAATATGAAAGAAGATCTAGACAGAATATATCGTTTCATCCGTACAGGGGATGATCCAGAAAGTATTGGCGAGATTATGTCTCAAAGGAAAGCCGAGATCCAGCTCATGATATTAAAGTTCCTGATCAATTGTCTAATAAGAGAACAAGATTACCCGTCTAAAGATCCCGCCGAAATGAGAATCCTGACAAGGTGGAGTGATAATATAGCCGAGGGTAAGCACAAGACCGTCAGTGCCATGGAGAGTATGTACAAGAAAATTCGTAAAGAAATAATAAGGTTACACGAACAGCGTAAAGCAGCACAAGTAAGCGAGAAAGAAAGTATCTCTGATCCTGAAGAGGAAGACGAGAATTCCGACAGAATAGCGTATGTAGGAAAATCCAGATTTCCAGATCGCCATTTACGTCTAGAACACAAGTCTATTTTCCATCATCCAGCACCAGAACAAGGTTCTCTAGAACAAGTATTTCAAGCTACCGATCACATTCTGAAATCACGAATCGGTTATAGCGAATTAAGTACTATGCATGAACAAGAACTAGCCCGATCAGCAGTCCGATGGATTACTGATTCTACCACTTTTCCAGACGAAATAGTGGCACAAATGTTTCTGAAACTGCCCCCAGCCGAGCAACGACTGGTGGGTATGTATATGATCCAGTACCTCATTACTCTGTATGAGGGTCAGCACTCTGATCCAGGCCCGTTACACGATGTCCTGAACGAGTTACTCCAGTATAAATGGAGAGGTCTAGGTACCGATTTAATTAGTGTCATTCTAGAACAGCGCCACAAATATAGAACGTTCCTGAACCCGCATTTTGTTCATGTCTCACCCCCAGAAAATAAGCCATTCTACATAGACAGACAGAATCCGTTACGAGAAGTCCACCCAGTCAGAGGGACGGGTGGCGAAATGCAACGAGTGTTTGTATACACTCCGATTTCAAAGATGGAACTTCTTGAAATGAAGAAATTAATTCCCTGTCATGACAAAGATCCAGCAGGGTTCCATAGAGAATTAAAAGACATGCTCCGTATGGGAGAATACACTTACCCAGATATCATTAAAATGTTAAAGGTCCTGTTACCCGCAGGGGTGTATGAAAAGTTAAAGGAAAAAGAATGGGAGGTGGGAGAGAAAAAGATCGATTGGACAGCTCTAGAAGCTGAAGACAAGGCACGAGTACCAGGTACCGGTCTTGGAGATAAATGTAAAGAATTACCAGAATTATTGATTCAAGTTTTACCCAGATTATTGACAACGAGAAAAGAAGACTGGGATGCAATCTCAGCCTGTAAACAGAAACAAGATGAAGATATTAGTGATTTTTATTCTAGATTTGAGAAATGTTTCAGTATCAATAGTGGTCTCAAGACAAGTAGTGAGTCATACCCTCACCTATTCGTTACTAAATTAGTCGAGAATTCAAGTCCACAAATTAAAAATCGAGTTTTGAAAGTCGAAAGCACCTGGCAAGCAAATACTCCGTCCCAGATGCTCCAGATGCTCCAGTACCACCAGAATAGAATCAGAGAAGAGCAAGAGCACGAAAGAAAACGTATGAAAGACACGAAAATGAAAGTGCTAGTTGCACAATCTGTTCCTCAAGACAGTCAGAAGAGGGGTCCGAATCAAGCCAGTCATCCTGCAGCTCCCGTTAAAGGGAACTGCAATTATTGTAAACAGCCAGGTCATTTTATAAACGAGTGTGCAGTTCTGAAACACAACATAGCTACTGGTAAGACTAAAGAAAGACCACGTCCGCCTAGACAAGAACAAGTTTCACAGATTCCTCAGTCACAGAATGCACAACAGACAGTTCCCGCACCGCAGCCTATAGCTGCAACACAGCATGTCACATCGCAGATGTACCAGTATGCACAGTCTGAGTATCCAGAGTACCAGCCATATTCATGAAACAGCCTAGAGAGGGAGGTAGGCTTGCCTCTCATCGAGATACCTGTAGATCAAGAAGGTCCCTATGTTCACAGTCAAGTATTAGGGAAAGACAGAAAGTTTTTGATTGATACAGGGGCAAGTAGGACCACAATTAGTCATGCCGAAGTTCCAGGGGCTCCGCTCTCAGGCTCAAGAAATGTTTCCCTTGGATTTTCAGGAAAACCTATAGTTAACGAGATATCAAAGCCAGTCACTCTAGAAGTAGGTCCATTGTCCCGTACTACTGATCTGTTACTTACTAAGTCATGTCCAGAAAATCTATTAGGCATTAAGACACTGAAAGAATTAGGTGCAGTTATTTGCTGTTCCCCAGAGGGAATACGATTGTTCCTACGTGACTTTAAGGGTCACTATGTA
Organism: Lissotriton helveticus; assembly: GCF_964261635.1. NCBI lineage: Eukaryota > Metazoa > Chordata > Amphibia > Caudata > Salamandridae > Lissotriton > Lissotriton helveticus. The sequence goes on from NC_136065.1 coordinate 708,513,103, forward strand.
TTACGAGATTTTGATTCAAGATTGTCTAATGTTCCGCAGCACTTATGGGCGCAAGGTCCAACTGATGTAGGTTACATGCAAATCACACCCCATCGTGTGACTCTCAAACCAGGTGTAGTGTTACCCCGAATCAGACAGTACAGATTGCCACCTGAGGCTGTAGCAGCCTTATCCAAAATTATAGATGAGCTCATGGCTCAAGGAGTAGTTGTAGAAACTGACTCCAATGTATGTAATTCTCCGATCATTCCAGTCATGAAACGTACTGATCCAAATGCACCCCCAGTATATCGATTAGTGATTGATTTACGAGAGCTTAACAAATGTATTATTCCTCAGTACCCAGTTGTCCCAGATATTTCTTCCCTGTTAACCGCTATTGATTACGAAGCCATGTTTTTCACTGTCATAGACCTTAAGAATGCATTTTTCAGTGTTCCGATTCATCCAGACAGCCAGTTTCTTTTCGGATTTTGTTTAAATGGAAGGAGCTATATGTTTACCCGCGCTCCTCAAGGTTTCACAGAAAGCCCTAGTATTTACAGTCAAGCACTCAAGAGACAACTAGACAACATTCACATGCCAACTGACACTGCCCTGCTCCAGTATGTCGATGATCTACTGATCACAGCCCGTTCTGAACGTGCTTGCGAGCGAGCATCACTTACAGTCCTGTATTTTCTAGCCGAGATGGGGCACAAGGTGTCACCTTCGAAGCTTCAATTCTGTGTCCAGCAAGTGGTATACTTAGGACACTTGCTGTCCAAGAGGGGTAGGCAGTTGACACCCGACCGTATCCAGTTAATAGCGAGTCTTCCCCAGCCCAGAACCCAGAAGGAGGTACGTGCCTTTATCGGCCTTACTTCTTATTGTAGACAATGGATTCCCCAGTATGCATTTCTAGCCAAGCCACTGATACAGTTAACGACACAGGAGGCAGCCGTATCGACTGTCCTCCCTTGGACATCTGAACATACACTTAGTTTCAACGAGTTAAAGAAAGCCCTATGTCAAGCTCCAGTTCTAGCTACACCGAACTACAGTAAGCCTTTTACACTTTTCGTTACTGAACGCGAAGGTACAGCATTATCTGTTCTCACACAAGATCAAGCAGGACAATACAAGCCCTTTGCTTATTTTTCGAGCACATTAGATCCAGTCGCCCAGGCGTTGCCTGCGTGCCTCAAGTCAGTTGCAGCCACAGCACTAGCTATCAGACAAAGTGATTCCATAGTTTTAGGACATTCCCTGACAGTACAAGTCCCACATTCCGTGGAAGTTCTTTTGAACCGAACACAAACTCAGCACTTGACAATTGCACGTTTAACGGGTTATGAATTGACACTGTTCCAGCCACACATAGAAATTAGACGCTGCAACGTCCTGAATCCTGCTACACTGTTACCATCAGTTAGTTCAAATTCTGACCCACATGACTGTGTGGAAGTAGTTAATATTACGACAAAGCCAAGACAAGACCTGACAGACATTCCGTTACCAGATCCTGACCTGACACTTTATGTGGATGGTTCATGTATGAGAACTAGTACAGGAGAACTAGTCGCCGCGTATGCAGTGACTACTGACACCGAAGTTATCGAAACACACCGTATTGATACCCTGTCCGCTCAAGCAGCAGAGCTAGTTGCTCTGACACAAGCCTGTATACACGCCAAGAACCTGAAAGTTAATGTTTACACAGATTCACGTTACGCATTCGGAGTTGTACACGACTTCGGAGTGCTCTGGCAGGAGAGAGGTTTCATGACTTCTCATGGAACCAAGATTCAGCATGGTCTCCTTATTCAAGCCCTGTTAGATGTCATACATTTACCGGCATCCATCGCTATCATGAAATGCAAAGCACATACGAAAGTTACTGACATTATTTCCCAGGGTAATGATCTAGCCGATCGCACAGCCAAGCTTACAGCACAGACTCCAGACATTCCAGTTAACATGACACATACTCCAGATCCGATTAAATGCATGACAGTTAAGGACCCTACACAAGATGTCATAGATATCCAGTTACATGCTACTCCCGATGAAATCAAGAAATGGTCTGAACAAGGAGGGGTCCAGACAGATCAAGGATGGTTAACGAAGGGTAGAGCCACATGGTTTCTCCCCGATTCTATGGTTCAAGTCATTATCAATACCGCACATAGTCCAGCACATTTAGGAGAAAAAGCTATGTTAGACAGTATCCAGAATATTTGGTTCAATAAGCATTTACGAGCTGCAGCCAAGCAGAAAGTCCGTACCTGTATGATATGTTGTCAGTTTAATCCAGGTAAAAGTGTCCCGGTGGAACAAGGTGGTTTCCAGCCCCCTGACCACCCTTTTGAGGTCCTCCAGATGGATTATATTCAGATGGAGCGATGTCGAGGTTTCAAGTATGTCCTTGTAGTTGTATGCGCTTTGTCCAGATGGACAGAAGCATATCCAGTCCCAGATTACACAGCCGCGACCACTGCCAAGCAGTTGGTTCGTGAATTTTTCCCTAGATACGGACTCCCTAGAGTCGTATATTCTGATAACGGTCAGCCATTCTCATCTGAACTCATGAAGCACGTTTCCCTTTTGTTAGGGTACCAGTGGAAGTTTCATTGTGTACGCCATCCTGAAGCAGCCGGTCTCGTAGAGAGACATAATCAGACTCTGAAAATCCGCATTGCAAAAGTCTGTAAGGAAAAAGGTGTGGACTGGCTAGTAGCTCTGCCAGTCGCTTTATTTTATATGCGCATGGTCGCACATTCCAGATCAGGTCTGTCCCCGTATGAGGTCGTATTCGGCCGCCCCCCTAACATGTGGGGTACTCCTAGACCCCGAAGTATTACCGATGTTTCATGTAATATGCTGACAGATTACCTAGCTTCCTTGATGTCTGCCCTCAACTCATGTCGTTCACAGGTTGCCGCCGCATTTCCAGACAATACCGAGGTGGCACCGCACGAGATCGTTCCAGGCTCCTTGGTGATGATCAGAAATTTTGACAGATCAAGTCCGCTGGAACCACGTTGGAAGGAGCCACGTCAGGTCCTCTTGACCACCCGTACTGCCGTCAAGTTGGAAGGCAGGAAGGGGTGGGTCCATCTTTCTCATGTAAAACTTTTCAATGGATTGAAACCCGTCTCCAAGAACATTTCCCAGGATTCCCAGGATTTTAAAAACTGTCAAGACATTGTTTTAAAGGACTGTCCCGCAAAAGACATTATTACAACCCCTCCCTTGTTAGAGAAAACTCCGCAACAGGAGTATAAGTTAAAGCTCAGGTCTAGTAAAATAAGTCAGTCAGTTTGATTGTATAAGTCCTCCCCTAGGTGAAACGGTTAGATTGTTTCTGACATGTATAAAATAGACCCCCATAGTGAGAGAGTCAGTCAAAATTCAATCAGATGTATCGTTTTTCTGAGTTTCGTATTATTCATCAGTATTATGATTTCCTGCACCAGCTATGCATTCTATCTGTATTTTCCAGTTCCTCATGTAAATATGTCTGCTAATGCTACAGTAGAGCACACGTTTAGTGATCTGCCTCCTCACGAATATTCTTACCGCCTTGCTATGCGCAACAATTCTTTCATCCGTATGTTACATTATTCACACCAGACCAGCAATGCCACTAATTGTTGGGTGTGTGGTCGACTCCCCCCTTTCCAGACACCGAAGGGAGTTCTGCCACTCTTTCCTTATCCATTCTCACATAATGGTTCGTGTGGAGCATGGTCCACGTTAACGTCATCCTCAACAGATATGTCTTTTCTTAACAGTACATGTTTCCCAGACAAGCAAGGTCTTCCCCACAGAACAGGTTTAGATCTAGAAAACGAAGTATATAATTTAGGTAATTATTCGTCGAATTTCATGGTCCTGAATGTTCAGTCTGATACTACTCCAGACTTACCTGCTATTTCAGTATTACCTGTCAAAGGCGAATTATGTGTCCGTAGTTATGGTTCCATACATGTAGGTCATAGTGACTGTACTACTGTTATCAAGTATAGTAACAGTGGGAAATCTGTTTTCAAAGCTTCACGTCATTCTTATTTTATTTGTGGTCAAACTGCATATGTCCGTCTGCCCCTCGATTGGGAGGGAACCTGTTACATTGCTTTCCTACTGCCACCTGTTTTCCTAGCCCCATCTGATTATCACAGAAACACACATCTAGTACACATTAGACACAGAAGGGAGTCCCCAATTGTCGATTATACTGAAACTACTCTAGAACAGTATACAGATTTCAATAAAGGTTTCTTCTTCTTTGTAGGACCTGTCCAGAATAGTAAACTGATCCGTAGGTTAACAAGAACCCTTGAAGCTGTAGTAAATGAGACTGCCTCTGCTCTAGGTAACCTAACCGAAGAACAATCTGCTATGAGATTTGTCGTTTTGCAAAATCGTCTCGTCCTTGACGTCATACTGGCCGATAGGGGCGGGGCCTGTAGAGTCATCGGATCTAGTTGCTGCATTTTCATTCCAAATAACGCGCCGTCTGTTTATTCAGCTATAACCAGACTCCATAAAATTGCCCATCTGTTACACCAAGATCCAGGCACCTGGACATGGTCTGGTTGGTTCTGGAATATAATTTCCGCATGGGGATGGAAAGTCCTGTCCTTTCTAGGTATTGCAGTAGCGATCATATTTAGCTGCTGCCTCTGTATACAATGTGGCCCTGCGATTTGCGGCATTTGTGCTACCTCTTGTATTCCTAGTCCCAAGCCCCGTTCTAAGTCCCGTTCCAGGATAATTCGAGACGAGCAAATGGTACTGTATGAAATGATAGACGGTATCATGAATATTGATGTTTCCTGATGGAAACGTAGTGACAAGGAGGGAATGTGGAAAAGTAAATTTTGCCATGTTCTGTGTCCCTACGCCTCATCCATCATATGTTATGTGTGCATGACCAATATGCATATGTTATTCCCCATGTCCGATTAATGACGCAATTCCAGTTGTGTCCACCTTTAGTATGTTAGTTTCCAGTCCTCGTGAATACTACGAATATCAGGCCTATGTAAAGTTATATTGCCACGTTTCTCAGTGTGTACGTTATTCCATTATAAAGTCCCCGTTTCCAGGCCTCAAAAGGGCCCGGACCCTGGATTCAGCTCCTGTCTCCTGAAGCCTCGTTAAGGAGCGGTACAGCCCCCACCTGTATCCTCGACCCTTCACTTACTTCCTGCCTCGCAGTGCCCGGTGTAGCTTGGCTCTGCCTCTGAGTCTGCCAAAAGTATGTTATGATTCCAGCTATCAGTTCAGTCCTCCTTCTTTGCATTCCTAAGCTACTGAACTGCATCAATAGTTTCCGTCATTGTCTAGCCTTCTCGTCTCCATGTTAGAGAAATACTGTATTTAATGGTCATTTAGTATTCTTCATCACGCACTACATGTAGAATAAGGCATGGTCCAGCCTTGGAATCAAGTTAGCCTTTCCCTTCATGACTCCTAGTTTATATCAACATGTTCCCTAAACATCAGATACTAGATAGGGTTTAGGTACATGTCGCTCCGACCCTCCAGACTCTAGTCTCTGCTCCTAGCACAGAGTTCGTAGCCCCCAGCTTCTCCTAGTAACACGTCATTGCCAGTTTACGCGCACCATTAGGTTAGAGGTCCCGGCTCCTTAGGTAGCCCCCTCCTATGTTTCCGCCCATTTCATGACATATTCTGTTACGTTTGCATCACATGTCTATGTATACTCCCAGTTACACCTCTTTTTTACTGTTATCTTTCGCGACTGCTACGCGTCACGCCTTCTGTTCCACCCACTGCTACGCCTACTGCAATGTAATGCTATGTGTTTGCGCTATGTATATAAGTCAATGTATTGTTATTAAAAGTTAGCGCGCTCATCCCAGACCAAGCCCCAGCAGCTGCTGGGTCATCCTATGCAGGTTGTCCTGATCCTGTCCTTATGCTGTAATAAACCTGCAGAAACTCCTACTACCTCGAATCTTGACTCTTATTTATTGAGCTATCTGTTATACTATATGCTTAGTCAAAAAATAGGGTATTATTTATTTATTTACCACATAATGGCGCCCGAATAGGGACTTGCCCTTTCCCCACGCGTCGGTGAAGCCACGCCGACCCCCTGACCCTCTGCAGCCGTGACGGAACCATACCGGCCACGTGCAGATATTTCTGCTTCAAGTATCCCTCAGGCCCACGGAGGAGACGGAGGAGGCGGTCCAGCATCCAAACGAGACGGTGGAGGAACGCGGCGAGTCCCGACCAGAGCCCAAGCCGAGAGTCCAAGGTCCGAGGTATCCGGAGGCCCACCCGTAACTGAAGTCCGAAGTCCGAAGTCCGTCGTCGTAGCAGTCCAGTCCCGTCCGAGGCTTTCCGTTCCGTGCTGCCCGGTGAGTACCATTGCTGGGGTAGTATCTAGACAGGACCAATCTAAATTGACTCCTGGTCCGTGGGTTGGTGGTGCCCAGACTCACAAACGAAGTGTTCACCTAGGTGGATACGGGTCTTGATGCGTCCCTTTATGGGACCGGTATGTTCCGTACTGTTACAGCAGTGCATCCAGTAATTCTAGTCTGTTCCGTTCTCGAGAAAATTCTTGTATTTCTGTTCTCAGTATTTTCAGGTAATATTCTGTTCGAACTGTTATGTTATGATATTGTTTAATGTATTTCCAATGTCGTGGTATGCCTGAATTGTTTTCCCAATTGTTATTGTTCTTCGTGTATTGTATTGTGTTCCGATTCAAGTTTACAATGCCGCTCTTTTCAAGATTACGACAGTTAAAAACTAGAAAGGGTCTGTTAGAGGAAGCGGTTCCTGTCCCACCTAGGGACAGTCCAGGTCATTTTATGTATCAGAAACATGGCATAAGCGCCATACTGTATCTAGATTTATGGGTAGAGTATACCAAACAGTTAGAAGAAAAGTATAGATGGCCCGTATCGGGTACATGGGATGCCGAATGTATCATGCGAGTAGAAGAAGCATTATGGAAAAAGAAAGCCAGACAGTCACAGAAGGATGCCATCGAGTTATGGCGTAAAGAAGCTCATAAAAGAACCGAAAAGGAAGTCAGAAAGTCAGAGTTAAGTAGAGAATCCCAAGAACGAGCCCAAGAAAGAGAATTAATCGAGATAGGTGAACAAGTCAAAGCCGAACAGTCAGACAGACAGAGGCATGCCCTTATTAAGGGTATGTATCCTCTCCTTGCCGAGGGCTTGCCAAAAGCGACCCCAGAGGCATCTAGTAATTTCCCGCCACCATTAATTCCGACCAAGCTACGTCACAAACCGACCGCAGCTGATATTTTTATTTCGTCCTATCTGGACGATACAGTCCCCGAATATGCAAATCCTGTTCGCGCTCCGCCAGTCCCTGCAAATCAGGCACTTCCCGCTCCTCCAGACACCGGAGTACCTGTTACGGTACCCCCGGTCCAGCCTACAGTTCCATTCCCCACTCTGCCAGGACGTAGAGCCTCAGTAGACGACTCCAGTCTAGGGGCCGCAGGAGGAGCTACTCCTCAAACCCCACCGCCACACAAACGTTTATCAGCACTCGAATTACATGCTCAAGCATCACAGCGTACTCCTAAAAGTAATAAGTCTGTCACAGAAATCAGACAAGCCCTTAACGAATGTGTCTATGATCCGGTCGCAGGCGAGTATAATATGGTTTTATATTCCTTACGTGTAAGGAGGGTGACCGAGTATCTAGTCACCTTACCGAATATGAAAGAAGATCTAGACAGAATATATCGTTTCATCCGTACAGGGGATGATCCAGAAAGTATTGGCGAGATTATGTCTCAAAGGAAAGCCGAGATCCAGCTCATGATATTAAAGTTCCTGATCAATTGTCTAATAAGAGAACAAGATTACCCGTCTAAAGATCCCGCCGAAATGAGAATCCTGACAAGGTGGAGTGATAATATAGCCGAGGGTAAGCACAAGACCGTCAGTGCCATGGAGAGTATGTACAAGAAAATTCGTAAAGAAATAATAAGGTTACACGAACAGCGTAAAGCAGCACAAGTAAGCGAGAAAGAAAGTATCTCTGATCCTGAAGAGGAAGACGAGAATTCCGACAGAATAGCGTATGTAGGAAAATCCAGATTTCCAGATCGCCATTTACGTCTAGAACACAAGTCTATTTTCCATCATCCAGCACCAGAACAAGGTTCTCTAGAACAAGTATTTCAAGCTACCGATCACATTCTGAAATCACGAATCGGTTATAGCGAATTAAGTACTATGCATGAACAAGAACTAGCCCGATCAGCAGTCCGATGGATTACTGATTCTACCACTTTTCCAGACGAAATAGTGGCACAAATGTTTCTGAAACTGCCCCCAGCCGAGCAACGACTGGTGGGTATGTATATGATCCAGTACCTCATTACTCTGTATGAGGGTCAGCACTCTGATCCAGGCCCGTTACACGATGTCCTGAACGAGTTACTCCAGTATAAATGGAGAGGTCTAGGTACCGATTTAATTAGTGTCATTCTAGAACAGCGCCACAAATATAGAACGTTCCTGAACCCGCATTTTGTTCATGTCTCACCCCCAGAAAATAAGCCATTCTACATAGACAGACAGAATCCGTTACGAGAAGTCCACCCAGTCAGAGGGACGGGTGGCGAAATGCAACGAGTGTTTGTATACACTCCGATTTCAAAGATGGAACTTCTTGAAATGAAGAAATTAATTCCCTGTCATGACAAAGATCCAGCAGGGTTCCATAGAGAATTAAAAGACATGCTCCGTATGGGAGAATACACTTACCCAGATATCATTAAAATGTTAAAGGTCCTGTTACCCGCAGGGGTGTATGAAAAGTTAAAGGAAAAAGAATGGGAGGTGGGAGAGAAAAAGATCGATTGGACAGCTCTAGAAGCTGAAGACAAGGCACGAGTACCAGGTACCGGTCTTGGAGATAAATGTAAAGAATTACCAGAATTATTGATTCAAGTTTTACCCAGATTATTGACAACGAGAAAAGAAGACTGGGATGCAATCTCAGCCTGTAAACAGAAACAAGATGAAGATATTAGTGATTTTTATTCTAGATTTGAGAAATGTTTCAGTATCAATAGTGGTCTCAAGACAAGTAGTGAGTCATACCCTCACCTATTCGTTACTAAATTAGTCGAGAATTCAAGTCCACAAATTAAAAATCGAGTTTTGAAAGTCGAAAGCACCTGGCAAGCAAATACTCCGTCCCAGATGCTCCAGATGCTCCAGTACCACCAGAATAGAATCAGAGAAGAGCAAGAGCACGAAAGAAAACGTATGAAAGACACGAAAATGAAAGTGCTAGTTGCACAATCTGTTCCTCAAGACAGTCAGAAGAGGGGTCCGAATCAAGCCAGTCATCCTGCAGCTCCCGTTAAAGGGAACTGCAATTATTGTAAACAGCCAGGTCATTTTATAAACGAGTGTGCAGTTCTGAAACACAACATAGCTACTGGTAAGACTAAAGAAAGACCACGTCCGCCTAGACAAGAACAAGTTTCACAGATTCCTCAGTCACAGAATGCACAACAGACAGTTCCCGCACCGCAGCCTATAGCTGCAACACAGCATGTCACATCGCAGATGTACCAGTATGCACAGTCTGAGTATCCAGAGTACCAGCCATATTCATGAAACAGCCTAGAGAGGGAGGTAGGCTTGCCTCTCATCGAGATACCTGTAGATCAAGAAGGTCCCTATGTTCACAGTCAAGTATTAGGGAAAGACAGAAAGTTTTTGATTGATACAGGGGCAAGTAGGACCACAATTAGTCATGCCGAAGTTCCAGGGGCTCCGCTCTCAGGCTCAAGAAATGTTTCCCTTGGATTTTCAGGAAAACCTATAGTTAACGAGATATCAAAGCCAGTCACTCTAGAAGTAGGTCCATTGTCCCGTACTACTGATCTGTTACTTACTAAGTCATGTCCAGAAAATCTATTAGGCATTAAGACACTGAAAGAATTAGGTGCAGTTATTTGCTGTTCCCCAGAGGGAATACGATTGTTCCTACGTGACTTTAAGGGTCACTATGTATTACGAGATTTTGATTCAAGATTGTCTAATGTTCCGCAGCACTTATGGGCGCAAGGTCCAACTGATGTAGGTTACATGCAAATCACACCCCATCGTGTGACTCTCAAACCAGGTGTAGTGTTACCCCGAATCAGACAGTACAGATTGCCACCTGAGGCTGTAGCAGCCTTATCCAAAATTATAGATGAGCTCATGGCTCAAGGAGTAGTTGTAGAAACTGACTCCAATGTATGTAATTCTCCGATCATTCCAGTCATGAAACGTACTGATCCAAATGCACCCCCAGTATATCGATTAGTGATTGATTTACGAGAGCTTAACAAATGTATTATTCCTCAGTACCCAGTTGTCCCAGATATTTCTTCCCTGTTAACCGCTATTGATTACGAAGCCATGTTTTTCACTGTCATAGACCTTAAGAATGCATTTTTCAGTGTTCCGATTCATCCAGACAGCCAGTTTCTTTTCGGATTTTGTTTAAATGGAAGGAGCTATATGTTTACCCGCGCTCCTCAAGGTTTCACAGAAAGCCCTAGTATTTACAGTCAAGCACTCAAGAGACAACTAGACAACATTCACATGCCAACTGACACTGCCCTGCTCCAGTATGTCGATGATCTACTGATCACAGCCCGTTCTGAACGTGCTTGCGAGCGAGCATCACTTACAGTCCTGTATTTTCTAGCCGAGATGGGGCACAAGGTGTCACCTTCGAAGCTTCAATTCTGTGTCCAGCAAGTGGTATACTTAGGACACTTGCTGTCCAAGAGGGGTAGGCAGTTGACACCCGACCGTATCCAGTTAATAGCGAGTCTTCCCCAGCCCAGAACCCAGAAGGAGGTACGTGCCTTTATCGGCCTTACTTCTTATTGTAGACAATGGATTCCCCAGTATGCATTTCTAGCCAAGCCACTGATACAGTTAACGACACAGGAGGCAGCCGTATCGACTGTCCTCCCTTGGACATCTGAACATACACTTAGTTTCAACGAGTTAAAGAAAGCCCTATGTCAAGCTCCAGTTCTAGCTACACCGAACTACAGTAAGCCTTTTACACTTTTCGTTACTGAACGCGAAGGTACAGCATTATCTGTTCTCACACAAGATCAAGCAGGACAATACAAGCCCTTTGCTTATTTTTCGAGCACATTAGATCCAGTCGCCCAGGCGTTGCCTGCGTGCCTCAAGTCAGTTGCAGCCACAGCACTAGCTATCAGACAAAGTGATTCCATAGTTTTAGGACATTCCCTGACAGTACAAGTCCCACATTCCGTGGAAGTTCTTTTGAACCGAACACAAACTCAGCACTTGACAATTGCACGTTTAACGGGTTATGAATTGACACTGTTCCAGCCACACATAGAAATTAGATGCTGCAACGTCCTGAATCCTGCTACACTGTTACCATCAGTTAGTTCAAATTCTGACCCACATGACTGTGTGGAAGTAGTTAATATTACGACAAAGCCAAGACAAGACCTGACAGACATTCCGTTACCAGATCCTGACCTGACACTTTATGTGGATGGTTCATGTATGAGAACTAGTACAGGAGAACTAGTCGCCGCGTATGCAGTGACTACTGACACCGAAGTTATCGAAACACACCGTATTGATACCCTGTCCGCTCAAGCAGCAGAGCTAGTTGCTCTGACACAAGCCTGTATACACGCCAAGAACCTGAAAGTTAATGTTTACACAGATTCACGTTACGCATTCGGAGTTGTACACGACTTCGGAGTGCTCTGGCAGGAGAGAGGTTTCATGACTTCTCATGGAACCAAGATTCAGCATGGTCTCCTTATTCAAGCCCTGTTAGATGTCATACATTTACCGGCATCCATCGCTATCATGAAATGCAAAGCACATACGAAAGTTACTGACATTATTTCCCAGGGTAATGATCTAGCCGATCGCACAGCCAAGCTTACAGCACAGACTCCAGACATTCCAGTTAACATGACACATACTCCAGATCCGATTAAATGCATGACAGTTAAGGACCCTACACAAGATGTCATAGATATCCAGTTACATGCTACTCCCGATGAAATCAAGAAATGGTCTGAACAAGGAGGGGTCCAGACAGATCAAGGATGGTTAACGAAGGGTAGAGCCACATGGTTTCTCCCCGATTCTATGGTTCAAGTCATTATCAATACCGCACATAGTCCAGCACATTTAGGAGAAAAAGCTATGTTAGACAGTATCCAGAATATTTGGTTCAATAAGCATTTACGAGCTGCAGCCAAGCAGAAAGTCCGTACCTGTATGATATGTTGTCAGTTTAATCCAGGTAAAAGTGTCCCGGTGGAACAAGGTGGTTTCCAGCCCCCTGACCACCCTTTTGAGGTCCTCCAGATGGATTATATTCAGATGGAGCGATGTCGAGGTTTCAAGTATGTCCTTGTAGTTGTATGCGCTTTGTCCAGATGGACAGAAGCATATCCAGTCCCAGATTACACAGCCGCGACCACTGCCAAGCAGTTGGTTCGTGAATTTTTCCCTAGATACGGACTCCCTAGAGTCGTATATTCTGATAACGGTCAGCCATTCTCATCTGAACTCATGAAGCACGTTTCCCTTTTGTTAGGGTACCAGTGGAAGTTTCATTGTGTACGCCATCCTGAAGCAGCCGGTCTCGTAGAGAGACATAATCAGACTCTGAAAATCCGCATTGCAAAAGTCTGTAAGGAAAAAGGTGTGGACTGGCTAGTAGCTCTGCCAGTCGCTTTATTTTATATGCGCATGGTCGCACATTCCAGATCAGGTCTGTCCCCGTATGAGGTCGTATTCGGCCGCCCCCCTAACATGTGGGGTACTCCTAGACCCCGAAGTATTACCGATGTTTCATGTAATATGCTGACAGATTACCTAGCTTCCTTGATGTCTGCCCTCAACTCATGTCGTTCACAGGTTGCCGCCGCATTTCCAGACAATACCGAGGTGGCACCGCACGAGATCGTTCCAGGCTCCTTGGTGATGATCAGAAATTTTGACAGATCAAGTCCGCTGGAACCACGTTGGAAGGAGCCACGTCAGGTCCTCTTGACCACCCGTACTGCCGTCAAGTTGGAAGGCAGGAAGGGGTGGGTCCATCTTTCTCATGTAAAACTTTTCAATGGATTGAAACCCGTCTCCAAGAACATTTCCCAGGATTCCCAGGATTTTAAAAACTGTCAAGACATTGTTTTAAAGGACTGTCCCGCAAAAGACATTATTACAACCCCTCCCTTGTTAGAGAAAACTCCGCAACAGGAGTATAAGTTAAAGCTCAGGTCTAGTAAAATAAGTCAGTCAGTTTGATTGTATAAGTCCTCCCCTAGGTGAAACGGTTAGATTGTTTCTGACATGTATAAAATAGACCCCCATAGTGAGAGAGTCAGTCAAAATTCAATCAGATGTATCGTTTTTCTGAGTTTCGTATTATTCATCAGTATTATGATTTCCTGCACCAGCTATGCATTCTATCTGTATTTTCCAGTTCCTCATGTAAATATGTCTGCTAATGCTACAGTAGAGCACACGTTTAGTGATCTGCCTCCTCACGAATATTCTTACCGCCTTGCTATGCGCAACAATTCTTTCATCCGTATGTTACATTATTCACACCAGACCAGCAATGCCACTAATTGTTGGGTGTGTGGTCGACTCCCCCCTTTCCAGACACCGAAGGGAGTTCTGCCACTCTTTCCTTATCCATTCTCACATAATGGTTCGTGTGGAGCATGGTCCACGTTAACGTCATCCTCAACAGATATGTCTTTTCTTAACAGTACATGTTTCCCAGACAAGCAAGGTCTTCCCCACAGAACAGGTTTAGATCTAGAAAACGAAGTATATAATTTAGGTAATTATTCGTCGAATTTCATGGTCCTGAATGTTCAGTCTGATACTACTCCAGACTTACCTGCTATTTCAGTATTACCTGTCAAAGGCGAATTATGTGTCCGTAGTTATGGTTCCATACATGTAGGTCATAGTGACTGTACTACTGTTATCAAGTATAGTAACAGTGGGAAATCTGTTTTCAAAGCTTCACGTCATTCTTATTTTATTTGTGGTCAAACTGCATATGTCCGTCTGCCCCTCGATTGGGAGGGAACCTGTTACATTGCTTTCCTACTGCCACCTGTTTTCCTAGCCCCATCTGATTATCACAGAAACACACATCTAGTACACATTAGACACAGAAGGGAGTCCCCAATTGTCGATTATACTGAAACTACTCTAGAACAGTATACAGATTTCAATAAAGGTTTCTTCTTCTTTGTAGGACCTGTCCAGAATAGTAAACTGATCCGTAGGTTAACAAGAACCCTTGAAGCTGTAGTAAATGAGACTGCCTCTGCTCTAGGTAACCTAACCGAAGAACAATCTGCTATGAGATTTGTCGTTTTGCAAAATCGTCTCGTCCTTGACGTCATACTGGCCGATAGGGGCGGGGCCTGTAGAGTCATCGGATCTAGTTGCTGCATTTTCATTCCAAATAACGCGCCGTCTGTTTATTCAGCTATAACCAGACTCCATAAAATTGCCCATCTGTTACACCAAGATCCAGGCACCTGGACATGGTCTGGTTGGTTCTGGAATATAATTTCCGCATGGGGATGGAAAGTCCTGTCCTTTCTAGGTATTGCAGTAGCGATCATATTTAGCTGCTGCCTCTGTATACAATGTGGCCCTGCGATTTGCGGCATTTGTGCTACCTCTTGTATTCCTAGTCCCAAGCCCCGTTCTAAGTCCCGTTCCAGGATAATTCGAGACGAGCAAATGGTACTGTATGAAATGATAGACGGTATCATGAATATTGATGTTTCCTGATGGAAACGTAGTGACAAGGAGGGAATGTGGAAAAGTAAATTTTGCCATGTTCTGTGTCCCTACGCCTCATCCATCATATGTTATGTGTGCATGACCAATATGCATATGTTATTCCCCATGTCCGATTAATGACGCAATTCCAGTTGTGTCCACCTTTAGTATGTTAGTTTCCAGTCCTCGTGAATACTACGAATATCAGGCCTATGTAAAGTTATATTGCCACGTTTCTCAGTGTGTACGTTATTCCATTATAAAGTCCCCGTTTCCAGGCCTCAAAAGGGCCCGGACCCTGGATTCAGCTCCTGTCTCCTGAAGCCTCGTTAAGGAGCGGTACAGCCCCCACCTGTATCCTCGACCCTTCACTTACTTCCTGCCTCGCAGTGCCCGGTGTAGCTTGGCTCTGCCTCTGAGTCTGCCAAAAGTATGTTATGATTCCAGCTATCAGTTCAGTCCTCCTTCTTTGCATTCCTAAGCTACTGAACTGCATCAATAGTTTCCGTCATTGTCTAGCCTTCTCGTCTCCATGTTAGAGAAATACTGTATTTAATGGTCATTTAGTATTCTTCATCACGCACTACATGTAGAATAATGCATGGTCCAGCCTTAGAATCAAGTTAGCCTTTCCCTTCATGACTCCTAGTTTATATCAACATGTTCCCTAAACATCAGATACTAGATAGGGTTTAGGTACATGTCGCTCCGACCCTCCAGACTCTAGTCTCTGCTCCTAGCACAGAGTTCGTAGCCCCCAGCTTCTCCTAGTAACACGTCATTGCCAGTTTACGCGCACCATTAGGTTAGAGGTCCCGGCTCCTTAGGTAGCCCCCTCCTATGTTTCCGCCCATTTCATGACATATTCTGTTACGTTTGCATCACATGTCTATGTATACTCCCAGTTACACCTCTTTTTTACTGTTATCTTTCGCGACTGCTACGCGTCACGCCTTCTGTTCCACCCACTGCTACGCCTACTGCAATGTAATGCTATGTGTTTGCGCTATGTATATAAGTCAATGTATTGTTATTAAAAGTTAGCGCGCTCATCCCAGACCAAGCCCCAGCAGCTGCTGGGTCATCCTATGCAGGTTGTCCTGATCCTGTCCTTATGCTGTAATAAACCTGCAGAAACTCCTACTACCTCGAATCTTGACTCTTATTTATTGAGCTATCTGTTATACTATATGCTTAGTCAAAAAATAGGGTATTATTTATTTATTTACCACAATGGGATCTCACTTCGTTGCTGCTACATTGCTTTTAAACACATATTACCTACTGCACTAGACACTATAGTTGCACCTGGGTGATGTGAGCAATTGCTACGATAGACGCACAGTGGTGTTTCATAGAGGAATTTGATGGCGTGATCCTTCCAACAGTCATGAATGAAATGATTCTCAAATTTGTTTGTTATAGATTGGCTACTGCATCAACCGATAATACACCCTTCAGGTGCAACAAGATGGTAAAACTAAGTTAACACACCATATTCCACTAATTTTAGTGTAGATACATCACTTTTTCATTAGGTCCTGAAGAATTGCCGCCAGATCCACCAGACTAACAGGCAAGAAACATGTTGACCAAAGTAATTTGAGCGCAACAATCTGCAACATCATTGCAGAGAGTCGCCAAACTATTCTTTAACCAGGGTGAGAGGCAGGACCATTACAATTAGCCTTCCTTACTCTTCTAATTCCCTGTTTTAACTCACAAGGTTTACTTGAACCTACACTTTTGCACTTCTACACTTCTAGGGCCCCTTACACCCACTGCACCAAACGGCAAGGAATAAAAGATCTCCCTAAAAGAGCCCCTACACAGGGTGGCCATCGGGTGTTGCAGTGACAACCGACAAGGAGCATGTCTGATGATGAAGCATGACACCCAGCGGGCTGGGTGTGTGAAGGCCCTCTTTCCAAAAGGAAGGATTCCCCGTCCCTTCTTTTGTTAGCCACCTTAGGATCCCGCCTTCTCCTTTCCTACCTTTACTCTCCCCTTAGGAACTGCATACTCAATTGTTTGTCAGCTGTGGTTTTAAGCAGTCATGCGTTGTCCACGGAACAGGTGTAAAGCATTTAGAAGTACCGAAACAGCTTTATAACAAAAAACAAGATACAAAGAAAATCCAAAGCCAGTCTAAAAAATAGCTCTTACTTAATAGACACCACAATGAACAAAATCCACAAGAGTGTCCTGGAAATATGAATCAATAAGCAAATAATAAATCACTGCTATTCATTCAAAATACAAATAAGCATTGGCAAATACTGCAGTTAGCAGTGGTTGTATGTTGCAACCACGCAGTCCGCATCGACGCAGGCCTGAACAATGCGGTCTTATCAACCACTGCGCCACCGCCCTAAGTCGTAAAATTCAGCCACTTGCCTTGAGTACGACCCCACCCCTAAAAACACCCCAGACTCTCCACCCTAAATCTGAAAAGCGGACCCCAGCCGTAAATATGAACCCCACTCCAGTCCTAAAAACACCCAGCTTCAGCATCCTGAGCCCTAAAACCTGGCCCCAGAGTTGAAATCGACCCACCCCTCTCTATCCTAACCCCTAAACCCTTCACCCCAGACCTAAAAAACACCCCAACCACCACCTTGAGCACTAAATCCAACCCTTCTGTAAAAGGTTCCCTATGCCCGTCCTGAAGCTCTAAAACACAGCCCTGCAAACTACCCAACCTGAGCCATAAAACCAGCCTCCCTGCCCTTTAAAGTACCTTGTCCACCCGCTCTGAGTCCTAAAACTGTCAAAAATTGCCCCTACATAAATAATAAAAAATCTCGCCATGCCTTTCATCGTCCAGGCAGGAAGTCACCTCCGACTCTCTGCTCAGCCTGGCCCTCCGTCCGAGTCTCGAGCGCTAACTACCACTAACGTCTAGACCATGCATATGCTTGGTAAGGGCAGAAGCGTGGTTTAGACATGTGTGGTTCCACCTGCGGTGTTCAGCCACACGTTGTTTAGGCTGCGTGGTTTAGGCTGTTTTCCATTAGCAGTTACCTTTAAAACGTTTGTAAAGTTGTAAACTGCCACTCTAGCCAACTTTGGGTGACTGACACCAGCGGGGAGCAAGTGACAGGGGCCAATGAGGCTTGACAGGACAGTTACCATGCATTCTCCAGTCCAGTTCCATGATCTATATATGGACTCCAATAGACTTCAATGGATTGGTCTTGATGCAAGGGATACAGGATGCTGAGGCTGCTGATCCCATGATGGGGGTCTTCCTGGGGCTTTTACTCTGTCCACGTTCATAGCAGGGTGACTTTGGCCACATCAATCGATGTCCCTCGAAGTCTGGTTGAAGTCTAGCCAAAAACCCTTTGACACTGGTCTCTGTTCCAGCGAAAGCGCAGTTCCCTCTTATTGAAGATAGTGTATGTCTTGGACAACTAAGCTGCAATCCGACGACTCTCCCCGGTCCATCAAACACAGGTGTGACATTTGAGGAACAGGACTCAGTCTCCCAAGCTGCACTTCAGCAGTCAATGGCAGTCAGGTGACTATCAACCCAGCAAGGCAGGCTTCTTTTTTGTGGCTGTCTAGTTGCAACATGAAGCCAGCCAGCTGACTCTTGGAGTCACTGCTTCTGTCTGGGGTTCAGGGAAGACTTTCCTCAAGCAGGGCACCACAGGTACAATCCTTTCTTTGCTAGCTCAGGGGCAGCAGGTCCAGTCCATTCTTTGGTGCAGCCTCTCTTTTTCTGTCTTTGCCAGCTCCAAGGAAAGGCGGGACAGCCCTTCTTTAATCCTCTCTCCAGTGAATACATAATCTGAGGACTGGGTGCCAGGGGTGCCACTTTTGTGCTCAGAATTCGCCCTCAGGAGATGCAGTGACTACAAGCTAATGGGCTACCAGGTCTCCGCCTGCCTGATGATTACTTCCTGAAAAGTGTGGCATTTAGAGATCTCAGAATGCAGTATTCGGCCCACCCCCATGAGTACAGGACCCCTCTCTCGGTCTGTGTGGAGCTCAGTAGCTCACCCAGAGGTGTGGCTGCCTAATGGCTACACACCCATGGTAAAATTGGCTTTACAACTGTTTCCCCCTCTCTGTCCTCAATGCCAGAACAAAAGATCAGCCCCTCTGGTGTGTGTCCACCATTTGCTCTTCCAAAGTGGCTTCCATTTTAAAGCTCGCCCTTTAGGCCCCCACCCTGTTTGCCCATTCAGCATGGGAGAGGTAACACCTCTTCCAATGACAGGTCCTTTGTGCGTCTCCCTGCAAGTCAACTCACCCTCCACCCCCTGGAGGGCAGAATGCTGCCTTGTGGCCAGCAACCGTAAACAGTCACTGTAAATCTTTAGGCAGCAGAGTGGTAACTTTCTAAAGTTGCCATTCATTTAAAACTTGTATTCAATTCGACTTGGGCCTTAAGTCAGGTTTAATGTAATAATTCTTTTGATACCTTGAAGTAGACCCATTCAGAAGTTAGTACTGCTGGGAGATTAGCAGGTAACTCTGTACTCATCCATGGAGCTACCAGCCTTTCCACAGAAAAAAATAACAATATGGGGTTTTTACTGCAGGACACGTAAAAACACACTTTAAACGCAGAGGCTGAAATAGCAGGTCAGAAACTGCTCTGCCAGCCAGCAATGGCAGGCTAGTAGTCATGCTTTGCTTTGTCACACTTGTGTTGGCACAATAAGTGCTACATTCCATGAGGGACACTTTAACTTACAAGCCCTGAGTACCCTGGCACCATATACCTAGGGACTTATAAGTGAAATGATGTCATTTGTGGGTGAGCCAATGTGCCATATGCATTTTAAGGGTCAAATCACTGGCACTGAGGCCTTTTTGGCAGGACTCAGTGCACTCTTAGAGTAAAAATAAATTGCAGTATCAGTCTAAAACTTTGGGAGTGATCATGCAAAAAGAGGCATTTCCTTATAGGGGGCCAAGGGAAATGATGCGTGGGTAAGGATTGACCTGCAATGTGAGGCCCAACTGAGCTGCATGGCACCCAACTGTGAGGTCTAATAAACTGAGTAGCCCTAATGGAACATTCACAAGAGCAGGTACCAATAGCGAAAATTCAGGTTAATATTAGTAAGAAAAAGACTCACTCAGATACAGATATGGTTTCATGTGCAGGTGCTGGTGACTAACTATATAATGTCACTAGAGTCCCTGACCCCAGGAGGTGAGGAATTACTGTTTTTATAGCAAGTACAGCTTAACAGACGGAGATATTTTAGCCAGGTGTTGAATTCCCACCAGTTGAAGCTGATACTGCGCATTTTACCAGATGTAAACACGAGGCCTCCTTCTAGACATGCACCCTCTGGAAGTCAGAAGAGTCCTATGAGCTTGGAAGCACTCTTTCAATTTCAATGGGAAGTTACCTCATGTAGTACAGTCAGTTAGGATGAGACAATTGAGCCTTCCAGGTCCTACATATATGGCCAGTAATACACCTGCAATAAACCTGCAGACTGTGAATGCTACGCCTAAACTGCATTTTGTAGTATGTAAAGTAGTACTACAGTAGTACTACTCACATTTTACAAAATGCGATTCACAAACCTGTGTGCAGAGACTTCTGCCTCTCTATCTTTTCTGTGCAGAGATCTCCGCCACTGGGGTGGAGACCTCAGCTGACTTATATATACATTAGCAGTGAAGGTGTGAGGGGCAAGGTGGAAGTGGCCGAAAAATAGAGAATACTTATTCCTAAATGGGAGAGATTTAGGGAAATGTATGTGGGGATTTAGGGAAGGACATACTAATGCAAATTAAGACTCACAAAAGAGTAAGAGTAAGACTCACAAAAGAGTTTGATTCACAAAAGAGTAGGACAAACTATACTTCTAAAGTTACTATTGCCCCATATTTGTCAAAACAGGGGTAAAAGTAAACCAGCCCAGCCTTGCAGTAAGTCAAGTGTCACACATTGCCACTCACAAGTACTGCAACACACTCCTCTTGAATGCATTGGAGGCAGGAAATTAAAATAGCACCCCACAGGAACTATGTAATGTTAAAATATATATCATTTTCAAATAGTTATTTTAATAATCTAAAAGTTAATATATGTAATAAAATAATACATTCAACTTTTATTAAACATATAGAAATAATTTAAATAATGGAACATATTTTCAACAAAATGTACTGCATATTAAATTAAAAATAAACATGTGATGGGTTTGCAAAAGAAGTGTCCCCATCCATCTTAAATTAGCAGCAGGCCACTATTAAGTCCTGAAGAGAGACAAGAGGAAATCTTACACCTATCTTTTCCCTAATAAAGAAACTTCTTAACACTTTTCGGCTACAAAAACCTGTTATCTCTCCGACACATCCTCCATGGAATGTCTCAACATTGTTACAGGGGTTACAGAAGGAACCTCAGGAGCCTTGCAGCAAGCTGAGGTATCCTGGCTTACTGAAAAGATGGACTTCTTACTGGCAATAACTTCTGCAGGAAGATTGGGAGAGCTGTCGTCACTGATCATTTCTTTTCCATATTTGAACTTTTTTCTGGACCATGCAGTATTGAGATCTGACCAAAAATTCTAACCAAAAAGTCTGTCTCTTTTTCCTGCAATCGGGAGAGCGTCCTTCCAATGTTTTGATGTGCAGATAATATTCCATCAACTTCAGAGACTATCTCTGTTACTTTATCCAGACAGAACAGAGACATTCAGGTATTCCTAATCTCTTCTTGTTTCCTATGACACTGATTTTAAAGGTAAAAAGGCTTCGATTGTAGCAATTCGTAGATGGGTGAAGCAAGAAATTTCTCAAGCTTACACATCTATGGGGTTGGTTTTGCTGGGCAATGTCCTATCAAGATCCAGTGTGGCAGGGGAACATCGTTTACAACTAAACTTTTACCCCGCACTACCATTACAACGCAGGAATTACAACGAAAGTCGTTACAACGACTTTCGCTGGAGGGCGCTGTTGGATAGGAAATAGTTTAATTTTCTATCCAACACCTTCCCTACTATCCACGGGGACTGGAGTTGGATAGAAAATTAAACTATTCCACTATCCAGCGCCCCCAACGCAAGTCGTTGTAACGACTTGCGTTGTAATCCCCGCGTTGTAAAGGCATGCGTGGTAAAAGCATGCGTTGAAACGACATACATCCAGTGTGGCAGTCACAGCTTCATGGGCTGAAGCTGGGGGAGCTTCTCTCCCAGAGATCTGTCATGCAGCCACATGGACAAATACTATGCCAATTGTGTTTTTTCCGTATTAAGAACAGCAATGAAGTCAATGATGAAGTATATTTCTGTAGCATATAATTGTGTCAGACTTTTATTCTTGGCTCGGATACATCCTCACTGGTCATTGCTATGACGTGGGGGGAAGACGTAGAGGTAATAAAGATTATCGGTAAGTAATTGCATCATTTCCTTATATCATGATGTGTTGTTTTATTTGTTATGGTTGTGCACATGCAGAAATAAAATAGTACCAGCAACCCAGATCCCAATTTACCAGATACCTGCAGAATTGATATTCAATCAATCGCTTATCTAGGCTTTATAATATTCTACTTCATTTCTCATGTATTGGCTTTATTTATTTATTTATAAAGTTTCTTACAATCATGTTTTTTTTGGTTGCTATTATTCTGTGATAAAATGCAATATACACTGCTATGTAAAACGAATATGGCATACATTTACAAAACTCAATTATTTCTACCTAATTGTTCTTTTTGCTTCTACAGGCATTATGGTTCAAAGCCCTCTTGCTTTGCAGACAAGCTGGTGAAGGTGAAGTACTTTGTGCCACACTGTGTGCCAAGCCAATATCTGGTTCGGGACATCCGCGTCCTGATGCCTCCAGTACAAGATCCTACCTTTCCTCACCTCCTTTTACATTGTTGAGTCATGTTAGACTGGAAACTCGGGCAGTCTGGCGCTGCCACGTGGGTGAGCTTGAAGGGGCAAGTGTGTGAGGTGTGTTTTTTAGTCCTTTCATGGCCCACACGACTGAAAACAACCCGGTCTACACACTGGCCCTTTCATCCGGGCCCAGCGGCCTTCTCTCACATTGGTCGTAAATGCTTTCCATGGATGTTAAAAATTAAAGATGACATCTTGCTTAACCGTAACACAATCCAGAACACATTTTATTGTTTGTTTGTATGCCATCTGTGCTGTGTGTGTCTTGTGAGCCAAGTGTGACCACAAAGAGGAAGGAAGTAAAAAAAAAAACAGCTTTTAACATCCTCCCTGGTTGCATGCGAAAGGCAGGGAGCAACAGCAGGTGAAATGCCGAGGAGGCGCGAGATCGACCCAGATAGCTAACCTCTGGACAGGGCAAAAGCGGCAGAGCGTACATGTGCCAATTTACTTGCTCCCGAATGAAATTTGCAGAGCACCAATGCACTTTTTTGCAGGTCCGAAAAATTAAGTACGTTATACAGAACCTCAGTAGGTAATGGGAGTTTATTTTTTATTTATACATACATCAAAGCCTGATCAGTAAGAGTAGTGGAGAGCTGTACCTTGCAAGAAGAAAAAGTGTCCCATAAGTAGGTTTTCAGGGTGCATTAAGGGTCAATTATAGGGCTGGAGAGAGAGTGTTACAAAGTCTTTAAAAGGTAGGGGTTAAAAGAGGGAGCAGCAGAGCAAGCGGCTCAAGACCAACACCTTCATAAGGGTCTATGGAAGGGGGCTCCAGAGCCCAAGCCACGTTCTTAATGGGTGGCAGCTACTTACAGGAGTAAGGGATGGGGATATGTATCCACAAGCTTTGCAGAGACCTGCCTAGAGGGTTAGGGGCCCTCTCCTCCATGCAGGCCCAACAAAGACTTAGAGACCAATGAAGGCGCTCGGATCACAGGGAATCTGCTTGGAGCTGTAGAGGGTGAAAAGAGCATATGGAATGCTTCAAGATATGGAGGTGGCATCTTCTTCGCTCTCTTGCCCCTAGTCTCCACCTCCTCCATTTGTTGAAGGCTGTGGCTTTGTAGAAAGAGGTATTTATGTACCGAGGAAAGGGGACATTCAGGGGCATATTTACAAGCCCCAATCGCCACCACAACTGCACCTTTTTCGACGTTGTGGTGGCGATAGGGGCTTTGCCTTATTTACAGGACTGTGTTAAGCAACTTAACGTGGCTCAACGCCACCTTATGAATAAGACACCCTTTCACGCTATACTTAGCGTGAAAGGGTCAGACAATGGGTGTTGTGGTGGGCGTTCCACCACAACACCCATTGATTTTGACTCTGCCCCATTTTACAAGGGTGCCATAAATATGGGGCAGTGCCAAAATTAAGAGCAGGAAAAACTTGGTCTTACCCTGGCACAACAAGGAGAAATGTTTAATTTTTCCTCGTTTTTGCTGTTTCTATGTGTGCTGCAGCACACACAGAAACAGCAAAACACCATTGATTGTTTATGTGCAGGAAGGTGTCCCTTCCTGCACCCTTCCTGCACAAAAACAATCATTAAAAAAAATGCAGTTTTGCAACTTCTATGCGTGTTGCATTAAGCAGCACACATAGACGTTTCAAAACAGCATTTCAAATTGTTTATGTGCAGGAAGGGACACCTTCCTTCACATAACCAATCATTTCCCACAACGCAGACACCCTTGCACTATGGTGCAAGGGTTCCTGCGTTGGGCTAGGCATCTAAATTAGCGCCAGTTCAGGTGGAAACTAAAGGCTGCACTGTATTCTTGTAAATGCGTCACTTCCTCGTAAATATGCCCTCAGTGCGCTTGTTTTCCTCCTCCCCCTCTTCCCCCTGGTGTCTGCCTCAGACCGCTCAGTTTGTTGGGACTAAAATGTCGGGGGCAATATTACAATCATCTGCGTTGGTTCTGCAGAGGAACAATTGTCTCTTTACAGAGCAACCTAAGCAACTCTGTTGCTTAATCAGCATGGACCCCATTATCATGGTGGACATTATAGGGGGTGCATCTGGTGCAGAAACTGACACTCACATGGTGAGATGACTCTCCAGGCACTGTAATCTCTCTCTTGGATCCATATGCACTACTTTCTGCTATGTCCAGAAGATCTGCCTGGATGGAAAACTCTAATGCAGCATTGAGAGACAGAAACAAAAAGGTGTGGGGTTCAAATTTCATGGCCTTTTACCAACAAAAAGTACCTCTTAATTGAACAAAACTTCAGGGTCACTGACAGGGAACTACTGGCTACTGTTTGATGAATGGCGCCAGTATCTTATGAGAACTTTACATTCCGTACCTTTGTATCACAACCATCGGAACCTTCAGTTGCTCAAATCTGTGCAAACTTATGGTTAGTCAACTTTGTTTCCATGTGAATTTTAATAGCAATTCATCTTTGAACAGCGATTTGCAGAGCTGAAATTGTTTCCCATTTAAATCGAGCAAGCCCCAGAACTGCCCAGCTATAGGTATTACAACTGCTGCTTCTTGTCAAGTATTACCCAGGCACAACTTTCAAGCTGATATTCATATATTTCTTCAATTCTCACCAAACGGGAAAGCAATAAATGCACTTGGGAGAAACGTTAGCCTATGTTGATGGCTGTTTCTTCATGCCATTGAAGTGTCAGCAACAGAAACTCTTTTTTGATATCATTATTGGTTATTTAGAGCAGTGCAAAAACATTAGCATTGGTTCATCAGTATTTTCGGCGGTCTACTCTGTTGACCAACCAATTAGCAAATGTACAAACTTGTGAAGCTATTTGTAATAAACCTCATGAAACCTCAGGGGTCATTAACCACACTACCACCAGAAAAGGCGACAAAGCACACTGTGTCCCTGTATCTCAGCATGAATTATGACCGGACCATGGCCATGACATGATTATGGGGGTCATAGGCTACGGCTAAAATGGGCTGTTTGTACCAACTTGTTGAATTCCCAGCACAAACATGTTCTTTGAAAGGCAAGGCATTTGCCTGCATGGCCTCTGGAGTAGCATAATTTGGGCTGCATCATTTTACTTTTGGTTAGGCCACACATATATTTACAATTGGCCTTATGTACTTGTGAAATGCAATAATATCAATGAAATATGATGGACCAAAGTTTTAGAAAGTGCATTAATTGTGTGTTTTTGACATATATGTGTGAGTGCATATTAACATTTTTTATTTTCAGAAAAATCTGGATTGCTGATATTAATCTTCTATAGGTTTAGATTGTAAGGTGGTGCATTAAAATGCATTTATTGCAGTGCATTTGCCAGGGATTAGTGAAAATAAATCATATGTGTGATCAGTGGTTTCTTTATAAATTGTGACCAGTTGTAATTTTTGTTTAATGATACATGTATGAGTTTATTTTGCCATATATAGGAGTACAGTATAAGATAGCTTGATTCCTTTATTAAAGATTTCATGTATTGGATTATATGTAGGTTGTAGAACTAATGTGCATTTAAAGAAAACTGTTAAGTTAGCACGACTGCGTGCCCAAAGCTTACAGTTGAGACATATAATATTAACATGAAAGTTATTTTTCTGCACGTTTTCTCCTGTGTAGGTGCAGACCACAGGTAATCATTAGTTAGTTAAAAGCACATAGTATTTCTGAGATAGTGAGGCTAGGAAGAACTGGCAAGGTCAAATCATTTTTAATGAAGAACAAAGGGAATGTTACCAGTTGGTACTATCAGACGAATGGAAGAATTCAAGTAGGCTTCAGAAGTGAAGACTGGAATATGGGAGTAGTGTTTAAGGCGCCAAGTTTATTTCTGAGAACTGGAAAAGTACTGTGATGTGTATGAGGTCATATTTCTCAAATGTCTTTGTGTATTTTAATTAGTGAACCCACATTGGGGGTAGTCAGATTCCCTTTAGACATGGACAGGTACAGACCTCTTTTGACATCCCTGAATGTGTGGCTTTATGCTAAACATGATTCCTTACCTATAGAGCTTCTAGAGAGGCTCTGATGCTGCCACCCTTCTAGCTTCCTTGTTGATTCATTAGGGGTTTCCATATCCTTAGTACAGTTTAGGGTTTAGTAGATATTTCAAATCTTTTCCATGTATAGGGAGAAGGATCAAAAATCCTTTACCTTGTTTTCTATATTGCTGCCACGGAAATTCTTATATGCTGTTTGCTGTTGAAAACCAATATTGTTCTACGCTTTGGTCTTTCTTTGTTAATCTTGTATTTTTATACAAAGCAAAAGCAACGTGGTTGTACTTATAGGTTTACGGCGCCCAAGGTTTTTAGAGTTGCACTGGATAATTAGTAATTCAAAATTAATTTGACGGTGCTCACGGGAATGGAGAACCACAAAACTCCATGAAACGAGAGACAAAGCTCTCACAATGACAAAAACTCTAACTCCCAAGCACACGTATGTTACAGAACACGGTTTCCCTTTCTTTTCAGAAACACACATATGTAACACCCCAAAAAAAAATATATAGGTCAATAATTTCGATCTTCAATTCAAATTCTTGTCTTGTTTTATTCGGATTTCTTCCAAACAGCAAACAACAGCCAACGTGTTTCGTCGCTATAGGCAGTAGTCCCACGACTTTTTCAAAGCTGTACAAGATAAACATACAAAATTGCGTTGTGTTTCCTCATAATATCTAATGTCTCACAAGACATTAAGCTATTATAAGGGAAGAACATGCTCACCAATTGAGGAAAAAGGGCATAAGAAAGCCAATTGTTATTTATAATACAACATACATCTTTTCATTTCGAAGTATTTGCCACAACATAAGCAAAATACAAAGAAATTCTTTAAAAAACCTCTTAATATCCTATTTTGATGTCTATCACTACCTGGAAGCAATATCCAATTAGGGACGGGAACAGAATAATGGTTACTTTGAAATAGTAGGCGGTTCACACCTGGGACATATACACGATCAATACGATGGCGACATGATACTGTCCGTAGCTGCGTCACCCTAGCTAAAACAGCAGGTAAGGGATAAAACATTAATAATTATCGTTATAATAGCGGATGTAAACGAGAATAAGATGCATTGAAATAGTGGGGGGATTGGAGTGCCAATAACGATGGTGACAACTTGGGCGCATTTTCATTATGGCCTATGTTAAGGGCACCACAGGTGTGGTAACTGTGTTGCGTGCTCTAGCACAATTGAGGGGAAAGATTCTGAACATCATGGAGTCAAGTGGAAACACTTGGACTTCTCCAATTGCAAGACTAAAAATGTTGTGTACGCAATTGTATGCCCGTGTCAAAAAATCTATATTGGCAAGACAAATCAGCAAGGGAACCTACGCATCAGCCAGCATAGGTCCCGAATTAAAAAGAAGTTTCAAACTGGTGGAGCATTTCTTGGAGAAGTTCCATAGTGAGCACGATTTTAAATGGACAGTACTTTTTACAATGAGTGCAGTGCAGCGCCCAGCAGAGGCTGACAGAGTGTTGCTTCAAAAGGAAGCCTATCTCATCTTGAAATTTAATAGTACATTGACAGGGCTCAACAGTATGTCCGAAATATCACGGCTCTGATTGGTCGATCATTCGCGATGTTGACAGACGCATTCAGCTACATGAAATGTTCCATATGTCATTCTAAAACCACCTCTCTAATTCCCTTTACCGGGATAGTTCGCAACCCCACATGTGACTCATCAGCTTTCAATAACTGTTTAATAGTGAGATAAGGTCTGCACACGCAGTGTCATTCTTCTCTTGGCTTCAAGCAATCACTAACGTTACCGCGCATGAGATTGATACTAAGGGACTACATATCCCGCTAAATAACCAAAATGGCCACTCCTCACTGTTACACTCTTCGGTGAGAAGTAGATGGTGAAGGCAGCAAGTGAAGGCGGTCTGCGTACTCATCAAGGTATGTACGCTGTCCTTTCCTGAGCCACTCGCGGCACCAGTCACTTTTTAGATAAGTCCCTTTCTTGACTGGTTTTCCTTTCCCGTTTAGTGCGCAACGAGTAGACTGACACTTCGTGGACACTCCGGAAAGAATACCGGCATCGATTAAACAGTACAGGTAGGATCTAGCTGAATGCACGAGATGGTCGCCTGAATTATTGAACTTAGCGCCCTCTCTCTCAGCTACTGATCAGCCTTCATTTTGTATAACAGGTCATTCTATATAAAAACGGCGTGCCAACAACAGATTGAAAAACCCTTTGCAGAACTTGAATACGCTATTTCAAGGTATGAGGCAAACGGAACCACAACATTTTTATTAGTGAAATAAATAGCATACCGACTGCTTTTTTCTCTCCGATTAGGCCGGCCATGTGACCACAATCTCCTCCCTCCACAAGGCATCAGACGCTGTGCAGCGAGGTAAATAAGGCGCAGAAATATTTGTTAAACTGTTGTTACGAGCTAAAGAGAAGTTAGTGACACAACTCACGCTTTGTTCACTTCAGAAATAAAAAGCTTGAAGCCACGTCTCAAAGAGTTATAGATGAAAAGATGCCCTGCCTGAAAAACACAGGTATTTCTCTTTAGAATTCTAACAGACAAAAGGAGGCAGTCCATTGAGGTGTATAGGCTTTCAACAAAACTTTATTATTTTTGTGTCCCACACAGACGAATAACAAAGCCCTGATGAGGGTTCGAAAATTCGATACTCGAACCTGAAACGCGTCGGCATACCCACAAGAGCAAGTTATATCATTGAATGATTAATTTAAAGACGTTGTACTTTTGTTCTTGCTCTTGTTTACACATCGCTTTGTTTGTTCAATTCACGAATTCATTTTCAAAACAATGATGAAGATGTATATCGTATATATAATGTCTTGTGTTACCGTGATATTGTCTTGATTCAGTGTGTTGTTGTCAGAATTGTAAATATTGTATAATTGTCCAATTGTGTATTTCTTTTTTTGCTATTGAAATTTTTTTTCTCCAAAAACAATTAAAAAATAAGAATAACTGGTATAAATAAAAGTACCGTACCAAGGTTCATGAAGTTGCACTTGGTCTCTATTAGATAGATTCTTTTTCATTAAGACACGAGGGTGGTGGCATTTTTACCTTTGTTTAATAGTTTATATGGTCTAGCTCCCCCCTCAGTCCCACTAAGGACCTAACTCCTTCGGTTCTACAGTTTAGAGCGGGTGCCCACTCGCGAGAGCTAAAGGGACAGTAAAATTATCCTTGTTTGGTGAAGGACACTGTTTGTCCTTCAAACGGTATGGCAGAAAAAGATACACTCTCTTTTAGTGAAAGCCATATCCAATCCCTCATTGCCTCATCACCTTTTGCTTCAATCTCTTTAAGTACTACAGCGAAGCAACAAAACGAATCAGAGAAACTTATTAGACTGTGTAAAAAACATGTTAGAACGGAACTCCATGGCCACTTTCTCCTTAGACATTTGAAAGGAGGAACGATCCCTTGGGGGCTGCAGGTAAAAAATACACCAGTCATTTTCATCGAAGACGAAGAATATAAAAAAGGCTTTAGCTTTATAAATACAAAATGTAGTCGGGACTTGATGGTCCACACCATCGAGACTGCACAGCGCTTGTGTCTCAAAGAGGTCGAGGAGATTGAAGAGCTAACGAAAGCCATCGCGAATGATTCAACAATCACTGATGCCAAAGCATTGTTAGAGAAAATCGAGAAAGACACATTGGTCTTTAAAGACATTACTATTAACAACAAAACCATAAAATACGATCGGGACACTAAAGCGTTCAAGATTGAACAGGTATATCCCTTTTTGAAGGAAGACTACTACACTCTGACTGACTCCCGCAGGGCGCTGTACGAATACCAAGGTAGATCGCGTAATGGATTCACCACTTTCTCAGAAACCTCATCTTCGGGGTCTTCGGATTCAGATACGAGGGGGAATAATCCAAGAAAGCAAGTGTCTTTTTTAGACAGGGGCCAACAACAAAAAAGCAGGTACAAACCTGCATGGGAAATGCGAACAAGAAACAGGTTTTACAAATCATAGAAAAACCAAATGTTGTTGTAAATTTGTCTGACCGTAGATTGACAATTCATGAAGAGTCTGTCTTGAATCTCGGTCTGAAATTTGTCCCTAGTGTAAGGGCTGACTTCACCAAATTCAAAATAGAGACACTTGAATTTTGTAGGAAGCTGAGGCTTAAAGCCTTCTTTTTCAATCAACCAGCATTGGTAGACAATGAAGTAACAGGCTTGAGGAACAAATCCCAATTCGTGCCACACCAAAATATCCCCAAACAAATCCAGGCTTTTGAGCAGATTCTTTTGGCATCAATTAACAAAATGGAAAGGGGGAAGAAATATGTACCGCAAAATATAAGTCAACCCCAACGTCAAGCGATACAAAGCCTAAAAGATGATCCATCGTTGATAATTAAACAGGCTGACAAGGGGGGAGCAGTGGTACTCTGGCCAAGAGACAAATACATCGCTGATGGCCTTAACCAAGTAAACAACCAAATGTGGTATCGAGTTTTATCAGAAGACCCCACAAAACAGATTCAAGGTCTAATCCTGGAGGAATTGGAAGTAGGAAAAGAGGAAGGGTACTTGGGCCGCAAAGAATTCGAATTCCTTAACAAAAAGGCCCCACGTATCCCGATCCTTTATCTTCTACCGAAGATTCACAAAAGCCTGCTGGAACCTCCGGGGAGACCCATAGTTTCAGGGGTCGATTCATGTCTAGAGCCCATATCAAAATATGTGGACTTCTTTTTGAAGCCTTTCCTTATAGGTGTGAAGTCCCACCTGAAAGATACCACAGATTTTCTCACCAAGGTGGAAGGAACCCCTTTTGACCCACGGAAACAGATTATGGTGACTATGGACGTCACGTCCTTGTACACCCAGATACCCCAGGAAGAGGCACTTGAAGTCATTGAATTATACCTTGAGATGTGGGAGCGACCTCATAGGGTCCCCACGTATTTTATCCTACGACTCGCCGAAATAGCTCTAAAGAAGAACTATTTTCTATTCAATGACCACTTCTACATGCAAGTCAAGGGCACTGCCATGGGGTGTCCTTATGCCCCAGAAATGGCAGTGCTCTACATGGCGCAGTATGAAATGAGATTTGTACATAACAACAACCCGTACATTGAAAATATTGGACAGTGGTGGCGGTATATAGATGACGTCTGGCTCCTGTGGCAGGGGAGCCAGACTGATCTGTTGTCGTTCCATGACTGGATCAATACAAGGCACAATGACATCAAGTTCTCCATTGAATCAAGTGCCACAAAAATGACCTTCCTGGATGTTGAGATCACTTGCAGTGAGGGGGTTTTAAAAGCGTCCTTACATAAGAAACTGACCGCTAAAAATACCATTTTGCATCACAAGAGTTACCATCCGAGAAATTTGAAAGCCAATTTACCCTACGGGCAACTATTGCGAATACGCAGAAATTGCACAGAGATCAGTGAGTTTGACCACCACGCACAGATATTCTGTGAAGAGATGACCCACAGAGGCTACCCCAAAAAATTGTTGAAACACTCTTATAAACGAGCACGATTCACACCACGTGAATGTTTATTACAACCAAAAGAAAAGAAGGTACTGGACCGTCCGGTTTGTGTTACCACTTTCTGCCCTGATACACATAAAATGAGGCAAATCATTCTAAAAAATTGGCACATCTTAGACGGGTTAGAATGTCTATTTCCTCGCCCGATCTTCGCATACAAAAAGAACAAAAGTATTGGCCAGCAAATTGTAAGAGCCAACCTGGCACAGCCCAAACCAAAACACAATATTTTGTCTTGTTGGAATATGAAGCCGGTAGAAGGGCACCACAGGTGTGGTAACTGTGTTGCGTGCTCTAGCACAATTGAGGGGAAAGATTTTGAACATCATGGAGTCAAGTGGAAACACTTGGACTTCTCCAATTGCAAGACTAAAAATGTCGTGTACGCAATTGCATGCCCGTGTCAAAAAATCTATATTGGCAAGACAAATCAGCAAGTGAACCTACGCATCAGCCAGCATAGGTCCCGAATTAAAAAGAAGGTTCAAACTGCCCCCATGGTGGAGCATTTCTTGGAGAAGTTCCATAGTGAGCACGATTTTAAATGGACAGTACTTTTTACAATGAGTGCAGTGCAGCGCCCAGCAGAGGCTGACAGAGTGTTGCTTCAAAAGGAAGCGTATCTCATCTTGAAATTTAATAGTACATTGACAGGGCTCAACAGTATGTCCGAAATATCACGGCTCTGATTGGTCGATCATTGGCGATGTTGACAAACGCATTCAACTACACGAAATGTTCCATATGTCATTCTAAAACCACCTCTCTAATTCCCTTTACCGGGATAGTTCGCACGCCCACATGTGACTCATCAGCTTTCAATAACTGTTTAATAGTGAGATAGATTCTTTTTCATTAAGACACGAGGGTGGTGGCATTTTTTCCTTTGTTACTATGTTAATACGAGACACACGTTGTCTTGAAAAATAATGGGTCATAACTCTGAAAACCCATTTCCTTACGTATTTATAGATATACTTAATGGAGGTAGTCACTTTGTGAGTCGATACTGTGGTGAATTAATAATGCGGTTTAACTCATAAAACAAGAGAAAATATAGTGACTGATCATAAATAATCTGGCTCTACTTGCCCGAACTAATATGTATTTGAGATAGTGTTGTTTTACTTACACAGTCCCTAATACGAATAAACCTTTAATTTTTAGAAAGAATGACCGAACACTCATGAAAGAATATTAAGAAGTTTTTTTCGCATATATAGTGTCTTGCTATCACCAGAACCCACGTGTGGGTAGGAATTATCACCACGCGGAAAGTAGGTCATATTTATAGTCTTTTGTTTTCTTAAGACATAAAAATATCCTTCAGAGTGAAATAATTGTTTTTAACTACGATTTATAATTTTACCTTCCACAGAGCACTCCATTGGAAATTATAGGTATCGTTATAAAGTCATTCTCTCACTTACTCTTAGATAATGGTCTCTACTTCCTTACCCGTTCTTTTTCCTTGCATGATACAGTATATTAGTTGCATTGATATCAGGAGCACGGGTGCATGCTTTATAGCACGTGAGTAATTCCACAGATCTCACACATTATCTTTCGATTAGCGATTTCCTCGGGTGATAAGGTCGAAATATCATGGACCATTGGGAGCTTTAGGTTTCCGCTCTCTCCATCACATGTTTGTATAATTTTAAAGAATTTCTTTGTATTTTGCTTATGTTGTGGCAAATACTTCAAAATGAAAAGATGTATGTTGTATTATAAATAACAATTGGCTTTCTTATGCCCTTTTTCCTCAATGGGTGAGCATGTTCTTCACTTATAATAGCGCACGAATATGCTTAAGGTCTTTTGAGACATTAGATATTATGAGGAAACACAACGCAATTTTGTATGTTTATCTTGTACAGCCTTGAAAAAGTCACGGGACTACTGCCTATAGCGACGAAACACGTTGGCTGTTGTTTGCTGTTTGGAAGAGATCCGAATAAAACAAGACAAGAATGTGAATTGAAGATCGAAATTATTAACCTATATTTTTTTTGGGGGTGTTACATATGTGTGTTTCTGAAAAGAAAGGGAAACCGTGTTCTCTAACATACGTGTGCTTGGGAGTTAGAGTCTTTGTCATTGTGAGAGCTTTGTCTCTCGTTTCATGGAGTTTTGTGGTTTTCCATTCCCGTGAGCACCGTCAAATTAATTTTGAATTACTAATTATCCAGTGCAACTCTAAAAACCTTGGGTGCCGTAAACCTATAAGTACAACCACGTTGCTTTTGCTTTGCTTAAAATTTGAATATAGGTGGCAGCCGGGTAGGCACTAGGGCTACTCCTTTGAATAATAATGTAAATAGAGACAAAGAGGCAGAAGATCTCTTTAGTCATATCTCAAGTAACAAACCTCTTAGCGCAATTCCACAAGCTGGTCAGATCCAAAGACAGAGGGCATGAAAGAGAAATTTGTTAAATTAGAGAAACTAAGATAAAACGAACAATCCAGGTGGTGGGATGCGGTCACCCTCAACCAGTACATCAAAGTGAAAAGAATTCCTAGGGGCATAAGATCCCAAATAATCCCCACTTATGAAGATCTAGAACAGGACTTACTCCTCGCTTGGGAAAAGGAATTAACTGACAATTCCAATAGACTGATGGGGATTTTGATTGAGAACTGCAAGAGAAAGGTCAGACAATTACAGAACGATATGGCACTAATTGAAAGCAAAATTACTGATTTAAACTTACCAGAAGTAGCGGCAAAGAACTATGCCATTATGAACAAAATTATCTTTCATCATGTAACGGACATCAAAATCCGCAAAGCAAGGAAATTAAGAAGGGATGAACTAGATTATACTAATGGACGGATATTTATGTTTGCACGTAAATATGACCATATGATACCCAAAGCTAAGCAACAGAGCATTACAGAAAACAAATCGGTCAGCTCCAGCTCAACTTCCCTTGATACTGTACATACTGAAGAAAGTGATCCTGAAAACAATGCCAATACCAATAAAAACAATAGTTTTTTATTGGAAGTAAAAAGAATCAAGAGAGGGAACAGAGAGTTCAAGCGTCCGGCATTGGCAGAAAAACAAGGAGGGGAAAAAGAGGTAGCTCAAGGGGAAGAGAGACAGGGTGTAAGGACCAGATCCTGGACCCAAAAGAAATGAGGGATATGGAAATGGTGAACTTATCTGAATTTTGTTTGTCCAAATATGCCAATACTGTGCTCAGAAAAGGAATGAGCTTTTGCCCTAAATCATTTGGTGACATATGTGAATTGAAAATTGATTTATTTAAAATCATACGACGCTTGAAATTAAAGAAACAATTTGAGTCAATGGCAACTGGTAATAAAGAATTGCACAAAAACTTGGGCTTAATCGTGTCTGACGAAATGAGTATACAAAATGTTTTGGATACTGAATTGCTATTATCCCTGAGTGAATGTGAAGATGAAATAATTACTACAGAAATAGTTATGAGAGATCTAAATATTAATGATGACTACAGGATATCAAGCAATCTAAAAGAGAAATCCAAATGTTCACCCACATTAACATCAGGCAACAACATAGAATTGTTTCATAAACTGGTATTAGCTGATTTAGACAAACATGAAGACAAACGTAAAAAGATAAGACATATGAACGATAACCTAACATGGGGAGAAAGACAAGCACTAAAAGATCTGTGTAATAACAAAGAATTGACAATAAGAGAGGCAGACAAAGGGGGTAACATGGTATTAATGAATTCTAAGGACTATGACGAAGAGATACTTACACAACTTAGGAATCCTCCTTGCTACGAGCCCATGAATGGAAATCCCATGTGGGTTTTGACGGAATACATAACAACTCAACTTAAGAAATGGCATAGCTTTGGACTATTAGGACTGATGAAATGATGTATTTAAAACCTAACAAGCCGAGATACCGTTGTATTTACACGTTACCTAAAGTACATAAGGCAATGGCATTCCCACCTGGTAGACCAATTATTTCTGGTATTGGGGGTCCTACAGAACGACTATCAGAATATGTAGATGTGTTCATTAACCCTTTGGTGAAGAACCTACCCTCATACATAAGAGATACGAAGCACATTTTAAGCATACTATCTGATCTGACTTGGGATGAAAACATGTATCTAGTGACCTTAGATGTAACATCCTTATATACCAGTATAAAAAGGGACTGTGGATTGCAGGCAATGAGGACGATGTTGAACAAAAGCGCAGCAAGTGCACTGAGACATTCAGAGATGCTCATTGAGATGGTGGAACTTATACTTGACAATAATGTTTTCCTATTTAAGGAGAAATGGTATAGGGGGGGCGTGGCTTAGCAGGCCACGATGGCGGCTGTGTCCTGCTGAGGCTCCGCGATCGGGCTAGCATCCAGCCCAGTTCCCGAGATCGCCGGGAGCCTCAGCCCACTGGAAAAGCACCTGGGACTCCCCACGTGCATTGGGGTGCCGCTCCAACGACCTCTGACAGCGGCGGACAGGCAACACAGGCCGATTCTCCGAAATCGGAGCCGGGCGCCTCAATTCAAGATGGCGGGCGCGGCTCCGTCCGGCGGGAGCGTACGCCGCCAGGAGCCGACCCAGTGACCGAAGACCCCAGGAGGCGGAACCGGCGACCGCCTGCGAGGGATCCCGGAGCAACAGCGAGACCGACCCCCCCGGAGTGCACACCAGACGGCACCTTCTCCTGATCCACCACCCCGGTGCGCAAGATGGCGGCCGCCGCGACAGGGCTCCACCGCACTGACGCTGCGACCTCACCGGGTGCCTGAACATTCTCCGACATCAACCGCTCCGCCGCCGCGGGGCGCGGAGGACCGGCGGACGTGCTGCCAGCGTGGTGGTGGGCCATTCCAGGGCCGGCAAACGTACCAGCAAAGCGGCGGTGAGTGGCCGCCTCTCTCCCCCCCCCCTTCCCCCGAGACACTTGGTGCCTATAGCCCCCCCTGCGACCTCGGGGGCTCAGCAAATCGATAAGACTCACACCGCTGGCTAACTCGGGGACCCAGGGTGCCCCCGCGGCCCCGCAACGACCATCGGACCCAAGCGCCTGACCCTAAGATGGCGCCCGCAGAGGCCTGAACACCGCAAACAGCGCGAGCCTCACCACTGGGACCCCCTTGAACTCTCACCATCTGCCCTCTGGCCCTCCCGGCTGATACTGACGCTGGGCCACACGCCGAGGGAAACCCGCACGCCTTTGTCGCCCTGATCTAGCGCTCGTCCCCTGAGACGAGGGGAGGCCGCCCCAGACCCTGAGGGGACAGGAGAGACCGGCAGACGTTAAACTGCCCCCTGACCCAGCCACGTTGACCTGCTGTGCCCGGAGCACACGACCTCACCCCACGGAGCAGAGAGGATCCTCACGCGGTCGGAGCGGCTGGCCCCTGGCAACCGCAAACCTCCCCTGACACCCCTGGTGGGGGCTCCCCGAGGAGGAACAGACCTCGCCTTGGGCCTGGAAAGGACCGAGGGAACTGACCAGCACCCGACTGCCGCCACCCGGTAACACTGCGTGGCGACGACCTATCTCCCCCGGGACACGCAACGACCAGGGGGAACCCCCCCTCTCCCTCCTAGCAGCACCCATGGGGAAGCCGAGAGCCACACAGATGACGGCGGTCCCGGAAACAGCCGCCGAGAAGATGCCACAGACGAGAGCATGGACGCAAACCAATACGTCGCAAGCCGACCCTACGCTATCAGCGAAGCTGGACCAGGTGTTGGCAGCAATAGAAATGTCTCGCCTCTCGATGGAGGAGAGATTGGGCACCCTGACGACAGACATCAGCCTAATTCGGGATGAACACCGTAAACTGGCAGACAGGGTGAAAGAGGGTGAGCGGATTGTGACTGAACTACAACCAGCGGTGAAATCGCAGGAGGCAGACATGCAGGAGATCCTGCGCCGCGTGACGACCCTGGAGGAACGAACAGTGGATTTAGAGGGGCGCTCGAGACGCTGTAACATTCGTGTCCTGGGCCTGCCGGAGGGGATTGAAAACTCGGACCCCCTGACATACATGGAATCCTGGACTAAATCGTTCACCCCAGGATGCGACCGATCGCCGTTCTTCTCCATCGAGAGGGCCCACAGGGTCCCAGCCCGGGCGCCCAAACCTGGTCTTCCCCCACGACCCATGCTGGCCAAGTTCCTACACTTCCGAGACCGGGATGCAGTGCTCCGCGCGGCCCGGACGGCGGGCCCCCTGCGGGTGGAAGACCAGCACGTCATGGTGTTCCCGGACTATGCCCGAGAGGTCCAACAGCGACGATCCACGTTTCTGGAAGTCAAAAGGCGCCTCCGCGCAAACGATCTTCAATATTCCCTGCTGTTCCCTGCCCGCCTCAAGGTAATCCACAAAGGGAAAGCCCTCTTCTTCGATACGGCGGCGGACGCGCAGGATTGGACTGAATTTCATTGCCCACTGATCCCTAAACCCGGACCCCAGAAGACACGCAACAATGACTCCAGACGACCCAGGAGACGGGGCGCGAGCCACGGGCGATCTGGACACCCCAAGAGCCAGGCGTCCTCCCAAGCGGGCTCACCCGACCTCGCAGAAATCATACAGGAGCGGCGAGACGCCCTACGGGCGGCGACCGGACTGCACTCGTCACCCCCGGCTTCGGACCTGGAGGGTCGGCCGCACCTGTTCACTCCAGAGAAAGACCGGGACAGTGATGGAACTATGTCGGGAATTGGCCCAATCTCTTCCCCCCTCGTGGTGACACACACATTGGACGCTACCCTAGCCAGCCAGCCTACCACCTCTTCGTGAACACCTGAACTGTCAACTGACATATCCTTTTCATGATTGCCTGTTGTAATGCGCGACATCTAGAAGCCTAGACTGCTCTACCAGATAATTGCGAGCTCCAGCGAGCGATACACACTTCTCCTGCTAGAGCCCGACCCGCGCACAGGCCCAGCAGCGACACATGCTGCCACCCCCGCGAATTTCTGTTGGTTTTCTCCCCTAGTGGGACACTAGTTTGGATATGCCACCCCCAGTGACGTATCCTCAGAATTGGGACAGTTGCCCACCCAAAGTTCTAGTTGTTGTTAATTCCCCCAGTCCCCCCCCCACGTTTAAGGAAGCTTGGCGCGCAGGAACATACACGACACGCACACATGGGCGGCACACGGCAACTGTAGAGGTGCCCCTCCCCCAACCACGTCACCCTAGAAATGGCTGTCCCCCACTCTGACATTAGTATCCTTACACTAAATGTACGGGGCCTACACACGCCCAACAAGCGCTACTCTGTATACTCCTACATACGGCGCATGGCGGCCAACATTACGTTCTTACAAGAGACGCACATTAACGCTACTGAACTCATTCGCCTACAGGCCAAATGGCGAGGGACCATCTGCGCCACACAATATTCAGCGTTTGCACGCGGCGCATTAATCTGGGTGAGACCTGGTACTCCCTTCCGGGCGCTCCGGCGAGTAGTAGATAGAGAGGGCAGATATGCGCTACTGGAGGGAATTCTTGATGGGCAAGGGGTACTTCTTGGCAGCATATACGCCCCTAATACGGATCAGGACCGGTTCTGGGATCACCTTACGGGCGTCCTGGCCCAGTTCACCACAGTCCCATGGGTGCTGGGAGGCGACTTTAACTGCACACTAGACCCCTCGCTGGACCGCTCACATCCTCCCCCCACGCACTCCCCGGCCCCCCGGCAGGCCGCCCTCTTCAGGGCATGGACCACACACTGGGCGCTCACTGATGCATGGCGACACCTACACCCACTGGCTCGCATCTACTCCTTCCACTCGATTCCACACAACCTTCGGGTCCGCCTAGACCGTTTCCTCTGCTCTGCTCCGATCCTCCCTAAGGTTACATCTACAGATTACCTGGGACGGATCCTCTCAGATCATGATGCCCACATAATACGGCTTACCTGGCGCCCCCCACATCCACCGGTCCCCACCTGGCGCCTCCCCAGAGACTGCCTAGCGGACCCGGTCTTTCAGGACGCGCACAAAACCAGCATACGCGACTACTTTATGCACAACGAGAACACAGCGTCATCGGTACTAGTGGAGTGGGACGCGTATAAAGTGGTGGCGAGAGGAGAATGCATCAAACAGATAGTGGGGGTCCGCCGCACCTTAGAACGATCGCTCTTAACGACGGAACAGGCTCTAGCTGCTCTCACCAAACGGCCTGACGACTCGGAGGAACACGCCGTACTCACGGCGGAGGCCAAAACGGAATATCAAACTGCCTGCGCTGACCTCCGTAAGTATAATTTCAGGGCATACGCCTCTCGGGTGCACAAAGACAGAGACAAAACCGGGGCGCTTCTGGCCTGGATGGCGAAGCAGGACACCGAAATCAAGCCGATCACGGACATTCTCAACCCGGAGGGTGTACTGGTGCAATCACAAGATGAGATTCTCCTAGCATTCCAACGCCATTATGCACGAGTGTACGAAGCCCCGGCATGCTGTACCCTGTTTACCGCGGATCAGTTTTTAGACCCTCTGACGCTGCCCACGATATCGGATTCCGACAAGCGCACACTAGACGCCAAGATAGTTCCCTCTGACATCACCCAGGCGATA
This sequence comes from Lissotriton helveticus, assembly GCF_964261635.1. Lineage (NCBI taxonomy): Eukaryota > Metazoa > Chordata > Amphibia > Caudata > Salamandridae > Lissotriton > Lissotriton helveticus. Next base: position 708,553,987 of record NC_136065.1, read on the forward strand.
CGCGCCATGTCCCGAAATAAAGCACCGGGACTGGACGGCTTCCCACTAGAATACTACGCAACATTCTCTCCCCTGGTGGTTCCCCGTCTGTCACGGATGTTCGGGGCGTCACTCCACCTGGGGAAACTACCCCAGTCGCTACGGGAATCCGTGATTGTCACCTTTCTTAAGCCCCACAGAGATCCGCTTCACATGGGGTCATACCGGCCTATCACCCTCCTGTCGGCTGATTGTAAGATACTGGGGAAGATCCTAGCTGATCGTTATGCGCAGATCATACGCCCGCTGGTCCACCCCGACCAATGCGGCTTCGTCCCCGGGAGGAATACCTCCCAGAACCTTCGCCGAGTCTTCCATATCCAAGATCAGGTACGCGACAGATTTCCCCGCGCTGCCTGCCTCATCATGGACCTAGAGAAGGCGTTTGACACCCTCACCTGGCCCTACCTGTTTTCGGTCCTGCGTCGCCTTAATCTCGGCCCGACGCTCATGGCATATACCCGCCTCCTATACACCGACCTCACTACTCGAGTTCGTATCGGGAAACGTATCTCACCGGCGTTTGCAGTCCGACGAGGCACAAGACAAGGTTGCCCCTTGTCGCCCCTCTTGTTCGCGCTAGCGGTCGAGCCGCTGGCGGTTCGACTGCGTCGGGAAGGTGTGAACTGGGGAGTACCGCTTGCAGATGGGACCCATTGTGTGTCCATGTACGCGGATGATCTCCTCATATATGTCCGAGACATTGAAATGGACCTAACCCCCATAGGGGCCACATTGGCGGACTTTGCAACTGCCTCGGGTCTACAAGTCAACTGGGACAAGTCCGTGGTTTACCCCCTACACCCGGACCTACCCCCCCGAGACATCGACCTCGGACCACATAGTCTTTCATGGTCCGCGGAAGCTCCCCGATACCTTGGCGTCCGCTTATACCATTCTCCGACGGACATCCTTGAAGGCAATCACCGCGCGGTACTCGAGAGTCTGCGCCCGACGGTCGCCTTCTGGAATAAATTACCACTGGCCCCGATTGGACGGATAGCCCTTGCTAAAATGGTGATGCTCCCCCGGCTCCTCTACCATTTCACAAACCTGCCGGTGATACCACCCAGGTCCTTCTTTCGCGACGTTGATTCCCTCTTGGGAACTCTCATCTGGGGAGCAGGCCGCCACAGAGTCGCCCTGAAAACTCTTCAACTCCCCACAACACAGGGGGGACTCGGAGCTCCATCCTTCGAGGCATATTTCCTCGCAGCACAGCTCCAGTGGCTGTCCTACTGGACAGCGGACCGTTACCCTCAGGAAACGGTTACTCCTACTGGTAGAATCACAACCCCGGAACTCACCCGTCTGCTCCTCCCGGGCACCAAGCCACGGCGCACTTACCCCCTTCAGGTGACGATAGCGCGCCGATGTATGCTGCGGATACACCGGCTGTCTTCCGCTAGGCCCCCATACTCCCCGCTGCTGCCGCTAATAGGCGGCCCCAAGCAGGAGTCCTACTTTGCGGCCCCACTACTCGCCGACTGGTCCCGCTGTGGTATCACAGATCTGGAATCACTCTTCGAGGAGGGTCAACTGAAACCGCTGGACCGCCTGATCGCAGAGTACGGGCTCTCCCCAGGCCAATTCCTTAGGTATAGGCAATTACTCGACGGATACCGACCCCATTTCAATCTCCAAAATGGCGAGCCAGACACGCATCCAGTAATACATACTATTCTACATATGGGGGTGGGTCGCCACCTGGTCACATGGCTCTACAAATCCATCCGGGAACTCTCATACACCCCCCTGGCGACCCTACGAGCCACTTGGGAAGAGGACATAGGCTGTATTCTGCACGACTCGGAGTGGACTAAAGCTCTCGAGGCCCCTAAACGCGTCTCTAGGAACGCCCGCTTCAAAAATATTCAATATTATATATTACACAGGGCATATCTCACCCCAGCGCGATTACAGAAGTTCTACCCCTCCACGCCTTTCCTGTGCCCCAGATGCTGTTTCCCAGCTGCGAACTTCCGTCACATGTTCTGGGACTGTCCCAATCTTCAGCCTTTCTGGCAGGGGGTACACAACACACTACAGGAACTCACGGGTCTCACTACACTAGCCACCTGGGAGACCAGTGCATTAGGCATCCTCCACATCTCTAAGCGTGAACCGGTGCAACGGCGCTTCGTGTCCTTAGCGCTCCTACTAGCCAATAGATGTATAACCATGCGCTGGCGATCCCCAGAGGGTCCCCCCATAGCACAATGGAAGGGGGCGGTTAGCAAATGGGCGGCAGCGGAGGAAGACGCTTTAAGGGAGGAAGAAGCCAAGGGCGCGCGCAAACTTCCCATCTCCATGGAATGGGCCATGCTCCTTCACAGCTTCCGCCAGTCCACGCAGGCTGGTGACCCGCCTGACCCTTCCCCTCCCCCACCCAAGAAGACCGGTAGCCTTCACCTGAAGTGAGTCACCCCAGAGTCGGACCCCGATAACCCCCTACGTCCTAGGCAACCTCTTGCATGTCCGGCCATCCGTGGGCTTCTCCCCCCCCCCCCCCGCCTCGACACCCGCTGCCATCATCCCCCTACTTAGACCCTGCTAGTGCCTACATGCTTCCCTCCCACAGTTCTGTTACCCCCCTGTTCACTGGTAACGCTGTTATGTGCACAGTACAGATCCAGATCCGGCGCTGTTATGGCATGAGAGTGCCCATCTGATCTTATTCATCGCCCCTATGGCGATACCGTCCCATCACCGCTCAGCCTGCAGGAGCCTTTACATGATTATAATGCACTGATTCATCGAAGTCATGTTTATGTGTACCAGTTCTATATAGCAAGAAAATGTTGCACACATAGCTGTTCGTGGCTGAATGTTGAGGCCACGTCGGCGGACTGTTTATGCTGTACTGAGATACTTTACTGCAACAATAAAAACAAATTTAAATAAAAAAAAAAAAAGGAGAAATGGTATAGACAAAAACAGGGAGTGGCCATGGGTTCTAGATTCTCTCCCTCGTATGCCAATCTGTTTATGGGTTGGCTGGATGAGAGAAGGATCTGGGGCCCTGAGGGCCAACAATGGAATAATTCTATCCTATTCTGAGGACGATACATAGATGACTGCATAATGATATGGACGGGTTCTCAAGAAAGGCTAATGGGCTTTATTGAATACATGAACAACAACGACCTAAATATTGCATTTACCTCAGTACACAGTAAAACCAGGATTTCCTTTTTGGATATTGAATTCTTCATAGAAGATGGCAAAATTGAGAGCAAGACTTTCAGAAAAGAAACAGCATGCAACTCTTTGCTGCATGCCACAAGTGCGCATCCGCCTCATCAAATAAATGCAATCCCCTATGGGGAATTGATGAGGTTAAGGCGTAATTGTAGTGTCGATACAGACTTTGATGAACAAAAAAGAGGAACCTTACAAAGATTTCTCAATAGAGGCTATGATAAGATTACACTAAGGAAAGCTGAATACAGAATAGATAAAATGAAACGTGAGGATACATTAAAGGATTCACAGAAAAAGAGAAAGAAAGCAGACACAATCAGTCTAATTACGGGATATAATGATTGGTCTAAGGTACTAAGTCGGAATATGAATAAGTATTGGCACTTACTCCAAGCTGATAGATGTTTAGAAAAATATGTGACTAAGAGGCCAACAATAACTTATAGGAGGGGACACACACTAAGGAATTTCTTAAGTCCAAGCTATCCCTGTATACCTCCTAATACCAACTGGCTAACTGAACATGGCAAGTGTTTTCACAGTTGCAACCAATGTACAGCGTGCAAATGGGCTAACCCTAGAGTCACACAATTTTACAGTCCGAATGGCAAAAGATATGAGATAAGGAACAATATCAATTGCCTTTCGAAATATGTGGTGTATGCCATTGAATGTAAATGTAAAAAAACATATATTGGCAGTACTATCAGGGCCCTACGGGAAAGGATATGCGAACATGTTAGGGCAGTCAAACTAAGAGACATGAGATATCCCCTAGCTGCACACATGTCAGTCTGCCCTTTACAAACAACTAACAGACATTTTGAATACTATGGAATAGATCTCATACCAAGACACCCAAGAGGGGGCAACAGAGAACTTATGCTACGCAGGAGAGAGGCAATGTGGATACTTAAGTTGCATAGCATAGAGTGTGGTCTTAATATCGACCAGGAATTTCACTACTTCCTAGGTGACAATAGGTAACATGTATTATGGATATTCAAGAATGTCATGAATCAAACACATTATGCAGCCTTCTATCAGGATGTATCACTAGAAATGCTGATAAACACCGATTAGTAATGAATAGAACTTCTGTGTTAAATGACCTTTCCTCTCAGCTATATATATATATCAAAAGTGATTTTGGATGAAATGTTGAAAGGGTTTTTTATGGAATACTTAGATTGATGGAGAGTTCTTGGTTCTAAAAATTTCCCCTTTTTCAACTATGGGGATAGTTCACCCAATTATTCGATATAGCTTAGCATCACACACATGCGGTAAAATAAGTAGATTCTCACTTGGTTCTGAGGATGTTATTGGGATAGTCCTAAATCCTGTTTTAAAAACAGGACCACACGCATTTTGCTCTTTAACTTTACATTAATGCACAATATGATATTATAAGTTAGTATTATTGGATAATTGTCGCTCACCGGAACTTCCCAACTCATGGTGCGAACTTAGTGACTTGCGGTTAAACTCGACAATATGAATACCATGAACGTTAATAATACCACCAATATGGCCGCTCGAGAATACGAATATATTAGTCCCTTTTCAATTTGTATTATTATTAGTTCTTTTAATCGCTTTATATCGAACCATTATGAGTGACTTGAGATCTTGTTAAGTAACTATGGTTTCGACGAACCTTATAATCAGTTTTAGCTAATTAACTATAAAGAAAATTTGGGAGAATCTTTTTATTTTTTGATTCCTCTTATGGATTATATTTGAACTGAATGCTTCCAATGGTTGTTAAATAGTAATAATGACGGTTAATAAATCTCTATAGAACCGTCTATAGAATTTATCTAGGTACGTAACTTTCTCGATATCCTGGAATTACTACAAATATGGCGGTTGTATAATATCAACCGTTGAGTCCTATTTTGATGTCTATCACTACCTGGAAGCAATATCCAATTAGGGACGGGAACAGAATAATGGTTACTTTGACATAGTAGGCGGTTCACACCTGCGACATATACACGAGCAATACAATGGAGACATGATACTGTCTGTAGCTGCGTCACCCTAGCTAAAACAGCAGGTTAGGGATAAAACATTAATAATTATCGTTATAATAGCGGAAGTAAACGAGAATAAGATGCATTTAAATAGTGGGGGGATTGGAGTGCCAGTAACGATGTTGACAACTTGGGCGCATTTTCAACATGGCCTATGTTAATACGAGACACACGTTGTCTTGAAAAATAATGGGTCGTAACTCTGAAAACCCATTTCCTTATGTAATTATAGATATACTTAATGGAGGTAGTAACTTTATGAGTCGATACTGTGGTGCATTAATAATGCGGTTTAACTCATAAAACAAGAGAAAATATAGTGACTGATAATAAATAATCTGGCTCTACTCGCCCGAACTAATATGTATTTGAGATATTGTTGTTTTACGTACACAGTCCCTAATACGAATAAACCTTTAATTTTTAGAAAGAATGACCGAACACTCATGAAAGAATATTAAGAAGTTTTTTTCGCATATATAGTGTCTTGCTATCACCAGAACCCACGTGTGGGTAGGAATTATCACCACGCGGAAAGTAGGTCATATTTATAGTCTTTTGTTTTCTTAAGACATAAAAATATCCTTCAGAGGGAAATAATTGTTTTTAACTACGATTTATAATTTTACCTTCCACAGAGCACTCCATTGGAAATTATAGGTATCCTTATAAAGTCATTATCTCACTTACACTTAGATAATGGTCTCTACTTCCTTACCCGTCCTTTTTCCTTGCATGATACAGTATATTAGTTGCATTGATATCAAGAGCACGGGTGCATGCTTTATAGCATGTGAGTAATTCCACAGATCTCACACATTATCTTTCGATTAGCGATTTCCTCGGGTGATAAGGTCGAAATATCATGGACTGTTGGGAGCTTTAGGTTTCCGTTCTCTCCATCACATGTTTGTATGATATTAAAGAATTTCTTTGTATTTTGCTTATGTTGTGGCAAATACTTCGAAATGAAAAGATGTATGTTGTATTATAAATAACAATTGGCTTTCTTATGCCCTTTTTCCTCAATTGGTGAGCATGTTCTTCACTTATAATAGCGCACAAATATGCTTAATGTCTTGTGAGACATTAGATATTATGAGGAAACACAACGCAATTTTGTATGTTTATCTTGTACAGCCTTGAAAAAGTCGCGGGACTACTGTCTATAGCGACGAAACGCGTTGGCTGTTGTTTGCTGTTTGGAAGAAATCTGAATAAAACAAGACAAGAATTTGAATTGAAGATCGAAATTATTGACCTATATTTTTTTTTGGGGTGTTACATATGTGTGTTTCTGAAAAGAAAGGGAACATACGTGTGCTTGGGAGTTAGAGTATGTTCTTGAGACTGATGTATATCAGTCAGGCTTTGAGTTTGTAATAAACCTTTTAAATTCAAGTTATTGACTCAGACTTTTATCGTGTGGTCTTAAATGATCACACGATAAGAGTTCAATTGTCATTAACCCCCTTTCCTCTCAGGCTACTACAAAGGTTTATTGGCCAGAGTTAAATTGGAAGAAATGGCCCTGAGCATTCTCACCTCCAAACACCAGTTGTATCCAAGAAAAATGGACAATTCACCTCCTTATTCTGGAAGGGTGTACTTCACTTGGGAATTTCACCCCATTATAACAGTACCTTTAGTGTTATGCAATGTATAAATAGCAATCTTAGCTGGACACACTGAGGGTGGGGAAATTTGCAGGCAGTAATACCGGGCACAGCTCTTTCACCAGCTTCATGTTGGTGCCCTTTGATAGAGGTTTGCTTTCACATTCTGCATTCACAAAAACTGGGTGTGCATATGTTGCAACATGGGCAGGTTCTGCGCAAGGATCAGTCACCTGAGGCTTCAAGTGGCCCATGAGCATGGATGCAATGGGAATCAAATTGTCAAGGTTATCATACCCAAGCATTTTAATGTGTTTATCTGTCCCCAGAGCTGATATTTACACTTGGTACAGGCATCAGCTTTAGCAAACACTGAAATCGACTAATAGTGTCTCTACCCCTCTCCTCTCATACAAGATTTGTAAATGATTTGTAAATGGTTAGTTTATTGCTTGTTTCTTTGCAACTTTTAGTCCATATCTCTATGAACCAAAGGAGACAATTGTAAAGCTTGATAAATCCTCTGCAACATTAACATGTACTATAAATTGATGATAGCTCCATGACTGTTGTTGTTACTTCATGTGAGATCAGGAATCTAGAGACACAAATAAATGGCTGATGTGTGTGTATTCCCATATTAATATTGTTGAAACTCTCATATAGTGTGCTTGGGTACTTATGATTTTATTAGGATTTGGTTTCTGGGGTGGTGTGACAGTCCATAAAGAAAGAAAATGGTATCTCCCATGGGCTTCTGTATACAGGAAAGATTTATAATCAGAGTTTTATTATTTGCTCCTTAATACTTTACAATACATGCTTGTTAGTACAACATCGACTTAATGTGGGTTATTCTCACTGTTTTTGTAGGTTCTTTCCATTCCCTGATGGGTTGTAGACGAGCGTCACCTGACGCAACCTTTTCCAGTAAGATTACCAGTTCAGCACACTGCCTCAAAAAGTTGGGTGAATTACAGTGTGGAACCTGATGCAGATGAGTGAATGTGAATAGGCAGGTTATTGCAGAAGAAGAGTAAAAGTGAATGAATTGTTGAACGTGGGTGAGTAGGTGAATATTAAAGTGAATACATGAGTGAGTAACTGGATTTGTGAAAGTGGGAAGGATAAGGCTGGTAGACAGATGCTCAATAAAACACCATGAATTGACTGTAAACCAATGCACTGCCTTCAATGACACATTTTAATAATTGAAAGAACAACAGAGAGTGGGTGGCTGAATGTGAATTTAGTGAATGAGTGGAAAAGTAGAAAGATGAGAATGTATGAGTGAGTGGGTGAATGAAAGTATGGGTGAGTGTGTGAAAGAGAATATGGGTGATTTGGTGGATGAGAGTGTGTGGTTCAGTGGGGGAATGAGAATGAGAGGGTGGGTGAGTGAATGGGATATGGTGAGAAAGTGGATGGAACAAACATTGCTAATATTGGTGAAGGAATGAAGGGAATTTAGTCATTCACAGGCCTCTTGCAAGAAATTGGATTTCTGGTTGGCAGAGGAATGCACCCTTTCCAAGATGGAACTACAATCCTAATCAGGGTAAGTCACAAACACACACTACATCAACCTGTGCTCATGCCCCTGTAGCTTGTCACTGAGCAGCCAGGCTTAACTTAATTGGCAATATGTAAACTATTTGTGAAACACTTCAAACCGTAAAACAGTGAAAACACCACACAAAAGATACCACACCTGGTTAGAAGCATAGAACCTAATTAAATTAACAAAATAAGACCACAATGACAACAATCCAATAAGTAGAACCAGAGTTTTGAATTTTTAAAGAATAAACTGAAATGTAGTGCTTAAAAGCATAAAGCGCTAACCTGGGCTATGTAATCACGCTAGACTGGGTTAAATCCAAAGTTCAGGCTGACCGTGATAGAGCGTGGGTTGTATACAGGGACCAACCATGGCCCGCTGAAAAGTTCCTTGGTTGCGTCGTCGTCAAAGACAAGATACGTCGTTGTTGAAGACGAAATGCCTCGGTGTTGAAGACGCGATGCAAGGTGCAGAGGTGGTGATGCGTCATTGTCAACCCACAAAGTCGAAGATGCGTCAGGAAAGGTGTAGCTTTCCCATGCAGTCGATGATACATCAGAGTTGATCCTTGCAATGGCGGCGATGCGTCAAAAAATGTAGCGGTGCACCAGTTCCGAGCTGCTGCAGTTGACGGCAATGCGTGCATTCTGCTGGAGCAGCACTTTGACCCACTTTCAAGAGCCCAGAACTGAACTGGCACCACTTGGCAGGGCAGACTCACAAATGACAGAGTCCCACTGCTAAGGCAGGTGAGTTGATGTTCCTGAGATTCAGACCAGGAGGCAAGCCCTTGAACTCAGTCTGGTTGTGGGTTCAAGTGATATGGGTCCAGTCCTTCTCCCCCAGGCAAGAAGGGCGACAGGCAGCAGTTCTTCCAGAGGGACATCCCAGCAGAGTGCCAGTCCTACAGCAGCACAGCAATTCGTCTTCCTGGCAGAGTATCCACAGGTCCAGAAGTGTACTGAAATGGTAAAGTCAGCAGTCAAATTCTTATATCCAGTTGTTCCTTTGAAGTGGGGGAAACTTCAAAAACGGTCTTTGAAGTGCACAGAGATTTTTGTCTCCTGCCCTAGCGCCAGACTCACTACAGGGGGTTAAGCAGTCCTTTGTGTGGGGACAGGACATACCCATTTTCAGGTGTAAGTGTGAAGCTGTGCTTAGCTCCTCTCTCCTATATTGCTGTCCAGGATGGATCATCAAGATGTGAATGGCCCATCAAGTCACATCTAAGCTCCCATTGTATGTGGTTGCCCAGAAGGATTACGCAAAGTTCAGCTGTAAACCACCTCAGACATATATTGGAGACAGGCTGCAGTCACACAGGGCTAGTAGCACAAAAATGCCATCTTTCTAAAAGTGACGTTTTTACCATTAAAGAGGATTTATCATTGCAACTCCATAGGTACTAAACATGAGAGTTCTACCTCTTTCATTTGGGAATTACAGCTTATTAGATATAACAAGGAATCCACAATGTTAACCTATGGTAAGGGTAGGCATCAGGGTAGTGAAAAAACAAATTTGGGAGTTTTTCACTACCAGGGCATGTAAAGCGTACACAAGTAGGTCCTGCCTTTTTTTTGTTTTGTTTAAATCTGTTTTATTGATTTTCAGCGCATCAAACACAGTACAATATGACAAATCGGTGGCCCGAAGGTAACACTGGAAACCCTGGCTGTATCCCCCTCTTGCACCAATGAGCGAATTGTGCGAGCTTCTGGGTGATATGTTGTGTCCATGAAAGCAAGTATCGGGAAGCCCTCGGACCGGTGTGCATACAGATGCTCTGTAAACCAACAAACTCCCCCCCGGTACCCACCTCCCCAACTCCCCCATCCTCCGGTGTGTCGCTTCTCTCCTCTTGTTGGTGAATGAGTAACGTGCTGGTGTGGGCCCTAACTCTGGGGGACGTCTTTCTTGGCCGACTCATCTGCGAGTCGTAGCAAGCTGAGGTACTTCGGGCATGTTAGTTCCCTGAACCCCCGGCTAGTAATACAATGAAGTGCTGCCAAACGGTAGTAAAGGAGTCAGAGGTTTGAGTTAAAGACGCCTGTATCCGCTCCATACCCAGAATATACCAAAGCCTATGAAGCCAGCCTGTGTGTGTAGGTCTCCGTGTGGTGCCCCAAAGCAAAAGAATTTGATGTTCCGCCGCCCCCACCGCTAACCCCATGTGTCGCCCTTATTCGATTTAAGTGGAAACGTCAAGTCATTTGGGAGGCTCAGTAATGTATGAGCGGGGAAACGGGGGATCTTTGTCGCAAAATGTTGGTCAATGTCATCTAGTACTTCCTTCTAATAGTCCGCTACCTCCGCACATTCCCACAGCAAGTGGGTCAGCGTCCCCACCTTGCCGCAACCCCTTCAGCATGTGGAGCTACGCGTCGGATTGCCCTGAAGTAGCCTAGTTGGCATCAGGTACCAGTAGTATGCGATCTTAACTGCCGACTCCTTACTTGCCACATTTCTGGCGGTGCGATGAGCTCTATGGTAGATACTTCGCCACTCTTTGTCTGAGAGGGTTCTGCCGATCTCCAATTCCCAGCGCTTCTGGCCGGCCACGCGTAAGGTAGGTAAGGGCGGGCTTAACATTTTTTAATAAATCTGTAATCGCCTGCCTATCCGTCTTTTTCGTGATGAGCCATTTCTCATACGTTTTAAGGCGTCGGCCCACATGGGGCAGCATGTCTTTGTGCGTCAGCCAATGACAAATCTGGAAATATAGGAACCGGTGCGGCGCCACCAGAGTGTACATCTCCTTCAAGGTATCCAGCTGGATAAAGCCTTCCAGGTCAAACAGATGACCAGCCGATTTACATTCCGAGACTCGCCATGGACCAAATGCTTGAGGTGCCATCCCGGGAGGAAACACCGGATTGTTAAACAGAGGCGTAATAGGTGAGGGGAAAGTGGTGAGGCCTCTGTTTACTGCTACCGCATCCCACACCTTGAGGGGTGAGCGAGTAACAGGTGACTTTTGGAGATAAGGCGGTCTGTCGGAGCGTTTCAGGAAGGGGACCTTCCAGAGCGACATCTGGGCCATTGCTCTGTCCTGGAAAAGCCACCGCTTTGACAACTCAGGGCGGCTCCACTCCAGGAAGTACCGGAGCTGCATCACTTGGAAGTAGTGAAAAAGGTCAGGGACGCCCAAACCTCCCTGCATAGGAGCCCGTCTAGCCAAATCTCTGCGAAGTCGCCAACGCTTACCCGCCCAAACGATCTGCAGTATGGCGTCCTGCATTTTCTGCAGAAGTTCTATTGGCGGAGTCACTGGAATGGTTTGGAACACTTAGAGGGCCTTGGGCTGCAGGGACATTTTAATTGTCGCCACTCGCCCTAACCAGGATAATGATAACTGCCACCATCTCTTTAAGTCCCGCTGAATTTGCGCAGAGTGTCGCGTAGTTTTGATCTACCGTTTGCGCTGTGCTAGGCGTTAAGACAATCCCCAGATATGGCAGTGACATCTGGGATGAAAGACCCCCAAATTGTCGCTGGCCTGCAGTGGGTCTGCGGGCATGTCGGCCCAGAGGAAGAATCAGAGATTTCTCTACGTCCATTGAACCCCGAGACCTTCCCAAAGGCCTCCATTTCAGTGAGGAATGCCGGCACGGAACGCTTGGGGTTGTCAACCGCCACCAGTATGCCATCGGCATGGAGGCTGATGGTATGGGGCTCCCCTCCAAATGTGATACCAGCGATATCCGGGTTATCACAGATTTTTTGTGCAAAAGGTTCGATGTAAAGTGCAAACAAAAGGGGTGAGAGTAGGCACCCTTGACTGGTGCCCCGCCGGATATCAAAGGGCCGCGAGCCGATACCGTTAACCCAAATCGTTGCTTTAGGTGAGTCATAGCAACTGGCCACCCATGCGCGGAATCGCTCCCCAATGCCAAAGTGCGCCAATGTCCTATCCAGGTATCCCCAGTCCACCCTGTTGAACGCCTGCTCGGCGTCGACAGATAAGAGAGCCGCATCGTAGTCGTTAAAGTGGGCTTTATCTATAAGGTGTAATATTCGCTTAGTATTATTGCTGCACTGCAGAGTGGGAATGAAACCCGATTGATCGGGTTCTATTATGCCCGGCAGGCACGGTCCAAGCCTCGCCACCAGAATCCCTGTGAAGATTTTAAGATCCTGGTTGAGTAGGGAAATGGGCCGGTATGCGGCGCACTGCATGGTGTCTTTGCCTCGTTTAGGCAAAACTATAATATCCGCAGCCAGCATATCAGGTGGAATGGAGCCCGGCCCCTGGAAGAAATTAAACTGTTTAGTGAGAACTGGCGCCAATAATGGGCAGTAGGCTTTATAAAAGCCGGCGGAGAAGCCGTCGGGCCCTGGAGCTTTCAGCGGCTTAAGGCGCGCTATCGCAGATACCACTTCCTCTGTGCGGTTCGGGGCGTCCAGGGAGAGTGCGCCAGCCGTTAAGTGCTGTAACCGCCGCCTCACTAAGATAAGCCTCCCTCTCCTCGGGGACTGAACTGGGGTCCGCATCATAAAGTGAGGCATAAAATGCCCGAAAAGCGTCTTCTATCTGAACATCTTCAGTGAGCATTTTCCCCCCTGGGCTCTGTATGCTGGTGACTTTAGATCTTTGGACCCAAGCCCTATGTTTACTGCCCAGCAGGCACCCTGTCTTATCCCCTCCCACATAATAGGTATGTCTTAAGCGTAGGGCTGCGTATTCTGCGCAATCAATGTCAAGGCCAGCGAGTTGCGCCCTAGCTGCCTTTAGCTGTCTCTAGATCCTAGGGGCCCCAGTTCGGCTATGTACCCTTTCCAGTTCTAACACATGCGACATCAGAGCCTGTCTCCTGTCCTTGCTTTCTTTAGCCTCCGCTGCAGCAATCGCTATGAGATCCCCACGCACTACTGCCTTAAGCGCCCCCCACACCGCCCCCACTGGGACCTCTGCTGTGTCGTTAAGATTCAAATAATCCAAGATGCTTTTTTGTAGTTGCTGTGTGACCCCTTTGCGCTGCAGCAAGGTCTCCCGGAGGCGCCACCTGCCTCTTTGTGCTGACGTGCAGGGGACTGACATCTGAAGTGTGACCGCGTCATGGTTGGAGAGTGCGACCGGGGTGATATCTATGTCTGTGACTGAGGCGGCTAAGTCGGGGGTTCCCAGGAAGTGATCCAATCTAGCATATGTGTGGTGCACATGAGAGTAGAACGAGTACCCCGTGGAGTTGGGATGAGCCGCCCGCCAAAGGTCCAGTAATCCTCTACTAGTCAACCACTGCCTACCCTCTAGGGAGATTGCCCCCGTAGCGCCATAGCGATGGCCCGATCTATCCCTGCCCTGGTCCATCACCAGATTAAGATCGCCCCCCCACCAGAATATATCTCGACTGAGTTGCCAGGACATCTGCCAGTGCCCCCTTAAGAAAACTTTCTTGCTTAGTGTTGGGCGTGTATATCGACCCTATGACTAATGATCTGCCCCCCCACCTGAACACCATACGCCGATAGCCTGCCCTTGACTTTGGCCACTTTGCCGCCCACATGTCCTGCCTTTTAATTACACAGCACCCTGCCCTATGGGCTACCTAGGGCCTACCTTAGGGCTGACATATGAAATACAAAGGGAGTTTTAAGGCTTGGCAAAGGGTTTCAAATACCAAATCGACATGGCAGTGTAAACTGCATACACAGGCTTTTCAGTGGCAGGCCTAAGATATGTTTAAAGGGCTTCTTAAGTATGTGCCACAGTTACTGCTCCAGGCCCACTAGTAGCATTCAATTACAGGCCTTATAGGGACTTATAGGTAAATTAAATATACCAATTGTAGATAATCCACTCAAACCATGGGCGTTCTCATCACTAAGGCAGAAGATCCTGGAGAGACCATCAGCATTGGCCTGGTCTGACCAAGGTCTATGTTCCACCATAAAGTTTCATCAAAGCTACAGGTTGGTCTAGGCCCTCATCAAGTTATGAGAGTACTGCCCCTATGCCATGTTTTGAGGCATCAGCTTGTACACTGAATTCTCTGGGAAAGTGGAGGTCCCTGAGCACAGGGGCTATGCACATGGCTTGATTTAGGGAGTCAAAAGCTTTCTGGCATGCTTCTGTCAAAATCACTTTTCTTTGCTGCTTCTTAGATGTAGGCTCAGACAAGGAGGCAAAAATGATGCCATGTCCCTTGAAAAACCTCCTGTAATCAATTGTGAGGCACTGGCAGGCTTTCACCGCAGTTTGAGCCCTCAGGGACTCCCAGACCATAATGGTTTCTATCTTGGCTTGGAGGGGCCTCCATCAACGCGGTGTCCCAAGTACACCTCAGACCCCTGCCCTGTCTGGCACGTACTGGCCTTGATAGTGACCATTTTAAGAAATGGGGTGACCCAGAAAGTCAAAAGACCCGGGTGTTTCAACAATATTCAAAAACAATGGTCTTCAACCAATACTTTCATCAGAATCGATTAAATCAAAGCATACTATAAAAATTCCTTTAACTTATGGGGTATATCTCACTGATCAACCCTGTACAATTAATGTATTAATGGATTATTTATGTAATAATCTCTATATACAAGAATATATAAGTTGCCCAAAGCGAGCGTGCATAAGATGGAAAAAGTTAAGTGCTTAGTGACAGAATTAGAAAATAGAGAAACATACAAATATATTTACTAATTTATATACAAATTACATCAGTCGTCACAATATAGTTTAGTTCTTGTGGCCTGGTGTGTGTAACAAGTTCGGCGCGGCGTGCAAGCATCTGATGCTGCCGAACGCCGATCCCAAGGGGAACAGACTATTAACTTGCGGATTGACTACCGCCCTACAACTTTTTTGAAGAGTGCCCAATACAATGATTTCACCATGACACAATTGGGACGAGCTTTAAAATACTGAAAATTGTCCATGCAGAGACAGGAAGCCTGCTACATGAGGATAACCTAGTCCCTCATCCGTTGGAGAAAGGACAAGCTACCAAATATTGAAATTGTCCACACAGAGACTCTAAGCCCATCACATGAAGATGATATAGTTCTACATCTTCGTCCCCTGGACAAAGGTATAACTCAGTTACCTTGTAATTCGAGTGAAGAAATTCGACTTGGTTTTCTATCTCAATTGGGGCTCACACTACTCCCTAGGTTGCCCATTGTTTATGTCCTGATGAAGACTCGCATAGCCACGGTCCGACTTACCTCTAGGCTCTAAGACGAGTCGAAACGTCGGTGCAATATAATTGTTGGAAGCAATGTCTCCATTTGATAAAAATTGTGTTTAGAACTTGTTACACACACCAGGCCACAAGAACTAAACTATATTGTGACGACTGATGTAATTTGTATATACATTTGTAAATATATTTGTATGTTTCTCTATCTTCTAATTCTGTCACTAAGCACTTTACTTTTTCCATCTTATGCACGCTCGCTTTGGGCAACTTATATATTCTTGTATATAGAGATAGTGATGTACGCAATGAATTAAAAATTCAAAATTACAAATTGCTCCTGAGGATGTAATGTTTGCTGTTGCTTTTCTTTTACTCTATATGAATTAATACATTAATTGTACAGGGTTGGCCTTGATAGTGAGGCCTGCAATTTGCAGGGCTGAAGCATTTCTTGCAAGTGAAAAAGGTGGTCCTTCTAGCTGCTACTGAAGACAGCTATGTCATCCAATTAAGCAGCACTGAATGACCTTCATACCAGCCAAAACCTGGTTCACCAGCCTCTGGAAGGTAGCAGGGGCATTCTTAAGTCCATAGGGTATCACTCTATATTTATAGTGGCCCTCTAGAGTGGAGAGGGCTAACCTCACCTTGGCTTCTTCAGTTAGGGCAAATTGCCAGTACCCTGAAGTAAGTTCAAAAATACTCAGAAACTTGGAAGCGCCTAACCTGTCAATTAGCTCATCAGCCGGGGAATGAGATGAGCATCAGCATTAGTGACTGAATTTATCCCCCTGTAGTTAACACCATACTTGAGTTCAGGGGAGGCACCTGGTGGGGCAGATTTGGGTACCAGCACCTATCCCAGACCCACTCCCCCCTTAAAGGGAACCAGAGCCAAATGATAGTGGTACTCCTGGTTGTCTGCTAGTACTACCTGGTGGAATGTTATTTTGGTATCACCTGCTCTGAGGACACCAGATGACAACTATTTTGAGGAATTTAAGAGACTGCCTTCTTTTTTTTAATTTCCCCTCTCTTTCTTCTGGTGGGAACCCTGGACACCCTTTTGGGAGTCTCTTCCCAGATGCTTTTTTGGACACTCTGGTACTGACCCATGGTGCACCTCCTCAACAAGGTCCGTGGGGCCAGTAAGCCTGCTATCCACTACGTGCCGGCGCAGCTCTGTAAAACAAGTATTGAGCATGTGCTCCCTCAAAATCAAGGTATACAGCCCAGTATAATCATTAACTTTGCTGCCCCTCTTCCTTGTGCAGTAGTCTAAGAAGTACACCCAAGACTGGTTTGGGAGTTTGTGTCTGATCCTGAACCTTTGATGATATTTCTCAGGGGTCAGCCCAAATGTAGCAACAAGTATGGCTTTCATGGTACAAGCTTTGCCTCGTACTCTGGCTCAAGTGTGAGAAATGTGTCTCTTCTTACTGTGCACATGTGTTTCCATAACCTACCCTCCCTAGTACTCTTCTAGACGCTTTTGCACCCTCAGAGCTACCTAATAGGCAGAAAAAATCTTGTCTATATCATTTCCTACAGAATAATTGGGTGCCAGCTCTTGTGATATGTGAACCTTCACCTCTCCAATGGACACTGCAGGTATGCTGCCACCAATGTTGCTGGACTTTGCTTACTTGGCCTTTATGTCCAGCTCTTTGTGACTGAGCTCATGGGCCATTCCTCTTTCTTCCACTGCCAGTTTCACCCTTGCCAAGGATCTCTCAGCTTCAGTTTTACTCTCCTCTGAAGGCCAACTGAAGTTTGAGCTCCCTCGCCACCTTCCTGTCCTTTAGCTCCTCTGGGGACAGACCTCTGACAGACACACTACTTCCTGCCCCATCCTGGGCATCTGCTGTGGTTGAGTTGTGCTCTCCTTGTAGCTCAGGAGGGGTCTTCAGTCTCCTCATTATCCTCAGAGAGTGCTCCTATGTTGTCATCATCTTCCTTTGGGGTGGTCTGTAATCTCTTACCTGTCTCAAAGGCTCTGAAGGCTACCCTAAGATTTACCTTGGTAGCCCTCCTGCCTGCCTTCAGCCCCTTCTCCTTGAAAAGCTTCAGCAGCTCAGCCCTGCTAAGGTGTCAAAGCTGACCAGATCTATCTCCATGGTGAAAAAAGGAAGGCAGGCCATTTTAATTCAGAAATGGGAGAAAACAGCCAATATAAAACTAGGAAGAATTTAAATAGAGGTCCATTTTTGTGTCAAAAATATTTTTATGGGATTTTTAAGTTTAACAAATTATTGTATGGTAATGCACAAACACAAGTCCTGATCTACACTGCGAACACAAATGTAAAAAATGGAGTTACTACTTGAAAAATGAGTGAAGCTCTACCCAAGCAGGAACCACAATCCTTCTCAGTGTGAAGTCACAAGCAAACTTCGGATTAACCTATGCTCACCTCTGGCAGCTTGGCGCACAGCATCCAGGCTTAACTTAGAGATAATGTGTATAGTATTTATCCAGCAACTCAAGCCTTAAAGAAGTGAAACACAACACAAGAAAAACCACACACCACTTTAAAAACATTGAGTAAACTATAATAAATACTTTAGGACCAAAACGACAAACATTCAACCAGTAGGACCAAAGATATGCAATTGTAAAGATTACAGTGAAAATAGTTCCAAGAACCACAAAGTGCCAACTTTGGCTATCTGGTCGCCCTAGACCGGGACAAAGTCCCAAGTTCAGGTCCACTACATTGGTGCGTGGACCGGCCATAGGGACCCAGTTAAGCCTGCTGAACAAAGTACAATAAATCCTGGTTGCAGAGTGTTACGAGATGCCACGTTGACAATGTGTCGTACAGCTGTGGTTCTGAAGAGCTGTGCGGCTGCGATGTGAGATCCTAGGTCATTCTCGAGGATGCCTTCGACAAGTGGCTCACGATGCATAGTTCTGCATAGAATGTGTGTTGTGTACCGGTGGTTCTGGAGAAAAAGCGGGGCTGCGTTGCGGAGTCCTGCATTGTTAAGGATGCAGTTGATGATGGAGCTTGTGATGAGAAGGCCTGCGCTGAGAATTTATTGCAGAGCTGCGATTCCAAGAAGACTGCAGACTGTGAGGCGAGGTCCAGCATCGAAGATGCGCCAGTTCTGCTGGACCACAGATGGGCTGGCAGAGAACCTTCAAGCCCCCTTTAAAGGGTCTAGGTCTGAGGTGGCACCAATTGGGAGGGCAGGACTCAAACCTTGTAGAGTCCAGGTGCTGGTTTAAAGGTTGTTGGAGCCTGATCTGTCCCTGAGGCTCTCATCAGGAGGCCAGCCATCTAGCCCTTGGGGTCACTCTGGTGGTCTTGGGTACACGATGCAAGTCCAGTCCTTCTCACTCAGTCAGCAGGGCAGCAGAGTGGCAGTCATTCTGGCAGCAAAACAGCACAGCAGAGCAGTCCTTATTCGGGGTCTTCCACAAGTCCAGATGTGTACTGAAGAGTGGGTGTGAGGGCCCTATTTTTATATCAGGTTCCTTCTTTGAAGATAGAGATCTTTCTAGAGGTTTCTGTTTGGATTTCTTGGTATTTCCTGACTCCCTTGATCTGGCCCCAGGCTGGCTGCAGTGACAATGCTGTGGTGACAAGCCCTTTGTGCGAACAGCCCATTCAGTTGCAAGCTGGGCTGCTCCCAGCCCTTGCATTGCAGATCTTGCAGCTCCTTGGAACCAACGCCAGACGACACGAAGTCTCGCACAGTGACTCTGCACAGACATGTGCACCAAAATGTAAGGTACATTGTTAAGGGGCCTAACTGGGTCCCTGTAGCTGGTCTGCACTCCATAGAGGTCAGTCTGAACTTGTGACTTTGTCCCAATACCACAAGATATCCACAGTTAGCGGTTTGTGCTTTTATACACTGTTTTCACTTAAATCTTTGAAATTGGATGTCTCTGTTTAATAATTGGATTTGAGTTGTTTTGGTTTCAAATAATGCATTACATTTTACCCTATTTGTCTAAGTTGGTGTGGGATTTTTGTTGTGTTGTTTTTCACTTTATTACTGATTGAAGTGCTGCATAAATACATCACACATTGCCTTTAAGTTAAGCCTAACTGGTGTTGTGCCAGTGGGTTGAGCACAGGGTAATTTGGGGTTTGCTTGTGTTTCAGTCTGACAAGAAATGAGGTTGTTGCTTGAGTAGGGTTTCACCCCCTCAACCAGTACCTCAATGTCCTACAATGCTAATAATATTATCAATCTACAGTTGTTTGGTGAGTTGGTCACCATGATTTCTTTCAAGTCAGATCAAAGAGCACAACAATCAAAAAAGCTAATTCTATTTTCTGTTTCTACAGAGCAAACTGGCAAATCTTCATTTCATTCAAGGTAAATATATTAGTTCAGATAGCTTCAGAAATTGATCCTATCCCTATAGTAGTCTTCTTCTGATAATGAAAACCTCACTCTTCTACTGCAGCTGGGGCCCTAAGAGTTTCATAATTTTTCAGCATAAATCTTTGGAAGTAAGTGAATCAAAAATCAATCAATCTTCAATGTGAAAGTACTTATTTATTGAGGTTTTTCAAAATCTTTCAGTTGTTCATCAATCATGTGTGTTCTCGAGTCTGACCCAAGTGCAGCAAAGCAAGTCCATTCAGGGGCTAAGTACCTTTCACAAGGCAACCATGTTCTTGATCTTTTGACTATTGGCTGTTCGCTGTCACTTCGTTCACTAGTCTCTGTCGCGATTATTTCTGAGATACATTCCTCTGACACAACAGCTCTCAGTATCTTACCCTTTTTTAGCCACCTTTCTCTTCTTTGCTCTCCTTAGGCAGAAATGCTTGCACCTTCTTCTAGCTTGGGGAGCACACTCACAGTTTCTGCAGCTTGGCTCATTGTGGCTACTCTTGACTTGTTCATCACAGGTCTGCACTTGCCACAAGTTGAATTTGAGACACTTGTGTGCACAACTTTCTCCCTCAGAGTGTTCGGATTGTACTGGAGTTAGACTCCACAAATCAGTGGCTAATATCACCACTTCTTCGTCAGCTTGTCTCACTCTCTTGGTGTGGACGGCCTGGATTCTTTTTGACAGGCATCCGCACTTCACAACAGTGTTTGTCCCGAGGATATCTTGAAATAAGGCAAAACAGCAGGGCACCAAGAATGAATTCCCCATGTTCTTCTTCACCAGCGCCTAGTCCCCTGGAATGAAATCATAACACTGTTCTTGCTTTGGGCGTGAAGTCACCAACTCAACCTGGTGAGAGCAGAACACACCACGTCAGCCAGTCCTTCGCAGTAGTCAATAATAAGGAGCCTAAAGACGTTTTCTCCCTAAGTAAGATTGTAATTTTTATTGTAATTTTAAGGGACAAGGGGTATGATCATGTTTTAGTATTTTATTTTAGTGTACAGAAATTTTGTCTGTTATTTTAATTATTAAGTCAAATTTATTTGCTATATTGTCTATGTTTGTGATTTGTCTTTTGTACTTTTATGATTTTAATTAATCGAATAAAGTGGATTGACTGACTGACATATCATCTCAAGACTCTCCCCATTAGGATTTCATGGAAGGAGAGTCTCGTCCTCTGATTCGGGGTGCTTTGGAGGCTCATCAGTAACAATGGAGGAGCATCAGGCCACTAGAGCGATGTGGACACACATATTCCGGCAAGTCGGGACTTCAGAGTACCGTTGATTCGCTCAATGATGTCAGATGCCTCTGGTCTGTGATAACAATGGAATCTTTGTTCTACTTGCAGTGCTACACACAGCATTCTCATCACTTAATTTTTCAAATATGTCCCGCAATCTAACTACAAGGAAAATCTAAGCGGAAACAGGGAATCAATTCCCGCAACAACAGTTTGGCCACAGTGAATTTGTCATTTCTCCTAGAAGGGTATACTTCCACCCAACGAGAAAAGACGCAGACTACCACCAAGATAGAGCAAAGTCCATTACACATGGGGATCTCAACAAAGTCGAGTTGCATGCGACTGATGCCATCTTCACAACCGTCCTCCTGCCTGCCTTTAACTGCTCACATATAGAGTGCTCCCCTAGGAATCATTAGCTTCTTGATTTATACATGGCTAAAATGTTCAAAAATTAAACACAGATGATGATTGATGCTCTGTATTCAAGTCTACATGTATCAAAACAAAAAGGTTAAAGGGTAATCAAAGTAGTCAAAAAAACAAATGCAGGTGCTCTAAGTGACAGTGTAATGCAAGTGCAATGGGGTGAGACGTGCAATGGCAAACATATTATAGGACAATATTTACAACATGTACAAAGGGTCCCCACCCATAGGGTACAAAATGATTTCTTGAAACCCAATTGTGACGGGCGGGACTGAACCATGACAGCCCCAAAGGAGAACTCGATATCGCAGGGTGTAAAGACTGGTGGTCAGCTGTTCCCCTTTCTGTTTCCACCAAACAGCCGATCTCTCCCTGGCCGGACGAATGGATGCGCGCAGACTCGGAAGAGACATGGGGAGCTGATGGGGAATTGGAACACTGCTCCTTTAACTGTGCCGTCATGGGAGACGAGACTCCACCCGCCTGCAACGTCACATCCTCAAAAAAGGGTGGAACCCGGACATCGGCGGACAGTGTTTCCCGAGGAGGAGAAGACGGACGTATCTGGAGACTGAGAGCGGAACCGGAGGACTGCGGAGAAGAACCCCTGACAAGCCCAGCTGTGGACTACAAGCCAGGAGGCCAACAACCCGGTGACTCGCCCCGCCACGCTCCCGAGGGAGGAGTGTGGCTTGCAAAGGTACGGGGCAAAGTGGCGAGCTGGGTAACTCGTAATGTGCTGTAAATGAGTGAGAGGGTTTCAAGCATAGCGTAGCCTCCTGTACCCTCTCCCTTACGTGCACAAAAGGCACGATAAGGTACGCTAAAGACACACTCCTTCACTTGGTGTCCCTCACTCCCTGGTCCCTTCCTAACTACGAGGGACGTCCGACTGACTCCTTGTTATCTCCTTTCTTTCCACGCACGCCTGGAGTTGAGGTCTTGGAGCCCCGACGACCTCAGAACATTTCCGGTCTGGAGAACGCTCGACCACTGCGTGATAGACGCCCCCTGGAACTTTCACCCTTCCCGAAAGGAGTCAGGACGGAGCCCGACGAATTTGCTCGAATTCGACAGACTAGTAGACGCGAAAAGCATATTTGAAAATAAAACCGTCTTTAAAATCTCTGTTTAACGTGTCAGACTCGCTCCCTCCCACCACACCAGCAGCTGATCCCTTACACCAATAATTTGAGCATTTAAGTTTCAATAGTCCAATGATCAATGGTATGGGTAGACCCTAACCAGAAACATTTCGACCCCTAAAAATACATCACACAGGGTCTTCATTGGGACAACAAAGAGGTAGCAACCTACAAAGGAAAATGCACAAGCCGTCAGTGATTCCCTTCAGTATACTCACAACAACAAGGGTACCAGAGGGTCAAGGTATTAACACAGGATATTTAGATAATGGCTGAGAACTATTACCACAAGCTATATCACAACTCTTCTTTATAAAATAGACATGAGCCAATTAAGTGTATGGTCTCTAACACCCATCAGTCACCACTCGGAACCGCCCTTCATCATTTGGGGTTCTGTGGACCCACACACCACATTGTCTCCAACAGGACAGGGCCTAATGGATGATAAATGGTCCCTCCTGTGGGCAGGGTGGGGTCACCTTTTGTCAAAAGTAGTTGGTTATATGAGAGTGGCGTGGCTGACGGGGTGACTAGAAAAAGTGCAGTGCAGAAAAAATGTGATACCATATAGTGAGGATAAAGTAAATAAAATTGGTTAAGGAAGTTGAAAAACTAGTTTAATGGGGTACAGCTTCCAATGCCAATATTAAAAATAGCCAAGACAGAGATAAATTTATAACCTGTCTAGTAGTGGAACGTGGTCAACATGTTTCAGCAATTAGCGGCCAAGTGGCCTTGCTTTCTTCAGGACCTTGACATAACGACTACTGCTACTGCAAACAGAACCAAAGTGTAAAGGAATAGTGTTCTAAAAAAGTGAAACAACATTAGATACTGATATACAAGTTACCTGGACCTCCTAGGTGTACTGTCCCGTATCTTCTTACAGATTCGGTTGTTCACCGATTTGTAAGATGTGAAGACCTCACCCCACCTGGCTGCGGTTCAGGACATAAGTGAAGCACCGCTCTGTCCGTCGGTACTCCAACGCGGCATCTGTGCCGTCTGGGGGCTCTGAAAACATGTTTCTGCGCCCATTCACAAAGGGGAAGGAGTCCCCTGGGGACCCCTTCCTGTTTGCGAATGGTTTACTACCCTCTTGAAGAGGGTGGTAAACAGTGAGTGTTTTGCAACCGCAATTGCGGTCGCAAAACATTCTTACACAGGGTTCAGACTTGCTATTAGGAAGGGACACCCTCGGATCGCCACTTCCTAATAGCTAGTCGCTAACCCTATTTTCCGAGTCGCTATTTAATTAACAACTCGCAAAATAGGGTTAGTAATGGGCCACAGGTTTTCTATTCAGTCCATTACGAGAGACAGGTGTCGAGGGCTCTGCTCTGAGTCTCCTTGCCTCCTTTCTCTGGGAAAGAGAACAGAGGGTGAAGATGGGCCAGTTCCTCTCTGCCCCTAAACCCTTGCACTATGGGGTCCCACAGAGCTCCTCTTAAGCCAGACGCTTTTTTAACATTTATGTGGCTCCCCTTGCAAGTGTGGTGAGATCATTTGGGTTGGAGGTGTTGTCATATGCGGACGCCACCTAAATAATGGTCTCATACGGTAAAGGAGTGTGCCCTTAATTTCAGAAACTGTATGGAGGCTGTTTCCCAATGGATGGTGGAAAATTTCCTGAAGTTGAATGGAGAGAAGATTGAGGTCCTGATTTTTGGGAAAGTTCAGGAAATCTGGTCCAGTGAGTGGTGGCCGTCCGTGCTCGGGGAGTGCCCTTGCCTGGCCTCCCATGGGAAAAACCTGGGGGTGATAGTGGATACAGCCCTCTCCTTAGATCTTCAGGTAAAAAGAACTGTTTCCACCTGTTTTGGTATTATTAGGACTCTCAGGAAGATCTCCCACTAGCTTTCCCCTGATGCACGTAAACAGGCCACTATGGCATTAGTGTCTTCCAGACTGGACTATTGCAATGCCATTTATATGGGCATTAATAAGAGCCTTATCCACCGGCTCCAAATGGCACAGAACGTGGCAGCAAGGTTGGTGTTGAATCTTCCTAGGCACAATTCAGCCAAGGCCGCACTTAGGAGCCTGCACTGGCTTCCAATGGACCGCAGGATCACTTTCAAGATCCTGTGTTTGACCCACAAAGCCTTTTATGATGCTGGCCCTGAACACATCAAGTCTCTTGTCCAGCATTATGCCCCCAGTCGACCGCTCCTATCTTTATATAAAAACCTTCTTGTTGTTCCTAGGTTTCAGAGGGTCAAATGGGGTGGCAGAGCCTTCTCCAAGGCCGAGCCTAAACTGTGGAACTCTCTTCCTTTACAGATCTCCGATCAGCCCTCTCTTTTGTTATTTCGCAAGGCCTTAAAAACCTGGCTTTTTCCTGATACCTTTGCTTAAGCTCTATTTTTACTGTGTCCGGTTGCTCCGCATCAGCGCCTTGATGCCCTTGGGCTAAGTCTGCGCTTTTCAAGACTACATTCAATAACATATGGATTGTACATGTTTAATTCATCTGCATTCTAGTTCCAACAGCTTGTTAATGAAATTTCCTCCTTGAGGATCACATCTCAACACCTCCAACACCTGCCACTTAATATTCTCCACAGTATGGCCATGCTGTTTGAAATGTTCCACTAGAGGTGCTCCCGATGTTTTACAACTGATCCTACTGTGTAATCATAGTAGCTGAGTTTTCACTTCCTGCGTTGTTTGTCCAATGTAGATTTGGGGCATGGGCACCAAATAGCATAGATTACATTATTGGAATTACAATTAGAAAAAGAACTGAGTTCATGATTAACACTTATGTGTACAAAAAACTTTGGGGTATATTTACAAGGGGATAGTTCCAACAGAACATCACTTTTAGTGATGTTCTGTGGTGTTTACATATTTACAAAGTGGCGCTAAGCCACTTTGAGTGAATTAATGCTGCCTTGTAAATATGGCCCCTCAACACGCTTCACTGTGCGTGAAAGGGGCGTGCGATGGGTGTTGCTATGGGTGTTCCACCGCAACACCCACCGCATTTTGATGCTGCCCCGGATTTACAAGGATGTGTAAATCAAGGCAGTGCCACAAACTGATTGTATGCAATAGCAGGTGTTAGAATGACGCAACGAGGAGAAATACTTTTATTTCTCCTCGTTTTTTCTTTTTCTATGTGTGTTGCATTCTGCCGGACACAAGAAAGAAAGGATTGAAAATTTTGAGTTTTTAATTGAATAAAGGTTTTTGACCTTTATTTCAGTTTTAGCTTTGTATTTATTATGCTGTTCAATTGTATATGCATTGCTATGAGTTTTATATTTGTTACATTTTAACATTGTGCTTTTTATGGTTATTTGAACCGAAATAAAGGCTGTTTGACTTTACTTGACTAGAAAGAACAAAACACCATTAATGATTGGTTATGTGCAAGAAAGTGCCCCTTCCTGCACATAAACAATCATTAAATAATGATGATTTGCTACTATATGTGTGTTACAGAATGCAGCACACATAGAAGGAACAAATCGCCAATATTGATTGACAAACATAAATGCCCTAAAGAAGGTTATGCAGTGTCACATCCGCAATAAGGTGGAGCATTGGAAGCTGAAGTACTGCTGCAATCGAGACTGAATTGTGGTGGATTTCCAGGGGATGCGTCCAGCAGGACAGGGAAAGCCTCTGCAAATACCTCAACCTTCCATGGCTGTCCCAAAGGTCCAAAAATCTGGAGTTTTACCAAATTCATTTAACTCAATGCAGATGCAAAGAAGTAGTCACCTTCCCCAACCAATCCCCAGGGTGCCCCAGAACCTGATAATGAACCAAGTAGGTCCAGACCCATGATGTTCTAGGCTTACTTAGATTTCAATCAGAGCTAATGATGGTGCCTGAGGGAGGAGGAGTGCGTTTATGGTACAGTCCTCAAAGTGAACCAGAGTGGACCCTATGTGGATGGGGAGGTTAATGGGCATAACATAGCCTTCCTGATGGACACCAGAGCCACCCGTTCAACATTAAGAACAGTTGAGGTCCCTAACCTACCGCTCTTGGGTAGGTTCAAGTAGTAAGTATCACCAACCAGCAGCACACAAATCAAATCACAGCAACTATGCCAGTTAAAATAGGACATATCAGAGAATAGCGTCTGTTTATATTATGCAATTGTAGTCCTGTAAATCTGCATGGATGAGACCTTTTTTCCAAACTCAATTCCGTCATCTACTGCAATCAGGATGGGGTTGGAACTGAAACAAAGGCAGCTGATGTAGAGTTTAAATTACAGTCCCCTGAGCCTTTCTCAGGTTGTACCCGGTCGTTACAAAAGAGGATTTGCTAGTTGATCTGAGGGAAATGGTTAATGCGGAAGTCTGGGATTTTATGGGAAGGGAGATCGGGCTGATCAAAGATGCAGAGCCTCTCTGACCTAATGCTGGTTTCCCAGAGACTTGCCCTTGCAAAATGTTCCCAGAGGCTATTGCAGGGATCACCCCTATCATCAAGAGCATGATAAACAGGGTATCTTGAAGCAAGATACAGGGAGTCCCTGTAACTCTCCAATCATGACATTACAGAAATCCAAATAGAAGCGGAGGATCACATAAGATCTCCGAAAGATTAACCAAATTGTCATTCCATGCTATCCTGTTGTATCAAACCCTGCCCTAATCTTATTCCAAATTCCCCCAGAGGCTGGGTGGTTCACGGTCATTGACCGTTCTTCTTGGACCCCTTGCACGAAGAAAGTCAGTTTCTCTTCATGTTCCGGTTCAAGAGAAGACCCTTGAGTGGTGGTGAGCCCCACAGGAGTATACCAAAAGTCTCTAATACTTCAATCAGACACTTAAGAAGAACCTAGAGTCTCTGCAGTTACCATATAGTTCACCACTGATCCAATACATTGATGATCTCCTGATTGCCTCGATGACTAAGAAAGCTTGCATAAAAGACACAATTGCCTCACTGAACCATTAGGCAGAAACCGATCATGAGGTTTCTCCTGAGAAGCTACAATACTGTCACAGGGAAGTCATGTAGCAAGGACATCAGATAGAGAAGGGAGCAAGGAGAGTGTCCCATGAGCACATGCCAACAGTCCTTAAAATTAAGGTTCCAACCACCCAGAGAGAAGTAAAGATGTATCTGGGCATGGTTGACAACTGCAGACAATGGATCCCAAACGTTTCCTTTGTGCGGAAGCCTTTGATAAGGCTGATGCACACTGATGTCAGTGACCCGGGTACCAAAGGATGATGAAAGCATGGAAGCCTTCCAGTAGCTCAAAAATCTGATTTGCAGCTCACCCACTCTTGGAATACCAGACTATACTAAAGAATGCATGCTCTTTTATTACGAAAGAGATTGGTGTGCTTTACCTGTACTAACACAAGCCCATTGGGTGACTAATCACCCCATTGGTTATTTCTCAGCTACTCTTGATCCTGTTGCTGCACCGTTACCTGGTTGTCTCAAAGTGGTTGCAGTAAGGAGCCTTAGTTTAAAGCAGACAGAAGGAATTGTGGTGGGCTACGCTTTGATTGTAATGATGCCCCACTCCATTGAAATTCTCATGGCCTATACTAGAACTCAGCATTTGATGAATAGCTGCCTAACCCGCTATGAGATAATAATTTTGGAAGTGGAGAATGTTTCCATCCATAGATGTAACATAGTAAACCTTGCTCCTCTGTTACTACCCCCAGAGGGGATGAAGAGGGTGAGTTTGACCATGACTGCGTCAGTGTCACCGAATTGTGCACAAAGCCAATACCCGACATATTGTATGTTCCCCTCCATGAATCTGATCATACTGTTTTTGTTGATGGGTCTTGCTGAAGAGATCAAAGTGGCATTTTGAGGGCTGCCTACGCTGTATGTACCTAGAGCGTTGTTGTGGAAGCATCTTACTTGTGTCATGTGACATCTGCTCAAATGGCAGAACTAATTACCCATATCTGAGCCTGCTGTACCTTGGAAGGCAGGTAAGTCACCATCTACACTGACAGTCAGTATGGGTTCGGAGTTGTGCACGATTTCGGTCAGTTGTGGTCACAGCTGGGATTGTTTACATCAGCCGGCGCCCTCATTAAGAACGGATTGTAAGTTTCAAATCTGCTAGACACTCTGCAACTGCCCATAGAGATTTTTGTAGTGTAGTGTGCTGCATGCACGAGCGGCAATGATTTTGTCACCAGAGGCAACCGCTATGCTGACGAGATTGCCCGATATTGCACTCTTGAGACAGCACCTTTCATTTGGATGAACCATATAATGCAGAACGAGACCCTGTCTCCAACATGTTGCTGTATAATGTATACACCTTTAATGAGTTGAGAGAAGATAACTTAAACATACTGCCCCAGAGTTGGAAAAGGCTAAGTGGGAAAAGATGGGTTGTGTGAGAGATGCAAGCGACATTTGGGTAGCCAGAGAAGAAAAACCTGTTCTCCCTGACTCCCTCATGCATGCAATTGTGAGATACATGCATGGTCTGACTCATGTAGGTAGGGATGGGATAGTGTCCACCTTTCGCACCTACTAGTATAATCTCCATTTCCGATCGATGGCAGGGAGTTTTTCCCAGGGATGTATTATATGTCAGAAGCTGAATGGGGACAAGAGAGTTGCAGTGGCAATGAGTTCCATTAGAAAGTTGATAGTCCCTTCAACTGTCTCCAAATTGATTTGGTGGCGATGCCCTGATGTAACTAGCTGAGGTACATCCTCGTCATCATGTGCCTGTTTTCATGATTGGTCAAGGCATATCCCAGCAGGAGATGTGACAGCCTCACAGTCACCAAGCTATTGCTGCAGGAGCTGATACTGCGATTCGGGTTGCCAGTTAATCTTGAATCGAATCAAGGAACTAATTTCGAGAGTGAGATAATGCAATTATAATCCACAACCTTCGAGATTAACCAGAGATTCCTCAGTAGCATCAGACCTAAGGTTTGAGGCATGGTTGAAATTCGGATTGGGACAATCAAAGCTAAGTTGGCCAAAGCTTGTGACTCCACATCACTGAAGTGGACCAACACTCTATCTTTTGGGCTCATGAGTATTCAGAGTACCCAATGAAAAAAAACGGATTGTGACCCCATGAAGTGCTGATAGGGAGAGCCATGCAAATACCCTCTGTCCCAGAGGTCCTGCCTGGAGGTGCGCTTGAGAGGACTCTACCAGGTGATCCTGGTCACCGACCACGCTTTCAAAGGAGCTGGGCAGCTGATTTGGACTCATGTCTCTTATTCCAAGATGGCAAGGCACGGAGAAGAAAAAGCAGAGCCAACATCCACTAATCCTCGAGTCGCCCTAGGTTTAAGGTGTAGGCCTCTGAGAAGGAAGGAGACCAGACTGAAGTCCCACAGTCGCCATTAGAACAGTCATACTCGAAGCAGAAGGTCAACAAGAATACTGTTGTTCCAGCAATCACTGTGATACCCACCACTGGGTTAAGTATACACATTCACAGGGGCATTGAGAATTCATGGAAGGCTGAGACCAATTTACCAAAGCAAATCTCACAAGGAGTAGAAGCTGGGATGGAACAAGGAAGCTCCACCTCAGAGAGTAAGTCTGTCTCATGAGAGCCTGAGATCTCAAGCACCTCTAAGGGTCAAGGCACAGATGAAGATAGTTGGCCAAATACCACAGCAACCTGGAAGAGGCTATTAAACCCCAAAGAAGAGACGAGGGACGATCAGGGAAGACAGCGAGGTAGACAAAGAAGACCAGACAGACCAGCTTGGCATTGTTGATAAAAGCCTAAATTAGACCAGTATCAAGCGGCCCAAAAGAGAAAGGAAAATCAATTGAAAGTACTCATGTCCAGACTGGACGTACCTAGCCAAAATCAGGTTTGACTCTGACAACTGCCTGACTGATGTTAATGAACCTCCTTGAAATAACAAGCATTGGCAAAGCCAATAGGTTTAGGCAATCCGAGAGCTACAGACGTTGGCAATGTACATGCATTTGTACAGCATTGGGGTGTTTTTGTTGATATACACAAATGCATTAACATTGCCACGCCTGGGGCTGACACTCACATTCACCTTAAGTGACTTACATACATGGCAACATTTTTAAAGTGGGAGATTTTTTTTTTAAAACAAGGGAATGTAGTTTCCCCATTGGTTCATATTGAAAAAGAGCAAATTGTTGGTGGGAGGGAGCAAAAATGTAAATATACTCTGAACTGTGGAAAAGTGCCACGAGTGGCAAGCTTGTAGGTTGCACTGTGGGTGTTCTGCAGCACACAGGCTGCTGTGTGTGCTGGGTGATGAAAGGCAGTTGTGTGCTTCGTTAACTCGCAAAGGCTGTTTCTTCTTTTAAACCTGTGTGGAGGGCCACCAGAATTATGCAGCAACTGACAACCAAATTATGCATTAGCGTCAACTAAATTGTGTGGCGTTAAACAAAAAGGCCTTATCTATGGCCAACGGGGGTCTCAATTGCATATTTGATTTGATTTCATTCATCCCTCCTCCAGTTGTCCTTAACTTGATTGATTCCCATCTTTAAAAGAAGTACTTACTGCCCCTAACATACCAACTAGTAGGCAGGTGGTAGTTATTTTAACTTATGTGCCAATATTGAAAAAATATACTAACCATTTACATGGCTAAATATCTCTTCCCATGTGTGGCATCTATCAACATCTTCAAAACAGAGACAAAATGTCTGACAAAAAAGCAAATATTTCTGTACATAATACCAGTAAAATTTGCTTTACATTTATTATACTTTCTAAAGGAAAATATAGAGGCAAAAATATATTTGAAAAACTCATTCTAATGCAGAAATGGACTACAAATTAAAAAAAAGACAGCTTCAATGATCTAAAATGTTTTATTTCTTTCCAGTTAAAATGAGAAGGGAATAAGTGAGAGAAACTTAAAAGATCTAATATCCCACAGCTTTGGCACCAGGGGCTTAACCAGGGGGCTGAGGAAGCAGCGTAGCATTGCAGCATAAGCAGTGACGCCTGGCAGTGGACACAAGGCTAGTCTAAGCTGTTCATTCCTCCATGAGCCAACACCATGAGGCAAATAATGGGGGGAAATCGTGGAAATTGCCTGAGTAAACCTGGGTTTACTGAGGAAAAAAATTGTCCCAGTTGTGCATACAGAGGGCGCTGTGCACCAAGTCAATGCAAGCCATATAAATGGAAATATGGATGTGGTGGTACCTACTATTCAGAGTACCTGTGCAGGTAGTAGAATACATTACTTCCACTACCTGTGGAGGTATTAAATACCGCATAGTACAAGCTCACTTAAAGTACTGGTCAAGGCAGGGGAGGCAAACGAAGGGCCAGATGACAAGCTGCGACTGGAAGGAGGTGGGAACAGGGGGATCGAAAACTGGAGTGATATACAGCAGTGAGAAGTAGGTGGCTGATAGTACGTGAACAAAGGCATGACCCGCTAACCGGTTTAAGTACCTGCTAATACAGAACGCACATATATGCATCAGCATCTACTAAAACCTGTAGAGTAGCAATATAGTTTCAGAACTCACTCTAGATCGTAATCCTAGAAAGGATTCATTCTATCAGAATACACACGAATATCAAAATATTCTCTGGACTGTGGAAAACAGCCTAGAGTGGAAAAGCAGAGAAGTTGTGAAAGGAATGGTTTAAAAAAGTAGTGCAGATTGAAACCTTGTCCTAAATTGGCCGCTGCGTAGGTCCATGAGTAGTTGGAGGGATGGCTTGGGGAGGGCAAAACACGGGAGAGTAATGACGTATGCATGCACTTGAGAAATGGAGAGAAGGAACAATAGAGCGACGAGGCTTTCAGCAAATGGGAAGCCTATAGGCGGGTTGTATGCCAAGAAGCAGCTATAGCATGTCTCGGTTCGAGACAGGGCATGAGCACCGTCTAGAGCTGAGACCTAAAAAAGATCTTAAACAACTATAACCTACTCACACCCACTACTGACAACCATTCCATGGATAGATAGAGTTATGGAAACTGTCAGAGGACAATAGCTCCCTAAGTCTCCAGTTGACATAGAATAAAAACCCCAGTAGATTTCGAGATAGGGTAAAGGCAAGAGGACAGGGCTTAATAGACTAACCCTTCCACACAAGATTTCCTTAATCTGATTTAGGTTAACATGGCAAAGCCACACTGCAATATTTTGATTATAAGTGTAATAGTTGCCATCTCTGTTTCTATGCTTGGCTGGTTGTTGGATGTCTATTTATTGGGATTTCCCTCATGTATAAATCAACTATACTTTTGCACCTTTAGTTAGACCTTGCGCTACTAATAGAGTGACTCATCTTTCTCAACATGAAGGCGTGTATGGTTATAATGTGTATTATCAAATGTAACCCGAATATGTGAAGGTCATGGATGGAGGTAGAGGATTGTTATGTTTACTTCTACCTACGAGCCTCCACAGCTGAGGGAGCAGCATATTTCCATTTACACCTATCCTATTCCTTTTCTTGCTCTGTATTTTTTAACCTTTTCTATCACCAAAGCTCTATTAAATTGTTTTATTCTGACTTTGATGATCTACTGGAGGAAGTGCCTATTGTTAAAACTGTATTTGTGGGATGTAAACATGTTTCTCACTCTTATCTAAGGTCTAAGTCAAGGGATCAGCATGAGCATATGATGAAATTCTTTACCCCTGTAACTAATGTAAGCACGTCTATCCAGAACCTTCATGATATAACCTGCAAATTTGACCAAGATGAGAAGGTGTTTATAGACGAAGTGAATGAGAGGATAAAAATAGATGATGAAAAGGGGTAAGGAAACACTAGTGCAGTACCTGTCATTGAGAATGGAGAAGAGACGTTAAAGGAACCACACCCTAGACTGCATGTTGAAATTACCAAGAAAGAATCCTTCTGCATCATACTGCATCCAGAGGGAAATGTGACTGTTGAGAAACTATGTTGGAGCAAATGTGAGTGTAACTACTTGGTTAAAGAGAGAACTTTCTAT
Source organism: Lissotriton helveticus (assembly GCF_964261635.1). Taxonomy (NCBI): domain Eukaryota; kingdom Metazoa; phylum Chordata; class Amphibia; order Caudata; family Salamandridae; genus Lissotriton; species Lissotriton helveticus. Next base: position 708,587,698 of record NC_136065.1, read on the forward strand.
GATATAGAGACTAGAATGAAAGGAATTTATTATGTGTGTGGAAGGTCAGCTTATTTCCAGCTACCACATAACTGGACTGGTAGTTGTTATGCAGCTTTTGTTTTTCCTAGAATATATCACACTAACAAGTTGGACTTTCCTCTTGAGCAGTACGTAAGGAGAGGTAAGCATAGTTTTAAGCAGATTCTTAGCAACATTTTTGGAGCCCTCATACCCTCTATAAGATTGGCATTAAAGAACGTATGGATTAGAAAATTGTCTACCTCAGTTGAACGGCTTGCATCTAACACAAGAGGACCATTGTCTGTAATAAACAAAGAAATGCTTGCAATGAGAGCTATGATTCTGCGAAATTGCTTTGTGTTGGATTTGCTCCTCTCAAAGGAGGGCGGAGTTTGCAAAGTCATTCAGGCTTGAGAATGTTGTGCATACATTCCACACATAGATAAGCAGCTTGACAGCTACATTATATACATTCCAAATACAATGCATGAACCCACTGAGTTGGAGAAGTCTGGTGCCTGAAAAGGATTAGAAACAATATTGGGTCAATTGGAAGGGGATTTGCCAAGACAGGTAATGGATTGGCAGTGTAGGAGGGGAAATTCTAAAACTGCTTTTAACACCTCTTTTGCTTATATTGCTTGACCTTGCCAGTGTGATTGTTCTCTTGAAATTTTGCAAAGGAATTTGGTCACAATGTAGCATTAATCTTGTTCCGGCCAACTACCGCGTGCACCTCACTTCACGAGTGCGCGCAGTAGATTTACGACAATGGATGGTAATGTAAATGGGCTTACGATAGAAAGAAGCACACCGTGACACAGCGGAAAGCTAGTACGAGGGGCCTTGGCCTCCACCTGTCACTCCATGTACAAAATTTGAAGTCTAGACAATGAAACATGTTGGCCCATCCTGAATTGGTCTGCAAAATGCAGTTGTATTTAAACCTTGAGTAAGCTCACAATCTCGAATAAAACTGGCACATTGTATATGTGAGTCCTAACTCCATTTTAATTAGAGATATTCTTTATCTCATAACACCACTGGGTCTCTCTTTTTCTTTTTAATATACACATAATTATTTTCACCTCTACTATTTGTACTGGACACTCTTTCTTTTCCTTCTATAGGTGAGATAGCTACCAATGATGAGAAACGTGGACACAACTGGTGAGAACCTACCAGTAGCTCCTTTGGTGTAGCACACGTGAGGGGCTATCTCACCTACACACAATTTTTTTTTACATACATCTCCCGTTGGGGGTATACTTGGAAAGAGGTGTCGACAAATCGAAGTTTTTTATAAATACAAAATGTATTGTGGGCATTGAGGCTTGAATTAGACTGAAAGCATTTCTAAACCAGTAGGTGGGTAGAGGAAGTTGAACCTCCACTCTCAGTCCTACAAAAGAAAGTAGAGTATACCCCACATAATCAGGTCTATTGGTGTTTTTGGTTATTTGTGAGGGGAGGGCGACCTGATTAATTTCCCCCCTTTAGCTCCTAATTGTGATTGAATATCCTGAGAAACCTGCACACATGTTGAATGTATAACTGTCTTAGTTAAAGTCTTATAAAATGAGGTAGATCCCACTTTTAGAAGGCAAGTCTATGCCACAGTTCTCATTGAACTGTACTGAGCTCTTTGTACTTATGATTTATACGCTATGCTGCTAAATTGCCCCAATGATAATCTGTAACCTGCCCAAATGTAATATATAAAGCTTTGAACCTACAACTTTGTCTGTAATGCTTATTAAATGTTCCTCACCTGCCCTTGAGGGTAATGGCTCCAGTCAGGAAGCACCAAAGTCCATACTGGGACTACACAGCTCCCGGTCCTGGTTGTTGGTGTGCTCTATGAATGGTACATGAGATAGAGAAATTGAGCTGACACTTAACAGTATCCTTAACCAAATGCCGATGTTTGTAAAAAATGCTCCTAACAGCATTGCTATTGGCATAGAATATACTCAAAAAATATCATGTGGTTGTCAGTATTGGAGCATACTTTGGGTATTAGCAGTTGTTCCCTGTGTGTGTACCATCCTCTTGTCCTTACTTGCTTGAGCATTCTAATAGGGTAACCCCTATCAGTCAGTTGTTTGATCAAGCATCTGATTCATTGAAAAAAATATACATTTCTAGAGCAATTTCTGCATACTCTTAAGAGTTGGCAATGGGAAAAGTTGTCTTGCAGGCCCCTCGGGTGATGGGTGGAGTACATAAGTAGAGTTCTTCTCAATAGGTTTCCTAAACAATGAAGTAAATATAGAGCCTACCTCTACCTTAATGGTCAAGCCAAGACATGTTATGTTCATGTTATTGTTGTCCATAGTAAATTGATCGTCAGAGGAGCAGGAATTGATCAAATCAACAAACAATTTCAGTGATGTGTCATTCCTATCCCAAATCAGAAAAATATCATCCTCATAGCAGCGCCAGAAAGAGATATTCTGCCTGTAGAGATTTTGTTAACTGAAAAGATGTGTCTTTCCATAGTTATCCATGTAAGGATTAGTTACACCTGGAGAGAATCCCGTGCCCATTGCTACTACCTTTCTTTGCATGTAGTGTGAATCCAAGAATTGGGACGAAAATTATTTAATGCATTTTCTGTCACTTGTACCATGATAGAGGTGGTTACCCAATTGGGAGTCTCCCTGGTATCTAAGATGATTTCAACAACTCTAAGTGCCTCATGCTGCGCTACATGACAACAGTGGGATCATGATCTTGATGACATGAAACAAGATGGAGGACATTGTAAACACAACTCAAGTTAGCATAAGCCAAAACTGCAAAGCATTAAAATGAAAGGAAATCAGCTCTCACAGAAGGATACTTTATGATGATTTACCTATGTATTCTTTCAAAAGGGGATCTATATAAGGGACAAAGTGGTGAGGGCTACTATACCGGCTTTGGTTGCACCTACAATACATTCACAATAGGCACTCACACCTATTAAGGGCCACCACAAGTGTGGGAAATGCTTACTTGTAAATATTGTCTTGAAACTAAGTTTTTTGTACACAGAAATGTTAAACATGAACTCAGATCCTTTTCTAACTGTAATTCCAATACTGTAATCTATGCCATATGGTGCCCATGCTCCAAAACCTCCATTGCTTAAACAACTCAGAAAGTGAAAATTCGGATACTACAACATTGCAGAAGGCTCAAGTGTAAAACATCGGGAGCACATCTAGTGGAACATTTCGAACAGCATGGGCAAACAATGGAGGATATTAAATGGCTGATGGTGGAGGTGTTGAGATGTGATCTCTGAGGATGACATTTCTTCAATAAACTTTTGGAAGTAGAATGCAGATGGATTGAACAAGACCAATCCATACATTATGAGCTGAATATGCAGGATGAATGGGGTCAGTTTATCACTCACACAGTGAGTGGGTTAAAACACCCATCAGTTCAGCATGATGTATCCCAGAAATGTATACATAAGTAGGCATTGGCCACATTTTTTAGTTGTTTTCCATTTCTGGTAACATTGAATGAATAATTATTTATTCTCACTTTGAAAGCATTGTATTCCCTTTAAATTGCATGCACACTATGGTTCCATGGCTCCCTTCTTATGTAATTTCTGTTATGGTATATATCCTCCTTTACAAAGGAGCGAGTAGCTGTGTTTGCCCATCTTTTTTTTCCTCCTTGATACATTTATGTTCTTTGATGCATAAACACTCTGACGCATTCTAGTTTTTAGACACACCGACATCGTGATCCCTCTGTTAATGTGACCCCCTTCCTCTGCATAAGATCAGCGCTGAAATATTTAGAGTTTTTCCATACGCAGGGCTTCCGTTCATGTGACTTTCACCATGGAAAAAAAATCGGAGGCTCACTGTTTCGGAGAGCTCGTGTTTGCTATAGCTCCATATTAGCACATCTCAGGTAATTGCTGTTTGGTAAATTCTTGTCTTGTAGACCTTCATACGAGGGTACCCGTGGGGAGCATGACTTCAGGCAGGTTTCCCTCGGGTGGCTTCATGCAGGTGGCACATTCAACAAGAGGCTGGATTAAGATAGGTTAGGAGTGAGACGGGGTGGGGCTAATATCCGTGGAGTACTTTAGGAGATGGGGTGGGGGTTATCCCTTCCTGCTGCGTCTCGGTTCTGAGGCAGGAGGTCCATGAGAGGGGCGTGTTTTTTCTGTCAGTGGCAATCAGTCAAGTTAAGTGAGGAGTTTAAGTTTCACTGTCTAACCATGCTGTCTAAGGACAGTGATTTGGCTTGCAAAGCCATTAGAATGTTGTGTGTGGTGGTAACTGCTAGCAAGTAACACATCTGTGGCATAGGTTCTCTGCAATGACGCAAATATGGGAGATAAACCAATAGGTCCTAAAGAGACGGATCATTACAGTTATCCTTATGTGAGTGGGACTGTGAGAATGCCTGGCCATGGGAAACAAAATATTATCCGGTAGTAGGGGTCTTCCATAAGTTGAAACCCAAATCTCATCCTGATTCACACACCTGTCGGACCCACTTCTCCTGCTCACATTCTGTGGTTACTTCCTGTAAGTTTTTTATTTTAAGTATCAGCAGCAATGAGTAACATGCTTGAAACAGCATCAATCACAAAATCGAATGAATGGCCTCTGTTGAATGTGCATGATTCAAAAGCAAGGTTCCTTGCCATCTCCTCCGCATAGCGCTTTCCAGCAGTTACAAAGTTCAATTCGCTCCTGCTTGTTGCACATTTAACCACAGCTATTTCAGCGGGCAAATGCAGAGCACTAAATAGATCTATCACATCAGTTCGATTTCTGATTGAGAGCCAGAAGAGGTCATAAATCTCTCTCGGATCACAAAAATCCAAAATCATTGACCAGGCCAGACTCGTACTGACTATCAGAATGGGTAGGAACGCTTAATTGTTAAGAGACACAGCATCCTACAAGTAAGGGTGATCAGTTCAACCATCTGTGTGGAATTTCCTTTGCACAAACAGGAAGCTTCCACTACATCTTGATGGGTGTACACAGCGTTATTTGCTCTAAGAAGAGTAGTCCACAGACATGTATAGTCAAGGTCTTCTGTAGGGATGTCTCAAATATTGGTTCGTAATTCGATACAAAATTCAGTCATATCGAGACAGTCATGGTCAACACTGTAATCATCTTCACTGGACCTAGGCAAAGCCACGAGTGTAGTAAGATTGCGACAATTATAGCATTTTAATGTATTATTGTCAACAACAAGGATCACATGCTCATGCCTAGTGGGCCTGCTATTTGCCATGTGTTATGTTCTTGTGCATGTTAAAAGAATCTCTACACAATGGGGAACCTTCGTGGTAACAATGCCTTCACACTGCTGAATGCTGACACCAAATGGAGCCACCAAAGTGCAATTACCAAATTACCAAAGTATGGTAAAGAAGTAGGCTATAGGATGTCTAGCTTCATTGTGGGGCTGTGCCAATACAGACAGGGCACACCCTTTATGCTCCTAACATTACAAAACAAAAGGCCTGATTTAGATCTTGGCAGATCTGGTCCTGTCGTCACTTTTTAGATGGTTTCACCACCCACCTACTTGTAGGCCTGCCTGCACTATTTAGATGTTAGCATGTCCATAGATGAAAGACCGCCCGAGTGTCGCCGACTCCACCAGGAATTTTCACTCACATCGACGGGAGTCCATTCAAGATTATCACCGGGCCAATCACGATGTGCCCTTTCGTTGAGGAAACTGTGGCAGGGATATCACCTATTTTGAGTTGGTGGAATCAAAGGAAAAGAGGCAGAAACGTACCTTTTTTTCTGTTTTCCACTTCTGTTTCCATATCGAACCTCATTGTCCAGGTCCTCCCTGTGCTGCTACTAGATAACCACAACGCTAATCAACTCTGTTGTCGCAAGGATCTAAGGTAAGCTTCATTTACACTTGACTTACTATGAATAGTGTGTTAACAATTACTTTAGTCTCATGTATTTTTAAATTGCTCTTACATGCATTTTTTTATGTCTGTTATATATTATTGTACATTTTACAACTTGTCAAGGTAAAAGGAACAGACTTGTATTGACACTTAAGAACATTTTTGTTATTGTGGTGGTTGTGGGTGTTGTGCTTGTGGTACCTGTGGGTGTGCATTTAGTTGTGGGTGTGCGTTGTTTCTGTGCTAAGCAATATGTAAGAAAAGGGGCATAACACATTACCTACATATATTTTAGAAGCAAACATAACATATATAAGCATTGACACATAAATCAGTAGTACTTACTAGTCCACACTCCACCAGGGATTCACTTTGTCAGTACACCGCAGCTAGGACAGTTCGAGTACAATGGAGAAATCTAAATAGGCTCAACACAAATCCTCTGACCTGATGGCGATAGAGTGCTGTTAGCTAGCAGAGGAGTTCGTCGACTTGAAAACGGTGCATCCCTTATGCGATGGGAAACAGTTATTGTGTTTTTATCCAGGAGCCTAAATCGATATTACTATTTTATGCCCTTGTTCGGTTATAATCAATAATATCCATACAACGGCATAATAATCATATCCATATTCAGTCGTAGCACATGCTGTCACATTAAGAAATGCTACTTCCCCGGCCCCCTAGAAAGCACAACGAGTTCTCTAAACAATCCAAACCTCCAGCAACCTGGGAAATCCCCCTTGCTTTTGTTTTGATTTCATCCTGTAAAGCACTGTAAGAACGGCCAGTTCTTAGTGACATCTTTATTGACGTCTTATGTCCAACCTTACGTCAAACTCGGCACCTTTCAGGTATAAATATACCAACGTTGCCTTAAGCAAACACACGGTGGTGGTTTTGGAGCAGAGCAGCTATCTACTTGCCCGAGAGCCCAGCTGATGCGAGAGCCCACGGACGCTGCCCCTCCTCTTTGACGCACTGAGAGAGACGCTGTCTTTTCTCCTGCCGAGAAATCCAGCTCCGGTGTTTCCAGATACCTTCGCGGGTTACTGGGATATCGAGTCCTGAGAGAGAGATACCAGACCTCCTGCTTTCTATTACCCAGGTACGGAGCTGACTAAAACCTTAGAGAGAATTCTTGCTTCAGATTCTTGGCAAAAACAAACTTAACTTAAACTGCTACTTACTTACTCCTTCCCACGTATTAGGCTTAGGTCAGGTACACCGAGGTAGGCGTATTTAGAAGCACCAGTTGAGTACGTTAGTCAATGTATATAAGTATGTATATATTTTATCTATTTTAAAGTATCATATGGCTAAGAAACCATATCAATGCTTTTACAGTATTATTTCTTAATCCTCCTTTTACTGTACGCACTTTACTTTACTATGAGTATTGCAATTGTGGCAATTCATTTATCTTGTATGCGGAAGAAGACTACTCAATAAATTACACCTTTTATTGAAAACGCCCGTCTCTCTTTTCTCTGCACTCTGGTGAAACTAAGTATGCACACTTGACTGAGCGAAATAGCTATCTATTGTTTTCACATGCCAACTACGATCTTCCAGCCAAGCCCTCGCCACGGTACCTCGCATCAACAAGACCACCATGGGAGGCAGATCCTTCTCATACCTGGCTGCTAAAACATGGAACTCACTCCCCGCTTACCTTCGCCTTACCCAGAACCATCTAGCATTCAGAAAGCTACTTAAAACGTGGATATTTGACAAGTAATCCTCCTCCCTTCTAAGAGCCTTGAGACCCTCTGGGTATGTAGTGCGCTATATAAATTCTATGACTTGACTTGACATGACTCTAGAGATACACTCTTATTCTGAGAGAGCAAAGTTGTCATGTTATATGGTTGTCAGAAGCTAATCCCTTCTTGTCTATCCAGGGAGGTTAAACTCCTCCTCGTTTATTCGAGAAAGTTTCTAGTGACCTCTGAGCTAGCTGGCAAAAACTTAAGTCTAATATAGTCAGTAAAGACCTAGATAACCTCAGTCCTACGTCTACACTACTGAATATATTATTCCAATGCGCAGAGCCTATTGGGAATATAGGAACTACACTACATGGCGCCCAACGTTTGGTAAGGCGATAAATCTAACGCAAGACGTTAGAGTAACTCAGTCGTGCTTTTTCACACAGACCCTTTTTCCCGTAAATACTCCAAAAGACGTCTGGAGTGGGTAAAAGGTTAAAATCCGCCGGAACTTAGTAGAAAGAGATTTCTATGTATAGTTTTTGGTATAGTCAACGTTGAAGGATACAGTGTTCCAAAATATTGTGCACCTAATCTTTGTTTCCTTGAAACTTGATCTGCAACAAAAACCTTTCTGTCAATAAAATTGTCAGAAAGTGAAGACGAAAGGGAGGCAGCTAGAATAGCAGCTCGTCTCCTAGCGGATGACACGAGTCTCCAAGAAAATGACCCGAGTGTTATACTCATTCTGGTCAACATAAGGAAAACCATAACTCTCAAACTTATAGAAAACGGACTAACACCGAGAGGTGGAATCGTCGTATTCGTAATTGAGGCTCATGAATATCGGCAGACAGAGGTATTCTATTCATGCATAAACTTTCCAGCAGCAAACGCTGTCACACATGACTTCCACTATTACAAAATAGAGGAACCTCCGGATGAATACACCCCTTTCGAGGAGGTGGAAATCCCACTAAAATACCAAGAGCACCTGCTCTGGTTTAAAGGCGCCCTAAAACATAATAATCACATCATCAGGCTCGGTCCACTAGGTAGACCAGGAGCAACGTGGCCGGTTCTAGCCAGCTACACACCACATCTCGACATCGAAAAAATGTCAGTACTAGAACTTTTAGCCCAGCTAAAACAACTGATTAAAATACATAGACAATTAGTCCAATATGTAATACGGACTACAACAGTCCAACCAGCTATTAACATTCCACGAATGACCCCTCATCAGGGGAACACAAACAAAATTACACCACAGAACATACAATCCTGTCTTGGTAAAACACCTGCAAAACGGGAACAAATTCCATTCTGGTTAGCACAAAAAATTACTCAAATAGAGGCAGTATTTCCGGATACTACCCCTACTGAGAAACACAGAATTCTGACTATCTGCCTTCCAATGGGGATCGCACCACATGTGGAGGACTGTGACACATGGTGTTCCGTCCATGGCGGTAATACCAGACGTGCTAAGACAGATTCAAAATGAATACGGTCCAGAACCTGCTTTAACTCTGGGTATGAAATTACTGAAAGACTTCAAGCAGGTCTCGGCTATATTATTAGCCAACATAAAAGGAGAAGCAGCATCTGTGGCGATCCGCCAGAAATTGAAAGAAACAGATATAGCAGACCAACCAATTGAACTTGCCAGAATCATAGAAAAATCCTATGAAGAACTAGGTAGAGATCGTTTGGGTGGGAAACCAGTAAAACCCCAACCAACTGAAAATCCTGAAAAATATTTATTAAAAATAATATAAAAACTCCAAAAAAGAACTGGGATGGAAATAAACAATCCACTCCTAAAGAAAAAAGATTCCAGTCCAGAGGAAGGTCTCCTCGGCGGAGAGAAAGATCTCCGGACCAAGGACACAAGTCTCCCCATAGGGAGCCCTCTGAGAAAAGATACAACCTTAGAAATAGGGATAATCTGAAGAAACCTGATAGATATCAAGATATTGATACACGTCCCTCTCGATCTTTTCAGACTTCCTCGCAGAAATCGGAAAGAAGAGGACGGTCAGAACACAGGGAAGAGCACGTCATGTCCAAAGACAAGGAACCTGCTCATCAAAGTAAAAAATTACAATTTCCAAGAAAGAAGGTAGCCAGCATTAAAATAGTTAAACATGCCGAGGATACTGAGGACACAACTGAAAAACGGAGAGTGGGCCCAGACAATGCTAGACAGCGCAGCAGAAGTGACCATAGCTCGCAAGATCCTGATGAATCATCTGGAGACAGTGGACACGAATGAATACATTCAGGTGGAAACTGCAGATACCCGAGTTAGCAAACCTCATAAAATATACGAAATAACATTACGTATAGAGGGAGATAAGACTAGGAAAGTAAGGGGTCTATTTTGGGATAATCTTTCCAAAGGCTATGACATCCTTTTAGCTGAGAAAGACTGGCCACCAGAGTTTGTCAGGGAGTGCCCTCATGGCGAAGAAATGATTATACCTGCCTTCTCAAATCATATTCCAATTCATAAAAGATATACATATGCAAGAAAATGGGCAGTAGCCCAAGCTCCTGCATTATACAAAAATCACGTAGGATGGGATGAGGACTCTCCTCCTCACAAAATCCAGTTAAAATGTCAACCAACTGCACAGAGGCAGTACCCAATTAAGCAAGAAGCTAAAAAGAAAGTCAGGGAGATCTTAGATCAACTTGAATACCACGGGGTGATTGAAAAATGCACCTCTCAAATGAACAATCCTTTGTTTCCTGTCTCCAAGCCAGACGATTCATATCGTCTAGTTTTGGACTACAGACATCTTAACTCATGTTGCAAAACATTTGCAGTACAAAATTCACACAGTGCAGCACTAATGAATAACATTGTGTGCAAAAAATACAAAACAACATTAGACATCTCTAATGGATTCTTTTGTCAAAACATAGCACCTGAAAGCAGGTATTTGACCGCTTTCTCAATAATGGGGTGACAGTGAATTTCTGTCGACTCCCACAGGGATTCAAGAATAGCCCAGGATTATTCTCAGCAAGAGTAACCGAGTTACTACAAATATATGATGATGAGGCATTATCATATGTCGATGACATCTATCTCACAGATGATGACTTGGACACTCACTTGAAAAGAGTGAACACCATAATACTTGGGTTCGCAGCTGAGGTTTACAAATTCAACTTTAAAAAGTCACGAATTGCCCATCTAACTGTCCTGTTTTTAGGATATGAATTATCAAGTGAAGGCAAAAGCCTAGCGGACAATTTCTTAGAGAAATGTGCTGTCCTCCAAGCACCAAAAACGCTGAAGAACTTACAATTAATACTAGGTTTCCTGAATTTCGGAAGAACTTACATTCTAAATTATGCAGAGAGGGTTAAACCTCTCTAAGAATTAATAAAACCAGATTTTAAACCAATCAATTGGACTCAAAAACACACAGAAATTTTGAGATCATTTCAAACAGACATGTTAGCTAAAACAAAATTACAAACTCGCGATAACACACGCAACCTTGTAATCCGAGTCATCCCAGGAAGATGCGGATTCACGTACCTGACCTCTAATGAGGGAGAAATGGTACCAATAGCTTACAAATCACACTTGTACACACAAACTGAAAAAACATTCAGTCTTTCGGAAAATGTTGTAAATGCGGTTCAAACAGCTGTAGCAAAAGAAAGAGACCAAGCCCAAGCAGAAGGATAACTGTTTTAACAGCAGAATCTGCCTTTGAGTCATTAACAAGCCCACACAATTTAACAATCGTGGCATTAGATCCAAAATGGATACAATGGAAAAACTCTCTTGCTACAGAAAAAGTGAAATACTATTTTGATCCGAACATGAAAAAACTGAAAGATCTAACATATGAAAAAGAACATCCTCTGCCAATCAAAATTCTGCCCATACAACTTTACGCCTGTGTAATATATACAGACGGATCTGCTCAACCCTCAGTTTGGGGAAAGCAAGCTTACAATGCTACGTGCGAGGTTGTTAAATGCCGGTGGCACGGAGGTAAATTGAGACCACTGGTAACTATGTCTCAATCTGTAAAAGACAATTCAGGTCAACAAACTGATTTATTAGCTTTAAAAATGGCACTCGAAATTGCCGATCGCAAATTCCCGACACTAATAGTGTGCGATTCGCATTACTGCGTCAAATCCTACAATAATGACTTGCAGAACTGGGTTCAAAACGATTACAAAGATGACACAGGTGCCACAATAAAGCATAAGAAGCTTTGGGAACAGGTAGTTCTTTTGCAGAAAGAACTACGAAAGACTCACGTGATCCATACACTGAGTCATCAGCGTGATGGCGTTCGCGCTGCAGGGAATTCATTGGCGGAAACAGCCACAGTGGAAGCAACTAAACAGGCTTCCGTAGCCACAAAAAAGCGTTCAGAAAAATACATAGACGGGGAAACCATGCTGGCGGTAAAAACGCCTTCAAAAGGCGACCGTGCAGCATTACCCGTGAACTATCCACTCAATTATACATACATAATCGATGCAAACTCCGTTCCTTTTGCTCGAATCCCTGGAGTGGGGGATAGAGTGATTCCAAACACGAACAGGAGAATCTTCTTGATCCAAGAAGCACATATGGGATTAGGTCTAAGGCATCAGATGATCAAAGAATCTCTGACAGAATTACAATCAGAATACTGGTGGCCGGGGATGAGCCTGCAACATTACAAATTTGTAATGAGCTGTCAAAACTGCAACAGAGATCGCAGTGGCGAACCGGCCGGAGTAGTGCCAGGACCCCAATTAGAGAGCATAAGGCGATCTATACGCATAATCAAACAGGAAAATGCGTCCCATTGTATATTATTTAAGACTAAATTCACTTAAAATGTGGCCCCAGCGCTCGGCTGACGCCAGAACTGTTATAAAATATTTGCGAGTTTTTATCGGCACATACGCAATTGGCATGCTACATTCTGACCAGGGTCCTGCTTTTAGCTCTCGAGCTTATAAGGAGGCCATGACCAACATGGGCATTGCATTGCGGTACTCTTGTCCCTTCCATCCTGAGGGAAATGGGATTGTGGAAAGAAAAAACCGGGACATAAAGCAATCTATAACGGCGAGGGTATTAGGTTCGGGTGATGGGTGGGTCCAACATTTAACAAGTGTCCAACGTAGTCTTAATAATCTGCAAAGAAATTCTCTGAAAGGTTTCAGCCCGTACGAACTATTGTTCCGGACTAGAATGCATATTCAGGACTTAGATAGTCAGACTTCAGTGGTAGAAGAAAAATGCTTTGATATCAAAGATCGTTTGGCTATTTTACAGAACTTAAATGAAACAAGAAAAGACCTGAGCAATGTAAAGTTAAAATAGCAGCCAACAGCCACTGAAGATAAACCACCTGTCCCAGCAAGGACTGTCTGGATTCCAAAAATTGGGGATCTGGTCAGAGAGAAGATCGTGGTGAAGAAGGAATTTGGGCCTTCTTACAGAAAAGCAGTACCTGTCTTGGCTGTCAGCAGAACAGGATCAGTTGTACTACCGCCCCTTGCTGGTAAAAAGGAGAACCGAGTTGTATCCATCGACCTGGTAAAACCACAATCATGTGGCCAATAATAAGTAGTAGGCCTAGTGGACTCCCAAGATGTAGCAGAGTACCAAAACTTGCTACAATACAAGAGGTTCAAACTGAGAGACTAATCACATTCGATAAACCTACAGTGAATAAAAAAGGACTATGCAACAATGCCATGGAACTTGTGCCTCTTGAAATCCAAATTGCAACAGTTCGTCAAGAAACACCTGTCTACAACGATGTAGCCTCAGACTATCCTAATGAAACAAAGAAAATTAAAAAAGCAAATGAAAACCCGGAAGCGATTCCAACAATTAACAGAACTGCATCTGGCTACTTCATCAATTTCGATGACGTTTCTGAGGATCCAAGCGAGCCTGAAGAACAGCCAACAACAAAAACTTTTAAAGACAAAGTAACAGAACTCTTTCATCAACTCAAAGAAACCTATCTGATTTCTCCATGGATTGAATTTTGGATTGTGTTAGGTGTACTTTTCCTCCTGCTTTGGCTCATCATGGTTCTTTGTTTGGGAAAAATCATTGAGGGAAAATACAGTACAATGGACACAGCAAGTCAGAACATCAACTTGGTCCTAAAGCCTCACAAGTCATCTCACATCGAGAAAAGAGAACTATCATCAGTGAATGTCACAGCCAATCCAATACCCGGTGGGGTAGCATGGGACAAAACAGATTACGAAATCTATGGCCCGGTCGAGCTCTTGAAATATCCACACCAGTTTAAGGTTTCTTTAAGTGACTTTGTAAAACCGAGTACATTCTCTGATGATTGGGACTTTGAAAGTATTAATGATATGATGTCAGATTTAGTAATGTCAGCAAAATTTAAAGAACATGATTATTTACAGGGTTCATCAAATTATGAAGAAATGTACTGCTACAACCACTTTGCACATCATTACTTGCATAAATCTGCACAACCTAGAAATGTTTTTAATTATAATCAATGGGAACATTGTGCAACTCCACCGAAAGGTAGTTCAAAAACATTTTTCGGGAAATTCCCATACTTTTCAGGGTTTAACACAAGTGATGCAGAAACGTTTTATTTCAAAATGTTAAATAAGACAGGAATGAAAACAATGCTGACAAATACTAAATTGATTTATTCAGAAACATTTTATGAAAAATTGACTACATTTGGTTTTGATTTCTCGAAAAATAAGATTGAAACAAAAACCATCTGGGGTACCAAAGATTGGCAGGTCCAAGGTATAGAATCATTATTTAGAGCCTGCATGATCCCAGAACAAATTATATTCTTGAATGACACAATTCTACAGACAACCTGTCTTGGCCTAGCCAAAATTAAAGACTTAAACAAACCGTCTATTCCAAAGCCAACACCTGACAGTAATAGCACTACAAATACGAGAAATTGATCGTATTAATTTGGAAAAATCATTTTCTGTTGTGGACAATGGGTTAATGACTCTGGCCTCCAGGATATATTCACTGGACAGTATTGTATCCTCTGCTATTGATATCATAGAGCAGGACTTACTAATGTTACAACACGGTCAGTCCCAATTACGTTCTATTGTACAGCTTGGCTGGACGTTGCAAAATCTGCGTTCAGGCTATGTGCCCTGGCGTTTAATCAACACAACGTCATTATTCTCTATCTTTAACCTTACTGATACACAAATCAGTTTGGCACAGAAAGGAGCAGAATATACGATTCTGAGCATTGAAAAACTTGAGAGATTACCATTGACAATGTCAGAAAGACCGGTCATTGAATGGATAATACATGGAATAATCACAATTCCGATAACAACTTTCCAATTTAAATACTGTCAAGAGTATATACCAGCGGGCCAGTATGGAAGGTTGGGTAAAGGGTACATTAAGTCATCATGGAAATTACCTTACACACACACATGTTATAGTGAAAAGAAACAGCATGTATTTCTTAGTGGAAAAAATTGCAAACAATCACTAAGCGGTATACTTCTGTGTCAAGATATTGACCTGCATGGGGCCTGTGAGGGGACTTCAAATAACCTTTCATGTCACCAGCATGGCACACCTGCAACTCGAATAGAGCCATTCTTTAGACGACTTTCTAACGGGAGTTATATTCTAATAGTGGACCACAGCTGTTGTGGCATGGTGCCAGGAAAAGCTTATCTAGTGAGCGTTAGTTCCATGGTCACTTGCTGTATGCAAGTATTGTATCCAAACAGCACTCCATACATGGAGGCAAAAATGTGGCCTTCTTTGAATATCTCTTCTATTCGAATTGATACTTTAAGCAGAATAAAGTCTGTCCTTTTACAGACAACGGTGCCCTTGACGTCATCAAAAGAAACGTATGATCTGCAAGTCGCAAGGACAACGGCAGAGATACATACCCTTTTATCAACAAATTGCCCTGTGCATTTCGTAGAAATGCTAAGCCAAATCCTAAATATATCTGATACCAGTGGTATCCCACATATATTTAAGACAATTTTATCGGGACTGTTATCACCCTTCGAAACAGTTCTGGGCATTTTTCCTAATTTTTCCATTCTGTTGGGACTCGTAGCAGGCGTTTTATTTTTGCTACTACTGCTTCTATATGGCAAGCCAAGCCACAGACAAGACTCCAGCAACGATGGAAGAAACGATCCTAGCTATACGCTATCGGGACCGCATAACTAAAGTCCTTGGATTAGCCTGGCTAAGAGATCTGAATATGACCTGGATTCTTTCATTCAGACCCATCTGGCAGAATTGCATCTTACCTGTGCTTCGATGTATGCTATGCGGAGAAGAATGCGTGTTGGACGTTTGTCTTACACTACCATCAGCAGTACCAATGGATACAGATACTTTGCTGAGTCAGGTAACGGCTCATACATCGTGTTGTCCCCAGCGGCTACCCATCCTGATGACGGCATTCGTTGAGACTTCACCACTACGATTTGGGGGTAGTGAAGTACGAGATGAGAGCATCATCACCCAGGTACGACCTTCTGTGAGCATTGCTGATCCTGACATCGATGATAGCAATCATTCTCACGACTGCACAGTTGCGGCATTTTCAAACTTGGTCGAACTTTCACCTGAAGCGGTAGACCACTTTTTTGAAATTCTGTCTGAAATGATGTTCTCCCCTGAACAAAAAGAATAACTTTTTAAGCAAACGAGCACACAGCGTTCCCTGAACTCTGTATTCGGCCTTCAGCTTTGATAAACAAAAGCTACTTAACATATTTGGAACTATATATTTTTTTCACTCTCTCCCGTGAAAGCAAAATTATTTTTTTCCCAATTCCAAAATATTTACCTTTTTTCTGGCACATGTACTCTGCTTAAAGTATTTATTTTATTTATTTAAAGTATTTATAGAGCGCTCTGCAACCCTACGGGCATCCTGGCGCTGTGTTCATATAGCTAATAAACGCTGTGCATCATGGGCAGAAGGGAGATCATGAGTTGGAGTTAGATTTTGGGGAAGAGTCACGTTTTCACCTTTTTTCGGAAGGCCATCAGATCATCTGTTTTCCTGATATCGATAGGTAGTCTGTTCCACAGATGAGCTGCCGCTATGCTGAAGGCTCTGCCACCGCATGTGCTTTTCCTAATCCTGGGTATGCTGATGAGGTTGGATGAGGAAGACCGAAGGGACCGAGTGGGTTCGTACCACTTAAATTTGTTTTGAAGTGGTCGGGGGCCCATCCCATGCACTGCCGTAAACACAGTGCATAGGGATTTAAAGAGGATCCTCTGATGTACAGGTAGCCAGTGTAAATCGGCCAGAGCAAGGGTGGTAGAGGATCTTCGCTCTCGGGAGAGTGCCAATTTTGCTGCAGCCGCCTGGATGCTCTGAAGTCTGGAAATCAGATAAGCAGGGGATTCCAGTAGCAGAGCGTTACAGTAATCCAGGCGGCTGAGAATGGTGCTCCTAACTATGGTAGCTCTGACCTGTGTTGGTAAGAGGGGTAGTAGCTTTCGAAGTCCTCGCATTAAGGCGAAGCAGCTACTTACTTGCTTATTAACATTGGTCTCTAGGCTCAGGCTGTCATTGAAGCTGACTCCAAGGTTCCTCACTGATTTTACTGGGGTCAGTGACTCCCCTGGCTCTAGAGGCCAAAAGTCCGTGGGTAGACTTCTGGTGATTTTACCTACTTTACAATGTAGTATTTCGGTTTTGTCACTATTAAATTGTAGTGAGTTCTGATTTAACCAGGATGACATTTCCAGCATACAGGTGTGAAAGGTCTCAAGTGAGTCTGCGTGGGCCCCATCAAGAGAAATCATCAGTTGCGTGTCATCCGCATAGTTGATCACGCTGATGCCATGAGCCTTGATGATGCCCAGCAGGGGTTGCATGTATATATTAAAAAGTATTAGGCTGATTGCCGACCCCTGTGGGACCCCATATGGAACTGTGACAAACTCAGACTGGTACGGAGGGATTGCTACTGCCTGCCATCTGTCCATCAGATAGGAGTGAAACCAGTCGAGCGCCGCTCCCCCCACTCCAATGCTTTTCAGTCTTGTCAGCAAAATGTCGTGACTCACCGTGTCGAATGCGGCGGACAGGTCTAGCAAGATTAAGATTGCTGATTCTCCCCTGTCCGCCCTCATTCGTAGATCGTCCAGGACCGTCAGCAAAGCTGACTCGGTTCCATGAGCTGGCCTGAAACCGAATTGCTCCTCTTCAAGGATGTTGTTAGTTTCTAAGAAGAGGGCTAGAGACCTGCTAACAAGCCTCTCCATGATCTTGATTGGGTATGGCAGGAGCAATATAGGTCGGTAGTTTTTGTGACAATTCGGATCTAGATTTGATTTCTTCAGTAGGGGGGTGACAACCGCCAGTTTCCAATCTTTTGGTACCGTGCCTGTGTTAAAGGATTGGTTACACAGCTGCTGAAGTACTGGAAAGAGTTCATCCCTGAACTCCTTTCCTATTTTATGAGGTAAAGGGTCCAAGGGGGATCCTGATGATATATTAAGGGCTGTTCTTGTAAATTCTTGTTCTGTCGGGGTCTCGAAGTTCTCCAAGATGGCCTTTGGAGTGGGGCATCTTACATTTTCGTCGCTCTTCTCCCTTTTCTCAGCATTACTATTGTTCTGCACTAGAGGGATGGGGACCTCCTTCATACCCTCGATGATTTTGGTGATTTTTTCCTGAAAGAAGGATGCTAGACCATCACATAATTCTTGTGAGGGCTTGATTTGGCTATTAGAACACTCAGGATGAGACAGCTCTTTGACTATCCTAAAGGTGTCACGAGATTTGTTTGAGCTGTTTCGTATCAGGTCTGCGAAGTAGTTCGCTTTGGCTAAGGTGATCTCTTGTTTATACTCCACAATTGTCTGCCTCCTGATATTATAGAAGGCCGTGTGTAATTGATCGTTATCCCACAGGTTAAAATCTCCCAGTACCAACAGTCTGCTGTGTGAGATTGACATGTTGTTAATGACAGTGATCAATTCCTGCTGTTGTATTGCATTGATATGCCCCGGTGTTCTATAGCAGATTAAGCTCGTGAGGCAATGGCCTGAGTCATGTCTTATTGATATCCCGAGAACTTCGGCACATGAGACCGTATCAATATCCAATGTTGCAACATTTAACTCCTCCCTGAAAATAATTCCTATTCCTCCCCTTTTCCCTTAGTCCTTGGTTTATGGACAATCTTATATCCTACTGGACATGCCGGCCTCAGTTCTGATTCCATTCCCACCGCTGTCCATGTCTCGGTTAGAAATAGAATGTCCAGGTTGTGGGATTCGATCAGTAGCTGTATTTCGGTGGCATGTTTCGGGAGGGATCTGACATTTAGTAGTCCACTGATTAATTCTCCCTTGGTGGTGTGCTTATATCCAGCATGCTTTAGCAGGATACGCCTGTTGTCTGGAATCTGATCGAGTTTAGGTAATGATTCAAGTGGGAGGGGGTTTATATGTGGTAAACGCCCTAGGCAAACGGGGCAAGGGATCTTGTCCTCAGATATTATGTTTGGGGCTAGGCGTGGGCAGGTGGCTCTGTCAGCCAGTGGATCCAGCAGCATTAGTGCTTCCCTACTGTATCTGTAAGCCTCGAGGTCCGGAGACGATCGGTCAGGGGGGGTTGCCCTGAGCCCGGACTCTGCGCGGACGAGCGCAGACGAGCTTGCCTTAAGCGCGCCTTCGGCGCGCAAACGTCGCGCCCGCTGCGCTCGTCCGCTGCGCTTCCGATAGATACACGTCCTTTAAGGAAGTGCGAGTAGGTGGGAAAAGGGGGCGTGGCTGGTGTTAGTGGGCGTGCCTTTGATTCCGGCCAATGGCGTCCGGTCTCTGGAAACCACCCGCCCGCGTCAGCGTTCTGCTCGCTGTGTGGGGAATAGTGCCTTAAGTCCGATTAAAAGCAGTTTTGCACAAATTATACAAAGTTAAAAGAACTTTCTCACGTGTCCCTGCTCCCGGCTGTGCCTCCGGAGGATCAACTACAAACATAGCGCTCGTAGTCAGCGCGCGTTTTATGTCAGGTAAGGGGGCGTGGCTGGTGTTAGTGGGCATGCCTTTGATTCCGGCCAATGGCGTCCGGTCTCTAGAAACCACCCGCCCGCGTCAGCGTTCTGCTCGCTGTGCGGGGAATAGTGCCTTAAGTCCGATTAAAAGCAGTTTTGCACAAATTATACAAAGTTAAAAGAACTCTCTCACGTGTCCCTGTCCCCGGCTGTGCCTCAGGAGGATCAACTACAAACACAGCGCTCGTAGTCAGCGCGCGTTTTATGTCAGGTAAGGGGGCGTGGCTGGTGTTAGTGGGCGTGCCTTTGATTCCGGCCAATGGCGTCCGGTCTCTGGAAACCACCCGCCCGCGTCAGCGTTCTGCTCGCTGTGTGGGGAATAGTGCCTTAAGTCCGATTGAAAGCAGTTTTGCACAAATTATACAAAGTTAAAAGTACTCTCTCACATGTCCCTGCTCCCGGCTGTGCCTCAGGAGGATCAACTAAAAAGTAGAACTATTCTTAGAGAACAGAGCTTCTATTTTTAGGACCTCTAGAGACAATATATTACCTCAGTCTCTAGCACATTTACAGCAACTGTATTTATATGTGATGGAACGGTCTCGACCTTCTTTTCTGTATTAAGAGCCGTTTCATGTGTAAATTTCGCAAATCGTTCAGCTAATCATATATAAGCATCGTTTTAACTGAATGATTACACTGCTTGAAAAGCGTACAGTACCAATATCATTTTCATGTATTTCACATACACCATTTCAAATGCAAAAAATATATTTTGGTGTGGGTTGGAATACACATGCACCTATAAATGTTTACTATTGCTTAGTTTTAGTAATGATGGACATTAGATCGTGGAGTGGGTATTTTGTTTTTATCCAGGAGCCTAAATCGATATTACTATTTTATGCCCTTGTTCGGTTATAATCAATAATATCCATACAACGGCATAATAATCATATCCATATTCAGTCGTAGCACATGCTGTCACATTAAGCAAGGCTACTTGCCCGGCCCCCTAGAAAGCACAACGAGTTCTCTAAACAATCCAAACCTCCAGCAACCTGGGAAATCCCCCTTGCTTTTGTTTTGATTTCATCCAAGAACTCCTGTAAAGCACTGTAAGAACGGCTAGTTCTTAGTGACATCTTTATTGACGTCTTATGTCCAACCTTACGTCAAACCCGGCACCTTTCAGGTATAAATATACCAACGTTGCCTTAAGCAAACACACAGTGGTTGGTTTTGGATCAGAGCAGCTATCTACTTGCCCGAGAGCCCAGCTGATGCGAGAGCTCACGGACGCTGCCCCTCCTCTTTGAGGCACTGAGAGAGACGCTGTCTTTTCTCCTGCCGAGAAATCCAGCTCCGGTGTTTCCAGATACCTTCGCGGGTTACTGGGATATCGAGTCCTGAGAGAGAGATACCAGACCTCCTGCTTTCTATTACCCAGGTACGGAGCTGACTAAAACCTTAGAGAGAATTCTTGCTTCAGATTCTTGGCAAAAACAAACTTAACTTAAACTGCTACTTACTTACTCCTTCCCACATATTAGGCTTAGGTCAGGTACACCGGGGTAGGCGTATTTAGAAGCACCAGTTGAGTACGTTAGTCAATGTATATAAGTATGTATATATTTTATCTATTTTAAAGTATCATATGGCTAAGAAACCATATCAATGATTTTACAGTATTATTTCTTAATCCTCCTTTTACTGTACGCACTTTACTTTACTATGAGTATTGAAATTGTGGCAATTCATTTCTCTTGCATGAGGAAGAAGACTGCTCAATAAATTACACCTTTTATTGAAAACGCCCGTCTCTCTTTTCTCTGCACTCTGGTGAAACTAAGTATGCACACTTGACTGAGCGAAATAGCTGTCTATTATTTTCACACGACTCTAGAGATACACTCTTATTCTGAGAGAGCAAAGTTGGCATGTTATATGGTTGTCAGAAGCTAATCCATTCTTGTCTATCCAGGGAGGTTAAACTCCTCCTCGTTTATTCGAGAAAGTTTCTAGTGACCTCTGAGCTAGCTGGCAAAAACTTAAGTCTAATATAGTCAGTAAAGACCTAGATAACCTCTGTCCTACGTCTACACTACTGAATATATTATTCCAATGCGCAGAGCCTATTGGGAATATAGGAACTACACTACACAGTCTGTCGATGCGCACAGCGGTTCTACTAGCACATATCTATATACGGGAGGGAGGATACCCTCAGTTCGGCAGAGTACTTGGATACTCTGCCGTAGATGGCTTACAGGAGTCCCATTAAAATCTAAATCAGGCTCAAAGTCTTTTTTATTATCTGATATTTCTAGAGCCAAGGCATGGTGGAGGTGTTTTCTCAACTTGGGGAAGGCATTCAAACGTTTGTTGTCCCAAGGTCCGACACATCTTTATATATAAGCCTCTGTTGAGGCTTTGCCACTAGCGGAAAGTTAGACAGTAGCTCACCATTCCCAAAAACATCCTTACTTCTCATTGGGTGGTTGGGGGATTAATTTTCAGCATTGTGGAGACTTTCCTAGTGCCTTTTTTTCTATATGATTTCCCAAATAAAGAACCTCTCTTTGTAAGAACTGCAATTTCATAGATAACACTTTATGTCTGTTCTCTGCCAAGTGATTCAACAGGGCAATGGTGTCTTGCTTACATGCACCTTATGTTGTCGATGCCACCAATAGGTCATCGATCAACTGGACCAAGACTGAGATGCACAGCAACTGCAAGGTCTCCTGATTTTTCTTTAAAATCTGTTTAGAGATCCGGGGCTCTCCATGTAACCCTGTCGAAGCTGGCACCATGCCAAGATTTTATTTTTTAACCAAAAAACAAAAAGGAACTGACTGCCCTTAGGGGAATACAAATAATGCCTGGCCCAAATCATTAATCAAAACACCTTCAGTATTATAAGGTATTTCGAACAGTGTCAGGGCAGTATTCAGTACAACGGACAACTATCTGGTTGATCTTCCTGAACAATCCTCCACTTCCTATTTGGTTTCTGCAAACCCATCACAGGTGAGTTGCAAGGACTAACTAGTATCTCCTTCAAGATGCCTTGCGCTAACATGGATTTAATCACAGGGGTAATTCCAGCCACCACCTTGGGTGAGAAGTTGTACTGTGGTATTCGGGATACTCTGCATTTGACTTAATGGTTACTCTCACTTGTTTAATATATTTGATTAGACCAATGTCTTTGCCAATAAAATCTCAGACTTCCTCCTTCACTGAGTCTCTTAAATCCATAGGCAAGTCTTCTCTAGACATAACCTACGATTTTAACAACGTATTTTTATAGCATATGTTTCTGGACTTTTATGTACATTTCGTAGGCTTTCAACAAGTGTGAGTCTTTTACTTGATATACTCCCACCCTATGCCCCAATTTTAATCCATTTTAATCCTTTTTATGAAGATGCTGTGTTTTTAACTGCCAGTTAACTTTGTTTGTAGACATAATAAGGCATTGTATGTGTTGGGGAATCCACTACTTCATACCTTTTGCACTTTGATACTTGTAATGACCGAATAAAGTTCTTTGACTGACTGACATAACTGGGAATAACCTAATGGCTGACTCTTAGGGTCTTAATTTAAAATCTGTATCTTTCATAGTGCATCTGAAGTTCAACACCATCCAGTGTACAACAGATCACACAATTAAACTTGCAGAGTAGATCCCTTACCAAAAGATTGCCTGTAGTTGAATTACATATTTACAGATTAGCAATCTTCCTCAAGAGGCTCTTTTTTAAGAGGGCTTACCTGAAAACTGGTTACATTATCCGTTTGTTTGAAATTCCTACAACTTGGACTTGTTTCTCAACAGGGGTAGGCTTGGGACCTTTACAGTTCTAACAGTAGAGCGGGTAGCTGTGGTGTCAACCATTAATAGCCATTCACCTAACTATCTCAATATGGCCCACACAGATCTACCTCTAACACTGCACCAAGCATGTAATCTTCTTCCCCTCTTAGGTACCGTCATTGCAACTGATCAGAACTTGGATCTTCGAGACTGTCAAAATCCGTGAACTATTGGAAGCTTTCAGGGATCATGAAAGGGTTTCGATGAACCTTTGGGTTCCGATTTGAATTAAACCCCAAATTGGCCATATGTTATTGCATCATTAGCGTTGGGGCATATTGGTATTATGGAGTATTTGCACTTGAATATTTTGCATTGCCATCACATTCATGTTTGCCATCGCTTTGGAATCAGTCTATATTTGTATTTCTAGTGTCCCACTTTGTTACAATAATGACACAGGGTACTCTTCTTCAACATGACCAGGTCTATCTCTGAATTCTAATCAAGAGATAGCCCTCGTACTGTAACCTGTGTGACATCTGTGTCATCAGACCACCACCTTGATAGACAACTCCCTGCATTCATGCGCCAACACTGGAGCCATAATTTGAATTTGCCACATACATGCCATTTTGAAATGCTTTCTGTGGAAATTATGGTTGTTGTAACATTAATTTCTCCTTAATTTTCTTCTGTCTCACCTCCAAATCATCACTGCACTACTTTGCATATTGCAGGATCTCATCAACGGGCTTTGATTGCCAACAAATCATATTCTGCTGTATATGGGAGTAAATCTCTAGGTGCAACCCAAGAAGAAGCTGAGACATGAAATTACTAAGACTTCCCCTTTCTGGATTTTTGACACCACTGTGCTGCCTGACAACTTGAATGAGCCGCTTATAAAAAGTATTCACAGATTCGTTAGACACTTCGGTGCTCGTAGATATTTTCAGAAAACCAATCCCTCTCTGTGGAACCTTGGTTTTCAAAAGGCACCCACCTGGTTATGCTTTTCCATAACAACAGGCGAATACATTTGAACATCCCTTGGGAGCTCGGCAGCTGACTACCATGGAGCCACCTTGCAGTCTGCCACAGATTGTTAGGGACTACAATATCAAAGAAAGTATTCAAATTCTCCCAAAGCACTTCTGAAATCTTCACAAACCTGTCAACTTGGGTGTACCATAGGTCGGTATTTTCTCGCAATGTTGGAAATTGATTTGGTAATGTGAAAAGATCACCATGACTCCAAGGTATATGCAAACATTCACTTTCATGCATCTCTCTCAATGGGTAAGCCTTGTCCTCTGTGTCATTTTTACTAGTCTCCCCATCTGGCCCTCCTTATCAACTTTCTTTTTCTGCTACTTTTCCTTCTTAGACCACTGATCCTTGTTTTTTTGTATTACTTCACTTCTGAATACTACCAACCTACTCCTTCAGATTTAATTTCACATCTGATGCCATCAAATTCTTTATATTATCCTTGCTCATCAATATCCTCAAATTCAGTTGTTAACCCCTCCAATTTGTCATTAGTTTCACAAGTACACCTAGTATTCCTTACTCAAGAACTAAAGTGCATCTTCGCTGCACCCAAGTATAAACCACAACTCAAGGTTTCCTTTGATAAACTCCTGAATTCTGCCTTTAACCTTAAAATATCCAGTCCACTTGGAAGGGTCTCTCTCTCTGGGGTCTGCGACTTGGGAAAATCCTCAACTTCTGCGACAGTAAAACTCACAAGGCCCATTGCACCCAATGGACGTAAAAAGCATGGGAGTTCAGCATGCCTGCTTTAGTTACAGCTTCCAAGGATGGTACTGGTGTTACTATAATAATTTATTTTTATGGGCTATGGGTCACTTTTTGATAACTTCAGTTTGCTTAGAAATTAGTATTTTCTTTATCGGAGCAAAGCACTCCTCCACTGAGGTATATAGTAGTGATTTGTATGTAATAGTTATGGGTTGTTCTTTATCGTACAAAATGTATATGTAACCGGATTGACTAGGTATTATTCTCACTGCCCGGTTACATGTGTTAACTCATATTTCTTTATGTGCTTTTCTGGAAAATATTGATGTAATTAACTGATATAAGGACCTCACTCTCTCAGTATAATGTGTCAAATATGTTCTGCTGAAATTTAGGAATCCCTTTATTGCTTAATTCCTTTGAGGGAATTGAGAGGCTCATGGGACCCATATTTTTCTGAGAATCCAGGTGTAAATCTTTTACCTTTAATCGATAGTTCAGATCCTATAACATTCAAAAAGGATATTTTGGACTTCCTGAAATTAAACGTATAGTCCGCCTAATCTAGCATTATAACTATGTTGTCCACGTGTTATAAATGTTCTTCCAAATCATCATCTGGTATGTATATGTCATCGACATGGGAGACCACACTCAGATCACACTGCAGCAATTCAATTATTCTTTTAGAGAATACTGCAGTGTTATTTTTATACTCTAGTGGGAGTCGCATAAAACCGAACTTGATTCCACCATAAAATAATATGATTCTGGAGATAAACTGTGTGTAAACAACATTTGATAGATATAAAGTGCTTTTGTATTTTCTGCATATCAATTTAATCATTAATCTAGTACTACATGCATTCTGTGCAGCAAATGTGTTGCCATGTGAATTTAATTTGCGATAGGCCAATACAATTTTCCAAGACCTATTAGGTGTAACAATTGGGTAAACAGCAGGATACGTTGTTGTTGATCATGCAATGGCTATTGCCTGATATAGCAATTCAGTTATTAATCCTTTAAGATCTGTTTGTGCATCTGCTTGAAGTGGATATTGTTTTTAAACTTGCGGTGCATCTGTCAAAGGAACCAAATGTGGTGTTGCACCTTTATTCCAACCTGTTTGCATTTTATGCAGTGCTGCAGCCAGCTGTCATACCCACTTTGCAATTGGTCTTTAAGTGGCTGGGGAAATTTCAAGGGTATACAACCTTTACAAAGAAACTTTTACAACGACCTACCATTACAACACAACTTTTACAACGCAAACTATTACAACGCATTGCTTTGGGGGGCGCTCTAGGATAGGGAATAGGTTAATTTACTATCCAATAACCTTCCCTACTATCCACGGGGACTGGAGTTGGAATAGTAAATTAAACTATTCACTATCCAGCACCCCAAAGCGCTATGCGTTGTAATGGTATGCGTGGTAAAAACCGCGTTGTAAAGGTTGGCGTTGCAAAGGTATGCGTTGTAACGTCATACATCCAATTTCAAGGCACGTATTCCCATTATACTCCCCCCACCCCCACAGAGCCTCAATTAGAACATGTGGGGCCCAACCTTCTTCTGATACCACTATGTCATAGGAATCATTCAAGTGTGTTCTGAAAATTATTGAGATTATTTGTTTTATAACTTTTTTAATCAATACTCAAACCTTATAGATGAAGTCTGGTACATTTAAATGCCCATCATGTGTTTCTGTTCGTACACACTCACTAGCCTCCCCATTCAGGTGTGGTTTGCGTTTCTGGTGGGCAAGGGTTATGTCCGCCACCCTGTTAAGCACAATCACTACCCATGTTCCACTCTTCAACAACACTCTCCTTCTGTGTGGCATCTTGTTTTCTTGCTGTATGTGAGCAAGTAGTTTATTAGTTGGGGGTGGATTAGTGTGCACCACAAATAATAAAATCACTATCAAAGGTTTCAGCAATTCATAAAAGGAGTTCAACCGCTGGTAGGTGTGGCACAGAACAGAAAAGCTTTACGTAGATAAAACATAAAAAACATTTGGAAGTAAAAAGAAAAAAAAAACACAGCAAAAATCCCATTCCAATTTTTACAAAATGGAGTCAAATGTAAGAAACAAAATGGCTAAAAAGCAATAAGGTGAACTGGAGATATGATTTTTTAAACATTTAAGTGAAAATAACTCCCAAATGCACAAAGTGCTAATGATGGTCAATGGTCACAGTAGACTGGGGCCTGAGATGAAGCGCAGGTTGGATAAACTAATTAGATTGGCCCCACAAGGGCCTGGAAGTAGGTGAGGTTCTAACAAGTTTCTAAGACCCAGTTAAAAAAGAACTTTGTTGTGTTTCAGAAGAAAAGCTCTTCTCTGCACAGGGCCAATCTGAAACTCAGTCCGATGCCATGGAAAATTTGGTCAGAAATTTTTCCTGGTCGGTCACCTTGACGCTTCTATGCAAACATTTCGAAATAGGTTCCAAAATTTCCTTTAGTGCCGAAACAACCACAGGAGCACACTTCCAAATCTCCCAGGACATCAAGGTGAGCACTTGGAGACTCTCACAGTGATAGACAGAGGGCAACAGCAAAGTATAATCCATTTCCAGTTGCAACTGATCAGCTGGGATACTTCACAGACATGTACTCTTCAGTTTTTTTTATGTTTCTGGAGCCACCCAGTGGGTCAGTCTTATGAACCTTAAAGAACTTTCCGTCCTTGGATTTCAAGTGGAAGGGGTCCAAATTCATCAGGTCCTTTTTAAAGGTCACGGTATTGTTTCACAAGTCCTGCAATTCAAGATTGGAAAACTTGAACTCAGAGGACTGCGGTGATGGGGTGTATCGTGGTAATTCTAGTTTCAAGCAGCCACAATATCCACAATGAACCCAGAGGCAGAAGTCTGGTAGGACAAAATCAGGGCCCTTCAGCAACTAGGCAAGTGATACATAAGAATTGTCCTTGCAGCTCTTTTCTCCATTTGAAGGGCTCAAAATGTTTATATAGGCTTCAGACGGACCAGTTATGTAAGGTTTGACATTTGGGTGTAAACAGGATGGGCACAGCCTTAGCCTGCATATTCTATTGAGCCCAGAGGAGTAGGTTCTGTCAATTCAGATCGGGCTACTGTTCACTCCATGGAGGAATGTCACACCTCAAGCACGGCTGAGCACTGATTGGGAGTATCTGGAGGGCTAATGCAAATTAATTTCCTCAAAGCTCAAGTAGGTAAAGTGTAATTATGTAAAAGTTATTTTTCCTCAATATTTATTTTAAATCCAATTTCACCACTGAATTGGATTTTTTTAAACATATTTTTATTGTTTTTATACAATAAGATCAAAAAACAAACATTAAGAGTCACAATTGTCAGTCATTTTACAGCATAGTTATCTACAAATCCTGTTCATCTTCCAAGATATACCAAAAAGTCAGTTGTTTTCTTCCAATGATTGCGCCGATCTCTGTTGCATTTCCATTTCAACAGTTGGGGAAATACACAGGTCCCCCCGATATTCATTCCACTTGCACTATTTCTTGGAGCAACCTCTAGACTTAAAAACCTCATTCTCAGCAATCAAACACATGTCCAATTCCTTTACCCCTAATCTCGGAGACGGCCTATTCGCCACTCCCCATTTCCTAGCAATTTCGCATTTCACTAGAGTGCACCCCAGTATGGTCAACTGTTGTTCCACTTCTGTGAGGTCAGTACCTTCCCAGATATTGAGTAGACCAAGCTGTGGTGTAAGAGTAAGTGCCTTCCCTAGTGTGTCTTGAATGTGTCTCGTGGCCATTTCCCATATGGGTCATATACACGGGCAGGTCCGGATGGTATGAAAAAAGGTTGCTTCTTGACTGTAGCCTCGAAGACAGAGCATGTTTGACCGTGAACCTATTTTCGCCATTGTAACCCTAGTGAGATACAATCTATGTAGGATTTTTAGTTGGATCAAGCGGAACCAGAGATTAATAGTCGCCTCCCGCTGGGACATCGGCGCCGCTTGCCAATCCTCGTCATCACTGGGCCCTAGGTCTGTCTCCCACTTTTCTCGAAGTACATGGAACGGGTCAGGTAGGTTATTACAAAATTTCTTATATGTTAGTGATATAGTTACCGTTAGAATTAGTTCATCCAGCAGCCTATTTTCCAAAGGGGACAACTCCGGTATCGTGCTCATGTCTGGGAATGCTGTAGTGAGGGCATGCCTGATCTATGGGTATCGGAAAGTCTCCCCCTGAGCTAATTCATATTTCTTCCTTAGTTCCCGTAATTTAAGGATTTTGCCCTTTTATACCAGATCCCCTATCTTGGAGATTCCAAGGGTGTCCCACTTATCAAACCCATGCTGATTAAATAGCAGTCCTAATTTTTGGGTAAACCATTGTGGCGGGGCTTGGGTTAGTACATTCGACCATCTGAGGCGATTAGTCGCCAGATGCCATATCACCACCGTATGGGCCGTTGGGCCAATGTATCTTTCCTGTAAGGCCTTTGTGTACAACGCTCCTAGATAACCGTCTCTGCCCATCTGATACCTGTCCAGCATATATGCTGGATCAATCGGGGAACGGTATATTCCCCGATTTCTAGCTGGTTACTTCATCGAGTTAGCAATGTTAGTATTTTAACCTGCACTCTAGTTTTCTACATAGGACAGCTAGGCCTGCCACAATGAAAATGGCTTTTTGGGTCTTTCATGGTAGAGAGGTGTTAACATAAATTTTCTATATGCCCTACTTTTACACATCATGCACTAGATGACCTACAGAGGGGTGACTTAATAATATTTAAAAAGGAGGTTTTTACCTATCAAAAAGAGTTAATTTTACATGTCACACTGCAAGTTAAAAAAAAAAAGGAAATTGGGTGTTCCCTGGGTTCTTGATTCAAATGGGGAACCAACTCATTCATTCATCTCATTATGTTATCACTCACTCTTTTGCTCAACCCTGTGCTCTAGTAGAACCACAAAAACATAAATTTTGTATACAAATTTCAGAGTCTTTATTATAAAAAGTTTTGTATTAAAAAAGTATCCAATACATTATAAAACAATGTTCATCACAGATAGTTAAAAACAATTTCCGTCTTATTCACTGATGCCCAGATTTCGAGAATTTTTTAGTCCAATACATGGGCATTCGGAAAACATCGATCAGTACACTTTCCAAGACATTGATTGTAATAAGATATGATTATACAATATACAATTAATACATCCCCCTCGGGGTAGTCGACGCGTTTCGGTGGTTGTGGCGATAAGCCCCACCTTCCTCAGGACAATTCTGTTATACACATGTATCTCTTAGAGATATCCCTTGTTGATTCGGGTATCTATATGAAGCAATACTTCTTCTTTGGCGGCTTATTAAAGTCTCGCTCTTATGTTCTGCGCAAGGTACTTAATTTTGCTCGCAATACTTTTCATTTCTCATTCATGGCAGTTACGTTCAATGCTGTCCTTCATTAGGATTATCAGGTATTCACACCGGTGTACTCTTCTGTTTAGTTGTCTCGATGGTTCGGAGTTTTATTTATTCTCCTCTTCTCGAGTTCTTTCAGGAAATGGTATTTTCAATTGTCCCTTATGATTTTTGGGTTTCGCTGGTTTCGGCTCGTTTTGCCGATTTTCTCCCGCGTCCACCGGTATGTGTCCAAGATTTTGATTCACTGCAAGTTTAAACTACAGCTGTCAGGCTACCACGGTAGGCCTGAAGCCATGTTGTCCTTGTTCCAAAAAGTGATGCAGTCAATAGGTGACATGCTATGGATGAATTTTCTACCCCATATACTATGGCCATATAGGAGAGTTAAATATGCCAATTAGGGATTAACCAATATCTACATGCTTTAGGAATCGGCGCAAATTAACTGGATACTGGACTGAAGTGCCCCGCTGTGCAGAGTTTAAAACTAAGCAATACAATTCAGGGAAAAAATGGGGTGAGCATGCAAAAAGGGGCGTTTTCTAAAACTGCAACTACTGCTTTCATCAGAAATGGTGGTTTCCAGGGAACTGACTCTGGACAGTTTCCTCTTCCCTGCTGATAGATGTGTCCCTTGTGTGGTCCTGGAAAAGAACAGGCATTTTTCCTCGATCCACCTTTCGATCTCCCTGACACTGTGAAAAAAATTAGAGATCAGTGGATTGATATCAAGGCCGGAATGGTTGTACCAGGCACTGGGCTTTTCCCCAGGAGGCTGTAAGGGTGGGGGGCCTGCTTTGTTACTGAGGGCAGTTTTTGTAGCAGTGCAGCAGTTTTGAAAGTACCTGCTGCAGAGTTCCTTGTATATCCAGGCAACAATAAAAGTGCTAAGATAACTCTGGTGATTAATGTACTTGCAGGAGAGATTGGAGTTTTGTCTAGTTACAGTTTTGACTGATCTACAGTAGCGCAGAGAGTAATGTGCCTGCTACAAAAGATGTGCACCATGCAGATCACAGAACAGCATTTTATTTGCAAAGCTTAGTGGATTACTGCTTTTGTCATAGAGACCCTTTTGTTACTGTGCAGTTCATTAGTTACATACATAATCTAGCACAGTGAGCTATGGAGTGTCATCAAAAAGCTACATGTAAACTACATGGTATAGGTTAGAAAGTTATATTTTTTCTGAGTCTTTCATTATCCTAATATTGCTAAAAAGGGGTTGGGTAGAAATTAACTCTTCTTAGGAGAGGCAACCCTAACCACTGTGCTATGTTCTGAATCATGGGTTTGTGCTTCTCCACAACAAGTACTCTTAAAAATTCCTAACAGTATGGATGACGTGAATCCTACACACTGTATTTTCCTTTATCTTTGAAACATTTCCTATACACTGATTTACACATGTATTATTCATTGTCTCCGTATTTGTGTGTGATGTAAGGTTCTCCATCACACTACACTGGTATGAGAGGCACTATAAAACAAATGAAATACATGTGTGAGAGGGGATATGGAGAGATGAGAATGACTGTTGGTGACTGATAGTGAGGGTATCATGGAAGAGCCCCAAAAAGATTGTTATATTCTGGTGCACTATATGGCCTCCATTTACTATGCTTTGACAGCTAACACAATGGAATATATAATGAAAAATGTTTTGTAGAATGAGCAGTTTTTGCTCATATTTTCTCTGTGAGGGGGTAGTAACCCCCATACACTCCTTGTAGTGGTCAGGCTCACTCGCTGCACTCACGTACAGGGGCTGATCTGATCAAATTTGCCAGGGTTGCTTTGGGTTCTGAATCTGGCCCTGAATGATATCTTTCTGGAGCTCTTATTTCCTTTCTATCTTTCAGGTTATATCCTTCATGTCCTTACTGTTCTTCAACTTTACAATAAAATGGTGTTTCCTTTGAAAACCATTCTGGAACTTAATACTCTCCACTTGGGATCGTTGTTATTCCGATTTTCTTTCTCCTAGAAGACTTTCATTCTCCATCCAGGATTTTATTTGGAGTATCTGTGATCATACCCCTAAGGTATCTCTCCTCAGCAGATCTCCCAGCTTCCATTGAGGTACAAGGGACCTGACACCGATAAATGAGCATCACTACAACTACACTCCCTAAAGTTTGCAGACAATACAGAGATCCTGTATCACAATGCAACAGGCATACACAATCGCTCAATCACTAAGCATCTTACAATTTACAGCAATACAAATAAATTACTGCTATTTAGGAGTTTGGTTTGATGACAAAGGCTCCCAAGAGAGCACCTTGATTACCTAAACTACAAAGCATATTTCCTTGGGCTAGCTAATAAAGTTTTACAATAGTCTGGAAGCTCCCTCCATAACATATTTTTTTAAGGTCATATGAGCAAAGTATTCCCCTTCTCTGGTATACAGCCTCCTGACTTTTCTGGGTCCGGCCAGTATGTGGCTTAATGGATTGCTCTCCAATCATTCTAAGTATGTCTTTCAACTTCCTCATGCTACCAGTCATTGTCACATCAGGCTAGAATTTAACCAGATTCAGCCATCACTTTTACTCATGGAACAGTTCCTTTTTACATTTGCTTTGCATACATTACAGGCGGTTAGCCTCAGGAGCCAACCAACATCTGCAGCACTGTTTAAGAAGGTGCTGAAAAAGCAAGAGAAAGTAATTTCACACGCGGAAGACTTGACTGCCTTCAAAGCTAAAAAGACTTCCTCACATGTCGCAGACTCATATGCAGACAATGTAATGCAGGCCTATCTAGTAACTAGCATTTTTAAGTCAATTATACAATGCTTTTTATGTCTACAGCTGTTTCCAATTCCTCTCTTCTTCCGCTTATGTGGCTTCAAGAATGAGTCTCTTACACACATTGCATGCACATGTTCCCACTTGTTCTACGAACAAATGCTGATTCTCAAAGTGTTAGGAGTAGAGAATCAAGATTTCATTAACGACACAGTGGCTAATATTATGAATTAACATTTTAATGGCCACTCCTGCAGCACCTTGATAGAACTTTCATCATCTCCTTCTCTGACTAGACTCCACCTGTCTGTTGTTCTCCTAATCGATCCCCCCAACCTTTCAAACATCTGTTTCCAAAACAAAACCCGGGACACATTCAAGAATGGCCAGACCATTCCAAGCATTCATATTGTTCAACCATCAATTTAGTTCCTCATTTGCTTCCTGATTCAGCACTATTCTGTCGTGGTACCATTTACCTTGTCTCAGAGCTTCTCCTTTCGCTCTCTGCAATGCATAATAATGGAAGGGTCTTGGTACATTTGTCTTGACTGAAGATGATAGCGAAGGGAAGGGGAGGAGGGGTGGCTTTGGTGGTGAATAAGCTTGCTGCGTGTTCTATTCTCCCTCTGGAAACTATTACAGGCTCTGAATCCCTGGCCTTCTCCATTACTTCGGCCCCTCATCAAGCTCTGAAAGGGCTGCTGGTCTATAGACCCCCTGGACCGGTGGGATCCTTTTTTGATGACCTTCAGGCAGCTATTTCTGGATTAGCTTTGAGAGCTCAGCACTGTGTGCTGGCAGGAGATTTCAACTTCCACATGGATGTGGAGGAGGATCCGGATGCGAATAAATTATTCGATATTACGGCTCCCCTTGGTCTTGTCCCTTTTCTCTCGGGCCCTACACACGACAAGGGACATACCCAGGATCAGGTTTTTTCCACGGCCCCTTTAGCTGACATAGAGCTTGTTCCGGTGCTCTGGTCCGACCACAGGTTGGCCAGGTTCTCTGTATTGGGCAGGGAGAAACTGCCTAGTAACGCCCCTAGACAGCATGGATCTGCTCCGAGGGCATTTCACCGGGTGACTCCTGAGATGCTAGCTCAGGCTTCTCTTGACCATCCGTGTCCCCTTTCAGGCGACCTAGAGCAGGACGTAGAGTCTCTGCAGGTGTGGCTGACGAATAGGTTGAATGACTTAGCCCCTGCGATGGCTCCCCGGGTTACAGCAAAGCGGGTCTCTGCTCCGTGGTTTACTGAAGCACTGTCTGCCTCTCGTCGCCAGTGTAAGGTGGCTGAGAGGGCCTGGCGCCTCCAGTATGATCTGGTGGCCAGACTTGCATATAGGATGGCGGTCAAAGCCTATCACCGTCATATCCTCCGTGAGAAAAAGGACTATCTAGCTAGGAGGATAGAGGCAGCTTCCAATTCATGTAAGGAGATCTTCACTGTTGTGAGGGACTTTATGGCCCCTAGATCTAATCTGCCTCAAATCGCTCCCTCTAAGTCGTGGGTTTGTGATCTTGCAAAGTTTTTCACGGACAAGATTAAACTGATTCAGGACTCCTTTCCGGAGAGGTTGGTTGAAGCGCATTCCAGCACTGTGGCTGGGTTAGTTCCTTCGCCTATTCTGGATTCCACCTTGGCGGTATTTCCACCTATTTCTATCTCTACGTCATTGGCACTTTTGGCCAACCTCAAATCGGGGTCGCCGTTAGACCCATGTCCGGCCAAATTCCTGGCGAAGATGGCGGCTGTGGTCAACCCATTGGTTAACCCTCTTTTGAACCTCTCTCTGAAGGAGGGGGTGGTCCCGCAGACTTGGAAGCGGGCAATGGTGATCCCCCTCCTTAAAAAGCCTGGCCTAGACCCTGAGGTGTTGGCCAATTATAGGCCTATCTCTCTCCTTCCGACGCTGGCAAAAATTACGGAGAAGCACGTGCATAGCGTGCTCTCGGGCTTCTTAGAATCCAATGACCTGCTGCACTCCACGCAATCTGGCTTTCGCCCCAATTTAAGTACGGAGACGGCACTCTTGGAGGTGTCAGAGGCCATTAAGGAGACTCTGGATTCAGGAGGCAAGGCCATGCTTGTCATGCTTGATCTGTCGGCGGCCTTTGACACCGTCCCCCATGAGGGGCTCCTCGCCAGACTTCATAACATCGGTCTGAGGGGGACGGTGCTCAGCTGGTTTACATCTTTTCTTGCTGGTCGTCGACAAACGGTCTGGGCCTCCCCGAGCTCCGCTGAGATGCCGCCATTGGGAGTCGGAGTTCCGCAGGGCTCTAAGTTGAGCCCAACTCTTTTTAACATCTTTATGACCCCTTTGGCGGCACTGGTGGTGTCCTTTGGGGCCCAGATTGTTTCCTACACTGATAATACCCAGCTTCTTTTCACGTGTAGGAAAGATCAGGATTTCGACGGAGAGAGTATTCGGGATTGTCTCGGGCGGTTTTCAATTGGTTTCAGCAGAACAGCCTCAAATGTAATTCTAACAAGTCGGAGGTGCTGTTCTTTGGTTGCTCCTTAGATCCTGACTGGCAGGCATGGTGGCCAGTGGATATGTTCCCCCCTGCACAGGCGTCCCAGCTGGCAAAAAATCTAGGAGTCAAGATTGACAATGGTCTCACGCTGAGATCTCAGATCCTCAGTCTGACGGGCACATGCTTTGGCATTCTCAAGATGCTCCGGAAGTTTCTTCCTCTGCTCACAGAAGAGCACAGGAAGATTACGGTGCAAGCCTTAATTGGCTCCAGATTGGACTATGCCAACGTCCTCTATCTGGGTCTTCCAGAATATCTTGTACAGCGGCTACAGGTTGTGCAGAACTCTGCGGCACGTGCCATCTTTGGCCTTCATAGGCGAGCCAGAGTGTCCGGCCTTGTGCAGTTGCTCCATTGGCTGCCGATCCGGAAGCGGATAAATTTCAAGGCGTTGACCCTGGCTCATAAGGCGCTTTTTGGTTCAGGAGCAAAATATCTGCAGCGCAGGCTTGTCTTCTACCGCCCGGCCCGATCTTTGCGATCTGAATCTTCGTTTCTGGCGGCGGTTCCCCGAGTAAAGAGGGCCCGTATCGGGGGGGCGTTCCTTCAGACTAAGGGCATCACAGCTCTGGAACACTCTGCCTTTGGCCTTACGCGGTACCTCCAATCTTCTGTCTTTCAGGAAGGGCCTTAAAACCTGGCTTTTTACCCTTTAGTGTGTTTCCCTTTTTACTGTTCATGAATGTTTTATATGGTGTTATGTTTCTTCTCTGAGCTGCCGAAATAAAGCGCCGGGACACTCAAATCGAGTAGCCGTGCGCTATAGAAATTAAATTTAACATAACATAACATAACCCTATCATCCATGCTAACGTGCACTATCTCTTTCCTGATCATCCTCACTTTCTTCTGTGGTAACTGTAACAAAACTTCAACAGTGTCTATCTGGAAACCTGAAATATCCATCTTTTGTGTAGGTTATTAGATTTACTTCTCCTCATTTAAATTCTCCAAAAGGTTCTTTACAAATATCAGTTGACACCACATGTCTTCTCAATCCTGAGAAAATATCAAGATGTCATATAGATATGCAATAAACTGAATCCCTCTCTCTCTCAAGTAAGCCATCACCACTCTCATTACCTTGGTGAAACACCATGGTGCGGAGGAAAGACCTAAAGGTAGGTATTGAAATTGAAACAACTGTTACCTCCATATGAACTGCAAGTACATCTGGCTTTGGTTCTCCATTGGAATTGTAAAATAAGCATTCTTAAGGTCCAACTTCACTAACCAGTCCTTTCTTAACAACATGTCTGTTAACATATGGATTTCTTCCATCTTGAAATGCCTGTATACTAGGTGTTTGCTTAATTCCCTTGGATGTATTACTGGCCTCCATCTTTTGTTGTTCTTTTAACTAAAAATGAGTGCTCACAAACATTTTGAAATTTTCCTCAGCAGACTGCATTACACCTTTTTGTAACATGGAATCAACGTCAAAGTCAAAATGTATTGTTTCAGTTGTCCACCATACAATAACAAAAAATCAGATATAAACAGAATGAAGACAGTAGAAATTTCTTAAGTACATGTTAAAAATGCAATCTGTTGGAAAATGTAGTCACAGGTAAGCACAGCATTGTATTCCACCATAGAAATCATCAAATTCATGAAATACTTGAAAATACAAGCGCAGGGAATAAAACACTTAAATGATATAAACCATCTCACAATTGAGCACAACAATGCTTCTCAGCCTACCAGTCATCAAATTCATGCAATATGATAGTGCAAGTGAGAGGAATAAAGCACTTAGGTGATGTTTACCATCCCAATATATACAGTCAGCCTTTTCACTGGATGCTCCTACAATTTATTTAATTTACACTGTATGAACCTGGGCTAGCATCACATTATATGCTGTGCAAAGCCTCTTAAGGTATCTGGCTGAACTGATCCCTAGCATGGTGGGTAGTTCTCTCAGACAAGGCCAAACCACCCCAAGGAATGATGCTACTGAATTAACCACATATATATCATCCAACTTAATGCACAGTGCCATTGCTGACTTAACACATCTACCTTCATAAGCTTTGAAGAGGGGGAGAAGCAAACAACGCCACGCAGAATCATATTTACTACAAAACAAACGAAAATGGGATTGGGTTATCTATCTCACCAATGCTACAATCACAGCACTCAGATCCAGGGGCGGACCTGAAGATTCGAGTTAGGTAAACCCTTGTCGGCAGGATACTCAGCCTGTGTTTTATGTACAGCCCCATGCTTTTACAATAACATGAAATCTTTTTTGGGGAATACACCAGTGGTTTTTGTCCTTCTGTCAATTTTAACTCTCTTGGTTCCTTTATGTCCTAGTAACTCCACATACTCTATATCGAAACCCTGTATTGTTTTTAGTACCAATGGATCCTGAGTTATTTCCTCCCATGCTTTCACAAAGTATCTTAGTCGACCCCCTACTTTTCCTTGGGAAAAACAAAAGGAATCACCATACTCACCCTGTGATCCAGAATAGTTTTGACCTTGTCCAGGTTCAACTCTTGCACTTCTCCCTTGATTTGGGTAGAAGCGCGTAGAGGCCTGGAATCCTCTGCCATATCCTCTGTTTTGATCATTGTATTGGGACCTTTGTATCCCTCGGCCACCTGAAAGTCCCCTTTTGCTGACCCTTCCAAAAACACCTCCTTCAAATACCTTCCGCATGTTGAACTGTGACTTATCCAAGGTTGTAAATGTAGAAACACCTTAACCTAAGCTTTTACCTAACCCCTCTCCAAAAAGCAACCCTTTTGCCTTTTCACTAGTTTCCTTTTCAGCCATTTCACCGAATTTTGAGCTTATTTTCATATAAATGGCCTTTCTTATTTCAGCCTTAAGCCCTGCAATATCATTTCCTAATTATACCACTGCTCCCTGAGTCCATCCACGTAACAATTCCAAATCCACAGAGAACTCATTCATATGAGCCTTCTATACCATGTCCAATATCCAAAATGTCTAATACCTTATCTTGCCACTGTTTCAAAGACCTCTGAAAACCCTTGTGAGGGTCTCTACCCAACCTGAATAAAAAAACGAATCATTTCTGGGTACAAATTTGATTTGAAGTAAACGTTCTCATCTATTACTGGTCTTGAGCACTCAGCCTTTAAATCCTTTCTTACTTCTTTCTCCAAGGGTTTTCTAATCCATTCTTTAATGCATTTACTAACATGTTTCCTAGGCTACCAATTGCTACTTCTTGTGTGTCTAATCTCATATGGATAAAATATCTCTTCTCTCAAAGGGGTTCCTAATAACCTCTTTAGATGCAGAGCCCATAATAATATCTAATTCTAAACTGAATTTGTCATCTTGCTGCAAATCCAAAACATATTGATCAAAATCTCTATTAACATCAGTCAACAAACGATGACCCAATTCCATTTCTTAGAATTAATCATCCATTTTGTCATGTGTGTGTCGCTTAGGAGACCTTTTCCTTGATACAGCCTTATTTTTGATGGAGTTAAATCCATCCTTTTCTGTCTTGGACATGGCCGTGCTCTCAGTATGTTTCATTTTATTTAACCTCTTCCCTCCTTTTTTTACCTCCTGTTTCCTCAGACATTGAATAAAATTCATCACTAGATCCAAATTCCTTCCTTATCTTCTCTAGCAAGCTATCTAATGTTTCTTTAATGTGTGCCTTCATTTCATGTTGTATGGAGTGGCGCCCATGTCCACAGTCCCTTTTTTTTATTTACCCCGGACCCCTTTCCTCTGGTAGATTGCTTTTTCCAGATTACCTACTGCAAGAACCCGGGCTAACCATTTCTGGAATATCCAGCCATGCTGATGCAATACATAATTGAAAAATAGTCCTGGATATTAATAGGAGCGCTCTACCACCATCAAACTTCTTCCCCTCTAATACTCCAGGTAGTATCTCAGCAGGTGTCAAGGAAACCCTCATATTTAATTTTTCATAAAAAAATTCAGAAAGTTCTGCCTTAATAGTTGTTAATGCATGACAAGTGGCAAAAATATGTACACTATCCGCCCCCTAAGTTGACATTTAGGGCATCGTGATCCCTTACCATCCCCCCATTTAATAATTCTACTGGGATTGTAATTGAGATTGAAACATGTTTCCTAATGCTGTACATGCAACTTTGAAGATAATAAATCAGTTTGAGCCAAAGAAAAGGATTACAGAAAACTAGATTCAGAAATAGCCAGCTTCTCTAGCCATTTCTAGTATTCGTCTAAATCATCTTTCATCCATTTATTAAGGAGGATGTAAATAACTCCAATGGGGGGTTTACATCTGTCTACCAATAGGTCCACCAATTCACACCTTTGGAATCCCGCTGTCCCACCTCCCTTACGGGTTAAAAAATCCCTTACCTGCTGAACATGTGGTGTACCAGAGCAGGGGGTACCCACGTAAATGGGAAAAGGTCTGGGAGCCATGGATGACTTTTAGGGGGGATTTATTAATTGATTGAGGGTTAGGGTTTGTGGAGATATCGGGCGGGGGTTGAAGGTCCACTGGCAGCGCCTCGGACAATTACTGGCCTCAGGATATGACATTTGCTGTATACTGTACTATCACTACCCGGCTGACCTACTGCTATGTGTATTGTCTCATTACATGGAAAGCTATATTTTGTTAATAAAAAGATGTTTGACAAAAAAATCCCTTACCTAAAGGTACTTAAATTTTTTTTTACTGACTAACATCA
This sequence comes from Lissotriton helveticus, assembly GCF_964261635.1. Lineage (NCBI taxonomy): Eukaryota > Metazoa > Chordata > Amphibia > Caudata > Salamandridae > Lissotriton > Lissotriton helveticus. The sequence goes on from NC_136065.1 coordinate 708,628,363, forward strand.
AAATCATTCTTAATCTCTTGAAACAACATTACCCTCGTAGGAGAGGACGAGAGACCAACTTTATTTAGGCCAGCTTTACCCAACGTAGGATGTATTGGTTGGGAAAAATCCCTGGAAGATTTACAATATTACCTAATGGAGTGTAAAAGTTTAGTCTACCTATTCCCAATAATTTACGGACTGTTGACCAGACTTTAAAAAACTTCAATAGGGTCTTAAAATGAACACTCTTAAAATAATTAAATTAATGTGTTTCCAAAGACTTCCCCATGCCACCTCACCTATCAACAACTCAAAGGGGGAGGGGAAATACTCAGACCCAGCTTAAGGCGGGGTTTTTTCTTGAAGTAGAACTAAGCAATTATGAAGCATGGTAGCCCAGTAGTATAATGTTAGATTATTTAACCCCCCCCCCACCTCTACCTCTAGGGAGTGTAAGGTACTTTAGGGCTCATCTAGGTTTAGAATATCCGCAAACAAATAGAGACATCAGCTCCTCCAACTTCTTAAACCACATATTTTTGATCTCTAATGGGGAAAGCACAGAAAAAACAAAGAATTTTAGGGAAACAGATCATTTTAATTACATTACACCTCCCTGCCAAAGATAGATGTAAATTATTCTGTCTACACAGGTCCCTTTTTGCGTTTTCGATAAAGGGCTCAAGGTTTTCCTTGACAATGGTGTTGAAATCAGTGACAATAGTAATTCCTAGGTATACTGCCCTTGTAACCACATGCGCATCCTTGAAAGTAATTCCTTTATTGACCATAATTACTTTTTTTTTTAACAGATAACACGAAAATAACCCGAAATCGATCGCTTCTTTCTCTATCTCGATCAGGACTGTAGCGGGTCCCTGTGTAACTAACTCTATGTCATCTGCATGGATTAGAGTTTAAGTATCCCAATCACTGAAAGATATAGGAGGATATAGATATTTTGCTCAATCCTGCGTATAATTGGATCTATGTTTAAAGCAAACAAGAGCGGTGAGCAAGGACACACCTGCCTGGCCGGCCGGGTAATCTCGAAAGATTCAGAGAGCTTCCCTGCCACAAACACTCTAGCGTCTGGATAATGGTATAGTGCCTTAATGGCTTGTAAAAATTCTGGCTCAATGCTTACCCTCTTCATCACGGTCCATAGATAGTGCCAGGAGACCCTCTCAAAGGCTTTCTCCATGTCCAGCAGAATTAGAGCTATCGGGTATCCCTCCACCTGGGCTGCATCGTACATAGAAATTACTCATCTAATATGATCTGTGGTACCTCTCCCCGGTATAAAGCTTTGTTGCCATCCAAACACTGCATTACTAATAATTGGGGACAAACAATAAGCAAGAACTTTCAAGTATACTTTAAAGTCCCTATTGATCAGAGTAATTGGTCTATAGGACCCGAGTTCTGATGCCAGCTTGCATTCTTCGAGAAAACCACAATCTGCCTGACACCTAGAGCGTGGTGGGCTGGCTCCTTTAAAATTTTGTGCAAACAGGATGGTTAGGCAGTCTTTTAACTCGGGCACAAATTCCCTATAAAATTCCACTGGGATACCATCAATGACAGCTGCTTTGGCTGCAGCAAGATTAGGGATAGCAGAAAAACGTTTTGCCCATGTCAGAGCACCCTCTAATCCCTGTTATTCTTCTTCACTAAACCTAGTGAGCTGTACCAAATACAAGAAGCTATCTGTGGCTATGACCTTACTATTGATGGTTTCCAAATACAATGATTGATAGAATATTTTGAAAGCCATCCTTATTCCTGCCGGATCAGAGATCATACCCAGTGTAGGATCTCTTATTTATCGAACCACTTGGTCCTCCCTTCTGCCTCACCCTGATGGCAAGATGATGTCCAGTTTGCTCACTACATTCGTAGGCTTTCTTCCTCCACATTGTCTACTTGTCTGCTACTTTTGATGTGGTTCTCTTGCTGATTGCGGCTTTCGCTAAAGCTTGTGTCTCTTGAACATTCTTCTTCTTTTGTGTTGTGATTAATAATTTCCTTTCTTCCGTGGCTAATGTGATATAAAGATCCTGCATTCTTTGTTTTTCCTTTTTCCTCCTACTTAGTGTAAATTGTAGAGTCTCCCCCAGATTCCCACTTTCAAAGTGTCACAGACAACTTCAACTGAGGCACTGCCAAAGGTTTTCCTGAGGAATGTTGGTATCCATTCTCTCATGTAGCAAAGATAGTCACTGTTGAATAATGGGGCTCACTCAAAACTCCAATGAGTTCCCTTCTTGACACAGCCCCCATTCTTTAACACCAGTACTAGGGGGTTATGGTGAGACATAACCAGGGGGCAGAGTTCAATGTCGCTGTTAGACCTGTCAGCCCTAGGGTGGTCTTACCCTGTTTTTTTGTCCCTTTTGCCCTATTTTTGCCACCGTCTTTTGTTGGACCTAGGTCAGTACATGATCACATGCCAAGAGAGTCAAGTGTTGGTGCTACCATAGTGACTCAAATGGGTTACCTGCTGGTTTAGTAAATGCCCTTGAGGTTTTTCACATGCAGCCTAGGTGTTGCTCCTGAGGAATGTGGGTGTAGCAAATGTTAATGTTGCCATGCTCATGCCATGCATGATTCTGTTGTGACATTTATGCTCCTGTTGTATTTTTGCAAGGTTCCTCGAGCACAGGAGATGTGTTAATGTTGAAACCAGACCTATGCAACGTTACAGTTACTGAACCTGCGTACAAGGAATGTGATTACCTAGACTTCCCCTATATAATAGTGAGGTATTTACTGAAATATTTGCCTGATGTTTCAGAAATGTCCAATGCCTCACTTGATGCGTAGAGTATAGAAGGAGTTACTTACCTGCCTTGAAGAAGTCTAGATAAAAGAGTCTTGTTTGAAACAACAATCTGGTGTGGTGTCATTTTATTGCGTGTGCCTCCCTGTCTCAGTGTGAGTGTGTGCTACACTTCTGCTTTACACATTGCCTTCGGGTGCCTACCTACCTCGCGCCAGGCTACCGTGGTGCAATTGGTGACCCCAGTTCTAACAGTCGCAATCTTGAATGACAGAATGTGGGAAAAGGAAAAAATCAAACTGAGCATGCGACTGATGTGGTGAGGAAAAAAACTTATAATTGTGTTTCTTAGATCTCTTAATCTGCCAAACATCTATCAACAAGTGGTCCTTACAGAACCCTCTTAGAAAATAAAATACTTTAGTTTCCTTCCACAATACTTATAATGCTCCTCACAAGACCAGCTAGTTGGTAAATTAAAATTCAAATCTCCACAAAAAACTAGAGGTGATGGCCAACATTCTAATTCATTGGAGAGCTAGTCGAATGCCCCAGGATTGTCTAAAATGGACCATACACAGAACACAAAGTAAATCTTCTTGCAATGGTGCAAAATTCAGTAATAACCCTTCAATGATACCTGTCTGAATACAGTTGTGTAAAAAATCCAAATGAACTTCGGGCTAAAATTGCAACCCCACAAGTACGTGTCCTTTGCAGAGTACCACCAACCAAAATATACCCAAGCGTATCTTGCAGTGACAACTGAGATCCCTCAATATGCATCTCCTAGAGACAGATAATGTCAGCCTCTAGTGCTTGTAACTCTGGCCCTCTTCTTTTTATCATTAAGAACACAGATATTCACAGTTTTCTCATCTCCTACCTACTTTTAGTCCTTCATTCTCTAGTGACACCAGTCAACCTTGGAGATTCACCTTTCCCCTCGTCTTGTCGTGTCTCTGTACTCTTTGTATTAATTGTGTAGCACGCCCCCATCGAACTCACACTGCTCCCGCGAAACCACCCCAAAGTCCCCCACGTGCCAAACCCCCCACCACCATACGAGAAATCAGGCAGCATGCCTGAGTGAAAGCACCGGTGGGAGCCAGTGACCCCCTGTCACTCCCCCATCCGAATCCCCCAAGAAAAAAACAATGTTATAATCCAAGTGAAGAAAACAGAAAAAAACTAAGAAGCTCAATGATAACCACAACGACTAATTTTCTCAAAGCATGACAGCACTTAGGGATTGATAACTGACTTATCTCGGTTTAACCCTGGACTTGCCTTTTGCGGCATCTAACTATTTTTCTCCAAACCTGAACCCCGCCTCCACTAATCTCTTTTCGGTATTCCTGGGCCACAATCTCAGGGGTAAAGCTGTGGGTATGACACTTATGCACCACTTTCAACCAAGCTGGATTTTGGAGGTGTACCTCAGCAGCAATTTTCTGAAAGGGTTTAAAAGTTGTTGCAATCTCCATCACCTCTCTGCCGTGGCATGTGCAAAGTCAGATCTGACAAAGAATATGACACCCTTAAACTCCTTTTTAGGTCAAGCCTGAGATAATGCGCATGCACTGCTCTGCAAGACTTGTTGTAGTGGAGTATGAAATAGAAGCTCCGCCCACTCTCTGGCCATATTTGTCATTGGCTTGTGTCATTGTCTTGCGTGAGTGCTGGCTTCTAATTCCTTAGCAGGCTTGTTAGTCCCTCCTTGGTACCACCTTGTCTTCACTTGTTAACTCCCAGGACGACTGGCCCTTTTACTTCGGTTGTTACACGATGCGTCTTCTTTAGTCTGTGAGCACTACTTTCATTAATGAATTTCTCTTACTGAAGGCAGCACAAGGGTGCCTGCGTTCACTTTAACCCGGGCACCTGGCATTATCTCACCCCCACCCTATTTATTACCTGTTATTGAATTTCTGCCCCAGGGGAAGGAGCCTGCAAAGGTTGTGGAGAGCAGCGCTTTCCCACACCTTGGACATGCTGCCTCCGCTCTCACAGGGCATTCATAGGCTGCCAGCAATCAGCAAAGTTTGTACAGCTGAGGCAGACAGCAGAGAGATTTATTCCCCTGCCCCCTCGCCCTGGGGGCACAGTACGGGGGTGTGCCTGCCCGTGCATTCGCATGTGTGGCTTCAGGGTTTGAGTTTAATGCTTCCCTAGTCCACCACTGCAAGTGAAATGAAAAACAGAAAACTACAGGTTTTATTTTCCAGCAATTTTTGCCCCTTCCCTCCCTCCATCTCACATGTCACCATTCTCTCTCTCTCTGTCCATTCCTCACTCCCTCTTAACGTCCTACCCTACCCCACACCTCTTCACTCTCTCCTCGGACTCTCCCTCTCCCCACAGGCTCTCCACTCCCCTCTCTTACCCCACTCCATGTCTTGAGCTAGGGGTCACCCAGCATGCTGCTGCTGCCTTGGCTTGCGGCCCCTGGCAGACACATTCTGATCTGTTCTAGCAGGTGCTGCAGGGGTGATGGCCCCATACCCAATGCCGAGAAAGATTAACTAATGCTGTAATGAACACCTGTCAACAACTGGTGCTGCCCTGCTTGTTTTAACACTTCAGCAGCGGTGCTAGGATTATACAGCACAGATAATCATGCAGGGCTCCTCTTCAAACTGGAGATTCAGGGCGGGGGAGCGACAAGAGCTAGTGTCTTACATGGGCGCCATCTTGCTTGGTTCGAGAAAAGTGGATGTTTTACATTTTCAATGAATTGTAAGGAAGTGTTTGTTGCTGTGTGTTAGTGGAATCTTCCCCTTTCAAGGTTGTATTTAACCAATTAAAAGTTTTTATTAATTCTCCCCATGGAGACAGAGTCATGAGATATTATTTTGGCAACTGCATCTCTTTCTATCTGTGAAGAATAACAGCACATCTTTGGCAAATAGCCAATAATGCTGCATCACTTTTAATAGTACCAAGAATTATCTCAGCAACTGTATCTAAGCCTCATCCTAAGTCTACTACAGGTGAAGCTCTATGTTTTTCCTGTATTTGTTTCAATACTTCTGGCAATAACACAATTTAAGGCTTGCCATGTGTAGTCATGTACAAATACACTTCTCTGTGAGAGACACTCTTGCAGATTCAGTACCATACCCATTGGTATTTAATGTTCAATTTTTATCCTGTGGAGTAGAATGACAACACGCTGTTTCTAGTTGACCTTTGTTTCCCACCAAAATGTTTTTTTATTTCGTTTTTTGCCAAGCAACGACCCGTAGCATTTGTTGGTAGATTAATAGGCATAACTTGTGCCTGTATGGGTGTTTGCACAGCTCCTGTCTTAATTCCTCGATGTTGTAATGCATACTGTCCTAACTGTCTACTAAGCCTATAATTTCAGTGAGCAATTAATTTAGTTTCCACTACAAGTAGTGGGTCTCATTCTGGATGCATTGTGTATATAGAAAGTACTTGCCAAGTATGAACGACCATTGCCGGTGGGCATAAAGATAGTCTTTACAGCACATGTGGAGATATTCTTAAGTGTTCAATAAAAGTTAAAGGCAAGACCCTTCAATATACACTAATAGATCATATTGAGATACAGGGTTGATCTTGACACACTTTGTGAATAACCATGCTGCATTAGCAACTTCTAGTTCAGTCCAGGAGTAAAATACCGCCAAAGTACATATTCCGCCTGATCAGACCATTAGACCTAGTTCAGACTCACTTAATGGGAATTCCCATAGCCATCGAAAGGAGGTATGGGCTGGGCGAAAATTCTGTGCGATCTCTATCTCCTCCAACACAGCCTTCTCTGATTCTCCTGCCATTACTCACAAAGACTCAATCACAGATAAGGGCTAATCCTTAATATCAGTCAAGCACATAGCTGACTCAGCATGAGCAGGGAACACGTCTCCTATCTCTCCGGAGGATCGTAAAGTACCTCTGGACGTCTCCAGTTAATATTTGCAGGTCTGATTCACAAACTGCACTTTGTAGAAGGTTTTATAGTACTAAACAGTTACTACAAAGTGCTAACCACAAACCGCACTTTGTAGTAACTTACACTCTTGAGTGCGTCCACTACTTTTCCCAGTTCGTAAACTGCACTTTTGTAGAAATGTACACTTCTATATCCATAAAGAATGACGAAAGAGAAATATGGAGTAAAAATACTCCCAACAGGGAAACAACAAAGAGGGATCATTCATGGGCTTGGATCTCGGAGACCCTGAACAGCAATAAACAAATTAAGGATAACAAATCTTCCATTTAGCACAGGCTTGACGATCTCCTCTTGGAATATGGCAGGGAAAACTCAAGAAAAGATGGCTGAAATAACAAAAAAATTTCCAGCAATAGTGGCCCTGCAAGAAACCTGGTCTACATTATATTTCGATCAAGAAAAATACTTTGTATATGATATTCCCGCAGAGCAAGTTGATCGGGGACATGCGAAAGGTGGGATAGCGATTTTGCTTAATGAAGATTACAAATGGGCCCAAGAAATAATCCCAACTAATTCAAGGAATCATCAATGTATTAAGATTAAGTTTGGGATAAATCCTCTAGAAGATCTACAAGATCTACTAATCTGTAATGTTTATATCCCCCCTGGAGCAAAAATGGATGTACTTGCTATAGAAATCCTAGAAGACATCGAAAAAACAGTAGAAAAACAAGGCTATCCATCGCTTTTCATTATGGGTAACTTTAATGGGAAAATATCAAATGATGTAATTCTAAAATGGGCAAACTGGCACCAAGAAGAGGCTCTGGGATTCTCCATTCCATTATTTCCTAAAGAAAACAAAGTGGATAAAAGAAGAAAAATCCTAGTAGCATCACTCCCAATGTTAAGGGGAATAATACTAAATGGCAATGTAGAAGGAGAAATTCCCGCCTCAAATACAAGACAAGGAAACTGTAGTTCCTCACTCTTGGACTACATGTTCTGTAGCTTTGATTAGTTTGGAACAGTTTTATAACTCAAAACTAATTTTCTTCATGGTAGTGACCATGCTACTCTACAAGCAAATACCGAGTGGAAGACACAACTTTCCTTGTCAGGTCACATTATGTATAGTCATAGCACAGTTTTGGTAAATCAGGCCCAAAGACGGATTCATTGGAATTCAGCTACACTCAACAAAATTATCACCATAATCGATTCAACGCAATTATTGCAAGTAATTCACTCCACAAATCCGATAACAAACTTCAAAATGGTTATCAAAAAGTTAATACAAAAACTACAGGAAAAGTTCATTCAATCGAGAACAACAAAGAATCAAAACAAAAAAACAAAGTGAGGCACTAATAAAACAATTAAATAAATTGATAAGATCACAGTTTCAAGAAAATTCAGTATCTAAACAGCTAGAAATTAACAAATTTAAAAACCAACGTAGGAGAGAAAAAGAAAAAAATAAGAGAATAACCCAGGACAAAAACTGGGTAGATATGCAGATAGCAGCAAAACAAAATAACCAACGTGCCTATTGGAATATAATTGCTAAAGAAACGGGCACGAAAAAAGCATTACAAGCTATCCCAGTGCCTCCGACAGAATGGGAATTATACCTTACCAATCTATATAAACTAAATACTAATCCAGAAATGATTTATAATTTTGCTAGAAATCCAGAAATAAAATTCTCAAATATCGGAGCATCTAGTCCTTTGTCAATTGAGCTACTTATTAAAAAGGCGAGAACGACAGGAGCAATGGGTCGTGACCAAATTCCGATCAAGGTCCTCCAATGCAACCCCAAAGAATGGAGCAAGATGTTATCTCCCCTTTTAACCATATTTTTACCACTGGGGAAATCCCCAAATCATGGAACGGGAGCATTGTAATACCCATACACAAAAAGGGTACAAGGCTGCATCCTGGCAACTACAGGCAGATAGCCCTTTTAGATGCAACAGGAAAGATTTTCACAGCATCAGTAAAAGACCATCTTAAGGACTGGGCCTTTTCATCTGGACTAATTCCCCTATATCAGGCTGGATTCAGACCAAAGCACTCGGTCATTGACAATATTGCTGTGTTGCAAACTATCTTAGATAAATACGTGGCTATAAAATCCCAGGTTGTGTATGCTGCTTTTATCGACTTTACCACCGCATTCGATAGAGTGGATAGAGGAACACTCTGGAGAAAACTCACCAAAATGGGTATCGCGGACAAATTACTTCATATATTAACATCATTACATTCCGATACTTGGTGTCAGGTCCAAATGGGGAGAGAAAAGGGTCTAACTAGCCCTATCCTGACTCAAAACGGCCTTAGGCAAGGATGCCTTCTTGCTCCCCTACTGTTTTCCTTTTACCTCAGTGATATGCCTGAATGTTTTAAGCAGATATGCAATTTTCCACCCAAAATTTCCTTCCACAAAATTCACACCATGATGTATGCAGATATGTAATCATTTTAGACCTAACATCATTTGGTCTGCAAAGAAGCCTCCAAGCACTTCACAACTATACGGAGGAAAACTATTTAATACCGAACATCGCGAAAACAAAAATAGTTCCGTTTTCAGGAAGGAAACAGAGTACCAAATTCAACTGGTGTCTAGGGGGAAAAATGGTGGAAGAGGCAAATGAATATACCTATTTAGGTCGAATCTTCACCAAGACTTTACAAAATAGGCTCCATACTCAGAATCTGATCCGTAAATCTGATGTTCATGTGGGGGCACTTTCACGGGTATATGCTGCATCTGGACAAAGACACTTTTCTTCTCTGCTTTAGGTATACAGCGCCAAGATTCCACCAGTTCTGTCATACGCTCTTGAATATATACCAATAAGCTAATGGAGCTTTCTAGACCTAAAAGAAGGGAAGATTCTACGGAAACTAACGAGGCTGTACCAGTACAAACTCTCCGCCTCGAGTTTTCATTAACCAGCTCCTATGCCAGAGGAATTGCCAATATCATCAGGTGGGCATATAACCTCCTCCATGCGGAAGAAGAAACGCTTCAAGCTCTACTTAAAATAGAAACATTTGAAAATGAATCGTCGAAACATGTATTTTCAAGAAATGTTCTAACTGCTTTCAAGTTATCCGATGTTAATATTAATTTGTTACAATCATGGACACCTGCTTAGCTGAAGCTCTTCTTAAAACAATTTACTCCAATACTCAGTTTCGACCATGACTCCCAGCACTGCACTAAATTGCCTTTATATAAATATGTCGCAGAATCTATAGTTTTTAAGAAAACACAACAGTATATTAATTTTAATTTAAAGCATGGGGTCAGGAGATCGATTGTGCTGTTCCGATTTGGGATACTTCCTGTAAAAACAGTTACATATAGGTGGCACCCAAAAGAAAAATCAAGTATTATCTGTAATCTGTGTAATGGTGGAGAGCAGGACTTGGAACATTTGTTGTTCACTTGCCCAAACGCGACAGTGGTAAAGGCCAGAAAAAGGTTTTTACAACCAATTTATAGCAAATGTAGAATTAACTCTGCACAGGAATTGATCATACTATGTAAGGCTCCGCCAAACGAGTTTGTCTGCTACAATTTTTACAAATTTTTAAAACCTTTTTTAACTTTGTATTAGAATGAAAACCTATCTTTTAGCAAAACGGTTTAAAATTGTATATTATGTATGGAATATTTGTGGTTCTCAGTGGAGAACCAAATCAAATAAAACTTGACTTGACTTGACACTTCTATAGTAGCTTACACTTCCCATCATAGATGTTGTGCTAGGCAGCATGTCTTATTCTGAAGAGACCCACAGAAGTTGGAGGAGGCGAATTGTCAACACTGAACAAGGGATTGTGCAGGTGTAACACCTTATGCTCAAATTAGGATGATCACTGACCTGTGTAACTTAAAAAATGGATCAACATACTTGTTGTTTTATACATGTATCATATTTCATTGTTCACTTCAGGTACCTATGAGCAGTGCACCTTCTGTACCAATGTGGATAACATCTATTTGGTGAACAAATAGAAGGAGTCATTGTTGGCATGGAGGAAGACTTTAGTGTAATATTTAATTACATTTTCATGGGTTTACATGAATATGACTGCCACATTTAGAAATGCCTGCCAGCCTAGTGGACATTTCTAGCATTGGCAGGAACCACTGTCACTGCGGTTCCTGTCAATGCATTGTACTTTTGCCGTACGGCTCCGTCAACATAATGGAGCAGTACAGTACACTTGCAAAGGTTTTTACTTTTCAAAAAGAAAACACCAAAGTGCTATTTTCTTTTTGAAAATAAAGAAACAATGCCTCCTTTGCCATGGGAATTTCCTCCCATGGCAAGGGGGACTTTCAGGGTTTTTCTATGCTCCTTACCACTGGGTTTCTCATGGTGGTGATGGACACTGAAAAACGGCTATATTGCTGCCCATCTAAATAGGTGAGCGGACATATGGCCAAACCTCCACCGGCCCATACTCCGTCAGGCTATCGGAGAAGTCTGACCACGGTGGAGATGAGTTGTCAAACTACGGTGCTCCTATATCTGTCTGACGGGGAGGGAATTCTGTTGCAGCTGCGACAGAGTTCACTCTCTGCCAATAATTAAATTGGCCTAAAGTACGAAAAAGAAGCAGGGAATAAAGTGGTAAAAAAAGAGGAATAAAAACTAACGCAAGAGTAGGGTGGGAAAGAAGATGGAAATGGAACATAACAATAACAAAGAATGAGCAAAAGGAGAAAGAGAGAAAGAATGAACTAAAGAATGTGGTAGAGAAAAAATAAACCTGATGAGGAATGAAAGAAAGAAGGAGGAGAGGGAACATTTGAAAAAAAAGTGAACGGACCAGGAAGAGAAAGTGGCTAGTGAGTAGTTATGGATAATTAACATAATTGAATTTGTAGAGGGACAGGATGAACTTTGGATGACCGTAGGGCAATGGAGAAATGTAACTTCTAATATTCATTACATCTCAGTGCTCCAACAGGCACATGCATCAAGGTAGGATTTTGCCAGTCCTTAATTGCGAATATTAAGGAATTGCAACCAAGGACTCGCAAAATCCCAATCATGTAGGAATCGCTATAGAAATAGCGATTCCTACATATTCCTTATTTGTGATTCGCAAATTGCGAGTCGCAAATAAGGAATGGCTTCCCATTCATTCCTATGGGCTTACAGGCCCATAGGAATGAATGGTAAATTGCATGCGCAATTTGTGAGTACCAATAGGTATTGCGCATGCAATTACAAGGGCGTCAAAAGGACACCCTGTTGCACCCCTGAAATTGATCCGTGCACATATGTTGCGCACACACCTGTCCCAAGGACATGTGTGTGTGTAACCTACAACTATGAAAAATGCACTTTAGTGCAATTTGCAATTCGCAATTCGCAATTTGTAATTCCTTACATGCAATCGCAATTTGAGAAATCGCCAAATATTGCAATTTCCTAAATTGCGAGTGGCAAGTTGTTTCATGCATCGCAAAAAGCTTTTATGCATGTGCCTGCAAAAGAGTTCCTCAAAATGCGTCTTTTCCCAGGGTCCCTAAATTCCTTAAAGTGAGACCAGTGGTTGCAAGAGGCCGAAGTACCAAATGCCAAGCTAGCACAGCAACTGCTACGCATAGATATTCCCTGTTTATGCCCGAGGTTCTAGATATTCAAAAATGCACTGTCTGCACGATTTGTTCTATCCAATCCATGCACGCGGGTTTTGTTATTTATATGTTGCATCATCTTTGAAATGCATGGCGCCAGCAATCACAGTCTATGTATTGCTAAGGAGAAGTAACGCATTAAGCAACGGGCAACTCAATCTGCAAAACAAGGAAGTTAAAATGTTTATGCCTGTGGTTTTGAAAAGCACGAAATAAGCTACTGGTCGAAAAACTACAAGCCAAAACACACAGAGGACGAAGTTGGAATTAGAACAATAGTACATTCTCAGGACAGAAAATTGTGTCTGTTTGTTAGTGCCAGAGGCCGGGCTGGCAACAGTACAGAAATGTGGCCCAAAAACAAAATGTAATATGGGAAGAGGACTCCCTACCGGGCTGTGACCTCTGCCGCATTATCCTAATGAAGTAAAAGCGGGGCCTGCTCATTAAAAACACATTACGGAAAACAAAATACAACCAGCACTGCTATACATGCTCCATAAGTATGTATGTATAGATACATAGAAGCAGGATCTACTCATTAAATGTCTGATAACCGCCCGCTGGCCACAAAAGGATGCAGCAAAGACCTGGAATAGCTGATGGGGCATGATTTTTTGCGCCATAAATCCTGAATGATCAAATCTGCTCTTTATGGGTGTCATTAATGAAAACACATGTTTACAAGTTTACGTGAAAAAGTGCAAGACAAAGCACAACACGTTTAGTAATAAATGTAGCATTAGACATGCAGAAAGCTTGAATAATAAAAAGCATTCTTTTTAACATAGACTAAAAACATTCTTGCATTATAAAAGGTTTCACGCAGAATTATGAAATAATAATGACAAGAACTCTTATGAAAAATGTTTTGTGAAATGCTTATTTCCTTTCTTCATACCATGAGAGAGACAAAGCTATTATTAAAGAGTCCAATTAGATTATGCTTATGAGTTTAATCAGAATAATACATCTTTTGTCATAGTGAATTCCATATGTATTTTCTTTATAATTCCTGTATAATGGAATGTGTTTTGTTCCTAAAGAAAACTACTGGTTTGCAGTTTAAAGTTTTCCTATGAAGGCCTCCAAACTTTGCTGAATTGATTTTTCTTTCTTAAAATGTGGGTTGCGAAAGAAATGTATTTTGTCCTTCACTAGTTCTGAAATGCTGTTTTGTTTGTTTAGTTGTGCACCAAGTAATCTTTAGGAATTTCTGCTCTGTGCTGAATATTTATCCTTCTATGAATGATTTTGTCCACAAATGTTGCAGGAGGACGTGGATAAAGTTGCAAGATTATTTTCCTGCCTCCCTGAAGGATGAGATCTTTCGTATTAACAATGAACTGGTTAAAGGAACCTGGATGAACTGGGAAGGATGATGATGACCTAATTATGAAAGCCAATGAGACCGTGAAGAATTTGAGAATGGTAACTTTAGGGGGGGGTTGGACATTTGACATTTAGAGTATAATTACTAGTGAAAGAAACAATATTTTGGAGTAGCTGCTTTATGAGAGGGGAGCCTTGCTGCTGTTTCTCTGTGCTACTCTGGCCGGCTGCGATCTTTGCAAATCCTGACTCTGGCTGTCATGATACTTGCACTTGCACTTCATCAGCTGGTGATGTTGTCTTAAGCTATACCTTTTCGGCCGAAGGGTTAGCTCTTCTTGACTATTATACATTGTGCATTAGTTCTCTAGGTTCGTATGAAAATCCAATTGCATATTGATATTTGCAATGTACTATTTATTTTTGCCTCTTCTTCTCTTCACTCATGCCTGTTATTGATAATGTGACAAATTCATTATAGTCTGTATTTCTCTTACTTGTGATATTACCTGTAACATGGAACTAATCAAGAATCTTATGTTATTTCTGTATTGGTCTCATGTTTTGACCATTCATATTTTGAAATATTAGATAAAAGTGACTTGATAAGTAATCAGAGTTTGTCATTATTGATGAGTTGAGGCATATTGTATTATTGGGACTAAGTTTGTTAGTAGGTATTTTCTTCGTTATAGGTCCCCATGAAGGAAATATTTTCCATCTTTTCAATATCGAGACCCTGTTAGCTCTACAAAAAGGTTATTTGGAGGACCTGGTAATTGTGATTATTGAGTTCTCAAGGGCCTGAACTCCTGGCTATAAAGATCCAGTGTTAATAAATTAGTGCTATTATAAATGGTTATAAAAATGTCACCGCTTCCCTGGATCACAGCCTTCCCAACCCACGCAGCCCCAGGCCATCCCCTCACTATTCCAAATGGCCCTCAAGACCTGGATGTTCAAATGAGCTTCCGGGACCTGCAAGCGCCTGGATAGCCTATTGGATGGTTAGCCATGCTTAATAAATCCTGATTGGTTGATTGATGCACCAACTCTTGCAAATATTGATCATCTCTCTTGAAATGGGGGAGCGATGGAACTTGCAAAACCTGTACTGCGATGGAGTGCCAGACCATTTTTGCCTCAGGTGACTGGGGTGATCCTATAGAACACAGCTTTCCAAACTTTTCATGTTGGTGACACACCTTTTTGTGAAAAACATTTCAGGGACACGGTAACGTGGGGAAGCACAGCAAGCGAGCCCGAACCACCTATGGTGGGTTCGGGCCCCACACACACATACCCCACCCCACACACACCCCACACACAACCCCCCACAGACACACCACTCCACACACACACCCCCCTACACACAACCCCACACACACCCACCCACACACACACCTCACACACACACCCCACACACACCACACACACACCCACACCCCACCCACCCACACCCCACACAACCCCCCCACACACACCCCACACACAACCCAACACACACCACCCCACAGACACACCCACCCACACACACAACCCCACACACACCCCACACAACCCCATACCCCACCCACACAACCCCCTACACACACCCCACACACAACCCAACACACACCACCCCACACACATAACCCCACACACACAACCCCACACACACCCACCCACACACACACCCCACACACACACCCCATACACACCCCACACACACCACACACACACCCACACCCCACCCACACACACCCCACACAACCCCCAACACACACCCCACACACAACCCAACACACACCACCCCACAGACACACCAACCCACACACCCACACACACAACCCCACACACACCCCACACACACCCACACCCCACCCACACAACCCCCCCTACACACACCCCACACACAACCCAACACACACCACCCCACAGACACACCACCCCACACACACAACCCCACACACAACCCCCCACACACACCCACACACACACCTCACACACACACCCCACACACACCACACACACCACACACACACCCACACCCCACCCACACACACACCCCACAACCCAACACACACCACCCCACAGACACACCCACCCACACACCCACACACACAACCCCACACACACCCCACACAACCCCACACCCCACCCACACAACCCCCTACACACACCCCACACACAACCCAACACACCCCACCCCACAGACACACCACCCCACACGCACAACCCCACACACACAACCCCACACACACCCACCCAAAGTCAAAGTCAAAATAAGTTTATTTGTAACGGTACTCTTTTGAGGACCACAAAATAAAATATATACATTATACATTTTCATTTAATACATTTTCAATGAAATTTTCAAAAACTTAAAAATTCTATAGCAAACATATTCATTTGGGGGGTTTTTACAAATTAATAAAAAGTCCTTTGAGTTTACGATCCTACATGATCGATAAATGGGTATAAGACATAATAACCTTGCCTTCACAATTACTGTATTAGGACATATAAAAAGAAGATGTTCCAAATTCTGATTGCCCCCTTGACAAAAGGTACATAAAGCTGTCTTATCTGATCTCCAGGAAGAGATAAAAGTTAGTACAGGAAGGATTCCCAGGCGCAGCATCATAATTGCGCGCCTTGCACCATGTATGAGGGTATAGTCTAGATAGGGCAGATATTGCTTATATTCATGGGAGTCTGCATAGGTCTTATACGAAGATAAACTAACACAATGTGAGTGGTCAATGTCATAACTCAATTTAGGGGTGAATTTTTTTAAAAATAGTTTGAGTTGGGCTGGAGACCATGTAGACAATATTTCCACACTTACTTTAGCAAGCTGAAAGGCCTCTCGCATGTTTTTTGAAAAAGTGAGATTGGTAGAACCGATCTTAAATGTCTCAACTTTTAGTAAACTTCGGAGAGTGCCTTCTTTAGAGTGGAGAAGGTTATAGGCCCACCTTATGATACTAGCTACAGCTGTAGCATAGGCACTCGTGATGTTACATTCCAGTCTCAACGCCTGTACTGGAGTAGATGTGGAGATCTTCAGTAAGTTTTTTAGTATTTTACCTTCAATTAAGTTCATATACGTCCATTGATTAATGGGAATGTATTCCGAAGCATAGGAAATGACCGGCGGAATCTTGGCTCGATAAACTTGAATTAGTGCCGAAAAGTGCCTATATCCAGTAGCAGAATATAGGCGGGACAAAGCCCCAGCATGCAGGTCACTTTTCCTTTTCAGGTGATCAATTTGACTGATGTTACTCGCATTTTGTGAAAAGATTCTGCCCAGGTAAGTATATTCTTTTACCTGCTCTACTTTCTCCCCTCCCAGCTTCCATTCGTATCTCACCCTTTTCTTCTGGTTTGAGAAAGCAACCACTTTGGTCTTACTTATGTTTGGGATTAGGAAATTTTTCCTGGAGTACTGATGTAAAGTGTCTAGGAGATTTTGAAGTCTGAATGGTGTTAGGTCGAATAAGACAATGTCGTCCGCGTACAGCAGGGAGTGAATATACTCATTGGCTATCTTTGGTGGCGTACTTAAACATTGTTGTAATTTGGATGGTAAATCACTTAAGTACAAAGAAAATAAAATTGGAGCCAAGAGGCACCCTTGTTTTAAGCCATTTGATGTGCGAAATACCCTTGATAGACCCTTATCACTCCCCATTTGGATACGGCACCAGGTGTCGCTGTGAAGATTCACTATTAAAAGCAATAGCTGTTCCGGTATGCCCATTCTTCTCAGTTTTGACCACAAAGTCGGTCTATCTACTCGGTCGAAGGCCGTCGAGTAGTCTATGAACGCTGCATAAATGGTTTGCTTTTTCCCTGATACATATTTATCCAGAATGGTTTGGAAGATCGCTACATTGTCAGTCACTGCATGGTTTGGACGAAATCCAGACTGAAACTTAGGGATTAAACCCAGGGAAAATGCCCAAGTTTTCAGCCTATCCAATATTTCTGCAGCAAAAATTTTCCCCACAGCATCCATGAGGGCAATTTGCCTATAGTTTCCCGGAATGCTTCTTTTTCCTTTTTTATAGATCGGGATAATTATACTCCCCTTCCAGGAGATTGGCATTTTGCCACTATCGATTATATAGTTGAATAGTGGCGAGAGCAGCCGTCCCCACTCTTTGTGGTCAATTTGATAGGCCTTGATAGGTATCTGATCGGGTCCCGACGCACCAGTACTTCTTGCCCTTCTTATGATTGTAGAGACAGACACTGCCGACGTTTTATTAATTTTTATGTCATTCTTTTCCAAAGTTTGTACTTCAGCCTCACCATTATTAATCAACTTGTTTGGACTATAAAGCTCTCGAAGGTAAATTTCCCAGTCTTCTTCTGTAACAGGAGTTGATTCTAATTTTTTCTTAGTTCCAGTCATTATTGCAATCAGGGCCCAATATTTGCGCTGGTTCTTTTGTTTAGCTGCTTGTTGGATTTCAATCCAATTGGTGTCCTGCTTCAGTTTTTTCTGTTTAGTTTTTTCTCGTCGTATTTGATTTTTTAGTCTATTGATTTCCTTTTTATTTGTAAATGAGAAATTCAAAAACTGGGCACGTATCAACCTGTTAATTTGTTTTACGACTGGTTTATTTGAATTTTTATGTTTACTACTTCGTTTGCTTTTCCTTAATTTTGTTTGTTCTAACTTACTTTGTAGTGCATGTTTCAGCTTATTTAATATGCAGTCAAAGTTCTTTATGGGATCGGCTGAGTATGTAGTAGTCAACAGATTAGTTTGGGAGACTAATAGCCTCACATGGTCCAAATTTTCTGTCCCCCAATAAATTCGGCCCCTCGTTGCGTTTACTTCCAGTTTGTTTTGATGAAATATCGGCTGATACTGGAAAGTGGCTTGTACAATCCATTTAGTTGATAAGCATAAGATAGCATGATCACTTTCCTCATTGAATGTGATCGAAAGTTGGCTCATTCGATCTTTTTCTCCGATCCCACATATGAAGTAGTCAAGGATAGAGGGAGATCCATTACCCTGCCTCGTATACGATGCTGGTTTATCACCATGTATATTACCATTTAAAATTGTCCCGTTGATTCTTGGGAGAAACGATAATAATGCGCGACCTCTCCTATCAGATTTCATTCCTTTTGGGAGTACAGGGAATGATGTTTCCAAAGATTCCTCATTGAAGAGGAGAGCCCATTTCTTTATTTCGCAGTTTGACATTTTTGCATTCATGTCTCCCATTATAATATAAGGCAAATTGAGTTGGTCTTCAATAATATGAGAGATGGTCTCCATTAGGCGCTCGAACAACAGATCGCAGTTGATGCTGGGAGGCGCATAGATGTTGAAGAGTAGTATTTTTTCAAAGGTGGCTGATATTTGGGATTTAAGAGATACCTTTAAGCATTGTAAATTATCCATATTTGTATTAATTATTTCCTGTGACCAAGAGTAATCTTCTTTTAATAAGATTGCTAGGCCGCCTTTGGCATGGCCCCTTCTAGATCTTTTTGCCAAGGTTTCAAATACATAGTATCCTTTTTGTTTAAAAGGGTTAATGTTCCACGTTTCCTGTAAACCAATAATGTCAGGGAGGATTTCAGTTATATACTTCATTTTTTTATCCGTCTTCCCAGCCAAATTCCAGGACAGTAGCGTCAGACCTTTGCTAAACTTGATATTTTTGAGGTTTAACAGATTTTTTACTATTTAAGGTTTCTGATAACCATGCCCAAGATTTTGTTGAGTTCTCATTATCGGTAGGTCTTAAATCCCTGGACCATACTGACCTCTCACCTTGCTTTACTTGTATTTTTAGTGAGTCTTTTCTTGTGGGATTTAATACTGTTTCTCCCCAGAGTGTACTGGTGATTTCGTTTCTTCGATTAGTTTGTCCCAGGATGCCTTTGTTTAAATTATTAGTGGGTGTGGGTTCCACTACGGATATTACATCGTAGCCGTTTTTATGAAGAATTTCCTTCTCCCTGAGTATGATTCCAGGGAGAACTGGCGAAAAAAAGGATACCTGTGCTAGTTTCTTATTCTCTTTATTTGGAAAGAGAACTAAATCAATTTCATTGCTTGTCAGAGAGATCAGAGGTGGCATTTCTTGTAAAAGATTCAGTATTCTACCGCGATTCAATGGCAACTTGTCAATAGGAAACAATTCCTCAATAATTAAGTGTTTAGATAGAATTCCTTCCCATGGTTGCGTAATGATATCATTCGCTTCTTCAGTAGCCTTGGGATTTTGTTCTGTTGTTCTATATTCTACCACTGGACAGAATTCTTCAGCTTTTGGGTTCAGATGTGTTAACAGCGGAGATTTTTGTATTTCTGAAGAGTTCATCAAGATTTTTGGAGTGAATTTTTGAAATTTCAGTTTATTCCCTTTTTTCCTCTGTATTCTCCTTAGTGGTTTTCTCTTCTTCTTCCCCCTAGCATTTTCCCTCTCATTTCTTTTTTCAGACTGTTCTTGTTGACTATTTTTCTGTTCAGCAGTAACGGCCAATGGCTCTTCTTTATTGTCCCTAGTACCCTGATCCTGGTTGTTGTCAGACACTTTGTACGAAAAGATAGGAAAATGCTTATTACTATTTCCAGTAATGGTTTCCGATTCTTCTTTAAACAATTTTTTAAGAGAATATGTAATAAGAGGTTTATTCTTCTTTCTTAATTCCTTTGTTTTAGTCACAATTTTTGCTATGTTAATCGTTTGTGTACTAGCTTCTCGCTGTTTTGGAGTTATATTTACATTTTTTTGAAGATCTTCATCTTTTAATGTTTCAAGTGAATCAGGTTTTTTTGATATGTATTTATTTTGGAATATTTTCTTTTTTTCATCAACCAAGTATTTCAGTATTCCTATTTGTACGTCCAAAGTGTCATCAGAATTAGCGAGAATTTGACCAAGATGAGTAAGCACTGATTCCAAGATTTCTTGCAGTGTAAACAGCGCCTTAGAAAGAGGAGAAGTAGTATTTCCAAAGGTTAAATGTGAAAAAATTGGATCAGTAAAGTTGGCCTGGTTAGGATATAGAATAGGGGATTTTTCTGGTGAGCTGGTTAAAGGATGTATTTGGCTCAATATTATTTCAGATTTATCTTGTTCAGGCTTCATATTCATACTTATAAACACATCAGAGGGTAGCTCATAATCCTGTTTACTTATTGGTATTATAGGGGTTATTTGAGCCGTATCTACGGACGGATTTTGGCCTTTCCCAGTGAAAGAAATATTTGCCAAATTACTTTCAGATTTTGTCTGTCCTTGATTGTCAATATTCTGGACGAAGAGAGGTAGCGAATCGTAAATTTCCTTATTTATAGAAGGTTCTAGCTTATTTTGATTTTCAGTTGAAAATGAAGATACAGTTTTTTTCTTAGACAGGGTAGAAAAATATGTGTTTATAGCTGGAGTACTTGAAATTTGGCCAGGTTTCAATGAATTATCTGCAGTCTTTCTAACAGCTGTTTCAGTCCCCATACGCCTCATATAAATTGTTCGTGAGCGGAGTTTTTTTACAGCCCTCATATTTGGGATCAGGGGTCTGATTGATAGTATGTTAGCCGCAGTTGATTTTATTTAATTATAGGATCTTTATTTCAGATTTCTGATAGAAAATTTCCGTAATACTTAAGATGTATTTGCAAGTTGGTTTCGGAGTATAGGTTTGGTAGATCCTCAATGGCCAAGCGTAAGTGGGGCGGCCCGTCCCGTCCTCGGTCGTCCCCGGACGGCCACAGACGGCCCGCCCTTTGCCCGGGCTTAGCCCCGCGCTTGGTCCCGCACGCGTCCCGCTACGCGTTGACCCGGTTGTAGTATATGGTTGTGGCTCAGATGGGCGTGTCGCCTGGGGGAAGAGGAACCAGCTGACCCCAGCTGGGATTTCTGGTCCTCGCAGTCCCCCGGGCTTGACGCGCTGTAGTTCTTTTACCCTGGCCTCGACCCTACTGACTCCAGCTGGGAGCGAAGGGCAGAGCTTGCAGATTGCAGCTCACGCTCACACCAGCGAGTCAAGGGGAGGCGCACCACGGGGCACAGAAGGAAAACGAGCGTCAGCTCTGGCAGCAGAAGCGGGATACAATCAACAGTTAGGGATACAGATCCCTCGTCAGGCACAGATGCGCAGCAGTTCAAAATGAACAGAGAACCGGTGAGTGGCGCCCGCGAAGCGGGTGTCACGAAGCTTTATCCTGCCTCGTCAGTGGTTGTGGCTCAGATGGGCGTGTCGCCTGGGGGAAGAGGAACCAGCTGACCCCAGCTGGGATTTCTGGTCCTCGCAGTCCCCCGGGCTTGACGCGCTGTAGTTCTTTTACCCTGGCCTCGACCCTACTGACTCCAGCTGGGAGCGAAGGGCAGAGCTTGCAGATTGCAGCTCACGCTCACACCAGCGAGTCAAGGGGAGGCGCACCACGGGGCACAGAAGGAAAACGAGCGTCAGCTCTGGCAGCAGAAGCGGGATACAATCAGCAGTTAGGGATACAGATCCCTCGTCAGGCACAGATGCGCAGCAGTTCAAAATTAACAGAGAACCGGTGAGTGGCGCCCGCGAAGCGGGTGTCACGAAGCTTTATCCTGCCTCGTCAGTGGTTGTGGCTCAGATGGGCGTGTCGCCTGGGGGAAGAGGAACCAGCTGACCCCAGCTGGGATTTCTGGTCCTCGCAGTCCCCCGGGCTTGACGCGCTGTAGTTCTTTTACCCTGGCCTCGACCCTACTGACTCCAGCTGGGAGCGAAGGGCAGAGCTTGCAGATTGCAGCTCACGCTCACACCAGCGAGTCAAGGGGAGGCGCACCACGGGGCACAGAAGGAAAACGAGCGTCAGCTCTGGCAGCAGAAGCGGGATACAATCAGCAGTTAGGGATACAGATCCCTCGTCAGGCACAGATGCGCAGCAGTTCAAAATGAACAGAGAACCGGTGAGTGGCGCCCGCGAAGCGGGTGTCACGAAGCTTTATCCTGCCTCGTCAGTGGTTGTGGCTCAGATGGGCGTGTCGCCTGGGGGAAGAGGAACCAGCTGACCCCAGCTGGGATTTCTGGTCCTCGCAGTCCCCCGGGCTTGACGCGCTGTAGTTCTTTTACCCTGGCCTCGACCCTACTGACTCCAGCTGGGAGCGAAGGGCAGAGCTTGCAGATTGCAGCTCACGCTCACACCAGCGAGTCAAGGGGAGGCGCACCACGGGGCACAGAAGGAAAACGAGCGTCAGCTCTGGCAGCAGAAGCGGGATACAATCAGCAGTTAGGGATACAGATCCCTCGTCAGGCACAGATGCGCAGCAGTTCAAAATGAACAGAGAAGCGGTGAGTGGCGCCCGCGAAGCGGGTGTCACGAAGCTTTATCCTGCCTCGTCAGTGGTTGTGGCTCAGATGGGCGTGTCGCCTGGGGGAAGAGGAACCAGCTGACCCCAGCTGGGATTTCTGGTCCTCGCAGTCCCCCGGGCTTGACGCGCTGTAGTTCTTTTACCCTGGCCTCGACCCTACTGACTCCAGCTGGGAGCGAAGGGCAGAGCTTGCAGATTGCAGCTCACGCTCACACCAGCGAGTCAAGGGGAGGCGCACCACGGGTCACAGAAGGAAAACGAGCGTCAGCTCTGGCAGCAGAAGCGGGATACAATCAGCAGTTAGGGATACAGATCCCTCGTCAGGCACAGATGCGCAGCAGTTCAAAATGAACAGAGAACCGGTGAGTGGCGCCCGCGAAGCGGGTGTCACGAAGCTTTATCCTGCCTCGTCAGTGGTTGTGGCTCAGATGGGCGTGTCGCCTGGGGGAAGAGGAACCAGCTGACCCCAGCTGGGATTTCTGGTCCTCGCAGTCCCCCGGGCTTGACGCGCTGTAGTTCTTTTACCCTGGCCTCGACCCTACTGACTCCAGCTGGGAGCGAAGGGCAGAGCTTGCAGATTGCAGCTCACGCTCACACCAGCGAGTCAAGGGGAGGCGCACCACGGGGCACAGAAGGAAAACGAGCGTCAGCTCTGGCAGCAGAAGCGGGATACAATCAGCAGTTAGGGATACAGATCCCTCGTCAGGCACAGATGCGCAGCAGTTCAAAATGAACAGAGAACCGGTGAGTGGCGCCCGCGAAGCGGGTGTCACGAAGCTTTATCCTGCCTCGTCAGTGGTTGTGGCTCAGATGGGCGTGTCGCCTGGGGGAAGAGGAACCAGCTGACCCCAGCTGGGATTTCTGGTCCTCGCAGTCCCCCGGGCTTGACGCGCTGTAGTTCTTTTACCCTGGCCTCGACCCTACTGACTCCAGCTGGGAGCGAAGGGCAGAGCTTGCAGATTGCAGCTCACGCTCACACCAGCGAGTCAAGGGGAGGCGCACCACGGGGCACAGAAGGAAAACGAGCGTCCGCTCTGGCAGCAGAAGCGGGATACAATCAGCAGTTAGGGATACAGATCCCTCGTCAGGCACAGATGCGCAGCAGTTCAAAATGAACAGAGAACCGGTGAGTGGCGCCCGCGAAGCGGGTGTCACGAAGCTTTATCCTGCCTCGTCAGTGGTTGTGGCTCAGATGGGCGTGTCGCCTGGGGGAAGAGGAACCAGCTGACCCCAGCTGGGATTTCTGGTCCTCGCAGTCCCCCGGGCTTGACGCGCTGTGGTTCTTTTACCCTGGCCTCGACCCTACTGACTCCAGCTGGGAGCGAAGGGCAGAGCTTGCAGATTGCAGCTCACGCTCACACCAGCGAGTCAAGGGGAGGCGCACCACGGGGCACAGAAGGAAAACGAGCGTCAGCTCTGGCAGCAGAAGCGGGATACAATCAGCAGTTAGGGATACAGATCCCTCGTCAGGCACAGATGCGCAGCAGTTCAAAATGAACAGAGAACCGGTGAGTGGCCACACACACACCCACCCACACACACACCCCACACACACACCCCACACACACCACACACACACACACACACACACCCCACCCACACACACCCCACACAACCCCCCCACACACACCCCACACACAACCCAACACACACCACCCCACAGACACACCAACCCACACACCCACACACACAACCCCACACACCCCCACACCCCACCCACACAACCCCCTACACACACTCCACACACAACCCAACACACACCACCCCACAGACACACCACCCCACACACACAACCCCACACACAACCCAACACACACCACCCCACAGGCACACCACCCCACACACACCCACACACAACCCCACACACACCCCCCTCACACACCCCACACCCCCCCAAACCCCACCCACACACACCCCACACAACCCTCCCCCGCACACACCCCACACACAGCCCAACACACACCACCCCACAGACACACCACCCCACACACACACACCCACACACACAACCCCCCCACACACCCCACACCCCCAACCCCCCCACACACACACACCCCACACACACAACCCCCCCACACACAACCCCACACACACACCGTGGCCGGTTTGTTACTGGGGGCCGGATTTGCAGCTGTGCTGCAATATTGCCCCTCAGGTTACAAAAGCCGCATACAAGCGTTTCCAGCCTGCCAGGGCAGGCAGTGCTTCCCCAGAGGCCAGGCAGCCAGCCAACCCCAACACCCTGCCACCCCCACCCCCCCAGGACCGGTCCGAGAAAATTGCCAGGGCTGCCTTCGGCTCCCAGTCTGGCCCTGTACACAGCTCTCAAAACATTGACAGCAATCAATGAATAGAAAAAGTATTGTGTGTTTGTGTACGTGGGAGTGGTGATGGTGATGGTAAAGTGGAGGCAACTAAAGGAAGTACTTGCACAAGAAGAGAGTGAAGTGACAGTGATGCGGAGGAAGGAGATGAAGCGTGATGTATTTAGATGCACAGAACACACATACAGAAGATGCCAAAGTCCCATATGCAGGAACACAACTACTATTTATAGGTAGAACAAAACTGAGGAAATAAAGGGACCCAAAAATACAAATAATGCAGATGATGCAATGCCCTCCCCCCCATTGGTATCACAGGGCTTCAGCCCCCACTCAATTCCCTCCCCCCCTCCCCCCATCGTGTGTGGCATCCCGGGCCCGCTCACAGCCGCACCCGAGCACTTCACAGGTCGTTAAAGACCTTGTGCATGTTAATGGGGCTTTGTTGTTGTTTCACCCCTTCTAAGAGCCCCTGCAGCTCGACTCTGCCGATTGCCGGCAGAAGTCATCTCATCTCATCCCGCGACACACCTACGGCTGGGGTGCGACACAGTAATGTGTCGCGCCACACAGTTTGGAAAGCTGTGCTATAGAACATCTTCAATTGTTCAGATGGACAGCAAAATGGAGGATGTTTTCCGCTTGAATGTAAAGGTCAGCAAGCAGGGTCTTGCCTTCGTTGGGTCAAACCAATGTTACAACAGTAGTTCTGAAGTCTGATTTTGAGAGAAACAAACACTTTCACTTTACAGAGGATGGAAGGTTGGTGTTAAGGAGGTTCAATCTTTTTTGCGATGAAGACTCTGAAGCCAAGGTTGGTGTAGATGTAGAAACCCACAGATATGGCGCTATTAACGAGTTTTGGAAGTTGTCATTTAAGTTGGTCACTGAAAGTCAACGTTCCACTTGTTCTTGCTTACTCTCCCTGGCAATAAGCACATATTTCATTTTCAAGTGGCTGAGTTGAGGTAGGGTTTAAGTTTTCACTTGTGAGACGACAAGCATTTTGATTGTTGACATCATGCACAGAATAATCCTGTAAGTTGAGCTATTGACTGCATACTAATATTAACTATCTTCTCAGAAGTGGCTCCAAGAAATTGAGCATGACTGAAAAGCTGCTAGAGGAATGCTGCAGTTTGCAGGTAAAGGCTCACCTCTGCAAGATGAGTTGGGATATGTCATTCAGGTAGGGTGTGGACCACTGGAGGACAAGAAGGGTGAATTTGATTATTAAGGAGAAGCTGCTGAGTCAGGTATAACGGACACCAGTTTTGAAGACTATTAGATGGTATTGCAGAACTATGAGACAAAGGGGGTACATTTTCAGACACTTTGCGCCGGGATAGCGTCACAAAAGTGGCGATAACAGTACAAAATGTTTTTGGGGGAAACTTGTTTTGCGCTGGAAAATACCCTATAAGTAGCACAAAGCAGCGCAAAGCACTGCTTTGCATTCCTTAGTTCCAAGGGGGCGTTACAAGGGTGGTACATGGGCATTCCCATGCAACCTTCATGCCTTTTGACCTTATCTACAAATAATTGCAGTCAGGGTTTAGCTCCAAAAGTTAACGCCATATTAAAAGGAGGTGCTAACAGGAGAAATGTTTTCATTTCTCCTTTCTTTTCCGACTTTGCATGCCTGCTGCACTGTGCAACACTCATACAAAGTGGGAAAAGCTTTTAAACTTGCCTAGGCATGGTATTTTCTAGAGGAAGGGTACCCTTCCTATACAAAGACTATGCTAGACTCACACACACACCTTAGCGATATGGCGCTAAGGTGTGTGCGTGGCACTCGACATCTGAAACTAGCGCCTGTGCTAGGGAAAAGGGTGTAGAGAGCCATATCGCTGAAGATATGACACTCTCCTGCTCTGTCCCTGCCACACAATGCAGAATGACAGCTACAGGGTGCTGCTCTGCTTTGCTTGTATTGTTTGAAAATCTTCCCCATAGTTTGCTATTTCTCTGTGCTGGGCTGTGACCAGTATTTGAGAAGCGCTTTGTTCTTGAACAACTTTTATAGAAGGGAAGTACATGTCTTCTGGAATACGATAGGTGGGTGATTGGATTGCAGATTACAGTATTGTCAGGGTTTAGTGAGACGTTTTTGAAACAATGAAGGACTTGTTAGGTTTTGAGGAACTCTGGACAGATAGCTAAGTTGAAGGTTGGGTATTCACAATGTGGTCACCCCTATCAGTGGTGTTTGCTGGTGGAGGGTGCCCATTTGCTTATTCCTTGGCGCATGTTAATGTGCAGACTATTCATTTGGGTTGTGCGTTTGGGCCTCAATATCAGCCCCTTCATAATCACCATGTGCTTAAGCCAAGGCCAATCCATAAATGACAACTAAGTCGGGGGCCGCTTAGTGAGACTGTAAGTCACATATACAATAAGTAGGAACTCCAGCAAGCTTTGTGACATTTGCAAACTCCAGGGAAATTTCGAACGAAACCATCTTTCAGCCATATTTATAAATGCCATTCTAGCAGAAATTACCCATTTAAGTGTCAAGCCTGTCTCCTATCCGGGGCAGACGTATGCTTCTCTCAAGACAGCACTAAGTTTCTGCTGAAACTATGTTGTGTTCTGATCACCTAAGTCTGAGGGCGCGATTCCGATCCCGGTCGGAAGGTGTCTCGACCGACATGGACCGGGACTGAAGTCCGACCGACTCGTGCATGCGCTGTACGAACTTACAAGTACGATGCGTCCCAGTCAAAATCCAACCGACTCACACGAAATGAATCCAGAATGACCGAAACGTATGGAAAACAGTGCCGTCGCTCGGAAACTGAACCCGAAACCTTCCGACCGACACGGAACGGCTACAGTTCCGACCGACACGAACATGCTCCTTACAACCAGCCAAGTATGATGCAATGCGTTGCGGAAAAAAACGAGTCACACGGCGTCCAAGCCTTTCAACCGATTCACGCGGACCAGAGATATTGGCAATAAATAGAGCCTGTCGCGGCCAGCACGTACATGAAACATGCAACATAGCCTCGGATCACACTGCAAGTGACGCCACAGGCGTACGACCAGGACAACTGAACGTCCCCGTCAGGCCTAAAGAAATCATGGAATTGACACAGAAAAAGGCCAAACAGGCTTTTAGAAAATCAAAAAACAAATCAAATTTCAAACCAAGACATACCCACAACTCCACAAATAAAAAGGCCCAAAATCCAGACCATGATCCTTTGTAAATCTCACAGACCTGCAAACAGACAACACCACCACACTGAGACATACAGGCACTACCTACCCTCCACACAACATTAGCAGCACACAATAAGCACACTCACAGACACCCAGCCATACACATACTCACCAACCCTCATTACCACACACACACCCATCCATCTCTACCACCACCCATCACCATGCCCCCAAAGAAGAATCCAAAGTTCACAGACAGTGAGTTGGAGGTCATGGTAGATTAAATCATCAGAGTAGAGCTACAGTTATTTGGTTCCTTGGTCCAACAGACCCCCCCTATCCCAGAATAACAAGACGTGGGCAAGGATTATCGACAAGGTGAATACCTTAGCACCTACCAAGCGCACAATGGACGACATCAGGAAACGGTGGTACAACATATGCAGGAGGGTCAAGAAACTCATCAGCAAAGACCATGCCCGGAGCCAGTCCACTGGTGGTGGTCCTCCTGCAAAACCGGTGCATTTCACTTCCTGTGAGGAGATGGTGGGGGCCATGTTCCCACCAGTTGGCCTCCATGGATTGCCTGGAATACCAGAGCTTGGTGAGTAAACAAACAACTATTCTAAACTGTGATGTCATAGCAATCAGCACCCACAGACAATAATGCCAGGGGGACAGAGAAAACATTCACTGTCATCAAGCCACATCAACCTAAACATAACTATCCTCTCATGTGTATGCCACCTAGAGAAACACAATACCTGCAATGTCCCAGTAACATGTACCTAGGGCAATACATGTACAAACCCAATGACAAATACCCCGGGGATTTGGCCCCCATACTCCACCAAACACCGTCAGCCATCAAGCTACCACAGTTACACACACTCCCAGGGAAACCGAGTCACAGGAAGGAAGGTCTGGCATGCCGGACATGTGGGGGTAGCTAAAAGCAGGGTGAGATTTGTATTCCCAGGCCATAGTCCCCATCCCACATGTCCCTGGAATAGGTCCATACAAAGTACAGGCAAGATTGGAGACACCGGGTCTTGTGTGGGGAGCACAAGGCCTTTCTGGGACTTGGGCACCAACAAACACCAGGACACCACTGTCAGGCAACTTGAACATGTGCTCAAACTCACTGTCTTGGAAGCATGGTCCATGGGGTCCTATCCGGTCCATGGGGAGAAGGAGTGCAACCTCAGACTACATCTCCCAGCAGGACCTGCCACACACACCCCTCCCAACAACAACAAACAATCAATCAATCAATCAATCAGAGACACTTATAAAGCGCGCTACATACCCGTAGGGTCTCAAGGCGCTGGGGGGGGGGGGGGGGGTGCCGCTACTGCTCGAACAGCCAGGTCTTCAGCTTCTTCCTGAAGGAGAGGTGGTCTTGGGTCAGGCGCAGGTCGGTCGGGAGGGAGTTCCAGGTCTTGGCGGCCAGGTAGGAGAAGGACCTTCCTCCTGTGGTCGCTCTTCGGATGCGGGGGACGGCGGCGAGGGCGTGGTTGGCTGATCGGAGGTGGCGTTTGGGAGCGTAGAAGTTGACTCGGCTGTTGAGGTAGCTCGGGCCTTGGTCGTGTAGGGCTTTGTGTGCGTGGGTGAGGAGGCGGAAGGTGATTCTTTTGTTGACGGGGAGCCAGTGAAGGTCTCTCAGATGTCCGGAGATGTGGCTGGTTCGTGGGATGTCGAGGATGAGTCTGGCTGAGGCGTTCTGGATCCGCTGGAGTCTGTTCTGGAGCTTGGCGGTGGTACCGGCGTAGAGGGCGTTGCCGTAGTCCAGTCGGCTGGTGATGAGGGCCTGGGTGACGGTCTTCCTGGTCTCGGTGGGGATCCACCAGAAGATCTTCCGTAGCATGCGTAGGGTGTTGAAGCACGCCGAGGAGACGTTGTTGACTTGCCTGGTCATGGAGAGGGAGGAGTCCAGGATGAAGCCCAGGTTGCGTGCATGGTCTGTCGGTTTGGGTGCGGTGCCCAGGGCGGGAGGCCACCAGGAGTCGTCCCAGGCGGAGGGTGAGGAGCCCAGGATGAGGACCTCCGTCTTGTCTGAGTTCAGTTTCAGGCGGCTGGTCGTCATCCACTCGGCTACCTCTTTCATCCCTTCGTGCAGGTCGGCTCTGGCGGCGGCGGGGTCGTTGGTCAGGGAGAGGATCAGCTGGGTGTCGTCGGCGTAGGAGATTATGTTGAGGTTGTGTTTGCGTACGATGGCCGCGAGGGGGCTCATGTAGACGTTGAAGAGGGTGGGGCTCAGAGATGATCCTTGGGGGACGCCGCAGATGACTTCGGAGGCCTCTGACTTGTACAGTGGTAGGCGGACTCTCTGTGTTCTTCCGTCGAGGAAGGAGATGATCCATTCCAGCGCCTTGTCCTGGATTCCGATGTTGCTGAGGCGCCGTACTAGGGTGCGGTGGCAGACCGTGTCGAATGCCGCGGAGAGGTCTAGGAGGATGAGGGCCGCTGTTTCTCCTTTGTCCATCAGGGCTCGGATGTCATCGGTTGCGGCGATGAGGGCGGTCTCGGTGCTGTGATTGGCTCGGAAGCCGGACTGTGAGGGGTCGAGGGATCCGTTCGTCTCGAGGAAGGCGGCCATTTGCTTGTTGACGGTCTTCTCGATGACTTTGGCTGGAAACGGGAGGAGCGAGATGGGGCGGTAATTCTTGAGGTCGGTGGGGTCCGCTGTTGGTTTCTTGAGTAGAGCGCTGAGTTCGGCGTGTTTCCAGCTCTCAGGGAAGATGGTGGTGTCGAAGGATGTGTTGATGATGTCTCGCAGGTGGGGTGCGATGACAGCGTCGGCCTTGTTGAAGACGTGGTGAGGGCAGGGGTCGGTCGGTGATCCGGAGTGGATGGAGTTCATCGTGCGGATGGTGTCTTCGGTGCTGATCGGGGTCCAGGCGTGGAGGGTGGTGGTGGGGGGTGGTTGTTCGGTCATGGTGTGCGTTGGTTGGTTGTTGAAGCTGTTGTGTATGTCCGCGATTTTGTTGTGGAAGTATGAAGCGAGGGAGTTGCAGAGGTCTTGCGAAGGGGTGATGTCGTTATTTCCTGCGCTGGGGTTGGAAAGCTCTTTCACGATGTTGAAGAGTTCCTTGCGGTTGTGTGCGTTGTTGTCCAACCGGTCCTTGAATGCTGTTTTCTTGGCGGCGCGGATCAGCTGGTGGTGTTTCCGGGTGGCAAGTTTGAGGGAGGTCCTGTTGTCCGGTGTCGGTTCCCTTCTCCAGACTTTCTCACACACCTGTGTGAAGCAGGGGAGCACAATTTTTGCAATGTACATGTAAGGCACTTAAAATATATATGAGCTGTCCATGCACACAGCTCTACGTGCACATAAAACGCATCTGGAACATGTTAAAAACCTACATCAGCATCTGCCTGTGATAATTGAGGACAACGCTATGAACATACACTCATCATGAGGCATTGTACAGAACTGAATGTGTGTGATACGTTTATGTGTGCTGAACCACAACAATACATTGTGTGTCTTTTCCACCCACAGGGATACTGCAAGAACAGATGAGGTACCTTCCCAGTCCCAGACTCTGGTTGACACAGAGCAGGCCAGTGTGGATGCCTCTCACTCCTCTGACAATGACCATGAACAACCTGGCCCCTCCGGTGTGGATCAGCGTGCATCAGCAGTACCCCCTGCCACCATTCCTTCTCCCTCTGACAACACCCTACTAACACGGACAGACCCAGCCAACCCAACACTGAGGGCACAGCAACACAGGGAACCCTGGAGGTGGCTGCCAATTCCACCAGTGCCATCACCAGAGGAGGCCCAGTGTTGTCTGTGCCCGCAACAGCAGAACCTGCTCGTGGGGGGCAGGGGTGGTGGGAGTGGGGGCAGGCTGAGGCTACCCCATGGCGCTGCACCCCAAGCTGATCCCCAATTGGTACCCATCATAAATGTGCACCAGCAATGCACCAGAGACTTTGGCCAGATTGTGGGGCACCTCAGGGACATTAAAGAACAGCAGGCTGAACATCATGCTGGATTGGACGCACGCATGTTGCGGGTGGAGAAACACATGGCCCGCATGGAGTCAAAGATGGACAAGTTGGATGATGTTACGGCGATTCACAGAGACATACTTGGATCCCTACGTCAGATTGCAAACAACATGGCCCTACCTCCCTGTGTGCCCACTACATCAGTTGCTACAACACCTGCAACTGCCACAGGTAGGGAGGTGCACTCTGATGAAGACTCCAGCGCACCACCACAGCCTGCACCTGAGGGACCCCCCCGAAGAAGCCGCGGGGTCATAAAAAGAAGGACAAGTGAGATGCAGCTGGCCCTGCACATCCCCCAAGTAGTGAACACCTGTTCCTGATGTCTGCAATTGTGTGCAAACCCTTCACCTTGTCGACTGAGCCCAACTCACCCACATGTGATGGAGAATCTGATTTGAACCAATGGATCTACTGACTGTAGACTTTACTCTGCCAATTTCATCGACCAACCCTACCAACTCCTCTGTGAACTTTGGAT
This sequence comes from Lissotriton helveticus, assembly GCF_964261635.1. Lineage (NCBI taxonomy): Eukaryota > Metazoa > Chordata > Amphibia > Caudata > Salamandridae > Lissotriton > Lissotriton helveticus. The sequence goes on from NC_136065.1 coordinate 708,661,374, forward strand.
TACTATTGCACTGTACAGCACTTCATGTCACCTATATTATCCACACACATGTATGTAAATAAACACTTCAAATCACAATTGCTGACTCTGTGATAAATTTGACTGGGTTTGACACATATAGGTGATGAAATGCTAAAGTAAGACTGGGCAGGGGAACCACTAGAGCAATCTAAACAGTGAAATTTGATTCATGTTGATGTGGCACATTTGAGAGGTACACACTCCCAGGTCAATACTACACAAAACCGCCATGCCCATCACATGTCTTGCCTCACACATTGTGAACTGCAAGTACCCACAAATGCTGAATCAGAGCCAATCAGCCCACCGGTACAGCATGCCAAAGTTCACTGATGTGTGGACACAGAGGAAGCACACCACAAACTGGTGCACACCTTTATTACACATACACAACAAGTAAACAGAACATCAGATGCAATGTATCCTCACATAACAGTGAGCAGATATTCAACAAATTTGGCAGACATGCCAGTACCGGGGTGTGTGGGATGATGCTTCCGGGAACCATGAAAAGTTGCACCCAGTGACCGTATTGTGTGTTTCAGAGGTTAAATGTCACCAGACAATAGCCTATGGACCCTGTGAATGACAGACATACAACAGTATTGCAATCACTAAATAATTACATACATCTACAATACACATTACATACACAATTCCAAAGAGTTGTTAAAATATCCAAAGAATCATGGCAACACTGATTGGAAGGACATAGTAACCCAAGGGACACATAAATGCTACAATCATGACACATAGCATGCAGAAACACATATGCCCACACAGTGCACAAACCAAACACATATCAGGTGAAGCAAGAATTCTTGTTAACTGTAAGGGGGTAACTAGGCGGGTGGAAGAGGGGTCCCTCTCGAGCGACTGGTGGAGAGTTGACTTTGCATCCCCTCCCTCTTCACACTTATCTCAGAACAAGTGGAGCACAGACAGGCATCCTCTGTCTGCCACGCAAGAGGACGAATTGGACGATAGTTCCCTTAATTGGGATTACATCGACGACGAAGCCACGCCCTCTGCTGACGCCAGAAGCACTAGATTGGGTGAAAGCCAGGAAGCCCGCAGCTCGGCGTGTGATGACACCCAGGAGGCTTTTGGAGGTGGCGTGTGGATCGAGGAAGAAGATGACGGAGTTCGGAGAGGAGCGAGAGGACGTATCTCAGCGGAGGGAGAGCAAGAGCCAGGAGGCCAACGTTTCCGAGAAGCGCCACGCCACACTCCTGAGGGAGGAGTGTGGCTTAAGCAGGTACGGCAGTGGCTTGCAGGGTGGGTTTGTAGACGGGGAAACTCGCCTCCATAGCCGCGTGCGCATCTCACCTGTGTACAGAATATTATATCGTTCCCCCCTACCGTCCTTTCCCCTACCCCAGCTCCTAAACCTACCCTACCTCACATCGTCCTTCCTCACAACCCCGGCACCTACGTTCAAGAGTCTGTACAGCACATGAGCAGTGGTGACCCCTCACTACCACAGTTCCCCACGGGCAATTGATATCAGACTTGTGTCCTGACCGACTCTTTTTGTCTCTTCCTTCTCGCCCTGAACTGGATGAGTGAAAGCACAGCCCAGCACCAAAACAGAGGGAGAATAGCAAAACCACGAAGAGCGTCTCCAACCTTTCCAAGGGACAGTGCCACCACGGACCCCGTAGGGTTTCACCGTGACAGACTCACTACCAGATATAAAAAGACTCTCAGCAAAAGAAAACCTTATTTACCCTGATCAAGTCTCCGGCCCCTTCCTGGTACCCCGCCACAACTGGTGTCAGAAGTGGGATCTACCACTTCCATCCTGTCACCCCAGATGGATCAACTGATTCAACATCTCAAAAAGGGGCAGGAGATGTTAGAATGGGCTGTCGAAAGCCAGCTGACTTCCGCACAGGCTGATCAAGAGGTATTTAAAAATACCATTACGGCCCAGATCGAGGGCCAAAAAGTAATGCAAAACCCCAGCACTATTCCAGTAGCTGAGAGAAGGGGGCCTATGCCACATCCATCAGGCCTATCCTTGCAGAAATATGTAACGGGAAACGACCCACATGCTTTCCTGACAAACTTCGAGAGGGCAGCCCGGGCCTGTGGCTGGCCAGAGGAGAAATGGCCTTTCTTCCTAGCATAGTAAAGAGGGGCGGGTAACCCAATACACACTTGCGGGCTCGGGCAAACAATATGTAAAGATAAAAATTCCAGCAAGGGTTTTGCTTTTGATAAATAATTGCAACGACTAAGGTCTATATTATTGAGACACTTAAACTGAGAACATCAGCTGCTGAACTTGTTTAATCTCACCTACTTATTAGGGAAAGAACCAAAAGAGCTACCACACTAGTTCTAGAGAAGCAACAATGGAAAATGAAAAGCAACACAAGAGGTTATATTTCAAAAAAGACTTATTATTTGTTTTCTTGAATAAAATTGTATGGGTTCAAAATCAACTGAATTAATACCATATCTCGAGTACAATTAAAAAGACATTCATTCCATTAATACAAAAGATAAAAGTCCAGTCTGTATGATTAATAACAATGACTTCTCGTTTGAATAAACAGTAGATCAGAAGCAATAAATGTCAATTAATGCAGACATAGACTGGTGTGTCGACATTTCGGTCTTCACGGTGTTATCCCAAGACCATCATCAGGACGAAAGTTTGTAAGTTATAGTTGACCCCTAAAAAATGACATAACATAACATTAACATGCTATATCCTTTTGTGTTGCTTACATAAAAACACATCTTATCAGCTATTTGACCACCATTTTCGTGACAAAAATCCTTACAACTTGGGCAAATTGCCTTTGTAATCATAGTTAACAAACATTTATTAATGTCGGTGTGGCGACAAAGTGGAGTTGATTGACAGAAGTTGTTAGTTTCTATATAATTAAGAAGGTCAATTGCTGAAACTAAACATCCTACTTACTTGTAGAAATGGTTAATAGTGTGACCCAGTCTATGGGACAGATCAATTGTAGATGGTTGTATCACATTGTAAAGAGAACAAATATGTACATGAGTTCCTTCGAGATCGCGGACTACACATAGTCACTGGTCTAATTTTAAAACCAAGGTTCATCAAGAAGCAGTAGAGACATTTTATTTACCTGTGAAGTCACAAATATCTTTCACTTATGGCGTTGTGTCAAGAGTACACAGGCCGAAGTTTCATTTCTCAAAAACGATGTCGGAAATCAACTGTAAAAGTAAATGACGGTGATTTAATCGTAATATCGAGTCAGCGTCCTCTCTTAAAAATGAGATTTGTCTGATAATCTCTACATATTTGTTGATGAAATTAGATAGTGACAAAAAGCCAAAAAAGGCAGCCAACATTGTTTAGTTGCCCTTGGTGTGATGATACTGCGTTATAACGAATAGCCTAGATATTGCGTATTAGTTCACAGTAAACAACTCATTACTTTTTTTGGTAATTTTAACTTTTGTAATGAGGGCGTCTCTAGACCCATGTGCCATGGCCCATCTGAACAATTCCTTTTTGGAAAGAAAAATCCTGTGGTTTTGGGCGAGTGTTCATCGCTTTCTAAAAAGAGAAAGCAATCCTTCTACAACTAAGGGGCTGAGAATCTGAGGGCGCGCAGCTATCAACGGTTAGGATTAGACTTCGATAACATCCCATTCATCCAGTTATAAAAAGACCATTACAGGGACCAAATCGAACTTACTACTGAATCTTAGTTGAGTCACCCAACGAAAAGGAGTAAGCTGCCACCGTAGTCCCTGGGCAAAGGTTAACAGTTGACTATTTCGATGGACGCCATTTTTATACTTCATTTCCGCATTGTATGGGGTGGATACCTATTTAATTAATTGATCGGTTGCTGAGTAACTGAAAAGTGCAGCGGCCATCTTTGAACGGATGTTTATGCAATTTACTTATTTTGAGTTTAAATGCAAAAGAATGAAATTGCGGTTCGTTCTAGACACACTGAGTGTCACCTACGGATGACGTTAATGCGGTTTTAGTTGCAATTCCGTCAGAAGACATCTACGGATTCAGGCGTACTTGTGTCTTCACCAAACAATGCTCGCGAGATTACGGCGTGTCGACACGCAGTGGTGGAATTTTTAACAAACACTCAAAGGCGCCATATTGGAACGTCATTTTCTTGTGTAAAAGAGTAAAAGGACGAATCTATATTGTGTATATCTTTGTACCGGACACCTCATATGTTTCAATTCGAAAGATTTACCAATGTGAATAACAGGTAAATCACTAGACTCAGTGTGCCTAGAACGAATCGCGATTTCATTCTTTTGCATTTAAACTCAAAATAAGTAAATTGCATAAAGATCCGTTCCAAGATGGCCGCTGCATTTTTCAGTTACTCAGCAACCGATCAATTAATTAAATAAGCATCCACCCCATACAACGCAGAAATGAAGTATAAAAATGGCATCCACCGAAATAGTCAACTGTTAACCTTTGCCCAGAGACTACGGTGGCAGCTTACTCCTTTTCGTTGGGTGACTCAACTAAGATTCAGAAATAAGTTCGATTTGGTCCCTGTAATGGTCTTTTTATAACTGGATGAATGGGATGTTATCGCAGTTTAATCCTAACCGTTGATAACTGCGCGCCCTCAGATTCTCAGCCCCTTAGTTGTAGAGGGATTCCTTTCTCTTTTTAGAAAGCGATGAACACTCGCCCAAAACCACAGGACTTTTCTTTCCAAAAAGGAATTGTTCTGATGGGCCATGGCACATGGGTCTGGAGACGCACTCATTACAAAAGTCAAAATTACCAAAAAAAGTAATGAGTTGTTTACTGTGAACTAATACGCAATATCTAGGCTATTCGTTATAACTCAGTATCATCACACCAAGGGCAACTAAACGATGTCGGCTGCCTTTTTTGGCTTTGTGTCACTATCTAATTTCATCAACAAATATGTAGAGATTATCAGACAAATCTCATTTTTAAGAGAGGACGCTGACTCGATATTACCATTAAATCACCGTCATTTAGTTTTACAGTTGATTTCCGACATCGTTTTGAGAAATGAAACTTCGGCCTGTGTACTCTTGACACAACGCCATAAGTGAGAGATATTTGCGACTTCACAGGTAAATAAAATGTCTCTACTGCTTCTTTATGAACCTTGGTTTTAAAATTGGACCAGTGACTATGTGAAGTCCGCGATCTCGAAGGAACTCATGTACATATTTGTTCTCTTTATAGTGTGATACAACCATCTACAATTGATCTGTCCCATAGACTGGGTCACACTATTAACCATTTCTACAAGTAAGTAGGATGTTTAGTTTCAGCAATTGACCTTCTTAATTATATAGAAACTAACAACTTCTGTCAATCAACTCCACATTGTCGCCACACCGACATTATTAAATGTTTGTTAACTATGATTACAAAGGCAATTTGCCCAAGTTATAAGGAATTTTGTCACGAAAATGGTGGTCAAATAGCTGATAAGATTTTTTTTATGTAAGCAACACAAAAGGATATAGCATGTTAATGTTATGTTATGTCATTCTTTAGGGGTCAACTATACCTTACAAACTTTCGTCCTGATGATGGTCTTGGGATAACACTGTTAAGACCGAAACGTCGACACACCAGTCTATGTCTGCATTAATTGACATTTATTGCTTCTGATCTACTGTTTATTCAAACGAGAAGTCATTGTTATTAATCATACAGACTGGACTTTTATCTTTTGTATTAATGGAATGAATGTCTTTTTCCTTGTACTCGAGATATGGTATTGATTCAGTTGATTTTGAACCCATATAATTTTATTCAAGAAAACAAATAATAAGTCTTTTTTGAAATATAACTTCTTGTGTTGCTTTTCATTTTCCATTGTTGCTTCTCTAGAGCTAGTGTGGTAGCTCTTTTGGTTCTTTCCCTAATAAGTAGGTGAGATTAAACAAGTTCAGCGGCTGATGTTCTCAGTTTAAGTGTCTCAGTAATATAGACCTTAGTCGCTGCCATTTTTTATCAAAAGCAAAACCCTTGCTGGTATCTTTATCTTTACATATTGTTTGCCCGAGCCCACAAGGGTATATATGGTTACACACCCCTCTTTAGTATACTTGTAGCGCAGATAAATTCTGCTGTGGGCCACTTCTGAAGTGGTTTAAAGGTGACTACCTTGAAATCTATTCATTCAATACTCTTTAGCAAACACAGACACTCTACACTTCTTAATGTCTGAAGCTGAAACTCTTTCCTATATGGAAGAGTGTGTCCAAAACATAGCTGCAGGTCCTTCCCTCTTTGGAAATAGAGGTGCAACATCACATTCACCTTACGAATCAGACCTCAATCAACTTGAGAGACTTAGAAAAAAGCTCGTTAGAACAGAGCTTCATGCTCAATTTCTAACTGATTGCCTTAACGCTAATATTATACCAACAGGGCTTCAGATTAGAAACATTCCGATCATCTTCATAGATGATAATGATTTCAAAATAGGATTTAGTTTCGCCGCAAATAAGTGTTCACGAACGTGGATGGTTCTAAGCATTGAAACTGCATCCAAACAGATCATACTTTTATTGAAGGAAATAGAGACAATAGAAAACAAAATTAATTCAGACATTAATATCACTAATGCTAAGTCTCTTTTAGAAAAGGTGGCACACACCATAAAGGAGTTTGAGACATTTAACGCACAAAAGAAAACTGACAAACTTCATAAAGACATCCGTGGATACAACAAGGATAAAACATATCCGTATCTACAGAAAGATTTTTACCAATCCCAAAATACCAACAGGGGTCCTCAACAATTCCAACAGAAAAGAATAACTTTCTCAGATACAGGATCAGATACAGACTCAGAACAAACAGGCAGACAGTTTAGATCGAACTTCGATCAACAACCCTCAACCTCCCGTCAGTCTTTTTTAGCACAGGACAGGAGAGGGACAGGACCTCCTCAGAAAACCAGCGGGGCGAAAAGAGGATGGTTCCGAAATCAGTACACTCTGGGCCAACGCCAGGCCCGCAATCAGTACTACGAGTGGTAAGAGAAAATGATACCATTCCAATTTTCAACCTTTCCAACCATATCCTGACACAACTAGAGATATCAGTTCTCTCATCTGGACTCTCATTTGTACCTACAAATAGAAATAGTCAGTTCCAGACAAAACTTGAACTGTATAAATTTTTCAGAACCATCAGACTAAAAAATGTTTTCTTTGGCAAATTACCCAACAAAGAACGAAACGTTACAGGTTTACATCCACCATCTACTTTCTTCCTATTAAACAATATGGTTGCCAAGGAAATTGTAATTTTTGGAAATGCAGTTTTGATAGAAACAGAGAATCTCTTCAAACAATTGCCCTTTGCCAAAAACAACCAAAGCAAAGAACAACTTGCTCTGAGGAACCTTGAATCCTTATCTGACACCCTTATCAAACCTGCAGATAAGGGAGGTGGAAACGTTCTCTGGGACAAAGCAGCCTATAGAAATGAGCTTTTAAAACAACTCTCAGTGACAAGTAATTACAAACAACTTTCCAGCAACCCCACCCCAAGACTGGAACGGGAGATAGCGTGTCTCAGTCAGATGGGTCTCACAGGCGGCTGGCTTAGTGAAAAGGAAGTACTCTTTTTGGTCAACAAGGCTCCCACGGTGCCAGCCATATACATCCTCCCTAAGGTACATAAAAATGCCACTCAACCACCAGGGAGGCCAATAGTGTCTGGGTGTAATTCGATTCTCAAACCGTTGGCTCAATATGCTGACTATTTCATTCGACCTTTTGCAGTTGAGTCAGCAACATATATCAGAGACACTACATCTGTAATAAACAAACTGGAGAACCACACCTTTAATCCAGAAGAGGAGTACTGGGTAACCATGGATATAGAAAGCCTCTATACCAACATTCCCCAACAAGAGGCTTTGACAATATTAAGGGATCTACTAGATTCTTGTACTAGACCACACGATGTGCCCACTGACTTCATCCTTGAATGCATCAGAATCTCTCTGTGTGAGAATGTTTTTCTCTTCGAAAATAGCTACTTCCAACAACTGAAGGGAGTAGCCATGGGGGCTATATATGCCCCAGACATAGCTAACATCTATGTGTCAGAATTCGAAAAGAAATACATCTATCATTCCCTGAATCCATTCTTAGCCAACATTTCATGTTGGCTAAGATACATCGATGACGTGCTTGTCATCTGGAGAGGCAGTAAAGATCTTCTTGCCCTTTTCAATACATGGCTCAATGAAAGGAACCCGAATCTGAAATTTACATTAGAGAGTAACAACTATGAAATGAATTTCCTGGACATAACCATTAGAGTTAGCGAATACAACACCTTGTTCACAACTCTTTATACAAAACCTACAGCTAAAAAAACACTTCTCAAATACAGTAGCCATCACCCCAAGGCGTTGCGGGATGGACTACCCTTCGGTCAATTCCTCCGCTTGCGGAGGAATTGTACGAAGAAGACAGATTATTTCAGAGAAGCTAAGAGCCTTAAAAACAAACTGTCTGACAGAGGATATCCAAACAAACTTCTGAAACACTCTCTAAAGAAAGCGTGGTATAATAACCGTGAGTCTCTACTTACAAAAAGAACCAAAAAAGAAAACAATCCTCTAGTCTGTGTAACAACTTTTGGTACCATCAGTAACCAGTTGAAGAAGATAATCACTAAACACTGGACACTCTTAGCAGAACTCCCTGAACTAAAAGAAAAGCCACTCTTTACATTCAAATGAAAGGAAGGGGTCCTCAGACTCAGAACAAAGAAATTTACAAATGTTATTCCATTTTTTCAAATTAATTCAAAAAAGCAAAGCTATTGAATGCAAAAAGAATTTAATTCAAAATTGCATATATATCCTGTTCAATGGATTAGAATTTATATAACATTCAACATATTTTGATACATGTGTGTGCCCACATTCACAACGGGGAGGGGTGAAGTGAAGGAAGTGTCGGGGATAGGTTAGAAGTGATCTGAATCATTCAGTGACAAGTTTAATTCGTATTCCGAAAAATATATACAAGTGGTCCCTTAGAGTGAAGGCCACATCATAAGGCTCACAAAGAGTCCAAATTATCACTGGCAAAACAAGCCTAACTCCGTTAAAGCGTTGAATGTCTAGATTAGGCCCGGAGTTGGTCAATAGTTGTGTAGTCGTCTACGTTTCGACCCAAATAAACAGTAGGATTCTTTTCCTTACGAAAGGGTCTTCATCAGGACAAAGAAGTTGTGGGTGGGCAAACTCCTATCGTTAGGGGCGAGAGGAATTTGATCAACTACAGAGTTGATTCTCTTGGTCCGGAATGGAGGTTCGTTGCCGCAGATAAACAGATTGGGTCTACAGCTCTGTTTGATGTCAGCTATTGGTCTCTATGGGTTGGAGTCTCTGACGAGAACACGCAAAGTTAAATAGCGAGTTCGAAACGCGTCGGCCTATTGGAGATAAAACATCTTACAACTGCTGTAAATAATCAGCCTCGTTTTGGTCTGATGTTGCGATTAATTCTCTCAGTCTAACTTGTATTGTTTTGTACATAGATTGTTTTCTTCTCCATTTGATTTTTCCTTATTATTGAGTATAAAGAACTTTTCTTTTCGAAGAAAATCAGTGCAATAATGATTAATGATTGTGATGCACAATGTATATATGAAATTTAGATATATGTTTTGTTTGTCATATGTAATGTGTCTTATATGCTTTTGAACAAATTGTATGATAAATGTATTTGGGTATGTCTTTTTTGTATAATGAATCTTTTGAATTTTGAAAACAAAAAATAGAAGGGTATAAAATAAATAATACCAGACAAATTTGGAAGTAAAACTTTATTTGTCACTCTAAAAGCAGGAGACCCAAAAACTCCCTGTATGGCCAGCACTTGTTTTTTCAGAAAACTCTTTACATTCAAGCATGGCCGTAACCTTAGAGACAGGCTAGTACATGCTTATGAAACACAAAACTTAAATCGTGTAGACAGTATGAGGCAGCTGGTACCTCTTACAGGACACTTCAAATGCAATAAGTGCATGGCTTGTAGCACCACCTCCAATATCAAGTCTTTTGAATTGAATGGAAAGACTACTAAGATCAAAAACTTTTCCAACTGTAGGACACAAAATGTTGTGTACTGTATTCAGTGCCCATGTGGCCTGACATATATTGGAATGACCACACAGATGATTAAACAAATAGTTCTACAACATCAATCTAGGATCAGATGTAGAATTGAGAATGCACCCCTAGTTGAACACTATCTACATCTAAAACACACTGAAAGAGAAATGAAGTGGTGGGTGATAGAAGTAGTGAAACCCACTATCAGACAAAAAAACATAGACAAGCTTTTGACTCTGAAGGAAAATCAATGAATTGAGTCCACAAACAGTATCAAAAATGGCCTGAATTCCTCCACAGAGTGGCATACGCTTGCTTGTCTGACATAAATCTACAACGCCATTCGGTGGTTGATGTTATAAATATGTGAGATGCTCTTCAAAGATGTAACTATAAGGATTACTCTCTTAATGTGCCCACACAGGATTTATGTCTGTCATATTCAGTTAAAAAGGTTATAAAGAATGTGCGTGCATTTTTCATGCGACAGTATCATCTCAACTGAGGCGTGTTCCGTATTTTATGAATAAGTGATTAGTTATGCTAACGATTTGTTTCAATCTTTATTTGAATCAAGTAAGCAGACTTGTTATGGCTCTACATTCATTTTTCATTTTTTGTTAAAATAATGACAATAACATCAATCTACCTATCCAGATTGTACGTGCTTTAGAAGCGATAGCCCTTTAACTATATGCTCTAGATTCTTCTGCGGAACAATGTATTACCATACAAATGTGCTTTTTTTGCCATTGGTACGGCTGTGATCTAGTGACTTACCTGTTATTCACATTGGTAAATCTTTCGAATTTAAACATATGAGGTGTCCGGTACAAAGATATACACAATATAGATTCGTCCTTTTACTCTTTTACACAAGAAAAAGACGTTCCAATATGGCGCCTTTGAGTGTTTGGAAAAAATTCCACCACTGCATGTCGATACGCCGTAATTCCGCGAGCATTGTTTGGTGAAGACACAAGTACGCCTGAATCCGTAGATGTCTTCTGACGGAATTGCAATTAAAAACGTATTAACGTCATCCGTAGGTGACACTCAGTGTGCCTAGAAGGAATCGCGATTTCATTCTTAGGCATTTAAACTCAAAATAAGTCAATTGCATAAACATCCGTTCAACGATGGCCACTGCACTTTTCAGGTACTCAGCAACCGATCAATTAATTAAATAGGTATCCACCCCATACAACGCGGAAATTAAGTATAAAAATGGCGTCCACCGAAATAGCCAATTGTTTACCTTTGCCCAGAGACTACGGTGGCAGCTTACTCCTTTTCGTTGCGTGACTCAACTAAGATACAGAAATAAGTTCGATTTGGTCCCTGTAATGGTCTTTTTATAACTGGATGAATGGGATGTTATCGCAGTTTAATCCTAACCGTTGATAATTGCGCGCCCTCAGATTCTCAGCCCCTTAGTTGTAGAGGGATTCCTTTCTCTTTTTAGAAAGCGATGAACACTCGCCCAAAACCACAGGATTTTTCTTTCCAAAAAGGAATTGTTCAGATGGGCCATGGCACATGGGTCTAGAGACGCACTCATTGCAAAAGTTAAAATTACCAAAAAAAGTAATGAATTGTTTACTGTGAACTAATACGCAATATCTAGGCTATTCGTTATAAACCAGTATCATCACACCAAGAGCAACTAAACGATGTCGGCTGCCTTTTTTGGCTTTTTGTCACTATCTAATTTCATCAACAAATATGTAGAGATTATCAGACAAATCTCATTTTTAAGAGAGGACGCTGACTCGATATTACCATTAAATCACCGTCATTTACTTTTACAGTTGATTTCCGACATCGTTTTTGAGAAATGAAACTTCGGCCTGTGTACTCTTGACACAACGCCATAAGTGAGAGATATTTGCGACTTCACAGGTAAATAAAATGTCTCTACTGCTTCTTGATGAACCGTGGTTTTAAAATTAGACCAGTGACTATGTAGAGTCCGCGATCTCGAAGGAACTCATGTACATATTTGTTCTCTTTATAGTGTGATACAACCATCTACGATTGATCTGTCCCATAGACTGGGTCACACTATTAACCATTTCTACAAGTAAGTAGGATGTTTAGTTTCAGCAATTGACCTTCTTAATTATATAGAAACTAACAACTTCTGTCAATCAACTCCACTTTGTCGCCACACCGACATTAATAAATGTTTGTTAACTATGATTACAAAGGCAATTTGCCCAAGTTGTAAGGAATTTTGTCACGAAAACGGTGGTCAAATAGCTGATAAGATTTTTTTTATGTAAGCAACACAAAAGGATATAGCATGTTAATGTTATGTTATGTCATTCTTTAGGGGTCAACTATACCTTACAAACTTTCGTCCTGATGATGGTCTTGGGATAACACCGTTAAGACCGAAACGTCGACACACCAGTCTATGTCTGCATTAATTGACATTTATTGCTTCTGATCTACTGTTTATTCAAACGAGAAGTCATTGTTATTAATCATACAGACTGGACTTTTATCTTTTGTATTAATGGAATGAATGTCTTTTTCCTTGTACTCGAGATATGGTATTAATTCAGTTGATTTTGAACCCATATCATTTTATTCAAGAAAACAAATAATAAGTCTTTTTTTAAATATAACTTCTTGTGTTGCTTTTCATTTGCCATTGTTGCTTCTCTAGAGCTAGTATGGTAGCTCTTTTAGTTCTTTCCCTAATAAGTAGGTGAGATTAAACAAGTTCAGCAGCTGATGTTCTCAGTTTAAGTGTCTCAGTAATATAGACCTTAGTCGCTGCAATTGTTTATCAAAAGCAAAACCCTTGCTGGTATCTTTATCTTTACGTATTGTTTGCCCGAGCCCACAAGGGTATATATGGTTACACACCCCTCTTTAGTATACTTGTAGCGCAGATAAATTCTGCTGTGGGCCACTTCTGAAGTGGTTTAAAGGTGACTACCTTGAAATCTATTCATTCAATACTCTTTAGCAAACACAGACACTCTACACTTCTTAATGTCTGAAGCTGAAACTCTTTCCTATATGGAAGAGTGTGTCCAAAACATAGCTGCAGGTCCTTCCCTCTTGGGAAATAGAGGTGCAACATCACATTCACCTTACGAATCAGACCTCAATCAACTTGAGAGACTTAGAAAAAAGCTCGTTAGAACAGAGCTTCATGCTAAATTTCTAACTGATTGCCTTAACGCTAATATTATACCAACAGGGCTTCAGATTAGAAACATTCCGATCATCTTAATAGATGATAATGATTTCAAAATAGGATTTAGTTTCGCCGCAAATAAGTGTTCACGAACGTGGATGGTTCTAAGCATTGAAACTGCATCCAAACAGATTATACTTTTATTGAAGGAAATAGAGACAATAGAAAACAAAATTAATTTAGACATTAATATCACTAATGCTAAGTCTCTTTTAGAAAAGGTGGCACACACCATAAAGGAGTTTGAGACATTTAATGCACAAAAGAAAACTGACAAACTTCATAAAGACATCCGTGGATACAACAAGGATAAAACATATCCGTATCTACAGAAAGATTTTTACCAATCCCAAAATACCAACAGGGGTCCTCAACAATTCCAACAGAAAAGAATAACTTTCTCAGATACAGGATCAGATACAGACTCAGAACAAACAGGCGGACAGTTTAGATCGAACTTCGATCAACAACCCTCAACCTCCCGTCAGTCTTTTTTAGCACAGGACAGGAGAGGGACAGGACCTCCTCAGAAAACCAGAGGGGCGAAAAGAGGATGGTTCCGAAATCAGTACACTCTAGGCCAACGCCAGACCCGCAATCAGTACTACGAGTGGTAAGAGAAAATGATACCATTCCAATTTTCAACCTTTCCAACCATATCCTGACGCAACTAGAGATATCAGTTCTCTCATCTGGACTCTCAAATGTACCTACAAATAGAAATAGTCAGTTTCAGACAAAACTTGAACTGTATACATTTTTCAGAACCATCAGACTAAAAAATGTTTTCTTTGGCAAATTACCCCACAAAGAACGAAATGTTACAGGTTTACATCCACCATCTACTTTCTTCCCATTAAACAATATGGTTGCCAGGGAAATTGCAATTTTTGAAAATGCAGTTTTGATAGAAACAGAGAATCTCTTCAAACAATTGCCCTTTGCCAAAAACGGTACAAAAGGGGATGGTGATGGACGGAGCATCTGAACCAATCAAACACTCTCACCCAGTCAAAAGATCTGGGTTTGATCCATCACCGTTCTTTAGCCCACTCTGCCACCCCAGTTTAGAAATGGCTATATGCAAATCAGTCTGACCCTGTGCCTCATGGGAACAGTCCAGCCCGAACTGCCAAGCCATGCCTTCCCTGGACCGGAAACAAGCTTCCGAGGACCGGTTTCTGGCATTACAGCCGTCTTAAGCCCGGCTTGCTTGAATCCAGTGGCAAAGTGAGCAAGGGACTCACGTCTGAGCATACCCTGCCACACTTATGGTGGCCAAAGCGGTACAAAAGGGGATGGTGATGGACGGAGCATCTGAACCAATCAAACACTCTCACCCAGTCAAAAGATCTGGGTTTGTCCATCACCGTTCTTTAGCCCACTCTGCCACCCCAGTTTAGAAATGGCTATATGCAAATCAGTCTGACCCTGTGCCTCATGGGAACAGCCCAGCCCGAACTGCCAAGCCATGCCTTCCCTGGACCGGAAACAAGCTTTTGAGGACCGGTTTCTGGCATTACAGCAGTCTTCAGCACGGCTTGCTTGAATCCAGTGGCAAAGTGAGCAAGGGACTCACGTCTGAGCATACCCTGCCACACTTATGGTGGCCAAAGCGGTACAAAAGGGGATGGTGATTGACGGAGCATCTGAACCAATCAAACACCCTCACCCAGTCAAAAGATCTGGGTTTGATCCATCACCGTTCTTTAGCCCACTCGGCCACCCCAGTTGAGAAATGGCTATATGCAAATCAGTCTGACCCTGTGCCTCATGGGAACAGTCCAGCCCGAACTGCCAAGCCATGCCTTCCCTGGACCGGAAACAAGCTTCCGAGGACCGGTTTCTGGCATTACAGCCGTCTTCAGCCCGGCTTGCTTGAATCCAGTGGCAAAGTGAGCAAGGGACTCACATCTGAGCATACCCTGCCACACTTATGGTGGCCAAAGCGGTACAAAAGGGGATGGTGATGGACGGAGCATCTGAACCAATCAAACACTCTCACCCAGTCAAAAGATCTGGGTTTGATCCATCACCGTTCTTTAGCCCACTCTGCCACCCCAGTTTAGAAATAGCTATATGCAAATCAGTCTGACCCTGTGCCTCATGGGAACAGTCCAGCCCGAACTGCCAAGCCATGCCTTCCCTGGACCGGAAACAAGCTTCCGAGGACCGGTTTCTGGCATTACAGCAGTCTTCAGCCCGGCTTGCTTGAATCCAGTGGCAAAGTGAGCAAGGCACTCACGTCTGAGCATACCCTGCCACACTTATGGTGGCCAAAGCGGTACAAAAGGGGATGGTGATGGACGGAGCATCTGAACCAATCAAACACTCTCACCCAGTCAAAAGATCTGGGTTTGATCCATCACCGTTCTTTAGCCCACTCTGCCACCCCAGTTTAGAAATGGCTATATGCAAATCAGTCTGACCCTGTGCCTCATGGGAACAGTCCAGCCCGAACTGCCAAATCATGCCTTCCCTGGACCGCAAACAAGCTTCCGAGGACCGGTTTCTGGCATTACAGCCGTCTTCAGCCCGGCTTGCTTGAATCCAGTGGCAAAGTGAGCAAGGGACTCACGTCTGAGCATACCCTTGCTCACTTGGCCACTGGATTCAAGATAGCCTGGCTGATGAGGATTATGAATCCGAAACCGGTCCCAGGATGCTTGTTTCCGGTCCATGGAAGACATGGCTTGGCAGTTCGGGCTGTACTGTTCCCATGAGGCACAGGGTCAGACTGATTTGCATATAGCAATGTCTGAAATTGGGTGGCTGAGTGGGCTAAAGAATGGTGAGGGATTAAACCCAGATCAGTTGACTGGGGGTGAGTGTTTGATTTGCTCAAACGCTCCGTCCATCATCCCGTTTTGTTCCCCTTTTGTACCCCCTTTTGTATCGCTTTGCCGAAAACAACCAAAGCAAAGAACAACTTGCTCTGAGGAACCTTGAATCCTTATCTGACACCCTTATCAAACCTGCAGATAAGGGAGGTGGAAACGTTCTCTGGGACAAAGCAGACTATAGAAATGAGCTTTTAAAACAACTCTCAGTGACAAGTAATTACAAACAACTTTCCAGCAACCCCACCCCAAGACTGGAACGGGAGATAGCGTGTCTCAGTCAGATGGGTCTCACAGGCGGCTGGCTTAGCGAAAAGGAAGCACTCTTTTTGGTCAACAAGGCTCCCACGGTGCCAGCCATATACATCCTCCCTAAGGTACATAAAAATGCCACTCAACCACCAGGGAGGCCAATAGTGTCTGGGTGTAATTCGATTCTCCAACCATTGACTCAATATGCTGACTATTTCATTCGACCTTTTGCAGTTGAGTCAGCAACATATATCAGAGACACTACATCTGTAATAAACAAACTGGAGAACCACACCTTTAATCCAGAAGAGGAGTACTTGGTAACCATGGATATAGAAAGCCTCTATACCAACATTCCCCAACAAGAGGCTTTGACAATATTAAGGGATCTACTAGATTCTTGTACTAGACCACACGATGTGCCCACTGACTTCATCCTTGAATGCATCAGAATCTCTCTGTGTGAGAATTTTTTTCTCTTCGAAAATAGCTACTTCCAACAACTGAAGGGAGTAGCCATGGGGGCAATATATGCCCCAGACATAGCTAACATCTATGTGTCAGAATTCGAAAAGAAATACTTCTATCATTCCCTGAATCCATTCTTAGCCAACATTTCATGTTGGCTAAGATACATCGATGACGTGCTTGTCATCTGGAGAGGCAGCAAAGATCTTCTTGCCCTTTTCCATACATGGCTCAATGAAAGGAACCTGAATCTGAAATTTACATTAGAGAGTAACAACTATGAAATGAATTTCCTGGACATAACCATTAGAGTTAGTGAAGACAACACCTTGTTCACAACTCTTTATACAAAACCTACAGCTAGAAATACACTTCTCAAATACAGTAGCCATCACCCCAAGGCGTTGCGGGATGGACTACCCTTCGGTCAATTCCTCCGCTTGCGGAGGAATTGTACGAAGAAGACAGATTGTTTCAGAGAAGCTAAGATCCTTAAAAACAAATTGTCTGACAGAGGATATCCAAACAAACTTCTGAAACACTCTTAAAGAGAGCGTGGTAAAATAACCGTGAGTCTCTACTTACAAATAGAACCAAAAAAGAAAACAATCCTCTAGTCTGTGTAACAACTTTTGGTACCATCAGTAACCAGTTGAAGAAGATAATCACTAAACACTGGACACTCTTAGCAGAACTCCCTGAACTAAAAGAAAAGCCACTCTTTACATTCAAATGAAAGGAAGGGGTCCTCAGACTCAGAACAAAGAAATTTACAAATGTTATTCCATTTTTTCAAATTAATTCAAAAAAGCAAAGCTATTGAATGCAAAAAGAATTTAATTCAAAATTGCATATATATCCTGTTCAATGGATTAGAATTTATATAACATTCAACATATTTTGATACATGTGTGTGCCCACATTCACAACGGGGAGGGGTGAAGTGAAGGAAGTGTCGGGGATAGGTTAGAAGTGATCTGAATCATTCAGTGACAAGTTTAATTCGTATTCCGAAAAATATATACAAGTGGTCCCTTAGAGTGAAGGCCACATCATAAGGCTCACAAAGAGTCCAAATTATCACTGGCAAAACAAGCCTAACTCCGTTAAAGCGTTGAATGTCTAGATTAGGCCCGGAGTTGGTCAATAGTTGTGTAGTCGTCTACGTTTCGACACAAATAAACAGTAGGATTCTTTTCCTTACGAAAGGGTCTTCATCAGGACAAAGAAGTTGTGGGTGGGCAAACTCCTATCGTTAGGGGCGAGAGGAATTTGATCAACTACAGAGTTGATTCTCTTGGTCCGGAATGGAGGTTCGTTGCCGCAGATAAACAGATTGGGTCTACAGCTCTGTTTGATGTCAGCTATTGGTCTCTATGGGTTGGAGTCTCAACCGGTTTTTACAAAGTTTCCTATCGTTAGGTTTGGTTTCAAGCAGCTGATAACCTAAGTTGGTGCTTCAATAATTCAAGCGTGGCCGTAACCTTAGAGACAGGCTAGTACATGCTTATGAAACACAAAACTTAAATCGTGTAGACAGTATGAGGCAGCTGGTACCTCTTACAGGACACTTTAAATGCAATAAGTGCATGGCTTGTAGCACCACCTCCAATATCAAGTCTTTTGAATTGAATGGAAAGACTACTAAGATCAAAAACTTTTCCAACTGTAGGACACAAAATGTTGTGTACTGTATTCAGTGCCCATGTGGCCTGACATATATTGGAATGACCACACAGATGATTAAACAAAGAGTTCTACAACATCAATCTAGGATCAGATGTAGAATTGAGAATGCACCCCTAGTTGAACACTATCTACATCTAAAACACACTGAAAGAGAAATGAAGTGGTGGGTGATAGAAGTAGTGAAACCCACTATCAGACAAAAAAACATAGACAAGCTTTTGACTCTGAAGGAAAATCAATGGATTGAGTCCACAAACAGTATAAAAAATGGCCTGAATTCCTCCACAGAGTGGCATGCGCTTGCTTGTCTGACATAAATCTACAACGCCATTCGGTGGTTGATGTTATAAATATGTGAGATTCTCTTCAAAGATGTAACTATAAGAATTATCCTCTTATTGTGCCCACACAGGATTTATGTCTGTCATATTCAGTTAAAAATGTTATAAAGAATGTGCGTGCATTTTTAATGCGACAGTATCATCTCAACTGAGGCGTGTTCCGTATTTTATGAATAAGTGATTAGTTATGCTAACGATTTGTTTCAATCTTTATTTGAATCAAGTAAGCAGACTTGTTATGGCTCTACATTCATTTTTCATTTTTTGTTAAAATAATGACAATAACATCAATCTACCTATCCAGATTGTACGCGCTTTAGAAGCGATAGCCCTTTAACTATATGCTCTAGATTCTTCTGCGGAACAATGTATTACCATACAAATGTGCTTTTTTTGCCATTGGTAAGGCTGTGATCTAGTGACTTACCTGTTATTCACATTGGTAAATCTTTCAAATTGAAACATATGAGGTGTCCAGTACAAAGATATACACAATATAGATTCGTCCTTTTACTCTTTTACACAAGAAAAAGACGTTCCAATATGGCGCCTTTGAGTGTTTGGAAAAATTCCACCACTGCATGTCGACACGCCGTAATTCCGCGAGCATTGTTTGGTGAAGACACAAGTACTCCTGAATCCGTAGATGTCTTCTGACAGAATTGCAATTAAAAACGTATTAACGTCATCCGTAGGTGACACTCAGTGTGCCTAGAACGAATCGAGATTTCATTTTTTTGCATTTAAACTCAAAATAAGTCAATTGCATAAACATCCGTTCAACGATGGCCGCTGCACTTTTCAGGTACTCAACAACCGATCAATTAATTAAATAGGTATTCACCCCATACAACGCGGAAATGAAGTATAAAAATGGCGTCCACCGAAATAGCCAATTGTTAACCTTTGCCCAGAGACTACGGTGGCAGCTTACTCCTTTTCGTTGGGTGACTCAACTAAGATTCAGAAGTAAGTTCGATTTGGTCCCTGTAATGGTCTTTTTATAACTGGATGAATGGGATGTTATCGCAGTTTAATCCTAACCGTTGATAATTGCGCGCCCTCAGATTCTCAGCCCCTTAGTTGTAGAGGGATTCCTTTCTCTTTTTAGAAAGCGATGAACACTCGCCCTAAACCACAGGATTTTTCTTTCCAAAAAGGAAAGATGGGTCTAGAGACGCACTCATTACAAAAGTTAAAATTACCAAAAAAAGTAATGAATTGTTTACTGTGAACTAATACGCAATATCTAGGCTATTCGTTATAAAACAGTATCATCACACCAAGGGCAACTAAACGATGTCGGCTGCCTTTTTTGGCTTTTTGTCACTATCTATATTCATCAACAAATATGTAGAGATTATCAGACAAATCTCATTTTTAAGAGAGGACGCTGACTCGATATTACCATTAAATCACCGTCATTTACTTTTACAGATGATTTCCGACATCGTTTTTGAGAAATGAAACTTCGGCCTGTGTACTCTTGACACAACGCCATAAGTGAGAGATATTTGCGACTTCGCAGGTAAATAAAATGTCTCTACTGCTTCTTGATGAACCGTGGTTTTAAAATTAGACCAGTGACTATATAGAGTCCGCGATCTCGAAGGAACTCATGTACATATTTGTTCTCTTTATAGTGTGATACAACCATCTACAATTGATCTGTCCCATAGACTGGGTCACACTATTAACCATTTCTACAAGTAAGTAGGATGTTTAGTTTCAGCAATTGACCTTCTTAATTATATAGAAACTAACAACTTCTGTCAATCAACTCCACTTTGTCGCCACACCGACATTAATAAATGTTTGTTAACTATGATTACAAAGGCAATTTGCCCAAGTTGTAAGGAATTTTGTCACGAAAATGGTGGTCAAATAGCTGATAAGATTTTTTTTATGTAAGCAACACAAAAGGATATAGCATGTTAATGTTATTTATTTCATTCTTTAGGGGTCAACTATACCTTACAAACTTTCGTCCTGATGATGGTCTTGGGATTTCACCGTTAAGACCGAAACGTCGACACACCAGTCTATGTCTGCATTAATTGACATTTATTGCTTCTGATCTACTGTTTATTCAAACGAGAAGTCATTGTTATTAATCATACAGACTGGACTTTTATCTTTTGTATTAATGGAATGAATGTCTTTTTCCTTGTACTTGAGATATGGTATTAATTCAGTTGATTTTGAACCCATATAATTTTATTCAAGAAAACAAATAATAAGTCTTTTTTGAAATATAACTTCTTATGTTGCTTTTCATTTTCCATTGTTGCTTCTCTAGAGCTAGTGTGGTAGCTCTTTTGGTTCTTTTCCTAATAAGTAGGTGAGATTAAACAAGTTCAGCAGCTGATGTTCCCAGTTTAAGTGTCTCAGTAATATAGACCTTAGTCGCTGCAATTATTTATCAAAAGCAAAACCCTTGCTGGTATCTTTATCTTTACACTTTCTTCCTAGCGCAATTATTCTCGGGAGAGGCCCAAGCAGCCTATCAAGTGGCCAACTCAACAGGCAACACCCCCTACCAAGAAATTAAGGATATTATACTTGACCATCTGGGGCTGGACTCGGAGGCTTACCGCAACAGGTTCCGGAAAGAGAAGGGGGTGCAGGGCGAGAACCCTAAGACTTTGCTCCTAAGATTGAAAATGGCTGCTGATAAATGGCTAAAACCCGAGAGCAGAAGTAAAGAAGAAATTATGACCAGCATTTATTTGGAGCAGTTCATGGAGGCCTTACCCTATGGGACTCAACGTTGGTTAAAGCAGTATTCTGGTCTCACTGCAGCGCAAGCCATAGAAATGGCCACCAACTACTCCCGGGCCCAACCCGTATCCCTGCCCTGGGACATTGACAAGTCTATCAAAGTGATCCCAGTCTCGAAGACGGAAAAGAAAACCAAGACCAGCCCGGAGCCACTAAAAATGAAACCCCTCAGACTAGATCCCATGACTATGAAAGGCCCACAATGTTTTGATTGTGGAGAGTGGGGCCATATCGCCCGCCTCTGCCCTAGAAGAAAGACAACAGGAGAACCGATGGAGGTGGGGTACATCCCTAAGGCAGGGATGTACACAGCGGAGATGGGCCCATCCTTCTATGTAAAGGTTCAAGTCAACAAAAAAATAATAGGGGCTTAATTGGACTTGGGGTGTAGGCAGTCTGTCATACAAAGGAGACTAGTGCTGCCCCAACAGATCTTCCCACATTCCCTAGTACATATAAGGTATGTACACGGTGATGTGAAACCCTATCCCCTGGCCCAAATCTCTATACAGCCCACATATAGAAACCCCTGTTCAGTGAGAGTAGGGGCGTGGAGTCTCTTCCAGAGGACTTAATAATAGGGGCAGATAATCCCGACTTTCTTTCCCTGTTCCAGACAGAATTAAAAGAGGTAGGAAAAGGGGTCTCTGTCTCCCGTCCAGCCATGTTAACTACAGAACCTTGGCTACTGGACCGAAGCTTCAAATTTGCTCAAGCCAATGATTCCACCCTATTCAATGCCTGGGAGATTGCATGGATTTCCGTGCTTTAAATGCTATTTCTTCATTTGATGCCTACCCCAGCCCTAGAGTGGATGAATTAATTGAATTCATAGGAGAGGCTAGGTTTATTACCACGCTAGACCTCACAAAGGGGTACTGGCAAGTACCCCTCAGAGAAGAGGACCGACGAAAAACAGCCTTTGCTACTGAGGAAGGCCTATTTCAATTCAATCAATGTCCTTCCATTTGGGCTGCATGGAGCTTCAG
Source organism: Lissotriton helveticus (assembly GCF_964261635.1). Classification (NCBI taxonomy): domain Eukaryota; kingdom Metazoa; phylum Chordata; class Amphibia; order Caudata; family Salamandridae; genus Lissotriton; species Lissotriton helveticus. The sequence goes on from NC_136065.1 coordinate 708,684,102, forward strand.
CAACGTTTCAACATTTGATGAATGAAATACTGCAACCATACACCACCTATTGTTCAGTATATTTGGATGATATAGTCATCTTCAGCACTACTTGGAAGGAACATTTTAATCATGTTAAATCGGTTTTGGAAGCTCTGCAGGCTGCGGGACTACATGTAAATGCGAAGAAGTCCTGTGCCGCCTTTCCCAAGGTCAAGTACCTCGGCTACATGCTAGGGGAGGGCGTAATAGCCCCACAGGAGGAAAAAATTAAAGCAATAATGAATACCCCCTTCCCAAAGTCAAAAAGAGAGATACAAGCCTTTTTAGGCCTGATAGGCTACTGTAGGAGGTTCCTTAATAATTTTGCTGACATGGCTAGTCCCCTCACGGATCTACTAAAAAAATATGTCAAGACTTCTCACATCCTAAACCCTCCTGAAGAAGATAAACAAGCCTTTCAGCACCTAAAAAGAGCAATAACCACAAGTGCGGTGTTGATAACCCCTGATTTCGACAAAACCTTTTCCCTAGCTACAGATGCCTCCAACACAGGAATTGGGGCAGTTTTATCCCAAATAGGGGATGATGACCAGCGAACATCCCATTCTGTTTATCAGCAGGAAGCTACACCCTAGAGTACGCAAATATTCCACCATAGAGAGGGAGTGTCTAGCAATTCGTTGGGCGGTAGACAAACTTAAATACTATCTAGAGGGAAAGCCCTTCGTACTGTACACTGACCATGCACCCCTGCAGTGGATGTACAGTAACAAAGCACAAACCCCCCGAATTCTCAGGTGGTTCCTGTTCCTACAACCTTTTTCTTTTATAATAAAGCATATGAAAGGCCAAGAAAACAGCAATGCAGATTACCTTTCCAGGAACTCTATTCTCCCCGATTGGGAGAAACCAGGGGGGGAGGTCTGTAACGGGGTGACTAGGCGGGTGCAAGAGGGTCCCTCTCTAGCGACTGGTGGAAAGTTGACTCTGCATCCCCTCCCTCTTCCCACTTATCTCAGAACGAGTGGAGCTCAGACAGGCAACCTCTGTCTGTCACGCAAGAGGACGAATTGGACGATGGTTCCTTTAATTGAGCTTACATCGACGACAAAGCCACGCTCCCTGCTGACGCCAGAAGCACTGGATTGTGTAAAAACCAGGAAACCCGCAGCTCGGCGTGTGACGACACCCAGGAGGCTTTTGGAGGTGGCGTGTGGATCGAGGAAGAAGAAGACGGAGTTTGGAGAGGAGCGAGAGGACGTATCTCAGCGGAGGGAAAGCCAGAGCCAGAAGGCCAACGTTTCCGCGAAGCGCCACGCCACACTCCCGAGGGAGGAGTGTGGTTTAAGCAGGTATGGCAGCGGCTTGCAGGGTGGGTTGGAAGACGGGGAAACTCTCCTCCATTGCCGCGTGCGCATCTCGCCTGTGTACAGAATTTTATATCGTTCCCCCCATACTGTCCTTTCCCCTACCCCAGCTCCTAAACCTACCCTACCTCACATCGTCCTTCCTCACAACCCCGGCACCTACGTTCAAGAGTCTGTACAGCACATGAGCAGCGGTGACCCCTCACTACCCCGGTTCCCCACGGGCAATTGATATCGGACTTGTGTCCTGACTGACTCTTTTTGTCTCTTCCTTCTCGCCCTGAACTGGATGAGTGAAAGCACAGCCCAGCACCAAAACAGAGGGAGAATAGCAAAACCACGAAGAGCGTCTCCAACCTTTCCAAGGGACAGTGCCACCACGGACCCCGTAGAGTTTCACCGTGACAGACTCACTACCAGATATAATAATGACTCTCACCAAAAGAAAACCTTATTTACCCTGATCAAGTCTCCGGCCCCTTCCTAGTACCCCACCAAAACTGGTGTCAGAAGTGGGATCTACCACTTCCATCCCGTCACCCCAGATGGATCAACTGATTCAACATCTCATAAAGGGGCAGGAGAAGTTAGAATGGGCCGTCGAAAGCCAGCTGACTTCCGCACAGGCTGATCAAGAGGTATTTAAAAATACCATTACGGCCCAGATCGAGGGCCAAAAAGTAATGCAAAACCCCAGCACTATTCCAGTAGCTGAGAGAAGGGGGCCTATGCCACATCCATCAGGCCTATCCTTGCAGAAATATGTAACGGGAGATGACCCGCATGCTTTCCTGACAAACTTCGAGAGGGCAGCCCGGGCCTGTGGCTGGCCAGAGGAGAAATGGCCTTTCTTCCTAGCATAGTAAAGAGGGGCGGGTAACCCAATATACCCTTGCGGGCTCGGGCTAACAATATGTAAAGATAAAGATACCAGCAAGGGTTTTGCTTTTGATAAATAATTGCAACGACTAAGGTCTATATTATTGAGACACTTAAACTGAGAACATCAGCTGCTGAACTTGTTTAATCTCACCTACTTATTAGGGAAAGAACCAAAAGAGCTACCACACTAGTTCTAGAGAAGGAACAATGGAAAATGTAAAGCAACACAAGAAGGAGAATAGCAAAACCACGAAGAGCGGCTCCAACCTTTCCAAGGGGCAGTGCCACCACGGACCCCGTAGGGTTTCACCGTGACAGACTCACTACCAGATATAAAAAGACTCTCACCAAAATAAAACCTTATTTACCCCGATCAAGTCTCCGTCCCCTTCCTGGTACCCCGCCACACTAACACATCACTGTTTACTCACAATTAGGAGAAGAAGTTGTTGATGAGCTGAGTCCAGACATCCCCCTTTCCTTCATCGTCACTCGCAACATGTCCCAGGCCCGAATCCTCATATGCTGGCGGTTGCTGCCCATCATCATCTTTGATGAGAGGCACCTCCTACCTCACTGTTATGTTATGTTATGTTATTATAGGGCTTCTATAGCGCACGGCTACTCCGAGGAGTGTCCCGGCGCTTTGTACTATCAGACCTAGAAAGGAACAGACAAAACATAACAATGAAAATAGAGACCAGCAGTCGCAGATCCTAGAACAAGGCGGGTAGTCTCTAACAGGTAAAGAGCCAGGTCTTTAAACCCTTCCTGAACGCTAATAAGTTAGGCGTAGAACGCAGGGTCAGAGGTAGGGAGCCATGTTGTGTAGCATGCAACACACAATAAATATCTTGCACACCTTTTCAGGTGCATATTGATGGGCCCTTCCTGTCTGGCCCAGGGAGCGGAATCGGCATTTCAGGAGTCCAAATAACCGCTCTATCACTCGCCTGCTTCGCAAATGTGCCTCATTGAAACGTATCTGCGCAGGTGTGACAGGGTTCCTAAGAGGTGTCAGCAACCAAGGCATGTTGGGGTACCCAGAGTCACCTGCACACAAACAGTCAAACATGACATGGATCAGGAATGAGTGTGTAATCCAAAGATACCTAAGGCACGTTAGGTAAAGCGCTATTACTCACCAACAAGCCAGGCACGCTGGTTCTCCAAATGTGACATCAAATGTGGTATCCTGCTATTCTGCATGATGTAGGCGTGTGAGAAGTTGGCCTGATGTATGATGTCCACAATTCTGTGGGCACCTTGTATCAGTCCAAACAATCCCTTATGGTGATGGTTGTAAGTCAACCTTGAAAAGACAAGCTATCCTAGGGGTAGCATGGACTAAGCAGCCTTAAAGGCTTAACTCAAGAGGGCATGTGAAGCCAGCTGTTTTACCATATGCAATCCTGTAATATCAAATGAAAGGACACCACACAAGTTATGTATTATAAAAATATATGTATTTATTCTCAGAATAATCCCCAATACTCTTTATGAGTAAAGAAGCACAAGCGTTTAAACAAAAGCACAATATAACATATGAAATTTGCACAATTATGGATGAGGCCGGTGGCCACTCAAACCATATATCAAAAAAGTGGTATAAGTATCACTAATCGATAAGTGGTAAGGCCTAGGGCCTTGGGAATCCATGGGACTACACTGGACTAACAGCAGTTAGGGTGGGAGTAGCCCGCGGGATTCGGGTGCAGCGCTTAAAGCGCACGCATGCACCAATGCAAAGTCAATGGTGCGTAAAAGTTATCGAGTTACAGTTTTAAGAGTCTTCCGACTGGACTAGAAGGACAAACATTTAGACTTAGACACTAGAGGTGTAAACCACTACTGAAGCACCGGCGTTCAAGAGTTGCCTCACCCACAAGAAGCGGGTGTACAGGTGCAAAAGCGTGTCAGGTTTCGTCACGAAGATCTAGGGTGCCTGGAGATGAAGATGCTGCAGGCGTCCAGAAGAGAAGTGTCCGGTGCGATCCAAGGGTGGATTGATGATGTAGAGAACCTGAAAGCAGAGGGGACAGAGTCTGGGTCACTAGCCAGTGACCAGGAAGGAACCAGGAAGGAACCAGGCGATGTCGGGCGCAATCAGGTGGTTGTCGTGAAGCTTGTCTCCGCTGCCACGTAGACTCTGGGGCACCGAGGATGTCTAGGAGTGGATCACGATCTGTCCCACAAAGGCTCTCGCTGTCGACGGTGTCGGCTTCCGGATCGGACTTAACAAGCCTTGGCAAGTGCAACCCACGCAGGATTCGAAGATCGCTTCTTACTCGGACCATCAAGGTCTGAGCGGGTGCTCCTTTTCAGGGGAGCGAGGGCCAGTCTGGAGCAACCAGACTAGCAGAGCAAATTCAAAGGTTTGTTGGTACTGGGGCCGCTAGTCAACGGGAAAGCGACCGGACCAACGCGTCGAGCAGGAAAATGCAAAAGGGCCCCACGCAGCACTCGATGAGTGTGGAGGGGTGAGCTTCGGTGCAAAAGCTGCTCGGGCTGGAGCTTCTCAAACTCCAATGCACAGCTTCGAGGGAGCCTCGGGAGCTGCACGGTCAGCGCTTTATAGTTTTTCCAAGATGGCCGGCCCCAGGCTTCAAGTCGCCTCCACGGGTGTCAGCTTTGCATAGACTGTGGATCGGGCTGTTGGAAGGCAGGAAAGCTGGGTCTTGTCGATCTCTGTCACTCGAGTTCTGGCGGGAACTGCAACAAAGCAAACGGTGAGGTGCTGGATGGTACCTGTTTGCACAGGGCGGTCACTCCTTGACCACAAGGGAGGTTCTTCAGTCTTCCACGTCGAGTGGGATGTCGAAGGGTCCAGAGTTTTGTTTCATAAGTTTCAGTCAGGATAATCTGATGTGCATCTGCACAGCTCCTACCTTTATTCCAAATCAAGGGGCTGGATTGCCTGCTAGGTCCCTCCTATGGGTGGGACCCAGGAAGGGGGTGGTTACACCCCTTTCCCTGTGTCCAGTTTCGCGCCAGGACTGGGGCTGGAGTGCCCCAGAACCGGTTTGACTGGATTTTGCCTGGGACACCTTGTGCGCCCCAGGCAGTGTCTAGTTTCTTTCAACCCTCCCTGCTCCAATCCACTATCTCCTGTCTGGGGTGGTGTAACACCTCCCTGTGACAGGAAACCTTTTGTCCAGGCCTCCCTGCCAAGTTTCGGTTGGCAGCAGGAGGTCAGACTTGTATCCGGGCAGCAGCATCCATTTTGTGATGCTGAGGCTCTGGTTAGGATTAACCGCATTTAAAGTAAAGTAACATGTCTTCTCCCTCTAGAAGGGTGGAACGCTACCCCCGTCGCCAGGACTGGCGAGGGGGTAGTATTCCAAAGTGTATGACACCAAACACGACATGTTTTGATAAAGCCAAACCAAAGTTAGCAATAACCGCGAGGATTATAATGCACTTAAGAGTATATGGTATGGCAGTATCACTGGAACAGCAGTACGGAAATGGTTCCGACCATTGCAGACAGGCTCAGCTCATGCTAGAGCACCATCTCACATAAAACCAAGCACTCTGCCTCCAGGATTGTTAAGGCCTGCCATAGGAGTGACTGATAGGTGTATATGTGTCCAGGTATAGGTTTAGATATAGGTATACTATATCTAAGCAAGGGGTGATTACACCACCTTGCCCCAGCTGAGTGATCAGCCAGTTGTGTCGATTTAAGTACCAGCCAGGGGTGGCAAAAGATATGCTGCAGCCCCTGGTAGGCCTTGGATGCACCTATGCCCTGAGCACCTATAGTGCATGGTACAGGGGCTGACAAGGTGTCCAGTACCAAAGTGGTGATGTACCTATAGTACATGTATGTGAATTTAGAGAGAGAACAGCAGGCTGTGGGTCTGATTAGCAGGCCCACAGCCACATTAAGTCGAAAACCAGTGAAGCAAAAAGCAAAAATTGGGGTGACCATAGGATAGCAGACCCTACTCTCCTACACAACCCCCCCCCCCCCCCCCAAACGCAGGGACATTAAACTTAACCTTGACCAGAGAAGTCTTCATGTTCTAAGTGGAAATACCTGGAGAGACCATCTGCATTGCCATAGTCAGTCCCTGGTCTGTGATCCACTGTAAAGTCCATCCCCTGTAGGGAAATGAACACCTGAGCAGTTTGGGATTTTCACCCTTCATCTGATTAAGCCACAAGAGGGGCTTATGGTCTGTCCGAATTAGGAAGTGAGTGCCAAACAAGTATGATCTCAACTTCTTCAGGGCCCAAACCACAGCAAAGGCCTCCCTCTCAATGGCTGACCAACGTTTCTCTCTAGGGGTCAGCCTTCTGCTAATAAAAGCAATGGGCTGGTCTTGACCATCTACATTAAGTTGTGAAAGCACAGCTTTCACCCCCAACTCAGAAGCATCTGTTTGGACAATGAACTCTTTGGAGTAGTCAGGACTCTTCAGGATAGGTGCAGAGCACATGTCCTTCTTCAGGTCATCAAATGCCTTTTGACAGCTAACTGTCCACTGAACCTTTTTGGGCATCTTCTTGGATGTCAAGTCATTTAACGGAGTCACAATGGATCCATAATTCTTTACAAATTTCCTGTAATACCCAGTCAGGCCCAAGAAGGCTCTGACTTGTGTCTGGGTAGTTGGAGGAGCCCAGTCCTGTATGGCCTGGATCTTGCTCTCCAATGGTTGAACCTGACCCCCACCTACTAGGTGGCCCAGGTACACAACCTTACTCTGCCCTATCTGGCACTTGGTAGCCTTGATAGTCAGGCCTGCCTTTTGCAGGGCCTCCAGAACCTTCTTCAGCTGGATCAGGTGATCCTCCCAGGTGGAGCTGAAGACAGCAATATCATCTAGATATGCTGCACAAAAGTCATCCAACCCAGCAAGGACTTGATTCGCCAACCTTTGGAAGGTGGCAGGTGCATTCTTCAAACCAAAGGGCATCACCACAAACTGATAATGTCCACTGGGGGTAGAGAATGCTGTTTTGGCTTTAGACTCTTCAGCTAACCTGATTTGCCAAAAGCCAGCTGCCAAATCAAATGTGCTCAGAAATTTGGCAGAAGCCAACTTATCTATGAGCTCATCTACCCTTGGCGTGGGTTGAGCATCTGTCCTAGTGACAGCATTGAGACCTCTATAGTCCACACAAAATCTCATTTCTCTCTTTCCATCTTTGGTATGAGGTTTTGGCACAAGGACTACTGGGCTGGCCCAGGGGCTCTCTGATGGCTCAATCACTCCAAGTTCAAGCATTTTCTGCACCTCAGCCTTTATACAATCCCTGACATGGTCAGGTTGCCTGTAGATTTTATTCTTCACAGGCAGACTGTCACCAGTGCCCACCTCATGGGTGCACCAGTTGGTTTGACTGGGTGTGAGAGAAAACATATGTCTATGGGCCTGCAACACCTGTCTGCAGTCCATCTGTTGCTGGTCAGTGAGGCTGCCTGCCTAGGCTACTCCTTCCACTGAGCCATCATCAGGGTTTTGGGAAAGCAGGTCTGGTAGAGGGTCACACTCTTCCTCCTGTTCCCCATCTGTAGCCATGAGTAAACCCATGTCTTCCCTGTCAACACATGCTTTCAATCTGTTTACATGGAGCACCCTGTGGGGGCTCCTAGGGGTGCCAAGGTCCACCAAGTAGGTGACCTCTCCCTTCTTTTCAAGTATGGTGTAGGGTCCAGACCATTTGTCTTGGAGAGCTGCTGGGGCCACTGGCTCCAACACCCACACCTTCCTTCTGCCCTGGCTGGTACTCAGTCAGAACAGCCTTTTGGTCATGCCAAGCTTTCTGTAATTCTTGGCTGGCCTCCAGGTTTTTGGATGCTCTCTCCATGTACTCAGCCATCCTGGAGCGGAGACCAAGTACTATCAGCCTGATTCATGTACGGGCCGTTTTGCGTGTCCCTAATAGCGATTCATAGCGACTCGCTATTGAGGAAACGCAAAACGGCATTCATGTACTTTTTGGGGAAAAAATAGCGACTCGCACGCGGGCGCTAAATCCGTTAGCGACCAACTAAAAACGCAGAAAAATCGCTATTCCCGGCTACCTGCGTCGGGATTGCGACTCGCAATCTCGTGCGATCGGGATTGCGACTCGCAATCCCGTGCGATCGGGAATGCGACTCGCATTCTCGCGCGATCGGGAAAACGGGAAGTCGCTTTCCGAGCACAGTGATGACATCACAACCAGGAAGCAGGCAGTTCCCACCCCCAAACACCACAGTGAGGCAAACCTTCGAGGGAGCAAGTCGGAAAGCAGACGCTAAACCAGCGATAGCGACTTCACAACCGACTGTAATAGCGCCCTACTGCTGCCATGTCTGAGGAACCTGTCCCTGGCCCCAGCAACAGCGCAGGACGAAAGCGAAAGCTGAAGTTCTCAGAGCAGGAGCGCGAGAACCTTATTGAAGGGGTGGTGGCCAACCATGACAGGCTCTTCGGGATCAACTCCAGGAAGGTCCCAGAGCAAGACAAACGCAGGATCTGGCTGGGAATAGCCTCCAGCGTGAACTCGGTGGGTGTGGCCGATAGGTCATTGGAGGAGCTTAAGAAGCGATGGTATGACCTCCGAGGTCGTGCCAAGGAGAGGGTGGCGGAGCGCCTTGGAGAGGCATCGGGCACTGGAGGTGGCGGACCGACAGTCCCACCCAACACACCCTTGGAGGACCAGGTCGAGAACACCCTTGAGAGGGAGGCGTGCGTTGGCGTCACCCCTCTGGACTCCTCCCGCCCCACCCAAGACACCCAAGGTAAGTGGCATGCGACTGCGACCCTGTCCCCTATGACCGTCCCTGACCAAATAGGCTCACTTATTGGCCCTTAGTCATGCCTTTGTTGCGCATCAGGGAATGCCCTGAAGCATTGTGGGAGATGTAGTATGTCCACAATGTAGTAGTACCCCAATGCAGCCAGACAGGTCCCAAAGTACGCTAATCCACAGCCATCCAGGGAATGTCACCCAGCATGCATGTAACATCAGCACGTCTGGCAGTCACATGCAACTAATGAGTATCCACTTACCCTCACAGGTGGCGCAGAAAGCAGTGACAGCGAGAGGCTGCAGATAGATGAGGAGGCCCAGGAGGAGGATTCACAACCAGAAACCCAGGCACCAGGCCCTGCCGCTGCAACAACACCAGCAGCCAGGCCCCCCACCGTTGTGGCCCCTGCATCTGCCATCCCACCCGCAGCCAAGGCCAGGCCCCCCACCATTGTGGCCTCTGCTCCTGCCATCCCACCCGCAGCCAGAGCCAGGCACCCCACCGTTGTGGCCTCTGCTCCTGCCATCCCACCCGCAGCCAGAGCCAGGCACCCCACTAATGTGCCTCCAGTCCCTGTCACACCAGCAACGCCTGCTGTGACACCACCTGCAGCTGGTGCTACATCATCTGGGCCTGCGACCGCGGCAACACAGCGGCCAGCCACTGTGACAGGCCAGCAGAGCAGGCGTGGGAGCTCTCACGGTCACACCACAGCCCCAATCCGCAGGAGGGGCAATGGACATCTCCATGCCTGTATGAGCGTAGAGAGGCGCATGCTCAGGATCCACCAGCGCCAGTCACAGCAGCAAGGTGCCATACAGCTCCAGCTGCACAAAATTGGGCGCAATGTAGCGGGAGTGGGAGACCGCATGGACCGCATGACGGCGGCCATGGGACGCATGACTGCAGCCATGGAGGAGAACACTGCTGCGCTGATCAAGCACCGCAGTGTAGCAAGCCGGCGCCACCACCAGCTCATGAGCCGGCTGTCCGCCTATAGCAGGTCTAATTATGTGGCTGCAAATGCCACCACCCAGTTGTCGTGGCGCTCACTCACACAGCAGCACCAACTAGTTCAGTGCTGTGAGGACATCACCAGGGTCCTGGAGCACCTAACCACCGCGGTAACGGCACTACACACTCCTGCGCTACCGGCCACTGTAGGGGGTGACGATGCCAGTGAGGGTGCTTCCAGCGTCAGCAGCCAATCTGCCACACTGGTCCCGCCACCTAGGCGCAGCACCAGGGCAACGCCTGCTACAGGTGCCCAGGAAGAGGATGAGCCTCAGAGGCGCTTGGGCATTACGCGCAGGAGGCGCCATTGACACTGTCTGAATAACACTGGCACAGGCTGACGCTAAGCCTGCCATGTACTTTCACACTGCAGTATGAAGGAATACTGTAATTTGTAAATAGTTGTACGGATTACCTTTTTCTTGTGAATGAAACAAATATATTTATTTTGCTGCACACATTAGCCTTGTGTAATCATTACATTTTGCATGCAATTGTGATATGTGGGGTGGGGGAAGAGGGTGGGCTAGAAATTGTTCTCTGTGATGTGGTTGCGACGTCTGTGGCCTTCAGCTGGGTTCTCCCCGCGTGCATGGTGCGCATGTGCTGGTGGCCGGTCGTCCCCTTCAGATTCACTGCCTGAGATGTCAACAGGTATCCGGCGCTTGGTTGCAATGTTATGAAGCATTGCACAGACAGCCACAATGCGGCAGCACGCAGCAGGACTGTAATATATGGCCCCACCTGTCTTGTGCAGTATACGGAACCTGCTCTTGAGCAGGCCAAATGTCCTTTCTATACAGTTCCTTGTCCGGATGTGCGCAACATTGTAGCGCCGTTGCTGAGGTGTGGCAGGGTTGAGGTAAGGGGTCAGGAGGTATTCCCGTAGGGCGTAGCCACTGTCACCTGAATGAGAGGAGCAGATGTTGATTGCCTGTGCAGCGCAGTTACTTCATAGCAATGTGACATTGTCGACAAAGTGTACTTACCAAGTAGGTGTCCTTCCCCAAACTCTCCCCTGAGCAGTCGTGTGTGGAGTCCGCTGTGCCTGAAGATAAAGGAGTCATGGGTACTCCCTGGGTACTGGGCAACAATGTCAGTGATGATGGTCTTGGCATTGCAGACCATCTGTATGTTGAGGGAGTGGTAGGACTTCCTGTTGCGGTACATATACTCCGTGGCAGCTGGTGGGCAGATGGCGACGTGGGTACAGTCTATGCAGCCGAGGACATGGGGAAAATGGGCTACATTGTAAAATTGTAGTTTTGTCAGGTCCAATTCCTGTTGGCTCGTGGGAAATGTGATGTGGCGGTGGAGCTGGGTGAGCATGGCGTCAACGAAAGTGTGGAGGCAGCGTGACATGGTGGGCTGGGATATCCCCCCAGCAGCCGCTACTATGCCCTGGAAACTGCCGGAGGCCAGGAGGTGCAGGCTGCACAATACCTGCACATGTGTAGGCACAGAATTGTTTCGCCTTGTTGGGTGCTGCATGAGGGGGTCAAGTTCTTGTATCAGCCAGGTGATCATTTCCCCATTCAGCCTGTATTTAGCATATATCTGTTCTCTGGTTTGCCCCAGCAAGGTGACCCGCTGCCGGTAAATCCTTTGCTGCCTCATGCGTCTCCTCCGTGCTGCTCGCTGTAGCCTTCGCCGCCTCACCACCATGTACATTCCTGGCATTGTGGAACGCCTAAAGCTGCTGCTGAATGTCCTTATGTGTGATTGGTCAGGCCTGGACCTGCTGGTGATTGGCCAACTGTTTTTCAAATTTTACTTAATCATGGCTTTTATGGTTACCACCTGCTTTGAGTTGTCCTTAATTTGCGCCGCACAAACGTGCGATTTTTGGGTTTTTCGCTATTGTATATTTTTCATGAATGCCGATAGAGAAAATATTGCGTTTCGCTATTAATTTCGCAGATTCCGTGGTTGGTCGCTATTGCCGTATCGCTAATGCTCGACTACCGGGAATCTGCGACTATTATTGCGTAATCGCTATTGTAATCGCTATTCTGTCTTTGCGATTTCGCTATTTTGTACTTGAATGCCGATTTCGTGTTTTGCACCCGCAATTGCATTTTCGCAGCCATTGCGGGCGCTATTTCGCTTCATGAATCAGGCTGATAGTCCACAATATCAATCTTAGGCTTTTTGAGAGGTAACTCCCATCCTTCCTTCACAAGACACAATGGATCCCTCACAGGTGGCCAAACAAAAGTTCAAAAGGGCTGTAGCCAACCCCCTTCTGTGGGACCTCTCTGTAAGCAAAGAGCAAGCAGGGTAAAAGGATGACCCATCTTCGCCTAAGCTTTTCAGGTAACCCTTTTATCATTCCCTTTAGGATCTTGTTGAACATTTCAACAAGCCCATTGCACTGTGAATGGTAGGGTGTGGTAAACTTATAGTTTACTCCACACTCTTTCCACATTGCCTTTAAGTATCCAGACATAAAGTTAGTACCTCTGTCTGAAAGGACCTCCTTTGGAAAGCCCACTCTGGAGAAAACTCCAAGTAGGGCCCTTGCCACAACAGGAGCTTTTGTGGTCCTCCGGGGAATTGCCTCTGGGTACCTGGTGGCATGATCCACTACCACCAGGATAAATCTGTGCCCAGATGCTGTTTGGGGATCCATTGGTCCAACAATGTCTATCCCAACCCTCTCAAAGGGCACCCCCACCACAGGTAGAGGTATAAGGGGGGCCTTTGTGGTGCCACCTGATTTGCCACTGGCTTGGCAGGTGACACAGGAGCGACAAAACTCCTTGGTATCTTCTGACATGTGAGGCCATTGAAAGTGAGGGACAAGCCTGTCCCAAGTCTTGTTCTGGCCAAAGTGTCCTGCAAGGGGAATATCATGGGCCAAGGTGAGAAGGAAGCCCCTAAATTGCAGAGGTATAACCAACCTCCTGGTAGCACAAGGCTTGGGGTCTCTAGCCTCTGAATAAAGGAGCCCATCATCCCAATACACTCTATGGGTACCTTGAGCATTCCCAGCAGCCTCAGCAGCAGCTTGCTGTCTGAGGGGTTCAAGTGAAGGGCAAGTCAACTGAGCCTGCCCCAGGTCTGCCCTTGAGGGTCCCCCTGTCCCCAGAAACTCAACCTGATCAGGTTCAAGCTCTTCCAGGACAGTCTCCTCTTGGATCACAGAATCATCCTCCTGTGAGGTCTGATCCTCAACCTGGGGAAAGTGGGAAGGCACTGCCTTACCTCTCTTGCTCCTTCTCTTGGGTTGTGGATGGTCTATTGTTTCAAGATCCACCACAGGTTCAGGTAGGCACTTCTTGGCCTGGTACCTGGTTACAGCAAGGACATGGGCTGAAATCCCTAGCATTTCTGCATGAGTCCTGTACTCCACTTCTGACCATAATGATTCCTCTAGATCATTGCCCAAAAGACAGTCTACTGGGAGGTCTGCACTCACAACAACTTTCTTGAGGCTTGTTACCCCTCCCCAGGAGAATTTAACAACAGCCACACTATGTGTAGTAGTGGCATTGCTAGCATTGGTCACTAGGTAGTTCTCACCTAGTATGATTTGTCCAGGGTCCACAAAGTTAGGTGTCACCATAGTGACACTGGCACATGTGTCCCTGTAGGCCTGAGCCAGTTTCTCATTAATTAAAGGCGTCTGTCTATATTTGCCCAAAGTATTGAGACTCATAGGAGTGGACACAGATATGTCCACATCATATAGCAGAACTGCCTGAGTAGGGATTCTGACTAAGCCAGACTCCATCTCAGTACCCAGGGTTAACCCCACTATAGCCTTGGGTTGTGTACCACCACTGCTGACTGTACTAGGGGGCGCAGTAGCCTTAGGGGCTGCAGTGGTAGGGACTGCATTTTTCTTGGTGCATTCACTCCCCCAGTGGGAAGTGGACTTACAAGTATTGCACCAAGGTTTCTTTGGGCCATCATTCTTCGTCTTCTTGTTACCATTTTGGGAACCACCCTCCTTATTATTACTAGTTTGGGGGCCTGAAGAAGACTTCTGGTCTCTTTCTTTCTTATCTCCACCCTTCTGGTCTGCTTTCTTCTGACCACCTCCTTGGTTCTGGGGTTTCTGCTTAACCCTTGTTCTGACCCATTTGTCTTCCTTCTTTCCCAATTCTTGGGGAGAGGTCAGATCCGAATCTACAAGGTGCTGATGCCATAGCTGGTTAGGACAGTTATTAAGGATCTGCTCTCTCATTATAAGATTGTACAATTCTGTATAGTGTGAGACTTTACTTCCCTGCAACCAACCCTCCAGAGCCTTAGTGGCACAATCACAAAATCAGTCCAGTCCTTAGTCTGAGCTTTTTGGGTATCTCTGAACAACAACCTGTATTGTTCAGTGGTTAAGCCAAACCCATCAATAAGAGCACTCTTCAGGACAGAGTAGGTTTTAGCATCCTCAGGTCTAACTGTGAGGAGCTTGTCTCTCCCTTTCTCAGAAAAGGAGTACCATAAGATAGCTGCCCACTGTTCTTCAGGAACCTGCTGTACCTTGCAGGCTCTCTCAAGAGCAGTCATCCATTTGTGGATGTCATCCCCTTCCTTGTAGGGGGCACAATCTTTGTCAGGTTTCTATTGTCATAGGACCTGTCTTTCTCTCTAGGAATATTGCTGCCACCAGTGGGTATCTCCCCACACAGTTTTTGTTCCCTTGCTAAAGCAAGTTTAGCTTGGGCCAAGGCTACCTCCTCCCTCTCTATCTGGAGTTTGACTGCCCTCAACCTGGCCCTATGCTCTTTTCTCTGGGTGGGAGTCATTCCCCTTTGAGATTCCCTTGAGGCACTAGAAAGGTGAGAATCCCTGGAAAGAGATCTCTCCCTTCTATTGCCTGGAAGAATTCTGTTATGTACTCTGGGGAGGTGCTGGCCCTCTCCATTTCCATGTAGGTCCAAGTTGACTTGGCTAAGCCTCCCAACTGGTACCTGGTTATCCCTTTGATCATGATCTGATTCTTCACCTTCTGATTCAGGGTCTACCACCTCAACATTTGGGGTGATGTTCTCAACATCTGGGGGATTCACTCCTTCTCCTGACCCTGAGGGAACTACTCTAGCTTTCTCAAGATCATCCTTCTCCAGAATGGCTATCAGGATGGGAATGGGAAAGTCCTTGTGGCTGCGTTTGTCATAGCTGGAGGGTGCCTTGGCAAGGTCACCTTCCACAGGCAGAGCAATGGGTTGCTCACCTGTGCCAGACATGACTCTAGTGAGGTGTAAGTGATGCACTTACCTGCACTAAGTGTTTTCCTACTGGACCTTGCTAGTGAGTTGTAGGTAGGGTGTGCTAAGCCCTTTGATCTACAACTACTAAGTTCAGTAGAACTTAAATATGTAAGCTTTGTTTATATGTACCTATGGTACTTATGTGATCTTTCAATTGATTGCAATGGTAAAACAACAGCAAGCTCAAATCTGCACCGCTGCACACCAATGTGAGAAGTTGGCCTGATGTATGATGTCCACAATTCTGTGGGCACCTTGTATCAGTCCAAACAATCCCTTATGGTGATGGTTGTAAGTCAACCTTGAAAAGACAAGCTATCCTAGGGGTAGCATGGACTAAGCAGCCTTAAAGGCTTAACTCAAGAGGGCATGTGAAGCCAGCTGTTTTACCATATGCAATCCGGTAATATCAAATGAAAGGACACCACACAAGTTATATATTATAAAAATATATGTATTTATTCTCAGGATAATCCCCAATACTCTTTATGAGTAAAGAAGCACAAGCGTTTAAACAAAAGCACAATATAACATATGAAAGTTGCACAATTATGGATGAGGCCGGTGGCCACTCAAACCATATATCAAAAAAGTGGTATAAGTATCACTAATCGATCAGTGGTAAGGCCTAGGGCCTTGGGAATCGCTGGGACTACACTGGACTAACAGCAGTTAGGGCGGGAGTAGCCCGCGGGATTCGGGTGCAGCGCTTAAGGCGTACGCATGCACCAATGCAAAGTCAATGGTGTGGAAAAGTTTACAGTTTTAAGAGTCTTCCGACTGGACTAGAAGGACAAAACTTTAGACTTAGACACTAGAGGTGTAAACCACTACAGGAGCACCGGTGTTCAAGAGTTACCTCACCCACAGGAAGCGGGTGCACAGGTGCAAAAGCGTGTCGGGTTTCGTCACGAAGATCATGGGTGCCTGGAGATGAAGATGCTGCAGGCGTCCAGAAGAGAAGTGTCTGGTGCGATCCAAGGGTGAATCAAAGATGTAGAGAACCTGAAAGCTGAGGGGACAGAGTCTGGGTCACTAGCCAGTGACCAGGAAGGAACCAGGAAGGAACCAGGTGATGTCGGGCGCAATCAGGTGGTTGTTGTGAAGCTTGTCTCCGCTGCCACGTGGACTCTGGGGCACCGAGGATGTCCAGGAGCGGATCACGAGCTGTCCCACAAAGGCTCTCGCTGTCGGCGGTGTCGGCTTCCAGATTGGAGTTACAAGCCTTGGCAAGTGCAACCCACGCAGGATTCAAAGATCGCTTCTTACTCGGACCAGCAAGGTTTGAGCGGGTGCTCCTTTTCAGGGGAGCGAGGGCCAGTCTGAAGCAACCAGACTAGCAGAGCAACTTTAAAGGTTTCTCGGTACTGGGGCTGCTAGCTAACGGGCAAGCCACCGGACCAATGCATCAAGCAGGAAAATGCAAAAGGGCCACACGCAGCACTCGATGAGTGTGGAGAGGTGAGCTTCGGTGCGAAAGCTGCTCCGGGCTGGAGCTTCTCAAACTCCAATGCACAGCTTCAAGGAAGCCTCGGGAGCTGCACAGTCAGCGCTTCGTAGTTTTTCCAAGATGGAAACCTCCAGGTCACCTCCACGGGTCTCAGCTTTGCATAGACTGTGGATCGGGCTGTTGGAAGGTAGGAAAGCTGGGTATTGTTGATCTCTGTTGCTCGAGGTTTGGCGGGAACTGCAAGAAAGCAAACGGTGAGGAGCTGGATGGTACCTGTTTGCACAGGGTGGTCACTCCTTGACCACAAGGTTGATTGTTCAGTCTTCCACGTCGAGTGGGATGTCGAAGGGTCCAGAGTTTTGTTTCATAAGTTTCAGTCAGGATAATCTGATGTGAATCTGCACAGCTCCCACCTTTATTCCAAATCAAGCGGCTGGATTACCTGCTAGGTCCCTCCTATGGGTGGGACCCAGGAAGGGGGTGGTTACACCCCTTTCCCTTTGTCCAGTTTCATGCCAGGACTGGGGCTGGAGTGCCCCAGAACCGGTTTGACTGGATTTTGCCTGGGACACCTTGTGCGCCCCAGGCAGTGTCTAGTTTCTTTCAACCCTCCCTGCTCCAATCCACTATCTCCTGTCTGGGGTGGCGTAACACTTCCCTGTGACAGGAAACCCTTTGTCCAGGCCTGCCCTGCCAAGTTTCGGTCGGCAGCAGGAGGTCAGACTTGTGCCGGGGCAGCAGCATCCATTTTGTGATGCTGAGGCTCTGGTTAGGATTAACAGCGTTTAGAGTAAAGTAACATGTCTTCTCCCTCTAGAAGGGTGGAATGCTACCCCGGTCGCCAGGACTGGCGAAGGGGTAGTATTCCAAAGTGTATGACACCAAACACGACATGTTTTGATAAAGCCAAACCAAAGTTAGCAATAACCGCGAGGATTATAATGCATTTAAGAGTATATGGTATGGCAGTATCACTGGAACAGCAGTACGGAAATGGTTCCGACCATTGCAGACAGGCTCAGCTCATGCTAGAGCACCATCTCACATAAAACCAAGCACTCTGCCTCCAGGATTGTTAAGGCCTGCCATAGGAGTGACTGATAGGTATATATGTGTCTAGATATAGGTTTAGATACAGGTATACTATATCTAAGCAAGGGGTGATTACACCACCTTGCCCCAGCCAGTGATCAGCCAGTTGTGTCGATTTAAGTACCAGCAAGGGGTGGCAAAAGATATGCTGCAGCCCCTGGTAGGCCTTGGATGCACCTATGCCCTGAGCACCTATAGTGCATGGTACAGGGGCTGACAAGGTGTCCAGTACCAAATTGGTGATGTACCTATAGTACATGTATGTGAATTTAGAGAGAGAACAGCAGGCTGTGGGTCTGATTAGCAGGCCCACAGCCACATTAAGTCGAAAACCAGTGAAGCAAAAAGCAAAAATTGGGGTGACCATAGGATAGCAGACTCTACTCTCAGGCGTCATGTGCTGAGCCAGGGAAACTGACCCAGAGATGTGAAATTGACATATCCGCAAGACATACCACTAGAGCATTAATAGAGTGAAAATGTTTACGGTTGCGGTTAATCTGCTACTGTGCATGTGGGGGTACCAAAGCCACATGTGTCCAATAAATTGAGCCAATGACATTTGGCATCCCTCCCAAGGCATATAAATCTCCCTTTATGCCAGGCATTTGTTTTTGGGATGGAAACTGGTCCAGATACAACAACATTGCCTCCAAAACATCACAGGGAACACGACTGAACATAGTCTGTGACATCCCACCAGCACCAGCCACTGTGTATTGGAATGTTCCGGTTGCAAAGAAATGTAGGGCTGCCTTCACTTTCACCTTGGGGGTCAGCACAGTTGGATACGCACGTCCAGGTTGTAAATGTGGGGACAACTGCTCCTCCAAATCCTCTATCAGTTGGTGTGTGAAGCGGTACCGTCAGATGCAGTCACGTTCAACCATGGTTGCAAGGTCAGGGAATGGTCGGTGGACATTAGGTCCCCTGCAGTGCATAGGGAAACAAAGAAAGTATTTCAGTTCACCCACATCTGGGGCTATGACCAGGCCAAATAGCACAAGCTACATCACATCAGGACACAATAGAGTCAGGTGTGTGCAATTCAGCATGGACACATGTGCCACACATTTGCCCCTCACCAAACATGTCACCTCCACATGGTCTGCTGTTGACAAACTGTGGGCCCTGTCACAGTACATCTGAACATATGGTACAGGACAAATACACACCGCAATGATTAGTGAGGATAGTTGTGTTGTCAAAATGACAACGGGTTGGCAGTCACACACACGGGGAACATGTATTGCGACATGGACACAGTCATCATGAAACGTCTGATATACACGTCCCAACACAAGCAAGACACATAGGATGTGCAAACAGGCTTGTCTGCATGGCAAACGTGGATGTCTGTGACACACAGGCACAACACCAAATCACAGGACCAAGTCTGATGGAGGTTGGAGGGATTACCTACTCCTGAATACAAATATGTCCATGTCCCTAGCATGGTACGCAAATACTCATTATGTACCACACTCAGCAGGCCTATGGATACACATTACATATCATATGCCATGTAGGGTTCATGTGACATGGCAATACACAATGTGCCCCAGTCAATGTGCACAGACCACGTGTTTTGGCCAGCAAAGTCCTGAAGCACAGTAGGGAGGTGCATCAAACACAATGTCTTATTGTGACCATGTGACATGGCACATCCTGGTAGTGTGTACCACATTGTGCACATCAAACATGACATGTGTACACATGTATACACACATGTAATGGAGCATGAATAGTGAATGCCTGTACTGTGTGACAGGCTGTCACGGTGTTCTCCAGCCCCTCAGTCCATGTCAAAACATTTTGGTGGGCAGCCTCTGACCACCGAATGCAATGGTCATACTGGCATGTGCGATTCCGTAAGACGCGTCGGACACTTGTGCACTGAGGCGTACGCACGCCTTGCTCATAGGCTGTAATGGCTCTATATGCGGGTGCAATTCCATAAGACGCGTCGGACACATGTGTACCGAGGCGTACGCGCGCCTTGCTCATAGGCTGTAATGGCTCTATATGCGGGTGTGATTCCTTAAGACGCATCGGACACTTGTGCACTGAGGCGTACGCACGCCTTGCTCTTAGGCTGTAATGGCTCTATATGCGGGTGTGATTCCGTAAGATGCTTCGGACCCTTGTGTACCGAGGTGTACGCACACCTTGCTCATAGGGTGTAATGGCTCTATATGCGGGTGCGATTCCATATGACGCCTCGGACACTTGTGTACCAAGGCGTACGCACGCCTTGCTCATAGGCTGTAATGGCTCTATATGCGGGTGCGAGTCCGTAAGACGCGTCGGACACCTAGGATCCAAGGTGTACACACCCATTGTCTATTGGCTGTCATGGAGATAAGCCTTGTGTTTTGCTACGTGTACAACTCATGTGCTGCCAGATTCAGTTGGGCCTATACAACAATGTTGCAAATTCAATGGTGTCATGATGCAGAAAGTTTGAACAACGCTGAAGGCGTGTCCGATGCATTCCAAGACATGGATTGGGCCAATTCGGATAATGCGAACAAGTCTGACCTATCTCTTTGGCCGCATCGAACAGATACTGCCTCTGTAGCACAGATCTAGGGCTGTGTGTTCCCCAGAGACAGCACTTGCTTGCACTATGTGCCACAGGACTGGGTCACATCACACCACCGCTGCTGTCTCTGTATCCTCTGTCTCCTTCAATGGCACGTACTGTGGAGAGGGCCCCAGCATTCACTGAGGATGAGAACCAGGCCCTGCTGGACAGCCTCCTTCCACAGTACTGCAAGCTGTATGGGAAACCAGGGGAGCAGTTGAGTGTGGAGTCCACTGCCTTGGCATTTGTACATGTAGTCTGACTGGCACTACTAGCATTGTGCCCTCAAAGGGCAAGCATGCACACTGAGTAAGTTCAAGTTTCAGAGTGTGGTGATGTATGTACACAGCTGTGAATGTTTCTGATTGACTTACTGTCCTATTTCCCGAATTTAAATGTGTTGATGTATGACATACAATTGACTAATAGTGACACTTCCTGACATGCAAAAGCTATCATTGATGAAGAGGGAAATGTGACAATGTCTGCCATTCCAGCCATCTCAGCAACCAATAACTGTGAGGGCAACTAAGAACTGCTGCAATACACCAGACATGTAAGGGTAGGAATCTGCAGGAGGGCCTCATGGTAGTTTGGGTATGAGAAATTGCCAATTTATTGCAGTGAGATAGTTGGTAGAGAGTTTCACCACAGCTGCAGACCCTAGACCCCAACTATCCTCATCAGCTGTGTTGCAGATACAGAGCAGTATGTTTGGCTGCGAAAGTTAAGCAAACACCTGCAACCTTTGTACGAAGAGGCAACGGCAGACTCCAAGTGCCGCACTTCCTCTAAACACAGAAGTATTTAAAATATCAGATGGTATTTGGTGTGCACAATCTGCTCCTGCACCCGCCGTTCTGGGATGCCACCTGCCAAGCAGGAAAATAGAACTGTGAGTAAAGTGGAGCGGTGCACTGCCAGGAAGGTGTTTTGTCAATAAAGAAGCTCGATCAGTGTCTTCGTTGTATCAATCTTTATTTGTGACAATCCATGTGGTTATTAAAATACATCAGCCAACGTGTTTCATTCAAGGATTGAGCTTCGTCAGGGCTGGAAGGGGTTAAAGAAAAATAGATGACATAAATACCCAAATGCGTAACATGAGGGGAATAAGGTGAACAAAACGTTAACCACATACTAGACAATAGGTACTGGGAATACACAAAGGGTGTGAGGCCACATGAGTGTAAAAGGCATTTAAAAATACATTAAAACAAGTGGAGGATCATAGCTGCTATGCAACAAGGTAGGTGCCATTTTTTAATTCCAGTATAGCAACCACAGGACGAAAGTGAGCCCAGTCTCAGTGTGTCTGTGAAGGGATGTGAAAATCTCTCCAGGAAAGTGTTCACACGGACAGAGAAATGCTGGATCATGATTCAATGTGGCAAACCCCCCGCAGATGGTGTACTGACAACATTTGGGGAAAGACAGTGGCCTCTTCCAGCCCTGACGAAGTTCAATCCTTGAAAGAAATGCATTGGCTGATGTATTTTAATAACCACATGGATTGTCATAAATAAAGATTGATACAACGAAGACACTGATCGAGCTTCTTTATTGACAAAACACCTCCCTGGGAGTGCACCGCTCCACTTTCCTCACAAACACCTGTAACCCTCCACCCCCCAGTAGTAAATATGGTGACTCAATTCATATATTGTTGTTGGCAGTGTTCACTGATCAATGTGGCTCATGCAATCTAGGGAGAGGCTGGTGAGGGGGTGTAAGTGGCGTGGGCCATGTGATTGGTCTACCCGTGCAGGTACACATCCTGTGCAACTCTGTGCCTCACAGTATCCGGTCTAAGCAGTCAGTGGGTGTCCACTCTGAGACCATTGGTCTGCCGGCACTGCCATGTCGTTGTTTTGGGCTTGCACAGAGGACAACTGACCATTACCACAGTTACAATACCTGTGTACAGGAAATACACTGCAAAGTTAATCATGTGTGTACAACCGTGTGTTTATTAACATGGGGCATGTGTAGTGATGTTGTCTAACATTGTCATCTTGCCCATGAAAAGAATGAAATTTGGCTGACCTTCGCCCTTGCAGTTAGGTCAGTGGGTGTCTACAGATGCTCATCGGCAACTGCCAGAAGAGGTGGCAGGACCTTTGTTGCTGGACCCGGAGGATAACAAGGGTTCAGCTGAAGCTGTCGCCTCCTCGCAGGACGGGCAAATGCCAGTGGCGGTACTGAAGGTGATGTTTTGGTCTCAAAATGCACAGTGCAGCGGTGATGCAAGTCTTTTGCGATGGACCCAATCCATGCAAAAGTGGCGATACATTCGTTCTACTCGAAGAGGGTTTGCTCAGCCGAGGAGAAGCATTGGTTCTGCTTGGGCATGTTTCGCTCAGCAGAGGGTGCATCCATTCCGCTGGTTAGCAGAGGTAAAGTACACAAAGTTCTAATACCAGCAAAAACTAGGTCAAAAAAGTGGAGGATCCAGGCAAAACATTTGAGGGAAAGACCACCCTAAGGCTGTCAGGTCGAACATGTGTCCCCTTCAGCTGAAAGTGGGGAGAGCTACCCAACCCCTTAGGAGTTCGCTCCACTAAGGCACAAGAACCTGGAGAGGCCATCATCATTGGTGTTGACTGACCCTAGACAGTGCTCCACTGTAAAGAGCATTCTCTTTAGGGAGATGGACCACCTCAACAGTTTGGGATTTTCACCCATCATCTATATGAGCCATCCGAAGGGCCTGTGGTCTGTCTGAACAAGGGAAGTCCTTAATCTTGGCTAACCCAAGACAGGATGTCTGTTGCACAGTTCCGTTCAGGGAAACAATCTGCTGTCGTATGAGGCACACTCTAAATATTTCCTCAGTTCCCTGAACCTGCCATTCCTTAGTCCCCCAGAATGATTTTATGTCTATTGTGTCCTTCCATACGTCAAAACCCTGTACAGACAGTTGGGACATAAAACTGAGTATATCTGTTTCGTGTTGGTTAGCATATTTTTCTTTGCAGATGTAGGTGGAAGCTTATAATGATATGAGACCGTATCTGATGTGTTAAAACCAGAAAAATAAGCAGACTTCTGTGCTAATGTTTGTGAACTACCTTTCAGTGGTGTTGGGCAATGGTCCCATTGGTGGTATGTGAAACCATTACACGTGGTACTTGCTCTATGTAGAAAATGATGACCATAATGTTGTTAACAATACATGGTGTCAAAATCAGATGTATCATCATACATTTCATTTTTTGAGAATGGAGCAGATCGTTCTAAATCAGACAGCATACTCTTTACAGTTTCGAAATCCTAATCATCAGAGAATGTACTGATGGTTATGATATAATTCAAAGAAATGTTAAATACTTGTGGTATTTTCCAAAGTTCAGTGGGGCCAACTACATCATATGAGATGATATCCCAACTATTCCTTCAGTAACAGGAACTGCTGTAATGTTCACAAAGGACAGGTCTCTCTGTTCACAATGAGATGACGTATGTGGCTTCAGGACCAAGTTCACATGTGATACTGTGGAGCATTCTGGATGATAATATCCATTCAGTAGTAAAAAAAAAACTGTCACTAAACCTATCCATAGGACTAGTAACAGTAGACCAATTGCTATCTAGAGCTGTAGCCAGGGTGAAACAAGTTAAGTCTTTTTCAGCCAGCGGTAGAAATCCTGAAGTCTTTTTTTTGCAGGAAACTGAAGGTGTCAAAATCAATGAAATAGCTGGCTCTAGTTAGATCTATCTTTGGTAGCTCAGCAGGTTTTGTTGAAAAGGCAGATGTCTCCTGTAGAGGCATATTGATATAGCTGTTGAAATCTGTGTTTCACTTTTGTTTTGTTGTTGTTCGATTTCAACAGGTACGAGTTCCATATCATTGTTGGTAACGGTAAACAACTATTATCACAAATCTTTTATCCCACATACCATCACCCCGCATACCTTGACAATGCATCTACCATGACTCCACAATGCCATTACATTTTATATGCTTTTACCATGCATGCTTTTACAACAAAATTTGTTGTAAATGCATGAATGGTAAAAGCATATGTTTTTTTAAATGTAAATATAACGTAAGTATAGGGTTTGGAGTTGGGTGTAGGGGTATATGTTATGGGGGTTCAGGGGTAATTTTAGGGTTATGTGAGAGCAACACAATTTTGCAGAGAGGTCCAAGGAGCTATCCCTGTTGCCGTGAGGGGAACGGCCTTACAAGCGAAAACCGGGGTATACAACACTCGCGCTGCGCCAGCGACTTCGCCGCCGGGACTACACTTCCCAGGTGCCCCGGCGGTCGCTGCGCGAGTAACGCAGGCAGAGCGCCCGGAGGCGCCGTAAATCAGAGGAGCGCCGAAGCGCTCACTGGGAGAGCAACACAATTTTGCAGAGAGGTCCAAGGAGCTATCCCTGTTGCCGTGAGGGGAACGGCCTTACAAGCGAAAACCGGGGTATACAACACTCGCGCTGCGCCAGCGACATCGCCGCCGGGACTACACTTCCCAGGTGCCCCGGCGGTCGCGGTGCGAGTGACGCAGGCAGAGCGCCCGGAGGCGCCGTAAATCAGAGGAGCGCCGAAGCGCTCACTGGGAGAGCAACACAATTTTGCAGAGAGGTCCAAGGAGCTATCCCTGTTGCCGTGAGGGGAACGGCCTTACAAGCGAAAACCGGGGTATACAACACTCGCGCTGCGCCAGCGACATCGCCGCCGGGACTACACTTCCCAGGTGCCCCGGCGGTCGCGGCGCGAGTGACGCAGGCAGAGCGCCCGGAGGCACCGTAAATCAGAGGAGCGCCGAAGCGCTCACTGGGAGAGCAACACAATTTTGCAGAGAGGTCCAAGGAGCTATCCCTGTTGCCGTGAGGGGAACGGCCTTACAAGCGAAAACCGGGGTATACAACACTCGCGCTGCGCCAGCGACATCGCCGCCGGGACTACACTTCCCAGGTGCCCCGGCGGTCGCGGCGCGAGTGACGCAGGCAGAGCGCCCGGAGGCGCCGTAAATCAGAGGAGCGCCGAAGCGCTCACTGGGAGAGCAACACAATTTTGCAGAGAGGTCCAAGGAGCTATCCCTGTTGCCGTGAGGGGAACGGCCTTACAAGCGAAAACCGGGGTATACAACACTCGCGCTGCGCCAGCGACATCGCCGCCGGGACTACACTTCCCAGGTGCCCCGGCGGTCGCGGCGCGAGTGACGCAGGCAGAGCGCCCGGAGGCGCCGTAAATCAGAGGAGCGCCTCTCGCACCCGCGAGTCGCGCGCGGGAGAAGCCCGGGACAAGGGCGGGACAGTCTGCGACAGTCCGCGTCTGGACGCGATCGGACTGGACCAGATACTCTGCCTGTGTGACGACAGGATCTCTCCTATTAGTAAGATACTTTACTTGTTGAGTTCTGTTTTGACCTGTGGGAATTAGTTGTACTGTAGAAGAGGGGTATCGGGTAAAAGCTTAAGATGCCGAAGAAAGCTGTTGCTGTTGCTGCTACATCCAACACTATTGATAACTATCTGGTACAAACGGTGAAGAAAATAAATAATCAAAGGAGAGAATCTCTGGGTCTGAGTCAATCCCCTGACCTCGAACGTTTAAGACCATCTTCACCACCCTCCTTGGTAGACACTTTACCACAGGTTATAGGCACGGATGCTCCACTCATCTCCTTCCATGATTCTGTTAATAATGATTCTGAAACAAATTTTGTGGTTGCTCCCGATATATTTCTCGTAACTGATCCCGAGAGTGACATTGATTCTGATCATGGGGTTCAGACGCGAGCCATGGAAGTTGCACTTTCTTCCCCAGATCAGGTGCCACGGCCGGTACGACAATGTGCGAAAAAACAGACAAAGCGAGGTGGGTTGCGGTCTGGGGTAAGGAGGAAAAGGGCTGTCACTCCTGGTTCATCGAAGGCAAAAACTACTGACCTTGGCGAGGACAATATAAAGAATTCTTTGATCGAGGAACTGTTCAATAAGTTTGTAGAAGTGTTTGAAAGCAAGATTAAAGTTATAATTAAACCCCTGGTAGCAAAAATCGACAAACTGAATGCCGAGATTAAAAAACTGGAAGGCTTACAAATCAAGGTCGTGGGGGAGGTTGAAAATATAACTACTCACGTTGCAAATAGAATAGTTCATTCAGGGGAGAACACTCTGGGTGTGGGAGGGGTAGGGGGTGTTTCGTTAATAACCAACCCCCAGGTCCAAGCCGTGACGGATACTGTTGACCAGTTAGCCGTCAAGGACGACGCCTTGTTAACAGTTAATATTTCCCCTGATCAAAACCAGGTAATGGACCCGCTTCAATTCATTGTTGAAGCTTCGCCGGTGGTACTGGTGCTGGCCAATGTTCCACTTTTAGAACGTGGCCTGGCAGAATCACCTGCATCCTTGTCGAGTAAGGCCCTACATTGGTTAACAGGTAACATGAAGCTAGCCCCAGGAGGGAAACAGCAACTGGCGAGTGAGATTAAGTCAGCTAAAAGGGTCCCGTGGATAAGGAACCGACCCAAAAAGTTTAAAGGTGACTGTGTGGCAGTGACTTTCTCAAATCCGACAGTTTTGCCTAATCTCCTTGAAAACTTACGCCCGCCCCAACGAAGAAGCGGTACTATTGTCCCACTCACGTTAAAATTTTTTTATGGGGAACAACAAAATGTTACTTACCCTAAAACCCCTGGTCTAGATAGGGACAATATCATGAATAACATGAATAATAGGTGGGGCACAAATCTGGGTTTTAACATTGCAACTCATAACAGTTTTGATGCTCTAGCCGGCTTGGATTTATGTGATTGACGGGAGGCCTGGGAAGGTTCGGGTGGTGAGGTAACTGTTCATCCGACCCCCATGGCCCCTGTATCTCCACATAGGAGGGGCAGTGCTATCCCCGTAAAAGAGAATTTTGAATTGGGGACAAAGTTAGGTTGTTAAGCTGGAACATCGCGGGGTTGCGATCTAAGAGAGAAGACCCCAATTGGCTTAATGTAATTAAACAATACGAGATTGTCGCCCTACAGGAGACCTGGGACGAGGACTGTGATTTCTGGGTGGACGGTTTTACTTCTTTTTTTGTCCCTGCCTTGAGTTCGACGGCTGGAAGAAGTAGAGGGGGTCTTGTGTTGCTGGTCTCGCTGAACGTCAGGGGTAAAATTGTTAAGGTTGACTGTGTCTCTCATAACTTTCTCATCGTGGAGGTAACCTTGGTTAATAACGTTAAAATAATTTTAGTGAACTGTTATAATTCACAGCAAGGGGCCTCTACAGATGAGCATTTACTATGGTTAAATGATTTTTTAACCTCTAATAAAGAAAAGAAAACCACTCTTTGCCATCTAATTTTGATGGGTGATTTTAATGTACATCTTTGCTTAAATTGTGTCCTAATTGATCTTGACGGTCGGGATAGTACATCCCCCAAGCATTTTGAACACAGTCAGAAGGGGGCGGCTCTTGAAAATTTACTGCCCAGTAATGATTTGTTTGAAGCCGAGTTTTTCGATAGCAACACCCGGGTTGCTACTTATACTGGTAGGGACTGTCAAACGATCATTGATTATATATTTCTATCACAAGGACTCTTAAAGTATGTAATTTTTTATAATGCTATACAGATGCCTTTAAGTGATCATAACCCTGTGGTGATGGAGCTACTTGATGGGTTTTCGTTTTTAAACATTTCTGTCCCGCCTCAGGCGGTTATGTCGGTTAAAGCTAAAGACCAGGGGAGAAGGCTCAAATGGGGTAAGATCGTCCCCGCTGACTTTTTCCAAACTATAACATCTGAGGCTGCTCATGAATTAAATACCTGTGTTGACCTTCTCTCTAAGGGGGAGGTAGTAATAACATCGTACGAGGCCATTTGTTCTAAAGTGTCACAGGAACTTACACTGAACTGTCGAGTAGCAATAAATAGACCGGCAATGGCCTGGTTTGATCATAAATGTAGTAAAGCCCATAATATTTTAAAAAAGGCCCTTAATGTTCGCCCGAGAAATAAAGCTCTGGTATCCCAGCTAAGAAAGGAGTACGCAAAGGCAATACAGGAGCGAAAAAGGGAGTTAAAACATGAAGCCTGGGTGGAGCTCATGGATAAAGCTACCTTAAAAGACAGTGCTAAGTTCTGGTCAATTATCAACACTCCACTGTTTTCTAAAGTCCAAAATTCAGACCTAGAATTAAACATCCCATGAAACAGATTGGCTTAGTCATTTTGAAAAAATATACGGTAGCCATTTGGAGCTGGAAACCCTGGTAGCCCCTGTTCCTATTGTGGCCCCAGTAAGGTTTGAGACAGCCGAAGTAATTAAGGGATCGAGAGTACGGCTGGGCATAAGGCACCAGGTCCGGATGGGGTTCCCTCCGTCATGTATAAGGCCAATCCGGTGTACTGGGCTGAAATCTTAACTAAAGTCTTTAATGCCTCTGCAACCGTAGGGTTCCCCAAATCCTGGTCCAGGTCGATCATTATCCCTGTATTTAAAAAAGGGCAGAGGGGAGACCTGAGATGTTATAGGCCTATTTCACTGCTAGACTCCTCTATTAAAATCTTAGGGAAGGTGGTCTTGGCCAGAATAACATCTTGGGCCTCGGAGAATAACATATTGACCGATGTCCAATATGGTTTTAGAGCGGGGAGGAGTACGGAGGACCAATGTCTCAACCTTAACCTTATTATAGCCAAATATACGAGGGCCAAAAGGGGCTCTATTTTCTTGGGTTTTATGGACCTGTCCACAGCCTTTGATCTAGTTAATAGATCAAGGCTGTGGACCATGCTGCTTAAGATGGGCCTCGATCGTTCGCTGGTGTACTTCCTGGCAGAGCTGCACAGGGACTTGAATGCTTCCATCAGGATGACAACTGAGGGGAAATGCTCAGCAAGTTTTAAGTCCAGTAGGGGGGTGCGCCAAGGCTGCATCCTAGCCCCAATGTTGTTCACGTTGTAGGTGAACTCGTTGGAGTCAGACCTGACTGCAGTTACGCAGGATATTCCGCGCATGGGGGGAACGCCAATTCCGGTGCTCCTCTACGCCGACGATGCGGTTTTACTGGCAAGAACCCCAATTGGTCTACAGAGACTGCTTGATTCTTTTGGTAATTTTATGAACAGTCTTGACTTGTTGATTAATACCGGGAAATCCCACATAATGTCTATGGGAAGCTCAAAGAACAATGTTAAAACCTTTTACTGTGGTACTGAGGTTATTAGTAGAGTAAAGGCATTTACATATTTGGGGGTTTTATTCGATGACCGGTGTAGTTGGAACCCACAGATCACCACAAAATCTAATGCCGTGAGAAGTTCTTCGGCTGCAGTATTGGGGTTTGCCAAAAGACTAGGGGGAAAACCAACTGAGGCAATCCTGGCAATCTATAAAGCCAAGACGGTTTCAATTGCAAGGTACAGAGCAGCAATCTGGGGATTCATCAATTCTGACCGCATTCAAATAGAGGAGAATAAGTTTATGCGGTCTCTTCTTGGACTTCCACCATCTACAGCCACCTATTCTATTCATCTGGAGCTAGTCATGGGATACATTACAGATATAATTAAAATAGCACCTATCCTGCTCTGGATTAAGATCTGGCGGAATCCACAACTCTCCCTAAACCGAACAATTATAATGAATTGCCTAAAACTAGATCATTTGAGGGAAATTCAGTGGCTGTCCTACATTAAGAGCCTGGCTGAGAAGCTTGGCCGCCCAGAGATTTTCTCTAGACCAGATGCTCTGTGTAAAGCTGACCTAGTGTGGGTCAAGACTAACTTTATCAGGCTTCGTGAAGCAGAGAGAGAGGCGGTTGAGCTAAGTAAACCCTCAGTAAGGGCCCATGTACTGGTTACCACGTCTTTAAGGGTGGCTCCCTATCTATCGGTTGTGACAAACTGTTTTCACAGATGGTTACTCACGAAACTCCGATTTAATCAAATGTTTATGGTATTATGGGATGTGAACGGGTGGGGTAGGCCGGAGGACAATCCCCCCTGTAAATGTGACGATCTTTCTCCCCAGGATACTGTACATTTCTTGCTTTTCTGCAGGTTGTTTTCTGTGCCACGGAAACGGTTCATTACACCATTATTGAAAAAGTTCGACTTTAAACAATACAAACCTGCTCTATTATTTCTCCAAATGATGGAAACGCCAGAAACTATGTACTGTGTGGCCAGTTTTTTGGCAGCAGCTGTAAGATTAAGGAGGTCAGGTCTAGTTGTGTAATGCTGTAGCTACTTCCTCTTAAACAAGCTCTTGTACCTGGGAAATATGGCCTAGAAGAACAAATGTAATAGGTTCACTATCTCGAGCTCCTTCGGAAATGTATTTTTGTATACAAGTGTGTAATTTTAATTCTTTTAAATGTTTTTAATTGTTTGCATTTTTGTATAGCATACTTTTATGATTTTAATTAATCGAATAAAGTGGATTTGACTTGACTTGACTTATGTGTATGTTTGGGGTTTGGAGTGCTGGGGTATTTCTAGGGTGGGTTTAGGTTTTGGGGTGCTGGAGTATTTTTAGGGGTCAGGGTGGTTTAGGGTTTTAGGGTGTAGGGGGTAATTTTACAGTTCAGGGTGCGTTTTGGTTTTGGGGTACTGGGGTATTTTTAGGGGTCAAGGTGGGTTGGGGTTTTGGGGTGTAGGGTTTTTTTAGGGTTCAGGGTGTGTTTAAAGTTTTGGGGTGCAGGGGTATATTTTTGGGTTCAGGATGCGTTTAAGGTTTTGGGATGCAGTGGTGTTTTTGGGGTTCAGGGTGCATTTAGGCTTTGGGGTGCTGGGGTAATGTTAGGGGTCAGGGTGGGTGAGGGTTTGGGTTGTAGGGGATATTTTTATGGTTCAGGGTGCGTTTATGGGGTGCAAAGGTCAGTGTGGTTTAGGGTTTTGGGGTATGGGGTATTTTTAGGGTTCAGGGTGCATTTAAGGTTTTGGGGTGCAAGGGTATTTTTGAGGTTCAGGGTGTGTTTAAAGTTTTGGGGTGCAGGGGTATTTCTGGGGTTCAGGGCGGGTTTAGGGGTAATTTTAGGAATCAAGGTGGGTTAGGGTTTTGGGGTGCAGGGATATTTTTGGGGTTCATGGTACGTTTAGATTTTGGGATGCAGGGGTAATTTTGGGGATCAGGGTGGGTTAGGGTTTTGGGGTGCAGGGGTATTTTTGGGGTTCAGGGTGCGTTTAGGTTTTGGGGTGCTGGGGTAATTTTTGGGTTCAGGGTGCATTTAGGTTTTGGGGTGTAGGGGACATTTTTAGGGTTCAGGGTGCGTTTAGGGTTTAGGGGTATTTTTGGGGTGCAGGGTGCATTTAAGGTTTTGAGGGGCAGGGTTATTTTTGGGGTTCAGGGTGCGTTTAAGGTTTTGGGGTGCAGGGTTATTTTTGGGGTTCAGTGTGCGTTTAGATTTCGGGGTGCAGGGGTAATTTTAGGGTCAGGGTGCATTTAAGATTTTGGAGTGCAGGGGTATTGGGGTTCAGGGTGCATTTAGGTTTTGGGGTGCAGGGGTCATTTTGGCGATCAGGGTGGGTTAGGGTTTTGGGGTGCAGGTTTTTTTTGGGGTTCATGGTGTGTTTATGTTTTGGGGTGCAGAGGTATTTGTGGGGTTCAGGGTGCATTTAGGTTTTGGGGTGTAGGGGACATTTTTAGGGTTCAGGGTGCGTTTAGGGTTTTTGGGGTGCTGGGGTATTTTTGGGGTTCCGGGTGCGTTTATGGTTTTGGGGTGCAGGGTTGTTTTTGGGGTTCAGTGTTAGTTTAAGGTTTTGGGGTGCAGGGTTATTTTTGGGGTTCAGTGTGCGTTTAGATTTCGGGGTGCAGGGGTAATTTTAGGGTCAGGGTGTGTTTATGTTTTGGGCAGCAGGGGTATTTGTGGGGTTCTGGGTGCATTTAGGATTTTTGGGTGCAGGGGTAATTTTCGGGGTCAGGGTGCGTTTAAGGTTTTGGGGTGCAGGGGTATTGTTGGGGTTCAGGGTGCATTTAGGTTTTGGGGTGCAGGGGTATTTTGGGGGTTCAGGGTTCGTTTAAGGTTTTGGGGTGCAGGGGGATTTCTGGGGTTCAGGTTGCGTTTAGATTTTGGGTGCAGGGGTCATTTTAGGGGTCAGGGTGGTTTATGGTTTTGATGTGTAGGGGGAATTTTTAGGGTTCATGGTGCGTTTAAGGTTTTGGGGTTCAGGGTGCGTTAGGTTTTGGGGTTCAGGGGAGGTTTAGTTTTATATATATATATATATATATATATATATATATATATATATATATATATATAAATTAAATGTATTTAAAAAAACAAAATATATATATATATATTACCTACTGGCGGTCGCCAGTAGGTATATATAGTTAGGATTTTTTCTCTATGGGATTTTTGAAAATTCTATGTCTAATAACTTTGGCGTTTGTGGACGGAAATGGCTGAAATTTTCAGGAAAATGGCACATTTTGTTTCTGAGCAGCCCTTGAAAATTTGGGGGGGGGGTTCGTCAAGGGGGGGCCGAGAAAAAAGGGGGGTCCCAAAACGTGTTTTTAACATTGAGTTTTCCATAGGGCGGTTGGCCTCACTTTTAGCCCGAACGGCTGAATGGATTTGCACGAAACTTGGCAAAATTGTAGGGACTGGTAGCCCGATGTGCCTTTTGTAGGTCTCAATATATGTGCTCCAGTGGATTTTGAGAAATTAACGTTTAAAAAAAGATATATATCTGTAACAGCGGACCAGGCAGCGTCCCAGGACGCGTACTTTTCGCGCAACGGAGCTTTGTGAAGCGAAGCTGATTGGTTCTCCGGCGTCTGTCAACATTCCAAACAGTCCGTAGCGGCCGCCATCTTGTCTCTCGGTAGGATCGAGAGACAAGAGGAGGCCAAAGCGAAGGGGCAAATGACCATAAGGGGGAATAGTAGATCCTCGCTGACCCCCTACGTTTGATGTGGAGGTTTTAAAAGGGCCCCGCGGGGCAAAAAAAAAAATAATAATAATAATCGAACGGCTGAATGGATTTGCACGAAACTTGGCAAAATATTAGGGACTGGTAGCCCGATGTGCCTTTGCTAGGTCTCAATATATGTGCTCCAGTGGATTTTGAGAAATTAACGTTCAAAAAAAGATATATATCTGTAACAGCGCTCCGCTTCGCGTACTTTTTGCGTTACGGAGCTTTGCGAAGCTGATTGGTTCTCCGGCGTCTGTCAACATTCCAAACAGTCCGTAGCGGCCGCCATCTTGTCTCTCGGTAGGATTGAGAGACAAGAGGAGGCCAAAGCGAAGGGGGAAATGACCATAAGGGGGCATAGTAGATCCTTCCTGACCTCTCAGGTTTGATGTACCATTTTGCCAAGTTTGGTGTAATTCCGTTCAGCCATTCAGGCTGTAGACGTATGTAAATGTCCTATGGAAAATTGCATGGGGAAAACACATTTGAAAGTGTTGAAATTTAGAACCAATTAAAATGTTACTTTGGTTTTGTATTTGTGTGTGATGAAAGTTAATTGGTTATGTATATATTTCAAATGAGAGGAAACCACAGCCATTTTGTGATACTACTGTCTGAGGTACATTTGTGAGGAATTTTTGGTGGTGAATTTCTGGTGTTTGATTTACACAGTACTAACACTTCTCCTACTTTTAAAAAGGTGAGTTGTTAATTTGTAAGGGGAACTATGTTGTACACTTGAAGATAATTTGAAAAATGTTTTCTGTTATTTATTTGCAGTCCTTCTGTTATACTAAATACTTGATAAAGTTAGTTTTATATTATGTATTACTAAAAACGATAAATGAAAGTGATTATTTTTTTCTGCAATTTACAGCAAGCAATTTCAAAATAAAATGGCTCACAATGAAGAGACCGTGGCAATTTCTTTTGAATTGTCCACTACATTGATTGAAATTGAGAGCACCAATAATGAAATATTGTCACAAGGAGGACATGACTTGTATGATTCCATTAGATTGATTGAAATGGACAGCACCAAGAATGAAATATTGTCACAAGGAGATGACTTGAATGATTCCACTACATTGATTGAAATTGAGAGCACCAATAATGAAATATTGTCACAAGGAGGAGATGACTTGTATGATTCCATTAGATTGATTGAAATGGACAGCACCAATAATGAAATATTGTCACAAGGAGGAGATGACTTGAATGATTCCACTACATTGATTGAAATTGAGAGCACCAATAATGAAATATTGTCACGAGGAGATGACTTGAATGATTCCACTACATTGATTGAAATTGACAGCACCAATAATGAAATATTGTCACAAGGAGGAGATGACTTGAATGATTTTTTTGATCAATCTCTTGATGGCGAATTTATCGAGTGTTTGGAGACCATAGAGTTACAAGAATCATCATTGGAGACTTTTCAGGAGGACATTGCTGATGAGGACATGTTACTAGTTCTTTCAAATTTAGGAAGAATAAATTTATATTTAGAAATCAAAAATTGTTTGAGACATTATTCATTTTTATTTTTAATTTATGAGGTTGTAGCGAAGTGATTGTAGTATAAAATGAGACTTATAGTATAGAGTGCAACATTTTTATGTTACATGGTAAGTTTACTCATATTTACTTCCCTTCTGCCACTATATTATCTCCAATGTGTATTTGACATCTCTTCTTCATCTCCGGCCTCCTTTCTCTCACTGTGTGTCTCCGATGCATCTTATCGCTGCTATTTTGTGTAATTACAGAAGAGAGTAAAATAAAATAGTTCGGAACGTGAAAAGGGGGCAAAGTAGAGTACTCCTCACCCCCTAGGCCTTTTTAGGCGGTCCCAAAAGGATCAGTTTCTGCTTTCCTGAGAGATTATGGTATGAGTTCCATATACCACAATAACTTGCATTACAACATGCAAGATATCTATCTCCTATTACCAACTTTTGGAGATATTCGCGCTAAGCGCGAATATCTCCAAAAAGTAACACCTGCCCTGAGCAGTTCTTAGCCATGTTATCCAATGGGAGGTGGATAACATGGCTAAGAGCATTAGCTCGGTAATGCATGAATATCGCTGAGTTTTTAGCGATATTCATGCATTGCGGCCGTTTATTATCGCATTTGCGATAAACCTTGATAATAGCAAGGTTTATCTTCGATAATTTCTGACGATGCTTAGTAGTAAAAAATGTGTTGGTAAGCATCGTTAGCGATAAATATCGCTTAACTTTGGTAATATGCCCCAACGTCTGTTAACGTTCGATTCGAAGGAAATGAGGAAGTGTTGAAAAACATTTTCTGCGCCATCTTGCCTTTTTTGAAATGCCACACTTTTGTCGTGCACGGCAGCCATTTTAGATGTCTTGACCAGACCCACTCTCTGCACGCTGTCGATTCGTAGCATGTCTCCTCACCCACGCAAGCATCTTCCCCAGGCACTGGTCACCACCGCTCTCTGTCTTATGCATGGGCAATAAACCTCCCCCCATCTGCGCTGCTCTTCCCTGAGAATCACACTCTGTGCCCGCCCGACACCTCCCTTTCTCCCTATTCACTACCGCACCCTCTGACACTCCTCTTCCTCTGTGTCCGATTGTCCAGGCTATCAGCTAGCCCTGCAGATGTAGTTTATGGCCCCAGCTGTAAAGAATCACCCCTCTTCAAAGGAGTTATAGTAGATCAAGGCCCACACCCGATGAGATCCGTCACACCACACGTGTTCCTACTATCTGAAAACCATCCTGTATTGTGATTGGGGAGGGGACCGAGCCTGAAGCGGAAGATTCCAGGAATGACTCTTTGTACATCAAAGTTTTTACAATTATGTGTCACATTAAAAATATATAGCACTCCAACAAAGTAGTAGAAATATAAAACTTTAATAACATATACATATATACAACAAAACAAAAACAGTAAAAACATTTAAACAACGAAGAGACCGTGGCAATTTCTTTTGAATTATCCAATAGATTTATTGAAATTGACAGCACCAATAATGAAATATTCTTGTCAGTAGCGGTCTGTTGTGCGAATAGTTCCAAGGCAGCAGAACGCGCTGAAATCTAGATGGCACGAAGGTGATGTCTAGTAAGTTGCCGCCCAGCAAATAACGGCGTGGGGCGCCGCGGGGGTGAGTGAGTCCAGTAGGCACCACAGCTATTCTTACCGGCATTGCAGAATTACTGCTGGGGACAATGCCTGTGCTGTAGCAGGGTCACAGCAGAAACAAAAAGGATTATGTTGAAGATGTTGTTGGTTTTCAATTTGAAAACAGTTCTGGTGTCAACTGCTATGCTAATGTAGTGGTTAATGTTTTGTTTTCTCTAGAAAATGTAAAAGAGGGGGAGGCAGTCCAAAGTTCCGTTAAAAGGGCAAAGGAAAGGATCGGTGGTTTGAACTATCAGTCAAAAAGGGGAGGGGGTGCAATAATTTTTCCTACCGGGTCACACTGTGCTTTCACCAGAAGTGAGGTCTGCAGGATTCTAGTAATTCAAAGTGAGGCTGGCGCCAGCATGGGAGCGCCGACGTCCCGCGAATACAGTTTCGTCACTCCACGGGCGATCATGGCAGTCATTCCCCATCGGGGGTCGGAGACTCCCGCGGCTCCTCTAGAATCTTCAAGGTCGTGGAGGACTACGGTGGTGGAGTCAACCAGTGACCGGGCCATTTCTTTATGCTGGGCCCGCTCTTGCCAGGTCGACCGCCATTTTGAGAGTTCGGCAGCTACCGGCGATCGCGGGGTCACATGAGCGGACGGGCTCCACCCTGCCGGGCGAGACGTTGCAGCATGGCCACAGTGGAAGAACCCTTTTCCGGGCGCCTGGAGCGCTGAGGGTGCAGCTGGGAAGCCTCCACCTGGGGAGGCGGGAGAGGCCTGTTCGCACCGTCTCTCCCTCCCAGTGCACCCCACGGCGTCTCGCTTGAGATTTGTTATGGCCGGACCAGGCGATGAGGACGAGGGGGGGGGGGGTCGGAGGCATGTGCAAGACATCCCCCCCCAGTGTTGTCGCAGCCATTATTCAAGAAAGAAGAAGTGTCCCGTCCGTCTTCGGGCCGGGCTTCCGGTAGATGTCGGCCGGACGCCCCTGGCTTTGGCCCCATGAACGGGTTTCTTGGTTTATCGGCTGCAGCCGGATCCCGTCGGCCTCGGCCCCCCGACCGTTGGTGGCCGGACCGGAAGAGCATGTGGCGGGACTACCTGCAACTCTCAAGGGCCACCGCGGCCGGACTGGGAGAGAGAGGGGAGGGTCGAGGAGACATTCCCCCTCCCCTGCAACTGTTCAGCGTTGTAAAGGCAATCCCCTGGCCGGGTCCCGCTGGCCTCGGCCTCTCCTCCGGCTACACCCTACGTTAGGATCTCCTGGCCGAGGCGTGGCAGCAGGACCTGCCTTATATGGGCTGCTCCCGGCTGGGCGTAGTCGGAACCCTGCCCCACCTTGGAAGTTTCCAGAGTGGGGGCGGATGTTCTACTGACTTGCATTTTCCCTAGTCTATCGATTTTTTTGGCGTGGCAGGCGGTGGGACAGCGAGGGGTGATTTGGTTTCTCTTACTGTTTTTCTGGTCTCTCACCACTGGCATATTTTAACGTTTTCTTGTTTCTAGGACATTAATAGGTTTTATCATTACGTTATGTTATCGTTTCTTTGTTCGTTGTTTAATAAAAGTTCATGTTCATCAGTGGCCTACTGATTTTCGTTTTCCTATTCTTTTCTTTCCAGGTTGTTTCATGCTTATGTTTCTGTTAACAGGATACAGTGATCACTTCGTTATTATTGCATATGTCCTTTTCACTAGGGGTGCTCTCTGGTCGGGCCAGATGACGTATCTCTAGTAAATGGTCCGGGTGAAACAGGTGCATCAATCAGTGGGGAGTAGATAGGCATGACAGATTACAACGGGGGAGAAAGGTCCGCATTACGTACCCTTTCACTACTTGCAAAGATTTTCCTACGTTTATTTGCAAACAGGGAATACCTCCAAAAAGAACTAATTCCC
The DNA here is from genome assembly GCF_964261635.1 of Lissotriton helveticus. Taxonomy (NCBI): domain Eukaryota; kingdom Metazoa; phylum Chordata; class Amphibia; order Caudata; family Salamandridae; genus Lissotriton; species Lissotriton helveticus. The sequence continues at coordinate 708,722,346 of NC_136065.1, forward strand.
AAACAGTCAATGTTAGGACAATCAATCAATCAATGAGGAATGAAATAGGTACGACGTGTTAAAGGCTTGCGTTACCTACCCTTCACTATCTGCAAAGGGAGAGAGAATATTCCTATTCTTCCTCGTTTGCAGGCAGAGAAGATCCTTAAGAGAATTAACTTCGAACAATTCAATGCTCGATTCAAACAATCAACAAGGGGTACTGTGAACACAAATGAACGCCGCTTATGTACATACGCATTGCTATTTTCAACAGGTTGTTCCTAATGTTTCTATTTTAGCGAGGTCAAAAAGAGATCCCATTAGTGGCCTACTGATTTTGCTCGATTCCTTTTGTTTTTTTACACGATTTTTCGCTATCTGCAAAGACTAAACAGAGTATTGCAACTCTGTGCTTGTTTGTAAATAGAGAATGAACCAAAGAGAACAATCAATCAAATGGAGAGAGAAGCAGGCACGACGGATTACAAAGGGGGCAAAGGGCTGCGTTAACTACCCTTCCCTATCTGCAAAGAGAGAGTACTCCTAATAGAAATGAGGGGTGGGGGGCAGCATTCAAAGCAGATCAGTGTGCATAAACACGAAAATGTTTTTACTTACCACGTACTTGACATTCGACAGCTTATGATATTTGCTATTAAAAAACCATTGAAATTCACTGAAAAAACCATAGGTTATAGACCATATATAGTTAGGAATTAGCATTTACAAAACCTTGAAAATTCACTGAAAAAACCATAGGTTATACACCATATATAGTTAGGAATTAGCATTTAAAAAACCTTATTTTACTCACACAAAACCATTGAAATTCCATATATAGTTAGTTGCACTAACTATATATCGCGCACCCGCAATCCACTGCTGATCATGTCACATATTACATCATTCATGACATGGTCAGTGACATCACTGATGACATCTCAAATGACATCACTGATGAGATCACTGATGACATCTCATTTGACATCAATGACCACATCACTGATGATATCATTCATGTGACAATACAATGCATCTCCTCACGTTTTAATATAACCTCTGTTTCACCCAGTGTTAAATACAGAGTATAATTTTTGAAACCATTGACACACCAATACTAGTTACTACATACGTACTCACTGATTCCTACGTCTACACACACATTCACTCATTCACCCATACAATCATTCATACATACAATCACTCATCTTTACAACACTATCATATGCACTCATACACCTATACAGACACTTACACTCTGCCACTCATCCATGGAGTTACTCACACACCTAGTCAGTCCTGTAAAGAATCAATCACACTTCCATTTTCTTGTCTATACAGTTAAACATAGAGCACCTTACATTTTCAAACATATACTAACACATACTTACTTTCTTATACAATCATTGATACAAGTACACATTGATCTGCACAGAGTCACACACCTCCCAGCCAGCCACACACACACTCAGTCTCCTATACAAATACTTGGACAATCAATCAATAACCCATATAGTTAATCATATAGCTACTGATCAACACATGCAGCAGTTTACAGAACAACAGACATAATGATGCACAAATTAAGACAGTTTAGTCACTAACCCATGCACTCAGTGGGACACATTTAATCACTCACTCATACATTCAGTCATGCACCTACTAAATCCTTCGTCCAGACACTTATACATCTACTCCTTCTTCAATATGTAAAACATATTTAAACTTTACAGAAACACACAGTCACTGGATGATGTCATCAGTGATCTCATCAGTGATGTCATTTGAGATGTCATCAGTGATGTCACTGACCATGTCATGAATGATGTAATATGTGACATGATCAGCAGTGGATTGCGGGTGCGCGATATATAGTTAGTGCAACTAACTATATATGGAATTTCAATGGTTTTGTGTGAGTAAAATAAGGTTTTTTAAATGCTAATTCCTAACTATATATGGTGTATAACCTATGGTTTTTTCAGTGAATTTTCAAGGTTTTGTAAATGCTAATTCCTAACTATATATGGTCTATAACCTATGGTTTTTTCAGTGAATATATATATAGATACATATATATATATATATATGTAAAAAAAAGATAAATCACTTTTACACAGTTTATGACTTCACCACTGATGCATTTGCATTGTAAAGGCATGGGTGGTAAAGTCATATGAGGAGTGAAAGTTTGCGGGGTAATGGTATCGCGGAGCAATTGTATTTTCGTTGTCAAAAATGCGGAGTAGTGGTATGCGGGATGAAAGTATGCGGGATAACATCGTATATTTTGGTAACTCCACTACTTCATATAGAAGACATTTCAAAGGTTATTAGTCTTTCTGTCTCAACCTCCTGTATGGAAGCAAGAGGAGATTGACGGCTACCTATCCCACGCAGCCTTTTATTCAGTATCGGCCATATAGTGTGGATTGATCAGATCAATGTAGACGAATCTCTTTTCTATTTTGCTGGCAAGAGGCGGAAAAAGTACTGTTCTGTTTCATTTGACAGCCCAGACAGGTACAGGAATTCTGTAAGATGGCCCAAATTATTTCTTGTCCACAATCTTTTTTCTGACCACATCCCTGACTTTTGGTACCCAGGCAGATCTTGCGGTAACTGTTTTTACTTTCCTAGTGGCAGAGCATTTTACTTGGACGATGCTTTGTAATGCCCGAAATTCATTGAGTTCCTGTAAAACAGCCAAACATGTATGGATGTCAAATGTTTTTTCATCCGCCACTGTGCTGCAACAATCGAGGTCGGGTACCCACATTCTCGTCCCAAATAGGACCTCATATGGGGTGCGGCCACCTAGAGAACTTCTTGGCATGCTATTAAGTGCCCTCTGGACCCCATATAGGTGATTGACCCAACTACCACCCGAGCCTAATACCCTTGCTGTTAGGGATTGCTTTAAGTCCCAGTTTTTCCTATCCACAGTCGCATTTACCTCGGGATGATATGGAGATGAGTACTGCAATGCAACACTCAAACTTCGCATGGCTTCCTTGTAAGCCCAAGAGCTAAACGTGGGGCCACGGTCAGAATGTAATGTGCCTATTGTGTATGTCCCTATAAAGAATCGAAAATTCTTTATAACAGTTCTGACGACAGCCATGCGCTGTGGCCAAACCCACAGGAATCTAGAGCATGATCCACTGCCACCAAGATAAACTTGTAAACCCCATCAGATTACAGGGGGTTGCAGTGGTCCAAATAGACACAAGCAAGGAGTCTTTTTGATATGAGTAGTGATGTTTGTGGTGGACGTGCTCTGGTGGAACCCTTCACCTGCTGACAGATGTCACACTTAAGGACAAATGCTTTTGTCTGTTTCTTAAAACTGACCAGCAATAGCGTTGTTTCAGTATTGAATCCATTGCAGTAATCCCTGCATTGTGCTGAACCCGAACCCTCGTGTGCAGCTAGAATTAAACCTAATCTGAAATCCATGTTTGGTATTACCTTATCCCTCACTCCTGGAATCTGAGCATACAGAATATTTTGTGCATCTAACTTGTAGGAATACTTGAGTGGAAAGCCTTTTGCCATGCCTGAGCTGTTTTTGTGTGAAGCAATGACAGCTATCATTATGTCTCCGTCTAATTTTGTGCGGGAACGAGTGATTGCAGCTATGGCAGCAGTTCGCACTGTTGCCTTACTGGTTTCATCAGCCAATTAATTTTTAATGATGACTCAGCGTATGAATCATGTGAGCCGGCTGCAAGCCTTTTTTCAGCTCTGCCACTTGTTCCCAAAGCAACTTGTGCTTTATTATGCAACCATTTCAATCTTTTAAACCATTCTGACCCCAGGAGTGAAGATATTCATTGTATGACTAGATACAATAAAATGAATTGCACACAATAAGTGTGGGGAATTCTCGATCCATATTTTTTAGTGCCTGTACTAGGGCTTTTAGTTCTGCCATCTGAGCTGGGCAATCTCCTAGAGACTGCATCTGCTTATTGTTAGGGTGTAACTTGCCATCCCGCATACAACCCTTTACAATCGCACATCCTGGCTGTATTGATGTTTTCTTCCTATGGCAGGCTGAGCAGATCTCTCAGTGTAAATAATGTAGTCATACTGTTCTAGAGGCATCATTTCATTCGGGATAGGATATTCTTGATTGTACTGCAGAAAGGCTTGAGATTTTAATGTATAATCAAATTTGTAGTCTACATCTGTTGCAGTGTGGATGCAGTGCTTTTGCGTTTAGAATGTTAGCCTCTAAGGCTGGAACCGGAGTTATGACAATTATAGGTTTCCCATGTGCCAGTGCTTTTTCCCTCACAACAGCAGTCTGTACTGCTGTCAGAATCATTTCTGTGGATGCAAAGCGCATCTCAGCATTTGTGGACAAATGTAAATTGTAAAATTGATACTTGTATAGCGCACTACTCACCCGCAAGGGTCTCAAGGAGCTTGTACGAATACTGCTGTGGAACCCATCCTGGCTTTTCCCTGTGAGGTGTCCACTCCTGGGCACCCCCAAGGTGGAGGCCAGGCATCCTTAGCGTTGTGGGGGCCGTTGTGGAGATTAAGCAAGCTATTGCCCAGAGTTGCAGAGTGGGACTCCATGATTGGAATAGGCACCGAGGCGAGAATTATCTGGTCCCGTGCTAGACTTCTGCATCAGGGTCTTCCGCTCTAACCATTGAGCCACACTTCTCCAAATGAGATTTGTATGCAATTGGTACTGTTTTGCATTATTTGAAGGTTAGGTGTGTGTACCCTGATTGACCCGTTATTACACGCATCACCAAATTCGTAGTGTTTACACATGTGTGTAAGTGTTTGGAAGCAATCATGTCAGCTTGTATGGAACGTAGGATTTTTGTGTGTTCCTGTGTCCAATGGTGAATTGAAAAATTAGGTCTGATTAAATCATAAAAAAAGGTTTTATTTTTTCTGTGTAATCTAAAGTGTATGTTCTTCCAAAATGTAGGAATCCTAAATTGGTTCATAAATTTTTCAGAGTCTTTGGAGGTTGAAGCAGCACACACTTTTCTAAAAAGTTATCTGCTAGGCTTTTCCCTTCACTTGAAAGCTCACATTCCAAAAATAGAACATTGAGGTGGGCAATTTTTGATTTTTTAAAGTAAAATTTATAGCCCTCAGAGGTGAATCTCAAAATGATATTTTTCACCCTGGTCAAGTGATTCAATAATTCCTCACCCATCAGATAAATATCATCTACATAGGACAATGCCTCCTCATCAAAAGTTTGGAGCAACTCTGTTACCCTTGCTGAGAACAACATGGGGCTATTCTGATACACATGGGGCAATCAACAGAATTGACGCTGACAGCCTACGACTAAGAATGCTGTCAAATATCTCCTCTAAGGTGCTATATTTTGGCAAACAAATCCATTTGAGATATCTAGTGATGTTTTGTATTTTTTCAGCACAATGTTATTCATCAATGTGGCACTGAGTGCATTCTATACTGCAAATGTCTTCATGCATGTGTTCAAATGCCTGTAGTCTAAAATAAATGTCTTCATGCATGTGTTCATATGCCTGTAGTCTAAAATAAGACAATGTGAATAATCGGGTTTCATTATGGGAAACAAAGGATCATTCATGAAAGAGGTGTAATTCTCTTTTACACCTTGGTATTCAAGTTGATCTAAGGCATGGGTACTCCCAAACATTCTCTCGGGGGCCAAATTTACAGTGTGGTTTGTGACCGAGGGCCACACCGGTGGGGGCGGGGTCAATGAAGGGGGGGCGGGGTTAGAGAGAAAAAAACTGTGACCAAGAGGTTGAACACAGGCCCCTGCAGTGGATGCATTAGTCCACTGAGCCACCAGACCCAGCATACACACATCTATCTATCTATCTATCTATCTATCTATCTATCTATCTATCTATCTGGCTCATCTGTCTCTGGCTCTATCTGGCTCACTGTCCCTGGCTCTCTGTCTCTGGCTCTATCTGTCTCTGGCTCTACCTGTCTCTGTCTCTATCTGTATTTGTCTCTATCTGTCTCTGTCTATCTATCTCTGTCGCTATCTGTCTGTCTCTATCTGTCTCTGGCTCTAACTGTCTATGGCTATATCTGGCTCTGTCTCTCTTGGTCTCTATCTGTCCCTGTCTGTCACTGACTGTCTCTGAATCTATCCGTCTCTGTCTCTATCTGTCTCTGGCTCTCTCTGTCTCTCGCTGCATCGGTCTCTATCTGTCTATGGCTCTATCTGTCTCGGTCTCTGTCTCTTTCTCTATCTGTCTCTTTCTCCATCTGTCTCTGTCTGTCTGTGTCTCTATCTGTCTGCCTCTGTCTCTACCTGTCTGCCTCTGTCTTTATCTGTTGCTGTCTCTGTCTGTATCTCTGTCTCTATATCTATCTGTCTCTGTCCAAACAGGAAGCTTCTCAAAAGGCCCTTTAAAAGTCAGCTGTGCAGACACTTACAGCTGAATTTTAAAGGGCATTTTGGGAAGCTTTCCGACGGTGCGGTCAGGTCACAGAGGCCGGCAGTAAACACAGAAGATGGCACCAGGAGCATACGTCGGGAATACCTATTTAATGCGTATTCACAACGTATGCTCCTGTGGTCATCTTCTGTGTTTACTGCTGGCCTTACTTGAAACTCAGAAAACTGCAAGGCAAGGTCCGCGGGCCGCCAAGGAAGGCCTGCCGGCCGCTGCGGCCTGAGTGCTGTACTATGAGTACCACAGACCTAAGCTCTCCCTGAGTTGTTTTTTCGCATCTTGTTTTATTGGGTATTGTCTCTGTGGAGTTCGAGTGGTTTTTACTGAGATTACATGATGATGTGACACAGCATCCCACCCTACATGATTGCAGTATAGTGCAGGAGCAAGTGTTACTGCCCACTCCTGTGTGTATGAATATTTTAAAGATCTTTGAACGAGGTTGGAGAATGTAGGTAAAATTACCCTTCAACCTTTTGGGCAATCCATCACATGCTCAGGTGGCCAATATTTTTCAGCCAAAAGGATGTTGTATCCAAAAGTCAGTTTCTCCTAAAAGAGACCTCTACTCTTCCTAGGTATGTCCCCTCCATTTGGAGTGTTATTGCATATAACGGGCAGTGTGAGGCACTTACCCTAGTAGCAGATATCTCCACCATGATATGTTAATTCAATGCCGCTGTCAGCAGAAATTCCATCAGGTTCTAGCAAGCAATTGTTACTTCTGCTGTACTGTCTAGCATCGTCAGAGCCCCTTCCCCGTTCAGAGGTTAAGTCCTCAGCAGCCAGGGCATTTCTTATTTTAAGGCCAGCTACTTTTTTATTTATAAATTGAGGTTGTGATTTTGGTTCATCTTCTTTTTTCATATTATAGTCCGAAGTTCGATGTGTAACTCTGGACTTTGTTTGTTCTTCTGATCTGTGTTCTGACCATCCTCTAGCTCCCAAATTATCTCTACCTAATTCGGCGTATGTATCTTAGATTACTTGTGGTTGTGCAGGAGTGCATTCCCTTAGTTGTTGGCATATAGCCACCGCTACTGCCTCACCTTTTATGTTTGCTAACATAATTGTTGATACCTGGAAAACATTGTCTAATAAGTTCATCCCCAAGTTTAGAGCAGGTTCTGCTCCATACTCATTCTGCATTTGTCTTAGTACTTCTGGTATCACAGATATTGAAGGGATACCATGAGTTCTGGTGTAGATTGCAGCGAAAACTGTATCCCAAGAAGTACAATTCTCTATTGGGGCAAGCTATTGCTAGTATTCTGTGTTTTTCTTGTGGTCCTGTGTGTGGAAACACTGCCTCTAACTGTGTAATTTTCTGTGCTATCCAGAATGGCATTTGCCCACATTTAGTGGGCATTCTTCACATAACCGCGTTCAGGTTTGTGGGGTGATCTTAGTTGCAGTCCCTTGTAGTTGACCTGGTGGTGTAATCCTTTTAGGTTCAAGTGTGAGTGTTCTCATAACAAATTGTTTCAAGTTTCTGTAAAGTTGTATTAATTCTTTGTGAAGTGGACGTAAGTCTGCTATTGGCAATGTGTCAATTTCTGGAGTCTTACTTCATCTGTGGTGTTTAGGAGGGCCCCTTTTAAACTAGCTTATATGCTCCTGGTAACTGTGCGGAATTTTAGTGTCCTTGAACAGACAGTATTCTTCCAGGTGTTTCATCTGGGGTGTAAGAATGAAATGTTTTTGTGCGTGCATCTGCAGGTGGGAATTTGACCCATGAATGGAATACCTCTGTCCTGAATGACTCATGTGCCTCAATCACAAATGTTACAGTCCCACCCAATGCTGGGACTCCATAGTCTGCTAGTTTTAAAGTAAGTGTATTTCTGACATTTTCTGAAATCTTCATTGCACCTTCTTGCTCCCTATCCCCACTGCATTTGATTGTAATGCTGATGCAGTGTTCTCTCCTCGACAGGCGTTGTTGCAAGAGTCTCAAGGAAAATGAGATAAGGTTCTATGCATAATAGGGAGCTATAATGCTTTAAACTTGAATAAACCTACAGCAAATACATAGGATATGCTAACTCAGCTGCAGCCGATTTTTCTCTTCCCACCCCAGACATCTCTGGGTAGATGTATGTAGGGGTCTACGAGAATAGCACGACTGAACTATTCAGATGTGACCATTAAATAAGAGCCAAACTCACTTTGGGCGCTATGTTGTGTAGATCCCATAAATCTGTATAGGATATGCAAGTTTAGACAACATAAACTGTGGGATTGGTGTCCAGACTGATTCCAGACACCCCCATCGGATATGTTGAGTTGTAGACCAGCTAGCTCACAGTGCCACTAAACCCCTCTTTAACAAGAAATAAATAGTTTCTGGCAACTATCGAACATGACAACTCTGACCCCCAGGGATCATGGAAACAGTACAGTACTTTTCGCTCAGTCACTTGTGCTCACTTTGTCTCAGAGAAATACACTAAATAAATGATGGAGACGTTTTCAATAAGTATTTATTGAACCAGCATCATTCTAGTGTAAAATATGTGTGCTGCAACAACCTTAAGAGATAAACATATTTATACGGTTATAAGCACCAACAGAGTAAACAGATGGTAGAATTCTACCATAGTGCTAAAACAATGAATATATGCAGGCATATAAATATATGACAGTAGTAATGTGTACTCCTACAATGCTAACCCTCACTAGATGTTCCAACATGTACCTAGCATGTGAGTAGGTTTATAGCCAAGAATCCCCTTAGGATACAGCTGAAGTGACAGAATGAAGGGCTCCATCTTGGTCTCGAATTGGACACCCTACAAGGGAGGTCAGACACTGCGTACTGGAGTATTTGCTTGCAGAGACCTCAGCGTCTTGTGTCAGTGTGTCAGCTTGGAAGTCTTTCACCCCTGCCTGCCCCAGCAAAGATATGGTGCTTATATACCCAAAGGGTACCCTCAGAGGTTCCATCTTGCTGTGTCATGTCGGCCGAGGATGACGATAGGGACGACCCTTATAGATAGTTATTATGCAGAAGATGGTAATCCTGCTGTGAGTCTGAGACTCCTCATGCATAGTAAATGAAGCTAGTTTTCAGAGAAAACCACACAACATTTATGCATCACCTGACTAGGTAAAAGGTCAGCCCAAAACCCGGTATGTAGTACAATGGCAAGGTAAATGTAGGTGAAAGGTTAGGTGACTACCCGGCCTATATTGGGGTACATTGTGAATCATAACAAAACTAGGGTCATCTCTGTCTGCCCCCAAAAGCTAACTGATGCTATCTCTGCCCTGAGCACTGCAGTCACCATCTCAGGTGTCTGGCCACTGGTAGTGGGCTGTGCCCCTTTGGGACATTTATAGTCGCCCTTGGAGTGCCCATACTTGTAGCACCCAGTACTTTGGGATACAAACATACCTGTCTTGTGATCACATAACTCCTTCTTAGGATCAGACTGGGACTCATTACCACTACTCCCTTGGAATTATTTTGGGGGCCTTTAGAGAACTCCTCATGTTTAAGTTTTGCTCCCCCTCTTTCTTCTCGGTGGAACACTGACCACCTTCGTGGGAGTACCCCCACTTACCTTTTTGGACACTCTGGTACTGGCTCAGAGGTCGGCCTCCTTAGCAAGCTTCCTTGGACAGTCAGCTTACTGTCAACTAGATGCTGGCACAACTCTGTATAACAGATACTGAGCATAGGCTCTTAAGATTAATATTGTACAACCAAACATAATCATTAACTTTGCTGCCTCAAACCCAACTGTTCAGTGCCCTGCTGGAGTATTCTACAAAATATACCCAGGATTTGTTGGGGAGCTTCTGGTTGTCCCTGAATCTTTGGCGATACTTCTCAGGGGTCAGCCCAAACTTGGCAAGGAAAATGGTCTTCATGGGGGTGTACTTGGTTTGTCCTCCAACCTCTAGAGTCAAAAGTCTGTCCCTCCCCACAGTAGGTATGTGTTTCCACAGACCCCCCTCCAGTGCTATTCAGGTACCTTCTGAAACCTCTGTGCGACTTCATAGGTAGAAAACCATTTGTCTAAGTCATCTTTCGGAACATAACTGACTACCAAATCCTTAGGTAAGAGAACCCTTTTCTCTGCTGCAAGTGTTGAGGGTATGCTGCACATCACTGCTGAAATCTGTCTGCCTGGCCTTCATGTCCAGCTCCTCTCATGAGCCAGTAACATATTTTAATCCTCCTAGGCCCTTTGAGCCTTCTTCTCGACCATTTTAATGCAGCTTGAATTCTCTCTCCTCCCTCCTCTCTGCCAGTTCTTCTGGGACCTGGCTGTGAGAAAATACTCTGCCCAGTGAGTTAGAGGACTGGGGTGGCACTACTTGGCAGGGTAGACTCACAGATACCAGAGTCTTGGTGCAGGCGTCAGATGGTTGGAAATCTTTTATGTTCCTGAGACTTCAGATCCGGATGCCAGCCAGTCAGCCCTTGGAGTCACTCTGGGTTCAATTGATGGACAAAATGCAGAAAAATGCAAACATTCACCCCCAGTCACAAAGATCTGGGTTTAATCCATTGTCCTTTTACTCACCAATCGCTGATTAATTAGTTGGAGGGGGCCCTTTGCTTGGAACAGCCAAGTCCCACTGAACAATGGATGAAGTCCAGACATCTACAGCCAACACGGGAGGAACTTGCCTTTGAAATTATGCGAGGGACGAATCTTGTATAGATATCAGCTAGTGGTGGAGCTGAGGCCTTCAGAGGAGCTCCGTTCAGAAAAAAAATGGCACAACCATTTTGCATTGTCTTAGAATATTGTGCAGTATAATTGGGAAGGGGTGGAGAAATTATGTAGCATCCTAGAATTGGCCAGGAGTGCCTGCTAGCTAGACATTATCACCCACACTTCTGCACAGCGAAGAGATAGTGGAGAAGACCCTACGACCTAACGAAGACAGCAAAGATGTATTAAGGAGTTTATCACTAGCTGACCACAGGACTATTTCTATTTTAGCAATCTGTAAAGTACATGGCTGCCAAAAAATGGCTTTCCAGTTCTGAACAGGTTGATTAGAAAAGCCAGGTCTTGAGTAGACAAATCTCTGCTGAAGGGCTGAGGGATAGGAGAAGGGGAAGAGAGTTATACAATTAAGGGACTAGGGGCCAGATGTAGGAAGGGTATTACCAGTCGGTAACGGCCGAAATTAACGAATTTCGGCGTTACTGACCGGTAATAGGCTTTTCTGATGTAGGGGCCGAAATTAACGATTCGGTAATTTACCGAAGCCGTAATTTAAGGAATTGGTAAATTACCGATTTCTTAAATACCGATTCAGAAAATTACCGAATTCCTAATGTAGGGAGCACTTAAATGAGTGCTTATCCCATGTTAGGATTCGTTATTTACCACCAACTACAAGTTGGTGGTAAATAACGAAAACACCCCAAAAAGCAATTTTATGCAAATTGCTTCAGTGCCATGTTGCAGACATACAGCCCTTAGGGCATGTATGTCTGCAACATATGCACCCATACACAATTGAGGGGTGCAACAGGGTGTCAAAGTGACACCCTGCCACCCTTCAAAGTTTTCCCCCTTTTACCGATTCGGTAATTGACATTCATTCCTATGGGCCTCCAGGCCCATAGGAATGAATGGCAATTTCCGAATCAGTAAATACCGATTCGGTAAATACCAAATCTTAACGATTCAGTCATTTTTACCGAATGATTTTCTACATAGCATTTACCGATTCGAAAATACCGAATCGGTAAAATTCGGTATTTTCGAATCGGTAAATGCTATTTACCTACATCTGGCCCTAGATATCTAAAGTATCAGCCTCCATGTCTAATATGATTGTACTATTCTACGCATGCTAATTTCTTATTGGAGGTACTCAGACCTCTGAAAGGGCCTAGGAAAATGGAGACATGTTTGTGTCAGAGCCTTATAGGTGAAGCAGAAAGCTTTACATTTGATGCACTATTTTTCAGATAAGCAATAAAGATTCTGCAACTGAAAAGACACATAAGACTACTTGGGATATGATATAAAAGGTGAGTTTTAGAGTTCTTAATTTTTTTTTTACAAAATCAGGACACATTATTGTTTTCACACATAAACATATTGTGCATGAATGATGTCAAAAAACAAGTAACCAAACACATAAAAAAAGAAAGGAAGACCAAGGCAGCAGTTGGCAGAGGCAATGTGTCCTATACATCCCAAGAGACATTGATAGGCTCAACATATGGCAAAGTCAATCCCACTCCTCCCTTTGGATGGACCCATAGTATACTGTCTAACAGTTTGACGAGGCTACGCTGTGTGGCATTTGTTCCAATCCTTAACCATCTAGTACCACAGATTTGTCAGGGTCCCAATTTGTCAGGGTCCCAACTATCACCATCATGCTTTCATAAAGACCATTGCTCCTTCCTGAAGGGGGTGGGGGGGGGTCTTCTAATCGCATGGCCCATCCCAACCTAATCCACAGGGATTAACAATCTTTTTCACAATACAGACATCCATCCATTCCCCTCATCTGGCGATAGTTAATTTGACAGGGATTCAGGGATGGGGCATCCATATCGCCTCCTGGTTGCCCAACTGTATGTAATTTCTCGAGCATGACCCCCCACTTCTCCAGATCCTGGTCGGCTTTCTCGTCCGTGCGCACTAAGGGTAAATGTCACTCCTCTGCTATTCCCCATTCTTTCACGTCGGCTCTCCATCTAGTCAGTCTAGGGGATGCAGGTTGCAGGTTGCATCCAATGGATAGCGATGCAACATTTGTTTAGCACAAGTCCCAGTAGTGTGAATTTGTGTTGCATTGGGGTCTTGGATTTGGAAACCGGTAGAGCCCTGATGAGATAATGCTTGACCGTTGCCTCTACCTGGATTCCCGTGGCCTCCCTCAGCTTCCCCAGTACACCTGACCAGTAGACCATAAACAGGGCACAATCCCATGTAATATCGGGGTTTGATGCCACAGCAGGGACATGCCGGGGAACATGTTGTGCCAAACCGTGCCAACCAGTCTGGGGTCAAGTGCGTGCAGTGCAGGTAGTGAAATAGGGCTCACTTCCATTTCCCTTCAGTAGGAGGTACTGGTAGGTCTACTGAGTGGAGTAGGTATAGAACCCCCCCCCCCGGTGCATTACGCTACATGGGTCTACATAGCCCAAGCGATCCATTACCCCTTGGAGGGCAGCAGTCATGCTAGGTTTAGTGTGGACTCTCAGGGTGTCTGTCCAGTGTACCATCCAGAACAGAGTTAAAGTCTCCAACCCATAATGCAGGGGTCCCTACACACATCAGCAGAAGGGTCTCTGAGTGTATGAAGAAATTGCCATTGTCTATATTCAGGGCATAGATATTTAGTAGGCAGATTTTTGTACCATGCAATTCAGCATGCAACAGGACATATCTCTCCTCTGTGTCTGCCTCACAACTAAGCACTCTGAACGGGACTTGCGGTGCCATCCAAATCACCACTTCCCAGGCATAGGTGGAGTAAGTCACACAGATAAGATCTGATCCTTCCATTTCTTGTGGTTGAAACCCCTTGGATTCAGACAAATGTTTTTCCTGCAACATAGCTATGTGGATGCTGGGTCTACATAGGTAGGGTTGGACTCTATTTCTTTTAATGACAGAACTAAGACCTCTTACATTCCATGTTGCAATTTTAACGGAGTCATCAGTCAATCTATGACCTCGTACAATCCCATCCCATGTACCTCACCAGTGCTGCCTCCAATAAAATATCTGACGGCGAATAGTCCCTCCCACCCCCTGGGTAGACACTGCAATAACAATACATGCCTGACCAATCATATTTCAACCCCAACCATGAACAGAAGAATAATGCAGTCAACCAGGGAGACCTTCAGAGAGCAGAGAATAAAATGCTAAAACGCATGCTGACATTACCCAAAAGTACCCATTTCACAATGTGTCATAATGAATTAGGTGTTACACCATTATCTTTTCGTATCCAATTGGCACCCTTGATGCTTTGGCGCAGCATCTGGGTAAAAGGGGAACCAGCTTTGAACCGAGACATAATTTCAGACTGTTTGAAACTAGACCATGCATAAAGAATCCTTGGCTCTCTTATTTGCAAGCCACACTGGAAAAAATGGGACTCCGGGATTGCTTTAATAGTCCTGGAAACATAATTGCGATTTCAAAAGCTAAATTGAAAAGTGACTTTCTTTCACCTTTGAAGCTTGCAAGAGATAGTGAAGAGATTACCAAAAAAGGGTTGCAGAGCATTCTTTGTTAATCAGCTCCCTGCGAATTTAATCGTATCTCTCTATTTATGTTAACCAAGCAAAAATGTTTTATTTGATTAGGTTTAGGATGGGTATTGCTCACGTATTGGTTTCGTACCCACGTGATGTATATTACGATGCCAAATTAAATCTCCATGTAATTCAACTTCTGTACAGAGCACTTTGAACTTTATGTTTTTTTGTACATTGTATCTTAATCCGAGACAGACTTTTTTAAAACCATCATTAAGATTTTTAAACATTAGAAAGTGTAAACCTGCATTATGCCAACTACTTCTTTTACACAATGAATTCACTTCTCTTATGGTTTATAAGTTTATGTCCTCTGCATTCCGACTTCGTAACATTGTGGGAAAATGAACTTCTGGGAATTAATTTGGTTGGCTGAAATTTTACTATATATATTACTGTCAAATAATGTTTTTATTTGTTCTTTTATGGCTGTCATTTCAGCCGAATAAAGATTTTTGAACAATGATCGCAAGCAGCTCTCAAATTCCAGTAGGGCAAGTGTTTTGCAGATCCACATATAGAATGGCATATGCTGCCTGACACCCACACTTCAAAAGGTTGTAACACTATCGTGCTATGCGCTACCCATACACTCCCCAGTCAGCCAATCAAATTTACTGTGTTGGGCTGAGGGAGAGTCCCGACAGTCACACCAGTGAGTGCGCCGCACTAGCTCTACCCCACCCTTGGCCACAACACCTACTCAGATGCTCTCTCTCAGCAATCCCAAGCACACATCCACTCAATCAGGGAAGAGATAAGAAAAGGGGGGGAGTAGCCTGCCCACACAATCTTTCAGTGGCGGCCCTTCCAATTACGTAAGGAGCAGAATTCTCACTTCCCTCTGGTAATCCAAAAAAAATGAAGATTACTTCTGCGATAAGGTAAGGTCCTGGTAGGACCTCCCTTAGAATGCAGTCATAGTCTATGTAGTTCAGGACCTTCGCGATGAGTGTATGAGGCAGAGAACAGTCTGGAGGGGCTGGCCCCAAGCCCCGAGCTTGACAGAAACTACATAACGTTATAAATGGAATAAGGCTTTAAAATTTGTTTCCCATTTAAAACCTACCACTATATGTATACCATCTGTGCAGCCATACAGAGATGTTGGATTTACCAGCTATCCTTTAACTCTTTCCTTTGTCGCACTGAGTTACCTGATCCCTGATCTGGGTTCAAGCCAAATAATTCCTACACCCCTTGGTGCCTCCCCCCCCAAAAATATATTTCTTCTCTTTCCCAAATTCTGTTTTCTGTCGCTCTTATTCTGCGATTCTTTTTAACTGCATGATTGTGATAGTGAATTAGGAGCTTGAATAGACCTTTTGTCTGTCTGATGGTTTAGATTGTGCTTGGAGTAAAGTTATTTCAAAGTTTTTGTGGTTTACTCTGGCCAACGGGGGAAGATGTGCTTACTCATTGTAACTATATATTTGTGACATATCTGGGAGGGCTGATTTCAATGTGGAGACCTCAGTCTGCAGTTCTGTGATGGTCTGTTCGATGGTCAGCGACCTTACTGCCACCGCATGGAGGTGTACCCTCAGGAGACCCAACTCCAGGGACACAGACTCGATCTTGGCCTGCACTGCTGCTCTCGATGCCTCAAAGGATCTGGGCCCAGGGGGGTCTGTATTTGCAACCTCTGTATCAGGGGTGTTCCGTTGCAGGTCCACCCACAGCAAACCACCCTGAGACGTATACTGGTCCATCTTAGTCTGCACAAGAAGCCGGTCCCCAGAGCAGCGGGCTGGCTAGAGGGTATGTGGATACAATGTGCTTCCCCCCCCTCGAGGAGGAGCGGATGAGAAATTGCAGTTGCAGTTGCCAGCAAGCCTCCAGGCTCATGGTGCTAAGGCTACAAGGCCTGATCCGCACAACAGGCTGCCATCAGGCCTCAGAGTCCAGAAGCGGCGGTAAGCGGCCCCAAGCTCAATCCGCAGACCTGGGTTTCGCCCAGCCAGGGGGGGCAGCTTTTCAAGCAAAAAGCGACAGGAAGAGCTGGATAATTCCAGGATTTTGTGCGGGCCGGTGCGGAGATCCCTAGGGTGCGTCTATCACAGCCGCCATCTTGAGCACGCCCCACAGTTCTGAACAGTTTATAGTCTTTTTAGTGATGCCTTAGTCAGTCCAAGGTAGTGCACTTTGCCATTGTCTAAGGGAGAAATTATAAGCATCTTAACTATGGACTTTTGAGTAGAAATTGGTAGAGACCAGAATATTTTCCACAATCATCTTAGCAGACCAACACAGCAAGAAGCCACTGTATTAATCTGCTGGCGAAAGCTAATTTTATTGTCCTGACATATATGGATATTTTTAACAACCTGTTTGAGCACAGGTAGAGGACAAAGTTTCTCTGTTCACTGAAGGGGACCCCAAGGATTGGACTGATTCCCAACTAGTAATACCTATGTTTTACTGCCAGTAAGTTTAAAGCAATTAGTGCCCATTCACTGTTTAACAGCCGCCAACAGGATTTAAGTTGCAGACGAATGTTGCCTGAATTTGGGGATAAGGAGACGATATCATCTGCATAAGACAGTATAGAGAGACAAAATCCTTCAACAATGTCTGAAAGAGGCTGGACATAGACATTGAAGAATGTGGGGTTCAACGAGGAATTTTGAGGAACTCCAAAAGCTATGGGCCATGAGGTAGAAGAAAACAATTTAGAGGCAACCTAAAAGGACTGTCTATCCCCCAAAGAAGTGAACCACTGAAAGACCTTACAAATGGTTCCACATTCCCTAAGTTGTCTGAGAAGCACTGGGTGAAATAAGGTGTCAAATGCAGAACTCAAATCATCTCCTTGCCTAGTTGTTTCTAAATTCTTCTGTGACCTCTATGAGTGTAGTCTTAGTACTGTGATATGTGCTGAAGCCTGATTGGGAAGAGCGCATCTGGTTATGGAATTCAATATGCTGTGAAAGTTGACTATTGACATGCAGTGGCTGGAGAAAAATTGGATGCTGACTCTCCAACTTCAATGCATCAAGAGTAGGTTTGTTTTTTTAGCAAAGGTATAACCCTTGTTTGTTTCCTGTTAGTTGGATAGTGGCAAACATTATCGAGAAATTAAGAAGCTCTATCAGAGTGATAAATCATTTGGGGCCACCCATTTTAAGTGTCTAGGGAGGTGTGGGGTCTAAGGGGGACCCAGATTTGGTGGAATTAAAGTGTCCTAAATTAAACAGTATTGATACCCAAAAAAGTGTACCAAAATGACTTATTACTATGATCCTGGCACAGCTGACTCTCTGTGAGGAGCATCTCTTGCTACCACACCAGAGACCACCGCTCTTGCTCCAGAGACAAGGAGAAGATGAGACTTGTGCCTCCCAGATTGCATCCAACCTAGAGAGCATTTGGGCCACCAACTGGAGGTACAGGTTCCACCTGGACGTGCTACACTGGTTGGTTGACTGGTGGCAGTAGAGGGGCCTCTGGTTGGGAGGCTGGGCCACACTGTTTTGGTCTGACACTCAGCCTCAGGAAATCCTGAGAGCACCCCCGAGCCACAGGTGTTGCTGGTCACTGGCCTATCATTGGGACATCCACCCCTTCCCCCTGGAAAGTGCTGCCATAGGGGCCACATTGGGCAGCATACACTCTGAAGTCATCAGTATTTATTCCCACGCCGTCTACCGGGGCTCAATGGACTCAGTCCTGTGTACAGTGGATCAGAAGCTGAGCTGCGCTCCTATGACCCTGATCCTAGCTGCCATTGAGAAGGCAGGCAGCAAATTGGAGTCCCAGATAAACTCCATCTCCCTGGAAGTCAATCTCATATGCTCTGACTTACAGTAGGTCTACAAAAGAGCAAACCAAACGGAGGAATCCATGCAAGTAATGAAAGTGGAAGTAGTGCATTCTCTATTAGCCCTGGCCCACCTACTCGGTGCTAGGGTTGAGGATATGGAGGGTCAAGCAAGAAGATGTAATCTGGACTTCATGGGCCTCCCCTAGTGGGTGGAGGGATGACAACCAGAACAACTTGTGGAATCCTGGATAAAAAACACACTTTATCCCACAGATTTTTCTCAGAGCTTCATAGTTGAGAGGGCACACAGGGTCCCCTGGAAAAGAGTTAGGAACAAGCATACAAATTTCTTAGACTCATGTTGGTAATGATGCACAGGTGAGTGGTGAATGGGTGGATAAGCTCCAGGGTCCCCAGTGTCTCTCACTGACACAGAGATGTGATAGAGTAGTCAGTAGCAGAGGAGAAGAACATTAGCTAGTCTGATGAGATGACAACGTGGTACGATCTGCAGACATTGGGGGTCTCTTAGATCAATTTGTTGAGGACCATGAGTTGGGTGAGGGATTGCCTGCGCAAGGGCAATCTCAGGAAAGCTCACAGTCTTGTGGCACAGTTGAAAGTGGCTCCCCTATCCATTGTACATGGACACAATATACACTAATAGAGAACACAGTTAGTCAAGGCACGCATGGATGAATGGTTGTAATTAAATTTAATACAAACTGAGATTGTGCTAGGAGAGTGGGTGAGTGGAGAAGCCGGACGGTATTGTTGCATCATGCAGAAGGTTGAATACTATACTGCAGATATATTTTTCAATAGGATATCTTACTGTTGCTGCTGTTGTATTTTAAACATGAAAATCAATAAAGAAATGTTATTAAAAAAAATCTGGATCTCTTTAATTATTCCAGCTATTCAATCAACCGACACGCATAGTAGGACAGACAGTGAATCCTCTATTTTCCAATTTGTCTATTAAGAATAGATCGCATGTGCCTCTGGCCTGGATGGACCACTTTGCCATACCCATGACTATCCAAGCCAGTCGTATGGCCTCTCCTATCCAGGACCCTACTATTGCCTCTAGGTCCAAACACGACCCGTGCAGCTTACTTCAGACTCTCACTCATACCTTCACTGGAAGGTCAGGTGGAAAGTATAGAAAGAAAAGTTAATGTATGAATAACAACCATTTTGAACAAACTTATCCAGAATCCTCTGCTTTCAAGCATAAGTTTCACCCACAGGCCCCCTGGTTTAGTCATCAGCTGGAAGCTCAAAAGAAACCTGCAAAATCTAGGGACGTGCTTGGCGCATGTCTTACCAACTTGTTGCCAAGGCCGAATACAAATCTGCTATTAAAGACTACCAAAGGACCAATAAAACATGGGCCTAGCTTTTTATGTAGAGAAAATTGAAAGCTCCCAAAACTCTACTAAATAATTTCTTTTAATTGGTAAAACCCTGATGGACCCTGCTCAAAAGTCTCCTAGCTTGCCTATCTCCAAAGTATCGGGCAATGAGCTGCCAGATTTCTTATATACAAGAATTTGTGGCTATTTATGCCACTTTTCCTGTAAAATCCCCAGAGGGTGCATCTGCTACGAGGCGCATCAAGGAACGTCAGACACTGGAATAAATGAATAGGCATGGGATTGAGATAGGTTTTGTTCTAGAAATGCACTTTGGGCCATCCAATCCTGCAACATTTGCAAGCTTCTCGGGGGATCAATAACTACTTTGCTTCCTACAGCACCTATGCTAGAGGAGTAGCTATGCTCATTAAAAAATCCCTACGATTTAACCCATTATTTAATCAGACTGATCCAGAGGGACAAAAGATATATGTGGAAAGCATACTCTGATAAACACCTACGCTTCCAATGTGGACAGTCGTGATTTCTTTCAGAGTGTGATGTCACTGTGTAGCCAACGCATGGTGTGCATCATAATAATGGGGTGAAACTGTAAACTGACTCTGCGTCCTGAGACTGACAGCAGTAACCCTACCCACATCGACCTCCCTAGAGTTACCAGACTACCTCAGCAAACGGTAGATATGGAGGAGATGAGAGATGTGTGGAGGGGGATATATGGCCTAGATAGGGTGTTTTCTAACTACTCTTCAGTCCACAACACACATTCCCTCATTGACTTCTGGCTGAGCTCAGTGGAGGTCCTACCACAGATCTGAGGTTACCTACTTACTCCATACACTGTCAGACTATTCCCTGATCTTGCATACAAATGAGCCCCCTGGAGATGACCTGTTCAACAGCAATTGGTGCTTTCCTAACTGGACACTCAGGGATACAGCCTTTCTGGAGGATCTCCCCGGACCCATTGGGGAGTTCTTTAATATTAATATTGGCTTGGTGGTAAGCTTTGCCATGATGTTGAGGACCTTTAAGGTTTATATAAGGGGTTTTACATTGGGTAAAGGTTTAGGAATCCTGAAGTCAATTTGGAAGCAAGGCTGAGACCCAGCTAAAACAGCTGGATGAAGCCTATGAGCATACTCATAATACCATAATACTTACAAACCTACGTAAGACTGCCTTGAAGGTCCGGGAGCTGATAGATAGTGAAGTGAAAAACCAAGCCAAAGACACAGAACCTTGTAGATATGGTGAAGAAACCACCCTAGCAAAAGCCTTTTGTGGCTAATGAATGGGGTGTGGGCACAAGACACTGTACACTCTCTCAATCTGAACTTGGGGGAACCAGTCAGAGCTGCTTTAACCGAGGAGTTCTAGACATATTACTTGATGTTATACGCCAGTCGGGCGTCGACAACGGACACTGACATATGAATACCTAGATAACATTGTGCTGGCCTGGATCAAGAGGGCTCCTAGGAACAACTGCCTCAATCTCATTAATGCTTAGGAAATTGCTATATATAGACAGCCTGACCTGCGGAAAGTCACTGGGGTTGGATGGCCTTATGGCAGAGTTTTATAAAGCGTTTAAACAGTTATAGGTCTCACATCTTGCTACCCTTTAACAGGAAGCTCTGGGGAAAGGGGCACTGTCCCCCACAACAAGAGAGGTGACAATCATTGCTATATTTGAAACCTTGCAAAGATGTGCAACACTGTCAATCCTATAGACCAGTATCCCTTCTGAATCTAGATAATAAAATACAAGCAAAGGTTGTTGCAAATCAACTCGCTCCTTTGATGTCCTGCCTGGTTCTACTGGAGAAATCCAGATGTGTACCATGGCCATGCTCAGCCATCTGCTTTTTTTCGTTGCTGTCATGCTACAGATCTACCCAAAAGTGAACGCCACTGTGGTACTACTTGACGCCGAAAAGGTGTTTGACTCCATTAAAGACACTGAGAGAAAGGGGTCCCAGTATACACACACAATTTTATTTGTAAACCACAACAGGTAGTCCAAATAAATAAACAAAAGAGTCAATCCGCTAACATTGTTTTAATTGCAATGAAGCTAAGCCAAAAAATTGGGTAACAATTGATATTGCAAAGATAAAAACTTATTGGTTACCGTGCCCTGGGAAGGGGAAGGAGAATGTGCAGTGAGTATAGGAAGGGGTAAGTGACATAGAAAAAAAAGGCCAAGAGGCCACACATTAGTAGATAACCAAATACTCCAACTTAGATATAGATGACCATAGGTTCAAATATAACCTAAAAAACGACAGGCTTCATGGGTGTAATAAATAACACAAATATTGGAATGAAGCAGGAAACACAGGAAAATGGTCGACGTTTCGACCCCTTTATAGAAGCAGGCTTGAATTGATCCCTTGCAGTGGGGTCTTCATCAGGACAGAAGACAGGGACACAGACCAAGGATGCTCATTTTCAAAAGGCGGAGAAAGAACTGCCACTCATACAGGGCGCAAAGACTGGACAACTGGACCAACCTCTAGTTTCAGAACTGATTACAGTGAATAGGTGGATCAATGACATTGAGGAAGAGCGTCATTACTATGCGCCATGTTACCCAATTTTTTGGCTTAGCTTCATTGCAATTAAAACAATGTTAGCGGATTTACTCTTTTGTTTATTTATTTGGACTACCTGTTGTGGTTTACAAATAAAATTGTGTGTGTATACTGGGACCCCTTTCTCTCAGTGTCTTACCTACCCAGGTCCCAGTGACGTTATTGGGTGAACCCCCTTTTTGCAACCTGACGCCATTAAAGACCCTTCCTATTTGCAGTCCTCCGTAAACTAAAAATTTACCACAAAATGCTCAATAAATCCACTTGCTATACACCAACTCCTTGCCAGGGTCCGTGTGAGAGGCTACCTCTCAAACTCGTTCCCACTGTGCATGGGCATGAGTTAGTGATGCCTGCCATTGCCCCTACTATTTGATCTTGCTATGTAGCCTTTGGCCACCTTGCTTTGAGCTGGGCACATACATTGTGAACTCCCATTTTCCAACAAGCGCATAATATTGTTGCTGTATGCTGATGACATCCTGCAATTTATTAAAGATCTGGGTGAAAACCTTATGCCAATTATTACAGAGATAGTGAGGTAGATGATATGTCTGGAGTGCATATTACTTTGTCCAAATCTGAGAGGCTCCCGCTGACTGCAGCCACTCACAGGCCCACGATTGAGTACCTCCTGTGGTGGTGTGACAGCTCAGTTTAATATCTGGGTATCATACTCCACAGATCCTATGCCAAATAGTATTAGATAACTATGGCCCTGTGCTAAAGAAATAGAGAGATGGATCACACTCCCGCTAGCCATGGAGGGGCGCATTGCTCTAATTAACATGGCACTACGGGACAAAGGTATTTTACACTATCACAGACATAGGGGCTGATTCCAATGTGGTTAGGAATGACTCCAACCCTTGGTCGGAGCCATCCTAACTGCATCAAAGTCACCGATTCAGATTCCGAATGGCTCGGTCGGAAAGGAAATTCGACTTGGTTTTCCGGATGGCTTCCGACAGGCTCTGAGAGCCCGTCTGCTATGCAAAAACCCTTCAGTACTCCCCCAGCCATCTCTTTCTGGCTGAGGGAGTACAATGGCAGTTTCCCACTGCCTTTCTGTGCGACCTTTCCGACACAGAAAGGCAGTGGGATACTGTCTTTGGGGGTCCCCAGCAGGGCCCCCAAAGGGGCAAGGCCTATTGATCTCTGCACCCGGTGGCATGCACCTAGGGGTGCTTGCCACAGGGTGCAGGTATGAACTACACCTCTTCTCTTTCAATAAGAGCATGCATTCCGCTCGGAATGCATGCTCCCATTTGAAGGTATAGACATGCGACAGAACAGGGTTCGGTCGCATCCTACTTGCAGGTCTGGTACCGACAACAAGAGGTCATTCGGTTCCAGTTCCTGACCGCTGTTGGACAGACTCCCGTCCGTCCAACATTGGAATCGGCCCCATTGTAGGGACTGAACTTTACTGTACCCCACAGAAGGTCTTGCTGGGGCACACCAAACACATTTGATGCCTGACTAGAAGACTGGTGGATGTGCTGCTACTGCTGGTCAAGAATCAAGTGGCTTGCTGCTGGATGAGAGGTCCCCCAAAAAACTGGACACTGCTGAAAGATGTTGCTCTCTCTAGGGAGCGCATTGACAACTACGCTGAATTACAACATCCCCAAGCTCCCCCATGAGACATACGGGAACCCTTGTGGTCACACCCAGCTTGGTTTTGCAGATTGCTGCGGGATAATTCACTTTGTAAAGTCTTATATAGTATAGCACTGGACTGTATAATGTATGCCTTGATGTGAAATGATTGAGTAGTCTACTGTTGAAAATGGAAATAAATAACATGCTTTAAAAAAAAACATGCAAAAACAACAGGTGATGGACAGAATGCAGAACAATGTCATACATTCACCCCAGTACAGAGATCTGGGCCTAAATCCATCGTTTTTTTGCTCACCATGCCATTCCAGTTTGAACCCAGCTATATGCAAATCAGTCTTGACCCTGTGCCCCATGGGAACAGTCCAGCCCGAACTGCCAAGCCAGGTCCTCCCTGGACTGGAAACAAGCATCCAAGGACCGGTTTCGGGCTTTCAGCCCTCTTCAGCCTGGATAGCTTGATTCCAGTGGCATGGAGAGCACGGGACTCACGTCTGAGCATACCCGTCCCACTCGGGTGACTGTTTGATTTGCTCAAACGCTCCGTCCATCATCCCCTTTTGTATCACTTTGTTCACCCTAAGTGTGGCAGGGTATGCTCAGACGTGAGTCCCTTGCTCACTTGACCACTGGATTCAAGATAGCCTGGCTGATGAGGATTATGAATCCGAAACCGGTTCCAGGATGCTTGTTTCTGGTCCAGGGAAGACATGGCTTGGCAGTTCAGGCTGGACTGTTCCCATGAGGCACAGGGTCAGACTGATTTGCATATGGCCATGTCTGAACTGGGGTGGCTGAGTGGGCTAAAGAATGGTGATGGATTAAACCCAGATCAGTTGAATGGGGGTGAGTGTTTGATTTGCTCAAACGCTCCATCCATCATCCCCTTTTGTATCGCCTTAAAAAAAAACATGGCACATGGAGAGGGTGTTAGGTGGCATGGGAGGCTGGTGAGAGGCAGGGTGGAGTGTGCTGTGCCCCCCATGCTGTAGGAGAGGGTCAAGCAGCGCCTGGGATGTTCTTGCAGATGTGATTGCACTGGCTGTAATTTCCAGTTTACCACATTAATTTAGACAAAGCATTTCTGAACTAACAATCAACTAACTCTGTACTAGCCTTACACAAAGAAACACTAACAAACAGCACAATTGAATGTTGTTACTCTGAAAACCGTAATGAAAGATGTTAAGATTAGGATCGAGCTATGGTGCTATACTCATGGTAGAAAGTGCCATACAATGGCAAAGTATGTAAGATAAAGTTTTTGGATGGGACTATCACTAGTCTGTCGTCTGCATTGATAACAGATATATTTGCAGACAGTGGAAAATAGCTTGATGCTGTGTACATTTTAATTTGAATACCAGAAAAACCTTGCACATGGGGTGTTCAGAATGTGCATACCACAGTAGTGACATTTAGGCACTGATTGGATTTTCACTGTTCACAATGTGGTTTGGTACACTCAGAAAGATGTGGTCTTCTCCCATATCTCTGAGAACACAAATGCCTTCTTCACAGAAGCAACACATTAGGAGAGCACCTGGTCTGCAGTTGCAAACGTCTCACAATTACCCCACAGTCCAGCCGCTAAGGGCCCGATTATAAGTCTGGCGGTCCATGGACCGCCAGACTTGTGGGGGCGAGGTGGTGGTGGTCCCCTACCGTCCGATCACGAGTCAGGCAGTCTGACCACCACAGTCCTGCCGCAGCAGCCAAGGAACCGCCATTCCCTGGCAGTGTTGTGGCGTTCAGGAGACCACAATATGCTTGGGAGACGGCCACAGTCCCGCCAAGCATATCACGAGTTTCCTCTCTTCTGGCGGAGTCATGGAGATTCTTACTCCATGGACTCCATGGCAGAAAGGAAACAAAGGGGGCCCTGCAGGGCTAACTGTGCTTCCTCTGCATGTGGATGCACACAGGAGGGCACGACATGTGCTCCCATGTGTGCATGCACACAAGTTCCTTCTATGAAATTTCTGCGTGATTCTAGTGTACACTAATTGTTAAGCCTTTTACGTACCAAAATAAAAAACTGGTGTTCTATCAACTTGAATTAAACTGAGAAAAAAAGAATGAAATCTAGAAATTAAACAAAATTTTTTTGGGGGGGGGTTCATATTAAATGGGTTGTGTGATCTTTTGAAAGAAGTGTTGAATTAATGATGTTCAGTATTGGCATTTTTTATGGTAATTTCTATTATATGGCCCGACCTTACTGACTCAAGGGCCAAACCCTCTTTTGTTAGCACCAATTCCTTCCCGGCATAGACTTTTCAGTCCATGCCGGGCAGGAACTATTTTTGACGTTCCCATTGAGGTGCCCAATACCTCAGGCTGTGGGAATGCCAAATACTAGTCCGCCACACAGGAGGAAACTCCTAATCTGGCGGGTGGTTTGACCATGGCTTTGGTGGTGCGGTAGCAGGACGGACCCGGCACCGCACTGCCAGTCATAAACCTTTAGTCAGCTGCGGTGTGTTCTGAAGAGGGCCGTCGGACGGTCACTGCCCAGACTGAAAACAAGTTCTGAGGTCAGTTGGTACCTCTGAGTGGAAAGAGGAAAACTGAAATCGTTGTTTACCGTGTACTGTTTAATAATGCAGGGCCAGACCGGCTCTTGTTCCTAGTTTAGAGAGTTTCAGGCTTACAGATGGAGATCTGCAGAGAGAGAGAGGGGAGAGAGATTCCTTTAGAGGAGAAGATCGGGAGACTTAGATGGAGAACTGAAGACAGCATAGCAGAGGTGATTCACAGAGAACAGATACAGAGGAGGAGCGGGCAGACTGTGATGGAGAGCAGAACAGATGCAGATGAGGGCAGACAGGGAGGAAGCTCAGGTTTAGGACTAGAAAACTTCAGGCTGTGTCCCATTTGACTTTTATTTTAAATCCAAGCTTTATGCTTTGACTAACCTGCAAAGGCAAGGCTTATTTGCTTTATGCTTTGTTCTTTATGCACCTTATGGGAGTATCTGCAATTACTAACTATTGATCTAGCTTCATGCTAATCTCACTCTTGCTTATATTTTTGAACTCTTTATGGGTTCTGACTGACATCATTTGCGCCCCATTTCTTAGACTAGGGATTCTTTCCTCTATGAAACGTGCTGTATGCACTTTATAATACACTCTGCACCAACTTATTTTTTTTATTATAAATTCTGTAACGTGATTGATATTTGACTAATGAATAAAGAATCAGAGAAACTTAAACTTTAATTAGAAAATAAAACCCTTTAAAACTACTCTATAAACTCTCATTATTGACTTAAATGTTTATTTGCAGTTGATTACTTGCTTGTGGTTATGAAGGAGCTCTTTTGGTCAAAATACAGTGAGCAAGATTCATTGGGGCATATGTATGAAACTAATTTGAGATTTCAAACACTGTGAATCGCAAAAAACTGTTTGTGATCGTGAAATAGACAAACGCAATTACACATTTCCGCATCGCAAAAAAAAAATCACAATTTTTGCGATTTCCTATTTCGCGTGGCCCGAAGTCTGCAAATTTCTTTGCGAATTCACAGTCTGTGATACGCAGCCTGCGAAAATCGCAAATAGAGAAATCACAGTTTGAGGATTCTCAAAGCAATGTATGAAAAATCCACAAATTGCGAATACCAAAAATTTGCAAATTTGCTCATCAATTTTACCACCAAGTCAATGCAGGTGGTAACCAGGTGCAAGCTACATAAACAAGCCCACAATGCAACAGGGACTTCCACAATGGCAGCGCTATATGTGATAGCCAGGTGGCTGCAAATTCGGGCAGCAGCACAGAGGAGGAGGCGACAGGAACGGATCTTCAGAGTGCGCATCACTCTGTTCCAGCAGACTGAGGCGGCGATCCATGAGAAGTACAGGCTGGACTCAAAGACCATTTTGGACCTGATAGAGGAGCTGAAATGACATCTGGAAGACCCAACACACAGGACCAAAATATTTTCAACCCATGTGCAGGTCCTGTGCTCACTGCACCTACTGGCCTCAGGGAGTTTTCAATGGGTGATAGCGGTGGCAGGTGGGGTCTATCATGCTTCTTCCATGCATTCCTAGATGCAATGGTACAGAGGCTACAACATCACATACAATTCCCCATCACACAGCAGGCATTACAGCAAACAAAACTGGACTTCTACCAAATTGCACAATTCCCCCACGTAATTGGCTGCATAGATGGGATCCATGTGGCCCTCACACCCCCATCAACCAATGAATATGTATTTAGAAACCATAAATCATATCATTCCCTAAACATACAGGTCATCTGCAATGCCAAATATATCAATGATATTGTAGCTAAATACCCAGGCAGTACTCACAACTCTTTCATCTTTAGACATAGTGGGATATACAGACGTCTCAATGCTGGCGAGTTTGGTGAGGGCTACCTGCTAGGTAAATGCATGTCAAACATCCCAACATACAGTACATCATTGGGATGGGGACATTGGCTCACCTCTCGTTTCCATTCCTGCAGGTGACAGTGCATATGTAGTGCGGGACTTCATCCTGACACCAGACCTAAATCCAGCCAATGCAAGGGAGAGGAGAGACAACCGTGCACACAAATCTACGTGCTGTGTAATAGAACGGACATTTGGGATCCTGAAGAGCCGGTTCCACTGCCTGCATAAAAGTGGAGGAGCACTCCAATACAGCCCTGAGACCTGCTGCAAGATTGTGGCTACCTGTGCAATGCTCCACAACATAGCTATGAAAGAAGGCATCCCAATAAAACTGACTGATACTTCCGACGATGAGGGCCCAGGTCCCCCTGGCAGACCAACAGTTGGAGTTGGGGCAGCTGCCGGACCACAGAGACGGGATGAGATCATACAGAACTACTTCTAGGTGAGTAATAATGACATGATGCAAAAGATAGTTTGTAGCAGGTCTGTGTTTATTCAAACCCTTAGCTGCAGGATAATATTTCGTCACACAGCCTGACAGACTCAATGAGTGCCGCTATAAGTAGCACATGTTAGGTCCACAGTGCAGGTATGCATGCAAGTCTGGAGTCCTGTTGGAATGGGTTGCTTCACCCATTTGCGTGACTCCGTGCTGCCAGTTCATCTCCTCCTGGGACGGACTGCTGCTGCCCGCTCTGGGTGCTGACTACCCTCTCTTGTGTCCACAGGTGTTGCACCCTGTCTCCCACTGCGCCTTCTTGGATCGGGCACTGGTGGGTTGATGCTGCTCCTGCTGGACACCTCCTCACTCTCCCTTGAGCCCAGGAGTGCTGTGTCACCTGTGTTTCCTGTCTTCAGTTGTTCCACAGCAGTGGTGACCTGCACCAGGCCTTTCGTCACATCCTGGCAGCAGTGGGACATCTCCACTTGCATGCTGATGGTGCGACATGTCAGCTGGCTAGTGGCAGTGCACAGGCGGTTCACCGCCTTGGTGTAGCTGTTCAGACAGCTGTCGGCATGTTGGCTCACTCTGCGCCTGGCTGCCTGGTCCCTCTTTAATGTGACACATAGTTCACGGATAACACCTGCCTTGTCCATGATGCCCACCCCCATGTAATATAGGCTGTTGTTGACTGTGAAAAGCTGCCAGTTGATGGAACACATTGATTTTTGTTGCAGGTGCTGTATCTGCAGTATGCTACTCTCCAGTCCAGCAAACGATGTGGCCTATGCATCTGTGGCAAAGCTGGTGCTCGCCCTTGGCCTGCGTCTCATCGTTCCTTGCTCTCTATGTTGGAGTGTGTGCTGTTTCGGCACCCGTGTCACATGCTGCCCTGACTCTGCCTGACCATCATCCTCCCCTGTGGAATGTGTGTCAACCTCCAGAGGTGGCAGTGGTGCCACAATGGTGCGCTTTCTCTGTGGGACAGGTGTGGTCTCTGTGGTATCGTCTAAGTCCCCCTGCCCTGCCTGCTCATCCATATCTTCCACCTCCTCAGCTCCTGCGCTGTCATCCTGTGTCCTAGGTTGTGCTGTGGATGGAAAGGAATTTTGGATTTTGTGACATTGTCTGCATTTCTCACTCAATAAAGTTTTCTCAATTTGTACTGGCTAACTGCTATCTATCGCTTTTCCCTTCACAGGAATTCACATACTGCTTCAACATTGCTGTTTCTTATTGCCCCACTGTTCTGACTATGTCTCCCATGATGCATTGCTGTGTGTGCTGGAAAGAGTGGACCGGAGTGGCATGAGTAGTTTGTGTTTGGTGCATTCCTGACTGCATGAATGGGATGGTGATGTGTGCGGCTGCATTTGGCATGCATCTTACCTTGGCTGGTGGTTGCAGGGTTGGAGCTGTCTATGTCAGCCACACCACTGACGCTCTTGGGCAGAAGGGTGGACTACACCAACTACTCATGGAGTGTTGAGTCGGTTGCAGTTGATGTTCCACCCCGGTCTTCTTGGCCTCCGCCAGCCTGGCTGCCACCTTATCCGTGTACCTTTGGCGCATGCCATACCATCTCTTCCTTAGCTCCTTGACCATGCGCTGGGTCACTCCAACAGCATTTACCTTCACCTGTATATCCAGCCAGATCTTCCTCATTCTGGACTCAGGTACACAGAGTGCCTTTTTGCCAAATAGTAGTTCATGGCTGTACACCATCTCCTCAATCAGCACCTCCTGCTCCCTCCCGCTGAACTTGTGCTTTCTTTTTCTCACTGCCCCCTCCTTGTCCTTCTCTTTGTCTTGTGAATCCATTGTAGCTGTTTGGAAATGCTGTGCTCACTTCTCTGCCTCTCCTCACAGCCTCTGACTCTGCCTCAGGCAATCAGGTGCAGCATGTCACTTCCATTTCCTGGGCGTGATGTCATCAAGCTGCACCTGAATCGCAGATTCCCTAAATCTTCGATATTTTATTTGCGAATTTTGCAAATAAGGAATCGCAAAATGGGATTTGCAATATATTCTGAGAATTTTTAGAAATCGCAAAATGTTTCCGACTTTTTATTCACATTGTGATTTGCGATTCTCAAAATGCAATTCACTAAAAATCTCATTTTGAGAATCGCAAATCGCTTTTTTGATACATATGCCCCATTATCTCGAGAATAGATATCAGCATGGAAAAAGGGTAATGGTAATCAAAGGAAATTCTGCCACATTTACTACTGACCAAAAGCGGCAGAGTTTAGGTTAACGCCCTGCATGGAGCTACAAAATAATTGCCCAAGTTAGAATAAATGCCCAAGTCCCAAAAAGCCCTGAGTTCTGAGTCCAATGCCCAGAAATTGAAGACTGGCAAAGAAGTATTAGAAGGCGATACAAGAAGGTAGTTGCTGAAGAAGGTGTGAGAATTAATAAGGAGATATGTGTTTGCAGTAACTGTGTTTGCTGTAATAGTATTTGCAGTAATCGCATTTACAGTAATTGCATTGGGTTACATTGCGGTGAAAATTGGTTTGGTGATGTCTGGCGGGGATGTTGTGAGAGTTGTTTGAAAGTGGTGATCAGTTGTTGTTGAAATGCCATTGGGTCTGACGTGACCTAAGATCATGGGATGTATAATATGGTGTAGAATACACTGTGTTGTATTTGACTGCTGTGCTTTGTGGAGGTTTGTTGTGAGACATTCCTGTCGGCCCCAATTGAGATAGGGAAATTTGTGTGGATGGGACATCTGTGAATGGTGTAGTAGACCTTTTGCACAGAAGGGAAACTATACTTATTCAGGTGATTCCCACTGGTTAGGGTTTCATTGTGAGAGTGCATTCTTGAGTGACTTGAATTTTATCAATTCTTTTAGAAGAGCAATCAATTGTTGTTCAAAGAGAACATGTGTGTGTGTGTGGAAGAAACTGTGAAGAAGCGTGAGCGGCTGTAATGAGCGAGAGTGACGTCAGAGTGTGCCGCTCTGTGATAGGTCAGTTGTGTGATTATCGTTTAGAGATTGGTTAAAAGTCTTCAAGAATTTAAACTGAAACAGGATTGGAGGAAATAAATCTGATGTTTATGGAATTGAATCAAAATATTGCATTAAATTGTTGCAGAAATGAAATGGTTTAAAGGCTATAAGAATGTTTTAGGAGGTAACGTGACAAATTCAATTTGGGTTGGTGATGAGGCACCACCCGAGGGAACGTCTGCACATTTTTTGTTAATACATTTGAGACTAAATTCATTTTTGTGAATTTGCCAATGGAGCAAGATTACTGAGAAAGAGGGTCTGTGGCAACTTATATTATACACAGACAGCTACTCCCTTGATCTCCTTGGTGTGAGGAGACCCAGATGATGACAAGGGCGGTAACAGTCGATAACTGATGGGTATCTTTCATGCTTGTCAGATCCCCTTTTTTTGTCATATATGAATAAATGTAGTTGAGCCACACACAGGTTAATGATTTTGAATGAGACCCATGGACATACTTTGTGTTAATGTAGTGTTTTGTTGGGGATAGTGTCTATGCAAGGTCTATAAATATACACTAGGACCTCTTTTCATATCGGTGTTTTTGATGTTCTTGTGCAGCTGAGGCTGCGGGTCCGTTGAAGTTGATATATACCTACCTTTTGGCGGTATTTGTCCTGTCACAGTAGACAGGATAGTTTTATTGTGCTTTTCTTATCTGTAGTGATTGTGTATTCTGGCTTCTGACACTTTGTTTTTTGTACACATTCTTTTGAACCCAAGTTGTCCAACCCTTTTCCTTTTGACATAATGGCTACGAATTGGGGTTTAGCATTTGACGGCTCTGAAGTTCAGTCTATCTTACAAGACAATCCAAGCATACTTAATACTGTACCAAGTATGACTATCAACAGCGAGGATGATTGGGCTAAAATCCTAATTTTGAAGCAATCACACACACGTACCACCATACTCGGGGTTATTATGGCAGAATATCTGCGGGGCAATTATGCCCCTACAGGCTTGATAGTAACTAATGCCCCTAGGCTCTTCCTTGATGATAAAGATGTCATAAAAGATTGGTCATTGATAGCCTGGAGGTGTACCAGGGTCTGGTTGATTCTAATAATAAAGACTGCAAAAAAAGTAGCTGATAAAATTTTGATAGACATCCAAGTACTAAAACAACCATAACGGCTACTCTCTTCAAAAAAAGTCAGGCAGAATCTAATAAGAACAACCGGGAATTTAAGGACTCCATTCTATTTACCAAACTTGAAAAGTTTAAGAAAGATTTAGCCAGGTTCTCCACTGACAAGATCTACCCCTATACCAGTGATACATATGTAGCTCCAACATTTAATCGGAATGGGCGTAGAGGAGGATCAACATACGGGACATCAAGTTCGGATGATCTTTCGAGTGAATCTGATTCGTCTAGCCGACGAAACACTCCATCTAGTAATCAAGGAAGAGGGAATCGACAACGGTGGAGAGGCAATCAACATCAGAATCAGGCCCCCCAATGGTGGCAACCTAACCCTTGGATGTATGGTGGCCCCGGTTTTCCACAACCTATGAGTCCGTATGGCCCACAACAGGTTCCATCTGATTTTAATATGCAGCCTTTTTTAGGCTTTGGCCGAGGGAGGTCGAGGGGCAGACGTCGGACACAGCAATGACAAGTCCACTGGAGTCCACTCCCTCCCTCAATGGATCTACGGAGTGGGAGGAAAGTACCGCAGGAACAAGCAGGACCAAGCACGGGAGCAGCCGTGTGATGAATTTGAGCACCAAGGTGCTCTCTGAAGTAGAAGAAACAGTGGTTTAGGTTTTGTAGCCACTCATAAAGATGACCCTTTTCAGGCTCGAATAGAGATGGCTACGTTTTTTCGCAAAGTAAGATTACACTTTTTCTTCACCAAAAATACTAACGAGGAGATTGATAAAATGAACACCAATACTGGTTTGAAAAGACCTTCAAACTTTAATCCACCTACAGCGGGTTTACCTGCTAAGGTATTGGCATTTGAACAAGCGGTTGAAAACAACATCCTACGATTGCATCAGGAAGAACATCATCCATTCATCAATTTACCTAAAACGGAACAGATTGCTCTTCGATGTCTCATGTCTGATGAGAACCTCACTATCAAACCAGCCGACAAGGGTGGGGCCATAGTCCTTCTAGACACAACAACTTATCGTATGGAATGTCTCCTGCAACTTTAAGATGAAAAATCATGTCTGGTTTTGACTGAGGACCCTACTGAGAGATTGAGCACAACTATAGGTCATCTAGTAGAGGAGGCCCTTTCAGAGGGTTGGATCACTGCCCAGGAAGCCATCTATCTACGGACCACTTATCCAATCATGCCATATTTTTACATTCTCCCAAAGGTTCATAAGGAGCAGCGACCCCCTCCAGGACGTCCCATAATATCAGGGATTGGTTCTATCCTGGAACCTTTGTCTACATTTGTCGACTTTTTTCTTCATCCTCTGGTAAAGGAGATGCCGACATTCCTTCAAGACACTAAGGATATACAGCGTATACTACCAGATATTGAATTTGACATAGGAACAGATCTTTTGGTATCATTCGACGTTGAGTCGTTGTATTCTTCGATCCCACAGGACGACACTCTTGAAGTGATAGCTACCTTGCTGAATGAGAGGGATCTTGATTCTATCACCCCTGTACAGTTTATAATGTCCTGTGCAAATCTAGCTATGAAAGAAAACTTTTTCCATTTTGAGGAAACCATCTTCGTACAAACGTCTGGTACCAGTATGGGCAGCGTTTTTGCCCCAAGTTTGGCAAATTTATATGTTCACCATTTCGAACAGGAACATGTCCTGACCGCCACAAATCCATACCGCAATACGTTGCGGGTATGGAAATATTACATTGACGAAATTTTTGTCGTGTGGCGTGGCACTACGGAGGACCTCCAGGAATAACTGCTTACGCTTTACTGTAGAACATGATAAGCACCAACTAGCATTTTTGGATCTCCTAATATGACTGATGTCACAACTATATAAGAAACCCATGGCACGGAACTCCTTACTGCGCTTTGATAGTTGTCATCCTAAGGCATTAAGAAACAACTTACCGTATGGTCAGTTCCTACGGATCCAAAGGAATTGTTCCACAAAAGAAACTTTTCAAGAACATGCCAAGACTTTGGAGCAAACTCTGAGATTGAAAAAGTACCTTAAAAAACTGGTACACCAATCGTTAAAACGGGCTGCAAACAACAACTGTGATGCTCTTCTTGAACCTGCTGTTCCTAAAGAAAAATCCCAAAGATTGACCTTTGTAAAAACCTTCGGTACCCTGTCCAATCAAATACAGAAAATCGTAAAGAAACGCTGGTCGATTCTGAACACAGGGTCAGATACTTTACCTCCGCCTCTTTTTGCTTTCAAACGGGGCCCTAATCTAAAAGACAAACTTGTACATATGAGACCAAGAAGTAAAACTCCACGGGCTGTTGGTACCCTGTGGGACCTACCAGCAGTTGAAGGTCACCATCCGTGTGGTACTTGTGCCGCTTGTCCTCAAACGTGTAAATCAGTCAATATTGATATTGGAACCAGTCACCCTTGGCAACATAGAAAACTTACCAACTGTAATAGTGAAAAATTGATTTATATAATCACTTGCCCATGTCTATTAAGATATATAGGGTTGACTACTAGGAAGGTCAAGCTTCGAATTCTGGAGCACAAAAGTACCATACTCTGTAGGAAACAAGCAACACGCCTCACTAGTCACTTTCTAACTGCTGGTCATGGACCTACTGATTTTACATGGACAGTTGTAGAACAACCTTTTATTCCTGATCACATGGTTGATATAAATAAATACTTGTTCTCCAAAGAACAGAAGTGGGTTTTCAGACTGAACACTGATAAGGAAGGCCTAAATGAGGACATTCCTTGGATGTCATTATGACTGTGGGGTCACACACTTTTCTGTGTATCCAAACTGCCATTCAGCACATAGCGTTGAGCTATAAATATATGTACTAAAGAGGTTTTTTACTCCAGTTAATAGAGGTGGCTACCTCGATTACAATGGGGCTCAGAACATCATAGAGGTTTTGTTGATACCAATAATTATTTCCACTTCTTATTGTGTTATATTACTGCCTCTTGCTCTTCTGTCCTAACATATATCCACTGGAAGAGTATTTATTTCACGCGATACTCGGACAAATACGCCTTCAAATGAGGGTAGTGCTTAGATGAGGGGCATATTTGTTTTCTGATTCTAACATCTGGTGTTATCCATTAGACAGCACTCTCCTGGGCTTTAATTAGATAAACTACAAATCCCAGTATCCCTAGCGTATATTGGGATAGTCATGTGGATGGACTAGTGGCTTACGACTAACGTAATTAATCAAATATCCACTGCTGTATTTGTCATAGTGACATAAACTTATTGCAGGGATTCTTTATCAGTTTTGCACGTTTCACATTTTTTTCATTCCTTTTCAACATCTAAGACACAGGTTTGATAAGTCTGACGAGCGTGTTGATATAAGCATGTCACTAGCGCGAGGAAATAACTAAAACTCCTGTGATTACTCATGATGCTAACATGTGATCGATGACGCTTACGCGAGTTACGTGTTTTTGCGAGGATGAGGTAAAATAAAAATGGCGCCCGACCGTGACATGTCACCTCCCCGAGTCGGCTCTGAAGCTGGCCTGGAGTACCGACGGAGAGGTGAGTCACAGGCATGTTTTCGAGTATTTACCTCGTCAGTTTGAGACTCTGGTTTATAACTGCACGCCTCTCTTGATAGGTTGTTCTTGAGTCACGAGTGTTTGTCCCGTTTAGACCTTAGCGGATCGTTTAAATTCTGGGCGAGTCTTTTGATCGATTGCTTACGAATGGCCCTTGTTTGTCAATAGGCATAGAATACCTACCATGTTTAACGTGGTTCTTGAGACGCGGTTCGATTAAGAAAGGACACTTACAATTGGGTAAATTATGAAGATGTGACTTATAGTTCAGCTTTTTAGTTGGTACGTCACTGGTTCCTTTTTACACCCCTTTTCTAAACTGTGGGGACATAGGCATTTTGAGAAACAGTAAATGATTAATGATCAGTGTGATATAGATTATCAACTATTATGCCGTTATGTCTCTATTGTGTACCTCTAGCGTTTAAGTTGTCAGCTTTACTTAAGGAATTACAGATAAGTGAGGTAGGTTGATGTACCCTTTTTTCTTTTAGAGCGGTGCTCCAATTACCTGAGCTACAGCCAGGTGAGGTGAAGCCATCAACTCCTGCTAAATAGGTGAGCAGTGATTTAAAAGTATTATATTTAATCTGCTGGAGTACCTGTACTCAGGCAGATTATGTGACATAAATTGCACTATTTGGGTTCTGCATGATCGGAACTCCATTTGTTTTTCCTGTGTGTGACTTGAAAATTATTTGTTTGTTCTTTCCCCTATGATACAGCAAACAGGAGGAGGAACTGGATGTCCCTTGGACTACCAGGTGACATGGTTACAATTTAACTCTATTCACTGTTTTGGTTTTTTAATCACTTACTGCAGTAGCGAAAGCAAGGTCCTGATGAAGGCAGAGGACGATTACGTCCGTATTACCTGCTGAAACATGTCGACCCCCACTGTATAGTAGCAGATATTTATTCAAACTGCTACTTTATTTGCACTGTTTTTAATTATTGGAAGTTTGAGAGGAATTAATAAAATTGCTCTGCCTCTGATCTCTCCAATTTTATATCACATTTTTACTTCTTTACTTTTCACGCACTGCAAATCAGTTAATATCCACTAATTTCAGATACCGAACACATTATTCTTGCATCATTAGGTCTGTGGCGTCTTATATTATACACTGACAGCTACTCCCTTGATCTCCTTGGTGTGAGGCGACCTAGATGATGACAAGGGCGGTAATGGTCGATAACTGATGGGTATCTTTCATGCTTGTCGGACCCCCTTTTTTGTCATATATGAATAAATGTAGTTCAGCCACACACAGGTTAATGATTTTGCATGAGACCCATGGACATACTTTGTGTTATTGTGGTCCTTTGAGTTATCCAAAATATGGTACTTTTGAATTGGAAATTATTGACAGATTAAGGGAAATGTTATGTGAAATAAAGTCACTATCTAAATCCACACAATAACTTATCCATTCATTGTCATGTCTGTTCTGGAAGGTACATGTAGTTCTGTTGAACTACAAAAGACATGAAGTGAAGCCAGTACGGTTACTGTGACTGTCATATTTGAATAAAGTACTACTGCCCTCTGTAGTGTGTACAGGCCATGGGTGTCTGTGTCAGAGAAGCTGGCATTGCTGCTACTGATGCTGGTACTGGAACTGTTTTCTGTGTAAGGTGTAAGGTAAGCATGCACTGATGCTCTCTCATAAATTATTATGCATCCAACCTACTTAGGAGTGTTTAAGAAGTGTCTATTTCCCATGTGATATCCAATAATGTCCCCTGTCCTAAGATTCCAAACAGCTCTCAGTATATCATATTTAAAAGTATATCAACACTAATCGGAAGGACTAACATTGCTGAAATAAATAAAAAGGAGTCCTGCAGAAAGGTACTGTTCCATTAAGAATACATTATTTCTGCTAAGAAGCTCTGACACTGGCAGTTTAAAAGCATAGGTTCTTCAATGACTAGCTCAAATATTGCCCCATTAGATGGACAACATTCTCTTTGAAATGTGCCAACTACAGTCTGAATCAAATTAAAGCAGCACTTATTAGGAGTGTTGTTAAAGCCCTGCTAAATAATTGCTTAGATAAGTCTATTTTAGGTTTAAATCATTTTTATTGACTCAGCACAAAGAAACAGAACATACATTGCAAAGGTGATGCGGATCTACAATGACCAGAGGCATGCGTGTGGCTCGGAGGCCCTCCTGGTGACAGTCCAAAAGCAATCCAGCCAGTAGAGCGAAATCGGTATAGTCAGTGCCGCACAAAAGGAACAAACTCCCTCTAGAAAATCCCCCCCAACCCCCAACCCCCAACTCCCCTTCCCCTCCCACCCCCCATCCCTCCGTCCAGTGCTCAGGCCTAACCTACCCAGTTTCTCCCCGTTCCCGTCATGGAGGGACCTCCCCTTCGGACCCCATTCAGGAATCCTTCCCTTCAGGTGTATTGAGCCGTAATAGGCGAAGATATCTCGGGCAGGTGATTTCTCTAAATTCAGTGGCCAACAGGGAGTGGAATGGCTGCCAAAGTTCATCGAACTGATCTATATCTCCGGCCAGGGCAAGGGACAACTTCTCCATTCCTAGTACATGCCACAGCCTGTGTAACCACCCCGTAAGGGAAGGGACCGTAGTAGTGCGCCAATGCGAAAGGATATTCTGCACCGCAGAGCCCAGGGTGATAGCAATCTGACGTCCTCTACAGGAGCGTAAGGGGTATGTCAGGCGGTTAGGGAGCCCCAGTAGAATGTAAGCGGGGAAGCGAGGCAACTCGGTCTTAAAGTGAGTGTCAACGTCATCTAGCACCTGCTTCCAGTAAGAGTGTAAAAGAGGGCAGTCCCACAGAATGTGCGATAATGTGCCTACGTGCCCACATTCCCGCCAACAAGTGCTGGTCTTGCTATGGTCCATCTCACGTATCCGTTCTGGGGTATAGTACCAGTAAGTAGATACCTTGGTAATCGTTTCTGTAAGCCTGTATGGTATGCTGAGTGGCGGGCTCTGTATGAGATCTGATCCCATTCTGTACAACTCAATGACCTACCCAGTTCTCGTTCCCAGCGTGCCCTACCTGGGTTATGAGGGTGTGTGGGTGGTGGTTGCAAGAATTTATATAGGTCGGATATCAATTTGGCGTCTGAAGTGCGGGATGTAAGCCACTGTTCGTAGGGTAGGAGTTTCCTATCCGCCGTTTCTCTCACTTGGGGGTGCAATGTCCAGTGGTGGACCTGCATGTAGCGCAGCCGTTCCGTCTCTGGCAGTGTGTATTCCTGTTTAAAGAGTGAGAAGGGAATGACACCATCCGGACCATACATATGGTAAAGAAAGCGACACCCCGCGGGTCGCCAGTGTGTAAAGGCTCCCTTGACTAGCCCCGGGGTGAAATCCGGGTTATTGACCAGTGGTGTAAGTGGTGAAGGGAAGGTGGTGAGCTCGTGTATGTTGTTAGTGGCGTCCCATACCTTCAAGAGAACCCTTGTGATAAATGAAGCATACAGGTTAGCGGGTCGATGGGCTTTGCGTAGGAAGGGTATTTCCTGGAGTGGGCGCCCTGCCACCGCCTGGTCCTGGAAGAGCCAGTGCTTGTCTGATTCCCACTTGCTCCATTCCACTAGATAGCGTAGTTGTGCTGCCTGAAAGTATTTGCGCAGGTCCGGTATAGCCAGCCCCCCAGCCTCCGGAGCCAACGTGGACAGTGTCCTCTTTAGTCTGGGCTTCCGGCCCTGCCAGATAAAGCGCGAGATGTCTGCCTGTGTTTGCTGAAGCCAGCCCACAGGCGGCTGTAGTGGTAGTGCTCGGAATAGGTAGAGGACTTGGGGAAGGACGGTCATCTTGACTGTGGCAATTCGACCCAGTCAGGAAAGGGTGCCGCACCACCAGCGTCTCAACTCCTCCTGTATTTTCCCGTGAAGTGCGGCATAGTTGGCTTTCACCATGGCCGGCAAGGTAGGTGCCAGCTGGATCCCCAGGTATGACACGAGATCTGACGACCATTGTAGAGGGAAGAGGTCCTGTAAGTAAGTTTTGGTAGCAGGAGCGAGGGACAGATCTAGAGCTACAGACTTATCTAAGTTCATTTTAAATCCCGCTACCTTTGCGAAGATATCTATCTCCGTGATGCAGGCCGGTAGGGCCGTTCGTGGATTCTCTAGTGACAGTATGACGTCGTCTGCGTAGAGACTTATGGTGTGGGTGAAGCCACCAAACTTCACCCCCGTTGCCTCAGGTGTCTGGCGGATCTGCTGGGCAAATGGCTCCATATATAAGGCAAAGAGTAGGGGCGACAACGGGCACCCCTGTCTCGTGCCTCTCTCGATGGTAAAGCTCTGTGAGCTGCAACCGTTTACTCTCACCACTGCCATAGGGAATTTGTAACAGTTAAATATGAGTGTGCGAAATTTGTCCCCAATCCCGACTTTCATCAGGACCCGTTCTAGGTACGGCCAATGTACTCGGTCGAACGCCTTTTCAGGGTCGACTGCTAGCGGCAACCTCTACCCAGGGATTCTGGAAGCTTTTTCTATGAGATGGACGATCCTTTTTGTGTTATCCACCGTCTGTCGTCCGGGGATAAACACCGCCTGGTCCGGGTCTATAAGTCCCGGCAGGTGGGGGGCCAATCGGGCCACCAGGATCCCAGTATATAACTTTAGATCCACATTCAGGAGTGGTATCGGCCTGTAGGAGCTGCACTGTGCCCTATCCTTCCCTGGCTTGGGGATGACCATGAGGGACGCTCGCAAAAGGTCAGGCGGAATGGCGCATGGTGCAGAAAAGGAGTTGAAAAGGCGAGTGAGAATCGGTGCCAGCGTCGTGCAAAATGTTTTGTAAAAAAGGGACGTGTAGCCATCCGGCCCTGGGGCCTTCCCATGTTTGAGTTTGGCAATGGCGGAGATCACTTCCTCAATGCGGATATCCCTGTCTAGGTGTCCCGCCTGTGAGGGAGTCAGGGAAGAGAGAGTGACCGAGTCTAGATATTCCGCTGCCGTTGGGTCGTCCAAGGGACTACCCGTATAAAGAGCTGCATAAAAGCTGCAGAAGGGGTCCGCTATTTGGGTATCCTCTGTGATGGAGGCCCCTTCAGGCCCAGAGAGCTCTTTCACCAATTGCCGTTAAGGCACAGCCCGGAGCCCATTTGCCAGGAGACGGCCCCACCTGTCTCCCCCGGTATAGTAGGCGTGCCGCAGTCGCAGTGCCGCATATTCCGCCCTGTCCATGTCTAGTGCCGCCAGGAGCTTCCTCGCCACTTTAAGTTGCTTTCAGATTCTGGAAGCTCCCGTGCGCTGATGCATTTGCTCGAGTTCGCGAACCCGCTGGGTGAGCTCGTCTCGTTTGCATTGCAGCTCCCTGTTTTCCGCAGAGGAAAGGGCCAGAAATTCTCCCCTGATTACCGTCTTCATGGACGCCCATTGAGTCGCCAAGGAGGTGTCGTCGTTGGCGTTGTGAGATAGGTAGTCGCGGATAGTGTCCTGGATGCGCGTCACCACTGCTTTTTTATGCAATAAAGTGTCTCAGAGACGCCAGACCCTGGGGGGGTACGCCAGCGGTGGTAACTGGATTGAGGTGGAAACCGGCGCATGGTCCGACAGGGAGATAACTGCGATC
Organism: Lissotriton helveticus; assembly: GCF_964261635.1. NCBI lineage: Eukaryota > Metazoa > Chordata > Amphibia > Caudata > Salamandridae > Lissotriton > Lissotriton helveticus. The sequence continues at coordinate 708,764,580 of NC_136065.1, forward strand.
TCCGTTGCGGTGGCTAACGCGCACACTGGCCCTGTGACCAGGAGATGGTCCAGCCTGGCATACGTTTTATGTGCATTGGAGTAGTACGAAAATTCCCTATCTTGGGGATGTGTACGGCGCCAGAGGTCGTGGAGATCCAGTTCCACCATCCTATCCCTATACCCAGACGAAAACGTTCCCGCTTGGGGGGTGCGCTGGGCAGACCTGTCTAGGGCTGTGTCAAAAACCATGTTGAAATCCCCCCCGAGGACAATATGTCTATCTGGTGTGTCCGCAATGTCAGTCAGGGCCGAGTGGAAAAAGTGTTTCTGATTCTCATTAGGGCTGTACAGGGACCCAACCGTAAACGTGAGGCCCCCTATCCTAAATCGATAAGCTAACAGCCTCCCTTCTGTTTTGCGCATTTGTGTAGGACCTTCCCCTTAAAGTGTCGTGCCACTAGAATCGCCACCCCTGCAGTCTTGTTGTTTCCAGAAGAAAAGAATTGAGTCGGGAATTTGTGGGAGCGGAGTCGGTGGCAGTCGCGGGATAGCAGATGAGTTTCTTTCAATAAGCAAATGTCTGCCTGGGTGTTTTCCAAGTGGGACAGTATTGCGCGCCGTTTTAATAATAATAATAAAGGGGGTTTATAAAGCGCCTGGTGACGCCATCTCGGCGTGTCCCCGCGCTGTTTTACAGGGTTATTTAAGCCCCTGACATTAAGGGTCAAAACCTTAAAGGTTGTAGGTGGCATTTAAGATAGTGGGGTCTAAAAAGCTGTTTCCCCGCCCTGGTGGTAGTCGGTGTGGAGTTGTATCCCAGGGATCTGAGACTTGTAGAGAGCACTGGACGACCCACCCTGGTTCCCCCCTCAGGCCTTCCCCCCACCCCAACCCCAACCCCATTCCCAACCCAACCAGCCCTCCCATCCCGACCTCCTCCAATCCCTTACCCCAACATTAACCAACTCCCCCCCAACACCCTCACCCTCCCACCAGTCCCCCCGAAAAACACTACTCATAGTCTCTGGCCTATCGGAACAAAGTTCAGGTCTGTAGAGTGTCAATGTGGAGGATAACGTGGCAGCGGCTGACTCAGCGGCTCCCCCACCCTTCCCCCCGGACAAAGCTGTAGCATGAAGGCATACCTCTTTGATAAGAACACCTTACAGTTTGGCCGCTGTGTTGTCAACCACCTCCTGTACCGCCGCCTCTCGCTCCTGAGCGAGAGTGATGGGGTCAGGTTTCGGAAGAGACCTAGGGGACTGCCGTCGTCGTACAGTCTGCCATCCATCGCTGGGGCGTCGTGTGGGCCTGTCCTGCGACCGACGTGGGGAGGCCTCTCTAGATCCAGCTTCCTCCGGCAAGTCAATGTCTAGCAACGCACATGTGTCTCGGAGTGATCTGAGTTGGTGTAGTGTCCCCTACCACTTGAAAATGAGGCGAAACGGATGACCCCAGGAGTATGGCACTCCATTGTCCCTTAGGAAGTTCGTAGCAACTCTGAAGGCCTTCCGTTTTTGCAGGGTAATGGCGGAGAGATCTTGGAAGAGGGCCACAGGGTCTCCCCGGAAATGGATAGGTTGTTTCAATCGGGCCTCTCTCAAAATGCGTTCCTTCAGTGAAAAATCGGGGAGGAAGGCCAGTATGTCCGGAGGGGGGGTCGGTGCGCGCCACGCTAATCCGACCCTATGTGCGCGGTCAATACGAATGTCAAACTCACCGGGTTCTCCAAGGATCTCCCGGAAGAGCTCCTGCAGATAGTTGACAATGCTGTTCCCCTCTGACTTCAACGGAACCCCCCGGACCCGTATGTTGTTCCTCCGGGAGCGGTTCTCAAGATACTTCGAATGCCCTTGCAGGTCCACCTGTTGCTCTTGGAGACGGAGGATCTCCTGTTGCAGCCGTTCTACCTCCATGCTGCGGGTCGGGTCTGGTCCGCTTCCTCTACCGCTGCCACGCGCTCTCCCAGGCCGTCTACATCTCGGCGAAGCTCTCGCTGCTCCCCAGCCAGTTCCTGTTTCAGGGCCTGAAAGTCGTCCCTCAGGGTGTTGAAGAGGGAGGCAAGAAAGGCTTTTGTGATGGGAGCAGCCTCGTCATCCTGGCCTGGGGTGCTGACAGGCGTCTTAGGCAGCCGCGGGCCGTGGAGGGAGTTACGGTGGGGCAGGGAGGCGGGGAGGGGGAGGGGCGGGGTGGAGGGTGCTAAAAACAGGCATATGGATCATTGCAGGTAAGTACACAATTTAATTAATAAAACGAAATTCGTAGCGCACACAGCATTGCTTTTTGCCATGCAGTGCGCGCTACGAATTTCGTTTTATTAATTAAATTGTGTACTTACCTGCAATGATCCATATGCCTGTTTTTAGCACCCTCCACCCCGCCCCGCCTCCCTGCCCCACCGTAACTCCCTCCACGGCCCGCGGCTGGTCTTAGGGGATGATGGCACCTGGGCCTTCTCTCCTTTTGGAGCATTTTTGGGGAGCATATCGACAATGTTGCGGGATTCTTTGCGCCCCGTGTTAGCCATGTCGCCGGTGGTCTGTAATCGCTTAATGTCCTTGGGAAGGCTCTCCGGGAGGCTGCGGATAGCCCCCCGGCGATATCGGGGACAGGACTCGCTAGGCCCGCGAGCTCACGTCGATATCCGGGAACGTGCTGTGTCTGAGTCACTGGAGTGTCTTCGGATATTGCAACCCGTTCGGGAGGGCTGAGAGTCGGCCAGCGCAGATCCAGGTTCGCTGTGCCCTCGTAATATCAGTGAGCGGGTGTCCCCATGTCCGCGCCAAAGTCTAGGGTGCAGGTTTGCGGGGGCTCCCCACTCGGGTCGGCCGTGCTCTTCCTGTGTAGATCAGCCACTCCTGCAGCCGGCAAGCTGGGGCGGGTGCTGAGCCCGAGGGGGCAGCCGCCATTATGTTGCGTCCTCAGGGGTGCCCCGGTCCCCCCCGGGGGCCAGCCGTGGGAAAGAGTTCAACGGGCTCCGAATCCGGCTCGGGATCGGGCCCCAGCGTAAGCAGCGGCACCTGGATGTCCCTCAGGGCGGGCCACCGGTGGATAGGCAGCGATCACCCCGGTGTAGATATGGTGCAGTGGCCACCCCTTCTCGGCGGCGCAGTCGCAAGCGGCCGCCGGTGCACCCTCGCAGTAGGCCCGAAGCCCGGGCCTCGATTTTCAGGGCTTCACCCTAACGGTCGAGCAAGCCGGGGGTGCGTGCTCCTCACCTGCCGGTCTCGGGGTCAGTCACCAGGCGCATAGCGCACAGGGCCGTCCGGGCACTGCCGCGCAGCAACCCCGTCAGTCCTGGACCCCCGGTCGGCAGCCGGGGCCCCCTCTGGACCGAGGTCCGGATCTCCGTCTCTGCCTCCGTCTACCTCACTCGCTTCAGCGCAGGCCGATTCTCCAGGCGGCGGGACCAGCCGCCACACACCAGGCCGGGGGATCCGATGTCTTTCAGGAGAGCCCGCGACCACACCGGGCGAAGAAGCTGTAGCTCGGCGTCTTTCTCTTCGGGAACTAGGCCCCAAGCCGGGGGCTGGAGTGTCTCAGTAGCCCGCCCGGCCACCACCCGGCGCTGCTGCGATCGGTCTCGGCTGTACCTCGCAGCGGGAAGCCTGGGCCGTCTATCCGCTGTTCCGAGAGTGGAAGTGGAAGAATTGGCTTGGTAGTTTGGTCTGCCCTGTTCCCATGATGCACTGGGCCAGGGACAGACTAATTTGCATATAGCCAGGTTCTGAGCTGGGATGGGGCAGTGAGATAAATAACGGTGATGGATCAAGCCCTGATCTTTGGACTGGGTAAGAGTGGTCTGCTTAATTCAGACACTCTGTTCATCACCACCCCCTTTTCTGTATCGTTTTTGGCCACTATAGGTGTGGCAGGGTATACTCAGACATGAGTCCCTTTCTCACTGCTCCATCAGGATTCAAGCAAGCCGGGCCGAAGAGGCTGAAATGCCAGAAACCGGTCCCCGGTAGCTTGTCTCCTTTCTGGTGAAGAATTGGCTTGGTAGTTTGGTCTGCCCTGTTCCCATGATGCACTGGGCCAGGGACAGACTAATTTGCATATAGCCAGGTTCTGAGCTGGGATGGGGCAGTGAGATAAATAACGGTGATGGATCAAGCCCTGATCTTTGGACTGGGTAAGAGTGGTCTGCTTAATTCAGACACTCTGTTCATCACCACCCCCTTTTCTGTATCGTTTTTGGCCACTATAGGTGTGGCAGGGTATACTCAGACATGAGTCCCTTTCTCACTGCTCCATCAGGATTCAAGCAAGCCGGGCCGAAGAGGCTGAAATGCCAGAAACCGGTCCCCGGTAGCTTGTCTCCTTTCTGGTGAAGAATTGGCTTGGTAGTTTGGTCTGCCCTGTTCCCATGATGCACTGGGCCAGGGACAGACTAATTTGCATATAGCCAGGTTCTGAGCTGGGATGGGGCAGTGAGATAAATAACGGTGATGGATCAAGCCCTGATCTTTGGACTGGGTAAGAGTGGTCTGCTTAATTCAGACACTCTGTTCATCACCACCCCCTTTTCTGTATCGTTTTTGGCCACTATAGGTGTGGCAGGGTATACTCAGACATGAGTCCCTTTCTCACTGCTCCATCAGGATTCAAGCAAGCCGGGCCGAAGAGGCTGAAATGCCAGAAACCGGTCCCCGGTAGCTTGTCTCCTTTCTGGTGAAGAATTGGCTTGGTAGTTTGGTCTGCCCTGTTCCCATGATGCACTGGGCCAGGGACAGACTAATTTGCATATAGCCAGGTTCTGAGCTGGGATGGGGCAGTGAGATAAATAACGGTGATGGATCAAGCCCTGATCTTTGGACTGGGTAAGAGTGGTCTGCTTAATTCAGACACTCTGTTCATCACCACCCCCTTTTCTGTATCGTTTTTGGCCACTATAGGTGTGGCAGGGTATACTCAGACATGAGTCCCTTTCTCACTGCTCCATCAGGATTCAAGCAAGCCGGGCCGAAGAGGCTGAAATGCCAGAAACCGGTCCCCGGTAGCTTGTCTCCTTTCTGGTGAAGAATTGGCTTGGTAGTTTGGTCTGCCCTGTTCCCATGATGCACTGGGCCAGGGACAGACTAATTTGCATATAGCCAGGTTCTGAGCTGGGATGGGGCAGTGAGATAAATAACGGTGATGGATCAAGCCCTGATCTTTGGACTGGGTAAGAGTGGTCTGCTTAATTCAGACACTCTGTTCATCACCACCCCCTTTTCTGTATCGTTTTTGGCCACTATAGGTGTGGCAGGGTATACTCAGACATGAGTCCCTTTCTCACTGCTCCATCAGGATTCAAGCAAGCCGGGCCGAAGAGGCTGAAATGCCAGAAACCGGTCCCCGGTAGCTTGTCTCCTTTCTGGTGAAGAATTGGCTTGGTAGTTTGGTCTGCCCTGTTCCCATGATGCACTGGGCCAGGGACAGACTAATTTGCATATAGCCAGGTTCTGAGCTGGGATGGGGCAGTGAGATAAATAACGGTGATGGATCAAGCCCTGATCTTTGGACTGGGTAAGAGTGGTCTGCTTAATTCAGACACTCTGTTCATCACCACCCCCTTTTCTGTATCGTTTTTGGCCACTATAGGTGTGGCAGGGTATACTCAGACATGAGTCCCTTTCTCACTGCTCCATCAGGATTCAAGCAAGCCGGGCCGAAGAGGCTGAAATGCCAGAAACCGGTCCCCGGTAGCTTGTCTCCTTTCTGGTGAAGAATTGGCTTGGTAGTTTGGTCTGCCCTGTTCCCATGATGCACTGGGCCAGGGACAGACTAATTTGCATATAGCCAGGTTCTGAGCTGGGATGGGGCAGTGAGATAAATAACGGTGATGGATCAAGCCCTGATCTTTGGACTGGGTAAGAGTGGTCTGCTTAATTCAGACACTCTGTTCATCACCACCCCCTTTTCTGTATCGTTTTTGGCCACTATAGGTGTGGCAGGGTATACTCAGACATGAGTCCCTTTCTCACTGCTCCATCAGGATTCAAGCAAGCCGGGCCGAAGAGGCTGAAATGCCAGAAACCGGTCCCCGGTAGCTTGTCTCCTTTCTGGTGAAGAATTGGCTTGGTAGTTTGGTCTGCCCTGTTCCCATGATGCACTGGGCCAGGGACAGACTAATTTGCATATAGCCAGGTTCTGAGCTGGGATGGGGCAGTGAGATAAATAACGGTGATGGATCAAGCCCTGATCTTTGGACTGGGTAAGAGTGGTCTGCTTAATTCAGACACTCTGTTCATCACCACCCCCTTTTCTGTATCGTTTTTGGCCACTATAGGTGTGGCAGGGTATACTCAGACATGAGTCCCTTTCTCACTGCTCCATCAGGATTCAAGCAAGCCGGGCCGAAGAGGCTGAAATGCCAGAAACCGGTCCCCGGTAGCTTGTCTCCTTTCTGGTGAAGAATTGGCTTGGTAGTTTGGTCTGCCCTGTTCCCATGATGCACTGGGCCAGGGACAGACTAATTTGCATATAGCCAGGTTCTGAGCTGGGATGGGGCAGTGAGATAAATAACGGTGATGGATCAAGCCCTGATCTTTGGACTGGGTAAGAGTGGTCTGCTTAATTCAGACACTCTGTTCATCACCACCCCCTTTTCTGTATCGTTCCGAGAGTGGCGGCAGCCGCATGGGACCCGCCGCTCGTGCTGTACTGGACCACAGGGGTGTAGAAGTCACCCCAGTCTCCGAGCACACGTGGCTGCCATTTCGCTGTCTCACCCCGGCAAGAGCTCCCGCTGTACGCCCCACAGCTCCGGCGGGCGGCGCAGCTCAGATCATCGAGTGAAGAGCACCGGGGCAAGGTACCGTACCTTTTGGCCGTGAAATACGTGATTTAAGGGGTAGTGCACTCTATTAAAAAGGGCGATATGGGGTTCAGGGCCGGGGAGCCTCACAGGACACGTCTGGTCAGGCCGCCATCTTAGCCACGCCCCCTCGATAAGTCTATTTTAAACATTTGGAAACTATATAGGCAAACTTTTGTCTTTTTAGCCATAGCAGTAGCCAGATCCTTATTATTACAGAATTGGTGATCTCAAAAAGTCCCTACATTGGCCCAGTGGTTACTTAAGCGAGGGGGAGGTAAATACAGAGTCACAGGTCAGTTTACTAAGTAACATCCCCATCGAACTCAGCAACAAAATACAGATTCCAGTCTCTATAAGGGATGTGGAAGCACAGTCTGATTTGGCCCATAGAGACTTGAGATATGACAAGGCTGGTCACTATTTACTGTCCTGGAACATAGCAGGCCTTAGGAACAAGATAATTTCTCAGGACTGGCTAGATTTCATCGACAATTATGTCATAATAATTATGCAGGAAACCTGGGCAATGGAATCTTACCACCGCCTAGGCTACCTAAACGTTTCTATATCTGCGACCCAAACACAGAGGGGCAGGCCTATGGGGGGTCTGACCACTTGGGTCAAACAGGATGCCAGGTATACTACGGAGCATATAGACTCCAATTCGAAGGATATACTAATTGTGAAACTCTACTCGCCTGAGTCTGGAGAATTAATAATTTTTAATGTATATGCAAGGGGTAATCAGGGCAGTAAACCCTCTGAGACAGTTAAACTACTGGGTCAGTGCCTAAAACAATACAGAGGTAAGGCGAACATAATAATAGGAGGCCATTGGATCAATTCGACCTTGACCTTACAGAGGCAGAGGATGACAGCTGGCAAATCCCTTCGTTAAACATACCACCTATAAAGAAGTGGACCCAAGCGGCTATCCAGCTTAAATCCTTTAGTCTCGAACATGGGACAAGAGCAGTTAATTGTAGAACTAAAGGGGATAGGGATGGAAATTCAACTTTTAACAATGGCATTCGCTCAAGTAGGATTGACTATATTTTTGTTAATCTGGAATATTGGGCGGCTATCACTGATATGAACATTATTGATAGAATTGAGAGTGATCATAACCCTCTTAGCTTAGAGTTCCAGTTTCTCACAAATATGGGAGTCCCTGATACAAATACATCCAATGATATAGTCCTCGCAAATGATACTAGAAGGATAAAATGGTCGGAGTGCATGGATAACTGTCAATGCATCCCAGAAATGGAAGAAATGGTCATAAATGCAACCAGTGAGTTACAACGTTGCATGCTTACTAATGATTTTGAGACCAGGGTGGTCCATATTCATACAACTTTATTCTTAAATCTTGCTACATTTTTTACAAAGGAAAAAGGTAATCGTCCACGCAAAGGTAGAAAGAAACAAGAATCTTGGTATGATAAAAGATGTAGAACTGCATATAAATCTCTAGCAATGGCCGTGAGATCAAAGGACAGGCCCTCTATATGTGATGCGAGGCGACACTATAAAGTAACCCAGCAGGAGGCAAAAAAAGCTGGGATAACAAATACTGGGAAGAGTTATATGAGGCATGTAAGGCCAGAAACATGATAGGATTCTGGAACCTAGTGAAATGGGGTAAGGGATCAGGTAGAACACAGCCCGAAAACTCAGTTCCACCCGAAAGATGGATATCACATTTTAAATCCCAGTTTGCAAACACCGAACGGGTGAGTGGGGAATGTTTGGATCTCATAACTAAAAGTGTAGGAACTACCCCGCTAGTGTTCAGTCATAGTGAAGTGGAGCACGCTTTAAACACTATTCCGAGAGGAAGAGCCCCGGGTCCGGATAAAATTCCGGCAGATCTTTTTCTTCATTGCAGAGAGGTATGGGTGCCATACATAGAGTTGCTGGCGAACGCAATCTCCAAAGGCTCCCCGATTCCAGATGTCTGGAGGGGAGCCGAGATTATTCCAATTTTTAAAAAAGGGGATTGCGCAGACCCTGCAAACTATAAGCCTATTAGCCTAATTGCATGCATCCAGAAGGTAGTGGCAAGGTTGGTATTGCATAGGATCCAGGAATGGGTTGAAGATTCCAGGGTTATGTCAGCCCTACAGCCTGGCTTTCGACCCTTCACCAGTACTGTGGACCAAGTTTTTAGATTTTCAAATATTTACTGGAAGTGGGTTATCCTTGGGGGGGCACTCTTTACGCAGCATTTGTCGATTTGAAATCAGCCTTCGATTTAGTTCCACGTTCAAGGCTGTGGCAAGTGCTTTTTGACCAAGGTATGCCACAAGAACTTCTTGCATTCCTAATCAAATTCCACCAAGATAATTACGCACAGGTCAGGTGGGGTAACCAGGCCCAGGTCACTGATAAATTTAATTCCGAAAGGGGAGTCAGACAAGGGTGCGTTTTAGCACCAACTCTGTTTACATTATATATGAATAGGGTTATTGAATACTTTAAGGATGCCCATACAGATGCACCTAAACAAAATGGCATCCCAATACCCCTGTTAATGTTTGCAGACGACACCCTTTTAATTTCAAAAACACAGGAAGGGCTACAAAAAGCTATTGGTTGTTTTGAGGGCTTTTGTAAAGATCATGGCTTAATCATAAATGTGTCCAAAACTAAATTTATGGTTATGCACAGACATAAGAAAGTGAGGGGTACAGTTTTCATGAATGATGAGCTTTTAGAACAGACAGACAGTTTCAGCTACTTGGGCATTACTTTGGGATCAAGGCTGGAATGGAAGCCACATATGACCTACCTGACAGTGAAACATGCACAGTTAGCAGGTGTCCTTTTGAGAGAATTGAGATCATCAGCTACCCAACCATTAGCCCCAGCTTAAAAAATATATGACACGAAAGTCAGGGATTCGATGTTATATGGGGCAGAATTATGGGGGGTCACTGACGTTTCCGCTCTGTCTAATGCACAAAACAAATTTTTGCGGTGCATAACCAAACTTCCCAAATCAAAACCATTGTTACCCTTGTATATGGATTTGGGATGTCAGAAAATTAAGGACATAGCGAGTTTTCGTCCAATGGCTTACTGGAGGAGGCTTTGGGTTACGCCCGAACTAACACATTATGCTTCGGCACTTCTTGAAACCAGAAACATGGACACAGGGGGCAAAATACCATGGTTCAAACAGGTCAAGTCGCAATATAAAGCCCTGGGAATGGAGCAACATTGGGATAATCCATCGGAAAATACCTTCCCATCACGAAAGGCTCTTAAAGAGATGTATTGGACAAACATTACCCAAAGGGAATTTCAATCAAACACAGATGCATCATTAACCAGGGCTTTTCTGGAACTCAAACATATCCCTGAATATGAGCGATATTGGGACCTTATCAGCATCCCTAATGACAGAAAGCTATTTCACCAATATAGTGTAGGAACTCTCCCTATTAACAAATGGGGGTGGGAATTGCAAACACAACAGCGATGGACAGAATGTGGATCAATGTCACACATTCACCCCAGTCAAAAGATCTGGGCCCAAATCCATCGTTTTTCCACTCCACACCACCCTGGGTTAGACAATGGCGATATGCAAATCAGCGCTGACCCTGTGCCCCATGGGAACAGTCCAGTCCGAACTACAAAAGCCATGTCCTTCCCAGAACGGAAACAAGCATCCGAGGACTGGCCCGGTTTCGAGGTAACACCTCTCATCAGCCCGGCTAGCTTGAATCCAGTGGTGTGGAGTGCCTGGGACTCACGTCTGAGCATCCCCAGTACACTTAGAGTGGTAATTGCAAACACAACAGCGATGGACAGAATGTGGATCAATGTCACACATTCACCCCAGTCAAAAGATCTGGGCCCAAATCCATCGTTTTTCCACTCCACACCACCCTGGGTTAGACAATGGTGATATGCAAATCACCGCTGACCCTGTGCCCCATGGGAACAGTCCAGTCCAAACTACAAAAGCCATGTCCTTCCCAGAACGGAAACAAGCATCCGAGGACCGGCCCGGTTTCGAGGTAACACCTCTCATCAGCCCGGCTAGCTTGAATCCAGTGGTGTGGAGTGCCTGGGACTCACGTCTGAGCATCCCCAGTACACTTAGAGCGGTATTTGCAAACACAACAGCGATGGACAGAATGTGGATCAATGTCACACATTCACCCCAGTCAAAAGATCTGGGCCCAAATCCATCGTTTTTCCACTCCACACCACCCTGGGTTAGACAATGGCGATATGCAAATCAGCGCTGACCCTGTGCCCCATGGGAACAGTCCAGTCCGAACTACAAAAGCCATGTCCTTCCCAGAACGGAAACAAGCATCCGAGGACCGGCCCGGTTTCGAGGTAACACCTCTCATCAGCCCGGCTAGCTTGAATCCAGTGGTGTGGAGTGCCTGGGACTCACGTCTGAGCATCCCCAGTACACTTAGAGTGGTAATTGCAAACACAACAGCGATGGACAGAATGTGGATCAATGTCACACATTCAACCCAGTCAAAAGATCTGGGCCCAAATCCATCGTTTTTCCACTCCACACCACCCTGGGTTAGACAATGGCGATATGCAAATCAGCGCTGACCCTGTGCCCCATGGGAACAGTCCAGTCCGAACTACAAAAGCCATGTCCTTCCCAGAACGGAAACAAGCATCCGAGGACCGGCCCGGTTTCGAGGTAACACCTCTCATCAGCCCGGCTAGCTTGAATCCAGTGGTGTGGAGTGCCTGGGACTCCCGTCTGAGCATCCCCAGTACACTTAGAGCGGTAATTGCAAACACAACAGCGATGGACAGAATGTGGATCAATGTCACACATTCACCCCAGTCAAAAGATCTGGGCCCAAATCCATCGTTTTTCCACTCCACACCACCCTGGGTTAGACAATGGCGATATGCAAATCAGCGCTGACCCTGTGCCCCATGGGAACAGTCCAGTCCGAACTACAAAAGCCATGTCCTTCCCAGAACGGAAACAAGCATCCGAGGACCGGCCCGGTTTCGAGGTAACACCTCTCATCAGCCCGGCTAGCTTGAATCCAGTGGTGTGGAGTGCCTGGGACTCACGTCTGAGCATCCCCAGTACACTTAGAGCGGTAATTGCAAACACAACAGCGATGGACAGAATGTGGATCAATGTCAAACATTCACCCCAGTCAAAAGATCTGGGCCCAAATCCATCGTTTTTCCACTCCACACCACCCTGGGTTAGACAATGGCGATATGCAAATCAGCGCTGACCCTGTGCCCCATGGGAACAGTCCAGTCCGAACTACAAAAGCCATGTCCTTCCCAGAACGGAAACAAGCATCCGAGGACCGGCCCGGTTTCGAGGTAACACCTCTCATCAGCCCGGCTAGCTTGAATCCAGTGATGTGGAGTGCCTGGGACTCACGTCTGAGCATCCCCAGTACACTTAGAGCGGTAATTGCAAACACAACAGCGATGGACAGAATGTGGATCAATGTCACACATTCACCCCAGTCAAAAGATCTGGGCCCAAATCCATCGTTTTTCCACTCCACACCACCATGGGTTAGACAATGGCGATATGTAAATCAGCGCTGACCCTGTGCCCCATGGGAACAGTCCAGTCCGAACTACAAAAGCCATGTCCTTCCCAGAACGGAAACAAGCATCCGAGGACCGGCCCGGTTTCGAGGTAACACCTCTCATCAGCCCGGCTAGCTTGAATCCAGTGGTGTGGAGTGCCTGGGACTCACGTCTGAGCATCCCCCGTACACTTAGAGCGGTAATTGCAAACACAACAGCGATGGACAGAATGTGGATCAATGTCACACATTCACCCCAGTCAAAAGATCTGGGCCCAAATCCATCGTTTTTCCACTCCACACCACCCTGGGTTAGACAATGGCGATATGCAAATCAGCGCTGACCCTGTGCCCCATGGGAACAGTCCAGTCCGAACTACAAAAGCCATGTCCTTCCCAGAACGGAAACAAGCATCCGAGGACCGGCCCGGTTTCGAGGTAACACCTCTCATCAGCCCGGCTAGCTTGAATCCAGTGGTGTGGAGTGCCTGGGACTCACATCTGAGCATCCCCAGTACACTTAGAGCGGTAATTGCAAACACAACAGCGATGGACAGAATGTGGATCAATGTCACACATTCACCCCAGTCAAAAGATCTGGGCCCAAATCCATCGTTTTTCCACTCCACACCACCCTGGGTTAGACAATGGCGATATGCAAATCAGCGCTGACCCTGTGCCCCATGGGAACAGTCCAGTCCGAACTACAAAAGCCATGTCCTTCCCAGAACGGAAACAAGCATCCGAGGACCGGCCCGGTTTCGAGGTAACACCTCTCATCAGCCCGGCTAGCTTGAATCCAGTGGTGTGGAGTGCCTGGGACTCACGTCTGAGCATCCCCAGTACACTTAGAGCGGTAATTGCAAACACAACAGCGATGGACAGAATGTGGATCAATGTCACACATTCACCCCAGTCAAAAGATCTGGGCCCAAATCCATCGTTTTTCCACTCCACACCACCCTGGGTTAGACAATGGCGATATGCAAATCAGCGCTGACCCTGTGCCCCAAGGGAACAGTCCAGTCCGAACTACAAAAGCCATGTCCTTCCCAGAACGGAAACAAGCATCCGAGGACCGGCCCGGTTTCGAGGTAACACCTCTCATCAGCCCGGCTAGCTTGAATCCAGTGGTGTGGAGTGCCTGGGACTCACGTCTGAGCATCCCCAGTACACTTAGAGCGGTAATTGCAAACACAACAGCGATGGACAGAATGTGGATCAATGTCACACTTTCACCCCAGTCAAAAGATCTGGGCCCAAATCCATCGTTTTTCCACTCCACACCACCCTGGGTTAGACAATGGCGATATGCAAATCAGCGCTGACCCTGTGCCCCATGGGAACAGTCCAGTCCGAACTACAAAAGCCATGTCCTTCCCAGAACGGAAACAAGCATCCGAGGACCGGCCCGGTTTCGAGGTAACACCTCTCATCAGCCCGGCTAGCTTGAATCCAGTGGTGTGGAGTGCCTGGGACTCACGTCTGAGCATCCCCAGTACACTTAGAGCGGTAATTGCAAACACAACAGCGATGGACAGAATGTGGATCAATGTCACACATTCACCCCAGTCAAAAGATCTGGGCCCAAATCCATCGTTTTTCCACTCCACACCACCCTGCGTTAGACAATGGCGATATGCAAATCAGCGCTGACCCTGCGCCCCATGGGAACAGTCCAATCCGAACTACAAAAGCCATGTCCTTCCCAGAACGGAAACAAGCATCCGAGGACCGGCCCGGTTTCGAGGTAACACCTCTCATCAGCCCGGCTAGCTTGAATCCAGTGGTGTGGAGTGCCTGGGACTCACGTCTGAGCATCCACAGTACACTTAGAGCGGTAATTGCAAACACAACAGCGATGGACAGAATGTGGATCAATGTCACACATTCACCCCAGTCAAAAGATCTGGGCCCAAATCCATCGTTTTTCCACTCCACACCACCCTGGGTTAGACAATGGCGATATGCAAATCAGCGCTGACCCTGTGCCCCATGGGAACAGTCCAGTCCGAACTACAAAAGCCATGTCCTTCCCAGAACGGAAACAAGCATCCAAGGACCGGCCCGGTTTCGAGGTAACACCTCTCATCAGCCCGGCTAGCTTGAATCCAGTGGTGTGGAGTGCCTGGGACTCACGTCTGAGCATCCCCAGTACACTTAGAGCGGTAATTGCAAACACAACAGCGATGGACAGAATGTGGATCAATGTCACACATTCACCCCAGTCAAAAGATCTGGGCCCAAATCCACCGTTTTTCCACTCCACACCACCCTGGGTTAGACAATGGCGATATGCAAATCAGCGCTGACCCTGTGCCCCATGGGAACGGTCCAGTCCGAACTACAAAAGCCATGTCCTTCCCAGAACGGAAACAAGCAGCCGGTGTGTGAGTAGTGTCCGACCCCACCCCCATTTGTAACTTTAAAGCTCCCTTGAGCAGTGGGCTGACGAGCCTGGGATCCCGCACCTACGCGCCTGAGTGGTACTATACCTGGCAGATATTGGCAGCCATCGGCAACCCCAGTACACGGCCTATCCCTGCTGATGAGGGGTAATACCCCGAAACACGTGTCCAGGGATGGCGAAGACAGCAAAGATAGCAGAAGATCGAAAGATGATGCATCGCGAACACTTTACTACATTGACCAGAGTCCTTAGGGGCGACACCGCCGGTATGTGAGTAGTGTGCGACCCCACCCCCATTTGTAACTTTAAAGCTCCCTTGAGCAGCGGGCTGACGAGCCTGGGATCCCGCACCTACGCGCCTGAGTGGTACTATACCTGGCAGATATTGGCAGCCATCGGCAACCCCAGTACACGGCCTATCCCTGCTGATGAGGGGTAATACCCCGAAACACGTGTTCAGGGATGGCGAAGACAGCGAAGATAGCAGAAGATCGAAAGATGATGCATCGCGAACACTTTACTACATTGACCAGAGTCCTTAGGGGCGACACCGCCGGTGTGTGAGTAGTGTGCGACCCCACCCCCATTTGTAACTTTAAAGCTCCCTTGAGCAGCGGGCTGACGAGCCTGGGATCCCGGACCTACGCGCCTGAGTGGTACTATACCTGGCAGATATTGGCAGCCATCGGCAACCCCAGTACACGGCCTATCCCTGCTGATGAGGGGTAATACCCCGAAACACGTGCCCAGGGATGGCGAAGACAGCGAAGATAGCAGAAGATCGAAAGATGATGCATCGCGAACACTTTACTACATTGACCTGAGTCCTTAGGGGCGACACCGCCGGTGTGTGAGTAGTGTGCGACCCCACCCCCATTTGTAACTTTAAAGCTCCCTTGAGCAGCGGGCTGACGAGCCTGGGATCCCGCACCTACGCGCCTGAGTGGTACTATACCTGGCAGATATTGGCAGCCATCGGCAACCCCAGTACACGGCCTATCCCTGCTGATGAGGGGTAATACCCCGAAACACCTGTCCAGGGATGGCGAAGACAGCGAAGATAGCAGAAGATCGAAAGATGATGCATCGCGAACACTTTACTACATTGACCAGAGTCCTTAGGGACGACACCGCCGGTGTGTGAGTAGTGTGCGACCCCACCCCCATTTGTAACTTTAAAGCTCCCTTGAGCAGCAGGCTGACGAGCCTGGGATCCCGCACCTACGCGCCTGAGTGGTACTATACCTGGCAGATATTGGCAGCCATCGGCAACCCCAGTACACGGCCTATCCCTGCTGATGAGGGGTAATACCCCGAAACACGTGTTCAGGGATGGCGAAGACAGCGAAGATAGCAGAAGATCGAAAGATGATGCATCGCGAACACTTTACTACATTGACCAGAGTCCTTAGGGGCGACACCGCCGGTGTGTGAGTAGTGTGCGACCCCACCCCCATTTGTAACTTTAAAGCTCCCTTGAGCAGCGGGCTGACGAGCCTGGGATCCCGCACCTACGCGCCTGAGTGGTACTATACCTGGCAGATATTGGCAGCCATCGGCAACCCCAGTACACGGCCTATCCCTGCTGATGAGGGGTAATACCCCGAAACACGTGTCCAGGGATGGCGAAGACAGCGAAGATAGCAGAAGATGCGAAAGATGATGCATCGCGAACACTTTACTACATTGACCTGAGTCCTTAGGGGCGACACCGCTGGTGTGTGAGTAGTGTGCGACCCCACCCCCATTTGTAACTTTAAAGCTCCCTTGAGCAGCGGGCTGACGAGCCTGGGATCCCGCACCTACGCGCCTGAGTGGTACTATACCTGCCAGATATTGGCAGCCATCGGCAACCCCAGTAGACGGCCTATCCCTGCTGATGAGGGGTAATACCCCGAAACACGTGTCCAGGGATGGCGAAGACAGCGAAGATAGCAGAAGATCGAAAGATGATGCATCGCGAACACTTTACTACATTGACCAGAGTCCTTAGGGGCGACACCGCCGGTGTGTGAGTAGTGTGCGACCCCACCCCCATTTGTAACTTTAAAGCTCCCTTGAGCAGCGGGCTGACGAGCCTGGGATCCCGCACCTACGCGCCTGAGTGGTACTATACCTGGCAGATATTGGCAGCCATCGGCAACCCCAGTACACGGCCTATCCCTGCTGATGAGGGGTAATACCCCGAAACACGTGTCCAGGGATGGCGAAGACAGCGAAGATAGCAGAAGATCGAAAGATGATGCATCGCGAACACTTTACTACATTGACCAGAGTCCTTAGGGGCGACACCGCCGGTGTGTGAGTAGTGTGCGACCCCACCCCCATTTGTAACTTTAAAGCTCCCTTGAGCAGCGGGCTGACGAGCCTGGGATCCCGCACCTACGCGCCTGAGTGGTACTATACCTGGCAGATATTGGCAGCCATCGGCAACCCCAGTGTGGAAAAGTAAATTTTGTCATGTTCTGTGTCCCTACGTGTCATCCATCATATGTTATGTGTGCATGACCAATATGCATATGTATTCCCCATGTCCGATTAATGACGCAATTATAGTTGTGTCCACCTCTGGTATGCCAGTTTCCAGTCCTCGTGAATACTACGAATATCAGGCTTATGTAAAGTAATGTTGCCACGCTTCTCAGTGTGCACGTTATTTCATTATAAAGTCCCCGTTTCCAGGCCTCAACAGGGCCCGGACATCAGATTCAGCTCCTGTCTCCTGAGTCTCGCTGAGGAGTGATCCAGCCCCCACCTGTATCCTCGACCTTTCACTTACTTCCTGCCTCGCAGTGCCCGGTGCAGCCTGGCTCTGCCTCTGAGTCTGCCAAGACTATGTTATGATTCCAGCTATCAGTTTAGTCCTCCTTCTCTGCATTCCTAAACTACTGAACTGCATCAATAGTTTCCGTCATTGTCTAGCCTATGCGGCTCCATGTTAAGAGAAATACTGTATTTAATGGTCATTTAATACTCTTCATCACGCACTACATGTAGAATAAATGCATGCTCTAGTCTTAGAGTCAATTAGCTTTTCCCCTCATGACTTCTAGTTTATATCAACATGTTCCCTAAACATCAGATACTAGATAGGGTTTAGGTACATGTCGCTCCGACCCTCCAGACTTTAGTCTCTGCTCCTAGCACAGAGTTCATAGCCCCCAGCTTCTCCTCGTAACACGTCATTACCAGTTTGCGCGCACCACCAGGTTAGAGGTCCCGGCTCCTTAGGTAGCCCCCTCCAATGTTTCCGCCCATTTCATGACATATTCTATTACGTTTGCATCACATGTCTATGTATACGCCCTGTTACACCTCCTTTGTACCGTTATCTTTCGCGACTGCTACGCGTCACGCCTTCTGCTCCACCCACTGCTACGCCTACTGCAATGTAATGCAATGTAATGTTATGTGTTCGCGCTATGTATATATGCTCGTGTATTGTTATTAAAAGGCAGCGCGCTCATCCCAGACCCAGCCCCAGCAGCTGCTGGGCCCTGTCATCCTATTCCTATGCAGGTTGTCCTGTCCCTGTCCTTATGCTGTATTAAACCTGCAAAACTCCTACTACCTCGAATCTTGACTCTTATTTATTGAGCTATCTGTTATGATATATGTCTAGTCAAAAATAGGGTATTATTTATTTATTTACCACATAATGGCGCCCGAATAGGGACTTGCCCTTTCCCCACGCGTCGGTGAAGCCACGCCGACCCCCTGACCCTCTGCAGTCGTGACGGAACTCTTCTGTGCAGTGGCAGATATTTCTGCTCAAGTATCCCTCAGGCCCACGGAGGAGACGGAGGAGGCGGTCCAGCATCCAGACGAGACGGTGGAGGAACGCGGCGAGTCCCGACCAGAGCCCAAGCCAAGAGTCCAAGGTCCGAGGTATCCGGAGGTCCACCCGTAACTGAAGTCCGAAGTCCGAAGTTCGTCGTCCGTCGTCGTAGCAGTCCAGTCCAGTCTGAGGCCTTCCGTTCTTGCTGCCCGGTGAGTACCGTTACTGGGGTGGTATCTAGACAGGGTCAATTTAATTGACTCTGGTCTGTGGGTTGGTGGTACACAGTCCCACAAACGAAGTGTTCACTTCGGTGGATGCGGGTCCTGACGTGTCTCTTTATGAGACCGGTAAGTTTCGTACTGTTTCAGCAGTGCATCTAGTTTCTGTTCTAGTCAGTTTCTGTTCTCGAGAAAATTCACGTGTTCTGTTCTCAGTATTTCCAGGTAGTATTCTGTCCGAACTGTTATTTTAAATGTTTTTCATGTATTCTAATGTCGTGGTATGAATGGGAAATAAGTATCGTGTTTATTGTGTATTGTATTGTGTCTAGATTACAGTTCAGTCATGCCTATATTTTCCAAGTTACGTCAGTTAAAGACTAGAAAGGGTCTGCTGGAAGCAGCAGTTCCCGTCCCGCCCAGGGACAGTCCAGGTCACTTTATGTATCAGAAACATGGCATAAGTGCCATATTGTATCTAGATTTATGGGTAGAGTATACCAAACAGTTAGAAGAAAAGTATAGATGGCCCGTATCGGGTACATGGGATGCCGAATGCATCATGCGAGTAGAAGAAGCATTATGGAAAAAGAAAGCCAGACAGTCGCAAAAAGATGCCATCGAGTTATGGCGCAAAGAAGCTCATAAAAGAACCGAAAGAGAAATCAGAAAGTCAGAACTAAGTAGAGAATCCCAAGAACGAGCCCAAGAAAGAGAATTAATCGAGATAGGTGAACGAGTTAGAACTGAGCAATCAGACAGACAGAGAAATGCCCTCATTAAGGGTATGTATCCTCTTCTTGCTGAGGGCTTGCCAAAAGCGACCCCAGAGGCATCCAGTAATTTTCCGCCACCATTAGTTCCGACCAAACTACGTCACAAACCGACCGCAGCTGATATTTTTATTTCGTCCTATCTGGACGACACAGTCCCCGAATATGCAAATCCTGTTCGCGCTCCGCCAGCCCCTGTAAATCAGGTAATTCCTGCTCCCCCAGATACCGGGGTGCCCTTAACAGCCCCCCCCGGGTCAGCCCGCCATACAAGTCCAGCCCACGTTACAATTACCGACCCTGCCAGGACGAAAAGCATCAGTTGATGATTCTAGTTTAGGGGCCGCAGGAGGAGGTCTTCCTCAAACCCCGCCGCCATACAAGCGTTTATCAGTACTCGAATTACATGCTCAAGCATCACAGCGTACTCCCAAGAGTAATAAGTCTGTTGCAGAAATCAGGCAAACCCTTGGCGAATGTGTCTATGACCCAGTTCCAGGCGAGTTTAATATGGTTTTATATTCCGTACGCGTAAGGAGAGTGACCGAGTATCTAGTCACCCTGCCGAATATGAAAGAAGATCTAGACAGGATATATCGTTTCATCCGTACAGGGGATGACCCACAAAGTATTAGTGATGCCATGTCTCAAAGGAAAGCCGAGATTCAGCGCATGATATTAAAGTTCTTAATTAACTGTCTAATAAGAGAACAGGATTACCCGTCTAAAGACCCGGAAGAAATGAAAACTCTAACAAAGTGGAGTGATAATATAGCCGAAGGAAAGCACAATACCATTGGTGCCATGGAAAGTATGTACAAGAAAATTCGTAGAGAGATAATAAAGATACACGAACAGCGTAAAGCAGCACAAGTAAGCGAGAAAGAAAGTACCTCTGATCCTGAAGAGGAAGACGATGAGAATACTGCCAGAATAGCGTATGTAGGAAAACCCAGATTTCCAGATCGCCATTTACGTCTAGAACCCAAGTCTACTTTCCATCATCCAGCACCAGAACAAGGTTCCCTAGAACAAGTATTTCAAGCTACCGATCACATTCTGAAATCACGAATCGGTTATAGTGAGTTAAGTACCATGCATGAACAAGAAATAGTTCGGTCAGCAGTCAGATGGATTACTGATTCTACCACTTTTCCAGACGAAATAGTGGCACAAATGTTTCTGAAAATGCCCCCAGCCGAGCAGCGACTGGTGGGTATGTATATGATTCAGCACCTCATTACTCTGTATGAGGGTCAACATTCTGATCCAGGCCCGTTACATGATATCCTGAACGAGTTACTCCAGTACAAATGGAGAGGTCTAGGTACCGATTTAATTAGTGTCATTCTAGAACAGCGCCACAAATATAGAACGTTTCTGAAACCGCATTTTGTTCATGTTTCACCCCCAGAAAGTAAATCATTCTACATAGACAGACAGAATCCGTTACGAGAAGTCCACCCAGTCAGAGGAACGGGTGGCGAAATGCAACGAGTGTTTGTATATACTCCAATCACAAAGATGGAACTTCTCGAGATGAAGAAATTAATTCCCTGTCATGATAAAGATCCAGCAGGGTTCCATAGAGAATTAAAAGACATGCTCCGTATGGGAGAATACACTTACCCAGATATCATTAAAATGTTAAAGGTTCTGTTGCCCGCAGGGGTGTATGAAAAGCTAAAAGAAAAAGAATGGGAGGTGGGAGAGAAAAAGATAGATTGGGCAGTCCTAGAAGCAGAAGATAAGATACGTGTACCAGGTACTGGTCTAGGAGAGAAATGTAAAGAATTACCAGAATTATTGATTCAAGTTTTACCCAGATTATTAACAACGAGAAAAGAAGACTGGGATGCAATCTCAGCCTGTAAACAGAAACAAGATGAAGATATTAGTGATTTTTATTCGAGGTTTGAAAAGTGCTTTAGTATCAACAGTGGTCTCAAGACAAGTAGTGAGTCATACCCTCACCTTTTCGTTACCAAATTAGTCGAGAATTCAAGTCCACCAATTAAAAACCGAGTTTTGAAAGTCGAAAGCACCTGGCAAGCAAATACTCCGTCCCAGATGCTCCAGATGCTCCAGTATCACCAGAATAGAATCAGGGAAGAACAAGAACACGAGAGAAAACGTATGAAAGACACGAAAATGAAAGTGCTAGTTGCACAATCTGTTCCTCAAGACAGTCAGAAGAGGGGTCCGAATCAAGCCAGTCATCCTGCAGCTCCCGTTAAAGGGAACTGCAATTATTGTAAACAGCCAGGTCATTTTATAAATGAGTGTGCAGTTCTGAAACATAACATAGCTACTGGTAAGACTAAAGAAAGACCACGTCCGCCTAGACAAGAACAAGTTTCACAGACTCCTCAGTCACAGAATGCACCACAGACAGTTACAGCACCGCAGCCTATTGCTGCAACACAGCATGTTACACAGCAGATGTACCAGTATGCACAGTCTGAGTATCCAGAGTACCAGCCATATTCATGAAACAGCCTAGAGAGGGAGGTAGGCTTGCCTCTCATCGAGATACCTGTAGATCAAGAAGGTCCCTATGTTCACAGTCAAGTATTAGGGAAAGACAGAAAGTTTTTGATTGATACAGGGGCAAGTAGGACCACAATTAGTCATGCCGAAGTTCCAGGGGCTCCGCTCTCAGGCTCAAGAAATGTTTCCCTTGGATTTTCAGGAAAGCCTATCGTTAATGAGATCTCAAAGCCAGTCACTCTAGAAGTAGGTCCATTGTCCCGCACTACTGATCTGTTACTTACTAAGTCATGTCCAGAAAATCTATTAGGCATTAAAACACTGAAAGAGTTAGGTGCCGTTATATGTTGTTCCCCAGAGGGAATACGTCTGTTCCTACGTGACTTTAAGGGTCACTATGTATTACGAGATTTTGATTCAAGACTGTCTGAAGTTCCGCAGCATTTATGGGCGCAAGGTCCAACTGATGTAGGTTACATGCAAATCACACCCCATCGGGTGACCCTGAAACCAGGTGTAGTGTTACCACGAATCAGGCAGTATAGATTGCCACCTGAGGCTGTAGCAGCCTTATCCAAAATTATAGACGAGCTCATGGCTCAAGGAGTAGTTGTAGAAACTGACTCCAATGTATGTAACTCTCCGATCATTCCAGTCATGAAACGTACTGATCCAAATGCACCCCCAGTATATCGATTAGTGATTGATTTACGAGAACTTAACAAATGTATTATTCCGCAGTACCCAGTTGTCCCAGATATCTCTTCCCTATTGACAGCCATTGATTCCGAAGCCACGTTCTTCACTGTAATCGACCTCAAGAACGCATTTTTTAGTGTTCCGATTCATCCAGACAGCCAGTTTCTTTTCGGATTTTGTTTAAATGGAAGGAGCTATATGTTCACACGCGCTCCTCAAGGTTTCACAGAAAGTCCTAGTATTTACAGTCAAGCACTCAAGAGACAACTAGACAACATTCACATGCCAACTGACACTGCCCTGCTCCAGTATGTCGATGACCTATTGATCACAGCCCGTTCTGAACGTGACTGCGAGCGAGCGTCACTGACGGTTCTGTATTTCCTAGCCGAGATGGGGCACAAGGTGTCCCCTTCGAAGCTTCAATTCTGTGTCCAGCAAGTGGTCTACTTAGGACACTTACTGTCCAAGAGGGGTAGGCAGTTGACACCAGACCGTATCCAGTTGATAGCGAGTCTTCCTCAGCCCAGAACCCAGAAGGAGGTACGTGCCTTTATCGGCCTTACTTCTTATTGCAGACAATGGATTCCCCAGTATGCATTTCTAGCCAAGCCACTGATACAGTTAACGACACAGGAGGCAGCCGTATCGACTGTCCTCCCTTGGACATCTGAACATACACTTAGTTTCAACGAGTTAAAGAAAGCTTTATGTCAAGCTCCAGTTCTAGCGACACCGAACTACAGTAAGCCTTTTACACTTTTCGTTACTGAACGTGAAGGTACAGCATTATCTGTTCTCACACAAGATCAAGCAGGACAATACAAGCCCTGTGCTTATTTTTCGAGCACATTAGATCCTGTAGCCCAGGCTTTGCCTGCGTGCCTCAAGTCAGTTGCAGCCACAGCACTAGCTATCAGACAAAGTGATTCCATAGTTCTAGGACATACCTTGACAGTACACGTTCCACACTCCGTGGAAGTTCTTTTAAACCGAACACAAACACAGCACTTGACAATTGCACGCTTAACAGGTTATGAATTGACACTGTTCCAGC
Organism: Lissotriton helveticus; assembly: GCF_964261635.1. Lineage (NCBI taxonomy): Eukaryota > Metazoa > Chordata > Amphibia > Caudata > Salamandridae > Lissotriton > Lissotriton helveticus. The sequence goes on from NC_136065.1 coordinate 708,788,355, forward strand.
CACACATAGAAATTAGACGCTGCAACATCCTGAATCCTGCTACACTATTACCATCAGTTAGTTCAAATTCTGCCACACACGACTGTGTGGAAGTAGTCAACATTACGACAAAGCCAAGACAAGACCTGACAGACATTCCGTTACCAGATCCTGACCTGACACTTTATGTGGATGGTTCATGTATGAGAACTAGTACAGGAGAACTAGTCGCCGCGTATGCAGTGACTACTGACACTGAAGTTATTAAGACACACCGTATTGATACCCTGTCCGCTCAAGCAGCAGAGCTAGTTGCTCTGACATAAGCCTGTATACACGCCAAGAACCTGAAAGTTAATGTTTACACAGATTCACGCTACGCATTCGGAGTTGTACACGACTTTGGAGTGCTCTGGCAGGAGAGAGGTTTCATGACTTCTCATGGAACCAAGATTCAGCATGGTCTCCTTATTCAAGCTCTGTTAGATGCCATACACTTACCGACATCTATTGCTATCATGAAGTGCAAAGCACATACGAAAGTTACTGACATTATTTCTCAAGGTAATGATCTAGCAGATCGCACAGCCAAGCTTACAGCACAGGCTCTAGACAGTCCAGTTACCATGGCACACACTCCAGATCCGACTACATGTATGACAGTTAAGGACCCTACACAAGATGTCATAGATATCCAGTTACATGCTACTCCCGATGAAATCAAGAAATGGTCTGAACAAGGAGGGGTCCAGACAGATCAGGGATGGTTAACAAAGGGTAGGACCGCATGGTTTCTCCCCGACTCTATGGTTCAAGTCATCATTAATACCGCACATAGTCCAGCACATTTAGGAGAAAAAGCTATGTTAGACAGTATCCAGAACATTTGGTTCAACAAGCATTTACGAGCTGCAGCCAAGCAGAAAGTCCGTACCTGTATGATATGTTGTCAGTTTAATCCAGGTAAAAGTGTCCCGGTGGAACAAGGTGGTTTCCAGCCTCCTGACCACCCTTTTGAGGTCCTCCAGATGGATTATATTCAGATGGAGCGATGTCGAGGTTTCAAGTATGTCCTTGTAGTTGTATGCGCTTTGTCCAGATGGACAGAAGCATATCCAGTCCCAGATTACACAGCCGCGACCACTGCCAAACAGTTGGTTCGTGAATTCTTCCCTCGTTATGGACTCCCTAGAGTCGTATATTCTGATAACGGTCAGCCATTCTCATCTGAACTGATGAAGCACGTTTCCCTGTTGTTAGGGTACCAGTGGAAGTTTCATTGTGTACGCCATCCTGAAGCAGCCGGTCTAGTCGAGAGACATAATCAGACTCTGAAAATCCGAATTGCTAAAATATGTAAAGATAAGGGTGTGGACTGGCTAGTAGCTCTGCCAGTTGCTTTGTTTTATATGCGCATGGTCGCACATTCCAGATCAGGTCTGTCCCCGTATGAGGTCGTTTTCGGCCGCCCCCCTAACATGTGGGGTACTCCTAGACCCCGAAGTATTACTGATGTTTCATGTAATATGCTGACAGATTACCTAGCTTCCTTGATGTCTGCCCTCAACTCATGTCGTTCACAGGTTGCCGCCGCATTTCCAGACAATACCGAGGTGGCACCGCATGAGATTGTTCCAGGTTCGATGGTGCTCGTCCGGAACTTTGACAGATCAAGTCCGCTGGAGCCACGTTGGAAGGAGCCCCGTCAGGTCCTCCTCACCACCCGTACAGCCGTGAAATTGGAAGGACGCCGCGGCTGGGTGCACCTTTCGCACGTCAAGAAATTCTACGGATTAAAGCCGGTCTTTAAAAACATTTCCCAGGATATCAAGACTTGTCAAAACATTGTTCCTAAGGACTGTCCCGCAAAAGACATTGATACAACCCCTCCATTGGTAGAGAAAACTCCGCAGCAGGAGTATAAGCAAAAACTCCGGTCTAGTAAAATAAGTCAGTCAGTTTGATTGTATAAGTCCTCCCCTAGGTGAAACGGTTAGACTGTTTCTGACATGTATAAAATAGACCCCCATAGTGAGAGAGTTAGTCAAAACTCAAACCGATGTATCGTTTTTCTGAGTTTCATATTATTTATCAGCATAATGATTTCCTGCACTAGTTACGCATTTTTCCTGTGTTTTCCAGTTCCTCATGTAAATAAGCATTCTAATGTTACAGTAGAGCACACGTTTAGTGATCTGCCTCCTCACGAATATTCATACCGCCTCGCTATGCGTAACAATACCTTCATCCGTATGTTGCATTATTCACACCAGACCAGCAATGCCACTAATTGTTGGGTGTGTGGTCGACTCCCCCCTTTCCAGACGTCGAAGGGAGTTCTGCCACTCTTTCCTTATCCTTTTTCACATAATGGTTCGTGTGGAGCATGGTCCACGTTAACGTCCTCCTTAACAGATATGTCTTTTCTTAACAGCACATGTTTCCCAGACAAGCAAGGTTTCCCCCACAGAACAGGTTTAGATCTAGAAAATGAAGTGTATAATTTAGGTAACTATTCGTCGAATTTCATGGTCCTGAATGTTCAGTCTGATACTACTCCAGACTCACCTGCTATTTCAGTATTACCAGTCAAAGGCGAATTATGTGTCCGAAATCATGGTTCTGTACACGTAGGACATAGTGATTGTACTACTATTATCCAGTATAGTGACAGTGGGAAATCTATTTTTAAAGCTTCACGTCATTCTTATTTTGTTTGTGGTCAAACTGCATATGTTCGTCTGCCCCTCGATTGGGAGGGAACCTGTTACATTGCCTTCCTACTGCCACCTGTTTTTCTAGCCCCACCTGACTACCATAGGAATTCCTACCTAGTACATACCAGACACAAGAGAAACCTCCCGATTGTCGATTATACTGAAACTGCTGCAGAGCAATTCATTGATATTGATAAAGGTGTGTTCCCTTATTTAGGTACAGTCGTAAATAGTAAGCTAATCCGTAGGTTAACAAGAACCCTTGAAGCAGTAGTAGATGAGACTGCCTCCGCTCTAGGTAACTTAACCGAAGAGCAATCCTTTATGAGAATCGTTGTGGTCCAGAATCGTCTCGTCCTTGACGTCATACTGGCCGATAGGGGCGGGGCCTGTAGACTTATCGGATCTAGTTGCTGCATTTTCATTCCAAATAACGCGCCGTCTGTTTATTCAGCTATAACCAGACTTCATAAAATAGCCCATCTATTACACCAAGATCCAGGCACCTGGACATGGTCCGGTTGGTTCTGGAATATAATTTCCGCCTGGGGATGGAAAGTCCTGTCCCTTCTAGGTATAGCAGTAGCGATCATATTCAGCTGCTGCCTCTGTATACAATGTGGCCCTGCGATTTGCGGCATGTGTGCTACCTCTTGTATTCCTAGTCCCAAGCCCCGTTCTAAATCTCGTTCCAAGACAATTCGAGATGAACAAATGGTACTGTATGAAATGATAGATGGTATCATGAATATTGATGTTTCCTGATGGAAACGTAGTGACAAGGAGGGAATGTGGAAAAGTAAATTTTGTCATGTTCTGTGTCCCTACGTGTCATCCATCATATGTTATGTGTGCATGACCAATATGCATATGTATTCCCCATGTCCGATTAATGACGCAATTATAGTTGTGTCCACCTCTGGTATGCCAGTTTCCAGTCCTCGTGAATACTACGAATATCAGGCTTATGTAAAGTAATGTTGCCACGCTTCTCAGTGTGCACGTTATTTCATTATAAAGTCCCCGTTTCCAGGCCTCAACAGGGCCCGGACATCAGATTCAGCTCCTGTCTCCTGAGTCTCGCTGAGGAGTGATCCAGCCCCCACCTGTATCCTCGACCTTTCACTTACTTCCTGCCTCGCAGTGCCCGGTGCAGCCTGGCTCTGCCTCTGAGTCTGCCAAGACTATGTTATGATTCCAGCTATCAGTTTAGTCCTCCTTCTCTGCATTCCTAAACTACTGAACTGCATCAATAGTTTCCGTCATTGTCTAGCCTATGCGGCTCCATGTTAAGAGAAATACTGTATTTAATGGTCATTTAATACTCTTCATCACGCACTACATGTAGAATAAATGCATGCTCTAGTCTTAGAGTCAATTAGCTTTTCCCCTCATGACTTCTAGTTTATATCAACATGTTCCCTAAACATCAGATACTAGATAGGGTTTAGGTACATGTCGCTCCGACCCTCCAGACTTTAGTCTCTGCTCCTAGCACAGAGTTCATAGCCCCCAGCTTCTCCTCGTAACACGTCATTACCAGTTTGCGCGCACCACCAGGTTAGAGGTCCCGGCTCCTTAGGTAGCCCCCTCCAATGTTTCCGCCCATTTCATGACATATTCTATTACGTTTGCATCACATGTCTATGTATACGCCCTGTTACACCTCCTTTGTACCGTTATCTTTCGCGACTGCTACGCGTCACGCCTTCTGCTCCACCCACTGCTACGCCTACTGCAATGTAATGCAATGTAATGTTATGTGTTCGCGCTATGTATATATGCTCGTGTATTGTTATTAAAAGGCAGCGCGCTCATCCCAGACCCAGCCCCAGCAGCTGCTGGGCCCTGTCATCCTATTCCTATGCAGGTTGTCCTGTCCCTGTCCTTATGCTGTATTAAACCTGCAAAACTCCTACTACCTCGAATCTTGACTCTTATTTATTGAGCTATCTGTTATGATATATGTCTAGTCAAAAATAGGGTATTATTTATTTATTTACCACACCAGTACACGGCCTATCCCTGCTGATGAGGGGTAATACCCCGAAACACGTGTCCAGGGATGGCGAAGACAGCGAAGATAGCAGAAGATCGAAAGATGATGCATCGCGAACACTTTACTACATTGACCAGAGTCCTTAGGGGCGACACCGCCGGTGTGTGAGTAGTGTGCGACCCCACCCCCATTTGTATCTCCCTATTAACACATTTACAAGTAAATGGTCAAGTAGCAAATATCACCATCAGTGTCCGTTCTGTACTGCCCACTCAGAAACCTTAGCACATGTACTGTTCATATGTCCAGCTTATAAAACTCCACGTCATAAATGGATCAAACCTATATGTATACAAAAAGGTATCCACAGTGGTACTGAGGCACTCAGGATTGTAAGAACTGACTGTTCCGATAGCATGGTTATTGCACTTGCAAAGTTTTTAAAATGGATGTGGGCCATACGAAGAGACAAAATGAAGCAAAAATAGACTGTAGTGTCCTATCCCGACCTTTTTTCTAATGACAGTATTAGTTTTTAACTTTATAACAATTTTAAATGGTTTACTCAACCTTTTAAGATATATTATATTTATTATTTTATAATAATTCTGTCTAGACCACCCTGTTTAAAGTACGATTAAATAGCCAATCCATGTTTATTACTGATCGTTAGGACATTTGGATGTAATAAGTATGAAGTGTTCTATATTTTAATTGATTGTTATTTTATTGTATTGTCTTTTATGACTTGTGTCGCAATAAAGACTTATTGACTGACTGGTTACTTAAGCTGGAAAGGACTTACAAACTTGAAGAGGCTTACACGAAGAGGATAGGGGCAGTGCGGAGGTTTGGGATGTTATGGGAGAGCTATGCTATAACTATGTATACAAATGATAAAGAGTAACTCATGTATCTTTGGTATAAATGTTGTGGACAGCAGTGGTTGTTTTAGCCTTTATATGCAACAGTAATAGTTAAAAGGAGGGCAGTCCCCAAAAGTAAAAGGGGGCATGTGTGCTGCTATTTAGATTGTTGCTACTCCATGGAAAATGTGATATAAAGTTGCATTCTTTATTAGTGCACAGCTGAAAAATTAGACTTAATGTTATATAGGTCTTCTCCTTTTTTATATGGTTTTTTTATGTCTTTCTTATGTGTGCAAATGGATTATGCATCTTGTTTTATTTGTTGCTTATTTATAGTAAGAGATTGTAGAGTTGGCAAATGTATTTGTTTGCTTATGTATTCTGGCTACTATGCTTAGCATGTTTTTTTACGCACAATAAAAAAAAAAAAAAGAAAAAGTCTATTTTAGACATTTGGAAAGTGCCCCATTAAAATATGACATTACTGCTCTTCCTAGATAAGCAGGAAATGTCCCATTCAATGTATAGCAGCACTGCCGTGAAGTGCAGGCACTGGCCCGTTACATGTATAGCAGCATTAAGATACAAAAACTCTGCTTACGAGTGCCCCAACAGACTTCTAGCAGTCATACTTAGAAATCATGGTACTGCCCACTTTAAAATATAGAACCCATGGGGGAAAATCATGACTGCTCTATGCAAAAAAGGTTGGCCTAGATGAGTAGTATTTCTGTAAGTGCGTATAAAGTTATAGCTACCCTCATGAGAAGAGCACCTAGCTTCTAAACTTGCCATTTACTGCTGTGGCGCCCGCACTAGTAGATGTGGCAGCATTTGACACCCTCCTGAGAACAAGCATTGCATAGCCAACATGTCTCTCTTTAAGGACCTGTTGGTTTTGCAATGCCCTTCTTGAAAAAAGAAATCAAAGAAGTGTGATGATGCTGCCGCTACTGGCGCTAGCATTGATTTGTACATGCGCACCTGTGTGATGATGTATGTGCATGTCATCATGCAAATAAGCATGTGTCACTACCCATAGGCGTGTGGGTCGAAGAGAAAAGAAGCACTGAAGGGACAGAGCGACACAGGGTTCGTGGGGAGAAGCAATGAGGAAGAAAGCAACCCTAGGCGAGGGGAGAAACACAAGAAGGAAAGAGCAGCATAGAGCATGGCAGTAAGGGAGAAGCACATGAGAGAGAAAAAATAGTTACCTAAAAGTGGGAAGCAGAAGGATACAAGTCACCCAATCAAAAGGATGGTAAAGAGTCTTTGGTATATGGGAGGACAAATATAACAATAGGGATGCAGGCACAGGCAAGCAAACTTATAACAAGGATATAAAAGAGAGTGCAACAAAGTCGACCAATGGTGAGCAATGTGTGGGCTGTACACTTGCTGTAAGCTCTTGGTAAGCTCACAATAGGTCTTTTGCAACTAGACTGCATGTGCTGACTTGTAGGCGAGACCTAAAAAGTGAGGACACTGACAGTTATGTTATTACAAATTAAGCACGGTTTATGTCCATGGAGAACTGCGCAGCCCTCAACGTACTTTCAATACTAAGCCACTCCCGATTTTGAAGTTAACACTAGTAATGGCAGTACAGTAAGGGGACTGTCTGCATGGCTAGCAGAAGGCGTACAAGCGATACAACGGGAACTTTCACTTACAGAAGAATTGCTTGCAATGCACATATTCATCTTGCTCATTTGCCTTAATTGCATGAGTGCTTACTCATGGAGCTGGGGAGGATTTATTGTTAGTAGATGACGTTTTTTGCCACTCTGAAGTGCATTGCTGGTGCTGCATTGGAGTGTATATGGCTGAGGACAGAGTTTCAACCATGGTAGATAATACAAACGTGATGTTGTCATGTTCGTGCATGGAGGTTCTTGTACAGTTATCCAGCCAAAAAATTGTTTATAAAATATTATGGGACACACATAATGTGTCAAAAATACTGTGATGTCAACAATATTGTGCCACAGAATAAAAAATTTAAGAATTTCAAATTTTCAGTTTTTTTCTTCGTTTTTTTCAAATCCTTGATGAAGGTTTCTAATTATTTAGTGGAGTTTTGGTAATGTATATATTGTATAAGATGGTATTATTCTAATATTAGATATGTTTAGTTACTTTTATTGTAGTTTTTTGTTATTTGATAATATATTTCATTTTTTATTTGTAATAATTTGCTTTTTGTAGTTTGTATTTCAGTTTGTGTGGGAATGGAGAGAATTATTTTAATGTTTTTTTTCTAATTGATTATATTGTTTTAATATGTTTTAATTTGTTAATTTGATAATTATGTACATGCTTTTAGTTATTTAATGATAATTTCGAAAATATGTCTTGTTAAAAGGTTAATTACATAATTGATTTTGTTAATTATTGATTTTTTTAATAACAGATATGAATTGTATTATCATTAAGATTTTTAGTATAATAATTAATCTTATAGTGTTATTTTTTTAATCATTTGCATTGTGATTATTTCTGCTTTTGATTTATTTTTTAGTGGATTTTGGAATTTTATGGTAATAGGGTGGGACATATTTTAAATCGATTTTATTAAAGTTTCTAATTGCTATAATTTTAATAACATTTTATGTATCATTGTATATGTAAATTTGGGCTTTTTAGTTTTTAATAATTTATACAAATTATATAATGTTAAAAGTATGTTTTCACATGTTTATTGAAATAGGTTTTACGTGTAATTATTTTATATATAATTTGTTTTGTATTAATTTAGACTAGGGAAAATGCAATCTGAGCTTACTAAAAGGTAGCACTTTCACTGCTGTTCCTTATGCTGGAATGGTAATAGTGGTTCTGACCCCTCCATAATCTAACACGTTCCCTATGGTTGCTCAGGTTGGCCATCAGATAGTAAATCTGACCCTTCCAATGTCCAAAGCTTTCCCTACTGTTGCTTAGGTTGGAGTGCTGACAGTAAATCTGACCCCTCCAAAGTCCAACACTTTCCCTACTATTGGTCAAGGTAGAGTGGAAGTAATTAATTTGACCCCTCCAAGGCTAATTTTTATTATCATGTTTTTTTTTTAAAATAACGCATATTTTATGTTTTCATTTTAAAAGTTAGCTGATTGTGACAATTTAAAAAAAATATTTTGTATCAATTTATTTTTCATGTTATTGTATCACATAATGTTGTTAATTATTGAATATTTAGCATGTGTAATTATAATGAATAACATGTATTATTATTTATGGTTAAGTATTTTTTTAATATATTTATTATTTTTTTGACTGCTTTGAAGAATATTTTTGTATGTAATGTTTGTAAGTTATACATTCTTTATATATGTTTATGTTATGAGTATATTTTTTATATTGTGAAATTTGTAAATTCAACTTGTTTTAATGATGATATTGAGTATAATAGTTAAAATGTACCTAATCTACGACAATATTGTAGTCTTCTATATTTTTGTTGCTCATGATTTTGACTTTACATACATAGTATGTAAAGTCAATATTTGTGTCTTCGTTATTCTTTTTTCAATATTGTTGTCTGCAATATTTGTGGTGGTGATATTTTGCCATACAACCCTTATACAAGGTAGTGTATGTATGAATTTGTTGTTTGATAATACATTAATGGGGGCATGTTGTTTGTAGGCGTGCTTCCCTGCCCAAATGGTTGGTGACCCTCAATCAGAGAAGTTGTATGTTTTTGCTCCATGTTTAACTACATCAAATATATTGATAAAACATTTATTCAACAGTCAATATTGTTTTCTTTTTTAACTTGTTATTGCTTTGTTCACTGACACTTAACATTATACAATTGTTGATTTCAAAAGTACTCCTCATATTTGTTCCATTAATAAATATAGCTAAAGAGATGTTCAATTACTAAATACAAGCAAGTGTTTTTCTTCCACTGTATCATATAATAATATGAGTTGTTGCAATCCCTGTATAAAAGTTTGTCTCCATGTTCCTTATTACAGTCAAATTGTGACATTTCAAGTCGCCTGTAATAAGGGAAATTATATATCTACTTAACTGTAATAGGCTATTACAATACAGTTGTGATGTCATAATGCCTGCAGCAAGAGCCGGCAGCCAAGTTGAAAGACAGTACACAGACCATATTTACAGCTGTAGTTTACGCAACAAAAATGAGAACAGTGATTAACAAGAACAAATTATTTTGTACGTGTTTATTTTTTTCCATGATATAGGCACTTACAGGAAAGATATGCTTGTTACTAAACATTTTGAGATACAGCATTTTTAAAAATCTTGTTTACATTAAACAGATTCTAATATCTTTTTGCAACAAATTGTTAACTGCTTTTTTGTTAATTTTACACTACAGATTTCACTGTTATTCTTCATATCTGCTGCCATGCTCACTCTTTCATATGATCGAAAAATACACAAAGGGCGTAAGCAGTTTTTGGGGAGGGTGATGGTGTTGCCATGCATTACAAGGCATTTATTATATTGAATGAAATACCCTGTGACATATATTAAAAGAATATTGCAAGACTCCTCAAAGTTCAAGATCCTTATAAAGGTACTCAAGACTTTAGCCTTGTTCTTCTATATATCTATATCTTTTGACTGGCTGTGAGTGTTTGATTGGTTCAGATGCTCCGTCCATCACCACCCCCTTTTGTACCGCTTTGTTTTTCTATATGGTCACAGGTCTCCTTGGTGACTTGCAATACTCTTACCATTTATGGCAGGGGATATTTTATTCTATATATGCTTACATAGTCAGATTGCAATACTGTTAGGAATACGGTGTGGATCAAGGTACTTGTATGGAATGTTCTCTTTCTTATTTCTTTCTTCAATGCTTCTGTTGATGGCCTTAAGATTCTCCTGGAATACCTTGATGGCGTCTTTCACTGATTCTTCAACAAAATGCTCGTCTGGATACATTCCTAAAAATAACTGGACAAAGAAAATAGAAGTTATCATGAAAAACTGAGAAAGACGTAATTGCAGAAAAATATGCTTTTGTCAAAGTTTGAAAATAATTCATGTTTTATATTGTTTTATTTTGATCTGAGAAATCACATGGGGAGATTTGCTCATTAGATTAGAATTACCAGGGTACTTCCCTATGGGCTTACAATATAAGCCATACACATGAGATTTCACTGAATGGTTTTGCAAGTCAAAATCATACACATAATACCAATGCAGTAAACCTACATATCAGATATGTTTCTATAAGGTATTACCACATGTGGGAAAATCACATAAAAAAATCTAAAAACTCAAATTACAAGTCCCTTGGACATTACAAAACATCGGGGTTTTACTTAAAAATATCTCCTTCCCCTCAAAGGAGGTGGTAAAGCAGATGGTAAGGGCCTTATTTTGAATTTGGTGGTCAAACACCCACGATGGCAGTGAGGGTCCTGCTGCACCGGTGGTCTGAACGTCCCATTAGAAGTTGGGCGGTCAGACCGCCATGGGGCCACTAATGCTGCCAAGGATCCCCAATCCCTAGCGGTCTTGCAGCAGTCTGAAGCCCCTAATATGCTGGTTGTGCCTCTGAGGCACTGTCAAACATAATAGGAGTTCCCTCATCGCTAAAGGTTTCATGGCGGTGAGCCCTCCAAGGAAAGTGTGGCGATGAGGAAACAAAGGGCGCCCCTACAGGACCCCTGTTGCCTCTGCACCACGGAGTGCATGCATGGGGCATATAGTGTGCCCCCCTTATGTATGCACCCCCAGTTCCTGCAGGGCATGGGCTTGACAGTCCATGCCCTGCAGGAACGTGCAATGGCGTTCCCATTGCGGTGCCTTGCTAAGGCTCACGTATGAGCCTAGGCACTGCACTGCCATAGGCCAGCCGCCACAGGTCCGCCTGACCTGGATTCCAGTTGGAATCCGGCAAGTGGTCTCATTATGGCTTTGGCAGTGTGGCAGCGGGGCCAAAGTCATAATAAGGCCATAAATAATTGCAAATAATCAAAAAAACATAAAACACTATATTTGACAGTGGAATTTCTTATAGGTGAAAAGACATTCGTTTACTACATCCTTATTACGTTTGAATCTGATGTGGGAGGAGTTCCCACCAACATCGGAATCAAACGTTACGCTTTCAAATTGTGCTGCTGTAGTTCTTTTACTGTGCCTTTTACTGTGCATGTTACACCAGGGAAGCCAAAGTGAAATGTGTGTGTAGAAAACCAGCCCCAATTGCAGGCAAACTGCAGGAATTGGTGAGGAAGCACCAAGTCCTGAAGTTAGTCGCATGAAAGTAACACCCCCTAGTAATCATGGATGTCATATTAGGGGCCGCTGCTGCCACCCCTGGCATGCTTCTTGTGACTACTGGCACTGGCTTTGAGACCCCTAGCGCCAGAAACGACAAAATCAGTGCCAAGAGCAGAAGCAGCTTTTCCATATGGACGTTGGTTGGGGCTTAGCTCTCCTTGTTTTTTGTCAATTTTTTTATTACACTTATAGGGAATAATATGTCATTATTCCCTATACATTTAATTGAAAATGGATTACAAATAGCTGCAATATGATTTTTTCTAGCAGCTGAGGTAAGTAAGAAATAATGCTTTTAAATGTATGTATGCTGTGTGTGTGCTTACAGTTTTGAGTGTGTTTATGTAAGAGAGAGTGTGTATGTGTAGGCAGAGTGTGTGTGAGTGTGTGAATATGTGTGTATGTGTAAGGGTTTGTATATGTAAGCATGTGTATGTGTGAGTGAAAGTGAACGTCAAAGGGCATATGAAGTCACTTTTGCTACCCCTGGCATTTTAGTGAATTGACGTCCATGCTGGTAATGCCTCATCACAGACATGCTAATCCCCAAAGTACTGATACTTTTGTGCAGGATCATTTATTCATCTGTCTTGAAGATCACACCAATGAACACTGAACAGTAATGGTCCAATCGAGCACACAAATGCAGTACTCTCCAACTTTCACATACTTTTACAAGCCGCACCAATGCGGCGCACCAGCTGCTCATGATATGTTTACTGTGACTACAACAATTCCTTCACACCCTCCCGAGACAAATGCAGCATGCTTACCTAAATTAGATTACAAATAAATTACACAACAGTTATAAACCTTATTACTACAATATATATATGTTTTTTTTAATTAGATGGATTAAGTGTCTAATCCAATCCAAGAAAGCTTTATTTGACTTATTAGGTCATCAAAGCACACAATATACATATAAAACAATTACACATGATTTCCAGATAGAATTCATAAAAAATCTTTACAAAATCAATGTACACTTTCTAGAATGGAATTATAAAAGTCTTTAAAAAACACTATATACAATATAAAATATTATATAAAAATTAGTTAATTAAAATTTCATAATTGCTTTAAGACAAGCTATCCAGTTAAGTGAGAGGCGAAAGGCTACTCAAACATGTCATACAGCAAGACAGATGTATTTAGTGGGCTATTCTCTCCTTGAGGGACCTTGCTCTAATTGTGCATACCCACCCCAAGAATTTTGCCATGGCAACAACTATCGCTTCAGTTGTGTCGCTTCTTAGGATTCTTTCTACCTCCTGTGCCCTTCTTGATCCTAGAAGTTTGCATATTGGGGACAGCCAGATGCGCCACGGGGCTCTGTAGCCGTTGCATTCAAATAGTACATGGGATAAAGATTCATTTCCAGACTGGCACACCAAGCACAAATCATCACTAGATGTGGACCATTTGCTAGTAAAGGATTTTATAGGCAGTGTACCAACCTTGAACTGGAAATATAATTTCCGCTCAAAGGGCTTTGTGATAATGTCCCAATACCGTTCTAACTCAGGTACCGATTTACCGCATAAGAAACAGCCAGTAAGGGAGGCTGACTCACAATTCCTCACCAGATCCGTGTGGGCCATTTCCCAATATTTAGCTTTCAGGATCTGTATTGGAGGGAAGATAGCGTTCTCTGGGTCATCCCACAGCGAGTTTATACCCATACATAATAATGTGGCTCTAAGCTTTCTTGTGCAAAAACAACAATTGATGGACGAAATGTTGCACAATGGCAAAACATTCACCCCCAAATCACAGATCTGGGTTTAATCCATCGTTATTTTGCTCACCAAACCACCCCAGTTCAGACATGGCCATATGCAAACCAGTCTTGAACCTGTGCCTCATGGGATCAGTCCAGCCCGAACTGCCAAGCCATGTCTTCCCTGGACCAGAATCAAGCATCCTAGGACCGGTTTCTGGCTATCAGCCTTCATCAGCCAGGATAGCTTGATTCCAGTGGCATGGAGAGCACGGGACTCATGTCTGAGCATACTCGTCCCACTCGGGGTGACAAATGCAAAAATAACAATTGATGGACGGAATGTTGCACAATGGCAAAACATTCACCCCTAGTCACATATCTGGGTTTAATCCATCGTTATTTTGCTCACCACACCACCTCAGTTCAGACATGGCCATATGCAAACCAGTCTTGACCCTGTGCCTCATGGGAACAGTCCAGCCCGAACTGCCAAGCCATGTCTTCCCTGGACCGGAATCTATCATCCTAGGACCGGTTTCTGGCTACCAGCCTTCATCAGCCAGGATAGCTTGATTCCAGTGGCATGGAGAGCACGGGACTCACGTCTGAGCATACCCGTCCCACTCGGGTGACAAATGCAAAAACAACAATTGATGGACTGAATGTTGCACGATGGCAAAACATTCCCCCCAGTCACATATCTGGGTTTAATCCATCGTTATTTTGCTCATCACACCACCCCAGTTCAGACATGGCCATATGCAAACCAGTCTTGACCCTGTGCCTCATGTGAACAGTCCAGCCCGAACTGCCAAGCCATGTCTTCCCTGGGCCGGAATCAAGCATCCTAGGATCGGTTTCTGGCTATCAGCCTTCATCAGCCAGGATAGCTTGATTCCAGTAGCATGGAGAGCACGGGACTCACGTCTGAACTGGGGTGGCGGAGTGAGCTAAAGAATGGTGATGGATTAAACCCAGATCAGTTGACTGGGAGTGAGTGTTTGATTTGCTCAAACGCTCCGTCCATCATCCCTTTTTGTGTCGCTTGGTTCGCCCTAAGTTGGCAGGGTATGCTCAGACGTGAATCCCTTGATCACCTTGCCACTGGATTCAAGCTAGCCTGGCTGATGAGGGTTATTAACCCGAAATCGGTCCCAGGATGCTTGTTTCCGGTCCAGGGAAGACATGGCTTGGCAGTTCGGGCTGGACTGTTCCCATGAGGCACAGGGTCAGACTGATTTTCAAATGGCCATGTCTGAACTGGGTTGGAGGAGTGAGCTAAAGAATGGTGATGGATTAAAACCAGATCAATTGACTAGGGGTGAGTGTTTGATTTGCTCAAAAGGTCCGTCTATCAACCCTTTTTGTATCTCTAAGCTGTCTTAGCCATCTATTTTACGTGAACTATCCACCCTGATTACATCTAGGAAACCAGCTGCATACTCTGCTAGATCTGGGGTGGACCATAGTCTCCACCAGTACAACAAAGGGCGCAATTTTGCAGTTTCTGCGATTGGCTTCCGCCCAAGGTCAATCAGCAATGGGCGCATTGGGGTGCTCTGGGGCAAACTCGCTATATTTCTAAGGAACTTATTTTCCGAGATGGTTAATTTGGCTAGGTTCTCGTCGCCCCAAAGTTCAGCACCATATAAGGCAGAACTGATTACTTTCAGGCTATATATCTCCATGGCGGGGCTGATTTTCCTAGTAAAAGAGATGTTATATTCTTTTAACAATACCCCTGCCAGTTGCCTATGTTTCAATGATGCTAGATCAACTTGATGTGACCATCTTAGCCCCTTCTGGATATGAACCCCCAGGTATGTGAACTCCTTGACCTGATCAAGCATGATGTTATTCAATCTGATGCCCCCTTTAAAAGCCCTATGTGGGTTAAAGGTCATCAGTTTTGTTTTGGACATGTTGACCTCCAATCCCCGTCGAGCACAAAACTCTTTAAAGATTGAGAGGGCCCTCTGAAGCCCACTCGGTGTTTTAGAGAGGATCAAAGTGTTGTCCGCAAACATCAGTATGGGGACCTTTTCATCTGCCGGTGGCGGTGCATCAGTGTTAGTTAGTTTCATGCAGTTCACTATCTCGTGTATATACAATGAGAATAGGGTCGGGCCAGAACACATCCCTGGTGTACTCCTTTATCCACTGGAAAAAAATCTGTTACTTTTCCCTGTTTGCCCCAACAAATCCTGGCCCTTTTGCTTTCGTGCAGTCAATGATAAGCGACAGCAAGTCAAGTGGTAGCCCCATATCTTTTAGTGTCAACCAGAGTTTCCCATGTGCCACGAGATCGAATGCTGCCCGAAGGTCAACAAAAACATCCTATAAACTCCCCTTACCCAGGGTCACTATTTTCCAATGCAACAGAGTGAACCTGAATACTTGATCTATAGTGCTAATAAAGCACTAAAACCTGCTTGGAGGGGGGATAAGATACCGTTTTCATCAATCCAATCCTGCACTTTATTTAAAACCCACCTGCCCATTACCTTTTGGAGCGAGTCAATGAGACAGATGGGCCTATAGTTCCCTGGGCACGCTTTGTCTCCTTTTTTAAAGACAGGGATGATCTCCGCGTCTTTCAGGAATCTGGAATCGGCGAGCCCTGAGCTATAGCATTTGACAATAGAAAAATATATAAGCTCCATCTTGCCTATTGGCAAGAAATACATCCCCCGGTGTTCCATCCAAACCCGGGGCTTTTTCTGCCATGATAGATTTTAAGGCTACCTCAACATCCGCCCTATCTAATGCTTCCTCAATAAAAAAAACTGTTTAGCAATACTGACTTCACTATCATGCTCACTTGCCGCATATTGGGGTTTAAAGTGGTTTACCCACTCTGATTGTGAGACATCGTTATGGGACTAGGCAGCCTGCTATCCTCTGTTCCATTTATAGATATTCAAAAATTGCTTTGGATTCCTCTCATCACAGGCCTCCTTTAAATCATCCCACCTTTTGCTGTCCCATTCCTTTTTCACTTTAAGTATTGCCCACGATAGGTTGCCCTTGCTAATCGTACCTGTGCTTGATCCCCTAATTTTATAGCATCTCTCAACTCTGCTTTTGGGTTTACTCTTTGTTACAAAGTTCATACGCCAGTGCCCCAAAAATTCATTATGTATGATAGTTGGTAATTTGCGATTGGGCAAATTGGCTACACTAGCATTTAGCTCGCTAATTGCCCTGTTCAGCTTATTGTCAATCCTAGACAGCACTAGGGCTAGTTCTTTTAATATGGTCCATTTTAGTCGTCTTTGGTCATTTGATGGTACCACATCCTTAGACATAAAACTGTCTTCTATTCCGCTGCCAGGCTTATAACTAAACAGGTCCATATCCACACATGTATTATCATATCCCTCACTGTATGCCACAATGCTAGGCTGACCAGAAAATAATATATCCTGCTTGTGCTATAGCCATTATTAAATGTCACAGCCCCCAATTTATCGGACTTTGTATGGCCATTAAGTGCCCGTAGACCATTTTCCATACATGTTGAATTCATATGGAACACCACATCAGTCCATCTTTTTATTGGCTCTAGCTCCAGCTTTGGGACACCGCACCGTAGATCTTTCACATCTGATGTGTTGCCCTCCTCATTCAAGAGTGGCTCAAAGGTTGTGTTAAAATCTCCCACAATAATCAAAGGTAGGCATGGCTGATTACTCTCCAGAAGATCGTCAAGTGCGGCTAAAACACCTGACCTTTTACCTCCTGAGCCACGCACATACATATTGTACATTACTGCAATCCCCTTGGAGCCCCCAGACAGTCTGACCGCCTGGATGACATGATTGTGGGTTCGGATAGTTTGAATATTCAGCCCCCTATCTTGCCTCACCCACATTGTCAGACCTCCTGATGGTCTCCCTCGTAATCCTTTAATAGCTGGAATATAAAAATTCAAATAGCCAGCACAAAAAATGGGGACCTCTGGCCAAGTCTCTTGGAACAGACAGACGTCAAACCTCTCAATGAAAGCATGCCACTCTGGGGATCCCACCTTAGAACCTAATCCTGCAATGTTTCATGTCATGAAGGTATTCATTACTAATGCCCCTTTATCCGCCAATTTGGTGTTTGCAATTGGTATGCTTAGACTTAGGGTACTATCTTGTGTAATCCCTACTTTTTGGTTGTTTATCAAGGGTTCCACTCCTACGACTTGTTTCAGCTCTACTAATTGGGAATCAGACCCAAATGAAATAGTTTTGGGGGCCACTTCCATAGCCAGTTTGCTCTGCTGCCCCTTATCCAGATTACCCTCGAGTCAATCAATATTTTCCAATGTTGATTCCCCCCTAGGCCTGGGAGGATTGAGCCCATGTTGGCGAACATTATCACCTCCCCTCGATGGGCGCCTAAACTGTATATTTGATAGTCCTGGTACACTAGTGCGAAATTCTAGGGCAAAAAGATTTTCCGCTATATGTACCCTAGCCATTGTAAACTTGATGCTATCCAGGGAATTTGCTGTTGCTACTAGCCTACGGGCTCTAACTATGTCTTCCCTAATCACCCACCGGCACCCTCTCACATGCCTTATCCAATGGATTTATTTATTTATTAGGGAATCCTCACTCTCTGGTCTATTGGTCACAGCAAGTTTTGAAACATTCACCATGACAATTTCTGGGGAAATTTGCGTTCCCATAGAACTGCTTGCCAAATGCATACTTTCCTCTCTAGGCCTTGGCTGGTGAGATGCAATGCCCTAGTGCCATTCTGATGTACCTGAGCCATGACAGAGTTTATTGGTAAATAATTTCTGATGTTATTATTAACAGGGTTAGTCCAGATACTACTTAGGGCTGCTAACACGTGTGTTTTCAAGATGACAGTTTAGCCCCACCCTAGGCCTACCTGAGCTAAATGTGGCACCAGAAGCCTGTGTTTGATTTGAATGTGGGGGGATAAGTATACCTTCCCTTGTGGCCCTTGGCTGCAATTGACCCAAGTTCAAAGTTTTCACTAGCATAATTAGTTCCTCAATCTGGCCTCTCATTACATCCATTTCTTTCCTCATTGCACCAACCTGTAAGGTTAAATCTTGGTGGCCCTTACATGGTTTTGACCCACCCTGGTGTGGAGTATTCAGGGATAGCAGTTGTACTTGCCCCCCCATCGCCTCCTGATTCATTATCATCAATATCTTGTAGTGGGAGGTACCTATTTGAGCACTGCACCACTGTAGCAATTTGATCTATATTGGCTATATCCTCATTGGGCAATTCCCCCTCCTTTGGACTTTTATCTACCTTTCTTGTATTTGTTCTCTGGAACATAGCCGGAATGGTAGTAATGAGTGTTTGATCCGTGTGTGCCAACTTGTTAGTAGGTGAGTCACTAGATGCTTGCCCCGATGGCTCTAGCTCAAGGATACCCTCACACTCTTCTATCAGGGTGTCTATCCTATCTAATACACAGTTACTTCTTGCATGCGTTTGGAGATTCCTTGCCCTTTTGCTTTTATCTCCCCTGCTCCGATTTGAGCTAGTGCTTCCGGTCTCCCCCCATCCTCACCCACACCCAGCAACTTTCTTTTACCCATTATTAATCTTGTCAGGCTTGGACAGGCAGGGTTCGATATACAACACTCTAACACAACTTGCTACAATGTGACCCTTGTTAGCTAGGCAGTAAGGTGGTAGAATAGGTCCAGACTTTACAGTTTTCTGCGAGGGATCAGAATCACCAAATAGAACAGTCACCGCAAAAACACTACAACAGTACCTGTGGGCGGTTTAAATCACAGCTGGATCACCAGTTCCATGCTCTGGGCAACAAGGCAAAACAATCATTAGAGGGGTGGCCCAGCCTCTTCCTGCCACTGACGGTCACAGATGGGCCCGCCCTTGGCAGGTGCTTCGCCTGCGCGCGTCCCGTGCTGCGGTAGTGCCTCGCGGCCTTTCAAGGACTTTGTCGCCCTGCAGTGACGCCCTCCGCTTGCGCAACAGAGGGCCTCTTGGGAAATGTAGTCTCAGTGGCGTGGGTGAGACTATACTTGCCGTTCCCCTCACGGCGCTGAAGGATGCAGGCACTGAAGAATTCAGGTGAGGTGGGTAGACGGAGTAGCACAGCCGTTCCCCTCACGGCAAAGGAAAAGATTTCAATTAAGTGTCAAAAACAATTGTAATACATCTTAATGAAACTAATTTATGAACATGAGCTGAGTTTTAAACAAAAATAAGGGACAAAGAGAAAGAGACACCCCAATGCGCGTTGCGGTGTTTTCACCCCCTATCAAGGGTGTCACCTTCTTCAGGGCGTAAGGAGTAATCATTTCAGGAGTCCAAGGGGCCTGACACAAATTAGAAACCAGTATAGATGGATGTGTCCGCATAGTTGGTTGAACCCGCGGTAATAGACCCGGTAAGTCTGAAAACTGAAGATGAAACGAATGATAATATCTCTCACAGTCCGTACCAGAAGCCTGTGTTTGATTTGAATGTGGGGGGATAAGTATACCTTCCCTTGTGGCCCTTGGTAAAATGCGCCAAGCCCCATGCGCCATAGAACCTCGTGCATGTATGGCCAAAAGAAAGCGTAAAACACCTTTTCAGCAACTTAAAATACAGCAGTAGCTCACAGCTGGGGATCAACTAAATACGATGTTGTTATCAAGGTGTACTGACTGAAAGCGGTAGATCTCTGGGGTATAAAGCCAGACTTCATCAGCAGATGTTTCTGATGGCCTCCCAGAACTTAGCATGCACCTTGAGGCTATTTCTGTCATCCAGTGTGTCATGATTCTGGTCTCCCTGATCACCTCTTCTTCCAGAACCTTTATCATTTCTTAAATATTCAGTTTTCTTTGCTCTTGGAGGCCATGTTATTAAGTCTGGCAGGCTATATGGTCATATTTTGACTATAAGCGGATGGATGTCAATTGAGTGTGTCTGTTTGCCACACTGTCTGCCTCTGTGCAGCTCAGGGTAGATTCAGACAAGAGCAGAGTAGCTGGCGTCCTGGTCAGCCTGAGAGGTTAAGTGACCTTTTTCTGCCTCAGGAGGCCATGCTAAGGCATCTCAACCACTTTCTGATGAGATATTTTCAGCAAAATCGCTACTTCCAATATATCATACATGTTGACTAATTCCTGCACCCTGTAAAATGTCTTGCAAAGCTACCGCTTGCAGAGTTTTCCTATCTTATAATGCTGATAAGCAGGAAGCAATTCTTATGTGTAATCATGTGTCGCGCACAGGTAGAGTCCCTCACAGAACGGGTTATACTGGGTGCATTGACTCACTGCGTGAAGACCCAACTCATAATCTGGAGCACATGTATGTAAAGGCAGAATACTTTCAAGTTTAGACATCTATCACTGCTGCAGGTGGAATTCATCTGTTTAAATTTATGATCCACCTTCAAACCCATCCACCTGATAATCTAGGATTACCCCGTCAAATGGGGAATTGATCTATTTTTCAGACCTATTCCTTTGCCTCTAAAATGTTACACTTCTCCACGTATTTTCAAACTGTGCACACGTAAGTTACTCTCTTTTTAGATCTGGCATTAGTCAAGACAATTTGACAAAAATTATACTCACAATCAGTTTCTTTTTGCCAGGACTCACCTCAGAAGAAGTTCCAAGATGGAATGAAACGCGTCAGGATCGCCCAAAATTGCTTGAATACAGGCTTTGAAAGCACCGTGTTGCGTGTGCGGCTCATCGTTTCCTTGAAGGGGGAGAAAGTGTTGTAATGTGTAGCGGCTTGGTCCAGCCGCAGAGCTAAGCACCGCCAGCAAGTGCGCCGCCATTACCCAGCCTTGGACCACCTTTGTGACTCGAGAATATCAAACCTTGGGTAACGGACGCTGCCAGATACTGGAATTCGGCTTGGTTCCGTTGCAGCCTTGAAAGCGGCCTGCAGTGCGGAGCAACACGGAATTGGAGACTATCTCCATCGAGACATTAAAATTAATTAAGGCAGCCCACTGGAGGGTTTGTAATGTTTGGACTGAATTGTGAAAACCACACATACCAACATGCACTGTAATATATTATCATGTTGATGCCCACTAGAGGGCCGAGAATGGTTAAAGATCTGCACCTGTGGGGACTCACAATAAGTTTCTTTTTGCCAGGGCTCACCTCAGAAGAAGTTCCAAGATGGAATAAAACGCGTCAGGATCGCCCAAAATTGCTTGAATAAATGCTTTGAAAGCACCGTGTTGCGTGTGCGGTTCATCGTTTTCTTGAAGGGGGAGAAAGTGTTGTAATATATAGCGGCTTGGTCTTGCCGCAGAGCTACGCACCGCCAGCAAGTGCGCCGCCATTAGCCAGCCTTGGACCACCTTTGTGACTCGTGAATATCGAACCTTGGGTAACGGACGCTGCCAGATACTGGAATTTGGTTTGGTTCCGCAGCAGCCTTAAAAGTTGGCCTGCAGTTCGGAACAACACGGAATTGGAGACTATCTCCATCAAGACATTAAAATTAATTAAGGCAGCCCACTGGAGGGTTTGTAATGTTTGGACTAAATTGTGAAAACCCCACATAGCATCATACACTGTAATATATTATCATGTTGATGCCCACTAGAGGCCCGAGAATGGTTAAAGATTTGCACCTGTGGGGACTCACAATCAGTTTCTTTTTGCCAGGGCTCACCTCAGAAAAAGTTCCAAGATGGAATGAAACGCGTCAGGATCGCCCAAAATTGCTCGAATAAATGCTTTAAAAGCACTGTGTTGCGTGTGCGGCTCATCGTTTCCTTGAAGGGGGAGAAAGTGTTGTAATATATATATATATATATATATATATCAGACACACACGTTCACGTTTTCCAAGAACGGAGTCCAGGCCAGCATTAGTGTTCAAAACCGGATTTATTCCAAAGCTTTCACTCGACGCGTTTCGGGAATAGCCTTCCCTTTCTCACGAGTACAAGAGTTTGTTTGCATCCGTTTTTTAAATAAATCACGTGACTGTGTTGGAACAAAATTATAATAAACATAGTTAACAGACTACCAGATCATCTTATGTCTGGAGCTACGTTGTACATTCCTCTTCCCAGAATGTGCGGCAGTGCTATAGTAACAGCTCAAATTTATATTTTACACATTTGTTTTTCTTTCATGTAAATTCTGCGTCATAGCAGTCAATTTAACAACCCATCCGAGGCATTTGCTATTTTTCATGCTAAATGCTACGTATGCAAGCCCCGTTCTCTCTCTACGGCACCCTGGACAACAATCCTTATTTTGGACTCATGGCCGCTCGTATTTACATTGTTAATTAATTTGCAGAAGGCAATAAAGTTTTAAATGATGACGCCAGCATACAGCATGCAAAATCAAGGCATCGTGCACACTGGCTTGTCAACTTCACATTGTTTGTCAAAAAGCGGCAGGCAATAAAGTTTTAAATGATGATACCACATTAACAAAATAAAACATGGCAAATCCAAACATCGTTCAAGGTACTTTCCCAACCTGTCACGGGGCTCGAACTCACAACCTTTGGGTTCGCGCCTTAGATCAATCTGTTAGATCCATCCCGCAACATGAACTTAAGCCGCTTATTTTCTGCTTAGTGGCCTCACCGCCCTGTGCTTGATCACTGTTACGTGTCACGGACCAAGTTTACACATTCTTTTGGCGCAGCCACTTTCGCTACATCATGCCCCAGTGGGCAATTAATACTCTATTTGCCAAGTCTCCGCATTGTTGAATATGTCACTTTAACATGAAGAGCCAATCACTCCCATTGGATATTACCATTTCAGTGAATATCGCCCCAGTGGGCTATATGAATAATGTCCGTGTCATTGACCATGCCACACCATACAAGTTATGCTAGCGAACACAGTCTCATGTGCCAATTCTCTCGTGTTTGACTGCAAGTTGATACATACTGCCATGCACGTTCTGATAGTGTTGTACTTTCATACTCTCCCACATTCAATGGTACCTGTGATAAATGATAAAAATAAAAGTGATTTAGTGACCTTAAATTTTTGTGCCTACATTTCATTCGTTCACTATTTAAAACAAGGTTGGAAGACAGCCAAACAGATAAAATATACATCTTTGTACACAACACATATTTATCCGAGGTGCACACCTAGGGCTTCATCACAGTTGTGCCCTTGAGGCTGAAGAGTATGGTATTTGATTATAAATCTTGACTCCAATCGTCTAAGCTCCTGAAGTATATTCCCGCCTCTTTCTCTAATGGGCACTTGATCTAGTACCACATAAGAGAGGAGACTGTTGTTGCTTTTATGGTGAGACGCAAAGTGTCTTGCCATCGGGTACTGTTTATCCTGATTTTTTATGGCTCTAAGGTGTTGTAGGATTCTTTCTTTTGCCGGTTTGATAGTACTGCCCACATAGAATTTGTCGCATGGACATTTAAGGGCATATACCACAAACTCTGTGTGGCAGTTCAGATGTTTGGTAATTCTGAACGGGGGACATGATTGTGATAGTTTCACCTCTTTAGTATTGTAACTAAATTTGCATGCCTTGCACCTGCCACAGACGTAAAATCCTTGGATTGGATTTGCTCTCTTTTTGGTGGCTATCAGAGTTTGGCACACTTTGTCTTTCAGGCATGGGGGTTTTCTGTAGGTGATTTGGGGGTGATCTCTAAGGCTCGGTAGGATATCTTTGTCGGTTTTGAGGGCATTCCAATGTTTATTGATTGCCTCTCTAACTTCTTTGGTTTGGCAGTGATAATCAGTGATGAATCTTACTCCTTCCTTTTCACTCTCTGTTTCACTTGCTGTGGGTTGGGTTTTGTCTTTATCCGCTACTTTCCTTACCGCCTCTGCGATACATTTTTTGCTGTATCCCCTTACTTTAAACCTGTTACACATGATGTCCCTCTCTTTCTCATAATCTTTTTGCTTGATACAGTTCCTTCTGGCTCTTAATAATTCCCCATAAGGGATTGAATTAATCAGGTTGCGGGGGTGACAGCTACGTGCGTGGAGGAGACTATTTCCAGCAGTCTCCTTCCTGTACAAAACTGTCACTAGACTTGAATCTTCAATGGTGATTTTCAGGTCTAGGAAATCCACTGATTTCATGTCAATATGACTCGTAAATGATAGATTAAAATCATTGACGTTCAAGATGGCCACAAAATCTTCAGCCTCCTCCCTGGTGCCTTCCCAGATTATAAAAATGTCATCTATGTACCGGAGCCAGGTACGGACTCCGGTACGGTATTGGTCTAACTTCCTGACAATGAGTTCCTCCCACCATCCTAGGTAGATTCCAGCAAAGCTTGGAGCAAAGCAAGTGCCCATCGATGTGCCAAGTAGTTGGTGGTAGATGGCACCGTTGAACAGGAAGTAATTCTGGGTAAGGCACATAAAGATCATGTCAAGCAGCATTTCAGTATGCAGCGTATATGAGATTGATCTCGTTCTTAAAAAGTATTTACAGGCTTTGACCCCCATCTCGTGGGGGATATTGGTGTACAGACTGTTGACATCCATTGTCATGAGGAGACAGCCTGGGCCAACCATGGTATTAGAAATCTTTTCCAAGAAATCTCCTGAGTCTCTCAGATATGATGGGAGACCTTGTACGATCGGCTGTAGAAAGTGGTCTACATATCTTGATGTGTTTTCAAGATTACTATTTCTTGAAGACACTATCGGCCTACCTGGTGGGTTGATGGGGTCTTTGTGCAGCTTTGGGAGTAAGTACAATGCTGGCAATTTCGGGAATTTACAGTTTAAAAAATTAAATTCCTCTGTTTCTAACAATTTGAGATTCCTCCATTCACACAATTTATCATGATATGCCTGATTTTTGCTCTCATATACCTTTCTGTTACTCTTCTCATATTTCGTAGTATCACTGAGCTGTTTCAGACCTTCCTGTACATACATTTCTTTAGACATTACAACAATGTTTCCCCCTTTGTCCGATTTTTTTATCACAATAGTATGGTCATTACTTAAATCATCAATAGCCTGTCTTTGTTCTGAATTCAGATTATTCTTCCCATGATTACTGGCATTCGCTAGTTTTTTAAATTCTGTGATAACTCCCTTTTCAAACACATCAATCGCTTCATTATTGATCATTGGTAAAAAAATGGATTTCGGTTTGAATCCACTTTTGCTACTTAGATCCATCCTAATGTTATCATTAATAAGGTTGATAGAGGAGTTTCCCAATGTGTCTGTGTTTCCCTCCAATTCATGCATTACTTGTACTATGTCCGCATCTCCGATTTGTAATATACTTGGATTCTCAGAGTTTGTACCTGGATCGCTATTCATTCTGGTGGCGAACCATTTCCTCAGTCTGAGTTTCCTAGTAAATTGGAAAAGATCAATGCGGCTCTGTGTGTAGTTAAAGTTAGAGGTAGGGCAGAAAGATAATCCAAAGGATAATACCTCTTTTTCGGTGGTGGTCAGATTCCTGCTGGAGAGGTTGATTATAGTTTTGGTGTCCTTCATTGCACCTTGAGGCTATTTCTGTCATCCAGTGTGTCATGATTCTGGTCTCCCTGATCACCTCTTCTTCCAGAACCTTTATCATTTCTTAAATATTCAGTTTTCTTTGCTCTTGGAGGCCATGTTATTAAGTCTGGCAGGCTATATGGTCATATTTTGACTATAAGCGGATGGATGTCAATTGAGTGTGTCTGTTTGCCACACTGTCTGCCTCTGTGCAGCTCAGGGTAGATTCAGACAAGAGCAGAGTAGCTGGCGTCCTGGTCAGCCTGAGAGGTTAAGTGACCTTTTTCTGCCTCAGGAGGCCATGCTAAGGCATCTCAACCACTTTCTGATGAGATATTTTCAGCAAAATCGCTACTTCCAATATATCATACATGTTGACTAATTCCTGCACCCTGTAAAATGTCTTGCAAAGCTACCGCTTGCAGAGTTTTCCTATCTTATAATGCTGATAAGCAGGAAGCAATTCTTATGTGTAATCATGTGTCGCGCACAGGTAGAGTCCCTCACAGAACGGGTTATACTGGGTGCATTGACTCACTGCGTGAAGACCCAACTCATAATCTGGAGCACATGTATGTAAAGGCAGAATACTTTCAAGTTTAGACATCTATCACTGCTGCAGGTGGAATTCATCTGTTTAAATTTATGATCCACCTTCAAACCCATCCACCTGATAATCTAGGATTACCCCGTCAAATGGGGAATTGATCTATTTTTCAGACCTATTCCTTTGCCTCTAAAATGTTACACTTCTCCACGTATTTTCAAACTGTGCACACGTAAGTTACTCTCCTTTTAGATCTGGCATTAGTCAAGACAATTTGACAAAAATTATACTCACAATCAGTTTCTTTTTGCCAGGACTCACCTCAGAAGAAGTTCCAAGATGGAATGAAACGCGTCAGGATCGCCCAAAATTGCTTGAATACAGGCTTTGAAAGCACCGTGTTGCGTGTGCGGCTCATCGTTTCCTTGAAGGGGGAGAAAGTGTTGTAATGTGTAGCGGCTTGGTCCAGCCGCAGAGCTAAGCACCGCCAGCAAGTGCGCCGCCATTACCCAGCCTTGGACCACCTTTGTGACTCGAGAATATCAAACCTTGGGTAACGGACGCTGCCAGATACTGGAATTCGGCTTGGTTCCGTTGCAGCCTTGAAAGTGGCCTGCAGTGCGGAGCAACACGGAATTGGAGACTATCTCCATCGAGACATTAAAATTAATTAAGGCAGCCCACTGGAGGGTTTGTAATGTTTGGACTGAATTGTGAAAACCACACATACCAACATGCACTGTAATATATTATCATGTTGATGCCCACTAGAGGGCCGAGAATGGTTAAAGATCTGCACCTGTTGGGACTCACTATAAGTTTCTTTTTGCCAGGGCTCACCTCAGAAGAAGTTCCAAGATGGAATAAAACGCGTCAGGATCGCCCAAAATTGCTTGAATAAATGCTTTGAAAGCACCGTGTTGCGTGTGCGGTTCATCGTTTTCTTGAAGGGGGAGAAAGTGTTGTAATGTATAGCGGCTTGGTCTTGCCGCAGAGCTACGCACCGCCAGCAAGTGCGCCGCCATTAGCCAGCCTTGGACCACCTTTGTGACTCGTGAATATCGAACCTTGGGTAACGGACGCTGCCAGATACTGGAATTTGGTTTGGTTCCGCAGCAGCCTTAAAAGTTGGCCTGCAGTTCGGAACAACACGGAATTGGAGACTATCTCCATCAAGACATTAAAATTAATTAAGGCAGCCCACTGGAGGGTTTGTAATGTTTGGACTAAATTGTGAAAACCCCACATAGCATCATACACTGTAATATATTATCATGTTGATGCCCACTAGAGGCCCGAGAATGGTTAAAGATTTGCACCTGTGGGGACTCACAATCAGTTTCTTTTTGCCAGGGCTCACCTCAGAAAAAGTTCCAAGATGGAATGAAACGCGTCAGGATCGCCCAAAATTGCTCGAATAAATGCTTTAAAAGCACTGTGTTGCGTGTGCGGCTCATCGTTTCCTTGAAGGGGGAGAAAGTGTTGTAATATATATATATATATATATATATATATATATATATATATATATATATATATATATTCACTGAAAAAACCATAGGTTATAGACCATATATAGTTAGGAATTAGCATTTACAAAACCTTGAAAATTCACTGAAAAAACCATAGGTTATAGACCATATATAGTTAGGAATTAGCATTTAAAAAACCTTATTTTACTCACACAAAACCATTGAAATTCCATATATAGTTAGTTGCACTAACTATATATCGCGCACCTGCAATCCACTGCTGATGATGTCACATATTACATCATTCATGACATGGTCAGTGACATCACTGATGACATCACTGATGACATCTCAAATGACATCACTGATGACATCACTGATGACATCTCATTTGACATCAATGACCACATCACTGATGATATCATTCATGTGACAATACAATGCATCTCCTCACATTTTAATATAACCTCTGTTTCACCCAGTGTTAAATACAGAATATAATTTTTGAAACCATTGACACACCAATACTAGTTACTACATACGCACTCACTGATTCCTACGTCTACACACACCTTCACTCATTCACCCATACTATCATTCATACATACAATCACTCATCTTTACAACACTATCATATGCACTCATACACCTATACAGACACTCACAGTCTGCCACTCATCCATGGAGTTACTCACACACCTAGTCAGTCCTGTAAAGAATCAATGACACTTCCATTTTCTTGTCTATACAGTTAAACATAGAGCACCTTACATTTTCAAACATATACTAACACATACTTACCTTGTTATACAATCATTGATACAAGTACACATTGATCTGCACAGAGTCACACACCTCCCAGCCAGCCACACACACACTCAGTCTCCCATACAAATACTTGGACAATCAATCAGTAACCCATATAGTTAATCATATAGCTACTGATCAAAACATGCAGCAGTTTACAGAACAACAGACATAATGATGCACAAATTAAGACACTTTAGTCACTAACCCATGCACTCAGTGAGACACATTTAATCACTCACTCATGCATTCAGTCATGCACCTACTAAATCCTTTGTCCAGACACTTATACTTCCACTCATTCTTCAATATGTAAGACACATTTTAACTTTACAGAAACATACAGTCACTGGATGTTGTCATCAGTGATGTCATCAGTGATGTCATTTGAGATGTCATCAGTGATGTCATCAGTGATGTCACTGACCATGTCATGAATGATGTAATATGTGACATCATCAGCAGTGGATTGCAGGTGCGCGATATATAGTTAGTGCAACTAACTATATATGGAATTTCAATGGTTTTGTGTGAGTAAAATAAGGTTTTTTAAATGCTAATTCCTAACTATATATGGTCTATAACCTATGGTTTTTTCAGTGAATTTTCAAGGTTTTGTAAATGCTAATTCCTAACTATATATGGTCTATAACCTATGGTTTTTTCAGTGAATTTCAATGGTTTTTTAATAGCAAATATCATAAGCTGTCGAATGTCAAGTACGTGGTAAGTGAAAACATTTTGGTGTTTATGCACACTGATCTGCTTTGAATGGTGCCCCCCCCCCCTCATTTCTATTAGGAGTACTCTCTCTTTGCAGATAGTGAAAGGTAGTTAACGCAGGTCTTTGCCCCCATTGTAATCCGTCGTGCCTGCTTCTCTCTCCATTTGATTCATTGTTATCCAAGTATTTACTGTTTTAGAATTAGTTCTCTTTGGTTCATTCTCTATTTACAAACAAACACAGAGTCGCAATACTCTGTTTAGTCTTTGCAGATAACGAAAAATCGTGTAAAAAAAAAGAAAAGGAATCGAGCAAAATCAGTAGGCCACTAATGGGATCTCTTTTTGACCTCGCTAAAATAGAAACATTAGGAACAACCCCTCATGACAAATACAAAACTAGTGAGATGAACTGAACTCCACACAATGATGGCTGCAAAACAGCTCGGCTCCGCCACCCACCCCGCCCAAAATAACGATAAAGAACGGCTGCCATGATTGGTTGCGGAATGACCACGACGGAGCTACGAAATGGTGCTGCTCTCATGCTAACCCCAGCTTCAGTCTGAAACATCCAGAAACACTGTAGACTACCAATTCGATCAGTTCCGGTAGCGCCCCAATGTAACCCGGTAGAGAAGAACTAGCCCTCCCCTCTTTGACTGATGGTTCTTGTTGCCTGTCCCTTCTGTTGTCATTTAACAGAACTATTTAGCCTGCTGAAAGGGGTTGTGTTCCGACCGCTGGTTGGTGGAGACATTTTGACTATATTCTGTACCTGCGTTGTCGCGTAATGCGTCATATGACGCGCCGCGTTAGCGCATCCGGAAGTCATCCGGGGCGCGCAGCGCGTAACGTAAGCATAACAAGTCATGTGACTTGTTAATAAAACTTTTCATTGGTTCATTTTACTTTTCTTATTGTAATGATGAAAGGCTTGGTCATATGACCTAAAAATTACGCTTTTCATTACTTCCGAACATTATTTTTTCTTAAATATATGTTATAATGTTCCAGGCTAATGTACTTTCCCGGAAATTTTACAACTGTCCTGCAAGTAAAATATATTCTTTTTTCGAGAAAAAGAGCGTTTCTTCGTCCCATGACGGAGCCGTTGAGCAAAAGAGGGTCGACCTGCTGTCTTAGTCGCCGATACGCCTGAATATGAGATTCTTATCGATCACTTTATGTTGCAGGAATAGAAAACACAACAGCCCTTGACCATTTATCTTTACTGCGTTCCTTCGTATTATACCTTTTACCCTTCATGTAATTGGTCTGCTTTATTTCACTTGCCTTTTAATGATTCTAAAACAGTGACTATTATTAAAA
The DNA here is from genome assembly GCF_964261635.1 of Lissotriton helveticus. NCBI lineage: Eukaryota > Metazoa > Chordata > Amphibia > Caudata > Salamandridae > Lissotriton > Lissotriton helveticus. The sequence continues at coordinate 708,819,270 of NC_136065.1, forward strand.
ACTTTACCAATGTATATACTACTACCATGTTTTCTTTTAAAAACCTTTATTGTGAAAATTTCATTATACAAATACGAGCCTATAACCACGTGGGCCGGCCACGGAGCAAACTGTAATCGTATATGATGAATAGACATTTACACTGTAGAGGAACGTAACGGGCGGGCCATTAGGTTGCAAGAACTAAGGTGTCTAACAGTTACGGAATCGGTGGACGTACATTTTATAATTAAAATACGACAGGGCCAGTTACAATAAAATTATCTAGATATACATTTGCGGGCAAGTACCATGGGTGACGTTAATTCGAACTTTCAACAGTACAGTAATCAATAACACATCAGAACTTAATATCAATAGGGATGTCGAAATATTCAATCAATTCTCGTCCCCGCCCGCCATGTGCTTCAAAACTGCATACGTATCTCGTGATTTCAAGGTTCTGCAACCAGTACACAACAAGGAGTTACGAGTCCCATTTATTCTGGCGCCATTTTGGGCGAGGACGGGCAGGTCCAGGATATAGTCAAAATGTCTCTACCAACCATCGACTATGATGATGTTCATATGCTGTATTTATTAGAGTAACACTCATCTGTCCACATGAAATTAATTTGCCACAATCTAAACATGTCATTTTAATCTTTCCAAAGTTCTTCTAAATATTTGGGACCGTTTCCCTTGCCTCTGAAGCTCTCAGTGCCACTTCTTTGATGAATGTACTAGCAGGTCAGGGGTTCTCCTCCAAATCTCTCTTTTATGCAGCACTATAATTAATTGGTGCCACCTCTCCATATGACGATGCATGGTATAGTTACCACAACTATATTTTTTTTCGGTTCCTCTGGAGAGTTCATCGTGGCAGATGAAGCGTGTAACGTACCGGGCATTTACCTTTTTTTGCATGTACAGGAAAGGAAAAAAAAATCGAGCGTCCGAGTTCTAAGGTGTCCCAGGGCCATTTTAGTGGACCAGGCCCAAATCCAAAGAACAGGCCGCCATTTTGAGAGTCCTGTTGCAGCCGCCTGTCGCTGTAGCATCAAGAGCAGCCGAAACTCAGCTGAATGGCAACTGAAACGGTAAAGGGGCGCCCCACTACAGCAGACGAGCCAGGCCCAAATCCAAAGAACAGCTATCTCACAGGCTAATGGGGCGACCCACGCCGAGTTTCAGCATTGTAGGATGACCACACAAGTACAGCAACTTGCTAGACATCACCTCGGTGCCATCCGGATCTCGGCGCCCCACTGCAGATGAAGTGCCTCTCAACTATGAAACCACCACGGTGACATCCGGATCTTGGCGCGTTGTGCTGCCTTCGGCCTATTCGCACATCGGTCCGCTACTGACGCCATCTCACAGGCTAATGGGGCGACCCACGCCGAGTTTCAGCATTGTAGGATGACCACACCAGTACAGCAACTTGCTAGACATCACCTCGGTGCCATCCGGATCTCGGCGCCCCACTGCAGATGAAGTGCCTCTCAACTATGAAACCACCACGGTGACATCCGGATCTTGGCGCGTTGTGCTGCCTTCGGCCTATTCGCACATCGGTCCGCTACTGACGCCATCTCACAGGCTAATGGGGCGACCCACGCCGAGTTTCAGCATTGTAGGATGACCACACCAGTACAGCAACTTGCTAGACATCACCTCGGTGCCATCCGGATCTCGGCGCCCCACTGCAGATGAAGTGCCTCTCAACTATGAAACCACCACGGTGACATCCGGATCTTGGCGCGTTGTGCTGCCTTCGGCCTATTCGCACATCGGTCCGCTACTGACGCCATCTCACAGGCTAATGGGGTGACCCACGCCGAGTTTCAGCATTGTAGGATGACCACACCAACTTGCTAGACATCACCTCAGTGCCATCCGAATCTTGGCATCTCAACGCCTAGTGGTATCTTCCATACAAAAAATATTGTTACGCTGCCTTTGGCCCCATTCGCACATCAGTCCGCAACTTAGACATCACCTCGGTACCATCCGGATCTTGGCATCTCAGCGCCTTGTGGTGTCAGTCAGAAAATATTGTTGTGCTGCCTTCGGCCTATTCGCACATCGGTCCGCTACTGACGCCATCTCACAGGCCAACGGGGCGCCCCACGCCGACTTTCAGCATTGTAGGATGGCCACACCAGTGCGGCAACTTGCTACACACCACCTCGGTGCCATCCGGATCTTGGCATCTCAGCGCCTTGTGGTCTCTTCTACACCGGAAATATAGTAGAAAATATTGTTGCGCTGCCTTTGGCCCCATTCACACATCAGTCCGCTACTGACACCATCTCACAGGCCAACGGGGCGCCCCACGCCGACTTTCAACATTGTAGGATGGCCACAGAAGTGCGACAACTTACTAGACACCACCTCGGTGCCATCCGGATCTTGGCGCGTTGTGCTGCCTTCGGCCTATTCGCACATCGGTCCGCTACTGACGCAAACTCACAGGCCAACGGGGCGCCCCACGCCGACTTTCAGCATTGTAGGATGGCCACACCAGTGCGGCAACTTCCTACACACCACCTCGGTGCCATCCGGATCTTGGCGCGTAGTGAAACTGCAGCAGCTGCAAATAAGCTTCAGACAGTGTTACAACCGCTGCTCAGAACTCTCAACTATGACACCACCTCGATGCCATCCGGATCTTGGCGCGTTGTATTGCCTTCGGCCTATTCGCACATCGGTCCGCTACTGACGCCGCCTCACGTGCCAACGTATTTTCTCCGCATTTTATACCCTATGCCGCATAACAGGTCATGTGACTTGTTTATAAAACTTTTCATTGGTTCATTTTACTTTTGGTTTCCTAATGATGGAAGGCTTGATCATATGACCTAAAAACAACACTTTTCATTGGATGAAAACTTTTTTTTTCCCCCAAACGATGAAAGCCCCACCTTGTTTCTGGATGTTTCAGACTGAAGCTGGCGTCACCATGAGAGCACCACCATCTCGTAGCTCCGTCGTGGTCATTCCGCGAGCAATCATGGCAGCCGCTCCCCACCAGAAGCCTGCAGGAGTCGGGGCCCCCAAAACTTTTGATGAATTCTCAAGGCGGAGGGGACGCTTTCGAGAATGGGGTCCAAGACCTAGCAGACAAGCGTCCGATTTCCAAGGTGTCCCAGGGCCATTTCAGTGGACCAGGCCCAAAAAGGAAACAGCCTGCCGCCATTTTGAGAGTCCTGTGACAGCCGCCTATCGCTGCACCGCAAGAGTGGGCGCAACTCAGCTGAATGGCGGATTTTGACACAGTGGACCAAAAGCGGACGGAATGGCAACTGAAACGGTAAAGGGGCGCCCCACTACAACAGACGAGACTCCACCTGGAGAGGCCCGTTCACGCCGCCTCCCCCGGGGCGCTCCACGCCGTTATTCGGAGCAGCATTGTAGGATACCAAAACCAGTGCGGCAACTTACTGGACATCACCTTGGTGCCATCGTTCTGCTGCCTTGGAACTATTCGCACAACAGTTTGCTACTGATGACCCACCCCCCGCGACGCCCCACGCCGTTATTTGCTGGGTGGCAACTTACTAGACATCACTTTTGTGTCATCTAGATTTCGGCGCGTTCTGCTGCCTTGGAACTATTCGCACAACAGTTTGCTACTGATCACCCACCCCCCGCGACGCCCCACGCCGGAAATCTGGACGTTGTGCTGCGTTGGGACTATTCGCACAGCCGACCGCTACTTCGTTGTTTTTCTCTAAAAATGTTTATATGTTATTACTATTTTTGTTTTCTTGTATATATTTATAAATTATTAAAGTTTTATAATCTTACTACTTTGTCGGAGTGCTATATATTTTTAATGTGACACATAATTGTAAAAACTTTGATGTACAAAGAGTCATCCCTGGAATCTTCCGCTTCACGCTCGGTCCCCTCCCCAATCACAATACAGGATGGTTTTCAGATAATAGCAACGCTTCTGCTGTGACGGATCTCATCGAGTGTGGGCCTTGATCTACTATAACTCCTTTGAAGACGGGTGATTCTTTACAGCTGTGGCCATAAACTACATCTGCAGGGCTAGCTGATAGCCTAGGACCGGCCTGGACAATCGGACACAGAGGAAAAGGAGTGTCAGAGGGTGCGGTAGTGAATAGGGCGAAAGGGAGGTGTCGGGCGGGCACAGGGTGTGATTCTCAGGGAAGAACAGCGCAGATGGGGGGAGGTTTATTACCCATGCATAAAACAGAGAGCGGGGGTGACCACTGCCTGGGGGAGATGCTTGCGAGGGTGGGGAGCCATGCTAAGGATCGACAGCGTGCACAGAGTGGATCTGGTCAAGGCATCTAAAATGGCTGCCGTGCACGACAAAAGTGTGGCATTTGAAAAAAGACAAGATGGCGCACACAATGTTTTTCAACAATTCCTGATTTCCTTCGAATCGAACGTTAACAGACGTTGGGGCATATTACCAAAGTTAAGCGATATTTATCCCTAACGATGCATTGCAAAGATTTTTTTACCGTCAGAAATTATCGCAGATAAACCTTGCTATTATCAAGGTTTATCGCAAATACGATAAAAAACGAGCGCAATGCATTAATATCGCTGAAAACTCCGCGATATTCATGCATTACCGAGCTAATGCTCTTAGCCATGTTATCCACCTCCCATTGGATAACATGGCTAAGAACTGCTCAGGGCAGCTGTTACTTTTTGGAGATATTCGCGCTTATCTCGAATATTTCCAAAAGTTGATAATAGGAGATAGCGATGTTAGCGACTGTTTCCAGTCGCTAACATCTTGGCATGCCCACTTTGCATGTCATTAGTGATAAATATCACTCACATGCAAAGTGGGACCCAAGATGGTCGCTATCTCCTACTAGCCGTCGCTAACTGGTGTTAGCAACAGCTAGGTAATACACATATAATTTTATCTCCGCGAAGCGGAGCGCTGTTACAGATATATATCTTGTTTTTGAACGTTAATTTCTCAAAATGCACTGAAGCACATATATTGAGACATAGCAAAGGCACATCGGGCTACCAGTCCCTAATATTTTACCAAGTTTCGTGCAAATCCATTCAGCCGTTCGATTATTATTATTTTTTTTTTTTTTTGCCCCGCGGGGCCCTTTTAAAACCTCCACATCAAACCTAGGGGGTCAGCGAGGATCTACTATGCCCCCTTATGGTCATCAGCCGTTCGATTATTATTATTATTTTTTTTTTTTGCCCCGCGGGGCCCTTTTAAAACCTCCACATCAAACCTAGGGGGTCAGCGAGGATCTACTATGCCCCCTTATGGTCATTTGCCCCTTCGCTTTGGCCTCCTCTTGTCTCTCGATCCTACCGAGAGACAAGATGGCGGCCGCTACGTACTGTTTGGAATGTTTACAGACACCGGAGAGCCAATCAGCTTCGCTTCGCAAAGCTCCGTAACGCGAAAAGTACGCGAAGCGGTGCGCTGTTACAGATATATATCTTTTTTTGAACGTTAATTTCTCAAAATCCACTGAAGCACATATATTGAGACCTAGCAAAGGCACATCGGGCTACCAGTCCCTACAATTTTGCCAAGTTTCGTGCAAATCCATTCAGCCGTTCGATTATTATTATTATTATTTTTTTTTGCCCCGCGGTGCCCTTTTAAAACCTCCACATCAAACCTAGGGGGTCAGCGAGGATCTACTATGCCCCCTTATAGTTATTTCCCCCTTTGTTTTGACCTCCTCTTGTCTCTCGATCCTACCGAGAGACAAGATGGCGGCCGCTACGGACTGTTTGGAATGTTGACAGACGCCGGAGAACCAATCAGCTTCGCTTCACAAAGCTCCGTTGCGCGAAAAGTCCGCGAACCAGAGCGCTAACCGGTCCGCTGTTACAGATATATATCTTTTTTTAAACGTTAATTTCTCAAAATCCACTGGAGCACATATATTGAGACCTACAAAAGGCACATCGGGCTACCAGTCCCTACAATTTTGCCAAGTTTCGTGCAAATCCATTCAGCCGTTCGGGCTAAAAGTGAGGCCAACCGCCCTATGGAAAACTCAATGTTAAAAACACGTTTTGGGACCCCCCTTTTTTCTCGGCCCCCACTGGACGAACCCCCCCCCCAAATTTTCAGGGGCTGCTCAGAAACAAAATGTGCCATTTTCCTGAAAATTTCAGCCGATTCCGTCCACAAACGCCAAAGTTATTAGACATAGAATTTTCAAAAAACCCATAGAGAAAAAATCCTAACTATATATACCTACTGGCGACCGCCAGTAGGTAATATACATATATATAATATTTATTATTTAAAAGGGCTTTCTGCCAGTACTTCCCCAATTGGTCCGTTAAATTGTCATCCACATTTTTCTTTCATGGACGACAGCACACAGCTTTTGGCAGTGGGTCAGCCCACTTCTTCCATTAGCTAATTTCCCTGTGAGTGATGGCATTCTGCCCTTTCACTAGGTGCATATCCACTCACAAGGCAATTCACGTCAGTTCCAGCGACTCTATGGCAATCTATGCTTTTAGAAACCAAAAAAAATATTTTTGCTTGTAGACAATGTTTGTTTTAGATTGCTGAGGTCCCAACAGGTTTCCCAACTGTAATGTTTTACAAAAACCATGACAAAACAAACTAAACGTCTGGCAGCCAACACCAGACTTATTGGCTTTGATGCCCGATGGAGCTACTTGGTTTAGCTATAGGGGAGATGGGCCTTGGACTCCTTCCTTGGTTGTCACCTACCCAGTCGGTCTTCAGGCAGACTTCTTTTCGTCTCTCCTTATTGTCTCTTCCCTAGGTCCTATCCTCTCTCCCCTGAATCTCTCCCCTTGCCTGCTACTCTGCCTACCCACAGTCCGTTGTGCCCTTTGACTAAGCACTCCTTCGCCCCTTGTTGGGGAAAGATCCAATATTTATACTCTGGAATCTCAGCAAACCCGCTGAGTGAGTCCACTGCGCCAAGGGAGCCACTCACACTTGAGGTATGGTATGGCACCCCTGGCCAAAGCACTCCCTCTCCCCTTTTTGGGGAAGGATCCAGTATGTAGACCTTGGAGTCTCAGAGACCTCTTTGAGAGACTCCACTGCGTAAAGGGAGACTCTCGCAATAGAGATAGGGAAGGGATTTCACTTCCCCTGGGATCACAGCTTACTGGACTTTGGACGTTGCCTTGACTCGTCTACCGGTTTGTGTCCCGGTCACTCTTCTCCTCTTCTCCCCATGTTGTGACTCTCACCCTCCCCTCCCTTCCTCTTTCCCACCTTCATTATCTGTCTATTTCCCCTACTCCAACCCCCCTGAATCTCTCACCTTGCCTTCTTTTCCCCTTACGTATTTGTGCTTATTGTTTATCTCAACCTTACAAGTAACTATGTTGCCATGCTCTAAGAACTATGTAACCTTTCTAACGATGTAACCAGTAACTATGATCTGATGCTCATGTAAAGCGCTCTGATACCTCCGGGTCTAGCCAGCGCTATATAAAACTTTTAAAATTAAAATAAAATAAATAAATAAAATAAATAAATGCTCCTTTTAAATGTTTCTCAGAGAAGGTTGTTTTTTCTTCTTGGGGTGACATTAGGACTACATCTAAACATTTCAAAGACACTACACAGGAAAAGTCAGCCTTTTTCATTTTAAATGCTCTGCCTTGCAAATGTGATTTGAAGGTTCTACTATTAGGCAAAGAGCACTCAGCAGATAACACACGCTCTTTCCTTAATCTCTGTTACCTTTATTGACAGCACTGAAAAGTCGCTTAATTAAAACCTTGGGGACTGTACAAAAAGAACCAAAGCATACGCATCAGCAATAATACTTGTTGGTGTTCTCGTCACAGTTATCTTAGATCTACTTTTAGCATCCTGTTGTCGTTCCATTGCATGCTATCTTCTGACCGCTTCCCAAAATATGCTGAGGTCAGATTTTCTGTCTTGTCTGTACACCACACAACTTCGGTTTTACAGAGAAAGGCACGAAATACCTTCTACAGCTGGTTTGTGTCTACTTGAACGTCATGGGATGGACATACCGAAAGGGCCATAGGATTCGAGCATCTGTTGGAGGATTTAGCAAAGGCCAAGATACAGGCTATTGCTCAATACTGCTCTTTGTTTAGGGCAAAAATATTGTAGCAATGGTAGCATTGGACTTTTAAAACTAAGGGCTTGATTACGATGTCGGTGGGACGAGCATCCGAGCGACACCAGTAGCAGAATGGAACCGCTGGACTATTTGTCAGCAGTTTCACCTGCAGCATTAGAATGTGGCCTTTCCTATTGCAGCTTGTGCAGCAGCCGGGAAAGGGCCGCAGCACAAGCTGCAACAGAAAAATTGATGTTTTCAAACATCCCTGCACTGTGTAGCAGGCAGCATGCTGTGCCTGCCACATGGTACAGGGATGTTTAGGGGGGGGCACTGTAGGTGGCCCTCAGTCCCCATAGTTGAGTGCCAAGGGGGAAGGGGCCCTTGGTAGGGGCCCCCAAAAGTCACTTTGGACCACCATGAAAGGGCAGACGGAAAGCGACAACAACGTAACCCCAAAATGGAGCTGAGGCTGGCTCAACAGTCATTTTGGGATTACTATTCCGCCCGTAGCCATGACGGGCTCTGTGAGTCCATCAGAAGCAGAGTGGAATTCCACTGCAGGGTTCTCACCGACTGCCAGTTTCGTTATATAGGGGTCAGAGAGAAACCCATGAAGTCGGGCAGAAAGCCTCCGACGAGGTGTCGGATGGCTTTCTGCCCAACATCATAATTAGGGCCTCAATTGGGACTGAGGGATAAATGGTGAATTTTAAAGTACAATTTTAAAATAAATTAACTACAAATCCACTTGATGGTATATTGGTTCAATAGAGTTAGAAAAAGGACTATATGTATAACAGACTTTTAAAACAGGTTTTGCACAGGTACTCAATGTTTTTTCAACAGTTTGTCACATATCTCTTCACTTCATTTTTTTATCCAGCCCCTTCCAAGTAGAAACAAGAAGTATATGTTGTGACTAAATCTCACAGCCCACAAACAGAGGCGGCCGCACACAAGTGCGCACACTGAGTGCACACAGCCACAGATGCTGAGTGTTGTACGGTGAGTAGGAAAGCAACAAAGCTCTGCACCATTGGTCGACATTTTGTGAATGACCCATCATTGGTGAAGGACCTTGTATTTGTCAGCGCTCTGCCTGCCACTCAGCTCATTATCCTTTTGTGCCAGGGCACAAGGCTTAAAAAAAGCAGTGGGGGTACTAATAAAGTTAGGCTGTATGTAAGTGCCATCATGGCACTTGACATCGCATGTGGAATCTGAGGAAGTGCCATCACAATCCATGACCTCACAGGAAGTGACATTACTAGAAGAAACATCAGATCTTAAGAGCTCACACATATATTCAGCAGGTCTATCATGAGTACATTTGAGTGCACTATAATATTTAACAAATGAAATTTTGCGTCGGGTTGTGCCACAAAAAGTGACACAATCCTGACACAAAATCTAGGTCTCAACTTATACATTTATTTTTTTAAACCCTGCAATAAAGAAATTGGCAACAAGGAGAACCTTGGCAGTAAATATGTTCTGCTGAATTGGTTGCTAAGTCCACATTTTCAAATATCTTAAGGGGTTCAGGCACCTGCCGCAGAGATTTTTGTGTGCCCAGTAAATCTCATGTATTAATAATAATAATGGTAAAATAACTCTGGAGGTTAACGTATTTGCTAGAAAGATTTGTGTATTTTCTAGTCCCAATTTTGAATCAAAGTAGCATGGATGGTTAATATGTCTCCTGAAAAGTACATCATGTAACACGCAGATGACGTATTTTTATTTTATGGAAATAGTTAAGTGGGTTACTGCTTTTATCATAGATTCTGTTGTTACTTGCAGTTCATACATTGTAATCCTTTTAATATAGCGCAGTGAGCTATGAAGGACGTGGACTCCCACATCTTTTAACCCTCACTATCTTATGTACCACATCCTGCACATTGAGTTACACTCACATGTTTTATTGTCAAGGTATGATGTCTAGGTGTGATGTAAAGAGCTCTGACACCCTACATGGGATGTGTTGCGCTATAGTGCTGTAAAAAAAATGAAACAAAATAGTGGCATTTAAATTGTTATTTGTGTAAATACTGGGACAGACCAACACATCTGACATTCTTACAGTGCATGCATATCACTTATATACAGGAACTGAACAAAGTCAAAAGTATCCCTCTCTTAAGAACCTGAGAAGTAATAACAAGCTATGGGTCTGTGTTTCCCCTCCATTGCATTTGCATCTAGGTGTGAGGCTCCACATAGCGCCCAGAAAGGATGCTCCAACAAAAGGAGGCATGATGGTCCCTTAAATTTAGCTTTTGTTTTGGGCCCACTTGTAATTTAAAATAACAACCCCCACCCTCCCCCGCCTGCATGTTGCTGCTCGGAATGTAAGCAGATAAAGTGTAGGCGTTGCTGAATGTGTCCTGGTGTCTGAAAATGACACTGGGAAGGGTTTAATATATTTCTGTGGGACCCACATTTTTGGCATGGTTGACGGCGTCCATCTGTGAAGAGTGAGTAGACGCAGTTTACCTGTGTGTACCCTCGACTTGTGCGGTTTAGTACTCATTGAAAACTTTCCCATTTCCCATTTTCTTCCCTATGCCTTTCCGTGTATGTATTGTTGTTAATCCCCCAAGCCATGGTGATTACTACCCTGATTTTTTTGCTCCATGGCATATGAAATGTCTTAAATTTTAAACCCTCAATGCTGGTGGACAGCTTTGTGCACCCTGCAGTTCCCTCTGTAGTTCCTTCCTGAGAACCTTTTATCTGCGAGCAAAGAATGAATTCACCAATGATCACAAAAGCAACCACCAAGCATTTGCTTCAACCCAAAAATTGTTCAAACATATCACAAGTGCAATCATGGACATCATTTAGGGGGTGTCAGGGTCGCAAAGCAACCCCTTGTTTGTGCTTTGCAAACCCCTGGCACATTTATGATACCTGGCCTCAGAGGTAGCAAAATCAGTGCCAGACGGCTGAGGTAAATAACAAAATGCATGAAATGTGTGCACGTGAAAGGAGGTTAAAGGAAGTGAGTAAGTGAAAAGGAATCAGTTAGAATGAGTGTGCATTTGTGTTAGATAGTGTGAGCGAGAATAAATGTGTGTAAGAATGAGTGATATTGAGCAACAATGTGTGTGACTGTGAGAATAATTGAGAATGAGTGAGTGTATAAGTGACTGCATGAGGATGTAAATGACAAAGTATGAATGAGAGTAAGGATGAATGAGTGAGTGTGAAGAAATGATAATGAGTGAGAATATGCAAGTATGAATGTGAATGAAGAATAAGAGCAGGAGTGAGTGCAAGTGAGTGTGTCTGAGAAAGTGTGAGTGGGAGTAAAGTTGAATATGATTCTGTGCGAATTAGTGAGTGAGAATAAGTGAGTGAGAATGAAAAAGTAAGAGTGTAACTGAGTTTGAAAGAGGAAGTATGAGTGACTGAGAATGAGTGAGAGTGACAGCATATGAGTGACAATGAGTGAGAATGAATGTAACTGAGTGAATGAATGTGAGTGTGAATGAGAATGTTATACGATACTTGTGAGTCTGCCTTTGGCCCTGGCATACTGAAAGCATTTTTTATTAGTAGAGGTTCTGGCACATTGGATGTAATTCTCGGAATAAGGGGGAGCAATTGAGGGATACAGGAAGGAGGCTACTGCAACACAATTCTGCCCCAGACCTACTAAAGGTAACATTTTACAGTAGGGTCATTTTATGTGGAGGACATTAATAGCAGTATTCTGTCGGTGGTATACTGTATCACATTTTTGCTTTAAAGGTTGCATGTAACAATGCTAGCCCTGGTGTGATGGAGGTAATTCTTGACACATGAGGGCACCCTTAGCACATTTAAAAAAAATTGTGGTTGACTTCTGGAAAGCCTCAGGTTTCATTTGTTTGGCGCTTTATGAAAGAGCTTGAAAATTACCTATGAATATTTAGCAAATGTATGTGAAAATTCTGCTTTAACATGCACAATTTGATTCAATTGTTCAAAATGTTCTTGGGGAGAGAGCCCTCCAAACACTCTTAGAAAAGGTCTGGTTACCTCGCTTTGTTGGCTACAATTCAGGGTTAAAGGACATACGATGCCACTTCTTGCGATATTTCTATGGTCAAAGGGTGTGTGATGTCACTTCTACTGCCCCAGGCATTTCGCTGTCTTTGACTCCTGTCCATGCCCTCTGACATTTAAAATGAAACAAAAAATGGAAATTAGGTTGTTCAGTGGCTAGGCTGCATGTGAAATCTGTAGAAAAGTACATTAGTTTCCTCTCTTCATCTTTTGAAATGGCTGTAGAACCTTAGGATATCAAGGTGAAGCATTCACAAATGCATGCCCTAGTATCTGGATACAGGCAATTCTGGATAGGGGTACTGAGAGAAGAAGGAGGCTGGAAGTGAAGGAGGACAGATGTTTTCCAGGTCCAACTTCAAAGGACACAGCATCAGTTATTGAAACATTAACCTTTTTCCATACTCTAGTAAGCAAGCTCCATTTCTTTCCACTGACTCTTGATAAAAGAAGGATATCCATTTTCTGGTTCGGCCACTGTAGACGATAGAAGAAAGGAAACAGCAGTTTAGAGACCCTGACACCATCGCCTCCATTTAGGTAATGGGACATTTAGAGAAAAACAGGGCCCATGGCAAGTTTGACTGTTCAATGGCAAGAAGCGGGGATACCGGATTACTAAGAGATGAATATTTTTTTTTGTATGTCCCCAAATTACCTTACTTTTTCAATAATGTCACAATATGTTGAGGTATCCTGTGATGATTTATTGTCAATAACTGAATCTCAAAAAGCAGAAGCTACTATCCTGACGAGGATCTGAGCAAGACCAGAGGGAATTTTGACATGGAGCAAGCAATGACACCAGGTAGACTAGCGGCAAAGTCCAGAACATCACAGGCTACACTGATATTGTCTATTACCACATGGTCAACATTTGTCTCCCAGCCATCTAGATACAATGTAGACCCTTTAGGCCAATGGTGCCCTAAAGGACTCACACCAGGGGCATTAGCCTAGGTCAGTGAAAGTGAATCTTGCAGCAGTTTTATTTATAAGGTGTTTTAAAACCACAAATACTAATCCATTGGGTGACAGTATGGGACAGGAGGTGAAAGAAAGTTAAGTGATGGAAACTCCAAGAGGAATTCAGGTGCCTACCACAATTTCTATCAGAAACAAAAGAAAGTGCATTCAGATTCAAATCCTCCAGGGCCTGTCCCAAATATATGAAGATTCAGTCAATGGTTAACAACAGTAATAACATTTTAATCACAAACGAACCCAGAAGGGCCGATAGCTAGCACAATGACTCCCTATGGTGCAAAAGCTTTCACTGGTTACAAGTGAAGGTGGGTCAAACTTATTTATGGGAAAATCTGCAAATATGAACAATATCCATGGGTGGGGTGAGGTCAATGACTACTTGCCATTAGGATGTTGGACAGCAATTGGCTAGACCTTTTTAAAATATACCTTTAGGAAAATAAATTATTAGTTGACGTGCATACAGCTACCTTCTTCAGACCAATAACCCCTCCCCACTGAAAGGTGACCATATCCATAGGATGGTATTTCACCTTGTTGTCAGCACTGCTGAACTTAAATAGGAACTTTTTAAACAGCAAAGTAACAGCTAAAACTTTGAAAAAATCATACTTCCGATGCTATACAACCACTTTTTGTCACTTTATTGCCTATTTCTCAAAAACATTTTCTCTATTTTAATTAATTGGAGTGGAATTATTATTGTGTTTTCTGTGTTTTAACTGTTTTGGTACTAATAAATGATTAACACATTTCTCCTAAGTTAAGCCGGTCTGCTCTGTGCTACAGCTACCAAGAGTTGAACTCAAGTTTAAATTATTTTGCCCTAACTTGACCAAGTCCTGAATAGTGCCGGAATACTCATAGGGGAATACCATCCACTTCAACTAATAATCCACTTTCTCACAATGCTAAATCTCAATGCCCATTACCACCACAAGCACGCCAGTATACCAAATGGTAAGTCTAGGCTAGTTTGGATTGTAAGAGTCCCAAACTTTAAAATTATGTTCTCCCTTTAAATATAATGACACTTTACTTTTGGGTTTTTCTAAAATATATATATTTTTTAACATAAATTAATATTTTGTTACCATACGTAAAGCCTAAGCTTTGGCTGTGAGTAGCGAGGTTTGGCTGCAGTCCCTGACTTGCAGCCAGGCCCTGCTTCCAATCCCCTGTAGGCAGCCAACCCCCCTTGCAGGCAGCCAACCTCATGCTGTGCTAGGACTTTGTAAGTGTGTGGCAGGAGGTTGGTTACAAAACCTGACCTTTGGCCAGGCCCTGCGTTCAACCCCCACAGACAGCCAACCAGATGCTGTGCATGGCCTTTGATGTATGTGGTATAGGGTTGGCCTTCAGGCCATGGGGACTTCATCACCTGGGGCCAAACCATATTTGCAAAGAGGAGGGGGCACGTGGCCCCCACCCTGAGCCAGAAGGGTCAGGGAACCCCATCCCCCTGTTGCCTTTAAGCAGAGTGGGGGTGCATCGACCCCTCCCCGAGCCAATAGTTGCCAAAGGGACCTCATCCCCCATGACCAAACTATATATGTAAGGGGAAGCCAAAAGTGGCCCTGGGGATTCAATCCCCTGGGACCAAAATATATATTTTAACGGAAGAGAGGTGCACAACCCCCCTCCCTTGGCCTGAATAGGCCATTGGGGCCCACATCCCCTTAGGCCAAGCTCAAATAATTAGCATAATAAGGCGACCCCCACCTTATTAGTCACTTGGATTGAGACTAAAAATCGGCCCGGGCTAGCTAAAAAAAAGTGACCCACATTTGCTTATTGCCTTTCTGCAAAACACTGCTTCGGCAAAGTTTTATAAAAAGAAGGGAGTGGGGTCTCTGACAGAGGCATATTTTCTTAACTTTACTTAGATTAAAAAAATTGACGGATTAGTTCACACTGGACATACCTGAAAACAAGTGAGGCCACTTTTGCTCAGGCCCCCTGCCCCCACTCAATATGCATACATTCATGGGCTGGCCCAGCGAGGGAAAGGGAATGACACCTCTTCCCGTGATAAAAGGGAGGTAATGAACGCCCATCTGCCTCCAGAAAAGCGACTCAGGCACTCACTGAGCCACAACAGAGACACTGCCCAAATCGGCCCCCAGCAGGCTGCTCAAAAAAGTAGCCCACAGCTGGAATTCGGATACTGGGCCCTCAGCCATTGCCCGAGTGCCCGCCTGACCAATCTGACCTTGACGCCAACCCCTGGTGCATCTCTAAATTATAGGTGGCTCCTGCATGATGCGGGAGTTGTCATTGCTCTTGCCTGGAGGGGGTAGCTGTTTTTTGCATCTTCCCTCCACACAGGAGTGTGGGCAGGGAAACAGAAGTATTTTCCCACCCAGTAGGGGCATGTTTATACCACCCACCGGGTAGGAGCAAACATTCCTTCCCTGCCCACACTCCTGCAGGCAGGAAAAGCATGTTTGTTCCCATACAGTGAGAGAATTAAACATCCTCCTTCCAGAAGAAAGTAAACATATGTTTCCCTGCCCAATCTGAAATGGGCAGGGAAACTACTGTGTCCCAGGCGTGGGCTCCCCAGAACACAGCTGAGCCGGGCCCGGGGGATTGGGTCTCCGGGGCCTTTAGAGGCTTTGGAAGTGGGGCTGCACAGCCCCGTTCCTATTACTGTGTGTTCAGCCCCTGTGGATGGAGTCCCCTTGGGGTTTTTAGGCTAGGGGATGGGCTGGGAGCCCCCCCTTTTATTGTATTTCGACCCCAGGATTGGCCTAATAACGCTGTGCACCCCCCTCCATGTTATACCCAGGCCCGGGGTATAGGGTCTTTGTCGAGGCTTGGGAAGAGGGGGCCACAAGCCCTCAATCTCTCTAAAAATATTTTGTGCTGCCCACTCCCTCAGGCCCTAGCCTACTCAGTACTTTCTTTTTTTAACAGAACCACATAATCCCTCGCCTTTTTTTAAGTGTGAACGTCAGCAATAATACTTGTTGGTTTTGTCTTCACTGTTATTTTAAGTTTACTTTTAGGATCACATTGTTAATCCATTTGATTTTATCTTGTGACCACTTACAAAATATGCCCAGGTCCGATTTCTTGTGTTATCTGTACACCACACAGCTTCGGTTTAACAGGAGGGCCACTTTTACAGGGTGATCGACTTCTAGCATCTGTTGGGGATTCACGAGGGCCAGGATACAGGGTAACGCTCATTACTGCTCTTTATCTGGGGGTTTCAAAAATATAAATCATCCTTCCTAGTAACATAAGGGCTGTTATTTTCCCATTATCACTACTGATACTTCCGAACTCTTAAAGTAATGGTGACTGGTGAACATTAAAAGCGAGGAGAGTGAGGGCTAAACGTAGCATGTTATAGCACAATTTTGACATAAACAAATCCAGTTGATGGCATAACAGCTTACCAAAAAAGTAGGCAAAATGGCTATGCGTACAGCACACAGTTAAATAAGGTTCTGCACTTTCACACCTATCGATTTTTAAAATGTTTGTCACAGCTTTCTTCTCTTTGTTTTTCCATCCAACCCCTTTCAAACAGATACAGAAGGTATATCTTAGACTAGAACTCATGGCCTGTACACAAGGGAGTACACACGGAAGCAGATATTCACACGTTAAATGTGCCTGGTTGCAGTGCCGGTCCTAGGCCTTCTGAGGCCCCAGGCGAAAGGGAAGATGTGAGGCCCCTCCAAGTGACATCACAGAAAGTGACTTCGCAGGACTTTTGATCTTAGTTATTTGGCATCAGTGAAGCAAACTAATGTGGATATCAGTAACATGGACAAAAGTAGAGGGAATGGAACACAGGTAAGCAAATATCCATGAGTGTAACACTTGCCGTCTCCTTGAATGATTAGTTGGACATGCCCCCAAATTCCAAAGGAACCAGAGGGTCAAGAAAACAGCAGTATACATTTCACAGCCGAATCTGAAGGAGGAACAAAACAGGATACATTAAGTTGAACTCTGAAAAATAACACAGTAAAGAACCCAATGAGTTCATTCTGAAGGGCAATATTTAATAAGTAAATTTGTTGTGACAAATCAATATCTGTTGTGTGTTTAGCACTACATGCTAAAATGTGATCTTCCTAGCCTTTCTTCTGCTAAATCCATGGCAGAGGTGGTCAGTGCGGACTGCCAACACACATTGCCGCACCAGGCGCCACCAGCGTTAAAGCTGACCCTGGCGCTAATTGCTCTCCTCTCTGCCTTTTTCCACTTATGAAAGTTAACAAGGATTGGCTACTAGGGGAAGTCAACCAGCATGGCCACATAGGATAACCCTGTGGTCGATTTCTGAAGAACGAACTCTTGGAAATAAATGATCAAGCGGTACAACAGGATAGGAACCTATAGCTCCTATTAAATTGTGGATTGAAGAAGTAAAAAAACAAAAACGTCAAAATCACTTTTGCTCCTCCTTCCTACTCAGTAAAGGAATCTCTGTACTAATTAAGAACCAATCTGTAACGTGGACCCCTACATCGCCCTTATATTATACAGAGTGTCCATTTACCTTTGACATTTAAATGCAAGAATAAGTGACTCTGCAAGCAGACATTATAGCACCACTCGCCTCCCTGCCCCCACTCGGGGCGCAAATTATGATGCCCAGCTGTCAGTATCTAACTGCAGTGCACCAGACGAAAAAGCACAGTGAGGCGCATTGATCTGTGTCAGAGCCCCTTCACGGGGGAAATTGGACAGGAATAATGATAATTGTCATGGGAAGTCAAACCATTAAATGGCGATTTTCAAGAGATAAAAAAAGTCAACCAGCTGTAGTGTAGTTCCTATCTTCCCAATAGGCTCTGCGCATTGGAATAATACCTACAGCAGTAAAGGCCTAGGCCAGACGTTAACTAGGTCTACTACTGTCGATACTAGACTTAAGTTTTGGGTTTGCCAGCGTAGCTCAGAGTTCGCTAGAAACTTTCTCGAATGTTCAAGGAGGAATTAACTTCCCTGATTAGACAAGAAGGGATTTAGTTTCTGACAACCATAGAACATGACAACTTTGCTCTCCCCTAATCAAGAGTCAATCTCGAGAGTCGTGTGAACAAAAGGCAAATTATTTTACTCAGTCAGTACGTGCATTCTTAGTCTCATCAGAATGTAGAGAAAAGGAAGAGACGGGCGTGTTCAATAAAAAGGTGTTATTTATTGATCAGTCTCTTTTCTCATACAAGAGAAATGGATCGATATTATTGCAATACTTATAGTTAAGTAAAGTGCATACATTAAAAGCAATAGTATAAAGTAATACTGTAAAAACATTGATATGGTTTCTAAGCCATATGATGTTTAAAATGAATAAAATATATTTACATACACATATACATTTGACTAAACGTACTCAACTGGTGTTTCTAAATACGCCTACCCCGTGTACCTGACCTAAGCCTAATACGTGGGCGGGAATAGAAAGTTACAGTTTAAGTTAAGTTTGTTTTTGCCAAGTGAATAACTAAAGAATTCTCTGTGAGGGGTTATTCAGTTCTGTACCTGGAAGTTAGGATGAATGAGGAATGGTATCTCTTTCTCTGGTCTCGATATTCCAGGCTGCCTGCGAGGGCTGCCCAGAAACGCCGGGGCTGGATTCTCGGCAGGAGAAAGCAGCGCGTCTCTCAGCGCGTCAGGAAGGCGGGGCTGCTGCCAGCGGGGTCTGCTCTGCTCTCGGCTTCGGCAAGTATGGGTGCTCCGTCTCGTCACCACGCGTGTGTTTGCATATGGCAAGATCGGTAATATTTATACCTTTAAGGTGCCGAGATTGATGTAAGGATGGACATAGATACGTCTCTTACTGCATCGCGCTCATGGATTAACACAGAGCCCTTCACCGAACTCATCTCGCTTAGAAGCCGCCGACCTTGAATATTTACGATCACTGTGCAATTTTGTTGCCGCTTTAATCGACCCACCCTGCAGAGCATTAAGCCTGCGACTGCCGACTGTGCAATCCGGTCCAGCGCCATCGGATGAACGGCCGCCATATGATGCGGCTCACATCCACCTGTTTTTAACTTACGATATTCGCCATCCGAGAGCCACACAACCAACAGACTTGCGGTCCTTTGCCCCCACCCCCTGGTCCTGATGAAGACCCTACAGCAAGGTTAAAGCGATCCTGCAACTTCAAGAGGGTCGAAACGTCGACTGTTTGGTTTTATTGTGGCAACTACACACCATTATTGTATATATGTTGTACCTGGTGTAGTATGCTGTTTTTCAAACGAGTTATTTTGTGATATACAAGTTGTTGCCACCACACTGGTGTCACGTATATATGCCTAAACAACTGATTTTACTGTCACCTAATCCCTTCACTTCACGTTATCCTCACCATCACGTTCCTTTTCCTACTTTGGGGCACTGTATGACGTTAAATACAGTTTATTGCATTCTATTATGTGTATATGATACTCCATCCCACTGTGAATTAAACCGTGTGGATCTGAATACATTTGTCTTTTGAATGATTACGTTTCAATGATTTAATTAGTTCCCTTGGTACACTGGGACCCTTTCCTTCTAGTACATACTGCTCTCGGCTTCGGCAAGTATGGGTGCTCCGTCTCGTCACCACGCGTGTGTTTGCATATGGCAAGATCGGTAATATTTATACCTTTAAGGTGCCGAGATTGATGTAAGGATGGACATAGATACGTCAATAAAGATGTCATACGATTTGCTCGTTAGCACATTCTTTTACTAAAGTTCTCGGTGAAATCAAAACAATGGCCGCAGGGTTTTGCCCAGGTTGTCATAGGTTTGATTTGTTATGAGAACTCCGTATGCCTTATCAGGGGCTGGAGGAATATCGCTTGTCTAATTAGATCGCAAGCGTTATGACCTAATCAGATAACACGTTCCTGTGCCGTAGTGTGACTGCGTCAGATAACGGTATCTGCATCATGGGGAATTTCTGCCTCATGGGCTGACTGCTAGTTAACTTGTTGGTTTGTTTAACTAGAATAGGGTCAGGAATAGGGGGATCGATTCAGAACCGATAGGAATACATGACACCCACTCCACGATAACTATGGACATATTTACTAATCTAGGCATAGTATAACATAGTACAACATACTATAGAGTAGTGTGTATACCTTACCACCCCAAAACAGAGACAGAGAAGCCACTCTGTTTAATGTTGACGGAGACTTGGTGGGGAGAATCCTGCAACCCCGATGTGGCAATGGCAATCCCGCCTGAGTATAACATCTTCAGGAAGGATAGAGCGAAGGGCAGGGGCGGTGGGGTCGCTCTGGTGGTGAGGAAGGGCACGTTGTGCACCGTCTTGCCCACGGAGGATATCCGTGGATCGGAATCGCTGGCTTTTTCACTCACGCTAGCGCCGCACCAGTCAGTGAAGGGTCTGTTGGTCTATCGACCCCCTGGCCCGCTCGGAACTTTCTTTGTCGACCTTGATTCGGTGTTGTTGGGTCTGGCTCTGAGAGCAGAACACTGCTTAGTGGCAGGGGATTTTAACATCCGGATGGATGATCCGTCTGACCCTGCTGCCATAAAGCTTTCTGAAGCCATGAATCCACTGGGCCTTATACCTCATCTGCAGGGGCCGACTC
The DNA here is from genome assembly GCF_964261635.1 of Lissotriton helveticus. NCBI lineage: Eukaryota > Metazoa > Chordata > Amphibia > Caudata > Salamandridae > Lissotriton > Lissotriton helveticus. The sequence goes on from NC_136065.1 coordinate 708,839,965, forward strand.
ATGCTAAGGGGCATACTCTTGACCAGGTTTTTTCTACATCGCCTCTGGTGGTGAAAGAGATTCTCCCGGTCTTGTGGTCGGATCACTGGCTTGCCAAATTTATGATCAGTGGCACTGCCAGGTCATCCACCCCTGTCCCACAGCAACGGGGACGAGCTTTTAGAGCATTTAGTAGAGTAACCCCTGAGATGCTGGCTCAGGCTGCTTTGAATCACCCTTGTCCTCTCTCGGGTGAGCTGGAGAGGGACTTGGAGTCCTTGCAAGATTGGCTTACGGAGAGGCTTAATGACCTGGCCCCGATGCAGCCCCCCCGCTTGACATCTAAGCGGGTGTCGGCCCCTTGGTTCACTTCTGCACTGTGGGCTACGCGGCAGCAGTGCAAGGTAGCCGAAAGGGCCTGGCGGGCTCACTATGACAGCATGGACAGGTCTGCCTATAAGGCTGCGGTTAAGGTTTACCACCGGGACATCCGCCTCGCAAAGAAGGCCTATCTTGCGGGGAGAATTGAAGCGGCCGGGAACTCCAGCAAGGAGATTTTTACCATCGTAAGAGAATTCATTTCCCCTCGGACCATTACATCGGAAGAGGTGCCCTTAGGTTCCTGGGCGGCGGATCTTGCCTGTTTTTTTACTAGCAAGATAAAACTTATACAGGACTCTTTTTCATCTGTAGTACCTGTCAGGCCGCCGGTGCCCGAGGGTGGTATGTTTTCATCTGTTGCGCGGGGCGCCATGCTGGCCGAGTTCCCATCTTTGTCAGCCCCCGCCTCTCTAGCGCTTATGGGCAATTTAAAATCTGGGTCTCCGTTGGACCCTTGCCCAGCTAAGCTCTTGGGTAAATTGGCGGAGGTGATCAACCCACTGGCGAACCCTCTTCTCAACCTTTCGTTGAGTTTGGGTGTGGTTCCGTCAGAGTGGAAGAAGGCCATGGTTATCCCGCTACTTAAAAAACCTAGCCTTGACCCAAAGGTCCCAGCTAACTATAGGCCGATTTCGTTGCTGCCGGCTTGTGTAAAAATCTTGGAGAAGCACGTTCAGTCGGTGCTCTCCAATTTTTTGGAGTCCCACGAGATTCTGCATGACTCCCAGTCAGGCTTTCGCTCTAATCGTAGCACCGAAACCGCGCTCCTTGAGGTTTTTGAAACCATCAAAGGGGTGTTGGATACCGGGGGCAAAGTCATGCTGGTGTTGTTGGATCTGTCGGCGGCTTTTGACACCGTCCCCCATGATGGCCTTCTCGCAAGACTCTTTGAGATTGGTCTTCGGGGGACGGTGCTCAAATGGTTTTCGTCCTTCTTAGCCGGCCGCCGGCAGACGGTCTGGACACCACCTGACTCTGCCGTGATGCCGCCATTGGGAGTCGGGGTCCCTCAGGGCTCTATTTTGAGCCCGACCCTTTTTAACATCTTTATGACCCCTTTGGCGGAGGTGGCGGAGTCATTTGGTGCCCGGATCGTGTCGTATGCCGACGACACCCAGCTCCTTTTCTCTTGCGAGAGAGGGGCTGACTTTGACGGGGAGAGTATCCGGAATTGCCTTGGGGCGGTGTTCACATGGTTCCAACTGAACAGCCTCAAGTGCAATTCCGATAAATCGGAGGTACTCTTCTTCGGGTGCGATACAGAGCCCAGCTGGCAGGCATGGTGGCCCGTCAACATGTTTCCACCATCCGGCTCTTCCCCTATGGCTAAAAACCTGGGGGTCAAGATGGACAAGGGGTTGACGTTGAAAGCCCAGATCCTTGGGGTGACCGGCACCTGCTTTGGCCTATTAAAAATGCTGCGGAGGTTTCTGCCTCTTCTGTCAGAGGAGCATAGGAGGCTGACTGTGCAGGCTCTGATAGGCTCCAGGTTGGATTATGCCAACATTCTTTACCTGGGCCTACCAGAGTACCTGCTACAGCGGCTTCAAGTTGCGCAGAATGCGGCGGCCAGGGCCATTTTTGGTCTAAATAGACGTACTAGCGTCTCTGGGCTACTGCTGACGCTGCATTGGTTACCCATCCGCAAACGGATCGCCTTCAAGGCTATGACCTTGGCCTATAAGGCGCTCCACGCGGTGGGGGCGCAGTATCTCCAAAAGAGACTGGCCTTTTACCATCCGGCTCGTTCTTTGAGGTCGGAATCTCTACTCTTGGCGGCGGTCCCTCGTGTTAAGAGGGCCCGCCTGGGTGGCCGTTCTTTTAGTCTATTGGCCCCACAGATGTGGAATTCGTTGCCGCTCCCACTTCGGGGGGCTACTACTCTTCTTGAGTTTAGGAAAGGGCTCAAAACCTGGCTGTTCTCCCAGTAGGCCTCCAGGTAGTTCTTCTTTTATTGTCTGTTGGTTGTTTATGTTCTTTTAAACTGTGTTGTGTTATCCTGCATTACTTCCCCTTACCTAAAGCGCCGGGACACTCTTTTTGAGTAACCGTTGCGCTATACAAAACAATAAATAACATAACATAACATAACATAACAAAATACATAAATGCATTTTGAAATTTTCAAATATACGGAAAAATTGCAGACATATATATATGGTATGCACTCAAGCTGTAGAAAAATGCCAAAGTAATTGCATTGTATACATTATTGCTTATTTGGTATATGAGAATTACACATGAAATGATTTCTGACAGAAAAAAGTTTCGAGACCATTCCATCACAGAATAAAATATCTTTATGAACATGCCAGCGGGCAGCTAATGTCTATAAGCCATCTAAAAAATTTTTTAGAAACCTTAGTTCTTTAAGAATAGTTCTTACTTTAAGCAGAAGATAGTGTCCCGAAAAATATGCAAAAATATTTTGGGGCTGCTGGAAAAACTGCTGTCCGTGAACTGGAGCGAAAATGTTCATGTGACTTTATTTTTAAAGTTGAAGGCCGAATTCAGGGAACGCCGTGTGCGAGCTTGCTCAAAAGTCTCTATTTCTGTTCGGGTGAGAACATCATATCATTTAGGCTTTCGAAAAAACTGTCAACAGCTTCCTGGGAAAGTTCCACTAACTCGGAAATAGGTGTAATCATGCATTCTTGCGCATGATTGTCTCCATTGACATTCTGATTTGCATTACTGACAGAAGGTCGTACCTGTTCGATGCTGCTTTCATCTTGAACTTCACTACCCATCAATCGTAGTGGTGAAGCTTCCACGAATGCCGTCATCAGGATTGGTAGCCTTTGAGGGCAGCACAAAGCATGAACCTTGATCGGGCTCAACAATGTTTCTGCATCCATCGGCGCATCCGATTGTAGCGTCAGACAGGTGTCTAACACGCATTCTTCTCCGCATAGCAGACACCTCAATACAGGTAAAACACATCTTTGCCACATTGGTCGAAATGATAGAAACCAAGTCATGTTCAGGTCTCTAAGCCGGGAGAGTCCCAGGATTTTTGATATCCGGTCCCGGTATCCAATGGCTAGGATTGTTTCTTCCCTTGTCGCAAGAGTTTTGTCTGTGACATGGGTTGCCATAACGAAAAATAAGGACTAAGAATAGGATTCCTGCAATTAGTCCCAGGATCAGGGGAAGTCCGCCAAAAATCGAATGGACGAAATCTGGAAAAATACCCAGTATGGCTTTGAATGGTGTTAATGCCATCGAAAATACTGTCTTAAATACCTTTGAGACCCCATTGGTATCAGAAATATTTAAGATTTCATTCAGGATTTCCGCGAAATGTACGGGGGAATTAGTTGATAATAATGTATGTATCTCTGCAGTCGTCCTTGCGACTTGTAGATCATACGTTTCTTTTGATGACGAGAGCCTGGTAGGCGTCTGAAGAAGGACTGTTTTCATTCTGCTTAAAGTATCTATTCGAATAGAAGTAATTTTCAAATCGGGCCATGCCCTTGCCTCCCTGTCTGGGAAGGAGCTGGGGAACAATGAGCGTCCACAGCACTTGACCTTCTCAGTCGTAGTAACTAGATAAGGAGTCCCGGGCATAAGACTACAACATCTGCGGTCTACAATAAGAATGTAACTCCCATTATAGAGTCTTTGAAAGAATGGTTCTATTTCTGTTGCAGGTGCGCCTTGCTGGTGACATGAAAGGTTGTATGAATTCCCTTCACAGGCTCCATGCAAACTAATTCCGTTACACAGAAGCGTGCCGCTTAGTGACATCGCACAATTGTTGCCACTAAGAAACACTTTCTGTCCTTTATTACTGACACATGCATGTGAATAGGGCAGGTTCCAAGTTGTTTTAAGGTACCCCTTTCCCAATTTCTCGTACATGCCAGCCTGTATATATTTTTGGCAGTATTGAAACCTGAAGATTGAGATTGGAATATTTATGATTCCGTGTATTATCCATTCACTGACAGGTCGTTCTGACATTGTCATTGGTAATCTTTCTAGTTTTTCAATGCTCAAGATTGTATAATCAGCACCCTTTTGCGCCATACCGATTTGTCTATCAGTAAGGTTAAAGATTTGGAATAGTGACGTTGTGTTGATTAAACGCCAAGGCACATAGCCTGAACACAGATTTTGTAACGTCCAGCCAAGCTGTACAATAGAACGCAATTGTGACTGACCATGTTGTAATAACAGTAAGTCTTGCGATAATATATCGATTGCTGAAGACACAATGCTGTCCAATGAAAAAATTCTGGAGGACAGAGTCATTAACCCATTGTCCACTACAGAAAGTGATTTTTTCCAAATTAATACGGTCAATTTCCCGTATTCTCTCTGCTGTTTCAATTTGAGTAACCTTCCAGGCCTCATTGTATGCTGCATATACAGAGGCTGCTATGAAACGTTTTTGACGCTGTTTGCGTGGTCCCAAAGTGAAATCACGCAAGTCAGCACCATCAGTAAGTAAAGTTAGGTGTTGCTTAATTTCTGCCAGTGTGGAAGTTTGTAGCCATTGAAGGCATAATTTGCCCACACTGTAGGTGGTTATTATCCCTGGGTGATGTCTTTGAGGATATCTAGGGTCTGGCCTGTTCATTTTGAAACCCTGTGTTTTGTTCAGGAATCTGTCTTGACAGTTATTAGTATCTGTGGGCCAGATCAACCACTGTTTCCAATTTGGATGTGTTCTGTTTTGGTTTAATATATGGTTTACGTCTATCTCTTCATCTGTATCAGAGTTATTGCTAAGCATTGTTGGCTTTGGAATAGACGGTTTAATTAAATCTTTGATTTTGGCTAGACCAAGACAGGTGGTTTGTTGAACAGTGTCATTTAAAAATATCATTTGTTCTGGGATCCTGCAGGCTCTAAACAAAGCTTCTATACCCTGTACTTGCCATTCTTTTGTACCCCAAACACTTTTCAATTCAACATTTTTGTCCCAATAATCAAATCCAAAAGTATTCATTTTTTCAAAGAATGAGTCTGAATATAACAATTTTGTGTTGGTTATCATGGTCTTGGTTCCTGTCTTGTTTGACAATTTAAAATAAAATGTTTCCGCATTACTTGTGTTAAAACCTGAAAAATATGAATATTTGTCATAAACGGTTCTTGAGCTCCCTTTTGGAGGTGTTGCACAATGTTCCCATTGATTATAATTTAAAACATTTCTAGGTTGTGCAGATCTATGTAAAAAGTGATTACCATAGTGGTTATAGCAATACATACTGTCATAATTTGTAGAACCTTGCAAATAATCATGTTTGGTCAATTTAGCAGACATTACTAAATCAGACATCATATTATTAATGCTTTCGAAGTCCCAATCATCAGCAAATGAGTTTGGTCTCACAAAGTCACTCAAGGAGATCTTAATTTGGTGTGGATATTTCAGGATCTCGACCGGACCATAAATTTCATAGTCAGTGTTGTCCCAGGCTACCCCACCAGGTATCGGATTGGCTGTGAAGTTGGCTGAAGAAAGTTCTCTTTTCTCGACGTGTGAAGATGTGTGTGGTTTGAGGATCAAGTTGATGTTCTGACTTGCTGTGTCCATTTTAGCATATTTTCCCTCAATGAAGCGTCCCAAAGTAAGTACCATGATGAGCCAAAGTATGAGGATAAATGCACCAAAACCCACCCAAAATTCAATCCATGGAGAAATCAGATATGTTTCTTTCAGTTGTTTCAAAAGTTCCTTAGCTTTGTCTTTAAAGGATTTTGATGATGGCTGTGTCTTTGATTCACTGAAGCCTTCAGAGGAATCATCGAAGTTTATGAAGTAGCCGGATGCAGTTCTGTCAATTGTTCCAATTGGTTCAGGATTTTTGTTTCTTGCATTGTCACTTGGTACTTCATTATAGATTGGTGTGTCTCTGCTAAATGTTTTTATTTGGGTTTTCACAGGTCTCAGTTCTATTGCATTGTTGCATAGTCCTTGTTGTTCTTCTGTAGGCGTTTCGAATGTGATGAGCCTCTTCGTTAGGACCTCTGTACTGGTAGCAAACCTTGGTGTTCTGCTACTTATTGGGAGTCCACTTGGCCTACTGTTTGTTATCGGCCACATGTTGTGGTTTTACCAGGTCGATGGATACAACTCGGTTCTCCTTTTTACCAGCAAGTGGCGGTAGTACAACTGATCTTGTCCCGTTGACAGACAAGACAGGAACTGCTTTTCTGTAAGAAGGCCCAAATTCCTTCTTTACCGCGATCTTCTCCCTGACTAGATCCCCGACTTTTGGAATCCAGACAGGTCTTGCTGGGACAGGTGGTGGTTCTTCAGTGGTTGTTGGCTGTTGTTTCAACTTTATGTTGCTCAGGTCTTTTCTTGTTTTGTTTAAGTCCTGCAAAATAGCCAAACGGTCTTTGATATCAAAGCTTTTTTCTTTCACCACTGAAGTCTGACTATCAATGTCAGAGATCATCATCCTAGTTCCAAATAATAATTCGTACGCACTGAATCCCTTCAGATAATTTCTTGGCAAGTTATTGAGACTACGTTGGACACTTATTAGATGTTTGACCCACCCAGCTCCCGAACCTAATATCCTTTCTGCTATAGATTGCTTTATGCCTTGGTTTTTTCTTTACACCATCCCGTACCCTCAGGAAGGAAGTGAGAAGATTCCCGCTGGACTGTGCTCATTCGGCCATGTTTCCCCCCAGGCTGGTGGGCCTGAGTGAAAACAATGGTCGAACGTAGCATGCTCTTAGCGTATATGCCATTTAGACTCGCATATCTTTGTATAACAGTCCGGACGTCAGCCGAGTGCTGGTGATTTACATTATAAGTGGAAACTAGCCTGTATATGTTAATCGCAAGCCATTCTTTCTACTGGTAATATTATCTGCCGTAATACGACGAGGTATCAAACTGTTTCTCTCCCCACTGCGATCTCTATTACAGTTTGGGCAGCGTTTTACAAACATGGTGTGACGCAGGCTCATGCCTGGCCACCAGTACCGTGATTGTAATTCTTCCAGAGAATCTTTTAATTTAAGGTGTCTGAGACCCTCGCCCATGTGTGCGTCTGCGATTAACAAGTTTCTCCTGTCCATGTTTGGAATCACTCTATCCCCCACTCCAGGGATTCGAGCAAAAGGGACGGAGTTTGCATCGATTATGTATGTATAATTGAGTGGATAGTTGATCGGTAACGCTGAGCAGTCGCCTTTTGATGACGTTTTCACTGCCAGCACTGTTTCACCGTCAATGTATTTTAATGTACGCTTTTTTCGATCTACGGGAGCCGATTTAGTGGCTGCCGCTGTGGCTGTCTCAGCCAATGAATTCCCTGCAACGTGAACGCCATCACGCTGATGACTCAGTGAGTGAGTCACGTGAGTCTTTGGTAGTTCTTTTTGTAAAAGAGCTATTTGTTCCCAGAGCAGTTTCTGCTTTATTGGTGCATCTGTGTCATCTTTGTAACCGTTTTGAATCCATGTCTGCAAATCCTTGTTATAGGATTTGACGCAGTAATATGAATCTGACACTATAAGTGTCGGGAATTCGCGATCCGCATTATCTAGCGCCATTTTCAATTGCTATTATTTCAGTTTGTTGTTCTGAATTAGTTTCTACTGAGTGTGATTTTGTTAATAGAGGTTTTAGTTTACCTCCGCGCCACACTTCTTTTGTAATCTCACATGTGGGGTTGTATGCTTGTTCTCCCCAAACGGAGGGTTGAGCATGTCCGTCTGTATAGATTACACAGGCGTAATGTCGTAAAGGCAGAATGTCGATTGGCAGAGGATATGTTTCTTCATATGCTAGATTTTTCAATTCTTCTAGTTCTGGATCAAAGTAGTAGTATACTTTGTCCGTTGTGATTGAATTTACCCATTGTAACCATTCTGGATCCAATGTTGTTGTTGGTAAATTACACGGTGTTGTTAATGCCTCAAAGGCTGATTCAGCTGTTCTGACTGTGATATGTCTACCGTCTGCCTGATCTTTTTCTCTAGCTATTGCGGTTTGAACTGCATGAACAATTTTTTCTTTGTTGCTGAATTTCTGTTCAGCTTCTGTGTACAAGTGTGATTTGAATGCAATTGGTACCTTTTCTCCCTCATTAGAGGTCAGGTATGTGTGAATCCGCATCTCCCTGGGATGACTCGAATCACAAGATTGCGTGTGTTATCACGTGTTTCTAATTTTGTTTTAATTAGCATGTCTGTTTGTAAGGATCTCAAAATTTCTGTGTGTATTTGAGTCCAATTGGATCTTTTAAAATCTGGTTTAATTAGATCATAAAGGGGTTTGACCCTTTCTGCGTAATTTGCAATGTATGTTCTTCCGAAATTTAGGAAGCCTAGAATTGACTGTAAGTTTTTTAGTGTTCTAGGTGCTTGGAGTACGGCACATTTCTCTAGGAAATTGTCAGCCAGGCTTTTGCCTTCACTTGATAATTCATATCCTAACAACAGGACTGTCAGATGGGCAATTCTGGACTTTTTAAAGTTGAATTTGTAACCCTCTGCAGCGAACCCAAGTATTATGGTGTTCACTCTTTTCAAGTGAGTCTCCAAGTCATCATCTGTTAAGTAAATGTCATCGACATAAGATAATGCTTCATCATCATATAGATGAAGTAATTCTGTTACTCTTGCTGAGAATACTCCCGGGCTGTTCTTGTACCCCTGGGCTAACCGACAGAATTGTTTTTGAGTGCCATTTACTGAGAATGCAGTTAAATATCTGCTCTCTGGTGCTATGTTTTGACAAAAGAATCCATTGGAGATGTCCAAGGTTGTTTTGTATTTTTTGCGCACTATGTTATTCATTAGTGCAGCACTGTGTGAGTTTTGCACTGCAAAAGTTTTGCAACATGTGTTAAGGTGTCGGTAATCCAAAACTAGACGATATGAATTGTCTGGTTTGGAGACCGGAAACAAAGGATTGTTCATTGGTGAGGTGCAAGTTTCAATCACCCCCTGGTATTCTAGCTGATCTAGTATTTCATTTACCTGTTTTTTAGCTTCTTGCTTAATTGGGTACTGCCTTTGTGCAGTAGGTTGTGATTTTAACTGGATTTTGGGAGGAGGAGAGTCCTCAATGTGTGGTGCGATTCCCATTGGGAGACAGATAGTCAGAATCCTGTGTTTTTCTAATGGGGTGGTGTCAGGAAACACCGCCTCTATTTGGGTAATTTTCTGTGCCAACCAGAATGGTATTTGTTCCCGTTTAGCCGGTACTTTACCTAGGCAGGATTGGATGTTCTGTGGTGTAATTTTATTTGTGTTCCCCTGGTGAGGGGTCAGCTGTGGAAGTTTAATCGCTGGCTGAATTGTTGATGTCCGCATCACATACTGAACTAATTGTCTATGAATTTTTATTAATTGTTTTAGTTGTACTAAAAGATCTGCTGCAGGCATTCTTTCGAAGTCTGGATGTGGTGTGTATCCGGCTAGGACCGGCCACGTTGCTCCTGGTCTACCTAAAGGACCGAGCCTGGTGATGTGATTATTATGTTTTAGGGCGCCATCAAATAAGAGCAAATGCTCTTGGAATTTGAGTGGTACTTCCACCTCCTCGAAAGGAGTGTACTCATTAGGAGGTTCCTCTATTTTGTAATAGTGGAAGTACTTTGTTACAGCATTAGCTGCTGGAAAATGTATCCATGAATAATATACCTCTGTCTGCCGATATTCGTGTGCCTCAATTACGAATATGACTGTGCCACCTCTAGGTGTCAGTCCATTTTCTATAAGTTTTAGAGTTATAGATCTCCTTTTGATGACCGGAATGAGTATTATATCCTCGTCTGCTGCTTGCATGGTAGCATCAGCATCTGCGAGTTCAGTTGCTCATCTAACTGCCTCTCTTTCATCATCATTCTCTGCCATTTTACCGACAGGAAGCTTATTTTGTTTGTTTGCAGATCAGGTTTCTTATGGAAACAGAGATTAGATGCACAATATTTTGGAACCGTTTATCCTTCAACGTTGACTATACCAAGAACCATACATAGGAGTTCCCTCCTCCGAGGTTTTGGAGGATATTACCTTTCACCCACTCCAGACGTCTTTGGAGTATTATGGGAAAAGGGGTCTGAGTGAGAAAGCACAACTGAGTTACTCTAAATGTCTTACGTTAGTTTTATCGCCCTTTCCAAACGCGTTGGGCGCCATGTAGTGTAGTTCCTATCTTCCCAATAGGCTCTGCGCGTTGGAATAATACCTACAGCAGTAAAGGCCTAGGCCAGACGTTAACTAGGTCTACTACTGTCGATACTAGACTTAAGTTTTGGGTTTGCCAGCGTAGCTCAGAGTTCGCTAGAAACTTTCTCGAATGTTCAAGGAGGAATTAACTTCCCTGATTAGACAAGAAGGGATTTAGTTTCTGACAACCATAGAACATGACAACTTTGCTCTCCCCTAATCAAGAGTCAATCTCGAGAGTCGTGTGAACAAAAGGCAAATTATTTTACTCAGTCAGTACGTGCATTCTTAGTCTCATCAGAATGTAGAGAAAAGGAAGAGATGGGCGTGTTCAATAAAAAGGTGTTATTTATTGATCAGTCTCTTTTCTCATACAAGAGAAATGGATCGATATTATTGCAATACTTATAGTTAAGTAAAGTGCATACATTAAAAGCAATAGTATAAAGTAATACTGTAAAAACATTGATATGGTTTCTAAGCCATATGATGTTTAAAATGAATAAAATATATTTACATACACATATACATTTGACTAAACGTACTCAACTGGTGTTTCTAAATACGCCTACCCCGTGTACCTGACCTAAGCCTAAAACGTGGGCGGGAATAGAAAGTTACAGTTTAAGTTAAGTTTGTTTTTGCCAAGTGAATAACTAAAGAATTCTCTGTGAGGGGTTATTCAGTTCTGTACCTGGAAGTTAGGATGAATGAGGAATGGTATCTCTTTCTCTGGTCTCGATATTCCAGGCTGCCTGCGAGGGCTGCCCAGAAACGCCGGGGCTGGATTCTCGGCAGGAGAAAGCAGCGCGTCTCTCAGCGCGTCAGGAAGGCGGGGCTGCTGCCAGCGGGGTCTGCTCTGCTCTCGGCTTCGGCAAGTATGGCTGCTCCGTCTCGTCACCACGCGTGTGTTTGCATATGGCAAGATCGGTAATATTTATACCTTTAAGGTGCCGAGATTGACGTAAGGATGGACATAGATACGTCAATAAAGATGTCATACGATTTGCTCGTTAGCACATTCTTTTACTAAAGTTCTCGGTGAAATCAAAACAATGGCCGCAGGGTTTTGCCCAGGTTGTCATAGGTTTGATTTGTTATGAGAACTCCGTATGCCTTATCAGGGGCTGGAGGAATATTGCTTGTCTAATTAGATCGCAAGCGTTATGACCTAATCAGATAACACGTTCCTGTGCCGTAGTGTGACTGCGTCAGATAACGGTATCTGCATCATGGGGAATTTCTGCCTCATGGGCTGACTGCTAGTTAACTTGTTGGTTTGTTTAACTAGAATAGGGTCAGGAATAGGGGGATCGATTCAGAACCGATAGGAATACATGACACATCAATTAGTCAAAAATACGGGAATATGCTGCCTGTAATAACGGAAATATCCAAATGTGACCTTTCTTTGCTGCACCACAATCGCACTGAGCTACGATTTCATTCTTTGAACAACATGACTACCTCTTTGTAGTGCCGAAAAAAAAGGCAAACCTTCAATTGTTGCAGTCTGTTTGAGGGACACAGAAAGAGGACTGTGGCTGCGCAATGCAGTCTAGAGGTTATGATTACAAACGCAATTGACAAATTAAGCCTTTTCTTTCCATTAATCGTTATAGATGATCAATATTAATTCAGTGCTCATGGAGCTATTTAAGTACGACAAGCATTATTACCCCACCGATTTGTAATCATTTAGCTTCAGAGCTGGCAGTGGCAGACACAGAAACAGAACGCAGACCTCTGAGACTAAACAAATTCGCATAAGGTCTTGGAGGTTTATTGGCTCAGCTCCACATTTAGGTTGTACACTCGATAGTGCGCACAGTTCAGATTCTAATGTGGTCAACTCAGCCTGTCATCGGTCCCATGTCGACAAAGTGAACTCCTTTCACTTGACAAATAGCAAGTCCTGCACATCATGCGTGCCACCACAACGGTTCGAGCATAGGCCATGCTGACAACCCACACCATTTCAACCAGATACAGATGTAAGTGAAAGTGAATCACATATGTTACTTTACTGATCTCACCTTCACTATAAGCTTGGGCGCTGCTACCCTAGGCAAGTGAGGGATTCTATCAAAAAACATGACACCAAAACACTTCCAAAACAGGCCACATTTCAATTTTGCTCTCCTCGAACCAAGTACTTCTGCAAGGTATAGCATGTGCTCCCAATACGTAAATGCACTTCGACGATGTCTCATCTTCTGTGTGAAACGCTATATGCATGCGAATACAACAGAACTCATTTGCAGTAGTGCCTTGAAGCCGCAGGACTGTAGCAGGCAGCAAGCGCTGTTTAAAAACGTTGCATTAATACTGCAAATATGTGAGCTGCTTAGATCCTCATAGATCAAGGCCAGGTGGTCACAGTGCCCTATTATGCCGGAGATTAACACATTGTTCTTCTCAGACAGGCAGCATGATCAGCATCGATCGATCTTTAGACGATATTTAACTTAAGGAACAACTGAAGCAAGCAGGTCTCTTACCTTAACGTAGACACTCAACACACGGACTCAACGAGGACGAGGATGGGGCCCCGCGACTACGTCGTCCGACTCCTGCCTGGCCTGCAGCCCTGCCCTGCCCACGCGGCCCGCCGCCCGATCCGAGTTCGTAAGTGTGTGACTGACTGACTTTCAGCCCAGTGCCAGGTCACGTATGGCGTGTGCGCATGCTGAGTGCGTCACACTGAGCGGGGGCTGGCCATAAAAATCATGTCCAGGGCCGTCATTGGTAGCGCTTTCGCGCGCTACCAGATTGACGGCCCTGGGGCCCACTGCCACTGTCACCTGCATGATGAGGAAGGAGAAGATTCATCAAGGCCGGCGACACGTCACCACCACAGGGCACGCACCACCACCACCAACCAAGCTAGGTGGTGGGGGGTGCGTGCAGCAGGCGTCAATTGCGCAGACACCACAGAAATGCCGATTCATGTACGACTACTGTACGTCAGTGCGCTCTCCATATTTTACGAGTTGGTTGTACGCACAATGTGTTGTGGTTAGTTGGAAAGGAGCGTTGTGATCTAGGTATGTAGACCTGGGACTGTGGTGGGTCAAAGAGCAATAACCTGGCTGGTGAGAAGGTAGTGCGCACTGGTACAGGATCACACACTCGAAGGAATCTACCGATGCTGTGATGTTCCTATTACACAAGTAACCTAATAGCTTAGTAGAGTGAAACCTCGAGTGTGTGTGGGCCTCGTGAAACTTAACTCAAACAGTATGCAGCAGTGCTAACAGAAGACAGCAATTGAGAAACTGTGTTTCTAAATACAAGGAGGCGTTAAAAAAAGAGAAATTCTGGGACTGAGGAAAAAAGGAAACGAAACAGGGATACCCACAAAATATTATTCCTTGGTGCCCTGTTGGAAAGCAAACATCCTATTGGAAGCCTCGAGCACATTTGTATTACACTGTTGTAAATGACAGGCTGTTTAGTGATTTCTAGTGAATGCTGTCATTTCTTATTGACCTATGACCTCCTCACTAGGTTGACCTGTTTTAATTCAGGAGCTCTAACAAGTTTCCTTCCTGGTTGCTCGTCATATGTAGGAATCTCAGCGTGCACACGTATTTTCATCTTGTTTTCGTGTAAAGAACACACAGGAAAACTTTCACTGTCCATAATAGCACACGATTCCCTACTACAGGAGCAGACAGGATAGCCAAACAGAGAAGGGTTGATGACACTGACAAAGCACACGCAGCTGAAAGTGAAACCTCCTGTGAAAAGCGGTAATATCCTAATATCCTGTTAATGACAAGAGAGGTTTACTGTGGAACAAGACTTGCAAAGAGCCTGAGTTCTAATCCAGACTACGGGAAATTGACCGAAAAATAAAAATCGTGTGCTTGTGGGGACATCCATGTGCTCATTCATTTATTATTCCCGCAACTGCGAGCCGGCGGCAGGGCCCCCTGAGCGCGAGTATTGGACGGAAGAATGCACTGTGCTGCTGTGCTCACTGCGCAGCGCTTTCCCCCAGGCCATCATTGATCATTCCCGCAACTGCGGGGCCGGCGGCGGGGCCCCCCTGAGCGCGAGGCCCTGGGCGGCTGCCCATACCGCCCATGGCTAGGACCGGCCCTGCCTGGTTGGCCGTAAGGTGATTGATGTCTGTGCTGGCATGCCCCATGTACCCAAAGACTGAAGAATAACCGCTTGGCATTTAAGCTTCAGTTTCGAGCAAGACCTATAGTGAGAGTTAATGGTATAGGCGTTGAAAGGAGGGCGTGTTATGCTACTGTTTTGCCTCGACCATTAAGAATTAACCCAAGCTTCCCACCAACGATACCCAGCAATGCAAGTGATGAGGGTGTCATGCAATAATTACACTCCACGCTAATACTTGAAGTGTAAAAGGACATTTCATCAGCACAAGGTTGTTAACCCAATATATTAACCAAAACATCAATTAACTATAACAAATCCCAAAATCAAAACCTTTCATTCACTCCATCCATCTTCCCTTCACACCTGTTGCTTTTATCCTGTTTCACTCTGTGACCTCCATCTCTCCATTCTCGTCTTCACTTATTTTTCAACATCCTCTCTTGGATCTCCTGCCATCGCACTCATGCATCCTGCACCCCCATCATTCACCTGTTCCCCCGAGGGGTGGATGTGCCCGTCAGTGAATCCCCAGCCCTCTAAAGTACTGCCAACCCAATAACCTACAACCTGTCCTAAACTGACTCACTCAACCAACCCAATCCTTTTACCCAAAAACTTCTAGGGTGTGCAGGTGGTCTAAATTTGACAACCCTCCCCGATGGTGCCAGGTGCAGGAAGAGGAAGAGCCCTTCTCCCCTGCACCTTTATGTTCCAACCCTAATCCCTCCCATTGACCAACCCCTTGACCCCCTACAGCTTGTCCTTCAGCTTCTTGCGCGAAATACCCCAGGGGGAAGACTGGTCTGTGACCCTCCTTCCCCCTGGTGCTGCATCGTGCAATAATTACACTCCACACTGTTATTTGAAGAGTAAAAGGCCATTTTATTAGGACAAGGTTGTTAACCCAATACATTAACCAAAACATCAATAAACTATAACAAATCCCACCGTCAAAACCTTTAATTTGCTCTATCCATCTTCCCCTCACACCTGTTGCTCTCATCCCGTTTCCCTCTGCGACCTCCTCCCTCTCTCCATTCTCGTCTTCTTTTATCTTTCAACATCCACTCTTGGATCTCCTGCCATCATACTCTTGCATCCCGCACCCCCATCATTCACCTGTTCCTGCCGGAGGGGTGGATGTGCCGTCAGATACTCCCCACCCCTCTAAAGTACTGCCAACCAGGAAACTCCTGTAGGGCAGTTGCCTGCCCCACCCCCTTTTCCACAGTGCATCATTCACCTCACTCCTTATCTTCCCTGCGGCACCAAATGGATTTGTTCCACAACCTGCTATCACGTCACGGATCTCCATCATATAGTAGGCATTACCAAGTTGTGAAAGGTGCACTCCATCTTCCCTAAACAGCAAAGGCTCCTCCAGTTTGGGCCCAACATGAGCAATCACTTTAATATCCCTTGTGTTGAAAAAACGTTCATTGCCCTGTTTAACTTCCTGGGGGCTTTCTCCACAGCAGCATGTTTCACTACCCCTTTTGACACCTTACATCGCACGAATTCCGTCCAAAGTAGGCACGTTTTGCCAGATTACATTTCATTACTTCCAGATCCCTCTGCATATGCTGTAGAATTGCCAAGCCTTACAACCGTATCAAGTCATTTTCACCCAGATGTATGACCAACATATCAGGACAGCCTCTTTGCAATACCATCTTCGTCAGTCAGGAGAGTAATGCCTCCCAACGCATCCCTCCTTAACCCCACCAATGCACCTCATGGTGGCTGCTATTCAGACCCAGGTTACGATGGTAGACGTGCCGATCTGCGTATCAGGCTGCCCAATGTACAAAAGAATGTCCTATGATCCAGGTAACCATCTTGGTTCCTGGGCCGCCCCTACAACCTATGACAAGAGAGAATATGTTAGTGCATCAAATAATCCTTCTTCTTATATTGCTTCAGTCCCCCCCATTTCCTACTTGCGCACATATCTTTCACAGCACCTAGACCTCAACCTCCCAATTTGACATATTCTGTTCCAGGACCAACCTAAGCGTGCCGCCGCAGTAGCTGCACTGTGTAAGCGGGTGACACCCTCCCCACTTGGAGCACTCATGTTTAAATTTACAGGGGTGTATGGAACAGAAGCTCTTTTGGTGTTGCCCCCTGTTTTGGTGTTGGACCTGCACTCCCTGTGTTAATGTTAGCCACTCCCACCCGGTCTGAGCTGGACGCACTGGAAAAGACTGGTACGTCACTGGCAGGCTGCTAGCCGTGTGTGTAGATGCTAAGGACTGGGTGGATGATATCCATTGCATCCACAATTCTTGGTCCACCTCACCCCATGGCTTATCAGGATTAAGGCTAATTCTAGCCCGAAACTCCTTGTCATAGCACAACCAAGCGAACCCTCCGCAATGCGTCTGCGCTTTTTGAATGATGTCCATGTATTTTAACAATGCTATAGCCCTGTCCAGGTGCTTTTCACAATAAATACTGACATATGTGAGAAAAGATGAGGTCCAGTTCTCCATGTTAATGGGCACCCTGGGCCTCCTCATTAGCTCCCACTCTTCCTCTTTTAACCCTTTCTTTTGCCTGGATCTCCCTATGTAGCAGCTTAAAGACATCCACGTATTTATGCCTCCATATCTTGCTTCTCGTTTTGTCAGATAGGTGTGACCCCAAAAGCATAGCCAAAACCCACGTAGGGAAGTTTTTTGTGATGTTTGTCTTGCCCTTTTCTTCTTTTCCCTTCACTCCCTTCTACTTTGTTCGTCTGGACACTTGCGCCAACCAATTATTTTGCCTTACCTTCGCACCCGCCGCTGGAGCTGCTATTGCGCCTGCTGGAAACCTTGTGTCCCTCACAGACCCATCCTTCACATCCACTGACCAGCAGGCTTTCTTCCACCCACCCTTTTGGCCATCCGTCCCAAGCAGCCCACCAGTCACCCTCACCTGATAGGTTTGCTTGGGCCTCTTTGTCCTTGCCCTTCCCGCAGGTCTTCTTCTGACCGACTGTCTTCATCTTGCCTTTGAGCGCACTTGCCTCCTGCAAAACACCAAACTTTCCGGTTGCCTTCCCCGGAGCCCCCATAGCCCCAAACGCCAACTCATTATCATCACCCACTTCGCCTTCTTCCAGCTCATCACTCTCGTCACCATAGTCCAACTGCAACTCCAACTCAACCTCTGCAGGCACCCACATCACTTTGTGCACAGCTCCCTTCTACCCTTTCCCCTTCTTTACAGACACACCACAGCAATCTTCCGAAAGGGGTGCCGGTGCCCGATCCCTTAATGGAGGGTAGGTAGCCATGGACCCCCCTGCTGCTTCTTGCCAGCGTATTGGGGACGTGTTGCATCCCACTGGCGCCTCTACCACCAGTTTGTGCCCCCCAGGCTGCTCCAACCTGAGAAGGCCCCAGCACCATCGGGTCTTTCTGTCGCACTGGCTGTCCCTAACCCTTTCCTTGTGGGATGCGCCTCCTCTACCCATACTCACTTGCCCTTAGCTCCCCTTTTCCTGGCGTCCTGCTCTGCACTTGCTTCCTCTTCCCAAGTGGGAGTAGGCGGCCCCTCATACCAGGCATCCACCCCTCATCCCAGGCTGCACACAGGGACTCCCACCTCTGCTCTGATTCCTGGATGATCCGACGTTGGTCACGGATCTTCACTTCCAGGTCCAGCCCTGCCATCTAGGGAGTATGGGCGGGGGGCTTTGACCCCTGCTGTCCACCTCCCTCCCCCCTGCTTGTGATGAGGTATTGCCCCCATGGGCCCCCGCCTTTTGTGCCTTTTATATTATAGGCTGGGGGACCCCACTTCTCCCTGTCTGCTGTGATTCCTGCATTGTTGGCCTCCAAGCGAGGCCCATGGGTGCCTCCTCCCATTGCCTGGCCTCCTTCTTAGGGCTCATGCCTGCTCCCACGTGCTGCTTAGCCGGCCCAACTCCCAACCCCCCATGGCATGCCCTCTACCGGTTGCTCGCCGGCTCCAGAGTACTGCTAGGCTGGTTCCATAGTGCCCCACCCCCTCCCCTGACTCAATAAAAAGCCCCTTGTTTCTCCAGCCGCAGCTCATTGCTGCGCCAGCAGTCTCCCATGCAGGCCCTCCTCCTGCCTCACTGTGCTGTTCGTTTGAGGCTGTTCAGCCAACAAACATGTGGGCAGGCTCTGACACCGGCCTCCGCGCTTCGTTGCTTCTTTCTTTGGCTGGCCCCGCCCCCTGCCGCATGTACCTTTCTTTACTGGTGGTGGCTCCTCGAGACATGCTACCACCGCAGCCGCAACTACAGCAGATGCCGACCGCGGGGATCGGACCATGCCGACCCAGGCTTGGTCGAGCACGCCAGGCCCCAGGAGGTCCTCACAGCCCACCTGACCCAGCACGCGCAGAGTGGCCCGGATGGCCTCCACATCAGAATCAGCCTTCTCTGCAGCTCGGAACCGGTAAGGGGAACCTCACAATCCCACCATGTGTACTTGTACTGTG
This sequence comes from Lissotriton helveticus, assembly GCF_964261635.1. Lineage (NCBI taxonomy): Eukaryota > Metazoa > Chordata > Amphibia > Caudata > Salamandridae > Lissotriton > Lissotriton helveticus. Next base: position 708,859,072 of record NC_136065.1, read on the forward strand.
CATAATTATTCCCCCAACAATCGACCGATTGGCTCAACGACAACTACCTGGTCTAACCAAATTAACTCTCTTCTCTAAATTTGACAACCCTCCCCGATGGTGCCAGGTGCAGGAAGAGGAAGAGCCTTCCTCCTCTTCACCTTTATATCCCCACTCTAATCCCTCCCATTGACAAACCCCTTGACCCCATACAGCTTGTCCTTCTGTCTCTTGCACGAAACACCCTGGAGTAAGGCTGGTCTGCGACCCTACTTTCCCCGGGGGCCGGCATTGCAAGGCAAGTAGACATGCAGCAAACCCCTGCACTTTTGCTCGATATTTTGTGAATACCCCTTCTGTGTTTTAGTGAAGTACCTTCTATTTGCCTGTGGCTAGGCTGCCAGTCGCTAATTGCCTCATAGTTCTTTGACACTAATTTAATATTTATTTACTACCTTTCTATTTTACATTTTACTTATCCTTTGCAGTTCCTTTTATATGCTGTTACTTGTCCTCAACACCACGGCTACTAGTACCCGAATATTTCGTTCCATGGCGTCAGCATTGTCTCCAAAGCTGAATTTTATACCATCTAGGGAAGTAGGCAGTGACACACACCCTGCAGTTCCCACTGCAATTCCTCTTTTAGGCCCTATTGCCTAAGGGTAGAGAAAGATTTCGACAATGTTCCCAACCGCAGCCACCAAGCATTTCCTTCACCCAAAACATTGTTCAGCCACATCAGAAGTCCTCTCATGAACGTCATTTATGGGTCGCCAGGAGTCACAGGTGCTTGTGTCTTGCAACCCCTGGCACTGCCTTTGTGACCTCTGGCCAAAGAGGCTGCAAAATCAGTGCCAAGAACAGCTGCGAGGAACACGCTTTAAAATTTACCTTATGTGCATGTTAGGGGGTGGAAGTGTTTGTTGCATCATACTTATAAACGGGCCACGGACTACAAATCTGCAAGTAGGATCAATATCCCTGAGTTGGAGACAAAGGCATTTTCGACCAGGATGAATATAGGTTTTTAAGATCTGTTTACCCAAGAGTGCCATCCTTCCATGTATTGCCTAAGTGCACAAGAGTTTGATAAATCCATCTGGCAGGCCTATAGTCTTGTTCAATGATAGTTTCCTGTAGAATACAGTAATTTATAAAGACTCCTTCCTCTCTCCTTATGTAGTGACCCTTTCGGCGTATTGTAAGGACAGTGGAGATTGTTTGACAAAAATCCATAATTTGGTATGGGAAGACACTTATTTGACCATAGATGTGGTTAGTCCACACACATGTATAGATCACGCTTTTGGAGTAAAAGCCTAAGAGACCTTCTTAAAAACCAGACCAGTTTTCTATTTGGAGCCTAATAGGATGCTCGTAGAAATGATTGAGTATTGTTTGAGGGAAAACATTTTCATTTATGATGGTAAACATTTTACTGTCAAAAGGTTAGAACTGCGATCAGCACTTGCTTCTAACCCAACTTTGCCATTTTGGTGATGGGCTGATGGGAGAAGCAGGTAGCGTGGGCAGAAGGCAACCAGGAATTTCTTGATAACATCTTAATACGGACTTGTTATATCGACAATTTATTTGTATTATGGACTGGGACAAAGGATAAAGCATGTCAATATGTGTTGAAACTGAATCAGAACCCATGCAATTTGAGATTCACTGTTACTATGAGTACCCATGAGAGCACAATCCCGGATAGACATCTCAAAGTACAAGAAGGGAAAATAAATACTTCAGTACATTAGAAGACAACGGCAGGAGACAGCACACTCCATTTGACTAGCAGACACCCAAAGAATCTTGAAGAAACTATACCTTATGGTGAAACACTAAGGCTTAAAAAAATGTTACCCACCCAGAGGAATTGGAGAAACAGACTACAATAATAAGAAAAAGGTTTCAAGAAAGAGGATATAGGTCTAAAACTTTGAATCAAGCAGCCTCCATTAATAGGAAAAAGGTTTCAAGAAAGAGGATATAGATCTAAAACTTTGAATTAAGCCACCAAAAAAGCAGAACCATCATAAAGGGATCAATTACTGTACCTGAATAACAACACTAAGAATGATAGGAATATCACACGACCTCCCATGTACTTAGGTGAAGCCCGAGGCACCGACGGAGAGGGCGGGGTCTCATGCACCTGAGTGGTTACCCGGTGAGGTGAGGACAATACCTCATATAGGACAGGTGTGACAATCACTCTGCCTGTATGGAGGTAATGTGACAAATACACAATTATATGTTTTCACGTATGCAGTAGCTAATTGTCATTATAGGTCCTGAAGAAAGCCTGGGCTATGAGCCCCTTTGGCTGAAACTAGTCGACCACTTTTCACAAGCAGCAGCATATTTGGTTCACGTCGCATCTGCAATTATTTTTATTAGATTTGGGAGAGATATTAGAATAAAATGTTTTTCTCTTCCATATCCTTTTTAGATCACCACTTCACTTGCACTGCACTTAATCTCTTTCCAGCACATATTTAGTGGATATCCTCCAGATACATCGGATGTACAACTGGTCATTAGTCTTTTTCTATCACTCCAAGTGGAGGTCACAGAGACCGATACAAAATCTAAACCACATGATCTCCTTTTGTGTCAAAAAGGTTGAGTGGTAAGAAGGATTTCCAAATGATGACACTGGCCACGTCTGGCAGTTGATGGAAATCTTACTGTTTCGTAATGGTCTTTGTGTCTGATGCTAGTTCTGATTATGGAATGTAATATCCCTTTTTGAATACTATTCAATATCAGTGGGCATTTCTTCTCATCGAGACATTGGTGTTCTAGGGGTCTGGCTTGTTGTGACCTGAAGCCCAGTAACAACACCATTGCCTGCATTTTCCCCTCGCCGCCGTCGCACTACGTTTCCCAGCATTCCCGGCACCAGGAAGCCGGACGGGACCACGCCCACAAAACGCCTGGTGGCGCTAAAAGCGCAAGAGATTTCCCGCTCGTGGGACGCGCGCGGGCTCAGCCGGGCTAAGCCAGGGCAAAGGGCGGAACCTCTGTGGCCCTCAGAGGCTGCAAGAGGCTGGGCTGGGCCCACTCCCCTTCTATTACAGCTGGATCTTCTCAGTGGAATGTAAGGCGTGGATCTCCAACCATAGTAAAGAACATTCTTGATTATAGTAGCTGACTGCATACGGGACTACCTGTGGGCTGCGGCGTTTTTTCCCTGTCACCATCTCATGGCGAAATCTATTGTTAAAGGGTGTGGGAGGGTTGGGACTTTGGACGCTTTCCTAAAACGAGCAGAGACTGCAGTGGAGAAGGAAATTGAGCTCGTAGAACATAGACTATCACTGGATCCACCCCCCAAAACCCAAAACCCTCACACAAGTACTAATATATGGGTGCACAATTCTATCGCCCCAAGCCCGGTCCTCCCAGTTCCCACGGTACAAAATGGAGCTGTACTGGATTTGAGCCTATCTATCACCACAGAGGTATCTTCTGTCTCAGCTGTATTGCCTTCCCCTGTAATATTATGTACTAGACAGTTTAGAGTGGCAGCAGCCAGTGAAGGAAAATCTTATATGGGAAAGAGAAAAGCCAGTAATGCACCAAGGGGTAGTAAACAACAGGCAAAACAGCCTAGGAAAAAAAAATCCTGAATTTGGGCGTGATGATCATGTGGGCAATGTTTTAAATCTGGGAGAAGAAGTGAGGACTAAGGGGGACATATCCCATGAGGGAGCTAAACTTGAAAACGTTTTAGAGGGCAACATGGCGGAGTTTATGAAGGCCATGGAAGATCGTCTGGGGGCACTTATTTCACCGGTTATGGTGAAGTTAAAGCAAATAGAGGGCAGACTAACTAGAATTGAAAACCATATTGCGGAACAAAAAGTGTCAGTCTTGGGAGTAATGGCACCCAAGGGACTGCCCACGTGTGTGGCCGCAACCACAGTAATTAATCGGGCAGAACGGTTGCTGACCACTACACCCAAAGTACCCCATGAACACCCCGTAACAGCGTCAACAATGCCGCCTATCGCTGCAGGGAAGGGAGCAAGTCAGGGAATAAAGACGGGTCCTAGAGGCCCTGTAGGGAAAATTAGCCCCCCGGAGCAGAAGTATCCGAGAGAAAGAGTGTTGCATCTCCCTCCAGAAGCATGTCCCTACACTGTGATTTTGGCTAATGTAGGGAAAGTGCAGGATGGAAGAGAGGAACACTGGAGTACTACTAAAAATAGGGCTTTACATTACCTGAGCACCAAAACAGTACTAGGGGACCATTTGTTTAAAAACTTTAAAATGGTGAGGAGGACACCTTGGGTGGGCCAAACCAAGAAGACCTTGAAGGGGGATTGTGTGGTGATCAGTTTTAGTTGCCCCAAACTGGTCGACGACATTTTTAAACAGGTAGGATCAGTAAGGATTCACCCGGACACTGTCAATGTACTTCCACTGAGGTTCTTTTATCCCCCAGTCAATATGGAAGAAACTAGCGAGAGGAGATCTAGAACACAGCTGGTTTGTCCGCTGAGTATCACTGCCCTGTCTAACGAATATGAGGCGTTAAGTTCACTGAATATGAATGATTGACTGTGGGATGGTGACAACGTTGATTGGAGAGTAGCCAACCTAGTGGATGGCTGTAGTGTGGGCCCGACCACGGGACCAGGAGTAAAATGTGATGACGGTGGTTTAGTGGTTGACATCCCCATACCAACCAGTGATGGAGTTTTAACTTTCTTATCCAGGGAAGGAGATAATATGCGATGTGGGCCTTCTATAAGTGATATCTCAAGGGGGGAGGCCGATAGGCAGGAAATTAGAATGATGAGCCCCATAGAGGAACACAGGGATGGCAACCAAGCAGTAACTGGTAGATTGCAAACAGGGAATCAGGATACTAATGGACTAAGTCTTGCCGCGCCCGTGAATAATATTGCGATCCTATCCTGGAATATTGCCGGGTTAAGATCAAAAAGAGGGGACATTAACTGGGAGGCTTTTCTTGCAGCTTACCATGTTATTGCTTTGCAGGAAACATGGGAAGCTACGGAAAATTATTATATGGATGGTTATCAATCATTCACTAAATTTGCAATTCCATCTACAATGGGGAGATCGAAGGGTGGCCTTCTGTTGTTATTAGCTTGAAACTACTATACAAAGCTGTATTAGTATGGACAAGCTCTCCAAATATTTTGGCAGTAAGACTGGAGGGAGACAATCTGCCAAATATCCTAGTGGTAAACTTTTATAATTCCTTCACCAGGATTGATGAGCTAGAACATTTACGATCATTACCCGGGTTCTTGGAGGATTATGAGGAACACAACACTATGTTTTATTATTTGTTAGTCCTTGGTGATTTTAATACTCATGTTTGTCACATGCGTTGTTTAGAGAATATGGATTTTGAGGAAGACCCATTCGGGGATACCCATTTTGAGCACACTAGTAGTGGGGTCTATCTGGAGAGTGTTTTATCATCAAATAACTTGTTTGCCCCAGTGCAAGGGGATAATCAGCACCTTGTTCCAACTTTCAATGGCCAAGGTATTGAGTCTACAATTGACTATATTTTTGTGTCATGCAGTCTGAGGGATTCATTAGGCCCCTTTATCGTAACACAGAGAGGCTTTAGTGACCACAACCCACTTACGCTGATCATAAATATTAAGGCACTCAACACTGAATGTGCCATTTCTACTATTTTAAATTCCAATATAGTCTCCAAGAGCCAAGGCCGTAGGTTAAGGTGGGAGGTCATCGCCCCTGGAGATTTTCTAGAAAACCTGTACAGTAGTAATAACACAGATCTGACCACCTGCTTAGATGGTAACTCAGTCCCAATGGACATTTTGGCTGCTTTTAATCGTATTACAGAACAGGTAGCAGTAAACCTGACTAGGAAAAGCAAAATAAGGCCTAAGAAACTAAAAAGCTGATTTAACCAAGCTTGCAGCGACACCCACGTGGCACTTTTGGAGGTGCTTAAAGAGCCTGGCAAGGATTCACAGAAGGTTGCGGAGGCAAGAAGAGCCTATAAAAAGGCCATTAAAGGGAGAAAACTGGAGTTAAAAGATATGGCTTGGGAGGAACTTACCAATGTGAGTGTACTGAAAAGTAGCACTCAATTTTGGAAGGTGATCGACAGCCCCCTATTTAACGAAACAGAAAATATAAATCAGGACTGCCTCATTCCACCAGATAAGTGGGTTAAACACTACAGTGGCCTCTACGCTGAAATAATTAATTCATCTCCGATGACCCAAGGCGATCTCACCCAGCCAGGGAGAATACAATTCACAGAAGTGGAAGTGCTGAAGGCCATTGAGTCTACAGCACATGGGAAAGCACCCGGTCCAGACGGGGTGATGGCAGACCTCTATAGGGCAGACTCTCATCTATGGGCAAAGGTTTTAACTTCTGTTTTTAATGCAGTTACTACATCAGGTCCCCCAGTGTCTTGGGGAAAAGCAGTCATTGTCCAAATATTTAAAAAGAGCTCAAGAGAGGATCCGGCTTGTTACCGCCCGATCTCTCTTTCGGACTCAGCTGCCAAAATAATGGGGAAAGTAGTCCTGGAGCGGCTGACAAATTGGTTGGATGCAAATGCAGTAATTTCCAACTTGCAGTACGGATTCCGAAAAGGAAGAGGTACTGCCGGGCAATGCCGTAACTTACACCTTCTTATTGGAAAGTACACGGTCGCAAAGCAGGGGGACATACATCTAGCGTTTATGGATTTGTCCACTGCTTTCGACCTGGTAAACCGTCAGAAACTTTGGATTGCCCTGTCGGACACAGGATTAGATCCTGTACTGATATCCTTCCTAGCCGATATGCACAAAGATACTAGCGCGGCAGTTCGCTATAATGAGGATGGGAGCTTGACAGATGCTTGGCCAGTAAAGAGAGGGGTAAGGCAAGGGTGTATACTTGCTCCCTTGCTGTGTACACTCTATATAAACAAGCTGGGTGAAGCCCTAATTTTATCATGTAAGGACATCCCCAGAGCTGGCCAAAAAAAGATCCCGGCACTACTATACGCCGATGATGCGGTGTTAGTAGCCAGGACCGCTCGAGGCCTACAATCATTGTTAACACTGCTTTATTAATTTTATGGAATCCTTGGATTTAAAAAACAATTTTAAAAAATCGCACGCCATGTCAATAGGCAGTAGACGGGCAAAAAGGGCCTTGTTTGTCTGCAAGGGGCAGGAGCTCAGTAAAGTACAAACTTTCCCATACCTGGGTATTGTTTTTGATGACAAAAAATCATGGGCAATGCAGCGGGCGCTGAAAAAAAACATACTAGCGAGGCCCACAGGTGCCCTGTTGGGCTTTGCTAAACGATTAGGTTGTAAGCCTTTACCGGCTATTATGAAAATCTACAACGCCAAATGCTTGCCCATGGCGTTGTATGGGAGTGAGGTGTGGGGCTACATCAACTCAAGCGAGATTCAAATGGCAGAAAATGTTTTCTTCAAGAAAATCCTATCGCTCCCTCAATCAGCAGCATCATTTAACATTCATGAAGACCTGGGGGCTGGTTACATTTCTGATCAGATTGCTGTAGCTCCGATAGTAGGGTAGTTGAGAATCTGGTCCCAGCCTGTGCTGAGTTTAAATCAATTAATTATCCAGGACTGTCTGTCCCTAGACAAGGCCATGTCTATACCATGGATCCGGTACATCAAAACTCAACTGGAATTAGTGGGTAGCAATGACTTGTTTACAAACCCGACGGCTTTAAGTAAAATCATGATTAAAGCAGTAAAATCCCAGTTTATAAACAGGTTGGATGTAAAGAGGGAAGAGGAGGAATTGGCTAAACCTTCGGTTACAAAATGTGTTATGTTAAGCGCAGGGAGAGATATCCAGCCATACCTGACATTCATAAATAAGCCATTCCACCTGCTTTTACTTGTAAGGTTCAAACATGGTATCCTCCCTTGGCTGCTATCTTTTCCCAGGGGGTTTGCTAAATGTGGGACGCTGGGGCCATGTCCGTGTGATAATAAATCGGAACAAAATGTCATCCACATGATTTTCTTTTGTAAATGTTACGTACCACAGCGAAATAAATTTATTCTGCCACTATTAAGAGGCTGTAACTTTGATCAGGTTAGACCAGCCCTGGTTTATTTACAAATGTTAGGATCCGCTGTGATATGTTTTGGGGTGGCGAGCTACATTACAGGGACAGTGAGATGCCGAAATAAAATGCTGCTACCTTAATCGCTGCCTTTGTCCCCGTACTATTTTGATAGTTTTAAATGTAAAGATTATTGTATATTATGAAAATTGGAATTTTTAGAAACTATTAACTTTTAATTTTGTGACAAACTTTTTATTGTGTTTTGGCATTCACCAACTATTTTATTTTTGTATATTGCAATTTACTTAGTTGTGTAATCATGATCCAATAATGTGATTAATTATGAAAGGAATTTATTGTGTGCGCTTTGATGGTTTTAAAATTTTTAACCGAATAAAGCTACATTTTGACTTGACTTGACTTGACTTTCAACTACTCGTTCTACAAAGTGAGAACCATGATATGTAAGCATTGGGCCACAGTGAAGAAATATTTGATTATTGGCTATGACCAACCTGACAGACCCTCAATCACCTACAGAAAAGGTAAAACATTAGGTGCTGTTTTGACACATAGTTACCATACTAAAACCAAAAAAGCAGGAGTCATGGTTGAGCAAAAGTAGAGGGTTCTTCAAGTGTGGTCATTGTAAGGCTTGTTAATTCATTTACATTAATTCTGAGGAATTTAACTCAGATGTGAAAAGAAGAAAGAATGTTTTAATGCAATACAAATCATTGTATCTATGTCCTAAAGTGCCCTTTGTTCTTGATGTATGTGGGAAGTACAATCGTCCCACTGCGCAAGCGTATTTTGGACCACCAGAGAGCTGTAAGGAAAGCAGATTTTACATGCCCTGTGGCACATCACGTTTTTGATTTCCATAAGAGTGATGTGTTTAAATTAATGTTTTTCTCTATACATAGAATTCCAGCAAACCTGAGGGGAGCTAACAGGGTGGCCCAATTGTGACGCACAGAATCCAGGTGCATCCTGGACGTACATACCAAGACTCCAGCAGGGCTTAATTAGGGCGAGGAGATGGAGATCCATGTGGCATAACCTGTACCTGTTTTGATTCACAATTAACTGGGTAAAGAACATCTCTAACTAACAATCACCTTAATGGGTTTAAAAAAAAATATGGACTACATTGTATAGTCTGGTCGTGTGCTTTTATCCTGTAAGGCTAGGCAATATGCCACTTGGCAGTAATCAGATATATTATATATTCATGTATTTATATTGATATAAGTAGTTACTGTAACGTACCCTGACAGTGAAACTTGGTATTTTAATAACACTAAAAGGTTATGAAATAAGAGAGTTTGCTTAATTTAATTTATTGTATGTGGTATTTGGGCACTTGCCTGTGATTACTTGCCTGGAAGTCTTAAGTATGTCAAATGTGGATGGGCTGCTTCCATTTCTAGAGTCACAACTCCATCTGAGTAGCATTTCCTCTTTTTTGATAAAATAAAGGAAGAATAGCGCGTGATTAAAGTTACAATTATTTTGATGAATTATTGGCCCTTTACGAAGACAAATTAAAAAAATACGTGTTTTCTTTTAGTGATCGGGAATTGTTTTTCAACATGCACATGCAGGTGTTTTTGAGTAGTATTTTTTATATATTTTGTGTATGTATTTTTCTAGGTCCTTGATGACAAACGCACATTTATTCCTGTGTAAAGAGGTGGAGTGTATGCACTTTGAAAAAGGCTTTTGCAGAAATGTGTCAGTGCGTTAAGTTCGGAAAATAAAGGCTGATTAAACTCGCTACCTGGAGTGCCTGCTGTCTTTAGGGTCAATTGATCGAAGCTTGGATTAAAAATCTATCTATCTATCTATCTATCTATCTATCTATCTATCTATCTATCTATCTATCTATCTATCTATATTACCTACTGGTGGTCGCCAGTAGATAGTTATAGTTAGAAAATAGTTTCAATAGAAAAAGCATTTTTTGATTTGCTAATAACTTTGCGGTTGTTTGACGAATCTTTCTGAAATCCCCCCCCCCAAAAAAAGTCCATCCAGGTCAGCTCCCATCCTAAAAGTTTGGGGGTGATTCATCAAGCGGGGGCTGAGAAAAAAGGGGGGTCACAAAACTCATTTTTCCCATGTTAATTTCCATAGGAAATTTGGCGACGAGCTACAGCCCGAACTGCTGAACGGAATTACCCCAATTTTGGCAGAAAGGTAGAGCTTGGATCAGAAAGTGACCTTTTTTTTAAATGGTGTAAATCCGTTCAGCAGTGTTTGAGAAATTCAAAAAATAAGAGTGAAAAAATAATGTTCCCATAGGAAACTTTGCGCAAGGCTACAGCCGAAACTACTGAACAGAATTACTCCAAATTTGGCAGAAAGGTAGTGCTTGGGTTAGAAACCGATTTTTTTTTAAAATTGTGTAAATCCGTTCAGTCGTTGCTGAGAAATTAGAAAAATAAAAGTTTTGATATCTGGGTGGAGCCTAAGTCGCGTGCGTGAGCTTCACTGTGATTGGCTGCTAGCACTCCAAACCAGGAAGTGTTGGCAGCCATCTTGTGGCTCGGTCGAAGCGAGTCACCCGAAAACAGAGAAAGAAAGGTATAAAACAAGAGAAGGGGGCAGGGTAGGAAAACCATGACCCACTAGGTCTGCTCAGGGGGTCCCAGAAGAACCCCCAGGGCCCAAAAAATAATAAAAAAAATAAAATAGAAAATCGGCAAAAATTTGCGCTGGGGTCGCAGGTTCTCCCGTTTTATTTTAATGAGGCCCTTAGGTGGGCTAGGTTCTGGGGGTATTTCTTAGAAAATAATAGCAGGGGCTCGCAGGGGTCCGCTGGGGTCCGGGCAGCCCCGGGCTTCAGTCAAGTTGGGAGGGGGGTTGCGCGGAAACCCTCCTGGAGTCTTTTATGTGCTTGTAACTTTGGCATCGTTTGACGAATCTTTATGAATTTATCTAAAAAGTTTCTCTTTTTTCGATGAGCTCCTATATTGAAAGTTTGGGGGTGAATGGTGTAGGAGGGGCTGAGAAAAAAAAGGGTCCTAAAATGTGTTGTCTCCATGCAATTTCTATACGAAACAGAATTACGCCAAATTTGGCAGGGAGAAAGGTGATGGTCCAGAAACCTTGCTTTTGTTTAAATGTTGTAAATCCGTTCAGTAGTTTTTGAGAAATATCAAATGTTACAGATATCGATATTTGAGAATTCTGACATGTGATTGGCTGAGGGGTTACAAGCCCCAGCTTGCAGCTTATTGGCTGTGAACGGTTGAAACCAGGAAGTGTTGGCAGCCATTTTGTGATTTACTCTATCAGCTTGCATCTCTCTGTGTAGAAGCCATCGGGTCCGCAGTTTTACTTGTGCGAGGCATCACTGGCATCTGTGTCTGTGTGAGATATGCCTTTCAGGCTGCCTCTGCTCATATCACCAGGTCGCGAGTATGCCTTTAGAAGCCCGTCTGTCGGCTTGGAGCTCTATGAGTCAGTCTGTCGGTATGATCCCCCTCACTACCCAAAGACTACCCAAACACCACTGCATTGTTGTAAACTCTAAAATACTACCCTCAGCAGGACCCCCTAAACTACCCAAACACAAGTGCACTACACTAAACCGCAAATCTACCAACCGCATGACCCCCTACCCAAACATCACTGCACTACCCTAAACCCTAAAACACTACTCTCAGCACGACACGCTACATTACACAAACACTACTGCACTGCTGTAAAACCTAAAACACTACTCCAGCATGACCCCCTACACTATCCAAACACCACTGCACTGCGGTAAACCCTAAAACACTACTCCCAGCATGACCCCCTACACTACACATACACCACTGCACTAACCTAAACCCCAAAACAGAACTCCCAGCATGACCCCTTACACTACCCAATCATCAGTGCATTGTTGTAAACTCTAAAACACTACCTCCAGCACAATTCTTACACTACCGAAACACCACGGCACTACCTTAAACCCTAAAACGCTACCTCCAGCACAAACCCCCTACATACAGAAACACTACTGTACTCCCCTAAAGCATAAAGCAGTACCAGTCCGTCAGCTTGCAGCTGTGCGTCTGCGAGCTGTCGTGTCCCTAGCTGTACATGTGCGAGTCAGTCCGTTAGGTGATAGGTGTGTCTCTGCTAGCAGGGCCATTAGCCCATTGGTGTCCCTTTGCGAGTTAGACCTGATCTGTCCCTCTGCGAGCCAGCACGCTGGTGTGCATTTGCGAGCCAATGGCCCGTAGCTCAGACTGCGTGAGCCAAGCGTAGCCGACGGGCCGCATCTCTCCCTCTGCGAGCCTGCTCGACGGCCCGGGAATATTGGGAATATAAGGCGGCTCTAAAAAGAGCTCTTGTGTTTATTAGTTTGAGCTATATATAAATGTGAATGCACAGCTTCAGGTTATTCAGAAAAACTCGATTTCCCTGATCTGTGAAGTGTACTCCATCTCTCTGTAGATATCAGCCATATCAAAACGTATGTTGTTGTTGTAGATCGACTCCATTCTGTGGTATCTGAGGTATGTAGACACAGCTTTGTTGACATTCTTCCTTGATTTTTCAATCTGAGGACAACATTGATTTGACCGTTTCTGTCTTTGGCATATATTGGAATATACAAAGACAGTTTGAGGCAAAAGCAACATCAATTGTCTAAAGGTCTCCTTCATTAGCATTTCCAAACCTACCCCAGTCAATGTGCCTAGGTCGTTTACACCACAGTGCACAATCATGAGGTCAGGGTGTTGGAGATGCAAACAAGTTTTAACCAAAGGCAACAATTGGTGCCACTTTAATCCTCTCTGTCCATACCATTTAATGTCCACATTTTGTAAACCTAGGTCTAAGTCTATACGTCTCTGTCCTGCATACCTCTTGCACCAGAAAACATAGCTATGTCCTACGATCCACACTAGCATTTTGAAGGTATGGCTGGGAGGTATGGATAGATGTCTGTAGCTAATGCAGTCAATTCGTAGAATAAGAGATATGTTTAAAGATAGGGAACTATTTTTTCCCCCATGCAAAACGATAACTGATTGGGAGATGAAAAGCATTGCTTTTTAAAAGTAGGGTGCACATTCGTTTTCTGGAAAAGAATCTTTGTGATTGGTTACGAAAAAACAGTTTAAACGTGGAGTACATATCATAGGATAACATTTGGTCAACTCAACCACAGCTGTTACTTGCATTTGGAAGGCAGTGTTCGAACTTAAAACAATTGCGAACTTTCAACTTGCACGTGCTGTTAAATGTTCGGGAAAATATTGCCAAAAAATATCGTTAGGTTTACAAAAATTGATGAACTTTTAACCTGCACGTATTGTAGAATGTTCTAGAAAGTGTGTTGATAGAATACTTTGCACTTCTGACTTCTATGTGTCCTTGAATATTAAAAAAACTGTTTATAAGGAAAAAAATTCAAAAAACAATAGAGAGAGGTTTTGCAATCTAAAAGAAGCAAGGAACTATTCTAATTTGTTATTTACATGTATGTATCTGTGGAGCAACAATATTACAGACACAACAGCACCAGGAAGATAAACAAGAAGGGAGTAGGGGGACGGGGGGAGATGGGCACAATGGCACACATGCCCAATTAAGTACAGCACAACTACAGACAAACCATGGCCAAAATGAAACACACCAACAAGGAAAACCAGTCACACAACCCGCCAACATCACACCACTGAACAAGCATAGAAGTGAAAACCACACTGCCTGAAAGGGACATGGGTGAACAAAAGCTCACATGAAGGGACATCTCACACACATTGCTGCATACCCACATAGGAAGCAGAGTACACCAACATCCAACACAATGTTGGCCAAACACAAACAGTCGCACAATCGAACACAGGACACAAATGCACTCGCCTGTGGCGGATAAACATCTAAAAGCGTCAGTACAAAACAGGCACATGAGAACGCATAAGTACAAACCCACAGTCCAGATGGGGTAGCAATTCACGTACGGCAGGCAGCCAGAGAGTCCGTGACACAGAAACATTGGCATCGAAATGAAGACACAACACATTTGCAAACAAGTAAAAATGTGAAACTTTATTCTAAAAAAAGTGCCACGATATGCAGACAAATGCAGCAGCATGCCTGAATAAGGAATGGAGGAAAACGTCCATGTTCACCTCGGGGTAGTCCAACACCAACACATGTCAGTGTCAAGCAGTGTTGGTTGTCCGTGCCTTGGACATGATTTGACGCCAATGCAGGCATGTCCACTGTCGTCTTGGGATATTTGACCAGATGTAGAATGTGCAATGATGCGGCGGGACACGTGCAATGTGGCACATCAAGTCGTGGTTGCAGGTACCTTTTCACTCGTCCATGAACGTGAGTGCAGCTGGGTAAGCCACTATCTCTAATGAGTGATGGTTGGCCATAATATTTGACATGTTGTTGACGTGAACCATCAGCTGACTGGGACAGATCTGCTGACTCCAACCACTGTACCCAATGTGTACCACAGCAGGATTGGGAAGTGGGTGAATTTGCTCACTGCATACTACGACCCATGCAATCTCCCAGGCCCAGTTGCCAACATGCATGTCAAACATCCATGCATGCCATAAATGGGCATCACCATGACACTCCTGGTTGTGGGCCAACAGGAGGCGCACACACCGGTTGTAATCCATGTGAGCCACCCACCCGTTTGAGAGGCTCACGTCCAAGCACCACTCGGATAGCACGAGCGACATTGCAATACAGGTTGAACGCAGGTGACTTCTGCAATGCTGAAGCTCAGCCGGTAAGTGATCCACAGTACTGCCAAAGGCAGTTCACCCAGGACATGCAGCAGACGTGCAAGGTATAGGTGGACGTGAATGGAGTCGACCATGGGTTCGGGATGCCCTGCTTTGAGTGAGTGGCTCTGCTTGTAGCTCCACTGGCTTGCCGTGTGCCAGTCTTGTGGATGAAATGGTACAGCTTGGTGCAGTGAGCCAGGTGTTTGTGCAATGGATGCAGGGCAGGGGTGTGGTGGGAGTACGTTTGAAGGCCATTTCACGCACGCTAACTACGACGAAGGACTCTTGAGTGTGGGATGTGTACTTGTTGTTATCAAATCGGGCAGTGCGTAGTGTGGGAGATAGATGCAAATATTATTGTATCTGTCAGGGGGGCTGGCCACTTGCAAGTTCCTTCTCTGAGCAGCAGCAACTTTTCATCCTTACAGTAACTTCTCCATCTGCATTCATACAGGATGTGTACAAAGGCCGGTTGTGGGTGTTGTAGGATGTCTGCGACCCTGGTCATCATGGATGAGATGCCTAGCATGTAGCACATGGGTGGGTTCACTGTGTGTTACGTTGCCAAAAGGCTGCTCCCTGCCATGAGCCACCACACTTTTGTGCAGTGTGCTGTTGTATCCTGTGCACTCCTACGGCACACCATTGTAATGCCTATCTATTCACGCATGTCCAGAAGCATTCCAACCACACCGTGACACTGCCGTTTGGAGGTGGTGTATGCCACTTTACATCATTGACTGCTGCGGCCATTGTGGCGGCCACACCAGAACACAGACACACACTCACCGCACTTCCTGCACACGGACATGTCCGAGACACCCAGTTCCCCTTGCCGGATTCGCACACCCCTGCGCTGACCTGTGTACACCAGACCAGCACACGCCGCTTGTGCAGGCAAGAGGATGCGTGCGTAGCTACATGGTCAGGCTCACCCCGAACGCTGAGGTGACATGGTAACGCCCGCTGAAGACAGCACTCTGTGATGTTGCAGGGCCCGTGTCCATCTTGCTAACACAATGACCACACGGACACATTTGCTCAGATGTGGGTTCGGGGGGCGTTGGCAGTCCTGGGGTTGTTGCGATGAGTATTGTGGCCCTCATGGGTATGTGTGTATCATGCTCATTGACTCTATGGGACCTGTGAGTGTTCCGGTGTGGCTCTTGTCTGTGTTCCCTTTCATGCTGGAGGTAGTCGTTCTGCTTAATACCAGCACAAAGCAGGTGTATAATCCCTGGTGCTAACGCGGCTCATTGCCAGAATTTGATTCGCATTGCAGTTTTTGCCTTTCGTTGTGATGTGGTTTGTTCGTGTACAGAAAAATAAACGAACTGGGCAGTGTATCCCGTCAAGATCCAGCACCTGACTCACTATTCCCAATCAATATAAATACAATGAGATTTCTTCAATGATTTTGTGTGCACACTGTAAATGCACCCACTATCACACTGCAATTCAAAACAGGATTTTAGTATTTAGAATAAATCACAAAGGTGCACCTTGGGACTTTTTGCATGGGAACGCCTACTCTGCATTTCATTATCAGCACTTAAATGCAACGAAAGTTAAGATAACTCAAACAAACTATTCAGAAGGTGGTGCAAACTGCAGACATCACCAGTATTCCCGCGATAACTACCCCAAAATTTAACACCATGGTGGACACCACCAAATAACAGTAATGAGAACGAGAAAGAGTCACACAGCATTTAAGTAACAACCAAAAACTTTATTGAATTATTTTTTTTCAAACTTTATTTTTCCAGTAATGTACATGTAGAGGATAAACTAAATTAAATAAACTCAACACAAAACAACAAGACGGAAGACTCCTGTCGGGACCATGAATGTCGACGACACAGCCTGGAAAATAAAGCACAAACTAAGGATGTGTGTAATGCGCATATCAAAGGAGTGAGACACAGAGAAAGAAAGAAGGAAAAAAAAGGCAGAGAGAAAAAGAGAGGGAAGGAAAGGAAGGGAGTGAGAAAGGGAGAGAGAGTGAGAGAGATAGAAGGAAAGGAAGGACGAGAGTGAGAGAGAGTGAAGAGAGGGAAGTGAGAGAGAGACACTGCCGCCCCTGCACATCCATGACCAAATAATTACCTGCTGCCACTGGAGTGTCTACCAGTGGGCACTCCACGTGCCTGTGAAAGCTCAAGGGCTCGGTCCCGCCACCATGGCTTGGTGCACATTATGTGGACCCGCTCTGCGGCCCAACAGATCTCACACATGTCGCTGAGTCCTGAGTCATCATGGCGGAGACCACATCAGCTTCTGGTGCCGGTAGCCCTGTGCAACGGAAGTCCACGCCACGTGGTGGTAGGCCCCTGACTGCCACATCAGCTTGGAGTGGCACTACCCATGTGCAACTCAAGTCCACGATACGTGGTAGTAGGCCCCTGACGGCCACATCAGCTTCGGGTGACACTAAGCCTGTGCAACTCAGAGGCGTCATCCGGGCAGGCCGTACTGGTAACAATGTCTCTTGCCTACTGGACTGCGTCATTTGCAATCGCGAATCGATATGTATTGTGAGCCCTACTCACCGCAGTGTAGGCTGGAGGCAGCGGTGAAGAAGGGCCCACAGCCACTTGTTGACTTGAGCAATGTCTGTTGCTTACTGGACTGTGTCATCTGCAATCGCGACTCGATCTCAATCGTGAGCCTTGCTGTCCCCAGTGTATATCGAAGGCAGTAGTTTGTACAGACATAAGTCCGCGGTGCTGTGCCGCTGGGGGCCTGCGTGGCAGAAGCCAGTAATCGGCTGAGGAGGCTGGTGGTCACGTCGGTGGCCTCGTTGCAGGGTGAAGGGCACCGCCCTGGCAGACACTTTGGCTTTCCCACAAGTGACACACGTCCAGAGCTCCGGCCTTTTTATTCACACTCTTACGCTGAAGTGGCGTACATCTGAGCAGCCCACTCCGGTTACGCTTATGCTTACAGGGGGACGACACAGCTGCATGACTGAGATCTTCCCTAGTGTTTGATGTAACAATGGTTGGTTCCACAGTCCACAACACTACAAGCGCCAGTATTATTTGTGCACATGGAGAGGTGTGTGCTGTGCATATTGAGATGTGTCCACCACATCACCGCTACACTTTGCATTGTGTGCATTGTTATTCATGGGTGAATTTCTTCCTTCACATATAGTTTGTTCACACCTGTCCCAATATTCAGCTATTGTGTGGCTGAGGGGCCATGCTGTTTTCGGAAAGTTCGCTGTCTTGTTCTGAGCTGCCTCGGTGGTAGAGGGAGGGGGGTCCTGGGGGTGGTGGTGGGGTGGTGGTGGGTGTTGTGGCGTTCTTGGGTGTTGGAGCTGCTTGATCAGTAGGTCTATGCCATGTGTTGGTCTTCAGATGTGGCACTGGGTTGGGCTCCCTTTCATACTGTATGTAATTGTTTAATATTTTTTTTAAAAGAAGACATTATATAGTTTAAATAATAAATACAAAAATTACAAAAACTATTTTTAGGATATTAAAGTTACAAAATATTTAAAAAAATCAAAATCACTGAGAAAAACAGGTTTTTTTAACTTTATAATTAGAAATTAGTATTTAAATAACCTCTGAAATTCACAAAAAAATAGGTCTCAGGAACATTAAAGTTAGAAATTAGTGTTTAAAGAAAATTCACATTTACTGGAAAAACAATTGCCACATTTCCCAACATTGTGCTATTATTTGGCTGAGGGACCATGATGTTTTTTGAGGGTTCGCTGTCCTGTTCTGCACTGGCTTCGTGGTAGTGGGGAAAGTGGAGGTACCGGGGAGGTCCTGAGGGTTGTGGCACTGGGTGCTGTGTCCTTCTTGGGTGTTGGAAAAAACTATAGGTTAGATGAACATTATAATTAAAAGTTAGCATTAAAATATTTAAATTCAATGAAAAAATAGGTTTCAGGCATGTTATAGATAGAAATTAGCATTTAAAAAACCTTTGAAATTCACTGAAAAAACCATAGGTTTCAGGCATGGTATAGTTAGAAATAAGCATTTAAACAACCTTAGAAATTTACTGAAAAAACCATAGGTTTGAGGCATGTTATAGTTAGTTGGACATTTCACTCATACAAAACCATAGAAATTCCCCTGTTATAGTTAGTTCAGCTAACCATAGCTCACGCCCACGCAATGCACTGCTGATGATGTCACATATTACATCATTCATGACATGGTCAATGACATCACTGATGACATCACTGATGACATCTCAAATGACATCACTGATGACCTCACTGATGACATCATCCGTGTGACAATATGATGCACCTCCTCACACCCTAATATAACCTTTGATACACCCCCTGTAGAATACAGACTTCCTTTTTCAAAACCATTGAGACATCAAAACCAGTTACTACAAAAGCACTCACTAAATCCTAGGTCTACATACACATACACTCATTCACCCATACAACCATTCATACATGTAGTCACTGATCAATACAACACTATCATATACACTCATACAGCTATACAGACACTGACAGACCACCATTCGTCTTACTCGTGCACTCATCGTAGTCAGACATAGAAAGATTGAATCATAGTTCAATATACACACCTACACAGTTATACACACCCCACCTCATTTATTCATATAGATATTAACGCATACTTACTCTCTTATATAATCACTAATTCAAGTATACACTCATGCATACAGCCACTCTCACAATCACTGACTCTCACATATAGTCATTTATATACTCCAACTCTCACATACACTGCCTTTTACATATGTAGTTACTTGGACATGTACCACTGAGACATCCAATCTTTTACAAACACATCCATTTTTTTATTTAAATTTGTTTTTATTGTTGCAGTAAAGTATCTCAGTACAGCATAAACAGTCCGCCGATGTGGCCTCAACATTCAGCCACGATCAGCTATGTGCGCAACATTTTCTTGCTACATAGAACTGGTACACATAAACATGACTTCGACGTTTACAAACACATCCATACACACTCATCCGCCCATACAGCTGTTTCCACATGTACTCTTAAACTCATACACCCAGTGAATCAACCACTCACATATCTATGCACAGAGTCACACACCTCCCACCCACCAAAACACACTTAGTCTTCCATACAAATACTCAGGCAACCAATCAATAACCCATCTAGACACTCATGTAGCACCTGACCAACACATGCAGCAGCTTACACAAAACAGACATACTGATATAGACATTCAGACAATTAGTCACTAACCCATGCATTCAGTAAGACACATTTAATCACTCACTTATACAGTCAGTCACGCACCTATTAAATCCTTCAGCAGACACTTATACACAGAGCCATTCTTCAATACAGCTTGGTATATTTACAAAACATATTTAAATTTAAAGAAAAACACATACACTGGATGATGTCATCAGTGAGGCCATCGGTGATGTCATTTGAGATGTCATTAGTGATGTCATCAGTGATGTCACTGACCATGTCATGATTGATGTAATATGTGAAATCATCAGCAGTGCATTGGGGGGGGGTGCAAATTTCTATGGTTTTGTACGAGTGAAATGTCCAACTTATTATAACATGCCTCAAACCTATGGTTCTTTCAGTGAATATATATATATATATATATATATATATATATATATATATATATATACACACACACACACACACACACACACACATATATGCTTTATTCGGCCATAGGCAATCAAAGTTGCATACAACTATTTTAAAAAGATATACAATACATTGTTTAAGGACAATACAGTGAGCATATATTGATATACATTAATACACCTCAAAATCCAATTACACAAAATTAGCATGAATATACTACCAAAAACAAAAACCTGGGATGATCCCCCATGCCTGAGGGTGAGATTCATACATACCATTTGGCTAAGAATTGAATTAAAATGTTATCCCAAGACAGATAACAGTCGAAACATGACTACATACATAAATCACAGTAATTTAAACTCAACACCTACACCATAAATACTTGTGCATCAATTGTCTACATAAGACTGCATTATGAATTGTATGTAATATATTCAATACAAACAGCAAGAATAAAAACATTAAAAAAACATAAAACAAGAGGGTGACCAGGTGACAGCTTTACAATTAAGAAACACACCGCTTGAAAGGTACTGGAAAGAAGTCTTGTATACAATACACAATTCATTTTGCTACAGTAAACAGCATTTCTTGATCGTAGAGTTTGATTCTGGCAGCAGCCGACACACCCTAGGGTAGGAACTTCTGTCATCTAATCTAAAAGGAGAATAAAAGAATGACTAACTGCAAAAACAATTGGGCCAGAGGTGTCTGTTTTTAAGATCCTATAGGCAACCTGATGTTGCCTGGCTCCAATGTTTAGGCAGATCAATTGTATTCACCTCCTGCGAATCAGTTGGTATTTTGTACAGAAAAAGAGTATGTGTTCTTCTGTCTCTTGTGCTCTAGCACAGGAAGGGCATAATTCAAGTAACAACCCAGCAACCTGATTGCTGGGGAACCTCAATAAAAAGGTTGCCATATCTGAATATGCCATATAAGCTTTTGGCAAGCGGAGGTTTAATTTGATCCATAAAAGGTTTGAAACTGAGTCATGACTTGGCACTTAAAAATTGGGTTTATATTTCTATAGATATATAGATAGATAGATAAATAGATAGATAGATAGATATAGACATAGATATATATATTAATATATTCACTGAAAAACTAAAGGTTACAGGGACATTATAGTTAGGCTCAGATTTCACATGTGCAAAACCATTGAAATTCAGCAGTTATAGTTACCTGAGCTAACTATAACGTAAGCCCTGCAATGACCGGCTTATGACCTCAAATATTTCTTCACTCAAGGCATGGTCAGTGACATCTTAAATGACATCACTGATGACATCACTGATAACATCAGGCACAGAACCACTCATACACCCACGCAACCACTCACACATCTACTCACTTATCCATAGAGCCATTTACACCCACACTCACCAATACAGCTACTCCCACACCCACCTATTCACTCCTACAGCTACTCACACATCCACTCACCCACCCATTCTGCCACTCAAGCAGCCACTCACTCACCCAAACACCCACTCACACAGCCACTCACTCATCAACAATACAGCTACTCACACACCTACTTATACATCCATATGGCCACTCAGATATCCACTCACACATGGATACACCGTCACACAGCCACTTGCTTAATATATGTCAGAAATAGTATCACTCATTAGTAGTACACAAAGTATACTAATTTAACTTTTGTAGTACCTTAGTATATATCTTTAACACTCAAACGTTTATAAAAAAACTCATAATAACTGGATGATGTCATCAGGGATATCATCAGGGATGTCATCAGTGATGTCATTTGAGATGTCACTGGTGATGTCATCAGTGACATGACTGACCATGTCATGACCGATGTAATATGTGAGGTAACATGCAGTGCATTTGTATAATTAGCTCAGGTAACTATAACTGCTACATTTCTATAGTTTTCTACATGTGAAATCTGAGCCTAACTAGAACTCCCTGTAACCTTTAGTTTTTCAGTAAATTTCTAATGTTTTTTAAATTCTATTTCCTAACTATAATGTCAGTGTAACCTTTGTTTTTTTCTGTGAATTTCTACTTTTTTAATGTTATTTCCTAACTATAACGTCCGTGTAACTTTTGTTTTTTTAAATGGAATTTAGAATTGTATTTCCTACCTGTAACCTTTGAGAGTGTGTGTGTGAGTGACTGTCTAGGTCAGTGAATGGGTGCGTGAGTTGCTGTATGGGTTTTTGAATAGGTGTCTGAGTGGTTTTGTGGGTCTGTGAGTAGTTGCGTGAGTGACTGAATGGGTCTGTGAGTGGGTGCAAGAGTGTCTCAATGGCTCTGGGAATTCTATTTCCTAACTATAATGTCAGTGTAACCTTTGTTTTTTTCTGTGAATTTCTACTTTTTTAAGGTTATTTCCTAACTATAACGTCCGTGTAACTTTTGTTTTTTAAAATGGAATTTAGAATTGTATTTCCTACCTGTAACCTTTGAGAGTGTGTGTGTGAGTGACTGTCTAGGTCAGTGAGTGGGTGTGTGAGTTGCTGTATGGGTTTGTGAATAGGTGTCTGAGTAGTTTTGTGGGTCTGTGAGTAGTTGCGTGAGGGACTGAATGGGTCTGTGAGTGGGTGCAAGAGTGTCTCAATGGCTCTGGGAATAGGTGTGATAGTGTCTGAGTGGGTCTGTGGATGGGTGTTAGTGTGTCTGAGAGGGTCTATGAATAGGTGTGTGAGTGTCTGAGTGGGTCAGTGAGTGGGTGTGAGAGTGTCTGAGTGGGTCTGCAGGAAGGTGTAAAAGTGTCTGAGTAGGTATGTAAATGGGTTTATGATTTTGTAAGTGGGTGCAAGAGGGCCTGAGTGGGTCTGTGAGTGGATGCCTGTGTGTGTGAATGGGTGCATCAGTGTCTGAGCAGTCTGTGATGGAGTCAATGGGTCTCTGCATGGGTGCCTCGGTGTCTGAGTAGATGTGTGAGTGGGTGTATCAGTGTTTGAGTAAGTGTGTGAGTTTGTGCATCAGTGTCTGAGTGGGTCTGTGAGTGGCTGTGTGAGTGAATGAGTGGGTCAGTGAGTGGGTATAAGAGTGTCTGACTGAGTCTGTGCCTAGGTGAATGAGTGTCTGACTGGGTCTGAGAATCTGTGCCCGACTGTCTGAGTGGGTCTGTGAGTAGGTAGAAGAGTATCTGAATGGGTATGTGAGTGGGTGTGTGTGTCTGAGTGGATCTGTGAGTAGATACATGAGTGGGTCTGTGAGTGGGTGTGGGAGAGACTGAACGGGTCCAGGAGTGGGTGTAAGAGTGCCTTAGTGAGTCTGTGAGTGGATACAAGAGTATCTGAGTGGGCATGTGAGTGGGTGTTTGAGTGTCTCAGTGGGTCAGGGAGTGGGTGCTAGAGAGTCTGAGTGGGTCTGTGAGTAGATGTTTATGTGTTTGAATGGGTCTGTGAGTGGATGTATCAGTGTCGGAGTGGGTGTGTGTGTATCTGAGTGGGTCTGTGAGTGGGCGTGTGAGTGTCTGAGTGAGTCTGTGAGTGGGTGTGAGAGTGTCTCAGTGGGTATGGAAAAGGCTGCAAGAGTGTCTGAGTGAGTCTGTAAGTGGATGTGTAATTTTCTCAATGGGTCTGTTAGTGGGTGCAAGAGTATGTCAAAGGGTCTGTGAGTGGGTGTGAGTATCTGAGTGGATCTAGGAGTGCATGAGAGAGTGTCTGAGGGGATCTATAACTGGGTGTGTGAGTGTCTGAATGGGTGATTCTGGATCTGAGTAGATATGTGAGTGAGTATATCAGTGTTTGAGTGAGTTTGTGAGTGGGTGGATTAGTACTTGAGTGGGTCTGTGAGTATGTGTGTGTGTCTGAGTGGGTTTGTGAGTGGGTGCATGAGTGAGTGGGTCTGTGAGTGAGTATTAAAATGTCTGTGTGGGTCTGGGAGTAGGTGTGAGAGTGTCTGAGTGGGTCTGTGAGTAGGTGTAGGAGTACCTGAGTGGACCTGTGTACAAGTGCGTAAGAGTCTGAGTCGGTCTGTGAGTGATTGCAAGATTGTTTCAATTGGTCCGTAAGCAGGTGTAAGAGTATCTGTGTGGGTCTGTGAGTGGGTGTGAGAGTGTCTGTAAGTGGGTATTAGTGAGTGTGTGCAGTTTTTTTTCATTTTTTGGGGCAGAATTTGCATATTGTCCGTGGTAGTGCACGGGGGGTGCACTAAGAATCGCACCGGATTCGCCAACCCTCACCCATGGAGAAGAAAACATTCTGGACATTCTCCTGCCCATCAGGGGTGCCTCATTAACTCCTATATTGCATCAATGGGGCAGGGCACCCCTACCATGACCCCCTCTAGTACATTTCATCTGAAATTGTGCAGATTGTCCCTGATATCTAAAAGGACAGCAGCAACTTTTCTACTCAGGTTGCGGTCAGCCAATCACGGCATTACTGTTGGCCCATGGATTAGCGAAAAGCCATGAGGGATCTGTGGTGGATCCACGTCCCTAGATATCTATATTTCTTTTTTCTTTAATAAGAGCTATTTGGTGTAAATCCATCCAGTGGTTCGGGCTGTAGTTGTGTCTAAAACTTCTATGGGAATTTCCATGAGAAACGCACTTCTTTTGACCCCCCCTTTTTCTCAGCACCCTCTTGATGGATCACCCCAAAATTTTCATAGCAGAACTAGAATCAGGTCACTTTTTGGGAACATTTCATGACGAATCATCAAACAGTGCAAGAAATGACATCAGTGATAACATCATTCACAGAACAACTTACACATTTACTCACACACCAAAATAATCACTCTTTCACCCACTCACAGACCCATATAACCACTCACACATCCACTCACTCATCCATGGAGCCACTCACACACCTACTCACTCACCCATACAGCCACTCACTTACCAAAACACCTACTCACACAGCCACTCCTCTCCCATGCAGTCACTCACACTGCCACTAACTCACCCATACAGATTCTCACACACCCACTCACTTACCCATACAGCCTCTCAAGAGCCACTCACTCACCCATACAACTACTCACATACTCACACAACTACTTACATTGCCATTCATACATCCAAATACGCACTCACACACAAACTCGCTCACCCATACAGCCACTTACACACCCAGTCACTCTTCAGTACAGCCACTCACGCAGCCACTGAGTCACCCATACAGCCACAAAGCATTTTTCATTTTTCTAATAACTTTAGTGCAGTTTGATGAATCATCACAAAACTTTCCCGAAAATGTTTTCAAGTGTGGGGCCAAGAAAAAGGGAGGTACCAAAACGGGTTTTCCTCATTATTATGTCCAAAGGAAAATTAGACAAAGCTAGAGCCTAAAAGGCTGAACAGATTTTCAACACATTTGGCAGAAACATTGGGCTTGAAAGTGTGTTATTTGGTGATTTGGTGCAATTCCGTTCTGTAGTTTTTGAGAAATGATGGCTAAAAAACTGTACATTGTTTAGCCAACAGATCTTGCGATAAGATCTGATTGGCTGCCACCACATCAACAACTAGATGGTAGACACCATTTTAGTACTCAAGGCCTCAGCCTCTTGTCCTGAAAAAAAGGGTAACAATAATATAAGGGGGAAAATTAAGGATACCCTGTCCCCTAGACCTAAAGGGGGAGGGCACCTGGGGGAAAACATGTTTTGTTTAAAAACATTCAACTGATGAACCTGAGAATCTGCAGGAATTGTTTTTAAAACAGTGTGGGCTCCCATCTTTAACATAAAAAAACAACCCTGGATGGGCCCGGGACGGGGCTCCTCAATATATGTTTTGCCCTAGCGATCCTTTCACCCAGGTTTGCATATCAGTAGAAGTGGAGGGAGGTACGCAGCCAGTCTCCTCAGGCCTTATAGGGGTCCCAGTGACCACATTCCCTGGGGCTGATCCTGATAATTAGGGTAAGGGCCTTTCAGCTCCCCTCCTAGCCTCATTGAGGCCCTGGGGAACCCATTCCCTAGGGACAAGACTTACAGATTAGGAAGACCTGTATGAGGCCCCCTCCCCCAAGCCATAGATTGCCCTGTGGACTCCATCACCCAGGGTCCAATAAAGTTCCAGTGTCTCAGGGAACCCATCTACATGCACTGGGGTACTATAGTTCCAGACTGGGAGAGATAGGGCATGCCTCGCCTGTACTCTCTCCTACACAGGAAGCACAACTTTGCTCCCACCTAGGCAGATTGAAAGAAAAATGCTGCTCCCACCTGGGTGGGAGCAAAGTCACTGAGGTGGATCTCTAAAGATATGGTGCTGCCCGGAAACCGCCGATGCTGTTGGGGCCCTGGGGGGCTCTCCCTGCAGCCCCCAAAGTGATCTGGCTTGTGCGTGCCCCAGGTGGGTAGTGGGACACCCACCCGAATATAAAAAGTGGATGGCTCCCGCAGAGGAGACAGATGGGGCTCAAGAAAAGGTAATCAGCAGTCCTATGCAAACAAGCAATTTATAAAGGGGGCCCCTTATCAAATCCTCTTACCTTCAGTGCCTGGGTCAACACTCTACCAGATTGACATGCAGTTTGGTACCAAGGGCAAGGGAACACACCAGTATACCATACAGGGAACATTCCAAAACCAATAGATGGCAAACAGGCACATTTTGAGAAAATGGCAGTGTTTGGAGGAAAAAGATATTATTTACTGATACTGAAAGGATAACATATAAAAAAAGAAAACATCTATTTTCACAAAGCTATTGCAATAACTGAGGGAAAAGACAGCTTTTGAGAGAAGAATGTATGCATTCGCACAGAGCTCCATGTTGACGTCTGAAGACAACGTTTCATATTTACCAAAAATGAAAACATAGTATTTGAGAGCAAAATGTGTGCTCGCATGTTCACACATGCATGTCCTTGATTGTATGTGTATAGGCAAGTATGAGTACAAATGACTGTTGGGAATACTGCCCACCCTTGGCAACTTGTGGTCAACTATGGCATGATGCCATTTGCCCACACCTGGAAAAATAAGTCCCTGTTTAATGGTGATGTTTCTTGGAAACTTGTGGGCATATGTACTGGCCTTGGTACAACGGTGACAATTCTAGGAATATTGCAGGAATCCATGATATGGTGGACTCAACCTCAGAAATAACCCCGGTCACTGCAAAATGGTTGCAATTTCTGGCAAATTGATGGCAATTCCTGGCAACTTGTGAACATCAATGGTGTAACTGGGCCTCTGGCATAATGCTGGTCCTGACAGAATATTAGACATTGTTGGCATACTGTGTGCATCCTTAAAACAATGGTGCCCAACCATGGCATAATCCAAAAGGAAAAGTGGATTAACCTTTATAGAACCTCCTGGGCTGGGGTTAATAACACATTAAGAGAGAAAATACATTCAACCAAGCTTGCAAACATTTTAAATATTATTTGTAGTGTGCAAAACCCAAAAATATGTGCTGAAGCCTAGATCAAATCAAAAATCAAGACATTGATGTAGCCCTTGACTCAATGAATTCATATATATATATATGTGTCATATCAAAATCATACAGGTACTATATAGGTAATACAGCAGATCTATTGTATTCTTTGAACTGTGAAACATCGAACAGTGAAAGAGAAATGATCAAACTACAATACCCAAGAGCAGGATTAGATGAAAAGAAACATTACTGGGGCAAAAAAAATCCATATCAGGAAAAACATCTTAAACCTTTCAAAAGACAGCAGTAAAACCTTGTTTGTTTCAAAATCTAAAACGTATTATGGTGACCTGATTAATAATCGCACGGAAGGCTTGCTAACACAGAAGCAGGGAATATTTGAACATAAATTAGTTCATATAGGGCCAGATGTAGGTAGGGTTTTACCGGTCGGTAACGGCCGAATTCGGCCGTTACCGACCGGTAAAAGGAATTTGAGATGTAGGGGGCAGAATCGGTAAATTTACCGTTCTGTAAATTTACCGATCTGTAATTTTACAGATTCTGTAAATATACCGGTCGGTAAATTTACAGAACGGTATATTTACAGATTCTGTAAAATCGATATGTAGGTGGGACTCTGATGAGTCCCACAAGGCCTAAGAAATCGGTATTTTACCATCAAATTCAATTTGATGGTGAAATACCGATTCAGGTGAGCATGCAAATGTGTGCATGCACACCTGTGCCATATGACAGGCAGACCTGCCCTTAGGGCAGGTATGCCTGCCATATGGCCCCCGAACCTTTTTTGGGGGTGCTAGAGGGTGTCAAAGTGACACCCCCTGCACCCTTGCCAAAAATCTGTATTTACCGATCGGTAAATACCGACCTGTAATGCCCCATTCATTCCTATGGGCTTCAAAGCCCATAGGAATGAATGGAGCATTACAGGTCGGTATTTACCGAATCGGTAAATACCGACTTTTAAAGAATCGGTAAATCCACATCTGGATTTACCTACATCTCGGTACATCTATTTTACCGACTCTTAAATACCGAATCGGTAAAATTCGGTATTTAAGTGTCGGTAAAATAGATTTACCTACATCTGGCCCTTAGTCCATGCCTTTAACTTTTGAAAGAATTCAGTAGTAACGTGTTATGCAATTTTCACTTGGTGTTGTCAATGCGTTTCGGCTACTAATGAATGTTATTTCAGGACTTTACTAAGGTCCTTTATCTGGTCCATGTTTTTTTTATTCAAAAACATAGTAGAACAGGATGCATGTGTATCAGTATCCTGATACCTGCCAGGCATTTTAAGATTGGCATGGTTACTCAAATTACAGCACTTTTCAGTGGTTTCCTGTTGAGGAGATCCAGCCCGTGGTTTCGTCTTTTCTTTGTTTGTCTTATTATCCTACTTTTTCATTGTAGAAGAGTCGGATTCTTTGAGTTATCCTTTGCTGAATTATGCTTTATTTGTGGTTCACTCGGTCTGGCCCCCAAAATTATTTCTACCCTATCTATGCCCTTCTATAACTATTACCAAATAGGTATAGAAGTGATAGGCTCTAGGCATGGGTAATTTCGCTTGTTACAGAGTTGCAGGTACAGTGCTTTAGCCTGTGTCTGCAGGGCTCATCTGATGATCTTTCCAGGTGGGTGGAAGCATGCCAGTATCACAGGTCAGTATGCTATGTGGTGAATTCACACAGAGCCCTCACCTGAGAGATCTAATTGGAAATTATGTCTGCGGTGGATAGCTGATGACCTGAATGTTAATCCATCAGTTATTTATACATTGTTTTGACAATATAAACTGACTCAGTCTACACTTGGAGGATCTTATGTGCTTACGTTTAGCAACAAGCTCCTGATCTGCTTTACTCAATGCCAGCCTGTGTTCCTCTAAACTACTGAAACGTTTCCAGTTAGCAATTAAGAACGATGTTACTCGTCTCATCAGTATTTACAATATATAATCTCTGACAGGGAAAAGTATCTTCTAACAAGTGTTAGTCATCTACTTGATGGATAAGACTTCTTTCACACACCTCCACATATCTCTCACCCCAAATTTAAACTGTTGGCACCTGCTACAGTGCAGAAACTGTAAACTTCCATGAAATGATCAATGGCCCGATTATCTGCAGGCAGGCAGGATTCAGCCACATTACTTATGGAAAGTTTGGGTGTTCAGTGTATAGTTTTAAGACATTCCCCACTTAGGTGAGATTTTAGATGTCTGTCAATCATTTTAAACGTAACCATACACAGTTGCTGAGTGTAGAACATGTTTGTTCCAGCTGAACCTCCTATAATGATCACTGCTGATCTTCCCTTCCAGTATCAATTACAAATATTCAAGCTTTGACTAAAGCAAGAGTGCATGACTGGGACATGCAAGGAAACCTCTTCCCCATCTCAAGGGGTGCAAAATATCCATGCCATTTCTTCCCATAATATAAAATCAATGCTATGGATTTCCCAATCAAAATAAAACATGAAATAAGTTGTTTGTAGGGGAATTTCCCCAGAGCAGTATTTCTAGTGACAGCTAGCAAAGTAATTTCCTAATGTTGGTTCTCACATCCACTGTCCTATGATTCCCCTAGTAAATCATGCACATTTTCCATCTTACTACAATCCTTGTGGCCGAGATTTTCCTGCATTGGATATAGGGATTCATCAGTTTTGCTTTAAGAATTTTGTCACGTGGTCAGGATCGGCCCGGTTAGAAACATCACCATTTACATGCTCATGTTTCTTAACTTGCCTTCTCTTTTAAACACAGTGACATTTGACATACATTTGTGTGCATGACCATACAGGATAACAATCTGTGAATCCGCATTGCCTTTATTTTCACTTCATAGGCTTACTATCACAACATCTTGAACAGTATGAGGTATAAAGCTCACTGCGCAATGTCAATGTTATTATTGTCCAGTAGGCGACTAAGCTATAAAACTATAATAAACAACTGTGGTCTGACTAGGGCTTCAAGATGGTCACATGGGTGCTGTTTACTATATATACAGAACCACTTCCTTGTTTTGATCAGAGGAGCACTCAGCTGACACTGCGAGGCACTGTATGCGGGATTCCAGCTCAGTTGATTCCTGTTTACCGACACAAGGGATGTCCAGCTCTACACCAAGCCGGACAGCCTGATGACACTTGCCCACAGGTAATGGGAAACTTAGGCCCCTCGGTAGGATTTTGGCAGATCACCCACCCTAGGCAAGACTAGGTTCGGGAGCCCTAGGTAGGAGTGCACTATATATAGCACCTATGTGCCAGCATGTATTCACTGTTTTTGCACAGTGATGGAATTGCTCATCTTTTTCACTATTCTTGTAATGTTAATTGCATTTTTCTATTTCCTTCTATTATTCATTGCAGAACATGTATTTTACTCAAGAATCACAATGCTTCAATAAATATCAAAACTTCAGGCTATGTATTTGTTTGGGGATGAATGAGGGTCCAAATGAAAAGGTTCTAGAACTGTTACCATGATTTCCTTGGGGAGTCAGAGTTGTTGTGTCCTGAGGTTACACCCAAATTTGTTACCCAGTAAGGCCTTAGTCCACAGACTATCAATGCTGTTAGGGGTAAAATGCCCACCAGACAGGAGGAGATTCCATTCTGGATTGCAGAACAGTATATACCAGAACCCATGGTACCCCCTCATTAGCTGGTTTGCCAGAGCCTCCTAAACACATCTAAAATGAGGTCGGGGCAACTCCTTCGATCTGGGGATTAAACTGATGGGCAATTTTGCTACAGTATCTGCCATCATATTAAGTAACATTAAAGGGGAAGCAGCAGCGTTGGCTAAATGCCAGAGACACACACATTTGGCTCTGGGACAGCAAAAGCATGAATTACCAAAAATTATGGAAGAAACTTACCCAACAGTGGGTAGAGATAATTTGTGGAACAGACCTAGTAAACCACAAATAAAGGGTAATTCTAAAAAGGATAACTCAAAGCAACTTCTACAAAGAAGAAGGAGGATATTGAGTTAAACAAAGAAAAGTCTAAACCATCGACTAAATCTCCTCAACAGGAAACCACTGAGAGGCGCTTTAACTTGCATAACCCTAACAACATTAAAATGCCTGACAGGCATCAGGCTACTGATACACGTTCTTCTCATTCCATTCTGGAGTCATCCTAAACATTATCCGAGAGAGGTGGATAGTCAGAGCGAAGACCAGAGCAGCACAAGAAACTGAAGAAGTACTCACAACACTCATCTGACTATATAATTGAAAAGGATGTTGTACCGAAACATTCAAAACCTCAATTCAAAAAGAAGAAGGTAGCTGCGCTAAAAGTTAAGCATTCAGCTGACATCAAAGATGCTGCTTCTGAGCAGGGAGTGGGTTCTGAGCATGATAGACCACACAGCAGAAGTCATGATAGTTTTCTGAAACCTGATGGATTGTCTGGTGGCAGTATTGTTGGGTGGCTATATCCAAGTGGAAACAGTGGATACTTGAGTGTCCCACGTCGCTTAAATGACATGCAACTCCAAATGGATTTCATCAAACCACATTCTGTGGCTGATTCTACACATTAGGCCACATGGGATCCCGAGTAGTTACTCGTCTCCTCTCACTACTATACAGGAGGTCCCATTGGGCAGTTTTTAACTTGTAAAGACTAAGTATTTTGCAATGTATGGGAGACTGCAAGCATCTGTACTTGATGCATGTAATGTTTGTGGCAATATCATAGAATTCAACAATAAAACCCAGCCCACCAGACCATTAAAAAGGCCAACAAACAGCAAAAAAATAGGCCATTCTCTGACCTATTAGCCCTGCCCATCGGGCATTGCCAGGTTGCCCTAGACTTCAGCTAGGTCAGTCTGACCCTTCCCTCATGTCAGAGCATCTTTCCAAATGAATGATCTCCCTCCCCATCCACCTTCGGCTGACCCAGGACCATATCGCCTTCAGGAGACAACTCAAGACCTGACTGTTCGAGCAGTAGCATACCCCTTCCCCAAGCGCCTTGAGACCCTCCCGGGTGAGTAGTGCGTGATACAAATGGTATGATTGATTGATTGACTGACCCAAGGCCACCCTAATTAAGTTCAAGGCATTTAGCTTTTGCCAGCGAGCATTTTTGCTCAGGTCTGTTCTTTTCTCTGAAGATCAATTCATTACTTAAATATACAAAACCAGATTCCCAATTAAACATTTACAGTTTCTTGCTATAAGAAAGAAAGCCTAAATAGCTACGCCTTTCAAGTTCATCCAGCCAGCTGAAGCCTGCACGTCTCTCCCGGGGATTTTGATTCAGAATCGCACAAAAACGCAGCTGGAAATGCCCTCCCTTTACAGCCATATAGCAATGTTTGTCTTCAATAGTTCAATCGGACACTAATATGATATTGTCAAATCTTTTGGGCTCTCTGTCTCCTATGGGCCTGTGAGTGCATTGGAATACATGGCAGAAGCGTTGGGGGCATTCATATAGGTTTTAGCTTGTTTTGTATTACCTCCAACAGTAATTCAGTTAACCGATGGCGAAAAAAGAACCTTTCGGTCTACTTTCTTTTAAACATAAATTTCAACATTACCCGTTATTGGGCAGTGTTGAGCCAGAACACTCGTGGGTAGACTTGCTTCAGAGAGACAAATAATGTGTTTGCACATGTGTGTACCTAAGGGTGACCAACCATCCGTAAATTTCATGGACCACCCCTTATTTGGTCCTCTTGTCCGTTGTCCGTGAGAACTTCTATTCCCGGACGTCTTTTGTCCGTATTTTCAGCCATAAGAAGGAGATGTCCCCCTGCAGGCAGACTGAGAGTACTTTAACTCTCACAGCAGGGGCGAGCTTGCGCTCCTACTGTGATCTTAAGGGCATGCTGCAGCCCCACCCCAAGTTGGTGCAACCAAATCTCTCCCCTTACAGCAGGGTCAGAATGGTCTTTGAAAGTACACCGACTTCTAATTAGTTGCCTTAACTTGATAGGATATAACAAGACAATTTTACAGACGTTTGAGGAGGGCTAGAGGTTCACTTCCTGCTAGAAATAAGGTAAATGTATAATGAACAGTCCATTTTATGTCCTGAACCTTTTAGCCAGAATTTTGACCCTTTGTCCTTAATTTTTACACTCACCATCCCGAATTTGCCTGGGTGTTCAGGTGAGTAGCAGCACTGATGTGAGATGGAATGTGTGGGACAAAACCCTCTTGGATCAGGTAACTGACAAACTAGAGAGGAAAGGGGGGGCGCTCGGCCCCCACGCACACACGGCTGCCCCCCCCCCCTCACCCACCCTGATTGGTCCACGGGTCCCGCCAGGGACCCGGAAGCCGTTTTGCACTTCCGGGTCAAGGGGGCAGGACCCTTGGCAAAGGGGGGGTTTAAGAGCCTGGGGAGCGCGGGAGGCGTTCTCTTTGTGCCCGTACTTCCCAGGCTCGCTCCTCGCCCAGCTGTGGGGGCTTTTAATTTCTATGTAATTTTGTCTTACAGGTTGGCTTCACCTTCAGAGTTTTCAACGCTTTACCAGCTACAGCGAAGGTGTAGAGCGGCTGGATCACGTGCGCTGGACCGGGGGCATCTCTTCTCTTGGTTTTCCTCCTCTGCAGGTCATGAAGCAATTTCGAGGAGGCAACGTCGGGGCGCTATCGGTGGACGAGCTGCGGGACGAACGAGATTTTGAAAGAGGGCAGTTCGCGATGGGCAGCTGCGGGTCCTGTAGGTGCTCGGAGGCCTCGAGGGTGCGCGCGAAATAAGAACCTTTCGGTCTACTTTCTTTTAAACATAAATTTCAACATTACCCTTTATTGGGCAGTGCTGAGCCAGAACACTCGTGGGTAGACTTGCTTCAGAGAGACAAATAATGTGTTTGCACATGTGTGTACCTTAGGGTGACCAACCATCCGTAAATTTCATGGACCACCCCTTATTTGGGCCTCTTGTCCGTTATCCGTGAGAACTTCTATTCCCGGATGTCTTTTGTCCGTATTTTCAGCCATAAGAAGGAGATGTCCCCCTGCAGGCAGACTGAGAGTACTTTAACTCTCACAGCAGGGGCGAGCTTGCGCTCCTACTGTGATCTTAAGGGCCTGCTGCAGCCCCACCCCAAGTTGGTGCAACCAAATCTCTCCCCTTACAGCAGGGTCAGAATGGTCTTTGAAAGTACACCGACTTCAAATTAATTGCCTTAACTTGATAGGATTTAACAAGACAATTTTACAGACGTTTGAGGAGGGCTAGGGGTTCACTTCCTGCTAGATATAAGGTAAACGTGTAATGAATAGTCCATTTTATGTCCTGAATTTGTAGCCTGAATTTTGACCCTTTGTCCTGAATTTTTACACTCACCATCCCGAATTTGCTGGGGTGTTCAGGTGAGTAGCAGCACTGATGTGAGATGGAATGTGTGGGACAAAACCCTCTTGGATCAGGTAACTGACAGACTAGAGTGACCTCTTGACCTGACCCGACTCCCTCACTCATGTAGCATGCAAGTTAGTATTCATAGAGTAGTCTCTTTTAGTGTCCATGTTACCATGAATGAGGGGCCCAGCTGGTAATGTTTTGTGGCACCAGTCCCATCTCTGTATGCTGTGAAGAAGTAATAGAAGGCCTCACCAGTCCCTGTCAATACCACGAAGGCTTTGATCCAAGCTGCAGCCTTCCCGGCAGTGCTTGCGTCATCTCAGAGCTCAACGTGTCAGCAGAAGGTCATGCATGCATTTTAGTCATGCTTAATCCCTCAACTGATGAGATAAACTTGCACTTGATGCACAGCACGGTTAGAGTGCATGGAAGCAGACAACATACCACTTTTAAGGGCCATGTCTAGAGTAGCATTGGCTGTTGCTACAAGCAGATGGCATGACCCTCAGCATCTTAAAGCCAACCGTATCTCAAGTGTTTACGTCGTGGTCTGTTACAGTAATAGGCATTAAAGTGTAATGGCGTGTCCAGGTTCAGAGGCAGTGGTTGAACAGTTGTCAGAAGAAAGATGTTCTAAGGGGCTTATGATGCTTCAGAGAGGTTCTGTTCAACCTGACGGTTCAAAGTACAAGTTCAGTACAAACTCTCTAGGTGGTTATTCCAGAATATGGATGATGGTTAAAGCTGGCACAAGTTGTCGATATGGTGGAATGTTTTGGGGGTAAAAACACACGTAGTGCTTAGCTGTGAAATTAGATATACTCAAGGGACTCCAAGGTGCAATAGCTGAGACTGAACCGATATTGTGTTGTGCTTTTAGCTGTGCACTCTTCTGACGTGTTGGCTATTGGCTGCACATGTTGATATAGCGTACATCTGATCCAGGTGCATCTTGCTTGGAGGTGTTGAGGGAATTTCACGTGGGCGACTAGTGCTTAACATGATGCACTCAAGGAGCACCTCTGCGAACCCGGGTTCTGTATGGGATATACCCTTGTGGGCCTGATATGAATTACATTGTAGTCCAAGTTGTAGAGCACAGCATTTTAAACTAACACTGTTCTGTAATCAGACTGAGCACAGCTTTCATGTGTCACCAATGCATGACTCCTGCACTTTTCTTGTTGGGTCAGGAGTACTAATTTGGCAGCAGAAAATGGCCTAGTCTGGGAAGTTTGACAGGAGTGGTCTAGAAGTCTTTTCCTATGTGGCTATTCTTATATGGCATTTTTGTAGGTGGTATTTTGTCCACATCGGTTCCATTCTTACAAATTGCAAAATTGTAATTCCCATTCTGGCAATTGAGTTCATTCTATGTGATCTGAGACGTTCTGAAAAGTAGTTAGCACTATTTCCTTTCGTAAAGGCTGTCAAAATGAGGTTCCTCACCCAATATACCTTTGACCTTTAGCTTGCATCACCCGGAAGCCAATTTAGCTGCATGTTTAATTTTCTAGAAAATACCAGAAAAATATGATGTAGCAAAATATAGACACAATAAAAGTTGATGTATGTTTATACTTACTTCTTTGTCCTGAAATTGGGTCAAAGCCCAGACAGCGCCGAGATGCCAGCAAGAACGAGCTCTGTCTGGCAAACTCTCCATGATGTACTTTTTTGTAACAAACCCTTTTTTAGTAGGTGGTGGAAGTCGCATTGTAGGAGGAGAATTAGGAATCCAGGCACACCAGTCATACTGCAAAATAAAATATTAATAATTTAAATAATGACAAAAATATTCATAATATCACCTACCTCCCTCTGAACATTTCCATTACCTTCAACTTAAACACTGGGAAGTGCACCCACTGGTCAGGGAGGCAGCCACACAAGACTTGACACCAATAGAAGCTTTTGTGCAGAGAGTAGGAACCTCCAAAGGGGTAATCTCCTTCCTATATGAGCTATCACTTTCTATACTGCACTCCCCACAACCCACCACATCAGTTTCTGGGAGCACACGTTAGGGAAGGAGCTCACAGAGGGAGGGTGAAGACACCTTTGGAGAGATATTGCTAAGAGTAATCACTCATTAGGGTTAAGGGAAGCGAATCACAAGATACTTTTTGATTGGTATCTCTACCACACAAGAATTAAAAAGATATTCCCAGAGGCCTCCGAATTCAGTTGGAGGGGTTGTGGGTTATTAGGGGACTTCAGTAATATTTGGTGGGATTGTCCAACAATTAATCATTTCGGGAAGAGATTTTAGCACAAATAAGTGATATGTTGGCGTACCCTGTTCCTACCACACATATCACTACTGGGTCTCAGAGATCCTGGACTAGAAAACCGGTCAAAAGGAAGATCGGGCAATTAGGTGGGCATGTCTAGGGGAAGCTAAAATGGCGATTGCGGCAGCCTGGAAGAAGACAGAAGGACCTGTGATGGCCCAGTATGTATAACATTACAAGGGTACCCCAATCTTTGAACCTGGGGTCTGCAATAGTTTTGAGAAAGACAATGGTTCATAGAAGGCCAATGGGTCCTTACAGAGATCCATTATCATAAGAAATTATTAATCAATTAAACTCTGGCAGAAAAAAACGATACTAGATGAATGTTCGAAGGGACACAAGTGAGTATAGAAAACGGTTTCATTTATTTAAATAATATTAGTTGTTTGGATTTATAGATCCAGTGCTCACACAAAAGTAAAAAGGCTGCTAAATTAAGAGACAGCCCATCAGCTGCATACATTTGATAAAGGTATGTATATTGGAGCAGTCTACCCTACATTCAATCCCTAACTATTTGACACAAAATACATATATTGGTTTTATCCATGCGAGGACCCCATGACAAGACCAGGGCCACTGGAGAAATCTGAATTTTCAAAGCCTGTTAGTTTTGAGTGTTCTTTTTACCCATCACCAGTAGCACCCAATTGTCTAAACCCAACTACATTCTAACATTATTTACTTATGGGATAGAGTAGGTGTCCTAGCCGGTGTGGCGCCTGGCATGGTTAAGGTAAGGCCGCGGCACGGTGTGAGTGTATGACAAATGTGAGGCACATACACTGGATAACTGGGTATCAACAAGTGACCATAAGCGATCACCTTGCCTTTATTTATGACCTATGGCCGTGCCCATCCCTTGCGCTATGTGGTGCGATACAATGTAACAATGCAGAATGCAGAACATATAGAAAAAGCTAAAATGATGAGAAATAAAAGTATTCCACCTCATTACACCAATCTAACACCTGCTATTACCGGGCGCTAGTTTTTGGTGCTACCTCAGCTTTACAGATCCTTGTAAGTCTGGGCCAGCGTCAAAAAGCAATGGGTGTTGCAGTGGGACCCCACTGCAACACCCATTGCACGCTCCTTCACGCAGATACCTGAGTGAAGAGGTACCATATTTAGAATGGGGCATTAAGCCACAAATAATGGCTTAACGCCTATTTGCAAATATGGAGCGGGCATTGCCCCGTCAGCACATTGGTAAAAGGGATGTCCTCTTGTAAATATGCCACTTGGTACGTGGCTTGCGTGTTGTTCATCACTCAAGCCCCTCGGGCTCGAGGGCATTCAACTGTCGGTCTCTCCTGGGGCTAACTTCATTCAATCTTGCTCCACAGATAACGTATTCCAGACAGGGCTAGGTGCTGCTGTGCTGACCTCGGGTGCTTTGTCCACCACCTCTTGGCGGTTGTCCTGTTAATTCACTCATGGCCTGGTCCACTTTAACCAGGAGACATTTCTGGATATGGTGGACATGCCTCGCTAGATGGTAACCATTGTCCCCTTTATGTTGAGGATTACCCACATCTCTTTCTCGAATGAGGCGGAACTTGCACCCCGGGTGTCAATCTCTAATGATCAGCTTGTCTCCTACTACCAGGTCCGAGACAACATCTTTGCTTTACCTCATAAGGTCGAGAAATGGATAGTAGTGTTTTAAGAAATGTAACACTTGACATTATGTGAAGTACTTGAGGCAAATTTTTGAAATGCATATGAGATGTCTATGTATAGTTTATTTATATTCTTAACCATCCTTGCTGTGTGAAAGAGAGTGAAATGTATTATAATGAATGCGTGTTTTTTTTCACTTTTATGGATATGTTTATATTAAAATAAAGTGAATTGGATTGGATCGAAACTGTTTTTTTTTCTGATACATTATTAAAGACACAAATACTTACAGATTTGTAACTAAGATTCATTCAGCCTCGACTGTGAGCATCTACGATGAAATAGTTATCGCCCACCATCCTTTTCAGAACTATTGAGTGTGAACTTTATCATCTATTCCAAATTATATCTCAAAACGGGGCATAGCACAGAGATTACTTCACCTGGAATGTTTACACTGGAGTACTTCAGCTCACGTTTAGGTCTTTTTAGAGGTTTTTGCTGCTTATTGGTTCTAACGGTATATTTGGAAGGGTTATGCAATAATTTGGGGTGTCACCTGTTATTTTATTCTGCTGACAACTGCTCCTATGCTCTGTAATAACGTGTAATTTTGTTATGTATTTTATCATATTTTTATCATGTATCTTATTTCCACGTTGCACTTTTATGGTCATTTGACCGAAATAAAGTTTATTGAATTGAATTGAAAGTATGAATGCATGAGTAGAAAATGAAGTATTAAGAAGTTGAGGAAGTGAAGAGATTGAACTTGTCAGGCTTGTCGTGGCCGAAAGATACCGATAGAATACAAAATGTAAACTTGTTTGCATGATTCTAGGTGTAGTGTGAGAGGTAGGTAGCATCACCTACATTGTTAACATAGGGACATGAAGCTTGTTGTGATTGAGTAATATTGATGGGTGTTAGTGGAATCTGATTGTACATAGGGTGAAGCTGCATTCGTTAGGGAGATTTCAGGCTGGTCGCGATTTCACTTGTGGCTCTGGAACATCCGAAGAACAACCACCGGTGGGAGATCCTTCTCCCACCTCGCCGCCAAGACATGGAACACCCTCCCACTGAGCCTACGACAGACCCAAGACCTGCTGACCTTCAGGAGGATACTCAAGACCTGGCTGTTTGATCAGTCGCGCCCCTCCATCCCCCACCAGCGCCTTGAGACCCTCGCGGGTATGTAGTGCGCTTTACAAATGATTGATTGATTGATTGATTGATTGTAATATTGTTATTTCCTTTAGAAGAGCAAACAAGAAGTTATTTAAAGAAGTTGTTAGTTGGAGTTGTGTGAATTCGAGGAAATTGTGAAGGACGGTGAGCTGCTGCTAAGAGTGAGTTAAAGCATCATTGTTTCGCACTGAGATTGGTCGTTGGTTGTATTGTCAAGCTGTGATTGGTTGATTGTGTTGTATGGTTTGTGCTGTGATAGGTCAGTTGTGTGATTACTGCATTGAGGTTAAAAGTCTTCAAGAATTTAAACTGTAACAGGATCAGAGCAAAGAAATCTGAAGTTTACGGAATTGAATCAAAACATTGCATTGAATTTGCAGAAATTAAATGTTTTAAAGGCCTTAAGAATATTTTTGCCAGGGAAGTGACACTTTCGATTTGGGATGGTGAAGAGGCACCTCCTGAGGGTACGCCTGCACATTTCATTTTAACTGAAGTAGGATCAAATTAATGTGTGTGGATTTGCCAAGGTGCAAGATTATTGTGAAAGGGGGTCCTTTGAGTTTTCCAAAATATGGTACTTTTGAATTGAGGATTATTGACAGGTTAAGGGATATATTATGTGAAATAAAGTCACTATCTAGACCCATACAATTTGAAGACTTCAGCATGTGGGAAAAGACAGCAGAAGATAAGGAAATAGAGAAATGCCAGTATGAAACTAGCGGAGCAGAGAATAATTATGCAAATGCTCATTGGGATGAAGCACTACAGAGATGGAGGAAAGTTATAGTTGAGGGAACCAGATTATACTGAGCCATTTCTACTGCGGGACCTAAGAAGCAGAAAAAGGATAAGATACAGGCCTAGGAAATTAAGGATGACAAAAAGCCTCAAACCAATAGTGATTCAGGGGATGAAATATTGGACGCAATGTTAAATGAGTGTCCACCACCTTGTGTGGTCCCCACTGCAAACACTGATGATATTGTACCAACAATTACTACAGTGGCTACTGCTTCTGTTGGACCTAGAGTAATACAGAATGAGAAACCTTTACAGACATTTCTGATTGCCCCATCACCTGTTGACTCGACACCGACAGTGATACCTCCAGGTGTTGCTGCTTCAATTGTGACTGATCCAGTTCAAATACTACAAACTGTAGCTGTGCAGACAGTGCCTAGACAAATGGTGACTGCCCCAATTAATATTGTTCCGACCCAAGTAGCTCAGAGAGCTGTAGAAGGAGGAACTACATCAGGGTTCATACCAACATCTCAGAATTCACAGATTATTGCATGGAAACCGCCCCAGACAGTTCAGGCATTGAGAGATGGGGGAGAATTGTCTTTACAACACCAATAGCTCAGGGGGAAACCATTTGTTTGAAGATGAGATTTTTCGACCATGGTTTGAGGAAGCAGCAGGTAGTAAAAAGATAGAGAGTACAGTACAGAAAGTTAACCCAGAACCTGCAAAAGAGAGACCACTTAATGGTTCAAAGTTAAAAGTTGAACTTGAAGAAATTACCCAGGAATGCTTAGATGATCTTGAGCATTTGAACCAGTATCAGGAAAAATAATTAATATACCTGAGTAAGGAAATTACAAGACGTGCAGAAACTACCCATGATAAACTGAATGATTTGGCCCAGAAATATGAAATTGATGTTTCAAAAAGGTTTCCATTGCAGGAAAGTTTCAGGGTACAGATGAATTGAAAGTATGAATGCATGAGTAGAAAATGAAGTATTAAGAAGTTGAGTAAGTGAAGAGATTGAACATGTCAGGCTTGTCGTGGCCGAAAGATACCGATATAATACAAAATGTAAACTTGTTTGCATGATTCTAGGTGTAGTGTGAGAGGTAGCATCACCTACATTGTTAACATAGGGACATGAAGCTTGTTGTGATTGAGTAATATTGATGGGTGTTAGTGGAATCTGATTGTACATAGGGTGAAGCTGCATTCGTTAGGGAGATTTCAGGCTGGTCGCGATTTCACTTGTGGCTCTGGAACATCCGAAGAACAACCACCGGTGGGAGATCCTTCTCCCACCTCGCCGCCAAGACATGGAACACCCTCCCACTGAGCCTACGACAGACCCAAGACCTGCTGACATTCAGGAGGATACTCAAGACCTGGCTGTTTGATCAGTCGAGCCCCCCCCACCCCCCACCAGCGCCTTGAGACCCTCGCGGGTATGTAGTGCGCTTTACAAATGATTGATTGATTGATTGATTGTAATATTGTTATTTCCTTTAGAAGAGCAAACAAGAAGTTATTTAAAGAAGTTGTTAGTTGGAGTTGTGTTAATTCGAGGAAATTGTGAAGGACGGTGAGCTGCTGCTAAGAGTGAGTTAATGCATCATTGTTTCGCACTGAGATTGGTCGGTGGTTGTATTGTCAAGCTGTGATTGGTTGATTGTGTTGTATGGTTTGTGCTGTGATAGGTCAGTTGTGTGATTACTGCATTGAGGTTAAAAGTCTTCAAGAATTTAAACTGTAACAGGATCAGAGGAAAGAAATCTGAAGTTTACGGAATAGAATCAAAACATTGCATTGAATTTACAGAAATTAAATGTTTTAAAGGCTTAAGAATATTTTTGCCAGGGAAGTGACACTTTCGATTTGGGATGGTGAAGAGGCACCTCCTGAGGGTACGCCTGCACATTTCATTTTAACTGAAGTAGGATCAAATTAATGTGTGTGGATTTGCCATGGTGCAAGATTATTGTGAAAGGGAGTCCTTTGAGTTTTCCAAAATATGGTACTTTTGAATTGAGGATTATTGACAGGTTAAGGGATATGTTATGTGAAATAATGTCACTATCTAGACCCATACAATTTGAAGACTTCAGCATGTGGGAAAAGACAGCAGAAGGTAAGGAAATAGAGAAATGCCAGAATGAAACTAGCGGAGCATAGAAT
Organism: Lissotriton helveticus; assembly: GCF_964261635.1. NCBI lineage: Eukaryota > Metazoa > Chordata > Amphibia > Caudata > Salamandridae > Lissotriton > Lissotriton helveticus. Next base: position 708,902,276 of record NC_136065.1, read on the forward strand.
AATTATGCAAATGCTCATTGGGATGAAGCACTACAGAGATGGAGGAAAGTTATAGTTGAGGGAACCAGATTATACTGAGCCATTTCTACTGCGGGACCTAAGAAGCAGAAAAAGGATAAGATACAGGCCTAGGAAATTAAGGATGACAAAAAGCCTCAAACCAATAGTGATTCAGGGGATGAAATATTGGACGCAATGTTAGATAAGTGTCCACCACCTTGTGTGGTCCCCACTGCAAACACTGATGATATTGTACCAACAATTACTACAGTGGCTACTGCTTTACAGACATTTCTGATTGCCCCACCACCTGTTGACTCGACACCGACAGTGATACCTCCAGGTGTTGCTGCTTCAATTGTGACTGATCCAGTTCAAATACTACAAACTGTAGCTGTGCAGACAGTGCCTAGACAAATGGTGACTGCCCCAATTAATATTGTTCCGACCCAAGTAGCTCAGAGAGCTGTATAAGGAGGAACTACATCAGGGTTCATACCAACATCTCAGAATTCACAGATTATTGCATGGAAACCGCCCCAGACAGTTCAGGCATTGAGAGATGGGGGAGAATTGTCTTTACAACACCAATAGCTCAGGGGGAAACCATTTGTTTGAAGATGAGATTTTTCGACCATGGTTTGAGGAAGCAGCAGGTAGTAAAAAGATAGAGAGTACAGTACAGAAAGGTAACCCAGAACCTGCAAAAGAGAGACAACTTAATGGTTCAAAGTTAAAAGTTGAACTTAAAGAAATTACCCAGGAATGCTTAGATCTTGAGCATTTGAACCAGTATCAGGAAAAATAATTAATATACCTGAGTAAGGAAATTACAAGACGTGCAGAAACTACCCATGATAAACTGAATGATTTGGCCCAGAAATTGAATATGCTACTTACCAGTATGCATCTGTTCTTGGCATGTAGGGCTGCTAACATTCATATCTTAGCATTAGATCTTCGAAGTATCCTGAGATAGGTGGCTCCTCCCCTGGACTACAGTGCGCATGGGCATCGGCTCCATCCTCAGATTGTTTTTCGCCATTGTGGCAGAAGATGGAGTGAAAAGTGTAAAGGATGTCCATGCTAATGATTGAATACAATAGTATATCTGCAGCTGCGACAGGCACCGGGGAGGAGGGTGGGCGATATGAATGTTAGCAGCCCTACATGCCAAGAACAGATGCATACTGGTAAGTAGCATATTCAGTTCGAGGCATGTGGGCTGCTAAATTCATATCTTAGCATAGAATACATAGCAGTCCCTCCATCAGCGGCGGTTGCCCGTGCCAGCTGCAGAAACTTGAAAAAGTGTCTTGAGAACAGCCTGTCCTACAGCAGCTTGCTGCTTGGAATGTACATCAACACAGTAGTGTTTTGTAAAGGTATGTGGTGTAATCCACGTGGCTGCTCTGCAAATATCCTCTAAAGGAATGTTTCCTAGGAAAGCCATGGATGCCCCCAATTTGCGTGTGGAGTGCGCCCTTGGGGGTATCGTTAAAGTGCGCTTGGCCTTTTGATAACATATTTGGATGCACTTAACAATCCACCTGGCTATTCCTGCTTTGGAAATAGGGTTGCCTTTGTGTTGTGGTGAGAAGGCAACAAAAAGTTGTTTTGTTTTCCTAAAGTGTTGTGTTATGTCAATGTAGTACATCAACGCCCTCCGTACGTCTAACGTATGGAGCATTCTTTCCGCCACCGTTTGTGGGTTTTGGAAGAATGCCGGTAAGTCAATAGTTTGGTTGAGATGAAACTGTGACACCACCTTCGGAAGGAATTTGGGGTTAGTACGTAGTACTACCCTATTTGGATGAATCTGAATGAACGGCTCTTGGATTGTGAGCGCTTGCAGCTCACTAACACGCCTCAGTGACGTAATAGCAATTAGGAAAGCCACTTTCCACATTAGGAACTGGAGTTCACACGAGTGCAGTGGTTCAAATGGTGGTCCCATCAGTCTGGTGAGGACCACATTGAGGTTCCACACCGGAGCTGGCGGTGTTCTTGGGGGAATGACTCGTTTTAGACCTTCAAGGAAAGCTTTGATGGCCGGCACTCTGAAGACAGAGAGGTGCTGCCTATTCTGAAGATATGCTGCGATGGCGGATAGATGTATCCGAATGGAAGTGTACGCTAGATTGCACTTGTACAGATGTAGCAGATAACAAATGATGTTAGGGATAGATGCATCTAGCGGGGTGATGTGATTAGCCGTACAGTAAATGACAAAACGCTTCCATTTTGCAGCATAGCATGCTCTGGTAGTTGGCTTCCTTGCCTCCTTGATGATGTTCATGCATTCTGGAGGCAAGTTAAGGTATCCGAACTCTAGGACTTCAGGAGCCAGATCGCCAGGTTGAGCTGTTGCGGATCTGGATGCTGAATTTCTCCATGGTTCTGCGTCAAAAGTCTGGGCGTGAGGCGCAGTCTTTGATGCGGTACCACTGAGAGTTCGAGGAACGTGGTGTACCATGCTTGGCGCGCCCACGTTGGAGCAACTAGGATGAGAGTCATCGCGTGCTGCCTTAGCTTTCTTGCCACCAGCGGTATCAGTGGGGCTGGCGGAAAAGCGTACGCAAATTTGCCTGACCAGTTCATCCATATCGCATTCCCCTGCGACTGTGGGTGAGGGAACCTGGCGGCAAAGTGTTGGCATTTTGCGTTTTCTTTTGTTGCAAACAGGTCTATCTCCGGATGACCCCACTGCTGGAAGTACGGGTGGAGTACAGATGGGTGTAACTCCCACTCGTGCATTTGATGGCTGTGTCTGCTGAGCAGATCCGCCATTAGATTGTCCTTGCCCGGGAGGTGTTCTGCCATGAGGAAGATGTTCCTCTGAATGGCCCACTTCCACATGCCCTGAGCCAGATGAGACAGCTGTGGCGAGTGGGTGCCCCCCTGCTTTTGAATGTAGTACATCGCGGTCATGTTGTCCGTCCGGACCAACACTACCTTGTTGCACAGATGTACAATGAAGGACTTGAGTGCCATGAAGATTGCCATCAGTTCCAGATAGTTGATGTGCATCTTCTGTTGCTGCGTCGTCCATAGTCCCTGCACAGTGTAATTGAGCAGATGAGCTCCCCATCCCTGGAGAGATGCGTCCGTTGTCAGGGTAATCTGTGGCACTGGCTCCTGGAACAGTCGGCCCTTGCAAAGGTTGTGTGGAGTCCACCAATGCAGAGAGTCGTATGCCCGACTGGTAACCAACACTAGGTCTGTTAATTGTCCCTGAGCCTGTGTCCACTGATTTGCTAAGCACTCCTGGAGCGGGCGCATATGTAGCCGTGCGTGAGGGACTATGAAGATGCAGGAGGCCATCATGCCTATCAACTGCATGAACACTCTCGCTGGAAGTGAGTGTTGTGATCTGAACTTCTGGATCAGAGACTGCATGCTGTCTATCCTGACTTGGTTTGGTTGAGCCACGGCTGTCAGGGTATTGATCGTCGCGCCTAGAAACTGCCGGACATGCGCCGGTTGAAGGTGCGACTTTGGGTAGTTCAACGAGAAACCTAGATCGTGAAGGAGGTGAATGGTAGTCGACATGTCCGCGGCACACTGTTGTTCTGACTTGGCTTGAACGAGCCAGTCGTCCAGGTAGGGGTAGACATGGATGCCCTGCCTCCTGAGGTGCGCCGCTACTGTCGCCAGACACTTTGTAAACACCCTTGGGGCTGTGGTGACTCCGAAGGGTAGGACTTTGAACTGATAATGTTTGCCTTGGATAGTGAACCTGAGGTATTTTCTGTGGGACGGGTGTAGTGGTATGTGGAAATAAGCATCCTTGAGGTCTAAGGTTGCTAAGAAGTCCCCCTGGTTTAATAAGGGAAGAATCTGTTGCAGTGTGAGCATATGGAAATGTTCTGACAGTATATACAGGTTTAGGGGACGTAGATCCAGAATGGGTCTGAGAGATCCGTCCTTCTTTGGGATAAGGAAGTACAGGGAATACACCCCTGTGCCTTCCTCCTCCACTGGCACGAGCTCGATTGCGCCTTTTTGCAGCATCACCACTACCTCCTGCTGCAATAAGTGCAAGTGCTCTGCGGACATAGGCCTTTGCCTTGGCGGGATGTTGGGTGGAGTGGATTTCAACTCTAGGCAATAACCATACTGGACTAGTTGACGCACCCACCTGTCTGTGGTGATGTTTCTCCAGACGGGCAGGAACTGCTGCAGTCTCCCCCCGACAGGTGTTAAGTGGTCGGGGGGCAGTGACAGAGAGTCACTGTTTGCTTGGGGTAGAGGAGCGGGAGCTGTTGTTTCCTCTGCCGCGACCTCTGTTGCTGTTATTTCTGTAACCTCCCTTGTTCTGTTTTGTGAACGAGGATTGTGCTCCACCTTTTGAGAATTGAGATTGTTGACCCATTTGTCCTCTGGTGACTCCACGTGCAACTGAGCGACGAAAATTGTTGCCACGAAACTGTTGTGACTGTAGGGCCCCCATGGACTTAGCAGTTTCTGTGTCCTTTTTTATCTTTTCGAGGGTGGTGTCAACATCTGGACCAAACAGTCGATCAGGATTGACTGGCTGATTAAGGATGGTTGTCTGAATATCAGGTTTAAACCCAGATATGCGGAGCCAAGCCTGTCGTCTTAGCATGACGCTAGTGTTGATCGCCCTAGCTGCTGTGTCTGCGGCGTCAAGTGCACACTTGATGGCTGCGTTGGAGATCAATTTTCCTTCCTCTATAAGCAGTTTTGTGCCCTCTTGAAACTTTGGAGGCAGGTGTTGTACAATCTGTTCTAGGGTGTCATAATGCGCCCTATCGTAACGTGCTAAGAGTGCTTGTGTATTAGAAATACGCCAAAAGTTGGCAGCCTGTGCAGCTACTCTTTTGCCCCCTGCCTCTAGCACTTTGGACTCCTTATCCGGGGGAGGAGCTTCACCCGTTGTTTGGGAGTTGGCCCGTTTGCGGGCATTGGTGACCACCAGGGAGTCTAGCGGCAACTGTCCCCGAATGTATGCAGGGTCTGCAGGTGCTGGTCTGTACTTTTTTTCAATACGTGGATTGACCACTCTCGCCCTAGTGGGTTCCTTAAAGATGTCCGCAGCATGTTTGAGGACTCCCTTGAGCATAGGCAGTGTCTTTACAGTCCTCTCAGAGACTGAAAACGTGTCAAAGAGAAAGTCTTCTTCAACCGGGTCAGCATGCATGTCCACATCATGATTAGCAGCTGCCCTCTCAATTAGTGCATGAAAACCTGCAGAATCCTCTGTTGGGGATGCACGTGCACTGAATGGTTGTGGATCTTGCCCCACACTCTGGGTGCCTTGGTCACCAATGTCATCATATGCATCTGGATGTGCATCTGGTTCATTGATGGGGAAGGTGTATTGGTCCTGTTCATCATATCCCTCACCCTCAGATTGGTCTGGTGAGGGAGTAGGGCTTCTTCTAGGAGGAGGCTGGATAGGCTCTATCAGGTTAGAAGCGTCCAGAGGCACCCTTTTCTTCTTTAGTGGGATGACATAGGAGTCCAGAGGCTCCGAAGTGATCCTGTGGTAAATAAATAATTAATTACCGGTACTATTTTTGACTACAATAAATAAACGGTTTAGCTCAATAAATAAGAGTCAAGATACGAGGTAGCCAGAGTATACAGGCTTTAATCAAGCATAACGGGACAGGAACAGGACAGCCTGCATGGGAATGGGATGGCAGCTGCCGGGGGCAGGATCTGGGCAAGAGTGGCTAGCTTTTAACAACAGTGTACATATATATATAGTTAAACAAAACACATGGTATTCAATACAGTAGGCGTAGCAGTAGGCGGAGTTTGTAGCAGTCGCGAAAGATAAGGACTGAATGAGGTAACAAGAAGGCGTGAACAGGGCGTATACATAGACATGTGATGCAGACGTAACAGAATATGTCATAAACGGGGCGGAAACATAGAGGGGGCTACCTGAGGAGCTGGGACCTCTGACCTAGTGGTGCGCGCAAACTGGCAATGACGTGTTACTAGGGAGAACTGGGGGGCTATGGCTTCCGCGCTAGAAGAGGAGACGAAAGTCTGGAGTGTCAGAGCGACATGTACCTAAAGCCTATCTAGTATCTGGTGTTTAGAGAACATGTTGATAGAATCCAAAAGTTATCAGAGCAAAGGCTAACAGACATTAAGACTGGTGCATGCATTATTCTACATGTAGTGCGTGTTGAGGAATATTCTATGAATATTAATACAGTATTTCTCTTACATGGAGACATAAAGGCTAGACCATGACAGAAACTATTGATGTGATTCAGTAGCTTAGGAATGCAGAGAAGGAGGGCTGGACTGATAACTAGAATCATAACATACTCTTGGCAGACTGGCAGGCAGAGCCAGGCCGAGCCGGGCACTGCGAGGCAGGAAGTAAGTGAAGGGTCAGGGATGCAGGTGGGGGCTGTATCGCTCCTCGGAGAGGATTCAGGAGACAGGAGCTGAATCTGAGTCCGGGCCCTTTTTGAGGCCTAGAAACGGGGACTTTTCAATGAATTAACGTGCACACTGTGAAACGTGGCAACGTAGGTTTACATAGGCCCAATACTCGTAGCTTTCACGAGAACTGGAAACTGGCATACTAGAGATGGACACAACTGTAATTGCGTCTTTAATCGGTCATAGAGAATACATATGCATATTAATCATGCACATATAGCATAAGATGGGGAACACGTAGGGACACAGAACATGGCAAAATTTACTTTTCCACATTCCCTCCTTGACCCTACGTTTCCATCAGGAAACATCAATATTCATGATACCATCTATCATTTCATACAGTACCATTTGCTCGTCTCGAATTGCCTTGGAACGGGATTTAGAACGGGACTTAGGACTAGGAATACATGAGGTAGCACAAATGCCGCAAATCGCAGGGCCACATTGTATACAGAGGCAGCAACTGAATATGATCATTACTGCAATACCTAGAAATGACAATACTTTCCATCCCCAGGCAGAAATTATACTCCAGAGCCAACCGGACCATGTCCAGGTGCCTGGATTCTGGTGTAACTGATGGGCAATTTTATGAAGTCTGGTTATAGCTGAATAAACAGACGGCGCGGCGCGTTATTAGGAATGAAAATGCAGCAACTAGATCCGATGACTCTACATGCTCCTCCTCTATCGGCCAGTATGACGTCAAGAACGAGACGATTTTGGAGCACGACAAATCTCATAGCAGATTGCTCTTCGGTTAAGTTACCTAGAGCAGAAGTAGTCTCATTCACTACTGCTTCAAGAGTTCTGGTTAGTCTACGTATTAACTTACTATTCTGGACAGGTCCTATAAAGAAGAAGAAACCTTTATTGAAATCTGTATACTGTTCTAGAGCAGTTTCAGTTTGATCGACAATTGGGGACTCAATCTCTCGTCTATGTCTAACGTGTACTAGATGTGTGTCTCTGTGATAATCTGATGGGGCTAGAAAAACTGGTGGCAGTAGGAAGGCAATGTAACATGTTCCATCCCAATCGAGGGGCAGACGAACATATGCGGTCTGACCACACACAAAATAAGAATGACGTGATGCTTTGAAAATAGATTTCCCACTGTCACTATACTCGACAGTAGTAGTACAATCACTATGTCCTACATGTGCGGAACCATTATTTCGGACACATAATTCGCCTTTGACTGGTAGTACTGAAATAGCAGGTAAGTCTGGAGTAGTATCAGACTGAACATTCAGGACCATGAAATTCGAAGAATAATTACCTAAATTGTAAACTTCATTTTCTAGATCTAACCCTGTTCTATGGGAGAGACCTTGCTTGTCTGGAAAACATGTTCTATTCAGAAGGGACATATCATTTGAAGATGACGTTAACGTGGACCATGCTCCACACGAACCATTATGTGAAAACGGATAAGGAAAGAGTGGCAGAACTCCCTTCGGTGTCTGGAAAGGGGGGAGTCGACCACACACCCAACAATTGGTAGCATTGCTGGTCTGGTGTGAATAATGTAACATTCTGATGAATGTGTTATTGCGCATAGCAAGACGATAGGATAACTCGTGAGGAGGCAGATCACTAAACGTGTGCTCTACTGTAGCATTAGAAAACTTATTTACATGTGAACTTGGAAAACATAAATGCAATGCATAACTTGTGCAGGTAATCATCAAACTTAGAAACAATAGAAAACTTAGGAAAACGATACATCGGATAGAGTTTTGACTAACTCTCTCACTATGGGGGTCTATCTCATACATGTCAGATACCTGTCTAACCGTTTCACCCGAGGGGGACTTAGACAAGTAAACTGGACCGGAGTTTCAATCGATATTCCTGCTGCGGAGTTTTCTCCAACAGAGGAACTTTCAGTTCTGGGTTTGAATGAATGTCTGATTTAGAGTCTGGCTTCAGGCAGTCTTTAGAATTGGAAATGTCTGTAGAAATGTCATTAAAAGTCTTGTTTCTAAGTCCGTGAAATTTCTTGACGTGGGACAGGTGGACCCAGCCCTTACGGCCCTCCAACTTCACGGCCGTACGGGTGGTCAGAAGGACGAGTTTCGGTTCCTTCCAGCGAGGCTCCAGCGGACTTGAACGATCAAAATTCCTGATTAAGACCAGATCTCCGGGAAGGACCTCGTGTGGTTTGACTTCAGTATTGTCTGGAAATGCAGCGGCAACCTGTGAACGACAAGAGTGTAGGGCAGACATCAAGGAAGCTAGGTAATCTGTCAGCATATTACTTGAAACATCTGTAATACTGCGGGGTCTAGGTGTACCCCACATATTTGGGGGGCGGCCGAATACGACCTCATAAGGGGACAGACCTGATCTGGAGTGTGCAACCATGCGCATGAAGAATAGAGCAACTGGCAGTGCAACTAGCCAGTCTACACCTTTCTCTTTACATGTCTTAGCAATACGGATTTTCAGGGTTTGATTATGTCTCTCTACGAGACCGGCTGCTTCAGGATGGCGCACACAATGGAACTTCCACTGGTACCCTAACAAGAGGGAAACATGCTTCATTAACTCAGATGAGAATGGCTGGCCGTTATCAGAATACACGACCCTAGGGAGTCCATAACGGGGGAAGAATTCACGAACCAACTGCTTGGCAGTGGTCGCTGCTGTGTAATCTGGAACTGGATATGCTTCTGTCCACCTGGACAAAGCGCATACAACTACGAGGACATACTTGAAACCTCGACATCGCTCCATCTGAATATAATCCATCTGGAGGACTTCAAAAGGGTGGTCAGGGGGCTGGAATCCACCTTGTTCCACCGGAACACTTTTACCTGGATTGAACTGACAACATATCATACAGGTACGGACTTTCTGCTTGGCTGCAGCTCGTAAGTGCTTGTTGAACCAAAGGTTCTGTATACTGTCTAACATAGCTTTTTCTCCTAGATGTGCTGGACTATGTGCGGTATTAATAATGACTTGAACCATAGAGTCGGGGAGAAACCATGTGGCTTTTCCCTTCGTCAACCATCCCTGATCTGTCTGGACCCCTCCTTGTTCGGACCATTTCTTGATTTCTTCAGGAGTAGCATGTAACTGTATGTCTATGACATCTTGTGTAGGGTCCTTAACTGTCATACAAGTAGTCTGTTCTGGAGTGGATGCCTGTGTCTTGTTAACTGGAATGTCTGGAGTCTGAGCTGTAAGCTTGGCTGTTCGATCTGCTAGATCGTTACCCTGGGAAATGATGTCAGTAACTTTAGTATGTGCCTTGCACTTCATGATAGCGATAGCTGTCGGTAAATGTATTGCATCTAACAGAGCTTGAATGAGGAGACCATGCTGAATCTTGGTTCCATGAGAAGTCATGAAACCTCTCTCCTGCCAGAGCACTCCAAAGTCGTGTACGACTCCGAATGCGTAACGTGAATCTGTATATATGTTTACTTTCAGGTCCTTGGCACGTATGCAGGCTTGGGTTAGAGCGATAAGCTCTGCTGCTTGGGCAGACAGGGTGTCAATACGATGTGTTTCTATAACTTCAGTTTCAGTAGTCACTGCATACGCGGCTACTAGTTCTCCTGTACTTGTTCTCATACATGAACCATCCACATAAAGTGTCAGGTCGGGATTAGGTAATGGAATGTCTGTCAGGTCTTGTCTTGGCTTAGTCATAGTGTTAACAACTTCCACACAGTCATGTGTGGCCGGATTTGAAGTAACTGACGGTAACAGTGTAGCAGGATTTAGAACGTTGCAGCGTCTGATTTCTATGTGTGGCTGGAACAGTGTCAGTTCATAACCTGTTAAACGTGCAATTGTCAGGTGCTGAGTCTGTGTTCGGTTTAAAAGAACTTCCACGGAGTGTGGAACTTGTACTGTCAGGGAGTGTCCTAATACTATGGAATCACTTTGTCTGATTGCTAGAGCTGTGGCTGCAACTGACTTGAGGCACACAGGCAGAGCCTGGGCTACTGGATCTAACGTGCTCGAAAAATAAGCACAGGGCTTGTATTGTCCTGCTTGATCTTGCGTGAGAACAGATAATGCTGTACCATCACGTTCTGTGACAAAAAGTGTAAAAGGCTTACTATAGTTCGGTGTAGCTAGAACAGGTGCTTGGCATAAAGCTTTCTTTAACTCATTAAAAGCAAGTGTATGTTCGGATGTCCAAGGGAGGACAGTCGATACGGCTGCCTCCTGTGTCGTTAACTGTATCAGTGGCTTGGCTAGAAATGCATACTGAGGAATCCATTGTCTGCAATAAGAAGTAAGGCCGATAAAAGCACGTACCTCCTTCTGTGTCTTGGGCTGTGGCAGGCTCGCTATTAACTGGATACGATCGGGTGTCAACTGCCTACCCCACTTGGACAGTAAGTGGCCTAAGTAGATCACTTGCTGGACACAGAACTGAAGCTTCGAAGGGGACACCTTGTGCCCCATCTCGGCTAGGAAATACAGAACAGTAAGTGATGCTCGTTCGCAAGCACGCTCAGAACGGGCTGTGATCAGTAGATCATCGACATACTGGAGCAGGGCAGTGTCAGCTGGCATGTGAATATTGTCTAGTTGTCTTTTGAGTGCTTGACTGTAAATGCTAGGACTTTCTGTGAAACCTTGAGGAGCTCGTGTGAATTTATAGCTCCTTCCATTTAAACAAAAACCGAAAAGGTACTGGCTATCTGGATGAATCGGGACACTGAAAAATGCATTCTTGAGGTCTATTACTGTAAAAAATACAGCTTCAGAATCAATAGCTGTCAATAGGGATGAAATATCTGGGACTACTGGATACTGGGGTATGATACATTTATTAAGTTCTCGAAGGTCAATCAATAATCGATATACTGGAGGTGCATTTGGATCAGTACGTTTCATGACTGGAATGATAGGAGAATTACATACATTGGAGTCAGTTTCTACAACCACTCCTTGAGCAATAAGCTCGTCAATAATTTTGGATAAGGCTGCTACAGCCTCAGGTGGCAATCTGTACTGTCTGATTCGTGGCAAGACTACACCTTGCTTAAGGGTCACACGATGGGGTGTGATTTGCATGAAACCTACATCAGTTGGACCTTGCGCCCATAAATGCTGCGGTACATTAGACAATCTGGGATCAAAATCACGTAATACATAGTGACCTTTGAAGTCACGCAAAAACAAACGAACTCCCTCTGGGGAGCAACATATTACTGCACCTAACTCTTTCAATGTTTTAATACCTAACAAATTTTCTGGACATGATTTCGTAAGTAACAAATCAGTAGTTCGGGACAATGGACCAACTTCTAGAGTAACTGGCTTTGATATCTCGTTAACAATAGGCTTTCCTGAAAATCCAAGGGAAACATTTCTAGAGCCTGAGAGCGGAGCCCCTGGAACCTCGTCATGACTGATAGTAGTCCTACTTGCCCCTGTATCAATCAGAAACTTTCTGTCTTTCCCTAATACTTGACTATGTACATAGGGACCCTCTTGATCTACAGGTATCTCGATGAGAGGCAAGCCTACCTCCCTCTCTAGGCTGTTTCATGAATATGGCTGATACTCTGGATACTCGGACTGGGCATACTGGTACATTTGCTGTGTAACATGCTGTGTTGCAGCAATAGGCTGCGGTGCTGGAACTGTCTGTTGTGCATTCTGTGGTGACTGGGAAGTCTGTGAAACTTGCTCTTGTCTAGGCGGACGTGGTCTTTCTTTAGTTTTACCAGTGGCTATGTTGTGTTTCAGAACTGCACACTCGTTTATAAAATGACCTGGCTGTTTACAATAATTACATGTCCCTTTAACGGGAGCTGCAGGATGACTGGCTTGATTCGGACCCCTCTTCTGACTGTCTTGTGGAACAGATTGTGCAACTAGTACTTTCATTTTCGTGTCTTTCATACGTCTTCTCTCGTGTTCTTGTTCTTCTCTGATTCTATTCTGGTGATACTGGAGCATCTGGAGCATCTGGGACGGGGTACTAGCTTGCCATGTACTTTCGACTTTCAAAACTCGATTCTTCAATTGTGGGCTTGAATTCTCGACTAGTTTAGTAACAAAAAGATGAGGGTATGACTCGCTACCTGTCTTCAAACCACTGTTGATTATAAAATATTTCTCGAATCTAGAATAAAAATCACTAGTATCTTCATCCTGTTTCTGTTTGCATGCTGAGATTGCATCCCAGTCTTCCTTTTTCGTGGCTAATAACCTAGGCAAAACCTGAATCAATAACTCTGGTAATTCTTTACATTTATCTCCAAGACCGGTACCTGGTACTCGTATCTTATCTTCAGCTTCTAGAACTGCCCAATCGATCTTTTTCTCTCCCACCTCCCATTCTTTTTCCTTGAGTTTCTCATATACCCCTGCGGGCAACAGGACCTTTAACATTTTAATAATATCTGGATACGTGTATTCTCCCATACGGAGCATGTCTTTTAATTCTCGATGGAACCCTGTTGGATCTTTGTCGTGACAGGGAATTAATTTCTTCATCTCTAAGAGTTCCATCTTTGTGATAGGGGTGTAAACAAATACTCGTTGCATTTCACCACCCGCTGTCCTAACTGGATGCACTTCTCGTAACGGATGCTGTCTATCTATGTAAAATGGTTTACTTTCTGGAGGTGAGACGTGAACAAAATGCGGGTTCAGAAACGTTCTATACTTGTGGCGCTGTTCTAGAATGACACTAATTAAATCGGTACCTAAACCTTTCCATTTATACTGGAGTAACTCGTTCAGGATATCATGTAACGGGCCTGGATCAGAATGTTGACCCTCATACAATGTAATGAGGTGCTGAATCATATACATACCCACCAGTCGCTGCTCGGCTGGGGGCAGTTTCAGAAACATTTGTGCCACTATTTCGTCTGGAAAAGTGGTAGAATCAGTAATCCATCGGACTGCTGATCGGGCTAGTTCTTGTTCATGCATGGTACTTAATTCACTATAACCGATCCGTAATTTCAGAATGTGATCGGTAGCTTGAAATACTTGTTCTAGAGAACCTTGTTCTGGTGCTGGATGATGGAAAACTTTCTTGTGTTCCGGACATAAATGTCGGTCTGGATATCTAGATTTTCCTACATACGCTATTCTGGCGGTATTCTCGTCTTCTACTTCTTCAGTATCTGAATTACTTTCTTTCTCGTTTACTTGTGCTTCTTTACGTTGTTCGTGTAACCTTATTATTTCTTTGCGTATTTTCTTGTACATACTGTCTATACTACCGATTGTCCTGTGTTTACCCTCGGCTATATTATCACTCCACCTTGTTAGAATTTTCATTTTGTTCGGATCTTTAGTCGGGGAATCTTGTTCCCTTATTAAACAATTGATTAGAAACTTTAATAACATAAGCTGGGTCTCAGCTTTCCTGAGAGACATGACTTCACCAATACTTTCTGGATCTTCTCCTGTACGGATGAAACGATACATTCTGTCTAGATCTTCTTTCATATTCGGTAGGGTGTCCAAATACCCGGTCACCCGTCTTACACGCAAGGAATATATAACCATATTATCCTCGCCTGGGACTGGATCATAACAGCATTCAGTAAGAGCTCGTCTGATATCTGCAACGGACTGGTATTTGGGCGTACGCTGTAACGCACGTTCATGTAACTCGACTAACGCTACACGTTTGATTGGCGGCGGGGTACCTGGAGGACCTCCTCCCGCGGCCCCTAAACTGGAATCGTCGACTGATACTCTTCGTGCTGGCAGAGTGACCGAAGTAGCGGGAACTTGTACTGTGGGCTGGACCGGGGGTACCGTAACAGGTACTGCAACAGGTGCCCCGGTGGCTGGAAGAGCAGGAATTACATTATTTACAGGAGCTGGCGGAGCAGGATTCGCATACTCTGGGACTGTGTCGTCCAAATAGGACGAGAGAAAAATATCAGCTGCGGTCGGTTTGTGACGTAGCTTAATCGGAACTAATGGCGGCGGGAAATTACATGGTGCTATCGGGGTTGCTTTTGGCAAGCCCTCGGCAAGAAGAGGATACATACCCTTAATGAGGGCATTTCTCTGTCGGTCTGTCTGTTCGGCTTTAACTCGTTCACCTACTTCGATTAATTCCCTTTCCTGGGCTCTTTCTAAGGATTCTCTACTTAATTCTGACTTTCTGATTTCTTTTTCTGTTCTTTTATGAGATTCTTTGCGCCATAACTCGATGGCGTCTTTCTGGGACTGTCTGGCTTTCTTTTTCCATAATGCTTCTTCTACTCGCATGATGCACTCTGCATCCCACGTACCTGATACGGGCCATCTATACTTTTCCTCTAACTGTTTGGTGTACTCCACCCATAAATCTAAATACAATATGGCACTTATGCCATGCTTTTGATACATAAAATGACCTGGACTGTCCCTAGGCGGGACAGGAACTGCTTCTTCTAACAGACCTTTTCTAGTTTTTAACTGACGTAACTTGGAGAACAGAGGCATGGCTGAACTGGAGTCTAGACACAATACAATACACAATGAACACGATGATTACTGAAAAACAACACATTCATACCACGACATTGAAAACACATTGAAGAACATTTAAAATAACAGTTCGGACAAAATACTACCTGGAGTACTGAAAACAGAATACATGAATTTCTCGAGAACAGAACTGACTAGAACAGAAAGTAGAAGGACTAGATGCACTGCTAAAACAGTACGAAACTTACCGGTCCCATAAAGAGACACGTCAGGACCCGCATCCACCTAAGTGGACACTTCGTGTTGGATCTGCGTACCCAAACCCACGGACCAGAGACAAATTAATTGACCCTGTCTAGATACTACCCCAGCAACGGTACTCACCGGGCAGCAAGAACGGAAGGCCTCGGACTGGACTGGACTGCTACGACGACGGACGGACGAACTTCGGACTTCTGTTACGGGTGGGCCTCCGGATACCTCGGACCTTGGACTCTCGGCTTGGGCTCTGGTCGGGACTCGCCGCGTTCCTCCACCGCCTCGTCTGGACGCTGGACCGCAACCTCCGTCTCCTCCGTGGGCCTGAGGGATACTTGAAGCAGAAATATCTGCACGTGCACGGTATGGTTCCGTCACGGCTGCAGAGGATCAGGGGGCCTGCGTGGCTTCTCCGGCGCGTGGGGAAAGGGCAAGTCCCTATTCGGGCGCCATTATGTGGTAAATAAATACTTAATTACCGGTACTATTTTTGACTACAATAAATAAACGGTTTAGCTCAATAAATAAGAGTCAAGATACGAGGTAGCCAGAGTATACAGGCTTTAATCAAGCATAACGGGACAGGAACAGGACAGCCTGCATGGGAATGGGATGGCAGCTGCCGGAGGCAGGATCTGGGCAAGAGTGGCTAGCTTTTAACAACAGTGTACATATATATATATAGTTAAACAAAACACATGGTATTCAATACAGTAGGCCTAGCAGTAGGCGGAGTTTGTAGCAGTCGCGAAAGATAAGGACTGAATGAGGTAACAAGAAGGCGTGAACAGGGCGTATACATAGACATGTGATGCAGACGTAACAGAATATGTCATAAACGGGGCGGAAACATAGAGGGGGCTACCTGAGGAGCTGGGACCTCTGACCTAGTGGTGCGCGCAAACTGGCAATGACGTGTTACTAGGGAGAACTGGGGGGCTATGGCTTCCCCGCTAGAAGAGGAGACGAAAGTCTGGAGTGTCAGAGCGACATGTACCTAAAGCCTATCTAGTATCTGGTGTTTAGAGAACATGTTGATAGAATCCAAAAGTTATCAGAGCAAAGGCTAACAGACATTAAGACTGGTGCATGCATTATTCTACATGTAGTGCGTGTTGAGGAATATTCTATGAATATTAATACAGTATTTCTCTTACATGGAGACATAAAGGCTAGACCATGACAGAAACTATTGATGTGATTCAGTAGCTTAGGAATGCAGAGAAGGAGGGCTGGACTGATAACTAGAATCATAACATACTCTTGGCAGACTGGCAGGCAGAGCCAGGCCGAGCCGGGCACTGCGAGGCAGGAAGTAAGTGAAGGGTCAGGGATGCAGGTGGGGGCTGTATCGCTCCTCGGAGAGGATTCAGGAGACAGGAGCTGAATCTCAGTCCGGGCCCTTTTTGAGGCCTAGAAACGGGGACTTTTCAATGAATTAACGTGCACACTGTGAAACGTGGCAACGTAGGTTTACATAGGCCCAATACTCGTAGCTTTCACGAGAACTGGAAACTGGCATACTAGAGATGGACACAACTGTCATTGCGTCTTTAATCGGTCATAGAGAATACATATGCATATTAATCATGCACATATAGCATAAGATGGGGAACACGTAGGGACACAGAACATGGCAAAATTTACTTTTCCACAATCCTCCTCTTGTATAGGGTTAATTTGCCTGTGTTGGCGTCGATGAAGTGCTCCGAATCGTCCTCTGAT
The DNA here is from genome assembly GCF_964261635.1 of Lissotriton helveticus. NCBI lineage: Eukaryota > Metazoa > Chordata > Amphibia > Caudata > Salamandridae > Lissotriton > Lissotriton helveticus. Next base: position 708,919,121 of record NC_136065.1, read on the forward strand.
TCGAGTTCTCGACCTGAAGGTGCACCTGCCGTAGAAGAATCCGACTTCTTTGGCGTCGATTTCGTGGAAAAAGCCTTCGGAGCCTCTTTCGGCGGCAGAAGGAAGAGAAGCTTACTCTTAGGCTTTGCCGGAGCGTCCGTCGGCGTTTGAGGCAACGGAGCCGACATAGCAGCGGCCTTGTCCCTGATTCTCTGTAGCGAAGCGGCGATGGGGGACGCTTCACTCACAGTGTCTTTTGGCGCTGACGAGGGTGTCTTGACCTTCCCCTCGGATCCGACGTCATGGTGGCCTTTCTTAGGTTTGGACGCCGATGCAGTTGTCGCCGACCCAGAGTCCTTGGATCGATGCGCAGATGTGCCAGCTGTTGATCCGTGCGCCTTCGTCGGTTCCGCGTCCACTACGCGACCGACCAACGGAGTCCCAGGCGTAACCGGAGCCGTGTCTCTGGCCTTGGCGTGCTTAGACTGTGTCGCCGCGGTCGATCCGTGCCGACCACCTTTTGTAGAGGATCCCTCCTCTTGCGCCGATTTTGACCCTTTGGAATCGACCGGCTTCTTCGACTTCTGCGGAGCCGATGCGGCGGCGGGTGCAGTAGTTTTCTGTGTGCCGGCCGCCATTTTAGGGACGCTCGAGTCCATAAGTTTCGGTTTCGTTTTCGGGTCGGCCATTTTAGGTGTAGTCGACACTGTAGGTTTCGGTTTCGATGTGGCCTGCTCAGCAAGTATGTCCGTGGCCGGGCCTGATGGCGGGGCCGTGGCTTGCGGCACGGGGTCTTGGGTAAGGCCGACTGGCGATCCCGTGACCCGATCGTGATCTTCGAAACCTTCGGGGCATAGCTCGTCCCCTGAGCTATCTTCCGCGGCCCCATAAATTTCTTCGACGTCCCCTACCTCGTCGACGTATTCAAGGCCTTGACCCGCGACTCCGTCGTCGTCCGCCGGATCCACCTCGACCTCCGTTTCGGGTGGGGATATCTGGAGATGATGACCCTGTTCATCTTCTTCTTGGTCGCCGAAGATGTTTTCTGGATCCGGGGCCGCTTGTCTGGCCTCCAGGCGCACCGCGCGCCGGAGCTTAAGAGTTTTCTTTGACCGGAACTGAGCGCAAGCCTTGCACTTGCCGTCGTCATGGTCCGGTGAAAGGCATTTGTTACAGACCGGGTGCAGGTCTATATGTGGGTACTTAGACCCACAGAGCGGACAGTACTTAAACGGACTCCGCTCCATGCTTGAAAGTAGCGGTCGTGTCGCGCTGAGAAGGCCTCGACGTCCGAGGAGTGAAAAACTCCGCTGAATCAGACTCCAAGAGTTGGAAGAACTCGAGACCGTGCGCAAACAATACCGACGCTATAAAATATAAGACCTTTTGGTCTTAAAAAGTAAGTTTTACTCGGTTCCGACAGAGAGAAGTCGAGACCGCATACGAACCCAATGGCGGAAAAAAACAATCTGAGGATGGAGCCGATGCCCATGCGCACTGTAGTCCAGGGGAGGAGCCACCTATCTCAGGATACTGCGGCGATCTAATGCTAAGATATGAATTTAGCAGCCCACATGCCTCGAACATGAAATTGATGTTTCAAAAAGGTTTCCATTGCAGGAAAGTTTCAGGGTACAGATGGATGATGAAGAAATTGAGACAATGCGTTCTTCAGGAAAGCAACTACACATTACAGAATCAGTTAAGTTCATTCATAAACTGAATGGTTTGGAGAAATTAGGAAAAAAGTGGGCAAGAAAACATGAGAAGAAAAAGAAACCACCAGACCTAATTGGGGAAATTAATAGTTGAGAGGAGGAAGAAGCCTCAGTTTACCCATTGGAAGAAACAGCGGTGTGAGAAGTTGGCCTGGTATATGATGTTCACTATTCTAGTGAGCACCTTGCACCAGTCCAAACAACCCTTATGGTGATGGTTGTAAAGTCAACCTTATAGACCAGCTAACCTAGTGGTAGCATGGACAAAGCAGTCTTAGGCTAAACTCAAGAGGGCATGTGAAATACTTGGTATTAAGGGGATTGCATATGGTAAACCAGCTGTTTTACCATATGCAATCCCCTTAATACCAAGTGAAAGGACACCACACAGGTTGTATATCAAATATATATGTATTTATTTCTAACACAATCCTCTGAACTCTTTATGCGGTCAGAGGCACCAGCACATAACAAGATACTTAATCAAAATACAATAAGTTGCACAAAAATACAGTAATGCCCTAGGGGCACTTCGAACCATATACTAAAATAGTGGTATAAGAACCACGTCACGAACAAAGGAAAGGCCCAGGGCCTGGAGAATCGCTGGGCTACACTGTACTACCAATGGATGGAGAGCAGGAGGCCCACGGGATGCGCGTGCAGTGTCTTTACACGCACACAAGTTACCATAGAGTTAGAATGGGAAAGAAAGAAATGGAAACTAGTTATTTTAGGACACTTCCGGATGGACTAGGGAAAAGCTACTTGAAACTAGGACACTAGGATAGTCAATACCCACAGGAGTACCGAAATACTCGCGTTACCTCACTCACAGGAAGCGGGTGCATAGGTGTCAAAGTGTGTCGGGTTTCGTCGCTGATTCCTATTCAGCCTTGGAGAAAGATGCTGCAGGCGACCAGGAGAGAAGTGTCCGGGTGGATCCAAGGGCGGATCGAGGATGAAGAGTACCTGAAAGCAGAGGGGACAGAGTCTGGGTCACTAGCCAGTGACCAGGATGGAACCAGGAAGGAACCAGGCGATGTCGCGAAGCAATCAGGTGATGTCATGAAGCTTGTCTCTGCAGCCACGTGGACCAAGAGGTGTCGACGATGACCAGGAGCTGGGCACAGACTGTCCCATGAAGGATCTCACTGTCGGCGGTGTCGGCTTCCGGATTGGAGTCAACAAGCCTTGGCAAAGGCAACCCATGCCGAAAAGGAAGATGGCTTCTTAATCAGACCAGCAAGGTCTAATGGGCTGCTCCTTTTCAGGGGAGCAAGGGCCAGTCTGGAGCAACCAGACCAGTGTTGTAAATTGAAGGTTTCATCGTCACAGAGGCCACTAGCCAACGGGCAAGTGACCGGACAGACCCATCAAGCAGGAAAATTCAGAAGGGCCCCACACAGAACTCGTGGAGTGTGGAGGGCTCATCTTTGGTGCAGTTGGTGCTCGGGGCTAAGGCTTCTCAATCCCCAATGCACAACTTCGAGGGTGCCTCAGAAGTTGCACGGAAAGCAATTTGCTGGCTTTCCAAGATGGCCGGTCCCACGTCTCGCGGCGCCTCCACGGGTCTCAGTCTTGCTGTGGCTGTGGATCGGGCTGAAGGAAGTCTGTAAGTCTGGGTCTTGCCAGGCTCTGTGCTTGGGCTCCGGCAGGAGCATCGACAAAGCAAACCATTGATCGCTTGATGGTGCCTCCTTGTGCAGGGTGGACACTCCTTGTCCACAAGGAAGATTCTTCAGTCTTCTACGTCGAGTAGGATGTCGAAGGTCCAGAGTTTTGTATCAGAGTTTCAGTCAGGATAAATCTAAAGTCTTGGTACTCAGCTCCTACCTATATACCAAATTTAGGGGCTGGATTACCTGCTAGGTCCCTCCTATGGATGGGACCCAGGAAGGGGGTGGTTACACCCCTTTCCCTTTGTCCAGTTTTGCACCAGGGCTGGGGCTGGAGTGCCCCAGCACCGGTTTGAACTGGACTATGCATGGGACCCCTTGTGTGCCCCAGGCAGTGTCTCATTTCATTCAGCCCTCCCTGCCCCAATACACTATAGCCTGTCTGGGGTGGTGCTAGCACCTCCCAAGACAGGAAACCTATTGTCCAAGCCTCCCTCGCTGGAAGGACTCCCAGCAGCAGGAGGTCAGACTTGTGTCTGTGGCAGCAGCATCCATTTTGTGATGCTGAGGCTCTGGTTAACTTTAACCGGGATTAGTGGAAGTAACATGTCTTCTCCCTCTAGAAGGGTGTAATGCTACCCCCGTCGCCAGAACTGGCGAGGGGATAGTATTCCAAATCATATAACACATTACACGACATGTTTTGATAAAGCCAAACCCAAGTTAGCATTTAACCGCGAGGTTCATAATGCACTTAAAAGTATATGGTATGGCAATATCCTAGAACAGCTATAAGGACATGGTTTGAAAGCTGCAGACTGGCTCAGCTCATGCTAGAGCACCATCTCACATAAAATCAAGCACTCTGCCTTCAGGATTGTTAAGGCCTGCCATAGGAGTGACTTATAGGTGCATATGTGTCTATATATAATGGTAGGTATAGGAATACTACACCTAAGCAAGGGGTGATTACACGACCTTGCCCCAGCTGAGTGACCAGCCAGTTGTGTCAGTTTGGATGGCCAGCCAGGGGTGGCAAAAGATATGCTGCAGCCCCTGGGAGGCCTTGGTAGCACCTATGCCCTCGGTACCTATGGTACACTGTACAGGGACTCCTAAGAGTGACCCAAATCCCAATTGGTGATGTACCTAAAGTACATGGTGTGAAATTTAGAGAGAGAACAGCAGGGCTGTGCGTCTGATTAGCAGGCCCACAGCCACATCTAAGTCGAAAACCAGTGAAGCAAAAAGCAAAAAGTGGGGTGACCATAGGAATGCAGACCCTACTCTCCTACAAGAGGGAGGAGAGTATGTTCGTGTACAATGGAACAGAGGTGAACCTTCAGCATTTACAAACAATTTTCAAAAATTGAGAGACAAGTCATTACAGTGGTATCCACAAATTGACACATTTTTGAAATTTCAAAGGTGTTGTGGATTTATTTCAAATTATTCTTTGACATTGCAATGCCAATTGATTTGTGGGTTGAATTTAAGTTTGTTGTGCAGCGGTCACGTGAAGAGACAATGAGAGATGCTCGCACTAATGCACCATCTTCTGTAGTTACGGAGATAAATGTTGCGGTGATTACTTTCATGAAAAGGCAAAGTGCCTCCAAAGATCTTGATTGGGTAAGGATTAACAGTATCACAAAAGAACCAAAACCATCACTGCATAATTATTAAGAGGGATTGCTTCAGGAGTTTCACCAACACAGTGGGAGAGAAAAAACTGATGCCAGTGGCAGTAGATTCTTTGTATCTCAGTTTGTTATTGTAATAATGGTCTCAGGTCATATATGTGTGCAAATACAGAAAGTTGATCGATTGGATTCTGCTGTATGAAGGATAGTGATGGACAAGAAATGAAGCAGAAAGAATTTAAGGAGAAACTTATGATGGCTCATAGGAAGTTTGCTCAGACAGTATTTCAGAATCAGTTGTTTGCAGGGAAGGAATGTGAGATGCAAGGTGTTGTTCTACAAAGCAGGAGTACAAAGTGCTCAAGGAAGATTTGGTATTTTACAGGACAGAGGTAGAGGTGTTCCGGTTGGTCAAAGTTCAGGTATGAATGTTGCAACGCTTAAGAAAATGACCATTTGCCATTTTTGTAGCAGATTTGAGAATTGGAAGAGTGAGTGTAGACTTATTCCTGATGCAGTAAATGGAAATATGTAAATTCAGAGAGAAATGCAGATGCTAAATGTGCCAGTTCAGCAGATGCCAATGCAGGAAGAGGTCCCAATGATAAATGTTCCACAAGCCCAGATGGTCCCACAAAATATTGGAAACCCTAATTTTAATTTCAATCAGTTGCCCAAAGCAAATCTGAATTCTTTTCAGAACAAAAATCAGAACCTGTTTCAACAGTTTGCTGTATTTGAAAATGACAGTTTTGGCTCCGACATTTCAAACTTTAACAGATCCATTGTGAGAACAGTGGAAGTCTCAGACCATCGATTCAAGATGTAGGGGTTTTAAACAAACAGATTACCAATCCAGTTTCAGAGAAGGCTACAGTAAAAATAAGTTCATTTGAGAAAAGTCACCAATTTTTTGTTTGTGATTCAAACCCTGTAAACCCGCTAGGAGAAGATAAACTGAACAAATGATTTTTGAGGGAATTTATTGAAAGTTCATGTATCTCTCCAATCATGGTTTATAGAAACGTACAGAATAGTGCAGAAGATTAGCAGCATAGTTGTTCCATGTTGTCCTATGGTACCAAATTGAGCCAACATACTTTTTCAAATTCTGTTTACTGAAGAATGGTTTACGGTTATCGATCTTTTTCAAGTTTATTTCTCAGTGTCATTACATGAGGATAGTCAGGAAAAAAGAAGTACAATACCTGTGATTCATCATTGAAAAAGGAGCTAGAAAGGCGTCACCGCAGAGAATGGAAGCAATTCCCCAGATGCATCCGCCTCGAACACAGAAGGAAGTCAGAATGTTTTGGGGGATGGCTGATTACTGTAGACATTGGATACCAAACCTTTCCTTAGTGGCTGACACACAAAGATGTGTCTGATCCGCTTCCATGTGACAACGATTGCACAAAAGCCTTTATAGAGTTGAAAGGGAAATTGTGTTGCGCCCCGGCACTAGGGATGGCATATTATTATAAAAATACACTAATTTGCTGTGAGAGAGAGGGCTGCGCTCTATCAGTGCCAAATCAAAAATATGAAGATGTTCAAAAGTCTGTGGTATATTTACCAACAACCCTTGACCCCCGTTGCCACAGAAATGTCCAGCTGCCTTAAATTAGTAGCTCTGGTTGATGTCAGTCTCAAAAAGAATGAGCACATAATAATGGAATGCCCAGTAACTGAAATGGTCTCTTACTTTGTGAAGTTTCAATTGAAAAATGTTGTGATTAAAAGATGTCTAATTTTAAAAGAATCAAATCTACTGCCAGTAAATTAAAATGTTTGCGATTAAGTTGAACGTGAATATCTAGGTGTCATTAATCAATGCATGAAGCTAAGGTTAGGCATTAATGATGAACCCCTTATTGAGCCTGACCATGTCCATTTTGTAGATGGCTCATGATTAAGAGATAATGATGGCACATTAGGAGTGGGCATATGCTGTGTGCGCTATAAACTATTCTGTCGAAGCTTCATGGCTTCAAGGTGTTACTGAACTGACTGCACTTACCAGAGCATGCAATTTAACTGCTCAAATGTGGGGGACTATTGTCATGGGCAAGAGAGCTGCTAATTCATTTGCAGAATATTGTGCCCTGCTAACTGTTGTGCCTTGTCTTATCTCCTTGCCTGCTGCTCAGCCAGTATGAATGTGATGTCTGTGTAGAATGTTGAATGCTGGATGACAGAGTGAGTAGAATGTTAGTGTGCCTGGTGTGGATGTGGAATGACAGTTGATGAGAGAGGGCTGAGCAGTGACCATCCTGTTCCTGGTGGGGTTTTTCTCCTGTTCATCTTAATTGAAATAAAGAGCTTCAAGAATCTACTTGACCATTCAACATTTCATACACTACATTTTGGCGACGATTGAAGAACTGACAGCGTGCAACATACTATTTACAAGCGAATTAAGATACCTTCAAGCAATACAAATCTAAGGAAAAGAATTCAATTAAGGTAAAGGACTTTTACACTTCAAAACTTTTGTTATGCTACCTGGCACTTCGAAACCCCACCAGTGACCCCGAAATCGGTCGCCCTAAACTCTTATAAGTGCCAGATCTAGCTCAAGGTCACAAACCCAATGAGAATTGTTTGACCTTTAAATTAAAAGTACTGTTTGCTTAACGAATAAACTTGAAAAGACTATTTAAAGTCAGGTACTGTTATGACACTCGCTTTCTTGCTACCAAGAAGAGGGGAAAAACGAATGGTTTTCATTTAAAATTCAGTTGTGAGGAAGTCTGAGAGCAAGAAATTTAAAAAAGACTGTCCTATAAGGAAAATACAGTTTGCTGCAAAGAGGAAAAAAACGAGTGGTTTTCATTGAAAAAACGGGTGTTTTCCATTAAAGTCTGAAGTTAATTTGGTAACAATAGATGAGCGATCTCACTTTACTCCAACTGCCAACTGCCTTGCTCTTTGCACACTGACATCTCCGTGTGTTAAAACATACTTTTTAGACATCAGACTAAGTTGCTATTCATTGGTAAAAGTGGTTATTTCCAGCATTACCACGTACCAGCTGTGAATTTAAAAAAAGGCTCGTTCACCTAACCTGGCTCGTCTGAGTGTTCAACTGATCTCTATTTATCCTTGGGAAAGTCCGTTACTCTGGAGCTCTTTACTGTGCAGTCTCCAATTGATTCTGATGACGCTGTAGAACTTTCTTTGGGAGTCAGCGTTTGTGCTTCATGCGTCATCAGGGATACGAGCCAGTGATTCTTCTTGGACATGTCAGCACGTCATCTCAACGTGCGTGAGGAAGACGTCTAGTTCAGAGGTCAGAGGTCCTCGGCAAGTCGTGACACAGCGTGCCGCCATATTAATATTGGCAGTGCATGCTGTTACTAATAAACTTTCCTTTCTAAAAAAAAAAAAACGGAAGGAACTCACAAGCACTTGTAAGTCTGTATTACTTTCAATGCTTTATACAGCAGTAAGTCTGTTTTACCTTTATGATTTAATTAATTGTTGTTACTTACATGGTACATATTTAGTGGTGCAGATTTAGGTTCATGATTGGGTGCTTCTTGTATTTGCTAGTACTTTAAGATTAGAGATTATTTTCCTTAGGGTTGTTCAGAGCTGGTCTCTATACATATTCAGTGCGGAGTGTGCGCGCGCCCTTTCCACTGTTTTTACCCTACGTAATCTTTGTACTCTTAGCATCAGCTTTACTTTTTTTATCCGTACTCACTTTTATTGTACTATGCCTACTCTGCAGTGGTTGTTCTATACATTTTGGTATTATTGCATTTTACAATTTTAATGTTCCCAACGGAAGGGGATGTGTTTAGCTATATTTGCTTAGTCTATTTTCTCAGTTTCTATTTTGCACTCTTTCCTTGCTGCTTATCTTTTACTCAGTCTTCCTTTCTCTTATCTGTGATTTTCTGGTCTTATTTTGTAAATACATATATATTGCAAGTTTTATCTTTTGCTTCCTTTTAAATTGCTATGTATTATATTATTGTGTTATTTCCATTGAAGAAAAGGGGATATGTTGTGCCTTGTCTTATCTCCTTGCCTGCTGCTCAGCCAGTATGAATGTGATGTCTGTGTAGAATGTTGAATGCTGGATGACAGAGTGAGTAGAATGTTAGTGTGCCTGGTGTGGATGTGGAATGACAGTTGATGAGAGAGGGCTGAGCAGTGACCATCCTGTTCCTGGTGGGGTTTTTCTCCTGTTCATCTTAATTGAAATAAAGAGCTTCAAGAATCTACTTGACCATTCAACATTTCATTCACAACACTAACCAACACATTTAATGGAATTTTCACATGTCAATCTGAAAAGGACACTGTCAATTCAATGTTGATATCAATAACTTACACGTGGGAAGAGTTAAAAGTGGTACAAGGAAATGTTTTAGAGGCAGAACAAGAAGGTCGGTTCAGAACAGATTTTGGGAAAAGACAAATAACATCCAAATGTCCCCTGATGGGAGGCTAGTTTGTTGCTTTCAATGACACAATACTTTATCGAATATCCTCACTTACAGAGAGATTCTATGATACATTTCTTTTTACAGATTCGGTACAAACCAAAGTTTAGGAAGCATGCAGTAGAAGAGTGTCATCGATATGTGAGATGCCAACAAATGAATGCAGGGGAAAGAACACATGTTTCACTAAGTCACATAGGGAGATCAGAAGGTCCCTTCAATAGAATGCAAAAGAACATAATTGAAATGCCTGATTACAATAAGCTGAGAAATATCCTAGACATAGTGTACATTTTCACGAGATGGGTAAAAGCCTACACAACCAAAAGAAATTACAGTCCCAATGAAACAAAAATCGATCCTCAGGTATAGATTGCCATTTTCTCTGAAATCAGATCAAAAGATGCATTTTATCAATTCTGTCCTGAAGATGATGTGTACAGCACTACAGATTGAACAAGGACTGCTCTGTAGCTATCGACCTCAAGTTTAAAATATAATCGAGCAACACAAAGACACCATAAAGTCTGGCTTAGCAAACGTCTGTGTTTCGACATCACTGATGTAGCCTGATGCTTTGCTTTTGGTATGGATGAAAGTTCAAAGAACTAGTTTGTCGTCGCGTGAAGTTCTCACAGAATGTGACATGAGATTGTCTGCTGTATCTGCTATTGTACTGGTGAAAATCACAGAAGAGAAGATACTCGATAACTGCAAAGGACTGGCTGAGATGGTGCGTTCCGTTTCTCACCAGGTTGCAACTGTTACACAAGATCTGCATAGTGTACAGTGCCACAGCCTCAATGTGGAAGGTGAAGATGTGCTCAAGTAGGACGCTCAGAAGACTTGTGTGAAGCCAAGATGGAAAGGCCCCTTTCAGGATATTCTCATCACAAGTAGTGTTGTTAAGTTTGCTGGAGTGCTAAACTGGGTATTTGCATTGTAAACACGGCGCCTAAGAACTCTGCTTGAAGAAGAAGTGTTATCAAAGCCTGAACAGAGAGCACTGGTAACAGGTTTGTCACAAGCTGAACAACAGAAAGAAACAGTGACCCAAAGATCACTACAACAAGGTGAACAAAAGGGGTAAAGATTTGCAACCAGTTGCACCAAACCAAGTTCTTGTGATTTCACAAAGTGGCCTTGAAGTCTCTGACGAAGAAGAAGAAACACCTCCAGCTGAAAAGACTACTGAGACAGCATCAGTACAAACTGAAGAAGTCCTGGGTGAAGAAACAAGCAGTGAAATAAGAAGTGCCACTGTGACATTTTTATGATCATTTCACAAAACAGTGTTCAAAAGAGACAGAAAAAAAGAGTATCAGTTGATCGAATATCACTGACTTTCACTGACGAAACAGAATCAAGTGGTGAAAGTGACACAGAAGAAGATCACCAGAAATAAAGAAGATCAAAGAGAGCAAGAGAGCCTTGACAGAGGTATTCAGCACCTGAGTGGTCATATTACATGAACAAAGTACAGAACATCACATTAGATGAATTGGGTGATGTTAGTCTGAACTGTACGAGCCACCCTGATTTCAAGCTTGAGGCAAAAAGAACTGATAAAAGCTGAAACAAATAATTGAGAACTATCAAAAGATGAAAAGAAAACAATAACTATCAATTTATTTATTTAGTATTTTGTAGAGCGCACAGCTACCTCCGACGGAGGTGTACCGGCGCTGAAGACCCTATCTCTGAAGAGTCAGGGGAGTGTGAGAGGAGGCAATTAGGATTAAATTTGGGAGAAAAAACAGGTTTTCAGTTTTTTTCGAAATAGGGATTCTGATGTAAGAAATCTTAACTCTGTAGGCAGTTGGTTCCAGAGTTTGGATGTAGCAACTGCAAGAGCCCTTCCTCCCGTACGTGCAAGACGATAACGGGGGCATACCATAAGGCGTCGATGGTTGGATCTGAGGTTTCGTGGGGCTTGTGAAAACCTCATTCTGCGGCGTAAGTATGTGGGACCTCGATCATTGAGGGCTCTAAAAGCCAGAGTTAAGGCCTTAAATTGGATGCGCAGTCTGATTGGGAGCCAGTGGAGTTTGATCAGGTGGGGTGAGATGGAATGGCGGTAAGGGATATTGCATACCAGCCTGGCTGCTGCGTTTTGGACTCTCTGAAGTTGGTTAATGATGTAGGTAGGAGCACCTACATACAAGCTGTTAGTGTAGTCCAGGTGGGTGGTGATAAGGGCATGGACTACTGTTTTTCGAGAGTCCAAAGGTAGAAAGGGGATGATTTTTTTTAGCTTTCGTAGCTTCCCGAAACAGGCTGATGTTACTTTGTTGACTTGAGTTTTGCAGGAGAGGGAGGTGTTGAATTGGAATCCTAGGTTTCGGGCGGCTTGGACTGGTTCTGGCAGAGGGTTGAGTTCGGACGGCCACCAGAGATTGGAGGGCAGGGGAGATTTCTGATTGAAGAATAAGACTTCTGTCTTATCTGTATTGAGTTTTAAATTATTCGCGGACATCCAGGAGGCGATGTTCAGCATGCAGTGGCGAAAGTTGTCGAAAGATTTTTCAGAGTGTTCTTTGAAAGAGAACACCAGTTGGGTGTCGTCAGCGTAAAAGGTTACTTTGAATCAATGAAAAGAACTGTCCTGTTAGACCTTTATTATTTTAGTAACTTATTTTACAACAGATCAACCTAGGTCCGGGATGCACAAGAAGAGTTAGGAAGAATATTTTTAGAAGGACGCAGAGTAGGTTCAATAATTGTCTATTTCGAAAGCTGAATTGCTGAAAGCTAACCACAATAACCCCTTTTGTGCGTTGGACGGCCCCCAGCCATCCGACGTCACGGTGGGCGTGTGCGGAGGATGGCCGGGTGCCGTCCAAACTCCACCCACGCAATAAAGCGTGAATAGAGACTTCTTTGAATATCGAAGTCTCCAATTGTCCATCATACACAGACCCTACCTTACCCATGCTAAAATGAACTGCTATTTCCACAGCACTAATGCAGCTTGCCCTCGATGTAATTTGGCTGACGCAGATTTACTCCATATGCTGTGGGACTGTTTGTCCCTTCACCATGGTGTTACGCTTCACTTATCCAACTGCACAGGGCGACCTGCATTACACATGTGGGAAGCATGTCTCCTGGGTCTTTACCACAGAGACAAGAAGCATAGGGTCAACTCCTGCTATCTTGATCTAGGATTACTGACGGCCGAACAACTCATCACTCGACAATGGAAATCTCATGAGCTCACAGATCTTGCAGCCTGGATGCAACCCCTAACCACATGGGCCAAGACAGAAAGTATCACCCTGCATAGGTAAAATAACCCGAGGCTTTGAAAATTTCCAATAGCTACTATTTGGAACACTATGCCGATCAATCGTCAAACTGCCATGCAACATGCCACCAATGCCCCAATTGGGCTATTGTAGGGTGGAATGGGGATGATAGATGACCGTGGACTCAGTAAGTTACGTGGCACCTGCAAGGTGCAAGGCCTTCCCCAGTCACTGAATTCCGGAATCCAGAACTGTTAATTGGTCTAGTTTAATCATGTGTTCTCGTGACTAATCACAGTGTATGTGGCTGAGTGGAGGGTGAACAAGGCAGGTTTCTTTGACTGTTTATTAATATTGAAAAATACGATGTATGCCATGATATATGTATGTATGACAACAAACTAGCATCGCTGTTGTTGAATGCACCAGATATGACTTCCCCATCAACCCCGAGTCAGAAATACATGGTCAGGCAGGCCCTGTGATCTAGGCCTGAAGCGACTTATTGAGAGATCACAGATGGGATGAAACGTAACCCTTAGACAAACGCGTGAACAGGATAACCCACTGCGACACCACAATGGTTTTGGGCGATTGGCCCCATTAAAACACAAATCAGAAGCCATACTAAGTTAGGAACACTTAGTCAACCAGAACCCAGCATACACACTACAGGCAGTGATTACAGGCTCACCATGTAGGACATCCGGACACATACCCACTGTCCCCACATTGTGTCCACGCAAGGTCGAGATCCAGCTGTGCAAATGACCAGACTTATGGCCCATGACGAGGCCCAGATTCCTGTTCTAAAAGAATGTAAAAATTGCTCTATGAAACTTTGTGTAATGTATAAAATGATGGCCGAAACCAATGTACTTTGAGACGGTCTTCAGACCCTGACTCTGTCTCCTGCTCTCCCGGCTGCTGCGTTCAATTAAAGCAACTGTTCCCATTTGCCAAACGTCCCTTGCTTTATATTATCTCAGGGTAAATTCACATTCGAGCAACATGTTGTTTTACTAAAAAAGTGAAATCCTTTTTTTCCGGAGCAAATGTTGTTGGCCCTCGCAGTGAGCTAGTAGGTTTGCTTGAAATCTTACCTCCTACGTGGTTGTGTTCACTCTAGCAAACACTTGAATGCTCCTATGTGGCCAATTCCTTTTGGCAATGCTTTTCTTTGTTGAATGCAATTTGTTGTATGCATAGCCCTCCACTTCTGGGGAGCTGTAATACCAGCCCCAAGATTTATGTTAATAGCATCCCTTCTTCCAATTCACCCATAACTATCTAGTATGTACTAAACAATTGCTCACCAGTGGGTCACAGTGAGGTGAACTGTTACTAGAGCAACTAGTGTATCTGTCCAAGGCACTGTGCCTCTGAACTCTGCTGGCAGCTGCGAAAAGAGGTCAGAAGCAGGTACAGATTATGCTCAGTGTTTACTGTTGCATTGCCGGTAGGTTTTTCAGATTACTCTGGGCCTTATTTAAAGTTTGGCATACAAGTAGCTCTCCATTGGGATGGAGGAGGACTTCACCTCAGTCATTCTGAGGATACTCCACCCCTAAATTTAGAGATGACCGTCGGCCATGTGGTTATCTGTGTACATCGCTAGGCACCATGATAACGGCGATTTCTTTCAATGTACTAAAAGTTTGGTGTAAATCCGCTGTTGGTTTTGTCTGGCGTACACCAAACCTTTGATTTGTTTTTCAAAAACAAACTCAGAAAATGAGAGTTTGTTTTTGAAAAAGAAAAAACTAATGACCCTCCACACCCTTGGAGTTTTTCCTGGCAGTGACAGACAGCAAAAAAAGACATGACTTTAAATAGGCTGGGCAGTGTAATGTACTTCCTCCGACGGCCACTAATTTGTATTCTGTCGACAGACTCAACAGGTACTTCATCAACAGAATACTTACGGTACGCCCATCTATAAATGAGGCAGGTGGACTGAGGGTTTGGCGGGCAGGGTACTCTGTCACATTTGCATCTGCTAAACACTAAATTATGCCCTGAGTGTCACAAATCTGATTTCATTGTGTAGGTTAACTATAGTTTTAAAGGGTAGGCATGGGTTAAATTAAAACAGTTAATTTCTATCTTTGCGTGGGAAAATGTTGGCCGTCATGACTGACCGTACCATTCATAAAACATTTCCTACATTGACAGGAACCACCATGACAGTATTTCCTGTCAATGTAGAGAAATATTTGTGAGGCAGGTGGACACCTTTAAATTTGGTAGACGGAGGCCTCTTGGGATGGCAGAGGTAATCTCCTCTGTTATCCCAACTAAGTAAACTCTGTTCACCAAATTCTAAATCCATTGCCTTAGTCACTGTTAGAGCCCATTATTCAAAATATGTGGTGTGCTGCTTTTTGATATATATTAATAACCAAGCCCTGTGGGATTACAAATGCAAAAATAACAATTGATGGACGGAATACTGAACAATGTCAAACATTCACCCCAGTACAGAGATCTGGGCCTAAATACATTGTTTTTTGCACACCATGTCATTCTAGTTTAGATCAAGCAGTATGAAAATCAGTCTTGAGCCTGCTCCCCATGGGAACAGTCCGACTCAAACTACCTATAAGCAGTGGGTCTTTATTTGGTTTGGGCAAGAAGATGACTGTTGTCTCTCTTTGGGAGGCAGAAAGACTGCAGGTGGATAGGGCCTCCTAGTACAACGTTAACAGGTGTGGGGCCAATTGAGGGGCATATCCTTTGCAGAGCTCTGCAGGCAAGCCATCGGGTAACAGGGACTGCCCAGTGGCTAACGCCTTGATTGCCTCTTTAATTTCAAACAGCGTGATGGGTCCATCTAGATCCATTCGTTTCATGGTAATGTGGGGCAATGTCAGGTTAGCAAAGGAGGAGTCATAAGCCTCCGGGTCAGTGGCCGGACCTTCTGGTACACTTGAGTATAGAGATGTGTTAGTTCATCCTGGATAGCATGTTGCGTGCAAAGGATGGTGTCTGCACCAGAGCATAGTGCCGTTCCGGGGTGTGGTGGCTGGTTCTGCTAGATAAGCCATGCCAGGAGCTGTCCAGCTTTATCAGCCTGGCATGTGTATGGACTGAGTGTGCAGCATAATTTAGGCAATGTAATCATTCTAAAAGAGCTGCGTTTTTACAAAGAACTTCCATCAACTCACGCGTAGCACTGGGATCCTCAGGTGCCTGGGTTTCCAGGTCCAGGAGTGTACACTCCAATTGGGAAAGGACCCTATTAACCAGCCGTCTCATATTACCATGTACTCCAAGACAGTGCCCACGCAGGGTCACCATGAAGGCATCCCATTCTAATAGTCTTTTGGAAGCCATGCTGACATTATTGTCAAAATATTCTGTAATCATCTACCCAAGGGAAGCTCTGAATGAGGGATCTTCCAACAATATAGTTGCAAGCGCCAGGTAGGAATGGGAGGTGGGGTGACTGCCCAATGTATTTACAGGAGGTGGGGGTTGTGGTCACAGTGCGTGCCTCCTAGGTACTCCACTCATGCAACAGAAGTGAGCAATGATGATGCTCCAATGAATCTGTCATTACGGACATGTAGGTTGTTTGGCACTAAGCAAAAGGAGTATACCATTGAGGCTGGGTTCCAGTGATTCCAGAAGTCAACCAGCTGCTACTGGTGGAGCCAATTAGCCAACATCTGAGCACAGTCGGAGTCGTGTGGGGTAAGGGAAGGATGAGTGATCGAGAACAGTGTTCAGCACACTATTAGAGTCCCCCAAGAAGCCAAGGTGAATCGCTCCATTGAGAAAGTGTGTTTGAGAGAGCATGGAAGAAGGGGGTCTCTTCAGTGTTGGGAGCATAGATGGAACCAAGAAGAAGTGAATGGCCATCAAGTTGACCTTTAACTAGGACATAGCGGTCCTCAGGGTCCAATATTGTGTCCTCCACTGTGATAAAAGTCCCCAGCTTTACCCACAGTAGTACGCCTGGACATAAGTAGAATAGTTGGTGGCAAATACCTGCCACGCCAATGTCCTTACAGCTTGAATGCTTCAGAATGGATAAGGTATGTCTCCTGTAACAACGCTATGTGAGAGGAGCAGAGTTTCAGGTGGGAGAAGCCAGAGTAGCGGGCAAAGGTGTGTTCATGCCCCTCACATTCCAGATAAGTATGTTAAAATGGGTCATGTAGTGTGGGACATGTTGCCCAAAAACTGGGCACTGCGCACGTGTCAGCGAGAGTGTAGTGGCCCGAAGTGCATATGAGAATAGTTATAAGTGTGGAACTGAGTCATAGTGAGCCATGGGTCGTAACTAAACAAATACAAACCATAAACAGAAAAACATACATACAAGTGGAGCAGAGGTGCAACTTGCTTTTGCCCAAACAATGATGGAACTAAAATCCAGCAAGGGTTAACTAGTCAGGGCATTGATGGGGGAGAACTAGGCAGCCACGAAGGGTCCACCTCATACAATGGTGAGAAAAGCACAGGAACCCATATATACTCCAGAACCTTGCAATTCTGTTTCCCGAGGCATGCATATATGTAATGAAGACTGACTACAAAACAGGAACTGCAATAGTACCACAACATCTCTCACACCTCCCATAAAAGGAAAAACCAAGTGGGTTACATAGCATCAAGAGGGAAGGGGATGTCTGTGTGTGCCCCTTGGTAAGAAAGGAAAGATCAGGCAGTTGCAGACATGCATTTCAGATACACAATAATGGCATCAGACCTCAAGGAGAGCTGCCGAGTCCACCCTGGAGGGCTAAGTAGTAGAAGAGTCATTGTCGATAATGGACTTGTCGGAGTCGTCATCCAGCTCGGAGCTCCTACCTTGCTCAAAAATTGCTGTGGCTTCCTGTAACACCTGACGTCTCTCCCATATCACTTTCTCCAAGTCAGGTGTGTTCTTCAGCTGATTAGAGTGTTGTGTTTGAGGATGGCAGCTCCGGTGCTGTGAACTTGTCCCGCCCTAAGCTGCTGTACCAGTCCTGGAAGGGCGGGTCACTGCGGAGTGCCCTGCTGTGTCCAACCAGTCCCACGTGTCTTCTGGGGAGCTGAAGAATGTGTCTTTCCCCAGTTGCCACCCGTAAGTGTGCCGGAATCAGGAGCGATTACCAGAAGTCTAATTCATGGAGTTGACATTTAACTGCAAGAAAGGAGGGCATTATTTTGCACCCTTATTGTATAGTACAGGGAAAACATTAATTAGGTGTTGTCCCCCGTGACTTCATGTAACGTCCGCACCTCACACAGGAAAGTGTCTCTGTCTCTGTAGTGCAGTAGGTGAAACAGGAATGGCCTCGGGATGGATCCTGGCATGGGACTGTGCACCAGCACATGGTGGGTGTGTTCCTCTGAGAACTGTGAGAAGGTTCTGCACTTAATGACACTTAGCACACCCTAGTGTAGTTGAGGAAGACCTTCTTCCATGTTTTCCTGCTCGCCAGGACAGTACACCAGGACCCACGTCAGAGGCAACAATGCCACGACCTGCAGTAGGACACACATCCAAATCAACACTCCCACTTTTGTCTCTCATCCATGCTTGGGAGCTCAAAGGGAACTTTATTTGTGGTAGAATGGGGGGTAAGACAGTAGATGGTTATTCATTCCATAAACCTCAGACTTCCAGTCTTTATTTTGAGCTTTGGCTAGTTGCATGGATTCTTTTAACACTCAGTTAAACCTTTACACCATTCCATTGGTCTGGGGATGGTAGAGAGTGCAACGCTTATGTTTTACCCCCTTTTTAGACAAAAACTCCTCCATCTCTCTCTAGACCAGTTGAACCCCATTGTCGGTAAGAAGACAGTCAGGGAATCCCTCTCGGGAGAAGATTTCATCAAGAAATTTAGTGACGTCTCTAGTTTCAATGCTGTGAGAGATATTATTCTCTGGCTACCTGGAGAACATGTCCATTAAAACTAGAACGTATGACTGACCAGAGATACTAGTAAAGGGACCCAAAAGATCCAATGCCACATCTTGCCAACAACGAACAGGGGCCTCACGCACAACCATAGACCTTGTCAGAGGCATTACACTCAGAGCAATCTCTCACCATTCTCTCAACTAGGAGAACAATTCCTGGATTCAATGTCACCCTCAAAGTATCCAAACAACTTGATAGGTTGACCACCATAAGAAAGCGGCCTAATATCAGGCTTGACTACCTTCACCTTACCCAGTAAGGTTGATTTATAAAACCACTTAGGCACTAGAGTTATCTTTGCCCTGGAGTCAAAGAGCATTTTAACTGGATGACAATTTATTTGAACACTTTCAATTGGATTTTTGCACGTGTTCAAAGAAGCTTGAGTCAAGAATTCTCCACAATGTAACTCATCCGGGTCAGACTCATTTTGAATCCACACTTCCTTCACCCGCTTGTTCTTCTTGAATTTAGACACTCTGCAAGCTTTTGCTACGTGACCAACTCTACCACATTTAAGACACTTAGCATTCAAAGCAGGGCACGACTTGCCATTGGCCAAATGACCAGAACTATCACAGCGGTAACATTTCTCAGTGAAAGGTTTTTTAGACCATGAAGACTGAGGTTAATTTTGCTTAAAAGCCTTAGATTGAGACTAATTTTGCTTAAATGTCTTAGGCTTAGTTACAACTTGGACTTTACCATAAGTTGTGTTAAGAGTGATGTTTTCTGTTTTCATGTCTTCAACACAAGCAAGAGAATGTTCACTGCGTTTAACGATTAGAATGACTTCATCAAGTTTGGGGTAATCTTTTTGCCACAGTTCATCTTTCACCTTTTCAATTGCACAACCTAGCATAAATTGATCACGTATGCGTTCTTCAAGTGCGCCATCAAACTTACAAGTGGAGTAACATAAACCTCAAAGGACTCTTTAGGTTGTTGTAGACGTTTACCAAAGTGATAACCGTCTAGGATAGTGCTGACCTTGGGAGATAATGTTTGTCAAGTTTCATCAAGCAGATTTAAAATTCATTGAGGCTGTAGGATTCAGTGTCATCAAGGTCAGGTAGATGTGCGAAAACCTCTTGCCCCTCCTAGCTTAGGCAGTGTAAAAGTAAAGCTGACTTCCGTGCTGCACTTAATGACACTCCGCACACACTAGCGTAGTTGAGGAAGATCTTCTCCCATTGTGAACAGCGGACGGAAGGCTCACCTGGATTTGTTGGAAAGAAGGGTGGAGGAGTGACGTTTTGCATTTCAGCGAAAGGTGTTTCAGTTACCAAAAGAAGTAGGATGATGTTAAGAATTACTGTGTTTGACACAGTAATATTAATAGCGGAGGTACATGAAATGGTGTGCCCATCACCGTCAAGCTCAGTAAGTAAAATAAGCTGTGCCTGTCAGTGTGTAAAACCAGTTAGATTTGTGAATTAAATATGATCACAATTATGAATGCAAGTAGAAGACAGGCAGTATGGCAAGCTGTGCCCATCAGCGTGAAATGCAAGGTAAGTATGAGAACTAAATAGGTGTAAGGTGTCACAATGAAATGCTGTGCCCATCATTGTAGACAGGCCTCATTTTAATTTATTTAATTGCTGTGCCCATCAGTGTGAGAAGAACTTGTGCTAATTTTAATAAATAAAGTAACTGAAAAATAAGCTATGCCCATCAGCATTAGATGAGCGTGGTCACAATATAAAGTATAAGAATTAAATATGTGTAAGGTGTCACAATGAAATGCTGTGCCCATCAGCGTTAGACAGGCCTCGTTGAAATGTATTTAATTGCTGTGCCCATCAGCATGAGAAGAACTTGTTATAATTTTGATAAATAAAGTAACTGAAAAAATAAGCTGTGCCCATCAGCAATAGATGAGTGTGGTCACAATATAAATAAAGAGTGTGTCCATGAGTGTCAAAAGATTCTCAGTAAAATTTAAACAAAGCTGTGCCCATCAGCGTAAAACAGGCTTGTAATATATTAAATAGATGCTGTGCCCGTCAGCGTGCAGGGCTTACTTTTCCAGAATATGAAGGAAAGTAGAATAAAGCAAGAGAATGGGCCCTCAGGGGATATTCGCGCACGTGAACGGGCCATACGGGGATTAGCGGAGGGAGTGTCAGGCAGGGGGCGTGCGCTAGAGAGTTCAAAAAGCGTAGGCAGGTAGTTGTAGGAGCGCAAGGCAGAGGCGGCAGGGCGCGTTTTAGTTAGATCCCACCCACCCACCCAAAAAAAAAAAGAGGAATGTTATATGAATGTTTAGTTTGCCACTTCAAGACATGATAATCCCTAGCTGAGGTTAGGGGTGTAATTCAAGGGAGGATAAGTCTAGAGAGGGCTTGTCCAGTCCTTCATGGGGGGGAGGGGAGTTTAGTGAGAACAAATTGAGGGGAAGAATTTAAAGAAAAAAGGTTGGGGAAGTTTAATTCAGTATTGTGACACAAGAAAATTATATTGATGGTTTTGGTGCGATGTTATATATTGCAAATTTAAGATGACAAATGGTTTCGGTTTTATTTGCCAAATTGCATTATTATAATAAAATGGATTATTTGATGGGAAATGTATCTGTCTTGAATAAAGTGGCCTTTTCTGCTACAATGATTTGTGTGGTCTCGATTATGTAGGCGAACACCAACAACGCATTGTTATCAACTGGCTGAGTAAAGTGAAGCTGTTACTGCAGGAGCTTAATGACAAAACGCTGTGCTTGATATTGGAGCGTAGTGAAGCGGCATAGAGTGTTGTTTAGTAACGCTCTCACAGACTTTATACAAGCCTCCGGTTACTGCAAGAGCCAGTAAAACATTAAAAATGATGCGCTGGGCTGAATATCAGAGAGTGGTGAGCAGCGTCGGGTGTTGTTTAGCATCGCTCTCAGAGAGTGTACACAAGCTTCCTGAATGACAACGTCAGGCGCTGCTTGCGTAAGGAAGCGTCAGACTTGCTGGTGTCATCAAAGGAAGGGCCGCGAGTATGGCCGAGATAAAGCAAGCTCAAGGATTTCAATTTTGAAACTAAATCGCCGATAATTCGAGCAGTGAGAATAGAAATAGTTCACCGTACCTTCATCTTGATTGAAGATTAAATAAGCAATTTCACAACAAAGTGAGGTACTCCAAGTGTGTTAGGACGTCTAGATTAAGTAGATAAAGATCAGCAAACAACGCAGCTGAGGGTTCTGCTCAGGATCGTCGCCAGTGTAATAATGCTGGTACACCCGATGGAGTTCAACAGATGTAGATTTATTTAATGTCTTTTAAGTATCTATGATAAAAACGTCCTATCCACACAGCGCCAGCAGCAACTGACCTGTGGGAATTCTCAGGACCCTTGAACACAGTGGAAGCTCTAGAACAAAGAACCTTTTAGAACAGAACAGAATGACACGCAGGTCATCTCAAGTTGCCTCAACCATTGCTCCACATAAGCAACAGCATCCAATCCCTCCACCCCCTCCAGCAGGTCTACAACGCATACATTGTTGCAGGGCAATCGGCCTTCCGCAACCTCCATGCGGCGCTCCATGATCGCTACTTGCTGTGCCATCGGGCGCACCATAAAGTACATTTCTCGAGCTCATAGTTGAAGCTCCTCAAATGTCAGCTCAGGGGTATGTACCTTGTCTGCAAGCTTGTGGTGCTCCCCATTAAGTAGCATCAGATCCGACGTTACTGCATCAATACTGCTTTTCAAGATGGTTCTTGTGGTCTCTAGAGCGGTGCCAATCTTCTCCACTGCTGCCAGCATAGAATCAAATTTGTCCCTTATAGAAACTGGGGGATGGTAACATCTGATGATCCAGCATAACCTACCCATCAGTCATTGTCTGTGAAGGACTTCAAAGGCGCTCCCTGTATAATTGCAGCTGTCCCATCACGCTGCACGTTAACCATCCACTTCACAGGAATACATTGGCTCCACTCAGGGGCCCACTTGTCAGTTTCTAGTGACACCGCAGGATGGCAGGACGTGCATCCCCAGTGCTCTGAGAGCGTAACAGCTGTCACAGCGAACGTCGAGTAGGTCAAGAGTGCTGGGGGAACCTTGTGAAATGGGCACTGTGAGGCCGTCACTGGGGTTCTCCAAAAGTGTACTAGGTGTCCAGTTAAACAGTGGGCAGCACAGTCATGAGTGAGAGGGCCTGCTTACCTGCATCAAACAAGTCCCCTAGGCGCGGCAGGACTAGCAGCCCCAGTGATGAGTATATGGACCCTCTAAACCAGTTGCATAGATGAAAGCAATCAAGCATAGCAATATAGGCAATAACAAAAAAAGTGCAGCGTCCCCCACCAAGGTTGGGATGAGAAGGTTTTATATATGTATATGTAAAAGTTGATGGAAGAATAAATGTTTAAATAAGTGTCTAAATGGATGTTTTTTTAAAAAAAATTTGATTGGTTAACTGGCTTATTAAGTGTATCTTAGTGAATACATATATTAGTGAGTAATGTTTAAATATTTAAATATATGTATTAGTGTTTCACTTTGTGTATAAGTGGCTGCATGGGTTGGTGAGTAGCTACATGTGTATGTATATGGGTTATTAGATGTTTTTTTTAGTATCAGTATGAGTGTTTGTATGGTTTGGTGGAGGTATTACTTAGCACATAGATGCATGAATGACTGACTCTGTTTGTATGTGTTTTGAAGACAGCATATGTGCAGGACTGTATGGGTGGATGAGTGTGTATATGTGTGTGTTAGTGAGTGAATGACTGTCTCACTAGTGTCTTTATCAGTAACTACATATGTTTTAATGTAGTATATGTGAATATTGATGTATATAAGTGAGTATATGTGAGAGTAAGAGATTGTAAGAGTTCCTGTTTAAATAAGTATGTTTTTCTATAAGTGATTGTTTAAGAGAGTAAGTATGTGTAAGTTTCCTTAGAAGTAAAGTGGTAGTGTGTGTATAGCTGTATATGCAAATAAATGGATGTTCAATAGTTTATTTGCATGTGTGAGTATGTGTGAGAGTAACTTTTGGATGACTGCCGGTGTGTAACAGGATGTATAGGTGTATCACTACATATGATGAGTGAGTATATGTATGAGTGACTATATATAACTGTTGGTGAATGAGTGGATGTGTATATAGATGGTGGAATTATTGAATTGGTTGTTGTAACTGGTATGGGTATCTCCATTTTTTTGAAAATTTTAGTTTCTATTTTTGAATATGTGTTTCAAGGGTTACATTACAGTGAAAGGAGGTCTGTCACTCTGTCACAAGGATGGTGTCATCAGTGATGTCATGAGTGATGTCACTGACCATGTCATGAGTGATGTAATATGTGACATCATCAGCAGTGCATTGCACGCGCAAGTTATAGTGAGTCCAACTAACTATAACGTGGGAATTTCAATGGTTTTATGCGAGTAAAATTTCCAGCTAACTATAACTGGTGTGAAACCTATGGTTTTTTCAGTGAATTTAATAGGTTTTTTAAATGCTAATTAATAACTCTGACCTCTGACCCTCTGGGCCGGTCACCCCACGCACCGCGCACACTCTCTGCGAGTGAGCCCAGGCTGCCCCCGATCCCGCCGAGTGCCGCCGCTGCCCACAGCTGTGCTCCTGGTCTGCTGTAGCGGTAGTTCCTGTGCTGCGCTGCATTGCTACTGTTGTAATTTTTGTCTCTGCGTTGCCCCCTGTTGTAATTCCTATCGTACTGTCAGTGCGTTGCTCCCTGGTTTAATTGTACTGTATTTCCCTGCTGTCCGCTTGTTTTGCCCCTGCCCTTTGCCTAATCGTATTTTGTTTCCCCTCTGTTGTGCCCAGCCCCGGTCGCGTTTCCCGCCCGCTCCCCGCCGCTGCCCCCCCTGCGGCCCCGCCCCCTTCCCTCTGACTCCCTTCCCATTCGCCGTCCCGCTCCCGCCTCCCAGCTGCTCCTCCCTCCCACTGGACGATATATCGCAGAGTGCACGCAGTGGTGGGCAGTGACCTCTGACCCTCTGGGCCGGTCACCCCACGCACCGCGCACACTCTCTGCGAGTGAGCCCAGGCTGCCCCCGATCCCGCTGAGTGCCGCCGCTGCCCACAGCTGTGCTCCTGGTCTGCTGTAGCGGTAGTTCCTGTGCTGCGCTGCATTGCTACTGTTGCAATTTTTGTCACTGCATTGCCCCCTGTTGTAATTCCTATCGTACTGTCAGTGCGTTGCTCCCTGGTTTAATTGTACTGTATTTCCCTGCTGTCCGTTTGTTGTGCCCCTGCCCTTTGCCTAATCGTATTTTGTTTCCCCTCTGTTGTGCCCAGCCCCGGTCGCGTTTCCCGCCCGCTCCCCGCCGCTGCCCCCCCTGCGGCCCCGCCCCCTTCCCTCTGACTCCCTTCCCATTCGCCGCCCCGCTCCCACCTCCCAGCTGCTCCTCCCTCGCCCCGCCCCCCCCACTCTCCACATATGGCAGAGTGGCAAACGCACAGCGTTGACGCGCAGCGGGCGCGCCAAAGGTAAGCCCGTCTGCGCCCGTCCGCGCCTGGACCACACCCAGCACCCGGACCCCTGGTCCCCGCAGACACCAGCCCACCCGCCGGACCTACAACCCCACCGAACTCAATGCACTGAACACCGGCCGGATCCCTGGGTGCTACCGAGCCACCCCGAGACGCACCCACGGGCCCTTCAGCTGCCTCTCCTGCAAGTTCTCCGGCATCCGGACCTGCACGGCAACCACACCCTCCAAGCCGAGAACCAGCACCAACCACCTGAAGTGCATCCTGCTCAACACCCGCTCCATCCACAGACACGCCGTGGAGCTCTGGAACCTGCTCGACACAACATCACCAGACGTCCCCTTCCTCACGGAAACCTGGATGAACGCCTCCTCAGCACCCGACATCGCCATCGCCATCCCGGACGGATACAAGATCTCCCGGAGGGACCGCGGCAACCAGACCGGAGGAGGCATCGCCATCATCCACAGGAACACCATCCGCATCACGACCAACACCGTCGACACCCTCACAACCGCCGAACACCTGCACTTCCAGATCCACACCGACCCCAAGACCACCCTCAGAGGCACCCTCATCTACAGACCCCCGGGACCACGCACACAATTCAGCGAAGACATCGCCGACTTCATCAGTCCGCACGCCCTCCCCTCCGCTGATTACATCCTACTCGGGGACCTCAACTTCCACCTGGAGAACAACAATGACCGCAACACCACCACCCTGCTGGACAACCTCGCCAACCTCGGCCTCAAGCAGCTGGTGACAACCCCCACCCACCGCGCCGGACACACACTCGACCCCGTCTTCTCCTCCAGCAAGGACATCGCCTTCAGCCACACCACCGGACTCCACTGGACGGACCACAGCTGCGTCCACTTCAGCTTCAGAAAGAACACGATCCACCACCACCAGCAACAGGTCGCACGCAGAAGCTGGAACAAGATTACTGCCGACCAGCTCACCGCATCCCTGAGCCGGGACCCTCCCGCCAGCTCAACGAACCCCAGCCAGGCCGCCAACAACCTCACGAAGTGGATCAGCAACTGCGCAGAGGACCTCGCCCCACTGAGGACCCCGCCCAGCAGACCCGGCAGCAAGAAAGCACCATGGTTCACCGACAAACTCAAGAGCTCCAAGAAGAACTGCCGAGCCCTCGAGAGAGCCTGGCGCAAAGACCCAACACCAGACAACATGACCACCCTCAAGCTCGCCACTCGAAAACACCACCAACTGATCCACGCCACCAAGAAAACCGCATTCAAGGAACGACTGGACAACAACGCCCACAACAGCAAGGAACTCTTCAACATTGTCAAGGAGCTCTCCAACCCCAGTGCCGAAAACAATGACATCACCCCATCGCAAGACCTCTGCAACTCCCTCGCCTCCTACTTCCACAACAAGATCGCAGACATACACAACAGCTTCAGCACGCAGCCGACGCACCCCACGACCGCACCTGCACCGCCCACAACCACCCTCCGAGCCTGGACCCAGATCACCACCGAAGAAACCCTACGCACGATGAACTCCATCCACTCCGGACCTCCAACCGACCCCTGCCCTCACCACGTCTTAAACAAGGCCGACGCTGTCATCGCGCCCCACCTGCGGGACATCATCAACACCTCCTTCGACACCGCCACCTTCCCGGAGAGTTGGAAGCACGCCAAACTCAGCGCTCTACTGAAGAAACCTTCCGCGGACCCCACCGAACTCAAAAACTACCGACCCATCTCGCTCCTCCCGTTTCCGGCCAAAGTCATCGAGAAGACCGTCAACAAGCAGCTGGCCGCCTTCCTCGAGATGAACGGATCCCTCGACCTCTCACAGTCTGGCTTCCGGGCCAACCACAGCACCGAGACCGCCCTCATCGCAGCCACCGACGACATCCGAGCCCTGCTCGACAAAGGAGAAACAGCGGCCCTCATCCTCCTGGACCTCTCCGCGGCATTCGACACTGTCTGCCACCGCGCCCTAGTGCAGCGACTCAGCAACGTCGGAATCCAAGAGAAGGCACTAGAATGGATCATCTCCTTCCTCGCCGGAAGGACACAGAGAGTCCGCCTCCCCCCGTTCAGATCAGAAGCCACCGAAGTAATCTGCGGAGTCCCTCAAGGCTCCTCGCTCAGCCCCACCCTCTTCAATGTCTACATGAGCCCCCTTGCGGCCATCGCACGCCAACACAACCTCAACATCATCTCCTACGCCGACGGCACCCAGCTGATCCTCTCCCTCACCAACGACCCCGCCACCGCCAGAGCCAACCTACACGAAGGGATGAAAGACGTAGCCGATGGATGATGAACAGCCGCCTGAAACTGAACTCAGACAAGACGGAAGTCCTCATCCTGGGATCTTTGCCCTCCGCCTGGGACGACTCCTGGTGGCCCCCTGCCCTGGGCAGCGCACCCAAACCAACAGACCATGCACGCAACCAGGGCTTCTTCCTGGACTCCTCCCTCTCCATGACCAGACAAGTCAACGCTGTCTCCTCGTCGTACTTCAATATCCTGCGCATGCTACGTAAGATCTTCCGGTGGATCCCCACCGAGACCAGGAAGACGGTCACCCAGGCCCTCGTCACCAGCCGATTGGACTACGGCAACTCCCTCTACGCCGGAACCACCGCCAAACTCCAGAAGAGACTCCAGCGGATCCAGAACGCCTCAGCATGACTCATCCTGGACATCCCCTGACACAGCCACATCTCCGGACACCTAACAGACCTGCACTGGCTCCCGGTTAACAAGAGAATCACGTTCCGACTCCTCACCCACGCACACAAAGCCCTACACAACCAAGGCCCAAGATACCTCAACAACCGCCTCAACTTCTACACTCCCACACGCCAGCTTCGATCGACCAACCACGCCCTCGCCGCCGTCCCCCGCATCCGAAGAGCCACCACAGGAGGAAGGTCCTTCTCCTACCTGGCCGCCAAGACGTGGAACTCCCTCCCGACCCACCTCCGCCTGACCCAAGACCACCTCGCCTTCAGGAAGCAGCTCAAGACCTGGCTGTTCGAGCAGTAGCGGACCCCCCTCCCCAAGCGCCTTGAGACCCTCCGGGTGAGTAGCGCGCTATATAAATGCTATGATTGATGGATTGAACTATAACTGGTGTGAAACCTATGGTTTTTTCTGTGAATTTCATAGGTTTTTTAATAGCAAATCTCTATAGGTATGAAATGTAATATTTTTTATAACGAATTTTATATTGTATAATTATGTAATATATTTTTTTTTTTTGCCCCGGAGCGCTCCCGAGGTGCGTACCGATGTGCTCACCGGTAAGCGTAGTGCAACGGCGCGCCCCGTGGCGCGTACCGGTGAGCGTCCCGTTAGCGCTATTCCCACGAACGAAAACAACATCGTGACGTATCGCGTAGCCGCGTGATGCGTCATATGATGCACAGCGTAAGAACACGCGAGCGCATACGATCGCGAAACGTCCTGACGCGCTTACGCAACGGGCCCCCGTAAGCGTAAGCGCGTCGGGTCATGTGACCTGAAAATAACTCTTTTTATTGGTTCACAACACTTTTGGTTTCCAAATGATGAAAGCCCTGGTCATGTGACTTGTAAATAACACTTTTCATTGGTTTACAACACTTTTGGTTTCCAAATGATGAAAGCCCCCACCTTTTTTCCTTATTCTGACTTTGTCCTTTGACTGAGGAAGACCTGTTTGGAGTTCTGTCTCTAATCGTTACTACTTTAAAATGGCTACAGTAGCAGCAGCAGCTGGAGCATCTGCCCCACCACCACCACCATCAAAAAGACCACCAGAAGATTACATTGGTGGTCAAGAAGAAGAGGAGGAGGATGATGAAGAGGAGGGACTGACAAGGCATTTCCTGCCTGAAGATAATCAGCCCTACAAACCTAAAGAGCACTTCGTATGGCAGTTCTACAGAATCCCAAGGGGTTTCAAAAAAGTCAACGCTGTGAAGGTGACTTGTCTGATTTGTGATGCTGAGCTGTCCAGGGGGAACCCTAACAAAAAATATTCCTTCGGGAATCATACCATGATTCGGCACAATATCCGTTGGCACCCAATCAACTATTCTGCTGCAGAGGTAAGGGACCTCTGCAGTAAGCTACCCCATCAACATCTAGACCCTTAACATCGAAAGAACCAACTCCATCGGGTTCAGAGGCAACAGAGACAATACCTATCATACAATCAAAATTTAACGATTTTTAAAATCATGTGCAAATATTGTGGAAAGTTACTTTGCTATGGTGAGCAAGTGAGCAAAGTATAAAACTTATCATCTGTGCTGGGGATAACCATAAGTGCCCGAAAAACCCCTAATTTTTTCTGGGTTTTTTTTGCTCCAGTTGAGCCATTTACAATTCCCTGTTTTTTGTTTCTACCCATAAAAAATACAAAAAAATTTAAAACTGTTCAGAAAACCCAAAAAAAGTAAAAAATGTTCAAAAAAACAATAAAAAAAATATAAAACAACAAAAAGAATAAAAAAAACAGTTCTTTTTAGAACTACCTTTAATTTATCAAAAATAAACCTATATTTTTAAAGAATCTCTGTCAATCTTTTTTCTGCAGGGTACACGTACCGGTACGTGCACCGGGGCGCGCACCGGGGCGCGCAACCAAAAAAAAATAAAAATAAAAAATAAAGAAAGAGTGAGCATGAGGGAAGAACACAGAGAGAGTAATGTTAATAGAAAAAGAGCTTGAGGGAGCAACACTTTAAGTTATTATTTTACTGTTTCACTGGGTTTGATTTGGGAAGCTCCCCGGTGCGCGTACCGGACGCTCCCCCCGAGAAAATCGAAAAAAAATTACATTTTTTTTGTCCCGCGGGACCCTTTTATGGCCCCCACATCAAACCTAGGGGGTCAGGGGGGGTGTACCCTGCCCCCTTTTGGTCATTTCTCCCTTTGTTTTTGCCACCTCTTGTGTCTCGATCCTACCGAGACACAAGATGGCGGCCGCTCCGGACTGTTTCGAATGTTTACAGACACCCGAGAGCCAATCAGCTTTCTGCGTGCGAACTCGCGTTGCGCGCTGGTACGCTCCCCGGTGCGCGTACCGGGGCGCGCTTATAGATATATATTTTTTTTTAACCTAAATTACTCAAAATCCTCTGGAGCACATATCTTGAGACGTAGCAAAGGCACATTGGGCTACCAGTCCCTACAATTTTGCCAAGTTTGGTGAAAATCCATTCAGCCGTTCGAGCTAAAAGTGAGTCCAACCGCCCTATGGAAATTAACATGGGGAAAACACGTTTTGGGACCCCCCTTTTATCTCGGCCTCCGCTTGACACATCCCCCCCAAACTTTCAGGAAAGGAGTGGAGCGCAGCGAGGCAAATTTGAGGAAAATTACAGGCAGATTCCTCAACCGGCGCCAAAGTTATTCCCAATAGAATGTTGCGATTTCCCTATGGAAAACAATCCTAACTATAACTACCTACTGGCGACCGCCAGTAGGTAAAATATATATATATATATGTAGCTCAAATTCCTCCCAGATACGTTAGGAAAACAGCACTCGTGGGCAAGTTGGTGTTCAAACTCCCGGTTTAATATTCAGAGTCAACAAACGCGTTTCGGCTGCAAGCATTTGTCAGTGTTGATGCTCGCGCACGGATCAGCAGTGTATTTAAATTCATGTCACATGGCAAAATGCATAGCATAGAAAGGGGACTACATCATACACGCAAAAAGTCACGCCATTTTGGAATGTACAAATTGGGTCCGTTTGTTTACCACAAATGCATATATCATTTACATTGTAGAGCTGATGTTTAAGAATAATGCCGTGTATCGGCTTGTCATCCCGGGTATTGGTATCATGTCACATACTCTCAACTATTAACCATAAATATGAAATAATGCTACATAGTCTTAACATATATGGGGGTTTTTTTATTTCAAATTTTTTTTTATTGATAAAGAAGAGATATAAAGTATAAGGATCAGAATACAATTTAAGTGATACACTAATGCAAGAGAGCTATACAATCAGGGGCTAAGCTTGAGAAATAATCTAAGTAAATGCATATAAAAGTAAAAGTAGCCAGTTATAAAGTATAGAATTCAATTAGGGGAAAGCTACTAGCCGGGTACTAAACAAGCGTATCACTATCAAATATGGAGATGGGGACAGGGGAGGAAATAGAATAAAAGAAGAGAGGAAAGACGAAAGAGAGCAATAAAAGGATGAAAGGGAATAGAGGACAGGAAAAAGGAGAGAAAGAAGAAGAAAAAAGAAGAAAAAGAGGAAGGATTCCCACAGGACTAACCAGCCTAGAAAACTGAGAAGACAACACTTAGACAGACATATCACCAACCCTTTTGAGGACAACTCCATATAATCATCCAAAGCTTTCCAAACCCCACTAGAAATAGATGGGGAAAGGTGGGCTTGATTAACCGACGTGTGAGCACTGCGTAAAAAGGAAACCCAGGCCCACCATGTATGATAGGAAACCAAAGAAAAGGACTTCCATTCCATAAGAATAATTTTCACCGCAATAGAGAGGAGGAGATCCAATAGCTGTAATTCCAGTGGATCCAATGGGAGAGGAGTGGGGGCAGCCAGTGTCCCAATAAAATTAAAGGGAAAGAAAGTTGGAACTCAATACCAAAAATAAGAGAGAGATGTTTATGGATGAGGTCCCAAAAAGGCTGAAGCAAAGAGCAACCAAAAAACATATGGTGAAAATCGCCCGGCAATAAACCACAACTCCAGCATAGGTTATCATCTTTAAGATTTAGCAAGTGAAGACGCACAAGCGTCCAATGGAGGAGATTAATAGAGAAAAACTTAGATTGCATTAAAGATGGTGCAATTTTATTACGAAGAGAGAGTTTACCAATTAATTGCCAAGTCTCCGAGGAAATATGATCTGTAATAGCAGGATCAAAGTGGTGTAACCACTTTTGCTGAGCAACCGTCTGTGCGGGTAGAGAAGCAGATGACAAAAATTTATACATTTTGGAGGCGACGTGACCAGATTTAATCCAAATATGAAAAAGTGAGATGATAGAAGAAGTAGGATGAAGACGGACTTTAGCAAGGGCCACTTTAATTTTTAAAAAAGTATAAAAATCAAGATTTGTTAAAGAATGCGTTTGCGCCAAGGTGGAAAAAGGCAATGGTTGATCAGAAGCATCATATAGATGTTTAACAAGAGAGATCCCTTTATCTACCCAGTAGGACATAAGGGTGGGAGTAATGTTGAGTTTAATTTTGGAATTCCGCCAGATAGAAGACCACCTAGTTTTGTGTAGAGGGATTGCCACCTTCCTGTCTACTTTCCTGATCGCAGCAATTGTATCAATAATGATAGAACGAGAAAACAGGATATGTAAACTAGATGTCGTGCAAAAAGAGGCAGTAGGCAAAGGGGATGCTAATTCTTGTTCTATGAGCAACCAAGAGGGAACATAAAGAGATGGAGGAGAGAACCAGAAGGCACCTTGAGAGGCCAGAAAGGCAGTTTGGTATTTTTCCCAATCAGGAAAATTGCAACCTCCCATATCACAAGGACGACACAAAAATTTGTATGCAAGTCTAGCACGTTTGTCATTCCACAAAAATTTAGAAGTCAGACCATCGATTTCGCGAAAGAAGGAATCTGATAATTTAACCGGAAGCATGGATGAAACAAAATTAATAATCGGTGTGATCATCATTTTGAGAGTCTGGAGGCGACCCCACCATGAAATATGCTTCGGAGACCATGTATCCAAAAGACGACGGACTTTAAGGAGGGTCTGGGATTCATTATAGGCAGTTGTAGCATAGAGAGTAGAACAGAAATAAATCCCTAAATATTTCAGGTGTGTAGACTGCCACTTAAAGCCCGCTGAGCCGATATGAGAGGGGAAACAATAGGCATTCAAAGGGAACATTTCCGTCTTATCTTTATTTAGGTTATACCCTGAGACCGAAGAAAAGAGGGAAATGGTATGTGAAATAGCAGGGATTGCCAAAGCAATATCATCTGAAAAAATGAGAACATCATCTGCGTATGCAGCAGTTTTAATACAGTGAGGCCCGAAACAAAAACCTATAATATCCGGATGTAACTCAATCAATCGAAGAAGAGGGTCAATAGATAGTAAGAATAAGAGTGGGGATAAAGGACATCCCTGTCTAGTGCCCTGACGAAGATTAAAAAACGACGACGTAGCACCATTAACTCTAATGTTAGCTATAGGTTGAGAATATAAGGACATTATCATATTAATGAAAGAGTCACCAAGATTGTGCGCGCACAAGACCGCACGAAGAAATGGCCAAGAGACCTTGTCGAAGGCCTTTTCCGCATCAAGGGCCAAGGCCGCGGCAGGGAGTTGAGATCTTTTGGCAGCACCGAGAACATGACAAAAAGTGCGTATATTGTCACGCGCAAGACGGCTTTTCACAAAACCAGTTTGAGAAGGATGAACAAGAAGAGGGATAAAGGATTCTAATCTTTTGGCCAGAATTTTAGCAAAAATCTTAGCTTCCATGTTAAGGAGAGAAATAGGACGGAAGTTTTTGGGATCCGAATGATCTTTCCCTTCCTTCGGGATCACTACTATAGTAGCTTCAGCAGCCGTACCAGAAACAGATCCATCCTTAACAAAAGAGTCAAAGAGAGATTGTAATTTGGGAACCAGCGTAGGTAGAAAAGTTTTATAAAATAAAATTGGATAACCATCAGGGCCTGGAGCCTTGCCAGAACGAGTAGCTTTAATTGCAGAAATAATTTCTACGGGGGAAATAGGCTTATTTAGAAAGGTACGATCATCATCCGAGACCGACTGAATCGGAACCGAAGTTAAAAAAGCCTGACAACGATCAAAAGAGGAAACATGAGAAGGAGTGTACAGTTTATTATAATAGTCACGAAAAACTTCAAGTATTTCCCCTGTTTGAAATTTTTTAGAACCTGTGTGGTCAGTAATAGAAGAGATTTGCGAGGACTTAAAAGAGAAATCCTGAAATTTTAAGGGAGCAGCCAAAATCTTCCCAGCACGATTTTTTAACAACAACTTCTTGGATTTCTGTGCTTGTACTCCAATATGAGCTCTTTTAGTAACAAAGGTATTATATTTGTATTTGAGTTGTTTTATTAGCTGTAAACAAGATGAGTCTTTAGATTGTCTAAAGGTGGCTTCCAGAGATTTAATTTGAGAAGACAAATCTGTAAGCTCCTTTTTAATATCAGAATTCCGTTTGGACATACACTTAATCACTTGACCACGGAAAGTGCATTTAAATGAGTCCCAAAGAACGACTGGGGAAGAGACAGAACCTTCATTTTCATGAAAAAAAATATCTATAGCTTTAGAAAATTCATCAACCTGAGAAGCATCATGCAAAATTTCGGTATTCAACCTCCATGAACGACTGCGCAATTTAGGGGCAAAGGAGGACAATGTAAAGGTAACCGCCGCGTGATCGGAAATCAAAATAGGATGTATAAGCGGAGAAGAGGAGGATGAAACAAGCGAAGAATGAACCAGGAGATAGTCAATACGAGAGAAGGAAGAATGAGGCGAAGAGAAGAAAGAAAAATCGCTACCAGTAGGGTTATGGAGTCGCCATAAATCTTGAAGATGAGTAAAGGAACACATATGAAGCATTTGTTTGTGAGATTTAGGAGGACGAAACTGAAATGCAGAGTTCCTGTCTAAAAGAGGATCCATTGGTAAATTAAAATCTCCGCCTACAATAAGATTGCCAGAGTGCGGGGTGTCATTCAATTTTTTAGTGACCGCTTTCCAAAAGGCCGGATCATCAACGTTAGGAGCATAGATATTCATCACATACAGTTCATGCTGACCATCCGACAACTTAGACAACAGCCAGCGACCCTGAGAGTCATGATCAGAAGAAAGTATAGATAAACCAGAATTTTTTTAAACTAATGTAATAACCCCATTTCGTTTACCAGAAGTCTTAACATATATGTTAATCTCAGAATCTCGCCGTGGATCGGCAAGTAACCCCTTGAAAACTTTTAATAGGGGTTTTAGATATGATTTATCAACCAACATAACCGGGATGTATGTCCAAAGTAATATATATATATCACCAAGTCACAAGTATATGGCGTTAGGTATAGAATATATATATTTTTATATATATATATATATATATATATATATATATATATATATATATATATATATATATATATATATATATATATTTATCTTCAAGCTGCGTAGATGTGGAGTTAGGAGTAATTAATTTACACTTCTCTATAAGCTTCTTACCATTAGATATTTTGTCCCTTGATATTTTGTCCACAATATTCTTGTAGGTCGACATTCTGGGGGTCGATAATCAGTAGTACATCCTGCAGAAAGAGCTATGGCATGTTTCACTTTGATTCTTCCCTCTGTAAATATTACATCCAGGTGTGTGCACTGAATGTTGGTGTCTCATTTATGTTCTCCAAGGCGAAGGATTTGAACTGCTTTTTAGATCTTCGTCTGCTAAGTGCAGAGAAAATGTAAATTACCTACTTTTTATCTCCAGCATTCTAAGTATCACTTTTCCTCATCACGTCCTTGAATCTCTCCCTCCTTTGAGATTTGACTCTAACCTGTGTCCGCGGTGTGCTGGGGGAGGTGTTCTTTGTTACCGTGGCATGATACATGAGAGGAGGAGGGGGTCTTACTGCTGCAGGTTAGCAGCTTGCTGAGTGGTGTCTGACTGAAGATGCAGATGCACCTCGTTTCTAAAGTACTGCATTGAAGAGGAAGCAGGAGGAGAAACATGGAAATTACCAGGAAGTGACTATGACATTACATCTTGAAAAAATGCAAGAACATTCCCATCCTAAATTAGAAACACATCATACATGGTATCTTGCAAGTGCTTGACATTGTACCTAAAACAGAAAATAACAACAGAGCTGGATGAGATGAGGGAAAGGTTTCTTTCAGATTTAGGCACAGTTTGTCCTATAACCTCAAAAGGAGCCTGTCCATTATGTTATTGTGGTAGTGGTCATCAAGAACGGAGTGGTATTTCATTTCTTACTTGGGACAAAACCTTTACACTACATTTTGTGAAGACGTTTTAGACTCATATACTTATCATACCTGCCCGAAGTTCAGAGCTGCATGCTGAGCTGAGGCACTGAAGATAATCAAGGTTGCATATTCGATTAACTTTTCTCGAGTCTCGAGGCTTTCAGGAAACCCTAAGGAATAAGGTTTGAATAAGTGAAGCACTTCACATTTTTTATTTTATTAGTAGTTGTATTGGTTAAAAATGTCACTTCAGAACTACAGTAATATATAAATATAAATTAAAAGTTTTAGATTTTAGAATCTCAATTACAGATTTACTAGAGACACATCATTTTTGCAACTTTCATTTATTCCCCTACTTCGAAAACAGCATCCCATTAATATAACAATTTTTTTCGTAGTATTTGCATTCAAAGTTTTGAGTCTATGTAGTAATGTAAGAACAATCTTATGAAAGTGGTTGTCACTGGAACAAGTGATTGGTGAAGTAGTCTAGAAAGTAGTGCTACAATCAGATTAAATCATGCTTACTACTAAAGTCTGTTTGTGTCACAGACAACAGGATAAAGCCCAAGCAATAACCTCAAGAACCAGGGTGGTTACACTGTATCAATAACAATGGTTCACTTCACGGAAGGAGAAAACAGAACAAATAGGGAAGTCCAACTGTAACAAATACAGACGAAAAGGAGGAAATGCAAGAACAGATTGTAAAGTAAATGTATAGCAATTTATCTATCACAATACGTCTATTCAATTGACACACTGCATGTGGTGTGACCGTGCAGTGCTAAACAGGTGAGAATAAAGTGCAATACCATTATAATAAAAAAAATTACAAAACATGGGACACAAAAGAAAATAGGCTGCATTAAATTCATTTGCAGGACTGGAAGCTCAGATTATGCTTAAACGTTTTCATTTATTCCACTCAGCAGCCCTAAACAACACTTTTTTTTCCAAAGACTATATTTCCCATGAGTCTTTGCAACAAGTCAACAGTATAATCGTATAAGTCCCATATAAGCAACATCAAGCAAAAGTAAATCCTCTTTCCTCGCTGCTTAGCAGCCAGATAAGTGCTTTCCTGAACCTTGCTTATTCGGTTTACTCTGTAGGCCTTATTATGCTTGCCTGTGGGTTCTTTAACTTTTATCACTATTGCCGTAGCTGTTTTTCTTGAGCACTGCGGTTTCTCCACTCGGGGCGCATTGCATTGGGGCCCACAAGGCCTTTATATGTGGCACATGGCCCTAGTTGATGTAGGGCTTCTCTGGCAGTTTTGCGACACGTCTTCCCTTTCTTGAGGGAGATGCTCAGTGAAGCAGTGTGGTTTTCACTTCGTTAGGGGGCGTGGAGCACGCATGTCTCTCGAGTAGAAGGTGCACCCCTCGGGCTCGCATTCCTGGCATTCCTAGTCGCTTGTCTCACCGCTTCGGACAGTTCCTCTTCCACTGTCAGGGAGGGGCTGTCAACGCAGGGAGTACGCGAGGCGAACTGAGGATGGCGTTCCTCACATTTCAGCTCAGACATGTCACTTTTTCCTCCTGTAATACACCGTTTGCTACCTCATGTATTTTGTTTGCTCACGATTGTCACTTTTGCCTCATGTAACTTAGCGTTTGCTTTTGTAATTTGTTCACCTGTAATGTTCTCATGTATCAGTTCTGTTCTTATTGTAAAGCGCTCTGACACCTTCGGGTAAATCCGCGCTATATAAAAACGCATAAACAAATACATAAATACGCTCATTCCAGCACAGTTAATACCTCATATAAGCAGTTTCTCCGCGGAGAGATTCTTTCCCCCAAGGCCAGTATATTTAGAGGCCGTTTAGAACAAAGGTTGTTAATAAGCATTGACTGAGGCAAAATTTAACCGGGTGGGCTAGGGAGAGTTTGTTGCTATTTTTGATATATTCCTGTAATATTGACTGCTACCTTTCACTTGATCAACCATGGCAGGTGAGTTTGATACCTATTGGGAGTTAGTGGAGGAGGAGCAGTCACTGCTTCCTATTCATAAGGAGCTAGTGGATGCCATAGATGCATCCCTAGAGAGGGTGGTCTCTTCGGCCCTGCAACCCCTGAGCCAGCGAATCATGGAAATGACGGTGAGGCATCCCCAGTTGGCATTCCCCAACTGGGGAAGGCCAGAGGCTTCAGCTTCCTTTTGTCACACAGTGAGCATCTAGGGCAAGAAAAAGGCCAGACTGAATGTACATGTTAGAGAGCCCGCTACCTCATCTGATGCCTTCGAGAGACTGCACCAGGCCTTCCTAATAAGGCATTTAGATGAATGATTCCCAGCCAGGTTATACCCTGAGGATGATTCTTGCTCAGATGCCTAAGCAGATGACAATACGGGGATGACAGTGATACGCCTGATACCCCTGCTGGGGATTCTGGCGGTGAATCAGGCCAGAGTCGACCCTGGAACATGGAGGGTGGTGCCAAGAGTCATATGACCAGGGCTCCGCAGGGATACTGGGCATGTTGAACCTGGAAAACATTTATCAACCCCGCTCCGGGGACTGTGTTCTGGCACCAAAAGTAGCACACTATGTGGCCAGCCACATCAGGAAACCCATGGACCAGGAGGTACAGGGCCACCTGAGTGCGGAATGCCCCAGGCCCTCATTGGCTAATAAGGTGGTGAGTACCCCAAACATCAATGCCAGGATGGCGACATTCATCACTAAGTTCATCAAAGACCCTAAGACGGGCCTGGACCGTTCCTGGCTTTCCTGTCAGGATAAGGTCTTAGATGTTTTGGGGCTACTTACTGAAATATTGGATATGATATGGTGGAAGATGCCAGGGAGTCAGGCCATGTGATCGATCCTTCGATTCTGTCAGGTTGGGCTCAGAGGGCCCTTTGTTTCTTGGGTAATCTGAATTGCACAATATCAATGAAGGGTCGCTGTTCCTTGTTGATGAAAATTAAACCTAGGCTAGGTGAATTGACCACCACTGAAGCCGGCCCGGTGGTGAATGGAGGTCTCTTCAGAGAAACTTATATCAAGGAGTTGTCACACTTTGCTAATACCTTCTCACCTCTGGACAAGGCCCAACAGGCCATAGAGAATGTCTTCAGCCAGCAAATGTTTGGATGGGCCAGAAGAGGAAGGGGGCGCTCTTCTGGCCGCTCGTACAAGTCCAACCCCCATAAACTTAAACAGGATGTCCTATCCAGTAGCAAGACCACAAGAAATCTGGAGGGTTCTACCCCTCAAGAGGTTGAGGCAGAAGATGTGGTGGCACTGGGAACTTCTACAGAGCCAGCAACATGCCAGGTGGCACCACCGGTAAGCAATATACCTTCTTACCTACTAGGCATGAGGGAAAGGCTACAATGGTTCAGCCACAAATTGGCGTCCATAACAGGAGACACATGGGTGCTTCAAACCATGAAAGGCTTTCACATAGAATTTTATGGAACACCCCACCTAAACGTCCGATCTAAGTCCTTTAGTCTTCTCACAAGAAAGGACATAGGTGGTAAACAGAGAGGTGAGAGACCTTCTTGAGAAAGGGGCTATTTCGCATTTGATTCTTCACCCCAGGGGTTTCTTGAGTACTATTTTTCTGGTCGAGAAAAAAGACAAGGCATTCAGATCAGTCATAAATCTCTGAGATTTCAATCGATGGGTGGTATACCATTATTTCAAAATAGTGGCCATTCACCTACTAATAGATGTTCTTGTGCCCAACAACGGGTTAAGACGGCTTGATATGAAGAACATCTATCTCACCATCCTGATTTTTCCTTCCCACAGACTGTTCCTACTATTCGAGTGAGATGGTCAAATCTTCAAATTCACATGTCTGCCGTTCAGTCAATGTGTTGAGGCCAGTTATGGAAGGGCTCCAGGTGCAGAGAGTGCGGCTAATAGTGTACCTGGATGACATCCTTCTGATGCACCAGAAAAAAATCAGTTTTACGCTTGCAACTTCGGATGACTCATTCTCTTTTACAAGATCCTGTTTTTTTACTGAACGATCAGAAGTCAAATTTTTTGCCGGAGTAGCAGATAACCTTTCTGTAGTTTGAGGTCAACACGTTGAACCAGTGCCTCCGGTTACCCTAAAAGAAGATGCTCCTGATTTGTCAAGGAGTTGTGCAAAACATTGCTTAGGGAAAATGTATCCCTCTGACATCTGGCCCGGATCGTGGGACTCCTATCCTCCTCAATCCAAATGATCCTTCCATGCCCACTGCACTATAGGGCCCTACAATGTCTGAAGGTGCAACACCTCTCATATACACAGGAGATTTCTCTTTCCCCAGAAACTCAAATGGAGCTTTGGTGGTGGCTCGATCATATGCAGACCTGGAACAACAGAGGCATATTTGAACCAGCCCTGGATCCGGTGATCAAATCAGATGCCTGTAGTCAAGGTTGGAGTGCTTACTGTGGGGATATTATCACAGGTGGACAGTGGTCAAAGCAAGAGGAGACGCTCCACATAAATTGTCTGGAGCTCCTCACTGGAACCTTAGCGGTTCGGAGTTTAGTGGCCAAGAAAGTGTCCTGTGCCATCTTGTTGAAGATGGACAATATATTGGCAGTGAGTTATTTCAATCACCTAGGAGGCACAAGATCCAAAGCACTGGCGGATTTGGCCAGGGATTTTTGGAACCATTGTCTGGATCACAACGCATCTACTGGGGAAACTCAATCAGTCGGCGGACTGGCAGTCCAGACACCTAAAGGACTACAGCGCCTGGAAGCTGGATCCCTCTCTTTTTCAGAGTTTGATGATGCAGTGGGGCCCATGCTAAGTGGATCTTTTTGTGTCACTACCCAATCACGACATCCCGCTTCTTCAGCTGGTGCCTGGACCCGCTTGCGAAAGCAATGGATACCTTCCTCCATGACTGGAGCCAGTTCAGGGGGTATGCTTATCCCATCATTCTCGATGAGAGCCAGGCTCACATTATTGGTCGGATGCCAGAAGGTGGAGATAATCCTGGTGACACCGTTTTTGAAATCACAAGTATGTTATCCAGTTCTTCTGGAACTTTCTATGGATTTTCCAATCCTACCTCCTCTACTGACTGACTCACATGGCAACTTGCACCAACTGGTTTAGAAGGGACTATTGGACTCATGGATTGAAGGATTACAGGGGATGTTGGGAGATGCCGGGGCTTTCGTCACAGGCTACTTTCCTCATCAGAAGAGCCTGGGAAGACTCTACATGGAGATGGTCAAGCTGGTGTCTGCACTGGGGTTTGGCTCCCATGGGGGCGAATGTAGTGCAAAATCTGAATTGGTTTATAAAACATTGGCTTATCACATTGTTAATGCATGCAGATCAACAATTTCGACAGGCCATGCTCCTATACATGATGTTCTGGTGGGGGATACCCATTAGTCTGTAGGCTCTTGAGGGGCATTCAGTTGTCTTTTCCATCTGAACCGAAGTATTCTTCCCTTTGGGATGTGAATGTAGTACATCTAATGTTGAAATCATGGAAGGATATTCCATATCTGTCCAATAAGGAATTAACAGGTAAACTTGCAGTCTTTTTCTGTTTTATCTCGTGCCTTAGATTTCATAGCACATATATTTATTCTGGAGGGGGTGTCATTCACTACTTCTCAATGCACCAAATCCAATACCAGGGTGGTTCTCTACCCAGTGTTCCTGGGTCATCCAAAATTGTTTGTGGTACGAGGTCTGAGGGCATATGAGTCTGTGACTGAATAATATAGACCACCCAGTATGGCTCAGCTGGTTATTTCCCTCAATAATCCTTTCAAGCCAGTCTTGCCTGTGGTGAGATGGATCCTGCAGGAAGTAGGTATCGATACCTATGCCTTAAGGGCACACTCAATTAGGGGAGCTATAGCCTCGAAGGCCTTCTCCCTGTGGAGATGCCTAGAGGATATTTTCAAAGCAGCTGATTGGTCTTCAGATTCCACTTTGACAAACATTTTATTTCAAATCAATCAGTGGCATGGCTTCACTGGTTGTCAACCAGCTTTAAACTAGCATAATCTGAGCCTCCGGTCCTGACATAGAATGTGCACCAGAAGCTGCGCTTGCAGAGTGGTGTAAAACAGGGTTTGGCCTTGGAGCAACTCTCTGCTACGCAGCCCTGTGGCTTTTACAAGAGGTACCTGGTGGAATAATTGGCCCCCAGGGACCCTCAAGACTGAAGGGAAATTAATCCCCCAACCTAAAATGTGCCACAGGGCGTGTTTGCACTGTGGTGCAGGGAGGGGCCGGTGCCTGATGTGATAGGTGTGCAAATGCGCCCTGTGGCGCGTTACAAGTTGGGTGATTAAGTCTCCTTGAATCCTGAGGGTCCCTGAGGGCCAACTAGCCCACCAGCTAACTCCAGTAAGCACCACAGAGCAGCGTTGCTAAGTGGTGTAAAATTGGGGCTAGCCTTTGACCACCACTCTGCAAAGCAGCTCCCTGGCATTTACTGGTGGTACCGGGTGGTCTAGTTGGCACCCAAGGACCCTTAGGATTGAAGGGGACTTAATCCTCCAACTTAAAATGCACCACAGGGCATGTTGTTTGCACACTTGTCAAATCAGGCCTTGTGTGATAGACTAATGGTGGAGTTTGCCAAATAAAGAAGAGCTACTTACAATTCCCGAGTGCGGCGTTTTAACTTTGCAAAAAAAGATTTCTGGACCTGTGGTTGGTCCCTCGCTCGCACCCGCTGCAGAGCGCTCCAGCGGTAATCACCATTGTTTTGCTATAAATATATAAATATATATATATATATATATATATATACATATATTACCTACTGGCGGTCGCCAGTAGGTAGTTATAGTTAGGACCTAGTTTCCATAGGAAATCCGCAAAATTCTATTGGGAATAACTTTTGCGCCGGTCAATGAATCTTCGGGAATTTCTTAAAGAAGATGGCCCTCTGTGCTCCGCTCCATCCTTGAAAGTTTTGGGGGGATTCGTTAAGTGGGGGCTGAGAAAAAAGGGGGGTCCCAAAACGTGTTTTCCCATGCAATTTTCCGTAGGACGATTAGACAAGGCTACAGCCCGAACGGCTGAATGGAATTACAAGAAATTTGGCAAAAAGGTAGAGTCTAGTTCGCAGATGTGCCTTTTGTTTAAATGGTGTAAATCCCTCCAGTAGTTTTTGAGAAAATTGAGTTTTAAAAAATGTATATATCTATAAGCGCGCACCGTGCGCGCACCCGTGCGCTCACGGTGCGTGAAACGGGTGTGCGCGAGCGGAATGCTGATATGCTGTTAGACGTCTGTCAACATTCGAATCGGTGGAAATCAGGAAGTGCTGGCCGCCATTTTTTGTCCCAGGCGGAGGCCAAAAGCAGAAAGCCATAATAGGGGCAGGGTAGAGAGTCCCTGACCCCCTAGGCGTTCTCAGGGAGTCCCTGAAGGACACCAAAGGGCGGAAAAAAATCTTTTTTTTTTTAAATGATCGTGAGGTGCGCGTACGGTGCTCGCACCCTTCTGCCGCCATTTTGTGTATTTTCAAAACTTAGTGAAAAACGGAAGCGGAGAACGTGGTAAAGGAGGCAGTGAAGAGACTCCCTGACCCCCTAGGCTTTCTCAGGGGGTCCCTGAAGGACCCCAAAGGGCGAAAATTTTATTTGAAAAAAAAAATGATCGCGAGGTGCGCGCACGGTGCTCGCACCCTTCAGCCGC
The DNA here is from genome assembly GCF_964261635.1 of Lissotriton helveticus. Classification (NCBI taxonomy): domain Eukaryota; kingdom Metazoa; phylum Chordata; class Amphibia; order Caudata; family Salamandridae; genus Lissotriton; species Lissotriton helveticus. The sequence continues at coordinate 708,962,843 of NC_136065.1, forward strand.
CATTTTGTTTATTTTCAAAACTTACTGAAAAACGAAAGCGGAGAACGTGGTAAAGGAGGCAGTGAAGAGACTCCCTGACCCCCTAGGCTTTCTTAGGGGGTCCCTGAAGGACCTCGAAGGGCAAAAAAAAAATTTTTTTGTACAAAAATATTGCAAGGTGCGCGCACGTTGCGCGCACGGCGCAAAACCCCTCCCAAAAAACTACATTTAAGTATCAAGTTTGAGTGTTTAGATGTTGGTTGGCTCTAAAAAGAGCCGTTGTGTTAATTGAGTGTATTTGGTATCTAGAAGTATGTTTTGATGCAGGTACTTAAATTCAAAAGAAACACACTGTTCCCCTCCTCTGTGAAATGTACACCATCTGCTCTGTAGATGTCATGCATGCTGTAACGGATTTTGTTGTTGTATATGGAACCCATACCATAGTCTCTGAGGAAAGAAGAAACAGACTTATTCACATGTTTCCTTGCTTTCTCAATTTGTGGACAATGTTGGTTGGACAAGTTCCATTTTTGCCTTTGGCATATATTAGAATATACAAAGGCAGTTTGTGGAAAAAGTGTCATCAATTGTCTAAAGGTGTCCTTTAAAAGCATTTCCAAACCTACCCCAGGCAAAGTGCCCAGGTCATTGCCACCACAGTGCACAATTATGAGGTCAGGGTGTGGGAGATGCAAAAAGGATTTCACCAATGGCATCAATTGGTGACATCTCAATCCTCTCTGGCCAATCCACTTAATATCCACATTTGGTAAATCAAGGTTGTGAAAGCATGTATTTGCTACATACCTTTCACTCCAGAAAATATAGCTATGTCCTACTATCCAGACTTTCAGCATCTTGAAGGCAGATGTGGTGGTACTCAGATGGGTTGTGGAAATGAAATGGCAGTTTGAAAGTAGGAGTTTAGAAAAAAAAGTGGTTGAGATTCAGTGCACTTGAAAAAGTAGAAATGATTGGTGGTTTCTGATAATTTAAGATTGAAAACTAGGGTGCATCCTACTGTTTTTTTAAAGTAATAATACTATTGGTTTAGAAAAAGTCATTGAAAGGAACATTGCACTGGATAAGCTGGAATATTGAGAGGTCAAACACACCTGCTGCTTTGGTTTGCAACATTGAGAGATGAACTTTTAACCTTTTGAGTTCAGATAGGTGTTCTATGGAGAGTTGCTATGCTAGCAGGCAGAGAGAGCAGTGGGGGAAGGTTGAAAATTATGTGAGTTTAAATGTGTTGAAATGTACAACCAATTAAAATGTTAGTTTGGTTTTGAATTTGTGTGGGAAGAAATTTCATTGGGTATGTCCAGAGATATGTGTGTTTAATGAGAGGGAATCAGGGCCATTTGTGGTTGCAGTGTCTGAGGTACATTTCAGAGAATCTGCTGAAGAAAATCTGGTGTGTTCTTGACACTGTTCTAAATTTCAAAAAGCGTTTCAAAAGGTGAGTTACTAATGTGTGAGGGGATATATGTTGTGTATTTTAAGTTAGTAATAAAAATGTGTTGTAATGTGAAAGTTTTTTACTCTCTCTCTCTTTTACTGACTTTCATTGTTCTTCTTTTTCTCCACCACTGTTCATTTTTCTTCCTCTGTTTCTGTATAAATCCTTCTGTTTCGCTTACTCCTTTTTCGTTTTTCTTAATATGTTTTTTTTCTGTCACTCTCCTTTCCTTATCCTCATTTGTTTTTCTTCACTGTCATTATCCCTTTCCTTCACTCTTGTTTTCTAACTCCCTCTCTCCATCTGATTTACTTCCTTTTTTTCATTTTTTCCTTCTCATTGTCTCTCTCTTTCTCTTTCCTTCACCCTTGCTCTCTTTATAGAACACTACTAGCAAGACTCCCCACTTCCCTCCTTTAACTGTAGTAATCATTTATTTGAATTGCAAGGGTTTCTGTTATGTGTGTAAAGTCACAGTGTGAGTCTCATGCTTGGATGTAATGGTGGCAAAAAAGTAATGCTGCAAATTGGAAATGTATTTTGAAATTGACTCAGGTTTCTGCACTGTAATGTACTCTCTTAATCGTTTTAGTGAGGTAAATGTGTTTAGAAAAAATGTTTGGTTTTAACCTTTTTGATCAGGATCACACTGAGTGTCTGTGTAAATAAAAGAATTATGTTTTCACCTTTTTCTATAATTATCTCTATCTCTCCTCACAGACTACTTCTCTCTCCTTATACTGAAATAGATAGGCTGTGTTGTGTCTCTTAAACTTTTTCGTGTGGTAAATCTGTTTTGGTAAAATGTTTGGTTTTAAACTTTTTGTCCAGGATCACACTGAGTGTCAGTGTAAATTAAAGAAATATGTTTGCACCTTTTTCTATAATCTGCCCTGTCTCTCCTCACATACTACCTCTGTCTGCTTATAGTGTCTTCTATCCTCTGATTGTACCAGTTTACTCTCTGCCTGCATTGTCTCATTTTTGGTCTGCACCAATCCTCTCTCACTGCTTTTAACCTCTCATGTGCATGTGCAGAGGCCTATTAAAATATGGCTGCTGGTGTGTATTAAACAGTGCTACCAAGTAAAATCTTTCCCTTCTCTGCCTGTAGTGTCACACCCCCTGCATATATCATTTTATCACTGTGAGGAGACACACCTGACATTGTAGAAAAATCTGCAAATATATTTAATTATTTTACACAGACACTCAGGGGCAGATTTACAAGCCCCTTGCGCCAGTTTGGCGTTATTTTTAACATGGGAAAAGTGACGCAAAAGTGGCAGAAGGGGCTTGTAAATCTGCCCCTCAGTGTGATCCTATCCTTACCTCTCTTTGCTTATACTGTCTTCTTTTTTCAAAATATTGTATCTTATGTTTGGATGTAATGATGACCAAAAGTAATGCTGCAAATTGGAAATGTATTTTGAAAATGACTCAGGTTTTTGCACTGTATTGTAGTGCTAAAATAGATAGGCTGTGTTGTGTCTCTTAAACTTTTTCGTGTGGTAAATGTGTTTTGGTAAAATGTTTGGTTTTAAACTGTTTGTCCAGGATCACACTGAGTGTCAGTGTAAATTAAAGAAATATGTTTGCACCTTTTTCTATAATCTGCCCTGTCTCTCCTCACAGACTACCTCTGTCTGCTTATAGTGTCTTCTATCCTCTGATTGTACCAGTTTAGTCTCTTCCTGCATTGTCTCATTTTTGGTCTGCACCAACCCTCTCTCACTGCTTTTAACCTCTCATGTGCATGTGCAGAGGCCTATTAAAATATGGCTGCTGGTGTGTATTAAACGGCGCTACCAAGTTAAATCTTTCCCTTTCTGCCTGTAGTGTCACACCCCCTGCATATATCATTTTAAGACTGTGAGGAGAGACACCGGACATTGTAGAAAAATCTGCAAATATTTCATTATTTTACACAGACACTCAGGGGCAGATTTACAAGCCCCTTGCGCCAGTTTTGCGTTATTTTTAACATGGGAAAAGTGACGTGAAAGTGGCGCAAGGGGCTTGTAAATCTGCCCCTCAGTGTGATCCTATCCTTACCTCTCTTTGCTTATACTGTCTTCTTTTTTCAAAATATTGTATCTTATGTTTGGATGTAATGATGACCAAAAGTAAAGCTGCAAATTGGAAATGTATTTTGAAAATGACTCAGGTTTTTGCACTGTATTGTAGTGCTGAAATAGATAGGCTGTGTTGTGTCTCTTAAACTTTTTCATGTGGTAAATGTGTTTTGGTAAAATGTTTGGTTTTAAACGTTTTGTCCAGGATCACACTGAGTGTCCGTGTAAATTAAAGAAATATGTTTGCATCTTTTTCTATAATCTGCCCTGTCTCTCTTCACAGATTACCTCTGTCTGCTATTTGGTGTCTTCTATCCTCTGATTGTACCAGTTTAGTCTCTGCCTGCATTGTCTCATTTTTGGTCTGCACCAACCCTCTCTCACTGCTTTTAACCTCTCATGTGCATGTGCAGAGGCCTATTAAAATATGGCTGCTGGTGTGTATTAAACAGCGCTACCAAGTAAAATCTTTCCCTTCTCTGCCTGTAGTGTCACACCCCCTGCATATATCATTTTATCACTGTGAGGAGACACACCTGACATTGTAGAAAAATCTGCAAATATTTCATTATTTTACACAGACACTCAGGGGCAGATTTACAAGCCCCTTGCGCCAGTTTTGCGTTATTTTTAACATGGGAAAAGTGACGTGAAAGTGGCGCAAGGGGCTTGTAAATCTGCCCCTCAGTGTGATCCTATCCTTACCTCTCTTTGCTTATACTGTCTTCTTTTTTCAAAATATTGTATCTTATGTTTGGATGTAATGATGACCAAAAGTAAAGCTGCAAATTGGAAATGTATTTTGAAAATGACTCAGGTTTTTGCACTGTATTGTAGTGCTGAAATAGATAGGCTGTGTTGTGTCTCTTAAACTTTTTCATGTGGTAAATGTGTTTTGGTAAAATGTTTGGTTTTAAACGTTTTGTCCAGGATCACACTGAGTGTCCGTGTAAATTAAAGAAATATGTTTGCATCTTTTTCTATAATCTGCCCTGTCTCTCTTCACAGATTACCTCTGTCTGCTATTTGGTGTCTTCTATCCTCTGATTGTACCAGTTTAGTCTCTGCCTGCATTGTCTCATTTTTGGTCTGCACCAACCCTCTCTCACTGCTTTTAACCTCTCATGTGCATGTGCAGAGGCCTATTAAAATATGGCTGCTGGTGTGTATTAAACAGCGCTACCAAGTTAAATCTTTCCCTTCTCTGCCTGTAGTGTCACACCCCCTGCATATATCATTTCATCACTGTGAGGAGACACACCTGACATTGTATAAAAATCTGCAAATATTTCATTATTTTACACAGACACTCAGGGTCAGATTTACAAGCCCCGAGCGCCAGTTTTGCGTTATTTTTAACATGGGAAAAGTGGCGCAAAAGTGGCAGAAGGGGCTTGTAAATCTGCCCCTCAGTGTGATCCTATCCTTACCTCTCTTTGCTTATACTGTCTTCTTTTTTCAAAATATTGTATCTTATGTTTGGATGTAATGATGACCAAAAGTAATGCTGCAAAATGTAAATGTATTTTGAAAATGACTCAGGTTTTTGCACTGTATTGTAGTGCTGAAATAGATAGGCTGTGCTGTGTCTCTTAAACTTTTTCGTGTGGTAAATGTGTTTTGGTAAAATGTTTGGCTTTCAACATTTTGTTCAGGATCACACTGAGTGTCAGTGTAAATTAAAGAAATATGTTTGCACCTTTTTCTATAATCTGCCCTGTCGCTCCTCACAGACTACCTCTGTCTGCTTATAGTGTCTTCTATCCTCTGATTGTGCCAGTTTACTCTCTGCCTGCATGTCTCATTTTTGGTCTGCACCAACCCTCTCTCACTGCTTTTAACCTCTCATGTGCATGTGCAGAGGCCTATTAAAATATGGCTGCTGGTGTGTACGATATAGAAAAAAATACATTTTCATTTGTTTCTTACTTCTATTTCTCTCTATCCTTTCTTCACTGTCTCTCTTCTTTTCATTTCCTCAACTTACTCTGCTACACTTATTCTACTTACTCCCCTTCATTCACCTTTACTCTGCTTCTCTTAACATCAGTACTGTTACTTCACCCTCACTCATCTTGTACACATTCTTCTTTCCTCTGCCTGTTCCTCACTTCTCCCTCAGTCACCTTGCCTCACTCTCCTTTTCTCACTCCCTTAGTCCATCTCACTTACTCCCCTTCACTTATTCTTTCCCTTCACTTTTTTTTCATCCTTTTTTCTCTCCCTGTTTTCCTCTTTGTCACTCAATGTCACTGGCTGGCTCCTTCTCAGTTCTTTGCTCTTCCTGTCCATGTCTTTCACTCTGTCCTTCTCTCTCCTTTATCCTTAAACTCTTATCCTCTCTCTTTCTGTCACTCCTCTTCTATTCCTTATTCACTTTCCCTGTCTCTTAATTTTGTTCCTTCTGTTTTTCTCATCTTTTCTCTTCCTCATACTATTTCCCTAAGTATCACTGTTGTTCACTCACTATCATTCACTTTCTTCCTCTGCACTTCATCCTATCTATATTTTTCACCACTTCGCTTTCCCGCTCCTTTTTCCTCACTCCCCCCACTCTGCTTCTGTCACTCCCCTTCCATCACTCTCCTTCCTTTACTCCTCTTTCATCACACCCTCACTCCATCTCACTTACTCACCCTCATTTACTCCCTCACTCACTTTTTTAGATTCTTTTTTTTTCTCTCTGTCTTACTCACTGGAACTTCTTTACTGCCTCTTACTTTACAGATAACAAAGAATATGAACGGAGAAGTTGCATTGGAGGTGGACATTGGCGAAAAGTAGCTAGATATTTAGAGCACTCAATTAAGGAGATGCTCCTACAGATGAAGTGCTGAGAACAGCAACTGGAGGGTTCACTGCAAGGGTTTGGGTAAATGCCCTTGCATAATCGTTAGAATGTACATTTTTACATTCCTTACGTGCGTAATCAATGAGTGTACACTAAAAGTTTAGTGTTTCTTTTGGTGTGCTGTAGATAGGACACTATCACAGATTTTGCAGGTGAACTTTGGTGCATTTACTTTCTTGTTCCCCTCTGAAAAGGTGAAAAACTTCCAGATAAAGGACACCTTGGTGTTCTTACTATGTGGCTGCTCTTCAATAAACTCCACATCTAAGTCAGATGATAAAGTTTCTTTACTCCCCCATTCTCCTTCACTCCATTTCTCTCTCCGTCTCTTTTTCTGTCTCACTGAGTGTAACCACTTTACTCCAACTCAGTCACTCACTCTCCCTCTCTTTCTTTGTCACTCTATCTTTGTCTTTCTCTCTCCCTCACTCTTTCTCTTTTTCTGTTTCTGTTTCTTTCACTCCTACTTTATCCCTCATTCGTATTTCCTCTCTCTTAATCTCTTTCCTTCTCTTTCATTCTCCTTCCCTAGCCCTCATACCCCTTCCCTAACTGTCACTGCCCTTCATTTACTATCACTCCCCTTCCCTCACTACATTTCCTCCTACCTGTATCTCATCCCTGTTGTCTTTTCCGCTCTTTTTCTCTCACTCTCCCTCACTCTCCTTCACTTATTTAAATCCTCAGTCCCCTTCCCTCACTATGCTTTCCTAAGTCCCTCCATTCCCTCACTGAATTTCTGTGTTCCTCACTCCCCACTTCTTACTTTCACTTACCTCCCTTTTATCAAACTCATACCCCTTCCCTCACCATCACTCCACTTCTCTTTCCTTCATTCACCTTACCTTACTCAATTCAATTCAATTCAAAGATAGCTTTATTCGATTTTTGAAGATAAAAAACCATAAAAGCACATTTAAATACAATTTGTAAAAACATTTCCATACATTTAGTACGTTATACATAAAGTTAAAAAATTGTATAATTAATAAGAACCTATTATGAAGTCTTTCCAGAAAGTAGTATATAAAAAACAGTTAATAGGAAGTATTCAGTCCATCGACGCTCTACATTTTACTGCGTACTTCAGAAACTTAGCTACTGCTGCCACAGTGACTTCATCTTGTAACATATATAATTTAATCAAGGCTGGTCTGCATTGCCTAAGGCCCCATAATTTTAACAGCGGAACCAGATACCTCTTTCTTCCCCATTCGTAATATTTACAGAATAAAATGCAATGGATATTTGATTGGTTTGAGGTATCGTCGCATGGGAAGTTAATCAATTTGGCAGACCAATCATTTACAATGGGAAATGTTATCAGTCTGAAGAAGCAGTCTGTCCTCATCCTTGTTAATAGTAATCTCGTATAGGCGGAGTATAATGGTGATAGGTATAGTTAAATACCTGCTCCGCACAACAGGAGGTGATGATGGGAAATGGTTGGCTTGTTTCCCTCTAAATAAGAGCGCCTATCTTCCAACAAACCCAGGCAACATTGTTTGAGAGCCTTTTTCGTAATTAAAAAACATGAGGTAGGATTTTCAAACAGTTCAGAATGGCTATAGAGTTTAGAAATTTACTAACGTAAGAAAGCCACTGTATATTTCTTGTGGCGGCTAGACCCATACAGTCTCTAATAACATCCTTGCTAAAGTCTGTTTCACTAGAGGTCCATATCTTGTGCCAAAGCAATATTGGACTTATCTTAATTACGTCAGTGATATGGACCCGAGCAAGTTCGTTGTGGCAGATGGTAGTAGAGATAGATCTAGGTAGTGCTAATAAGTATCTCAAAAAAGCATTCTCACTAATTTGGATCTCTCGGCAGTCCGCCATGCCCCAGATTCCTGCGCCATAGGTCACAGTAGAAACGCATTTCGCTGCGTAAATATTGAGCAGGATCTGGACCGGCTTACCGCCCAATTTTATAGCAAATTTCTTCAAAGCGCCTATTTCGCGACAAAAGGCCAAATTGCGTGTGTTGATGGCTGTGTTCCATGATCCCCTACTATTAAAAACAATACCCAAATAGGTAAAGGTCTTTGTCAAGCTTATCTTTGATTGATTTAAAAAAGTATTGCAATCTACTTTGTGTTTTAACGTGGAACACATGGTAAAGGTTTTTCCCACATTTATCCTAAGTCCTCTGGAACCCATAAATGAGGAAAAACCAGTCAGTGCTTTCTGCAGACCTAGTTGTGTTCTTGACATTATGACAGCATCATCTGCATATAGTAATATTGGTACTGCCATGCCATTAATTTTAGGGTAATCTACTTCCAACTTGGCCAGGTAATCTGCCACTCCGTTTATGTATAAGTTAAAAAGAAACGGGGCAAGGATGCAGCCCTGGCGGACACCTTTTTTTATAGAAAATTTCTTAGTGCATTTTCCGTTTTTTCCGTATCGGACCATTGCCCCCGCCCCTCGATATAATTCCTTTATGAATTCAAGTATGTTTAAATCGATTCCTAGCTCTATGAGGGTGCTCCAAAGTACGCTGTGGTTGAGGCAATCGAATGCTGAGCTTAAGTCAACAAAAGTCATGCATAGATTGCTCTTTTTTACCACAGCGTATTTGGTTGTAATCAAGGCCAAGTTGAGACATTGCTCTATAGTGCCTAGCCCTGATACAAATCCATATTGGAATTTTGAAAGAACTCCCTTTTCTGTCGCCCAAGTTTGTAATTTATTCAACAGGACTCTACCTGCTACCTTTATCATTGAATCAAGTAGGGAGATTGGCCTGTAGCATTTTGGGTCGGTTCTATCTCCTTTTTTGAAAATGGGAATTACAATAGCTTCCTGCCATGTTGTTGGAAAACCTTCTAGGGTGTAGGAATTAATTTGTAAGAAGGGGGGCCCATAAAGACATATTGTCTTTAAATATGTCGATTGGGATTCCATCTGGCCCGGGAGCTTTAGAGTTTGCACTTTCCGATATGGCCTGTTCTATTTCTGGGAGTGAGAAGTATAACGGGAATATATCTGCCGGGGATCTCTGTAGGTCACCCTCGGTTAACATCCAGGGATCGACGTTATGTGGTTCAACCAGGTCATCTATTTTATATAAATCTGTGAAGTGGTTGATCCAGACATCCTCTGTTATAGCAATTTCTAGGAGGTCTGTCGTCCTCTCCCTAAAAAAGGTGCGTTCACTTCCCTCCAAAAGGCCGTATTATCCTTCAAGGTGCTAGCTTTTAGTAACGCCGCCCAGGCGGCATCTTTCAGTTCCCTTTTTCGTTTCTTAATTGACTGTTTATATACCAATCGAGCAGTTCTAATTTCTAGTAGATTTTTGGGTACTCTTTTTAATGTTTCTTTAAGGGTATTATGGGCTTTTAAACATTCAGAGTTAAACCAACCCACAGTCTTATCCCTGTCATCTTCTCTTTGCTTCCTTGTCAGGTTTTTCTTAATTGTGGCTGCTATCTTTCCAAAGGCCCCTTTTACTGCGCATGGGTTAAGAGGTTCTTCAAGGCATATCATGAATTGATCAGGATCCTCCATGATCAGATCTTTAAAAAAAAAATTTGTGTTTACCTTGGACCATTTTATAGAGTAACCATTTGTACGTGCCAGGGAGATCTTGTGACAATGTAAAGTTTCCGTCACATCCGATGTCTGACTGACCCTAGGGCCAGCATCAAATTTTGCGCTAATCGGATAGTGATCACTCATGGCGATCTCCTCATTTTTAAAAGCCATAGCAATTCGATGGTGGCTATTGGACATCAGCATGAAATCTATTAAAGAATATGTCCCCCTCCCATGAAAAGTGGGTTGGAAATTAACCATTGGCTCAGTGAGCTCATTAACAAAGCCTAGGTCCCAATCATGCATTAATTTATTCATTACATTTCCAAAGTGGGTATGTTCGAAGTGGGTACTAGGTTCGCCATTAGGGCTTCTTATGTCACAAACACTCGATCCACTGTAGGGGCATAGATGACAGTTGAAATCGCCCATCACTATGGCACATCTATCATCTTTATCCCTTCCCATTCCCCATTTCAGGGCATTTGATAGCTCATCCATGAATTCTGCTTGGTCATCCCTCGCGATGTTATTATACAAATTAATCAACAAGTAGCTATAGGCCCCCTTCCCGTTCACTATGAATGCCTGGATTGAGTGTCCAATTTTATTATTTTTATTTTTATTCTTATACTTATTCTGATCAGAATCCAGGCTCTCTACTGCCATGTTTGCCATATTTGAGGCATACATGCAGAGACCGCCTGAGCTCCTGCCTTTACTAGTCTGTATAGCCGGAGTAAAATTAGTGCTAAAGCCATCTAAGTTGGTAGGCTCCAGATCCCAACTTTCTTGAAGACATATTAAGTCGAAGTTATTTACAAAGTTCAAGACATTTGGGTCTGCGGCTTTTTTGGAAAGTCCCGCAATATTCCATGTTACAATGGACAGATTGTCCCTGGAGACTTTTCGAGTTGGCCTCGATTGACTTGGCCCCACTCTTAGCTGGATTAAGCTCCCATTTTTTCCTTCACTATCTGTTTGGGGTAAAAATATATTTCGATTGCCATCCGATAAGACTTCCTCGTCTCCACTGTTATTAGTTAGAATGTTAGTTATGTTATTCCTCCCAGATAAATTACTTATTGATAATGAGTGTGGGCTGGGGGTGCTAGGTCGATAGACAGATCAGTATTATATTTCCCTAGTTTATGTTTGGATGAATGACAAGTCCACTCGTTTGATTGAATACGGATTCCCCTTTGGGCTATAGACATCCTGGGGTTTATAGCATCTATCTCGGTAGGTCTTAAGCTTGGTGATGGTCAGTCTACCATTTCTAGACATGTAAATCGGTTGCTAGTGGGTATACCCCTCCAGCCCTCCATATAGGGTTGGTCTCTTCTTGGATTCCAGGACCAGGCCTCCCAGTCCCTTCTCCTATTCCGGGGGTCTACTTGGCTCCAGTTCCATTTAGAGCATTGGTTCCAATTATACGGGGGTTCTTGTTCATAAGCATATGTTGGAGGATAAAAGAAGGATAGACAATTTGCATCAATTCCTTCTTTTTTTGCCAGTGTTGGCCATGAGCAAATATATTTGACTGTACCTGGGTCATCAAAATTTATAATGATACAGTCCCCCTGTATTCTTTTCTTTGTTTCTCCTATCCAGGGTACCGTGCGCATCATAGAAATTCTACCAGTGCGATAAGAGGGGAGGGGTCTATTTGTCCTCAGCCATTGCTGAACTTTATTTTTTAAAGACCAAGTGGTTTCTCTCACATTTTCAGGGAGTTCTGGAACCCCTGTGAGGACCACAGTGAAGGGACTTGCCTCTGGAGGGAGATCGATGGTACGCCTAAACCTCCCTCCCTTTTTTTTGTCTCCCTCAGGTTGTGGTACTGGTGTCTTAGGTGGCATTGGCTTTTGTTTGTCTGCTTTAGTGGGTCCATTAGGGTTATCGGGTATTATCTGTGTGTTAGCCTGCACTACTTTTGATTTTTCTTGTACATTGGGCATGTTTGAAGATGTTTTAGTTTGTATTGTTGGCCCTGGATGTTTATATGCGGTAATGCCTTTGTTACCCCCCACATTAGTGACTCCTAAAGCTTTTGAATTGGTCGGGTTGTTTAGGTGGTTAGTCAGCTTGGCTATTTGTTTTTCAATGTTCATTAGAGTTTGCTCCATTGGTAGTAAATGAATCTTAATCATCTCCCTGATGCTGGCTAGCAGCTGTTTATTTGGTTCACTTAGATTACATACTCCCCCCCCCACCTGTGGCGTCTGCAGTAGGCGGTGTTGGAGAAAGGTTGACTATAGATGTATTTGTAGTATTTAAGTCATTTTGTTTAGGGGGGGAGTTTCGGTGTCTTTGATTTTTTGCAAAAGCTTTGGTGGGTTGTTGTTTGCAGTCTTTCTTCTTCCTATTATTATTTCTTTGTTTTGGAATGGCTCCCTCCCTCCTCCCCTTTTCCAGCTTTTTTGGGGATTCTACTTGGGTTGGGGGTATTATTTGAGTTGGGCTCATAACCAGGTCAGGAGTTTTCTCCAAATCTTCCCTTATCTCAGAGTCCATTGTAAGTTGGGATGCGGATAGGTCTACGTTATTAGGGATACTATGAATATCTGTGGGGATTTCTAACAAGAGTGGTCCAATTATTCCTGACTGCACTGGAGTTCTGGCTGACGCCAAAAGGCCCATTGAAGACCTTCGTGCTATAGCTAGGTCTTGAGATACCCTCCTTTCCAACAAAATGATGCCCTGATCTATTGCCTCATTTGCCCTCGTGATGAACTGATCAATCGGGCCTGTAATCTGGCCTACAGCCTGAGCCGTTTTGCTCCTACTTCCCCTTGTACTCATGATTAGTGGTAGGAATCAGCGGGTGTAATATAAAACACAGGGATAATAGAAGGTGATAATAACGTATGCCTAATAAATAATGAAAGCCCTCTTGCTAACTATAAGTCGGAGACATAGGTTTGGCAATTGAGCATATACAAATGATACAGGGTGCAAAGTCTCGATAGTGGAATGTTAATAAGTTGGCCCAGTCCAGTCTTACCCGGTCTTTAACGGGCTTGAACGGGCCCGCCTTTGGCCCGGGCTTCGCCCGGCGTCCCGCGAGACGGGGGTGACGTTGTTTTTATGCGCCTCCTGGCGCGAAAAGCTTTCCCTGGGTGCCGCTAGGGATGCTGGGGCTTGTTGTTCTTGTGCCCCACCCACACTCCACTCGGCGGCCCTACTCCGCGATGTTACCAGGAGTTAGGCGGCGGGAGGCGGGCAGGCAGGCAGGGACCCCAGACGCAGTTCTTCCTTGAAGTTGGGACAATGACTGTCAGGCAAGACGCAGAGAGCTTGGTGCTAGGTAGATTCCCCCGCTCGACCGGGGTGACGTTGTTTTTATGCGCCTCCTGGCGCGAAAAGCTTTCCCTGGGTGCCGCTAGGGCTTGTAGTTCTTGTGCCCCACCCACACTCCACTCGGCGGCCCTACTCCGCGATGTTACCAGGAGTTAGGCGGCGAGAGGCGGGCAGGCAGGCAGGGACCCCAGACGCAGTTCTTCCTTGAAGTTGGGACAATGACTGTCAGGCAAGACGCAGAGAGCTTGGTGCTAGGTAGATTCCCCCACTCGACCGGGATGACGTTGTTTTTATGCACCTCCTGGCGCGAAAAACTTTCCCTGGGTGCCGCTAGGTCTGCTGGGGCTTGTGGTTCTTGTGCCCCACCCACACTCTACATTTGGCGGCCATACTCCGCGATGTTACCAGGAGTTAGGCGGCGGGAGGCGGGCAGGCAGGCAGGGACCCCAGACGCAGTTCTTCCTTGAAGTTGGGACAATGACTGTCAGGCAAGACGCAGAGAGCTTGGTGCTAGGTAGATTCCCCTTACCTTACTCTATTTCCCCCTCTCCGTCCCTTACTCCCCTTCCCTGTCTTTGCCCCTGCTCCATTTCTCTCAGTCCCCCTCCCAAATTCTACTTTCCTTATTGCCCTTCCCTTACTTTTTCACTCCCCTTAACTCACTCCCCTACTCTTAGTCCACCTTCTTTCAGTCACTCTTTGACTCCCCTTTCCTCATTCACCATACTCCCCTTTCCTCACTCATTCCTTCAGTCCCTTCCACCCCTTCCCTGTCTCTGCCCCTGCTCCATTTCTCTCACTCCCACTCCCTCATTCTCCTTTCCTTACTGCCCTTCCCTTACTTTTTCACTCCCCTTAACTCACTCCCCTACTCTTAGTCCACCTTCTTGTAGTCACTCTTTGACTCCCCGTTCCTCACTCACCATACTCCCCTTTCCTCACTCATTCCATCAGTCCCTTCCTCCTCTTCCCTATCTCTTCCCCAGCTCCAGTTCTCTCACTCCTCCTCCCTCATTCTCCTTTCCTTACTGCCCTTCCCTTACTGTTTTTCTTCACTTACCTCTCTCCCCTACCTTTAGTCCCCTTCTTTCAGTCACTCTTTGACTCCCCTTTCTTCACTCACCAGACTCGCCTTTCCTACTCATTCCCTCAGTCTCTTCCTCCCCTTCCCTGTCTTTGCCCCTGCTCCACTTCTCTCACTCCCCCTCCCTCATTCTCCTTCCTTTACTGCCCTTCCCGTAGTTTTTCACTCCCCTTAACTCACTCCCCTACCCTTAGTTCCCTTCTTTCAGTCACTCTTCGACTCCCCATTTGTCACTCACCATACTCCCCTTTTCTCACTCTTTCCCTCAGTCCCTTCCTCCCCTTCACTCAGTCATTTCAATCATTCATTTATGCACTACACTTTCATTCCAAAAAATGAACGACACAGTGTGTTAGGAATACAACTCTTTTTGGAGAAGTGAATGAGTTCTGAAAATAACTTTTTTTTTCTTTTGTTGTTTTATATTTTTTTTGTTTTTTTGAAGAAGATTCAGGAACTGCAACATGGAAACTGTTCAACAAAAACAAAATAAATGAAAAATAAAAAAAAATTAACTCCTTTCAGAGCATTTATGGTTCTGAATGCTGCATTCAATTAGATTCAGGCTCTGTTCTCCATATACAATAAGATCAAAGCATTTGTTGCACCGCATATGCACATGTGCCAAATATGGCCTAAGGTCCATTTCTGCTGTTGCTGGTGATGGAGGTGGAGCTGTAGATGTGCTGGCCACAGCTGGTGGAATCCTCTGGGCCAGAGCTCTTGTGGCTGCTTGGGCATATTGCACAGGGTGCACATTTTTTACATGTCTGATCATGGTATGAATGGAAAAGGAGTATTTTTGAGAGGGTTTCCCCTTGAAAAAACACTACCACAAAGGGTACACGTTACTTTAGGGGCATTTACCTTTTTCAGTCCCTCTGGGAAAGTAAAAAAATTCCAAATAAAAGAAGATTTCCCCTTCTTGGCTCGCTGGCGATATTTTAGGTGGGAGTCAGAAGAAGAAGATGTTGTTTCCTGTCTTTCTGCCATCCTGTTAATTTTTCTGCTTGCAGCTCCAAAAAGGGTCCTTCTTCCAGGAGAATAAAGCAAATAGTGAGGGAAGTGGGTGGGGTTTTTTAAGATTCCAGATTAGTAACTAGAATTAACCAATAAAAAGTGTTGTTTTTAAATCACATGATTTGACGTGCGCGCATGGGGCACGCACGGCGCGCGTACGGTGCTCGAAAATGACGTATTACTCTATTATTATAAACGTTTCAAAACACACAAAGGAGGCAAGGAACAGACTCCCTGACCCCCTAGGTTTTCACAGGGGGGTCCCTTAAAGACCCCGACGGCCCAAAAAAGCATTTATTTTTTAAAATCGCGAGTTGCGCGCACGGTGCTCACACCCTTCAGCCTCCATTTTGTGTTTTTTCAAACTGAGTGAAGGGGTGCACGCACGTTGCGCGCACGCCCAAAAACATTTTTTAAAAAACTAGTTTGAGTGTTTTGATGTTGTATTTATATTCATGATAAAAAAACATAGATTTTCACGCATATTTTATTTAGGAATTAGCATTTAAAAAACCTTGCAAATTCACTAAAAAAAACATAGGTTTCACACACATTATAGTTAGGAATTAGCATTTAAAAAACCTTGCAAATTCACTGAAAAAACCATAGGTTTCATATCAGTTATAGTTAGCCGGACAATTTAGTCATACAAAACCATTGAAATTCCCACGTTATAGTTAGTTATACTCACTATAACTGGCGCGCCGCAGTGCACTGCTAATGACGTCACATATTACATCACTCATGACATAGTCAGTGACATCACTCATGACATCACTGATGACATCTCAAATGACATTACTGATGACAATTCTCAGAATCGGCCCATTTGCGAACGGGAAAAGGCCTTTTGGGATCTATCATCCCAAAAGGGCATCACAATTTAGAGAATCGCTAAATTTGCGATTGTCTATTTTGCGATTGGATTTTAGGAATCGCAAATTGCGATACCTTAAATGCAATGTAGGAAGCACAGAAAAAGTGAAATTTGGCCTTAAGGATTCGCAAATTACCACCAACTTCAAGTTGGTGGTAATCTGCGATTTCTTTGAAAAATTCACTTTTTGCATTTTTCAAAGTGCCATGTGGCGCACAGACATGCCCTTAGTGCATGTATGTGCGCCACATGTGCACACATACATATTTCACGGGTGCAACAGGGTGTCCTTTTGACATCGTGGCAACCTCAAAATTGCATTCTCAATTTGCGATTCTCTAATTGCAAATCGCAAATTGAGAATGTCTTCCCATTAATTCCTAAGGGCCTCCTAGTCCATAGGAATGAATGGGAAGGAATTCCTTATTTGCGAATCTCAATTTGCGATTCGCAAATAAGGAGTATGTAGGATTCGCAACATTTTTAGCAAATCCTACATACATTGCATTTTGCGATTCTCTAATTGCAATTTCCTAAAAATCGCAATTTGAGAATCGCAAAAATCGTTTTTGATACATATGGCCCACTGTGTGGTAAAGGATGATTGGTAAAGATATGCATTGTAAAGACGTGCATTTTACTGTCACACAACCATTTTGCATAAGTCTAAAAAAGACTTCCAGGTAAATGTAATTTTATTTGCAACACTTGGTGCAATCCATATTAGATCATAGGAAAACGTTGATGTTTTGACCCCAAAGGTTTGCACTGTCAGCAATTCAAAAGAACAGTGTCAAAATCCCAGTCTAAATCATGTCAAGAGTACATGGAAAGGTTTGGTAGATAAGTTAATGACAGTCAAGGACAAAGATAAGCAAGAATTTTACAATTTCAATAACAACACATTAACGGAAAAATAGAAAAATACTGGAGTAGCAATATCAGCATTGTTACATGAACAACCCGAGTATCTTAGGTAATCAAAATGACATAACAATGCAAGGAATCTATAGTCCACACCCAGACGGCTGCTGATGGATGGCCTGAAAGAGAGCTCAAAGGCCACTCCATTCTAAGGCATGCAAAGCAAATGAGTAGAATACAAGGAGAAAAAGAAAAAAAGATTATTATATTGTTAATAATTGAAGCAGTGACTCAAAAAGCCATCTTCCATTCAGTGTCAAAAGAGTCTGTTGCATTAGAGTGAAGACATCAGTACCTATACGTTGCTAGTATCTGCATAGTTTTGTCATTAATATTTAGACCAGTAAGCAATGAATCCAGATGATCTATCCATCCACATTCCAAGGTCAGGAGAGTCCGTTGCATAATGGCCGCTTGTGTGTTCGTAGTCAATTGTTCAATCACTTACCACTTAATATATCAGTGTGTCCTTTCAGATGATAATGCTCAATCAAAGGAGCTTTACTGATGCACAATCTTGCAGTGAATGTGTTGTGACCTCATTCCTATATACATCTCGTCACATGGGCACCAAATGTGATTAACCACATTTTGAGAACTGCAATTGGTATGGCACGTAAGAGTAAAATGCACACTAGAGTGCGTAAAAACCATGGCATTAAAGGTGTCATCACACACTTAAAGTTCCACATTTATAATGTCCCACCAAAAAGGCCAAACCATAAGCCTGAGCTATTTTGCTTTGTGGAGCTGAGGTGGTATTTTCTGGATTTTTACCTCTAAATAAATAGTGGCATCTGATAGCCTTCCCTTTTTTGAAGAAGAGAAAAGTGAGCTCTAGGCTCTCTTCTAAAGATTGCAATGCCTTTTGATACAAAACGCAAGTGAGATTGACTTTATCACCAAGAGAATTTGCTCAATCCAAGTAAAAGCTCATCCTCTTCACGCATAATTACTTGAGTTACTTCATTTACTCCTTCACGTAACAACCCCAAGAAAATTGTTCTTTCAAACTTGCAAATTTTGCAGTTTTGTTATAGATTGTGTATGTGTCTTGGACCATGACATGTATTTCTGTTGTCTCTACTAGCAGAATTCTAGAAGTAAGCCCCTCTGGTTTGTACAAATGATTCTTTCTACACAGTTTTGGTGCCCAGTGTATTCCTTCTCTGAGTCCGATTCCGATGGGGTTTGGATCGGCTCAGGCCATCAGTCAGAGCCGTTCTGACCGCATTGGAATTGTCCATTTGGATTCCTTTCCGACTGACCCATTTTGATAGGGTTGGTCAGAAGGGAATGCGTATCGGTTTTCCAAAAGGCCTCCAAACGGGCTCGGGGAGCTCCACCACCATTTGGAAAGCCTGCAGTAATCCCTCGGCTGGCTCTATCCGGCCAAAGGATTACGATGGCAGCTTCCCACTGCCTTGTTGTGCCGGCCTTTCCAACACAGAAAGGCTTGGCAATCTGTCTTTGGGGGCCCCCAGCATGGCCCCCATGGGTGAATAGCTGTCGAATGGCAGCCTAGAGGGCACCTGTGGGGCCCACCTGTTGATCCTTGCACCTAGAGGCAGAGACATTGAGGTGCCTACCACAGAGTGCAGGGATGAACTTCACCGCTGCATCTTGCAATGAGAGCATGCATTCCATTCAGAATGCATGCTCCCATTGTAAAGTATAGGATTGTGACCAAACAGGGTTCAGTCGCATCCAACTTGCAGCGCTAGAACCGACGACAGGAGGTCGTTCGGTTCCGGTTCCAAACCGATGTCGAGACGACTCCGGTCCCTACTACATCGGAATCGCCCCTTTGTGTATCTCTCTTTTATATTGCTTATTCCTACGTGTTGTTTGACAACTGTCCTGATGCTGGCCTGGTCAACTAAACCATTGGAGTCGAAAGTCAACTTTTTCCTTTTGGCTAATATGGACTGCACCGATCGTTGACACTAATATTCAATTTACTTGGAAGATTATTTTTTAGACTTATACAAAATTACTGTATGTTAAAGGATTCAATACAGCCCATTATGTTTTCTGATTCATGTTTCTTTTATAATGTTATTGCATTACACCTTATTCTCACCAATTCTGTATTGTGCCATCATTTCACATGCACTGCGTCGCTATATAATACTGTTATTGTGATTTATAAATTAGTATAAATTTACTTTACAATCTGTTCTTACATATCCTCCCTTTTCTCTGCATTATTTAAAGTTGGCCTTATCTATTTGTTTTGTTTTCCTCATTGCCGGGGTGAACCATTTTTATTGATACAGTACCATTGAAAGTCCAATGGTGCACCAATACAGAATTAAATTAGGAAAATTATGTTTACTGTAAATCAGAAGCACTTGACTAAGATAGACTTTCATAATGCGATGCAAATGTTGATGTGTTATCACTGTTATAGCTATGTAACAAAGTGTAACAAAGTGAGTCCTATATAAAGAAAAGTGGCAATGTCAACCCAAGCACAAGTATGGCTTGGAAGATGAATTGTTCAGTTGTTGAACCACCAGCATTGCTGGGTCATGGGAAACAACATCTGCTTCATTCTTACTGTGTGGATTTTGGGAAAACTTTCCAGCTTGTAATAGGCATTTTCTACACCATATTGAAGACACATCTGTAAAAAGAAATCTCATACGCCCATGGTGTCCATTGACATTTTTCTTATGTTTTAAATTCTCACTTGTACAATTGCCTGCGGCTCACAGAAAACTCAGAGCATATATGTTTAACTAAAATAGCTCATCTTTCCCCTCCAGTGATTAGTCTGTGAACATAAGAGTGGCCTGACACTTGTGATGACACTAGGATGACATTGAAAGTTGTGAATTAAAAATACCCTGTCCTTTGTAAATTTACTGTCAAAGCACTGTGTCATCCCATCTAGTTATATGCTCTCTTGTGACATAGACTTGTGCAATATGCATCTTTTTCTCTACACAGTCTACATTGTCTCATTTAGTGTTGCAAACACAACTCACGGACAAAAGGCTTTTTATACTGTCCCAAGCTAAGCCTCTTCTAAAATGACATTCCTAATATGGTCCTTATTCATCATCATCATAAAAACTTGTTTTCAATCACCTAGATCTTAAAAAGTACTACTCACAAAATCACACAAATAAACATGTTAAAAAAGCAATTGAAGATTTCAAAAACACAAAATCAAAGCACTGGGGTGCCCTCTGAAAAGACAAATTGGATCCCAGCAGCAACATATTACAACCCGAAAGGGTAAAACCTAGGACCTGCCTAGTGTCCTGGCTAATCTTTGGGAGCATCTCAATCAAATGAAATTGACCCAGTGGATCCTCAGTGATTCCTAAGACGACATACATATAATTATACATACATAAAAAGCCATTTCATAAAACTATCTCATATTACAGGAAGAGCCATCTATTATAAGTGCATACTACACAGTATATTATCCCTGTTCATGAAGTGCACTTTCAGCGCCAAATCCAAAGGGCCATCAACACGTTTGCCCTGCAAAACACCACAGTTCTCCTTGTAATTGTGCTAAGGATTCAGAATGCTTCAAAGTGGTGTTGGCTGCCAATGTTCGTGCATAAGGAGACAATCCACTTTGACCTTACATTTTTGTAGTAGGGGCAAATAAATAGTAAATGTACCAAGGATTCTGGCCCTCCCTGACATACAGTACACTGATCATCCAGTGCAACATTAAATTGCCATTTGCTGCAAAACAGTTTAGGGGGGAGTGCCCTGTATCTGAATTGCCCCAAAAATATTTGCACCATAGCTGGAACAATTTCGTCAAGGGTTGGTTCATATTACAGACAGGGTTTAAAATCTATAAAAGCTAACGTAAGCAACGCCTTTGCTTTGGTCACATTTTCTTCTAATGTGGATTACAAATAGATTTCTTTAACCCTTCCTCTGGATAGCAGGCACAACTTCTCTGGTGCAGTCCGGTAATTGTAACATTTAACTCCAGTCCCGCTCACCACAAAAGGAATTAAAATAGTTCAATAGCTGTAGCCCTTGGGCAGACTTGGATAACAATAAGGTATCGTCGGCGAAGAGAAGGGCTTGGCCCTTCATCCCCGACTTTCGGTGGATCACAGCCATCTCTGTCAAGATTTACCACCACCCCATTAATGTATAATGTGAATAGGGTGGGGGCTAGGAAGCACCCCTGTTTAATTAACTCCAAGCTTTATCTTGATAGGTAACATAAGTTGCATCTCCTCACCCCACCTAACCTGCACAATGTTATCCACATGTAGTCTAACCAGAATACAAACACAACCACTTGAAGAGGGCCAAAGGCAGTTTTAAAGACCAAGACTCTGACATAATCCCCACATACATTCAACTACACAAGATTGTCAGAGGGTCTAAGCAAAGAAGGGATGTAAACAAAATGTGTAAACCACAAGACACACCAGATCTTGCCACGTGTCCCAAACACCTCGGGTCAACCCACCATGAGACCTATGAGATGGTCAGGCAAGGATGCCCATCAGTCACCACACGGAACCACCCTTCATCATGTGGGATTCACTTGCGACCTTCTCAGAGAGAGGCAAATGTCTTCGCAGTAGAAGGCCTAGATGGAAAAAGCCCTCGCCTGGCAGACAGGCCTCTCTAAGGTCCCGTTACTCTTTTGAGTGAAGTTTATTTGAAACAATAGGGTGACTGATGTTGCAGTGCAATAAAGTGTGTGAGTAAAATAAGAAAAAAAAGTGTCATAAAATTGGATGAGCGACTACTGAAGGTAACAATTTATTCTGTTGCTACCCGCCCTTCCAATATTAAAATGTAGTCAATGACAGTTTAAACATATAGCTGCCCAGATGTACTAATAGGTCGACATGTTTCAGCAAATAACGACAAGTTCTGTTTCTTGCTTTCTTCAGGCAGGACCTCAACGACTGATAGCTACTGCAAAGTGAATAAACAATAATCAGTGAAAAATAAACTGAAAAAGTGTGTAGGGGAACGAATACAGAGATCACCTGAATCCACTAGGTGTCCATATCGTCCAGTTGTCTCTCAAGTCGTATCTGTGTAATTCAGAGACAGAGAAACGTGGTTTAATCAAATGGGCGCCTTGTTGTCGACACCAGGTCTACATCAACCCACAACACTGATACAAGGTTTATACATAAACGCAAAATATATTGTGCCAGGATTTTGTGCAAGATTACGCCACTGCTGCGTGTTGGTGAAATGTCATAGGATCAAACATACCAATTCCATAGACAAACAAAGCATCTTACCGGACTTGTAAGAGATGCTGACCTCACCCCACCTGGCCTTGGCTCAGGAAGAAAAGGGGAAGCACCGCTCTGGAAAGGAAGGGCAAGCAACCAAAAGTTATGAAAGACGAGCCCATCCTTATTGCTCCGACCATACAAAACCAAGCGCTGACTGGAGACCCCGAACCGTTAAACTACTTGAAGTGACAATATCGTAGATGTTATCCCGTAAATAGAGCACTGCAGGGGCTCAAAACTGACTGACATACTCATAACTCTACGAGATATCTCACTCCTTCGAAATAAAAACTTAGAGATAGAAAGTGCCGCAAGTGCACAGCTTGTTACAGAGATTAAGCGAGCGTGAGGACCTGCAGCCGCTGGCTTACCTAACCGTCGGTACTTCGAAACGGGCATCTGAACCTTCTGGGGAGGTGCCGCCATAGTCCCGAAGTCCGGTATTTGTAAACACCCGTGATTGGTTGGAATACAACCATGTGACTCCCTCGATGTGGAAAAAGTAAGGAGAAAGCTGATTGGATCTTTCTTGACAGACTATCCAGAGAGAGAGAATTCACAGGAAAAGCGTTGCCTAGGAAACCATGAAGCAAGTCTCCGTGACCTCAACGACGATCTTTTCAAAAAAAGGGTCCCTGTAGCTTTATTGACAGAGACAATGCCGCAATGTAACACAACTTGTGCTGTGGTATTAAAGATAACTACAGCTAGGAATTATGTTTGCGCACACAAAACACCAAGTATCAGTAAGTAAAGAAACCTTTAGTATGTGCCACTAAAAAAATCTAAAACAATAATGACATGACAGATGGCAACATGTCATACCTGGACGATCATATATCCAGATAAGTAATAAGTCTGCCTGAATCAGGCTATCATGATCGCCACTATTGTTTGTAAAGACATAAATGGGCATGTCGTAATTTGGCAGCACCTGAGTTAGCATTTAGCTCAGCTACACGAACTTTCACCGTTAACTTGACCAAACGAGTGGGGGCCATTTTGTATTTCCTGGCTTCCATTTTGTATGAACAGGCGGCCTCGTGGTCAGCATGCCCTTTTGTCCTTCCTCTGTACCAATGACCATTTACTTTGCCCAGCAACAGGCTATTTTTAGCACTGGTCAAGCTCTCGCATGCGTACTCGAACATTCGGATTAATGAGTGGTCACTTCTCAGGAATGTTCTCTACAACTGACCAGTGGTACTAAACTCCTCCCACATGTTGGCTGTGTTCCAAAAATGCCCTTATATGTATCTAAACTGTGAAAAGAGTATACCGCCTACCTTTTTATTACTGTTAAACTTGTATAAAAGAGGTCGCGCACCGATGTTCGGTGTGATACTTCTTGCATTGCCGAAGGGTGCTGTAGGAATGTACCACCACCCCATGGGGTCTTAATAAACTTGTCTTTTGCATTTTCCAGTTTCCGTGCCAACTTCTATTCTATGGTGTTTGAGAGTTTTTGCAGAGTATGTAGACCTGACGAAACCCAATACCACAAATTGGCGACCACGAAGGGACTCATCGGCGACTCGGATGCCCGAAGGAGTGGTCGCGACGAAGGATTGGAAACTCGCCATGGACGCGTACACTGCCACTGAGTGACCCGAGTCTTGGCACCCATGGTGTTTCTTCCTTTCCTTCTGTCTCGACCTTCCAGGTGGCGCCGGTCTTCGACTGAGATCCTGATCGGTTGGGTTGTCGTGCAGTGCCCGTTTGGCTGATTCGATTAAGGTACTTGGCAGTTGGAATCTGGACGTTTGAGAATATTTGGTAAGCTGGTGATTGGTAAGGTGGTCTACTGACACTTACTGTGACTTTTTCATTTGTTTGAGTTGGCTAACATTTGGATCTATGATTTGAATTATATGTGGAGTGCACCTCACATACTTCAATCAATGGAGGTGGGGAGAAGGAAATCTCTGATCCATCCATTTTCCTTACGTTCAATTCTTTTAATCAAATATGGGGTGGATCACTTGTCCTGCTAACCTGGATACCTCAGGTATTCTATCCGTCCCTTGATAAAAGAACCCTCATGCACTCGAGTTTTTGGCGTAAGTAGCGGTATATCTTGGTTCTCCGCTAAAATGCTCGAGTGTCTGCATAATCACGGGGTTGCTTTGTATGCAGCCTCCACCAGGAGGTAGTCATCCAAGGTTATGTGCAGTAGTGTCCAGTGATAAGTGGAAGTGGTGCAATTTAAAATAACTCAAACTTCCAGAAACCTATTTTATTATTCCAGAGTTGGGTTAAGTTCTTGAAAATATTTCTGGTATGCGTTATGAGAATTTTAGGGTTCCCAACGCTACCTATTCTCGTGATTTAAAAGGTCGACATGTTTCAGCCCTTTTTGTCAGGATGATCAGTGGGCTTTCTTCAGGACCGAGTTGTGAAGGTGAGAAGGTGATGTATTAATCCCTTCTTTTTGAGTCTATCTTTATGCCTAAAAAAATAAATGTGTCACCTTGGGTGAGGGTGAAAGGGAACTAGTTTACATATTAATACTTAATACATTCATCTAATCAATTGGGCCATATCGCATCACACACTCATCCTTCTTCGAGTAACCACATACCCAAACTCTTTTTAGATTAGTTTATATCGCAGGCCTCACATGGACAGGCATGTAGAGATATTTCTCTGACTTTGTATTTGTTTGAACGGCACACCATGTGTGAAACATATTAAGTGCCATTTTTGTAATATCGTGTTTCCGTGATATTTTGACATGCCTGTTCTAAGCACACTTCGAGGAATGTGCTGTTTTGGAAATGGTACCAGTTATCGATTAAATGAATCTCAGCCGGCTCCCCCAGAGGGGACACCTAATCGTGAAATGTACATACAATTTGGCCTTCCTCCTATTATGTATAGTACTTTGTGGCATAAATATGCAACAACTGATCGTGAATTGCAATGGCCACTACATGGGTCGTTTGATCTGCGAAAGGTTCAATATGTGGAGCAGTGTTTGTTTCAGCGCAGGTCTAAACAGGATATGTTTGATTGTGTGCGTATGTGGGAGAAAGCGGTGCGTGAACGAATGAAGCGTGAACAAGCCTTGGCGGATAAAGAGCAGCGAAAGGCTGCTCGTGTTAAAGCTTTACAGTTGCAGGAAAAAGAATTACAGGAACAGAAAGAGAGGGAGATTCGAGAACGTAATTTGCAAGTTAATGGTCAGTTTCCTATTTGACGTCCTCTTTATCCTGTCCTTACTAATGAGTCAGATGATTTTTCATTACTAGATCGTTGCCCGCCTCCGTATGTTCCGCCTACGGCCCCGGGTGAGGACTCGGACGAGGATGATCAGGGAAATCAGCGTACCAGGTTAACTGCTGATCGAGCTACGGGATTGCGCGCGTTTTCTCGTAAACTTAATGTAAATTCTATAACTGTTTCGGAGATTGATGACCTTATGAGTAAATGGACCGATTGAGAACGATTGTATTTTCTAGATCATTTTGGAGATGAAGTGGTCGAACGATTTAGATGGTATTCACCTGAATTGGAACCTAAAGATATATCAGTTGGTCGTGAGAATTTTCGTAAAGGTATTTTTGTTCTTACAGATGCGGATGAGTTTTTCCAGCGTTTGGTTAAGCTACGGGATGAGGCGACACGGCTACGAGCGGCGAAAAAGGCATCGGATTCGTCTGCGCCTGGATCAACGGAAGTATCCAAAGAGTGCCCTATCTCTGAAACAGATAAGAGCGCTGCAGTTAATATTATGCCTATGCGAGAGGCTGCGCCTTTGTATGTCCCTCCTAAAGGGGAAGGCACGGATGAGGATAAGAGGTCCAAAGATGCGAAGGGTTATTTTGTGTATAATTGGGTTTATACGCCATGGAATAGAACAGACGTTATGGCGCTCAAGAATGCTTTGCCTGACCCCCGTAATAATCCAGCAGCTTTCTATGAAAGCGTGGAAGGTGCTATTTCTTCATGTGTTATGACATTAGTTGATATTGATCTTTTCTTTGGATTGATATTGCCTCCTGATATGTGGAGGGCGATTCGTAAGTTTGATGATCGAACGATTCTAGGTGCAGATTGGAAGGAATTAGCCCAAGCTGATTTAGATAGAGAACCTGCATGTAAGCCATGCCAATTGATTTTAGATCTCCCGACGGCTATTTTGACTAAATTAAAAACGCTTGTTCCTCCTAAGAAAATTGATTGGACGATGTTGGCTTCTTGCAAACAGAAGCCGGATGAATCGGTCTCTGATTTCTTTTCACGTTTCGAGGAAGCATTCCATGATTACAGTGGGCAATCATTAACAGAGGATACGGGCAAGCATTTGTTTGTTGATAAGTACGTGGCTAATCTCCTACCGTAGATTGCGAAACGTTTAAAAACTAGTGAAAGTTCATGGACCACGGCGACCCCCGCTTCTTTATTAACTATGGCTCAGTATTATGAACGACAGGAATTGGAGGCTAAAGAAAGTAGTGAGAAGAAAGCGAAGGATTAAAAGACGAAGGTGATGTTGGCTCGGGTTTATGCTACGCAGTCAAGAGGGAACGACAGGGGTAGACGAGGATCGTATGGTACGTTTTCTACTCGTACTGATATTTCTGAGGATCAGTGTGCATACTGTAAACAGCTTGGACATTGGGCTTCAGATTGTCCGGTGCTTCGAGAACAGCGTAATCAGCGTGGTCGAGGAAGTGGAAGGTCACGGAATAGTTATTCAGGACTGAGAGGTGGAGCGAATGATCGTGGTAGGTTTGAAGCAAGGGGTCGTGGTTAGACTGATCATAATATTTTTGATCGACGGAATCAGTATCAGCTGAAGGAGAGTTTACTGAGTCTCAGGATAATAATTATGTATAGGATTGCGTAGGATGGGGTGTGGAATCGGTTGAAGTACCAGTCGATCAAAGGGGTCCATATATATCAGCACATGTTTTGGGTTCTACTAATCAGTTTCTGGTCGATACAGGAGCTACTCGTAGCGCTCTGTCCAAACACTTGGTTCCAAGGGCTCCCCTGTCTGGCGAAACGATTACATCAATAGGGTTCGATGGAACACCTTCTCTTAGCCCATTGTCTCAACCCCTTACATTTCACATTGACAAATTTACTGCCCCATGCCCGTTTTTGTTATCTCCAAACACACCAGATAATATTGTGGGACTTGATATGCTAAAACATTTTCGAGCAACCATACGCTGTGCCCCTGAAGGGGTACGGGTTATTTTGAATGAAAACTACCCAGAGGTTGAGAGATCATGCCTCATGCAGGAGGCCGATGCGTTAGCTTCTCTTCCAAGCACTTTATGGGCCGCCTCTGATACCAATGTGGGTCAAATGGTTATACCTCCCGTACGTATTACTGTAAAGGAGGGAGTGTCTTTGCCTCGAGTACCACAGTACAAGATCTCCAAAGAAGGCGAAATGGCCTTGACACATATTGTACATGACTTGATTATGGCAGGGGTGGTGGAGGAAGTTCCCTATAATGTTTGTAACAGTCTGATCCTCACTCAGGGCATGGAATGGTATCCCATGAGGATACAACTCCAATCATTCCAACTTGCCTTGTGTCTCGGGGTCTTAGGTAACTGGGTTCCCAAACTGTGAACCAGGTAATTCTGGGCCCCACATGCAGAGCTGTGAGGGTTAGGGTCTGTTGCTGTTATTGGCCCCTCCTACCATGCTCCTGCATGCAGAGAGGGTAGCTGTAAAAGCTCCCATAAACTTTGCCCACTCCTACTGTGCCTCCCCATCTACATGCACCAGGGGCCTCTGCAGAGACCCCACGCTCATTCATCCTAATGCAAGCAGTGACTAAGGGCCAGATGTCTGACCGTTATTTGCGGTCACAAAGGGGATTTGGTCCCTTTGCGACCGCAAAAAAGGTCAGCCCAATGTATTAACCCGATTTTGCAAGTCGCTAACCTATTAGTGACTCACAAAATAGGG
This sequence comes from Lissotriton helveticus, assembly GCF_964261635.1. Taxonomy (NCBI): domain Eukaryota; kingdom Metazoa; phylum Chordata; class Amphibia; order Caudata; family Salamandridae; genus Lissotriton; species Lissotriton helveticus. The sequence continues at coordinate 708,991,156 of NC_136065.1, forward strand.
TTAGCAACTCGCTATGAGGAAGGGGCGTATGATTGTTTTGCAACCACAATTGTGGTTGCAAAATACTTGCACTTTACCACCCTTCTCAGAAGGCTGGTAAGACACTCGCAAACAACCCCTTTCCCTTTGTGAAAGGATGCACAAATATTTGTCCCAGGGACCATTGCCTGCCCATAAAAAATTAAATGGAAAAAAAATTTGCTTTATTGACAAAGCAGTCCCAAACATGATGGTGACCCCAGCAGGCCACCATCCCTGTGAGTGCCAGCCATTTCCAATGGGGTCGCAAATTGTGACAGCCTCATTAATATTCATGAGGCATGCAATTTACAAACCCATTGAGAATCGCAAATAGTGTCTGAGACGCTGTTGTACATTGAATTTTGCGACTCGCAAATTGCAACTCGCAATTTGTCGCAATTTGTGAGTCGCAAGAACAATGGATGTACATTTGGCCCTAAATGAATACAGAGGTTTTTTTTTTTTGTTTTTTTTTTACTTTTGTAATTATTTTCAAGAGAAAAAGTAAACATCTCCAATATTCGAATACAGAGTTGTATCACACATGTATACTGTAGGTTCAATTATTCAATCGATACATATGATATGTCTTTTACATGGTTTTCTCAGGAAGATTCAGTTTACAGTTTAAATATAATAACTACCCTGTTGATACCCCAACTAAACCCCCCTCCCCACCCTTTAACGGTTTCTACTAGATCGATATTGAATGTCTGTCAAAGTCCTTTATTAGTTGTCCCCTCTTCCTGAAGTCTGACTTACACTGTTAGTGCATTTACAATGTTTGTGGTCCTGTGATACATCTTCATGATTCGGTGCAAGCTCTTCTATTTCTTGCACCATTATCCCCCATGCCAACTACACCTCCAGGAGTTTGTCATCTGCCCTAGTTTTTCTCATATGTATCTCCTCAGCCAAAGCCCATTCTTTCGAATCAGCCCTCCATTTATCCACTTGGGGTTCCTGTGGGGCCAACCAGTGTATTGTGATTCTCCTTTTAGCTATTTTGGGCCCCAAAACTAAAAATCGCCTGCTCATTTTACGCTTGGGATTCTTGGGGATCAGACCAAGGAGGCACATCTACATCTCTAAGGCTATCCTCCACCCTGTTAATCTATTCAATTGGTCTAGGAGGGCAGCCCGAAAACACCTGAATTGGTTGGCAGTACCATACATATGCACAAAATCTGCCTGTGCGTGCTGGCATCGGGGACATTTCGGGTCTTGAGATGCATATATGGCTTGTAATTGCCTGGGTGAAAGGTAGGTCATGTGAACTATATTGTATTGTATTAATTTGAATCTACTACAGATTGCCACTCTACGAACATTTTCATGGACTTTCCCCTACTCTTTTGCTGTAATCTCTTGCGGACAAACCTCTTGCCATCTCTCCTCTACCTTCAAGGGTGTAATCTTTATGTCTTTTCTGAGTGCCCTATACAGGTGAGTAGCAAGTTTCCGGCCACCCGCCATTGCAATCATGGTAACCAGTGTATGTGTATGTTCAGGGGGCCTCTGGAAATGTCGGCCAAAGCTGTCGGGCCGTAGCTGCTATCTTGGCATATTTGCAGGAATTGTCCCGTCCCCAATTCAAACGAGTCTACCGCGTCATGATAAGTAATAAATCTGTTTGCCGGAAATAGATCTGAGAGCATCAAACAGCCCTCTTCCTTCCATTTGTCAGTTGACATTACTCGTTCTATTTGAGCAAACTGTGGTATGTTCCAAAAATGTGCCTCAGGAGCAATAGGTTTCCCCTTAATAGTCCTGTTCCATATATTTTAGCCATTAGCCCAATCATTGGGCGGCAGTTCTCCTCTTGTTTTCCGGTTAACCAGAGAGGTGCTCTGAGCGGTTGCCCACCATAGAAGCACTCCAACAAATCTTGCTCCTACGCGGGATCCATATCAAGCCATGCTATGGCATACTGTAGTTGCTACGCTAAATAGTATCATTCTAAATCTGGAATTTCCAACCCCCCTTTGCCCCATTGTCTTTTCATTACCTCCAAGCCTTCCCTGCAACGCTTCCCATTCCACTAGAGCTGCATGAGAAGTACATCCAGCTCCTTGAATACTCAATGGGGTAGTTCATAGAATGATCCCTGCATGATATAAAGACACCTGGGTAGTACCACTATTTTTATTAGGGCTATTTACTCCATCAAGGACAGTTTTAGTGTATTCCAAAAAGTTACACTGCCTTGTAGGCCCTTGGGTACTCAACCCATATTTAGATTATAGAAAGTGCATTTTCCTCTGGCTATCCGTATCCCCAGATAGCGCACCATTTCCGGTTCCCAGGGGAACCCTAGCTCAGGGGGCTGGGACTCTACTCCCCTCTCTGTCGTCCCTAATGCATATAGTTGGGGTTTAAGCTAATTAATCCGTAAACCAGAAGCCATAGCAAACCTTCCCAGAGCATCAAGCAATATTTGGACAGATTGTGTCGGGCGACCCAGATACAGCAACGCATCGTCCGCATTTAGTGACACAACATGTTCTGTATGACCCACTATAAAGCCATGTCCACGCAGCACTGCCTGGAGGTGACACGCCAATGGCTCCATTGCGAGGGCAAATAACAAAGGGGAAAGCGGATATCCCTGTCTCGTTCCTCTTTGTAGCACCATAGCATTCGACACATAACGTCCTGTGCGGACCCCTGCCATAGGCTTAGTATAAAGCAGTTTAACCCAGCCAACAGACCTTGACCCCAAACTCATTTTTAAAAGCACTTGCCATAAATATTCCCATCTGACCGAATTGAACGCCGATTCAAAGTCTAGGAGGGCCAAAGCACGTTCCTGCACCGTTTCCCCAGAGTCTGCATTAGTTGCTCTAGACGGCAAATATTTCGGAACATATTCCTACCTGGTATAAACCCGGACTGATCCGCATGTACCAGTTGGGGAAGACTGGGAAGCAGTTTGCTCGCCAGTACCTGATTTATGATCTTAAGGTCAAGGTTTAGCATAGAAATGGGTATATATGAGCTGGGGACCAGTGAATCTTTACCCTGTTTAGGAATCATTACTATCAAAGCTTCCTGCATTGAATTTGGTAATTCTCCTCTTTCTTTCGCTTCCACAATAACCTCCAACAATCTTGGAACCATCACCCTAGCGTACTCTTTATAAAATTCAGCCGCAAGGCCATCCATACTATGTGATTTTGCGGTTTTCAGATGATTTCTTGTTTATGCTTCTATAGACTGGGTATGTGTGAAGTTATGAGGCTCCGAATATATCCTAGTTAGGTGGGTAGCGAAAACCTTATTGATCTCATGTTATGTGTAGACCATTTGTTGCTGATCGTCCCTAAGTGCGAGTATCGGTGGCGGCTGTGTTTCCATAGTGATTAATCGAGCCAATAGACGCCCGGCCTTCTCACCCTCCGAATACCACTGTCTTCTACACTTATTCCTATTGTATTTGCTTAGTGTTTCCAATATATATCCCCTATCTTTTGTCCTTGTGCCGCCTAAGCATCTGGACTGTCTAAGTTCATGGGGAGTGCCTTTTCCAAGTCAGCCAAATGTTATTCTTGGCTTTTTAAATCCTGCTCCAGCGTTTTCCTGACTCCTGTCTCCGTAGACATAAAACTGCCTCATTACTACATTTATGGCATCCCATTCTAGTGCTTTTGTGCTGGCAGTATTGCTATTTATGTCAAAGTATGCCTGGATTTCTTTTCCTATCGTAGCTTTATATACCGGATCAGTGTGTACCTCTGATCTGCTATATGTATTAGTCGCAGGTGTATGACACAAATATTCTCTTTCATGTGGGTTGCAGTGTCAACAGACATCTATAAGGTTGTAATTTGTTAGCATCTGCATCATGGCTTCTCTAGCTTTAGGTTTGGCCAGTGGCCTTGGGGTTACCTATACAATGTGCCATCCAATGCACGATTATAGTCCCCTGCAACTATCAGTCCTGCATCTGGGGCACAATCCAGCTAGGCCAAAACTGACTCCAGGAACTCACCATCATCATTATTCGGGGCATATATATTAATCAGGCAGACATTCCTCCCGTCTAGTGTTCCGTCCACCACCACATACCTCCCTGATGGGTCTAACCTAGATTTTACCACCCCGAATGGGATTATCAGTGCAACCCAGATGAGTGCGGCCCTGGCATACCCTAAATAAGATGTCGCAAAAAACTGGCCTCTCCATCGTCGTTGGACGTACTTAAGGCAGTCGCCCCACAAGTGGGTTTCTTGAGGAAAGCTATGCTCACACCATACCTTCTAAGATACATTGCCACCTGAATCCTTTTAACCACATTATTTAGCCCCCGAACATTCCAGGTGATAAATTTATAGTTCTGTCTATTGTCCATCATGTTTCCGGTTTGTCGTTGTGCTGGACCTCTCTGTCTAGGTGGGGACCCCTTAATGTGTTATAGAAAGGGCCACCCTTCATTGTTAAATGTTGACTGAAATATTGTCTCTTTGTATCCCAGGCAAAAAACTTTGTCACATAACTGTGTAGTCTCCAACACCCGCCTCCCCCCACCCCCAGGTAGTAGTACCCATTTCCCCTAGCACAACCGTTGCCCAAGGCCTCAGGACTTGGCTCCATATTGCTTATCCCCCAACCCTAAATTCCCTTCCCCCGCTTAAATTTCAACAAATCCAATACATGAATCCAAAAAAGAAAAACTAGTCTCTGGTATAAGGCCAGACTGTCAAGCACTGCCCTGCCTCGCCCAATCTGTGGTTTGACAAGGCTGCATCAGTGCGTTGCAGCTGGAGTGTCCTGAACTTTAATAAAGGCGGAACGGTGTCCCAACAAATTTACCAGTCTTTCTCTCTCAATCTTTTAGGGGACCAACCCCCTATTGGCTCACAACTAGTTCTCTACTCCACACCTCACCTGCTGTACTTACAGTTTCGGTGCCCAATTTTGAACATCAGTTCATCCCCACCAACATGGTCAGTATCGCTCAAGAGTCTTCATCTGCACGATTAGGGCAATTCTCCAATTGCGATCGAGTTTCTTGGAAAAGGCAAAGTGGAGAGAACTGATTCTGTGTAGGTATCCCCACCACTTCGGCCCGAAGGGTTCCATCTGAACCTACTAAGGTACGCCCCACCCTCGATGAATCGTGCGAGTTGCATCTCTGTATTCCAATGTCTCAACGCTGTCGCCATTGACGTCTGCTTCTTCTGCGTTGTTCCTGCCAGCCGTGAATTTGTTTTTTCCCTGCCAGGCCTAGTGAGTCCATCCAGTCTGTGGCCTCCTGCGGAGAACTGAAAAAGTGCACTCTGTCTCCATATTGTATGCGGACCCGGGCCGGAAACATTAAGCTATATTTGATATGAGTTCTCTAAGACGTCTCTTGACCCCCAAGAAATCATTCCGCAGATCCTGCACCTTCCTGGTGTAGTCAGGGTAAATATGTATATCACAATCTTCAAATTTAGGCAGGCCATGTGCACAGACATATTGCAATATTATATCTGTGTCTCTAAAATTGAACATCCGGACTATCATGGCTCTGGGTGGTGATCCCGGCCGCGGCAAGGGACCGAAGGATCAATGGGCTCGTTCTATAGGGAACAGTTGTTCCAGGAACAGATCTGCTGCTGAACTCTCCACCTTCTACAGGAATCCCAGAAATCTCAGGTTGTTCCGTCGCAAGCGCCCTTCTACATCTTCTGGTCTGTCTTCCAAATGGTTGGACTGTTCTTGAAGCGGTACCACTGTCGTGCGGAGTCTCTTGACTTCCTCCTTTAAGGCGCACCATATTTCTCCCTGTCCATACCTTTAGTCCCACTCCAGGCCCAGAGGATACATGAGCAGGGACAGGGGGAGATCCCTGGACCCCTCTCTTTGTATATATTAAGGTGTGTTCCAGCCAGTCCACTACCGGTCTGTCTCAGGTGGGTCCACCTATAATCAGACGCCTCCAGACACGAGCCGCCCTATTCTCGACGATCCTTTACTACTCTTGCGACTTAATGGATGATCCATACGCCATTCAGGTCCTCACTACTAATTTCTCTGCTACAAACCGTTCCCTCAGACTGGTGTGCCAACAGGGTCAGTCCAACCCCACCCTTCCAGCAAGGGAGTTGCCAGCAGGTGTGCCCGAGTTCCTTGACGCTGGGCTCTTTGTATTCAGCCAATGACTCAGGATATTATTACTATGTTGGGGTATTTCCAAGAGAACCCAAACGATCTTCCTTCTGTCAGGAGCCCTCAGGCCCCTTGCTTTGGTTCCTTCCACAGAGGTGCTTTGAGCCCTCTCAGTTGTCCGTTCGTGGTCATGTGTCTGTGGCCAGGAGGGTCAGAAAAAGCAAACGCACCCCGGCTGCTTTTCTGGGACTGGTCTGCGCTGCAGCCCATCCTTCATTTGGGTGGTCTCTGGCTCCAACTTGTAGTGTTCCCTTGTCCTCCACCGGGCTCACATGGACATCAACGGGAATGAGGCCACCCACCGGGCATAGCGTCAGTGCCCAACAGCCAGCACCCCTCCAGGCGGCGTCCTCAGGGAGACAACCTGTGCCTCAGGGGACATGCTCACTATCGGAGTACTGCAAAAGGGCCCCCGAATGGCTCCTGGTCACCTCGAAGCCGGCCAGCCCCAACTTTGATGTTCACCCTTAGAGGCCGCAGAATGTGACCAGCAGTCTGCCCGCGCGGGGCACTGGCTCATTTTCAGGAAGCCGGCGCGGCGAGGTCAGGAAGGTCCCAGTCCCTCCATCACCTCGAATCAGCTGTCCTGGGATGTGTCCTCTGTTCAGACCGTCACCCAACCAGGTGGCAACTGGCTTCACCTCGTGATTTCCAGACCCCTACCAGGCTTATACGCACAGCAGAGTGGAGGAGAACACCAACAGGGTTAACAAACAGAGCCCAACCACCAGGACTCCCCTCAGCCTCTGTCCTCTCAGGCTCCAGACTTCGCTTGGCTGCGGTCAGGCGACGTCATTTTTGGGTCAGGCAGGCTGCCGCTTCGCAGAAATTTTCACCATCAGCAATTTAACTGCTTTAACATAGGTGCGGCAACCGGTTCCACACTCATTCAGGTCAGAATATCTTCCGACCTAAGTCTGTTCGGGGACGGAATCGGTTCCGCCAGAATTTCTTTCGGATTCTGAGATTAGGGCCGGGAGCTCTGCAACAACACGACTATCTGGCCATGCTGTCAGGCCACGCCCCTAATGAATACAGAGTTGTGCAAAAGTATTTCCCCAGGAGCGCGAAATCAGCTGTTTTTTGACCTGGTATTCCGTTGTCCAGGAATTATTCCCAGTTCTGAGGGACAATCCTAGGTTTAGGTATTGGGGTATTATCCACAATTAGAGATTCAGTTCTCCCTGCGCTGCTATCCTCAATCCATAACCGTGGAGCTCATAATCAGGCCATATAATGTTATTTGAAAGGTGGCAGCTACAACTTCATGTTTGGCAGCACTATGAATCTTGACATAGAGCTTCAAATATGAAACCAGATTAAATCTGTCCGAGGCTTGTCATTTTTTTACTTATCTAGACTCCGACTGTAGACACAAAAGTCAATTTACGGTCTTATTGGTATTTCTAAGGCAGATGCACTTATATGTTAAAAAAATGGCATTGCCACTCGCAGCAGGATTGATTGATTGACAATTGATAAAGTGCCTAATTATCCCAAATGGGTGTCCGGGAAGTAAGAAGTACCTGGGTAAATCAACAACTGTATGTTGAAGACATGGGTTTTAAGTAGACTCCAGCAGACCAAACCATAAGGAGTGGCTCCCTTCTGCTCTCTCTAACCAGTTTCATGTACCTTCGGGGTGATTGATCTAGCACGCTTATATAACAAAGTATTCTCTCAGCGCCAAGATACCTGTAGGATGGTAGTGCACTATAGAAATCTTTATACTTTTTACATTTTTTACAAGGGGAAATAGGAAGGGAATTTCAGGTCTTGGAGGTATAGACTGCATATGATCTACCACCAAGGTTAGCACGTTTATATCTTGGGATAAGGAAGAGACAAAGCAGTTAAGAGTGAAGGGACCTAGAAGGAAGGTATTGACTCAAAGGATTCTGGATGAACGTAGATCCAAATTGTGTGAAACTCAAGACAGCAGAAAAAAAGCCTTGGAAAGACTAAATAGCAATGCCCCCACTAGGTGTGAACTAGGAACTACACTGAGGATTAATTTGCATATTGGATAAGATTTACCTATATGTATCTCTCACAGGCTTTAACTTACATCTCAGGGGCACAGTCCTACAGTCCTACAATACCTCTGTAGACAAGGACCCCAAATAGTAATGCTACAAGAAACACACCTAATGGGGACTCACTGGTCCCTCTTATGGGTACTCTAGAGTTTTCCATGCAGGATTCGGCCATGGATCCAGGGGAGTAGCAATACTACTTTACACCTCCCTCCCGATGCAGGTATCCTGAGTGACCTGTGACGCTTTGGGGAAATTCATACTAGTGGAAGTTTTTTTAGAGGGCTTTCTGTATACCTTCATAAGCATATACATTCCCCCACACCTCACCACTACTCTGCTGTCACTCTAAGACTTAGAGCTCTCTCGCCCGACAGATAGGCTCATTATAGGGGGGCAACTTTAACAACATATTGGGGTCTTTGGATTCTCTTAGGCCCCCCGGCACAGAGCCTAGAGTTGGCAGAGGCTTAGTCTGCTGGGCCTCTGGATCGGGGCTCTGTGACACTTGGAGCTTTTGCAATCCCACAGTCTGGGAATATACACATGCCGCAGCAGCCCACAGCTCCTTCTCCAGTTGAGATCTTTTTTTCCTACCAGCTACCAACCTCCTATAGACATGGGGTGCTCTCATCCTCGTCAGAGGAATATCAGACCACGCACCGGTCACCCTTCAGGTGCGAAACCCCGGGAGGGCTGGGGAAAGAAAAAAGTGGCATCTCAATGCCTGGTTCTTAACTGACAACAGACTTTTTCAGAACATGGAGACAGACCTTGAGGTTTTTCTTGATCCTAACTGCAGCTTGGTTGAATCCCAGGAACTCTTTGGGAGGCTTGCAAGCCCACTCAAGAATCATAGGTCAGATTTGTCTGATGCAGGCTGGCAGAGCACAACTGGAGATTTAGATCTTAAAGCTTGAGACCCAGAGTGAGAGTAATCTACCGGCACTCCTAAGCCACCAACTGGTGGTGACGAGGGCTGACCTGTGACAATTGTGCCTACACAAGGCTTGTACATGTTGGGAGACCTCTGCCCTCAGAGTTTATGAATGGGGAGGCAAGTCAGGTTGGTTGTTGCTTTGACTGGCCAAAAAGGAGTTGGCAGCAAAGGTAGTTCACAGTATCACTGATCCAGATGGTGCACATAACCAGGGGCCAGGCCAGGGCTGCTAGGTTTGTGAACTATTATGAGTCTCTATATGTGGCTAGGCCCCGTCCATCCCACAAATTGGAGAACCCACTAATTGCTTCCCAGGATCTCTGTTGATAAGTGCATCTGATCCACCTATGTCGGGGGTCTAGCAATGTCCGATATACACTTTTACTACTGGGTACCACACATTGTAGTGGTGAATGCCTGGCTGTGTGGGAGGTGGTCAGATCCCGCCCTTAGGGTAGAAGTTTTACTGCTCAGTTTCGATCCTCTTCTAGGTACCCTTTATGGCGCAATGATCCCTTGTTCGCTTCCCAGGATCCTCAAGGTAATCCTCTTGTTGGGAAGGGCTGCCTTAGGCTGGAATGGTTGGGACTGGCGAATGATGCTACACACCCCCCTGTGGGTAAGCAGATGGCTGCATCAGGTGACACACCTTGAAGGGTTCAGGAGCTGGGACAATGTCAGCAAATCCCGTTTGGACAGGCGGCCATATGAAATCTTTTTGAGAGCTTCACACAGAATTTACTCTCCATTGCTCATAATTCTTTCGATACCTTCAGCTACATTATGCGCTCTCAGCCTATAGGGTGGCCTTTGTCGAACCTTAGAATATAACTCTCTGGAGGCTTGAATTCTCATGGGTCCATTAGCTAAGGACTGCATTTCCCAGATCTACATTACCCTGATGAGTCCCTCCTCGTGTACGCTGAGGCACTTAAATGAGCTCTGGGAAGGGTGGGTGGGTACACTGGATGAGGCAGGATGGAGGGAGTGTTCATGGCACCCCAAACCTTAGCCATTTCAACCCCCCTGTGTCTCATTCAAATAGATTTCTTACAATGCACCTACTACACACCCAAGCGCTTATGGAGAGCCCATAAACTTCCGATCCAACCTGTGGCAGATGTGGGAGGGACAGGGGCAATTTCTATTACATGGTTTGGAAGTGTCCCGTCATTCAGCAATACTGGCTCTCTATATTCACGGCTCAGTCAGCAGGCTTGGGTCTAAACCTGGAGACCTCACCAAAGGTTGCACTGTTGTGTTGTGGTGGATGACTTGGTTGGCCCAAGGGGAGACCAGACCCTAGGGGGGTTGGGTACACTGTTCGCAAAGAGGGATGTGGCTAAGCACTGGCAGTCAGCAGAAGCCCTAATAATAAAGGATGTGAGGATATGCATGGGCCATTCTGCTAAATTGGAGGAGACAATTTATCTAGCCCGCCATTTTGGAAAATACTGCAATCTCTATGGACTGGAAGTTGCTTCACGGGGAGTCTGAAGGATGGAGTGGATTGAATGGGGTCAATATCTTCAATGTATTGCAGAGTATTTGCAGTGTGTTGTACTGAGTGTGAATATTATGTGCCTACATTGAAACCCAAAAATATTTGGTAAAATAAAATGTACATCGCCTGGTTGTAAAATAAGATCACAGATTTCAGTCTATTGAGCCTTATTGGACCTACTGACTGGTAAGACTAAGGGTAAAAGATTGCTCTCCTGTTGCTAAAGAATAACACAGACATTTTTGCTGATTCCTGCTGAATTAAGAGTTGGTATCATGGTATAATGAATGTATATTCTCTCCCTACCAAGGGAGGGGTGTTGTAATCTACTACAGTTGGTTCAATCCATTACTCCTACCATCCCTTACCCCTTGGAATGATCTGTACTCAACTGTCAACTGAAGGTTCCACAGCTGACTCTAGGGGCCCGATGTAGGTAAAAGTCATTTACCGATTTTAAAATACCGATTTTTACCGAATCGGTAATCTGAAATCGGAAAATGAGATGTAGAGAAAAAAAATCGGTAAAATACCGATTCGGTAAAAATCGGTAGCGTGTTTCAATACTTACCGAATCTGTAATTACCGAATCGGTAGATACCGAATCGGTAATGACAATACAAGGGTAAACATCGTTTACAACGATGTTTTCACAACGCGGTACCTTTACACCGCGGCTGTGACAACGCAAGTCGTTACCACGACTTGCGCTGGAGGGCGCTCAAGGTCTAAAAATAGTTAATTTACTATCCTTCCCTAGGGTCCACGGGGACTGGTGTTAGAATAGTAAATTAAACTATTCAAAATCCGCGCCCCCCCAACGCAAGTCGTGGTAACGACTTGCGTTGTCACGGCCGCGTTGTAAAGGTATGCGTTGTGACGGTACGCGTTGTACCGTCATATATCCCAATACAAGCCTATGGGCCAAAAGGGCCATAGATTGCATTGGAAAAAGCGATTCGGTATTTACCGATTCGGTAATTTACCGATTATGACGGATTTCGGACTCCTACATCCCGATGGTTGGATTCCGCTCGGTAACGGCCGAAAATCGGTATTTTCGGCCGTTACCGACCGACCTACATCGGGCCCTTAGTGACTCAAATCTATGATGTCGTATGACACTTATTTAAGACCTCCTCTTCAAATCTCCTTATAACACTAACCTTCTGACCTGGCCCATAATCCCAGCAGAGTCCTTGGTCTGCTCTTCGGATCCCATGTACCTAAAGGCTGAAAAGGTCTACTCCTGGAGCTCTGTTTTCTTGAGGAGAAAGGGGCCACAGCTTACAGTCTTTGTACTTCAGACCTTTTGTAAATGGCTGTAGCAGCCTCAGGGAGACACAAGTGACTCATCTTGGAGAAGAAAAACACCCATCACCACAGACCAAGGGAATTGTACAAAATAACAAGATAGCACATGAAGGTAGTCGTATCACACTAGATCTACCACCACAAAGTACCCCACTAGTAGTCGTTTTGGCAAATGTTCCTCCCCTTCCTGCGAGCGAGAAAGAGGACTTCTCCCAGATTAAAAACAAAGTTACACATTGGCTATCCCGAAATACTGTAGAAGGTCAAATGGTAGGGCATAACATAATCATGGCACGGAGAGTAGCCTGGCTGGGCCGCTCTAGAAAATGTAGAGAAGGAGATTGTATAGTGCTAAATTTTAATAGCCCGGTACCAGTGGAAAGGATATTGAGGGAAGCAGGGAAATTTTACCTCTTGGGTTTTTCTACAGGTCGGGGCAGTTGGACGGTATTAATAATAGGCACAGGAGGATGGTTAACAAGATATGTACCACAGAGATTTAGAGGGATGGGATGTAAATACCCCGAGGTCCAACAGAGTTTATTTGAGGGGTGGAATAGGATACTTCCCATGTACAGAGGCTCCAAACAGATATAATGCCCTCTCGGGCCTTAATGATTGTGACTGACTGGGTGGCAATCTTATATTTTATCCCCCTCCCAACGAACCTAACCAGTTGACTGGATACCATTCAACAATAGACAGTCCTGGGATAGCTCCTGATAATTTAGAATTGATCCCAGATACAATGGTCAGAGTAGTAGAACAAGGTTCCTGGGAGGAAAACCCTCTTGGTTCAACAAAGCCCGATCTAACCAATAAGCCCATCATCCTGACCAATGAGGTTAATTTACAATACAATGTCCTCTCTTGGAACATCGCAGGATTGCTAGGAAAGGTCACAGACCCCCTTTGGGTGCAGTTCGTAAGCCAATATCCCATCATCTGTCTCCAAGAGACATGGGACACAAACTGCAACATATCTTTGGAGGGGTATAAATCATTTAGTGTACCAGCAAGAAGTTCAAACAGTGGCCGTGCATCAGGAGGATAGGTCATTTTCACCTCCCTGGCTTTAAGAAGCAGCATAAGGGCTTTTTCCTCTGGCAATAGAAATATTCAGGCTATTATTTTGAGGAAAGATGATAGCAGTCTGTGTGTAGTAAATTTTAATAACTCAAGCAATAAGAGTGAGGGATGCAGTATCACCGAACTACAAAATTGTATTAATTGGTGTCGAGGCCCAAACAGAAATAACTTGCTTCTCGCAGGGGATTTTAATGTGCACCCTTGCGGCGATCCCATGTTAAAAACCTTGGTGACAATGGGTTGCCGGTTAATAGCGGGGTTACATTTTGAGCATACAAAACAGGGGAATGCATTGAATCTCATGCTAGTTGAGCATGATCTGATGTTTACTATGAGTATAGCGCCACCGCTGAATATACAAACGGAACCCACGTTTAAGGGTAGAAATCATGGAACCTTTATAGATTTTATTCTAGTCTCTAGACCTATAATGACTCTTGTCACAGGCTTCTGTGTAATTCCAAGTGCACACAGCGACCATAATCCAGTCTGTGTGTCACTGGGAGGGAATTTCATGGAAAAAAGGATGGAATCTCTGGAGGTAACATGATGCAACCTATTAATGGCGGTCGGCGTATCAAGTGGAATCAGGTCATCCGTCCCTCTTCCTTGATAGACTTAAGAAAGAGTGTGAAGCTGACTTTCAAAGCTGCCTTAGCGATGAACCCCTGGACGTGGGAGTTCTTAAAGCTTTTGAGAGTATTGCAATCAAGGTAGGAGAAATGTTGCATACCCCGGGGGGGGGGGGAAACTCCATTCGGAGATCCTAAATGGTTTTGCCATAAATGCTCTAAAGCAGCTAGAGATTTGAAAATGGCCCTTAGAATTACCCCCGGAATAGACTCCTGATTAGCACATCTAGGCTAAACTATAAGAAAACACTGGCTAAAGGGAAAATGGAACTGAAAAATGCACTATGGAGGGAGCTTCTAGACTCCTCGACCTTATTAAGCAGCTCTAGATTTTGGTCTATAATTAACCGATCGCCGTTGTTAACAACAGTAGTGAAAGAAGTCGGGTCTAACATCACAGAGGAAGAGTGGGTTTCCCACTTTTGCCAATTTTTTCAAGACACAGCGGCCCACTCCGCTCAGCTAAAAGAGACGATGGGGACGGACGTTACGGTGTTTTCAGAACTGGAAATGATAGAGGGAATTAATAACCTCTCAGACAAGAAGGCACCAGGTCCTGACTGTATTCCCCCGATTTATTTAAATCTAACCCTCTCTTTTGGGCTCCTATCTAAGCAGCAGTGGGAAATGCCGCAGTGAAAAAGGGTTGCCCCCATCTTGGGGAGTATCAACTATAGTACCCGTATTCAAGGAGGGTGATCGATCCTGTACAATTATTATAGGCCCATCTCCCTGATTGATTCCATTGTTAAAGTTTTAGGGAGTGTTATACTGAAGAGGTTGACCACATGGGCGGAGGAGAAAAGCATTATAGCTGACACTCAGTATGGGTTCCGCAAGGGGCATTCAACTATGCCTCAATGCTTAAATCTTTATTTGATCTTGGGTAAATACACTCTATCACGGCCAGGGACCATCTACATGGCCTCCATGGACCTTTCCTCGGCCTTTGACCGTGTCAATCGAGGAAAGTTGTGGCAGTCCATGGAGGCCATGGGGGTCGAGGAATACCTGGTAAATTTCCTGAAAGATCTACATAAGGATACCAAGGCTAACGTAAGATATACCATAGATCTCAAGGTGACAAGAAATTTTAGGACTAGTCAGGGGGTCAGGCAGGGACTTCATACTGGCCCCCTTTCTTTTTAACCTCTATATAAATGACCTTGAAGAAGTATTGGTAAAGACAGGGGCCGACTATCCCCTCGTGGGACGACGAGGACTGCCCGTCCTGCTATATGCGGACGACGCAGTCCTCTTAGCTCGCACACCAAAAGGGCTTCAAACTTTACTTGATGCCTTTCATGGGTTTATGGCTAGGCGAGACCTATCCATAAACAATTCAAAATCTTACATAACGCAGACGGGGCAAACCCCCAAAAAACAGTATCCCTTTACGGTTGATGGTATCAAGGTGCCTACATGTACAACTTTTTCTTACCTGGGTGTTCTCCCAGACCATCAGATAAATTGGGTCCCACTTTTGAACAAGAAAAAAGGAGAAGTCACCAGGGCTAACGCCGCACTCTTTGGATTTGCCGCAAGAATGGGCAATAGACCAGTAGCGGCTATGCTGAAGATCTATCGCGCAAAGCGGTACAAAAGGGGGTGGTGATGGACGGAGCATCTGAACCAATCAAACACTCACACCCTGTCAAAAGATCTGGGTTTGATCCATCACCGTTCTTTAGCCCACTCTGCCACCCCAGTTCAGACATGGCTATATGCAAATCAGTCTGACCCTGTGCCTCATGGGGACAGTCCAGCCCGAACTGCCAAGCCATGCCTTCCCTGGACCGGAAACAAGCCTCCGAGGACCGGTTTCTGGTATTACAGCCGTCTTCAGCCCGACTTGCTTGAATCCAGTGTCAAATTGAGCAAGGGACTCACGTCTGAGCATACCCTGCCACACTTATGGCGGCCAAAGCGGTACAAAAGGGGGTGGTGATGGACGGAGCATCTGAACCAATCAAACACTCACACCCAGTCAAAAGATCTGGGTTTGATCCATCACCGTTCTTTAGCCCACTCTGCCACCCCAGTTCAGACATGACTATATGCAAATCAGTCTGACCCTGTGCCTCACGGGAACAGTCCAGCCCGAACTGCCAAGCCATGCCTTCCCTGGACCGGAAACAAGCTTCCAAGGACCAGTTTCTGGCATTACAGCCGTCTTCAGCCCAGCTTGCTTGAATCCAGTGGCAAAGTGAGCAAGGGACTCACGTCTGAGCATACCCTGCCACACTTATGGCGGCCAAAGCGGTACAAAAGGGGGTGGTGATGGACGGAGCATCTGAACCAATCAAACACTCACACCCAGTCAAAAGATCTGGGTTTGGTCCATCACCGTTCTTTAGCCCACTCTGCCACCCCAGTTCAGACATGGCTATATGCAAATCAGTCTGACCCTGTGCCTCATGGGAACAGTCCATCCCGAACTGCCAAGCCATGCCTTCCCTGGACCGGAAACAAACTTCCGAGGACCGGTTTCTGGCATTACAGCCGTCTTCAGCCCGGCTTGCTTGAATCCAGTGGCAAAGTGAGCAAGGGACTCACGTCTGAGCATACCCTGCCACACTTATGGCGGCCTAAGCGGTACAAAAGGGGGTGATGATGGACGGAGCATCTGAACCAATCAAACACTCACACCCACTCAAAAGATCTGGGTTTGATCCATCCCCGTTCTTTAGCCCACTCTGCCACCCCAGTTCAGACATGGCTATATGCAAATCAGTCTGACCCTGTGCCTCATGGGAACAGTCCAGCCCGAACTGCCAAGCCATGCCATCCCTGGACCGGAAACAAGCTTCCGAGGACCGGTTTCTGGCATTACAGCCGTCTTCAGCCCGGCTTGCTTGAATCCAGTGGCAAAGTGAGCAAGGGACTCACGTCTGAGCATACCCTGCCACACTTATGGCAGCCAAAGCGGTACAAAAGGGGGTGGTGATGGACGGAGCATCTGAACCAATCAAACACTCACACCCAGTCAAAAGATCTGGGTTTGATCCATCACCGTTCTTTAGTTATAAACACAACTGCTGAGGTCTTTTAGTGTTACAGAGTGATTCGGCGCACACCTGGGTAACCGCTAAGTAGTTAATATCAAAAAGGTAAACAGTGTAGGCAATAGGGCGAGTGGTAATACCTCACAACCACTCAAATAGACCGGAAAACTGGTCTTGTACTAAATTAGAACTGCAGTGCCCCTGCACTAAACACACTATGTAATGATACAATGGTACACATTGAGTAGTTACATGCAATAATATAGCTTCTTGCAGCAATCTAAACAAATAGTGGAAATTCAAAATTCAGTGACCAAGAGCAAAGTGGAAGGCATAATTAAATGTAAAGTCCGTTCTTTAAGTGTTCATTTTCTGTTTAATGTTCCAATTCATAAGCCAACACGTGTTTCATCGCAGGGAACAACTGCGAATCTTCAGGGCTGGAAAGGATGGCTTAGATGAATGGTGTGTCAAGTTAAGGAACACCAAAATAGAGGCGAAAAAGGGCCGGTCAGTGTGTAGACTCTGGTTCTTGTCGGGAAAAAGACAATTAGGTTCCTAGTTTGTATACTGGGGTGTTAGAGCGGTTAGAGGTAAGAAATCCCAATATTCGGAATTCCAAATTGAAAGCAGATTCTATAATTGAGATAGATCTCGATTTTTCACAAGTAAGGTGAAAACCGGGAGGAGAAAGGTCTTCGTGGTTGGGCGGGTGTGCCTCTGTTCACGGAGGGACGTCCCAGAAACACGGCGCCGGGAAAATGAAAGAGGGAGATTTTCGTCGACAAGACAAGGCACTCCGTGAACAGAGGCACACCCGCCCAACCACGAAGTTCTAACATCACCGTTCTTTAGCCCACTCTGCCACCCCAGTTCAGACATGGCTATATGCAAATCAGTCTGACCCTGTGCCTCATGGGAACAGTCCAGCCCGAACTGCCAAGCCAGGTCTCTTTTAATTGGTGTATTTTGCATAATGTATTTTAAATGGAAAGTCAGTGTGTATTTTGTCTATGAACTTTTATGGTTTTGTACGAAAAAAAACGAATAAAGTATTTTGACATTTGAAATTTTGAACTTCAGTTCATACGAAGCCTTGGGGGGACCTTCGGAATTGGTCAACTACAATCTTGAAGATATTCAGTTTAGGAGTTGGAGTAACTTGCGTAATTTGCAGTAGCGTAATTACGCACAGTTATAGCAAAATTACACATGATTTTGTAGAATTACACACGGAGCAAAACATGGTATATGGCTCAAAATAACCCCCAGATCCAAAATGGACCAGAAGATGCATTATGCGCTAGGAAAATCACAGTAAATGCAGCCAGCAGAAGCTCACTAAATTAATTGTTCCTGTGCTCCTGTGCTCCTGCGGTGGGATTTTTGTTCCAAATGACTCATAATTATGAGAACAGATATAGTTTTTGATAATTTAGCATCAAAAGAGTAACACAACATTACAAAACTACTCTGATTACTCTGAGGGAAATTAAAATGTTGCCCAGGCCTAATTCATATCTCGAGAAGTCAGCATGCACAATGGAAAGACTGGAATATCAAATTAGACAATTTTCAATCAAAGTAACAGAACACAGCCCATGCTCCACATTGCCCCTGAAAATATTTGCTCTACTGAAGCTCTCTAGTGCAAAATCCTGATATGCTGACTTCCTTCAGGACACTACATTTTAAACTATGCAGTTCATCCAGTTATAAATGTAGAGCAGTTACCTAAACAAGTAAACAATGTTAATTGGTA
The DNA here is from genome assembly GCF_964261635.1 of Lissotriton helveticus. Classification (NCBI taxonomy): domain Eukaryota; kingdom Metazoa; phylum Chordata; class Amphibia; order Caudata; family Salamandridae; genus Lissotriton; species Lissotriton helveticus. The sequence goes on from NC_136065.1 coordinate 709,009,612, forward strand.
TTTTCCAAATTCTAAGTGAATGTATCAAGTTGTAGTTTTTACTGCACAAGCACTGTCAATTTATATGCATTAACAATCAATAAATCAGGGTTGGTGAAGCACAACTACTCACTGGTGACTGTCTCAAGGCGTTGGGTGGAGGGGGTGGCTCCAATGAGTGCTGGGATCAAACGAAGAGCCAGGTCTTGAGGTCCTTCCTGAACTCGTGCAGAATGGGGGCTTGCCGGAGGTAGAGGGGAGGTCATTTCAGGCCTTGGCTGCCAGGTAGGAGAAGAACTTTCTTCCCATTCTGGTCTTGCAGATGCGTGAGACGTAGGCTAGAAAGAGGCCAGCTAATCTGAGGTGGCTTTTGGGAGCGTGAAAAGTGAGGGGGTTGTTCTGGTATATTGATCCAGTGTTGTGAAGGGCCTTGTATATGTGGGTGAAGAGTTTGAAGGTTATTCTTCTTTCGACTGGGAGCCAGTGGGGATCGTGGAGGTGTCGGGTAATGTGACTGGGACGGGGGATGTTGAGGATCAGTCTGGCTGCAGTATTTCGGATGGTCTGGTGTTTGCGAAGGAGTTTCTTGTTGATTCCGGCATAGTGGGCATTGCCGTAAACAAGTCTGCTGCTGATAAGAGTGTGCATGACAGTTTTTCTGGATTCGGATAGGATCCATCTGAACGTCTTTCGAAGCATGCAGAGGGTGTTGAAAGAGGCTGAGAAGACAGCATTGATCTGGTGGTTCATTGTGAGCGATGAGTCTAGTATGATGCCAATGTTTCGATTTCCGAGGGCTGGTGGCCACCAGAAGTCATCCCATGTGGAGGGGGTGAAGCCAAGGATGAGGACTTCTGTTTTCTCGGAGTTGAGCTTCAGGCGGCTGTTCTTCATCCAGGTGGCAACGGCTTTGATCCCTTCTTGGAAGTTGTGTTTAGTGATGTTGGGTTTGTTGGTGAGGGAGAGGATGAGCTGGGTGTTGTCAGCGTAGGAGACGATGTTAAGCCCATGGTTTCTGACGATGGTTGCAAGGAGGGGCCATATAGAAGTTGAAGAGGGTGGGGCTGAAGGAGGAGCCCTGGGGCACACACCAGTTGGTCTCTGTCAGTTCCAAGAGGTAGGGAGGGAGTCTGACTCACTGAGTTCTGGGGGTGAGGAATGAACATATCCAATCGAGGGACTTGCCGCGGATTCTGGCGTCCTGGAGTCTGGTGTCTAGGATACAGTGGGAGATGGTTTTGAAGGCAGTCAAGAGGTCCAGAAGGATGAGACCCGCCGTTTAGCCCTTGTCGAGGAGGGAGCGGATGCCGTTGGTGGCATCAAGTAGGGCGATCTCGGTGCTGTGGTTGCTGCAGAATCCGGATTGGAAGATTCCAAGACATTGTTAGCTTCAATGAAGTTTGCTAAGTGAGTGTTTACGGCCTTTTTGATGATCTTGGCTGCGAATAGAAGCAAGGAGATGGGTCTGAAGCTTTTGCGGTCCGTCGGGCCTGTGGAGGTTTTGTTAGGCGGGTGTTGACTTTGGTGTGTTTCCAGTCATCGAGGAAGGTGGCGGTCTTGAAGGAGCAGTTGATCGTCCGATGTGGTTCAGGTGTGATTGCCGATGCGGTTCTGTGGAAGATGTGATGTGGGGAAGGGCCTGAGAGTGTAGGACACATCTTGCAAATACTAGTTGAATGCCATTCAAAGACTTACCATGAAAAGTGTGATGAGAGGGCAACTCAGAATCTGCTTGGAGGTGCTACAGTCGCACCGCCAGCATATTCCTGCGGTATCCTGGATCCCCGTGGACGCAGCGGTCCTGTGGTGGTCTGACAGCCCCAATTGTAATACTGCAGGCTGGCCTACAGTGTGGTGGTGATCAGACTGCACAGCGAGTGCAGCGGTCCTATGGACCGCCGTACTCGTGATAAAGTCCATAGTGTCCAGGCAGACAAAAAAATATGTTTTGTAATATTGTGTCCTGAAGAAAGTGGGGTGAACCAATTCAAGTACCACTGAAACGCCACGTTGACAGTCCTTTTTTAAAATGAATTGCTTTCTATGAATTGTTTCTATGAATAGTTTTTAAATTTCATTACAAGACCGGAGGCTACATTATGCATTTATCCTTTAATAGCAACTCACACAGCCGCACTACATCACAAAGGATAAAGTTCTAGAGTCATAACAAAGGATGTATCTAGGAGATGATCTGCCTCTTTTAAAAGCGGCTCGCCAGCAGATAAGTCACTACTTTCTTTCTCTCTCATATCTTTACTTGATACGCTATTTTATGGCAATTTCCTTGTATTGTTTAAGCTATTTTGGGCTTATATCTTTATCTAATGCCTTTTTCATATTGTGTTGAGGGTCCGCTATGTAAATGTCGTTTTGCTAATTTTAATTGTTGAATTGTTATGTAGTTTTTAATCCTATTGCGCCCTGCCCCTTCCAGGGACGTTCTTGTTATCACCCGGGTGGCGCTGGTTCTACCTCCCCCACCCCCCCCCCCTCCATGGACTTCCAATTTATGGTCGTCCTTCGCTCTCCCTCACACCCTTCTCCTGTCTGACCCCGCAGCGTCCCCTTCGCTGCCCGCCTCTCACCCGTCTGAGATTTCGCCTTTCCGACTGCTTTCTCGGCGCTTTCGCCTTCCCGACTGCTTTGCTTCCTTTTCTCCGGTTTCCCGGAGCAAGCGCCGCTTGGAGGAAGGCACCTTAGCAACGCCCGCGTTGCGTGCCTTTCCTCCCAAGCGACTTTCCTCTCCCCGGCGGCTGAGCTCGAGCACTCCTCGGCAATTTTGCCAGTTGCTCCGCTCCAGCCGCCGGAGAGACTTCCACGCATTGCGTTAGTGCTACAAACGCTATAAACATCCCCCAAGGCTCTTTTAATCCATATTAAAGCCGGATTAACAGTACTTAAACCGGATTGACTGCCCTTACATGCTGTAACTGCCCTTTCATGCTTAAACCCCCCCTTTACCCTGTGATATATTCCCTGATTAGATTTACACGTCCCTCATAAATAGATTTACCCCTTACAAACCCCAAAAAAAAAAAAAAAAATCAAAAAACAATAATAATACCTAAAACAAAAAAAAAAAAAAGAGGAGGTGATAGAGGAAGGAGGAAATAAAGAGGAGAAGTTGCTTACTCTACCTGCTAATACCCTCTTCTGACCCTACTACACCATGTCTGACATGGATTCCGATGACGCCACTGCTAGTTCACCGGCCCCCCTTGACAACTCCCTCAAAAAATTCCTTCAGCAGGAAATTAAAGCATGTATGATGTCTTCTCTTAAAGAAGTTATGCTCTCCAAAAGACCGTGTGATCCTCAGGATCCTCCCCTACACGGTAAGAGACCCAAAAAGACCAAACATTGCGAAAGCACTGCGGGCCCTAGCGCCTCTCACAGTACAGGAGGTCTTAGCACCTCGCTTTGGATGGGTGGCCATCGCGCCCCACTTGAACCTGATGTCCCTCGGGACACTACCCTGATCGGTGCCCATGGCGGCACAAATGTGTATGGTGTCCCTCGCGACACACTTTGGGATAGTGCTAACGAAAAAAGGAAGAATGTTGGTCTTGACTCCTCCTCATCCTCCTTTGATGATAATGCCTCCAAAGACCTTTCAGACGAATTCGTCTTCGACCTGGATGAGGTCCACCATGACTTTAACTCCCAACCTGACCCGGAACCCTCCTCTAAGAATATTATTCTCAATCCTGTCGGAGAGGAGATGTTCTCTCCCCTGAACATCTCTCACCCCAACAGTTCTAAATGGTTCCCGCAGGATCATGTTTCTAAATTCGTTTCTCGTTGGTTGAGAAACCTTTTAGACAGAAACACCAGGAATACTATGAGGTCTGAATCCCCCAGACCTACCATCGATGAGAGGGTTTGTCAAACCCCCAACCTAGATCCTAGTCTTATCAAATTCTTGTTTAAATTAGGGCGAGACCCCAGAAAAGGATTGGAAAGAGCCCTTAAAGGCTGCCAAGACCGCCTCCTGGACGTCTTGGGACCCCTTGTTAGGATCCTCGATATGGCCGAGCAATCCCACCTCTCCTCCACACCCTTAAATACTGATCTTGTCCGAGGATGGAGCCAGAGGGCCATCGTCCTCCTTGGTAATGCCAACTCGAGCTTAAATATTGAACGAAGAAGGTCCATTTTGAACAAGATTGACCCTAAATTAGGTGATATGGCTGAAAAAGAGCCCTCCCAGAACCCCAGGGGCCTCCTCTTCGGAGAGGACATTATCAAAGAAATTGGCAAATACGTTTCCACCTTCACCGCCCTCGACAGAGCCCAAAGTAACCTGAGGCGGGTGTTCAACAACAACCTTTTTGGCCAGGCCGGTAGAAGGGGTCGCTCTTCCGGCCGAGGCAACCAACGACCCTATTCATCCTTCAGAGGAACAGGCAGGGGCTTCTACCCCCCTAGACAACCCTTCTTTCCCCAGAGAGGAAGAGGCCCGAGAAACCGCGGCTCAAGAGGTCGAGGTACTTCCAACACCTCCAACTCTACAAGTAAGTACTACTCCTTCTTCTATCCCTCCCATAGTAGGGGGCAGGCTAAAACAGTTTTATCATGTTTGGGATTCAATTACCCAAGACCCATGGGTTTTAGAGACCGTCATGGGTTTCAGGATAGACTTCTTACAGATTCCCGTCCAGTCACACTTACCCCGCCCCTTTGTCCTCTCAGAAGATCAAGAAAAGATCGTGGAGGAAGAAATCGCTTCCATGCTCAAAAAGGACGCAATAGTGGAGGTTCCCTGGTCCGATGCGAGATTCATAAGCACACTGTTTCTCGTTCAGAAAAAGGACAAGGGTTGGAGACCCGTAATAAACCTTCGAGAAGTCAACAAATTCATAGTTTATCGCCATTTCAAAATGGAGGGTATCCACCTCCTGAGGGATCTCCTTCTGGAAGGGGACTGGATGGCCAAGTTAGACCTGAAGGACGCTTACTTCACGATTCCCATGTACAAGGAACATCAACCCTTCCTTCAATTTGCTTGGAAGGAACATCTCTACCAGTTCCAAGCTCTTCCCTTCGGCCTCTCTTCTGCCCCTTGGTGCTTTACCAAGATCATGAAGTGTGTCGTTACAATTCTAAGAGAGAGAGGTATCCGCCTCATCATTTACTTGGACGATATTCTTATCATGTCCCAATCACATTCAGACCTCCTAAGAGATCTAGAAACCTCCATGAACCTGTTAGAGAGCCTAGGGTTCATCATCAACAGAGACAAATCCATGCTCTCTCCCTGCAGAACTATAGAATTCCTCGGCTTCACTCTAGACACCACAAAATGTCTCCTCCTTCTTCCGGCCAAGAAGATTGCCAAGATCCGGAAGGAGATCAGGTCCGTTCTGAAACAAGAGTCTTTAACTCTCCGCGAACTAGCCAGACTTCTTGGGCTCCTTTCTTCTTCCATCCAGGCTATTTTTCCCGGCCCTCTGAACTACCGTGCACTTCAGAGAATAAAGAGGAATGCTCTCAATTCAGGTCTGTGGTATGGGGACCTTGTCTCTCTGGATCCGGATGCCAGAACAGAGCTCTTTTGGTGGCTGGAGAACTTAGACGCCTGGAACGGCAAAGCTATCTTCGGCTCATCCCCGGATTTTGTCCTAGAATCAGACGCCAGTCTTCATGGCTGGGGTGCTCGTTTGGGGGACCAGGACACCGGTGGGGTTTGGACCCTATCGGAATCCTCCCAACACATAAATTTTCTGGGATTAACGGCTGGCTTATACGCTCTTATGAGCTTCAAACACTCCATCCAAGGGAGGTCCGTTGTTCTGAAGATGGACAACGTTTCCGCTGTGGCCTATATCAATCGCCTTGGAGGGACGAGATCTGCGGATCTCTCAAATCTTGCAAGGAGACTTTGGATGTTCTGTCTGGAATACAAAATCTCCCTCAGGGCGGAATATCTCCCCGGGAAATCGAACATTTCAGCAGACTGGAATTCGAGATTCCTTATAGACTTCTCGGACTGGAAACTCGATGTGAACGTCTTCAATTCCCTCTCCCACTTTTGGGGTCCCATGGACGTGGATCTATTCGCCAGCAGGCTTACCTTCCAACTTCCCAACTACTTCAGTTGGATGCCAGACCCGGGCGCTCTTGCTGTGAACGCGTTTCTCCAACCCTGGTCCCACTTCCTGGGTTATGCCTTTCCTCCTTTCGCCAGGATTCAGAGAGTCCTTCAGAAGGTCAGATCGGATCAATGCTCCCTGATCCTGATAACTCCCTTTTGGCCGTCCCAAGCCTGGTTCCCGACAGCCCTGGAACTAGCATGCGACATCCCCTTTCTGATCCCAGCCTCTCCAGGCCTGGTCTCAAACGCAGACGGGGAAGATCACCGTCTTATTCTCGAGGGGAATTTGAACCTTCTTGCCTGGAAAGTGTCAGGCAATCTAACGAGCTGTCTGGACTTTCGTCGACAGCTCTCTCTCTTCTCGGAGAATCTTGGGCACCTGGGACACACCTTAGATACAACAGCATTTGGAAGAAATGGTTTCATTGGTGCCTGGAAAGGAGTCTGGATCCCGTGGAGACTCCTGTCGTGAATATCGTTAATTTTCTGGTCGAACAATTTGACAGAGGCCTTTCCTATCGCTCTATTAACTGCTTCAGATCCGCAATCTCCGCTGGTCACGCTCCTATCAACGGTAAATCGGTAGGTAAAAATCCTATCATTTGTAGGGTCCTCAAGAGTATAAGACTAAGGAGACCCCCTAGACCTAAATACCAGACCCTTTGGGATGTCAAGTGCATTTTAGACCTTTTTTGTTCCTGGCCAGATAATTCTTCCCTTAATAGAAAGTTTCTCTCCTTTAAGCTTGCTACACTCTTGTGCTTAATTTCCTGTAGGAGGGTTTCTGACATCAGAAGCTTAGACATTTCAAATAGATGTTATGATATGTTTGGTGTCAAGTTCGAATTACTTAGAAGAACCAAAACGATGTCAGATTTTATCTTCTATCCTCGTTTTGACACCTTTCCTAAACTTTGTGTGGTTGCTTGCATGAAAGAATATGACGCTAGGATGTCTCTCCTGCGCCCCAATGACGCAAATCAACTCTTAGTTTCCTTTGTGAAACCTTTCAAACCTGTTTCTTCCACCTCCATTGCTAGATGGGTTAAGTCTACCATGAAGCTCGCTGGTGTTGACCTCTCTAAGTTTCAAGCACATTCTGTCAGAGGAGCTATGGCCAGTAAGTCCTTCTGGTCAGGTGGTAAGTTGGATGATATTCTGAAAGCTGCTGACTGGTCAAATGCTAATACCTTTGCTCGTCATTACTGTAAGCCTATCGAGCATATGTCTGAGGTGGTCCTTCGGGGCTACGAACATGCATAATGTAGCCTCCGGTCTTGTAATGAAATTGCGATTCTCCTATTAACATGACCAGAGAATCTGGATTTCATTAAAGACACGGAGGCTGACATTATCCCTCCCTCCTCCCTTTCACAACTTGAGGGGTGTCAACTTATTACATCTACATCTTTGATATATTGTATTTGTGCATGATTTTATGAATTGCTTCAATTGGTTTTAATCTTTGCTATGACCATGTGATGAATTTGCTCTTCAGGCTCTTGGTTCTTACTCATTTCTTTCTTTCAGGCAACTCCGTTTAACCGGCTGGCCTTTGACTTGCTGAAGTTTCTTCCTTGATGTTTCTTCTCATGAAGTTGTTTCCCGTTACCGGATCTCTCAGTTCCTTTTGAAGTTCTTCCTGCTGCGATTCTTTTAAAAGAGGCAGATCATCTCCTAGATACATCCTTTGTTATGACTCTAGAACTTTATCCTTTGTGATGTAGTGCGGCTGTGTGAGTTGCTATTAAAGGATAAATGCATAATGTCAGCCTCCGTGTCTTTAATGAAATCCAGATTCTCTGGTCATGTTAATAGGAGAATCGCAATTGTGTCATAATTTGTCTGAAATCATTGGATAAGAAGAGATGTACTTCCCTATGTGAATCTAAACGTGTAAATAAATAAAACGAATTTCGTTGCGCGCACTGCATCGCATTTGGTGATGCAGTGCACAAAAGAGAAATTCATTTTATTAATTTATATGTGAACTTACCTGTTAAAGTCCTTAATCCATACATTACAACCCCCCACCCTGCCCCTCCCCCTCCCTACGTCACCGCCCTGCAGTTACACCTACCACCGGCCGTGGCTGTTCTCTTCTGCATTGCCTACCTTTTTTCATTCCAGGGATCCCCACATGGACCTGAATGTTTACTCAGTGCTCTTCGGTACGATCTATGTAGAAGCTCAGCGCTCTATCAGGGTCCAAGCAACGGAGTCTCTCTTCCTTCTTAGATTGGTGAGGCTGAGCCTAGAGCACCTTAAGGTGATGGTTTGCCCGACGTGGAATGACGTCACAACTTTCGGAAGGAAGGATGCCCGAGTTCGCTGAACCAGTTTGTCTGTGAAGAAGGAAGTGAGTGGTGGATTGACACAAAGAACCTGGAGCTCAGTCACACGCCGTGTCGAGGTGATGGTGATGAGAAAAAAGGTCTTGATAGTAAGAAGCTGTTAAGGACAGTTGTGAAGCAGTTCAAACAGACTGCAGATAAGAAGTCAGGACAATATTAAGATCCTAATGGGGCATGACTAAGGGAGAAACATATGATGTAGCCTTCTCATAAAATCACATCACAAATGAGGACTGATCTGGCAACTGTAAGAGGACTGAAAGGGCTGAAAGATAACCCTTAACTGTGAACAAAGCAAAGCCTTGTCAGGCAAGAGACAGAACAAACAATAGAACATCAGATAACTTGGCCTGGAGGGATTCTATCTGGCATGTGCTGCACCTAACCGCACATTTGTCCTAATGCCAGGCATATACCGTTTTTGTTGAGGGACGTCTAGCTGACAAGAGGTCATCAGCGATTTCCGGAGGATGTCCGAAGTTGTCCAACTATCACTGCTCAATCTTGAAGCATGAAGTTGGGGGAGTGTGAAGGCCCGGGTGCAGAACTCTTCCCTGTTGCTGTTACTGTATAACACACCATAGGGGTACCCTGCCTACTTAACAAAGAGCCCATTGGACATTAATTACAGCTAGGTGGGATTTAAACACTCAGATATTATGGAATTCTAAATTCAAAAAGAGAGTGATGTACAATGATACCTTTTTTTAATTTAACTAACTCTAAAGGAATAGGAGCCCTTCTAGTGTTTCAAAATAGGGATCCAATATTTTATTTTATTCCCAACTCACTGATGCCCAATGAAGCTCATATTCTGTTGATGTTTTGGTCCGCCTTTAATTGTTCTGGGAGATCATCCTCAGAACTTAATGAAGGCCAAGCAATTATAGGGTATTTTTCGCTCCTGGGATCTTATCTTCTAAACAGCAAATCAAATTGGAACAGAGACATAAAAGAAAAACAGCAGGCCTATCCGGATGTGCAGACTGATCGGATGATAGATGCTCAAGCCCTGGAGTACTGGATACAATACTCTATGTGCCCAGTCTAGAGCTACTAGGATGACTTGGGGCTGGTCTGTCCTGATCGTCTTGAAAACTCAGGGCAGGAGTGGTTTTGGGTAAAAGGCACACAGGAGTTTGAGATCCACTTGAGATGGAATGCATCCCAGAGCAAGAGATGTCTTGGAAACTCCAATGTGCCAAGGTGCTGACACTGCACATTCTCGGCAGTGGCAAGAAGGTCAAGCGACCGTTCTCCACATTTGTGTAAGACACCTTGTGCTACCTCTAGGTGAAACTGACATTTGTGATCCGCTAGGTTCTGACAGCTAATCTTGTCTGCCCTAGCCTTTAAGGATCCTGCCAAGTGGTTCCCCACCAGGAAAACTCCTCGGTGGTCCAGCCATTTCCAGAGAACTCAGGGCAGGAGTGGTATTTAGGGAAAGGGCATACAGGAGTCCGAGATCCACTCGAGATGGAACGCATCTCAGAGCAAGAGACGCCCTGGAAACTCCAACGCGCCAAGGTGTTGGCACTGCACGTTCTTGGCAGTGGCAAGAAGATCAAGCCAAAGTTCTCCCCATTTGTGGAAGGGGCCTTGCTCCAACTCTGGGTATAAGTGCCATTTGTGATATGCTAGGTTTTGACAGCTGAGCTTATCCACCCTAGCATTCAAGGATCCTGCCAAGTGGCTCAACACAAGGAAAATTCCTAGGAGGTCCAGCCATTTCCAGAGGCGCATGGCCTCCTGGCACAGGGTCTGTGACCCCACCCCACCCTGTTTGTTGCAGTGCCACATGAATGTGTTTTATGTGGGGAACTGCACCATCCTCCCCTTGATCGAAAGAAGGAGGAATTTCCACACCAAGCGGATGGCACTCAGCTCCAGAAGGTTGATGTGGAGTTAGAACAATCCTGGAGACCAGAGGCCACTGATCTCCACCTCTTCCAGATGGCCACCCCAACCTAGCAATGAATTGGTCACCGCTGTCAATAAATCAAACATTTTTAAAACAAGGAAAATCACCTGTGAGGGGCTCGAGGCACTGTCTGCTCAGGGTAGCGAAAGGAGATAGGTCTGCCCCTGGCCCAGTTGTTGTCCAGCAACCACCACTGCAGACCTTTTCCAGTCTCCTCTGAAATCTGTATGTGTTCAGTGAGGTCCCCTTGATATTGGACCAACTGGGACTCCAACTGCAGAGCCCGCATGTCACCTGGTGTGCTTGACTAGCAGGATGCAAGAGGCCATCAGTCTCAGAGTCGACCAAGACGAAGACTTAAACATCAGGCTCATAGCCTGAATGTTGTGGAGTCCTTTCAAGGGGCAAGGCATGAAACTGAACCGTGTCCAGAATGGCTCCAGATGAAGGAGACTGTTAGAGAAGACGCCAGGAGTCACTTCTGCATGGTGATAGTGAACCCCATAAATAATAGGAGGTTTGCCATAGACTGGAGGGAATTGAAGACTGAAATCCTTGACCTCCAAAGGTGTGCTGCCACCACTGCTATCCCTTTTTTGAACACCCAAGGTATGCTGGTGAAACCAAAGGGGGGCACAGCAAACATAAAATGTTCTTGTCTCACCACGGACCACAAGTAGCGCCTATGAGCAAGCAGGACAGATATATGGAATAAGGCATTCAGCAAGGCTAACATTACCATCCAGTCTCCTGCGTCGAGGGTAGAAAAAACCTGGGCCAGGGTAAGCATTTTGAATGTCTCCTTATGAAGGACGGTATTAGGAAGCAGCAGGTCGAGAATAAGCTCAAGATCTCTGTCCTTGTTGGGCAGCAGAAAGTAGCGTGATTAACAATCAGATTCTACTTCAGGCACCAGCACCCTCTCAGCAGCCCTTTAGCTAAAAGGGCTTTTAATTCCTGCCCAAATGGAGAGATGGTCCTCCGTCAGTCGCTTAGGGGACAGTGGAAGTTGCGGCAGAGAAGAATGAAAGGGCAAGGCGTATCCCCTGTGAACAATCTGTATCACCCACCTGTCCAATGTGAATGCTTGCCAGCGCAGTAAGAATTGGTGGATTCTGCCTCCTACCAGGTGTATGTGTCCCTGCAAGAGCACACTAAGATTTAACTGGTGGAGCTGTAGGGGGGTGGCAGGCTAGGCAGCACCCTGACCTTAGCCGCATGGGTGGTAGGCACCACGGACTCTATTAGAAGCCAGGCAGGTACTCTGCCTTCCTTTCTTTTTCCCTGGCCGGGATGGTGTGTTAGATACAGTTTTAAGAAATGTGCTTCCATTTTCCTTTGCTTATTCAAAATGCCTTCGACATAATCTTCACCTGCCTGAGTTTGATGCGTCATTCAGGTTGGATGTTTTTTCATTGGCTAAGCTCAGACACATATAGTTACTTTTTGAGGTATAATATTCTGTGTTTATTTCATGCCAGAAATAAGGGTAACCAAAGAACAGCCAACACATGTTTCGCCCGTATAGCTGGCAGGCCAAGAGCTTTCTCAAGGCAAAAATTCTTGTTATTAAACATGTAATTGTCGTAGGATAACTTCGTCTGTGATGCAAAAAAAGGTCTCTGTTGTTAGGAAAGGAGATACTCAGCCCGCCACTCACTAAATTAAATACAGACTTTTGGGTGGGGTCTGATATTGCTTTAGATGGTTGATAAACTTCCAAAGCTCATCCAGCAATCTATTTTATCACAAGTACTTTTTCTGGAGAGACACCCTTCAGGAAATATCTAGATGCCCTAAAATATGGATGTACTGCCACCACTGCCACCACCTTCCTCACAAGTGAAGGGACTGACAGTGGAAGAGATTGCAGGTCCTTCATTTAAAAATCTCTGCTTTCCTCTCCACACTACAAGGCCTTCTGTGCAATGACAGAATTGGAATACGAAATGTTGTGCCGTTACGACAGACAAAGATTCAATTTAGAAACTCCTATTTCTAGGTACCTGTTGAGACGTTTTGGTCTATAAATGGGCATCAATTTCCATGTTCTCTTCATGGGATTAGAAAGTACTCATATAAAATGCCATCCTTCATTCTTCTTGAGGCACATCTTTAATGGCATGCTTTTTTCTGCATGTCTTCCACGGGGTTCAATCTGTGTCCTTTTGACCTATGGTTTCATGTCGGATGACAATGAGAAGAAATTGGGAGGGAAGAAGGGGGGCAAGCACGACCGACTACCATTTTGTGTGTGTAAAAGGCCGCTTTATTGAAACAGGTGCACAACACATTTTATTAAAACTGGCAAACCGCCTTACAAAACTAAAACCTCTCTAAACATAGAGTTACCTGACCCCTTTTGTTTTTCTCCCCGCACCCCTACGATCCCCACATGATAAAATCCCCCACCCTGCAATACACAAATATATAACTCAATTACATCATAATCATATCCAATTTTATCCCCTACATCCTAACTCCAAAACCTCCCAAGACCTACAGTCCTATTTGCCTTCTTGCAACTGTAACTAACTACTCTCTAATGTAACCCCCAAACTGGTTACCCTTTCCCCGCTCTCGTTCCCCAACTCCCCAAACTTAACGATAAAGTACCGAACTCCAGCCAAACTTGGCCAACATCAAAAACAACTCCGCCACCCAGGGAAAGGTGGAGGTTAGGTGCTTACACCGCCCCCCCTTTCCGTGCCCCCCCACCCCGATTTGATGCAGAAAGAAACACCCCCTTGCAGGACCCTACTCTCGACGCACCCCCAATAAACTGGAAGAGCTTCGCATAGCTCCAACAGGTACAAATCCATCCCCATACGTGAAAGGTGGACCCCATTACCCCTGAACAACTCAGGCGCGTCGTACTTTATGTCCCGATGCCAAATGTGCGGAAAAACCCAGATGCCGACAAAAACGCACCATCTCCACATTAATCTTCCGACGAGCCTTGTCCCCCGCCTGCGGCTTCACGGCACCTCGCCACACCCTGCGCGGTATCAACTCGGCCCACACAACTGTACACCCGGACCAAGCCCTCCGCAGCTCCGCTAAAACCCTCCGCATTGCTCGTATCAACACCAGCACCTCACCCCACAGCAATATTGCCACCACCAAGGGGAAAAGTTCCAGGAAGGCAATGCTCCTTCCACCCCCCAGCCACTCTGGGGGCCACCGCTCCGCACACCACTTCCCGTTCCAGTAGAGCCCGTACCCGTCGCTGCCCGCCGCGTCTGAGATGATTTGCACATCCCACACCATATCCTCATCCCTCCGCATGGGCACCCCGTTGAACTGTGTCAAGAAAAACCGCCACATCGGCAAGTCCTCCCGAACGCCCGCCGACAAACGCACATGGTGGTGCGGAGGCCTCTGTCCAGCCAAAGCCCTGCCCAACCTCCTACAGAACGTCTGCCCGTTGCGTACCACTCGGCACGCAAAGTTGAGGTGTCCCAGGAGCACCTGAATTTCCAAAACTGTCACTTTGTGCTTTGCCACCATTAACTTGAGCAGCCCCAACATCTGCTGCTGCTTGTCTGCCGGCAACCGTGCCTCCAGCAACACCAAGTCCAACTCAATACCCAAAAATGACAGCGCCTTGCCTGGCCCCACTGTCTTCTCCAGCGCCAATGGCACCCCAAGTTCCTCCAGAATCTCCTGAAACCTGTCCAGCGCCACCTGGCAGTCCGTGGAGTCCGGGGTCCCGACCAAGAAAAAGTCATCCAGGTAGTGCGTAACTCCCTGGTGACCCGTTCGTTCCATAAAAAGCCATTCCAGGAACGTACTAAAACACTCAAAAAGTGCGCAGGACATCGAGCAGCCCATCGACAATGCCTTGTCCACATACCAGCGGCCATTAAACTGGATCCCCAGTGGGCACCAGTCGCCTGGGTGAACCGGCAGCAGCCGGAAAGCCGACTTAATGTCACACTTCGCCATCTGCGCGCCAATTCCTGCCACCACCACTAAGGCCATGTTCGCCCTCCAGCGAGGAGTAAGACACCACGGTCTCTCTTTCGTCAATATAGTCGTTAACCGATCCGCCCTCCGGCCATGACAAATGTTGTATAAGGCGGAACTGCCCCGCCTCCTTCTTGGGCACAACCCCTATGGGGGACACCATCAATTCCTCCAACGGCCAATCCACAAAAGACCCCCTCATGCGGCCCTCCTTGACTTCCTTGTCCAGCTTGCTCTGTACCACCCCTGGGTGCTCCCAAGCCGACCGCAAATTGTCCGGCAAATGCCGCCGCCGTGGCCCCGTGTAGCCCAATCGAAACCCCTCCTGAACACGGTCCGCAACCGATCCGCGGCCCCTTCATCCGGGTAATTATGCAGGGCCGCTGTCAACCGTTCTACACTAACCAGCGTACAAGCCCTTTGGCCCAGACCCCTTACCACCTCGGGCGCTCGACTGTGGTGCGGCTCCGGGGTGGGCACTCCCGGCTGATGCCTGCTGACCCCGGTGCTGCTGCCCGGGGGGCCCCAACAACGGACCACGGGGTGACCGTATTTCCCACAACCAGAGCACTCATGTTTAAAACGGCAATGCTCCCTGGCGCACGCCCCTTTATTGAAGTCCCAGCAGGCGCCCACTGCTCTGGACTGGCTCTTGAAGCTGGCCCCCACACCCCCTCGGGTGGGGCGGCCCTGAAAGGGCTGATATATAATTGGGAGGCCACTGGCGGTAAAGATGGTCTTGCCCGACCGCGCCAGCCCCATCGTATGTTGCCAGAGATCGCAATCCAACTCGCCCCACTTTGCCTCCGGGTCCCACGCCATCCGCGCCCGGAACTCTTCGTCGTACTGGGCCCACGCGTAACCACCCCCGTGATCTGCGCCTTCTGAATGACGTCCATGTATTTAAACAAGGACACCGAACGCTCTGGGAACTTTTCACAATAAATGCTCGCGAATTTCAAAAACGCCGCCGTCCAATTTTCAATCGTCAACGGCACCCTCGGCCTCTTCTACAACTCATACTCTTCCTCCTTCGAACCCTCTTTCGACCGGACTTCGCGGTGCAACAACTTTAGCAACTCCACATACTCCCCCTTCCATATCTTCTCTTTAGTCAACGCCATTAAGTGCGTCCCCAGCGGCTTCGTGACCCCCATATACGGGAGCCGCTTAATCTTCAGCTCTTTACTTTCCGGTTTCGCCGCGCCGCCCGCCGCCTCCTGTGACCCCCCGCGGCCGCACCGCCCGAAACGTCTCAGCCCTCTGGCTTTGCCACGTCGCCTGCCGGACTCGCACCCTGCGTCCCAGGGACCACCATACCTCCTCCCCCTGCTTTGTGGTCCTCCTCCAATCCCTTCGCCCCTGCCAGCACGGCTCCATCCGGCCCCACACCCCGATCCACCACATACTTCCCTTTGCATAGCCGGTCACCCCCCACCTCCCCCACCTCCCCCTCTCCCCACACCCCCACCAATACCATGCGCACGCGTCCCCGCATTTACCTGGCACCAAAGCATCCCCTCGCGGGTCTTCGCCTCTCCGATCCATCGCCGACCTGTCCCCCGACTGTGTCCGGGCCGCCGCAGCACCCATGCCCCATGACACCTGCAGGAAATCCCTAACACCATTACTAGACCTCCGGCCGCCCTCGCCATCCCTCAATTCTCCATCCTCCAAACTGTCCGCATCCCCCTCACACAATTCCACCCCACCCCAAATATACCTCCTACGAGCCGGCTGCGGCGCCGACTGCCCCCTGCTGGAGGCCCACACCCCTGCACTCCCCCTGCTCAAAACATAACAGTCCTCCGTGCCGGTGCTCCATGTCCGCCGATGACCCCCAAGCCGCTGGGGCCCTGTGGGTGGAGGGGCCGGTGAGCCCGCCTGGGGCCTTCGTGCGCCAGCCGCGACGTGATCCCTCGCGGACTCCGGGCCTGCTGCAGGAAGCACAGCCCTCCCTTCTCCTTGGTGTCGCTGGGCCGCCCCCAACCTTACCAAGTCCGCACCCCCGCACCCGCCGTCACCCTGCAAAAGAAAAGGTACTGCTGGAGTGCAGGGCTCCTGAAACTGCTCGCTCCCTGGCCACTGGCAGCGCGCCTCGGCTCCCCCTGTCACCACCAGGGCCGCGCTCCTGGCATCGGCGCGGCCCTGCAAACCCACCTGGATTCGCGCCGTCTTCCGTGGCGGCGAGCAGGCAAGACCGCCGCCGCCTCCCCCGCGGAGGCCCACGCGCCGGGCGCGCCACCTCCTGCGGGCCCACCAGGAGGTCCATCCGCCCTGCTTCGCCCAGCAGGCGGATGGCCTCGAGGACTCGCACATCATTGTTAGACGCCATCGCACAGGTAAGACGCCGAATACACCTTTAACTAGCGAGAAAAAGGCTCCTAACCACTACCCCTAAACGCTAGATGAGACAAAAAAGCTCCTAACTACCACGCTCCCAGCCACCAGGTCTCAGTACCTAAAATGGTGGCTGGGATAACGCGGGCTCCCCATTTAAAACCCTTGGGCTGGTAAACTCATTTTGGGCTGCCTTTGCCTTTGGCAGCCCAACACTGAAAAATGGCCGCTCTTTCCTTTACCCCCTTCCCCCTCCCAAATCTGCCCGGGGGGCAGACCTCGCGGCTCGGCTGCCCCCCAAACCCCCCTTGTCTTGATGAAAAAAAAAATCTCTTGTTTCCAGCCTTCAGGACCTACAGGCCTGGGGCGTGAGTTTCTTCTATTCCATGAAAATATCTTTCAACCGGCTCCCCACTTGTATAACACACTGTAAACTACATCTAAACCAATTGCATACTGCCTACTACTTTCTTGACTGTGCTTTGTAAGTCTACCTCCCGACAACCGTTTTCCCCCTTCCACCCACAATCAGAAATATAGCAAGGCACAGAGGCAAAGGCATTCCTTCATTTGTATTATGCCACGTGGCAATGCAAAGGAAGGAATGACACATTGAGATAGTTGTTGGTGCAATATACTACAGAAGGGATAACCGTTACCATTTGCCAATAAGAAAGTGACCTGGAAGTGCAAAATATGGGCACAAAGGCCCGTGCCCCAGGACCCTTATGTAATGTGGTCTCTGAAAGTGACCAGGAAAGTGTACTGATTCAATCCAGTTGCAGAAATGCGTAGAAACTATCCCCTAGATTCATCAAAGTCCCGTTTTGCGAGTCCTTAATAGCGATTTTTAAGGCATCGCTGTTAAAGACTTGCAAAACGGGATGCATGTAGAAATCGCAATATTTTTTGCGATTTCCACTGCTTCCGTATTTGCGATTCGGTAATTGCTAATCGCAAATAAAGAATGGCTTTCCCATTCATTCCTATGGGCCTGAAGGCCCATAGGAATGAATGGGGAGTTATTCCTTATTTGCGATTAGCAATTAGCGAATCGCAAATAAGGAAGCAATTTCAAGGGTGCCAGGGTGTCCAAAGGACACCCTGTAGCACCCCTGAAATGGTAAGGTACACTGGTGTTGCGCACATACATGTCCAAAGGACGTGTGTGTGTAACATACAACTTAGAAAAATGCACTGAAGTGCATTTTTCTACGTTTTTGCTATTTACCAAGTAGTTAGACTTCGCGGTAAATAGCGGCCCCAGATTGCGAATTCGCAATTTTAAAATGGTTCATGAATTGCATTTAAGGAATCTCAAGTTGAGATTCCTTAAATGCAATTATTCGCAATTTAGCGATTTCTAAAATTGCGATTTTTGCATTTGGGATGATGAATCCCAAATGCAAAAATAGCGCTCGCAAAGGGCCAGATTCTCAGAATCTGGCCCTTTGCGAGCCGATTTCGGCTTGATGAATCTGGCTGCAAATTTCCCATACCAGAAATGCATAAAAGAGGATACATACAACCTGCGGGGAAAGGTATTAAGAACATGAACGCCTCAATAGTCTGAAACATATTTGAGCTTAGAAAAAGGAGAAGAGTGGACCAAAGAGAGAGAGAGGGGGGCGTCACAGGGAGGGTAGGAGGAAGACAATGCGTGAAGAAACACAAACTAATGTTTTAATTCAATTTAGAGACATTAGGCAATGAAACTTCACGAACTAAAATATTAAATTCTACTCATTAGGGTCAAGAGGAATCCATTCTAAATAGGAGGTATTTTTACTACCAAGTGAGACAGTTATTTTCATGAAATACTGATGTAAGGCACACTGGCCCAACAGAGACATAGCCGCTCGCCATTGACATTGAAAAACATTCCCCTGAGCTTGCAAGGTATCCTACTACAAACAAAAGGAATAAGCTAATTTAATGGTCACTCTGATACCCCCAGTCCATAGCCTCTTTCCCTTTTTTCAACCATGTGAGTACCCTGGTGCTTATTGGTGGGACGAGAGTCTGCATCTGTTAAAATGGTGATTTGCAGTCAGGTACTGGGCACACATGCATACATCATAACAGACATGCACATATCCATGCGTGACCTGTCAGGCCCCGTCATGGTAAAATAGAGCCCATCAATGTGTGTTTTCAATCACGGCTAAGGGATCGGCATGAGAACTATGTAACAGAACAGTAATTTATTTACTCTTATATCCTGGTACTTCCTAAACATCAACTATGTAGTAGATTCCTCATCAACTAAAATGACAAGCATTTGCAATGCAATCGGTCTCGCCTTTGGGACCTTAGATGTATTTAGCTATGCAGCACATTAGCCTGGGGGCTGAAACATCTACTATTCTTTAACATGGAGCGAAAGTAAGCACCAAACTGCATGACACGCCAGGTATGGGAACACATGGAGAGAAATATCGCCTTTCAGCAGGAAATGGTATATTCCAAAGCTCTGTTTTTAATATATCATCAGGGCCTTCAGTGGTCATAAAACTGAAAATACAAGATTTGAAAAAATATTATTGTCTACGGGTGCTCGTGGAAGACAATTTCTATGGACTGGAAGCTAGAGAATGCTAAAAGGATTTACTGACCTCTGCTGATCGTTTTCTATCAAACAAATTAAATAGGGGCAGTTGCCAGAAAAAATAAAAAAAAGAAAGTCACTCAGCAGACAGCAATTTAAAAAACAAACCTTTATTTATCATTTCCATAAACAGTACAATCAGTACATGCTACTCACTTCGGTTTTGCAATGCATATTGATATGTCAGTTACACATTTGAAA
The DNA here is from genome assembly GCF_964261635.1 of Lissotriton helveticus. Classification (NCBI taxonomy): domain Eukaryota; kingdom Metazoa; phylum Chordata; class Amphibia; order Caudata; family Salamandridae; genus Lissotriton; species Lissotriton helveticus. The sequence continues at coordinate 709,029,081 of NC_136065.1, forward strand.
ATAATATGCATACATGCAGATCTTGTCTTTTTTGTCCAACCCAACACATATAGTGGTTCACAGTATGACCCCCAGATGGTAATATTTTGTAAATGGCGAAACCAACCCCAGTAGACCCTCCAACTATACAAAGAACATAACAACCCTCCAACGCAATAGTGTGTGCTTTGTAACATGTATAACAAATTACACTACCCTGTCGTATATTTAACCCACGGCTGTGGGAACAATTCCATCCAGTCTCTGTGAGGTAGGAGGGGTGTTCAGCTCAAGTAGATAACTCTTGAGGGGACCCCAAATGTCCCTTGGGTGAGTTCACTGTTCAAATTGCAATATGGTAAACTCTGGAGCCAGGCCTTGACTGTTGGGATGGCTCTACAGCCCCATGTCAGAGCTATATCTCTCTGAAAGTAAAAAATCAATGGCAGCGAATTTATGCACGCCCCTAGGGAAACTCATTACGTATCCCAGAAGTGTGATCTCAGGCAAGGGCAGCACCTCCAAATTTATCATCTTGGTTATTTCTTTGCAGAACAAACGCCAACAGTCCCCAATCTTAACGCAGTTGCAGACAAGATGCGCAAAATCAGCATGCGGAGCTCCGGATTTATTGCAGGAGTGTGGCCTATCTGGGTCTATGTTGTGTATTCTTTCTGGAGACATGTAAACTCCCCACAAAAATTTAAAATGCAGTAGTTTGTGCCTACTGTTTAAAGAGACGTCTTTAATTTGTGTGCAGCAGAAAGTCCAGTGAGAGTCTTGAATATCATGACCTAAATCGCACTCCCAGGCCTCCCGAATTCTATTATCCCTTCTGGGGAGAAGTGCCATACACTCCTAGTAATTTTTTTTTAATTAAGTGTACGCCCCCAGGGGAAGTAATTACTGTGGTTAGTGGGCCAAAGGGAGTGGGATCTAGAGGAAACCCAGCAATCTCAGCCCGAAGCGCACAGTGAACCGGGGTAAGGATAAAGTGGTCCAAAAATGTAGCCTCGCTGAATCTGCCCTCCTCTGTGCTGGAAAAGACGTGGCCTCTGGTGTAAAGGTCTCTGACTTTGCTTATGGAGTAATTAAGTAATGTAGGCTGGACCAACCTTTCTTGTGTGATGAGAATCCATGGGTTATTCTATTAAGGTGAGAGCGCAACATGCAAAAAAACCTATTAGGGAGCGGGATAGTAATGTTGTTAAATAGGTACAAGAATCTTGGAAGCACAATCATTTTTATGCTGCTCGACCAGCTCGGGAGAGGGGAAGTCTTAGCCACCGTTCCACTTGCGCCTCAAGTTTGTGCACCGCGGGGCCATTGTTCACTCTAATAATCTGTTTGGTATCTGTGTGGATGTGGATATACAAATACATATCCGAATCTGCACACCAGTCCAGCGGGTATTCACAATTACATTGCTTAGTCCATGAAAGTAATGGGGAATATTATTGATTTGCTCCAGTTAATGCCCAGGCCAGAGAAGCCACCAAATCACATTATCTTCCTAATTAAAGGTTCCAGATTCTCTTAGGGAGCGCAGACGTACAGGATAATGTCATCCGCATACAGAGAAATGAGAAGAGGGCCTGTCTTAAACTGAAGTCCTCTCTGTAAGTGACGTTCTTGGAAAAGTCGTACCAGGGGGTCCAAAAAGTAGGGGGGAAAGTGGGCAAATCTGTCTTGTGCCGCGAGATAACCAAAAGGAATGTGATATGGTACCGTTCAATCGGAGCCGGACAGTGGGGCCATTGTACAGTAAAGCAGTAAGGTCAATGAAGCCTTTTGGCATACCCATCCTTCTCATTACAGCCAAAAAGAAAGGCCATTCCAGAGAGTCGAAGGCCTTTTCAGTGTCAAGCAGTACTGCCGCCACTGGAACCTCTGGCGATAATCTGTGGATGACTACGAACAGAGTCCTCAAGTTAAGGGCAGTCGATCTGTGAGGGATAAAGCCCCATTGGGCAGGGTATACATTACGGGCTAGTAACAAGGCCAGCCTTAAAGCTATCAAATTGGCCAATATTTTGTAGTTAAGGTTTAAAAGTGAGAGGGGTCTCTACAACCCACATGCTGTTGGGTCCTTCCCCGGTTTGGGAAGTAATATTATCACTGCTTCAGGCAATGTAGGGGGAAGTTCCATACGCTCGAGAGCTTTGTTGTAAACCTCTAGCAAGTGTGGGACTAGCAAATCTTTGTATGCTTTGTAGAAATCCCCCATGAAACCATCTAGCCCGGGTGCCCTGGATCTGGTCAGGGCATCAATTGTGCTGACTATCTCCTCGGCAGAGAAAGGTTCCGCAAGGAACTCTTGCATTAATTTTTCAAGCCAGAATAATGCAATCTCTGAGAGATGCTGTGGTACTGAAAATTTTGGACCTATGTTATAAACATCGTCATATCATGACGATTTTGATAGCAGCAGACCGAAAATGGCCAGTATACTATATACAAGCATTTTCGTCGTATTCGAGTGACGATTTCACCCTGAAATCGTCATTTTCATCCTGAACCCTTGGGTTCCATTTTGTGTACGGCAGCCATTTTGTGAGTTGCCCTCACATAGGTCAATGATTAAGGCCAAACATGATTCTGAAGGACACGTACACCTTTGCTGACCTCTTTGCGACCTGGGCAAGCTGATTCCACTGCCCAGGGCAGAACCTGTTTGGGCAGTTCCTCTCCCAGTGGCCGGTCGAGATAGCATCAAGGCACAACATGCCATAAACCTTTCCTCGCACACAAACCACGCCTAATCTTGCACACACCTGTCCCTGTTTCCTTCTTTATGACTTGCTTTACAAGGAGGAGGTGCCCATTTTTATTGGGGGTCCGTCGATATCTGATGAAAATACTGGGCCTTGCCGGGTAATTGATTGTGGGCTGAACAAACTGAAATGTGGGATTGTCATCATGACTCTGTTTTTTTCTTTGTAGTGAAAATATGTGAATGGTCAACTGTAAAAATAGGAATGTTTGCCTGAAGCATAATATTTTGTATAAAAAGAGAAGACTGGTTTTGTAGGTTTGAGCAGTCTCCTGAGAATATACACCGTGTTGTACTTCTAGGATACCTGTTACTTGGTTGCAGCCAATAAACTCGATCTTTGACTTCACCTAGAAGACTCTGTGTTTCTGTAGTCTGAAACAGGAAGAACCCGAAGTCTTTGGGTGTTGTCCCTGGCACCGCTGGGTTACCGGTTCAGTGCCGGTTCTGAAAAACCCAGTACTTCAGTTGGCGCCCAACGTGCGGCGATTTCAGCGGTACCGGTCCAAGCCAGAGGTTCGTGAGGAGCTTCGTGTGAAAATTCTGGAGGAAGGCCGCCACTTCATCGACCCCTGCATGTCGACGTGGTCCGAAAGTCTTTGCTGCAAGGTTCCCCGTTTCCCGACGGCTACGAAGGACTGCTGCCCTGTCTATCGCCCTGTTTTGGACCCTTGATGATTGGTAGAGCGAAACGATAGACGAGTCTTCTGGCGAAGTCATCGATACCTCAGTTAAGTATAAGTGGAGCGTCTCCCAGTCCTTAGTTTGAGTGTCCCCTTGGGATCTTTGATTTGGAACTTGCAAGTACCAAAGCCGAGGTACTCGTGTATTCACGAGAATATCGTATTCGATAATCCCTTGAAGTTTGAAGCTAGACTAGAGAGCGAAGATGCCTGGTCTTAGCAGACTTGGAAATTTGTTTTGTCTTGGTTGTAATAGGGATTCCCGATTGGAGGACTCGTGTCCGGTTCCTCCGATTGGAACTCCGACTTATGAATTGTATGTGAAACATGGAGTAGGCCCCATCACATATAATGAAGTATGGATCCGATACACCAGAAAGGATGGTGTTTTAAAATGGCCCCAATATGGTAGCTTTGACACGGAAATCTTAGATAATCTAGAAGTTAGACTTTTTAAGAAGAAAGCCCGGCCGGCAATGTTTGACTCTTTCCGCCTATGGCGAAAGGAAGCCAAACAGAAAGAAATTAAATTAGCTAAAAAGAATAAAAGAGAAAAGGGTATTTCGATAATGCAGGCTGCTATGCAATATAAAGATGATGAGGAAGAACAAGCGAGTGAACAGTTGCACAGGCAACGTAAAATGGCGATCGATAAATGCTATCCAGTTTTGCCACCTCTCCAGCAAAATGCAGCAAAAGAACTTGAAAAAGATCCTCTAATGTCGCACTTATTGAGTTCGTTTTAGAAGAAATACAGGATGCACACCTTTCTTATTTCATCTTCAAATGTAATCGATAGTAATCAATTTTGTTTTCTGGATTGCGTGCAAAATTGCTAAGCGCCTTGCCTCTCGGCACTAGGGTACTATAACAAGGAAGTGGGGCGACCAGTCGTCCCAAGCATATGCACAGCTCATAGTTTGCCATCTTGGCAACAATGTTTCCAATTCATTCATCATTTTTTATCTTCATGCTTCATGACGTCATGTTCTTGCTCAAAGGTCCGGATGGGCGCGGCTAGAACAGTAGAAACTTGAAAATCAGCATACACACGGAGCGGGTGGATTCGAATGGAAGTATGAAAAGAGTGGGATTAGAAGTGATTACATAGCTGTAAGCATGAAGATAAAAAATGATGAATGAATTGGAAACATTGTTGCCAAGATGGCAAACTATGAGCTGTGCATATGCTTGGGACGACTGGTCGCCCCACTTCCTTGCACTTATTGAGTTCGCCACCCCCTTATGCGCAGAATGCTACCGCACCTCCGCAACCTCTAGTCGTGCAACCCCCGATTGTTGTGCCTCAAGTTCTTCCACAGTCACCAGCGGCTCTTCAGCTGGCTCCTACTTCTCTGGTGCAGCCTCCTCAAGGGCCACTGACTTTGCTACCTGCTCCGCCTTTAACTCCTGCAACTTTTCCACCTGTTCTTGCTACCTCCCCTACTACTGCTCCTACATTGACATTTTCTCAGTCTGCTTTATCTCCCGTCTTGTCGACCTCTCCTTCTGTTCGACAGAGAATGACAAAAAACTGTTACTAATCTTCTTCCTTTTATCTTTGGGTCACCTAGTACGACCCCTGAATCGGAGCGTACACAGTTGCGTAGCCAACTGCCTGATTCGCGAGAGAAAGAAATTTTGGACCGCCTATCGCGTAAATGGGTCACTCGTCCTTTAAGATATGGTGTAGAATCTGTTGCGGATGTCTTCCATCAATGGGAAGCACCGAAGCAGAGATATGTTTTCGATAAAATGGGTACTTTCCTTCGTGAGGAATGGGAAGATGATGATATGGGACAGGCTCCTTCCGAGTTGGTCAATATACAGTCTGAGTTTGCGAAGGGAACCATTGTGGGTTCCGATGTTAAGGAAGCAGTTGCGACGTTGTTATCGTTTAGGAGTGGGTCTCCTTCTCAGCCGTTGTTTGAACCTGACGCTTCTGCTAAGAGAAAAGCAAGGCAATATCCAATGAGAGAAGTTCCTCCAGTGTGGAAGGAAGCAGTTAATGCTGATCCAGGTAATAGTCCACCGGCTGTACCGGCTCATTTTCAGCGCGTCTGGGTGCATGTTCCCCGGAAACGTGCGGAATTTTAGCTATTAAGCAGTCTTTGCCTGATCCACGCAAAAATCCAGCAGGGTACTACAAAGAATTGACTCAGACTGTGGGTTCGTGTGTTATGAATTTGGCGGACATCGACATGTTGTTTGGCAATGTTGTTCCACAACCTATTTGGAGTAAGATTCGTCATACAGATCATGCGGTTGAATTGGGTGATACATGGGTTAATCTTAGAGATGCCGACAATAGGCAAGTAGGCAGTGCTAAACCTGAGGATTTAATTACCGAACTTCCTGATAAGATCATTACGTATATGAAGACTTTAATGCCTGAATTGCGTGTCAATTGGGACAAGTTGTCTGCATGTAAGCAGAAGAAAGACAAAACGGTGTCTGACTTTTTCATGAGGTTCGAAGAGACCTTCGTAGACCACAGCGGTCAACATATGAGTACAGAAGGTGGTCAACGGTTGTTCGTTGACAAGTTTGTGCACAATCTGCTTCCCGAGTTGTGTAAAAAATTGAAAGATTCAGATAGTTCTTGGGCCGTTTCCTCTTCAGCACAGATATTGGCTACCTCACAGTACTACGAAAATAGGGATAAAGATGAGAAGGATAGAGTAGATAAGAAAACTAAAGAATTAAAAACGAAGATTCTTTTGCAACAAGCGTATCCACCACGTGGTAGTCAGAGTAACTATCAGCAACCTCAACAGTTTCAGAGGAACTCGCAAAGGTTCGAGTATCCCCAACAGCGTGTTCCTGTAGGCCCTAATCAGTGTTCATATTGTAAAGAAGAGGGTCATTTTAAGTATAGTTGTCCTATTTTGTTACAGCGCATGAATGGTGCTTCTGGTGCAAGAGGTCGAGGTGTTTCACAAGCGCCTAGAGGTAGAGGACGTGGAAATTTTCCCCAGACGGCGCGCTCATTTCCACCTCAAAATCCAATGAATAGGTTTGATCAGCAGAATAACGCGTCTGTTAGGACAGCTCAGTACTATGCTGATGACTACTATGCAGAAGATGAGAATATGGAGGGTAATGATTGCTCGGACAGCCATAGACAAAGAGAGGGAGTTGTTTCAGTTCCAGTAGATCAGAATGGACCTTACGTTGAGGTGATTACATCAGGTGTGTCAGAACCTTTTCTGTTGGATACTAGTGCTACGAAGAGTTCTATTATGCACTCTAAACTCCCTGGCGCACCTTTGTCTGGCGAAATGAATGTTTCAGTAGGTTTTTCTGGCGCCCCGGTTAGGAACCCAGTTTCTAGTCCTATGTCCCTTTCTGTTGGACCTTGTGAATTAGAAGCACCCCTTATTCTGACAACAGGTTGTGGTGAAAATTTGTTAGGATTGGATCTGTTGAAAAGATTGTATGCGACTTTGTATTGTTCTCCTTCAGGAGTACAACTTACACTAGGTAAGAAAGTAGTCTCCCCAATGTATTTGTCGAGGGATAAACTCCCGACAGAATTGTCGTCTCTTCCTGATGTTCTTTGGGCCACCGGTCCTAATGATGTAGGTCTTTTGGAAATACCGCCATATGTTGTGACATTGAAAGCCAATGTTAAAATGCCACGAATTCCCCAATATAAGATTTCTAGTGAAGGTGAAAAAGCGTTGCTAGCGATCATTTATGATTTGATCGAAAAAGATGTAATTGAAGAGACAAGCGGCAACGTTTGCAATAGTCCTGTTCTGCCTGTTTTGAAGCGTACTGACCCTTCTTAGCCACCCCTTTACAGATTTGTGATTGACCTTAGAGAGGTGAACAAAATCGTTGTGCCACAATTTCCAGTTGTCCCTGATATCACTGCCCTATTAACTATGATTCCAGCTACCGCGACCTGGTTCTCGGTGATTGACTTGAAGAATGCTTTCTTCAGCATCCCGATTGCCGAAGAGAGTAGGGATATTTTCGGCTTCAGTTTAGGAGGTCGAAGCTTCCGCTTCAAACGCGCTCCCCAGGGCTACTGTGAAAGTCCATCGATATATAGTCAAGCTTTAAAAGCACAGCTTGACGCAATTGTTTTACCTGATGGCGCTACCCTTATTCAGTACGTTGATGATCTACTTGTTGCTGCAGATACTGAGAAAATCTGTAAAGAAGCCACGTTGTCGTTGTTACATCACTTGTCTGATTTGCATCACAAAGTGTCCCTTTCGAAATTGCAATATTGTCGACAAGAAGTGACCTACTTAGGTCACCCCCTTTCGAAGGAGGGAAGGAAACTGACCCCAGAAAGAATTCAGGCAATTGCAAAACTGAGTGTGCCTAGGACACAGAGAGAAGTGCGTGCTTTCTTGGGTATTTATCTTATTGCAGACAATGGATACCAAATTTTTCCTTGTTGGCCAAACCTTTGGTGGCATTAACTTGTAAAGATACACCGAATCCCCTCCCGTGGTCTGAAGAGTGTCAGAAAAGTTTTTCCAAATTGCGCAATGCATTATGTTCGGCTCCTGTGTTGGGTACCCCCGACTACAGTAAGCCCTTTACGTTGTATGTCCATGAGAAAGAAGGTTGTACATTGTCAGTGTTGACACAGTTGTTTGGGAACAGGCAGCGTCCATGCGCGTATTTTTCATCGACCTTAGATCCGGTAGCTAAATCGTTGCCGAGTTGCTTAAGAGCCACAGCAGCAGCAGCTGTTTCTATTCGGCAGTCTGCTGGTTTAGTGATGAATAATACATTGATTGTGAAGGTTCCACATGCAGTAGACACGTTGTTAAACAAAACAAAGACACAGCACTTAACTAGTGCTCGGTTGTCAGGTTATGAGTTGACACTATTAGCGAGTCATGTGCACATAAAAAGATGCAACACGCTTAACCCAGCCACGTTGTTGCCGATTGAAACAGAGTTAGCTACTTCTGAACAGCATGATTGTTTTCTCAGAACAGAAGAAGAAACGAAAGGGAGAATAGATCTTAGTGACACTCCCCTTGCAAAGTGTGATGGTACCTTATGGGTGGATGGTTCATGCTTCAAGCTTCCGAATGGTGATACGACTGCGGCCTATGCTGTTACGACTTTGCATACGATTGTTGAAGCTGCACGTATGCCACATAATTCAGCTCAAGCAGCAGAATTGATTGCACTTACGAGAGCGTGTGTGTTGTCGAAAGGAATGAAAGTGAACATATATACCGACAGCCAGTATGCATTTGGTGTGGCTCACAGTTTGGACGATTGTGGAAGGAACGTGGGTTCCTGACTTCGCATGGAACTAAGATTCAGCATGGTCAATTGGTGAATGAGCTCCTTGAATCACTTACTTTGCCATTGCAAGTTGCGATTGTAAAATGCAGTGCACACAAGAAAGTGACTGATGATGTTGCTCGTGGAAATGCATTTGCTGACGAAGTCGCAAAAGAAACAGCAAGGGATGTGATGAGTCGAATGTATGTTGCAGGCCCAGCAAGATGGATTGGTGACATTGGAATGTGTGAAGACACGATAGAGAGTGTGAAATCTATTCAAGCTGAAGCTACAGAGAAAGAATTGAATGTGTGGAGAGAAAGTACGGGTAAATTGGATGCGAATGGTTGTTGGGTTGAATTGTCAGAGCATCAGCGATGGTTGTTACCCGATGCGTATGTGCTTGCAGTGGTTACAATGGCTCATGGAATGGCTCACATCAGTGTGAAAGGGATTTGTAAGTTGTTGGCTCCAGTATGGCAACATGCTGGAATTCCTAAGTGTGCAGAGAATGTGGTCAAGAATTGCATGGTGTGTCTGAAATACAACCCTGGTAGGGGAACCCCAACTCCAGCTGGTCATTTTGCGCCTCCAACGTATCCGTTCGAGGTTTTGCAGCTAGATTTCATCCACATGGAAAGGTGCAACAATCTTAAATACGTACTCGTTGTTGTTTGTGCCTTTTCAAGATGAATAGAAGCATATCCCTTAAAGGACAACACTGCCTTGTCCACAGCTAAAGCCCTTGTGAAAGAGTTTTTCCCTAGGTTTGGAATGCCGAGAATGGTCTGGAGTGACAATGGGAGTGAATTTGTGGGTCGAGTGATGAAGAAAGTCTGCGAAGGGCTAGCATCCAGCAGAAATTCCATGCTGAAAATCACCCCCAATCAGCTGGACTAGTAGAATGCTACAATGGCACATTAAAACTGAAATTGGCCAAAATTCAAGCGAGCTCTGGTCTTAAATGGCCTGACGCTCTGCCTTTAGCACTCCTATCAACCAGAATGACTGTACATTCGCGAGTGGGGCTTAGCCCGTACGAAATCGTGTTCAGCCGCCCAGCCAATATATGGGGAGTGCCAAGGCCGACCAAATTTAGTGAAATCGAACACCCTGTACTGCTCGACTATTTGTACGAATTGACGGCTAAATTGCGTGTTTTACACCAACAGGTTCACGATTCTCTGCCTCAGGTATCTGAAGATCCAGGCCACACCATCAATCCTGGTTCGTGGATTCTGGTGAAAAATTTCCAGCGGACAAAGAATAATCAGCCCCGCTGGACCGGCCCTCACCTAGTCCTGCTATCAACGAGATCCGCCGTGCGAATGGAAGGCAAAAAGAACTGGATCCACGGCGTACATTGCAAGAGGGTCCCTTTGCCTCTGCCGTACGACCGGTGGGTCCAGGAGGGTTTCGCTGACTCAGAGACTGAAACTGTGCCGCGATTTCTGCCTTTCAGTGATGCACGTGTGAAAGGAACGATTACTGAAAAAGAAAGTGACAATCTCTTGCAAGAAGCTGTGCCATCATCAAATCGATTGGACACTACGGAGCCTGAACTCCTGCTTAAAGACCAGACAGTATCTGGGAAACAACGCTATAATCTGAGGCCGAGAACTATGGACAAATAAATTTCCCTTTCCTTTGCTAATTTTTGAAAGTGCAGCTCTCCCATCTGAGAAACTTTTTATTTTTGTTTTTCGAACAACCATCCGGGTTCCGCTGTAGGGTCGCGGTTGCCCAAAGTCTTTGGGGTGCAGCTGAAGACGTTAGGTCGACAGTTCTGGTTGGTCTAAGGGAGTTGCCCTGGACTGACAGAAGCATTCCTTAGCATAGAACACCCGACCATCGCGAGCAGCATTTTAGAGAGGATGGAGTTTTTTGAGATGGAGAGACCTGCCAAACAAATGAACTTTGAGACTACAATTTGCAGAATGATGACAAAGAAACGTTGTTTGATACTATGCATTTTTATGTTGTTCAGTGTTGTGATGTTTTTTATAGGATATGTTTTGTTCTCTTTTCGAGTGACATTTGCATCCACTTCATCGCCCATACCTCCTCCTACTATTATTTCCTCACATTCTTTTCAACCTCTTCCTGAACATGAATCCGCTAGGAGATTAGAGTTGATTAATAACTCCTTCGTTCAGCTTTTGCACCAACAGCAACTAGTAATAAACACGACTAACTGTTGGGTGTGCGGTCTTATGCCTCACACAACGGATAAAGGTATCCCTTATCTGGTTCTGCCTTTCAGCCACAATGGTTCTGTGTGGGCATACAGAACAATGTTCATCTACGCACATGAGACCTACCTCCTACGTTCTGTGACAGACACTCCTAAGAATAGTGCTCTAGTGAAGGGTATAGTCAACATGATTACAGAAGATATCTACTATGAGACTATCCCGAGAGATGAGACACTAGTATATATAGGATGGAACATGACCGGATATGGAGTTACTCTGAGTGAGAAACAGCAAGCTAAGAGATCTTCCCCGATTTGGATTGTACCCCATCAGGGTCACTTATGTCTGCAAGGTATTGGCAAGAATCCCAGAGCTCAGTTAAGGAAGAGTATCTGCACTGAGACATATGTCTTTGCGTCTCAGACTTCCCCTCCGTTCTTAGCAGCTAAGGGTACCTATTTCATCTGCCATGATAGAGCCTATACATGGTTGCCCCCTGACTTTTCGGGGACATGTTTTGTTTCGTTCCTGTTGCCTCCCACCTACACAGCGGCGGCTGATTACCATAAGACAAGGATAGTTAGAGGTGTCTTCAGTGAAGAGGACACTGCAGAACAAGAATTTGGCGACTTCGTGAGGGGGTTTCTGCCGTTCTGGGGACCCATGGTTAACAGCAGGAACATAAGGCAATTGACAAGGGTGGTTGAATCCACCGTGGTTGAAACTGCCGGTGCCCTTAGTAACTTGACTGCTGAGCTCCAGTCGGATCGTCTTATGACCCTTCAGAACAGGGTCGCGTTAGACGTCATACTTGCAGACCGAGGTGGGGTATGTAGAGTGATCCAATCGAGTTGCTGTGTTTTCATTCCAGATAACGCTCCAACAGTGTATCAGGCCATCTCCAAACTGCAGAAGATTTCCGAATCTATTCATGTAGACAAAGGAGATTGGTCATTAATGGGATGGTTCTGGGAACTGGTATCCGGCTGGGGATGGAAAATTCTGATGGTCATTGGGATGGTCTTAGCAGTCCTTTTCCTGTTCTGTCTGTGCGTACAGTGTGCTCCTGCTATATGTGGCCTCTGTGCTACATCATGTGTAAGGAAGCCTGTATCGAGGGACGAGCTAAGTAATAGGATGATGCTACAGCAACATCTCAATGACTTTATGAATATAGACCTGGACTCAGATTAGCATGAGTATAGGTTATTGCCTATGTAAGGGCAAAAGGAGGATCTGTGGTACTGAAAATTTTGGACCTATGTTATAAACATCGTCATATCATGACGATTTTGATAGCAGCAGACCGAAAATGGCCAGTATACTATATACAAGCATTTTCGTCGTATTCGAGTGACGATTTCACCCTGAAATCGTCATTTTCGTCCTGAACCCTTGGGTTCCATTTTGTGTACGGCAGCCATTTTGTGAGTTGCCCTCACATAGGTCAATGATTAAGGCCAAACATGATTCTGACGGACACGTACACCTTTGCTGACCTCTCTGCGACCTGGGCAAGCTGATTCCACTGCCCAGGGCAGAACCTGTTTGGGCAGTTCCTCTCCCAGTGGCCGGTCGAGATAGCATCAAGGCACAACATGCCATAAACCTTTCCTCGCACACAAACCACGCCTAATCTTGCACACACCTGTCCCTGTTTCCTTCTTTATGACTTGCTTTACAAGGAGGAGGTGCCCGTTTTTATTGGGGGTCCGTCGATATCTGATGAAAATACTGGGCCTTGCCGGGTAATTGATTGTGGGCTGAACAAACTGAAATGTGGGATTGTCATCATGACTCTGTTTTTTTCTTTGTAGTGAAAATATGTGAATGGTCAACTGTAAAAATAGGAATGTTTGCCTGAAGCATAATATTTTGTATAAAAAGAGAAGACTGGTTTTGTAAGTTTGAGCAGTCTCCTGAGAATATACACCGTGTTGTACTTCTGTATGTCTAAAGTATTTGTGAGGACTTGGCCAGTGGTAGAGCGAGTTTCGGTGATATAAGGACGCCCAGAAGGGGGCCTCAAGAGTCATGCTAAAGTACGCCCTGGTCTGTCCCATTCGCGGTAACGGCGTGCGATGTTATATTTTGATAATAAACTAAGTTACCGCACCTCAGGCTCAGTGGCGGTTTTCCCATGGGGGCGTTAGGGCGCCGCCCCCCCTGCTTTCTCGCCGTGCAAGAAGGCAGAAACAAATGGTAGTTATTTATAACTACCATTTGTTTCTGCCTTCTCGCACGGCGAGAAAGCAGAACTAACTTCCTGGTTTAGAGTGGGTGTTACTCGAGGGCAGGGGGAGTGGCTTGGGGGAGTGGCTTGCCCACTGTTGTTAATACTGACTGTGTGGGCTGCCTGAGGCCGCCCACACAGACAGTATTAACAATAGTGGGAAAGCCACTCCCCCAAGCCACTCCCCCTGCCCTTGAGTAACACCACCCACTCACTCTCCCTGTTCTCTCAGCGAGAAAATTACTTAGCCTGGGGCAGCCGGCCGCACCAATCAAGAACGAGGCGGTGGAGGGGCGGGAGGCTGCCTGCAGCGCCGCCTTCCTGATGACGTGCTGCTGCAGGACTTCAAATCGAGGACGGCGGGATTCGGGATGAAGTCTCGGACGGTGAGAGTACTGTATTTTATTTTATATATTTATTTTTCCTTTCCATACCCCTCCCGCCTCCCCCTCATCCCCTCACGAGTGGGACCCCATTTCCAACCCCCCCCACCCGCACGTAATGCCGGCCGCGACTGTGTGAAGTCTAGTTTGCAAATGAAAATGTAATTTATGGCTTTATTACTTGTTTGGAAATCTGCGGTATGCTCTGGCATTCCCCTTCCGCACACTGCTCTAGAGCACGGCCGTGTTCGAACTTCAAGGTGCACTTTGCAGTCAGAGAAAGGTAAATAAAATGCAGAGTTCTGTGTTTAATTAAGGCCAGCAGTTTGCCAAAAGAGTTTGCGTGATACTTTCCCGTCTTTGGAAAAAACAAAATTCTCCTGGGCCTCTTGTTTGTTTGGTGTGTGTTTACTCTGCCTCTGAAGTCTGAACTCTTTCAGTGTTACCAGAGGGTGTTGTAGCTGCTCCCGCATCCCTATTTGAGTCATCTTTCAGCAAAAGCAAATCAAGACCCACGGTTAGAATCTGAAAGGGAAGAAATAATCAAGGTCAAAGGGCTTCACTGCAGATTTCTTATGCAGGTTTATCCTTGTGTTTGTTTAACAGAGGACAACCGTTAGCTGTGAATACTTGCTGCGTGCTTGTATCACAGGGCCGGGGACGTCTAGTCTGGCTTAATTATTATACATGAAAAATATGTTTGAAAAATGATGCTGCCATACATGCCAAAATAAAGCTATTTTCATTTAATACAGGTTAACTCAAAATGAAAGATGTTACCAGTAAACCAGCTGAAATTGTAAAATTGTTTTAAATGAATGCGATGTCCGATGTAGGATTTATAATCTGACAGCATGGATCTGGCTACCTTCATGTTATAGTCGCTGCATTGTATTTTATTAAAGCTTCCTGTTACCCGTGTTAGCAAATGATTAAACTAGCTAGAAAGGGAAAAGTGAAATATAAAAATGAGCAGCTGATTACTCTGGAGGTCCTCGTCTACTGTGCATATCCATACATACTTTAAGATTGTTTTATTAGTAGTCCTATTGTGGTTTGGTAGTATGTATTCTGGCGACTGGTCGATATATTTTGTAGCAGATTCTGTGGGCTCGCTATTCACAGTTTTGTAAACGATCTCTACAATGGTGTGCCAATGAAAATGTACACGGACTGTACAAGGCAGTGCTGTACTGACAGTCCAGGTGTGCAGTAGGAGAGGAGACATTGTGTACACTGCCAGTGCTGCATCAGCGTTGAAAGTGTGCAGTGTTGAGTGTGAACTTGTATGTTCAGTGACAAAATGCATACGCAGTTGTTCCAAAGATGCTAGGGTGTCCCGGGCTGCTTTTGAGCATAGTGCTGTGAGGGGAGTGAACAGCGCTGTGGGGGTGTGCTGTATGCCCGGTGGTGTGAGGGGTCTGATAGCATACACATGTGTTGTGAGAAGATTAAAAGTGCACAGTGTTGCACTGTCGTGCATGCAATGATGTTTCGGGATTGATGCTTACAGTGGTATCTCTGGTGACTGTGCACGGTACTGTGTAAGGAGTGGCAGTCTACTCTGCCCTAGAAGGCCCTACACCAGCATTGTCAAACATCCTTCTGTGTGTAGGATACTGTATCGAGGTTGGCCTTGTGCACAAAGCTGCACAGAGGCTGGGCATGTGCACAAAAATGCTTCACCAGAATTTTACGCCTCACCACTTTCAAATGTCACCAGCCGCCACTGCGCAGGCTCCCTAGACTCAGATAAAAGGGACATCCGTTGGTCAAATCGGGCTGCATCAGGTTGCGCAATCTAGTCTTCGTCCAGCGCGTTCAATTTCTGTTCAATGTTAGCTATAGTAGCCCTCAGATCATTCAAAACCCCAGCGTGCTTGGCTTTACAGACACCATGAATGTAGGCCTTGAAGGCCTTCCAGAGCGTAGCCCAGGTATCAACGGATCCTGTATTAAGCTCAAAGTAGTCCTCAATTGCAACCCGGAGATCAGATTTTAAGAGTTCCTCAAGCAAGGCCCGCCCAGGATATCTCCACTGTCTCTCACCACTCTCTAGACTAGGAATTCGGACCGTCAGCACCACCGGGGAGTGGTCCGAATAGGTTCCAGGAAGTATCTGGAGAGAGTGGTACCAGGTAGACAAATTAGGGGAGAGTAACCAGTAATCTAATCTATTCCAATTATCATATTGGGCTGCGTAATGTGAGAATGCAGGTTCCAAAGGGTTACGCAGTCTCCAGATGTCCACTAGTCCAACTGAGTCACACAAGTCTAGCAATGCCCTGCATGCTCACAGCTTTGTATCAGAGGAGGAGCTGTCTAGGAGTGGATCTATTAGAAGATTACATTCGGCTTCTAGCTGCAGAATATGCGCATATACATCATGAAAAAAACCTGGGCAATCGACATTAGGGGCGTATATATTAACCAAAGCAGTGCGGTGTCCCATTGACTGACCTGCTACCATTGTATAGCGACCTTCTTTGTCGTAGTGCACTTTGTGTAGTTGGAAGGGAAGATGTTTATGTATTAAGATTGCAGTCCCTCGTGCATCTGTACTGTAGCCTGAAAAATATTGGTGAGGGCCCCAGCTTGTAGCAAACTTAGTAACGTGAGTTCTGGGGAGATAGGTTTCCTGCAGAAACGCTACATCAATCCTGTGTCTCTATAAATAGTGTAGTATATGCTTTCCTTTCCTGCCATTATTCAACCCCCTAACATTCCATGTAAAGAATGATAGGTCAGAGAAAGTGGGCAGATTATCCAAAACTGGGATAAGTAATATAAGACATAGAATTCTGTTGTGTAGCGGAACTAGCACTTTTCAACCTACGGTGAGTAAACTGTATTAAAAATGAGTAGATCCATAAATCGAAAACAACCCCGCCCACCTCCCACCACCCATCTCTGCACCACCCTCTGCAGAGAACATCCCCATAGAATACACAATCGCATGCCTCATGGAAACATTTCAACAATGTAAATATGATATGGAAAAAGCAAGTTTCACAATGGACATAGTGCACACTTAGGGGTCGATTATGATGGTGGTGAATCCGCATCCTCCGGGCTGGTGGAAGGCACCGCCGGCCCGGAGGATGCAGATTCACCGCCGCGGTCCCTGACAACACCAGCCGCCAGATTAGGATGGCGGTGGGATCAGCGGCGGACGGCAGGTCCGTCCGCCGCTGATTCGTGGGGTGTAGACCGCTATTTGGTGGCGGTGTCTGCAAGACACCGCCAGCCAAATTAGGAAGCGTGTGTAAACATGCTTTTCCGCGGCGGTTTTTCTGCCGTGGAAAAGCATGTGGACCTTTGCTTCTGGGGGGCCCTTGCGGGCCCCCAGGGTGAAGGGGGTGGGGTGGGGGTGCACATGGGGGGTACCTAAGGTACCCCCTGCATGTGCATGCACACAGCGGCAGGCACCGCGTGGTGCCTGCCGCTTTGTGCATGAAAATGCAATGCATGCATTTTTAACATTGCGGCGGGTGCTGCTTGAAGCAGCACCCGCCACAATGTTAAAGATACGGGATGTGACCGCCAGGGTGGCGGTCACATCCTAATTGGCATGGAGGGAACGCCGCTGCCCTTGCGGATGGTCCCTCCACCTCGGGGGTGGCGGACGGACGCAAGTCCATCCGCCATCCTAATCGACACCTTAGTGTGCTAATCAGGCAGGGGGGTGGCAACACCACTCCGGGAACCCAACTTTATAATTATCTATCGTAAGTAATGATCCTCCAACTCTGCAAAATAAAACAGCAGTGTTAAGACAAGTCAAATTATGCTAGACACGTTTCACTTATGTCATTCTGAAGAAAAAGTTCAACACTGGCCACGAACCACTGTGGGGTGGGGTAGAGCCAACGACATCCTTGTTGGTCTGGCTACCACTTCTTTTATAGACCTTGCAGAACACCTGGGCCTCTGTGGGGGAGTCAAAGATTCGAGGCCTCCCCTCAACGTCCACCTGCAGCCACGTAGGGTACAACATCCCGTATCTAAGTCCCAGATTCTGAAGAGTAGCCTTCACGCCGTTATACTCGCACCTCGTTTCCTGGATTATGGCTGTAAAATCAGGATACAAGACAACATCGATCCTTGCCAGGAGATAGCACCCTGCTCACGTGCTAAGCGAAGTACTGTGTCTCTGTTGCGAAAGTTCAGGAGGCGAGCAATTATGGATCGGGTCGGACAGCATGGATTAGGGCGAGGACCCAGAGAACGATGTACTCGCTCAACTACAATCCAAGGGGTGAAGGCGTCTCTTCCAAATATGTCAGTCAGCTAGGTTTCTACAAACTGGTCCATGCGACCAGTGTTGGCAGACTCAGGAACTTTAAGCAAACGAAAGTTGTTGCACCCACTGTGCACCTCTAAATCTTAATTTTTTATTGCAACCTCTTTAAATATCTTTTCAACTCAGTCCAGGTGCCGTCTGGTTGATTGTGCAAAACCATCCTCAAGGTCCAACACTCTCCCCTCAACTGTGTCAAGACGTTTATCGTGCAAATCAAGGTTCGTGCCCAGGCTGTCCAGTCGCTTATCCAGAGTATCGAAGCAGCTATCTAAGGCCTTGAAACTAAAGCTTCAGGTAGGCCCCCAGTGACTACCTCATCAGAGCCCCCCTGCCATGGCGGAGTCTGTCTCTGGCACTTTCTCAAGCTCTTTACGGAACTCCAGAAGTTGCTGCCTGGGGTCCTTTCATCCCATGCCTCCCCACCCTCACCCGTTGAGTAGCCACATCTGTCACGGGTTGCAAGCTGACAGTGGGGGCTGGGAATACCGCAATGCACTCAATACTGTGCACTCACCGCAGCTAGCACCTGCGGGCCAAGGGGCACCATGCACTTATACCATAGGCAAAACTCCTCATGAACAGATAAATGCCCCAGGACGCTCCAACTACAGCGATGGCATGTGCCATAGGGGCCCTCCACATTGGCAGCCAAAGAGTTGTAGGTTCAAATATGGTCCAGGCCAGCAGCTTGTGCGAAATAGACACAAACATTATGAAAATTGTGAGGGCAATGTTGGGGCCTCAAAACTAAGTCGGTCATGTATAGGACCAATTTAGTCCCGTTATGGCAGTATAGCGGGCTTGGGCATACGGCTGGTCAGTAAGGGAACCCCGGTCCAGGTGGCCCCCCTGGCAGCTCGCCAGTAACAGCCGGATAGCCCTGATCGAATATACCCAGAAACAGAGTGGAGATTGGGTGCCATAGGAATATTATAATAATACATCACATTTGGAAAGAGTGAACCTAGCAGCTACCAAGCTGACATCACATAAACTTGGTCTGATGAACAGTAGTTCAGTCCAGATAGAAGCTCAAGGCACACTGGCAATCAAGACGGTGAAATATCTCCTCAGACAAGAAAGCATAGGGATGAAGGAAGAATGACCAGAGTACAGTCTCAGATGGAATGCAAAAATAATTTTTGGGAAGAAATAGGGACGAGATATCTGTTCCTGCACAAGATTTTGAATGGTTCTTAGCACAAAGAGCTGTCAGCTCACATAATGGTTTAATCAGATTCAGCTCTCATGAGACCATGGAGGGACTGACGAGAGGAAATACATATATTAGCCATTCATTGTTCGTGTAGAAAACCTCTTCAGCCTTGTTCTGGTAAGCCTGTCTCTTATCGAACTGGAGCTTAGTTTGTGTATGGTGAGCTTTCCCCATTATTAAAGGCATGCTAATTCAGCCCTTTTAGGGAGCGTGGCTAAGCCAGCAATGGAGTCGGACATGCTCATGTAGAGCTCCGTGGCAGGCTACTGCTCCTGGCTGAATAGATCCGATAATAGTCATCCGGAAGGGGTCGCTGACCTCCAAGTGTACCCTGGGAGTGGACCCTAAGCTCCGGTGTCACGGCAAGCAGCGGGTGACGCGGGGACCCGTGGCGCACCTCCCTGTCACCGAAGTCGCTCAGTAGGCATCCATGGCCCTGGATGCCACTCGCCAGGTGATGCAGGGGATTGGCTCCGCCATCTAGGCCCATACCTGTGGCGCTGCTCTGTTCTACATGCAAGAGAAGTCTCTGTCGTGGCTGGTATGCATGGAGGCTGAGTATCCTTGATTTCGGAGAACATCTCTGAGGCGGCGCAGCACTAATGAAGTGGCTCTCACCACCAGAGACACGATTCTTATGCAAGTGTGCAGGACTGAGATGAAGCCTATGACTCTGACACGCCGCTTGCTGAATACCTCCCCCGCAGAGAGATGACATTGGCATACAAAGTGGCAATAAAAACAAACTGTGAGTACTGGTGGTGTGGTGGGAGTGCCACCTGGAGACAGTGACAATCGGCGAAGGGGTGCAGTGGTAAAGCACTCTCTCTGATGGCGCAGATCCCACCAACACGACAGTCGCAGGCCCACTGACGCACTGCCCTACATATCTGCCTCGCACTGTTTCACCGGAGACCTCCTTCCCGGGACTGTGTGAAGCATGTGAGAAATGACGGCCGCTCTGAGTGACGCAGCGATTGAGGTACGCTGACCTGCGGACACACGGAATACCTGGTTGGAGAAGAATGTGCTCCGGAGGGGGGGGGCCTTGGAGGGAACAGACAGTGCAGTCTCTCTTTTTCACGCCACATCCACAAGGCCGACCACACTGTACTCTCCAATACCAGCATGCACCACATTACAATAGTGCCTTAGCTGCTTCTCATGGACTTACGGAATTCCCATGTCGTGTGGGGGTTGCACAAAGATAGGCACCGGGGGAATTGCGGCCCCACCCCGCAGACCCAGGCTGACAAGATGGCGGGCGCAGAAACAGTGGATCCGATGTCGCATAAGCTGGATGCAGTGTTGGCGGCAGTCGAAAAACTTGGGGAAACTATGAACCAGATCCGCACCTCACTCGAAGATAAAATAGACAAAGTGGCAGTTGACCGTACTCTGCTCCACGCAGACCATCGAACACTGGCGGACCCCACCACCTCTGCTGAAGATGCCATTGCTGATGTCTCTCCACAGGTAACCACAACGGAGAAGAAAAGTTAGAGCCTTCTTGACCACGTTGGATTACTGGAAGACAGGACCCAGGACCGAGGACGCAACAACATACGCACGGTGGGCCTTCTGGAGGGGACGGAGGGGAGAGATGCGGTGTCTTATACTGAACAATGACTTCACTCGTTGCTACCCAGGGAAAGCCTCTCTCTACACTTTGTCGTCGAACGGGTACACAGGGTGCCTGCCAGGACTCCCCCATAGCGCTCTAACCCACAACCACTCTTAATTCGCCTGTTGAATTATAGAGACAGAGATGCAGTGCTCCAGGGAACAAGAAAACTACAGGAGGTGCAAGTGGACAACCACAAAATCATGTTCTTCCCGGACTAACAGTGCAGGTCCAAAGACAGCGTTATTCGTACATGGCTGTGAAACGGAGACTTCAACAATGTGATCTCAAGTACTTGCTGCTGTTCCCGGCGAAGCTTAGTTTGACCGCGAATGGAAAAACTCATTTCTTTACAACTTCGGAGGGGGCAGAAGAATGGCTGGACACTTACAACTCCTCGGGGGTGGGCCCCCTCTGCTGGCCGGAGGGAGTTGGCTCCCGAAGCTTCCTCGCGATGTCACTGCAGGGGACGAAAGAAACCCCAGTCCCTAGCCTCTCAGACCTTTGACCTGGCCCTGAACTGATCCTAAGTGGCCAGCAGCAGGCTCTACAGGCGGCGGAAGACAACAGCTGGGCACATGAAGAGACAAATTCGACCTCCCATCAGCAAGGGACGTCAAGTGATGATGATCTATCGGACAGTTTTTTTGCCTCCCAGACCTCCCGTGATCTTCCCCAGATCACCCCACAGAATTCCAATGACATTGTTTAAACTTCAAACTCTCTCTTGCCTTTTTCACATGTTTCCCGCCAATCCGGCAATGAACATTGTCCCCCAACACACAAGTATAAAGGCTCCTGCGAATGGTTTAGGCACTGTATTCCCTGGCTTAAGATGTCAGGCTTCTATTGTGGTGCTGATGCTATAGCTGCGGGTGGGATGCCGGGGTTACGGCACTCAATAAGCCCCGGGACATCTGGGCGGGGTGCCCTTATGACCCCTGCCCCTAAGGGAATATTAAATATGATATTGAGCGAGTCACCCTATAATGAACACACTTGACCAGGGCAGAGGGGTAGCTATCAGAGACAATTCTCCAGCTACAGACGCATCGTATATTGTTGTGTATACTAGTCCCCCCCAGATGTTGGCTGTATGCTACTTTCGCTTCTTGTTTGGGCGGTTGCCTGTTGCACACTCGCCCTTTTGGTATTTTTTATTATATATGGTTTAAATGTTTGTTATGCCTTCTCCTATGTAATACGGCACGCTGATCAATCTGATGGCGCGTGCGAAGGCACAGACTCTACACATACTTTAACAGGCACTCCACTGGCTCCCCCATCCCTCGGCCTGGCAAGGCCCTATTTGCTACTATCTCTAATACGTTATGGCCCGATAAGGATAGGAACGTGGAACGTGCGGGGTGTGCATAACTCATCGCGACGATATCTCATTTACTCATATCTGAAACACCACCACATACACAGAGCACTCCCCAAAAGACACACTTACACAAACCCGAAGTGGCACAACTACACAGACATTGGAGGGGACAATTGTCCGCTACAGGTTACTCGGCGTATGCACGATGGGTTCTGGTGTGGGTGAGACCAGAGACTCCCTTTCGGGTGATGGACTCATATATAGATACAGAGGGCAGGTACGTCGTTGTTAAAGGTGTCCTAGATGGTAAACCTGTGATTCTTGCCTCGCTATATGCACCCAACACTGACCAAGCAGCTTATCTTGAACTCATCTCCCACAAACTGGCCGCATGGCATGATACTCCCATGATATTAGGTGGTGACTACAATAGTGTACTGGATGTCTCACTGGACCATTCCTTTCCTCCCTTGCCTGGCACAGCCACACATACTGCCATGAAAGCATTAAATAACTGCGCTACGCAATGGCACCTGACAGACACTTGCCGACACTGCAACCCACTAGAGTGTATTCCTGTTATCCGGGAGTGCACGGACTTCATGTGCGCCTAGACCGTTTTATGGTATCCAATGATCTCTTACCCTGTATCTCTGGGTCACACTATGTGGAAAGTACGCACTCAGACCATAATACACATGTGATGGAGCTGGAGTGGGAGGGCGGGATACCACCAATCCCTATCTGGAGCCTTCAGCCAGATGTCCTGCTGGATGCACCCTTCCGGGACTTATTGGCCACCACCGTGGCGCAATATTTTGATGAGAGCGCAGGCAGAGCCTCATCGCCACTGCTGGAATGGGACGCTCTAAAGGTAGTTGTACGGGGGCATTGTTTGGGGGCAAAGGCGGGTATCAGAGTACAGCTGGAAAAAGATCTCATCAAATTGGAAACACAATTGGCATCCAGTGAGCAGGAAGCTGCTGAGGGATCCCCGAGACGGCTTGATTGCCTCAAGGAGGAGCATGCACAACTATTAGAATGGTTACGATATCTTAATTATGCAGCACACTCGGCGTGGACACACCATATGGGGGACAAAGCGGGGAAGCTGCTCATGTGGCTTGTTGGCCAAGATGACTCGTCAGCTCTGGTCACATTGGTACGCACAGTGCAAAGGGGTATAGCATACACACAGCGGGACATACATGATGAGTTCGTGGCACATGATCGGGACCTATACAAATACCACATGCAGGCCACACCCTTGGAGCTACAGCTCTACCTTGAGGGGAGAACACTGCCAGGTCCTACGCGTGCCCAAAAAGGGGAACTGAATGACCCCCTCCTCTCGGAGGAAATTTGGGACTGCATATTCTCACTATCAAATGGGGAGTTGCCGGGCCCTGACGGACTACCGACTGAATTTTACAAGGCCTATGCGCATATACTGGTACCCCAACTGTTGAAAGTGTTTGAAACTGCGGTCGATGAATCCACTCTTGCTGGCACACAAAACGAAGCTTCGCTGGTGTCTCTATTCAAGCCTGATAAGAATCACGAATCCTTGAGCTCTTATCGCCCTTTAGCAATTCTTAATACTGACTACAACATTTTTGCATCAATACTTGCAAAACGACGCCCATGGTGAAATCGTTGGTGCACCCGGATCAGAACTGATTTGTTCCCGCTGGGAGTACCTCGCTCAACATTTGTACTCTCTTCCGGATACAGCATTACGCGACACAAGCGTGGCCCTGCTCTGACTGCCTGGTGCTGGACCTGGAGAAGGTCTTAGATTCGTTGGAATGGCCCTATCTAGCGGCATTTCTCCGAAAATACTATCTTGGAGACCATTATATGAGTATGGTTCAGCTGTTATATCAACGACCCGTTGTTCGGATTAGAACCAACAAGCTCATCTCAGCCCCCATTTAAGTAAGACGAGGGACACACCAGGGTTGTCCCATGTCTCTGTTACTCTTTTCCCTAGCCTCGGAACCACTAGCGATGGTGCTCCGCAATGACAGCGAAGCGTGGGAAATTAAGTTTGGAGACGGAATACATGCCGTTTCTCTTTACGCTGACGACCTGTTATTGTATGTCCGGGACATCAACGACATCCCTACGTCCATAGCAGCTGCACTTAAGGCCTTTGAAGCAGTGTCGGGCCTCTGGGTTAACTGGACCAAATCGGGGGTTCCTCTCAGTGATTCCCCCCCCTCCTGTGGTACTCCACCACGTTTCACTACCTAGGCATCTTTGTATACAAGACGCCTGATGATTTATTAGACGGCAACTTAATGAGAGCAATATCAGCTGTTAGGGCCCAGGTACAATTCTGGAAGTAGCTCCTACTGAATGTCATGATCCGCATCACCTTGATCAAAATGATTGTCCTCCCAAAACTATTATAATATTTCTCAAATCTCCAGATCTATGTCCCGACCAAAACCTTCCACCAGCTGGAACGCATGTTCCGTGACTTAATCTGGAACAAAGGCAGGCCTCGAGTCGTCCTGTGGAAGCTATCTGCTCCCATCAGTTTGGGAGGTTTGGCAGTCCCTAATATGGAGCTGTACCATATAGCGGCTCAGTTACAATGCGTGACAAAGTGGTTAAGTGGCAAGGGTCTGGAAGACACAGCGACTCTACAGCAGTCCTAGACCCAATCCCAAATCTGCCACCTTTTCCATTCCATCGCCAAGTTACCACAACCATCACAATTACATTTATCACTGATGCACAAATGCTACAGGCGAAGCCTACATCTTACCCGCACAACACTCCTGTACGCTCTGATACTACCACTCACTGATACTACCCTATCCTAGGGACTCCCAGAGGTAGGACGGGCACCTCTGAGGAGGCTCTTACACATTGGCATACAGCAGACATGGATACCCAGGGTGTCTTGCATTCGGATGGCGCACTACTCACTTTTGATGCCCTAGCGAGAGACAGTGGTTTAGCGGCAGGGCAGTTTCTACTACACACTTCCCTAATTAGGGCCAAGTCGGCCTCTTGGGAGGACTTGGCGACTGAGCCGCCAACACACCTGTTACTTCAATACTTGCATGTCATGGGAGGGATCACACATAGTGCACTGGTTAGTGGTGGCTCTCCTCATGGATACACTGAAACCAATGCTAAGTCTCCGCACCTGCTGGGAAGAGGATGGGGCACACCCTGGACGGAAAAGGAATGGAGTGCTATTCTGGCCAGCTCCTCATGCATTCCAGAGAGCTCCAAATTTAAACTGATTAAAACTTACATTATACAAAGGGTGTACCTTTCACCCGACAACATAAACAGATATTTCAACATTGCCACATCCGCATGCCCTTGGTGCCATCAACTTAATGCAGACTTGCTTCACATGATATGGTCCTGCACCTCTCTACAATTTTATTGGCAAAAAGTGGGCACAGCACTTGCACTCTGCACTGAAACTTCTTTGCCGCACACATGGGAAATGCACATACTAGGGCTTTATGCCAGGTCTAAGAAAAACAAAGTCATGTCATGGTTCTGGGATCTGGGGTTGATAGTAACGAAACGCTTATTCACGAAGAGGTGGAAACATAATACTCTCCCGGAAACGGTCAGCTGGGAAAGGTCACTTACGATATGGGTGCAGGTGGAAAGTACAACACTACACAGGGAGGAAACAGTGGGGCTCCGCAAGTATCCAATAGCACAACACTGGGATAGCATATTCACGGCCTTCAAGAATGGGGAAGATGGAAACGGTGTAGATGCCCCTCCCGTCAGTACGTGATTCAACTCCTGGTGATCCCGAGCCCAGAGGCACTAGATACCCACAGACAATGTTGCGTCCCATTATGCAACACATCTGTGTCCTAGGTCCACCGCCGAGAGTCCCCCATAATCCTCAGCCCCTCGCCAATCGTCTGGAGGATAGAGGTCTCTAATGCTTCAATGAGTCCAAATGCCAACCTAGTGAGCTGCCGTAATGTCCAGTTCGAGATACGCGTGTGAGTGCAAGACGATGTTATGTATATCCTTTTCCCTATAACTTGATGGCAGTTTTAAAAAAAAAAGTTATTTCATTGTTAGTTTTAAGGTTTGATCAACCTATGTCTTATTGGCCCACTTCTCTCTTTGCACAATCTCCCAGTATACTGTTGGTAACAATACAAGCTCCTACTCCCATGTGAGCTTCCGACTTACACCACGTGTCGCAGCTGCCTGGCTCTATAAGATATGTTTACAATATTCTGGGCTTTACAAACCGCTGGCTGGGAATTGAAGTGCACAAATGCTAGCAGAAAGTATCATACACCGTTTTACAAATATAGGCCACCGGCAAGGACAAGTGAACACTATTATTTAGGGTGTTCACATTTCTGTAACCAGTTACAGACACGTAAATTGTTTTCATAATGAAGCTTTGCATATGCAGATGTGATGCCTATAATAATTCTAACCTTTTAAAAAATTCAAGAAAAACAATTAAAATATTTAAACCAAAAAAATTGTAGTTCAGCCCCATTAAATGATGGAAGCCCCATGGGCTACCAATAGTGCATCTCTATAACACAGTTTTTCTACAGATTAAGCATCCCCGGTACAGCCCAAAGAGAAGAGTGCAAGGATGCAACAATGGTGCATTGGGCCTGAGTGCCAGAGGGTAGACAGATATTGCTCTTGTTGATCCCGCTCGGCGGAGCTGGATCCTTGCCTTCGCCCTTCCTGTGTGCGGCTGTCGCGGAGAGGGAGCCAACGTGTTCTCGGCTGAAAGGCGTGTTCTGCATTTCCTCGTTGATCCCGCTCGGCGGAGCTGGATCCTTGCCTTCTTCCTTTCCGTGTGCGGCTGCCGCGGAGAGGGAGCCATCGTGTTCTCGGCTGAGACGCGTGTTCTGCATTTCCTGGTTGATCTTGCTCGGCGGAGCTGGATCCTTGCCTTCGTCGTTCCCGTGTGCGGCTGACGCAGAGAAGGAGCTATCGCGTTCTCGGCTGAGACGCGTGTTTATGTTTACTGACATTGCCACTTTATTCCTGCTTAGTGGAGCCTGCCTAGTTCTATTGGAGAAGCAACAGATGGCTATCTGGTAAGCCTCGGGGGAGGTTTATACCTTGTGTTCTTTGCTTTGGATTAAGCCCTTTTCTGCCTCATTAATACGAATCTTATTTGCTGGACTCATGGGATCTGGCAAAGGCGGGGCTAGATGCAAGCAACTTAGTGTGGGAGATTTTCACTTACAGGCTACAAAAACATTCCCATACTTAGGTGTTACAATTGAGGGAACGGGGGCATGGGCAACCGAGGTGAAAAATAGATCCCTAGCATTTAAACGCTCGGTTGCTGCTGTAAAGCATTTCGCAAGTAAAATAGGGAAAAAACAACCAGATATAATGCTTAGGATTTATGTGGCCAAATGTAGAAGCATTGCCCTGTATGGAGCGGGTGTATGGGGATACCAGGACGTAACAGCCCTCCAAATCATTGAAAATGATTTCTTTCGATACCTTCTGTCCCTTCCAAAAAGCTCCCCAGTTTATAATTCCCACACGGAACTAGGAATGGAGCACCTGACAGACTTGATTAAAATGCAACCAATCCTACTGTGGAGGAGAATTTGGGTGACACCAGAACTAGCACTGAACCGAGCAGTAATTAACGATGTTATGGCCCTGGACAATGCAAAAAGTATCGAATGGCTCGAGTATGTGAGGAAAGTCTTTGTGGACATTGAAAGGCCCGAATGGTTCCACAAACCTGAGTTAATTGGGAAAATTCCCAAGAAATCTTTCAGAAATTTATGCATGGAGCACTTTAATAACTTGAGGTTTGCGGTCGAAGTCAGCAAAAAAACTGTGATTGGTCATCAATTGCTACTGACTTCGTATAACATACAACCATACTTGACCATCATGACTTTGGGGTTTGAACGCTTTGTTTTGTGTAGATTCAGGTTTAACATTTTCCACCACCTGGTCTCCTACCCGGAAAAAAATGATTGGAATAGACCTCTGGCTCCCTGCCCATGTGATAACGTATCTGCCCAGTCTACCTTCCATCTTGTTTTACTATGTAAAATGTATCAGAAGGAGCGTGCTAGATGGTTGAAACATTACTTAAAAAACGGGGCATGGAGGCAATGTAGGGTAGCTTACCTGAATCTTCAACAATTAGGAAATCCTCTATGTATTAAGATCATGGCAATGTTTTTAAAAAGTGTGTTAAAACAACGGAACTCTTTATGTATTAAGGCCTAATCGATTGTTTATTTGCTCAACTATTTAATATTTTTTAATCATTATGTGTACTTTGTAATGTGAAATATGAAATGCTTTTATGATTTTTAATATATGAGAAAATCGAATAAAGCTTTTTGAAATTGAATTTGCTGGACTCAGCTGGTGTTAATGTGGAGTTATCATTTTTTTTCATGACTTTGGGATGGTCAACAACTCTTCCTTTTGATACACACCTGTGTCTCCTTGCACCTGTTCTTGCCTACCTGATGTTGGTTACCTTGGTTACTGGAGAAGGCTGTTATTGGTTCACAGGGAAGGTTTGGCATGGTATGTATGTGGTTCGGTATGCTTTTTCCCAAGAATTATAGAGAGGGCATATTGTGGTGGTATTAACTTCTTGTTTGTGTTGTAGGAAGTTATTGATCCGAGTAGAAGAGACGCATCTTACTACTCCCATCAGGAGAGGAAGAGTTCACCTCCTAAAGTAGTATTTTAGGTAGGTGTGCTATTAGCAAGAAACATTGAGAGTAGCTAGAATTGTATGTTACTAATCCCTTCCTTTTATCGTTTCAGGTATCTCTTCCGTTGCTGACTCTTCCCTTTCCCATTCCTCGCTTGATTACCTCTACGCTCTGTGTATGGTCAGATAGTCAGAGTGTGGGGAAATGAGGAGGTGGACCTCTTTGAGCATCGCCGTGATCCCGAGGCAGTTGATGATCGTGACAACAGCACTACCGCATTGTAAGGATTTTTAGCTCCTCATATGTGTGAAAGGCACTTCAGCTCCGAGCAGTGGTTGGTGCTCTGCAGCCAGCTTGAGTGTGAGCCAGAACAGGTCAAGGAGAGGAGTCTGGCTGCCATGGAGTGTTCGGCCTGGACCTTGCTGAGCTGTTCACTTTAGCAACAATTAAAAACACTGTAATAGGTAGCTACTTCAGGCCCAGAGTGTGTGTTGTACATAACGAAGTCCTCGAGCCAGGTATATATCACACGCTGGTTTTAATGAAGCTTAGTTCCAAGTTCAGTTTCAAGTAAATAAGTTAAGATGATAACAAATACCCCACCAGGAGCAGCCTCCCTGCCACTCAGCCTGCCTGCCATCAACTGCCACTCCACACAAGTCAGGCTTTCCAAGAGCCACACCAGCTGAGTGGCAGGGATGTCACCCAAGCTAAGTATAACATAGGGACGCATTCTGCCCATATCTTTCAACCGACTCACCGCATTGCCTCATTGCCCTGCAGAACCTGAATTTCGACCCCGGACCTGTGTGTGCTTTCCGCTCCCCCTCCGCCGCTGCAGACCACCAGCAGCCGCCGAGTGAGGGAGAGCGAGAGGGCGCGAAACCACATCTCCCAGCTGCCCTTGCACCGGGACCGGAAGGGTGACTGAGAACCAGCGCGCCAGGCGGCGCTTAAAAAAAGAAACCACAACGGTGGAGCGAGGGACGCATTCTGCCCATATCTTTCTACTGACTCACCGCATTGCCGCATTGCCCTGCAGAACCTGAATTTTGACCCCGGACCTGTGTGTGCTTTCCGCTCCCCCTCCACCGCTGCAGACCACCAGCAGCCGCCGAGTGAGGGAGAGCGAGAGGGAGCGAAACCACATCTCCCAGCTGCCCTTGCACCGGGACCGGAAGGGTGACTGAGAACCAGCGCGCCAGGCGGCGCTTAAAAACAAGCCTCCACACCCGCGTCACGGGAGCGCCGGGCAAAGCCCGGGCCAAGGGCGGGCCCGTTTAAGCCCGTTAAAGACCGGGTAAGACTGGACTGGGCCACCTCATTAACATTTCTTCCCTGAGACCTTGCACCTTGCATTACCAATATATTGTATGTACCTATTTTTTGTTTGGCTACAGGGTCTTTTCTTAATTATTGTGTATACGTATTTTCTTATCTATTTTATCCTTGTCATTTGTCTTATAATTGTTGATACCTATCCTAAATCATGAGTACAAGGGGAAGTAGGAGTAAAGTGGCCCAGGGGCTAGGCCAGATTACAGGACCAATCGACCAATTTATCACGAGGGCAAATGAGGCGATTGATCAGGGCATCATTCTCCTAGAAAGAAGAGTATCACAAGATCTGGCTATAGCTCGAAGGTCCTCAATGGGCCTACTGGCGTTAGCTAAAACTCCAACACAGTCAGGAGCAATTGGACCACTTCTGCTAGAAGTCCCCGCAGACATTCATACCATCCCTAATAATGTAGATCTATCCGCTTCACAACTTTCAATGGAATCAGAGATAAGGGAAGACTTAGAGAAAACCCCCGTCCTGGTTATGAGTCCAACTCAACTTGTACCTCCAACCCAATTAGAATCCTCGAACAACCAGGAAATGGGGAGGAGGGAGGGAGCTATCCCGAAACAAAAAATTGTCAAGAACAAGAAAGTGCACAAACAACAGCCCGCCAAAGTTCTTACAAAGAACCAAAGACCTCGTAACCCCCCTCCTAAACAAAATGGCCTAAATTCTACAAATACATCTATAGTCAACCTTTCTCCAACACCGCCTAACGTAGATGTTACAGACGGGGGGGTGTGAGTAATATAAGTGAATCAAATAAGCAGCTGCTAGCCACCATTGGGGAGCTGATTAAGATTCATTTACTTCCAATGGAGCGAACATTATTGAATATCGAAAAACAAATAGCCAAGCTGTCTATTCACTTAAACAATGCGACCAACCTAAACGTATTAGGAGTTACCAACGTGGGGGGCAATAAAGGCACTACCGCACAGAAACATCTAGGGCCAACATCACAATCTAAAAACCCCTCAACTATGCCCAATCCACAAGAAAAACCAAAAGTAGTCCAGGTTTCCACACAGATAACCCCTGATACACCTAGAGGACCCATGCAAGTAGACAAACAAAAGCCAATGCCACCTAAAACACCAGTATTACAACTGGAGAGAGATACAAAAAAGGGAGGAAGGTTTAGGCGTCCCATCAATCTCCCCCCAGAGGCAAGCCCTTTCACTGTGATCCTCACAGGGGTCCCAGAACTCCCCGAAAATACGAGAGAATCCACCTGGTCTTTAACAAATAAAGTGCAGCAATGGCTTAGCATAAATAGACCCCTTCCCCCCAACTGTAATAGTAGATTTTCAATGGTGCGTAGGGTACCCTGGATTGGCGAAACAAAGAAAAAAATACAGGGGGACTGTATCATTATAACTTTTGACGATCCTGGCACAGTCAAATATATTTGCTCATGGTCAACATTGGAGAAAAAGGGAGGCATTGACGCCAACCGTCTATCCTTCTTTTATCCTCCAATATATGCCTATGATCAAGAACCCCCGTATAACTGGAATCAATGCTCTGAATGGAACTGGAGCCAAGTAGACCCCCGGAACAGGAGAAGGGACTGGGAGGCCTGGTCCTGGAACCCAAGAAGAGATCAACCCTATATGGAAGGATGGAGGGGCATACCAACTAGCAACCGATTCTCATCCCTAGAAATGGTAGACTGACCACTACCAACCCTAATATCCATCGAGACAGAAGTTGTATATTCCAGGACTCCTATAGCCCACAGGGAACCCCACACCCAAACAAATGAAAAGACCTGTCATTTACCCAACTACAACTTAGGGAAAAATAATAAAGATCTGCATATCGATCAATTATCTCCTAGCCTGCACCTATTTCCAACAAAAGATGCATCTGGGGAGCATAACAATCAAATTAGTAATAAGGGAGACGAGGAAGCCTCATTGGAAGGTACTCGAGATAAGTCACCAGCTCAGAGAGACAGAGCAGGAAAAAATGAGACTTCAACCCAGCTAAGAGTGGGGCCACGTCAAACGGGGCTAAGCCGAAATAACTCCAGGGAAAATGTATCCATTGTAACATGGAACATCGCGGGACTTTCCAAAAAAGCTGCAGACCCAACTTTTTTGAATTTTGTTAATAACTTTGACTTAATATGTCTCCAGGAATGCTGGGACCTGAAGCCTACTAACTTAGACGGCTTTAGTACTAACTTTACCCCGGCTATTCAGACCAGTAAGGGTAGGAGTTCAGGCGGTCTCTGCTTGTATGCCTCAAACAGGGCAAATATAACACTAGCGAGTCTGGATTTACCCCAAGATAAGTACAAAAACAAAGATAAAAATAAAAAAATTGGACACTCAATGCAGGTATATTTCGTGAAGGGGAAAGGGGCCCCAGCTTCCTCCTGGTTAATCTATATAATAACATAGTGAGGGACGACCAAGCAGAATTTATAGACAAACTATCAAATGCCCTGAAGCGGGGAATGGGAAGGGATAAAGCGGAAAGATGTGCCATAGTGATGGGCGATTTTAACTGTCATTTATGCCCCCATAGTGGATCGAGCGTCTGTGATATAAGAAGTCTTAATGGCGAATTCACTACCCATTTCGAACATATGCATTTTGGAAATCTAATGAATAAATTAATGCATGAATGGGACTTAGGCTTTTTTAACGAGTTAATTGAGCCAATGGTCGATTTCCAACCTACTTTTCATGGAAGGGGGTCACACTCCATAATAGATTTCATGCTGATGTCAAATAGCCATTATCGGAGTGCTATGGATTTTAAAAAGGAGGACATCGCCATGAGTGATCATTATCCGATCAGTGCGAAATTCGACGTCGGCCCTAGGACCAGCCAGACACCGGATGTAACGGAAATCTTACATTGTCACTCAATCTCCCTGGCACGTACTAATGGTTATTCTATAAAATGGTCCAAGGTAAACACAAATATTTTTCTGAAAGATCTGATCACGGAGGATTCTGATCAATTTGTGACCTGCCTTGAAGACCCTTTAAATCCATGTGCAGTAAAAACTGCTTTTGGAAAAATAGCAGCCACAATCAAGAAAAACCTTACCAGGAAACAAAAATAAGATGCTAGGGTTAAGTGTATAGGTTGGTTTAACTCTGAATGCTCAAAAGCCCATAATATCCTTAAAGATACATTAAAAAGAGTACCAAAAAATCCAGTAGAAATTAGAACAGCCCGACTGGTATATAAACAGTCAATCAAGAAAAGAAAAAGGGAACTCAAAGATGCCGCCTGGGGGGCGTTATTAAAAGCTAGCACTTTAAAAGATAGTACGGCTTTTTGGAGGGAAGTGAACGCACCTTTTTTTAAGGAGAGGTCGACAGACCTCCTAGAAATTGCCATAACAGAGGATGTCTGGATCAATCACTTTACAGAGCTATATAAAATAGATGAGTTGGTTGAACCACATATCCTCGATCCTTGGACGTTACAAGAGAATGACCTACAGAGACCCCTGGTAGATACATTCCCGCTACAAATACATTTTACACTCCCAGAAATAGAACAGGCCATACTGGAAAGTGCAAATTCTAAAGCTCCCGGGCCTGACGGAATCCCAATCGACATATTTAAAGATAATATGTCTTTATGGGCCCCCCTTCTTACAAATGTTCTTAATTCTTACACTCTAGAAGGTTTCCCCACAACATGGCAAGAAGCCATTATAATTCCAATCTTCAAAAAAGGAGATAGAATGGACCCAAAATGTTACAGGCCAATTTCCTTGCTTGATTCAATGATGAAGGTAGCTGGAAGAGTATTGCTGAATCAATTACAAGCCTGGGCCACAGAAAATCGAATCCTCTCAAAATTTCAATATGGATTTGTTTCTGGCCTAGGCACGGTAGAGCAATGTCTCAATCTGGCCTTGATTACAAATAAATACGCTGTGGTAAAGAAGAGCAATCTATACATGACTTTTGTTGACTTAAGCTCAGCATTCGATTGCCTCAACCACAGCGTACTTTGGAGCACCCTCATAGAGCTAGGAATCGATGTAAACATACTTGCATTTATAAAGGAATTATACCAGGGGGCGGGGGCAATGGTTCGTTATGGAAAAAATGGAAAATGCACCTTGCCCCGTTTCTTTTTAATTTATATATAAATAGTGTGGCAGACTACCTGGCCAAGCTGGAAGTAGATTATCCCAAAATCAATGGCATGGCAGTTCCAATATTACTTTATGCAGACGATGCTGTCATAATGTCCAGAACACAATTAGGTCTGCAGAAAGCACTGACTGGTTTGTCCTCATTCATGGGCTTGAGAGGACTCAGGATAGATGTGGGCAAAACCTTTACTATGTGCTGCACCTTAAAAAACAAAGTAGATTGCAATACTTTTTAAAATTTTACAAAGATAAGCTTAACGAAATCCTTTACCTACTTGGGTATTGTTTTTAACAGCAGGGGATCATGGAATACAGCCATCAACACACGCAACCTGGCCTTTAGCCGAGAAATAGGTGCTTTAAAGAAGTTTGCCAAAAAATTGGGCGGTAAGCCGGTCCAGATCCTGCTCAATATTTACGCAGCAAAATGTGTTTCCACTGCGACCTAGGCGCAGGAATCTGGGGCTTGGCGGATTGCCGTTAGATCCAAATCAGTGAGAATGCCTTTCTGAGATACTTGTTAGCAGTACCTAGATCTATCTCTACCACCATCTGCCACAATGAACTTGCTCGGGTCCCCATCTCCGACATAATTAAGATAAGTACAATGTTGCTGTGGCACACGATTTGGACCTCCAATGAAACCGATTTCAGCAAGGATGTCATCAGAGACTGTATGGGTCTAGCTGCTTCACGGAAAGTACCGTGGCTTTCTTATGTCAGTAAATTTTTAAATTCCATAGGGCATTCTGATCTGTTTGAGAACCCCACGTCATGCACTTTAATTACGAAAAAGGCCTTTAAAGAATGTTGCCTAGGCTTACTTGAAGATAGGCGCTCCTATTTAGAGGGAAATAAGCCAATGATTGTTCATCATCACCTTTTGTTGCACGGAGCTGGCATTCCACTTTATCTATCTCCTCTATACTCCGTCTATACGAGACTATTATTAACACGGATGAGGACTGACTGCTTTTTTAGGCTGATAACATTCCCTACTGTAAATGATTGGTCTGCTAACTTGTCTAATTGCCCTTGTGACAATATTTCAAAGCAATCAAATATCCATTGCATATTATTTTGTAAATATTATGATTGGGGAAGAAAGAGGCATTTGGGTCTGATGCTAAAATTTTGGGGCCTCAGGCAATGCAGACCTGCTCTGACTAAATTATATATGCTTCAGGATGAAATTATTGTGGCTGCAGTAGCTAAGTTTCTGAAATACGCAGTAAAATGTAGAGCGTCGATGAACTGAAAACATTTTATAAGCTTTTATATAATATTTTCTGGAAACAGTTTTTTTTTAATTATATAAATTTTAACCTTACGTACCATGTATTAAATGACCGGAAATGTTTTTTATTTAAATGAGCTTTTATGGTTTTTTATCTTCAAAAATCGAATAAAGCTATCTTTGAATTGAATTGAGTAGCAGGGAAGTCACCCAAGCTAAGTATAACATATCCCCCTTCCTTAGGGAAACAACAATTCACAAGTGAAGGAAGGAAATGTGAACAACCATCAAAATATACAATGAAAATATACAATGCATTGTGAAAAGAAAGCATTTACATTGCATTCTAAAGAGAAAGACATTATCTCCCAAAATAAGCAATGCATTTTCAAACTTAACATTTACATTGCCCATCCCCCACCCTCAGGAAAAATTAAAACAAGCATAAATGGCACTAGTTAGCATAACAATAAATGCATGAAAATCTAGTAAACTTCCAGAAATAAAATAAACTGTACAGGGCACTTACCACCCCACAAACCCACCACCGTAGGGCACTAACCACCCTAAAACAAACTGCACGGGGCACTCACCACCCCAAAAACTCACCACCATAGGGCACTCACCACCCTAAAATAAACTGCACGGGGCACTCACCACCCCAAAAACTCACCACCATAGGGCATTCACCACCTAAAACAAACTGCACGGGCACTCACCACCCCATAAACTCACCACCATAGAAAATAACAAGCACTGGGGTACTCTGACCACCCCACAAACTCACCTCCATAGGGCACGCACCACCCTAAAATAACAGCACTGGGGCACTCACCACCCCAAATTCACAGTAGTAGGGCACTCACCACCCCTGGGGCCCTAACCACCCCACAAGCTGACCACCATGGGGCACTCACCACCACAAAATAAACAGCACTGAGACATACACGACCCCCAACATCACACACAAATAGAACACAGACAACCCCAAACTAAACAGCACTTAGGCACTAAACACCCCAAGAACGATCAAATCACCTTAGGACAGAATACCCCACCACATGACCTCCCCTAAGATGACTGCACAGTGCAATATACACTGATACAGACCTTAGACACAACCATGACCTAGAACCCACACACACGCAACGAGACTAACATTAAATTGACCAGCAATAAAATGAAAGAGAAAGTCTCGTGCTCCAGTGAGCGGTCTCTCACTCGAGGTCTCCAATGAAGTAATAATCTCTGTCCTTAAACTGCCAGAAGCTGTATTTTCCCTAAAACAAACTGCATGGGGCACTGACCACCCAAAAATCTCACAAGCGTATGGGACTAACCAGCTTAAAGTACTCAGCACTGAGGTACTTACTACCCCACACACTCATCACCATTCGCAAAAGTAAAAGTGATACACCACCAGCAAATTAACACATCTGACCACCCTGTAACCACCCAAAAATGAACTTTACAAGGGCACACACTAACCAAAAACAAACCACCATAGGCACTAACCAGCCCAATTTTACATCCACGACTACCCTCAGGATTGTGAAAATAATAAGAAAAAGAAATTCTTGCATATTCTAAAAGTTCATGACCGCCGGTTAGCGATCGCTCATCCGATGTCTCTTCAGAGGGTTCACGCTGCAACAGGGAACAGACGTGGTGTAGCGTAGACAAATCGAGTGAGAACCTGTGGAGAACTGAGACTGGACACTGCCTTTCAACTGCAGTGCCGAAACTTTATTCAGAGGAAACGACTGGACCACAGTCAAAAGTCCAATTTCCATCTTCATCTATATGCTCGAAGTCCTTACTCCTCTTGTTGTACTGACAGTTCACCACCGAGCAAGGTTTGTAAGGCGGTTCGGAAAGAAAACACACCTCAAAGAATGCTGCCCACTGGGAAAGACATCTAAATCCAAAATGTCCGCACGCATCTTGACGGCGTGCCGGATGGCTCGCAGTGCGCAGCTGCATGCAAGCGTGACTGGGCAGCTGAAAGAGAGGAAGGCGTCACAGAGGCTTCCACAAAAGCACTGCAGGGCTGCATCATTAAGTAAGTGTGCATGCGACATGTGCCACACTCACCATAATGTAAACACTTTCAAATAAAAGAGCAACTGCCAAATGTTTTCCGTTGCAGCGGAGGACAGTATTTCTACTGTAACTTTGAGTGTTGTGTCGCAAACAGGCCCACAAGCTATGTATATCGTGCTGACTTTCTCACAACACATCGCTCCCCCTGCGATAGTGTCTCTCTGTGGTGTTAAAGTGAATGAATCTTCTTCCTTAAATACGTAAGCCACACTCAGCTTTCATCAATGACCTCAAATTCATGACCGCCGAGGTCTCTTAGGTCAGCTTCGTTACTGAACAACAGCTAGAGCCCTTTCACTCTGCGCTAACTGCCATACCCACGTGTGTCCGTCATAGTGGGTACAATTCACAGCCCAACACCCCTTTAACTTCTCCTTTCCAGCCAGTCTATTTTTTAAACAGTACTTCAAAACACATGCTGTTCTCCTGTGTCTCATCCGAATCTTGCTAGAAGCGGTATTCCTTTACAGGCTGCTAGACGCTAACACAGCTCCTCGTCACCTTGAGAACATGCACATCAAAACATAGGCAGGTTACTCTTACATGAGTCATAGTCATCACAGATGAAAATGTGCCAAGCATCACACATCATTTGCTTCCGGTTGTTCGTAAATAACTCTCAAACGCCCATTCTTCAGGCCGTCCGAATAGTATAGGACACTGGTGGGGCATATCAGGGCATTTTTACGTTACAGTTGTCATAAATTTCTTTATGTTCTTGGTTCCATTTTTCCTTCCTGAAAGCGTAGATTCTTTAAAATATACAGTCTCTTCTTTTCTTTCCTTAATATTTTGTCTTTTCTGCACGCTGTAAGTTCTTGCTATAAGTTCTCCAAACGTCGCCAAAAATGTTGTACATAACAAAGTCCTAGAGCTAGGTATATATCACACGCTGGTTTTAATGAAGCTTAGTTCCAAGTTCAGTTTCAAGTAAGTTAAGATGATAACAAATACCCCACCAGGAGCAGCCTCCCTGCCACTCAGCCTGCCTGCCATCAACTGCCACTCCACACGAGCCAGACACCCAGGATTCTATTATGTCATCAAGCATTCCAAGAGCCACACCAGCTGAGTAGCAGGGAAGTCACCCAAGCTAAGTGTAACAGTGTGCAAGATGTTTTTGACTACCAGGCTGCTAATAAAGTTGGGGATGTCGTCTCCCAAGCCCTCATGGATTCTGAAAGGAAGAACCTTCCTATGCCCATTTGCCTCTACACAGGACCCTTGGTATTACAGTGCTCGCATTAGACTTCAACACCATTAATA
The DNA here is from genome assembly GCF_964261635.1 of Lissotriton helveticus. Taxonomy (NCBI): domain Eukaryota; kingdom Metazoa; phylum Chordata; class Amphibia; order Caudata; family Salamandridae; genus Lissotriton; species Lissotriton helveticus. Next base: position 709,067,837 of record NC_136065.1, read on the forward strand.
CACTGCAGCAGCACTTGCTCTCGCTGCTGTTCACTGTCCAGGGCAATTCCCTCTGTCTGCTGCGTTGCGTAACTGGGCTTAAAACGAATACATGACTCTACCTTGCCCAATTAGTGAGCTCTGCTGAAATGAGGAGCACATCTGCAGTGAGCCAGGCTCAATCAATCAAATGGGATTTGTAAACTACTGCTTCTCACCCTTGGGGGTATCCGGGCACTGGGGAGGGGGGTGGCGAGGTTGCTGCTGCTGAGATGGATTAGTCAAAGTGCCAGGTCTTTAGGTCCTTCCTGAACTCCTGCCCGGGGGGGTGCTATGCTGAGATGGAGGTCGAGGACGTTCCAGGATTTGGTCGCCAGGTGTGAAAAGGCGCGGCCATCACTCCTGTGTATGTGGGGTGTGTGAGTCAAGAAGAGGGATGAGGCGCGAAGTATACGGGTAGGTTAGTGGAAGTTTATCCTGTGGTTGAGGTATGCAGGCCCCTTGTTGTGTAGCACTTTGTAGATGTGGGTGAGACGACTGAACTGGCATTCTTTGCTGATGTGGAGCCAGTGCAGAGATTTGAGGTGGGGGTGATGTGGGTCTGTTTTGTGAGGTCGAGCATGAGTCTGGCATCTGCGTTCTGGTGGGCTGGAGTCTGTTTAGTAGTTGTGAGGTGATTCCCAAGTAGAGTGAGTTGCTGTGGGCCAGGCGGCTGGTAACGAGGGCCTGGTGAGAGTGCATCTGGTTCTGATGGGGAGCCTGTTTAGGAATTTCCTGAGCAGGCGCATTGTGAGGAGTTTGTGATCAGTGCTAACTTGCCACAGGTCAGTCTGACTGCTGCAGGCATTGATTCCCACTGGCATGACCACCTTCTTTGTACACTCCAACCAATCTGGGGAGTCACACTTGTAATGACCAGTGTACTTGTCAGGAAACATTTTGTCTAGGCTAAGCATGTCTCATGTTAGGAAGATCTTGTGTTTTAACATTTAACAAAATGGGTCTAACACTTTGGGTACAGCGGTCACAAAATCAAAGGCTGAGCCATCATTCAACACTGAAAGAGAGACACACTGATCTCTGCTCTCCATATTCAACTCAAAGAGTTTTCTTATCGAGCTCCACAGTGGTGGTGGCATCAATGCTATAAATTGTGCTAGGGGTTTCAGATACCAACGCTTTAACCCTGTAAGCTATCTTGGAGCACACTTTGATAAGGTAGCAGGTGGCAATTTACACTAGTCCCTTGTAGCTTTGCAGAAAATCAGGAGCGTTCTTCATAATCAGGTTAGTGACCGTCCATTTAAGGTATTTTGGAAAGGTTTCAAGGCCTATTTTGATCCTCTCATGGCTTAAAGGGGGGATATTTCTCTCTTCACATGGATTAATTCTTTGCTATACTCACAAAAAAGTGTTACTCGAACGGTCACACATTTGGCAGTAGAATGGCACTCATATGTGTACTGCAACCATGGGAATGTCACACTTAAGCAATCTGAAAAGTTTACAGCTATGCAGTTATAGGCCCCAAAAGACCCCGGACAGTGTACTCGCATCTTGTGCACTCATCTCCAGGGGTGGGTCACAGTAGCCACTAACCTGGGTCCTGGCACGATCACACTTCAGAGCGAGGGACAACTTAAGGGCAAGCACGCAATTGGCCACCCCACAGTGGTTGCAGCCCTCAACCAGCCTCGATCAGCAGGCTCGTAACACACCCAAAACACCGTCCCAGGTCACAGTAGCACAGTAGCACAGCTCCCCAGCCTGCCAGGGCACCTCATGTCCACCAACAGTTGCTAATGGCCGTCTGGCTCAATCTCGCCATTCAAGCCAACCGGAGCACAGCTCCCTCCTGAGCCTCATTGCAGTGACGGTTAATACACCGGCATCCGTCAGCTGTACCACATGAAAACAAGTCGTATTAGGCCAAGCATTTTCAGGATGGCAAGGACATTGCTTAGGAAGCAAGCATTTCACTCTCGAAGGGTGAAAGTGCAGCTTTATTTAATGTGGGACGCCAAAGCTCGCAACCCAGGTAACGGCCATCTTCGTCTCCAGCTCTCTGGCACCCCGTTGTATGCGAAGATTTAAAAATTGTAAGACCTTTCCCTAACTTTGTGAACAGAGCCGGCGCTAGGCATGGGCAGTGTAGGCAGCTGCACAGGGCGTCACACTCAGCCCACTAGCATGGGGCCCGCACCAGCGGTGTGTCCTCTTGTTTCCCTGCCGATCCAACTGAAAGAGAGGTGTTGCCTTGCAATTAGGATCCATGGGCGAGGCCCTCTCCCCAGGGTATACACCCGTTACAACGGATCTTTTACTCCGCAGACCCATTACAACGCGACCATTACTCCGCATACCATTACAACGCATTGCGCTGGGGGGCGCTCTAGGATAGGGGATAAGTATAATTTACTATCCAACACCTTCCCTAGGGTCCACGGGGACTGGAGTTAGAATAGTAAATTATACTTACCACTATCCAGCGCCCCAAGGCGCTATGCGTTGTAACGGTATGCGGAGTAAAAGTCGCGTTGTAATGGTCTGCGGAGTAAAAGTATGCGTTATAACGTCATACATCCTCTCCCCAGGCCTCACAGAGATGGTGTTGGGAGGCCTAGGGGAGGGAGACACATCCTCTTGTCCCAATTGCAAGGAGACCATTCAGAGACACTGCAGGACACCCATTGTCCAGCATTTTAGCGCTCTCACAGTTTTAACTTTCAGCCAACAAGCAATTCTCACACCTTCAGCCTGGTAGGAGCTGTAAAAGAGGTGCTTGTAGGAGGCTGAGAGGAGGAGCTATGGCCCAGAAGGTGTCCGCAGAAAGAAGCTTCCTGAGCTGTGTCACTTATGTAAATTAGAGAGGCTCGCACATTCAGCGCAAATCCTAGAATCTGCCCCGTTTGTGAAAATGTTTTTAGAAAAAAGAGTTTGGCCCATGTGGACAGAAGTGGGGTAAGGGCCCAAATACTTTGTAAAAAAGAAGAAAGGTACCCACACTTCACATTTCACACCATTCAATTTCGGATGAAAAAAGATAAACAAAACTTAATATGTTTATCTTGGCAATTAATTGTGCCGTTTTATTCAATAAAAAGCAACCTTTGCTGAGTATTCTTTAAGTCAAGAGAAATACCATTGCCTTTCATGTACTAACCATGAATGTCGCGATGTCTAATTTTTACAACACAACACGGAAACATGAATCAAATTACATATACAATGTGGAAACATATAACTAATAAATAATGTGCAAAAAAGTGATACCATATCACACAAAAGGGAAGAAAATGTCAAAGTATTTTTCAATCACAACATAATGAGCACTTAATCACAATATTTGACCGATAAGCGGACTTCCAATGAGTCTGCTGAAAACACAACCACCGCTCGGTAGAAGTGTTAGTAGGCTTCAAATTCCTAAGCAGTTTATCTATATTTCAAGACTTAGGACTTGATCCTGTTCGCCTACGCGTTTCGAGTTTGGGAGGGTTCTTCACAAACTCTCATCAGGGCCAAATGAATTCTTTCCCTCGTTTCTTAAACCTAATAGTGAAAACATAAACAAATTGTAGACACTCGTTATAAATTGCTCCCCTCAACCTGCTCCATCCTTCTCATATGTACAACTTTTAAAATGGAACATACCTCAGGGGACTTGAGGTAAGTTCAGTTGATCCAAAGCAAATTTCATGGATTCGTAGAGTCTGTGCGCCTTTCTAAAAAAACGTGTTTTTACATCAGATACTGATTGTGTGTAATTTTAGCAAGTTAAAATGCAAATTGGAAAAAAGAAAAGACAAAAACCAATTGTCTCGTACCTGAATCTAAAGTAAGGGGAGAGCCTGTTGTATTTCTGCCGTTTCCTATTTAGGAATATTGCCACTTGTTTATTTTCCTCGTTTTTTTCACATACAGCACTGAAAGACATTTTTTGAAAAAATGCGGATTACCCACTTTCAGTAATAAATATCACCTTGCTCCCAGATGTTGTATGCCGGAGCATAGTGTAACTTACTGCGTTGTTTTTAAAGTCATCTGAAATTGTGAGTGTGGGCGGCTCGCGGGCCCCTCAAGAGCGTCTTCGTTTCCTGAAGGTACCAGGGTGTGTCCGGTCTCCCTTTAGGCTGCCACCAGTTTCAGTGATCCTACATGAAGGAACACGGGCACTGATTATTTGTGATGCAATCACACATTGTGCTTGTGAAAGGCTTGTCAAACGTTAAACGCCGAACACGAGTCTTGGCTTTTAATCATTGCGGTGAAGGGCGCGCGCAGAATTGTTTACAAGCGGCGCAGCTGCATTTCCGCATCCAAATTCAAAGGTTGGATTTATGAAAAACGGGGGCACTCTCTAGATGAAAAATAATGCGGAGGCTGCCTGTCTGTTGCTGAGGCACAGACGCTGTGTGGCATGGCGCCTGCTCGCATTTCCTTAGTCAATCGGACTGTCTGCACATACCTGTCAGTTTGGCAGCGCGTTTCACTTCCTCATTCCTTTACACAGAGTGAATGGGAATTCAATTGCACCGGCCTATCTAAAAGGTCCGCTGTTTTCTTGACCAATCACGGGTGGCCCGTGTTGGTCTTCCAAACTGGTGCATTATGGGACTTGTAGTTTAGGTGTCTGTTCACTATTCAAAGTCTGGTGATTTCACTAATTGAATTGAGGCCAGTGTTAATGGTGTCAAAGCGAAGTATGAGGTAGGCCTCTTTGCGCAACAGTGCCTTCTCAACATTAGGCGATTTGTGCTGTGGGTCCATCCCAGCTAAGACTGTCCATTTAAAATCCGTTTCTTTGTGGTTGGCGGACAAAAAGTGCTCGACCATTGGGGCATTTTGGACTTTTTTCTTTAGCCGCGAACGATGTTGCGTTATCCTGACATTTACTTGCTGGCATGTTTTCCCTATGTACAGTTTATTGCATGCACACAGAATCCCATAGATGACATTTTTGCTTTTGCAGTTTGTGTGTAGGCTATGTCTCCATTTCCTACCATTATGGCAAAATTCATCTCCTTCCACAACATTATTGCAGGCCACACAAGTGCCACATTTATGGTGGCCTGTGATTGGTTTAAGGTTCCATTTAGCCAACAGATCACTTTTTGGTTTCTGTATGTGACTGTCAGCTCTAATGATCTGTTGGCCAACACTTGGATTTTTCTTCATTGCAAAAATTGGCTTTTGTAAGGGAAATTCCAATCCCTCCAACAAGTGCCAATTACGCAGAATGATTTGTCAAAATTTATTTGTGTGGACCCCATAGGTGGTGACACAAACAAGTTTCTCCAACTCCTTTTTGTTTTTAACTTTCAGCAATTCTTCTCGTGGAGTGAAGCGTGCTCTTTTTTTAGAATGCTTCAAAAGTTTTTTGGGGTAGCCCCTTTTGGCTAATTCGTCGCAGAAGGTGTCTGCGTGTGCATTGAACTCATCGAGTTCAGAACAATTACGTCTAATCCTAAGTAGTTGACCATACGGAAGGTTCTGTTTTAAACCCTGCGGATGTGCACTTTTATAGTGTAAGATTGTGTTTTTGTCTGTTGCCTTCTTGAATAGGGTAGTAGTGAACTTACCCCCTTCAGTGCAGACCGCCACGTCGAGAAATGTCATTCTTTGATTACTGCAATCAATGGAAAATTTAATATCAGGATGTCTTAGATTTAGCCATTCATGAAAGGCCATGAGCTCTGTCTGGCTCCCCTGCCACAGGAGCCAGACGTCGTCAATATACCTCAACCATTGTTTGATGTTTGTGCTGTAGGGGTTATCCTTATAAATGAATTTCTCCTCATACTGTGACATGTACAGCACTGCCATTTCCGGAGCATAGGGACAACCCATAGCTTGACCTGGACAAAAAATTAATTTTCAAACTTGAAATAATTACTTTTCAATGTGATTTGGGCCAATGATAGAATAAACGCGGTAGGAACTCTATTTGGTCTTTCACGTTGTTCCAAATAGATTTCCATCACCTCAAGGGCCTCTTCTTGGGGAATTTGAGTATAAAGAGAGGTAACGTCTAGCGTTACCATCAATTGCGTTTCTGAGTCAAATGTCATTTCATTGAGTTTATTAATGAAGTCAATAGTATCCCCTTTTGAAGCATTCTAAAAAAAGAGCACGCTTCACTCCACGAGAAGAATTGCTGAAAGTTAAAAACAAAAAGGAGTTGTAGAAACTTGTTTGTGTCACCACCTATGGGGTCCACACAAATAAATTTCGACAAATCATTCTGCGTAATTGGCACTTGTTGGAGGGATTGGAATTTCCCTTACAAAAGCCAATTTTTGCAATGAAGAAAAATCCAAGTGTTGGCCAACAGATCATTAGAGCTGACAGTCACATACAGAAACCAAAAAGTGATCTGTTGGCTAAATGGAACCTTAAACCAATCACAGGCCACCATAAATGTGGCACTTGTGTGGCCTGCAATAATGTTGTGGAAGGAGATGAATTTTGCCATAATGGTAGGAAATGGAGACATAGCTTACACACAAACTGCAAAAGCAAAAATGTCATCTATGGGATTCTGTGTGCATGCAATAAATTGTACATAGGGAAAACATGCCAGCAAGTAAATGTCAGGATAACGCAACATCGTTCGCGGCTAAAGAAAAAAGTCCAAAATGCCCCAATGGTCGAGCACTTTTTGTCCGCCAACCACAAAGAAACGGATTTTAAATGGACAGTCTTAGCTGGGATGGACCCACAGCACAAATCGCCTAATGTTGAGAAGGCACTGTTGCGCAAAGAGGCCTACCTCATACTTCGCTTTGACACCATTAACACTGGCCTCAATTCAATTAGTGAAATCACCAGACTTTGAATAGTGAACAGACACCTAAACTACAAGTCCCATAATGCACCAGTTTGGAAGACCAACACGGGCCACCCGTGATTGGTCAAGAAAACAGCGGACCTTTTAGATAGGCCGGTGCAATTGAATTCCCATTCACTCTGTGTAAAGGAATGAGGAAGTGAAACGCGCTGCCAAACTGACAGGTATGTGCAGACAGTCCGATTGACTAAGGAAATGCGAGCAGGCGCCATGCCACACAGCGTCTGTGCCTCAGCAACAGACAGGCAGCCTCCGCATTATTTTTCATCTAGAGAGTGCCCCCGTTTTTCATAAATCCAACCTTAGAATTTGGATGCGGAAATGCAGCCGCGCCGCTTGTAAACAATTCTGCGCGCGCCCTTCACCGCAATGATTAAAAGCCAAGACTCGTGTTCGGCGTTTAACGTTTGACAAGCCTTTCACAAGCACAATGTGTGATTGCATCACAAATAATCAGTGCCCGTGTTCCTTCATGTAGGATCACTGAAACTGGTGGCAGCCTAAAGGGAGACCGGACACACCCTGGTACCTTCAGGAAACGAAGACGCTCTTGAGGGGCCCGCGAGCCGCCCACACTCACAATTTCAGACGACTTTAAAAACAACGCAGTAAGTTACACTATGCTCCGGCATACAACATCTGGGAGCAAGGTGATATTTATTACTGAAAGTGGGTAATCCGCATTTTTTCAAAAAATGTCTTTCAGTGCTGTATGTGAAAAAAACGAGGAAAATAAACGAGTGGCAATATTCCTAAATAGGAAACGGCAGAAATACAACAGGCTCTCCCCTTACTTTAGATTCAGGTATGAGAAAATTGGTTTTTGTCTTTTCTTTTTTCCAATTTGCATTTTAACTTGCTAAAATTACACACAATCAGTATCTGATGTAAAAACACGTTTTTTTAGAAAGGCGCACAGACTCTACGAATCCATGAAATTTGCTTTGGATCAACTGAACTTACCTCAAGTCCCCTGAGGTATGTTCCATTTTAAAAGTTGTACATATGAGAAGGATGGAGCAGGTTGAGGGGAGCAATTTATAACGAGTGTCTACAATTTGTTTATGTTTTCACTATTAGGTTTAAGAAACGAGGGAAAGAATTCATTTGGCCCTGATGAGAGTTTGTGAAGAACCCTCCCAAACTCGAAACGCGTAGGCGAACAGGATCAAGTCCTAAGTCTTGAAATATAGATAAACTGCTTAGGAATTTGAAGCCTACTAACACTTCTACCGAGCGGTGGTTGTGTTTTCAGCAGACTCATTGGAAGTCCGCTTATCGGTCAAATATTGTGATTAAGTGCTCATTATGTTGTGATTGAAAAATACTTTGACATTTTCTTCCCTTTTGTGTGATATGGTATCACTTTTTTGCACATTATTTATTAGTTATATGTTTCCACATTGTATATGTAATTTGATTCATGTTTCTGTGTTGTGTTGTAAAAATTAGACATCGCGACATTCATGGTTAGTACATGAAAGGCAATGGTATTTCTCTTGACTTAAAGAATACTCAGCAAAGGTTGCTTTTTATTGAATAAAACGGCACAATTAATTGCCAAGATAAACATATTAAGTTTTGTTTATCTTTTTTCATCCGAAATTGAACCGTTTGTGAAAATGGCAGACAATAGACACGTGTCGTTGATTTCTCTACGTTGCATATGGAGTGACTGATCATTTCCACTAACCCAATGACTTTCCAACTTTTCAGGAACACTACTACACATGTGAATGCAGTGACTGCATGGAGTGCCCCAAGTGTTTGTTTGATTCACCCCACTCCAAATGACGCAACGCAATATGAGGTCTGTAGTTTTTATAAAGCTGAACAGAGAAAAAGTGCACCTAATGTAAGGTCGCAGGTGTGCATGTGAGAGGTAGAAAAGTTGGGAGTCCCCTTAGAGATACACAAACTACAGTGCAATCACCTCCGCATACATGCCAATGTACCCGGTTCTGGCGGGAGACTCCGGATTCCTGAAGCCCAAAAGAGCTTATTTTTAGCTGTCTCCCTTCTCAAATGAACTCTGCTTCAACAGACGTCAATGGCATAGTGCCCAGAAAACGTTGTAATGCTTCGGGACACTAGCAGAGGGCTTTCTGTTGCTGCATGTGCCACTTTATTTCTTCACTTTGAGCTTGGAGGTCTCAGACCCATCGTTAGTTACAAGAAAAAAGGGCAATGACTTTCCATGAAGGATGTGAGTTATAGTAATTCCCATAGAAAATTTACCAATTTTACCTGAAGACTTGCTGTTTCTTAATCCATTCACAAAAACATCTTTGACGAAGGCCTGGACTTCAGTGTCCTCACACACGTCCTCATTTCCCTTGTAGTAAATAATCAACACATCATTGACGAAGCTGCAAGCAGAGTTTACAAAATTAATTTGCAGTCCAGTAAATCAATAGACTCTAAATAGCATGAAAGTATACATGATTACATGCCTTTTATTCATAGATTTTTTAATCTGAACTTTTTGAGAGAAAAGAGTGTCACATGTTGCACCTAAAAAAATCTACGAAGGACTGTCACACTGTGATCACTGGAATGGTGGTTAAGTGTGTGAAGTACACTGAGTCCAACACTTGAGGGCAGTGGCGGCTGGTACGGAAGGGGAGTGGGGATGCGGGTAAAAAAAATATAACACCTGTACACAGCCGCCTTTTCTCCTCCGTCTTCTCTCCTTCACTTCTCTTCCTGACTCTCGGAAGAAGGAAGGACACAGACTCCCCTAAGCCAATCACAATGCTGCTGGCACCAGCGTGACAGCAGCATGTTGATTCGTCTGAGCGTCTTGGTTCGGCGCTCGGACAGGGAGCGGGAGCCTGTGCATGTTCTCCACCTAGGCTGTGCAATACAGCCAGGTGGAGAACATGTTAAGTGCACTTGGGTGTATGGCCAGCCCAGGACAGCCGGCCAAACCGTCTTGCAGACTTAAGTGCACATATTTCCTCCTAACCCGTCTCGCACTAAAAAATACAATGATAATAATATTGTGTTATTTTATTTTTCCATTTTTGCACTGCTGCAAAGCAGTGGGGTGACGCTCCTCCGCCTTAGCGGAGGAGAAGCTGCTGATTACTTGGGCTGCATGCCAATGTATGCTTATGTTGCAAATCATGCCACCTTAGTTTGGACCCAGCCATGTACAAATTAGTTTTGACCCTGCTCCTATGGAAACAGTCCAGCCTGAACTGCCAGGCCAGGTCCAGTCCTCCCTGAACAGAAACACAAGCAAATCAAGACATCTTGTATAATAAAGGTGCTCTAGGGAGTACTGAAAAACATTTCTTGGTCATCTCTATCCTTTAGGAAGGGGCCTACACTCAGGCCAGAGGCCACTCCCCATGTTTTCCTACAAACATGAGAAATAAGGAAGACACAAGAATAGGAAGAGTATTTCTCAAGGCCAGAGCCTTCTATCCTGTCATGACTGGGCAACCACTTATGAATGTCTCTGCCCCACCACACTGGCTATAAGAGATAGTGACTGTGAAAAATTCATCAGGGTTCCAGCTTTTGTCAAACGCACAATGTTTGATAAAAGAGTGGGGCAGAGTGGTGGGAGTGGGGCATAGAGTTGCCGCAGCACAGGGGAAAAAAGCTCTAAGAACAGGTCATAGAGCCCCCCCAATGTAAATGGCTGTAAGATAACACAGTCTCTTGTAACTCCCACACCATCTGTCCCTCACTGAAGAGTAGACCACCACAAGGGCTGTCAAGTTGACAGCTCTTTTCAGAGAGGCATTCCTAAGGAACATGTTTTATTGTTAGGTGAGGGAACAGAAGAGTTTGATTAATTTGGGAACACATTATACATTCCCTGGCACAATATAGCATTTTCCAAACTTCAGTAGTTACTTTAGCTTGCCAATCTTTGGTGTAGTAGACCCGTGCCTGCACAGTCCTCTGGCATCTGCGTTTGAAACCTATTTACTCTCTTTTTTTGAGTAAATACAATATTTCCACAAGTTGAGATCCAGTCTCTGGTCTAATGTTTCTATTGGATAGCAGCACTGGTGTCGGCAAGCTGTTGGGTTTTCAGCGTGTGACCATTTAGTGGGCAGTGATGGACTCTATGTAGAATAAGTCTAAGCCACAATATGTCCCTACTGGTGGAAATATTTTGAGAAAATATAGTCTTCTTTAAGCAGTATACCCGTATGCTCATGCAGCATTAATGCAGTGGTGGAACCAGGTTGTAAATAACTACAGTTGTTGAACAAACTTAATTGCATATCTTTGACACAAGTGAACCATCCTCTTAAGGCCCAAAGAAAATTGTCATTTTATTTGGATATTTTGAACAAATGTAATGGATGGTCACCTTGTGGTGAGAAGGATCCCAGCAAAAGTATTTAAAATTTCACATGGACGGGGCCACGCATACTAGATTGGTACTTTTAATACATTTCAAGATTATTAATGGTATGCATTTCATTTTTCTGTTTCCCCATTGTATGCTACAACCTTCATAGTCCGGTTGTGGCATGCCATGGGCGATGCCTCAAGCCATGAGTTGTGGGCTTGCTTGTTTGTACATTCTGAAGGACTCCTGCTTCATTTTAAAATAAAAGGAATGGAAGGCGGTACACTACGAGAATGCCAGGGATCCACTCACAAATATCCCTACCAGCCTCAAGTTGGATTACTCTTGGAACCCTTCCCTTCCTCACTGACTACCCTTGTCAAACCTGGCAGTTTCCAGAATTTCCTTAAAAAATAACCTTCTCTCTGATCGCCTTTCCAGCGTATTAAAAGATCACAGGGTTGAATCCTGAAAGCGCCCATTAGCCTTTCATCCATCAAGTTCCACATAGACACAAGCAACATAATGCAAATACATGATTTTGTTGTGCAACACCTCACTCACAACCCTGCTACCCTTCAAGCAACTACTCGCAGATTATTTTTTTTTTATTGAGTGGATTTTCAGCATTGCAATTGATGCAGAATAAAGAAGAAAAAACAACACAATTACATAGAGCAACTATTTTCAAATGGAACAATCAATTCATAAATACATATATAAAGTGCTAGTGCGATAAAGATGAAGTGCTAACAACAGAATCAGAAATATAGTGCAAATATCGCCAAACTATGGGAAAGAACAGCAGCCCTAGTCGATTACATTGATAGCAGCAGCTTACGTTACATCAGATTTAAATCAAAGCGATAAACTGCATATTAGTAAAACAGGTTTAGTTTCCATCCACAAGAAATACGATTTACATAGTAGAAAAGCTTTAAGAACCTTAGAGGGTGTGAGTGTCACCAAACATTTTAAAATAGATTGTTAGAAACCCAGACCAGGTCGCTGCAAATCTATGAAGGGACCCTAGGTGTTTAGCATATGCTTTCCCCCCCAGATATATGTCTTATCCATCTTCTTTTGCCAATGCTGGATCAAAGGTACCTTATCGGACTTCCAATTCTGGCGAATTAGAGACCTAGCCACTGGTATAGCTATAAAGCAGAAATATTGCTGATACTTTGACAAGTGCTGAACCTCTATTGAATACCCAAATAGAAATAATTTAAGAGAAGGAAAAGTATGAACTGCTGGTACTAAAGATTCATTAATCCTTTGAAATACCTCGGACCGAAATTGGTGTAGATTACGACAATTAAAAGAAATAGGGTTCCAAGCAGGGCCGGACTGGGAACCGAAACCGGCCCTGGCAAAGTGCTCGGCCGGCCCCCCCCTCCCCCCGGGGGGATTGGGGGGTGCGACCGTGCTCTTTGCTAGGGCCGGTTTTCGGCCGATTTTGTTACAGTGCCGTTTTTGCAGCTATGCTGCAAAAAACGACCCTGTAACAAAACCGGCCCCCTGGGGCCCAAAACCGGCCCCCACCCTTGCAGCCGACCGGGGGATTGCCCGGTGCCTGCAACGGCCAGTCCGGGCCTGGTTCCAAGACCCTAACTCTAGATCCCCACATCTAAAACAATACTCTGAGAAAGCCGGGAACATCTTGTTCAGTCTTTTTGGAATATAGTAGGTTAGCCATCTTGACAAAAAGGCCATTCTTTTATAGTTGTCAGCTCGCAGTTCTTTATGCCTTCGCATAAAGACTGCCATTCTTTTTTGCTGACACTGCACCCCATTTCTTTTAACAGTTTAGAAAAGAAGTTAGCAATCACTTTCTGTTCCCCCAACTGTGCTAAGCAAAAATACCAATTACCGACTCCACTTAGGCACTGAACATATAGTTGGCTTAGGATCCTAGAAGCTGCGTTATTGTTCATCACATAATTTGGTTTTAAAAAGCTAGTTATTTGATTAAAGCTAAATGAAAGGGCTAAAAACCTAGGGCCCAGCTGCTGGGACATTAACTTGCTGTGAATCATGTTTGATATATTAACAAAATCTCCAAGCATTCAAAAGAGGCCTCCTTCCATAATTTCAGGGACCCCAGAGAAAGCTGCAAGCCAAAAGCCTGGCATTCACTGATTTTGGAACATAAGTGATATCTAGGAATTTTATGTAATTTGAAAAATACTTGTATTTGACAAACTAAATCAGATATTGTCTTGTATCTCGATTTTTGTGGCAAAGTTCGGGGAATGAAGAAACAAGGGTAGTTGAATTGCACTCTCGGCCAACATAGGGGCCCATTAGAATGGCGGGCGGATTGCTGGCGGGGGCAATCCGCCCGCCATCTGCACCTGAATTCCCCCCCGCCATTTTAGTATGGCGGGGGGACCGCGGCGGACGGAAATACTGTCCGCCGCTTTTCCGCCCGGTCGCCTTGCGGCTGGGGCGGAAAAGGATTAGTATGGTGGCGGTGTCTATTAGACACCGCCAGCCATATTATGATGGGCTTGGTGACGTGCCTTTCCCTGGCGGCGATGCCGCCACGGAAAGGCATGCCGGCTTCACTCTGTGGGCCGCCTACGGGCCCCCAGAGGGAAGGAGAGGTGGGGGGTGCACACGGGGGGGGTACCTGTAGAAACCCCCAGCATTTGCATACACGAAGCAGCAGGCAACGCACGGTGCCTGCCGCTTCGTGTATGCAAATGCATGCATGCATTTTTAACATTGTGGCGGGTGGTGCAGAGAGTACCGCCCGCCACAATGTTAAAAATGAGGGATGCTCCCGCCACTGTAGCGGGCGCATCCTAATGCCACCATCAGAACTCCCGCCATTAAGGCAGGCGGTCCCTTTTTCCAATGGGATGGTGGGCAGACAAAGCCCGCCCGTCATCCTAATGGGGGCCATAGTATTAAGCATGACATTTTCAAATTTAGATGCTATCATTGGGAGCTGAACCAGCATATTCAATAATGCTACCTGATAATATAGCTCAAAATTAGGGAGGGCAAGTCCCCCACTGAGTTGAATCTAATTGTAAAATTGCTAGCGAAGTTCTAGGCTGGTTCTTTGCCCAAATTAAATTCTGGATTAAATTATGCAGCTCAATAAAATATGATTTAGGAAATTTTAATAGGGAGGTCAATAAAAAAAAAAAGGTAAATTGGACATTTTAACCAGAGATACACGGCCTATTAAAGTTAAAGGAAGAAGAGACCATCTGTCTAATAACCTCTTAGCTTTTTTAGATGTACTTTCATAATTTAGCATAAATAGTTGTTCATAATGGTTAGTCTAGAATTAGCCTAAATATATAATGGTATTAAAACTACCTGTTGAGGAAGAAAATGAAGCAATACCGAATGAGCATTAAACCAAAGCACCTCAGTCTTTTCTTGATTTAACCTGTACCCACCTATTTGTGTGAAAGCAAATATGTTATCAAATGCATTAAGGATATTAGATGGCTCTGCTGATAAGTAAAGAATGATATCATCTACAAATAATGTAATCTTTGGCATGGCCTCCAACTGAGGCACTATCTGGAGATTATTACGGATTTTTATTGCAAAAGGTTCTATAAAAAGGGGGAATAAAAGAGGGGACAACGGGCATCCCTGTCTAGTCCCATACCGGATCTTAACTACACCTTCCTCTTCTTTATGTATCAGAATTTTAGCCTCTGAGCCTATATAAAGCTCTTTTAACATTTTAACCAACTGCTCAAGCAGACAAACTTTAACAATATAAAAAACAAAGCCTGCCTGTCAACAAGGTCAAATGCTTTTTCTGCATCAAGCATTAAGATCGCTGCCTTGACCTTGTTGACTGACAGGTGATCGATTACTTACATCCAGAAGTATATATTAGAGGCCATAGGTATAAAACCTGTCTGATCCTGATGGACCACTTGTTGTGCAAACGGAGCCAACCTTAATGCCCAACTTTTCATGAATATTTTACAATCTACGTTTAATAGACTTATGTGTCGATATGAACCAGCAACACTAGGATCCTTATCTCTCTTAAGAAAACAAACCACCACTGCTTCTTTGAAGTTTTTAGATATAAGCTCACCATTTTTTATTAAATTATAACATTTTGTGGGGAAGGGCTGAAGTAAGGGCTCGAAGGTCATAAAAACCTAAACAGGGATGCCATAATTGCCTGCGACTTTTGCATTAGCTATAGGTTTTCATACATTACTAACTTCAATTTGTGACATTGGTTTATTAAGGGAGTCACTCATGCTCTTTGAGATAGAGAGCAATTCTAAAGATTCAAAATATTGTGTAAGTGGAGCTAGTGTAATTTCCTGCGTTTCCTCCTAAATAGTTTTGAAATGTCACAAAAAAACCTTAGCAATTTTATCCATTGAATCTACAGCTGTACCCGTAACCGGATCTCTGATCTGAGTAACTGTATTTTGACTATTCCGGATTTTTGTAGCCCAAGCCAGATGTCATTCTACATGTTAACTCTCCTCAAATAGTTTTTGTTTATAAGCTTTACTCCCCTTAATTGCCTGTAGATTAAAAAATTGCTTCAGCTTGTCTTTAGCTGCTGCTAGGTCTTAAAGGGAAACGGCTTTTTTAGATTCAAACCTAACCGTCTTTATGTTAGCGCTAGCCTTTTCAACCGCTAACTGCAGCAAAGGTATCTCTTGAGGTCGTAGTTTTTTCACCGCAGATGTCTATGCTATTACTTGGCCTATAAAGGCTGTTTTAAATGCCTCCCTCGCAGAAAACACAGGAGCAGAATTCTAATTGATTTTGAAGAAATGCTTAATAAAAAATTGCTTTGTAGCAATCCACTCCTCATCTTCCAGGAAGGATTCATCAAAATACCACCCCTTGATATTTCTAGACCGTGTTTCATTCATCGGAATTCTAATGGAAATAACTGAATGTTCAGAAAAGGAGTTAGAAACAATATCAGATTCCCCTCTGGATAGCAGGTTGTCAATCAAGAAAAAATAAATGTGGGATTCTGTTTTGTACCTAGAGGAAAAACAATTATACTGCGATTGCCCTGGATGACTTTGACGTGAAGGATCCAGCAAGGCAAAATCTTATTTCATCCTATTGATCGACTTAGTTGATTTCGGTTTTAATCGCTTCTGAGATGGATTTGAAGTGTCTAAATGGACATCCTGAAAAAAGTTAAAATCTCCCCCCAAATTATAGAACCCTCAGAGACAACCAATAAGTCATAGATTCGGAGCAAAGCTGAAGTGTCATCGAATATGAGACCATAATAATTCAAAAGATCAAACACTGCACCTCTAAGGTTAATTTTTAAAAAAAATCCACCAGCCTTGAACCTCTCGTCTAACTTTTAGTACTTCACAGTTGCAATTATTGGACAATATAATAGCCACCCCAAGAACAGACATGTTTGCAGAAGCAAAGTAAGCTTGATTATACCCCTTAGGAAGAATCAATTTAGGTGTATTTGAGTTAAAATGAGTTTCCTGCAGAAACAAAACCTGTGGATAATAAGAAAGTAATCAAGTCAACATTGCACTCGCTTTTCTTGCATTTAACAATCCATTCATATTACTCGAAATTATTTTGATGTTATCCATTTATTATAGTAATAACAACTTTAATCGCACAAAAGACACATGAGCTTAAATAAGAAAAACAGAAAAAAAGAAACACACCTATATATAATAAAAAATGTATTTGATCCACTCGTTTTTTCTGCTACCCCAACGCAATCCCCACTAAACCCACCCTGCCCATCCATGTGAAGTCCCCCTTGCAGCGCGCCACATAGAAACCCTAGCCGAATGATGCCATGAAATTGCATCCAGGCCTGTCAGAATCGCCTCCCCACAACCACCACCCGATCCCCCACCAGCACCCCTGAAAAAACATAAGGGCGCGGCCAAAAAAAAAAGAAAAGCGTTAATGCAAATCCTAAATACATCTTTTGTTTCTAATTAATTTTAGGAAATTCTGGGCTTCAGAAAGAACATTAAAGATCTTGAATTGCCCTTTCCAAAGAACCTTGAGTTTTGTGGATTGAACTAAGGAGGCTTGTGCACCAATTGGTCTAAATTTGAAGGCTAATTGTTGAAACACCTTTCTCCGCCTAGCTGAAGTCACGGAAAGATCAGAGAAAACCTTCAAGGAGACATTTTGCAGAACTGTAAACATTTTCTGCTGGATTGTTCTCGTAAGAACGTGTTCCTTGATCCAGAAGTACAATAAGATGACCAGGATAGTTTGTGGATATTTGGCCCCAGGTGGCTGATGAAAAGGAACTCTATGTACCGGCATAATTATCAAATCCTCCGGCGGATGGTAAAATGTGAAATTGATGACCTGAGGAACTGACTGTATTTGACCCTGGGTTTCACTCCCTTTCGGAATTCCCGTAAATGTAAGATTTGAAGTCTTGCGTGATTCTCCAGTAATTCAAATTTTATTTCCATTTATGAGATTTTTGCAAATTCAGGTGTCGGTCTTGATTGCAGAAGTGCCAGATTGTCTTCAATATCCGAGATTGTTTGCTCTGTCGCCTGTAACTGTTTCGGAAGTACCAGCAGGGTCTCTTCCATCTTAGTAAGTTTTTAATTTATTCGCTCCGTATCCAAAGTTTGCTGTACCTTTAGGCCTCGGATCTCTGCCAGAATTATATTGAGCACCATTTTAACAGACTCTGGCAGAAGATCCTGTGGCACACTGGAACTTTTAGGACAGGATGCTAGTGAAGGAGCATTAAGTTCAAAAGTAGTAGTCACTTGAGAGCTGGCGCTAGAGCTCTGTCCTGCGGAAGGCCCAGAGGAAGGTTCATCTGAGACTGCGACAAGGGTTGGAGCACTACAGTTTAACTTCTCTTGCTCATTTCTAGAGTCGCCCCCCTCAGGTGTTAATGGAGTTGACCCAGCTATTGTCATTTTGCCTGGCGATAACCCCTTTCTGAACTCAGCATGAACCTCCTCGCTAGCATGCTTAAGCCCGAAGTTTTGGAAAGGGGAAGAGTTTTAACTTTATGAGGAGGCTGGCTCGCTTCATTTTATTGAGTTCCATGTTTGTCGTCAGTGAAGCTGAGGCGCGAGAAGGAGTTGAGTTCTCTGAGCCGCTAGAGATTGAAAAGGAGGTACGTGCTAATTCTGCTTGGGCCTCTGCCATGCTCAGCTTGTGCGAGAGTGAACCACCAGCTACACCTTTGCCCTCTTCTTCCAGTGTCTGGCCAGGATTAGAAAAAAAATAGAAGTGCCTGCTGAAGTCTCCATCTGTTTATCTCCCCAGCGGGCGACTCTACTTTGAGAGGCTTTCTTACGTTGTTTAGGGGGAACAGGAGGGACTGCTGAAGCGATTTCAGTGCGAAGTTGTCACATGACAGTGGGGTGCATATAATATTAGTGAGTAAAATAATAATAATATACTGTCAATGAACATATGAAATAAATGTAAATCAACAAGAGCGCCAGATAATAGTGAACCCCTGTTAAGCAAAAAGCAGTGAAAAGCGCATACCTGCAGTTCGCCTTGCCAGACCCCTTTTTTCCCAACATACAGTCACTGAAGTTCCTTTTTTCTTTTTTCCCAATCCGAATAGTCAGCTGAATCCTCAATGGACAGCAGAGCTATCCGAAGTCCACCGCCTGAATGAGAGCTGGTCGACCCTCTGTACAGGAGAGGCACAGGCAGGGACAAAGAATAAACCTCAGCAGAAGCCAGAGGCGCAACTAGAGTCAAATTTGGGGGGGGGGTTGCTAAGAAAAAATTTCAGGGGGGGGGGGCTCAGTGCTTAATTTGAGCAGGTGCTTTCTGGCTCAGCACCAGCACTTTCCGGTGCTTGACACCGGCACCTAATTGGTTTCCGACCCAGGAACCTAATTGTCAACACCATACTTGGAACAGTATACCACATGGCAGCACTACTCATTTAAATTAGAGACGAGCTTAACAACAGTAGTTTAGGAATGCAGTATGCAGTAAAATTGCTAATACCTGCCTCCCCAGCCATTCCTTTAGCTTTGGGGACCTGGAATAATCAGAACTGTTGCACTTGCAGGAGAGAGAGATGGTTAGTGGTTGTTTTGGCAGCAATGACATGGGTAATAGGTGGTGCAAGCTGCAGTGGCTTCCTGTTCAGATCCCTGGCACTTAATATTTTACAAATGAGGCACTGGGGGGGCTGAATCTTCAAGCAAAAGGCAGAGTGGAGCTGCAGGGGCTCTAAGCAGGTGTGAAAGACATCAAAGTCTCATTAACAAGCTAAAGGTCTTTTAAAGACCTGTGAAGTACTCGGGTGCGGCTGTGTGTGTGCCCGGGAAGCTGTCTCATCCCATGATGCCACACATGAAGGGGGTGGGGGGCTGAAGCCCTTAGAGTCCAATGGGCGTTGCACGCCTGGCAAAAGCTAAGCTGCAACTCACAAAGCTTTTTTAACTACTACTGTCTCTCTGCACCATGAACGCACAGACGAACCACAGCAGACCCAAGCGGTAGCATAGCATTCCAAATTCTTTAGCCGTACCACCGACTTAGCATTTCGAATACATCTCCTCACTACGAGCTCCGCGTGTGAGGCTGAACGTCAACATCTGCAGGGGAAGGGGGGCGGTGCCATGAAAGCCGGTTCTGCAGTCGTCTGCAGCAGGACATGGGGCAGCCGCTGCAGACGAAAACTCTGACCAGTAGGAAACTACTTCCAGATTGTCATTACAATCAGGGACGTTTTAAGGATTTTGGGGACCCTGGGCCAAATGTATTTTGGGGGCCCCTGTTCGAATAGCTTTAATTTTATGGTCCAGTTTCAGCTTTTTCATGCCCTCTTTGCTCAAATTCTAAATGTGTGTACATCTGATATTCAGGGCTAGTGATGAGTGTTTTCAGTATTGTAACAGCCTCTCATACTCCCATTTCTCATGTGTGAGGTCCTGTATTCATCTAAAAGAAACTTTTTGTATCGATGTTGCATGAAAGATAAACACATTTTGTCTGCAAAATGTCTGTAATAGACTCTCACACATTAAACATAATTGATACAAAAACGCTATTTACAACAATCTGATCAAAAAATCATTCAAAGTCATCAGGGCAAAACTCTCTGCAGAACATAGCTGGCTCTATCAGATCAGGGGGCCCCTTGCAAGGCTGGGGCCCTGGGCCAGAGCCCACTTTGCCCATGTCTTAAAACATCTCTGATTGCAATACCATAGACATTATTCTGCATGCCCTTCTAAACCGCAGACGTGCCAATTGATTGGGTTATAACGTGAACGGCCCTGCTAGATATACAACACATCGTCTTAAAACAAAACAAACGAAGGCAGGACTCTGAACAAAAACCCAATATAGACCCAGGGGATTATTTAGGGTTAGGGGAATTCTGGCAGATTTGCTGTTCACCTTATTTGGAGTTTATATCTATGTCCGGCATCCAGAAAGCTAAAAAACGGTAAACATATGCAAATAACTGTCAATTGAAGCCTCCACCAACACTCACTATCACCCATTGCTTACCACACATATGCATTTACTATGCAATGGGCAGCAGCGCCAACTGAGGAACTCTGTAAGCAATTTCTTATGTCCCTCCTCTTTCACCCATCAAAGCACCTGGAAAGTCATACCCCGGCTACCAAAAGCTCTATGATGTCACACTAATGGCAGACTGTGCACTATAAAAGTACCATTTCAAATATAACACTGGCTCCTTTAGTCATCCCTGAAGTTCACAATGTTTTTGATGATTCACTGTACAGTGTTAAATGATTGATATATATAAAAAGTATGTGATCTTGCAGAAACAAATGTAAACATTGGCATATTTAATATTTATATAGAAGGCATTGCAATGTGAATGGTTTCTGTCTGCTGTTAGATACATTTGGTACTAGAATATAATTGTCAGAATATCTTTTCACATAAATATGGTCCTAAATATTTTCTACAAAAGTATCTTCCAGTGGAGATAAAGATAGAAGATCTGCACCCAATGGGTCGATATTTTTGTAAACTATATTTAGGGCATCAATATTTATGTCTGACACTATTTTTGCATATCATATTCTAACGTACAACCCTTAGATATCGAGTGTCATTGTCAATTCAATATATGTGAACTTTATAAACTTAATGAATGGCTGAGTCAGCCCTGTCTGTTTTCAAACCTGTGACATCATGTAAGACCTGCTGTGCCGGGTAGTCAGGAATGCAAAATAAGAAATGTCTGCATTCTGATTGACATTGGAAGCGAAACACCTGTAAAATATATGCCTGTCATACCCAGAGTCACATGGGCGGTCATCGAGTTGCACTCTAAAGCACAGTGTGCAAATCACTGTAACTGATTAAATTCAATAACATTGTATTGCTTGATTAATTAACACCATTGCAGTATATGCACATAGTGCAGCGCATAAAACATTCTGAATCATTCCTTTTCTAAAATACATTACAAATTAGCTCATTCTATATGTATTCAAATTAGAACGTGTGCATTAAAACCCATGTACAGTTAAAATAGGTCAAAAGAGAAAAGACCTTCCTTACGTGACCAGCTGTCCCTGTTACCCTAAGTCCTTTTACTGGCCTTTATGTTTAATCAAGATGAAACCTATATTAACTATAGGGGGTCAGAAGAGAACAACAAAAAAACTTTTGTGCATGGCCGGCTGACCCCAGGGGCCTATGTTCTTTTAACTGCCCTCTGTAATCTAGAGTGATGGGCTGCAAGATGTAAAAGTGACAGTCCACTAACAGTTAGAGTGCATACTGGTTTAGAGAAGCTAAAGTGTGAGTGTTCTAGCGTGCTCTGACCCGTGGAGGGAGAGAGAGAACAAACAGCCTTATTCATCAAGCTTAATTGCGCTCGCAAAGGGCCAGATTCTGAGAATCTGGCCCTTTGCGAGTGCAATTTTTGCATTTGGGATTCATCATCCCAAATGCAAAATTCGCTATTAAAGAATTCGCATATTTGCGAGGAATTGCATTTAAGGAATCTCTATTTGAGATTCCTTAAATGCAATTCATGAACCATTTTAAAATACCAAAATTGCAATTTTGGGCCGCTATTTACCGAGAGGTCAAACCTCGTGGTAAATAGCGAAAACTTAGAAAAAGGCATTTAAATGCATTTTTCTATGTTGCATGTTACACACACACATGTCCTTTGGACATGTGTGTGCGCAACACCAATGTAGATTACATTTCAGGGGTGCTACAGGGTGTCCTTTGGACACCCCTGCACCCTTGAAATCGCATCCTTATTTGTGATTAGCTAATTGCTAATCGCAAATAAGGAATTACTCCCCATTCATTCCTATGGGCCTGTAGGCCCATAGGAATGCATGGGGAGTTATTCCTTATTTGCGATTAGCAATTTGCTAATCGCAAATAAGGAACATGTAGGAATCGCAATATTTTTTGCAATTCCTACATGAATCCCGTTTTGCAAGTCCTTAATAGCGATTCCTTATGAATCGCTATTAGGGGCTCGCAAAACGGGAGAATGATGAATCAGGCTGAAAGTCCTCTCAAGTAACGAAACATCCTCATGCCTCGCTAATAAATTGGTAGAGCTTTAAACCACTCCATACTGCCCATTACAAGCTAACAGTTAAAGTGCTTGCGATTTAGGAAGACTAAAGTGCAGATGCTCTTACTCCCTTTCAGTCTGCCCTTGAGGCATGCTCTGACCCTGCTCCAAGCAAATGAACGTGTGGGCACCTCTCTGCCAGACATCTAGGCGAGATGTTTAACCACTGCAAATGATGAAGCTGGTGCTCTTGCGGTCTGGTCTAGTCCTCACGTGCTTACTACTGAAATTATAAGGTATTGCTGCAAATAAAATGTACAAGCCGATTTTCTTAAAGTGCTTGTGTTCTCTCCTCAGTCAGAGCTCAATTTAATTCCTTTTATTTTTCCTTTCAGCAAATTCAACCCCCATGCAGGAAAGTAGGCCCATGCTTGTTTTTCTACAAGAATCAAACACAAACATTTATTATTTTCATGAAATGTCAAAGCACACCATCTCAGCATTGCCCAACCCGTGTTTTCGGCCTAGTTTTCATGCATTAGTACACACGTTAATTTTACACATGCGCAAAAGCATTTCCCCATGTTAGCATTTTATTAATATTCTTCACAGCACACCATTAATGTATGTTACTGAGGGTTTCATCCGAGCAGGTTTCATTTATGCAAAACCCTGCTCCATCATGCCTAAAACATACCTGTGAAGTTACTGGTTTACTGGTAGTAACTTTATAGTAATATTTTCAGTCGTACATGACTGCACACCCTCATTAACAGGAGTAGAGACAGGTACTTCTGCTATTGGACGAAACTGTACAGCCAGAGCAGCTGAATTCTATCTTTGTGCAAATAAATCTTTCTTTCCATTTTGATACCTGTAATCTTTGATTTTATAATGGAATAAGCATCAGGTGCAGCTGGTGCAGGTAAGTGAGGTGTGGTGGGGCGGAACAGGGGTGGGGGAATTCGACAGAGGACGGAATATGGAAAATAAAATTAAAAAATAAATAAAATCACGTACCTTGCACTCGCCCCATCACCGAGTGGGCGTTGTGGTGAGCACAAGTTAAGGGTTTTTCTTTTTTTAAAATGTTATTTTCCCTATTCCGTCATCTGTCAACTTTGCCCTCTGCCCCGCCCCACCGCTCTTACGTGCACCGGCCGCGGCTGGTAAGCATGAATGGAAATGTACAGCAAGAAAACAGGAATAGATGTTATCGCCTCATGCATAAATATGAGAAACTTGAGAGCTCTGGCTTAAGCTGTTATCGTAAGTTTTTAATTATCTTGATTTTCTTCTCGCTTCCTGTGATTTCATCAGGGTCGAATGCCATGTGATGTAATTTAATGTGATGTCATATACAGATCACAGGGTGTGTAAATTGTCTTCAAATTACATCAGTGTACTGAATGCCCCCTTTTTGCTGTGCAACACTGATAGGCTTTTGTTAGCTATGTGGTCTTCCCCTGATTTGTTTCTTACAGTAAAAAGGGAGAACACTGAGCTTTTTTTATTAAAAAATTATATTAATAATAATTATGTGCAAATATTGTGCATCTCAAACTGAATATTGTTTCTTTGTACTTAAACAACTGGAACACCGAATAAGCTATGATGCAGGTTTACATTAATTTTTTGACACCAAGCTCGCCATCACCTTCTAGGACTCTCACTAGGCTGGTACATGGTCTGTTGACTCTGTTTGAAACAGTTTGAGGCTGAATGAAATGTTTCTTTTTCCATTTAATTGTGGAACGGTTGTTTCCGGACCTCCTTTGTGAAGAACATTGTGACAATTATTTCATGTTAGACTATGCCTCGAGGCCCAGGAACTCAGGAGCAACTGCAAATACTTCATTTTTGGTCTGTGTTAGAGACAACCATAGCTGCCTCTCTCCTAAGAGCTAACATGAGATATTTCACTACCTCTGCTTTTGCATGACTTGTACCGACCCAAAATGTCAGTGAACACATTACCTATGCACCTGGTCCGTCAGATGAATTGTCTGCTTTAGTGGAACTGCTGGGGTTAGTTAGTTTTTAAATTTATAGTGTACAACAGATACCCAAAAAGGGTTTCCCGGCGCATAGGACGAGACAGGACTGAGAGACAGATAGATAGGTCAGTTTACTGGTCGAAAAGCCAAGTTTTTAATGACTTGCGAAACTGTGTGTAATTAGCCTCATTGTGGAGTGTTGTGGGTATAGAGTTCCAGATTGAGCAACCAAGATAGGAAAAGGACTTGCCGCCCATCCGGGCTAGTTTGAATTTAAGGACAATAAACCTCCCTTGGGTGGCAGAACAGAGATTTCGTGAAGGAAAGTAAGGACTGACCAGGGACTGAAGATAGTGAGGTCGAAAAGGAAGGACAAGGGAACCCTACTCACAACGGAACCAGGGTAATTTAATTATTTTAAGAAACAGTGGTTCCTGTGGAACGATACTTAATATTTAATAATTATATACCCAGCGAAAATAGCATGTATATAAAGGGGTTAGGTGGGATGTCAGACAGAAAGAGACCCAAGTACACTGATTTAGGTTGTACAATGATTGTATTGAAGACAAACATTATTTCAAACAATTTCTACAACAATTATTTACAGTTGTGTATTGTGTCCCAAGTGAAATTATGAACCAAGGGATATGAATACATTTGTGAAATAATATGTGCAAGGTTTCAAAATAGACATTGTTATATAAAAAAAAAGACCAATTTATTTTTCCAAATACATAACATCTATAGAATGATAGAATGCCAGTTATATTGGTTCGCTTTTCTTAATTGTCGACGGCGTTTCGACCCTAACATGGGTAAAGGGTCTCTTCAGGACTTTATGATGTGTGGGACATCCAGGGAGACAGAGATATGTGTTTAGAATCTAGGACCAATGTATAGTTTAAGACATAGTCTTACAGGAATGTGGGCTGGAGAAATTATCTGATGTTGGAATTGCTCAATGTAGGTGAAGTGCATGAGAACCGGGTGCAAGTGAAAATAAAATTAAAGATACTCACTAAGAAACCCAGCCGGGTTCTATAAGAGAGAGAAATCCAGATAGTCCATTATTAAAGAAATTGAAAAAAGGGGGGTTGGCATACACTGGTGGTCCCTTGGAGGATAAGGGTGTACTTACCCCTAGTAAGTATGTGGCCTTAGCAATTCCGGTATGGTGCACAATGGCTGTTCTATTGGCTTCTGAGTGTTATTTCCATTGAATTCACCTGTCCTTGTTCTTGCGGGCGCTGGTTAGCAGTCACCGCAGTCTGTGTGGGATTCTGTATTGAGAATACAATAGTCCATCACTGGTAGGCTAAATATGGCTTCACTGTGCTGAAGTTTATAATTTGGGGTGCATCCCCTTAGAGATTGCTAAACATATCCCTATATGGCGCCAAAACTTTAAATGGTGCCATTAATTTGTGATGTTTCCTCCTTGCTGAGGTCAAGGAATGTGCAGGGTTATTACAGGGTTGACTCAGGGAAGAAAAATGTGGTTAAAATGGGAAACCCTTTCTTATCGTGGTATAATTTAGGTGATCTGGTTGTCACATCATTGTGTCATTTCAAGGGGTCTGCACAAGAATTATATTGCTGTATGGTTATAAACCAGAAAGTGAATTAATCAGGACTATTTCACTTCGAAATGTAATTGTTCTCAAGTATCAAATCAAAAATACTTTATTCGGTTTTCATAATTTAGAAGAACCATAAAAGTACATATAAAAAGAACAGTCAATTGTACAATAAAAGAATTGATAAAAAAGAAGAGCACTTTCAGTATACATGGGCATACAGTACGTTTGAAATAAATGTCAGGCTCTTTGTTATTAAAAGGTTAATTGTAACGTTAAAAAAATACAAATAAAATCAATTTAAGAAATTCTAATTCATAATGAGTTCCTGCTGCTCTCTAAGATGGTCCTACAGCTCAGTGTAGATTTAAAAAATCTGACTGCCTGATTTGATGTAACCTCTTCCTCCAAGAATTGCAATCGGAGAAATGCTGGACGGCATCTTCTCAAATTCATTAACTTAAGTATAGGAATTAGCCATCGTTTCCTTTGGGCCGCATAAAATTTACAGAACAAGACAACGTGGATAGTTGTTTGTGTAGATGTGTCATCACATGGGCATGGGGATAATCTTCTTGACCAGTCGTTTGTTCGGGGAAAGGTGACAAAGTGGTGAAAAATGTTCATCCTGACCCTAGTTAAAAGTAACCTTCCATAAGGGTTTAGATTAAAAGTCAGGAAAGACTGGATAAGCAATGATGTTTGGTCCATTATTGAGTGTTGAACACTCTTTTTTGTAACCTCACTGCTTAGACGTTCTTAGCTGTTCTAGGTGGGTCAGGCGGGTTAGCTTGAAAGATTTCCTAGACACTCCTGCAATCTGTATGGGGTTGTGAAAATAATCTGCCAATCCTAAATCGTAAAAGAAGTTTCTGACATAAGCAATCCATCCAATCTTGTGCCCTTTTTCAAGTGAAAGACAATCCAAGATGAGATTTTGGGAGAGGGATGTTTTTGTGGATGTTCATATGCGGTGCAACAACAAGAGGGGCTGGATTGCTATCAGGTCTGTCAGGAATGGAAGGCCTAACTCCATGTGGGAAGAATAGGTTGAGGAGCCCTGAGGTAAAGCAAGGAGATATCTCAGAAAATAATTTTCCACTTTTTGTATTGGATCCACCTTCACGTAGCCCCATATCCCTGCCCCATAGATTACAGTGGCTATGCATTTTGTCTTGTAGATATATAATAACTCAATTGGGGGCCGCTTGCCCAGTCTACGTGAAAAACTAATTAGAGCCGCAGTTGCTCTAGTAAACAGCAGTTTCCTGGCATCAATGGCCTGTTTCCACATCTGTTTATTGTCTATAACAATACCCAAATATGGATAGATGTTCGCAGATTCCAGCTTAATGCTGTCTAAAAATATTGCTTTGGACCGTTGTGGAATACTGCCTAAAGTCATCACAAAGATTTTTTTAATATTGATTTTTAAGTCCAAATTGGCCATGAATGTGTGGTATCTACCCAGGGCGTGCTGAAGTTCCAGGGGGGTACGTGCTAAAATGACCGCATCGTCCGAGTAAAGCAAAGCGGAATGGGGCGTTTCTGTATTTGTGGTAGGTCCTGGCACCCTTTCACCATGACTTGCTCAAGGCCATTGGTATAGAGGGTAAAGAGGAAGGGTGCCAGGCCACATCCCTGCCGTACTCCCTGCCGCACGTCGAATGGTGCGGTCAGCTGTCCGCCCGTACCATACCTAACTCGGGCACTTGCCCATGAGTAAAGTTCACGTATAAAATTCACTATGGCAGGTTCTACCCCCATTGTCTGCATAACCGCCCATAGCTTACTATGACTAACGCAGTCAAACGCTGCTGATAGATCAACGTATACTAGGTGCAAGTACCCGCCCTTTGCAGACACGTACTTCCCCGCTAGAAGTGTTAGGTTTAAAACCTGTTTGGTGGTACCTAAACCCTCACGAAAGCCAAATTGGAGGTCTGATAGGACCGAGTTTTCTTCTGCCCATAGTTGGAGTCTCTCTAAAATAATACGGCCCGCCACCTTGCCTAGCGAGTCCAACAATGATATTGGGCGATAACATGGGGGGCGATTGCCTGTTGACCTTTTTAAAAATTGGAACTAGTATACTAGCGGACCATGAATTAAGCAATCCAACCATACAGGATGCTTTCAATACACAAGTAAAAATGGGGGCCCAGAGTTCCAGATTGAATTTGTATAAGTCTACGGGGACTCCATCTGGGCCCGGTGCTTTACTGCTCCTACTTGCTGATAGTGCTGACTCTACTTCCTCTAAAGTAATATCAAGATGTATTGGGAAGGGGGTGGGGTTGGAATTGGTGGCACTTCCCCCATCTCAGCTATTAGAGGAAGCTTTTAGTCGGGTAAATCGAAAATCGGAGCAAAATGATTAATCCAGGATTGTTCATCAATTGCTACATCCACTTTTGGATTGCTATTAGTGTCCGCTAAAAAGGGTGACTTGACTATGGACCAAAAGGTAATATTATCCCTTGTGGCACAGCTTTTACGGAGTTCTTCCCTCAGCTCATCCTTAAGTTCCCTTTTTCTTTGTTTTAGTACACAGTTGTATTCTTTTCTAAGGTTTATAATTTCGCTTTTATCCCTATCAGGTCGTTGAAGAGCCAGTTTTAGTTTGGAATGGGCTTTGGTACACCGTGTATTAAACCACCCGTTCGGTTTTACATTCTTTGGCCTTACGTTGGCCATCAAGGCTTCTGTTGCCGACTGGGTGATTAACTGGAAATTTTCCAGGACCACCTGGTGGTCACTAGTGTCATCTAGGCATTTTTCGATGGCTCCAAGGGAATTTGTCACTATCTTAGTTGTAATTTGTAGTGGATCTATTTTTCCCCATTTAAGTGTATAGCCATTTAGTCTGTTTACAGACAGATTTGCCTGGCCCAAGAAATCCAATGAATTCCCTCTATCTACAGTTGATGGCAAAGATAGAATTACACTGTTAGGATAATGATCGCTTAATGCGATCTCGTGCGTTAAAAAATGTGATAGTCTGGGCGAGGAAGCCGTGGTAACCAATATATAGTCAATGGTGCTAAAGGATCCTCTCCCATTATAAGTGTTTGTTAGGGGAATTGGAGGATGTACAAGTTCATTTGCTAGGCCCATTTCAAGATCAAACATTTTCTCGTTTAGAGAGTTTCCCATCAAGGTGTGATTAAAATGAGTAAGTAAATTGTCATTTTCATGCTCAATGCCACACAATCCATCAGCACTATGTCCACATATGTGTTGATTAAAGTCCCCTCCCCATATTATAACCATGTCCTTCCTTGTTTTTCTTTTTAGCTCTACCAGGCTGTTATGGATCTCAGTTAGTACATTTGTACCCTCACCCTGGCTGAAGTTATTTGTAAAAAATAACAAGGGCAGTAGGATTAGTTTTGTCTATATTTAAAGTAAAGATTTGGTAATTGGGTGCTGCTTTGACTGTGTCAATTTTCAATGACCTGATGATGTTCGCGACGAAGATGACCAGTCCACCCTTTGCTCTTCCAGAAATCGAGGGCAGGGACATAGAATAAAAACTTTTGTAGCCCTCTATATGGATCGGGGTGGTCACCCATGTCTCCTGGCAACATATAATGTTAAATTTCTTAATAAAATGTATCCAGAATTCGTTGTTTATTTAAGATTTCAAGCCTGCGACATTCCAAAAAAGCAAGCTTAACTCAGCCCTGTCACTATAGTCCATTTTAAGACGCCCTTGTGGGATCACACTGGCGCTAGCTACTGGATCCTGTCTAAGATTTGGTTCTGCCATACCCTCATGAAGTTGCTCTAGTTCTTGTCCTAATAGGGGCGTGTCATTTGGGTACCTAATATGAAGTCAATCTTAATCTTCCAATTCCAATAGTGGACCAAATCGATTTGTTATGGGAAACATCTGGTAGAGGTCGTGTCTCTTGTGGCGCTCAAGGTGGTCGGTGTATGGCAAAGGATTTACAGGGGGGTAAAAGAAGCCCAGTGGATGTATGTTAATTTCACCCCTGACAATGTGATTTCTGCCCAGCTCAGAGAGAATTCTGTTAACTAACATAGGTGATCCAAAATTAAGTACTATGCAGTCGCCAGGACAGGATATGGACCAGGGCCCACCCACTGCACCCTTATTGCCATTTTGAAGTTTCTAAATAAAGAATCATCTAGACCTGTTTTTGATCCTATCCAGTGTAAAGCCTTGTTTCTGAGCGTTTCCCATCCCTCTGATTCTGAAGGGAATTTTCGTGGAACATTTGCAGCACCACTACATAAGGTGTCGCTGCCGGTGATAGACCCAAGGTTTCGTCCGGCCCTAATTTTGTCATTGTCTGCGAGTCAGAGTGGGAAAAGGGGGACGGATGTGAGCAAGAGGGTAAGGCAAAGTTTCCTGGTGGAATAGTGTCTGTAATGACCTCGGCAGGATTGTTGGCCTTTCCACCAGCTGTCGTAAGGGGAGCTTTGAGTAGCTGAGTTTTTGGTCTTATATTGGAGCTCTGCTGTTTTGTTAAGTGTGTATTCTTTGTTCCTTCTTGAGTTGGAGTTGGATTGTTTTGGGAGAGTGAGTGTTTTTGTTAAGCGGCCCTGGATGCAAGGATAATGTATGTTCAATTTGGGTCAATCTATTTTCCATTTGGTCAAGCCTTATTCTAAGATACATGTCCAGCCTTTCCACCACTGTTATAAGGGACTTAATGTCAGTGTTGGCACTTAGACGGCCCTTATTATTATTTGCCCCCTGGACTTGTGTAGATGTTTTTCCTATACCTCCTTTCCTCTTTCCTTGTTTAGTGTATTTCTTTCTTGGGGTTACTACTTCTCCCTCGCTGCCTGAAAGAGGGTATACGCTAGTGTGGATTAGAGGATTTACCGGAGTGTACTATCCGGGAGGGCCGGGTTTTTCTGTTTTTTTCTGGGGAGGTTGTTGGATAGACTCTGAGTCACTTAAAGTGATTCTATCAACATTGTGCTGGACGCAACCATTTGTAGAAGGTTTTATTGGTGGTGTCTGTTTACGGTTCGGCAAAGGGGCCGAAAGATTGAGTTCCAAAGAGTTTGCCTTTATTTGTTCCTCTGCTGTGCTTATCTGGTTATCTAGAGCACCCATCGCCCCCGTTAGATAACTTAGCAAAGTTTGTTGTGAATCGGCGAAGGTCCTCCCCCCGCCATTTGATTTGGGGCTAACATGTTTCCCTTTCGCCATTCTTGTACTCTATACGTATGCTCCTACTGTTACTGAGTGCTAGAAACAAAACACAAAAAACAAAAGTAAAAGCAAGGGAGAATGGCCCGACCCGGCTCCAGTCGGCCACTGACGGGCACCGACAGGCCCGGAGCCTGCGCACGTCCCGCGCCGCGGGAGCCCGCTGGTCAATTTGTAGCCCGGCCCGCTTCTCTTCCTGCGAGACCACGCCGCACTGCCTCCTGGAGGTGGTAGTTTGTCTGGCAGGCGGTGGTCCGCATGAGGTGCGGTGCGGGGGCCGGGGACGGGAGCAGCAAAGGTCTTTTTACCCGGGCAGCAATACAAGGGGCAACAACGAGGGTCACAGGCAAGACAAGGTGGCCACAAGCGAAGTCACCGGAGCGCAGGTAAGGGCGTCCCGCGCCGCGGGAGCCCGATGGTCAATTTGTAGCCCGGCCCGCTTCTCTTCCCTCGAGAGCACGCCGCACTGCCTCCTGGAGGTGGTAGTTTGTCTGGCAGGCGGTGGTCCGCGTGAGGTGCGGGGGGGGGACCGGGGATGGGAGCAGCAAAGGTCTTTCCATCCGGGCAGCAATACAAGGGGCAACAACGAGGGTCACAGGCAAGACAAGGTGGCCACAAGCAACCATCACCGCAGCGAAAGTAAGGGCGTCCTGTTCTCAAGTAGTTGAAAAGTGCTATTTGGTATGGGCTGATGGCAAGGGCCCTGAATCCCGCTACAACATTTTCTATGTAATCAAAGTGCTGTGTGGAGAAGCTGCTTCCGTCCGTCCTCCGTGGTAGAAATGACGGCGACCGAGTGTACTCGCTAACTATTTAAGCCGTCCAGTTCATTCCGGTTGTGACAGCGGCGTGCACGGCGGCGGCCGCGCATCGCCGTAAATAATTGCCATGTGTGACGTGCCATGCTTCCCCCATCTTCAGGCGGAGAAGGGGGGGGGGCTTTTCTCTCTTTTACGTACAATGTGTATGCCACCCCAGAAGACTTGCGATAGAGAGGGGAGTGAAGGAAATATGGAAAATTACAAATAAAAACAATTATAATAAATATAAAGAGAACTATGGCAGTGTAGTTATTTTGTGCTTGTGATTTGTGTCACTATGCGCGCATGTGTGCTCATGTGTATGACACTTATTTTGTCTCGCTGCGGTCAGAGCAAGGCGCACTGTTCTCTGTATTTATCTCAGTGGTTATTTCATCACCATTGTGTTTTTGGGATGGGTTGATCATCAGGCATGTGGGGGCAGTCCTGGCACACAATTGGTAGGGCATCATAGTGATTAAGTGTAATTACGTCACTTCAAGGATAACCAATTCTGTACAAAGGGGAACCGGCGGACGATGTATGCAAGGCAGCTGTGCTGGTACAGTTATCTTGCAATTACTTGAGATGACCATAGTGGCCACATGTTTAAGATTTACACATTGTATACAGCGTATCTCATCCAAGCTTATTCCAATTTCTCTCTGGCCATACACATTATTATATAGTGGATGGTTATAAATTGTAGCTCAAAATTGTGAGTTTTAATTCAAAATTGTAAATTTTATACTGTACTTGTGGGTGAGTTGGAACCAATGTAAGAGTCATAACGAGACGCATTTGCAGTGAGTTATTCATGGCATTGCTGATCAATAAGAACTGATGCTTAAGCGATAATCTGTTCCATATGGAGTGATTCAAACCAGCATTGCCACAAAACCCCGCCATTCTTCAGCAGTATTTAGACCTTGATTAATAGAATTAATACGGTCTATCCAATGGCATTCATGTCTCTGTAGGATTTTCAGGATATCCCCCCTCTTTCTGGTACCAAGCCTATGTCAATGACTTGCCATCTGATGTCATCCGCGGAATGTTTTTTGTCTTTGTAATGGGACACTAGAGGGGCGTTTTCCACCGAGCGTCGTATGAGACTCCGGTGTTGTCCAATGCGGGCTTTTATGGGCTGTTGGGTTTGTCCGATATATGGTAAATCACACGGACACCATATACAGTAAATCACATTTCGGGTGTTGCAATTTGAGGAGAAATTCAGTGTGTTTTTCCATGAGTCATGTTCGAAAGTCTGAGCATTGGAGGTAAAAGGACATGCCACACATTACCACATTTGTGATGGCCTTTGATCTCTGGTAGGCCCCATGTCGATTCCAGTGTATTTACCTTTGGTCTAGTTATTTCAGTAGAAGATCTGACCAGATGGTCTTTTATATTTTTACCTCTTTTGTATGCAAAAAGTGGTATTGCCATTTCTGGGTCATAGCTTTCAATTACACCCCAGTTCTTTGTGATTAGTTTCCTTATTCCGTTTGTGTGTACGTCAAAAGTGGTCACACAAACAATTTTCCCTAGTTGTTTCTTTTGCTTGGGTTTCAAAAGTTCCTCCCGGGGGCAGTACCATGCTTGTTTCAATGATTTCTTGACTACTCTGTTTGGATTACACACACAAAATAACTACAGTGCCATAGTCTTCTCTTTATATTTATTATAATTGTTTTTATATGAAATTTTCCATTTTTCCACCTTCTTTTTTATTTCCTTTACTCCCCCATCTATCGCAAGTCTTCTGGGGTGGCATACACATTATACGTAAAAGAGAGAAATGCCACCCCCCCCTTCTCCGCCTGAAGACGGGGGAAGCGTGGCACGTTACA
Source organism: Lissotriton helveticus (assembly GCF_964261635.1). NCBI lineage: Eukaryota > Metazoa > Chordata > Amphibia > Caudata > Salamandridae > Lissotriton > Lissotriton helveticus. Next base: position 709,101,911 of record NC_136065.1, read on the forward strand.
CGTGCCAATTATTTACGGCGATGCGCGGCGGCCGCCGTGCACGCCGCTGTCACAACCGGAATGAACTGGACGACTTAAATAGTTACCGAGTACACTCGGTCGTCGTCATTTCTACCACTGAGCATGGACGGAAGCAGCTCCTCCACACAGCGCCTTGATTACGTAGAAAAGGTATGTTCTAGCGGGATTCGGGGCCCTTGGCATCAGCCCATACCAAATAGCAGTTTTCAACTACTTGAGAACAATTCAATTTCGAAGTGAAATAGCCCTGATTAATTCACTTTCCGGTTTATAACCATATGGCAATATAATTCTTGTGGAGACCCCTTGAAATGAGACATTCATGTGAGAATCCGATCACCTTAATTATACCACGATAAGAAAGGGTTTCCCATTTTAACCCCCTTTTTCTTCACTGAGTCAACCCTGTAATAACCCAGCACATTCCTTGACCTTAGCGAGGAGGAAACATCACAAATTAATGGCACCATTTAAGGTTTTGGTGCCATATAGGGATATGTTTAGCGATCTCTAAGGGGATGCACCCCAAATTATAAATTAATAAACTTCAGCACAGTGAAGCCATATTTAGCCTACTATTGATGGACTATTGTATTCTCAATACAGAATCCCACACAGACTGCGGCGACTGCTAACCAGCGCCCGCAGGAACAAGGACAAGTGACTTCAATTGTCAGGATTTAGACTCGCGCCTACCGAACTACATATCCCATGAAGCTCGAGCCTCGGACTACATCTCCCATGATCCTTTGCTACAATGGGATATAGTGAGTCGGGCAGGGGAGAGAGTGTACTTGATTTTTACCCGGTTACCTGCGGGAGCGCTGAACGCGTTCCCTATTGGGCTTCTGGAGGCTGTGTCTTCCATGATCTACTGCCGGCTGGCAATTCCTTTGATCCGGTAATGTACCCGCGGTTCCTGGGATGGCGTTACCGTGTTTGTTACTGAGCGGTTTGCTCTGAGACTTGGATATTGTTTCTAGTTCCGTTTTAGTTTGGTTACTTTTACAGACTCTGTGAGAGAGGAGTTCCTAGCGGATCTGCTGTTACAAGGAGAATTAGTGATCCATCCAGTGGAGGAATGCAGGGGGGGCTCCTCCACATTGCCGTCATGAATTCATGACTTATGGAGTAATTCTGTGGATTACAAATACCAAAGCGGGCGGCGGTAGTGCTGTTACTACGCCCTGCCGTGTTTGGTGTGGCTTATGACATACTGTGGATTACAAATACCTAAGCGGGCGGCGGTAGTGCTGTAACTACGTCCTGCCGTGTTTGGTGTGGCTTATGACATTTCTTTGCACTTCGTCTTCCAACGGTGTGGATGAGAGAATCTTTATCGTTGGTTTGGAATTACTTTGGGAGTTGTTTTGGAGTGGGTGGTTAATCCCCCAGGGGTATGTACAGTTCCCTAGTGGTCAAATATATAAGTCATGTTAGGATAAACCATATACACTAATGGTGGTTTTTTGTTGTTTGAGGAATTGTATTAACCTGTGTGTACTTTGTTTTACAGCTTCCCTTTCCCAGCTGTCCCCTTCCCTTCCTTTCCCGGGTTTTTCCCCTTTTAGGGTTTTTTCCCTCGCCGTATCACTTGAACACCCTGTGATTACATATCGGGGTGTTCGGGAGGTCCGGAGGTGGAGCTTTATCACGGCGCACTGATCCCGCGGAGTGCCACAACCTGACATCAATGGAAATAACATTCAGAAACCAATAGGACAGCCATTGTGCACCATACCGGAATTGCTAAGGCCACATACTTACTAGGGGTAAGTACACCCTTATCCTCCAAGGGACCACCAGTGTATGCCAACCCCCCTTTTTTACATTTCTTTAATAATGGACTATCTGAATTTCTCTCCCTTATAGAACCCGGCTGGGTTTCTTAGTGAGAATCTTTAATTTTATTTTCACTTGCACACGGTTCTCACGCACTTCACCTACATTGAGCAATTCCAACATCAGGTCATTTCTCCAGCCCGCATTCCTCTAAGACTACGTCTTAAACTGTACATTGGTCTTAGATTCTAAACACATATCTCTGTCTCCCTAGATGTCCCACACATCATAAAGTCCTGAAGAGACCCTTTACCCATGTTAGGGTCAAAACGCCGTCGACAATTAAGAAAAGCGAAGCAATATAACTGGCATTCTATCATTCTATAGATGTTAAGTATTTGGAAAAAGAAATTGGTCGTTTTTTGTATATAACAAAGTCTATTTTGAAACCTTGCACATATTATTTCACAAATGTATTCATATGCCTTGGTTCATAATTTCACTTGGGACACAACACACGACTGTAAATAATTGTTGAAATTGTTTGTAATAATTTTTGTCTTCAATACAATCATTGTACAACCTAAATCAGTGTACTTGAGTCTCTTTCTGTCTGACATCCCACCTAATCCCTGTATATACATGCTATTTAATGTTGTTTAGGTGTGTTATTAGATTTTCTGTAGTGAGTAGAGGCCAGGTAGACAGGGAATGTTCAGGAAGATTCGGTTGTTCAGCTAGGTTTGAGCGTGGGTCAGTATCAAGGGGGGAAGGAGAAGGTGGTGAGGTAGCGGAGACTATTTTTGCCTGGTCGATCACGATGTCATGATAAATTTTGTCCACTTTTTGAACAAAGAATGTGGTCAGGGTCTCACATGTGGTTTTCGTTAATGCGGGGGCTGGAGCTTGAGTTTTGGAGCCCGCCAATTCTTTGACAGTATTAAAAAGAGTCTTAGAGCAGTTGACAGTGTTTACAATAGTGGTTGAAACATATTCCGCTCTAGCTAGTTTGCAAAGTTTGTGATAATTTTTTAAGGCATTTCTGTAAGCAGATTTCGACGAGGAAAGTGTAGTTTTTTCTCCACTTATTTCTGTAAGCAGATTTCGACGAGGAAAGTGTAGTTTTTTCTCCACTTTCTTTCTAAACTTTTGCAGTTCGTTTTTTCCAGTTTCAGTGCCTCATTAAACCAAGGGGCCGGAGGCTGATGGTTGTCAATTTTTTTGTTCGTCACAGGTAAACACGTATTTATGGTGTCTAAAAGCCAGTTTTGAACTGAAGCTGATAGCTTGTTTACATGGAATGCTGAACAAGGTTTGTGGGAATCCAAAAAGGTGTTTAGGGCATCGATGTTTAACTTTTTATAGTTTCTGCTCTTTGAGATCGGCATGCTGGAAGTGAGGAATAAATGTACTGGAAGAGTTAAGTCGAATTTAATCAAATAGTGACCTGACCAACTTGTCGGCAAAGCCGGGGAACAAGAAATCTCTGTAAGATTTGAGAAGACTGGGTCAAGGAAGTGCCCTGCTACATGTGCAGGGCCGGAGTTTCTTAGGTGGAGGTTCAGAGAGGTTAAATCTGAGATCAAATTTATGCTATTTTAATTTGAAGTGTTTTCTAAATGGAGATTGAGGTCTCCAAGGAGGGAGAAATTAGCTGGTTTCATAGTTAAAGGGGCTATGAGTTCCGCAAAAGTTGTGGTCCATGATAAGGAGGATGTAGGAGGGCGGTATACTAGTAAATCGGAAAAGGTGAATTTTGAGGATAGCGTTAACTTTAAAAGTTAACAGGGTAGGACAATCAGGGCCGGTTTTAGCACTGGTGGCGTCCTGTGCAACAATGTTTGTTGGCACCCCCCAGTGACCACCTCTGTCATGAATTCCCTCACTAGCACCCTTTAACAGTGCCCCTCAAGTCTCCAAAACCACTGTCTCTCAGATTAATTTAGTTTTATAGCACCACTTGTACCAGTGTAATGTGTCAAGAGCACTTTACAACACACACACATTGCACAGAGACAATCATATGTGTGTAAATCAGTGTATATGAAATATTACATCAGATAGGACTATAAGGTGTAGAGTAGGAATAACATGTTGTTGATACTGGTAGGCAATATAGTTTAAGGGTCCATATTCGGGAAAAGCACAAATTCAGAATTTAAAACGGAACACCATTGTTAGGGGTTATCTTTAATAATAAGTATAGTTTTCTTCCCTTTTGGGAAGATTAGGATAATGAAAAACTGGGCCAAAAATCATATAGCCCTAACTATATACATTGCTGTTTGCATACAGATTTTTGATGACAGTTAATAGCTCAATGTTCTATATTAGGATTTTGACTGATAAAGTGCAAGTAACAAAAAGAGCTCTTTTATAGAATCAGTACGCCACTGCCCTATTTGCATGATATGAACTTTGCGATCTGCATGGTACACGTTCTTAGCAGCAGGCACATTAACCCTCTGCCTACCTTTCCATGAGTCAAAACTTCCACTAGACAAACGTGCGGTCTCTTTCCAGGAAGACAATTAATCACCGAAGGTATCTTGACATTTTAATTGATGCCTGAAAATTGCTGGAGGCCAGGAACGCAGCAGCAGGTGTTTTTAAAATGTTAATATCCGTTAAATGACGCCCCCACCCAAAGTCAGCACCTGGTGCTGTGGCACCGATCGTACTGCCCTAGAGCCGGCCCTGAGGAAAATGCTCTCTGCCAGCCTCCCAACGATAGCAATGACTAACCCTCAGTGGCGGCTCGCACGGTTAACGGTGGGGGGTAGTGAAGCACTGCTTCAAGCGCAAAGTAAGAGCTTTTATTTATTTATTTCCTTACTCTCCACATTCCCGTCGTATGTCACACTCCACTACCCCCCCACCCAGCCCCGCCTCACAGCCCTACAGTGTTAACTGTGCGAGCTACCACTGCTAACCCTTGGCAAAGAAAGTTCACAAAGTACATGACACACATTCTCACATATTTTGCTATCGGATTAGGATTTCGAATTTCTCAAAGTGGACTGAAAGAACATGAGCAATACAGGAAAAACGGAATAGAGTGACATATGCCCCATCATTCCCGATTCCTGCGCAAATTCTTGGATCCACTTTTTGCCACTGTATCCGTTTTCCTTATTTATTTCTGTAGCAGTTTTTATCAAGAGTTTATGGCAGCACTGTTTGACAAGTGGATCTGATTCTGAACTCCCCCCCCCCCCCCCATATGTGATTTCCGCGTTTCTGGGCTCTTCAAGATCATACTCTGTGTGGCAGCAGACACTTACAAGGCAAGCATCTCGGCCCCTCACTCCAGAGGTGGTGGAGGGAGCTATTGGGGTGGCTTTAGAATAGAATGGAGTGAGGGGAGATTGAACCTGGTCACTTCTTCCCATCCTAACAGTTGAACCAATGTTATGCTGTGAGAACACCTTTCTTGGCTTTTGCAAGTTCCTATTGTGAGACATACTCTGGCACTTAAACATATTCATACTACATTTGAAACTTCCGCCTTTAGGCATCACTACCCTTGCTGTCAAGTTCCTCATATACAGGTGTGTGTCTTTAGTACTCAAAGGGACTGAACAGCCAGGCTCAAGAGTCTATCCCCGCATTAACTTTCACACTTAGCCACAGCTGCCCCAGTAACAGACGATCTGATAAAACAGGAAAGATCTTCTTTTTGCGTCCCTGGTACTCTTAGAGTTGGCCCCAGGACAAACTCTTTATTATGTCAATAGTTTGTAAATGCTCTTCTATACTTTGATGTACTTAATACCATTAATAATGTACTTAATCATGGCAATGTGCATTTAATGATCTTTGCACCATTTGTGGTTGATGCATAAGGGTGTACTTAGTAAAGATGCAACATTGTCTGAGAACTGCAACTCTTCGTTTCGCTTTCATTGTTTTTCCACAAATCAACTTCATGAAAACATTTTCACATGAAGCCTTTCACCTTTTTTCTGCCAACTCTCTGTGTGCTAGGAGAAATTGAACGAAGTGGATTATCCTTACTAGTGACACACAGGACCGAATTCCACCACCTGGAACCCACCCCCTTCACTTGGATGATGCAGAGGACTACAGCCTCCTGCAGGCAAGGCCCCTCAATAATCTTTACACAGAGCCAGAATCGACCTCACAACCAAACCCGACCCAATGATCCGGATGAAGTACGGAAGTAGCCAAGGAGGTGCAGAGTTGCCAAACAGAGCTCAGGTATGCCTTGCAACAATGACATATCCAAGGAGCAGAAGGTAAACAGCAACATTGAAAGCCGCTTTCTAAATGTATCATTTTGTGCACTGTAACCCTTACTCTGTCAAATAGAAAGATCCGTTTTTAAAACTGAGTAAATTGGCAGATCTGTGTATGCTTTGTAATACTCATACCAGACTAACAAGCTAAGTGTCAAATGGTGCTCTAAACACAGCAAACAATAAGAGAAAATATGAAGCCAGAGAAATGTGAAGGAGGTAGGAGAGATCAAGGCCTAGTTTGAGAAATCCAGTGACCCCTGTAGAACTGCAGAAGAAAAGGAATTGCTGGCATGTATGATTCTAGGCTTACATTTGCCATCCTAAGCAGAGCTCCTAGGAATGACATAGTGCAAAAAAGAGGACAGAGGAGAAAGCTCGAGGGCTCCAAGAGAAGTGCTTCAGTGGACAAGATATCAGATGCGGCAGAAGCTCCAGAAATTTGAACGCACAAGTATGAGCAACTGAACCATCACCTCTGCGCAGTCATGGACTATTAAATAAAAAAAAGAGAAAGACATGAATGAACCAGGGTAATCGGATCAAATCAATATAATGAGCTCAGAGAGGAGATGGAGCTAAACACGCCATCGAACACAACCATGGAACTACGGAGACCATAGTCCCAATGAGATTTGCAATCAAACAATGTAGTGAAGAATCTTGGATAACAGAGGGTTAGAAGCGCTCTTCTATTGGAAAGCCTGCCAGGGCTTTCACTGAAAACAACACTAGCTTTTCACCCATCCAGATTCAAATCTGAAGGGGGAAATAGGAGTTGGGACGTGTGGAGGGGCATACCTCTACACTTTCTTGGAAGTTTTTACAACAATTTGGATAAAAGAACCGAAAATATTGAAGTATGAAAGAGGAATTGACGCTGGCAGGAAGACGTTGCACCTATATGTGTCTCTGTCTCATCGTATCTGGGACAGCATCATAACAGAAGATGATGCTGCCACCTGCTGGGTGCATGAGCTATTTTAAAGAGGACACCCAAAGGAGTCAAGACAGAGGCCGATGGCACTACCTTCTGGGCACATGATCTGTTGCAAAGAGTCTTCCGAATCCTGTCTGGTGCTGGGGAGATTCATAAGATGATAAATCTTTGGTTAGGGGTATCCATCAGACAGTTCTACCCACAGGTATGCGTACAACACCCACATACATCAGATATTGACATTCTTAAATGCAGGATTTGCATGGAGACCATTCAAACCTGGAGATTTGCAGTGTATCTTAGCAAAGATTGATCAAATCTCTAAAATCGGAGGGAATCTTAAACACCTTCCTTTGACATATTTAAACAATGTGAACTTAGACTTTCATCTGCCTGATATCCTCTGTGAAAGCAATATGAAGAAGAAAGCACAAAAAATGGTCAATGAGTTTCACCATAAAGAAAATATACCCTCTAGAGGATCACTGTCCTGGGATGTTCCACCCTAGATCCTACAAAAGTGTCTTCATGCATGATATAAAAAACTGAAATCCCTCTAATACACTTCAGCCAAATAAAAGCATAGATCATATATTTGACCAACGAGAGACAGTACCTCTCAGCAGAGAAGAGGCAGCTTAGGAGATAGATTATATGTGTGCTATGTGTTTATACTGTCAACTATTAGCTACTTAAAGCTCCATGATTATTCTCTAAATTGAAAATTATCTTTAAATCTTTATGTAAAAAATAGCCATTTTCCATAACATGAGTATCACATATATTCAGCGGCGGTTCCTCGGTAGGAGTGGAGGAGGGTCACTCCCTCACACTGCTGTGCAGAAAGCGTCAGAAATTAAATGGTGATAAAATGCTTCTATTACCATTTAATTATTGACACTTTCTGCCAGCAAATAGAGTGAGAGGGCAGGGAGGGGCCAGTGCGTCTCACTGCTGCCAATGATTGGCAGGACTGAGGAGTGACACTTAAGTTTGTATTGCGCACATTGGTTTGGCTGGCTACCTTGCTACGGTCAAATAGACATGCACAATTCAAACCTCTCCAAACCTGCTGTCTTGGACAGATGAGTTTGAGAATAGGCACAGGCCTAAAGTGCCTTTTGGAGTGTGGACCCAGCCCTCCCCAGTCAATCAAGACGCCTTAGAACAGCTTCTTGATTGGATGAGTGAGTTGGCTGTGGGCTTAGCACTTGGAGAACATGCTGAAGGACAACGAAGAAGGGTTACAGAATGTGGAGTGGCAGTGTAAGGTAAGTATTCTTTTTAACATGTATATTTATGTTAATGTGTATGTTATGTGTATTTGTTATGTGTATATTTTTTGCCCCCTATGCGATTTACGACCAACCACAACTGCATATATCAAGACAGCGCCTACTGAGGTGTCACAGGGGTAAAATAAGAGCATATAATCTGTCATGGCTCCATGTTTCATGTAAATGTATCTTCCTAAACTTCTAGTTGGAGTGAGATTATTCGGATATGGTGATTGGCAGAGACCATGAGCAGTGTGAGCCAAAAACGTCCGGACATGTTCAATATTTGCATGCAACTTCAGTGATTGTGCTTCATTATATCAATCAATCAATCATGGGTTTGTAAGCGCAGCTACTCACCCGGAAGGGTCTCAAGGCACTGAGGGGGAGCAGCTCCTGGTTATTTACAGTGATTTGTCGAAGAGCCAGGTCTTGAGACCCTTCAAGAACTTGGCAAGTGTAGGTGTCTGCAGGAGGTGGAGAGGGAGGGAGTTCCATGCCTTTGCCGCAGAGAAGGAGAATCCTCCTGTCCTGGTCTTCTTAATGCACAGCATCATTATCAGAGAGAGTTTGGCTGATCGGAGGGATCTTTGGGAAGCATGAAATTAGATAAGGTGGCTAATGTCGGCGGGTTCGGTGTTGTGGAGGGCTTTGTGGGCATTAAGTGAGAAGCTTGAAGGTGATTTTCTTCTCGACAGGGAGCCAGTGTAGTGTCCGCAGGTGTTGGCTGATGTGGCAGTTGGTTGGTAGGTTGAGGACTAGCCTGGTGGCTGCATTCTCGACGTTGGTGAGGTTCTTGTTGATCCCAGCGGACAGGCAGAGGGTGTGTTAGCAGGAAGAGGTGGTGGCATTGATCTAGCAGTCCATTTTGAGTTTGGAGTCCAGGATAATCTCGAGGTTGAATAAATGGTCTGTGGAGGAGGGAGGGTTCCCTAGGGCGGGGCAACACCAGGTGGCATTTCAGGCATTGGGGTGAGGGCCCAAGATGAGTAGTTCGGTTTTGTCTGTGTTGAGTTCGAGGCAGCTGTTCTTCATCCACCTGGCGACTGCTTCCATTCATTCTTGAAATTTATGTTTGGATATGTTGGGTTCATTGATATGGGAGAAGATGAGTTGCGTGTTGTCTGCGTACGATACAATGTTGAGTCCATGTGGATGCGAGCGGGCCATGTAGACGTTGAACAGGGAGGAGCTAATGAAGGATCCTTGGGATAAATAGTAAATGATAGCCATCAGCTATATATATTTTTTTTAACTTTTCTTGAGTATTAAAGTTCATCAAAGTTATGCTTGTAAGCATTTTACCATTGTTCCCCAAGCAGGTCTGCAGGAAAACATCCAAGGCTCTTGGATCTCACATTTCCACAAATATAGCTTGATGCATTCTCTGTACACTGGAGTGGGCCACTTGGGACATAACCTCAGAACCACACATGCTTTTTGAATACACAATCAATATAAACGTTCAATAGATATACTATGTGAGGGCAAAAGAAGGTGCAAAACTTAGGGTCTGAGTTAGATTGTGACGGGTTACTCCTATGGGATTTATATTTCAGCGGACGGGATATCCGTCACCATTGTGATGGAGTAACCCATCCACCAAGATCCAATACAGGCCCTAAATCTCCATTATAATACCTTGAAATTCTTGTTAATCCGGCCCTTTAGGCATGGGCTTCCCATTTATGTTTTTCAGCTGATTATAAATCCTACCATTCACATTAAAAGTAAAAAAACACTGTAAGGTAATTTTAGTTTGAGTCATAGTAGCAATGTACATGTGTAAAAACTGAGACACCTTCCTGAACTTTGAAAAAACCATCTGTAAACTCATTCTACAGCAAACTGTCTTGTGTAGATTTCTGCAATTCTAAATGTGGCCCTTTCTTTTCTACATACCTGGAACATGATAGACATTTATTGTGGCACCTAATGTAATCCTCATTTGTTTTAAAAAAAAAAAAGCTATTTATGACAGAATAACAGTTCAGTTTTGGGCAAATTAAATATTGGAGGCAAAGTCATGGTATTTGTTTGGAGCCACTAGTTTTTTGTAGACAAACAAACTTTGCTTCTTAAGAGTTGAAGGGATTTTAGTTACCATACAAATAAGATGATGCAGTACAGCCTGCCACATTCTTTCCAAGAAATAAGGACAATTTTATTAGCAGTTTGTGGAAGACCCTTTTGTAATTATTCTATTGAATCTCCTCGTGCCTATACTGCTTGCCATTGTGTTAGGTTCCAAGGCCACTGTCTACTTTGTAGCATATAGTCACAAGTGAGAGAACAACTTGTGGGGGCCATAAGGGCTACTGCAAAACGCTGTGCATCATTGACTGTATGAGAGAACTTTGCTAAATAAGAAAGACTCATTGTGCAGGTATCTCTGTCCTGAGAGCTTAACCCATACTGTATGCTGGCTGGTCTCCCCCTTTTTTAGTGTAGTTCCTTGATCCACTCGGAACTTTGGCATTTATGTGAACTCTATCCCAATTCCATAGTAGATTATCTTTGTTCAAAACACACCTTGAAAGTGTGCCCCTAGAAAAACAATTGTAAATTCATTCTTTATTAATTCTCATAACGTGTTTATTTCAGGGAAAACCCCATATAACAGGAAGATAACCTTCCAGATTACAAATAGAAGTGTAAAATGACAGCATAAAGTAGATTTTAGAATCATAAATATGTATATAGGTAAACATATGGCAATAAAATCCATCAAAACTATTGTTTTCCTAAAAATGATGGCCGCCGTGTGAGGAGCTTCGGCCGGGAGCTCCTCCGACTGGGGACTGCCTTTGGCTCTTGTCCAGTGATGTTCTCTCTCCTTCTTCCATCTGCTCCAGCTGGGATCTTATTGCTGTGTTACGATGCTTTCTTCCCCTCCCGAACGATTTTTGTGACCTGCTACTCTGCCTCCGGGTTACCCGGAGGTGTGCCTGTAGAAACTGCACCATCATGGCCGCTGCTTCGACTAGGCTGCCCGCTGCTGAGAGGAGATGAATAGGATTTTCCCTTGCACCTGAATAGGGTTGTGCCTGCCTTTCACAAAGCTCTCTCCACACCCTGTAGGGTGTCTGGAGCCAGGGCTTGGTATATATTAGGGGTGTTGTGCACTTCTAAAAAGTGTTTGAAGTGCCCCCAGAACAAAGCCTTTTGGAGTAGAAGTACATGGGCTGTGATCCCATATTGGGAGACACTGCATGGGCTCCTAACCAGACACTGCTGGTTCTACACCAGAGGACTGCTCTGTGCCGTTTCTGGACTGGTGGCTCTGTGGGATTAACCTGCCACCTGTTGGGTGGCTGAAGGGGCTGCCACCTTGCCAAGTGACCATGTGTGCTGGCCTGCCTGTTCCCTGTCCTCCACAGACTAAGTGATGTACCCCCTCCCTGTTTTGCTCAGTGCTCTTCCTGCATACAATGCATGGAGAGCACTTCTGACAAAACGGTTTATGTGGGGAGTGCTGTTTCACTTTCTAGGAAGGCAGAGTACTTTTCGTTTTCCTCATGCGCATGGTGAGCGCTTTGTTGAAGCCAAGGTGAGGCGCGGGTGCTGTCTGGAGCACTGTGTTGTGAGCAGGCCGTGAGAGAGCCACTGTGCCACCCTGTCAGGCTGCCTACATCGGGCACCGTGCTTCGCTCTGATGCCTGGAGAAGGCTAAGTTCGTCCCGCATTCCAATGGGGGGTGCTGTGTCTCTCCCAAGGAAGGTAGTGGGGAACGTGTAACTGCTCCGCGTGTACGCGGGTAGCTGTACAGCAGTCATTGCCCTTGCGGGGGGACTGAGGGAGGTCTCCCCATGAAATCTGGTTGGTGAGTGTATGCACCCAGTCTGGGACATACCTGGGGGGGGGGAACGTGTTCTTAGTAGGCATTGTGGGGTGAGCCCGGGATGAGGCCCCCGATTAGGAATTTGTCACCTCGAGAGAAACCTCACTGGGATTACAGTGAAGCATGAATATAGATGTGCAGGCATTCCTGCCTCCTCCATGTTGTGCCAATTGCCGTTTAACATGTAAGGGAAGCGCAAGTGCACCATATCTATGGGATGACTACATGATTGTGAGGACTTTGTGTGATTTATATCATGCTTGTTATATGGGGTGATGTTTGGCGATGTGTGTGTTATGCCTAACCTAACTGCTTCATACTTATGCCCTTATTTAGGATGTATGTCATTGTATGCCTTACAATGACAGGATAACAAGTATAATTTCAGAGTGTACATTATATGCACAGTGATGGTGTTATTTTTATAACGTGTGCAACCTATAAGTATTTACTGTATTGCACTAACTTGTAATGTTATGACAATTGCCTGGTTGGCAAAGTGATTTATATGATCCATGTAACGTCCTGACAAGTGCCTAGTGGCACAGTGATTTATGTGATTATTGTCTAATGTGTTTCATGTACAATACAAAGGAATTTTTTTATACAACCTTGTGTAGGGTCTCTTTTTGTGGTTAGCTGGGGTTATCTTGGGTGTGTAACTCCCTTACCCTAAATAGAGTGGTGGGTTCTGCCTGGCTTAGGTGTATACCCTAGCCAACCAGAAACCCAATTTCTAATTGTAAGTAAATAACGAGTCACACTAAACACAACTGAATCACAAGTATAAGTTTTGAGTAAACATAATGCCACCCCGTATTGGGATAAACCTAAGAGTCTACAAACTACTAACCACTTCCTCCTTTGCTTTCCAAACGAGGGCATGAAAAGAAGAAATGGGCCTTGGTTTTGCTTGCTAATAGGCACGTAGGCACGTAATAGGCACGTAGGCACTTAGGGCAAAGATCTACTGGGGGTAGGGAGCTATTAGTGGACCATTTACATGTGAAGCTCCTCAAAGGTAATACCCTGTGCCTGAATTATAAATAACATTGTCTTGCCGCAGGGGGAATAATTACATCTAGAAAGGGCTCAAATTTCATGTCACACTTATATACCAGGAAGCGGTCAGTGCTGCTTACGGGACAGACTGACTGGCACCAAAACTCCTTAACAATAAGACTTGTTTACAGGTTCCCCTTTCTAGTTATAGAACTAGGGCTAGACCACAGTTCATTCATCCCTAGGGAAATCAATCAGTATTCACAGTTTTGAGCCAAGGAATAGTACACGCATGATCCACTTTTAATATTTTCTTCAAACACAACCTACATGTTTCCAGCTCTTTGTGAAGCCAAATTCTACACCAATATAATATAGCTCTAACTTTTGCTGCAAACACACAATCCATCAGCATTTAAAACAGCGTCCAAGGCGTTTGCCTTATATACCTGCTGTGCTGGTTAAAAATAGCTAGAAACTTGTTGAATTGAAATGTTTTCGAATTGCTTAACTAGTATGTTGAAAGGCTTATTGGATCTTTGCAATTCAGGCTGACCGTGACTTATTTGCTAGTCAGTTTTACCCCTAGGTATTCAAAGTGTATAACTCTTTCTATATTTGAATTGCCTATGGTCAGCTTTCACCTTAATGATTTATGCAATGTGTGAGGGCTAAAGATCATATTCTCAGTCTTCTGTGAATTCAACCCCAGCCCGACACTTACAAAAAGCCGCAAACGTATCCATCAAACACTGTAGCCCCCTAGGTGTTTTCAAAATAAGCTACGCATCGTTGGCAGAGAACTATGCTGGAATTTTGCTCTCTGCCACTCTTGTGGCATTGTTTGTGATGAGGCTGAGATAGTCAACAACCCCATCGGCATACAAGGTGAAAAGCATGGGTACAAGTACACAACCCTCTCTTACCCCCCCTGTCAATTGCAATGGAGTCTGTTAGGTTCCCCTCCTTCCCCATCTCACCTGGGCATAGTTGTCAATTTGAAGGCAGATGAGTACAGCAAAAATATCTGCCACCCCCATCCTTTCCAGAACTGCCCCTAGTTTTGGTCTGGGAAGCATGTCAAAAGCAGACCTAAGGTCAACAATTGCCACGTGCAGCTGTCCACGTTGCAGAGTCACTGTCTTCCAATAAATAAGTAAAATCCGAAAATCTAATCAGTTGTTTTCATCTTGTACTTAAACCCAGCTTGTAAATGGGTGAGTATGTTACTCTCAGTCATCCATCCCTGAAGTTTGCCCAGAACCTGCCTGCAAAAAACTTTCCGCAGTACGTCCATTATACTAATTGTTCAGTAGTTGGCTGGATCCTCTATATTATCTTTTTTTTATAAATCAGGGCATTTACCGCCCCCCCCACCAATTGTCAAGAATTTCTGACCCAGTCACAATGACATTTGATACCTCATTAATGTAGAGGACCATATATTAGGTTTCGAAAGGTACAGTCCCCGGAGATTTTATGAGGACTAGGTGGCTTTCCCGCTTTTTAGAGTCAATTGACAAAATAGTGTCTTGCAGTGTAAAAACTGGTCCTTCGGTGACCTCCTGGGTAAGCCTCATATTATTCATGCCTTCTGTGGGATTAAATACAGGTCACTAAAGTGTTTCATCCAGTGGTGTGGATGTATATCATACTCCACACATGCTTCAGCCTGCTGACTACCATAGGTTATACCTGTTTGATTTTACAAGCCAGTCAGAACAAAGCTCAACCACATTAATATTCCCCCGGGATGGATGCCCCCACATCCCCCTTTATGAGATGTCTCTGTGGTAAATGATCTGAGGCCCTATCCATGAGCCAGTGTCAACAGCCACGTCTCTTGAAAGAGGCATGTATCAAACTGGCCCACAAACTCACCCCACTCCTGATCACTAAATTTGGTGTTTAAACCAGTGACATTCCATGACATCATGTTCCCATTTAGCCCAACATGTGACTTGACCTTTCCCATTGTACTTTGCCATCTAGATCCTGTGAACAACATCTGGAAGTTACAATATCTGAACAAATCAGTGAGCAGTCCTGTTGAGTGTTTTTTATCCCAAAATGACCTTATTAATCATGAATCTTTATGTTCTCTAGTCTGAGGAGAATGTATAGGGATATTTACCATGCACACTACCCCACCCTTATTTAAGGAACGGTGTTCCAAGGCATATTTGGCATGGAGGTCCCTACAAAACTACCTCATATAATTAGACCTGTACCCCTCATTGTTAAGGTCGTTGGTACAAGTGGGTCTCCCAGGAAAATTAGTTGGCATACTTCCAGTAGACGTTGGATCCATAGGGTTTCTGTTAGGGGGTTTTCTTGTCCTTTGCTCAAGTTGTGTCGCTGTCTGTTATATGTGTGCTTGTGAGACCGGTTTAGATGAAGTAGGAGGCCTGAATCTGCTATGTAATTATTCATGGATGGGTCTGCATTTGAGGCCTCAGCTGGTCTCTCTTTTTGCGAACTATCTGCTTGTTACATTTTGTACCATGGTCTTGAGTTCTGCTACCTCTGCTCTCAATTAATGTACTGTTGTGACAAGATATTTTCCATGTGTCAGGGCTTGCACAGTAATCACAGCTCATTCGTCGCAACCCTTGTCAGCTACAGAACCCTGGCCTTCTGGCTGAACTGTGTCATCCCTATCACTGCACACTACATTCAGACTACAGTCAAATGGGCGTTTGTTCCTTGCTTGTAAACAGCCTTCTGTATGAAAACCTTGTGCATTTTCTACAGGTGAGTTAGACAAAGTAACATGGTCTACTGTGCCAACTGGATTTTTTTGTATTATCATTTGTGCGTTGTCTTCTTGTTTACAAATATTTTCGGCACACTGGGAAGGCTGCTGGACAGCATAGGGGCCTTTCAGGATTCAACAACGTTTAGATCTCCTCAATTAGAGTGTCTCCTTTGCTGTGCAGTTTTCGACAGCATGTTTTGCAGTTCCTTTCTGTTTGGTAGGCGTCTGAAAAAGTTCAGCTGCCTTTCTCTTTCCCATTGTAAAATGGCAAGGCCTTCCCAACTACGTGTTCCCCCTCTCAGAAATCCAAGACAGATAAAATCCAAAATTATAAATTGGGTCCTTTTTATAGCCAAAAGAACATAGGTGACCGTAATTGATCAAATATGCGTGAAGAGACGACACAATAAGTTGATAATAATCAAATGTTTTACATTCTGCATGTCGTGTCCTGAATTCCCAGATTTATTTTATGGGACAGATCTTGTGATCATGGTTGTGTGTCAAACCTGGAGCCTGGAAAGGCTGGGATGGCCATGCTCACTTGGTTCAACTTATTTCTAAACCACAGATTAAAGGTTAAATCATAGGAAGTTGTATTTTCTTTTCATGGAAATATATTGTCTTGTATATTGTCTTGTTGAATATGATCACATAGAAGGTCTAGGTATACGTTGTAGGAGCCAATGAAGGGGTACCAGACACTGCAATCTAATTACCTGTGACATGCAGACTATACATTGCAGATGTTTCTTTGCAGCTTCTAATAAAAATGTATTCAGATACTGCAATCATGGCATCTCTGAAATGGGTAAAAACAGGCAGAGAGTGAACCGTTTGTTTTGTTTTAAACACTGAGTGACTTCAAGTCAATGTAAGTTATCTTCAGAGCCATCTACCATTGTAGCTTGACTCTGTTATCAGGTGCTGACGTGTGTCATAATCAGAATGGAGAGTGCTGTGCACTGCATCAGTGAGGGCCACTTCACCCAGGCCAGAAGCTGGGGTTTAATTCACATTCATTGTGCTTATCTGGTAGCAGAAATTGATGGTTGCTAAGGGGTAACCAAGGTAACATGTTGGTTGCTAAGGATTACGTCATGGTATGAAAATAGGATTAATGTTTTAACACTTGTTAAGTTCGTTTTTCGTGCCTATCTGTAAAGCTATACCGGTATAGATTGTGTGGCGAGAAATTAGTCACGCAAGCCATCTGTTCTGTTTGTAGTGATATCGCCGAGTATCACAAGAGGTATCGCCGTGTACCATAGTGTTGTCGCCGAGCAGCACAGTTTTAGGGCTAGGTCTGAATCTTGTATAGTGAGGATTTTCTAAGAAATCAAAGCAGCATGAGAATAGGGACAAAGCGCCTTCCATAAAACTCACTGTGATGAGAGTATTAGTTATATCCGAGCTTGAGTGAAGGGTAAAATTTAACGTCGGTGCATGATTATCTATAAACAGGTTAGAGTCCTGTACGGGTACATGTTTCATATCTATAAACAGGTGAGAGCCCTGTACGGATAACGTCGTTATTTTGCTAACGGTGCATGATTTCTATAAACAGGTGAGAGTCCTGTACGGATTTCGTGTGTGTTTGAATTTAGGGAATTTTCCGTGTAAAAGTGCGAGTTTGAATTGTATTTTAAGTTCAAGTGGAACTCTTAGAACTTTCACTTCGCGGTGGGTTCAGAGCAAAGCGAGTTCATAATTATACGTGTTAGAAGGGTGGGGTAAGGTTACTCTACTGACAATTGAATATTATCCTTAGTGTGAATAGCGCCGTCTATTCCGAAGTGTGGATACTTGAATGTATGTAAACTATCCTAATTAGTGAAACGAACAGATGTTGTCTTTATAGTCATTGTTAAGAATTAATTTACACTGAAAAGTGTTCTTAAAATGGCGCTGTGAAAAGATTTTGTGAAGGAGGGGTAAGCGCCAAGAGTGAGAAACGAGAAACCGCAGCTGCTGTGTACGTCACAGAGCCGCGCTGGGATTGGGTGACTTACGTCACAAGCTGTATTCTGATTGGCTCCTGAGTCTCTGACGGCCTGTGAGCTGATTGATTGTTCGGAAAAACTCTAAATTTATTGGTTGAGCCGAAAACTGACGTAGCTCAACTGCCATTGGCTTGTTGGTGTGTTTCGCGCACGGATTGGTTGTTTTGCGGAACATCCCGGAAATATTTTACGAACGATTTTGTGAATTAAATTTTACTTTTGAAAATGAGTTATCATTTTAAATATGCTGAGAAAAAGACAACATTATTTCAGAAATTTAAGAATTTATTTTCACCTGACAAGAAAATCGAAACGCGAGGTGGTAAACTACTTCATAAGTATAAAACACCTGCAGCGTACATGGAAGGTGAATACGGATATCATACTGTCTTATGGTTCGACAGTTGGAAACGTTATACTAAAAACGATGGTGTTTTGGCTTGGCCTGATGATGGTTCATTTAATGTAAGAGTTTTAAGAAACTTACGAGAGAAAATGAATGCTCTTGTTCCAAAACCGAGACCAACTCAATTTGAAGCTTTAGTTGAGTGGGAAGATGAGATGTATCAGTTACAAAGAGAAGCTAGTGGAATTAAAAGACCTTCTAAAAATCCATCATGGAAAAGAGAAACTCATGAAGATAGATTACGAATGTGGAGACAGGGAAACATGAGTGAAGGATTGTATTTAATTCATGAAATGGTAATGGGTTCTCCTACAGGAAAATCTATGGAAAGTGAATCTGAGGATGCAGTTATGGAAGAAATATATACAACTGCTAGAAATAAACAGCCTAATCAGCCTTTGAGACCTCCTAGATCATGGTCTACTCCGGTGGTTTCTACTGAAACTTCACCGAGTGCACCTCCAATTAATGAAGCTCCTAAACTTTATCCAAATAATTGTGAAATCACTGAAACTCCTAGAAGACCAGAATTCGAGAATGCTCGAAATGAAGGTAGACATTTTTCAATGACTCCAAGAGCAAGGGAACCTCCAAAAGATTATGCAAGAGAGACAAGAAATGTTGAGGATGTCGATTATAATGAATATTTAAGGTCTAAAGAAGAATTAATTAAAAGAATGACAAAAGGCATGGAAGCTGTCACAGTTCCAGTAACAATAGGTCCTGTTCAACCTGTATTTGATCAAAGAAATACAAACAAAACTGGATTAACTATTCCTTTAAATACAGAAATTCAAAAGCCTGCTGAAAAATTTTATTCAGACTTGACTGAATTAAACACTTCTAGATCAAGAATGCCTGATTTAACCTTTAATGAGGATTTATCTCCAAAAACACCAATGGGTGCTATGTCAGATGTAGGAAGTCCTGAAGTCAGGGTAACCACACCAAAACTTGATGTGGCCAAATTAAAAGCGAATATTGAAGAATTAATAATTGGAACAATTGGCCCAGATAGTTTAAATTACTATCGGGATGATGAACTATTATTCATTTGCAAAAGTATTCAGTGGAAAACGAAAAATAAATATGATCAATTAGAGGATCTAGCTGCAGAACTTGAAATCGATGTAAGTAAACAAAAGAATTTTGCAAAACATTACAGATTAGATTTCTCAGAAAGCGACATTGAGAGTTTGAACTCAATGGGAAGAATAGTTCACATTAAAGATTTAATTGTCTATATCAAAAAGCTAGGAGAACTGAACAAATGGAGAGTGAAATGGACTAAAAGGAAGGAAGATGAAAGATTAGAAAGAATGTCAAAACAATTTCCAATGAGAGAAGTTGCAGGTGGAGGATATGTTCATGTCCCATGGTCGAGACAGGACATTCTGTTATTCACAAATGACTTTCCAAAATTAAGAGAGAAACCTGTTGAGTGGTACAGGCAAGTCATCAAAGTGTCAAAAGTTCTGTGGATTGATTTGGATGGATTTTTTGACATTGTTGTTCCATCTGATCTTTGGACAGAATGTAAAATTTCTATTAGTTGGCCAAAAACAGAACCTGAGCGAATTAAAGAAACAGGTGCCCCAAATCCACTCGTAATGGATTTTTACGAGAAAGTAATTGTTTGGATGAAAAACAAAATTCCACCCAAAGAAGTTGATTGGGTTAAAATAGAAAGAACAGAGCAGGAAACAAAAGAATCAGTTCATTCTTTTTATGAAAGACTACTGTTAATCTTTAAACAATACAGTGGTTATGAAAAATTAGATGAGAAAGACATGAGTCATTTTATCTATAGATTTGTTTATGGACTAAAGCCTGAAATTGGAGAAATGATCAGAACTAGTATTGTCGGATGGCAAGCACTATCTATTGATGATATTCTGAGAAAGGCAAAATATTGTAGCGATGAATTAGAAGTAAAACAGAAGAAGCTGAAGGAGAAAGCCATGTGGGCTCAGGTAAAGGTGGCTGAGCAACAGATTGCCAGCATGGGAAATAAGAACACTAATTTTGTTCAAACTGGAAATACGAACCAGATACAAGGAAAGTTTAAAGGTAATAATTTCCAAAAGAAATTTAGCCCAAAGATAGAAGAGCTGAAACAAAAATTACCTTGTTTTAACTGTGGCGAAATTGGACATTGGAGGGACGAGTGTCCTCATCCTCCTAGAAACTCAAAGAATCCCTTATTGAATCCACAGATGCAGAATGGTGTTAACCTACAGCAACAGCTACAGATGCAACAAGGGTTAAATGAATTTAATATACAGCGACAGTTACAACAACAGCAACAACAACAGGTGAATAATCGACAAGACCAGTTGCCACAACCACCTTTTCCGAATTGTGGGGGAGTTCAAAAATATAATCCAAACGTGGGATTTCAGGGATGTGAACAGGTAATAAAACCACAAAAACAGCAAAAACAGCAAAGGGTTCAAATGCAAAATGCTTCACAACAATTTTTATTAACAGAAAGCCAAGACAGTGATTCTGATGATTATTGCTGACGGTGCCCGAGAGAGGAGGAAGAGTGTGTTGTTGGAGCCACTCTTGAGGTTGACCAGTCCGGTCCTTATGTAAACGGGAAAGTTAATGATGTAGACATCACTTTTCTAGTGGACACTGGTGCTACCCGTTCTACTGTTAGATCAGTGGAAATTGAAAACCTACCTCTCTCTGGGGATACCATCCAAGTTGTCGGAGTAAGTAATCAGCAAATTAAAACAGATTTAACTGATCCAGTACCAGTTGAAATTGGAAATTACAGAGACAAACACAGATTTGTGGTTTGTAATAGTAGTCCAGTAAATCTATTAGGTAGAGACATCCTATGTAAAATGAATTGCAGAATATATTGTTCTCCTGAAGGAGTTGAATTACAAACAATGGAGGAAGATGGTTTGTACAGAATGACAATGATGATGATGGAAGCAGAAGAAACAAAATTGTTTCCTGCATTTGAAGAAAAAGATTTACCTGAAGAGCTAAAAGAAACAGTGAAATCTGAAATATGGGATTTTACTGGGAATGAGATGGGTCTGATGAAAAACGTAGATCCTGTTAAAATTGCATTGAAGCAGGGAATAGAATTTCCAAACACTCCACAATATAAAATGAAAACAGAGACAATTGAAGGTGTTACACCTGTAATTGAAAAATTAATCAAACAAGGTGTATTGGAAGAAATGAAGAGTAGCTCTTGTAATTCACCAATTATGGGAGTTAAAAAGGCTAACGGAACATTTAGGATCGTACAAGATTTGAGAAAGGTTAATCAAATTGTCATTCCATGTTGTCCTGTGGTTCCAAATCCAGCAGTAATTCTATTTCAGATTCCTCATGATGCTGAATGGTACACAGTCATTGACCTTTGCAATGCATTCTTTACTGTTCCCTTACACCCAGACAGCTATGAAATCTTTGCTTTCAGATTCCAAGGTAAGACCCTTGGATGGACAAGAATCCCTCAGGGCTATACAGAAAGTCCTTCAATCTTTAATGAATTGTTAAAAAGATCATTAGAAGATTTAGACTTACCAGGTAGGTCTACACTGGTGCAGTATATTGATGATTTGTTAATAGCTGCAAAGACAAGAGAAAATTGTGTAACAGACACAATAATTCTGTTAAATCGCCTTGCAGAAGAAGGACATAAAGTGTCCCCAGCAAAACTACAGTTTTGCAAACAGGAAGTGAAATATCTTGGTCACAGAATTGCAAAGGGAAAAAGACAAGTAACAATAGAGAGAATAAAAATGATTCAAGCAATGTTACCGCCAAGAACACAAAGACAGGTCAGAATGTTTTTGGGAATGGTAGGTTACTGTCGACAATGGATAAGTGGATTTTCAGTAATTGCGAAACCACTACAAAGACTGACCAAATCAGATGTAAAAGATCCAATTATTCTCAATGATGTTGAGATGGAATCTTTTGAGAACCTGAAAAAGAGCTTATGCCAAGCTCCTGCTTTGGGTATGCCAAATTATGAGAAAGATTTTGAACTGTATTGCAGTGAGAGAGAAGGATGTGCATTATCTGTGTTAATTCAGAGACATGGAAACCTAAAGAAACCTATTGCATATTTCTCTGCAGTTCTTGATCCAATTGCAAAAGCATTACCAGGTTGTTTAAAAGCAGTTGCAGCTACAAGTATCAGCCTTGAACAAAGTGAAGGAATCATTATGGGATTTCCTGTCAAAGTTTTTGTGCCTCATTCAGTTGAAATATTACTGACAAGAGGTAAGACTCAACATTTAACAAGTAGCAGATTGACAAAGTATGAGAAAATCATACTAGGAGCAGATAATGTTTCGATTTCAAGATGTTTGAATCTGAATCCTTCTACATTACTGCCTGATTCAGAAATCGTTAATGACATTGAGACAGAACATGAATGTTTAGATGTCATGGAATTCTGCACTAAACCCAGAAAAGACATCAAAGACAGACCTTTGTCTGAATCGGATTTTGTCTACTTTGTAGATGGCTCATGCTTAAGATCCGAAGGTGGTGTCTTGAAAGCTTCATACTCAGTTTGTACAGTCGAAAACATTAAAGAAGCATCATGTCTTGAAGGAGTTCGTTCAGCTCAAGTAGCTGAATTGATTGCTTTAATTCGTGCATGTGAAATATCAAAGGATATAAGAGTTACCATCATTACTGATAGTCAGTATGGGTACGGAGTTGTGCATGATTATGGACAACTCTGGTCACAGAGAGGATACATGACATCAACAGGGTCACCAATTAAAAATGCAGTTTTCATTAGAAGATTAATTGAAGCAATACAATTGCCAAAAGAAATTGCCATAGTCAAGTGTGCAGCGCACACTAGAGGAACTGATTATATTTCCAAAGGAAATGCCTTCGCAGATGAAACAGCAAAGTACTGCGCAAGGAAAAATTATTCTTACAATCGGAATAGAAGTACAGAAACTGATTCAAATTCATTAATGCTAACAACTATTGTAGAAACATGGAATGAGATTAGAGATTTACAAAACGAAGCAGATGATGAAGAAAAAGACCTATGGTTGAGATCAGATTGTAGACCACGTGATGAAGATGGAGTGTGGGTTTACAAAGATGGCAGAATAGTCTTACCAAATTGCATGATTTCTGACATGGCCAGATTATATCATGGTCCTGCACATTTAGGAAGAGATTCTATGGTCAGACTGTTTAAAGAAACATGGTTCAATACCAAATTTAGAACCATTGCAGAATCTTTTTGTCAAAGGTGTTTATCATGCCAACAAATGAATCCTAACAGAAAATCAGTGGTGGGGACAGGAATAATTGGTCGAGAAGGTGGTCCCTTCACCAGGTTACAAATAGATTTCATTGAAATGCCCTTACACAACTGTTTGAAATATGTACTTGTAATTGTATGTTTATTCTCAAGATGGGTAGAGGCTTTCCCTACACGACATTGTGATTCAATTACAGTAGCAAAACTAATGCTCAGAGAAATCATCCCAAGGTACGGTTTTCCAGTTACTATTGAGAGTGATGGAGGAAGCCATTTTGATAACAAACTGTTGAAATTAATTTGCGAAGCTATGAGTATTGAGCAGAAAATACACTGTGCATACAGACCAGAGGCATCAGGTGTAGTTGAACAAATAAATGGAACTATCAAAAACAGAATTGGGAAAATGTGTCTAGAGACAGGAGTTAAGTGGACTGATGCTCTTCCACTTGTTTTGATGTCAATAAGAAGTACACCAGATAAAAAGACAGGTTTGAGTCCTCATGAAATTTTGATGGGAAGAGTTATGAGGCAAGCTTTTGTACCTGTAGGTAAACTGTTGAGCATAAATGACAGTGCAATTTTGGATTACTGTAAAAGGTTATCTGATATGGTAACTTCTGTGTCTAATCAGGTGGGAACTGAAGCACAATCAAATGACAAAGTTTTGACACATGATCTGAGACCTGGAGACTGGGTCAGAACGAAAGTACATCGGAGGAGGAATTGTCTATCTCCTAGATGGCAGAAACCTAGGCAGGTAATCTTGATCACTACTAATGCTGTAAAGTGCAGAGGATTGAAGCGTTGGATTCATCCAAGTCATACTATTCCAATACCAACTCCTGAGAGTTCTGATGTTGAAAGTGATACCACAGATGACTCCGATTCTGAAGCAGAAGACAGAACAGAAGGTGAAGTAATTCCAGATTCTGAAGATCGACAAGTAAGTCGACATCTGGAAACTGTGCCAGTGAATGGAAATCTGACAAGAAAAGACTTAGAAATAATTGAAATAGATTCTGAAGGTGAAGAGAATCTGCTAAAAGGAAAGATAACTGAGGATTCGGTTGTCTATGTTGAAGACAGAGAAGCTGAACCAAAAGAAGTTTCAGACCAGGAGAGTATCGAAAGGCAGAGAACAAGCTCTGAAGTAAGGAACAAAAATCCGAAATCTGGGAAGCTAGAGGTAATTGAGGAAGAGGAGGAGAACGAATTACCGAGTACCAGTGATGGAAGACAAAGTGAAGTTCCTGAAGGAGTGAAATTGCCGAATAGAGAAGTTCCTGAGTCAATTGAAATTTCAGACTACGAAACTGAGGAAAGTGACGTGGAAGGTGGAAGTGAAAACAGAAAGAAAAGGACTTGGAAATCAGAATCGAATAATTCTGAACCAAAGAAAAAGTACGTGAGAAAAGCAGACTACTGGCCTGGTGGAAGATTGAGAGTCAGATTGATCAAAAAGCCAATAGAACAAGTTGAAGAAATCAGTAGTCAAAAGAGTCCTGGAAAAGAGGTTGGAGTTGGAAGGAAAATAGAAGTGATATCAAGAAAAGGGAAGAGAATAATTAGACCAAACCAGAAATACAAGTCTCCTGAGTGGACTTACTTAGTGATTCCACCTGTTATAGACATATATGATAGTAGTGAAGAAGAAAACGAAATCCAAGAAATTAGTGACAATGATTGAAGTACAAATTATTAAATTGGCATAAGGCTGAAGAAATCCTGTTAGTTGACACAAGGTTGAAGAAAAACTGTCTAGTAGAAGAAAAACTTATGTATGACATAAGGTCGAAGAAATCTTGTTTAGGGTTATAAAAAGAAAAATATTTTAAAAGGGGGGTGTATATAAATTTTAAAATTTATTTTTATTTTTGTTTTATTTTTGAGGCTAAAACTAACCTGAAATGCCTTACATTAAGGAGAGCACTTCAAAATGCTCTGTTTTTAAAAGATGCTGTAAGATGACTCTGGTATGTCTGCTCATTTTAGTTCTGCTCTGGTTGGTACTAGCTGTGATTATACCTTTAGAAATGAATAGAGAATTACACAAAGTTAATTTAACAAGCAAAGCTCTGGTTAGCCAAACTAAACATAGTGCATCTGCAAAAGTAATTGATCATCAGCCTAACATTCATCAAGATAAATCAATAGGTGATTTTTCAAGCAATACTTTCACAAAGCTTTTGAGTGAATATGTAAAGGTAATGGATGCAAAGGATTGTTATGTGTGCGTTAAGTTACCCGCTTCTGTTTCTGAGGGAGTAACATATAATATGCTTCCTCTCACTTATGCTGTTACATGTAGTGTATTAACTAGTTTATTTTATCAAACTGGTCGTTTAGAATATTACTATTCAAATTATGATGAGATTTTTGCTAATGTTAAAATTGATAATGCTTTAAATAAGCATAAGAAAGCTAAACAATTGAGAGAATATTTCCTTGTTACTAACGAACTCACTTATGAGTATGCTTACAAGAATAATCTAACATGTAAATTAAGTGCTGAAGGGAAGAAATTTCTGAATATGGTTGAGGAGAGAAGAGCAATTTATAAGAGAAATGAATTAGTCAAGCAGACTAAGTCATCCTTCTGGCAAAAAGAGGATGAGAAATTGAATGGCAAAATGCTTGAAAATATTGCAATTCACATAGACAAACCTGTTAGTGGAAAGCTTTGCATTAGAAGAGATAATACACTTTTTGATAATTATTTTGTAGGTGCAAGCAACTGTGAAGATACTTATCAGATTATGGGAGGTTGGGGATTTAAAGGTGGAAAAGATCCTATCTTTCCTGGAATTTATTTTGTTTGTGGTGACAAAGCCTACTACAACCTTCCAGACCATTGGTATGGAACTTGTTATGTGGGAATTGTTTTTCCTAAAGTGTTTCATGTTGACAGAGATTCAGAAGGATTATTTAAAATTCATAATTATGTAAATAGAGCTAAAAGAGAAACTTTTACTGAAGTTCTGGGAGATATTTTCCAAGCTGTAATACCTTTTGTTGGTATAACCCTAAATGCAGGGAGAATCAGAAAATTGTCCACTATAGTTGATAGATTATCAACTGATACTGCTGATGGATTTCAATTAGTGAATGTTGAAGTTATTGCAATTAGATCCATGGTAATTCAAGATCGTCTTGCTTTAGACATACTCCTAGCAAAAGAGGGAGGAGTCTGTGGCATTTTACATGTCCAACATTGCTGTACATATATACCGGATGAAAGTAAGAATATTGAAATGTATATTAAAAATATTACACAAATGCATTCTGAAATAATTCCTTTAGAAGAAGAAGATTTTACTGGGAAACTTTCAAATAGGTTTCAAGCAATCAAAAACTGGTTTCATAATATCGGAAGTTCAATTCTTGGCAAGATTCTGGCACCTTTGATTATAATTATATTCATTTTTATTTTGACTAAAGTAGGTTGTTTGTTGCATAAAAGAAAGAAGCATTTAAGAGAAAAGAAGAGAATTTATAAACTCAGAAAAGAAGAGGAAAGGGAGATTGAGTTGCAGGAGTTACATAGAGAGCGTCATGTTAATTGTAAAGATTATGCTGAAACAGACTTTTAGATTTACTAATACAATGAATTTGAATCGATTTCTTATAAAATAAATTTACCAAAATTTTGAGTGCTGGTGTGGTGATTTGTTAATCACCAGATGAGGGAGTTGATGGAGCGAGATAGAAAACAAAATTTTGTTTAAACTCGCAAAGTCACATTTCCATAACATGAATAAAATTATTAATGATTTGTGATATGTCGTGCTAATACAACCTAGATTAAACTTTACACGTGGGGGGACTAACATGTGTGCTCATAAACGTGCATAAATGTTGCATCTTTTTGTTCGTGCAAAATAATAAAATAATTTATTGTTTTCGTTTTTGTCATTACTAACTGCTGCATATTTAAAATAAGCATGTGCTTGTTTTGCTTATTCTTGTCTGTGTGATGTCATTTCTACTATTCTAGGTGCATATGGGTCTCATAGAAAAACGGAGACTGGTAAATATAAACGCTGCTTTATTTGTTTGCAATGGCTAGGTAACATTTTGATTAATCGGGTGGGTTAATTATTTAGTAAACCATGGGGTGGATACAGAATATACTTTATTTCTTACATTAATACTTTTCTTGTGTTTGTTTTATACTAGAAATCATAAGTTGCCTGCTTTTGAGGCCTAGCTATTTGAGCCGCAAAATAAAAGCTGATCTGAATTTCTGCAGAAAGTCACGAGACGCCCATTCTGAATTAAAACGTTTATTGAAGCTGCATTCACAAAGCAAAAACTGATGAGCTGACATCATTCTGTCGGACATGGCCAAGGTCGAAAGTGAACTTTTTGTCAGTCCTTAACTTGGCATCCGCGGAAGTTGCACTGTAAGACTATGGAAGCTGCGAGGATGACTTAAAACAAAGTTGCAATCGCAGGAAGCCTCTGGTTTCACGTGGAAGAGACAATGGTCTTTGTAAGACATGAATTTGTGGAACTTTTTAAGAATCGGGTGACATGTCACTTGTCACTCTCAGCCAATGGGACGTCGAGTATTTCTGAAAATTTTCCTTCGCTAGTTTAGTTAGCGTAGAAAGGTATAAAAAGTCATGCCCTTAGGGTTGGGCTGGCTGCTGCTTTCTGACTTTCCGATGAGGGTGATGTGCTGCTGGACTTTGCGTGGAGCACGTAAGAATCCTCAAAGAACTTTACTTTAATTTCTGTCTATTTAGCTCAGTTAGGGAAATAGGTTTTAGAAATGCTAAACTTTATATAATTTCTTTAAACTGATTCAATTGCTTAAACTGTATTTTTCTTAATTCTTACTATCATGTTTGCTTTATTGCTAATAAATTTCATTTATAAAACTTACAACTTATATACCATAATTTAGAAAATAAAATCTTACTTTTGACAAACAAGCTGGTCTTGGTTATTTAGAAGTATAGGTTACCTTTAGCTAGATCACGTCGCCTATGGTGGTCGTTTAAATGGTTGGGTTTTATTCTAATGACAATATTCTTTCTGCAAATGTATAAAATTGTTTATAGTTTGTAAATAATGTGTATATAGATTTATTCTGACCACCTGATTCAGTAGGCCCAAAATATATCAGGTTCATAAATGGGTCCATGTTTAGTATAGAATTTTGTTTATAGGTTATGAAATTGGGTAGCGTTGTTTATGATATATTTTCTATAGCCCGCTGGATCAGCCCGCACCAGGAAACTACCTGAACCATGTTGTAGTTTAAGTTAACCAAACCATCTTGAGAGTCATCGTAAAAGTCTGTCATCAGTGTTGCTTCCCGCCAAGCTGAACATGGGCCAGGGACAGCTCAGAATGGTCAAGAGTGGAGTCAGGACTCAGAGGTCATACGCAATAGGGCAGGAGTGACAGGGCTGCAGTATGAGCAGGAAGAGGGTGAGCCACTAAGAGAGATGCACCATCTAAGCACTGTTAGGCTCATGCGTGGCATGTGACCTCTCTCGTCCAATCGAAACAGTCCAGCTTCTATCAAACCAAAGCAAGGATGCAGGCTTGGACACACCAGCATGGCTGAGTTGGAAGGCTCTCTCCCACCTGGTAGGCATGGCGCAAAGTGTAGCATAAACATGATGGTTAGGGCGGGTTGGGCGCAATAAGATATGTTAAGGTGATGGGACATTCATTGCTGGGCATTCGGGTTCATGGTCTTGATTTATATATACTAAGTCAAACTGTCACTGTGGACAATGAAGAAAAATGTATCCCAGACCTGTAAAATAAGAGGCTTGCTTCGCACAAATATTCAGAAACAGATCCTCTTTTATGTCGGTGCACTAAATATAATCCCATATCAGGTCTTGGGGCCATATGTAGGTAATCTCAATTTACCTATTCTTAAATACCAAATTTTACCGATTCGGTATTTAAGAATAGGTAAATGGGATGTCGATAATTATTCGGTAAATTTTACCGAATCAGTAGGATTCGGTAATTAAGAATCGGTATTTACTGATTCGGTAATTCCCATTCATTCCTATGGGCCTGGAGGCCCATAAGAATGAATGGGAAGCCATTCAGTATTACCGATTCGGTAAATACCGAATCGGTAATAGGGGGGACATTTTCAAGGGTGGCAGGGTGTCACATTGACACCCTGTTGCACCCCTGAATAGCGCATGGGTGCACGAACACATACATGCCCTAAGGGCTTGTATGCCTGCCACATCGCACTGTTGTAAAAGCAAAATAATTGCTTTTTCAAAGGTTTTCGATATTTTCCACCAAATAACAAATCCTTAACTCAGGAATGCACTAACTTGAGTGCTCCCTACATTACGGATTCAGTAATTTACCGAATCGGTATGTTAAGAATTCGGTAATTTACCGATTCATTAAATTACCGATTCGATAAAATACCGAATCCAGGAATCATGCCACCTACATCTCAAAAGTCAAATACCTGTCGGTAACGGCCGAAATTTGGTCATTTCGGCCGTTACCGACCGGTATTGGGCAACCTACATCTGGCCCAAAATCTCCACCCTTTGTCCTTAAAGGGGAGCCTTTTGCATCTTCTGTGGTCCACTAGTCAACATTCTGATATCAGTTCTTTCAGTTATTTTCTTCTTTTTTTCATATATAGTTTATATAAGAGATTGCATTTATGGATGTTTTTAAGTGTTTAAGGACCAATTGGTCTAAATAAACATACATTTTGACTGGCTGAAAACACTCTGATATCAGTTCTGTGGGTGTAATATTGATACTTTTAAAGCTTTTAGTTGATTTCTGGGCCTGGTTAAACCCGCTTCTAACCTGAAAAATAAAGACATATTTTATGATGTGTTGCCAAGCACACTCTCTGTTTGAATTAGCTGTACATTGTGAAGAGTAACAATTATGATCAGATTTTCATACATTAGTGCGTCTTACTGTTTTATTGCGTTCCAGACTTGGCTTCCATCATCTCTATAAAAATAATAGGGAACGTCTTCCTTGCTTTCCATTCCTTTCAATTTTATCGAGTCGGGAAAGCAGATGGAGTCATACGTTAACTCTTTCATTGCTTTTGCAACCAGTTGTATATGTCCTCCACCACCTGTAGCATTTGCCTTTAAAATAAAACCAGCACTTCTGTAAGTAGAATATTCTTTGTTAACCAAGCTTATTTCCTCAATATGTTGAGACAATAGCTCTCTTTGACACTTTGAGCAAGTACGTCACCCAGCCTTGTAGGGAAAGGAATGCTTTAGGTTCATCTAAAAGTTCATTAGTAAGCTACCAAGGAAGATGAGATACTGAGGAAACTGGGCAATACAGGAATAATGAGGTACAATAAAACTAACTGGAGGACGTGTAATTTTCAGGATTTTGGGGGCCTGTGAAAGACAGACACACACACAGACAGGCACACACAGACAGACAGACACACAAAATGATATTTTTTTTCTTTTTAAACAGATTTTATTCAGTTTCAAAGCAGCATCAAGTAATGAGCAGTATGAATAGAAACTTTTAAAGTGTCGTTAAGCACAATACCATTAAAAAAGCCAGCTGTAATATTTAATAATCCCCTAAGTGAAACTCCCCACCCACCTCCCTTAGTCGCGGCCAGAGATCAATATAGCAAATTCTTGAGTCCCATTAGAAATCATCCCATTTCAACAGTTAAAGAGTAGTAGGTAGCCAGAGTTCGCAGCAGGAAGCCGGTCTGTTGGAATTCAGACATTAAAAAGTGGAATTGCAAGTATTGCGGCATTTCTAAGCAGGGACCATCCCTGATGGGGTACCCGGGGATGCCACCTGCGACGGGAATCCAGGTCCTTCAAACAGTCCACTAAGGCCTCCCCGGACCTGGTCATATCTGGTGAGCCATGTCCCAACCTAGCCTCTTGGAGCAGCACTTCACTTTCATACCCTACTCACCTCTCAAGCTCCCTTTGCCAGGTTTATGCTTGGGCCTTCCAATTTCTGGTGATTTCCCTCTTTGACAGAGTATGGCCTTGGTCTTTGCTTGTGTTGGTTTCCACACAGCGCTGTGCCCCAGGGAACAGGGGACCTCCCTCATGGTAATGTCAGCAACTGTGTTTGGATATATTCCCAGTAAGAAGCAAGCAAAGGGCAGCTCCACATCATGTGTAGGAATACCGCTCCCACCTCCCTACATTTCTGGCCTCCAACTGTATTGAAATACCTATTCATTCTCCTGGGGATGAGGTACGTTCTATGTAAATCACAGAAGTTGATTAGCTTGAATCCGGCATTCCTAGATACCCTTTGGGTTCACTGCAGCAAAGTCGCCAGTCACCCTCAGGTATGGGGATCCCCAGGTCTTGCTCCGATCAGGTCCATAGGGTTTCTTGGGGCAGTGGCACATCTTCTCTAATCACCCTATAAAAACAAGTGACCTCTTTGAAAGTACTTGAGGAGGTGACTATGTACTGACAACCCTTGTGATGCCACGGTTCCCACATGCCCCAGTGCTTACAGATCAGGACACTCACCATCCCTTGGAGCAAAAAGTGACCCCGAGGTAAATCACATTTCAAGCAAAATTCCTCAAACGGGAGGAGCTCGTTGGCTTGGAACGAGTCCCCTACCCTTGATGCATCTGCAGCTATCCAATCAGAATGACCCCACCAGTCTCTACAATGGGGTAGCACCTAGCATACTCAGAGGTATGTTGTGCAAGTACAGAACTTGCACTTGTGTCTTTTGCAAACATCGAGCCCAACAGCACCACAGCACTCAAAATTAGGTGGTGCTGTCATTGAGAGGGGATTCCGTCCTCAGCAGTACCCTGAACAACTTGTGAAGTTTTGGTACAAACTGTGCCATTGCACGCTCCAGTGTCAGTCTACTTGCCAACTACTGTGTGAGCCATTGGAGGCACTGCGAGGTAATATGACTCAAACTCAGATGCAACCATTCCTTCTTCTGCCATAGGTCGCTGCAATGTTGTCAGAGCCACCCTTCTACAGACGGACCCCCATGTGAAAACGTAAATAGCGAGTTGAGTTCCGAAACAGTGTTTGAAGAATTCATACATGCATCACCACAAAGAAATACACCAGCTGGGGCGAGTGCAACCATTTTATGAAGAGCTGTGCATCCTGCTACAGATAAGGGGAGATTCTTCTAGAAGTCAGTGCTTGTTTTAAGTGCATGAATCGCTATTCCAACATTCCCATCCAATAAGTCCACATGGACGTAAAATACTTTAATACCCTGATATTTGAAATATCAGATATGGGGTTCCCAGTGCAACCGCTCTAGTAAGAATCGTGAATAGTCACAACTTCGGCCAGTTGACCCTCAATCCAGATAGCAAGCGGAACTCCCTAGTAAGCATCTATCACCCTCCAGATCTGTCATTGTATTCCAAGGAAGATTAAGAGATCATCTATATATAAGGAAATGTGGTGGTGTTGGTCAACACCGCTATGCTTCAGTATCGGTCTCCAGTTCTGGCATAGTCGGCCAGCAGCTTCTTTGCTAACGTAAGAGAAAGGGCAACAAGGGCATACCTGCCTGGCTCTGCAGCCCACCCTATAGCTCCCATAGATAATCCGTCCAGTACAGACTCTGTCCGTGGAGTCCAAATATAGCAACCTATTTCAGGCTATAAATCCCCACCCTAATTGGAGGCGCTCTGTCATAAACAAAGCTTGACTCTAAGCTGTCAAAAACCTTCTCTATATCTACTGCAAATACAGTTGCTTCCCCACAGTCATAAGCATCGGCCTTCAGTAACCTCAAGAGTCGCCTGATATTAATCGCTGTATTGCAGCCAGGGATAAACCCAGCGAGATCAGGGTTAGTTAGTTTTGTTAGGAAAGGGAGGAGTCTGGTTATGAGGACCCGGCTTAGGATTTTAGAGTTGATGTTAAGCATCAATAATGGCCTGTAAGCCTTACAGTCATGCACAGGTATCCCTGGTTCTAGCAATGGCACCACTAGTGCCTCACTGGTGGAAGGTGGTAAAAGGCCTGTATCTTTAGCTGACTTGTATTAATCTGCTAGCTTGGAGGCTAACTCGTCAGCATATGTGGCATACAGCTCAACAGGGAACCCATCTCTTTCAGGTGTTTTGCCTCATGAAAGTAAAGTTTTAGGAAATCATTGATGGCACTTCCTGCATGCACTGAGGTGCTCGTATAGAGGTCAGAGTAGTAGCAACTAAAATGTTGGCTGATTTCTGCTTGCTTATAGATCCAGGTTCCCTGTTTCATCTCTAGTGCCACAATGGCCGATCCCTATTTTGGGCAGTTAGCAAGCTAGGCCAAGAACGAGCTAGTGCGGTTGTGCTCCGCATGCTTCCTCATCTTGTATGCCCTATAGTTAAAGCATCTAAGTTTCTCGACCTGTCTGGCCAATCGCTCCTTTGCATCTAGCAAGGCCTGTTTCAAATCTGGGCGACCTGGTCTATGCTGCTTTATGTCTCTCAACACCGCCTCTGAAGACACAACTTCATTTAATAAAGTGCTTCTCACCCCCACCAGTTCTGCGATGCACTTCCCCCGAGCACTGTCTTAAAAGCATCCCACTCTACCCGAGTGTGCCAGCATTGTCCTTGAAGTATTGTCGAATACAATGCTCAATGGTGTCCTGTAAGATTGGATCCTTTAAGGATTCAGGCTTTCTTTTCCACACCTGAATGCAGGGACTTGTTCACTACCACCTCAAGTGGAGGAGGACTGGGTTGTGGTCTGAAATGGTTCTAGCAAGGTATTCAACCTCAAGCACCAAACCATGGACATCTGGGGTGCAAAGGACCCTGTCTAAGCGCACTTGTAGTTCATGGAGACTCAAAATTAAGGAGTTATCCCTTGTTAGTGGGTGCGTCTGACATCAGGTGTCATTTAGCCCCCATTTAGTCTGTCCATCTGTGAATAAGCAGGCTTTTCTGGTAACCGCGTAGCCCTCAGTGGGGGTGGGTTCAATCAAGAACAGGATCCACTACGTAGTTCTAATCCTCCCCTATAATGATCAAGTTTATCAGGTAAGCAGATTAGGACCTCGATAAGTCTGCTAGGAATGACGCTTGGTCTACATTCATGGCATAAATATTAATAATTGGTATGTCTCATCGCTCTAGTCGACCCATTACCACCACAATTCTGCCCACTGGGTCAATCAGGGCTCCAGTGTATTGAAAGGGGACCCCTGGGCAAATCCAAATCAGTGTTCTTCTCACATAAGTGGAATAGGTGGTGTGGTAGGCCTGTCCTCGCCATCTCCTCTGAAGTGCCGCCACCTCCTTAGCCATTAGGTGTGCTTTCTGTAATAACACAATGAGGATGCCCCCTCTATGAAAGTATGAAAACACCTGTATTGCTTAGTCATAATATTCATCCTCTTAATGTTCAAAGATATGAATTTGTAATTCATGGGGGTCCCCATCGCATGTAACTACAGATATTCCGTATCCACTACCAACTGGTCTCAATACCTTATCTTATCACACTCATCCAGTGCCGGGATATAAATTGGAACCAATGGGTCATGACTCACAAACCCCTCCCACAGCAAACAAACAACATGCAACTCAACTCCCACTCCCTGGGACAAGTAGGCAACAAATCTCCATCCAGACACACAGTCAAACTGCAAACACTTGCGTGAGAAGCAACCTGTCCCACAAACAAAGGGGTTATGACTATCCAGGAGCACCTCGCAAGGTTCCCCACCACATCAGGAGATGAGAAAAAAGAGCCCATGGTCCGGGGGGGGGGGGCAGGATAAATTCCCTGGGGCCCTCTGAGTACCTCTGGTGGATCACACCCCAGACAATGACCTTAGCCATCCCAACATAGTATCTGTACTATGTAAGTTCATCCGCAGTCCCAGGCATCACTTTGGGCAGTTCTGTGCCTGAGTACCCAGATGAGCTGGCTCTGCGTTCAGAGTGTAAGTCTCGAGTGCCATCATCCTCCGCTGTGGATGTGGGGGTCGCTCTGCTGTCATTCATTGTTGCAACTACTTACTGCTGTTCCTGTTGGACTTCCTCTCTGGATGGGGCTGCTCTGTTATAGCTTTTAGCTCTGCAGTTTGGCCTGGTCCTCAAAGATTTCCATTGTGGACCAAGCTGTGGGTGTAGATCAATCCAGTCCCACACCTCCTGTGGAGTTTGGAAGAACTGCATTCTATCCGGAGTCATCACTCACTGCTGGGTGGCAAAGATCATGGTGTAAGGCAGACCAAGTTATCGGAGGTGCTGTTTTGCATCCAGGAAGGTGGAGTGCTGTTTTTGCTCTTCTCTAGTGAAGTCCGGGAATATCGTAACTTTGCTATTTTCTGCTTTGAGATCCCCTTTCTGCCTGGCTTGGCTCAAAATGTGGTCCTAGTCTTTATAATGCAATAGTCGGCCACCACTGGCTGCGGCAGTGCCCCTGGTGGTGGAGTCTGGACCGGCACTCTCTACACTCTATCCAGGGTGTAAAATGGGGAGACGCCCTCTGTCACCACTTCTTTGTGCTGCCAACGATCCAGGTAGACTAGCATGCTGCCCCCGCCACACACTCTGGCGGTCCTATCACCCTGATGTTATTTTCACCCAATCTTTTCTCAACGTCTTCTGCACTGAGCTCCAGTGTCTGAACCATTGCCTCCATGTCAGTGAGTCACTCTTTCACTGACACTAGGACTGGGGGGATCTCCCCTAATTCTCTCTCTACTGTTGTGACTCCTTTCACCAGTCATCAGTAGTCGTTTTTCAAGATTGCCATGTCTACCACCAGCGTGTCAATCTTTGTCCCCACTACTTTCCTGGAGGATGCTGTAGCTTGCACAATATCATGGAGAGTAGAGCCTCCCAGGAGGTCCTGACAATAAGGCAGATGCCCCATCGTCATGTGGGGGTTCGGCAGAATCTTTCATGATCGAACCCGCAGTATCCAGTTCCTTTTTCTAGAAGCTTTTCCCATAGTGCCAGGTGAGTAGTGGGATGTAGGGCCGGTACAGTATTATGTCCCCATCCCTGTGACAAAGTACCAGGAGATCGTCGATTTAGTGAGGGGAAGAGAGAGCCTCAAAAAGGAGAGGCTGGTCATCAACGATTAGGATGAGGGAGTCTGGGGTATTTAGGGAAATGCCTTTAGTGGCATTCTCAGGACACCCCCTCACAGATCAGTATGTGCAGACAGTGGCTCCTGTTGCACCAAGGTGATGCCTATTGCAACAGCGAGGCCCAGTAGGCAGCAATGCAAGCTCTAGTGACTCACCATGGTTCTGCGGATAGAGATCATCACCCGTAACAGCTCAGGGCAACATCTGGGGACTGCGAACAGCTTGCGGTTGGATCCCCTATCCCACGGAGGGCATCAGCTCTCATCAGAACCCAGTGCGGCAGCGTGAAGGCGAGCACTATTGTTCGAGACTCCTGAATCACAAGAGTACTGAGGTAGTGGCCAAAAGTGTCACACACCTTAATTTAGCAGGACAAAGTGCAGAAAATCAACAGACCCAGGCTCCGGGGGTCGTGGGATCAACAGGTGCGCTGGTTCACATTTTAGCGCCATCTCACCCTCAGGCCCCAAATCAGTGGTACCATCAATGTGGAAAGATATGATAAAGCATAATACTACATATGATATCATAACATAGCACACAGCAATCCATATCACACCACATCATAATAAAGGCAGTAGAGCACTGCACGACACAACAACTCAGACCCTAACATGGCACAGAATGATGCAAATGACAGGCTCTAACTTAGCACATCATAACAAAACACAGCAAAGCATGATACAACATAATGTAACATACATAGCAGAACAGGGCATAACCTATCACAACACACCAGAAGATACTATAGTATAGTATATCATGATACAACATAGCAAACCCTAAAGTGACAACGTATAACACTGCACAACACAACATAATGCACCCTGACAGATAGCACTCTAGCAAGGCACAACACCACAACATACCATAAAATAACACAGCGTAGTTCAGCACTATGCAAAGGGATACTTTGCTATCCTAGCATATATTTGCTTGACACAATATAACAAACTCTAACATAGCACAGCATAACATAGCATAAAACATCATAACACACCTTAAGATAATTCAGCATAGGACATCAAAGCACAAAATACCCTAACGTAGGACAGAATAGCACAGCTAAACGCACCAAAACATAAGCTAACAACACAGCATAACATAGTGACAAATAGCATACTCCAACATAACAAACTAGCATGCATGACACATCATAACCTATGATAGCAGCACAGGAGAGAGCAACACAAGAAAACAGACCTTAACATCACAATATATCAAGACACACCATAACACAGCATTCAGCTTAATTACACGGCATGATATACCATGAAATAACATACACAGCAGGACACTGTATAGCATAACAAAACAAACCCTAAAATAACATCACAGTGAAGCAAGACACAACATATCACAATCTAATACAACACAGTGTAGTGAACTAAGACAACTTAATACATCCTACTTTAACAACATATAGCAAAGCATGACAAAAACACTACAATATATTACAGCCTAGTATACAAAGATAGTTAACAGTGGGTATATATTTCCTGCACATCCACAATCAGGATTTGTCAAATTTTGATGCCATCCAACACCCTGTTACCCAAAGGTGTTACATCAACTTTTGGCTGTAACAGAAAAATTATGCATTACACTCTTAGCAATTAATATTGCAATCAAAACACTCCTCAAGTTTTAATTTAGTTGATTATTTAATGCTGGTTAATTTCTTCTAAGGTTGTTAATTCTAAAGGCCAGACACAACAATACAGCCAACCCATGTTTCATCCCAATGGACTTTCTCCAGGCTCACGTCAGTGCATGTGAGTATTCTGAAATAATCATTGACACCCTAAATCAGTGTAGGAGGAAGTTAAACAGAGAAACACTACTGAAAAAACTCACAAGGAACAGCAAACCGACCTAGGACTTTGTTGGCGAAAGCACGCTGCATTTCATGATGCCTTCATTTCACCACAGTAAGGAGCTGAGACGCATATTTCTTCTTAACGCCGGCGGCGCGTCTCCGTGACTGGATTCGCAGCCGCCATTTTGTCTTCTTTCCTCACAAAGGGCCTTATGTATGAACACATTTTTCCATAGACAGAGAATCGGCAAAACCCTTTGATACATCTGGCCCATAGCGTCATAATGCCAGCATCTTTAAAGTCTTCTACAAACAAATACTGATACAAGGAATAACATGCTCCTGGATTATTTTGCTTCTTTCAACTGCAGGTTTCTCAGCAATTGTTTGGTTTTCTTCTTTCTTTGACATGTAAACTACTTTATTGATGTCTGGGTCAACCAATATACTATATACTTGAGCAAACAAAAATAAAGTTACACTTGAAGATTTCTACATTTTCAACTAGCCACAAGTTTAATCTCTGTTTATCATAACTGTTGCATTGTGCAATTTCTCTCAACTCTTCCTCAAAACTGTTCTTTTGTGGCAGTGACGTTCAGGTCTATGGGAAGACTCAAATCTGTCAGAAGTGCTGCCTCCACTACTGTTCTGTGTCTTAAGGCTTCCACCTTGACAACCTCAAACCCTTTTTCGATATTACAAAGCAACATGGAAGACCCGGAGCATATTATCTGTCCCCTCTTGCTGGGGCATCCTTATTGACGTCCCCATCCACTTTAACCCATACTTCGCATTGCTCTTTATCAAATTGGAAAAATACTTCTAAGCCTACACCTCCCTCAACATCGTCAACTACTAAACAAGTCAAAAAGGATCCTCCTTCACCAGCTTTTTCTCCTCCACCAACATATTTAGACTTACTCTTAGATGAGATACGGGCTCTCAAACCCAATATGGAAGAAACAAATTTACGTTTGCAAAGCATAGAGTATAAATGTTCTACGTTTGACAACAAAATTATTCTAATGGAACGCCAAATGAATTCTCTACAATTATCTTCTCAGCTGATTCATCCTATGAAGGTAGAGATATCTCAACTTCAGAAACAAGTGAAAACCTCAAAAACCGAAGCAGACGTAACAATCTATGAATCTATGGTCTAGCTGAAGGACTGGAAGGCTCCAACCCTATTTCTTTCTTTCAGTCCTTTCTTCCTCAAGTCCTTGAGTTCCCTGTATCAGTGTAATTAAATATACAAAAAGCACACTGGCTTGGTCATGCTCCTCATACCTCATCACCCTCACGCAAACCGAGAGGTGTAATTTTATACTTTCTAGAATATACTGATTTGTTGAAAGTTTTACAGGCAGTTAAATTTAAATGCTGTATATCCTGGAAAGGTTCTTTGTTATTTTTCTCACAGGATTATGCTAAAGTCACAGCAGACAGAAGGAAAAGTTTCTTAGCTTTGCGACCAGCACTACAAGACTTAAACGCTAGATTTGGTCTAATCCATCCTTGCCTCGTCAAAGTGACTTATAGAAATAAGACAACTACATATGAGGACCCAGCCCTGCTTCAGCAATACATCAACAACTGTAAAGAAGAAACCATGGAGATTACAAGATCCTCAACCTCTACTTGATAATAATATTTTTCTTCTTTTATGAAAATGAACGTTAACCCTACTGTTTTTATTGTATTTGTTTCCATAACATGTTGAATAATTTTAATTTTTTTCCCTTAGGTTTTCCTTATCAGGTGTTGTTTCTCTGTTCCACCCATTGCTGTATAGTCCACTGTGATCATTTCCCTCCTCGTTGCTTGTCCCAGGGTTTTGACTGGTTGTTCCATCTTCTCCCTGTGGCCTCAACACCCTCCACCTCATGTTTGAGTTTCTGGTATGTTTTATCGTTTACTTTATCTGATGTCTCTATCTTTTTCCTAATTTTTCCATCTCTTTCTTTCTTTCCTGTCTTCCTCCTTTCCTCTGTTACCTTTAAGCATGGGCGGATTTTGCGGATCCACGATTCACGGATTTGCGTATTCACGGATCGTGGATCCGCAAAATCCGCGGATTTTGCGGATCGGCGGATTTGGGGCGGGGCTTCCATGCCAGGACCATCGTGCCAGATTGAACCCTGCCCTTCATATTTATTCAAGAAGACGCCACCGTTTTGTGCCATACTTCTACTCAACTGGAGTACTTTCTACTGGATAATCAGTAAGTGCTACCTCGTTGGGTAAATGTATAGTGCTTTTACTACACTACAGCTACCTAAAGTGCCAGAGAGTTGTCTACAGCGACCAGGTGTGTGTTACTATGCAATCGCGCCAAAGGGCGCAGGGGTCCCTTGAGTGAGCTATCATTGTGGGTAAATGGCGGGAAGACGGTGCACACCACGAGTGTGTGGGCGGGGCCAAACGGACGGGGCTTCCATGCGAGTGCACATGCCTCTTGTGTGTATAAAAGGTCAGAGACCGATCAGAGCAGCAGATGAAGATACAGAAGCTCCTGGCCACAGGAACAGCACGAGGATTGCGCTCGTGAAAGTCAAGGATGCAAAGGCCTCTGTCCAGCATCACAGCTGATTTTCGATGGTATATTTGGGAAGAAGGCACATCTGCCCAGCCTTGACAACGCTCACAATTGTTTTTTGGGCCGATGAATGAGTCACTGAATTTAAGCTTCAACTAGGGCACATGCTTAATTGATATCTGTAAGTGCTTGCGGTTGAGGTTTAATTTTTGTGCCAGGACCGTCGTGCCAGAATGAACCCTGCCCTTCATATTTATTCAAGAAGACGCCACCGTTTTGTGCCTGTTGTAACTAATTTACGATGGCGCCGGCAAGCTGCCAGCGCCATCCTAAAATAGTTACTAAATTAGCTTCAACAGGAAGCTCTAATAGATAAAATAAAGCAGGCGCTCGAGCACCTGCTTTATCTTATCTATTAGAGCTTCCTGTTGAAGCTAATTTAGTAACTATTTTAGGATGGCGCTTGCAGCTTGCCGGCGCCATCGTAAATTAGTTACAACAGGCCAGCAAGGCTTGAACTTTTGCCCCCGGAATCCGCCGCTCGCGGATTTGCGAATTCGCGGTAAATTCGCGGGAGTTCGCGGATCGCGAATTTACCAAAAATTCGCAAAATCCGCGAGAGTAACGGATTTTGCGCTCATACTTAGTTACCTTCATTATTTTAATTGTATCTCTTATTTTTACCTCACTTCTATCTGAGAGCTTTACTTTCTATTATCCTATTTATTTCAAATGTTCCATTCATTATGCTTTAGTTTTTTATATTTTCTCTTTTACTTTTTGACAAGTGACCTTACGTGTGGTTTCCTGGAATGCTTTTTTTCTAATTCTTTTTATTGATTTACACAGCCTGCAGGGAACGTAAGGTACACGTATTAAATTCGCAAATTATCCAATGTCCCATCTGTCTCTAGTGTATCCCTCCCGGTCCTAGGAGCTGCATATTGAGACTGTGGTGGTGTGGGCATATCCACAGTGTCTAGTGTGTCCCGCAAGGAAGAGTGAAATGATTGCCATATGTCCATAGGCCTTGGAGTGGGTGGTAGTAAGTGTACATAGGTGTCACTGTTGGTGTTGCAGTATGTCATGCTGCATAGCCATGACTTTACTGTTAGTGTGCGCTTGCTGCCCCAGTTGA
Source organism: Lissotriton helveticus (assembly GCF_964261635.1). Lineage (NCBI taxonomy): Eukaryota > Metazoa > Chordata > Amphibia > Caudata > Salamandridae > Lissotriton > Lissotriton helveticus. The sequence continues at coordinate 709,144,045 of NC_136065.1, forward strand.
TGGCCACTTCCCGCTAGGCAATAAGCAATGACATGGCGACAAACCGTCGTTTGGATCTAGTGAGGTCATGTGTGTACCCAAGCAACGCCATTAGTGGTATGGGTGTAATTGCCATGTCTATCATTTTGGAAATCTCCACAAATATTGCTGTCCAATACTTGCTAATCTTAGCACATGTTCATATAATGTGTGCAAAGTCCGCATATGGGAGCGACATTTAGGACATAAATGTGAGCAAGACGAGTCTATACGATGTAGCACACTTGGTGACTTATATGCCCTCTAAAGGAATTTGAAGTGTAACAGTTTATGCCGATGATATGGGGAGGTCCGGCAGTTTTGTTTGCAGCATCTGCTCCATTGTGTATCTGTGATGGGGTTACCCAGATCCCATTCCCAGGCCGCGCGCACCCCTGCGTCACAGGAAGGCATCAGGGCCAACTTAGACTCATACATTCTAGCCATGAGGTGCGTCCCATCTCTATCCATGATAATGCCCGTCAGGAGTGAGAACTCAGGGGCTCAAGCAGGTAGCTGTACATGTTGGCTTTCAGGGCACCCTGAAGCCTCTGGAGCAAAAAGTGATCCATGATGGTGGCCTCACGGAAGCGAGGATCTTCCGTATGTAAAAATATATGCCCTTTAGGGAATAGGTCTCCGAATGTTGCCAGGTGAAATGTGGCAAGTGTGCGCTTCACAAGCATTTCCTGCAGAATCGGGATCCAGCCGTTACCCGCTACTGGCATTTCATGTAAGTACAATATACGTGACCTTGTGATCTTTAGCAATTTGTGCCATGCTCAGCTAGTCGTGGAAAGCCTTTGAATGTCCTGAGGGTCCCGTGGGTTGCCAACTGGTATCAGGGTCCCAAGTAATTCAGGAAGAGCCAAATCCGCTTCTGGCCTGTAATAGGGAATCCTAATGTCCGCATGGTACCAGTGTTGTGCTAAGCTCACCTGTGCCACCAGGTAATAGATATGGAAATTTGGTGCCCCAAACCCACCCGTCTCATATGGCAGTGTATCCCACCTAATGTGAGGCTGTTTACCACCCCACACCAAATGTATCAGCATAGTACGAAGGTTAGAGAAGAAGCTGTTGTACAACAGGATGAGGATATTATGAAATACATACAGAAATTGTGGCAGGACCACAATTTTAACAATAGCTATTCTACCCGCGATTGACAAAGGCAGTGACAGCCAACGCTCAATGGTATGCCCCAGTTTTTGAAGTACTGGACCATATTTCAGATGTAGGATATGATCTTTCTCTCTGTGTATATGAATTCCAAGGTATTTAATGGAATCCTCACACCATTTCAACAGATAATTCATCAGTTTGCAACATGGTGCCTCTGTCAACTGGGACACCTCCGACTTTCCCCAGTTAATGCACAGACCAGCTAGGTTGCCATACCTGGTAAACTCACTCAACAGTGGCACCAGGTTATCATCTTGGTGTTGTACATATACTATAATTTCATCTGCATAAAGTGTGAGCAGCAATGATCCAATATTAAACTGTAGGCCCCTATGACGGTCTCGCTCCTGCAAATGGCGGACCAACGGATCTAGGGCCAATACAAACAGAAAGGGGGAAAGCGGACAACCCTGCTGCATTCCCCGTGTAAGTTGAAACTCAGATGACAGTGTTCCATTGAGCCTTATGCGCACCTTATGCTTTGTGTATAACAGTTGCACTACTGCTAAAAACCGTTCTGGCACCCCCAAGTCTACACATTGTGGCATATTGGAAAGGCTACTCGAGAGAATCGAAAGCCTTGGCCGCATCGAGCAGCAGAGCAGCTGCCGGAACCGTCGGAGATATTCAATCAATCAATCAATCAATCAGGTTTTTTTTAAAGCACGCTACTCACCCGTGAGGGTTTCAAGGGGCTGGGGGCGCAGGGGGGGGGAGGGATGAATCAGCAGTTCCGTTCAATCAAACAACCAGGTCTTCAGTGCCTTCCTGAAGGTGTTCAGGGAGAGAGCACATTTGATGTCGGTCAGGAGCTCATTCCAGGCCTTGGCCGTGATGTATGAGAAGGATTTTCCTCCCGCTTTGGCTCTGTGGATGCATAGGGTTTTGGCACAGAAGAGGTTGGTGGATTGGAGGTTTCTTTTGGGCACGTGGAGGTTCTATCATTGAGGTATTGGGGTCCGGTGTTATGTAGGCATTTGTAGGCATGGGTGAGTATCTTGAAAGTGACTCTCTTCTCGATGGGAGCCAGTGGAGCTTCTGTAGATGTTGACTGATGTGATTGTGTCTCAGGATACCGAGTACAAGTCTGGTGGCGGTGTTCTGTATCATCTGGAGCTTGCGGAGTGGAGACTTGTTTATGCCGGTGTAGAGGGAGTTTCCCTAGTCCAAACTGCTGGTGATGAGGGCGTGGGTGACTGTCTTCCTTGCCTTGGGGGGATCCACTTGAAAGTTTTGCGGAGGATGCCGAGAACTCAACCGCGTTGACCTGTCTGTGCATGGAGAGAGAGGAGTCGAGTACAATGCTGAGGTTTCTAGCATGGTCCGTGACGGTCGGTCTGGTGCCCAGGGCCGCGGGCAACCAGGAGATGTCCCATGCCGATGGGGTGGTTCCGAGGATGAGTACTTCTGTCTTCTCCGAGTTGAGCTTCAAGCATCTGTTGCTCATCCAGGCTGCGATGTCCTGCATTCCTTTCTGGAAGTTGAGTCTGGTGGTGGTGGGGTCCTTGGTGAGGTATAGGATGAGCTGGGTGTCGTCAGCATAGGAAACTATGTTGAGACCATGCTGTCGGACAGTGGCGGCAAGGGGGGTCATGTAGATGTAGAAGAGGGTTGGGCTGAGCGATGATACCTGTGGGATTCCGCAGTTGATTTCTGTGGGTTCGGAGAGGAAGGGTGGCAGTTTGATCCTTTGGCTTCTGCCAGTGAGGAATGATTGGATCCAGTCGAGGGACGTTCCTTGTATGTCGGCGTCATGTATTCAGGCTGCGAGTGTGCGATTGGAGACGTGTAGAATGCTGCTGACTGGTCGAGTAGAATCAGGGCTGCAGTGTGGCCTTGGTTGAGGAGAACACCAATGTCGTCTGTGGCGGTGAGTAGGGCAGTCTCGGTGCTGTGGTTGATGCGGAATCCGTATTGAGAGGGGTCGAGGGTGGTGTGGTCTTCAATGAACCGGTCAGTTCTGCGTTGTTGGTCTTCTCTGCGACTTTGGCCGCAAAGAGGAGGAGCAAGATGGGCCAGTAGTTCTTGAGGTCCGTCGGGTCTGCTGAGGGTTTCTTGAGCAGGGGCCTGACTTCTGTGGCCTTCCAATCGTTGGGGTAGGAGCCAGTTTTGAAGGTGGTATTGATGGTGCGTTGTAGTATGAGTGCATTGGCGGCTCTTTGGTAGATGTGTGGTGGGCAGGGGTCTGTGGGGGCTCCCGAATGGATGCTTTTCATGGTCGAGGCGGTCTCTTCGGTCGTGATAGGTGTCCAGGATGAGATTGTGGGTTGGCCGGTATAGCTGTCTCTTTAACCGGCGCAGTGGTCTGCGGAATCCGGCGTATGGTCGTTAAAATTGTCATAGAGGTTTTTGATCTTTGGGTGGAGATAGGCTCCGAGTTTGTCGCAGAGGTCCTGGGAGGGTGCAATGTCCATGGCTTCGCTGAGGTGTTTGGTGAATTCCTGGATGACGCTGAAGAGTTCCTTGGGATTGCTGGAGTTGGCGTGGATTTTGTTGTGGATGAAGGTTCTTTTGGTGGTTCTGATTTGTTGATGGTATTCCATCATGGTGTCCATTTGGTGGTGTAGCTTTCAGGTGTCTTGCTGTTTTTCCATTTCTTTTCCAGGCATCTGCAGGTGTGTCTGGCTTGGAAGTTGGTGGTGAACCATGTGACTTTCCTGGGGCGTTGTTTGTCGGGGTTGCGTAGCGGGCAAGCATGTCTGCACAGTTGTCGGTCACATGTGGAATTCCCTGGCTGCGAGGTTGGCGTCAGTTGCAGCGGTGGGGGTGTTGTGGCTGAGGGTGGAGTTGAATTGTTCCTCAGTGACTCTGCTTCAGTTTCTTCGCCGGGGGTGCGGAGCGGGTTTGGGCTGCTTGGGTTTGTTGACGAGGAAGTGTATGCAGTGGTGGTTGGTCCAAGGGGATTTTGTGTTGTGACTCAAGTGGACACTATTGCCTCCAGCGAAGATGGAGTCGAGGGTGTGTCATACTGTCTGAGTTGGTCTGGTGACACGTTTTAGTCCGATGCTGGCGAGGTTGTCGCGGAGGGTGGCGATGTTGGGGTCGCTGAGGTTGTCGAGGTGGAAGTTTAGGTCTCCGATGAGTATGTAGTCCAAGGTGGCGATGGGGTGGGGTGCGATGAGGTCTGTGATGGTGTCAGCAAAGAGGGCCCTGGGTCCGGGGGTTCTGTAGGCGAGGGTACCGCGGAGTGTGGAGTTGATCTTGACCTAGAAGTGCAGGTGTTCGGCGGCAGGGAAGGTTTCGCTGTAGGTGGTGAGGCGGAGGGTGTTTTTGTGCACGATGGCGAGGCCACCTTCCGGGTGGTTGGGGTGGTCCTTCCTCTGGATCTTGTATCCATCAGGATCGCGACTGCGATGTCAGGGGCCGAGGAGGCATTGGTTCAGGCATCTGTGAAAAAGGCGACGTCGGGTGAGAGTGAGTCCAGGAGGTTCCAGATCTCCATGGCAGGTCTGTGCAAGGTCGCACTATGAGGAGGATGCACCTTAGGGTGTCGGTGGTGTTGGCGGCCGGAGCAGGGGTGAGTGATTGGCGGCAGTAGTGGTAGGAGAATTGGCCGTGGATTGTGTTTGGCGTGGCCTGCTGGCAGTTGTTGTTTCGTCCAGAGTACAAGGAGGGTGGCAGCGACGTAGCGGTAGGGCGAGATCCTGTGCATTGCAAATAATGTGGAGGTTAAGTGCTGGCGATTTATGAGGAATGAATCCTGATTGCGCAGGCGACTTCAGCCTTTCTACTATAAGTTCTAGTCTTGTTTTTAATAATTTTGCTAGGATCTTATTGTCAAAGTTTAAGAGTGACAGTGGTGTGTAGGATCCACATCTCAGTGAGTCCTTGCACTGTTTCAGAAGTAGGATTATAACCTCCTCTCTTAAGGTGGGTGGGAGCACTCTGGTATCGATGGCCTCTTGATATAAATCTATTAAATAAGCTGCAAGGACAGTCTTGTACTTTTTATAGAAACATCTGGTGAACCCATCAAGCCCCAAAGCCTTAGAGCCATCCAGCGTAGCTATGGTATAAATCACCTCTTCCTTCGAAAAGGGCTCCGCCAGGAACTTCAGGTGTGCTTTTTCCATCCAGACCATTGAGACGTCGTCAAGGTAGTCAATATATGCCATTGACTGCTCGATGGTTCTGGAAGTACAATGTAGTGTAGTATGCAAGAACCTCCCTAAGGATACCCACTGTGCCAGTTATTTGCGAGTTATCACTGCCCGTCAGCTCAGTTATGTACGTCGGTCTGCGGGATTGTTTCAGTATATTAGCGAGGGTCCAGCCAGGCCATTCACCCTCCCCATATCGCCTAGCTATTGCGTATTTGCCAAAGTAGTGCGCCTCACATTCTGCTTCTTCTCAAAACTCTGTCACAAGGGCTGCGCGCTGCTGTAGCCTGGGGGGGGGTCGCAGGACGAGTATCCTGCCGATCTATTTCTGTCAGTTGCGCTTCTATTCTAGCAATTGTGCGCCGTAGGTCTCTAAGGATCCCTGCGCGCTTTGATATGCACACTCCTCTAGTATATGCCTTAAACGCCCCCCCTAGCGTGGCTTTAGATGTCGCAGAGCCTTCGTTCAGTGTAAAATAGTCACTTATCGCTCCGCTCATTTCTGCTACAAATACGGTGTCTCTCAAGACCATATCTGGAAACCTCCATGAACGTTCCACCCCTACACGTGGAATGCGCAGTTATGCTACTACAGGAGAGTGATCTGACAATGTGCATGGGAGATTTGTCATTCCATTCACCTATAGTGCCAAACCCGACGACATAAACCAATATTCCAACAGGGTCCATGTGTTGTATGGCGCGGAGTAATGCGTGTACCCATCCTGGCTGGAGTTACTGTATCTCCATGCATCCACTACTCCATAGTTATCAGTAATATCTAGCAGTGCCCTCCTTGCTTTGGGCTTTGTGCCTGCTGTGGTGGCTGTGCTGTCATGCACTAGGTCTAACAATAAATTGAAATCCCCACCCAGGGAGAGTTGGTCCGCCCCCATGCACTCAATGTGTGTGTAAATGGAATCAAAGATCCCAGGGTCATCGATATTCGGCACGTTCCAGCATATACCCTTTAACCAGTAGATAACGTCCCCCAGGATCGCAATACACCTCTACCTCCCGTGACAGTACCTTTCTATGTATCAGTATCACCACACCCCTTGTATATGAACTATATCCAGCAAAGTATCAGTGTGTTCCCCAATTGCCTGCAAAGGATGCTTTCGTGGAGGGTTGCAGGTGAGTTTCTTGCATGAAAGCAATGTCCAACTTGTGGCGCTGCAAGACGTTGGCCACCAACTTACACTTACGAGTGTTGTTCAGGGCCCATACATTCCAAGACATTAACACAATGTTTGCTTCTGACTGTACCTTGTTAGCCATTCCCTAACTTTCTAAACACAGAACGTATCCTCTTCTGCATTACTGTTTCTGCACTGTAGTTGAACATTGTTTCTGAGCTGTTTAACCAACGATCATTTCCCCAGGCTCACCCGCAGTTCCTATCACCACGGGGCCTCTGGGAAGTGTCTGCGTGACGATTGGTGTAGGTTACAGTGCGCTGTGGCTGCCCCACCACTACACCTTACCCCGCCTTTCCTGCTCCTGCTGCCATCACCGCATTCAGAGAAGGCTCCACCCGTTTACTGGATGAAACCCGCTATGCGAGTCCCAGCATCACTCCTGCTCTCAGGCCGCATCCGTGAAGGCGCTGTCTTCCGGTGCCGACCCACACCGCGACCAGCGCTGGCCCTCCGCCGTTCTCTGGAGTCGTTTCTGCCCCCACCTAACACATCTCATGGGTGTTTGACGTCTGGAGCATCCCCTGGGTGGTCACATCGGCTGGGAATTACGCCGGTTCTTCAAGCCAGCTTGGCCATTTCGGTCAGCGGCTTGGCCTCGCCCCTTGTTTCCTGGAATGTTAAAGGTTTGGGTACGCCTATTAAAAGGCAAAGAGTTCTTATCCACTTGTCTAATCTTAAATCAGATATTATATTGTTACAAGAATCTCACTTAGTTGCTTCAGAAGTTCTAAACCTTAAACGACAATGGTTAGGGAATGCTTTTTCTTCTCCAGGTACGAGCAAAAGAAACGGGGTTATAGTTCTTTGTCACAAAAAGCTTAATGTTTCTCTTTTATCTAAAAATTCAGATGATGAAGGGCGTTGGTTGATTGTACATCTTAAAGTTAATAATATACCTATTTCGTTGTTTACTGTATATGCTCCTACTAAACCTGACAGTTATTTTTGTCCGGCTATATCTACTCTTTTGATGTCTATTTCTACATGATATGTCATTTTCAGTGGTGATTGTAACTTATTCATAGATACATACATTGATCGCACTTCTAAAGTACCCTTTGTCCCTTCTACAATGCACCAACACTTTACCAACCTAATTACTCACGAAGCTCTTGTTGATTCCTGGAGACTATGAAATCCGCAACTGCGTGAGTATACTTTCTTTTCACCTATCCATCTTTGTCAGTCTCGCATTGATTATTTATTTATTTCCAAATCACTATCACAACACATATTACAAGCAAACATTTGTTCCATATTAATTTCTGACCATGCTCCATTTATTGTAGATGTAGAACTACTCCCTATTACCATGATCAACAAAAGAAGGTGTTTTAACACTTCTTTAATAATTGACCAGACTTTCACCTCCACTTTTTAAACCTTTATTGCTGAATTCTTTACTTGTAATATCTCCTCAGTTACCTCTTTCCCGACTGTATGGGATGCCTTTAAAGCTTCAGCTACAGATTTTATTATATCCTATGTTGCTAGAAAGAAAAAATGTAACTCCCAAAAAGCACTTCAAATCCTTAAAAACGTCAAATTATTAGAAACACTATACATCAGCGCTAATTCTAAATCCAATTTAAGCAATCTAATTGTAGAAAAATGTAAATAAAATAAATTATCTACAGAAAATGCGGGCTTCTACCTTAGAGGTTATGCCCGCTATTATGGAGGCCAAAATAAAGCAGGCAAACTCCTTGCCTCATACCTTAAAATCAAGAAAGAATGTACAAATATTGATTATGTTTTGAAATCTGACTCCACTCTGGTGACTAAAAATGTGGATATTCTAGATGAACGTAAAAATTATTACACTACCCTCTATACTCCTGAAAACATTTCGAACCCTATTGATATACAAAGTTATCTCTCTTTGCTATAAAAACACTTTCCTACTGATCTTTACTTTGCATCGCTGGAAAGTGATATTTCCATAAAAGATATCTCTCATGCATTAAAACGTATTAAAATAGGGAGAGCTCCTGGCCCGGATGGCTTCCCTATTGAATTTTATACCCACTTTTCTAAATCTCTTCTTCTACACCTTCAGTCTTTATATACCCATTTCATTTTATCTAAAGCTACCAGTGGTACTTTTCAAGAGGATCTTATCTGTTTAATTTGTAAAAACTAAAGACAAATCTCTTTAGTCAATTCTGACTAAATTATTTCCTAAAATTCTTGCACTTCGATTAGAAACATTTCTACCTTCAGCTATCTGCAAGGAACAATCTTGTTTTATTAAAGGCAGAACTTTTTCTGACAACACTCGGGTATTCTTTAATATACTACATAAATCCAATACATATCCCCAATCACTTGCAGCCAGCTCTCTTGATGCAGAAAAGGCTTTGAACCGTATGGACTGGTTGTTTATTTTTCATGCGCTTTCTTGGTTTGGCTTTGGCCCTACGTTTATTTCTTACATATCTTTATTATTCACCTCACCCAAAGCCTTTATTTTTGCAAACAACTCTATTTCATCTCTCTTCCCCCTGTAAAGAGGAGTTCATCAAGGATGTCCTCTCTCGCCACTTCTTTTCATTTTAGCATTATAACCTTTTGTGGCTAAAATTAAACAAAAATCCAAATATTTACGGTTTTCAACATGGCAAAACTCATATCAAATTGTGTTTCTGCGGATGATAAGTATTATACCTATCCAATCCTAAATCTTCTCTCACAGCATTCAGGGCGGAAGTTAATGCTTTTTCCTTACTTTGTGGTTATAAATTGAATCATGATAAATGTGAGATCCTTCTTTTAAATGTTTTCTGTTTTCTTAAACACAATTTCATTTCTACCAATTTTACATGGAATACCACAAAAATGCAATATTTAGGACTTTGGTTTGCTCCATCTATAAAACATACTTTATCTTTAAATATGACTCAAGTTCTATCCACAATATCTAACCCTATCTATAAAGGGCACCCTCTGTATCTATCTTGGTAGGGTAGGCTTGACATCAGTAAAATGATGCTTGCCCCAGTTGTCTTTTATACTATTTCTGCCATCCCTCTCACTATTCCCTCATACTTTTTCAAACAAATTTACTCTGTTCTATCTTCCTTTTTATGGAATAAAAATAAACGATGCATGTCCCTAGTCAGGCTTAAACGCAATAAATCATATGGGGGTCTAAAGTTTCCCAACTTTCAATCTTACCATTATGCCTTTCTCCTTAAACAACTTTCTAAATGTTAGGTAGATAGAGATGGGTTTTAGTATTCAGGAAGTCGTGGCACTGAAGCAGTAATCACGTAATGTATGTGTTGTGTAGCCTAAAGGAATGGTGCTAGCAGGAAGGGGAAACCCTCACAAACCCCTTAATCTGTATAGTAACCTACACAATTGCAATTAGCATGAAACCTGCGCACACATATACAGTCATTGATCCAATGAACGAATTTTTGAGGAACAATTAATACAATCCAGGCGGTGGAATCTTCGTTCTTATCTTGTCTGTTTTTTAATCATGTATCAGATATAATGGTACAAACAGCCAGCCGACATGTGTTTCGTTGTGGAAAACAATGTTCAACAACTCTTCAGGGCTCTAAGGCTGGATCCAAAATATTGATGGGCCCACATCTGGTGATAGTTCCAACCCGGCGGGGTAACCAAAAGACCTCTTGTGTAGAAGTGTTTGAAAGTAAGGGTACAAGCTATAAGTAGGTAAATCAAAGTGTAGACGCTGAGTAACCAAAACGAGTAGAATAATGTTCAAAATAGTAGATTTCAACGTGGAATCACGGTAATATATATGAAAAGAAACCGGTAGAGTCCCGGTGCTGCACGGGTGTGTGCCCTTCTTGAAAAGCTCTTTCCAGTAAGCGATTTTCCCGCCCAGCGTCTGACTAGAATCTCGTATACGAGATTCTAGTCAGACGCCGGGCGGGAAAATCGTTTTGGTTACTCGGCGTCTACACTTTGATTTACCTACTTATATCTTGTAACCTTACCTTCAAACACTTCTACACAAGAGTTCTTTGGATTACCCCGCCGGGTTGGAACTATCACCGAATGTGGGCCCATCAATATTTTGGATCCAGCCTTAGAGCCCTGAAGAGTTGTTGAACACTGTTTCCCACAACGAAACACGTGTCGGCTGGCTGTTTGTACGATTATATCTGATACATGATTAAAAAACAGACAAGAAAAGAACAAAGATTCCACCTCCTGGATTGTATTAATTGTTCCTCAAAAATGTGTTCATTGGATCAATGACTGTATATGTGTGCGCAGGTTTCATGCTAACTTTCTAAATGTTTACATCAAGATTTAGACCTCTCTCCACTCTGGACGGACATCAAACTTTCTTTTCTCTATCCCTTCTCTTTCCAAGAATCTCTTTAATTCACTCATAAGACACAAAACCTATCTTCGCCTATACATAAAGCAGCTCATAAGGTCTTTCACTCAATACTTATCCCACACCTTTCAGATAGTGACCGATTTTTTAATTCTTCAATCTGGCATAATCATCTTATATGAATCAAAAATAAATCTATTTATTGGACGACTTGGAGGGATAAGGGTTTGCTTTGGGTTCATCAACTTTATTCAAATGATAAATTTTTTACCTTTCCTGAAGCACACTTACTTTATAAGCCAAAGTCAAAGTCAAAAAGCTTTATTTCGATAAAATGTCATTATCATAAAAGCAAGTTAAAAAGAATTGGTAGTTAATAATAAAATTAGCAGCACATATCCAGTTAATAACAAAGAGTATAACATTTACTAGAATTAATATTGTTTAAAAAGAAATTAAACAGAGTATTTAAGCTTTCTGGCCGAATAGCCCAAGCCCAGAATAAAAATTTTGCTAGGGCACAGGCATAGGGTACATAGCTATCCGAAACAAGTATCCTAATTGCCACATCATGGCTCCTAGTTCCCAGTTGCCGGCACAAGTTCTTCAGCCACGCCCTTCGTGGATTGGCATATTCCTTGCAGACAAATAAGAAATGGGCTAATGTCTCTGGGTGGGCTAAACATGATGGACACAAGTCAGTTTTGTCTGTACAGGATTTCCATGTTTTGGTGAAAGTGTTCAATGGCAAAGTACCCGTTCTAAATTTAAAATACAAGGACCGGGCAAACGGTTTCCCGATTATGTCTAGGTAGGGTTCTCGCCTGGGACAGTCTTTAAACATCAAAAAGTCCTCTGTAAGCCTGCCAATGGATATGCTGGAATGCCTTTGGGAGCAAATCCAATCCCGATAAAGATTTTTAAGTACTTGTTTTGGAGGAGAGGTTCTGCTTGACCAGGAATCCAATAGGCCCAAATTCAACAATAAGGTTTTCATATCTGTTAGCCATTTGACTCTGGCCCAGTGTGGTGACGCCATTATTTCTTCCAGACCTCTGGCGTAGGCACTGAGTTCCTCTACCCGCCAAATACGGGCCCATAATAGCAGAGGACGAAATTTCGCAGTTTCGCCAATCTGGGTACAGCCAAGGTCCATAAATAAGGGCAAAAGTGGGGTGCTTTGAGGGAGGGACATTATTTGTCTACAGAAATTGTTCTCAGATTTTTGTAAAGCTTGAGAAGATGCAAAGCCCCAAAGTTCAGCTCCATAAAGTGCAGAGCTGACACCCTTGGCAGCGTAGATCTCTAGGACTGTTCCTATTGGTTTGAACGAACTGGAACGTTGCTCCCTTAATAAGGCACCTGTGATCCTTTTATGGTTCAGCAGCATCTTATCTAGATGGGGAGTCCAATCCATTTTGTCTGAAATGCGTATCCCTAAATAATCAAATTCTTTTACCCTTTCCAGGGACTCGGTGTTTAAAATAGGGGGACGCACTTGCTGTTTTGGGGGATTAAGGACGAGGTATTTTGTTTTATTGGTGTTTATAACCAAGCCTCGGTCAGTACAAAAGGATTGGAAATTGTCCAAGAGTTTCTGTAGTCCCATTGGGGTTTTGGAGATTAGGAGCGTGTCGTCCGCGAAGAGGAGGGTCGGTATGCGTTCCCCCCCCAGGGATGGTTCGTCGGATGGAGATTTAAGTAAGTGCTCAACCACCCCATTTATATACAAGGAGAAAAGGGTGGGAGCCAGAACACATCCCTGGCGGACCCCTCTCTCGACCGGAATACAGCCCGTTTTCTCCCCTCCAAAGCCCCACCTGATTTGAGCAAAGCTGTCCTGATGGAGCCTGACTAGTAGGGATAGTAGATACTGTGGGAGCCCCATGTTGGCCAGAACCTTCCATAGCAAATCCCTGGGGACAAGGTCAAAGGCAGTCTTTAAATCGATGAATGCGAGATAAAGACTGCCCTTGCCTATCACTACCATCTTCCAGTAGATCATCATAAGCCTAAAGGCCTGCTCTATCGTTCCTGTGCCTACTCTAAAACCGGCCTGAAAATCGGTAAGTATTTTGTTTTCATCTACCCAGTTAAGTATCCTGAGTAGAATGACTTTACCGACAACTTTTTGGCTTACGTCTAGTAAGCTAATCGGCCTATAATTAGACGGATCATCCCTAGGGCCTTTCTTGTGGATGGGAACCACCTCTGCCCCCTTCCATGACACGGGAATGGGGGCACCCCTACAGATGGCAAGAAGGAGGGAGTGGATTAATTTACCCCAATTAACACCATCGGATTTTAGCAGGTCCCCGGGGATGCCATCTGGTCCTGCAGCTTTTTGTGAAATGATGGAGTTAATAGCATATTCTACTTCCTTGAGTGTAAAGTCAGGATCACTAGGGAGAAGAATATAATCAGTGTAAGGAGAGGATTGGACTAACCCTCTTCCATTCATGTCGTTACGGCAGGAATAAAGTTTGGAAAAATGAGCCTCCCATACCTGGCTCGGAATGTTGCAGGTTACAAGGTCGCTGTCCGGTCTGTTTCGTGCCCTTATGGTGTCCCAGAAGGATTTAGAGTCTTTTTTCATACTGGCTTCCTTAAGGGTTAGCCAATAGGTATCCTCCCACTCCCTTTTAGCTACCTGTAAGGCCTTTTTATGGTCTCTTCTGGCAATTTGGATTAGTGGGGGAGACTTCCCTTTGACTGCCTCTATTAAGCGTGATTTGGCCTTCCTGCATATTGCCGAATACCAATCGTGTTTGCCTTTAGGTTTAGGTTTCTGTTTCCCTGATGGCAGTTGTACCCAAAAGAGGTCCCCAATATTTTTTACGGCAGCTTCAAAAATAGCGGTGACCTTGTCTGCTGCTATAGTTAGATCAATAGAGCCAATTTCGGCTTGCGTGCCCTTAACCACTTCGTCTATTGTGGATAGTTTGTCGGTGTTGCACATAAACTTGCTCCACTTTAGTCGCCTGCCACAAGTGGCGACAGTAATCCCCTGTGGGCGGCCAAGAGAGACTGGCAGTACTTGAATGTACCAAGGATTTTTTAAGGATAAGGAGAGTGGGTTATGGTCGCTCTCTATAGTGTTGGTAATAACCATGTCATTAACATGGCTCCAGAGGCCCCTATCCAGCAGAATATAGTCAATCCGTGTGCATTGGCCAACTCTGTTGAATGTGGGAGCACCCAGGAGGTCAGATCGAGTGCGACCATTAGCAGCTCTTAATCCAAACTCCAATGTGAGTGCATTTAGATGGATTGCACTGCGAGTCCAGCGCTTGATGGGTGGAATAGAGAGGGTAGGGATACCCCATCTACTGTCCTCTTCTCCTAAATCTGGAATTCCTTCTAGAGGGAGGGGTTCATATGTACAATTAAAATCCCCTGCTACAAGGATATGTCCAAGTCCGCTCTGCTCTCCCAACCGAGCCTCAAGCTCCATCATTGTGGGTGAAATACACCCATTTTTTGTTCCCCTGATATAGACATTGTAGAGGTCAACAGTTATGCTTCCCCGTAGACCCAGTAGGGAGACACCAAGAATATCCGGGGTTCCTGCCTTCTTAGTAATTATTCTGCAGTTAAGCAGGATACTTATCCAAATAATAAGCCCCCCCGATGGCCGTCCCTTCCCTGCCTTGGATTTTACTGCTGGTGTAAAAAAAGTGACAAACCCCACCCGATGCAATGGCTCCATGGCCCATGTCTCTTGAAATATACAGATTTTGTGGGCATCAACCAGGGCATTCCACTCCGGGAGGCCTAGTTTCCTTGAGATCCCAGCAAGGTTCCAGCTAAGGACTTTTAACTCGCCATGTGCTGAGTTTCCGTCTGAAATCACAGTGCAGTGGGAGTTAGATGAATCTGCACTGTCCCTAATTAGTGTAGGTGGTGACACCTCTGAGTTTGTAGGGAGAAATGTACCCAGCGCTGCATCCTTCATGTCGATATTTGCATGAGGGAGGTTAGTATCTAAGCCTCCCTTAGGAGAAAGTCAATCAACCTCATCCAGTGCACAGTACCTATTTGAATGGGCAAACTGTGTATAGGAGGGGTTAAAGGACAAGGATGGAGACGGATCCTGCCATGGCTGTTGCCAATGGTGATTGGCAATGAATGGTTGCTGAGGAAGTTGCTGCCACTGCTGAGTAGAATGGAAAAAAGGTGGTAGGGGGTGGAGAGGTTGTTGCCACTGGGGGCCAACATGGTGCGGGACAAAAGGTGGGAAGTTAGGCGGCTGTTGCCAATGGTTAGGGGCATATTGAGGGGGACGTACAGGCCCTTGGTTACCTGGAATGATTGGCCGGTGGAAGTTGGGTCTTGTCAAGTTGGGGAGGAAGTAAGACAAGGGGAGTGGTTTGATCGGGGTGGCAGGACCGCTGTTAGGTGCATTACAGATGAAAGTCGCAGCCCCCACATCCCTAAAATTAACAGTAATTACATCCCCTGGTATTGTTTTCTTACTCCTACCCACCCAATCCCCTCTACGTACAGTAAGAATATCCCCGCTCATGCTGCTAGGCAGTGGTTTGTGTATTTGGAGCCACTGGGCACATTTGTTTCTTAACTCTACGTAGGTCTCTTTAACTCCTTCCTTCAGTGGGGGGACAGCAGTTAACACAACCACAAAAGGAGAAACTTCTGGTGGCAGACTAATAGACTTATAGCGGGACTGCCTTGGCTTAGGAGCTTCAGAGTTATTGGTAGAGTCAGAGGCTAAGGTATTCGTAGGTTTCCTTTTGGGATCCGTGGTTTGAGAGGTGTTAGATTTGGTACCAACGGCTAATTGCTGCACGGATGAAAGATTGCTCACCGCTTTTGTATTGGGAATAGGTGGCGGTTGAGCAGGGTTGTTCCCTGGATGGGGAGAATGTGATGCAGCTTGGTCCTTGGAAGATGGAAAGATGTTCGCTTTATCAGTTGTGGGCTTAGTGACCTTAGCTGACGGTTGGGGATTGGGTGGTGGTTCTCTATACCCTTGTTGCTGGACAGGCCCAAGCTCATTAATTTTGTTGGGCCATTTAGTATTAATGAGCGATGTTAGCCTATCAAGTTTAGAAATCAAGGGTTTGATTTGGGCCGCAATTGTAGCTTCAAGATCGTGCTTAAGGTCCGTGACCATGTTTTCGACCCAACATGGGATGCCAGGCGCTGTGTGTGGAATAGGTGTTACCAAATTGTGGTTACTAACTTTGGCTTTAGTCTTCTCCTTAGGTTTAGACTCCTTAGTTTTGAACTTAGTCGCTACTTTTGTAGGGATAAAAGCAACCTTTCCCCTGGAATCACTAGGCACGTGAGGGGTCGACTTGGCAGTTAACTCATCCAGACCCGGCTCCGCCTCTCTAGGTGTCCGACAGGCTTCTAGATCTGGGGTCGCCTCCAGATCCACAAAGGACGGGTCCGACTCCGAACAGGTAACGGACAAATCGACAGCACTCGGTACTGTAACAGTGCCTACGGTGGTCAAGGGCAAGGGCAAAGAGCAATTGTTCAAAGCTTGCTGAGAGGGTGAAGTTGCATTTGCAAGGGAGCCCAGGGAAGAACGCTTGGCATTCATGAGGTCCAGGGAGACTCTTTTCTCTAGGAGTACAATGCTCTTGTCAATTGTCTCATTTACCCGTGAGATGAAAAGGTCAATGGGACCAGTCACTTGCGCTACCACCGTAGCTTTTTTGGTACAGCTTCTTGTTTTGTGCCGCATGGTTGGCGTTAAAGATGAAAATGCTATACCAGGTATTGGATGGCAGTGGCCTCAAGGAAGGTTAAATGACAAACGGCCTACCTGGATGGTGGTTTCAGGGCGATGAGACAGGGATTCAGGGCCTGGGCCGTCCTTGAACGGCCTTAAACGGCCCGCTCTTTGCCCGGTCTTCGCCCCGGCCGTTGCCCCGCGCGCGTCCCGCGTGCGCGTTGCTCTGAACGATGTTATAGGAAGAGCAGGTGAAGGGGGCGGGAAGAGGACCAGCTGCGGCCGATCAGCGCCGCGCTGCACGCTGGTCCTCGCAGTCCCGCCTCACGCCTTGGGGTCCAGCTGCAGCCTCACACAGGTCGCGTTAGTGCTCCTTGCACTTAGGGAAGTCCAGAAATGATGGCAAGCAAAAGTCCTCAGCCTGCGAGCGGTACCCGCGGAGCGGGGACCGCGAGGCGTCGCTTGACTTACAGGAACGAGAGTACGCTAGGAGACAGCACTCTCCGCAGGACGCTTTACTGGAGGAACCCGGGCGGTTCACACACCGCGTTGTTTTTGACGGGTGGAGGGGCGGGAAGAGGACCAGCTGCGGCCGATCAGCGCCGCGCTGCACGCTGGTCCTCGCAGTCCCGCCTCACGCCTTGGGGTCCAGCTGCAGCCTCACACAGGTCGCGTTAGTGCTCCTTGCACTTAGGGAAGTCCAGAAATGATGGCAAGCAAAAGTCCTCAGCCTGCGAGCGGTACCCGCGGAGCGGGGACCGCGAGGCGTCGCTTGACTTACAGGAACGAGAGTACGCTAGGAGACAGCACTCTCCGCAGGACGCTTTACTGGAGGAAACATAAACATATTCCAATAAATTTAAGATTTGACTTCAAATTATTTCCTCTTCCTTGTCTTCATTATCTTCGTCTTCTCGCTCTTTACATTCCCAAAATAACATCCTTCCTTCATTAAGTGCCCAACCAAGTGCCTCTTGGTTGGGCACTCACTTATTTTTAACTGAGTTTTGGGATAAGCTGTGGTTAAAATTTCGTAAGAGTTCAAGTTCGGCTAGTACTACTCAAACTCTGTTCTTTCTATACAATCGGCTTATGATTACTCCAAGCACATTATATAAATTCAAACCTACAGTCACCTCAAATTGTTGGTCGTGTAATGCTTTGAATGCAGGTTTATTTCATATGCTTTTTTCTTGCCCCTGTACTCATCAATTCTGGTTGAAGGTATGGTCTCAAATTAATATCACGCCCATTTTCCGTTCTCTCCTATGAATATTTTTCTAGGCACTCTTTCTGACAACTGGCAATCCCTTACACTCCCATTGTAGACTTATTAATTGCAGTTGCATTCCAATAAATAACAAAAAATTGGAAACAATCTTCACAACTTTCTTTTCAAGCTTGGTGGTACAGTGTCTGCTATAACCACCGACTTGATCGCACATACATTTCTCCTTTATCTCTACTCCATAAAAGAGAGAATATGTGGTCTCCTATAAATATTTTCTTAGGCGCCTCTGCTCGAAAGACGTCCCTTCATTGCCCATTGTTGGATGAGGTTTTCAAGTCACCATGAATTGTCTTGTATTTTACATTTTTGCATCAATTTGTCTTTTTTAAAAATCCATATTTACAGCCATTACTTTTCATAATGTTGGTATTTTCTAATATGTCTTATACTCTCCTACTCCTTTATTATTAGCATTACATTATTGTAGCATTAACCCCCTCCCCTTATGATTTTCTCTCTCTTTAGATTTGTTATAACTTTTCTTGTATATGCAACCCTTTTGATTTCCTTGATTTTAATTGTACTGTTAATTAATCCACTGTTACAAATTGCATTTAAGCTTCAATTGATTATATATATGTTGTTGCATTTTTTACTTCAATAAAGTTCTTCTTTAAATTAAAAAAAAATACCCTTCCACCCATGGAGTTGAATGACTGATTGGAAACATCTTGTTTTTTATGATCGTATAATGTATTTAGCATTAGTTCGTTGCTGGACCATCAAATTTTGCTGGCCACATGTTCCTTTAACCACAACTTGTACATTGTCATTTTTCAAATTAAGTTGTTGAGGATACAGTGCAGTTACCTCCCTGAAAGTGATCCAATTTTCAGTAGGTACTCCTCTACTGTTTTCACTCTTTCTGTTGTAGGTTTTAGATGGCATTTGTCAATCATGTTTTTTGTCGGTTTTTTCATCACAGCTGAAATATATGTTCTTCCTTCCTTTTGTGGTTGAGATTGTTTTGGTTTCTCCCAAGGACAAACCTTTGTGTTTTGTTCACACATTCTTCACCTTTGTCTATGCCAATGACTCTTTATAAGATGGCATTATTCTATTGTTAACTCTCATGCTTCACTCTACTGAATTGCACTATTGATTTTTCTGATAAGCACCACCCTCCACACAGGGTTTAGTCTATGGTTCTTCTCAAATCCAATGGCGCCTGTTTTCATTTCAATCATATGATTAGACCGACTAGCGGTTTTATGGTAGCCACTGTAGAATTCTTTTTACTCAACAGTGATCAGCTTGTTTCCTCACACTTTGTTTGTTTTGAAGCGCATAGGGATATCTTAGGATAAGGTGAGAACCTGGGTTTCTTTTCAATTTCGTGGCTCACACTATAGTTTTTGGGCACCACAGTGTTTTGCTGAAGGCTGCGTTTACACAGGTATTGTGTTAACTTTTTTACCTTAATTAACTCCGGCTGTTTTTGGTTGAACTATCTGCGAGTGAGTTTTCGCTGCATTGTGTGCACACTGCACTGTGTCACTGGCACCTCTTGTTTTATACCACATGGTCCTGCTGGTCTGCACATGTTTGCCAGTTACATCCTTTGGAACATGACACTGTTTTCTGTTCTATAAGGACTGTGTCAAATGGAGCAGCATTGGTCGAGTTGCATGCCATTCTAGCTGTACTTTCGTGTTTGTTTACTTTTTAAAATATGGGCTTTTGAGGTATATTGTTTGTTTATTATTTATGTTCACAGCAGTTTCCCTGATGAAGGGCTAGCATTGGCCCATAATATATAGGGGATACGTGCATTTCTTCAATTTACTTCCAACTTTTTGATTAAAAAAAGTTATATAAATATGAATTTTCTGAGGATTGTTCTCAATTTTGGTATTGATACTGGATAAACCTGTCTGGGCTGTTTGGATGAGAGTGGGCTTTTGGACTCTTTTCCTGTTTTGGAAATAGCATTCGCTGGATATATTCTCGATATTTTGACATCCAACCAGAAGGCACAAGTGAAGCAAGACATCTCGAGCAGGCACAAACCGCTTGCAAATTTACGTATCTAAAAATGTGACGTATAAATCAATGTGCAGGCTCTTCTGATTGGAGCAAAGGTGTGATTTTTCCTCTAGGAATTAATTTTCTCAAAATGAATGTTCTCTATGGAACCAAATTCTGGAGAGCACTCTCTTTGATCCCTCTGGAAATAAAAGAGACCAGCTGCTTTTGGAAATACCATGGGGTTAAACTACTCCAGATGCACATAGCATATTGGAAGTGGTCGAGACACCTGCCAGACCCCTGTCAGTTTTCCTCTTCTCGGCAACTATCATAGGGCCTGGTTTAGAGTTTGGCGGAGTGCTACTCCATCACAAAGATGGCACAGTACTCTGCAGCCTTTTGTATGTGCTCTCCTGCCTGAACGAAAGGTGTGCTGCTGCGGCAGCCAAAGTTCAATGTAAGACTAACTCCACTCACTGATGTTTTTCCTTATATGGATTTCTCATGGTTCCGTGCCCCAACATCTGTCGCATTCCCACTACACAACATGCACAAAGATCCACATTGGCAGTAGTTACAGGCGTTTATATAATTCTTGAAATGACCATCAAGGAAGCTTTTTTTTTCTTACTCTGGGTCTTCCTCACTGTAATGGAGTTGACAGTCTAGTAGTTGGGGGGGCGGAGCTAGGTGGGTTGAGGGGAAGAGGAGGAGCCAGGACAGGATGAGGGCAGTTAGAGTAGGGACAGGGATGATACTGGATGTAGAGAATAAAGCTCCAGATAATAGCAAGCTGTGTCTGTGTTTATTAGTAGCACGATGCTACAACTGGCGACGAGGGTGGGATGCTAAGCCCACTGCCCACAGCACCCCCCGAGAACACCCTGTCCCAGGCAGCGTCGAGGAGAACGCTGCCGAGTGAACCCAAGCTGCCGCCTGAGGAGACGAGGCCAGCAGCAGGTGACCCTGCCCCTCCAGAAACCGAGAGGGAGCCAAGAGGGGCCGCAGGAACGAGCGCTGAACCGCTCGGAAGAAAAGAAGCCGATCGCGCCGAAGCGCGACTCACGCCAGAAGCGTGTGCCTTGGGTGAGTGCTGCAAGCGCAGAAGTCGGGAGCCCACTCCGACCCTGCTTCGCACCCAAGACCGAAGGAGAAGCGCTCCCAGCGTGGTGGACGCCGTCCCTGAAGATCCGCTGGCAGGCGCTGATGAGCGCGTTGAAGTCGGAGCTCGAGTGCTTGCCGACGGTGAAAAAAACCTCACGCCGGATGCGTGAGTCCTGGCATGCTGTCGCCGATGAAGCGCGGGAATCTGCAGAGTAAGGCGGGAGCCCACCCCAACCTCACCTGGTGGTAGCGGTAGCTGGAGAGAAGTGAATCCAGACGTGTGATACTGCCTGAAGTCGCCTGCCGGTGAGTCCAGAGTGAACTGGGACCGAATGAGCCATGAGAGAAAGCCTCGTGTGCATGTAGTGATGGCGGCCATCTTGGAGTCAGGCACCTTCCAAGACAGACCCCTTGGTCATTGTAGAGCGGCCATTTTGAAGTCAGGCATCCAGCAATTTCAGCAAGCATTGGCGGAAAAGGGTAAACAAGCACTGACAAGAGCAAGTAAACAAGCATTGGCGAAAAGAAGTAAACAAGCATTGACAAAAGCAAATAAACAAGCATTGGCGAAAAGAAGTAAACAAGCATTGACGAAGAAAAGCAAACAAGCATTGACAAGAGCAAATAAACAAGCATTGGCGAGCGGAAGTAAACAAGCATTGGCAAGAGCAAATAAACAAGCATTGGTGAAAAGAAATAAACAAACATTGGCAGTGACAAATATGAGTGAACTACAAGAACGAACATTGATAAATGGCAGCAGTGTAGCAAGAAAACAAGTAAAGGCAAAGGAAAGAGTGAGAAGGAAACAGCGACACAATGGTGACTCCCAACACTTCACCACAGCGGAATGAAGCTAAGCCCCTCGTCGCGGGAGGATCACACTTGCGAGCTCCAGAACCCCTGACCGTGACCACTGGAGGGAGCATGGGCCCCAAGTGGCAAGAATGGCTAGAAGACTTTGAAGATTATATTGAGGGATCCAAAGTGACGGTAGACAAAGAAAAGTTAATCGCCCTCCGCAACTTAGCGGGCCGAGAAATAAGCAAGATTATTAAGGACCTTCCGCCTGCAGATGCTGGAACTTAAGACAAAGTATGTGAGTCGTTGAACAAAAAGTTCCTCCACAAAATGAATGTGGACTATGAACGACATACATTTCATCAAGCACGTCAAGGAAAAGAAGAGGCGATGAGTGCATTCATCACCCGGTTACGACGACTGTCGAGACACTGCGAGTTTGAAACTTTCTCGCCTGACGCTGCCATCAAATCGCAAATCATAACCGGTTGTCACTCCGAAACACTCAGGAGGCGACTGCTGAGAAAGCCCCATGGTTTGGAGGAAATAGAAGAAATGACTCGTGTCTATGACCAAGCGGAAGAACACGCCGCCACCATCGAAACAGGACACAGTGTAAGCCATGAGCAAGCACACTGCATTCAAGACCGACCCAGTAGCAGACGCAAATACTCGCAAGAGAAACAATGGAGGCCAAGACCGACATCTCGCCAACGACGCCCAGAATACAGGAGAAGAGAACCAGGGCGAAGGGACCGAAAGCCAGAAAGGACTAAGCGATGTTACCGATGCAGATATGACTATCCCCATGTAGACACCTGTCCAGCAATGGGGCAGCGATGCAGGAAATGTGGGCGATCGAACCACTTCGAAGCAATGTGCGGAGACTATCATAAAGAACGGCGAAGTGAAACAACGAGATCGTCTCGCTCAGACACAAGAAAACATCACATACGAGCTGTTCAAGGAGAGCCCATGCGGTCCCCAAATTCATCGCATTCCAGCCGAGAATCGCGCAGGTCGCATTGGGAACGCAGATCCCCGTCACAGGGCTCGAGATCACCTTCATCTAGGGACTCTGCATACACCGTGGAATACTTAAACATGATTGCAGATCCTGATCAACTCAAAAGGTATCCACGCCTAGACATTAAAGTGGGAAACCATGACACTAAATTTGTAATGGACAGCGGAGCTTCGCTGAACTACATTCCAGTTACGGAACACGAGAAAATGATCCCGAAGCCCCCATTGACCTTTGCACCAGTCCGTGTTTTCACGTGGATGTCCAAAAGACCACTTCCTTGTCTGGGCGAATTCCACACGACACTCACTCACAACAACATCACCATACCTGCGGTCATACATGTTAACAAGGGGCCTGAAGCCGACGGTCTACTCAGCCTTCCTACCGCAGAGCGTCTTCATCTGGTGGAAATCTTATTCAAAGTCACCGACAACCAGAACTGTGTCAGCAAGTTTCCCAAACTATTTCAGGGCCTGGGTAAGCTAAAAGGGCGTCAAATCCATCTGCACATTGACGAACAGATCAGACCCGTTGCACAGCACCCGCGACGGGTTCCATTTCATCTTCAAAGTGCCGTCGAGGACGAACTCCAAGAACTCCTATCTGCGGACATCATAGAGCGCACGGATGGCCCGACCCCGTGGGTGTCGCCGGTGGTCATCGTGCCTAAGAAAGGGACTCCCAATAAGGTGAGACTGTGCGTTGACATGCGTCTACCCAACACTGCGATTGAAAGGGAGCGGCACCCTGGACCGCATCTGAGCGACATGATCGCTGCGCTGAATGGTGCAAAGGTATTTTCGAAGCTGGACTTAAACAAAGGCTATCACCAGCTAGAATTAGACTCCAAGTCTCGCTCCATTACCACGTTTGCGACACACTTAGGACTTTTTAGGTATAAAAGACTGAGTTTTGGTGTCTCGTCCACCGCAGAAATCTTCCAAGAGGCGATCCGGCAAATAATCCAAAACATCCCCAACACCTTGAACTACAGCGACGACATCTTGGTCTATGGGGCGGATGTTCGTGAACATGACATTGCTCTTGATCGCGTCTGCCATGCCCTGTTGGTCACAAATTTGACATTGAACAAGGAGAAATGTGAGTTTCACCAGGCCACTTTAAAATTCTTTGGCCACATTTTCTCAGATGAGGGTATGAAGCCTGATCCAGACAAGATTGCGACTCTGAACAATACCAAGAGCCCACAGGACGTCAAGGACTTGAGATCTTTCTTGGGGATGGCCAGCTACTGTGCTCGCTACATCCGTGACTATGCGACTATTAGCCACCCCCTTCGGATCCTCACCAAGCTTGGTCAACCGTTTGACTGGACCCCTCAATGCGAACGAGCATTCAAAGACATCAAGCGTGCTGTGGAGTCAGCTGACAGCCTCTCCTACTTCAATCCGCACCGGAAGACCGAGATTACCGTAGATGCCATCCCCGTTGGATTGGGGGCCATCTTAGCCCAATATGACAATGACTCTGACCAGAGGCGGATTGTTGCTTATGCCAGTCGCAGCCTGTCTGATCCTGAGAAGAAGTACTCACAGCCTGAAAAGGAAAGTCTTGCAGTGGTCTGGGCATGTGTACATTTTCATGTTTTAATATATGGCAAGCACTTTACCTTGATCACCGATCATCAGGCACTGGTCACCATCTATGGCAACCCGAGATCCAAGATGCCCCCGAGAATTGAGAGATGGGGTCTCAGACTTCAGGAGTACACTTTCACCATCAAACCGGGGAAGGCGGAGAACCCGGCTGACTATATGTCCCGCCACCCTCAGCTGTCATCTGAATCCAAACCTTCGATCGCTGAGGAATATATCCACTTCGTGGCTGACCAAGCACTTCCACCTGCCATTCCCATGAACGACATCCGGGAGGTCACCGCCCAAGACACTGTTCTGCAGTTGGTACTCCGCCGGATTCAAACTAATCGATGGAGGCACAACCCCCACGAAGAAGGCCCAGACCCCACCGTCCGGAAAGAGATGCAAGCATTTCAGCACGTCTGCGACGAATTGTCAGTCACTGCCGATGGAGTCATCCTGAGAGGTCAACGACTTGTGATCCCCAGCCAGCTATGGCAGGGAGTTGTCAATCTGGCCCATGAAGGCCACAGAGGAGTTGTATCCACAAAGCGAGCCCTACGGGAACGTGTTTGGTTTCCGTTTCTTGACCAGATGGTAGAGTCTACCCTGAAGGATTGTCATCTCTGCCAGCTGACCAGCAAAAGCAATCCCCCGGCACCACTACAGATGACCACCCTGCCCAGCGGAGTATGGCAAGAAATTGCCATGGACTTCTACGGACTGCTGCAGTCTGGGAAATATGTAGTTGCCATAATTGACGAATATTCCAGATTTCCCATCGCACAAATAATATCGTCCACCAGTGCTTCTTGCACTCTCAAGGTGCTAGATGAGGTATTTGCAACATGGGGTGTCCCCAAAGAGGTTAAGACGGACAATGGTCCCCCGTTCAATGGAAATGAATTCAGTGCATTTGAGAAGTACATGGACTTCAAGCACAAGAAAGTTACACCACTATGGCCAGAGGCAAATGGCACCATTGAAAGGTTTATGGCCATGATCAAAAGGACATTTCAGCAAGCCACGGCTGAGAAGAAGGAACTGCAGGCCGCCTTGAATGAAGTCCTCAGAGCATACAGGACTACCCCACACTCTACCACCGGACAGTGCCCAGCAACCCTCATGCTAGGACGACCCCTGAGAAATCGCATTCTAACATGGGAAGGGGCCTTGCAAGCTGGATCGCCGAGTCACAATCACCACGAAATGGCTGTGACTGACAAACACAACAAGGACAGAATGAAGTCATACGCCGATGCCAAAAGGAGAGCGAGGTCTCCATCCTTGCATGAAGGAGACTATGTCCTCGTCAAACAGGAGCAACAGAGAAAGACTGATTGCCGATTCCGTGACGAGCCACTGCTGGTTACCCAACAGAAGGGCACCATGCTAACTGGTGAATCTGAACAACGCCGAATCACCAGGAACGTCTCTCACTTCAAGAGGTGTCCTCGAGACATGAATGGACCACTGATGAGCCCCACTGGCACCCCTGCGCTTGAGGAACCTAATTCTGGTGATACTGACAGCAGAGGTCAGCAAAATGGACTTTTGCCGACTGTGTCCACGGAGGCCATGTCTTTACGGCCACGTCGTGATATCCAGCCACCAAAGAGACTCATCGAGGAGATGGATTGAAATCACGTTTGTTTGTTTTCTTAAGAAAGGGGGAGATGTAATGGAGTTGACAGTCTAGTAGTTGGGGGGGCGGAGCTAGGTGGGTTGAAGGAAAGAGGAGGAGCCAGGACAGGATAAGGGCAGTTAGAGTAGGGACAGGGATGATACTGGATGTAGAGAATAAAGCTCCTGATAATAGCAAGCCGTGTCTGTGTTTATTAGTAGCACGATGCTACACTCACTTTGTCCCAAGACATCCCTATTCTCCACACTGGAGATGTTTCTGCCTTGATTCTTTGAGTACTCAGGTCTTGCTACATGATGTGATAGGAGCCTCTTTTTTTACTACCCCTTTGCTTGTGGTAGGAGGTTTATGTGTGTGTTTCTTTTTACATTGTTTTTTGAAAATATAAAGTGCATATGACATGAACTTGCTTCAAATAGTAGCTGGATGAGAGTGGAAGAAATGGAGTAATGAAGCTTACTGAAAAGTAATCCAATTATTTATTGCATTATTAAGGAGATGGAAAATAGAAGTGGCTTCAGCAGATTTTGTGCTGTGTTTTCAAATGAATTATATAGGCGGAGTGGTTTTTCTAACATAGATTGTTGCATGTGGAGAGTATGGGCCAGATGTAGGTAGACCTTTACCGGTCGGAAACGGCCGAAAATACCGATTTTCTGCCGTTTCCGACCAGTAAAGGGCTATTGAGATGTAGGGGCAAAAAAAACGTACATTTTCGGTAATTTTACCGAATCGGTAATTTTACCGAATCGGTAAAATTACAGAATTGGTAAATTTACCGATTCTGTAAATTTGACCGATTCGGTAAATTTACCATTCGGTAAAAATACCGAAAATTTATTTTGTGATGTAGGTAGCACTTCTAAAAGTGCTACAGGGCCTTTAGAATTTGGTATTTACCATGCAATACAATTGCATGGTAAATTACGAATTCTTGTGTACATGCACATCTGTGCATGTACACCTGTGCCATGTGGCACACAGACATGCCCTAAGGGCATGTATGTGTGTCACATGGCGCAAACGCCAGTTACAGGGGTGCAACAGGGTGTCAAAGTGACACCCTGTTCCCCCTTAGCAATTCGGTATTTTTACCGATTCGGTAAATACCAAATTGGTATTTGCTATTGAATCCTATGGGCTATAAGGCCCCTTAGGATTCTATAGCAAATACCGATTCGGTATTTACCGAATCGGTAAATACCGAATCTTACCGATTCGGTAAAAAATACAGAATTTTTACCTACATCTCATTTACAGATTCATAAATACCAAATCGGTAAAATTCGGTATTTATGAATCGGTAAATGAGATTTACCTACATCTAGCCCCCAGAGTGGTTTGAGAAGGTTTCAGATTCTTATTTCTAAATTAATTGTAGCATTGAGTGTGTAATGACCTTGGAATCATATAGTGCCTTTTGTAAAATACATTAATGCACGAGGTCCCATAATTTCCAAACATATCCAAAAACATGTAACAAAATATGTAAGGTAGGAATTGCAAAAAGTGTTTTACCTTGTCAAATAGGCCATTTTCACCAATAAGCTGGTCTCGAGCTTTGGCATTTATAGCAATGGTGAATCTCACATGAGGAATTAAAAGCTGAGAAACAAAACAGACAACCAGTATTAATTTCCATGAGGCGAATGCCTTAAGGTGCAGCCTGAATGCAATGTCATGCTGCCATATCGCCTTGTCATTTAAAACCTCTTGCCAAGCCTTAAACTCCCCTTTTATTACATATAACTCACTCCTAAAGTCGCCCCTAGGTAGCCCATATGTAGGTAAGAGGTAGGAAATGTACTTTAAATTTTTACATGTCCTGGAACAGACAACTAAAGGAGTGGCAGCCTCCTGGGCAGTATTCACAGAGGTCTCAAATGCAGATATATGTACAGAAGCTACACAAGCCTCTCCTAATAATTCAATGAGGACTGTTGAGATGTGAGTCAACTTTCTTGTGACATTAATAAATACATTTTTTAATCATCATTTTGACTGAAATAGTTTCCTTGAAGCCCTGCCAACGCTTAGGTATCAGCTTAACTGTTAATGACTATAATGGGCAGGTCAGACAAGGAGGTAATGGCCTGTTACCTACCAGCAATCTTTATTACTCCAAGTCAAAGACCTCACCATCACAGTCCAGTTGGATTCAACGTTAGTTAGAGTTGGGAATCCAGAAAGTGAGGTTGGGATTACAATATTTATAGCCGGATTGGAAAGCCATGACATGTCATTGGGGGAATGGGAAACAGGTGTTTTATATCTACTTGGCGATTGTTCTCGTCAGAGGTGCACTTGCTCATATTTTAATGACTGTGACAGGGAGGTCCTATACTCGGAGTAATGAAGATTACCGGTAGGTAAATGGCCTTTAATACTGATACACACCAAAAATCAACTGAAAGTAACAGTCTCCTGAGATTCAATAGTTCCCACCCCGTTCCCCATATGGAAAATCTTCCTTATGGACAATTTTTAAGACTCCACCATAACTGTAGTCATCAATTGTATTTTGAAAAGCAGGCAGAGACACTTAGGGGTCAATTACGATGTCATTCACAAAGACTCTAAATGGCTTTTGGTTTGTCTAAATCTGATCCGGAACCCGCCTTTCCGACCGACTTGGACACTTTTCCAAATGAGACGAATTGTAGCGGTCTATGGACCGCATTTCCAGCTGAGTGATTAGGATGTTGGATTCGGCCAGCCTTTCTGAATCGGTTGTTCCGACATGGATCGGCTGTCGGAATCGCACTTTGTGGCCTTCATTTGGGGGTATCCTTATGGGGCCCAAGGGGATACCTATGGGTCCCCCCTTTCCATGCATGCACAGTATGACAGGCACCGTGGGGTGCCCGCCACAGGGTGCATGATTTTTCCCACCCAACCTTTCTTCAATGGGAGCCTGTGTAGTCGGTGGGAACACAGGCTCCCATTGAAGTCAATGGGAGTCTAACCAAATGGTGTTCAGACGCATAGTAATTGGTTGGTCAGACTCCCCAAACCCGAGTCGTTCGGAAAGCATTCTGAAACCAATTTGGTCGGACTGCTTTCCGAATGACATCGTAATCGGCGCCTTAGTAACAAACAGAAACATTGGAGTTATCCTGAGTCCATCATCCGAATATACATATTCAAAGTAACAGACCCTACAATTAGCATGTGTAACAAAGTATTCATTGATTTCCAACCGAATGAAAAAGACAGTGAACAAAAATTGGTGAACCTGGGCACTGGAGATTTGAAATTAGGCAAGCCTCTATATGCACACAGAAGAAGTGAGAGAAACTTTCGGGATATTCTGATGAACACCATCAAACGGTCACCTAAAAAGTAATTTCATAACTCTGGGCCTACCACAGATTATGGGTCAATATCGCTGTGGGAACTGTAGTGTCTGCCATCTGACAGATAAATCTAAAAAAATGTATTAGGGATTGGAAAATGAATGGATCCTGTGCAACATCCCAACTGTAATTCCAACCACATTGTCTACTTTATAACCTGCCCATGCAGGTAGACCGTTGGTATGACCTGTAGAAAAGTGACTACCAAGATTGCGAGCCATTACAAAAGTACAGGACACACTGTGAACGATTTGAGGTGAACAGTGGTTGAGCAAATACAGGTGATATCTATAACAAAGACTGTGTCTAGAATTCTTCTGGAAAAAGAGAAAAGATGGGTCTATAAACTCTCAATAAACACAAAACCTCTCAAGAATGATACTTCCTGGCTGAGCATGAGTTATTAAGCCCTCTCTTGGCATTGCAAATTCTGACAAGAAACTACCTGGGGTTTCATTATTCAGGTATTTATATATCCGCATGCTTCAATAAGTATTTGGGTTAATAACCAGATTCATGAGAGATATTACCCTTTTGGATGTAATGTCCATATTATCTTTCCCAGGCCCAGTACAGTAGAGATGATGGCCATCCTAGTAGTAGGTGGTGATTTCCAGGATAACAGGAGCTCCTGATATATCTCAAGGTGATGATGAGTTAAGAATTACTTGAACACCTCATAAAACTCAATTCTGAGTCAATTGGTCCCCAAGGGCTTCCCATCTGAAAATCTGCTGATTGCACCAATGATTTCTTGAAGTGTAAAGTGTTCTGTTACATAAACCCTGTATCTCACTGAAACTATACAAGTGTAATAGAAGTCTTTGAAGTAGATGATAAACTCTTGCATAAGGCTTTATATGAAGATACAGTGCTACCCAGTATCATTATTGAAGCTTATTTTATGTCGAGAAGCACTGTTCAGTGCCAGGATAGCCGGGTGCAAATGCCCTGTCAGGCTATCAAATTGTCATGGATCAGTCAATCAGGGCAGTACAAACGAGCATCAGTCATAGGTGATACACATCACTAAGTATGCGGCGATCCCACAATGTGTCGGGCAGGGATAAAATGAAACCCAGCACTGAAATCAATGGGAGACGAATTGGATCAATTTCTGCCAAGCCAACATGGGAAGATGGACAGGCACACCACAGATTTTATCATTAAAATGAGATCCCCAAAACCATTTTGCAGTGCTTTAATGTTGTCAGTGCAATTAGGATTAATGGAGGACGATGTGGTAAGGGTCTCTAAATTATGGAGCAAAAATATGAATTATGTGGCACATTTTCTGTCAGTATTATTTTTATCTATTTGAGATAGAAACAATTTTAAGTGAAATCTGCAAAATTTGTGGGAAATGTAGAAAATCCATAATTATGCAGAAAACACTGCAGCCACCAAACTGCCTAATTCCACTGATCAACACCCTCTTCATTTTCCATTGTTTTACTAATGATCTATGCAGGAAGGGTGAAACAAAGTCTATACTCTCTAATTCTAATCATTGTTCTTTGTTTTAGCTGCACTTTGATGTAAAAAGCGTTTTCAAGCTAACTACCCCAAAATAAGCATGATGTCACCAGTACCCCTAGATTACTATTCTGGACCCATTATACAGCTACTCATTTTGTATCTTCTATATTTATTACAGAGTCAGTGATACAAGTTCTGTACTTATAGTTGTGTCAGAGTGTCATAGTCCCCATTGAAAAAGTCTTATTTTCTTTTCCTAATAAATTAGAGGCTTTTCAACCATTTGGTGCTGAACTTCCCATAAAGAAGTTCACTCAATTTTGGTTCAACATGGCATGTTCTGCTCAGATGGAACAAGGTGAGCGAGCAAAAGCAAGGTTGTCACAAAAGTGAATTTTACCATGTCATCTTAGTAGGAATCTTTGCTCTACACTACAGCAAAAAAACACACTGAACAGCATTACATCAAACTTGGCATGACAGTACAACTTTGCTTAAAAAGTACACTTTTAAAAATGTTTTAGCTTGGGCTTTAAAACTTTCAAGTTAGATTTATCCGGATTCTTGGTCCATGGATGGTCCACAATCCCTCGTTTGAGGACCAGCTACAGATCAAATTTGAAAAATATCCCAATCCGTTGGGTGAACAAGCTTTTTCTTACTGGAAACACAAAGCCAGGTCCACGGACACAAAATCTTTCTGGCTGGCTGGCTGGCCACCATTATCGGACAAGAGAACTAGTCCCTATGTCCTAAAAAATAACATTTAAAAGATTGATTAGGCCCCACCTAAGGCCCTAGCAGCTATGAAGACCCTCCTCCTTATGTAAAAATTGAAAAATAAAAATCTAATTTTGTTCTGAGGTTCTTGGATCCTGTGTCAGCGCTCGCTGACCCCAGAGTGGCTTGAGGTCAGCGAACTTGACCTTGACTCCTCCAGCAAGGGCTCATAGACCTATGTTAGGCTCACCGTGGGTCCACAGGTCCTAGCTAAGGGGTTCTAAACCAACACAGGTTTGTGGGCCCTTGTTGGTCCTCCAACAGGGTTTGCGGATAAAGTACTGTAAAACAAGTTTAATTTTAATAGAAATATTTTTAAAATGGTATTTCTGTGGATGTTATGACTCAGTCATAACTAGAGAATAGATGCAAAGTATTTGCTAATGTAATACAGTCAGCGATAATAATTATGTAGTTATGTTATGTCCAACACAAACCTCTATAGCATTCTGAACCCACTTAAAGCCACTTTCTACAAGGATGACATGCTTCCCTCCTCCATCATCAAGTCTCTGCAAGGAGAAAACCTCACACAACTTCTCCACACTGCCTTCCTAACCCGGGGCACCATTCCAGATATCCTCAAGACCAGACAGATACTCTACATTGCTGAAAATGCCTACACTCCGTCAAGCCTACCTTGTCTAAGTCCGTCCTATCCTACTTCTCATTTGTTGGAAAAATCATCAAGAAGACAGTCGCTAGTCAGCGAACTGTCAAGAGTAACCTACTTCAAGACCATCAATCAGGGTTCAGACCACACTGTAGTATTGAAAAAAGCAAACTTGAAGTAGTAAATAACACCCTCTTTCTCAACAAGAAAATCACTCTCTGCCTCCTGGTCTTGCTTGACCTCTCCACAGCTTTGTACACCATTGACCACCGGGCATTTATCCATACCTTGAAAACTTGCATGGGTTTTACTGGTACAATTGTACAATGGTTCATATTCTTCCTCACCAACCGATACCAACTTGTTGAGATAGGAGCTATCAAATTCTGGACTCTTCAAGCCACCTGCTCAAGAGCACGGGGCTCCATTGTGTCTCCCATTATTTTCAATTTTTATATGCAACTCTTGGGAAACATCCTTTCTGACAAAAAACTCAAGATCCACCAGCATACTGATGACACCCAACTTGGTCTCCTCAATCAACTCTATATCTCCTTAACCAATGACATACATATACTCAAACGTTGTCTCGAATGCATCCAAACCTGAATGTCAGCAAACTACTAGATATTAAACAACAAGGCCAAATATTCTCTGATTCAGTCATAGCTTTCCAATGTAAGCCTAACAGCCTTCACACCCAAAATAACAGAACAGGCCTGCTCCCCTCAGCGGTACAAGCTGTGGTGGGTGCCACCAAGAGCAGTGGGGCTTAGGGTTCTCCTCCTCCAGTAGCCGACAGGTCTTGGGGCAGGGCAGCGTCAAGCAGTCAGCACATTTGTCCGAGGTGCTCTTCCTCTCTGCACAACGTGAGGTGGTCAGAGGACCTATTGGGACATTGGAGCAACTCGCAGTGGAGTGAATGACTCCCCCCGCCTGCATTTATATATTGCCGGTGAATACCTTTCTCCCCCCTGCATTGTTAACTCTCTGCCCTCCGGGCTGCTTGTGTACCCTTGCCAGAAGCCCAAGGGGTGAGGCTGACCCAACAGAGTGGGGGAGCTCGGGTGGCACCATAATTTATACCCATTTTTTAACTTGGAAATGCATGTCCAGCTTGTGTTCTCCTGCTGGAACCCCCAGGGGAGAGGCTGGCCCAACAGGTTGGGGGAGCCCAGGTGGCACCATAATTAATACACATTTTTGAACATGAAAATGCACATCCAAGCCACCTGTGCACCTGAGAAGGATGGGCTGGGGAGCAGCAGAGGCTCTATTAAAGCATATGTCCCAGCCATCAGTGTGCCTGAGAAGGAGTAGGAGGGGCAGGAGACCAGTGGTATAAAAGTCCACCATGACCCCCGCAGCATAGGATGTGGTCTGGCACAGCCCAGGCCAACTGTAGGCTTGTCCATGCCCTTTGGAGCGTGGAGGAGGCTGGCGTGAGCCACCCCCAATCATCTACTGCATGAAGAAAGTATGGCTTTGCGGGGGTACCCTTTACGGTACCTCATTGAGTTTTTTACTATTCTTAAACTCGTTGACTGCCCTCGGGCTTTTGTGACCATTAGTGATTATCTACTGTCATTTACTACCTACTGTCATTTACAGTCCGGCTTCTGAAGCAACCACAGCACCAAGACCCCCCTCCTTGCCACCACAGATGACATCCACTCCCTCCTCGACCGGGGAGAAAAAGCAGGCCTCATTCTCCTGGACCTCTCCCACCGCACCCTAAGCACAAGACTCCATCCGCGACAAAGCACTAGAGTGGATCTGTTCCTTCCTCAGCGGCAGAACACAGCGAGTCAGACTACCACTGTTCCTTTCAGAACCCACAGAGATCAGCTGCGCGGAGTCCCCTAAACCTTCTCCCTGAGCCCGACCCTCTTCAACGTCTACATGACCCCGCTCGCAACCATAACCTGGAACCACAGACTCAACATTGTCTCATACGCTGACACCCAGCTGATCCTCTACCTCACCAACGAGGCCACAATCACCACAAACAACTTCCCAGATGAGATGAAGGCTGTTGCTACCTGAAGAAGAGACAGCTGTCTGAAGCTCAACTCAGACAAGACCGAAGTCCTCATCCTGGGCCCAACACCTCCGCTTGGGAAGACTACTGGTGGCCCGCCACATTAGGAATCCCCCACACCCATGAACCACGCACACAACAGTAGCATTATACTGGACTCCTCTTCATGATGAACCACCAGATCAATGCGTCTTCTTTTCATGCTTCCGCACTCAACACAGACATCACCCAGAAACTCCTCAGGAAACTGCAGAATGTTCAGAACGCCCCAGCTAGACTGGTCCTCAACATCTCCTGCCACAGCCACTTCTCCAAATACATGCGAGAACTCCACTGGCTCCCAGTCAACTCAAGAGTCACATTCAATCTCCCCACACATGCCTACTAAGCCCTCCACGACACCGTTCCAGCATATCTGTACCACCGCCTCTCATTCCATGTACCCACCAGACACCTCCTCTCGGCCGAACGGGCCCTTGCTACCGTCCCTCGGATACGAAGACTAGGATAGGAGGAGGATCCTTTTCCTACCTCGCTACCAAAACCTGGAACAACCTGCCTCTCCACCTCAGCTATCCCCGTCGCTGACCCAATTCAGGAAGGATCTTAAGACCTGGCTCTTCGAATGAACCTCAGCACCCATCAAGACCTGTAGCCCTCCCCCCTGTGCATTGAGACCCTCACGGGTCAGTATTTGTGCTTAACAAACACTGAATACTTGATTGATTGATTAGTGGTAACAAATGATCAAGCCATCAACCCTTTTGTGTTTCAACTTTAACCAGGGCCATGGGCAAATGAAAATGTCCCCTGTGCCTTTTACCCCAAAACACTAGCTTAATGGATCTAATATGTTAACATACTTGACATCTGCAGTTAGGGCATTAACTAATGTAATTATTTCTGTTGAAGACTAGCTGGGATTAGGTGCACCTGCTGCTATTCAATCAACAAGCATTCCAGACGATAGGATGTTGCCTATAGGGAAAGTTCCCAAGTCAAATGTGGCCAGGGGATCGTTACCTATGGGAAATCCACATCTTGTTGTAGTCATTATCCATCAATCCCCAACTAAGGGCTTTGCTTAATCTCAGTTCTTCCACCACTCTCAGAAAAAAGTGGAAAGTTGTCAACGTTGAGGGACCTTAAAGTCCAGTATTGTCACTTGAGCTTTTGGAGATTTGTTTGCCAGTTATTTCAGTAAATTGGAGAACTTGATGATTATATATTTTTGAGTGTGCCATGACAGCATGGTCATACTGGAAGCTGCCTTTACCAAGCAGCCTAAAGAATTACAACCCAGCCAGCCAGCCACTGTGGGGCCCATGATGACCAATAGTTAGCCTTCAGAAACCTTTTCAGAATCAGGCAACTGGCACACCATGCCTACTCAATCAGCTGTCCCACATCAGGTAGACTTTGTACCCAAGGATACATCTACATTTATGACAGTGCCTGGTTGCACAGGAAGGGGTGACATGCTCAGTTTTGACAGGGTCCTCTCAAAGGAGCAGTACCAGAGAGGAAGATGTCCAACCTTGCTAATAGCCGTGGAGATTTTAGTTCCACTCACCATAATCTTGATTTACCTCCGGCTGTCACGCCTTATGTAATTTTCCTTGCCAAATTACTCCCCCTCAAAGCTGGAACTAATGAACATTTCTCGCAACTCAAAAATAAAATAGTTCATTGACTAGATGGGTGCTTAAGAAAACTTAAACTAGCATAATACCGTTATCATGGCATGAGGAGTCAATTGGCTAGGCAAACAACCCAAGACTATGGTTGGGAATTGCATTGCTGTGAACTTTAACAACTCTAACATTGCTGTTCGCCTGCTGAAGGACCTCTCCAATCAATGTTTACCTTGTGCTAATGTTTAACCTTCCACTCTGGGTTATTTTTATAGGCCTTCAAGTAACCAACTCATTCCTCCTTTGTCCCCCCAATTTCTTACCACTGCTCAGGTGGGTGCCGTTGATTTAAATCCATCCCAAGGTATAATAGATTTGATCTTCTGAGTTCGCTAAACAATAATGATTCACAATCTCATTGTACCCATTATGTTGATTGCACTGCTTATGGCAGGGGTTCTCAGAAACTATCATCTAAGGTAAATTGTCATCTTAAGCTGGAATGTGGCTGGGGTGCCTAAAAATGCTGCTGGATGGTTTACCTTGCTGAGAAATCACAATATATGCCTGCAAGAAACATGGGAGCAATCTAACAACCACCTGCTGGAAAGGCTAAAATTGATTTTTTGTTCCTTTAGCAGACTCTAGCTCAGGCAGAGCCAATGGGGATCTCATAGTATTTATTTTTTTGAGCCTAAACTGTAGCCCCACACAAGTTCATACTGGTACATCTTTCCTTTCAAAACTCTGGTAATATTTTACTTGTCAATTTCTATAATGTTAATCTGACCATATCTTGAAATGTCAATGCATTGCAGCTGAGAGTTTATTTGGATGAATTTTCATATTTTGCCGAAGGTGGCCTATCAACAGATTTTTATACCCATCTGTGTGATTCTTCCCCAAAGCATTTCATTTGTATCTGATCTCCCAAGTAATGGGAGGGTACTGTTGAACAGGCTGACTGCGTGGGCTAGTGACCATCAGCTCCTGTCTTATGGGCAATACGTCTTTCAGCCCAGGAAGGGTTCGGTGGATCAAGGTCTTATCCTCCACCTACTCATACGAAAGTATACGAAGGCAAAGGCTGGCTCCATTCACCTGGCGTTTATGGATCTAAGCTCAGCCTTTGACAGGATTAACAAGAGAAAGTACTGGAACTTAATGCATGTGTGGCGTTTTGCAAAATTGTGATCACTTTTTTCAGTGATCTGCACTTAAACCTTACAGCTCCTGTCAATTATGGAGCCTCAGGAGATTGTACGACTAAATTTGGCTTGAAAAGAGGTATCAGACAAGACTGTATATTGATACCATTTGTACTTATTGTATACATAAATTATCCGGAGGAGGTCCTTTGCATTGAGGAGAATAATTCACCTTGAGTGAGTTGTACTGATTTTGAGAACTGCTCTGGGATTACAGCGTCTCTTGAGTAGTGTTAACAATTTCGTAGACAGTCTCGATCTCTATGCAAAGTCAAACATCATGCTTTTTTGGCCCTAAAAAACACAAACGGGCACATGCATCAAAAATGCCATATGCGATTCCTTATTTGCAAAAAATAAGGATTCGCTAATAAGAAACCGCAAAAGCCCATGCATGTAGGAATCACTAAAAAAATAGCGATTCCTAGAAATTCCCTAATTGCGACTCGCAAATTGCGACTCGCAATTAAGGAATGGCTTCCCATTCATTCCTGTGGGCCTGCAGGCCCATAGGAATAAATGGGAATTGCCTGCACAATTTGAAAGTACCCATTAGGTACTCGCACATAGCGCACGCAATTTCAAGGGTGTCAAAAGGACACCCTGTTGAACCCCTGAAATTAATATGTGCACCCATGTTGCGGACACACATGCCCCAAGGGCATGTGTGTGTGTAACATGGAACTTTGAAAAATGCACTTTGGTGAATTTTTCAAAGAAATCGCAATTTACCATCACCTTTCGTTTCACTGTAAATTGCGATTCTTAATTGTGGAATCACAATTTTTTTTAACTTTATTGCATTACATTTAAGGAATTGCAAATTGTGATTCCTTAAATGCAATCGCAATGAAGGTAATTGCAATTTTGCGATTACTTAAATTGTGATTTTTGCATTTGGAATGATGGCATCCTGAATGCAAAAATACCGGTTGCAAAGGGGCAGATTCTGAGAATCTGCCCGTTTGCGACCGGTAATTCCTTTGATGCATGTGGGCCAAAAAGTAGAGCTCATTGGGGGGCGTGGCTTGTGTGCCGCTGTGGAATGGCGGACTGCGCTTGAGCTCTGGAGGGTGAAGGGCCGTCTGGAAGATTTGCGGTCTCTCCGAGAGGATTTCTTTGGCCACATTTGGTGCTAGCGACGTCGGAATATGCCGTGACAAGGCTGCGGGACCTTTCATGTTCCGGCTCTTCATTCTGCGGTGCCGTTTGAAGTCCTGCTTATCTCCTCTGCATCGGCGGGCGGCCGCCATTTTCTGTGTTTGTGGCGACGCTCCCGTTTCTATCGTCCTGGATGACAATGGGGATACATTCACTGACGCTCTGGTGATGTTTTTATTTTTTGCTCACAGTTTTGGTGTGCAGTCTTGAATTATGCTAAACGCCCTGCTCTGCAGCATTTCTATGAGGAAATGGTTCAAGTCTTCTGATATTTTTTGACTGCAATATTCTCTTCTCTTGTTACATGACGAAGTTCTGGGGTGCTAATGGCGCTATTTCTGTGACTTGGATTAATCAGGTTATTTTTCCCTACATTGCAGAGCGCCTGTTGTACGTCCTTTTGCTCCCAACTGCCGCCATTTTGTGCTCTGTGAGAGGGGATGATTTCTTTACCTCACGTCTGGCATTGTACAGTTGCTGCATGGTTTGGGGAGTGAGTTTCTAATTAAGGCCCGGCCACTCAACCATTGAGGTTTACTACTGGTCATTGTTATTTTCATTGAATCACTGGTCAGTCTACATTACACCCGTGGCTCTGGTCCTATTTTGGCCTATATTTTCTGTGCTTCACAGTGTCTACATCTTCGGGGGTGACATTTTCTTGTTACCTATCCCGTCAGTCCTGCTGTGTTTCACCATTTTGGAGTATTCCAGTGTCCTTCAGAGGGCATTGATGGCTGAGACCATGGGCGTTTCTCCTAAAGCCAAAGATTCAAAAGGCGCTCTTAAACGCTCCAAACAAACCTCTCCTACTCTGGAACTCACTCAGAAGGAGGCTGGCACCACATTAGATACTATTTTATCTCGATTGAATGCTGTTCATGACATTGCGCAGTCAACTAAGACTAACACAGACTTACTCCAAGTTGAGGTAGCGGCTATTAGGAGTGATTTTAAATCTTTATCACTGAGAGTTTCGGCTGCTGAATCTCACATAAGTGGTGTGGAGGATACTGCGCAACAGCATTCGAGATCCATGCAGCAGATGGAATGTTCTATGGCAGCGCTGAGGAGAGATCTTACGGAGCAAGACGTTCGTAATCGTCGAAGCAATCTTCGTATTTTTGGTTTACCCGAGGATGCAGAAAAGTCTGCGCCCTCTTTGTTGGATTTTCTTTATCAATGGCTACCTTCTACTCTTCAGAGTTTCTTTCCAGAAAGATTTTGAAATTGAACGCGCACATCGAGTTCCTTCCTACCGTCCAAGATCCTCACCTCATCCTAGAGCTGTGATTTTTAAACCCCTGAGGCATCAACATTCTGAACAAATTCTAGCTCACATGAGGAAGATTAAGTCGGTTACATGGGACGGTCATAGGATCTCGATTTCACAAGACTTTGCAAGAGATACTGTTATCAGACGAAAAGGTTTTCTTAACCTACGTCGAAGACTTCTGGATAACAACATTCCGTTTTCCTTCGCTGGTCCATCAAGATTTCGCATAACCTTTAAAGGTCGTACTCAAATCTTTTATGAGCCAGTGGATCTCTTAACCTTTTTGGATAATCAGATGGATTCCCAGATGGATGCTACACCTTCTCCTGGTTCCTCTGGTTCATGATTTTCGCTAATATGTTTGTTCTTCTGGTACTCTCTTTGTTTTGCATGAGTAGATAGTTGATACTTATAGTCTTTTTGGCTATTGTTATGCTTATTACCATGCCTTGTCATTCTTTTTGCTTTGCAGGATTTGTGTTTTTGTTTTTCTGTTCTTCTCTCTTTTTCTTGGTCCATATGGCCTTGTCTTGTCGCTGCTGCTGTTGTTGTTTGGTCCTGTTCCTATTCTTCTAGGGTCGTCTCATGTCTCCTACCTTCATATATCTTTCTTTTACTTCCTTTCTTAACTCTGTTCTCTTCTTTCTTAGCTTATATGTTCTACATGTTTTGGATCTCTCTTCCTTTCTTCTTTTATTAATTCTGTTTTGCTTTTCATGGTTACTACTGTATGTTTGTTTGCTCTGTTGGTTATATGTTGTGCTATTTTTTATTTTTTATATAATTCGTATGTTGTTGCCTCTTTGGTACCTTGTATTTAGTATTCAATGTTGTGATCTTTCATTGCATGTTTTGTACTCTATTTTATTGAATTACTATTTCTTATGTCTTACTTATTGTTCATGGATTGCACTGTTTGCTTAGCTTCAGCTCTTAAGGTTTTTTATGCAAGCTTTTGATCAATTTCTATTTAATAATTTATTATCTCTTATCGTTATCAGTTTCGCATGATAGTATTTATGCGGTTATCCTTTACATAGTGTTTTTTGTGTTGTTAGTTCTTTCTGCGTATCTATTTATTGATTACTGTTGACTGATTATATTAATTATTCTGCTAGTGGTTTCTTCTGATATATTTATTTCCCTTGTTGCTTCTTTAATACCTTGTATCTTGCTTTTAATATTTTGATCTTTTATTCGCTCTTTTTATGCTCTAATATATTGTATTACTATTTCTTCTGTTTTAATTATTATTCATGGATTACACTGTTTGCTTAGCTTCAGATCGTAAGGTTTTTATGCACGTTTTTGATGAACTCCTATTTAATATTTTAATATTTTAAATATTTCTTATTGTTATAAGTTACGCATGATGCCTTTATACTGTTATCCTCTACATAGTGATTTTCTGTGTTGATAGTTCTTTCTGCGTATCTACTTATTGTTTGCTGTTGCCTGATTATATTAATTACTCTTCTAATGGTCCATTCTGGTAATTTTCTATTTATTGCCCTTTGTGGCCCCTTCTAATATACACTTAGTTACGCTTATATGATAGGTTGTTATCCTTTCTTTTTAGCTTTTCTGATTCAATCTAAACTTTTTTCTCAATCTTATTTTCTTGATGGCTCTTTGACTCTCCCTTCCATGCTCTCCCTCATATGGATTGGGTTTCTTTTAGACCTCCCCTGGTGGGTTTCTTTTTTCAGGTTTTTCTGTCTCTCTTTTCTGATCTTCTCTCTTTTCTTTCCTTTTCTCTTTTTCTTTTCCTCTTCTTCTCCTTCTCTTTCTTCCTCTTCCTCTTCTTGGATCCTCGGGTAGTGCTTTTTTGTTGGGTTGATAGCTGTTGGTCTTTTGTGAGTGTTTTGTTTGGTGTTTTGCTCCCTCCATCATGTTTCTTGCTCGGATATTATTTCTGTGTTAGACTGTGTCTGGTTTGAATGTGGTATCCCTTAATGTTAAGGGATTAAATCATCCGGTTAAGAGGGCTAAGGTTCTTGATTATTGTAAATCTCTGTCTTCGGATTTAGTGTTCTTACAAGAAACGAAGGTCTCCTATAAAGAAGCGTTGTTATTACGGAAAGAGTGGGTTCTTGATGTGATGTGTTCGGATGCCCTTGGCAAGAAGAATGGGGTCATAACACTTATCTCTAAAAAATCTGGGTTGTCAGTCATTTCTGCTGAGCATGACTCTGAGGGATGTTGGTTGTTATCTCGATTGTCTAATGGCTCTGCTGATCTTTATGTTTTGAACATTTATGCCCCAAATGCTGATGATCCTTCTTTTTGGCAAAAGATCGTTAAACAATTAGCTCTTACCCCGCATAATGGTAATTTGATCGTTGGTGGTGACTTTAATTTACCACTTGATCCAGTGCTGGATAGAAATTCGGCTTTCTCTTTCCGTCCTCCTAGATCTCATAAACAATTGTTAAATATGTGCTCTTCTGCAAATCTCCAAGATATTTGGCGTCTCCATAACGCTACAGTTAGTGATTTTTTCTTCTCCCCCCCCCCCATTCTAGCTTTTCCCGTATTGACAATCTCCTAGTTCATTCGTCTTTAGTGCAGCACTCATCTTCTCCGTACATTCATCCTATTCTTATCTCTGATCGCGCGGCTGTTTCTTTTTCTCTCCTAAATCTTGCTTCTAAGAGTAAACCTTCCTCTTGGAGACTTAATACGGAAGTTCTCCATGACACTGTTCAAGTTCAGAATATACAAGATGAGATTGAACATTTCTTTTCTGATAATGTAGGCTCAGTTAGTTCTCAGGTGGTTTTATGGGACGCTTTTAAGTGTACACTCCGGGGACACATTATTAAAGTTATGGCGAAAAGAAATGCTGACATCAAAAGGGAACTTGCGGAGTTAGCAGAGAGTATTAAACAACAGGAGATTCTTTTTCGATGTACTAATGATAAACAATTGTTGCAATCCATTAAAAATTTGAAATATTCCTACAACACTATCGTTACCAAGAGAGCTCATATTGGGGTTCAGGCCCAGAAATCCAAACGATTATTCCTGAAGAATCGGGCTGGTAGGATTCTAGCCGCAACTTTGGAATTTCAGGAGTCTAGCTTTAAATCCTCTCAAATCTCTTCTATTACTGACAGATCTGGTATTAAAAAATTTCACACTAAGTAAATTCTTGAGGTGTTTCGGGATTTTTATAGTTCTATCTATACCCCCACTAATCAGTCGTCGTTTGAAGCTTGCCAGGAATTTTTAAACTATTTCTCTTCAGTCTGTCTCTCTAGCGGATGGAGAAAAATCGGTTGGCCCCATCACATCTGCTGAAATTATACATGTTATCAAGTCTAATCGGTCTGGTAAAGCCCCTGGGCCGGATCGTTTTCCCATCATTTTTTACAAGACCTTTCTCCCTTCTATGGTTCCTCGTCTTAAAGCTTTTTTTGATGTGTTTATTCACGAGAGCGCGGTTTCTGGTACTGCGGCAGATGCTACTATTGTAGTAATTACAAAAGACGGGAAAGATGTCTCAGATCCTAAAAACCTTCACCCTATTTCCCTTCCTAATATGGAGGCTAAAATCTTTGCTAAGATTCTTGCCAAGCGGTTAGAATCTTATATTCCTTCTTTAGTTCATTCATCTCAGACGGGGTTTGTGAAGGGTAGACTTGCTAGAGATAATATCCGCACCTTCTGCCATATTCTAGGTACAGCTAAGCGGTCTACGCTTCCAGCTGCTACTCTAGCCTTAGATGCCGAGAAGGCTTTTGATAAGGTATCTTGGCCTTTTCTCCATGCTGTTCTTCATGCACATAATCTTGGTGACTCTTTTGTTAACATGGTTATGTCCTTATATGCCCAACCGAGAGCTAATATCCGTGTCAATGGGGCTACTTCTGAGTTTTTCAGTCTTCGTCAAGGTACCCGTCAAGGCTGCCCCTTGTCCCCGCTTTTGTTTTTATTAGCTATTGATCCTCTTCTTAGACTAATTGATCTCCATCCAGATATCAAGGGGTTTACTTTTGGTCCGCATCGCATAAAAACAGCGGCTTACGCGGATGATGTTCTTATTTTTTCGGATGATATTGTTTCAGCTATTCCCGCACTTACGGATATTATTGCTTGTTTTTCTAAGGTCTCTGGATATACGCTTAACAGAGACAAGACTGAGATGTTCCCCCTGAATGCTTATTGTTTCCCTGCGCATATGGGTACCGCTGGCTTTAAGTGGCAATCTAAACATCTCAAATATCTAGGGATTTGGTTTTGTGGTACTCTCTATGATACGGTGGCATATAATGAGGCGCAAACTCTTCTCAAAGTTCGTCAACTTTTAGATACTTGGTCCCCTAAACATATCTCTTGGTGGGGTCGTATCCAAACTCTAAAAATGATGATTACTCCTATTATTAACTTTGTTTCTTCTATGCTTCCGGTGAAATTGTCTTCTTCCTTTTTTCGTGAGATTGACTCCATTACTTCTAAGTTTCTCTGGAGTGATAAGAGGGCTAGAATTGCGTATCAGTCTTTGAGGAAACCTTATGAGATGGGTGGTTGTAATTTTCCTGATTGGGAGAAATACCAGGT
The DNA here is from genome assembly GCF_964261635.1 of Lissotriton helveticus. NCBI lineage: Eukaryota > Metazoa > Chordata > Amphibia > Caudata > Salamandridae > Lissotriton > Lissotriton helveticus. The sequence goes on from NC_136065.1 coordinate 709,188,120, forward strand.
GGCTTTTTTAGCTTCCCAAGGTGCTTTGTGGTTTTCCTCGACTCCTGTTCACACGCCTTCTTGGGTGTTTATTGAGCAACATCTCTCTTTTCCCTTACCACTTTCTTCCTTTTTAACCACCTCCACTTTATCTATTCCTTTTTCCCGCTCAATTATCTTAGATACTATTGCAGCGGGTAAGTCTGTGGACAAGAAAGTGGCTACCCCGATTCATAAATCGAGGTGGTTTTCTTTATGGCGTAATCCTAAATTAAAATTTGTTATTGATCCTGCATTGACCCCTTACTGGACTTCTAAAGGAGTGACTTTAGTTCGTCATTTGTATGACTCCAATAATGATCCGTTGCCCTTTTCCTCTTTAGCTCGACAGTTCTCGCTCTCCAATTTGGACTTCTATACTTTTCTAAAACTTAAAGTAGCTCTTGCTAAAGTACGCCTGGAGCCCAATTCTCCTACTATTATGTTATTTTCCTTGTGGCTTCGATCTGGTCATGTGGCTTCAAAAATTTATAAATTTCTGTCTTCTACTTCATCTGCCTTACATACTGTTACCCAGCAAAAATGGTTACATCATTTTGATAAGGATCTTACTGACCATATTTCGCCGGAAACCTGGCAGTTGATTGGGAAACTTTCTCTCCATGATAAGATCGCCCCTTCTTTAACCCAATCTAAAAAAAATTCTCTCAACCTTATCCATTGGACTCCTGTGCGTTTGCATTCGCTAAACTTGAAGAATGATTATCTCTGTTGGAGCTGTGGTCTGGCTACTGGCGATTATCTGCATATGTTTTTTACCTGTTCTCTTTTACAACCCTTCTGGGATCTCATAAATAAACATCTTATATTAATTTTTAATACTGATTTTCAGCTTTCCTTCCCCATGGTCCTATTGGGCCCTTTAGCTTCCCAAGTGCCTTTGCCTTTGGATACCTTAGATTTGCAATTGCTTGATCTTTTATTGACAGTTGCTGTTAAGGTAATTCTTATGGAATGGAAGTCTTTTTCTTCCGTATCATATCATACATGGTGGGCATGGGTTTCTTCTTTTTTACGAAGCGCACACATTTCAGTTGATGTGGCTCATCTTACCCCTACTATTTCTAGTAATGTTTGGAAAGCTCTGGACGCTTATATGGATTTGGCCTCAAAGGGCTTGGTTGACCAGTATCCTATTGTGTCATCTACTTGATTGCTGTTTGTTGTTGTGTAGTGTGTGTTTGTAGTACTGCAGTGGATCCTTTCCTTCCCTTTCTCTTTTTCCTTCTTCTTGCTGACTCCTTTTCTACTTTCTTTCTTCTGTCTTCTTTTCCTTTTTCTTTCTTTTTTCTTCTTCCATTCATAATAGTGATACCGTTTACGGATGTTTTGGTTCACTGATATTTCCCTGATGGGTTTCTTATATTTTACCTTTATATTGTTTGCGGTAATTATTTGTAATTGATTCAATCATAAGTACTGTACCTATGGTTTTTGATTGTATCACTATGTATTGTATTTATCTATTTCTAATACTTTTTAAAATTTAATAAACTTATTGAACACAAAAAAAAGTAGAGCTCATTACATTAAAGGTAATATGCACAGCAATGGTGCTGAAATATGGGGGTACTCACATTTTCTACCCCTTTAAACTTATGAAAATAAGTTTTTTAAGCATTTTCTTTCATTACTTTGCAGTGTGTCTTCTTTTAATGTCCACGAAGAATTGGCGGTTGGCCATGTTTCCGACCTAATTCAGTTCAGTCCTATCTATGTGTTGAACTATCTGGATTGAAAAGGACATTGAGCTCAATATGGTCACTGCCAAAGATTGTCTAAACCTCGATTATGCTAACAGAATCCCATGGCTCAAATATGTCAAGGAGTGGTTTCACAAACCTTGACTCTCGGACTTGTTCAGCAACACAGATTCTTTAACTAAGGTTGATATTATTTGGGTCAGATTGGCATTTATGACATTTAAATCTGAAGATAGAGGATCTAGAGCTCTGACTATACCTTCGGTGAGATCTTATGTTTTGGTATAGTCCAGGCCCGCCTTGTTGCATATGCAGATGTTGACTGATCCTAGAATTCGTTTTCATGAGGCGGGCTTTTTAAACCAATCAAAGTAAGACATTCAATAATTTTAAACTGATGTTTTGGTCCTAAAGGCTGTTTGCACTTCTGTGTTACTTTGAGCAGCACTCCGAGGCGGATTTATTGTGTTATATTATTATACTGATCTTAATTTGTAACATTGTGATCTTAATGATTTTAGAATGTTTATTTATTTTAAACTGAATAAAGATTTTACTCTAAATAGAAGAGGCCAAATCCCTCGAATTCACCCTTGTCTCGAACCTCTCACTAAAAGAACACATTATTAAGAAGATTAAAACAGCCTTGTACCAGCACTCAGTCCTGTAAAAAGTGAAACCTTTCCTCCTGGGAGAAGACTTCAGAGCAACCGTTCAAGTTCTAGTCCTCCCCAACTAGATGTTGGCAATGCCAAGCCAAACTGCATTCAAGAGACTACACTTGTTTCCCTGAAAGAGGTCCTTCATAATGCAGCATGGCTAATCAAGGAGCTGAAGAAATCTGAGCACATCGCCCTTGCTCTGAAAGATCTCCACTGATCTCCTCTGCAAAGCCTCAATCATCTTTTAGATTAGCTGAATTATTGTAAGGTCTTCTATGCAAAGACTCCTGTCTCAGTGGCTAACAAACTAATAATTTCAGGAGGGCAACTATCCAGTTGATGTAGAAATTGTGTTTGAAGTTTATTTATCATAACTTCACCACACAAAGATGCCCGCTAATGAAACAGTCGTTTTTTTACCACAAGAGTATCAAGCCACCAGTAGACACACAGGCTTCAGGTGAGGTCCAACTGACAATAGAACTTTATAAGTTAAACAGAACATAACATTCCTTTGGCCTCTACTATAAGCTACACGTGGCCAATAAATAACAACAATATTTAAAGAAATATTGCTGAAAACAAGATTACCTACTACATGGCATTTTCTTGCCAAAACAAAAGAAAAGAACTCTATTTAAACAAAGACACTACAGACTAAGGTGCAAGGTAAAATCCCGTTAACCAAATCTAATTGCCTGTCACCTTTTAAAGCAACTCCTGCAAACAGGAGGAGCCTCAACATCTTCCATACCAACATTAAAGTCGGACCTAGACACATCCCTTCCATTTTGCCGCCACATCACCTGACTCACCTTTACCACCCCTCAGCATTCTACCAATTATGATTATTACCCTGACAGCATTCTATACTCCTTATAAAAAAAAAGTGTCATCAACTTAGTTCTCTCCCTTCCTGATTTATGATGGCTTCTTAACACGCACAACATTCCCCACAAGAAAGATACCCTCGGCATTCCTCTCTTTTGATCAAACATTTTTTATTGTTTGCCTTGTACCTCCCTTACTTTGACCCTAACAAATCTATCCAGAACTTCAACTGAGGCAGCTTGCTTGACCCAGAAGCCATCCAGCAAGGACACAGCTTTGCACAGGTTTCCTCTGCCTCGGCAATTCAAAAATGGGACACCTTGTTTGTTGAGTGGGGTATGGCTCAATAAAACCACAACATTGATCTTAAAGTACTGGACCCAACACATTTATTTCAACTACCTACTGGATGCACTCACCCAATAACCTGTTCATCCGGTCAACAAGACCATTATCTGGGGATGATTTAATGAACTTTTGAGATGACCTCTCCAGACTGCAGAAAACTCCACAGTTACTCACTTACATATTTAACTCCATTAAAATACATAGCACAATCTAGGAAAACTTCATACAGGAACAAATCCTTCAGAAACTAAATCACCACTCTTGAGCAAGACTCGGTTACAAACCACACATCAGGCCACTTTTTGCAATAGTTCACCATTACCAGTCACAAAGTGACTGGAAAGGAAGTAAGTTAAAAGAACCCATTAGGGAACTTTCAACCCTCTCCCAAGGTCTAGAGGGTAACTCAATAGAACTATTGCACATCACACATCCTTTCACCATATCATCAAACTTCCAGCCCAACACTTTGCAAATTATTTTGTTTAGTAAATGTATGACCTAAATGTCTCTCATGAGAACTGACAATAAGTTTTGCTCTCAAGCTTCTTGGAGGCACATAGTTTTCCCCTTGTAGCAGAAACCCGTTCTTCGCTGATAACTCTATTGAAATGTTAACATTTGGCTAATATTCACCAACCACATTTCTCGCTTTGGATCAAGTGTTCCTGCGAAACATAACCACCTGTTTCAAAACTACATCCTCTCACACACTCAGGTACCACTCTTATTCAGAAATGGCACACATGGACTCTAAATTGACAGCCACCATGAGACAAGCCTCAATATCCTCACCACTCCCAACGTCTGTATTGTCTGTGTTGAATATAGACAAGTAGTCTGTCATTACATTTTCCCAACTTGTACATGAGAAATATCGAAGTTGTAATGCAGAAACTTAGTAGAAAGCTTGGCAGTCATGGGTATGTGTTTTTTCCCTTTTTCCCACTAAGATTTAAGATCAATTAATTATGATTCAACAGTACCAGAAACTTTTTATCCCAAAGACATGAGTGAAACTTCTAAATCCCCCACCAGCAGTTCCTTTACAATAACTGAAAAGTGCTTTTCTGCCTCTCAGCACACATGAGGCGTACCCAAATGTGAGAAGGGGTCCCTGAAAGTCCCATATATCTCAGATATTCATTGGCATTTTGCTGAATGCCCCACATCACCAAGGGCTGACTCCCCAGAAGGGATAGGAGGCACCTAATTTAACTTGTACAAACTTTGACCTTCTTCTGAGGAAGTTCTGATACCTAGATTGTTTTATGCCTTAGGGCTTTTTTCAGCTTAGCACAGCCCAAGGACTAATTCTTAAACTGATTGTGAATCAAACAATTCTTCTAGGCATAAATTAAACACTCTTAAAACCTCTCACAATTAGAACCCAATGAGCGCCCTCCTTCTCAACTACTAATGCAATAAAAGGAAAAAATGATCATCCGTATTGAACTATGCTGTGGTCCCACAGGAAAGTAGACATTAAATGAGAAGGAGTATTGATGACCTAATACTTTTATAGAGAGATCCTAACTAGGGTATTACTAGGGTAATAGAAGACTACTTACTTCCAGGAATATTTCACAGATAGAAGGGTGGCTATTCTACCATTTGCAGGACTCGTCTTTTAACCCTATTACATTTTATTTATCAACAGTTACAGTTGCCCAGGTTTTTTTGACATAATAAAATAGCATTAGAACATGTTAAAAATGTGATTTAACGATCACCTCATAGTAGCCTTGCCTAGGTTTAAGACAAAATCTGAGATTTTTTTGTCAAATTAAAGAAGAAGTAAACACGTGGAGCTAGTTTCTATTAACCACCTCCAATATCCATGAACGTGAGCGTACTTCATACAGATTGGGCACAAACCCCTAGATTCATCATTGTCCAGTTTTGCAAGTCCTTAATAGCGATTATTAAGGAATCGCTATTAAGGACTTGCAAAACGGGATTCATGTAGATTTCTACAGCTTCCTTATTTGCGATTAGCACATTGCTAATCGCAAATAAGGAATGACTCCCCATTCATTCCTTATTTGCGAATAGCAATTTGCTAATCACAAATAAGGATGCAATTTTAAGGGTAAATGTAAATGTAGCCAGATGTTGCGCACACACATGTCCAAAGGACATGTGTGTGTGTAACATACCACTTAGAAAAATGCACTAAAGTGCATTTTTCTAAGTTTTCGCTATTTACCACGAAGTCTGACTTCGTGATAAATAGCGGCCAGAAATAGCGAATTCGCAAATAGAAAATGGTTAATGAATTGCATTTAAGGAATCTCAAATAGAGATTCCTTAAATGCAATTCCTCGCAAATATGCGATTTCGCAATTAGCGATTTTTGCATTTGGGATGATGAATCCCAAATGCAAAAATTGCACTCGCAAAGGGCCAGATTCTCAGAATCTGGCCCTTTGCGAGCCGATTTAACAATGATGAATCTAGCTATTAGTCCTAAGGGATATTAACCTCCCAGCAGACTGAACCAGAATAAATCACTAATTAACATGCCTCCTTAACTAGTTTTTGGGATAATACAATACTGCTTATTGGGCAATATAGGCAACTTTTGATGGTAGAAAAGTTATTGGTCTGTAGATATATCATCTATGCGAAATCAGCATCTGTAACAACATAATTTCCTCTACTATGAAAACATCACAATGGTTCAGTATCATAAAGGTCTTGGGGCCAGATGTATGAAGCATTTTTCCCTTACGTAAAGGTCTAACTTGCAGAATCTGGCCTTTTTGGTACAAGACAGCAAAAAGGTATTTCTGTTTTTATGAAACCCACATCGCAACTAGTGTTTGTGACCAAATACAGAATATTTATTGGGGAATTGCGTGTTTAGGACGTCTCTTTCAAATACTGATTTGACATGGGATGTATTATTGTTCTGCGATCACAAAACATTTATTTCTTAGCACCTCCTCAAAGGAAGAGATTTGTCATTCGCAAACAGGAAGGGTCACTGGAGATCTCTTCAGAGTAGGCAGTGGTCCCACTGTGCACACTTAAATATTTTTCAAACTTTTCATTGTTTTAAAACCCAGTCTCAGTGGTCTGCTGACCTTGGCAGGCCACCATCCCTATGAAGGCTGTGACTCATACATAGCAGGTGGCAATTTGCAATCTACTTCAACAATATTCACGAGGTAGGTCGAATTGCAACCCACTATGAATCAGGGTTATGCGAACTGAAGCTTTAATACATAGGTTGTTTAGCAAAACAAATGGATTCGGTAAATGTTGGTGCCCAATTTGCGAACAATTTACTGAATCCATTTTTCATACATCTGGCCCTAAGTCTGGAGTTAACGCCAGCCTACATTTAAATAGATGGAAGTAATTATGATTCATAACCGAGTTACTGTCTTATGAGCTTAGCCCTTTTAAATTGGAGTGTTAGAAATTGGGTTTATGGCCTGCAGAGGTATGCACCCTGTCAAGTAGGAATCCCAATCCTAGTCAGGGTAAGTCAGATACACACCATAAATTCGCCTGTGCTCACCCTCTGGTAGCTTTGCACACAGCAGTCAGGCTTAACTTAAGAGGCAAATGGTATATTATTTGTGCAACGATAAATACAGTAAAACAGTAACAACAACACACAAACGTAATCCACACCAGGTTAGAAAAATAGAACTTAGTTTAATAAATAAAACAACACTAAAACGACAAAAATCCAATAAGTAGATCCTGAGCTATACAATCTTAAAGATTTGGGTGAGAATAGCGCCTAATAGAGCAAAGCGCCAACTGTGGTTATCTAGTCACGCCAGGACAAAGTCACAAGTTTAGGCCGGCTGCGGTAAAACGCGGGTCGGCTTTAGCAACCCATTTGACCCTCTGAGTACAGTAGCTTAAATCCTGCTGCGCGGTCTGCACTGCGTTGCTTTGCAAGTCTTTGGTGTCGTTCTGAAGAGATTCACAGAGGGCAGAGCACCTTAGGCCCACTTCCAAGGACCCAGGACTGGGGTGGTCCCACCTGGCAGGGAAGACTCACAGAGGGCAGAGTCCAGGTGCTGGAGCCTGTTGATAAGAAGTCTTTTGTGTCCATGAGACTTCAGATACCAGGAGGCCAGTCAGCTGGCCTAGGTGTCACTCTGAGTTCTGGGTTGTAGAACATTTTCCTTTTGTTTCCTCCACGAGGGCAATGGCCTGGAACCCTGCTGTGAGGGGAACGGCTTGGCGCCTTGAATCTACGCCGTGAGGGGAACGGCTTGCAGCGCGCTGTGACCGCGCAGAGGGGGCGGACTACATTACCCAGCAGTCTCCCAGCGGCGCAGGACATCGGCATCACTGCTGCGACGCAACATCCAATTAAAGCGCTCTTGCTCCCACGCAATGCGGGACGCACGCGGGCAGGCGCCGGGCTAAGCCCGGGCAAAGGGCGGGCCGTCTTAGGCCGTCAGGGGCCGAAGGAGGCCGGGCTGTGCCACCCTTCTTGGCTGGACTCCTAGAGACTGGTTCTGTCGTGGTAGTCACTTTTATTTTATTCAGTCAAAGCTTGGCCCCTTTGGGACTTCTTTTTAATGCGGACTATTGAAATTGTACCTTGGGCCGATATTATCACATTACTATTGTAGTAATTATTTTATTTCCCTGCATTCTAATCTATTCTGTATCGTGAACTGAGCCTAAATTAAGTATTATGGGCAAAGCTAATCCCACACTTTCTCGCTCCTAACAAGGCAAAAGGTAGCCTCACTAACCCCAGTACCGAGTCTAACACCGATCGACAAAATGCTACAGAAAACAATAGGGGTGGTTGCGTCGGCTATTGAGAATACCGAAAGACGCCTCTCTTTAACTCCTGCCATGCCCCCCCCTTTGCCAACTGGGGATATATCCCTAGATTCTGTGAACCCACCAGCCTCGTTGCTAGTGTCCTCCTTTGTGGAGCTCCCTTGCGCGCAGACCATGCCTGATGTTAGCTTTCCTACTAATCCTGCATCGCCTATAGTTCCTCAGGCTGTCAGAAAGGCACCTAAGCCTCGTCCTAGAACTAAGAAGTTGAAACAGCCTAAAAAGCTTTCCAAGAGTTCTATTCCTATCACTGAGTCCATAGACGCTGTCCCAGGCCCCAACTTTTCCACTCTAGCGCCCCCCGGTTTGGGCTTCTCATTTAATATTAGATGTCCAAGTCCAAATGGAACATCTCATCAATTCTAACTTTAAAACCCTGTTGAGTAGAATTGATAGAGTAGTTTCATTGTTGAATAACAAAACAGGAGGAGGAGAACACCAATCCACTCCAACGGGGTCTAATATGGGGTTAGCGGCTTCAGGCATCTCCAAGCAGACCACTCAAGGCCCTAGCTCAATTGAAGGCCCTAGATCGGACAAACCAGCACCGGGGGTAGGGTTATTCGCCCAGCATGTATGTACCCCCGACACCAGTGCACCCAGGGTCTCCCCAGATACAGCTAGTCGAAGTCTTCAAGACCCACCCCTCACCTCACAAGCCCCCAGTAAGCAGCGGCCAGACCAGTGTTTGGAGCACCAAAACCATCGTATAAACCACCCCAGTATTGGAGCCCATAACACTCCGCCTTGCCCCCAGCTACCACCTGAAGCATCCCCGTATGTGGTGGTTTTGACAGGCGTCCCTCCTTTGTCAGGGGAGCGAGGTGAGACTTTCGAATAAAATCATCTACTGGTTGAATAGAAATAGACCCCTGAAACCAGGTGACGGGGAAATGTTATTTGCTAGAAGAGTCAGCTGGCTGGGGGCTAAACACAAAGATATTTGGGGGGACAGTGTGATCATCAATTTTAGGAACCCCGGTGTGGTTAATCATATACTTCTGTGGAGAGGCCCTTGCAATATATTGAAAATACAAAAATGAATATCAGAATGTAGTTTTTATGCTGTAAAGTTATGACGTTGAAAAAGTCTTAAAAAAAAGAAGCCTAAAACGCATAGCACTTTTTGTTGAAAAGACAAGAGTGGCCCGAATGGCAGCAATGTATGCAATTGCACTCTTTAACACCTACCCAGGGAGTAATCTGTAGGTTGTCATTTCACTCTGTACTGTGCTATCTCTGAGCATGTCCTAGGGAGTGGTCTTTTCTTCAGTTGTGTGTTTCACACCATGCCTCAGTCTGACTCCTTCAATGAAGCAGTTTCTCTTTCTGTTGCGATTTTAACTATTATAGAGTTTCTCTGAGTCTGTCCTGGCAAACACTCTCTTGAAGGGTTATGATCACTCAATATTGTGCAGTCTATTCGTGAAACATGACAATGCTATTTTTTAAACTGCACTGGAGAGAAGCTTTAAAAGTTAATACAATCTAATAAGTAATGAAAAATTTGTTGAAAAATGCTTTGTTTTGGCCTTTCTGTCTCAAACATTTTCTTGGGGGGACAACGCCCCGAACCCCCTAGTAGTGGTTGCTCACTGCGCTTGCTCACTACACACCATGTGGCGGCTGGTCTCACTTTTACTTTGTTCTCTCTGATTCACTACTTGTGTCTATTTTTGGTGCTCTTTGAAAGAATGTCTATGGGTACATATGACTGGGTGGGTAACCTGGTGCTCTTTAAGGTAATCATCTACTATTTACTGTGCTTTGAAAGTTGATACAATTGAATATGTAATGGAAAATGTGCTGCAAATTTCATCATTTTGGTCTGTCTTTTTCCAAAATTGGGGGGAGAACCTCCCTAGGAGCTGTCTGGCTCGCTCGCTGCGCTCGCTACTCGCCGGACGGGGGCTAGTCTGGCAAAATGTGCCAGGGCTGCTTTCAATTCCCAGCCCGGCCCTGGTAACTTGTACTATTAGGTAATATGCAAAAGCCTCTTTTGTATTTTATTACATTTGTGAAGCATACCAGTTTTCTGAGTCTTGCTTTAAGGTTGATCTGCTTCTGTTAGCCTGGGTACAACTTATATGTAAGGGATGAATCGAGGAAGTGGGCAAAGAGGTAATGTTTTAGTCACTTAGAATAATTCCTTTATTCTGACAGCATTCTTTCTCATTTGAATCATTATGTATGCCCCTCCCTTGCTGGTTGGCAGCCAGGCCAAAGGATATGAGCTGATATTTGTTGTATGTACTTTATTCGATATAAAATATCATAAAAGCATGAACAAGATATTTTTAAGAATAGAAAGTTCAACAATTCATACAACAGTTAACAATTTAAAAGATTTGTTTAAAAAGTCTGTTTTAAAATGAGAAATTTAGGAGGGCGCGCGACGCGGCGATCAAGATGGCCGCTCCCCCCTGAGCTCCGCGATTTCGGCGGCGCTTCTGCTGTGAAGGCTCCGTTTTCAGAAGGCGTTTCTCGGCGGAAACGGCCGTTTCCAGCGTCGGAACTGCCCCCCAACACCTGGGTATGTTTCTGCACCCTTTCTGACTGTTTTGGGCATTTTTTTTTGCGAAAAAGCCATTACCTCGGAAATGGCAGCCATTTTGGTTTTTCTTTTTTATAGTTTTTTAATATTTTTGCTTCTCAACCACCCAGAATGTTCCCACTTCAGGACTATCGCAGAATGGCCTTGTTTTGTTACTATTCCAAAGGTTTTTAAGGGCATTTAAACTCTTTTGTGGCATTTGGTGACTTTTCTTGGCTTTCCCTTTGTCGTCGGACCTTGGCCTCTACTATTTACCTCAACATTTGCCTTGTCATTGTTCGGTTGCGGTTTTGCCTCTTTTGGGCCCATTTCAACTTTCTTTTTGTGCTCTGCAGGCTCCAGTTGGTGCATTCTTTCAGCATTTCGTTGCTCCTTTTGGTAATTTGCAGCCCTCATCCCACGGTACGCTGCTCATACTTTACCTTACGCCTTTAATCTTTCTCTTTTTTTTTGGCTTTGCCAATATGGAGCAAGGACATACTACAAAAGCTTCCAATGCTGCTTCCACCTCATGTAAGGACCCTACACCTGTGGGCAAACGCCTCAAAAAGGACCCACCATCTCCTTCCAAGTCTCCGCCTCCTGTCACTCTTGAGGACCTTATGGAAGAACTTCGCTTAATTCGCCCTTTTATTGCAGACACCACTGCTACTCTGCAAAGGCTGGATGACAAGTGGTCTAATCTTGACAAAAGGGTTACTGATGTTGAGCAAAAAATCAGTGACGCCCAAGATATTGCCGCCAAACTGGTCACTCTCACTAAGGAGGTTCAGGTCCTCAAGAAAACGTCTGAAGATTTGGAAAATCGAAATAGACGCAACAACCTACGTATTTATGGTGTTCCGGAGAATTCTGAAGGGTCTGACATCATCCTTTTTTTGAAGACTCAAGTCTTACCAATTGTTGGTATGCCTAAACATGTGGATGTCAATATTCAACCAGCACACCGTCTGGGTCCTAAAAACTCCTCCTCATGTTCAAAACCTAGAGGCATTATTGCCTATTTTCTTCTCTATTCTGACCTCATGACTATTCTCCACTCAGCCAAACAACACAAGCAACTGTTATGGTCAGGTCACAAACTATTTTTTTCTCAGGATGTCTCCAAACCGACTGCAACGCGTCGAAAAGAATTTCTAGACCTGCGGCCTACGCTTCATTCCATGAACGCTAGATATGGTCTAATTCATCCTTGCTTTTTCAAGGTTACATACAAGGACCGGTCTTACAGCTTCGAGGATCCGGCTGAGCTCCGCAGGTTCATCCATTCCCACAGAGACGACTCCATGGAGCAAAGCGGCTCTTAACTTACAATGTCTCTGCCTCTGTGTTTATTTTATTGTCTACCATGTGTTGACTTGTTGTTTCCTTTCGTATTCCCTCACTCTTTGGTTTTTATCGTTCCTTAGGTCCGTTTCCTGTTGTTCCGTTTGCCATCCTCTCCATTGTATTGTGTCATCGTTCGTTTCCGTCATCCCAGTGCGCTGATTCCCTGCATACTTGTTCGGTAAGTCTCCTTCATTTGTTCTTATGTCATGCTCGGTCCTTGGTTCTCTTTGTATTTCTTTTCTATTCCTAGTCTTCTCTTCTTCTGGTTCCTCGGACTGTGTTCTCGACCTTTATGTTTTTCTTCTTGTGCGGTCGTCTTTTCTTGCTGCTCCCGCTCTCACTTCATTGTCCTTTTTGTTACGTGTTCTGTATGGCTGGAGCCTTTTTGGTTCTCCTCGCCATCTTTCTTCTTGCTGTCTTCTTTAGGGTAGCTTTTGGCTCCCTTCTTCCTTCTTACTTACTTCCCTTTCCTTTCCTTCCCTCTCCTTTTTGGTTTCTCTCAACATTTTTTACTTCACTCGCCCTTTCCCTATTACTCTTCTTTCCTCTTCTCCGTTGCAATGGTACTAGTCCCTCTAATCCCTTTTTCTCATTTTCTCTCATTCCCCCTCTGTACCTCCTTCTGCTGGTTTTGTATCGTCTTTCTTTGATATCTCTCTCCTTTTCTGTTTGGTGTCTATTCTGCTCTTTTTTCTATTTCATCATGTTAGTTGTGAGTTACTTCTTTCCACCTTCCTTTTGGCACTGCGTTATTAATCACTTCTTCTTTTTCTCCTCCGTTTCTATCTCTTCACTCCGTCTCATTGCACCTTCTCATGTTGGCATTGCTCCTTTTTTCTTCCGCTCTCTCTACTTGGGTTTCTTTTCTATTTCCATCGTTCCTCTCTTTATTATATTTGGCTTGTCTTCATCTCTCCTTGCCAATCTCTCTATATATTCCCTCTTCTTATCTGTATTACTCTCTCTTTTTCCTTTTCCCTTAATCTCCTCCTATGAAAGGTTTTCGACTAGGTTCCTGGAATGTTAAGGGTCTTCGCAACCCTATCAAGAAACAACGTGTTTTATCTCATCTTGCTCGTTTAAAATGTCAAATTGCCTTTTTACAAGAAACACATCTTTCTACACAGGAGTTATCGTTGTTACGTAAACAATGGGTTGGGGATGTTTTCTGCTCTCCTGCTACTAATCACAAGAATGGTGTTGTTATTCTATTTCATAAAGCATTGTCTGTTCAAATTCTAAATGAAACTGTTGATACTAATGGTAGATGGTTGCTCCTTGATTGTAAAGTTAATAATGTTCATCTCTCTCTTTGTAATGTCTATGGTCCGAATGGCATTGATTCCTCCTTTTGGAATGATTTCTCCTCCCTTCTCTCTTCTAATGCTAATGACGATTTGATTGTTGGGGGGGATTGTAATCAATTGATGGACCCCTTTTTGGACCGCAAATCACAAGCTCGTTACATTCCCAATAAAATGCAAAAGTCCTTCCATAGATCCATCTCCTCCAGTGGCCTTATAGATTCATGGCGGTTGTCCCACCCTGACTCTCTGGAATTTTCCTTTTTTTCTCCTGTGCATAATTCCCTCTCCCGTATTGATTATATTTTTCTCTCCCACCATGCCTTCCAATTTATGACCAACTCAGAAATACGTTCTATCCTCATCTCAGATCATGCCCCGGTTATTTTAGATATGGATTACCCCTCTCCCTTGCCTCAGGCCCGCAGATGGCGCTTTAATAACTCCCTTTTACTTGATCCCACGTTTATTGAACATTTCACTCACTTCATGGATGACTTTTTCACTACTAACTCTCACTCTTCCTCTGACTTTCATTTTCTCTGGGATGCTTTTAAGGCCACTGCTCGGGGTTCTATTATTGATTTTGTGTCACGTAAAAAAAAGAAAGCGCTTTCCCAGGCTTCTTCCTATCTAAAACGCATCAAAGAACTTGAGCATCTTTATTACACTTCTAATTCTCCGGATTCTTTATCCTCTCTCATTACTGCTAAACTGCAATTTAATAAACATTCTTGGGAATCGGCCTCCAATCAGCTTCTTCAATGTAATGCAAAGATGTATGGTGGTCGTAATAAAGCGGGTAGGGCTCTGGCAAATTACCTTAAAATTAAAAAACAGGAATCTAAAATTGTCTCGATTACAGATTCACAAGGCTCGCCCCAAACTTCTGATGCCAAAATTCTGGATTGCTTTGTTCAATTTTATTCTTCTCTTTATACCCCTGAGTCTTCCCCTTCAGTAGAGCAATTAGATTCTTTCTTTAATTCTGTCCCTAAACCTCCTACTCCTTTGGTGGATTTCTCTTCTCTTGATGCCCCAATTTCAGAAAAAGAAATCCTTGCTGCCCTCTCTCTTCTCCCCAAAGATAAGACACCTGGCCCTGACGGCTTTACTGTGCGTTTCTTTCTACAATTTAAATCTGTCCTGGTTCCTCACTTGCTCCAGCTAATTAATCACTTTCTCTCCTCTGGTGAATCCAAAGGCTCTTTCACTCAAGCTAAGCTTGTTCTTCTCCCCAAAAAAGATAAGGACCCTTCCCTGTGTAAGAACTATCGACCCATCTCTCTCATTAATACTGATTGTAAATTATATGCGAAACTTCTGGCTCTACGGATTAATTCCATCATCCCTGATTTGGTCAACATTCATCAATCCGGATTTGTTAAGGGTAGAGCCATTACAGACAATTCTAGGACCCTCTTAATATCATTCATCTCTCTGCTAAAATGGATGTTCTTTTGGCGGCCATTACTCTAGATGCCGAGAAGGCATTTGACCGTGTCCATTGGGATTTTATGTTTGGTGCCCTGCGTTGGCACGGTTTCAGTCCCACTTTTCTTAAATTAGTTCATTTGCTTTATTCTGCTCCTTCTACTTCTATATGGATTAATGGTATGCAATCTGATTATTTTCCCCTTCATAGAGGTACCAGACAAGGCTGTCCACTCTCCCCCCTCCTCTTCATTTTGGTTCTCGAACCTTTACTTGAGAAAATTCGTCAATCCCCTTCCTATTCTGGCTTTCTTTATAAAGATGTGGAGATTAAGTTTACTGCTTACGCTGACGATATTCTGCTTTATATTTCTAACCCTGCTACTGCTCTCCCTGCTTTCTTTTCTTTACTACATGATTACTCCTCACTTTCTGGTTATAAATTAAACATCGATAAAACAGAAGTCCTTCCCCTCAATAAATTTTGTCTTCCTCACATGTTTCAGGGCTCCGGTTTCCAATGGAATTCTGGCTCTATTAAATGCCTTGGTGTCTTATATGCTAACACCATTAGAGAAACTATCAGACTTAATCATTCCGATATACTTAAAAAGCTCTCTTCTCTTATAGAGCGTTGATCCCCTCTTTTTCTTTCCTGGTGGGGTCGTCTTTCTACTATTAAAATGATGCTCCTACCTATCGTGAACTTCTGTCTTTCCATGCTTCCTATCTCTCTCCCCCATTTCTTTTTTAAGTCTATCAATAGTCTTTTTTCCAAATTCCTGTGGAATAAGCGTAAGGCCAGAGTCTCTCTTCTCCGTCTTCAACAACCTAAACATCTTGGTGGTGTTAACTTCCCCAACATCTCACGCTTTCACTCTGCTTTTTCTCTCAAGCAAATTTGGCCTTTCCTTCTCGAAACCTCATCTCCTCCTACTACGGCTTGGAGCTCTCTGGAATTGGCTCAACTTCACCCCTTCTCCTTTCTTCTTGCCTCCAATCTCACTCAACCACCTCCTAAGCTGCTTTCACCTATTTTTAAACACTCCAAAGCTTTAACACTTGCCCTTTTCCGCTCCTTCTCTGTCCCATCTACTCTTCATTTGAATACCCCACTCTGGTATAATAAATCTCTTAAACTACGTAATCGGGCGCTTTTTTGGAAGGAATGGATCGATAAAGGAATTCTCACTTATAGACAACTCATTTCTAACAATTCCTTATTACCCTTTTCAGCACTTCGTGACTCCTTTGGTATCTCCAACAAATACTGTGCACACTTTCACGAACTTCTACCTAAACTATCCACTATTATCTTGCAACACATCCCTTCTCCCTCTTCACCCCCCCTTCTTGCCTCTCCACCAAACTTTCAGGCTCCCCTTAAGGCCTCTGCTATTTATAAATTACTTTCCCCCCCACTTTCTGATAGGCCTAAAACTAACCTCGAACTTCTCTGGGAATCGGACCTCAATCAAACTTTTCCCTCACCTACATGGGACTCTATTTGGTCCAAACTTCATTCCACCTCCCGGTCCGCTAGCACCACACACACCCTTTACTTTTTTTTATAATAGATTATTTTATACTCCCTGTGACTTATTCAAATTTAAATTGTTAGATGCTAAGAAGTGTTGGTCTTGTTCATGCACTTCTGGTGATTTGGTTCACATGTTCTTTCTTTGCCCTAAGGTCCACCTTATGTGGTCCCACATTTGGTGTACACTTAACAAGATTTTGTCCACTAATGTTCCTTTTCTTCTGTATTTCTGGGTGGTTTGGCCCCTGTTTGGGATGTCCCGCTGGATATTCGTAAATTTATTGATCTCTGTATTGCTGTTGCTTTTCAAATCATAACAACTAACTGGAAAGATAATAAAAATGTGGTTTATAATGCTTGGTGGAATTTACTCTGCCATCATCACAGATTAGATCGTGCATGTGCTTCTTCTATTCCGATGTTGATTAAACGTGATTTGCTTTGGTCCCCTTTAACAGACTATTTATCTAAATGTGCCTCATGATCACTTGTTATTGTTTTTATTAGTATTACTGTTATTACAATTTTTATATACTTTTATTCTTTTGTACATCTTTACTCTGTTTATCATTTATTTTTCACTGCTATTCCCTTTCCCTTCCCCCCTTTTTTCCTTCTTCTTTCCTTCTCTTTCTCTCTCTTCTCCCCACAAACTGAAAAGTTATAAAAGCATTCTTTCATATGTATAGTGTTGTCCCCCTTGGGGCTTTTCTTGTTCTGATGGCACAGTATTCTCCATAACTATTTTGTTTCTTGCTGCTCTTTTTTATGCTGTTGTACTGATGTTTTACATTGTTTTATTCAATTCAATAAAGCTTTTCAAACTCAAAAAAAAAAAAGAGAAATTTATACACTATATACAATAAAAACAGATATCATTTACAGTAGGCTTATAAACAGCATTTGGTCCCTAGAGGCGCTAACTCTTACTGAGCTTTAAACGTATCAGCCAGGCGCTGCCCAAGTATTTTGCTACCGCACAGATCATGCTAAGGGAAGAGGTATCTGATTTAAACATGCATAGTGCTGCCCTATAGTCAGTAAACCCCAAGTTTTTACATATAGGTTTCAGCCATTTCCTCCTGGCAGCTCTATAAGCGGGACATGCGATGAGGAAATGGGGAAGCGATTCTGATGGTGCTTGGCAACCTGGGCAGATCACAGAAGCCAAGCTATGATTCCTCCAACCCGCTACTAATTCATTAAGTGGGAGCATTCCTAGCCTGAACTTCGTGTATAGCAATCTATAACGGGGAGATTGTATAAAATCAAAATAGTGCTCTAATTTAGCACCCGGCTTATGCTCTGAAGCACCCGGCTTATGCCCTGAAGCATGTGAGCTGATATATTTTTTCAGCTACATTAGATAGAGGATGTGTGGGGGTCCTAATATGCGGCCCATTTGATTGAGCTGGGCATATTGTTAGATTTTCATTGGTTTCTTTGAATTTTCGAGAGCGCCTGTCTTTTGTGGTGGACATACTCCGTACCTAATGATTGTGTCATAATCCAAGACATGAGTAGACTAACCTCTTATAAACCGGATACAGCAGGAGCGATGCCAGATGCCTGATTCCGACCTCCCCTATATGTAATACCTCCCGTGAGTAGCTGTATAACTCCAACAAAGGGTATCACAACAGGGGAAGGGGAAAAGTGGATAAATACATCATAAAGTTGCAGCAGTGTAAATCAGCAGGTCCAATATGATGTAAAGGTACTAGAATCACTTCTTCCTAGCCAAGGACCCTGCAGAGGAAGAAGAATACGTCACCTCACACATACAACTTCTGCGGGATAGATATCAACTATGTGTGTGTACTAACTTACATTAAACACTGCCACAGGTTCTGTCAATCAAAAAGGCACAAAAGAGAAAAAAATAAAGTACATTCAAAAAGAAAAGAAAAGTTCACAGAGGTAATCACTAGTCTCTTAAAGGCAGAGACTAATTACTAAAGTGGAATTGCAATCTCCACACACTCGACAAACCAGTACTTATCTGCACCAGATGAGTGTCCGTTCAAATGTGTGTGTCCAACAGTTCAGTAGATTTCCCCACTGCTGTTTCACCCGTTCTACTCATGAGTAAGGGCCTATCTAATCCAGCGCGGCATGCGCTACACTAGCTACAAGTATTTCCAAGTTCAGCGCGTCCAGCGCTTCACTGTAAAGAGCGTTTCCTCACCCTTCCAGGTTACGCCAATACGGGTGTTTCAGCTCAGCGCGGCAAACACTGATGCAATCCTCGGTCTTCACGGTATCAATCCAGCGCGTCATGCGCTACCGCATCAAGGGTGAGAACGATCTCACACAAACAGGCTCCAGGAACGAGTATCTTCACGAAGGACTCAGACACTAACGATCAGGTGACAAGCACCCGAAAACAGGAAAGGGAATGCCTAAGTAGGCAAGAGAAAGAGAGAAAAGCCAGCTCACTCAGCCCTAAGCATTCTGGGACTTAGAGTCTAGCAGTCACACCACGTCATTTAAAAGAGTACAACCACCAGAGCTGAATCATGACAGATTGAAATGAGGACGAATGAACTCAGAGTAATAACATTGTATAACAAAGTGGTTGTTAAACTGAATTGTCAATGTGCTGCTACAGCAGTCATCCGCAGTGCCTGTTTAATGGTGCATGTAAGGACTGCAGGGGTAACATCATCAACAAAATCTGGGACACATAGTGAAGGATTTACTTAGGAACTCCATCAATGCATATACGATACCTTCACATTGATCAATGTGAAGCGAACTTCTAACATTTGAAGGTTCCATACAAGTCAATTGTCTGTACAGTCCATCAATCACTTTTGAATATTGAATGATATAATAGCCTCTTTTTTTGAAGTAGAAACCAACCTTAAAGAGCGGGTGAACTGCGGGTAAGTTTCTGTACATAGCAACTGCAAACACTTCTACCAGAAGATGGGCTCGTAGAAGATGACTGACGTTCTGGTGGATGTGGAATTCAGAGGACCGTACCCACATTTTTGCCAGTAGCCAATCATATTTTGCATCCGAAGGTAAAAATATAGGGTTGTCGGGACCAGGTGTCTGATGTATCTGCAAAATGCAGAAGAAAACATATTACTATTTATTCTGTTACTTTTAGTACAGCAGAGTAGGTGCCCAGAAAATTATTACAAATTGCAGCCAGTCAGTGAAGGGGAGGCTCTCTTGCCCTTTGTAATCAGCATTTCTGGATGCCCAACAAGCCTAAGCACATGAACATAGTCAAAGGCAGCAGCGGTGGATGACACATTGCAAATGCGTGTTTTTTGTTGCTGTTTTTTTTTTAAAATCTTTATTTTGTCTTAAAACCAAAAAGTTATGACAATACATAATCAGAAAGTGGAACGGATGGTTAACATAAGATAATACAAAAATACAAGGATATAACAATCAAAAAGGAGCTACCAGAGAAAAACGAAAAAGGTGTGAATAAAGAACATACACAAAAACACAAAAAAAAAAAGAAGGGTCAGTAGATTCATCTGAACCAATCCATAACAGGGGCCCAAATTCTGCGGCCCAGTTCCTGTCATCTACGGCCTTTAACTCTGTACACAGCAGACTCCATGTGATACGTTGCCAATAGCCAAGCCCTTCAGTTACAAAAGGTATTGGATGTGTCCGGGCTAATCCAATGTCAAGTTATGCATGCCCTAAAAATAGACATTGAAATAAACAGAAAGCCTTGCTCAGGTTTGCTATGAGGAGGGACTTTCTGTGATTGATCCGAGCCTAAGATCACTAAAGCTGGTGTCAGTGTTAGGGCTTTACCAGTGATCAGGACAAGAAATCGCTTGACATCTTCTATATACTTAGCTAGTTTAGGACAAGAGAATATGTACAGTGTCCACAGCCCAGGTCCCACATGTGCTGCAAGAATTACCTTGGTGGTTAGACCATTTGAGAACTTTGGATAAAGTATAATACAGGTCAAATGCGAATATGTAAAATTGGGACCACAGACTGCCAGTAATTAACATCTGATCGGCCAACTCCAAGGAAACCCCCAGGTTGGTCCCTCCCTGATCGAATTTTCTGTCCCATTTGTCATTTTGAACAGTTAGATCATCAGGCGACTCAGAAATGAGAGTTTGATATATAACCCCGATACTAATCTCCTCTCACTGAGCCCCACTAATGGGATACTTTCCAAAATATCTGCTCTAGCTGTCATGTGCTGTAACAAATAGCTCCTGAGTTGCAAGAATTTAAAAAAATTACTTGTGGGAAGACCATACTTGGTTTGTAGGTCAGAGAAAGAAGCATGCCGATACCCCACAAAGAGTTCCCCCAATACCTTAATCCCCGAAATTCCCCAAGCAAAGGTAATTGAGTCCTGAAAAATCATGGGCAGAAGGCCACTTGAAGAAAAAGGAGTGTATGCATTGATATATGGGATACCGAATTGTCTGCGGATTTGTTTCCAGACTGAAAAGGCCGAATATATGACCTTGAATTTGACTTTCTGGTAATAGCTTGGTTCCATGTTACTAACCAAGTGATTACAAGCGGCCTCCCCAAGAAGTAACTCAAAGATTGAGAGTCTTGAGTATTCTGGTGCACTGGTCTTCCCACCAGATATTAATGGACCCATATGCTGTAGGAGTGCGGCCCAATGATACAGCAGCAGGGAGGGCATGCCCCATCCACCCCTTAATCTAGGGAGTATTAACCACTTCAGCGCCCTTCGTGCTTTATGGTAGCCCCACAAGAACCTTGAGCACACCCTTTCGGCGCTTGAGATACAATGTGTGGGGAATTCGATGGGAATAGGGCAGAATAGGTATAACATTTTTGGAAATAGTGTCATTTTAATTACATTGGAACGACCAAGGAGTGAGAGATGAAGGTGGTCCAGTCTCTCCAGTGATTGATTAACCTCTTTGACAATCAGTGACCTGTTGATTTCAGGGATCTCCTCTACCTTGGCCGTGATCTTCACTCCCAGATAAGTAGCAACCGATGTTATTGGGAACCCTGCGGGTTTAAAGAAATCCGAATGTATTATTTGTGTTTTATCGACGTTAAGTCGATAACCAGAAACCACGCCGAATCGCTTGGCTAGATTGTAAACAGCCGGAACAGCAGAGCATACTTCTGAAGTGAAGATAGCAACGTCATGTTTTATGAGCTACACCGTTGACCGGGGCTTCCTTAATCCTTAAGGTGTTATCTAATTTGCTCAGAAAGATAACAATATAGATTGAGAATAAAAGCGGAGAGCAGGGGCACCCCTGGCAAGTACCTCTGCTGATGGATAGGAGACATGAATCTTGACCGGAAATATGGACTGAAGCTACTGGAAAAGTATATAGAGCTTGTATGGACTGGATGAAATCCTGGGGGAATCCCTTGGTTTTGAGTAATTGCCATAAAAAGCCCCAGGAGACCCTATCGAACACCTTTTCGGCATCCAACAGGATCATAGCCAAGGGTTGTTTGGAAACCTGAGATCTGAAACCTGAGCCCGGTCAAATAAAGCGATTGCCCGCCTGATGTGATCTGTAATGTCCCGGCCGGGTATAAAGCCATGTTGGCAATTCGAGACCAGGGAGGCGATCACCTTACCAAATCTGAGTGCAATGATCTTGGCATAAATTTTGCTGTCCGCACAAATTAATAAAATTGGACGGTAGGACGAAGTACTAAGCTCTGGTTTGTCCTTCTTTCTAAAAATTACAATTGTGGTCTTGCGCCAGGAGTCAGGAATCTGACCCTTCTGGGCCAATGCAAACGGAGATTCTAGCTCCCCGGATAGAATATGTCTAAATGTGCGGTAGAATTCTAAGGGCAGCAGGTCAGGGCCAGCTGCCTTACCAGCTGCCAGTGACACTAAAGCTAATTTGAGCTCTTCCCTAGAAATCGGGGAGGAGAGATCCAGCGCCTGTTCCGGTGTAACCATCGAGGTTGCATAGTCAGACAAATACTCCTCCCTCGAGTTCCCCTCATCATCCTCTTCGGAAGAATAAAGGGATTTGTAATATTCCTGAAACACTTGATGGACCTTGTCCAGTTGATCTTGTATCCGGCCTGAGCTGTCTTTTATACGGCTTATCCGATTCAAAACCCCCTTGTGTTGTAACCTTTTGGCCAATAGTCTCCCGGTGTTTTCACCATACTCCTAGATCTCTGTTTTGTATTGAACAAAGTTGGCCGCGAGTTCTTCAGCAAATAGTAATAAATATTATTCCTACAGATAGCTATTTGTTTGAGGCATTCCTCTTTTTTTGCCAAATCAGAGAAAGCCCTAATTAGTTGATTTCTCTGCCTCTCGTAGCTGATTATTTCATACTTTAACCCTTTCTTTAATTTCCTTTTGACGATACAGCGACAAGCTAAGAGTCTCGCCCCTCGCTGCTGCCTTAAAGGCATCCCAGACAACAGCCACAGGGGCTGAGCCATTATTCCGCAGGAAAAAGTATTTTATCCACTCTGACATATGGCTACAGTACTCCTGGTCAAGCAGCAATTTCCGCTCAAATGACCAAGTTGACCCAGGAGGCCTTGTCCCTTTAAATGGAAGTTGTAAAATCAGTGGATTATGATCCGAGATGACTCGGGGATACAGTTCACAAGTGGCCCCTTCGAGGATTGAATCAGAAACCAAATAATTATCTAGACAGACCAATTCACTCTGGGGGGCAGAATAAAAGGTATAGCCGGGATCTGCCGAGTACAACTTCTGCCAAATGTCAACCAAAGCATGTTCACTGCAGAGCCCCTGTACACCCTTGAACGTCGTACCTTTCCTCCCAGAGTATGGTATTGCAGTCTAAATCAAAATTTGAATCCAAATGTATATTCAGATCTCCACATAAGATTTTTGGGGAGGACCATAAGGCGAATTCAGTATTTAGGAAGTGCAGAACAGAGGGGTCATCCAGGCTAGAACCGTACAGTGAGCAGATGGCATATGCAGATCCTCTGATAGTTATATCAGCAACAGCCCATCTGCCAAAGTTGTCTACCTTTACCTGCTTAACAGTGCTAACTCCCAGCCTGGCCATTATAGCTACCCCCTAGTAGTAGTTGTTTGCTGTGTACAGGCAATCAGATCCAACCCAAGTTCCTTTAACCAAGCACGATTATTCCAAGGGACATGTGTCTCTTGTAAACATAATACTTCTGTGTCCCAGTGTCTAATCAATTTAGCAAGAACACCCCTCTTCCTCCTATCATTTAGCCCACGACAATTTAGAGAGCAAATCCGGATTAAATCATGTCTACCCACCATCCTTGAATATGAAACTGGCCAACCCAGACCTATCCGAACCAGGCCAGCTGGTAGTGCTGATTGCAATGACTCCTAGAATAAAATTAAAACTAAAAATCTTGAAGAGCCTTTTATGTGAATTGCCATAATCAAATTGTACAAGATTGAACTGCACCCCCCTCCACCCCCCACCACCGTGCCCAGCCTCCCCCCCGCTGAACATCCTCCCCTCTGCCCACCGCCCCTTCCCAATTTAAGTGGCAAAGGGACCAACAGTCCCTGGTGATGTTGAGCTGCGTAGTCCCGACTCAAACAACCACTGTACCCGTAAAATACTCAGAAACAATCTAGCAGAAGCAATGAAAAAACAATCTGTTTAGAAAGGTAAATAGCCATTAACAGAGCAAGAGGCAACCAGGGAGCAAAATGAGGGGAGAAAAGAAACAAAGATCCGAAGGGAAGCAGGCAAGAAGAAAATATATATATATATATATATATATATTGGCTCAGAAATGTATAATAGCATTTGGCGGAAGTCCACAGTCCATTGTAAGCAGTCCCTATCCAAAAATATTAGTAGTGAACCTCTAGCCTGTCTTTAGAGATAATAGATACTTCATAGCCTGAGCCTCTGTTTGAAAAAATTGGGTTTGACCCTTGAAGATCACTTTCAGTTTAGCCGGGTTCAGGAGAAATATCTGAGCCCCCTTTTGCCTGTTACTCAGGGATCAATTGCCTAAGATGCCAGCGCAATTCGGCAGTCTTCTGGCAAATCGATCCGTTTGATCACAGTGTCATCCCTAGTTGATTGCATGCTTTCAACCTTAGACTGCTAAGTGGCTAGAATATCTTCAAGTTGAGAAATCCGGGTTTCTGCCTCTGTTATTCTAGAGGAGAAGTCTGAGCACGTCTTTGCAATCCTACAAACAGAATTTTGCAATTTCCTGCAAGCCCCTTGCACCCGGGAGCTCTTGACCCTGGTCTCCTCTCTATGCACCATTATCACATAATAGATGGTGGAAATCTTGATTTCCTCTGGAAGGGCGCAGGCAGTTCCATTCACCCCTGATGCTGCGCTAGTCGCTATGTCGCCTTTATCAACCAGTCAAGATGAGAACGAATAGTTCCAGGACATAGCATCCGCAGCTGTTTCCTTAGCGACAGGGCAGATGGAAAGTGCATTGGCTTTTTTAACCGTCTCAGTCCTCAATTGGAATTGATCACCGTCACCATCCCAGTGAAAACTACTGGTATCGCTACCATCAGCAGCCCAGTCCTTATCCTGAGAATCCTCTTCTGAGGAATTAGATATATCTGATAGTGAAAAAAATGTATCTGATGGATCATCCTCCTTATTCAGCTCTAAGGCCTCCATGTGGTCAATTGCATCAGATACTAAAAGATTGTCACTTGGCATTTGCCTTGCATCTAATTTGCCTTCGAGCAGGACTCCATTACCCAGCATGCAGCTGGACTGCTGAGCAGCATCACAATCTGATTCACTACCTGCAAGGAGAGATAGAGAATACTTCCCTCATGTGGCAATAGCGGGTACTGCAACCTGGAATACAGGCTCGTCTGGCAATGGAGGCAGAGAGATGGAGGAAGCCCCTTTACTCGTACCAGTAGTAACACCTAACAAAAGGTTCAGGTACACAGTTTCAATACCAAACTACAAATTAATACTGGAAAATTCGCTCAAGTAAAAAAGGAAAAGAAAGAAAGAAAGAAGCCTATATTTCAAAACCAATTACAAAAAGTACTCATAGTTTATTAGACATATAATTTCGAATAGAACACATTACAAATCAGATGAACGCTCATACAAAAGTGTTGGCAAAACTAAGACAACCAATTCATATTGCCAAACACGTGGCTAACATACAAACATTACATATATAGAAAGAACAACAAATACAAATATAATGTGTCTTTCACAGTTTGTGGCCACAGAATGCGTCGATGGCTTTTTGACCGCTGGTTGACTATGCGGTCATCATCAGGACAAACAGTGGTTTGAGCGTTTTCAGTAACTGTTGAAAAGGAAATTACAATTACTAATTACATTCAAAGGGGTAGGCTTCTTTAGAGGAAAAAGAGATAAAAAGGTAAACAAGTAAAAGAGAAAGGCTCCATTAGTGAAAAAGAAAGGAAATCAGCAGGAAACTAACACCACATCAAAAGTGATACTGTCTCCCCAGAAATAATGAATTAATATTCACCAATATTAAAAACAGACCATTCAAGTTTTGAACGGCAGGTGCAGTACGTTAAAATCTGCAATTCACAAAAAAAGAAATTTTGGTTGATTATAGTGGTACATAAATCCTCTGAACTGGCCATAATAAATAGATAAAGGGCCATAACTAGGCCACATAAGTCAAACAATTACTCCACGAGAAGGGAGGGGGCAGGGGAATTGACGAAGCAGGAGTGTTGATCAAGCATGGGCAGGAGTACTGACTGGACAGGAGCAGTGAAAGGGCAGGAGCAGGTGTTTCCCTCGGTGACTGGAAGGGTAGGGGGCCAGTTTAGTTTGGGGGGACCAGTTTTGTACAAGTGCAGGAGTTTTAAAAACACTGCAAAGTTTTTTGTATATTCAGCAGGTTTTGGTCAACAATACAAGTGCCAAGATAACTTTGGTGATCAATGTACCTGCTGGAGAGAGATGGGACCATGTTTTGTCTAGTGGCTGTTTTACTCATCTAAGGTAGCGCAGAGGGGTAATATGCCTGCTGCAAAGAACATGTACCATGCATATCAAAGAGCACTATGTTATGTGCATAGTTCAGTGGGTACTGCTTTGTGTTCACTTCCCAAATGAAAGGACACTTGAATACATATGGCCTGGCAGTTTTGGCTGGACTGTTCATATTGGGCACAGGATCAAGACTGATTTGCATATGGCTGGGTCCAAACTGGAATGGCATGGTAAGCAAACAAACAATGAATTTAGGCCTAGATCTCTGTACTGGGGTGAATGTATGACATTGTTCTGCATTCTGTCCATCAATTGTTCTTTTTGCATTTGTCACCCCAAATGGGACAGGTATGCTCAGACGTGGGTCTGGTGCTCTCCATGCCACTGTAGTCAAGCTATCCTGGCTGATGAGGGCTGAAAGCCCGAAACCGGTCCTAGGATGCTTGTTTCCAGTCCAGGGAGGACCTGGCCTGGCAGTTCGGGCTGGACTGTTCCCATTGGGTGCAGGATCAAGACTGATTTGCATATGGCTGGCTCCAAATTGGAATGGCATGGTGAGCAAAGAAACAATGGATTTAGGCCCAGATCTCTGTACTGGGGTGAATGTATGATATTGTTCTGCATTCTGTCCACCAGTTGTTCTTTTTGCTATATTATGATTGAGAAGCTAGCTGGCTGACATGAACATGAAGGAACCTTTGTGGGTTTCCGTGAGTCTAGATTCTCCTGACGAGTCCCTTCTGACGAGTCTCTTCTGAGCCCTGATTAACACATGTGTACAGGAGGAGCCCTGTATTCATGACCTCAATGTTTGAGACAAAAAATAATCATGGATTTCTGATCAATGAGAGTAAAAGCATTAAGTTAACATGTTGTTCCTGCTTATATTTCACACGCTTTACATTAACCTGTATTCCCTATGAGTGTTTGCTTTTTCCTGAATTAAACCTCAATTAAACATGTTTATCCATTGTTTTAATTAAATAACGTTATAAGCTGTAACTGGTCGGTGAAATGCTAAACGTACTAAAAATTGGTATGTTTTGCTATTTCTAGCCACACCCCTGACTCCGCCCACTGATTCAATCTTCGGTTATTCCCGCCCCCTGATTCTCCACCCACAGTTCCCCTACTTTTTTTTCCCACTTCGACCACTCTATAGGCACTTCTTCAATTAGCAGCTCCATGTTCAGGGTCAGAGTTTCCGAATTGATGCACCAACATGCAAATTAAAAAAATGTGTCTTTTACATTTAGTACAACCAAAAAACATTAAGGAAAGAAACTAGAAAAATATTTAAAGTAAAAGAAAATTAAGTACCAAATGCACAATCCGCTGGGTACACAGCCAAGGAGGACTGGGCGCAGGCAGTCTTCAAATGCCATAATTTGGAAGAGCTGAAGGTGGTGGGCATACTGTGGATGAATGGATGGGTGGGTGCATCTAAAGGTTTTTAGCCATTTTCCCTTTTAAATTTCATATATGGTGGACGCGCCAATTGCTTTTCCCCAGGCGGAATAGTTGGATAGAGATAGAAAGCTGAGAAGCAGACCCTGAGTACTGCAGGGAGGCGGAAGGCAGGGACAAATGTCAACATCAATACCGGCTCCACTTTTCTGGGGTCATTTGCAATAGACAGGGCCAAATGGGCGAGCCGTGTGCAGCCTATATGGATTTGTGCACTAGAAAATCATAAGCGCAGCTCAGCAGTTCATCCTTTTGAGGTCGGTATTAATAGCATCGGTCTTTGAGTACATTGAATAAAACTAATCGGTTTGTGCATTCCCCACAGAGAGTGTGTACCTGTAGGTAACACGTGCATCTCAGCTATTCATCCCCCGATTGCAGGTGAAACCAGTATCACTCACCTGGATAACTCTCACATTCGCTATTCTGGCACCTGGACATTTCCCACTTTGTGGCAAATAGTCTATAACTGGTGCACGTTAATAACAGCAGGAGAGGGTTACTGAAAGTGTCTGCCCGGCACGAGGGAACACAAATAACCGACAGCTTTTGTTTCTGTCCTGAGAACTGAAATCTGACCCACTGTGAAGCTTCTAATATAGGGCGCGCTTTTTGACCGACTATTTTTAGTAATCTATTAAAGCGGATCTCGTTTCAAGGCGGTGATGACTCTACGCTTTCAGGTTTTGTAATATTACTCAACTGTGTTTACGGTGTCTGGGGCGGAGTACAACGGGTATCCTGAGTTACACCAACATCCCCGTGCCTCTCCTCCATGGGTATTGTGTGTGAAAGCGATACAGGAACCTGGTGCGCTTTCATCTACTATAACACATAGCTAAGTGGGCTAGTACAGCACTGCCTTTCATCCTTTCGATGGTGATAAGAGAATGAACATCCAGATGGAAAATAGTGGCATTTATTGACAGCGTTTCGAAACGACAGGATTAGTTACTCCCTCTGTTCCCATCATTAAACAGTGCTAAGAGGCACTGAAAACTGCCTCACTCTGCTCCTCATTAAGCAGTGCCTACCCGCCAAATTAGAAGACTCTTACGTAGCATATTTACAAATATGTCATGCAACAACGTTACTACGCTGGGAGAGATGGGGACAGTAGGACAGGCCATATCTACAGAGATATAGGGGCACATTTACTAATGTTGTATGCTGGTTTGCATCTCAAATGTGACGCAAAATGGTGCAAAATGTTATTTAAATTGTATTTTGCTGTGCAAAACATGCATAATACCTGTAGATTTCCCAAACAATACCTAAAAGTAACACAAAGCAGCGCTTTGCACTGCTTTGCATTGTTTTGCTTCTGGTGTCGTTCCAGGGGTCATTCAAAATTGATGCCACTGACCCCAGTACTCAGACTCTCACCACACAGAGTATTACTATGGCACACGTGTTACTCATCCACTGCATATATATGCATTCAACATGTATATGAAATGTCAGCGCATAATCTGGGGGTCACATAGCAGCCGAACATTACATGAGAGCGGTCAGCAGAACACAGTCTACTCTGGCACAGTAGACGTTCTGCTCCCACTAAGGAGCCACAAAAACACTATATGCTGCCACCACTGCTGACCCGACTACCTCAAGACAAGGGCCATAGTCCCATGTCACTCACAAGGCCATGCTTGCTGCACTCTGCCCAGTCAAAGCAGTTCTGACCTATGCGTGGCCATGGACCAGGTTAGGCTTCTGCACACATGCTAAATTAGTGTAAGTGCAGGGCCAAACTAAAATTCAGAATACCCATTTCACATATAGTTGAGCACTCAGGACCGGGGTACATGATCATTTACCAGCGGCGGATCCTCCGTTATGGTGGAGGAGTGTCGCCCCCGCCAGCAGTAGCGGCAGCTGCAAAACTTGAAAAATAAAACGATAATAAACTATGTTTATTATCGTTTTATTTTCCTCAATGCCGTGGAGTCTTGGGCGTGGCGCCAGGAGAATTACAGACACAGAGGGAGTGGTAGTGCTCTGTTCTCAGTGCGCATGACAGTTTGGCGGCTGTCTCAGGCCAACCAAAAACGTCATGATCACTGAAGCTCTCTCCAACCCAGCCGGGTTGGAGAGAGGAGGCTCAGGATCCCAGTCTCCCTGGGAGTACAAATCCAGAGTGTGCAGGCCAATCCTGACGCTACTCCCATGCTGTGAGAGCAGCATCAGAATTGGCTGCAGCGCAGTCTGGGAGCCTGTGCCTGCAGTGCAGCCAGTAGAGTGCCAAATCGGTGGGATTCAGTTATTTTTTTATTTTATTTTTTGTTTTGTCCATCACCTTCACCTGCAATGGCACTGTGCCCCGACACCAGCCGTGACTGCTATTTACCATGCAAGGGACATTCCCATCCCAACACCCATCTTAAGACAAAAGTGCTGTACGTAGCCCCATCCAAAAACAAGATATTAAGCTTTTTTCACAGCTGAATGCCCTTGCGCTACAATACTGCTGGAGCAAGGCCTGATCTTACTCTAATGTGCCAGCTTCTTCAAAGGCTGCAGACCCAGACAACAAGGGGTCCATTAGGATAGCGGGCGGATCGCCCCCACCAGGCTGGCCGGGGGCGATCCGCCCGCCATCCTTGCAGGAATGACCCCCGCCATTTTATTATGGCTGGGGGGTCCGCGGCGGACGGAAGGCGGAAAAGGCTGCAATATGATGGCGGTGTCTGTTTGACACTGCCAGCCATATTACAATGTGTGTTGGGGAATGCCTTTCCGTGGCGGCATTGCCGTGATGGAAAGGCATGCAGAGTCTACCTGCGGGGGCCCATTGCGGGCCCCCAGGGACTCCAGGGGAGTGCACATGGGGGGTACCTATGGTACCCCCCTCTGCATTTCAAAGAACAACGTGGCAGGCACCGCGCGGTGCCTGTCACGTTGTGCTTTGAAATGCACAACATGTATTTTTAGCATTGCGGCGGGCGGTGTTTTTAACAATGTTAAAAATACAGGATGCGCCCGCCACTGTGGCGGGTGCATCCTAATTTCCCCCACGGGACCCCCGCCCTTATAGCGGGCAGTCCCTTTCTACGATGGGATGGCGGGCGTACAAAGTCCCGCCGTCAACCTAATGGGCCCCCAAGTCTCCTTCTTGCTTCATATGTAATATATGAGACTCCTGGCAGCCTGAAAACTTGCTCTGCAGATATGTTATGTTATGTTATGTTATGTTATTAATTGTTTTTTAACGTGCTCTGTTACTCGCGAGTATCCTGGCGCGGAGCTTGAAATAATGTGCGGTGAGCAGAGAGGGGGACTAATGGGTAAATTAATCGGTAATAGTAAACAGATTAGTTTTTAAGCCTTTCTTAAAGCATGAGATGGTCTGGGCTGCCTGCAGGTGGAGAGGGAGTGCATTCCAGGCTCTGGCAACCATCACTGAGATAGACTGACCTCCCAGCCTGGTGAACTTAAATCTGGGCACAGCCATCCTGCACTGATTAGCTGATCGTAGGCAGCGATTGGGGACATAAAGAGAAAAGCGTTTTCTCAAGTATAGTGGCCCAAGCTGATGGATCGCTCGAAAGGAAAGGACCAAAGTTTTAAAGGTAATACGCTGTGCCACCGGAAGCCAGTGTAGGCTACGCAGGTGAGGGCGAATGCTGGATCTCCTGGGCAGATTAAACAGGAGTCTTGCAATCGCGTTCTGAATCACCTGGAGCCGTTTGATCAGATAGGAAGGTAGGCCACAGAACAGGGCATTCGCGTAGTCCAGCCTAGAGAGAATGAGGGCGCGCGCCACAGTCTCTTTGGCCTCTCTTGGCAAAAGAGGAAAACATCTGCGTAAAGCTTTGAGAGTTCCAAAGCAGGCACCAGTAAGTCTTTTAATATGATCTTCAAACTTCAGATCATTTCCGAACCAAACCCCCGAGTTCTTAGCAGGACCGCCCATTGATTTGGGGCAGGGAATGTCAGGGGGCCACAAAAGATTTTTAAAGTTATCGGGGAAGAAACCATAGAGAAGGACCTCGGACTTGTCTTCGTTGCACTTAAGTTGGGCAAGCGCTAACCACCGGAAGACAGATGAAAGGCAGTGCTGAACAGCCGATGTATCCAAATTGTCCCCCGGCCAGGTGAACAAAAGATGGGTGTCATCGGCGTAGGCCATAATTTTAGCCCCCAAATGTTCCGCCAGGTAGATCAACGGAGTCAAATATACATTAAAAAGAAGGGGACTAAGGGTAGACCCCTGCGGGACTCCAGTTGTGAGTTTTCTAGGGCGGGAGGCGTACGGTGGCAACCACACTTGTTGCGTCCTGTCATCAAGAAATGACGTCAGCCAATCAAGAGCAGATCCGGTGATGCCGATAGCGGACAGCCTGACAAGGAGAAGCCCGTGGGGCACCGTATCGAAGGCGGCAGAGAGGTCTAATAAAATCAGAACCGCTCTGCCGCCACCATCAAGGCACTCCCGAATTGCTTCTGAGATCTCCACCAGGGCAGTCTCGGTGCTATAGGCTGCCCGAAACCCTGATTGAGCAGGGTGAAGGGCGTGAGATGACTCAACAAAGTAGTCCAGTTGGCGAAAACCCATATTTTCGCAGACTTTAGCCAATGCCGGCGGCAGGGATGTCAGCCGGTAACTTGAAGGGGCAGCAGGATCCATCCCAGCCTTTTTTAGGAGCGGCAATAGTTTGGCCTGCTTCCAGTCGGTCGGGACCGTCGCAGTAGAAAGAGAGAGGTTCACAATCTGGGTGACCTCATTGCACACTTTATCAGCCACCCCACCGAGCACCCTGTCTGGGCACGGATCAGTAGGTGACCCTGACTTCAGGGACTTAAGGATTGTCAGGATGTCTGATTCGACAGAGGGGAAGAAAGCCATGAGCTGATCGGCCGGCCTAGGCTCAGGGAGAGAAGGAAACATTGGTGAGGCCCTGTGGGAATCATAAACTACAGCCAGGTCCTCCTGGATTTTGGCAATTTTCTCTATAAAAAAAGAGGATAGCTCTTCACACCATTGTTCAGAAGCAGACAGCAGAGGTTGCGCAGCGCAGGGGGATAGAAAACTCTGAACGATCAAAGATATATGGGTCAGCGCAGTATTTGGGTGTAAGGGTGAATGCAAATGTAAATAAGATTATTGCAGATAACTATCTACCCCTGATAGACTCAATTGAAAAGGAGCTGAAAAGGATCGATGTGTTACATCTATCATTGATTGGTAGGGTAAACGTACTGAAAATGACTATGTTTCCCAAGCTCCTCTATCTGTTCCGGGCTATTCCTTTGTTATTGGAAGAGGGGATGATCAGGAAAATAGAAGTAGTATTCACTCGTTTCATCTGGCAGTATGGGAAGACTAGACGATCGATTGCCCTTATGTCTTTACCACTGGTGAGGGGCGGCCTGGCGATGCCTAATCTCAGGTTGTATCACTGGACGTGCCTTTTGGTACGAATGAATATACTGTTTCAATATGATCCTGAAGTATTAGAATCCCAGCCTGGTAATTATGTACTCCCCTCCATTTTTGAGCTCTTAGTAGGAAGGAAGGCTGTGGGGTTACTAATGTGTGAAGTTGACCGCAGGTACTACAAGAGAGCTAGATACAAGACTCTGATGGGGGCATGGGGGCACTGGCGTAGCTAGGGGGGGGCGAGGGGGGCGGTCCGCCCCAGGCGGCACGATTTTAAGGGCGGCAGCCGTGCAGCACTGGCCTGTAATAATTTATTTGGCCATGGGCTGAACTGACTGCGCAGAAGTCATTATGCTGACTTCTGCGCAGCCGAGTGTTAGCTGCTTTCACGTGACATGGCATCAGGACTGCAAGAGTGTGCTGAGGGGGACTGGAGTCGGTGACAGGAAGTTCACTTACTCCTGAGACAGGCAGGGCCCCAGTGCGAGCGG
This sequence comes from Lissotriton helveticus, assembly GCF_964261635.1. Lineage (NCBI taxonomy): Eukaryota > Metazoa > Chordata > Amphibia > Caudata > Salamandridae > Lissotriton > Lissotriton helveticus. The sequence continues at coordinate 709,221,964 of NC_136065.1, forward strand.
GCTGTAGTTACGATTTCTTTCTGTAGTTAAAGTGGCAGCCTCTCACTGCTCGCAGGGCTGCCTGTGCCAAATTGGACACGGTGCCTAATCATGCTGCTCTGCGTCGACCGGACCTGTTTGGAGAAGAGAGCCTCGAGGTCACAGAATGTCATCAGAGAGGCGCTGCCTGGCTCACTGAGGTATTAATAAATATTTTTAAAACTAACAGCCTGAGAAACACCGAGCCTGTAGCTCTGCTCACTGCTCTCCAGGCTCATGGGTTGTGCCGCGGTGGGTTAGGCTCCGCTCCATTCCGATGATTTATTTACAGATTTCATTTAGATTTTGAATACCATTTTTGCCCTAATTTTACCTTCCAGCAACCTGCTTTTTCCTGAAGTATAACAATCTTAAACTTCCACCTGAACTTCACCTGGTTTGTTTCCACTCCTGGTCATTTTACCCAAGAAACTTATGAACAAAAACTTTCTACCACTAGTCTGCTTTCCGTTTTTTTAAAAATCCATTCTGGCTATTTTATTTTAGGAAGTGTATAAACTGCTGCTCCTAGCTTTTTGCACATGACCGTTTTTTAACTGCAGGTGTAAAGTATAGGATGAGAGGAGATTCCACAAATGTGAGAGCGTTTTTGAAGAAGTGTTTTGAAGGAGTATGTGCATGGGAGAAAGCAGAAGAAGGGTGTTGTGTTGCTTTTGGCACCTGTTGAGGAGAACTGCATTTCCATTTCTGGTACTTTGCAGCAGTTTTAAGATTATCTTAAAGTTTCTCATTGCTCAAATGGGTGTAATTTCTTGTATTATTGTTTCCCTCGTCTTCATTTCTTGATTTTGCTCGCAAGAAAGTGTCACTCATAGTCGTTGAATGTCACTCATAATGACATTGAAATTGTGAAAATGTCACACATAAGTAATCTGAAACCTTGGCAGCTATGCGCAATATGTTTAATTGGAGAGTTATTGGAGAGTACCAGCACTTCTCAAGAGTGACTAGTTGTTTAATTACAGAGTACCGGCACTTCTCAGAAACAAGCAAGTACTCTGGTACAGGGTGCCTGCTCTTCAATTTTTCCATTTCTAGCTTTGGAAGGCATAGGTAGGTAACATGCCTCAAGCTACTGTACATTTTTCAAGGACGAGCACAGGAAGTGATTTGTTTTTGCTTGTTTCGTCCTACGTAAGTTCTTTCACACCTAATTCCAGAGCTCAGCTTAGCAGCGGGCTGCCTGTGGAGGAGAAGTTGTGAGCTTCACCTGACTATCAGCGGCGATACTATGGGCCAGATTTATATCGGACTTGCGGCACTTTTGCTGTGCCATTGCGTCACTACTGTGACGCAGCGGGGGTGTAAACCCTGCGCCACGTTGCGACATACTTACATCGTGACGCATCTATGGAGATGCGTCACGGTGTAAGGCCCTGCGCCACATGAAACCTGACTCAGGTTTCATGTGGGCGTTTCCACGCAGGATGGGCGTTCCGTCGCAGGAACGCCCCTGAAAAGTGACTCAGTGAAACCTACAAGATTTCACTGAGTCACTTTCCCAATGCTGATGCGTCAAAACCCTGCGCCTGCTTGGAGCAGGCGTAAGGCTTGACGCTCCACGTTACAGATAGGGCAAGTTGGAATAGTGCTGGAGTTGCATGCCGCACGCAACACAACTTCAGCACTGCGCCAACTTCACGCCCTAGATGCGACACGCATCTGTTTATTCCTGCGCCATGGTGCGCCGCATTGTAAATAAGGCGCATCATGGGTGGCGCAAGGATAAACTTGCGTGTCGTATCTTTCCTGGCACATCTCTGCCGATTTGCAGAGATGCGTCAGGCAACATAAATCTGCCCCAGCGTGTTTTTCAGACCTCTTTCAGGTGCTCGCCGTCCTTTTTCCCCAGCACCCGCCAGGGGGGCGGCAATCTGAAGGGTAGCCCCGGGCGCCACAAGCTCTAGCTACGCCCCTGCATGGGGGACCTGGAAGTCTGTAATTACATTTTTGAGCATTCCAAAAATTAATGATAATATTGACCTCTGGAATTCTAACATCTTTTCCCATTTAGGTCAAAACAGAAATAGTCGACTCTGGAGGGAGTTGGGTGTTAGGTGCTTGGGGGATGTTATGGTAGGCAATGATATCCTTGGTTTCAATATACTGCAGCAGAAATTTGGTATCCCAGCAAGTCAGTGGCTATTATATGGACAAATCGCTCAAACACTTCGCACAATTAGGCCTAGGAACTCTCTTTCTTTGAGCAATCCAATAGTCGACTATCTGAGAAAGGGGGGTAGGAAAATCAGAATAGGGTATAACTACCTACAACAAGAGCTTGAGGATGATATGGAAAAAACGGAAACTACCCTGGCTCAGAAAATTGGTGATTTTGGAAAAAGGGGGTGGTGATGGACAGAGTTTCTGAATGATGCAGAATACTCTTACCAAGTCAAGAGATCATGGTTTTAATCCATCACCTGTTTTTTAGCTCATTGCACCATCCCAGCTCAGAACCTGGCTATATGCAAATTAGTCTGTTCCTGTCCCAGTGCATGATGGGAACAGGGCAAACCAAACTACCAAGCCAATTCTTATACTGGGAAGGAGACAAGCTTCCGGGGACCGGTTTCTGGCATCACAGCCTTCGTCGGCCCGGCTTGCTTGAATCCTGATGGTGCAATGAGCAAGGGACTCACGTCTGAGTATACCCTCCCACACATAGTGTGGATAAAATCGATTTTGGAAAAAGGGGGTGGTGATGGACAGAGTTTCTGAATGATGCAGAATACTCTTGCCAAGTCAAGAGATCATGGTTTTAATCCATCACCTGTTTTTTAGCTCATTGCACCATCCCAGCTCAGAACCTGGCTATATGCAAATTAGTCTGTCCCTGTCCCAGTGCATGATGGGAACAGGGCAAACCAAACTACCAAGCCAATTCTTATACTGGGAAGGAGACAAGCTTCCGGGGCCCAGTTTCTGGCATCACAGCCTTCGTCGGCCCGGCTTGCTTGAATCCTGATGGTGCAATGAGCAAGGGACTCACGTCTGAGTATACCCTCCCACACATAGTGTGGATAAAATCGATTTTGGAAAAAGGGGGTGGTGATGGACAGAGTTTCTGAATGATGAAAAATACTCTTACCAAGTCAAGAGATCATGGTTTTAATCCATCACCTGTTTTTTAGCTCATTGCACCATCCCGGCTCAGAACCTGGCTATATGCAAATTAGTCTGTTCCTGTCCCAGTGCATGATGGGAACAGGGCAAACCAAACTACCAAGCCAATTCTTATACTGGGAAGGAGACAAGCTTCACGTCTGAGTATACCCTCCCACACATAGTGTGGATAAAATCGATTTCCCAGTATAAGAATTGGCTTGGTAGTTTGGTTTGCCCTGTTCCCATCATGCACTGGGACAGGAACAGACTAATTTGCATGTAGCCAGGTTCTGGGCTGGGATGGTGCAGTGAGCTAAAAACGGTGATGGATTAAAACCATGATCTCTTGACTTGGTAAGAGTATTCTGCATCCTTCAGAAACTCTGTCCATCACCACCCCCTTTTCCAAAATCGATTTTATCCACACTATGTGTGGGAGGATATACTCAGACGTGAGTCCCTTGCTCATTGCACCATCAGGATTCAAGCAAGCCGGGCCGACGAAGGCTGTGATGCCAGAAACCGGTCCCCGGAAGCTTGTTTCCTTCCCAGTATAAGAATTGGCTTGGTAGTTTGATTTGCCCTGTTCCCATCATGCACTGGGACAGGAACAGACTAATTTGCATGTAGCCAGGTTCTGGGCTGGGATGGGGCAGTGAGCTAAAAAACTGTGATGGATTAAAACCATGATCTCTTGACTTGGTAAGAGTATTCTGCATCCTTCAGAAACTCTGTCCATCACCGCCCCCTTTTCCAAAATCAGAAAATTGGTGATCCAGATGTGGACTTAGATTTGGCCTTAGTTCTGAACAAAAAGTTTTTTCGGTCCACAAACCTGAGGGCTCAGCACTATAAGACCCTTTTTAATTTGTATTTTACTCCCTCCAAATTGTTCGCTTGGGGCGTAAGAGATAACGACAGGTGCCCTAGGTGTAATATGAGTCCAGCAGATTTACTCCATATGTTTTATCACTGCCCGAATCTGACCACGATCATTAGGGAGATACAGATATTTTTGGAGGGGTTGCTAGAACAAAACATCGTTCTATCCCCTACTGTGGTTTTATTAGGTACTGACGGCAAGTTGAAGGCAGAAGGTGGGGCCGAAGCCCTTGTTTTTATATCAGTAGCGGTATTGCGCATACTAAGTTCCGCTGGCTGGAAGGACACCACAGCACCCACATTCCAGCAGTGGCTAACCAGGCTTTTAGGAATGCACAATATTGAGGAGTGCCTGTATGATTTTAAGGGAAAGAAAACACGTGAAATGGGTAGAAACATCTGGGCCCCCGTCAGGAAATGGAGGGAATCTAGACGCTGAAAATACAAGGGGAAGCGTGTACGTTGATGGGCTGCCCTCATGTTTTTATTTATTTATTGATTGATCTGTCTCGATATGAAATTTGTAACATCATCTGTCTCTTTGTACTTGCTATTTATTGTTGTTAATGTATTTATTCTGATTGTGTAATGATATGATATATATGCTGATTTGTGTTTTATACCTCAATTCATCGAAACATCTCAATAAAGAAATAAAAAAAAAAAAAAAGAAAACTCTGAACGATAGAGAAAATTTCTTTATTGTTAATATTTGCTTTTTCAATCCTTCCAGCGTAGTAGCTCCTCTTTGCTGTCCTAATCGCAGCATAGTAATCCTTCTGGGCAGCTCGCAGGGCGTTTTTCACCTCCTGCAGATACGCTTGCCTCCACACCCGCTCAAGTTTCTTACAGCCTAATTTCAATTCCCTGAGAGCGTGTGTAAACCATGGTTCAGAGGCGGCATCCGCCTGTTCCACCCATGTGTTGAAATTGCTGACAGCCTCGCCCACCTCCGAAGCCATACGAGGACGGTCTCGGGATAGGGAGTCAGCCAGAGTGACTAGGTTGATCCTCTGAGGGTAAGCAGTTGAGAGAGTATCTCCTGCCCCCGGGGGTCTTTCCAGATGCCAGGAGAATCTAACCAACTCGTGGTCTGACCATGTCACTCTCTCGGGGTGCGATATCAGGATATCAAAGTTGGAGCATACCAAATCTAGTGCATGCCCTCCTTCATGGGTGGAAAATTGAACCCATTGTTTCAGTTGAGCCAAGTTCAGAGCTTCATCTAGGCGCCTGGTCTCTAGGGCATCTAAGACATCTGCATGGATGTTAAAATCCCCTAGGAGGAGAAACCTAGAGAATCTCAAAGCACGGGGCACAATAAGCTCCTCCGAAGCATCGATAAAATGACCAGCATAACCTGGTGGCCGGTACACCAGGGTGCCTCCTAAAGTGAAATGCGGACTAAACCGTATGGAAAAATGAAGCAGCTCCGTGTCCCCTAAATCTCCCTTGGGCTCATAGGAAAAAGATCTATTCGTCCCTGTAGATCACGGCAACCCCACCCCCTCCACCGAGCGGGCGGTCTTCCCTCATTATATTGAAGCCCCTAGGGACAGCCAACTCCACTACTGGGGCGCAAGTGTCATTGAGCCATGTTTCAGTGATAAAGAAGATGTCCAACTGATTCTCCACCAAGAGCTCGAAGACATCGGCAGCGTGCTTGACCAAGGACCTAGCATTAATCAGCCCTGCTCTAATCTGAGTAGAGTCAGCATTACTCGATTCAGAGCAGCTGAGCGTAGGATGGAAATGAAATTTGCACAGTGAGCACGCTCTAGTTAGGCTGTCGGCCACCCCCCAGAGGTTTCCCACATTGCAACTGAGCGTGTTTAGTCCTAGTAAGTCCTCACGTGAGTACCTTAATCTGGCAGCTTTTTGTAACAGGCGCGAGTGGGCAGGGGGTCTGGCACTTGGCACATCCGGTGCACGGACGGGCACAGACGGGCCCTCATTTGGCGCTCCTTCGGCACGCAGACGGCGCGCCCGCTGCGCGTCCGAGAGTGCATTACTATTTATTACACAAGCCCCTCCCCCACTAGACCGCTAACTCCGGTCCCGCAGGGGTCCGGGACTCACAGAAGATGGCGCCCGACCCTGCCCTCCACAACAATCGGCACAAAGAAGCCGCGTGGAACGCACTGCACTGTGTCTGGATGATAGGTGAGGCTTGGATAAGAATGTTCACCAATTCTAGAGACGTGTTTTGGTTGAAATACTCTGTGACAAAAATACTGCATCTGCTACATTGATTACCACTATACCTACAAGGTAAGCTGATGTGGTAATAAGAATAAGAGTAACTCTAGGCTTACTTAGATATACTTAACTTGACATTATAATGGCTGGAAACTTAGTGTATGCAGTATTTTTGTAGAGCAATATTTGATGGGCAATACATTGACATGAAACTTCTAAAGCACTCCAACACATAAAACCTTGTACAGTGCAACCAAAAAGAGAGAAAGAGGGGAGAACTGGAAGGGGAGTTTTCACTGACGAACAGTGACCGAAGATGGGACTCCTATGGTGAATGCATCTTGGTGTATGGGCAAGCAATGGTAGCCGCAGCAAAACGAGGAGAAAAATGTAAGACAAAAAAAAGCATTGTGCAGCCAATCCTGAGTAGCCACTCCTGAAGAATTAAACCATACAATAACTGATGCTACCAACTGTAGGAAGGTGGATACCTGACTATGGTTACCCCAGATTTTTTGCCTTGTGTTTAGCTGGTTTTCGACTTAGTTGGCCTGGGATCCTGCTAATCAGGGCCCCAGGCTATCTGCTCTCACTGTAAAATGGACTCCATGTACTCTGAGTACATCTCCAATTGGATATTGGGTGACCCTTGTGAGTCCCTGTATAGTGTACCATAGGTACGCAGGGCATAGGTGCACCGAAGGCCTACCAGGGGCTGCAGCATGTATTATGCCACCCCTGGCTGGCCATCCAAACTGACACAACTGGATGATCACTTAGCTGGGGCAAGGTCGTGTAATCACCCCTTGCTTAGGTATAGTATTCCTATACCTACCCTTATATCTAGACACATATACACCTATAAGTCACTCCTATGGCAGGTCTTAACAATCCTGAAGGCAGAGTGCTTGGTTTTATGTGAGATGGTGCTCTAGCATGAGCTGAGTCTGTATGCAGCTTTCGGAACCATGTCCTTATAGCTGTTCTATGATATAGCCATTCCATATACTCTTAAGTGCATTATAAACCTTTCGGTTGAATGCTTACTTTGCTTTGGCTTTATCAAAACATGTCGTGTAAGGTGTCATACGCTTTGGAACACTACCCCCTTGCCAGTTCTGGCGACGGGGGTAGCATTCCACCCTTCTAGAGGGAGAAGACATGTTGTTCCTACTAATCCCGGTTAAAGTTATCCAGAGCCTCAGCATCACAAAATGGATGCTGCTGCCACAGACACAAGTCTGACCTCCTGCTGCTCGGAGTCCTTCCAGCGAGGGAGGCTTGGACAATAGGTTTCCTGTCTTGGGAGGTGCTAGCACCACCCCAGACAGGCCATAGTGTATTGGGGCAGGGTGGGTTGAATGAAATGAGACACTGCCTGGGGCACACAAGGTGTCCCATGCATAGTCCGATTCAACCCGGTGCTGGGGCACTCCAGCCCCAGCTCTGGCATGAAACTGGACAAAGGGAAAGGGGTGTAACCACCCTCTTCCCTGGTCCCACCCATAGGAGGGACCTAGCAGGTAATCCAGCCCCTACATTTGGTATATAGGTAGGAGCTGAGTCCCAAGACTTTCGATTGTATCCTGACTGAAACTTGAAATGAAACTCTGGACCTTCGACATTCTACTCGACATAGAAGACTGAAGAATCTCCCTTGTGGTGAAGGAGTGACCACCCTGCACAAGCAGGCACCATCAAGCGATCAACGGTTTGCTTTGTCGACGCTCCTGCCGGAGCCCGAGCACAGAGCCTGACAAGTCCCGGACTTCCAGACTTCCAACAGCCCAATCCATAGTCACAGCAGAGCTGAGACCCGTGGAGGCGACGAGAGATGTGGAACCGGCCATCTTGGAAAGCCAGCGAATTGCTTTCCGTGCAACTTCTGAGGCACCCTTGAAGTTGTGCTTTGGGGATTGAGAAGCCCCAGCACCGAGCACCAACTGCACCGAAGACTAGCCCTCCACACTCCACGAGTTCTGCGTGGGGCCCTTCTGCATTTTCCTGCTCGACGCGTCTGTCCGGTCAATTGCCCGTTGGCTAGTGGCCTCTGTGACGACAAACCTTTGAATTTACAATACTGGTCTGGTTGCTCCAGACTGGCCCCTGCTTCCCTGAAAAGGAGAAGCCCATCATACCTTGCTGGTCTGATCAAGAAGCCATCTTTGATTCCTGCGTGGGGTACCTTTGCCAAGGCTTGTTGACTCCAATCCGAAAGCCGATACCGCCGACAGCGAGAGCCTTTGTGGGATAGTCCGTATCCAGCGCCTGGTTGTCATCAACACCTCCTGGTCCATGCGGCTGCAGAGACAAGCTTCACAACATTACCTGATTGCTTTGCAACATCGCCTGGTTCCTTCCTGGTCACTGGCTAGTGACCCAGACTCTGTCCCCTCTGCTTTCAGGTACTCTTCATCCTCGATCCGCCCTTGGATCCACCCGGACACTTCCCTCCTGGTCACTTGCAGCATCTTTCTTCAAGGCTCCATAGGATTAAGCGACGAAACCCGACACACTTTGACACCTATCCTAGTGTCTAACTTTCAAGTAGCTTTCTCCTTGTCCATCCCTTCAGAAGCTCTCCCTAGCGAGGGAACTGGGGCTGCGAGCGACTGTTGTGTGTTAAAAACGTGCACTCTGATTTTATACTTTTAAACAGCATTTTAAATCCACTTTGTCAGTGCTTTTCACTCGTTTTTTTAACTGTTTGAAAATCTTTCCTGGGGGCTTCAAATTAATGGGGAATCGTTATCTAGGCACTCTGACACCCTAAACACCTTTGTTCTTCTTTTAATTCAGCCCTACCGCTCCTTAGCCGATTCTCGGCGGCGGTGGGCGCCATCTTGTGTGAGGCAGTCGGGGAGAGCGCTCTAGTCGCGCCCTCCTCCCGCCCTCCTTGTGTATTTCAATCGATTTGCTGCAGAGCTCTGCGCCCTTCAGAAGCTCTCCCTAGCGAGGGAACTGGGGCTGCGAGCGACTGTTGTGTGTTAAAAACGTGCACTCTGATTTTATACTTTTAAACAGCATTTTAAATCCACTTTGTCAGTGCTTTTCACTCGTTTTTTTAACTGTTTGAAAATCTTTCCTGGGGGCTTCAAATTAATGGGGAATCGTTATCTAGGCACTCTGACACCCTAAACACCTTTGTTCTTCTTTTAATTCAGCCCTACCGCTCCTTAGCCGATTCTCGGCGGCGGTGGGCGCCATCTTGTGTGAGGCAGTCGGGGAGAGCGCTCTAGTCGCGCCCTCCTCCCGCCCTCCTTGTGTATTTCAATCGATTTGCTGCAGAGCTCTGCGCCCTTCAGAAGCTCTCCCTAGCGAGGGAACTGGGGCTGCGAGCGACTGTTGTGTGTTAAAAACGTGCACTCTGATTTTATACTTTTAAACAGCATTTTAAATCCACTTTGTCAGTGCTTTTCACTCGTTTTTTTAACTGTTTGAAAATCTTTCCTGGGGGCTTCAAATTAATGGGGAATCGTTATCTAGGCACTCTGACACCCTAAACACCTTTGTTCTTCTTTTAATTCAGCCCTACCGCTCCTTAGCCGATTCTCGGCGGCGGTGGGCGCCATCTTGTGTGAGGCAGTCGGGGAGAGCGCTCTAGTCGCGCCCTACTCCCGCCCTCCTACCTTCCTATATAATGTGCATAGCAACCAGACGGCGCAGCGGGCTGGCGCAGCGGGCGCGCCGGATACGCGCCGAAGCCGCGCCTAAGCCAAGCCCGTCTGCGCCCGTCCGCGCCAAGATCGCGCCAGGCGCAGGACATGCTGCTCCCACTTACCCTGTACTCAGGTACGACTCTATTGAGCTGCTGTCTATGCGCCCTTCCTTACCCAGTCCCTCCTGCTGTGTGCATTCTTTTTCTGACCACCTGTGTGGCCCTTACATCTGTCGATCGTGTGGTTGGTCATCTTCCAGTTTCGCCAGCCCTATTACCCCCCTTCCCCCTCTTCCTCGGCATAAGACAACCTCCTTTAATGGCGGTCTTATCAATGCCAGATCTTTAGCTCGACATGGACAAGACATCCATGATCTTATTATAACAGCCAATCTTGATGCCTTGTTCATTACTGAATCTTGGCTGCACGAGGCCTCAAATCCCGACCTTGCCACCGCTCTCCCCCCTGATTATACCATCTTCAGGCGAGACAGACCCGTCGGTCGGGGAGGCGGATTGGCCATCATTGTAAAAAATGCACTCAAGTGCCACACATTTGATCTGGCTTCCCTCAAGGACTGTGAATCCCTGGGATTTGTCATCCAATCTAGTCCCTCCTCCGCCTTTTCTGGAGCACTCGTCTACCGCCCCCCCAGAAATGCCACCACTTTCCTGGATTCCCTTGACGAAACTCTGGCAGCCTTCCTTACCCATTACCCTACCTTCACTCTTTTTGGAGACTTTAATCTTCATTTGGAATCCGATACTGATCCCCACGCTCTTAATTTCCGCCACTCTCTTGAGATTTTTGGTCTCTCCCAATTAGTTTCCCTCCCTACCCATTGTGCCGGACACACCCTGGATGGCATTTGCACCAACTTGACCTCCCTAGTTGCTTCCACCCCCGTGCCACAAATTTGGACAGACCACTGTCTCATTCCCTTCTCCATCAATAACAAAACTTTGCCCCCCCTTCCTATCAAACTCCCTCACACTCCCTTTCCTATTAATTGGAAAAAGGTAGCTGAGTACATCAAACTCAACCCTCAACCAGGGGTACCTCCCCCGTTCATCACGGGTGACGTGTCTCTAGACTCCACAAATTTCCACCAGTGGATTGAGAGAGTAATCTCTGCCAATGCAAAACCCGTTAACCAAAAACCCGTTCGTGGAAAAAAGAAACCCAATGCCCCCTGGTATACTCCGGCCCTCGCTGACTGCCACCTTAAGTGTAGGCTTTTGGAGAGAGAATGGAGAAAAACCTACGATCCAATGTCTAGATCTATTTACATTCTCCAGAGAAAGCAATATCTCTCATTTATAAAAAAAGCAAAAAAGGCATTCTTCACTCAAGCAATAGACTCTGCTAAACAGAAACAACAAACAATCTTCAACATCGTGAAATCTTTTACCCACCCCAAAGCACTGGCACTTGAAATCCCCCCCTCGCAAGCCCTCTGTGATCAAATTGCTGATTTCTTTGAGGAGAAAATTAATAATATCCACAAGGACTTCCCCCCGGTACCTATTCCCACCCAAGAGCCTGACACAACTATTCCTTCATTAAACAAATTTAAAGCAGTTTCCCTAATGCAAACGCATAAAGCCATACTAGCCTGTAAATCAGGTGCACCCACGGATTCCTGCCCCCCAGTCATCTTGCACCACCTTGTTGAGGCCGTCAACCCTCTAATTAATGCAATTGTGAACGAATCCCTCGACTCTGGTATTGTTCCTTCTGAGTGGAAGAAGGCCACAGTCAAGCCCCTCATGAAAAAGCAAAATAAATCCCCCACTGACCTGTCTAATATGCGCCCAATCTCACTCCTCCCTGCGCTAGGCAAAATCACTGAGCAACTAGTCCATGACGAACTAAAGAATTTTGTGGAAAATCATCGTATTTTGCACCCACAGCAATCCGGCTTTCGCTCCGGCCATTCCACAGAGACCGCTTTGATTGAGTTGTCAGACACCATCAAGTTCCTGCAGGATGAGGGCAGGCAGGCCGTTCTCATCCTGCTCGACCTAACCGCGGCCTTCGACACCATCTCACACGGCGTCCTAATTAAAAGGATGCGTGAGATTGGTGTCTCGGGCTCCGCACTTGCCTGGATAACCTCATTCCTGTCCAATCGCTCTCAAACGGTCTCCTTGGGCACCTTTCTTTCTGATGAACGCTCCATCATCTCGGGGGTACCCCAGGGTTCCATTCTGAGCCCCCTCTTTTTCAATGTATACATGGCCCCCCTCCTCACGTTGATCGAGTCACATGGGATTCTCGTGACATCCTACGCTGACGACACTCAGCTTGTCGTCACTATCGATAAAAAACTTCCGGATGCCACTATTAGATTCCAAAACTGTCTGTCAGAAGTCTTTTCTTGGCTAAATTTGCATCATTTAAAATGTAACAGCGCCAAAACAGAAATAATTCCCCTAGGTAAAGGCACATTCTTTTCCCCCAAAGACTGGTGGCCTCATAACTCCGAAGCACCGCCTAGCGCGGTTGCTTCAGCCCGCAACTTGGGTGTTCAATTTGACGCTTCCCTCAGCTTCGATGAACATGTGCGCATTACCGCTGGTCGCTGTTTCAGCCTGATCAGGCAATTAAAGAAATTTTTCAATTTTCTGCCTATCACAGCCAGGAAATCAGTCGCGGTTGCGCTTATCCTCTCCCGGCTGGATTATTGTAACGGCCTCCTAGCCGGCATCAAGAAGTCCTCTTTGAAAAAGCTGCAGAGTGTCCAACATGCAGCAGCCAGGCTTGTTTTGAAACTCCCCCGTAGGTCCTCAGCCTCTGCAGCCCTCAACACCCTTCATTGGCTGCCCCTCCATAAGAGAATCTTATTCAAGCTCCTTGTCACTGTATTTAAAGCAAACAGGGGCTTGGGTCCTTCTTACTTGACCAAGCGCTTCCAGCACTATATTCCTATCCGCTGCTTGAGGTCATCTGGCGCCAACTTCATTTCGGAACCCCGCATAAAACTTAAATCCAAGGGAGGAAAGACCTTCTCCTTTCTGGCGGCCAGGGCATGGAACCGTCTCCCCCCCAACCTTAGGCACGCACCCTCAGAAAGCCTCTTCAGGAAATTTCTGAAAACCTGGATTTATTCTCAGTCTGACTCCTCAGTCCTCGCAGCTATTTGATCCATGCACCCCTAGACGCCCTTCTGTGTGCTCAGCGCCAAGATGCTCCCTCCGGAGCGAAAGTTAGCGCTTTACAAATGACAATAAATATCAAAATATCAAATATCCGGAAGTAACCTAAAAGAACTAGTTTCCATTTCTTTCGTTCCCATTCTAACTCTATGGTAACTCGCGTGTGTGTAAAGACACTGCACACGCATCCAGTGGGCCTCCTGCTCCCTATCCTTTGGTAGTACAGCGTAGCCCCAGCGATTCTCCAGGCCCTAGGCCTATCCTTTGTTAGTGAGGTGGTTCTTATACCACTATTTTAGTATATGTTCGAAGTGCCCCTAGGACATTACTGTATTTTGTGCAACTTATTGTATGTTGATTAAGTATCTTGTTATGTGCTTGTGCATCTGACCTCATAAAGAGTTCAGAGGATTAATTTAGTAATAAATACATATATATTTTATATATATCCTGTGTGGTGTCCTTTCATTTGGTATTAAAGGGATTGCATATGGTAAAACAGCTGGCTTCACATGCCCTCTTGAGTTTAGCCTAAAACTGCTTTGTCCATGCTACCACTAGGATAGCTGGTCTATAAAGTTGACTTTACAACCATCACCATAAGGGTTGTTTGGACTGGTGCAAGGTGCTCACTAGAATAGTGAACATCATATACCAGGCCAACTTCTCACATTGGTGTGCAGCGGTTGGGATTTGAGCTTGCTGTTGTTTCACCAATTGTAATCTTTGAGATATCATTTGAAAGATCACATAGGTACCATAGGTACATATAACAAGACTTAGAATACTTAACTTCTACTGAACTTAGTTGTTGTGGACCAAAGGGCCTAGCACACCCTGACTACAACTCCTAGAGAGGTTTAGTAGATAACACTTAGTGTAGGTAGGTGCACACACCACACCTCACTAGAAAATGTCAACCACAGGTGAACCTAGTGTACCTCTACCTGTGGGAGGTGACCCTATCAGGGCAACCTCAAGATTTTACATACCCAGCTTCAGAGAACTGAGACACTTGTGTACCACAAGGAAGCTGAAACAGGGTTCTAACCCTATCCTTCAGCACCTGATAGAACGTTTAGAAGAGTCTGAAGCTCTTAAGGCCTCTAGCACAAGTCCTACAGGGAATGCAGAAGGTATACCATCCTCGGAAGATGACCCCCCTGTCCCAGAAGATGAGGAAGAGGAGGAGGAGGAAGAAGAAGTTCCTGAGGAAGAGGTAGACAGCCAGGTCCCAGTCAGAAGACTTAGCCAGGCTAACCTAAGCCTACATGGGGCTGGAGAAGGGCTAGCCCTTCCCAGACCCAACAGTAGACTTAACCAGAGGAATAGGAGAGAAAGATCTCACTCAGGTGAATCTCTCCACTCCAATGCCTCAAGAGGTTCTCAGAGGGGAATGACTTTCCCTCAGAGGAGAGAACACCAGGCTACGATTCGGGAAGTCCAAATCAGAATAGAGAGGGAAGAACTTGCCCTAGCCCAAGAAAAAGTTGCTTTAGCAAGGGAGCAAAAGTTAAGTGGATTAGATTCCACTGGTGGCAGCAATATCCCTAAGGATAAAGACAGGGCATATGACAATAGACACCTGAGTAAGATTGTGCCCCCTTACAAAGATGGGGATGACATCCACAAATGGATAACTGCTTTGGAGAGGGCTTGCAAAGTACAGCAGGTACCCCAAAGTCAGTGGGCGGCAATCTTGTGGCTCTCCTTTTCAGAAAAAGGTAGAGATAAGCTCCTCACAGTTGGTGATGGGGATGCTAACAACTACACAGTCCCGAAGAGTGCTCTGATTGATGGGTTTGGCCTAACCACTGAACAGTACAGGTTGATGTTCAGAGACCCCAGAAGACACAGACGCAGGACTGGACTGCTTTTGTAGATTGTGCTACTATGGCTCTGGAGGGCTGGTTATTGGGCAGCACAGTACAGGACTTTACAGGATTGTATAATTTGATTATGAGGGAGCAGATCCTTAGTAATTGTCAAAACCAGCATCTACACCAGCACCTGGTGGACTCAGATCTGACCTCTCCACAAGAATTGGGTAAGAGGGCAGACAAATGGGTTAGAACCAGGATTAGGCCTAAAAATCGGGGTGGTGACCAGAAGAAAGATTCTACCAAGCCTCAAGAGAAAGGTGGGGATAAATCAAAAGACAAGTCCTCTATAGGGCCCCACAACTCCAATGGTGGGGGTGGGTCCCAAAACACTTCCTCTAACCAAAAGAAACCTTATTGCCATGTCTGTAAACAGCCTGGCCACTGGAAGACTGACAGCAGTTGCCCAAGGGCCAACAATAAGGAAAACATTTCCCCAAGTAATACTCCCCGACCTCCTGTTACTATTAGTAGTAATCCCCCAGGTGGTGGGAGTGCCCCCAAGAATTTGGCTGGGTTTACTTTGGGAACTCATGTGGACTCTGGCTAACCAGGTCCCCTACAGCAGCTACTCTTGTCTGTGAAAATGGCATGGGGTTTGCCAACTTCACTGCTTGTCCCAACACTTTGGGCAAGTACAGACAGGAGCCCCACGTCAATGGCCAGAAAGTTGACGCCTACAGAGACACAGGGGCTAGCATTACTATGGTGACTGACATTCTAGTCCCTTCAGGACAACTTTTACCTGGGTTCACCTATCAGGTGACCAACATTGATGGAGTGCAGAAAGAACATCCCATAGCAGTAGTAAATCTCAGCTGGGGAGGTGTCACTGGCCCAAAGAGAGTGGCAGTGTCTACAAACTTGCCTATAGATTGTCTACTGGGAAATTATCTAGAGATCTCAGCCTGGGCTGGGGTATAACAAGAAACCCATTCCAAAATGATAGGCCTTCCAGAAAAGGTTAGTGGGGCTGTGATGGCTACAGCCCCAGCTGAAGCAGAATTCCTTCCTAAAGAGGTTGGAAGGGCTGTGATGGTCACAGCCCAAACTCAAACAGATCTTAGTGTTGTGAAGCCCGAAACTATGGATCACTCAACCCATACAGAGAGCATTGGGGAGGAAGAAAAGTCTCCCTCCCATCAGACATTAGGTGAGAGTCAACCTCCTCAGGGACCTGGCCCTACCCCTTGTGAAGAAACTGCCCCAGAGGACGCCAGGCCTGGCCTGACAGAGCCTCTGATGTCAGTGGACCCTTCCAAGGTGGGACCCAGTCTGGAGCAGGTAACCTGCCCCTCTCTACCCTGCATCAATCAGCCCAGGGCTGTAGAGGTCAGGGAGGCCAGTGGACCCCAAAGGGCCCCCTGTCCACAAGAACACCCCCATCAGCAGATTAGGGGCACCAAAGCTAGCAGCCCTAGCAAGGTGAACATTTAAAAAACTCCTGAGGGATCTCCCTTACTCTTAGTTAGGAACCTTCCCCAGATGGACTCTGTTGGGCACAGCCATACCTGGGACCCAAAGGCCCCAAACCTGACCTGTCCCTCCAGTAAGCCAACAAAAGGGACCCAGCCTCCAGCTATAGGCAGCCAGAGGTTGACCCTGAGAGCACAGTGCAACTCAGTCATGGAAAGAAAGGCACCCATGGTGGATAGTGATTGGAGAAAGCTGAGCCCTCCAATAGTGGAGCCTCACTTCAGTACTCCATCTCAACACCAGCCTTTTACTTTGCTAAAACACACCACAGGTAGAGATTCCCTATGGTGGAGACCCTCTGATACCCCTAGGGTGAGGGATTGCTTAGTGGACCATGAGACAGGGGGTAACCATGCTAGTGCAGGTACTTCCTTATATGGCCACTTAGGCAATATAGGCTTATCTGGTCAAGGATAGCCTTATCTCCTTTCGTTTGGGTGGGGGGGGGCGTTGTGTAGGAAGGTGGATACCTGACTATGATTACCCCAGATTTTTTGCCTTGTGTTTAGCTGGTTTTCGACTTAGTTGGCCTGGGATCCTGCTAATCAGGGCCCCAGGCTATCTGCTCTCACTGTAAAATGGACTCCATGTACTCTGAGTACATCTCCAATTGGATATTGGGTGACCCTTGTGAGTCCCTGTATAGTGTACCATAGGTACGCAGGGCATAGGTGCACCGAAGGCCTACCAGGGGCTGCAGCATGTATTATGCCACCCCTGGCTGGCCATCCAAACTGACACAACTGGCTGATCACTTAGCTGGGGCAAGGTTGTGTAATCACCTCTTGCTTAGGTATAGTATTCCTATACCTACCCTTATATATAGACACATATACACCTATAAGTCACTCCTATGGCAGGCCTTAACAATCCTGAAGGCAGAGTGTTTGGTTTTATGTGAGATGGTGCTCTAGCATGAGCTGAGCCTGTCTGCAGCTTTTGGAACCATGTCCTTATAACTGTTCTATGATATAGCCATACCATATCCTCTTAAGTGCATTATAATCCTCGCGGTTGAATGCTAACTTTGGTTTGGCTTTATCAAAACATGTTGTGTAAGGTGTCATACGCTTTGGAATACTACCCCCTCGCCAGTTCTGGTGACCCGGGTAGCATTCCACCCTTCTAGAGGGAGAAGACATGTTGTTCCTACTAATCCCGGTTAAAGTTAACCAGAGCCTCAGCATCACAAAATGAATGCTGCTGCCACAGACACAAGTCTGACCACCTGCTGCTGGGAGTCCTTCCAGCGAGGGAGGCTTGGACAATAGGTTTCCTGTCTTGGGAGGTGCTAGCACCACCCCAGACAGGCCATAGTGTTTTGGGGCAGGGTGGGTTGAATGAAATGAGACACTGCCTGGGGCACACAAGGTGTCCCATGCATAGCCCGGTTCAAACCGGTGCTGGGGCACTCCAGCCCCAGCTCTGGCACGAAACTGGACACATGGAAAGGGGTGTAACCACCCCCTTCCCTGGTCCCACCCATAGGAGGAACCTAGCAGGTAATCCAGCCCCTAAATTTGGTATATAGGTAGGAGCTGAGTCCCAAGACTTTAGATTGTATCCTGACTGAAACTTGAAACGAAACTCTGGACCTTCGACATTCTACTCGACATAGAAGACTGAAGAATCTCCCTTGTGGTCAAGGAGTGAGCACCCTGCACAAGCAGGCACCATCAATAGATCAACGGTTTGCTTTGTCGACGCTCCCGCCGGAGCCCGAGCACAGAGCCTGACAAGACCCGGACTTCCAGACTTCCAACAGCCCGATCCACAGTCACAGCAGAGCTGAGACCCGTGGAGACAACGAGAGACGTGGGACCGGCCATCTTGGAAAGCCAGCAAATTGCTTTCCAGGCAAATTCTGAGGCACCCTTGAAGTTGTGCGTTGGGGATTGAGAAGCCCCAGCCCCGAGCACCAACTGCACCGAGGACCAGCCCTCCACACTCCACGAGTTCTGCGTGGGGCCCTTCTGCATTTTCCTGCTCGACGCGTCTGTCCGGTCACTTGCCCGTTGGCTAGTGGCCTCTGTGACGATGAACCTTTGAATTTACAATGCTGGTCTCGTTGCTCCAGACTGGCCCCTGCTTCCCTGAAAAGGAGAAGCCCATCAGACCTTGCTGGTCTGATCAAGAAGCCATCTTCGATTCCTGTGTGGGTTACCTTTGCCATCCGCTGCTTGAGGTCATCTGGCGCCAACTTCATTTCGGAACCCCGCATAAAACTTAAATCCAAGGGAGGAAAGACCTTCTCCTTTCTGGCGGCCAGGGCATGGAACCGTCTCCCCCCCAACCTTAGGCACGCACCCTCAGAAAGCCTCTTCAGGAAATTTCTGAAAACCTGGATTTATTCTCAGTCTGACTCCTCAATCCTCGCAGCTATTTGATCCATGCACCCCTAGACGCCCTTCTGTGTGCTCAGCGCCAAGATGCTCCCTCCGGAGCGAAAGTTAGCGCTTTACAAATGACAATAAATATCAAAATATCAAATATCCGGAAGTAACCTAAAAGAACTAGTTTCCATTTCTTTCGTTCCCATTCTAACTCTATGGTAACTCGCGTGTGTGTAAAGACACTGCACACGCATCCAGTGGGCCTCCTGCTCCCTATCCTTTGGTAGTACAGCGTAGCCCCAGCGATTCTCCAGGCCCTAGGCCTATCCTTTGTTAGTGAGGTGGTTCTTATACCACTATTTTAGTATATGTTCGAAGTGCCCCTAGGACATTACTGTATTTTGTGCAACTTATTGTATGTTGATTAAGTATCTTGTTATGTGCTTGTGCATCTGACCTCATAAAGAGTTCAGAGGATTAATTTAGTAATAAATACATATATATTTTATATATATCCTGTGTGGTGTCCTTTCATTTGGTATTAAAGGGATTGCATATGGTAAAACAGCTGGCTTCACATGCCCTCTTGAGTTTAGCCTAAAACTGCTTTGTCCATGCTACCACTAGGATAGCTGGTCTATAAAGTTGACTTTACAACCATCACCATAAGGGTTGTTTGGACTGGTGCAAGGTGCTCACTAGAATAGTGAACATCATATACCAGGCCAACTTCTCACATTGGTGTGCAGCGGTTGGGATTTGAGCTTGCTGTTGTTTCACCAATTGTAATCTTTGAGATATCATTTGAAAGATCACATAGGTACCATAGGTACATATAACAAGACTTAGAATACTTAACTTCTACTGAACTTAGTTGTTGTGGACCAAAGGGCCTAGCACACCCTGACTACAACTCCTAGAGAGGTTTAGTAGATAACACTTAGTGTAGGTAGGTGCACACACCACACCTCACTAGAAAATGTCAACCACAGGTGAACCTAGTGTACCTCTACCTGTGGGAGGTGACCCTATCAGGGCAACCTCAAGATTTTACATACCCAGCTTCAGAGAACTGAGACACTTGTGTACCACAAGGAAGCTGAAACAGGGTTCTAACCCTATCCTTCAGCACCTGATAGAACGTTTAGAAGAGTCTGAAGCTCTTAAGGCCTCTAGCACAAGTCCTACAGGGAATGCAGAAGGTATACCATCCTCGGAAGATGACCCCCCTGTCCCAGAAGATGAGGAAGAGGAGGAGGAGGAAGAAGAAGTTCCTGAGGAAGAGGTAGACAGCCAGGTCCCAGTCAGAAGACTTAGCCAGGCTAACCTAAGCCTACATGGGGCTGGAGAAGGGCTAGCCCTTCCCAGACCCAACAGTAGACTTAACCAGAGGAATAGGAGAGAAAGATCTCACTCAGGTGAATCTCTCCACTCCAATGCCTCAAGAGGTTCTCAGAGGGGAATGACTTTCCCTCAGAGGAGAGAACACCAGGCTACGATTCGGGAAGTCCAAATCAGAATAGAGAGGGAAGAACTTGCCCTAGCCCAAGAAAAACTTGCTTTAGCAAGGGAGCAAAAGTTAAGTGGATTAGATTCCACTGGTGGCAGCAATATCCCTAAGGATAAAGACAGGGCATATGACAATAGACACCTGAGTAAGATTGTGCCCCCTTACAAAGATGGGGATGACATCCACAAATGGATAACTGCTTTGGAGAGGGCTTGCAAAGTACAGCAGGTACCCCAAAGTCAGTGGGCGGCAATCTTGTGGCTCTCCTTTTCAGAAAAAGGTAGAGATAAGCTCCTCACAGTTGGTGATGGGGATGCTAACAACTACACAGTCCCGAAGAGTGCTCTGATTGATGGGTTTGGCCTAACCACTGAACAGTACAGGTTGATGTTCAGAGACCCCAGAAGACACAGACGCAGGACTGGACTGCTTTTGTAGATTGTGCTACTATGGCTCTGGAGGGCTGGTTATTGGGCAGCACAGTACAGGACTTTACAGGATTGTATAATTTGATTATGAGGGAGCAGATCCTTAGTAATTGTCAAAACCAGCATCTACACCAGCACCTGGTGGACTCAGATCTGACCTCTCCACAAGAATTGGGTAAGAGGGCAGACAAATGGGTTAGAACCAGGATTAGGCCTAAAAATCGGGGTGGTGACCAGAAGAAAGATTCTACCAAGCCTCAAGAGAAAGGTGGGGATAAATCAAAAGACAAGTCCTCTATAGGGCCCCACAACTCCAATGGTGGGGGTGGGTCCCAAAACACTTCCTCTAACCAAAAGAAACCTTATTGCCATGTCTGTAAACAGCCTGGCCACTGGAAGACTGACAGCAGTTGCCCAAGGGCCAACAATAAGGAAAACATTTCCCCAAGTAATACTCCCCGACCTCCTGTTACTATTAGTAGTAATACCCCAGGTGGTGGGAGTGCCCCCAAGAATTTGGCTGGGTTTACTTTGGGAACTCATGTGGACTCTGGCTAACCAGGTCCCCTACAGCAGCTACTCTTGTCTGTGAAAATGGCATGGGGTTTGCCAACTTCACTGCTTGTCCCAACACTTTGGGCAAGTACAGACAGGAGCCCCACATCAATGGCCAGAAAGTTGACGCCTACAGAGACACAGGGGCTAGCATTACTATGGTGACTGACATTCTAGTCCCTTCAGGACAACTTTTACCTGGGTTCACCTATCAGGTGACCAACATTGATGGAGTGCAGAAAGAACATCCCATAGCAGTAGTAAATCTCAGCTGGGGAGGTGTCACTGGCCCAAAGAGAGTGACAGTGTCTACAAACTTGCCTATAGATTGTCTACTGGGAAATTATCTAGAGATCTCAGCCTGGGCTGGGGTATAACAAGAAACCCATTCCAAAATGATAGGCCTTCCAGAAAAGGTTAGTGGGGCTGTGATGGCTACAGCCCCAGCTGAAGCAGAATTCCTTCCTAAAGAGGTTGGAAGGGCTGTGATGGTCACAGCCCAAACTCAAACAGATCTTAGTGTTGTGAAGCCCGAAACTATGGATCACTCAACCCATACAGAGAGCATTGGGGAGGAAGAAAAGTCTCCCTCCCATCAGACATTAGGTGAGAGTCAACCTCCTCAGGGACCTGGCCCTACCCCTTGTGAAGAAACTGCCCCAGAGGACGCCAGGCCTGGCCTGACAGAGCCTCTGATGTCAGTGGACCCTTCCAAGGTGGGACCCAGTCTGGAGCAGGTAACCTGCCCCTCTCTACCCTGCATCAATCAGCCCAGGGCTGTAGAGGTCAGGGAGGCCAGTGGACCCCAAAGGGCCCCCTGTCCACAAGAACACCCCCATCAGCAGATTAGGGGCACCAAAGCTAGCAGCCCTAGCAAGGTGAACATTTAAAAAACTCCTGAGGGATCTCCCTTACTCTTAGTTAGGAACCTTCCCCAGATGGACTCTGTTGGGCACAGCCATACCTGGGACCCAAAGGCCCCAAACCTGACCTGTCCCTCCAGTAAGCCAACAAAAGGGACCCAGCCTCCAGCTATAGGCAGCCAGAGGTTGACCCTGAGAGCACAGTGCAACTCAGTCATGGAAAGAAAGGCACCCATGGTGGATAGTGATTGGAGAAAGCTGAGCCCTCCAATAGTGGAGCCTCACTTCAGTACTCCATCTCAACACCAGCCTTTTACTTTGCTAAAACACACCACAGGTAGAGATTCCCTATGGTGGAGACCCTCTGATACCCCTAGGGTGAGGGATTGCTTAGTGGACCATGAGACAGGGGGTAACCATGCTAGTGCAGGTACTTCCTTATATGGCCACTTAGGCAATATAGGCTTATCTGGTCAAGGATAGCCTTATCTCCTTTCGTTTGGGTGGGGGGGGGCGTTGTGTAGGAAGGTGGATACCTGACTATGATTACCCCAGATTTTTTGCCTTGTGTTTAGCTGGTTTTCGACTTAGTTGGCCTGGGATCCTGCTAATCAGGGCCCCAGGCTATCTGCTCTCACTGTAAAATGGACTCCATGTACTCTGAGTACATCTCCAATTGGATATTGGGTGACCCTTGTGAGTCCCTGTATAGTGTACCATAGGTACGCAGGGCATAGGTGCACCGAAGGCCTACCAGGGGCTGCAGCATGTATTATGCCACCCCTGGCTGGCCATCCAAACTGACACAACTGGCTGATCACTTAGCTGGGGCAAGGTTGTGTAATCACCTCTTGCTTAGGTATAGTATTCCTATACCTACCCTTATATATAGACACATATACACCTATAAGTCACTCCTATGGCAGGCCTTAACAATCCTGAAGGCAGAGTGTTTGGTTTTATGTGAGATGGTGCTCTAGCATGAGCTGAGCCTGTCTGCAGCTTTTGGAACCATGTCCTTATAACTGTTCTATGATATAGCCATACCATATCCTCTTAAGTGCATTATAATCCTCGCGGTTGAATGCTAACTTTGGTTTGGCTTTATCAAAACATGTTGTGTAAGGTGTCATACGCTTTGGAATACTACCCCCTCGCCAGTTCTGGTGACCCGGGTAGCATTCCACCCTTCTAGAGGGAGAAGACATGTTGTTCCTACTAATCCCGGTTAAAGTTAACCAGAGCCTCAGCATCACAAAATGAATGCTGCTGCCACAGACACAAGTCTGACCACCTGCTGCTGGGAGTCCTTCCAGCGAGGGAGGCTTGGACAATAGGTTTCCTGTCTTGGGAGGTGCTAGCACCACCCCAGACAGGCCATAGTGTTTTGGGGCAGGGTGGGTTGAATGAAATGAGACACTGCCTGGGGCACACAAGGTGTCCCATGCATAGCCCGGTTCAAACCGGTGCTGGGGCACTCCAGCCCCAGCTCTGGCACGAAACTGGACACATGGAAAGGGGTGTAACCACCCCCTTCCCTGGTCCCACCCATAGGAGGAACCTAGCAGGTAATCCAGCCCCTAAATTTGGTATATAGGTAGGAGCTGAGTCCCAAGACTTTAGATTGTATCCTGACTGAAACTTGAAACGAAACTCTGGACCTTCGACATTCTACTCGACATAGAAGACTGAAGAATCTCCCTTGTGGTCAAGGAGTGAGCACCCTGCACAAGCAGGCACCATCAATAGATCAACGGTTTGCTTTGTCGACGCTCCCGCCGGAGCCCGAGCACAGAGCCTGACAAGACCCGGACTTCCAGACTTCCAACAGCCCGATCCACAGTCACAGCAGAGCTGAGACCCGTGGAGACAACGAGAGACGTGGGACCGGCCATCTTGGAAAGCCAGCAAATTGCTTTCCAGGCAAATTCTGAGGCACCCTTGAAGTTGTGCGTTGGGGATTGAGAAGCCCCAGCCCCGAGCACCAACTGCACCGAGGACCAGCCCTCCACACTCCACGAGTTCTGCGTGGGGCCCTTCTGCATTTTCCTGCTCGACGCGTCTGTCCGGTCACTTGCCCGTTGGCTAGTGGCCTCTGTGACAATGAACCTTTGAATTTACAATGCTGGTCTCGTTGCTCCAGACTGGCCCCTGCTTCCCTGAAAAGGAGAAGCCCATCAGACCTTGCTGGTCTGATCAAGAAGCCATCTTCGATTCCTGTGTGGGTTACCTTTGCCAAGGGTTGTTGACTCCAATCCGGAAGCCGACACCGCCGACAGTGAGAGCCTTCGTGGGACAGTCCGTATCCAGCGCCTGGTTGTCATCAACACCTCCTGGTCCATGCGGCTGCAGAGACAAGCTTCACAACATCACCTGATTGCTTCGCGACATTGCCTGGTTCCTTCCTGGTTCCTTCCTGGTCACTGGCTAGTGACCCAGACTCTGTCCCCTCTGCTTTCAGGTACTCTTCATTCTCGATCCGCCCTTGGATCCACCCGGACACTTCCCTCCTGGTCGCCTGCAGCATCTTTCTTCAAGGCTCCATAGGATTCAACAACGAAACCCGACACACTTTGACACCTATGCACCCGCTTCCTGTGGGTGAGGTAATGCGAGTACTTCGGTGCTCCTGTGGGTATTTACTATCCTAGTGTCTAACTTTCAAGTAGCTTTCTCCTTGTCCATCCAGAAATGACCTAAAAGAACTAGTTTCCATTTCTTTCGTTCCCATTCTAACTCTATGGTAACTTGCATGTGTGTAAAGACACTGCACACGCATCCCGTGGGCCTGCTGCTCCCTATCCTTTGGTAGTACAACGTAGCCCCAGGGATTCTCCAGGCCCTAGGCCTATCCTTTGTTCGTGACGTGGTTCTTATACCACTATTTTAGTATATGGTTCGAAGTGCCCCTAGGGCATTACTGTATTTTGTGCAACTTATTCTATGTTGATTAAGTATCTTGTTATGTGCTTGTCCCTCTGACCTCATAAAGAGTTCAGAGGACTCATTTAGTAATAAATACATATATATTTTATATATATCCTGTGTGGTGTCCTTTCATTTGGTATTAAAGGGATTGCATATGGTAAAACAACTGGCTTCACATGCCATCTTGAGTTTAGACTAAGACTGCTTTGTCCATGCTACCACTAGGATAGCTGGTCTATAAGGTTGACTTTACAACCATCACCATAAGGGTTGTTTGGACTGGTGCAAGGTGCTCACTAGAATAGTGAACATCATATACCAGGCCAACTTCTCACACCAACAACAAAAACAAACAAAACAGGGATAATTTTAACCCAGTCCCCAATTCAAGCTTCAAATTACTGAAGAATATGTATATATCCACGAAATGCCAAGGGCAGATACAAAATGGTAACAGATAATCCAAGTAGCAAATGGCTAAATGAGGTTCAACTAAACAAACTCAAGGCTTAAAAAGGTGACAAACCGCTTTTGCTGCAAGTTTATTGTTGTGTATCGTGTTAACATAAGGTCTGCCATACACCAAAAGATGTCTAGCAAGACCAACATATGAGGACATTTCTCCTTACTGTGGAAGTGTCAGGAATCAGCAGTTGATCCAAAGTTCTGGAAGGATTACTAGAACAGCAGTGCAATGTTTTCTTTAAGGCTGCGGTATACCGGCCTTTCGTGGTTTAGGTACCCTGAATAGCTATCTCTCCTGGGTCAAGGGCAGAACTCATGGGTCATGCATGACAGGCAGTTGCAGTATTTAAACTTCAGGCACACACTAGGCAGCTTCATGGCTCCCTCACTTTGGATTCGTTCTTTGCTGACGCTTGCTCGTCCACCGTTCATGTCCCTCACCTTTGTTGTTCTCTCCTTATGGTTCCTCTGTTCCACGACTTCCTTGCCTCTTTATCTTGACCTTTTTTCTTACCATTCTGTTTGATTTTGGTGAACTATTGTAGCTTTTCTCTTTTACAGCTTTTTGACCATTGCGTGTTTCCTCTGACCTTGACCCTTGGATTTTTTGAGTGCTTTTGTTGTTTTACAGTGGATTTAACTGCATGACTCACTGACCCTTTTCCCCACTGTAATGTTGAGTTTGTTCTCTGGACTCTGTTTTGGCCTTGTTGTCTGGCGGTGCTTCTCCCATTCCTTTTCCATGCTCAGATGTATCCTGATTCGGTGCCACATGTTGGGGTTTACACGCTTCATGTGCTCCTGGCTAAGGTTCAATGTGACCAGCCTTTCGGAACCTGGCAAGTATACATGCTTCGGGAGCATAATGCATTTTTGTAACACTTTTTATTAATTTTCAATATCACGGAATTGTAATCACCGTTGAAAGTACATGGTTCTGTCACATCTACAAAGAGTGACATATCACATCATGCATGGTGCCCAGGTACATTCTCATATCTCCGACCCAACTAGTCATATCGTCTCCGGGATCCAGTATTACGACAGCATAGTAAACAAACAATTACACTGTTTTTTTTTTTTAAACAAACTTTATTAGGTTTATAAATCAAGACATTGACATTTTACAAAACTTAAGTCTAGTCTCCCTCCCCATCTATGGTTTACAATCGTATAAGCATAGATCTTCGGAGCATTCCAATGGCACTTCCCTGCCGTGTCCTTGAAAAATAAGAAACTTGTGACAAGGGGAGTAACCTCCAATACTCAATGGTGCCCATACAAAGATACATCACTACCCCTAATCAGTTTAACCTAAATCTAAGCCCCTCCCCACCCTCCCTCCAGGCATGTCACGTCCCATGTTACTCTGTTCAATAACCATTAGCAGTGCGTAGTTGGTGGTCTCCAATACTCAAATAATACAGGCTTGTAAAAGCTGCCACTTTAGGCTCACTCATCGTATATATATCCGGTCGTATGATTACATCTACTCTCTGTAAAGGGTCTACTCTATTTCCGGCACCGCCGGATCAGTATGGATCAGTGCGGTCATATGATTACATCTACTCGCTGTAAAGGGTCTACTCTATTTCCAGTACTCCCGGATCAGTGTCCTCATTGCTCTCAGCATCCGGGTCTTTCAATAATCCCACCAAGTGTTTCCACACCCTAGCTGCTTCAAGCGCTCTCTCACTCCCCGTTCTCTTTGCTAGCTGTAGTCGAACTATTCCATCACATTCTGCCCATTTGATAAACTCTCTCTTCCATCGAGCTAAGCTCGGGGCCCCACTCGCCTTCCAGTGCATCGCAATTTCGCTCTTGGCCAACACCAATCCCATATCTATAAACTTGCGGGTGATCTTAGTTTCAGCTGTGTGAACCAATGCAGTATACAAATCCCCAATGCTGGATCTAGCACTCTTTCTGTCACTGCCTTCAATAGTGCAATTACCTCATTCCAATAACTAGCTAGAAGTGGAAACCCCCAAATCACGTGGGGGAAATTTGCCCCTTCTGCTCGACACCTTGGGCATTCATCTGAGTCAGTGTTGAAATATGTTTTGCTTTTCGCCGGCATGAGGTAGGCACGATGTAAAACGTAGAAATGAAGCAATTGAAAGCGGGCATTCTTGGTGCTTTTCCACGCTCGCTCTACCACCTCAGCCAAGGCACTTTCTGGTATCTCTCCTCCCACTTCTACTTCCCACTTTTGCATGAGTAAATCCAAATGGGGCAACTTCTCAAGAGTCATACGCTTGTACAGACATGTGACCGCTTTAAACTTCCTCGCTGCAATCACTATATATTGACACCCAGAAGAAACCTTAGGCTCCACTTGGCCCTCTTTCCAGGGCATGCGAATAGCCCCTGTGAGTGCTGCATGGAGCAAAAAGTCCTCCCCTCTCAAACCAATTTGCTCCTGTAGAGCACAAAAGGGCAGCATAGTCCCGTCCTCATATAAATCCCCAATGGTAGTCAGCCCCCTCTCATCCCAGTCATTCATCTCCTGCCAAGAACCCCAGTGCGGAAGCGCCTCCCACATAGAGAGCGGTATATCAGGGACATACAGCACTTTGAAACCTGCCCTCTTGAGACTCCGCCTCCAACATTGTCTTACTGTCTTAAGGTCCTCAGGGAGGGCACCCATTTGTATAGGAAGGTCCAATACTATTTGAGAGAGCTGCTACAGCTCCGGGACTCCCCCTCTCTCCTCCTCCACATCTCGCAGTCTCATCGCCACTCGTTGTGTCAACCACTGCAACTGTGCAGCTAAATAATAGGTTTTGAAGTCAGGTACCGCCCATCACCCTCCAACCGTGGATGCATCAGCACTTTCAGGGAAAACCTCCATCTCCCAGTACCCTATAAAAATCCTGTGGTCATGGATGTAAGATGTTTAAATATCCGCGCTGGTATCCAAATCGTCAGGGTTCTGAAATAGTACAACAGTCGGGAAAGTGCCACCATTTTAAGTAAAGACACCAGCCCAGCTACCAACAATGGTAGCGTACACAAAAATCAAAACTGCCCGCGAGGCCTCTTACTGCTCTAATGATGTTGCCCTCCAATATATCTGATCTGGAAATATATATCTGGACCCCTAGATAGGGGAGGCACCTACATTCCAATCGCACTCCCGCTATATCCTGTAAGTCGCTTCTATTGCCATCTGTGGGAAACAAGCAGGATTTAGCCCAATTAACTCCAAGGCCAGACATCTCCCCTAGTTCATACAGTACCACCTTCGCTCCCAATAATTCCCTCTCCGTGTCTCCTAAGAACATAAGTAGGTCGTCTGCATATAGGGCTATATGATTAATTTGACCCTGTACCTGCAGACCCCTATAATATCTCCCAGTCCTAACTTTCGCCGCCAATGACTCCAAAGCCAATGCGAACAGAAGCGGGGAAAGCGGGCATCCCAGTCTTGTGCCCTGAGTCAGTTCACAAGCTTCAGATATCACCCCTCCCGTCCGGACCTGCGCTGTAGAGGACTTATAAAGTAAAGCCGTCCATGCTATAAAATCTCCCCAACCCAAATCGGGCTATGACATGAAAGAGGTAAGGCCATTCCAAGCTGTCAAAAGCCTTTTCTATATCAACGGCAAATATCGCAGCGGTGGCTTTGGGGTATGTGAGCGGGTGAGCCTGCAGACCCCCCAAGATATCCCCGATAGGGAGTGGTGGACAGCGGTACCTCCGTTATTACCTTGTCTCCCTTCTTTACAGGATGACTGGAACTGGGAAAGCACACCCCTACAAACAGCTACGGAGGAAGAGAACGCGGCCGGCATCTTTAATTGGGCGTTTCAGTTCAAAGAAGGAGCACCGCCCTCAGTAAACATCAGCGAGCCACCATTGGCTAAAAGGGATGAAGTACAGTTGTCGGTGTGCACGGACACCAGAGAGAGTTCTGGAGGAGTTTTGGTGGCGCTTTCAGAAGAGCGAAGAGGACGAGAGGAGGAAGACCGGAGCCAAAGAAGAAAGCCGAGTGTTGGTGAGGTTGCAGCAGAGCCAGGAGGCCAAAGACCCCAAGTTCCGCCGAGCCACGTTCCAGGAGGAGCGTGGCTGCTCCAGGTACAGCAGAAAGTCTCAGGTTGGGTGGGGAGGCAGGGAAGCCCATTCGCGTAAAACCTGCCTGCACCCGTCCCTCCCCTCCTCTCCTTTCCTGCTCTACTCCATTTCCCCGTACACACGCTCATAACACAAGTTTCTTCACCGCAAACGAACGTATAAAAGATTGAGCACAACTATTGGTGATCCTTGCACCCCCGGTATCCTTGGGAGATACGAGTGACGTAGAAACGTTGTCCTGACCTTTTTTTGTTTTCCCCTTTCTTTGTTGGTTTTCTTTCCCGGCTGGAACACCTTTCTGGGGAACCTGTTAACCTGACATCGAAGTGACCACGGCCGAATGTCCCTATCCACCCCCGCAAGAAGCCCGGCCTCCCGGCCCCCCTACCATCACGGATCCAGTCCAATTTGCCAAAAGAAAGACTTACTAGTCGATCTAAAAAAGTGTTTCAGAAAATAAAACCTTACGTACCTAGACCTCGTCTCAGATCCCTCACTTCAACCCTGCCACAGGGTAAGAGTTCGCTTTAAGTATTCGCAGGAATCTCTGAACGTTTAAGGCCATATTCCAAGTAGGAATAAAGCCAGACTGATCGCAATGGATTATGGTTGACATGTAGGGCAACAGACGGGTGGCTAGGATACGGCTTAATATCTTATAGTCCGTGATAAGCATCGATAGCGGATATGCTGTTCTATCCCATGCCGACTTACCAGGTTTCAGGAGCGGGATAATAACTGCGTCTTTTGTGGATACAGGTAGATGGCCCAGGTGTCTCGCCCTATTGTACAAAGTCACTAACCGTGGCACCAACCTCTCAGAGTAAGTAGCATAAAACTTGTTCGGGTGCCCGTTTGTTCCCGGCGTTTTGTTCTGTGCCATGTGTTTAATAGCCGCTTGCACTTCTCTTAGTTCAATATCCCCATCGAGCGCCTCAGCTTGATCACCCTCCAGCTCTGGGAGCTGGAGCTCATGCGTAAATCCCTCTAAATCGTCCCCGGTCTTGACTGTCTTGCTCCTGTATAATTCCTTATAGAAATCATAAAGCAGCTTGTTTATTCCTTCCTGAGTGAAGCAGGCGTCTCCCGGGTGTCACGGATCTTCAATATCGGCGGTCCCCTGCGCGATGGGTTGGCCAGCCAGGCCAGCAAGGCTCCCGACTTATCCTCCTCGACATGAGTGCGTGTAATATACGCCTTGTGATCAAAACATCTTAGGGGCTCCACCTGCCCTGCCACTGCCTCTCTTGCCTTTTCCAAGTCCCGCTGTCTATCAAGTCTTTCAGGGCGTATTTTCTCGACATCACACATGCGTTTTTCAGCCTCTTCTACCTCCTCAAATAGCACTCTGCGCACTCCCACCATTTCAGCAATGCAGCGCCCTCGAAGCACCGACTTAAAGGCGTGGAAGCAGTCCCCTCATTATCCTCGAAATATTGGGTGATGGACATACCCACCGCGTCCCTAAACACTTGGTCCTCCAATGTCTCTGTGCAGAGCCGCCAGGTAGGTATCCAGACCCAGGTTCACGACCAGTCCATTCGGAGGAATACAGGATTATGATCCAACAGCGTTCTGGCAAGGTATTCACTACATTGTACGCCGGCATGTACGTCCGGAGTACATAACAATGCGTCCAGGCGCACGTGAAGGTCACGCAACGCCAAGAAATAAGAATAATCCCCGTCATCTGGATGTTGGGTCCTCCAAGTATCCACCAGGCCCCATCAGGCCTGCCAATTCTGCCTGGCTTCCACAACCATATGAGTGGGAGCATTAGGGAGTGGGGGGTGGGAGCGGTCCGAAGCCACAACAGTTATACAATTAAAATCCCCTCCCAGTAACACCAACCCCGTAAAATAAGGTGCCAACTTCGTGGAAAGCTGGGCAAAAAAGGCTGGCTGCTCTGTGTTGGGAGCATATATACTACCCAGAGCAATGTCACGCCCATCTAGTTTCGCAAGGACCACAACAAAACCTGCCCTCTGGGTCAATAAGCTTTTCCCTGCATTGGAAAGGCACCCGCTCTTACCCAAACCAACACTCCCCGGGCAAAGGCAGAATAGTTTGTGTAGTACACTTGACCCCGTCAACGCTGCTACAATGCTGCCGCCTCCTGCGCCTGCAAATGAGTTTCCTGTAACAGCACAATGTGAACTCCTCTCCGCACTAAATATGCATGAAGCTTTTGTCGATGCCTCATAGAGTGCATGTCCCGCACATTCCAGGATAACACTTCAGATCATTAGTAGGACCCATCCCAACTGCGTCTGGAAAGCAACCCTGTGATCTAGGTTAGCGACAGGCCTGGCCCTATTAACCCCTAATACTAAGAAACAACCTCACCTCTCCCACCCCAGGACAGCTACTACAAAGCTAGTACCCTTCCAAACCATGAAAACAACACACTCAAATACCCTCTGATGAATTCAGAGGTGCTGGGGATTGCAACTGGCTCAAGAAAATCCCAAATAATGCACCTCAACCTCAAATCGTCTGGGCTTTCCACCATTCCCTCACCAGCAGTACCAGTTTGCAGGTTTCTAGCTCACCACAATCCTGCAGCCATCTGCTTCAGGCTAAGTTATCCGCCGTCTGTGGTGTCACCACAGGCATCCACTCCTTGCCAGTTAAAGATGAGTCCGAGTCCTGCCCGTCAGAGCCGTCAGTGGTATTGCCCTTCTCTTCATCCGATGAAGGAGCTCAGACTTGCGCTAGCTCCACCACTGCCTGCAGTACAGCTGCCCGCTCACAAGCTGTCTGTGTAAGCGTGGGCTTCTTCTGGCTCCTATTGTGGATGCCCCAACTCGGTTTTGAAGGCCTATTGGGCCCTCGGTCTCGCACCTGTCCCAGGGCCCCATCTCTTGGCAGTTCTTTCTTATAGTTCTCCAGCCAATCCCAAGCTTCTTGGGGAGAATCAACATAGTGAGTATTTCCATCCAGAATAATACGCACCCGGGCTGGGAACATCAGGGAGTACTGGAGGCCCTCCTCCCGCAAAGCCTTCTTGACCTCTATGTAAGAGGCGCGCCTCCATTGCACCTCCATCGTATAGTCCGGAAACAACGTGACTTTAGCATTGTCCACTGTAAAGGGCCCATCTGCTCTTGCCTTTTGTAATAGTAAGTCCCTGTCTCTGAAATGAAGCAAGCCGGCCACCACCGGTCTTGGGGGTCTCCCTGGGGCCAATGGTCGGGCCGGCACTCTGATGGCCCTCTCAAGCGTATAAAAGGCTGTAAGTCCTTCCAGAGTGACTACATTTCTGAACCATGTTTCCAGGAATGACACCACATCGCCCCCTTCTGATCCTTCTGGTAGCCCCACGACCCTTACCTTGTTCCTCCGATTGCATCCTTCTGCATCTTTAGCTCTGCATTCCAGTGTCGATATCCTGTCCGTTAAGGCCTGCACTTGCTGCGCCGCATCTTTGTGTGCTGGCGCTATTTCCGCGATGGCGAGTTCAGTTTTCTTGACCCTCTCAGAGAGTTTCTTGTGCTCGTACCGCAATAGGCCAAGCCCCACTGCAACCATGCTAATACCTGATGAAGGCTCACTCCATACTTTTTAATATTTCAAACTCCAAATATATTCTGGCATAATTGAGCAAAATTATTTCTCCCAGCGAGTATGCTCGCAGCGTACTCGCTGGGAGGTTGTGCTATATGGAAATACGGGGAATTGCAGCCAGGAGATGATTATAGGCTCAGTGGAAATTGGACTATTTTGAGCTTGATTAACCAAAATAATTTTGCTCAATTATGCCGGAATACATTTGGGGGTTGAAATATTAAGAAGTATAGAGGAACATATAAAGAGTTTTTTGAGCCCTGATGAAGTCTTTTGGAATAATATTCCATTGGCGAAACACATGTGTTGGCTGTTTTTTCAGTGGTAACGGCTGTATTATATGAGATGGGACCTGTGCTATAACGAGTCTTCATTGTGAAATCCGAAGAATATGGAAATAAAAACTACGGATTGAATTTGGACTCTATGGAACACTTATTTGTGGATAACTATTGAAAAACTTCATTGATATATAAGGATATTTATATTGTGTTAGTGCTCAGGGGATCCGATTAAAAACAACAGCAGATTTATATTTATTTTGGAAATGTAGCCATGTTTCACCTAACATTTGCTAATGAGTTATACGAAATACACACATTTGCACCTCAAATACACTCTTTTCAATCTTGGTAGACATATGTTAATTGATCCAAGCAAGCATTTCTGATTTACTAGGCTGGACTGAACACAGGAGAGCTACATAAAGTTAGCTGAAGAGCTACCAGTAGCTCACAAGCTACTGGTTGGAGAAACCTAGTGATATGGGTAGTCTTCTCTAGAGCTTTACATAATATTTTTAATTGGCTAGGAGAACGTACAGGTTTCTGGCAAGAAATGCTTCCATGTCTTATGTTTATAAATATGACTAAGTATCCGAAATACTCCAATGAGATTGTGATCCAGTCTTCATGGAACAGTCTCCAAGGCCAGCCTGTTAATGGGTATTGTCGGGATTTCTCCTTATTCATTCTATAATAAGAATACGTACCAAAAATGTTTGATTTCTGTATTGTCAATCAGTAGATCCATCTATATCTTAGTATTTTCTGCAAATACCCGCACTGCACCAGAGATGTAACACCAGAGAGAGCTACACATGAAGAGTTGGGTGTGCCATGTGTCTGTCTCATCCCCCTATAACTCTAGTAGTTGACTCTGTCGAATGCATGTTGTGGTCAGTACGGATCAGCATACCTTCTGGGGACTGAAGTGAAGTGTAGTCGGAACTCGTCGGATAACGCTTGAAAAGCCTGACAGGAATGTGGTGTCGAAAGCAATTTTGATAGTTTAGGAGCTGTTTTCGGAGTCTTTCTATAACATATGCCAGCAAGATTATACAGACTATGTTGTCCTTGCTAGTGCTTGTGACAAGGTGGCTTGGTATATGCTGTCCAATAATTAAAGTGGGCACCCTGTTCTAATCTACACGACCCTTATGTTGTGTGAGGTCAAAGATAACCTTTAGAAAGCTATCCTAGTGGTAGCTGTGTAGTGCAGCCTTCAGGCTTAATCTCGAAGGAATGTAAAGCAGCTTGTTTTACCAGAATATCATCTCCTGAATGACTAAATGAAGGGGAACCACACAGTATATGTATTTATTAATTTAACCCTCTCTACTGTCCTCTACATGATGATAGAACACAAAGCACACAATACGAGATCAATAGAACAGTTGTAAGCGGCACAATACGCGGTGAGCTCCAGGGGAGACCAAACCATCTACTGAAAAGTGGTAACACAATCACAACTTGACTAGACACAGTGCCTAGTGCATGTAGCATCACTGGGACCTCAAAGAACCACCCAAGGTGATGACATAGCGGACCCACGGAGGACGGGTGCAGTGAGGAAACACGACTGCATGCTCCATACAACTCTTTGGGAAATCGCGGTTGCAAAGTTAACGTTTAAGGACCCCTCTAGGAGGACTACGAGCAAACCCTTTGAAACTTCGGAGTTTGAAGAGCCACCCCACCTGTGCATACCGTAGTACCAGAGTTACCTATCCCAGGGGAGCCGGTGCATAGGTCTGAAGTGGTGTCGGAAACCTCCGTTATTCTCTATTGGAGCTGGTCAAAAGTACTGCTGCCATGAAGGTGCAAAGAGTACGGTGGAATCCAAGCCTGGATTCTGTAAGGAAGGAACCTGAAAGAAGAGGGGACAGAGTCTGGGTCACCACAGAGTGACCAGGGGCTCAGTAGACGAATGCCCAACGATGTCGGGTGCTTCAGGTGCGAAGAAGGGATGATTGACTCTGTAGCCACGAGGACTAGCAGACGTCGAGGACAACCAGAAACAGACGGTGCGCTGTCCGACGAAGGATGTTGAGTGCTGAGGGGTCGGTGTCTGGCAGGAGCCTTGGCAACAGCAACCCATGCAGGAAGGTCAAACAGGTTACGGTGTGGACCAGCAAGGTCCAGGGGACTCAACAAGCAATGGGGAGTCAGGGCTCGTCTGGAGCAACCAGGAAAGTGGTTGCCGTTGGTGTGTGTAACCTTATTAACTCTCCTGCTGCCCAACACAAAGATGGGCTACGCCCCCGTGCAGCATCGACACACCATTCTACCTTTTCCTCATGCCATTTGTGAGTTTAACTTTATTAACGCTTGTGCTGCCAAACACAAAGATTGGCTATGCTCCCCAGGCAGCATCGACCCACCATCCTACCTTCTCCACCTGCAGATTGTGAGTTTAAGTTTATTAAGTCTCGTACTGACCAACGCAAAGAAGGGCTACGCCCCCCACGCAACAGCAACTTTAGATCTTACCATTGTGCCATTTATGGTTGTAACTTTAATAACTCTTGTGCTGACCAACAAAAAGAAGGGCTAACCCTCCGGGGCAACACTGACTCTCCATTTGACCTTTTCCTTGTGCCTCTTACTGTGTTTTTTTTGCGTGTCGTGAAGTCTCTTGCTGTGTTTGTGCATGACGTGAAGAAGGATTATGCCCCCCGCGCCGCATCAGCGCTCCTGCTGGGTCTCCGTGTGTTTGTAACTTTATTAACCTGCGAGATGACCAAAACAAAGAAGGACTACGCCCCCTCTGCAGCATTGACCCGCCATTTTATCTCTTCCTTGTGCCGCAAGTTGTGTTTTGGCCTGACTCTTATTCCATCTGCTCTTGCAACTCAAGGAGAATTGGGTTAGTGCCCATACCCTGCTCTCCAAACTTTGTTGATTACCTGACTAGCTATATGACTACACCAACTCATGAAAACTGCTCCATGGCCCCACCAACTTTCGGAAACAGTTCCAACTACAATTGACCGATTCCTGAATACATCTACATAACAGGACTATCGGCGTGACCCCACCAGTTTATGGCCTTCTCTATTACACCTAAGGCCCGTTGGTCTTCGAGTATTCTCAGTGAACTGGGTAAGTGCCAACACCTTGATCTCCAACTCTGATGATAACACAGCTATGTGCAAGACCCCACCACCCTATGATAATCATACCACTTAAACTGGCCGCTCCCTTTGAGTATTCTCGTTGAAGTGGGTTAGTGCCAACACCCTGCTCTCCACCTCTGATGACAAAATGGCTATGTCCCTGACCCAACCACCCTATGTTAATCATACCACCTAAACTGGCCGCTTCCAAGATTACGGTGTACATCCTCAGGCTCGCTCTGGCTAGTACTAAGGATCTATCTGCCATTTGCGGTCCCCTTGCCCCAGTCCCCTTAGCCTCATCCTCAATTCCTCTCTGCCCAGCTCCAGTCTATGAACCTCATCCTCAGGCCCTCTCTGGCTATCACCTGGGCCCTTTCTCTCCCTCCTTGTCCCTTGGCCGCAGCCTCCTTACCCGCACTTAGACCGGCTCCCACTTACCACTCTTGGTAATGGCACTACCCTTCCACTACTATCAATGCATCATCTAACCTGCTATCACAAGCTCTACCTAGTAAGGACTCAGCCCTACTCCTTTGGCACAAGATCTGTAGGATCTCGGGTATGGGCCTGACTGTCTAGAAAAATATGTCTTGCACTCAGATGGAGACCATATTAGTATCATTACCTTGGAACATCATAACAGCATCATACTGAACCCCCCCATGTCTTGCTAGTCTCCCCCCCCAATGAGGCCTACACCCTCCAATCTTGTACGCCTATACTGCTCAATTATTACTCAAGATCTCTGCACTCTCCACCATGACCTCCATCGCGCAGGACAAACTTGACCCCACACTAGAGAAGCTTGGCACAAATAGGTACTTAATTAACTACCCGACCAACCTCTCCAAAAATTCGACTAAAACCCTGAAACATAGACTACACAAATCTTATCCAGAAACCATAATATCTGACCCCTATTTCTGTAAAAAAAAAAAGTGGTATTATCAGTGACCTTATCTTTTATACGAAGAAGAGCTCAATGGAGATTGGCGCTCCAATCTTTACTCAGTATCGCCTGGGCTAAGAAATTTCCTCACGGTACAAGATTCTTGCCTGTGTCGTCACCCACATTCAGGGCAATTGCTACCATATCCATCTACAACAATGGGGCTATCCTAATTCAGGCCTCCGATCGCAACCTGGGCATCTTTGATGACAGATTCGCCTTCATAAAAATATTCACTGGACCATAGTGGCACGCCTACTCACGCGAAGAAAGTCCCTCCCACATATCAATCACAAGACCTTCCTGATCCCCATCGTAAGTGCCACGACCATACGAACACCGCCACACGTACATTGAATAACATTCAGAGGACACCAGATCACAACCACACGCTGACCACCACACCTACACCTAATAACACTCACAGGGCCCTAGCTCCGCCAAATCGGAGCTCCTTAGGCTCACCTTCCGTTCACCGAACACTCAGTCCCAACCATCTCTAAACCGGTAATGCGGGAGCTAATGTTATCCCTAGCTCTGACCACCGCTCCCACACCGACACCACTACCC
This sequence comes from Lissotriton helveticus, assembly GCF_964261635.1. Lineage (NCBI taxonomy): Eukaryota > Metazoa > Chordata > Amphibia > Caudata > Salamandridae > Lissotriton > Lissotriton helveticus. The sequence continues at coordinate 709,260,010 of NC_136065.1, forward strand.
CTCTACCTGACTCTTCCCCCCATATCTCCCTTTCCCCACAGCGACCTCACCCACTCTACACAGGTGAATCAGTTCCACCTGACTACCTGAACCCCAAGAGACATCGCTCCCTCTCCTACCCTCAAACTTCGAGTCCTGCCCTTCTACCCAAAACCTCTCCTCTCGACATATCTTATCCTCACCCCTCGAGTTCGGCCCCCCTTCCACCCAAAATCCACCACCACAACATTTCTAGCGCCCACTCTCCCTATGCTACACTACAAAAGAGACGGAAACCCTCCTCACGGGATGCTGCCCTTCCCTGGCCGCACAACAAAACTATCGTCCAGTTACCCTGCTCTACGTTATCACAGAGCTGGAAGTCCACCACAGGGAACGATACTCCTCCCCCTGGGCACCGTCCCCAGGACTCGCCTATCCCCACCCTAGTAAACAGCTTGCTACCTCCCCTCCATATGATCTATGTACCTCAATCAGATCCTGCCTCTAAGCTAAATCTAATTTACAATGAACTCTACAAAAACAAAAATGATATACTAAATCTCACTAACATCACCTTGAAGCTGGCCCATGTCCTCTTACCAAAAAATACCTCCCAGGAGATTCTGACTACGTTCCAACATCACCCCAAACGTCCATCTCATTCCGCACTGTTAGCGTTGGACTTCTGGCAGACACCCCCAGGCCACACCTGGAAGTCCACTCTTTACCTTAAGGTACCTTGTAGACCCACCAGACTCATAAATCAATATTCAGATCCAGATATTCTCACACTTCTCAAAGATTACAACTCCTTTCCTACAATCATCCTAGGCCCTGCTGAAACCTTGCAAACCGTGCCCCCAACTGCGACTCGAATGACTAATCCCAAGCAAGGACAAACGATGGCTATTCAAACCATCACATCTAACCCTCACAAAGCTTCCAGACTAAACATCAATGACGTAAACACCAATAACCTCATGCATCTTCCCATTACACAACCATTTCTCACTAACCACAAACCTCACCTGAAATGCATGTTACTCAACTGTAGATCAGCTGTGAAACATGCAACAGACCTGGCTGACCTCATCCTTGCTCAGGAACTTGACCTCCTTATCCTCACCGAAACCTGGCTCACTGACGTCTGAGGTCCCATTCTTGACATCCTAGTCCCTCGATCGAGCCAAGAGAATGGAAGGGGGCAAAGCCTGCATATACCTCAACTCTCTCTCAGATAAACAGTCCCCTTCAGCATATCTCTCCCCATGAGAATACCTATGCATCGACATCTCGAGCAGACATAGACCCCTATGCAATCTACACATCTTCTACCACCCCCCAGAAGACAACCTCTTCCTAATCGAACAAACTATGGAAACTATCTCTTACAACCAGGGCCGACACTGCCCTCAAATCTTCCTTGGTGACTTAAGTGTCCATTGGAATGACCCGCCTGACCAAACGGTTTACAGTCTCAAAAACATCATTACTGATCTAGAATGTACACAATTCTGCAACAGTCCCACGCACAACCTAGGCACAACACTAGATATGATCAGCTCCAACCCCAACTCCATTCAGCTCGAATCCATTCTACTCTGTGATTGGTCAGACCATCACTCTATCTCCTTTCGTACCCTTGAAACCTAGAGCTTCATCAGATCCCAACCACTAAAACAAAAACATTGGAAAAGAACGCTCCTTGACACAATAGCAAACAAGCTCATCTCTTACTGCAATATCGCCCTCCTCCGCCTGTAAACATTCCCGACGTTCACAACCTCACTGAGCACAAAAACAACTCCATGCTGTCTGCCCTGAATGCAACTGCCCCCCTACGACTAAAAAGACAATCCATCAAAGACTCCAAAGCATGGTTTAATGACAGCCTAAACACTGACAAACCCGACATGAGACTAGCAGAACGCGCTTGGAGATCGGCTCCATCCATGGCTCTTCTGAAAACCCTAAGGCTAAAAAGGAGTAGATAAAACAAACTCATCAGAGCTGTGAAAAAAAATGTTCTTCAAATCACAAACTGACAAAGCCAAAAATCGCCTGAAAAAGCTGTTTGAGTTAATTAAATCACAATCCAATAACACTCTGCTCCAATCTCCACTCATCGCCTGCCCTCAACCAAACTGTGTTGCCGTTGCTGATTTCTTACTTGCAAAGGCCAGTAAGATAGAATCAGATATAAAGTCTGCCCTGACTCAGCTCTCGCCCTCTCCTGACACCTCCCTACCCGCGACCCCTTTCAGCCCTACCGGTCTCTCCCCTAAAAACAATGCCTCGTGGAGTCAATACACACCCACCACTGACACTTCCATCCTTAGCATACTCTTGACTCTGAAACCTTCTAACTACTTCAATGATCACCTCCCCCCAAATTCTTTATACAAATGATAGGATCATTAGTCCTGCTCTGGTCCAAGATCATCAATGCATCTCTTCACCAAGGAAGGCGGGCCTAATTCTCCCTATTCTCAAAAAAACCCACGGCGGACCCTAAAGACCTGAATAACTATCACAAACATCCCCACACTGGCAAAACGACTTGAGAAATGTGTACATGAGCAACTATGCGAAAACACATTGAGCAATTCCAACTACTCGACCACTTCCAATCGGGATTCCGTCCAGGCCACAGCAATGAAACAGCCATCACTCATTTAGTGGATGACACCCTCACTTTGCTTGGCCAGAATGAATCCTGCCTTTTAATACTACTTGCTCTCTCCTCTGCATTTGACACCATCAAACATGACAACCTACTTAATCTTTTGGAAGGTAGGATGGGGTTAGCTGGCACTGTATTAAAATGGTTTGCCTCTTTACTCACCAACAGAACACAGAGAGTTAAATCCAATGAAAACCTATCCTACTCCAGTCCCTGCACTCTGGGTGTCCCCCAAGGGTCCTCACTCTCCCCCATGCTCTTCAACCTCTTCATTGAACCACTTGCGGTAATCCTCAAAACATCCAAAATCCAATACCACATGCTTGCAGATGACACCCAACTGTACATGAAAATCTCCTCCCCTGAAGACATCAAGTCACTCAACTAAACCCTGCACAAAACCCTCAATTGGCTAACCTCAAACCACCTCAAACTAAATGCCCTTAAAACGGTATTGCTCCTCATCTCTCCCACTAGGCAAACCTACACTGTCGAGAAATATCAAAGAAACCTCACTGCCCTCAACTGTATACCACACGCCATTGATTCCACGAAATCATTGGAAAGTGTGCTAGATAAGAACCTAAATATGCAAGATCATATCAGAGCTTCCACCAAAGAAGCAAACTTCCAACTTAGCATACTTAGAAAACTCAAACCCTACCTTCCACATGATGACTTTAAATCTGCTTTTCAAGCACTAGTCATCTCAAGACTAGAATACGGCAGAGCTACGCTATGCGGACTTCCGAAACTCAGCTTAGGCCCCGTCAGACCATCTCTGAATGCTGCGACTAGGTTCATCACATGCTCCAAGAAAACAAACCACATCTCTCCGGACCTCAAATCGCTTAACTGGCTTCCATTTGAATCAAGAATTCAAATAGAAATTGCCTGTATGACCCATAGAGCACTACACTTCAACACTCCTCTTTACCCGACAAATAAGCTCGAACTTGCAGGAGGCTCCCGGCCCTCAAGGAGCACCAGCACATTGCTGCTCAAGCCGAAGAAATTCAAGAAGATGAAAACCTACAAGCGTACATTCTCTGGTATTGCCCCGAGAATCTGGAACTCCCTCTCTGTGGAAACAAGACTGATCCCCCTCAACATTTGCCTTCAAGAGGGAAGTGAAAGCACTACTAATGAAGGCTGTGCTGAACTAGATGACATTCTCCTTTTATCCCCTTCCAAGATTAGTCTACCAATTTGCCACCTGTCATTTTTTACGGCCTCTGAGTCGCCAGCATTATGTCATTCTTAATGTATTTCTCATTCTATATGTATATGTATCTTATGCATTCTACCTGATGTCTGCTGCAACATGTATGTAAAGCGCTCTGATACCCGCTTGGGGCATGTTCATGTTATACAAAACTGTAAAAATAGATAAATAAATAAAGCCCGAGAACAATCAGGAGGACCCACAGGCCGAATGACCAGAAGTCGCAAGGGGACCTCCAGCAAGATCGCAAAGCCCCCGCCCACGGAGCGAGGAGTGAAGTACCGGGCTTTTAAGAACCCAGCGGTGCCAGGGAACACACCCTAAGACTTCGAGTCCTTCCTGTCCCAGACTACAGAAACACAGAGTCTTCTTGGTGAAGTCAAAGATCTTGTTTATTGGCTGCAGCCAGTAACAGGTATCCTAGAAGTACAACACGGTGTATATTCTCAGGAGACTGCTCAAACTTACAAAGCTAGCCATCCCTTTTATAAAAAATATTATGCTTCAGGCAAACATTCCTTATTTTACAGTTGACCATTCACATATTTTCACTACAAAGAAAAAGCAGAATCATGATGACAAGCTTATTTTCAGTTTGTCCAGCCCAAAATCAATTACCCGGCAAGGCCCAACATTTTTCATCAGATATCGACGGACCCCTAATAAAATCGGGCACGTCCTCCTCGTAAAGTAGGTCATAAAGCAAGAAACAGAGACAGGTGTGTGTAAAATTAGGCATAGTTGTGTGTGACGAAGGGTTTATGACATGCTGTGCCTTGATACTAATCTCGATCGGCCACTGGGAGAGGAACTGACCGAACAGGTTTGGCTTCAGGCAGTGGAGTCAGCTTGCCCAGGTCACACCGAAGTCAGCAAAGGTAAACGTGTCCTTCAGACTCATTTCTGGCCTTAGTCATCGGCCTATGTGAGGGCAACCACAAAATGGCTGCCGTATACCAAATGGAACCCGAGGGTTCAGGACGGAATCTCTACTTTCAGGGTGATTTCGTCACTCGAATATGACGAAAATGCTCGTGTGTGGTATACTAGTCATTCTCGGTCTGTGGATACCAAAATCGTCAGAATTCGATGATGTTTATGACACGGGTCCAGAATTTCCAGTACCACAGCCCCTCCTTTTGCCCTTACATAGGCAATTAACCTATACTCACGCTGATCTGAGTCCAGGTCTATATTCGTAAAGTCATTGAGATGTTGCTGTAGCATCATCCTATTACTTAGCTCGTCCTTCGATACAGGTTTCCTTACACATGATGCAGCACAAAGGCCACATATAGCAGGAGCACACTGCACCCACAGACAGAACAAGAAAAGAATGGCTAGGATCATCCCAATGACCATCAGAATCTTCCATCCCCAGGCGGATATCAGTTCCCAGAACCACGCTAGCAACGACCAATCTCCCTTATCCACATGAATAGATTTGGAGATCTTATGTAGTTTGGAAATGGCCTGGTACACTGTCGGAGCGTTATCTGGAATGAAAATACAGCAACTTGATTGGATCACTTTACATACCCCACCCCGGTCTGCAAGTATGATATCTAATGCAACTCTGTTCTGAAGAGTCATAAGGCGATCCGACTGGAGCTCAGCAGTCAAGTTACTAAGGGCACCGGCAGTTTCAACTACGGTGGATTCCACTACTCTCGTTAATTGTCGAATGTTCCTGCTGTTCACCATAGGTCCCCAAAACGGCAGAAAACCCTTCAAGAAATCTCCCAATTCTTGTCCTGCAGTATCTTCTTTACTGAAGACACCTCTAACTACCCTTGTCTTGTGGTAATCTGCCGCAGCGGTGTAGGTGGGAGGTAACAGGAACGAAACAAAACATGTGCCCCAGAAGTCAGGGGGCAACCATGTGTAGGCTCTATCGTAGCAGATGAAATATGTACCCTTAGCTGCTAAGAACGAAGGGGAAGTCTGAGACGCAAAAACATATGTTTCAGTACAGATACTCTTCCCTAACTGAGCTCTGGGATTCTTGCCATTACCTTGCAGACATAGGTGACCCAGATGGGGTACAACCCAAATCGGGGAGGATCGCTTTGCTCGCTGTTTCTCACCCAGAGTAGCTCCATATCCGGTCACGTTCCATCCAATATATGCTAGGGTCTCATCTCTCGGGATAGTCTCATAGGAAGTATCTTCACTAATCATATCCACTATACCCTTCACTAGAGCACTATTCTTTGGATTATCTTTTACAGAACGTAGGGGGTGGACTTCATGTGCATAGATGAACATCGTTCTGTATGCCCACACAGAACCATTATGGCTGAAAGGCAGGACCAGATAAGGGATACCTTTATCAGTAGTATGAGGCATAAGACCACACACCCAACAGTTAGTCGTGTTTATTACTAATTGGTGTTGGTACAAAAGCTAAACGAAGGAGTTATTGATAAACTGTAATCTCCTAACGGACTCATGTTCAGAAAAAGAGTGAAAAGAATGCGAGGAAACAGTGGAAGGAGGTATGGGCTGTGTAGTGGGTGCAAATGTCACTTGAAAATAAAATAAAACATATCCTATTAAAAACATCATTACACTAAACAACATGAAAATGCATAATATCAAAAAGCGTTTCTTGGTCATCATTCTACAGATTTTAGCTTTAAAGTTCATCTCTTTGGCAGGTCTCTCCCTCTCGAAAAACTCCATCCTCTCTAATTGCTGCGCGCGATGGTAGGGTGTTCTATGCTAAGGAATGCTTCTGTCAGTCCAGGGCAACTCCCTTAGACCAACCAGAATCGTCGACCTAACGTCTCCGGCTGCACTCCAAAGACTTCGGCAACTGCGACCCTACAGCTGAACCCGGATGGTGGTTCGAAAAACAAAAATAAAAAAGTTTCTCGGATGAGAGAGCTGCACTTTTAAAAATAGTAACAAAAAAATCTTTTTATTTGTCCATAGTTCTCGGCCTCAGGTTATAACGTCTTTTTCCAGGTAATGTCTGGTTCTGAAACAAGAGTTCAGGCTCGGTAGTGTCCAATCGAATTGACGGTGGCACAGCTTCTTGCAAAAGATTGTCACTTTCACGTTCAGATTTTGTTCCTTTTACACGTGCATCGCTGAAAGGCAGAAAACGAGGCACAGTCTCAGTCTCAGAGTCAGCAATACCCTCCTGGACCCACCGGTCGTACGGCAGAGGCAAAGGGACCCTCTTGCAGTGTACGCCGTGGATCCAGTTTTTCTTCCCTTCCACTCGCACGGCTGTTCTTGTTGACAAAAGGACTAGGTGGGGGCCAGACCAACGGGGCTGATCATTCTTTGTCCGCTGAAAGTTCTTGACCAGCACCCACGAACCGGGAACGATAGTATGTCCTGGAGCTTCGGAGACCTGAGGCAGAGTATCGTGAACCTGTTGGTGTAAAACACGCAATTTAGCCGTCAAATCATATAAATATTCAAGCAGTACAGGGTGTTCGATCTCACTGAATTTTGTCGGCCTTGGCACTCCCCATATGTTGGCCGGACGGCCGAACACAATTTCGTAGGGACTAAGTCCCACTCGCGATTGCACATTCTTGTTGATAGGAGTGCTAAAGGCAGAGCGTCAGGCCATTTAAGACCAGAGCTCGCTTGAATCTTGGCCAATTTCAGTTTCAGTGTGCCATTGTAGCATTCTACTAGTCCAGCTGATTGGGGGTGATTTGCAGCGTGAATTCTTTGCTGGATTCCTAGCCCTTCACATACTTTCTTCATCACTCGACCCACAAATTCACTCCCATTTTCACTCCAGACCATTCTCGGCAAGCCGAATCTAGGGAAGAATTCCTTGACAAGGGCTTTAGCTGTGGATAAGGCAGTGTTGTCTTTCAGGGGATATGCTTCTACCCATCTTGAAAAGGCACAAACAACAACGAGTACGTATTTTAAATTGTTGCACCTCTCCATGTGGATGAAATCTAGCTGCAAAACCTCGAACGGATACGTTGGAGGTACAAAATGACCAGCTGGAGTTGGGGTTCCCCTATTAGGATTGTATTTCAGACACACCATGCAATTCTTGACCACATTCTCTGCACTCTTAGGAATTCCAGCATTTTGCCATACTGGAGCCAACAACTTACAAATCCCTTTCACACTGATGTGAGCCATTCCATGAGCCATTGTAACTACTGCAAGCACATACGCATCGGGTAACAACCACCGCTGATGTTCTGACAATTCAACCCAACAACCATTTGCATCCAATTTACCCGTGCTCTCTCTCCACACACTCAACTCTTTCTCTGTAGCTTCAGCTTGAATAGACTTCACACTCTCTATCGTATCTTCACACATTCCAATGTCACCAACCCATCTCGCAGGGCCTGCAATATACATTCGACTCATCACATCCCTTGCTGTTTCTTTTGCGACTTCATCAGCAAATGCATTACCACGACCAACATCATCAGTAACCTTCTTATGTGCACTGCATTTCACAATCGCGACTTGCAACGGCAAAGTAAGGGACTCAAGAAGCTCATTCACCAACTGACCATGCTGTATCTTGGCTCCATGCGAAGTCAAAAACCAACGTTCTTTCCACAATCGTCCAAAACTATGGGCCACACCAAATGCATACTGGCTGTCAGTATATATGGTCACTTTCATTCCTTTTGATAACACACACGCTCTTGTAAGTGCAATCAACTCTGCTGCTTGAGCTGAATTATGTGGGATGTGTGCAGCTTCAACAATCGTATGCAAAGTCGTAACAGCATATGCTGCAGTCGTATCACCATTCGGAAGCTTGAAGCATGAACCATCCACCCATAATGTACCATCACACTTCATAAGGGGAGTGTCTTTCAAATCTATTCTCCCTTTCGTTTCTTCTTCTGTCCTGAGAAAACAATCATGCTGTTCAGAATCTTCTGTTTCTGCTACAATTGGCAACAACGTAGCTGGATTCAACGTGTTGCATCTTTTTATGTGCACATGACTCGCCAAAAGTGTCAACTCGTAACCTGACAATCGAGCACTAGTTAAGTGCTGTGTCTTGGTCCTGTTTAACAAAGTGCCACTGCATGTGGGACCATCACAATTAATGTATTATTCATCACTAAGCCAGCAGACTGTTGAATAGAAACAGCTGCTGCCGCTGTGGCTCTCAAGCAACTCGGCAACGCTCTAGCTACCGGATCCAAGGTCGACGAAAAATACGCGCATGGACGTTGCTTGTCCCCAAAAGACTGTGTCAACACTGACAATGCACAACCTTCTTTCTCATGGACATACAGTGTAAAGGGCTTACTGTAGTCGGGGGTACACAACTCAGGAGCCGAACACAATGCATCACGCAATTCGGAAAAACTTTTCTGACAATCTTCAGACCATGGAAGGGGATTCGGTGTATCTTTACAAGTCAATGCTATCAAAGGTTTGGCCAGCAAGGAAAAATTCGGTATCCATTGTCTGCAATATGATGTAATACCCAAGAAAGCACGCACTTCTCTCTGTGTCTTTGGCACACTCAGTTTTGCAATTGCCTGAATTCTTTCTGGGGTCAGTTTCCTTCCCTCCTTCGATAAGAGATGACCTAAGTAGGTCACTTCTTGTCGGCAATATTGCAATTTCGAAAGGGACACTTTGTGATGCAAATCGTACAAATGACGCAACAATGACAATGTTGCTTCTTTACAAATCTCCTCAGTATCTGCAGCAACCAGCAAATTGTCAACGTACTGAATAAGGGTAGCGCCATCAGGTAAAACAATCGTATCAAGCTGTGTTTTTAAAGCCTGACTATATATCGATGGACTTTCACAGTAGCCTTGGGGAGCCCGTTTGAACCGGAAGCTTCGGCCTGCTAAACAGAAGCCGAAAATATCCCTGCTCTCCTCGGCAATCGGGATGCTGAAGAAAGCATTCTTCAAGTCAATCACCGAGAACCAAGTCGCAGAAGCTGGAATCATAGTCAATAGGGCAGTTATATCAGGAACAACTGGAAATTGTGGCACAACTATTTTATTCACCTCTCTAAGATCGATTACAAATCTGTAAACGGGTGGCTGAGAAGGGTCAGTACGCTTCAAAACAGGCAGAACAGGACTATTGCAAACGTTGCCTCTTGTCTCTTCAATTACATCTTTTTCAATCAAATCATGAATGATCGCTAGCAACGCTTTATCACCTTCACTAGAGATCTTATATTGGGGAATACGTGGCATTTTAACATTGGCTTTCAATGTCACAACATATGGCGGTATTTCCAAAAGACCCACATCATTAGGACCAGTAGCCCAAAGAACATCAGGAAGAAGCGACAATTCTGTCGGAAGTTTGTTTTTCGACAAATACATTGGGGAGACCACTTCCTTACCTAGTGTAAGTTGTACTCCTGAAGGAGAACAATACAAGGTTGCATACAATCTTTTCAACAGATCTAATCCTAACAAGTTCTCACCACAACCTGTTGTCAGAATGAGGGGTGCTTCGAATTCACAAGGTCCAACAGAAAGTGACATAGGACTAGAAATCGGGTTCCTAACCGGGGCGCCAGAAAAACCTACTGAAACATTCGTTTCGCCAGACAAAGGTGCGCCAGGGAGTTTAGAGTGCATAATGGAACTCTTTGTAGCACCAGTATCCAACAGAAAAGGCTCTGACACACCTGATGTAATCACCTCAACATATGGTCCACTCTGATCTACTGGAACTGAAACAACTCCCTCTCTTTGTCTATGGCTGTCCTAGCAATCATCACCTTCCATATTCTCCCCTTCTGCATAATAGTCATCAGCATAGTACTGGGTAGTCCTACTGGACGCGTTATTCTGCTGATCAAAACTATTCATCGAATTCTGTGGAGGAAATGGGCCTGCGTTCTGGGAGAATCCTCCATGCCCTCTACCTCTAAGAGTTTGTGGAACACCTCGACCTCTTGCGCTAGAAACACCATCCATACGCTGTAATAAAGCAGGGCAGCTACTTTTAAAATGACCCTCTTCTTTGCAATATGCACACTGATTAGGGCCTACAGGAAAACGTGGTTGAGAAAACTCAACCCTTTGCGAGTTTCTCTGAAACTGCTGAGGTTGCTGATAGTCACGCTGAGCATTACGGGGCGGATACGCCTGCTGTAAAAGAACCGTCGTTTTCAGCTCTTTAGTTTTCTTGTCTGCTCTATCCTTTTCATCCTTATCTCTATTTTCATAATACTGCACTGTAGCCAATATCTGTGCTGAAGAGGAAACGGCCCAAGAACTCTCTGAATCTTTCAATTTCTTGCACAACTCGGGAAGCAAATTATGTACGAACTTGTCAACGAACAACCGTTGACCACCTTCTGTACTCATATCTTGACCACTGTGGTCGATAAACGTCTCTTCAAACCTGGTGAAGAAATCGGACACGGTTTCGTCTTTCTTCTGCTTGCACGCAGACAGTTTATCCCAATTTACACGCATCGCGGGCATTAAAGTCTTCATGTAAGTAACGATTCTACCAGGGAGTTCTGCAACTACAGGCTCAGGTTTAGCACCACCAACCTGTCGGTCATCTGCAGCAGCAATATTAACCCAGGTATCACCTAACTCCTGTGCATGATCCGTATGACGAATCAAACCCCATAAAGGCTGTGGAACAACATTTCCAAACAACATGTCTATGTCAGCTAAATTCATAATACATGAGTCTGCTGTCTGTGACAATTCCTTATAGTACCCTGCAGGATTCTTACGGGGTCAGGTAAGACCTGCTTAAGAGCCAAAACTTCAGCACGTTTCCATGGAACATGTACAAAAACACGCTGAAAATGAGGCTGAACAGGTGGGTTAGCTGCTAGATCCCCTTCTCTCCAAACTGGGGGAACTTCTCTCATTGGGTATTGTCGCGCTTTCCTTCTAACCGAGGAATCAGGCTCAAACAACGACCGAGAAACACCCTCACTCCTAAACGACAACAATGTCGCAACTGCTTTTTCAACATCGGAACCCACAATTGTGCCTTTTGCAAACTCGAACCGTACACGACACAACTCAGGCGGATTGCATTCTAAATCATTTTCCTCCAATTCCTCACAAAGAAAAGCACACATTTTCTCAAAAACATATCTCTGCTTTGGTGCTTCCCATTGATGGAAGACATCCATAACAGAATCTAGCTCATATCTAGTGGGGTCTGTAACCCATTTATGTGCCAAATAATTTAATGTTTCCCACTCTCTAGAGTCGGGCAGTTGACTACACAGCTGTTTGTGCGTTGAAACAGGGGTCATACTTGCTGCCCCAAAGAGAGGAGATAGAAGACTAGCAACGGTGTTAGTCATTCTCTGTCGAACAGAAGGAGAAGTCGACGCGAGAACAGGAGGAAAAACAGGGTGAGGCAGAGTAGATGCAGATGCAGACGCAGTGGCAACAGGAGGAATATCAGAAGAGGTAGTTGATGCAGTAGGCAAAGTCGTAGGAAATACAGGGGGAGCAGGTAGCAAAGTCGGCGGCCCTTGAGGGGGCTGAGCCGTAGCAGTAGGAGCCAACTGAAGAGGAGCTGGCAGTTGTGGAAGGACCTGAGGCAAAACAACCGGAGGCTGTACAACTAAAGGTTGCGGAGGTGCAGTAGCACTTTGCGCATAGGGGGGTGGCGAACTCAATAGGTGAGACATTAAAGGATCTTTCTCAAGTTCTTTTGCTGCATCTTGCTGAAGAGGCGGCAAAACTGGGTAACATTTATCGATCACCATTTTACGTTGCCTGTGCAACTGCTCACTCGCTTGCTCTTCTTCGTTACCTTTATACTGCATAGCAGCTTGCATTATTGAGATACCCTTTTCTCTTTTATTTTTCTTTGCTAATTTAATTTCTTTCTGTTTGGCTTCTTTTCGCCATAAGCGGAAAGAGTCAAACATCGCCGGCCGGGCTTTCTTCTTAAAAAGTTTAACCTCTAGATTATCTAATATCTCCGTGTCAAAACTACCATACTGGGGCCATTTTAAAACACCATCTTTCCTGGTGTATCGGATCCATACTTCATTATATGTGATGGGGCCCACGCCGTGCTTCAAATAGAGTTCATAGGTTGGAGTTCCAATCGGAGGAACCGGACACGAGTCCTCCAATCGGGAATCCCTATTACAACCAAGACAAAACAAATTTCCAAGTCTGCTAAGACCAGGCATCTTCGCTCTCTAGTCTAGCTTCAAACTTCAAAGGATTATTGAAATACGATAGTCTCGTGAATACACGAGTCCCTCGGCTTTGGTACTTGCAAGTTCCAAATCAAAGATCCCAAGGGGATACCCAAACTAAGAATCAAACTAAGGACTGGGAGACGCTCCACTTATACTTAACGGAGGTATCGATGACGTCACCAGAAGACTCGTCTATCGTTTTGCTCTACAAATCATCAAAGGGTCCAAGACAGGGCGATAGTCAGGGCAGCAGTCCTTTGTAGCCGTCGGGAAGCGGGGAACCTCGCAGCAAAGACTTTCAGACCACGACGACATACAGGGGGTCGATGAAGTGTTTGGCCTTCCTCCAGAATTTCACACGAAGCTCCTCACGAACCTCAGGCTTGGACCGGTACCGCTGAAATCGCCCCACATTGGGCGCAAACTGAAGTACCGGGTTTTTAAGAACCCAGCGGTGCCAGGGAACACACCCTAAGACTTCGAGTCCTTCCTGTCCCAGACTACAGAAACACAGAGTCTTCTTGGTGAAGTCAAAGATCTTGTTTATTGGCTGCAGCCAGTAACAGGTATCCTAGAAGTACAACACAGTGTATATTCTCAGGAGACTGCTCAAACTTACAAAGCTAGCCATCCCTTTTATACAAAATATTATGCTTCAGGCAAACATTCCTTATTTTACAGTTGACCATTCACATATTTTCACTACAAAGAAAAAGCAGAATCATGATGACAAGCTTATTTTCAGTTTGTCCAGCCCAAAATCAATTACCCGGCAAGGCCCAACATTTTTCATCAGATATCGACGGACCCCTAATAAAATCGGGCACCTCCTCCTCGTAAAGTAGGTCATAAAGCAAGAAACACAGACAGGTGTGTGTACGATTAGGCATAGTTGTGTGTGACGAACGGTTTATGACATGCTGTGCCTTGATACTAATCTCGATCGGCCACTGGGAGAGGAACTGACCGAACAGGTTTGGCTTCAGGCAGTGGAGTCAGCTTGCCCAGGTCACACCGAAGTCAGCAAAGGTAAACGTGTCCTTCAGACTCGTTTCTGGCCTTAGTCATCGGCCTATGTGAGGGCAACCACAAAATGGCTGCCGTATACAAAATGGAACCCGAGGGTTCAGGACGGAATCTCTACTTTCAGGGTGATTTCGTCACTCGAATATGACGAAAATGCTTGTGTGTGGTATACTAGTCATTCTCGGTCTCTGGATACCAAAATCGTCAGAATTCGATGATGTTTATGACACGGGTCCAGAATTTCCAGTACCACAGGAGGTCAAAGTTCTTTGGTGCAAATACTGCTCAGGGTCAGGACTACAAAGAGTCCAATGCACTATCTTGGGAATCGCCAACAAGCATATGCACTTGCAAATGGACACGGTGCACAGGGGTTCAGATTACCAAGTCCCCACAAGGGATACTGACCTCAAACTCGGTGAGAGGGCAGATCAACCTCAGGGACCTTCAGTAATCCATCTCTTGTGTTGCTGAATTCTTGGGAGTCCACATGACCTCAGGAGCAGCAGACCGGCCAGTTGCTCTTTAGGTGCCTGCAAAGCAGGGGAGTGACTCTTTCACTCCAAGGGAGATTCTTCTGTGGTCTTAAGTGCACCACAGGTCCTGCACAGAGCTTGTATGGAGCAAAGGCACAAACTAAGCTTCGGATGGAAAGGGGGACAAAGTCAAGCCCAGTCGAGCTCCAGCGAAGTCCAAACGGTCGAAGGTCAGTGGTTTCTTCTTGTAGAATGTTGTCCACATAAAATCTGAAGTCTTACAGCCAGGCAAGCCCTTTTGTACCCAGGGGAGAGGGTTGGACAGATTCAGGGGACCCTCCTAGGGTAGGGGCAGGACAGATGGGTGGCTACATCCACGTCCTTTTGCCAGTTTTGGGCCAGAGCAGGAGCCTATGGCTCCTAGAACTGGTTTGAGCTGGACTATGCACAGGGACACCAAATGTGCCCCCAGTGCAAACTTTCATGCACTCTCAGAATGCACCCACCCAGCCCCAATACACTAAATCCTGTCTGGGAGCTGGTCACACCTCCCTGTGACAGGATGCCTTTTGTGCTGCCTTCCTCTGCTCGAGCTTGGCTCAGCAGCAGGAGGGCAGAAATGTGTCTCTGGCTGGCACCAACCATTTTGTGCTGTCCGGTTCGAGAAGGCTGGTACCGGATAGACCGGTGACCCCACGAAGCTCGCTTCTGAAGGGTGGAATCATACCTCCCACACCAGTTACTGGTGTGGAGGTACGATTCCAAGGTGTTTAATACCAAACGCGATATGTTTCTATGCAGCCGTTTTCGAGATAGCATTTACCGCGAGGTTATAATGCACCTCTATCTATATGTCTGGCTGAGTCACAGACAACCCAGGAGAATGGTCTTGAAGGCTGCTGAGGGGCTCTGCTCATGCAGGGGCACCCTCTCACATGAAACCCAGCACCCTGCTTTCAGGATTGTTAAGGCCTGCTATAGGGGTGACTTATACGTTTTAAGTGTAGTGACCATTAGATATAGTGAACCTATATCTAAAATAAGTGGTGCAAGCACCATCTTACACAGGCTGCAGTAGCAGACATAGAGTTCCATTTTGCATGGCCTCTCATGGGTGGCATATTACCTGCTTCAGCCCAAGGGAGGCCTCTGGGGTTCCTATACCCTGGATACGTTTGTACCATATACTAGGGACTGATAAGGGTAACCCAGTATCCAATCTGGAGTGTACCAAAGTACATGTATGTCAATTTAAGGGAGAAAGCAGATAGACTGGGGTCCTGATTAGCAGGATCCCAGTCAGACTAATCAAAAACAGTGAGACGTCAAGCAAAAAGTGGGGGTAACCATAAAAAGCAGATCCTACTTTCCTACAGTGCTCAATCCACGCACTTCCAGAAAACATAGTATTCACATGGAGCTAAATAGAGCTACGCGCAAGAGTCACTGAAGGTCTTGGAACAGTGTAAGGTGAAGCCACTGCAAAGTGCCTTCATCCCTCATATGCTTTATGCCACTTGGAATGCCTACTGTGACCCATGGTACCATCAGCACCAGGATACCATTTGGGGTGAGTTGTGCACTATACATAACATGGTATCACACACACCTCTTTGCTTGTCTCACTGGTTCCCAGATTTGGTTGTACGATTGCAAGTAGCATCTGACAAGGTTGTCCTACTGCTCCTTCTAGCACCCTGCGACCCACTGCCAATGTGACACCAGCCAGGCATGCAGACAGGCTGGAGAAAGGTGCCAGTTCCTGCAAACTCTAACATGATAGATACCCTCTTCCTACTTCCTTTCAGAACTCTGCACTACAGCACAGTAAAGCCGGGTCTGCTGACCATGAGAGCTGTGGGAGAGCTCAATGGAGCAGACCATCACTTCCTGCAGGTCTCTGCTTGAGCTCTGTCTCTAAACCTTCACCTCCAGGACCCTCACTGCATACTGTTCAGTCAGTCAAATAACTTAATTTCAGCCTCCAGGGCAATACATGTGGAAATGTAGTAAAAATACATAATAAATACGTTAAACAATTCGTTTCAGCATAAACAAATCATGAATCATGTGAGTAAATGCCAGAAATAATACAATAAAGTGCTTTTGCTCGTGCAAAATACAGAAAGTGTGAAAAGAGGACTGTTGGTGTCACTGACATACAAGATATATAAAAGAAGCAGCAAAAGTGTCACACAAAGGTCTGTATAAAATTAAAAGGGGGTGGAGTGCCTTTCTTCGAAGCATCCACCTGGCACCCAGGAACTTGGCTACTAAAATGGCGATAGGTTGGGCTGCAGTCTGAGCTCAGAATGCGAAGGGCAGCAGAATGGCTACACTCACCTCGGCATCTACAGATAGGAGCTAGCCAAGTTCTACTGGGTCCATTATAAGCTGGGCAGGCAAAAAGGACATGCATGACACTCTCACCTGAGGAATGCCAGGCTAAGCAAATGTCAGAGCCCCTACAAGACTATTTTGAGGTGAAGGTTCTCAGCAGAAGAGCGCCCATTCTGAAATGAAAGAATAACTTCCTATCCATGAGAACAGTCACCTGATCCCATTATGACTCATACCCACACTAAAGCTTGAAATCAAGAACGCCACTGACCAGCTTAGAGGAAGCAGCCTTCCTAGTGTCATTGGCCGCTGTGGCTGCCCAGTAAAGCAACTTCAGTGAATTCCTGGATGGGAGGCAAGAGGTGGCTGGATGATCTGAGAGATCGGACCACCAGAGTACATGAGGTGACTCTTTGATGTTAGTAAGCCAGGGTGTAGTGTCGCCATGGATGAAAGGACGACACCGACAAGCATGTGTGGTGAGGAGATTTATTTGCATACACCTTATCTCCTTACTTCCCTGCTCCGAACTAACTCCTGCCCTTAACTCCTTCTGTTCCACCTCCCCATTCTCCTCCCACTTTCAAACCTTCCGTGCTGGTCCTAGCGCCCAGCACATCTTACAATGTTACATCTCCCTGGTCAGCTTCCATTACTTCCTGTAAGGCTTTACCATAACGGGCTAATTCATCTTAAACTGCTTGCTTCCATGTCCAGAAGGGTTAGGTACAAGGGGGTACTAGGGGGGAGAGAGGCGAGGTTTTGCAGAAATTTATTTTGAGCCCTAGTTAATGCCTCAGTGTTTGAGAGGATCCACAGATCAGCCCATAAAGGGCTGAGTCCAGTGCCTTAGCCTCATAAATGAGGAGCCGGAGGAATAAGTATGGTGTAGGAGGCACAGCATTCTTTAAGTATTGTCAAGAGATTTGTTTGAGCTTTAGAGCTGCTCTATTAACGTGGGGATCGCAAGACATGTGTCCACTAAGCGTGACACCCAAGTAATAAAGAAGTCATCTGTCTCAAGTGGTGACCCTCCTAGGACTAAACTCATTTAAAATTATTTGTGGGGGTTGAAGGACCTCAGTTTTGTTTTGAAAGTGCTCATCTCCAGACCCCGGGCCAGACAGAACTCATTGAAATGATTCAGGAGTTTCTGTAACCCGGTAGGGGTCTTGGAGATCAACAACGTGCATCAGCAAAAAAGAGAATCCGGGTTTTAATTCTAGCCAACGATGGAGCATCTGCTTCTCCCCGAGATAAAAAAGAAAAAATGTCATTATGTCATTAATGTATAAGTAAAAGAGTATGGCACCCAGTACCCATCCCTGGCTACACCTCTGAGGACTGGAATCCTATCGGTCAACTTGTCCTGTTTCCATCACCTGATGTGTGCAAAGTTACCCTCATGGAGGCGTATCACTAGTGACAGGATGGTCAGAGGCCTTTTCATGTTGGTAAGAGTCTGCCAGGGGGTAGACGTGGATCCAGATCAAAGGCAGATCTAAGATCGACAAAAACAACATAAAGGTTGCCTTTGCTGTCAATGACAGGCTACCAGTATATCAAGAGCAAGTGAAAGGCCTGATCGATAGTGGAAAGTCTTGACCGAAGGCTTGCTTGAAAGGGACTAAGGCTATCCATCTCTAGCATCCAGTCCTGGAGTTTGGCCAGCACACAACGCCAGAAGACTTTTTGGATGCAGCCAACTAGACTGCTTGGTCTGTAGTTGTATGGTTGGGACCAGTCTCATGTTTTGTGTATGGGTATTACAGTGGCAACTTTACAAGACTAGGAAATAGGCGTCCCTGCAGCAATAGCATTGGCAACAGTTAAAATATAGTGAGGCTAATTCTCCATGTCAGATAAAAAAAATCAGCTAGAACGCCGTCAGGTTCTGATGCCCTTCTCCTTGCTACAGCTGAGAGAGATTGAATGACATCTGCTAGTTCTAACAGAGTCATGGAAGCGAGGGGATAGTGTGGGGCCAGAATGATGCTGTCATCAGAAGTGCTTGACGGGATGGCTGAGTAACAACTGCTAAAATAGTCAACCCAAACAGAGTGAGCAACGTTATTTGTGGGTTCTGTTGCAGTCAAGGCCCCACAGTAGGAGACTAGCTTCTAAAACATTGGTAGAATCTCTGACTGCACACGCGTCATTTATAGCACTCCACCTCTGCTCATCCCAGTTCTTTTTGACAAGAATGATGCCCATTTTGTAGGCTTTACTGGCCAGGGGGATGTCTTTGGTTTTGCTGGCTCGAACTAGAGAGCGCTTGAACATGCAGCATCCTTTATTAAACCGCGGACAGATCTTAGGGCTGCCACGCTTTTTGGAGGAAACCGGGACAGTGAAGTTCTCTAGTATTCAATCAAAGAAGGCTGTGTGAGTAAGGATCAATTGATCAAAGTACCAGGGTGACTGTCCTCAATTTTGCCATAACATCATTGAATTCCGTGGTTAGAGTCAATAAAATATCCGTGCGGTAAACCTCTTGATTCCACTTTAAATGGTGCTTGTCAGACATCAGTGTAATGTCCCTGGTCAAAAGACACGGGCCAGGAGCGGAATCCACCGTCGCAAAGAATACGTGCATAGACAAGGAGAGAGGATTATGGTCTAGTCATAAGGCACAGTAAAGTGAAGGATCAGGCAGGGAGATATCAGAGAAGGGCACGTGAGGGACCTGAATATTCCTAAAATGTATACCCTGAGACCTGTCTCATGCTTCCTCTTTTCATAGGCTTCCTCTGTGTAGCATAATATGCCTCCCTCATAGTGGGGTGTGGAGAGAGAGCAGCAAGGAGCAGGAGACATTGCTGGAGCTGGCTGTCCGAAGCACTGCTAATCTGGCACGGGTCACATGTACAAAAGGATAGCAGCTAGGGGGCGTGGTCTGGCCACGCAGGAAGATGGCTGCCTGAGGGGAGAGCTCCGCCGAGGGACGGACCCCTAACGAGCTCCCCTCTCTTACCTTGCAGCCGGGATCCTGCTTTTTGAGCTCCTGTACCAGCGGAGTTTATGTGGAGCGCAGCGGCGGTCTTTATGGAGGTGCAGCGCTGGTTTCCTTCGTTCTCTGGAGCCATGACGACGTGACTGCCTGCTCAGGTGCACGCATCGGGATCTGCCCATGGATGACGCCGCACTTCCTGTCAGGGTAAGCCGCGCCTCCTGCAACTTTAGGGCCGGGCTTTCTCTTGCCTAAGGCCGCACCCCCTCAGCAGACGAGGTCGCGCTCCTCTAATGATGCACACGAAGAGATTAACATTGTGTGTATTCTTAACACACGGCGTCCTTTCTAAAATGCATTTTTAAAGGATTTCTTCAAACTATTGTGAGGAAACACTATGTGGATTCATTTTTCACAACGCTTTTTCATACTCTGAAGAACTTTGAAGCATCTCACACAGGGGAATTTTTGCCTTTTACATTTCTCCAAATCAACTTTGTGTGCTTTGTTATACTGCCTCTAAATGACAGTTGGTGACATTAATTATCTTCTCTATTTGGATTCTGTCACCCCATTTTTGTTGTTCTCTCATATATTACCTTCAACTCAACAGAACCACTTCCTGTGTACGGACCAATTTATTACTGTGGTATAACTAGCCTACTGCCGTTCTCCTTTACTACAGTCACATGACCTCTTGCTGAGGCAGTTTTGGCGCACACCTTTTGTTACTTCAGTTTTGCGCTAATTTTGGGAAACAATACTTGGTATTTTGTGGCACTGTTGTTCTGCTTTCTACTTTTAAGCACTAACTCCATGTTGTTTGCAGTGCTCATTTACTTGCCACATATGTTTCGTTACCTCTTTAATGCTTGATACGTCATTGGTTCCATCATTGCCTTTTACTCCAATTTTACGTCTATTCGCTATTGTAGACCGTCTCTACAGCGGGGCACTGAAATGTCCACTAACAGAAATGGTGGTCGTGGTCCTAAGCACCCACTTTTTACTGAAGTGGTAAAACAATCCTCCACTTCAACAACTAAAGGCAATGGCTCTGCGTCGCTTCCTCCACCGCAAAATACATCGCCTCAGAGTGACAAGTCCTTGTCTGATACTATGCAACGCATTTTACAAGAGCTTTCTGGAGTTAACCGTCGGCTGGAGGGTCTGGAGATTACCATGACATCATTGGCTATGGAGACTAAGTCAATTAGGGAAGAACTCACCACTTTTCATACAAGGATTGATGCCATCGACTCTAAAATAATGGATATGGAAAGTCGACTGGATTCTGTTCAAGGTCCGGATCAAGACCTACTTTTTCTACACAGTAAGATCATCGATTTGGAAGATCGCAGTCGTAGAGACAATATCCGTTTTTTTGGTTTGCCAGAAAATATTGAAAAGCAAGACATGAAGACCTTTCTATGTGACGCTCTTCCCACTTTGACTGGAATTTCCTTTGCTCCCCCTCTTGAGCTCCAACGTGCCCATAGATTGGGTCCACCTCGTTCTGGTGCCTCTGCAAGACCCCGACCAATTATTGCCTGTTTTCTTCGACATGAACAGACCAGACAAATCTTATCGTTGGCTCGCTCACATGGCTCCTTTATATTTCAAGGTCATACCATCCACATGGCTGCAGACTTCTCTAAAGAAACAAATGAACGAAGGAAGGCGTTTCTCTCCTTACGGCCCCAGCTGCGTCAAATGGACATCAAGTATGGATTATTTGAACCTGCGCGTTTTCGTATTACCAGGAATGGAGAGTCTAAAGACTTTTATGATCCTGCCCTTCTTCAGCAATTTCTGGATGATCTCAAGTCCGATGATATGGAAACTCAATCTTCTTCCCATGCTCAATCTTCTCAATCCAAGACTTCATCTACAAACCTGTCCACATCTCCTTTGAACGATTCTACTGATTCCAGGCACCGTGGCAGGGATCTCATCCGTCTGCCACGCTCTCAGGAGGACAGGGACTCAGCTCTACGTTCCGTCTCTTCTCTCACTAACACTCAGCAGAGAGACAAGTCTAGATCGCCTCTCAAGAAGCCTTCTGATAATGACTGAATTTCCCCCCTTTTCTCTTCCTTACTTCATAAGTTAGTAGCAATTCTTGTTGTTGGTCATGCTCTTGTTGCTTGATTTGTCAAACGAAAATCCAAACCACAATATAATGTGGTCACTTCTACTGCATATCTTACATAATGTTCTTTGCCTACTTGTTATTCTATATTTCCTGCTTGAGCGCTGTTTTCTGATTTGAAGTTTTTTATTCAATTTTTAGGATCTGCTTATTACATATTGCATGGTTATTGACTTCTCCGTGAGGGATTGTTCTTCTTATGCACTCCCCTTCTTTGGATGTTGTTTTGTTGTTATGTTCCTTATTTTATGTCTCACTCTTTAGTTGTTCCCAACCTACTTGTTGTCTATTTTGTTTCATTCTTCCCTCCTTAGAGTATTTTTGAATCTACAGGTCCCACTCATAGCTATTACCTTCCTTCTGGAGGTTCCTTTTTCCTGTTCCTCCCTCTCCCCATGGTATTTTTCTTGTTGCTAGGCTTGATAATATATATTGTTTTCATTGGATATCCCGCTCTTGTACGGTATATACTTACTTTGTTGTTTCATATATATTTTACACTAGGTTCTGCTCTTTCTTCACTTTCACCTCTCATGCTTTTTTCATATCTGCCTTCTTTCCCCTTTTTGAACTATGGGATCTATTCCCTCCTCTATTTTATTTCTTTAAATCTTTTTTTTTTTTTTTTTTTTTTTTCTCACACCTCTTCTCTTATGTATCTTGTCTCTCTTTACTTCATCTTCCTTGCTTTTCTCTCTTCTTCTCATGCTCTTTTCACATAATTTTCAGGTTACAGCAGGATTTTAATGTCTGTTATTTTCCTCATTATATTTCGCGACACTCTTTTATGGAGGGGGGGATTGGCAATGTTGATGATGTTATTTTATTCCATTGTGTTTTGTATACTCCATGTTACCGTTCATCCTCTAGATCCCCACTCTTCTTTACTCGAAGGGCGTCCAGAGCCTTCTGATGCTGACTGAATTTTCTTTTCTGTTCTAGTTTTCTAATCTTATAAGTTTATAAGCAGTATTTGTTGTTTATAATGCTTTTGCTGTTTGTTTAGTCTGCTGAGCTTTTCATGCATGGTATAACATGGCTCCTTATGCTTAGTGTTCTATATAATGCCATATGCCTTACTGTTATTCTATATTTATTATTGCCTTGTGATTTTCAGTTTTACAGTCATTCAATCATTTTTCAGTTTTGGCTTCTTATATACTATAAGGCTGTTACCTTTCCACAGGTAGTTTTCTTTCTTCATATCCATTCTCCCTGTTATAGTGATGTTATTGTTGTCCGGGTAATCACTCAATATTCCATTTATTGATTATCTCGCTTTTGAATGTTGTCTATTTGTTTCACTGTTTTCCATCTTAAGACTGTTTCTGATCATTTTCTTTCTGTTTCCCTTATTTTTATTATGGTGGTCCTTTTTCCAATGTTTTTCTTCCCTATGCTATTGTATTCGTTACTTAACATAACATTATACATTTCCTTCAGTGCTCACTTTGGATACTTTCATATCTTTCTTTAAAAAGGTTCTGGTATTTTTCTATGCTTTTATTCTCATGCTTTATTGTATGTATTTTCTATTCCCTTTTCTCCCCCCCTTTTTATGATGGTGCAGGACTTTTCTATTTCCCTCATTTAACTTTCATATTTCTTTCATTCTATCTTTCGCACCTCCTTCACTATGTAATTCTTTCGATTTTACTGCCTATATTTCTTGATAATGGTATATGGTTTTCCATATTTTTCTTGTTGTACTCATGTTCTAACTGCGTTTTACATATTTTGTTCTATTACTGGTTCCCCGAATCCCCATTCTTCTTTGCTCGGAGGGGGTCCGGCCTCCCTCGGTGCTGCTGTAGGTGCACCCAGACCCGTAGTTAACAGTCTAGGTTTCTTTTTTTCTTCTCTTTCTTTTCTTTTCTTTCTTTTTCATTTTCTTCTTTACATCTTTAATACTTTCTTTCTCTATTCATATTTGATTTGTTTGTTCCACTCTTCACTCTGCCTTTATAAACTACTTTCCCTTTTCTTTTTCTTCTCTCTTCTTCCTCCTTACCCAGAGTAACACACCTCTTCTCTTTCTTTATTTTCTCTTTCCTCTTTCATCTTCTTGTTCAATTTTACTATCATGTCTTCTACCCATCCGTTGTCAGTGATTTCTTGGAATGTTCATGGCCTCACCCACTATATTAAACGAAAGAAGGTTCTTTCTTACTTGCATTCCAAACATGTGGACATTGCCTTACTGCAGGAAACCCATTTGGACGATATCGAATCTAGTAAACTTAGCAGGGATTGGGTGGGTAAAGTCATTCATAGCAGTGTTTCTAAACCGGACCCCACTAATCCCAACCCCGTTCGTAAATGTGGCGTTGCCATTCTTTTTCGAAAGTCACTTCCTTTTACGATTATCAAGACATGGACTGACCCGGATGGTCGGTACGTCTTTGTTAAGTTGAAACTTGGAAATTCTTTCATCTGTCTTGGTTCTGTCTACGCTCCATTAGGTTCCAAAAAGCAATTTTTCCTGAGACTCAATCGCCTCCTCACAGAAATAAATGCTACCCAATTTCTCATTGGAGGTGATTGGAACTTGGCTCCAGATCCTGCCCTTGACAGAACAGGTTGCTTTGATACCGTCAATGCATCCGATAGAGCCATTTTGCGTGACATTCTTACTGATACTGGTCTGGTTGATCACTGGAGACTCAGTCACCCTCAGGATAAAGAATACACATTCTTTTCTTCTACTCACGGTACATTCTCCCGTCTCGACTACTTTCTTCTTTCGCAACATACAGTCCGGCTAGTTACAGAATCGAAAATCCTAGAAGCAGCCATTTCTGATCACTCCCCTGTTTTCTTGTCTCTTGATTTGGGTCTTTCTAGTCCGGGGCGCAAATCATGGCGTTTAAACATTAATAAATATAAGACACCATCTGGTAAACTTCTCTTACAGTCGCACCTACGGGACTACCTTTTGAACAATGGAGACTCAATCCCCTCTAAAAGAACGATATGGGCAGCCGCTAAGGCAACTATCAGAGGTCAACTTATGCGGGACGCTGCTCTATATAACAAGAAGAATGCTGCCAAACAGGCTGATTTGGAAAAAGACATTGGCCGACTTTCCCAATTATATGTTTCAAAACCAACCCTTCAAACTCGTAAATTGTTGGAACAGGCACGCATGTCTCTCAACAGTCTTTTTACTTCTAAGGCCGAATATGCCTTACAAAGGATGAAAGGGCGTCATTACGAGCAGGGTGAAAAAGCTGGCCGGCTACTGGCTGCGCAATTGCGTCAGAGGGAGGCTGCTATGGCAATTCCCGCCATTACATCCAGTTCTGGCGATATGCTTACTCGACCGCAAGACATTGTTGATGAATTTGCTTCATTTTACAGATCTCTCTATTCACCAAACACTCACATTGACACGTCAGAGATGTCCAATTTTTTGGATACGGTACATCTTCCACTACTCTCTGATGATGGTAGAGCTCTACTTGACGGACCTATCACGAAGGAGGAAATTTCCTCAGCTATTGCTACTTTACCGTATCATAAAGCACCAGGTGAGGATGGTTTCCCCCCTGAATTTTTCAAGTGGACTGGTCAGAGTATGGTTGATACCCTACATGCCGCATTTGCAGAAGCCACAGAGGACTCCTCTCTTGGTTCTATTTCCAATAAGGCCATCATAGCTGTTTTACCGAAACCTGGTAAGGATCCTCTGCTTTGTGGTAGTTACCGCCCTATCTCTCTTTTAAACTCTGATGTTAAGATTCTTGCAAGTATCCTCGCATCACGTCTTCGTAAGGTTTTACCTTCTTTAATCCACAATTCTCAGGTAGGCTTTGTTCCTGGTCGTTCATCTCGAAATCATTTACGTACTCTCTCCCATGCCTTATGGTCAGCTAAAAATCTTGCTAGTGACACCATACTCCTTTCTTTAGATGCCGAAAAAGCATTCGATCGTATTGAATGGGAGTATCTTTTTACCATAATGCAACGATTTGGTTTAGGCGACCAATTTATAGCTAAAGTGCGTCTGCTATATGATAGTCCTTCAGCTCAAGTTAATTGTGGTGGTTTCCTTTCTACTCCATTTCCAATCAGACGGGGTACTCGTCAAGGTTGTCCTCTTTCCCCTCTTCTTTTCCTTCTCGCAATGGAACCTTTGGCTGCTGCAATACGTCAATCACCTGCAGTGGTTGGAGTTCCTCTTACAATTGGTCATTCAAAAATTTATTTATACGCGGATGATATTCTTCTCACACTTACCGATCTTCCCCGCTCTCTCCCTGCTCTTCTTCGCATCATAAATAATTTCTCTTCCTTTTCCGGTTATAAGATTAACTGGGATAAGAGTGAAGCATTCCCTATGTCCATTGGTACTACAAAAGCTGCAATTTCCGGTTTTCCATTTCACTGGCAATCTTCCCGCCTTAAATATTTAGGAGTATTCATTAACCGCGGATTGGATAATATAGTCATGGACAATTTAACGCCGCTGATTGCACAAATGCAACGAGATTTCGATAAATGGAAAATCCTCTGCTTATCTCTTTGGGGACGGGTTCAGGCGGTTAAGATGGTCACCCTACCGCGATTTCTTTATGTTTTAGGTATGCTCCCTTTAAACATTCCCCTGACTATTCTAAGGTCCATTGACTCCAAAATAAAATCTTTCATCTGGGGTACGGCTAAGCCGCGTATTACCTTGGCCAAACTCAAATCCCACCAATTACATGGTGGCTTGGGTCTTCCCTCTATTGAGCATTACTCACTCGCCCTCCATCTTTCCCAACTTTCCTTCTTTTTGCCCAAGTCTAAAGACATCCCTCAATGGGTCCCACTTGAACGTCACTTATTATCTTCCAGTCCTGGCTTGTCCCTTTTATATGGTAAAGGTTCCAGTTCCTCCGACCCTAAAAATCCTATCTTATCTGCTATGCGTAAATCTTGGCAAAGAAGCCATCGCTTACTTAAAACTAACCCGCAGCTTCACGTTAAAGCTCCTTTATGGTCCAATTCGGCTATTCGTGTTCATGGTCGCATGATATCATGGCCTCTGTGGCAGGAGGCTGGTGTTCACTCTTTGGAACAATTGTTCCATGACAATAACTTTAAATCTTTTTCTCAAATCAGTGAGGAATTCCATTTACCATCCACTCAATCCCATCAATATACTCAACTTCAACAAGCCATCACAAAACATTTAGGTTCTCCACCCGATTTGTTGGCTGTATCTCCTATTTTATCTTATTTACATTTGTGGGGAAATCTTAAAGGTGTGACTTCTGGTCTTTACAAAACTTTCCTGCATTCTCTCTTTTCGCAACCCCTCTCGAACGCTCTTCAATCAAAGTGGCAATCTCGCTTATCAGTTACATATTCCATTACTCAATGGGATCACATTCTGCAAGGTTTACATAAAGGTGTCCGAGAGGCTCGCCTCAAATTTAGCATTTTCAAAATCATCCATGAATGGCACTGGTCTCCATCTAAACTACATCATGCTAAATTGATAACACACTCTTTGTGCTGGAGATGTTCTGCTTCTGGCTGTGATATTACACACATTATTTGCGAATGCCCCCGTACTAGATCATTTTGGCTTTTTATTAGGAAGACTTTGGCTTCTATCATGTCCTTACCTTTACCCTTTACTTCTGCAAATATTATTTTACATGATTTCCGAGGTCTTCCGTCATTGTCAAAACTACAGACTCGTCTTCTTCATACTGCTTTGGCTACGGCCAAAATCTGTATATTACGCCATTGGAAGTCTTCCTCATCTCCTTCTCAGGAGGAGTGGTTGGTGGCCATGATACAAACAGCCTCTTATGAACGTATAATTTATAATTTGCAAGATCAGGCTTCTGTTTTCCTTCAAACATGGTCCCCATTCATAGAAGCCACGGTGGATAGTGACTCGGTTTCCATTCCTCCCTCCCAAACGTCTGCTATCCCTTCTTAACAAAAAAATTTTCATTCTTATTTTACGTTTGTGTACCCCTCCTGGTTTTATCCTGCTCCTTAATCCTTTTTCATTTGTCTCGGTCTCCTCTTCTTTCTCTTGTTACTCTGGGATTCTTTGTTCTTTTTTCCTTTCTTTTCTTTTCTCTTTTCCTTTCATTCTTTCGTTTTCTTCCTTTCTGCTATTTTTTCGCTTTATTGCTTATAGAATAATTGCTATTTTTGCTTTTCCGCATTTAAAATATACTATGTATAATTATATTATTTTCATATTTTATTTTATTATCTATTTACATATGTATTTATTTATGTATCTTCATCTAAAAATCTTTTAATAAAAAAATTGCAACACAAAAAAAGGATAGCAGCTCGCCAAACAGTCGCAAAGTGGTTTGCGAATGGAAAAATTGCCTTTTGCCATGAACGAAAGACATTCCCAAACCAAAAACAGCAATGCAACCGATTTGAGAGTCTGTATTTTTTGCGAACAAAGATAGGGATTTGGAAATAAGAAATCTCATAATAGCAACTTGCAGACAGGATGTTTAAGGCTGTCACAAATAGTGATTAGGTGCTATTTGACCATGTTGCACTGTCACGTGACCGTTGGGGACATTGTCCACATCACTAAGTTAGCACGAGCCCTGCAGCCATTATGCAGCTTTGCACACGTTACTACATGGCTTTATTTTTGTAAACAACTTTGTTTGTGCCTTTCACATGAGAACTGTCTGCTGTGTCCATTCTCTGCCTGTTTCTGGAGTTTAGTCTGAACATTGTGAGCAAGGTCAATAAACAATGCCCCTTGTTATTCTGTTCTGGTGATGCCCTAGCACCTAGATAAAGCATACCAATGTAGCTGTGTCCGAAGCTGGCTCTGTATATACTATACCAAAGTAAGGTATTGTGTGCACAGACTCCAGTGGAACCCCAAAGGTAGGCAGAGGTAAAGTTAGATAGCACCTCACTATCCATTTGTGGTAGTGTGGTCGAGCAGTAAGGCAGTATCAGAGGACATTGTTAAGAATTTGTTGTACGCACTCGAAGTCTGAACTTCAGACCAATTGTTTTTTATATAAAATATTCTTTTAGGCATTTTATTTTCTAGAACCAACCAAGCCTTGCACAGGTAAGCAATAAATACTTTACAGTAGTAATGCAGTTTGTCAACGGTATGAATTGAAATTGTATATGCATTTTGTTTTGACTTATAGGATGGTTGCAGAGAAATGCAATACTTCGAAAATACAGTACATAGACTTGAATCGGCTTTTCAGTAAAATACCAGCTAAGTTACTTTTTAGATTACTTTTCTTACTCAGAGTAGTATACCTGGATACTACTCTTGGACATTTCCTGTAAACAGGTAGGTAAAATCGTTTTGGTTAAACAGTACAATTTTAAAGAATTTCATTAGGTTTTCAAACTCCACACTTAGAAACTTTCCCAAGTAAAACAGTCAATGTTATCCTATGGAGGAAAATAGTGTTATCGGTTTTGAGGTAAGTATTTGATAGTGGGAATTGAGGTTCTGGGGGTAGACTAAGGGGTCCCTCAGGGTCAAGGATGCACTCTAGTTACACCCTCAGCGGCACTAGGGGGGCCCAATGATATCCAACAGGGGATAGGGGACCTCCGGTTGGTGGCTGCTGGCAAGCAGGCCACTTGGTTGTGGGAGCAAAGCTCCTGGACTTTAGCTCAGGGCAAATGGGGAAACAAAGTAGCACCAAAGGTGCACCCTCAGTGGGGATGTATGACGATACAACGCATACTTTTACAACGCCTACCTTTACAACGCGTTTTTTACATCGCATACCATTACAACGCATAGTGCTTTTAGGCGCTGGATAGTGATTTATTTAATTTACTATTCCAACTCCAGTCCCCGTGGATAGTAGGGAAGGTGTGGGATAGTATATTAAATACATTCCCTATCCTAGAGCGCCCCCCAGCGCTATGCGTTGTAATGGTTTGCGTTGTAAAAGTTGCGTCGTAATGGTAGTGCGTTGTAAAAGTTTCATTGTAAAGGATGTTTCCCCCCTCAGCGGCACTAGGGAGGCTGGGTGCAGGGTGCTGTTTCAACTTCGGGCTCCCTATTGTTTGCAATGGGGAACCTCCGGTTTGCAAAGGCACTGCAGGCTTGGGGACGAAGGTATTCTGAGTGTGACCACAACTTCGAGAGGTAAGTTGGGAAGTTGGGGGTTTGTTAGGTACCGTTGGTTTGGCCACCTAAGGCCGTGGGGCGTAGGGTGCAGGGGTGTCTTTTGGGGTCAGATCTTCTTACCAGCTCCTAGTCGCGATAGGGGGGACCTTCCGGATTTAGGCTGCAAGCGTAGGCTGGAAGCTTG
This sequence comes from Lissotriton helveticus, assembly GCF_964261635.1. NCBI lineage: Eukaryota > Metazoa > Chordata > Amphibia > Caudata > Salamandridae > Lissotriton > Lissotriton helveticus. Next base: position 709,290,271 of record NC_136065.1, read on the forward strand.
AGGCAGGTCAGGGGTCTCCAGATCTCGGGTCAGGATCGCCGGGGGACCTACTCGTGGTGTTTGCCCACCCGAGTTTGGGCTGTGGATGGCGGGTGCGGATTCTAGGGTTCCAGCTGGAGCCAGAGGTTGCAGATGAACAAGCCCAGTGGTCATGGGGGACAAAGTCTTTGTTGTTGAAGGCAGGCAGGTACTCCTGGGTTTTCAAGGTTGCTGGCAGCAGGACACACTGAGATTTCGCAGGAGCAGGTTCGAAGTGGAGACAGGCCGGTAGGGCTGGAGGCCAAGTCAGTGGGCGTCTTCCTCTTGTTAGCTTAGGCACGGCTGTTTGGTCCTTCTTTTTCTTTTCTTGTTGCAGGTTCTTGTCTGTGGAAGGAGTAAGGGTGTAAGCATGTGTTCTTCCCTTCAGTCGGTCTATTTTATTCATTAGATTAATTCCTTTTTTGTCACACAAAACAGTAGTCCAAGTAGAGCTGAGTGAAGGTAGATACTTTATTTCCATGTATCACTTTTAAAAACCATTCCACTATTTTTTTATCATGTTTTATGGCAGGTTGTTCAGGAAAAAAGGGGACAGTCGACACGTATTTCACCCTATGTGGCAGATTGAGCCAGGGCTTTCTCAAGGCTAGTTTGCTGTGACAGCAAATTGTGCCCCAGATGGTGTGAAACCTGCTCCTCGATGGGAGTTGGTCGGTGATCCTCCTCGACAGTGCGGCAGAGATTACCATAGTGCGGGCAGACACTCCACCAGCGTCTGGAGGCGAAATCAACTGATACTTTCATTACAGTGGAAACAGCTGACACTCGAATTGCTGCCCCTGATAGACTCTATGAAATAAGCCTCCAAATTGAAGGTGACATTAAACGCACTATTAAAGCTATCATTTGGGATAATCTCACATCTTCTTATGATATTCTATTAGAGGAGGTGGATTGGCCTCCTCCATCTGTTCTTTCTTCCTCTAAGGGGATCTCTCGATTTTTTCGCAATATGTCTCAGAGGAAACTAAGCTTGCTTATGCGCCAAAGTGGGCGTTACCCCTTGCTACTGAACTATATCGCAATCAGGCAGGTTGGGACAAAGATTCACCCAAGCATGTGGTTCCTTTACATTTTACATCGCAGCCCCAACCCCAGTACCAAATAAAACGTGATGCAAAAGTGTCCATTAGTGACACTTTTACCCAGTTGGAGTTTCAGGGTGTGATTGCACCCTGTGTTTCTTCAATGAATAATCCTCATTTTCCCATATTAAAACTGGACGGTTCATATTGTATAGGTTTGCATTACAGACATTTGAACAGTCATATTCCTACCTTTGTGGTACAGAACACCTATAGCTCTGCATTAGTTAACAACATTGTTAGGAAGAAATATAAAACTACTTTGGATATTTCCAATGGATTTTTCAGTCACACTTTACCTACTGCGAGCAGTGACTTGACAGCATTCAGTGAATTAGGCAATCAAAAGAGATATGCAAGATTGCCTATGGGATATAAGAATAGCTCAGGTGTGTTTGCAGCACGCATTGTGTCAATTTTGCATGAGACTGATCCAGATGCTTTCTCTTACATCAATGACATTTACTTGATGGATGATGAATTAAATCTTCATCTCTTTTGTGTAGACTGCATTATCACACATTTTGTTGACTTAGGTTACAAATTCAATTTAGCTAAATCTCATATTGCATTCTTGGCAGTTCTTTTCATGATTATGAACTCAATAATGAAGGTAGGGGGTTGGCCCCCCACTTTGTGAAGAACTGTGCTCAATTTCAACCTCCATCTAAAAAAATTGCAATCTTTGCTGAGCTTTTAAAATTTTGGGAGGACATATATTCCTGATTATGCTCAGCATATCAAACCGCTTTACGCATTGACACAACCCTCTATTTTGTCTTTGCAGTCTGATCTGCCTGGGACCAACTTCTTGCTAACATGAGATGATTCTACAAATTCGGTCATAAGGAATGTACCAGGGACGTTAGGTTTCACTTATTTGACATTCAATGAAGGGGACACAATCCCCATTGCTTAGAAATCACATTTGTACACTGCTGCTGAATTACATTTTTCCTGTACTGAATTTTTTTTTAACCGCTGTTCAGATGACAATCCTGAAGGAACGCTCTCTGGCACAGGGGAAATGCATTCTCATGGTCTCGCCCGTGCCTGCTCTGGAAGCTGTCACAAAGGTGTGCGTTCCAAATTCTAAGGCTTACATTCTCATTGGATTCAATGGGCAAGTTCATTGACATCGGCTGATTTTATCTTTGACCCTTCTTTGCAGAACATGATCATCCTGCGCCGTTGTCTTTGCTTCCTCTCAATCAGTACAAATGTATCATTTACACCGAAGGTTAGGCTTAACCTGCTGTTGGTTCTAAGCATGCTTATTCGGCTGCCTGTGCAATTGTGGCAGCTGCGATTGTTGATGGGGATTTTCAATCCTCCTTGATGCACAAACAATCCCTTGGTGACTGTACGGTTCAATTAGCTGAGTTAGGTGCTTTGGTTTTAGCCTTAGAATTTGCTGATCCCGAATTTCCCACACTTATAATGTGTGATTCTTTCTACTGGGTACAATCCTTTAATTGACAACTTGTTCTTTTGGTCACAGAATGATTATCGTGATTCTAAAGGTAGCATAATTAAGCATAAAACGCTTTGGGTCCGTGGGGGCCGCTCTGAAGGTACGTTTGCCACTCACACATGATATTCATACGTTGGGACATCAGCGTGTGGGAGCACATGCTGTTGGTAATTCTTTGGCTGATGAGCCAGCCAAATCTACAGTAGCCACATGTTCAGTAGCAGCAGTCACCAGGTCTATGTCTAAAATTGATGATGATATTCTTGCGGCTATAGCTGCGATGAAAGAGGGAACACAATTCCCCCAAGCTTTTCCTTCACATTACTCATATCACTTGTGTTCTGATCAAGTCCTGTACACAACGATTCCGTCTCTTGGGGATTGGCTGATTCCCAACGTGGACCGCAGTCTTTCTTTAATTATTGCCGCACATGAGGGCGTGGCATCTGCCCATGCTGGAGTGACTGCGACAATTTCTCTGTTACAACAATGTTTCTGGTGGCATAGTTTATATTAACAGCCGCGTAAATATGTTATTTCTTGTAACATTTGTCAACAAATTAAACCTTCTACTGTTTCACGTCCACCACATACTCAACTTTACATTTACAATCAGCACTTTGGCTGCCTTTACCTTGATCACTGTGGTCCTTTGAGATCAGACACTGCATTTAAACATATTTTGGCTGCAGTGGATTCATGCACAAGGTTCCTTTAGGTCTGGCCGCAATGCAGTGCTCATGCTCGAACCGTTATTAAGGATTTGCGTGTCTTTGTCGGGACATTTGCCTGTGGCACTTTCCATTCTGACCAAGGTCCAGCGTTTGCCTCTTAGGCTTACTGGGATGTGATGAAGTCCTTGGGAGTGCAGGTACAATTCTCGTCTCCATATCGGCCTGAGGGCAATTCCGACCGATATGGCTTAAAGCCCTTGGCCTGGTCGCCCCCACACCCTCCGCCTGCTCCTCCTACCTGCTGCCTGTGCCTCGTTCTACACGTGGCCCCAGCCGCCACAGGACCGCCGCTAAACCACCCCAGCCGCCGCAGGGCCGTCCCAGCGCCGCCCCAGCCACCGCAGGGCCGCCGCCGAGCCCCCAGGTTTTCCCGCCGGATCACTTCGAGACCCCGCCCCCCCGCACGCCGATTGGCTACCGCGATCCCCGCCTCCCCGCACACCCTCCCTCCCGGCTCCCCTCTTATGACGCCCCCAGAGCGACCGCGCAGCGGACGCGCGCAGCGGGAGCACCGATTGAGCGCCGAAGGTGCGCCAAAGGTAAGCCCGTCTACGCCCGTCCGCGCCTGGACCGCGCCCAGTGCCAGGACCCCTGGCCCCCGCAGACCCCAGCCCACCCGCCGGACGTACGACGCCGCCACCCTCAACGCACTCAACGCCGGCCGAACCCCTGGATGCTACCGAGCCACCCCGAGACGCACCCACGGACCCTTCATCTGCCAAGCCTGCAAGTTCTCCTGCACCCGGACCTGCACGGCACCAGCACCCACCAAGCCGAACTCCAGCAGCAGCCACCTGAAGTGCATCCTGCTCAACACCCGCTCCGTCCACAGACACGCCGTCGAGCTTTGGAACCTGCTCGACACCACAGCCCCAGACGTCGCCTTCCTCACGGAAACCTGGATGAACGCCTCCTCAGCACCCGACATCGCCATCGCCATCCCGGACGGCTACAAGATCATCCGGAGAGACCGCGTCAACCAGACAGGAGGGGGCATCGCCATCATTCACAGGAACACCATCCGCATCACGACCAACACCGACGACACCATCGCACCCGCCGAACACCTGCACTTCCAGATCCACTTCAACCCCAAGACCACTCTCAGAGGCACCCTCATCTACAGACCCCCAGGACCACGCACACAATTCAGCGAGGACATCGCCGACTTCATCAGCCCGCTCGCCCTCCCCTCAACCGACTACATCCTCCTCGGGGACCTCAACTTCCACCTGGAGAACAACGACGACCGCAACACCACCACCGTGCTGGAAAACCTCGCAAACCTGGGACTCAAGCAACTGGTGACCACCCCCACCCACCTCGCCGGACACACACTCGACGCCGTCTTCTCATCCAGCAAAGACATCGCCTTCAGCCACGCCACAGGACTCCACTGGACGGACCACAGCTGCGTCCATTTCACCTTCAGAAGAACGACGACCCACCACCACCAGCAACAGGTTGCCCGAAGAAGCTGGAACAAGATCACAGCCGACCAGATCACCGCCTCCCTGAGTCAGCACCCTCCCGCCAGCTCAGCGAACCCCAGCCAGGCCGCCGACAACCTCACGAAGTGGATCAGCAACTGCGCGGACGAACTCGCCCCTCTGAGGACCCCGCCCAGCAGACCCGGCAGCAAGAAAGCCCCATGGTTCACCGACGAACTCAAGAGCTCCAAGAAGAACTGCCGAGCCCTCGAGAAAGTCTGGAGAAGGGAACCTACACCGGACAACATGACCACCCTCAAGCTTGCCACCCGGAAGCACCACCAACTGATCCGCGCCACCAAGAAAACTGCATTCAAGGACCGACTGGACAACAACGCACACAACTGCAAGGAACTCTTCAACATCGTGAAAGAGCTCTCCAACCCCAACGCCGGTAACAACGACATCACCCCATCGCAAGACCTCTGCAACTCCCTCGCCTCCTACTTCCACAACAAGATCGCGGACATACACAACAGCTTCAGTAGTCAACCATTGCACACAACGACCGCAGCAACGCCACCCACCACCACCCTCCGCGCCTGGACTCCGATCAGCACCGATGACACCGTCCGCATGATGAACTCCATCCACTCCGGATCTCCGACCGACCCCTGCCCTCACCACGTCTTCAACAAGGCCGACGCTGTCATCGCACCCCACCTGCGGGACATCATCAACACCTCCTTCGACACCGCCACCTTCCCGGAGAGCTGGAAGCACGCCGAACTCAGCGCTCTACTTAAGAAACCAACAGCGGACCCCACCGAACTCAAGAACTACCGCCCCATCTCGCTCCTCCCGTTTCCAGCCAAAGTCATCGAGAAGACCGTCAACAAACAGCTGGCCGCCTTCCTCGAGACGAATGGATCCCTCGACCCCTCACAGTCTGGCTTCCGAGCCAACCACAGCACCGAGACCGCCCTGATCGCTGCCACCGATGACATCCGAGCCCTGATGGACAACGGAGAAACAGCGGCCCTCATCCTCCTAGACCTCTCCGCGGCATTCGACACTGTCTGCCACCGCACCCTAGTGCAGCGCCTCAGCAACGTCGGAATTCAGGAGAAGGCACTGGAATGGATCGTCTCCTTCCTCGACGGAAGAACACAGAGAGTCCGCCTACCACCGTACAAGTCAGAGGCCACCGAAGTCATCTGCGGCGTCCCTCAAGGATCCTCGCTGAGCCTCACCCTCTTCAACGTCTACATGAGCCCCCTCGCGGCCATCGCACGCCAACACAACCTGAACATCATCTCCTACGCCGATGACACCCAGCTGATCCTCTCACTGACCAATGACCCCGCCGCTTCCAGAGCCAACCTTCACGAAGGGATGAAAGATGTAGCCGAATGGATGACGACCAGCCGCCTGAAACTGAACTCAGACAAGACGGAAGTCCTCATCCTGGGCTCCTCGCCCTCCGCCTGGGACGACTCCTGGTGGCCCCCCGCCCTGGGCACCGCACCCACACCGACAGACCACGAACGCAACCTGGGCTTCATCCTGGACTCCTCCCTCTCCATGACCAGACAAGTCAACGCCGTCTCCTCGTCATGCTTCAACATCCTGCGCATGCTACGAAAGATCTTCCGGTGGATCCCCACCGAGACCAGGAAGACGGTCACCCAGGCCCTCGTCACCAGCCGACTTGACTACGGCAACGCCCTCTACGCCGGAACCACCGCCAAGCTCCAGAAGAGACTCCAGCGGATCCAGAACGCCTCAGCCAGACTCATCCTCGACATCCCCCGACGCAGCCACATCTCCGGACATCTGAGAGACCTGCACTGGCTCCCCGTCAACAAGAGAATCACCTTCCGTCTCCTCACCCACGCACACAAAGCCCTACACGACCAAGGCCCGAGCTCCCTCAACAACCGCATCAACTTCTACGCTCCCAAACGCCACCTCCGATCCGCCAGTCACGCCCTCGCCGCCGTCCCCCGCATCCGAAGATCGACAACAGGAGGAAGGTCCTTCTCCCACCTGGCCGCCAAGACCTGGAACTCCCTCCCGACCGACCTGCGCCTGACCCAAGACCACCTCTCCTTCAGGAAGAATCTCAAGACCTGGCTGTTCGAGCAGTAGCAGCACCCCCCCCCCCCCAAGCGCCTTGAGACACTCCGGGTAAGTAGTGCGCTATACAAATGCCCATGATTGATTGATTGATTGATTGAAAGCAATCTTTAACAGCTAGGGTATTGGGTACTGGCAGGGGCTGGCTGACTTATCTTTACAGAGTCCAGCATGCACTAAATAGTCTCCTAAGAAGATCTCTGGGTGGGCATACCCTGAACAAAATGCTCTTTGCCATTAAAATGTTTGTGCCAGAACGTGATGGTCTAGACATTGTGGCGGCTGCCGCAATATTTGACGTAGATAACCATTGTGCCATGTTACAGGATCTACAAAAGACTTGTGACACTCTTGCAAAAGATCATTTGCCCTCGTCCACAGAATCAGCAGTGCTGATTCCTATTCCTGGCTGGCTTCTTAAATTTGGAGATCTGGTCTGAGAGAAAGTGGGAACAAAAAAGAATTTGGTCCCTCCTACCGTGCACCAGTCCCAGTTCTTGGATTGAAGGGTACTCATACTGGGATTTTACCTCCACTGCCTGGTCACAAGGAGAATCGATTAATTTCTATTGAACATGTCAAGCTACACCATATGGCCGATACTGAATAGTATGTCTAGAAGCATTCCTCGGCAGGATGTTTCACTGAGTCTGATGACTTCCCCGACAATTCCTCTACAACAGGAAAGCAAGGTGGAGACTTCAATCGATTTGTTGCCTGTTTTACCGTTAACTTCCATGAACATGTTGCATGAATATGCCGCTCCACCAGTCGAGCTTACAGTTGACATTCCTGTTACTGATATTCATTCATCTTCTAATGCGGATCAGCCTCTGTTATTTCATCTGGGTGCAAGTGGTTATTATATGGACAGAGATAGCTTTTCTTCAAATCCTTCATCATCGTAATCGACTTCCACTGTAGCGGAACCCCCTACTCGTATTTGCGTTTTCATCTCCTGGTTTCGGAGATCATACCTGGACATACATCCTCCTTGGACATACATCTGGCTGGTGCTCACAATGGTGTTCCTCTTCATGTGGATTTGTTTTGTGACAGTTTCTTTTCCTTCTGATCAATGGCCATCACTTGCCAGAATGCTCTGCAGTCCATTTGGTAGATGGTGTTTTGGCTGCACACACTTCGTCTCATAAAATGAAAAGGGATCAAGCCCTTGTTAATATTTCATCATTTTCCGTCGTTGACTGTATAGTTTCAAATAAAGTACCATTCAAAGTCTATGGTCTGATGGAAAGGATCCAGATTCTATCTGTATTTCATGTTTCTTTGGGTGATTTCATCACACCAGGAATACATTCCGATGACTGGTATATTAACGCAGTTCATTCGCTGTTTTACGACTTAAAATATTATACTGCTTTCGAGGCAGAAGATTTGTATTTAAATTTTGCAAACTATGTTGATTTTTTCTGTTTTCAACATTATGGTCATAATTTTTTACACAAATTCAATACTGTCAGATCACCAGTTAATTATAGACAATGGGAGCATTGTCCGACACATTCCAGGGGAGTTCTCAGACACAGAAAAATAAGTTTATCTATTTTTCAGGTTATAATCTTTTGGACCCAGAGTCATATTATTATGAGTTGAATGCACCAACACGCACAAAATTCATGCTAACCCAAACTTAATATATATTTCAACTTTTATAGCCGATGTATCCTTGAAGTGTTATGATTACTGGAAGGACATGATTGATTTAAAAATCAATATGGACCACCAAAGATTGGCAGGTGCAGGGTTCTGAATCATTACATTGTGCGTGTTTAATACCATCACAGCTGATACTTTTAAATCAGACTGTCCAACAGACTACATGTTTTGGTTTTGCCACTGCAAAAAATGTAAATTCTCCCTCAATTCTGTCTTTGGCTGCCTATGACACTTGGCAGCAATACACTGTTGTTTTCTAGATGATTTAAATGAAATGATCCAAAATGGTACTCTTAAGTCATCCAATATTGATCCAGTTGGTGGATTAGTATGGCCACTCAATACTAATGCATGTCTATTGCGCTTTTCTAATTCCTCCAGTGGGTTTACGCTCAGTAGACCTGAACCTCGTTTCTCTCTTTCTCATACAGTTACTACATATTCTGTTGGTAAAATGTGTCAGCAATGATTGGAACATTCCACACTATCCTCAATGAAACACCATCTTTCTCTTTTGAAGGGTGACATTGATTTGGCTGATTTCCTTCTAGGTCCGAAATCCCCTCTAACTAAACGTTTTGTATATGCTGCATATAATGAGTTTTGGAAACTGTCCCAGAAAAAATCTGCTTTCAGCTTACGACAAATTGACCAAGAACATTTGAAAAAGGTTCTTGAAGTAGTTAATAATAGCATTACCACTTTGTCTTCTTGTATTTACACTTTGGATAATATTGTTTCATCTGTTATTGACATTGTTCAAAGAATGGTGTATCTGTATTGTATCATGGTCCAAATCAGTTGCACTCTGTAATGCAATTTGGATGGACATAGCAAACACTGAATAATGGGAAAGTTCCATGGGATTATTTGAATGCTCCCGCCCTGTTTTTACAGTTTAACTTGACAGATAAACAGAAGCTTATGTCATTGAAAGACTCTACAAACACTATGTTACACATTGGAACATTAGAACAGTTACCATTTGCAATAGCAGAAACTGATTCATCGGTTTGCTTAATACACAGGGTGATCTCATTGCCCAGTTCAAAGTCAAAGTCAAAGTTAACTTGATTCGGTTAATTCAAACCATCAAAGTGCAAAAAAAAGCAGAACAAAACCACTCAAAAATACATATATTAAAAGCATGAATGTAGACTCAGTAAGCTTCCCCCTACTTATAACAAAGTAAGCATCAGGTTTTTAACAAAGAACAGTTAAAACAATTATTGCTTCATGGCTTCTTAGTATATTTGGGGTCATTGTTGCCAAAAATAAAATACACTTGGATAGCACGACTCTTCATGCATAAACATTAAACGGCCCACCATCTATAGCGGGAAGAATACTAAGACAGGAGTCCACAAAAATAAAATAAGTGAGATAAGATTTAGCCCATCTTGTTTTAACCAGTGTCATATTAGGAAAGCAATAAAATAGATGATTAAATAACATAATTTAAAACAGAGTCCACGGAATAGTTCAGTGGTGACCTATTCCTATGCCTAATTGCTCACGTTAAAAAGCTAGCTACTCTAAAACACACCATAGGCGAAGCTAGCATTTGCAGATATGCCAATGCGGGACATACTTGCTCGAAGTTACAACCTCTAAGTAGAGGAGTAATACATTTCCTGCGTGAAGCATTATAATAAGTGCAGAAGAATATAAAATGGAGGGTGTTCTGGTCGGAGAAGTTATCACATGGGCAAGGATCTAAAGGTCCTTCTTTAAAATACCCTTTCGGAAACGCTAACAGCCAAGGAACCATATTATGCCTAAATCTTATCAAAACAAACAGGTGGTATGGTTTGTTAATATAGGATAATTATATTTGCAGCTGTCTACCCGAGCTCAATGTGGCAAAACTTTTCACCATAGGTTTTGCCAATTCATTCTCCTCCCGTGATGTCATACGTCTGTCCAAGAACTGCTGCTTAAGGTCCCTTATGGCTGATATACCCAACGCTGTTGGCCTCAAAAACAGATCGGGCAGCCAAGCATTTCCATCTGATCCTTTATATTGCGAATCCATTGGATATCTAATGCCTTGTCTAAAGAAAGGCAGTCTCGGGTATTCAGTTGGGTTAGATTTGGCATAGGTTGTGCCCAGGTTCTCAACCAGCACAATAGAGGGGCAACCGCAATCTGGTCGGCGATGAAACCTACTCCTAGCTCCTCATGTATATTAAAAACTGGGGTAGATACTGGGACCGATAACAATCGACGTAAAGAAGCATTTTCGGCCCCCTGAATATGTCTAATGTCTGTGTATCCCCAGATGTCGCTCCCATAAGTCGCCATGGGGAGACACTTAGCATTATAAATCTTCATGAGTGCCGGGAGTGGCTTAGATCCAATTCTTTTTGCCAAATCTAGAATAGCCCCTGAAGCTCTAGCTAATACGTTCTTTTTGTGTATGCGCTGCGTGACCCATGATTGCCTATCATCAAAAAGAACCCCTAAGTGGAAATGCGGGGACTTTTACTAGCTCTAGATCCCTGCAGTAGAATTTGACCTCCTTACCCTCTTTGAACTTATGGACATAGCATACGACTTTTTAAAATTAGTAATCAGGGCCAGGGACTCCATAAAATCTATAAAACAGTTTAAAAGTGTTTGCAGCCCCTTAGCCGTCCTTGCCACCAACACCGCATCGTCGGCATACAGAAGTGCGGGAATCATTTTAGCCCCAGCTCTTGGGATATCTTTACAACAAGAGATCATGGCGTCCCCTAATTTGTAAGGGTGGGCGTAAAATCCGTATCGCGGGCGAATTTGCGGATTTTCCGCGATTTCGCGATCCGCGAATCTCGCGAAATCGCGGTAAAATCCGCGAATCAGTGGGGACGAATTTTCAGCCAAGCAAGGGTTACAGCAGCAGGTGCAAAAGTTGAACCTAATTTCTTTGTAACCTTTTACAAAAGGGTTACAAAGAAATTAACTTCAACTGCACCTGCTGCTAAGTGCTTCCTGGCGCCTCGTTGCCTACTTGCAACTATTCTCTGACCCTGCTCTGACCCTTGAAGCAGGGTCAGAGAATAGTTACAAGTAGGCAAGAGGCACCTGTCCCAGGAATTAAACCTCATCAGGAAGCACTTACAGATGTAAAAAACAGGAAGAAGGGAGAGGATGGCAAATACACCCATTTTGAGTTGTCAGGAGGGGTTAAACTAAAAGAGACCTTTACAGCACAATTTTCATATGCATTTTTCTAAAAATAAAAAGCTGTATGTTCTGTAGGGGCAACTCAGAAATCTGGCCCTTCAGAGATCCGGCCTCTCTTTCTTTCTCTTGTTCTCTCTTTCCCTCTCTTTCTCTCTCTTTCTCTCTATCTATCTCTCTCTCCCTCTCCTTTCTTGCTCTATTTATCTTTCTCTCTCTCTTTCAAGTTCTTCCTCTTTCTCTGCTTATCTCTTTCTTTCTCCGTTGTTCTCTCTCTCTTTCTCTCTATCTCCCTCTCTTTCTTTCTCTCTCTCACATCCTCTCTTTCTCGCTCTCTCTTTCTCTCTTTCTTTCTCTCTCACTCTCCCTCTTTCTATCTTTCTCTTTCTCTCTCTCATCCTCTCTCTCTCTCCCTCTCTGTGTGTCTTTCTCTCTCTCTTTCCATGTCTCTCTCTCTCTTTCTCTCTCTCTTTTACTTTCTTGCTCTTTCTCTGTCTCTTTCTTTCTTTCTCTCTCGTTCTCTCTTTCTCTCTCCCTCTCTTTCTCTCTCTCGATCCCTCTCTCCTCTTCTCTCTCCCTCTCTCTCTCTCTCTCCCTTTCTCCCTCTCTTTCTCTCTTTCACTTTCTTGCTCTTTCGCTGTCTCTCTCTTTCTTTCTCTCTCATTCTCTCTCCCTGCTTGTTTGTTTGTTTGTTTGTTTCTTTGTTTCTTTCTTTCTTTCTCTCCCCTCTCTCTCTTACTCTCTCTTTCTCTTTCTCTCCCTCTCTTTCCCTTTCTCTCCCTTTCACTTTCACTTACTTGCTCTTTCTCTGTCTGTCTCTCTCTTTCTTTCTTTCTCGCTCTCTTTCTTTCTTTCTTTCTTTTTTCTTTCTTTCGTTCTTTCTTTCTTTCTTTCTTTCTTTCACTCTGTCTCTCCCTCCCTCTCTCTCTCTCTCTATCTCTCTCTCTTTCTTTCTTTTGAAACACTGCAAAGATCTCGTAGATGACAAAGTACGAACAAGCATTTGCAATGCAATAGGTCTCGCATGTTTTGTATTTACGTGACTTAGCTGTATTGATATTACAAATTACAATGGCTTTTAATTTTTTTAAAATAATTAATACTTAAATAAAAGTGATTTTAATTTATAATGGCAATAGCTTAAACTTTTGTAAATAACTTTTGTGAAGATTATGTTCAGTGTATTTTATTGTGACGAAAATCCAAGAACAGAAGTGAAATATTAACATCTTTTTGTGACATTTGTAATAAAGTGTGAAACATTGAGAGAACATATTTGAACCAGTTGTTGTTGAATGGTTGCGCAGATTGATGCTGGGGTGGCGCTGAGTGGTGCTGTGGTGGTGCTGAGTGGTGCTGTGATGATGCTGAGTGGTGCTGTGGTGGTGCTGAGTGATACTGGGATGGTGCTGAGTGATGCTGGGGTGGTGCTGAGTGGTGCTGTGGTGGTGTTGAGTGATGCTGTGGTGGTGCTGAGTGATGCTGTGGTGGTGCTGAGTGGTGCTGTGGTGGAGCTGAGTGATGCTGGGGTAGCGCTGAGTGATGATGTGGTGACGCAGAGGGCAGAAAGGCACAAAAAGCAGTCTAACAAAGGGCAGAAGGGCAGAAAAACAAGGGAAAAACGAGTCTAACAGAGGGCAGAAGGGCACAAAAAAGGAGTCTAACGGGGCAGAAAGGCACAAAAACAAGTCTAACAGAGGGCAGAAGGGCACAAAAAATGAGTCTAACAGAGGGCAGAAGGGCACAAAAACAAGGGAATAACAGAGGGCAGAATGGCACAAAAAACGAGTCTAACAGGGGCAGAAGGGCAGAAAAACAAGGGAAAAATGAGTCTAACAGAGGGCACAAGGGCACACAAAACGAGTCTAACAGGGGCAGAAGGGCAGAAAAACAAGGGAATAACGAGTCTAACAGAGGGCAGAAGGGCAGAAAAACAAGGGAAAAACGAGTCTAACAGAGGGCAGAAGGGCACAAACAACGAGTCTAACAGGGGGCAGAATGAATCCCGCCCTGCATGTTTGTCCACGAAGATGCCACCTTTTTTGTGCAATACCTCTACTCAACTGGAGTACTTTCTACTGTCTAATCAGTAAGCGCTCCCTCCAAAGACGCTGGAAAAAATGTATGTATAGGGGCATCCCCAGGGATGCGCCAGTTATTGTGCGCCGCAGCTCCGCCACCATGTGGCAAAAACGGCACAGATGCGTCACGCATCTGTGCCGTAAAAGCAGCGCATTGCTGGAGCTGCGTCGCGCTTGCGACGCAGCTCCAGCAATGCTATGGGGGGGCCCTATCTCCCCAATGTTGCATCAAGCCTTGCGCCTGTTTCAAGCAGGCGCTGGGTTTTGACTAAGCATGGGCGCAAAATCCGTTCCACTCGCGGATTTTGCGGATTTTCGGCAAATTCACAATCCGCGAATTCCCGCGAATTTGCCGAAAATCGGCAAATCCGCGAGAGGAACGGATCCGGGGGGGGCAAAAGTTCAAGCTTCAAGCTTGTAACTATTTTAGAATGGCGCCGGCAAGCTGCCAGCACCATTCTAAAATAGTTACTAAGTTAGCTTCAACAGGAAGCACTAATAGAAGCAGGTGCTCGAGTTTAACTGAATTCGAGCACCTGCTTTATTTTATCTATTAGTGCTTCCTGATGAAGCTAACTTAGTAACTATTTTAGAATGGCGCTGGCAGCTTTCCGGCACCATTCTAAAATAAAACAGGAGAGGGGCAGAGGACAGAAGGGCACAACAACGAGTGTGGCAGAGGGCAGAAGGGCACAACAACGAGTGGGGCAGAGGGCAGAAGGGCACAACAACGAGTGGGGCAGAGGGCAGAAGGGCACAACAACGAGTGGGGCAGAGGGCAGAATGGCAGAACAACGAGCGGTCTCGCACAAAAAAAAAACCCGCGAACACGCAAAGCGCCCCGCGAACACGCAAATTGCCCCACGAACATGCAAAGCGCCCCGCGAACATGCAAAAAAAAAGAAAAATTCGCACAAATTCGCAAATTTTGCGGATCGCGAATTCGCAAATCCGCAAATTCGCGGATCGCGAATTCGCAAAATTCACCCATACTTACTAATTTGTTAATATAGAGTGTAAACAGCAAGGGTGCCAAAATGCACCCCTGCCGGACCCCTCTTTTAGCTTCCCAAGAATCGGTTAGGCTACCATCTGCATTAAAGTGCACGGCCGCTGTTGTGTTTTCATGGATAAAATGAATGCTGCCTGGTTTGACAGATTGACCAGTCGCACTCTTCAGGGGGAATCACTTCCTTAAATTCCAGTTAGATTATATCAAAAGGTAATCACGAAATGTGCCCAAGTAATCCAATTGTTGCACTGATTTTATTCATCTGTTATTCAATTTTTTGCAAAGTAAAGCTGTACATTTTTAAACTCCCCAACGGGCAGAGGGAGCAGACCGGTCAGCACCTAAAAGTTGAATGCATTATACTTTAGATTACCTAACAGAGTGCCACGCCACCCCCCACTAAGTGTTTTCATGGATGGCAGCAAGAAAAGATATTAGGTCAGCCTCGAGTCTAGCCCTTTATCTTTGAGGGTCGCCCAAAGTTTTGATCTATTAACAAGGTTAAATGCCGAGGTTAGGTCCATAAAGGCGAAATGGAGATCCCCGTGCTTAGCATCTGTATACTTCCCTATCATCAAATGGAGGTTGAGGCATTGGCCCAGTGTTCCTTTCCCTTGCCTGAAACCGTATTGTAGGTCAGAAACAATATTTGCTTGATCAAGCCACTCTGTAAGACGTGCAAGGACCACTTTCCCCATCATTTTGGCAGCGGAGTCAAGAAGCGAAATGGGCCTATAACAGGCCGGGTCATCTCTGGCTCCCTTCTTGAAAATTGGTATGATGGCCGCCTTTGCCCACGACAGGGGAAAACCAGAAAGGGTGGCTGAATAAAAAACATGGGTTAACATTTTTGCCCATAACTTGGGATCTGCTTTATAAAGGTCGGCCAGTACTCCGTCCGGACCTGGGGCTTTCCCCCTGACGTTGACGGTACCGCGGTGATCACATCGCTATACACTTGCTCAAAGTGTTGGACCCATCTGTCAGCTGGGACTAGGCAGTCCTTGCTTGAGTTTGGTGGTTCATCAAACATGGGGCTGATGACAACAGACCAGAACCTGAAGCTATTTTTCAGAACACTGGCCTGGCTAAGCTCCTCCCACGCCATCTCCCTTAGTTGCTTCTTCCGCCTTTCTACAGCTAATTTATATGCCCTCCTTGCATTCTTAACCCCTAGGTTTTTGCTTTAATTCCTGCATTAGTTGATTATGCGTACTCATGAAGGCTTCATCAAACCATTTTTTATGTTTTAGGGGCCTTAATTTATGGGATACCGTTAAGTTTGAGGCAATCTGCTTTGTAATTTGATCAAAGGCGTCAAGGACTGATAATGGGCGGGAGGCCTGATCTGAGCAGATCCCAAACTCCTGTCCGCAGTCAGTAGTTAGTTTTTCAATAAAGCTATCAGGGGTAATCATTTCCCACCTTATTCTGCGTGCTTGGTCAAAAGTTGCAATTCTAGCATTATTAGGTTGCACCTTGAGCCTCTCTTTGTTGACAGCACAAATTTTAAGATCCAATATCAGTGGATTGTGGTCACTAAAGCAAGTATTTGTTGCACTTAATGTGCCTATTGATGACAGTAGTGAAGATGAGATTAAAATATAATCAATTGTGCTTTGCCGACCTTGGCCAATATATGTGGGTACAGGAAATATCCTATCCGACTGTGCAGGGCAGATCAAGTTATGGGTTGATAAAAAACTTTCTAAAAAAGAACCGGAAGGGGTATGTTCAAAATGAGTTAACCCATAAGGGCCATACTCCTCTTCCAATCTTACTAGACAATTGGTAGGGCAAACATGGATATTAAAATCACCCAGGACTAATGTATTATAGAAGGTTGCAGAGCTATCTGCATAGTTAATCAGAAAGGCAGTAAGCACTCTTAACTGCTCTAGCTCATGACTTCTGGTGAACGAATTATAAAAGTTTACCACTAAAAGGTTTGGCAAGTTCTTCCGTGTCAATTCAACCGCCAAAATGTTAGGGGAACATGTGTCTAGCAACCTTGCTTGATGTAGCAATTTGAAGTTAAACATCAACAATAAGCCCCCCTGGCTCTCCGCCTACAAGAAGGAATAGCACTTTTACAAAACGACATAAACCCATCCAATAAATAGGTTCCATTAGCCTCCCATGTTTCCTGCAGAGCTATATTATGGTGAGTTGCAAGAAAAAATTCACGTCACCCCTTTTGGCTCTTAGGCCAGAAATGTTCCATGATAGAAGTTTCATGCTTCCACCATCAGTTAGTGCCCGAGCAGAGCTAGGGTTTGCATTACCAGAAGAAGGCGACTGGTGGTTGAAGTGGGGCGAAGTGCTCACAATCGGTGAACTAACCATGGGGACAGATATTCCGACCTCTATCAGATCATCACAATTCTCTGAGTCCACTGATGTTATACTATTAGCAAGTAGTCAATCTTGGACATCAAATCCTGAGAGTGCCTGGAATCTATTTGCAACCGGGATGGAGGGAACTATTACCCCAATGTTCCTATTGGTGGCTTATAAAAGTATCCCAGAGGTAAAGCCCAAATGGAGGTAATAACCGTGGGGCACTGGGCATGTGCCCTTAAAATCATCTGGACAATCAAGGGATTTTGGAAATTTACAACCACACAGTCCCCCTCGATATTTTTCACTGACCACCCTGTCACCCGACTTTATGCACCATGATGATGTTTATTACTCATGGGTACCCTAAAGCCTTTATGTCTGGATAACCAATCTACGGTTTTGTTACGCAGTTGGGTCCAAGATTCAGATTGGTCTGGTCTAAGCGGGGGAACACCAGCCAGAACCAAGACATAAGGGCATGCAGCCGGTGGCAAATCTAGAACGTCCCACGAGGGCTTGGTGTTCACAGGATTCAACATGATGTTTGCTAGATTGCATGATGGATTTAGCCCATTCAGTGGGTGGTAACTTCAGGGGGCCCACGGGCATAGGCGGGTTCTGTTTGTGTGGGCGGCAAAAATTTGCCGAGCTGCCTGTCCCCAAGCCTCCCATGGACAATTGTACAGAGTCCCCCCCTGCTCCGGATGGCAAACATAGTGGATGTGACATGGGGGGCATACATTGCCACTAGGCTTATTTCCTACCCCATGGGCCACATCCCTGTTATGAGCCCCCACTGGGCCAATAGGCTCAGTTAACGACTGCACCGCTGGTACTTTTGATCCCTCCGGGGGAAACAATGGCACCCACGTACCTCTGGATTATCTCGGGCATTACTCAGGTTTAGTAGATGAGACAATTTTCCTTTAATCTCACCCACTTTATTAAAGAGAGGCACCAGAAGGACAGAAATAAGGGTCTCCAAACATTTCCAGTAGTCAGGGTCACCTCCATGCTCCACCATAATGGGTGAGTCAGAGTTTAGAATTGGGAACATGCCACCATTGGGTTTCGGGGATTGATTCGCAGATGACCCTGAAGCTTGGAGTTTGAGTTTAGCTTTGGCCTTATTTCTCGTTGCCACACCGCCCCTTGTGCATTTTGCCGGCGGTTCCCCGGTCCCTCCCTCACAATTATCTCCTAACCTAGGCTTGGTGGAACATGCCGCGCTTTCCCTTTCTCTGACAGTTCTTTTAGGTCTGGTAGTGGGATCGCCTAGGGCTGCCCGAGACGTGATTGTAATGTGGGCTTGGGATTGGACCGGTGATAGAGACAGGTCTGACTTCTCCTCAATAACAGTCACCTCCTGATCCCTAGGTAAACTCAACCTTGACCATTTGGTGGATTCAATAATCCCTAAATTATCCGTCTCCATTGCCCCTGATTTGGAGAATGAGCCATCGCCTAATCCCCCAGCCAAACTAGCATCAAATATGACCACACTAGGACAGGCCGTAACTTGCGGGGCACCCAGGGGGGATTTAGCTAAAGATACAACTCCCATGGATGATCTTTTTTGCCCTGCATACGACCCCAAAGAGAGCCTTTTTTCAGTAAGCTGATTTCGTGTGTTAAAACTGATTCCGCCCTTCTTAGAAACGCATCCACCGGTCCCACTACACCCCCCCACCCTAAGACCAGTAACATTACGTTTAGCGGTCATAGCATAAAAACAAAAACAAAAAAAAAAGAATGTTATAGTCTCTGGGTTAATCAAGGTCCAAAGTTCAAAAGAGTCTTAACACAGCAAGTGTAAGGGGGGTGGCCCAGACCAGCCTCCTTCGGCCTCTGACGGGCTCGGACAGGAACGCCCTTGGTCGGGCTTCGTCCCGCGCCGCGGGAGGAGAGGCAGCGCTTTAAGCGCGATCACCATGCCTCCCCTTCACTCGCGGCAGCTGCGCTTGGTGTGGTGCAGCCTGGGAGTTGTAGGCTTCCTCCTTCGCAGCAGTGCTGGTTCAGGAGAAATGGCGGCACTGGTAGACCCACACGGCAGCTCTCCAACAGGACGTGAATCCCGGCAGTGGTGGCGACAAAGGGTTCCCCGCAGTAGCGGCAGGCAAGGAACAAAGACAGGTAAGGTAGAGACTCCTGTGCTGCGGGGGAGAGGCAGCCCTTTAAGTGCTATTACCACGCCTCCCCCTCACTCGCGGTAGCTGAACTTGTGTGGTGCAGCCTGGGAGTTGTAGGCTTCCTCCTTTGCGGCAGTGCTGGTCCGGGAGAAATGGCGGCACTGGTGGAACCGCACAGCAGCCCTCCAACAGGGCGTCAATCCCGGCAGTGGTGGCGACAAAAGGTTCCCCGCAGTAGCGTCAGGCAAGGAACAAAGACCGGTAAGGTAGAGACTCCCGTGCCGCAGGGCTAGAGGCAGGGCTTTAATCGCGATCACCACGCCTCCCCCTCAGTCGTGGCAGCTGCGCTTGGTGTGGTGCAGCCTGGGAGTTGTAGGCTTCCTCTTTCGCGGCAGTGCTGGTCCGGGAGAAATGGCAGCACTGGTGAACCCGCACAGCAGCCCTCCAACAGGGCGTCAATCCCTGCAGTGGTGATGACAGAAGGTTCCCCACAGTAGCGGCAGGCAAGTAACAAAGACAGGTAAGGTAGACAGGTAAGGTAGAGACTACCCAGTTCACTATTTCAGTTCACTGCATGCATAAAACATTACCCAATATGTAGGTATGAGCTCCTTGGAAGTACCTTTATTCATGAATTGTGGTCGTTACCCTTTGCACTTTGCTGTCAGCGTGCAGATTAGGACATTTTCCTAATAGGGGAGGACTGTGATTCGACCGTAGGGCATTCTTTAGTTTGTAAACAAGTTAAAATTCACTGGGCTTGTAACGTTTCGGCCCCTAATTTGGCCTGTTTTATAAAAGCGACACTGGTCCCTGCTATTATTCCCATGCTCACTCTACTTTCTAAAGAAAGTTATGTTATCCTGAATAACCACAACTACTGCAGCTTATGAGCAGGCGTCCCGTACATAGTAACTGTTTCACTATGTGATATATGTTGCAGCAATGTTCTTTTACCACCCCCGCATGGGATTGTAGATAGTTCACTGTGGCCTTCCATTCCAACTTTGAAAGCAGGTTTCCATAAGCTAAGAAAACTCAATGGGCTGTTGTTTCAACAAGAAGTCTCTCTCACTTCAGCACATGAGACCTTCGAGTTGCAGGTAGGTGGCTAGAAAATCAAGTGAGATTCAGTCACTGTTGAATATAAATGTCCCACTACACTTTGGAGAATTAATTCACCAAATGTTTAATGCGTCTAATACTGAGGGCCTGGCCCATTTTTTTAAACTTGTGGGCTGCAGCCTAGTTACCTCCTTTCAGACTATTTTTTGGAGTAATAGCGGCTTTTATTCGTTCTATTTTTTCCAGCGTCTTTGGCGGGTTTCTGCTGGTGCTCTTGATGGTTTACGGGGTGCTGGTTCTTCTGCTCTTACTGCGTAACGGCTGCCAATCCTGTGGTTCAGCCCAACCCAGGCCAATTGCGGCTGTATGGTGACCGAATCCAACAACTTTTGGATGCTTGCCATCGGCGACTCTTGGCATCACCTATAGGTTAAACTTCCACTAGACCTAATTCACCTGCGTGCAAACTGTGTTCTACTGTCGCCGGTGCCCCTTTGACTGGGCAAGGTCGATAAACAATGCCCCTTGGTATTCTGTTCTGGTCAGGACCTAGCACTTAGACAAAAGATTCCAATTTAGATGTTGTTGGAAACTCGTACTTTGTTATTATGGGGATACATGCATACGGAGCACACACATGGAGAGGGACCTTTCCAGGGAGAAGAGCGAGACAGCACCTATGATGTGGAACTACCATCTATAGTAATAACGTATGGGGTCTGCCGATAACGCCCAGAGATCTTCTAATATATAATAATACTTCTTCTTAGCAGCGGGGGGGGGGGTTCAACTCTTTAGTCTTCTCTCTATTGTCTTTTCATAATGACATCTCCCTTCATGATGTATGGATTAGCTGCTATGCTGACTGTATTTGTATTGTGCATTGTCCTGCTTGTTGTGGCACGTATACTGCATGTTAGGGCACATTAGTTAAAATAAATATTTTAAACTGTTTCCTGTCTCTGTCAGATCTTATTTTGGACAAGTACAAGAGTGCAAGCAAAAGGGTGGGTCTTGTTACCACGATTCCTGAGAGATCTGGGAGTTTTGTGTTCTGGGGTGGCTAATCACTGTGAGTGAGAAGGAGAGCAAGTGAGACACTATAGCTAGGTAGTCCTTGGCTTATGGGCACTCAAGTGGAAGGATGACTCAGTCCCTACTCACTAAGGTCCCATAATCCTATGCATAGTTCTGTTCTTGCGCAGAATCCCTGCAGCAGCGCATGCAATTTAGCACCAATTCAAACCAGGTGGTAACTGGGTGCAAACTATAAAAGCAGTCCCTGAATGCATCATGGCTGTACACAATGTCTACTCTGTATGCAATAGCAAGGAAGATGCACATACTGGCTGCTGAGCAGAAGAGGAGGCTGAGACAAGAGAGGATATTAAATGTCAGGCTGATCATTTTTGACCAAACAGAGGAAGAGATATATGACAAATACATGCTAAGTAGTCATTTTGGAGGCGATTGCCCTTTTAAAACCACACCTAGAAAGCAGTACTCTGTGCAAAAACTCTATCCCCACTGATGTCCAGGTGTTGTGCTTGTCACATCTACTAGCCACTTTCAGTTACTGGGATGTGGTAGCTTCTGCAGATGGGGTGTTGCAAAGTGCTCTTTCGTGTTTCTTCTGCTCATTCCTAAATTGCATGCTTCTCAACATCCACCTCCACATATATATGCCCAGGAATGATAAGGAAACACATATTACCAAATTGCAATTTTACAGAATCGCAAATTTTCCCAGGTCATAGGGTGTGTAGATGGGACACATGTGCCCATATTTCCTCCATCCCATCTTGAATACCTTTTTAGGAACAGGAAGAATATGCATTCCCTTAACATACAAGTGGTTTGCAATACCCACAACATAATAATTAACATTGTGTCACAATATCCAGGGAGTACCCATGACTCCTTCATGTTTAGGCACAGCAGAATATAGAGATGACTTGAAAGTGGGGAGTTTTATGATGGGTACTTCTTAGGTACTGACAATGAATGTAAATGTTGATATGTAAGTGCCCAATCCTCACAATATGTATGTTGTATCACACTAATATATGAGTTTCAGGTGACAGTGCATATTCCTTATGTCCATGGATCCTTACACCCTACCTTTCTCCCACTAACCAAAATGAAAGGCAATACAACACTGCACATGGTCGCACCAGGACATTTAGACTACTCAAATCATGTTTTCGCTGCCATCCTAAGAGTGGGGGTGGATTATAATATACACCAGAACCTGCTGATAAGATTGAATCAAAGTTTGCCATCCTACACAATATTGCCTGCAGGAGAGGCATACACATTGCGGTGTCCGAATCTGATCCAGAGTCTCACCTGTTCTGCAGCCAACTGAGGAGAGCAGAGCATTGGTGGGGAGAAGGCTTGGGGACCACAATACTACACATTACCTCTCAAGGTAAGATGTTTTCTTATCCACAGTACTGTAACAAAATGGGACCACACTTCATTGATTGCTCAAAGTAAAGATACCTTTAATGTCAGGTATTACTAAACAGTAGATAGACAAGCTGTCATTGTCATGAATTTCTACACAATGAAGTCAACATGTACATCAGTTACAGCACCGACAACAAATGAAAAAAAACAAATATAGCCACTCCCTTATTGGCACCCCTCAATTACTTTGTGACTGCATCCAGAATATGATGTGCCACCATGTTGAGGTACAGGAGTGTGGCGGCTACTGTGTCACAGCACACGTGCATCTGTAGCAGAGATACTGCTGATGGTGGATAATTCCTGACTACCAGGAGCCTCTGCACCCACACCACTAGCAGACTGTTTGGTTTGAGTGCCTCCACTGCAGTGGTTTTCTGGCCAACGCCCCTCGACATGTCCCCACTGAAGTAGCTCATTTCCACTTGCAGCCTCACAGTATGCTTAGATAGGGTAGTGGTGGCCTTTGCAAGCCTACCAATGGACCTGGTCAGGTTGAACCTCACAGTAATGGATTGTTGCATGGTCTGCAATTTCCTATTGCCCATTTTAATTTGTTTGTGCTGCAGGTGCTGAACCTGCATCATCGACTCCTCAAGCCCATCATACACTGCCTGGAGTTCTGCAGTCGCCTAAGACCTAGAATCCTGTGAAGTGTTACACCGCCTACGGGCATGCACTGTAGCGTGCTGCTGTCGACGGCTGGCTGCAGGGTTAGAGTGGGTGACTATATGGCATTTTTATCCTCCATAAGTGAGTGGTTTACCTGTATGAGTGCAGGGTGAGTGGTGGGTGCAGGGTGCAGGGTGACTGGTGTGTCAAAATGCAGGGTAAGCAGTATGTACAGAGTGCAGGGTAAGAGCAGGGCTTCTGTAAGTTCCATGAGAGTGATGTATACAGAGAGCAGAGGGAAGTATGTTTTTAATGTAGTGTAACGGTTGAGCCAAGTGAATGCAGGGTGGGCAGTGTGCGCAAAGTCCAGGGTGAGCTGTGTGCCTGTGTGAACACAAAGTAACTGGTGTGGCTCTGCAAGTGCAGGATGTGTGGTGTGTTTCTGTGAGTACAGGGCAAATGGCGTGTGTGGAGTGCAGGGTGAGAAGTGTGTACAAAATGCAGTGTAAGGTTGTGCCTTATGAATGCAAGATGAACTGTCTATAGAGAGTGCAGGGTGGACATTGTGTATAGAGTGTAGGGTAAGCAGTGTGTCTGTTTGAGTGACATGTAAGTCGTGTGGGTCTGCGAATGCAGCGTTAGTTGGGTGCCTCTGAGCATGCTGGGAAGTCTGTGTGCCCCTCTGGTTGAGTGGGTTGCCTCTGTGAGTGCAGGGTTAGTGGTCTGCGTAGAATGCAGGTTGAGCAGCGTGCATAAGGTGCATGGTAAGCAGTATGTAGAAAGCAGACTGAGTGATTTGAAATAAATGCACGATGAGCAGTGTTTACAGAGTTGTGCCTGTTCGAGTGCAGCACAAACAGTCTGCCTTTGTAAGTGCAGGGTGAGTGATGTGCCTATATGATTGCAGGGTGGACAATATTTAGAGTGCAGGGTGATCGGTGTGTCAAAGTGCAGGGTGAGCAGTGTGTGTGTATAAAGTGCCAGGACAGAGGTGTGTAGTAGTTTATTACTATGTATAATTAATTAAAACTGTTGCATACACATAGCATTAACAATTTAATATACGTAATTCAATGGATAAAAACACTGTTAAAAACCATTATTATGCATCATGTTAAAGTTAACATTTTGGTCCTAATGCGCTTCATCAGATCTAAAGTGCCTGTGCATCAATAAAAACTGAGCCAGCGAAAGCTTTGCTAAGTTAAGCAGCCATCATTATGCATCTTGTTAAAATTCACATTTTAGGGCTCACGCGCTTCATCAGATCTAAAGTGCCTACACGCCAGATAAGGTGGGCTAGCCCAAGCTTTGCCAAGTTAAGCAACAGTAACAGCCTGGCCAGGCTGTTTTTGTTTATCCAATGTCCACTTGCAGTATGTGTTTGAGTCTCTCTGCCACTGTGTCAAAAATGTTTGTAAGCCTGCCGTTTTGCTGTGTTTCGGACGGATTGAAGCACAGTTTTACAGTCTGCCTGCAGATCCTGGTACCGTTATGCTTGAATATTGGTCAAAGTAGGGTGTCTCTTTAATCCTTTAGGTGGGCCATTTAAGGACCGGACAGAGTAACCCCCTAACTTAGACCTGTTTTATGGTAATCCAGGCCCTTTCATTTTCTCTTCTGCCGCCCCCATAAATTGTACAAACCGGCATGCCAGCTGTATGTCTCCTCCACCAAAGCAAGCCTTCACTGCTTGCCTGCAGGTTCTTATCCTCTTGGTGTTAAAGATAGATTTCAATAACAAGCGTCGTTCTAGGTCCAGACCATGGCAAATGCATAGTAGATGCATGATACTCTCTTCAGCTTGTGCGCAGAGGCGGCACTCAGTTGTTTTTGTGGTTCGCTTCTATGGTGGTAGATGCGGGAGGACAGGAAGAATTCCCAATCGATACCTGAGGTATTTCTCTTTTAGCTTCCAGCTGAAGCCCGCATGCAGGTAGTCTTGAGGACCAGGGGTTGTGTAGCTCTGCAGCACGCACCAGCCGTGTGATCATCTTCTGAGTGTTTACTTATCTTCAAGTACTGATAGATTTTTAACTGTCTTGTTTACCAAAGTCTTAAAACTACTCTGCGTTCCCGTAGTAGCCCACAGTTCCTTCAGGCCTAGACGGTTTATCGATGTGGTCAGGTAATCCCTTGGGATACAAGCTCTGCTTGAGTTTGTCTCTTTCCATAGGTAGAAATTCAGGGAGCAGTTATCGGAGCTTCTGATCCTAAACCGACATTTCACATAAGCTGCTTTGCGAGCTATTTTTTGTGACTGTAGGCCAAGCTCCAGCCTGATTTGCGCGGGAGAGGCATAATTTGGTAGGCTAAAGATTATTCTTGCAGCTCTTAGCACAGTTTGTTCCAAAGTCTCTTCATCTTTTCCCCTAAGGCATTCGCTTCCATATCTAATAGCTGGGATTAGCTTTGCTTGTAGTACTTGTAGTAAGGGATAAAAGCTTGGCCCAGCAGTTTTGTGTTTCAGAGATTTTAGAGCTACCGCTATTGTGTTTCCTTTCCGTTTTATGGCTTCTTGTTGTGGCTTGAAGGTACCTTTCTCATCCAGTATTACCCCTAGATATTTGTATTCTGACACGACTTCCATAGGAGCACCTGACAGGTTCCAATTAAACCCTGTGGTATTCTTTTTCGGGTTGAACCGCATGATTTTTTACTTATCTAGATTGATGGTTAAACCATTAGATGCAGCATGCTTGGCAGTTGTATTTAGCAAGTGCTGAAGCCCAATTGGAGTTCGGCTTATTAGGACGACGTCGTCAGCGTACAGTAGGTTAGAGAGTGACAGCCCGCCTAACCTCGGTGCATGAGAAGTGCTGTTGTTTAATTCTGTAGAAAGGTCTGCCATAAACAGGTTAAAAAGCATGGGGGCCAGTACGCAGCCCTGCTTTAATCCGCTGGATGTAGATATTTTCCATGACAGATATTCTCCGGTTCCAAGTTTTATTTGAACCCAAGTGTTTGTGTGTAACTGGATTATCTGTTTTAATAGTGCTGCTGCAATTTCCATCTTTGCTAGTTTAGCCCACAGCTTCTGCCTGTTTATACTGTCGAAAGCAGCAGAATAATCGATGAAGCAGAAAAATAGGGGAAGATTTGCTGCTTTGGCACCGTCCATCAGTAGCGTCAGTGCAAGTAGATTTGTGATGGTCCCAATGCCTTTGGAGAAGCCTGTCTGATTAATAGGGATGAGGGATTTTTCATTTGCCCATACTGTTAATTCGTCCAAAAGGAGACCGGCATAGTATTTTGCCTCGACATCAATTAAGGCTACAAGTCTGTAGCTAGTAGGTTTATTCTTATCACCCTTCTTGTAGATTGGGGATATTATGGATCCTTTCCAGGAGTCTGGGATGCCAGCCCCTTCATCTATGGAGTTGAACACTTGTAGTAATGCAGCCGCCCAGTAGTTCGGGTCAGCTTTAAACAATATTGGGGGGATACCGTTAGGGCCCGGTGCCCCCTCTGGCCTACCTTTGGCTACTCGGTTTTTGATCTGCAAAATCGTGAAGTGCAGTTCTCTTGTTGACCTCCTGCTGATGTTACCATGGGTGCTCAGCTTGTCAGGCTGTCCTGACCCTGGTTGTGCCATGCTGGAGCTTTCCCCTCTTGGGTTAAAGTGATCGTGGAGGCGGCCTGCCCAAGTTTCCTCTGTTATGTGGGAGTTGATGCCCTGCACGTGGGTTTTACCTAAATTATTTATTGTTCGCCAAAATTTTGCGCTTTGATTTGTCTTTGCATCAAACAGGAGCTTAGCCCACAAAGATTCTTCTACTTCCCTTTTTGCTTGCCATATCGATTTCTTCTTGGTTTGTTTTAATTTAGCAAGGGTATTTTGTAGAATAGGTTCATTACCCCTTTGTCTTAGCTTTCGTAAAGTTTTATTTATCTCTTTATTGAGGGCCCTCAGATTTGGTATACACGAGATTGGTAAATAGTTAAGTTAGTTTCCTACTTGAGCTCTTACAGTCTCTATATTTGGTGATCGACTTTCTGGCACTCGGCCCTTTGATCTATTGGCAAATTGTTCCCCTAGTTGTTTTGTCGCTGTTTCCCAACGGGCTTTCGCATTGCTATGTATCTCTGCTTGCTTTTCCCAAATTGACTTAGCTATGATTTGGAGTTTGTCAGGTTGGCTAATTTTGCAATTAAGCCTCCTGAGATTCACAGTATAAATAGTTGCAGGATCCTCCACTGGGGGCATCTACACAGGGAAATTTCCTGGGGCTGATGGTCACTATGCTCTTTTATTCCGATCTTGAAGCTAGAAATCCTTCTAAACAATTGTAGAGTGACCAGTGTGTAATCTAGTATAGAGCTGACCATAGCTTTATGATAAGTTGCTGCGGGGTGTTGGTCTCCCAAAAAGCGACCCTTTAGTACCACAAGGCTTAAGTGTTCCATGTCCTGTATAAAATTCCTAGACTGGGCTGTCAACTTTACCTTTTTGCCCTGCACCTGGGTGGGAATCTTCCCCGCTATATGTTGTTCCTCCAGCTCAATTTCCCTCGGATGTCGTCCTATTAAATGCATATTGAAATCTCCAGCTAATACAAGGTTGGTTGATGACTCTTCCGAGAGTAACTTTGTTATTTCCGTACCTACCATTTTAACCCCTCTAGCTTTATCTCGTGGGTGAATGTAAACATTTAGTACAATAGTTTGTTCTTTAGCGTTGCTCTCTTCTATGTCCAGTGCAAGAATTTGAAGCCCATTTGTTGGGGTTTGAGTGAAGGCAACTTCTCTTGTCCCCCTTATGGAGCTAATTGAGGAGTAAATGGACAGAGGTGTGTGTGTATAGTGTTATGTATATATAATGCAGTGTAAGCGTTGTTATGTGTGAATGCAGAATCAGATGTGTGTACACTGTGCAGTGTGGGTGGTGAGTACAGAATTTTGGAAGAGCAGGGTGCCTATCATGGTCATTGGCTTGCCTCTGCCAGTGCATAGAGTTCAGGGTAAGCAGTAGGTAGGGTGAGCGGTTTGTACAGAGTTCAGGAGAGCAGTGTGTTCAGAGTGCAGGGTGAGCCCTGTTCCAATGTGAGTGCAGGGTTAGCAGTCTGCTAGTGGGAATGCACTGAGAGCGGTGCAACTGTGTTTAGGTAGAGCAAGCTGTGAGGATCTGTGAATGCAGGGAGAGAGCACTATGACTGCATGGCGAGCAGTGTGTATTGAGTTCACAGTAAAAGGTTTTGTGACAGTCTGAGTGTAGGGTGAGTGGTGCGACTCAGTGAGTAAAGGGCGAGAGGTGTGCCCATGTGGATAAAAATGAGTAGTGGTCTATGTGAGTGCTGCACAAGAGGTTTCCCTATGTGAGTGCAAAATAAGCCATGTTTATAGCATGCAGGGTATGAGTTGGGTTGTGTGAATGTGGGGTGAGTGGTGCATGCAGAGTGCAAGATCAGCAGTGAGTACAGAGTTTATGGAGAGTGGTGTGTACAGGATGGAGGGTAGACACCCAACTTCCAAGTTCTAGTACGTTATATAGAGCTGACCTGTGTAGGGGTGTGCAACATTTGCTTTGTTTTCAAGTAAGTATGTGGAAATTTAGGGATATTATGCAAAATATACGTAATTATGCAATATATCATTTATAGCTTTATTTTAGTAAAAATGCGTTCTTATGTCAATTTTTGACACAGGAACACATGTCCTGCCAAAAAAAACACATTAAAAAACTGGAATGTGGCATGCTCTGGTTTATTGCTTCAAAACAAAGCACCAAAAACACCCCTTTGAGGACAGAAGAGGGCACACAGTGGAGGAGGAAGTGGATGGCTAATACTGGAGTGAGAAATAATATGGCAAATGTTCTAAATGCAGCTCAAGCCAAATGAACCAAAACTTGGTGGAAGACAGATTGCAAAACCCTGGACGGCCTTTAGTATTGGCTGGTTACTAAATGTCCTCTGCTTTCTGGAGCAAATACTAAATCGCGAATCTTCAAGTGTAATTTCCATTACTCTACTATCACTGTGTGGGGGGAAACCACATTCCATATATTAGTTCCCACCCATCTAACAAACTCTCCCTTTGTCTACGTTACGTTAAATTCTCCAACCCTCCTTTCAGGTTGGTCATTTGTTAAAACAACAGGTCATCTTTGATTAGTCTAAATAAATTCATTAACTTGAAACAAATCTCTCCTTAATTAAATGCCTGTAGCCACAATTAAACTAGTATTCTCTACTTCCATATTTAAAATGATGTACGACCTATTTTAAAGTGTTCTTTCATCCATTTTCTAGATTATTGTCCAGCACAGACTTGAAGTACTAAAAAACAGTTGTATAAAGGCTCAAAATATATAGCTAAACTTACCTGGATAGCTATAGGGACAATCTTGTTTTCAATGTTCTTGTACAGCAAGCATATTGGAGCAGCTATGTACTGTACAGTTTTTGGATCCGTTGTATTGGCGGGGATACCGTCAAGTAATTTGTAATCCGTTATGAAAATATTTCCTTTCTGCAACGAGACAATTCACAATTAGGCACCTACTTTCTAAAGGGTAATACACACTACAAATATATCTACCATCACAGAGAATTCCATGACGTGTGACAGACATGCAAGAAGAAAAGTAGCATATGGAAGGTTTATTGTGGTGAGTCTTTAAGGCCATGTAATCAGACCTGGTAAAATAATCTTTACTTTACAGTAGGTAACAAGGAATGAACCAGGAGTCTTCATCTTTGTGACCTTAAAATATATTTCCACTCTCCATGTACTATGATAATGAACAAGGGTCAGAATAGTGAGTACTTGAACTGTGTGTACGTAAAAAGTATTCCCCATATGAGAATGTACGGCAAATACCAAGTAAATGATAATAATAATTACACTCATGATGGTGAGCACACCAAGGAAAAAAAACGTTCACCAGATGCTGGGTATGCATGATAACTCTATTCTTGGACAGGTATGAAAGAAAACAATCTGTGGAGGTGTCAAATATTTTAAGATTTTATGTTTTTATTGTGAAGTGATAGGCTCTCTCTTAGCGGTGGAAAGATGGGAGCACGTGTGCTTTCTTAAAATACCCCTCACACACTAAAAAAATCCGTTAGTGTCATGCTTCATCATAGGGGTCTTCCCGTCCCTATAGCGGGGCGGGGCGTGCTACGACCAGACGGACTACGCGGGAGCACTGTAAATGTGACAGATCTATGTGTAGGTGTAGTGGTGTCAGTGAAGTGTAGGGATCTAACTAGTGAATGCACCAAAAAATAGAAAAATAGAAAAAGTTGCAAAAATTAAAAATTCCCTGGCTAGTAGAACAAATACATTTTATTGGTATCTCTAGCTGGAAATGTTAAAAAGGGGAGTAAAAAGTAGAGTGATTACTAACTACCAAGTCGACATGTTTCATAGGCAGTCCCCAGCTGCCTACTCATCAGGACCTTTCGGTGATCCCTACTAGGAAAAAGCTCAGTTCTACAGTAATATGCCTACTGTCCTATAAATATATCAGCAAAAATCAGCTGAATATTTATGCTTCGGGGCATGAGCTGGCCCTAGTGAAGCAAAGCACCAAGGATTAGTGCCAAAAGAAAGTGACCAGTGGTCTCTGTAAATGAAAAGGAAAAAAAAAGGGAAAGAAAGCACAAACATATTTGTAATTTCACTTCTGTTCGTTCAATGTACATCAATCTGTGAGGTCGCATTCGTTACTAATTTAGCAGGATCTGGCTTAATTTCTGCCAATTCTTTTGTCACGTTTGTTGTGCATTGGTCAATGTGCACCTCCTAATTATGGGCGCTATGCCCGACGTATTTGTCCAAAAAACCGTTCAAATGGAAACGGTTATTTATTCATTCATCATCCATACATTCGTGGCTCAACGCATTCATACACCTAATCACACTGGTAGGAAAGAAGACCCATAGGTCATGTGTTTTTTATAGAAAAGTCAATAATCTAAATCGCGGTGTAATAGACGATAGTAATCAATACATTCATGGTATACATACTTTATCGTTCGTTTGACAGTGCCCCATGAGCTTGCAGGCGGGGGAAGTTTTTGCTCGGTCTGCTGGAGAAATAAATAAATATTGCCGCCCTTAATAATGGATGTGGTACACTCAAGTTCTGGCATATACAATAGTGAGCCTGTGACCCGTTTTTTAGAGACTCGGGGTCCGAGTCTGTTACTTACGTTACCGGCCTGGCAAATCGCCTCTCACCCCTACCGTGCAGCTCCGAGGACGCATGGTCTCTCGGCTGCGTTGTAGATATACTGTCGGCAATTGCCGTCCGTGTGGCTGGTTGCTTCCGGGAGACACCCATCGCTGAAACACTAGACTGCTCAGTTCAAAGATGGCCGCCGGTCTTTGGCACTAGGAGGGGAGAATACACGGAAGTCTTTCTTCACTGGCTCTGGCTCAAGCGAGTGAAAAAAATGTGTAGATCTTTATATAGCGAGTAATTGTAAATACATATTATCTCATAAAAGTATCTCTATAGTCGAACTGGTGGATTCCCCAAATGTTCTCAGATCAAAAAAATGAATGTCAGAAAAATGAATAAAAAAGTCGATTTTTAAATTTGCAAATTGAAGTCTGGTATGGTGTTATTCCTGTAATATTTGGAGTTCATAGAGATCTGCTCACAAGTTGATCCCAGCAACCAAGGAATCCCCTCACCTCATGGGGTCGATTCAGATCGGATACGGTAGGCTTGCCAGGAAGCTGTTGAGAGAGTGCTCACAAGTCAGTCGTGTGTTAGCCAGGGATTTTATCAGTGCAGTATCATAACCAGAATGTTGAATTACAGCACAGTGGCACGGTGTTGCTGTAAAAGGAATGATTCATGCTTGGACAGGTGACATACCACCGGGGGTTCCCTTTGCCAGGTATACATCACGTCATCCTTGTTGGTGTTAGCCAGTTCTTAGGAGATACTCCCCGGAAAAAACTAGAGCGGTTTGAGTCATTATATGTGGGTTGCACACATGTCCAATGGTAACAATCAAAGAACAGGGGGTCATAGCTGTCCCCACGGTATGTCATCATTCAGTCCCCTTTTGTGAGATTGGATGCGAAACACCCATCTTTGTTCTTTCTCCAGAAGAAATCGCTCACTGTTTACTTGCTCTATCACAGTCCATGTTATTTCTTCTGGTCTGTGGTTCATCTCTAGGAAGTGATTGGTGAGTTTCGTGCTGGTTTTTTTACATTTGATGGTGCTTTTATGTTCTCCTATCCGGAGTTTCACTGCCCTACTCGTCATCCCTACATACTCCAACTTGCAGGGGCATGTGACCAGGTAGACGACATTCGTGCTGTTGCAATTGCTGAAGCTTCTTTGCTCCCAGCTGGTCCCATCGCTGAAGGTCAGGTTGTTACTTTTCTTTGTGAGACAACAGACTTTGCAATTACCACACGGATGGTGGCCACGTACAAAGTTGGTATTATGTTGCACAGTGCCACTGACAGATTTCGGTCTTGTGTGGACCAGGACCAGGACATCCCTTATGCTCCTTGCTCTCTTGTGAGAGAACATCGGTTTTGGTAATTGTAACCCACCACTATTTAGAATCTTCCAATTCCTGTTAATGATCTTGGTCACTTGGTTGGAACAGGTGTTGTAAGTGGTGATGCAGATTGGTCTTTTATCCTCGTCTTTAGGCACTTTTTCTTCCAGGAGGCTCTCTCGGCAGTTGCTTTTGGCCCGTTTGTATGCCTGATTAATGATCTTGTTTGGGTATTTCCTGGCTGCCAACTTCTTCTCTAGGTCTTTGGATTGTAGTTTGAAGTCCTTAATCTCCGTCCAATTCCTGTGAAGGCGCAGGAATTGCCCATACGGTAGATTATCCCGCAGATGTCTCGGGTGGAAGCTATTGTACAGCAATAGACAATTCTTAGAAGTGTTTTTAAAATGGGTCGTGGTCATCAGTCTGCCGTCTTTGGGGAAAATATTCAAATCCAAAAACACTAAATTGCAATTGGAGGTGGTGCTAGTGAATTTCAAATAATCGTCTTGTAAGTTCAACCAGCTCAGAAAATGTTTAGCTGTCCCCTCATCTCCATCCCAGATGATCAGGATATCATCGATGTATCGCTTCCATATCTTGATGTTGTCTCTGTAGGGGTTGGTTGGATTACAAATATGTTTGTGCTTTCTTTCCCTTTTTTTTTCCTTTTCATTTACAGAGACCACTGGTCACTTTCTTTTGGCACTAATCCTTGGTGCTTTGCTTCACTAGGGCCAGCTCATGCCCCGAAGCATAAATATTCAGCTGATTTTTGCTGATATATTTAAAAGACAGTAGGCATATTACTGTAGAACTGAGCTTTTTCCTAGTAGGGATCACCGAAAGGTCCTGATGAGTAGGCAGCTGGGGACTGCCTATGAAACATGTCAACTTGGTAGTTAGTAATCACTCTACTTTTTACTCCCCTTTTTAACATTTCCAGCTAGAGATACCAATAAAATGTATTTGTTCTACTAGCCAGGGAATTTTTAATTTTTGCAACTTTTTCTATTTTTCTATTTTTTGGTGCATTCACTAGTTAGATCCCTACACTTCACTGACACCACTACACCTACACATAGATCTGTCACATTTACAGTGCTCCCGCATAGTCCGTCTGGTCGTAGCACGCCCCGCCCCGCTATAGGGACGGGAAGACCCCTATGATGAAGCATGACACTAACGGATTTTTTTAGTGTGTGAGGGGTATTTTAACAAAGCACACGTGCTCCCATCTTTCCACCGCTAAGAGAGAGCCTATCACTTCACAATAAAAACATAAAATCTTAAAATATTTGACACCTCCACATATTGATAGAATCCCTATGTTTACTTGAATCGTTTAGGAGGGTGATTCTATCTCAACCTCTACGCTTCCTCCTTCTGATTTTTTTATGAAAGAAAACAAGTCTGTAACGACTACTAAAGAAGACAACAATAGCTCTCAGGACACTTTATGTCAATTTTCATAATAAAGAGGCCTTAGGCTAAGGCATCCGAAGTAAGAAGGCAACATCAGGAATCTTCTCGACTAGAAGACCAAGAAACAAAAGAGGCACAGGTGTATCAAGCGAGCTTTATCTGAAAGAGTTGCAAGTAAGCTAACTGTAACAAAACGAATGTGGAGCTATCATCAAATAGACTGCTGACTATCTTTCCTCTCTGCATGGACTCTGGAAGAAATCTCTCAGATTTACCTCACTCTCTAAGAGGCTAGTTTCTGAGGGCCTTGGCACCAGACAGAAAACCTCTTTAGCCCACTCACTCATTACCTCCTCGTTAGTCTTCCTCGCCACATGACTAACAAAGTGAGCTTCAGCTCCACACCAGAACCCTCCAAAGCAAAAAGTCAGCCTTCCCAATATGGCCGACCCATTACACCCCTGACCTCTATAAGAGGCGGGCCGGCCCAACTCATCAGCCTGTTTTTTAAGTTCTGCGCTGCAGATTCTCCAGAGCGTCTGTTCAGGTAGGTTGGGCTGAGGCCCTGCTCCAGCAGGCCCCGGTGCCCTGGGGGGGAGGCCCTGCTCCATGCGGGCTCACTCTCTAGTTCTCCTGCCTTCTGGCCATCGCACTGTCCCTTTGGGTTCACGGCTCTGCTCTAGCGGGCTCCTAGTGCTTGTGGGATCTTGGGAGTTCTGCCCTGCGCCCCCTTCATTTTCTGCTTTCTGCCCTGCTTTAGCGGGCTTTGTTATTTGGGCCCTGCGGTCACCGAGTGGGTGGGCTGGCGGGCTCTGGTGGGGTGTGCTGTCATCTCCTGTGAGGTTGCGAGCTTCCTTTTATGGTCCGCTGCTTCTCTGGGTGGGCGTTTGTTGTCTCTTAGGCCTTGTGGTTCTGGCCTCTGACTCTTCCCTACATTTCAGGTTTTCCAGTCCCTTGGCCCGTCTCTGCCTGCGGCGGCTATTTGCCCCCTCCTGTGGCGAGACGTTCGCTTATGGCCTAGGCATCTCCTGGGGGGTTTCCCAGTTAAGGGTTTTGCCTTGCATGCAGGCAGTGCCGTGCCTCCATTCTCGGGCCGCGCCCCCTTGTCCCTGTCTCTGCCTCTTGCCTTTGGATGCCGGGTGCGTGTGCTCCTGCCCTGGTGCGGGGGTGGGTCTGCATTGGGCGGCCATTTCCGCGGCCTTGCCCCCATGTGCACCCCTTCCTTTGTACGGCCTGCAATGTCAGCCCCGTGGGGCTGGCTTCCGAGCTCTCCCCCAGCAGCTTAGCTCGTTTGGCGCTTTTCCCGGACTCACCTTCGGTCGGGGCGGGTGCAGTCCTCTGAGCTGTATGGGGATTCCGCTCGGCGGGTTAGGGCTTGCTGCCTCCGGCTTCGGTCTGTCCCGTGGCCGGATGCCGCTTCTTCCCATGTTTCTTCCCGGCCTCTGTAGGGCGGGACCGGGCTGTTTGCTCTGGTGTGCCTCCATGTTTCGGGCCTCTGGGCCTTCCGCCCTCCTCGGTTGGCTGGTTGGGTTCCCTTGGTGGTCGGGTCTCTTCTGTGTCGTTTCCGGCTCCTTCCTGGCTCTTTTTTTTGCCTTGTGCCTGCCTCTGTTCTCTTGTGGTCTCGATCGTTTCCGGGGGTCCCTTTGTGTTGGCCTCCCTTGCAGTGTTGCTGTGTTTGTCGGACTGCGTCTCTCTTACTGCAGTGGCTTTTTTCTTGGTCGCTGTGGTGGGGTTGCCCTCTGTATCGTGGGCCCTTGCTCCCCCTCTCGCTTTTGGCTGTCTGTTGGGCTGCCTTGGTGGGTTGCTGCTTTCTCTTTGGGGGCCTGTTGCTGTTGCTTTTGGCTCTGTGCAGTCTGGTGCCGTGCATTCTCTGTGCTCCTTCAGTCTTCCTGGGGGCACTTTTTCTGGCGGTTTTTCGAGTCGCGGGGGTCCGGATTTTTGGCCCTTCCGTGGTCTTTCGGTCCCGGGCTGGTTCTTCAGGCTCGTGGTTGCCTCCCTTGGGTGGTTCTTCCGCTGGTCTGGCCTGTTTGGTTGTCCTCTTCTGTGGTGGTCCCATTCTGGTCTGTTGGTTTCTTGTGAGTTTCCATGAAGCCGCTTGGCTTTGGTATGTGCTCACTTTGTTAGTCATGTGGCGAGGAAGACTAACGAGGAGGTAATGCCCTGATTCCTCACAAGTAATCTTCATTACTCTAAGTATAGTCTTCCTCGCCAAATGAGTTCCCATCCCTCCCTCCCTGTCTGGCTATCAGCTTCATGTTTATGCTTGGTAGTTTCAGGCTGATGGGTTGGGCCGGCCCGCCTCTTATAGAGGTCAGGGGTGTAATGGGTCGGCCATATTGGGAAGGGATGGGAGGCATGGGAGGCTGACTTTTTGCTTTGGAGGGTTCTGGTGTGGAGCTGAAGCTCACTTTGTTAGTCATGTGGCGAGGAAGACTATACTCGGAGTAATGAAGATTACCGGTAAGTAATCGGGGCATTACTATCCATTCCTTACTTCTGAAAATGTGGAACAGGCCTAAATCAATTATCACATTAACAAAGCTGGAAGAACTAGGACAGCGATTAACAGGCACTCAACAGACTCACACATCCAATCACTGTAATCCTCCCTAAATAGGAAAAAGGATAAAAACATGCACACTTGCAGTCTGCATCAAATAATGTCAGCTGTCAGAATGATAGAAAACACCAAGCCCCTGTTTAACAGGCGAAAACCAGAAGTGAACCACATCCCAGGCTCACCATT
The DNA here is from genome assembly GCF_964261635.1 of Lissotriton helveticus. NCBI lineage: Eukaryota > Metazoa > Chordata > Amphibia > Caudata > Salamandridae > Lissotriton > Lissotriton helveticus. The sequence continues at coordinate 709,327,375 of NC_136065.1, forward strand.
AATAATTCCAATTATCCCAAGGTTAATTTCATTTTACCTTATACGGTACGCTCCAGATATGCAGAGAAAAAAAAATGTGAGCATGTCCTCTCTCAACATTCAACCAGTTACTGGATAAGGTAAGGCTAATTACTTCAGCGACTTCTGTAGAAGCTTCCCAGCTTATTCGTTATCTACAACAACTATTCACACAAAGGTTATGTGAGTTGAGCAAAGAAACATCTCTGCTGGCCCTTCTTCCAGAACCAAATATAGCCACAGCAACTATCATCCTCTCTTTTACATTAGAAAAAAAGCAGAATGGCGGAGAAAGAGCTTTGCCTCCACATCCTGAAAAGAACAAAATAGTTACAACCATGCACAACCTTCAAAACAGGAAAAGGCACATAACTTTTCAGCTCCTGCGCCACTCTTTCCCTCGGCTGAATTCTCTCTGCCTCATCAGGAGCCAGGAATGAATACAGAGCACATAGATATTAACCCCATACACAGTATGTGTTCCCCCAACAATGAGGAAAGATACCGAGGCCATGGTGGCCCCAATCTTTATAACGCTTCAAGAGACTGCTCAGAAAACACCCATTCAAACCTTTTTCATTAGATTTGAGAGCAGAAAGGGACAATCATTGCAAGCACAATTTCGATCTTAGTTAGGGGTTCATTCCCTTTCCAATTCAGGAGAATAAGGTAAACGGAACATCCATACTTCAGCTCTCCTCCTTTCTAAAAATGTGTGAACAAACTGTAACTGTGAAGGTGTTGTACAAGGAGGAAATCAAAAAGTCAAAACTGCAAAGTGAGACATTGATATAGGTAGGTGATACCTCGGATCTAGCAGATAAGGACTGTGATTGCACCGTATAAAGGGGCTTGGTGCAAATTCAGAATCTCAACTTATTCGGGTGGACAGATATGTGTCTCAAATGTAGGCTTCACGTCGACAGTTCACCAACATATCAATAACAATGAAGCACGTTTTGCCCCATAAAAATGACAGAGTGGTAATTCGACAACAATGAAGGTTTATTAGCAGATTAGCAAAGTTACAAACTCAAATATGCCTGATTAGTCATAAATCAATTATCACCAGGTTACTGCTTAAGTCAATAAAGTACAAGCAAATCAAAGTAGCAAATATAAAGCCGAGTTATTTAAAGATTATTGTAGGCAAATCATAAAAGATTCAGTTCCCTGAAGTGTAACTCCCTAATCTAAGGTTTCAGAAGTTGAGGCAGGGAAGTATAAACAGCAGGTGTCAGCAAATATAGACTATAGCCTCCTAAGGAAGAACAACATGTAGGTTTCAACCAGACAGAAGAAATGTGCTTGCTCAAGAGAATATCTCTAACAGCAGACATAAAGTAGGCATAGGGTCTCAAGAGTGGCAGAACAGCATCTGCCGTCTAAGGTGGACAAGAGCAAGTCTGCCTTTGTTTAACAATGCACCATTAAAATCATTAAATTCAACAATATAGGCACTCCTTATAGTTTCCATAGACAGGGAACCAATCAAAACTAAGCTTTCACAAAGCTCTAGGTGACGGACCTCTTCTCATGAATCATACAATGGGAGATTTTCAGCATCATGGCCTTCACAAATATTGCTCAAGGGAGGATTCATCACCACCGGTTGTCTCACACACAGGTTCTAAGGTTTACTGTCCAGCTCATTAAATGATAACACTCATTGACCTTCACATGGCATTTAACAATAATAATACAGTTTTAATGGGAAAACTGTTGAAACTTGGCTTCAGAAATGAGAAAAAGATTATGCAGAGCAAGCAGAAACACACTTTCATTTAACATGGGCCTTTCAAATCAAGACCATTAATGTAAAATCATGAGTTATGGCAATCCACAATATAAAATAGTACTAGAATATATGCAAACAATGATTAACTGTGATATTCATTAATAATTTATTACACAAAAATGAAAAAGAGTAACAAACACCTCACTACCCCCTCATTCCTGTGTTTTTCACATTTATTCCTTGAATTTCAGCACTTTAGTGTTTTTTTTGCTACACTTGCCCAGTGGAAAGTGTATCAATGATGATGTTTAGGGGGTTTACTCCTCTAATCCGGTGTAAATGAAGGGATATAATCCCCCTAATTTTAGCCACTGAATGTTTTATACTACTTTTCTCAAAAGTTGATGGCCCCCTTAGTACTATGCATGCTATGTTTTATTTCACATGTAGTATAACATCTTAGCGGAATACTTTTACCTAGTGGAAATGGAAGGGGATCATGTTCAATTCAATCACATTCAGACAACGCACATAATTCAAAAAGACGTACCATGATTACACATAGTAAAATTCTTTGGTAATAGGTTCCTCTTTTTACTTCTGAAGATATTATCATTTTTTTCAGATTAGTGTCTCTCAGGTAAGCTAAAAGAATTTTCAGATAAATCTTCTTTCAAATCATTGTCCAGATCCATACCTTTACAGTATTTAAGAATTAGTTTTTTAAAGTGACAATTTTGTGTAGAATATTTATTTTTGAAGTGATTTACGAATGAATTTAGCATTCCGTGTCTCAGCTTGATTTAATACTTTCCTCAGATATCCTTAATGAATACATTTGTTGAATAATATGTAATTCACATATTTTACTTTTGCATAATCATGGAAAATGTGGGTAAAATTAAGGTAAATTATGTGCAGTTACACAAAATGCGAATCTGGCAATTAACGCTACATTGTAGTGCAAATTCTGTCCTCAAGTCCTTTTTGAATGCGAGGATGCATTTCAGGTTGAAATATGGTGCACATGAAGGACGTGGCCGTTAGGGGCCAAGCGGGTTACTCACAACCACCTGCTATGCCTTCCCAAGAATGAAGAGTCGGTCAGTCGAAGAGAATACAAACAGTTAGTTTATTGGCAATACTCTGCAGAGGAGTCCATCATGACCTGCACCCTAAAATGTTTGCTGAGGGACTGGCCCCCCAACAGTCTACAGTGGATAATCATTCCTCTCGTGAAGCCCCCAACCACGCCCACAATGGAAAAATACCGTCCTGGGCCGAACATGAACAAAGAGGCACAGCAGGGTGAGCTAACATTTGCCAGATGGGTACACGTTATCAAGACTCCAATGCCACGGTGCTAGGTCTCAGCATCTCCTAACATGGGAGCAGAAGCTACACATTCAGGTAGGCATGCAATGGCAGAATATCCTATTCATTAGCAAGTCCTTGGACTACAGATGAAATAATAACAAAATACTGTGTTCTGCTGAGGCACGCAATATGTCAGTGAGGCCTAACTCGGGCACAGTCTAGGCAGCCTAATGGGGGTTACGAAATGCAAAATGGAGTCACTCTTGCTAATTGAAGCCTGCACATTACAGGGATAACTCAGTGGCGTGCATAACGTGAGCACATATGTCGTCTATTTAGCCACGCACTGCTAAACTAATATAACCTGGTACGAATGCATTGCAGGAATGGGGATTACAAACCTAACACACAGAACACAAGTACTTCAAGAAACAGCGGCTCCCATGCCGGCCATTCGTCGTTGTCAGGCGCTCGCGTAAAATGTTGCAAGTAATTACATGTTGAGGCATAAAAGCATAATTACATATACCATGAGTATTGCTCAATTACTGAAATTATGCAAGATTATGGTAGTGTAACATTTCACCTGTGCCTAGTTTTTCTCTATATTATAAAGATGTCTATCAGAAGTAATGCATTTTATTCTTCATTTTAAAAGTTGTGATAATAGGGGGCGTGGCTTGGTCGGCCAACATGGCGGACGCTGCCTGAGTGAGCTCTGCGTGTCCACGCCATTAATCCTGCATAATCCTACCTAAATCCACCTCAGTACATTGCATCGGACATTGGCAGGATCACGTATTGATCCGGGGCAACGTGTGTGGAGCTGCGGACTGGAGCGCCGGCCATGGGCCGTGAGTTGTGCCTCTAGGCTCCCCTGGCCACGGCACGGGCACGGCCTGACACTGCCGGCCTGCTTTCTCGCCCCTGACGATCCACCACTGAGGGCTGTGTGGGGCCGGATTGAGTCCGAGGTAAGGAGGTAGTCCAGTGTGGGGGGTCTGGGTGTGGGCTACTGGTGGTGTTTGCTTCCCGGGCCTCCTCGCGGGCTCGTGAGGTGGTGGCTGCCCTGTTCCCCGGCAGCGGCCTGGTCGTGGGTGGGCCTCCTGGCCTGAGTCGGCCTTCCCTCTCAGGTGGTGGGGCTCGCCTGGGGCCAGGCGCTGGCTGGTGGAGGGATGACCTCGCTGGGCCTCCCGGGCGGCTGGGGCAGGTGGTGCTCCATGCCAGTCCTGCAGGGCCCATTTTCTCTTTGTTTCCACGCCAGGACCTCCTTACTGGTGTGGCACATCTCGGCCTGGGCCTAGTCTCGGGTGGCGTTGAAGCCAGATCCTGCGGGGAGCTGCTGTGCTGTTTTACCGCCTGGCGCAGTACCTTGCTGCCTGCAATCCGGACCCGAGTGCCATTAAGAGAGCACAAATCTGAAAAATGTATGAGTGCACCATATTTACAAGCACGTAGTTAGTTTACATATACTATGCACAAGAGTGTCTTATACTCAGTAGTGAAAAATATAGAGTGTTCAAGTAGAATAACAATAATCATAGCAATGTGAAGACTAATATAGAAATGTTAGAATGAATATGGAAACCTCACGTTCTCATGTTAAGTGATCATGTAAGAGAAAAGTAGAGTCTTGCAAACCAGTTGAAATGTGTAGGCCTCATGGCAATTCACAGTAAATCTAAACGTGCTGCTAAAATAATGTGAGGTGGGGTTGACATTGTTCATCTAAAAGTATTATTGAACTTAGTACTGAAATATATGTTTTATAGATGTGTTGCATTATAGAAACGTGTGTTAGTTAAGAATATTGTTTAAATCAAGTTAAATGTTTTCAGAGTGCAGGGACCCGCTTCATGTAAATCAAGTAGGCCCGAACAGATAATGTTGTTTCTTTGATCTGCAATGTGCTCGTTAGAGAAGAAGTCGAGAGGCGCCAAGTACTGTGCTTTACATATGTTTTATGACCTATAGATATGGTGGAGCCTGGAATTTGAGGCCCACTGTAGGACGGCCTGTATGCAGGTGCGAGGGGTCTTAATCAGTTGAAATGAATGGGGCTTTGTTCAGTGGCGCTTGGCGCAGGCCTGTAGGAGTTTCCAGGAATTTCAGGGGGTACCAGCGCGCTGGAGAAGAAGCCTGGGAACCAAGGTCAACTTTAACGAGGGTCTTGAAGAGTACCATCATGGAGTCTGCCGCCAAATTCGATACCACGTGAGGGGCGTCCCGAGGGGCGTTTCTATTGGAAATGTGATTTTGTATTAGGGAAAGCGACCCGGGAGGAGAGAAGAGCAGATGATTTTGGAAGCCTAAGAGAGCGGTGGGGTAGGCAGATAGGCTGATCACGAGAGACCTATTTACAGAAGAGACAAAGAGAAGTGCGTGATCTTCTTAGGAAGACACCACGGCTGACACCTTTTGGGGTAAAGATCTTGTTAAGTAGGGATGTCACTTAGTCTAGTGCAGGGACAGACTAACCTGAATTTTCTTTTCTGTAATGACTCTTAAGTTGCAACTTGTATCCATTTTGGCAACTCTGATGATTTTCGAACTTGTACTTATTATTCTGTTTTGTAGACTCAGATTATTCAAAGAATATATGTTTATAGTGATACCAGTATACCTTTTAAATCTTATCTTGAGGAGTTTGTATCTTCAATTATCTTTGACTCTATATTAAATCTTTAAACTTTATCACTGGGTCAGTGGTTATTTAGAGTGGTGTAAGTTCTTAATTGACTAACCTAGTAGTAGATTATCTTTTACTCAATGACAGGTACCAACGATTCAGTCGACATGATTTGGGATCTGGTAAGGTAAATAGAGACCAGAAACCCCGCGTTAACAGTTGGTAGCAGTTAGGATGGTTATCTTCTTGAGGAAGGTAATCTAGAGAGGTTAGTTTACCCCAAGGCCCCTAGACATCGAGAGACGAGCAGCGGAAGAATCGTGCGCCGAAGGTGCAGACGGGGCGAGAAAAGCAGCAGTATCGGAGGAGAGTGAGTATAACAAGGGTCATGCGTGAACAGATTGCGGTGTTTTGTGTTGTATTTGTAGTGTAATGTCTTGCGGAGTTGAATGCCTGTAGCGTGATTGTGAGAAGGTTGTGAGCGCGCGCAACCTGGTGAACTGGTTACCTGGTAAACGGGTGAACCGGTGAATCTTAAGTTCAGGCCAGAGCTTAAGTGGTTTTGGGTGTATCGAACATCCAGAGTAGTTGTCGACCATATTACGGAAGTCATGAGGTACCATTGACCGCCGTGGGACCGAGATAGGGGGAGTGTAAGAGTGAGCGTATGAGTAACGGACGCTGGTCGGAAGTTACTGGGTGTGAGTAACCTATCAGAGAAGGCGATTGTCTGGAAGTAAACGGAAAGACATTTCGTCAAGTTAAGGGGACAACTACAGAAAGACTGTGGGCGTACAGTCAAGAAAGGTGATTGCTTGGACAGAAGTAATCATTTTTCAGAGTATGAATGGGATGCACGCATGACCGAGGAGACGAGCTGAAAAAGGAGGGGAACTGCTGCGAAGGGGGACGAGTGACGTCAGAAAGAGCAGCGCTGAGATAGGGTGGCGAGTGAAGAGCCGCGACGCGATAGGACGGTTGGTGTGACGTCGGCAAGAGCCGCGACGCGATTGGGCGGCTGGTGCGACGTCAGCGAGAAGTCGCGTTCGGATAGGCCAGTTAGCGAGAACAGCGCGGTGATTGGTAGATTGTCATCAGGAAGTAAACAAACGCGGAGAAAAGAGAAATCATGAAGTGCTTTAAGTGTTTGAAAGGGATTTTTAAAAGAAAAAGAAGTGAACATTATTACGGGGAAGAGGCACCGCCGGAGGGTACACCAGCTCATTATATGGCAGTGAATGTGGGGTTGCATACGATATTATGGATTGGGGCTTGGAATAAGCTTACGGAAGGAAATGAGGAAATGCAGTTCCCAAAGTATGGGACGTTTAAGTTAGAGGTGTTACATCGGCTAAAAGCAACCATGTCCTCATTGAAACCCTCGCCTAGACCAACCCAGTTTGAGGCCCTTAATGCAAGGATTAGGGCGGCGCACGATAGGAATTTGAACAGGCGGCAACAAAGATTGACTCGATCGGTAAGAGCAGTGCGAGATTCTAAATGGGACGAGGAGGCAAAGAGATGGAGGGTACAGGCTATTGAGGTGGATAAGTTGTACACAGTGAGAGAGGTGGCAGGTGAAAAGACACTCATGGAAGAAGATGAGGAGAGCGAATCGGAGGACAACGTAATAAATAGATTATTGATAGATAGACCGCCTCCGAGAGTTGGGGAGATAGAAAGTAGAGGACTCGCAAGGGAAGATGGGGCTGCCATAGAGGGGTATGTACCACTTCCTACATCGGAATGGACACCTATCAAAGGTGGGGAGACACCTCAACCTAGTACAGCACAGAGCGTAGTCGGAAGGTTTGTGGTACAGAAAACGCCAACCGCCGAGAGGGCGGAACCTTGTAGATTGCCAGATGCTCTTCAAGTACCCGTTACCATAGGACCCATAGTATCGATTTACAACCCAGAGAATGGGAGAGAGGAAGAACAGATACGGTTAGATAGAGAAAGGATTGAGATGGAAAGGAGGAATAACACGACAAATGCATGGAAGCAATTGCCAGGATCGGTAACGTGGAACACCCCATTCGATACGACTGTGGGTCCCAACACAGGACAGGGAGGTCAGAGAGGACCGATGGACCTGAGGGGACCACGGCCGAAATCTTATACAGAATTAAGAGCAGATTTGAGAGAATGGGATGGGTCCACGGTAACTCCGAGTAATAGGTCAAGAACAGAACCCGAGTGGGAAAACCGAGGTAACGAGACTGTATCTCATTGCGGGGCTAGCGAGAGCAGTCAGGGGCGAGAGGGTCAAAGTCAGGAGAATAGAGGAGTTACACGTCCTACGAATGGGAGGGAACAGCAGGAGCAGAATGGTAGGAGTATGGGGTGTGAGGAGATGTCTCGCCTCATGCAAACCGAGGGAGACCGAAGAACACAAGAGTACAGAGATAGGTTTAGGTGCGCTCATCACGCACCTGGGGAAGATGTACAACACTGGCAAAGAGGGAACAGTGAAAGATCACGTCATACATCAAGTGATCAGAGGTCACAGATGAAGGGAGAAGAAAGAGGGAGTAACGGAATGCCTTACCATGCATCCCGAGAACCTAGACAGGATGGGGAATGTGGGGCTATGAGGCGCGAAGGAGTGTTTCACCATGCACCCCGAGAAGATGGAAAGGCATGGGACCTAGAGAGATGGGAGCATGGGAGGACTCCACATAACACACCAGAGCCTAGACGTAGAACTAGGAGCTGGGATGAGAGAGAGGCTGAAGGAGCACCGTGAGCCGAAGTACTGAAAGCAGCTATAAAGGTTAAAAGGCTTGATGTCTCTAGCCTAAAATCCGATCTAGACGAGATTATAGAAGGGACGGTGCCTTTGGAAAGGATTGAGTTGTACGAACAAGATGAATTGCTATTTATAGCAAAGGATATTACTAGAAAGGCCAGAGCAATTCATGAGAAACTGTCTAACCTGGCAGACAGGTACATGGTAGATTTGTCCAGAACAAAGACATTACAGAGTAACCATAGGTTGCAGTACTCAGACCAAGACCTAGACGAGAAGAGAACTACAGGATTGAAAACACACATAAGAGAGTTGATATCGGGAATAAGGGTGTGGAGGGATCTGGACAAATGGGAGGAGAGATGGTCCAAAAGGGGTACAGTTAGACGGAGTACAAGTGTGATGTCTCCGGAGGGAAGAGTAATGCAGATGGAGGCGTTCCCTTTGCGAGAAATATCGAACGGAAATTATGTACATGTGCCCTGGAGTAGAGGAGATTTAGCTGCATTTACCAACTCATTTCCGAAGTTAAGGGAGAATCCAGTTGAGTGGTATAAGCAGGTAGAGAGGTTTGTAAAGATCTCCAAAGTATTGTGGATTGATTTGAACACCTTGTTTGACATTGTGGTTCCAGGGGATTTGTGGGTAACCTGCAAGATTAGTGTCCAGTGGCCAAATGTAGAACCTGAGAGAAATGCTAGAACTAATGGACCGTCGGACAGTGTCATGGAGAAATATGAAAGAGTAATAGCCTGGCTAAAGGATAAAGTGCCTCCACAAGATATAGATTGGGTAAAAATAGACAGAACGAGACAGGAACCTAAAGAGACAGTTCATGAATTTTATGAAAGATTACTGAAAATATTCAAACAATATAGTGGACTCGATGTAATGGATCCCAAAGACATAGGACAGTTTGTGTCAAAGTTCGTTTTGGGGCTGAGACCAGATATTTGTTTGATGATTCAACAACATTTAATCTGTTGGCAAAACAAACCACTAGATGAGATCCTGCGATATGCAAGATACTGCAGTGACGAAATAGATTCTAAAAAGAAAAATCTAAAGGAGAAGCTGATGGTAGTGCAGATGCAGTCAGCAGGGAAGGGTGGACAACAGAAGCAGGGGATGGGACGAAAGCCAAATGGTCAGAACAAGGATAATGAAGAAGGCCAGAGACCTAGAGTAGACTTTGCCACTTTAAAGAAAACGACAAAGTGCCATTTGTGTCACCAGGTGGGACATTGGCGACGCGAGTGTCCCTTTAACCCTGAAAATGGAGAGCTAGAATTAGAGGAGCAAGTTCAAGAGGTTCCAGCTCAAAATGCAACAGTCCCAGGAAGCAAGGTGGTCAAAGGGGGGACTTTGGCTCCCCGAGCTCAGTTCCCACAGCCACCGAAAATAGCGACAGGGGGAAAGGTCTTTAAACAAATGCCTCTTTTTATCGAGGAAGAAAAGTGTTATTATGTTGATCCATTGACAGGACAGCGTGTGAGTAGGGAAGAGGACTGTACCCTCGGGGCAGTCCTAGAGGTGGATCAAAGGGGGCCATTTGTTGAGGCTGAAGTGGCAGGATGCCCTACAACGTTCTTGGTGGATACTGGAGCTACTCGATCAACTTTGAGATCAGTGGTGGTTCCAGATTTACCGATCTCAGGGGAAACAATTCAAGTGGTAGGAGTTGCAAACAAAAGGATGACTAGTCCCTTGACTGAACCAGTATCTGTGAAAATAGGAAACCATATGAATGAACATCAGTTTGTAGTATGTGATTCGAGTCCTGTATGTCTGTTAGGAAGGGATTTGTTATGCAAATTGAACTGCACAATATACTGCACCCCGCAAGGAGTGGAGGTACAGACTACAGATGATGACGCTACCTTCAAGGTAGCCAATTCAAAATCTTGCATAGAACTATATCCTACTCTGACTGTAGAAGATCTTCCCCAGGACCTACGAGATGCTGTGGCGTCGGGGGTATGGGATTTCACAGGCGAGGAAATAGGATTGATCAAGGGGGTAGAACCAGTGAAAATAATGGTAAAGCCAAATGCCGAGTATCCCAGAACGCCTCAATACAAATTGTCCCAGGAAACGATTGCAGGAATAAAGCCTGTGATCGAGTCAATGATTCAGCAGGGAATACTAAAAGAAATCGTGGGAAGTCCTTGTAACTCCCCGATTATGGGTTTGCAGAAACCTAGTGGGAAATTCAGAATAGTTCAGGACCTTCGAAAAATTAACAATATAGTTGTTTCATGTTGTCCAGTGGTACCGAGTCCATCAGTGATACTGTTTCAGATACCATGCCAAGCAGAATGGTTCACAGTGATAGATCTTTGCCAGGCTTTCTTTTCAATCCCATTGGATGAAGAAAGCAGGTACCTTTTCGCTTTTAAAATGGAAAATCGCGTCTTAACATGGTGTCGAATCCCACAAGGATTCACAGACAGCCCATCAATCTTCAACCAGTTGTTGAAGAAGAATCTCGAAAATCTAGTACTACCACAGAATTCGGTTCTGGTTCAGTACATAGATGACCTACTTGTTGCGTCAGAGACCGAGGAAGCTTGTAAAACAGATTCCATTGCCTTGTTGAACCATTTAGCTGAAAATGGACATAAGGTATCTCCGAGCAAGTTACAGTACTGTTTGACAGAAGTACAGTATTTGGGGCACCGGTTAGAAAAGGGAAAGCGTAAGGTGTCTCCAGATAGGATTGAGGCGATAATGAAGATGAATGCGCCTACGACACAGAGAGAAGTTAGGATGTTCCTAGGAATGGTTGGTTATTGTCGACAGTGGATAGTTAACTTTTCACTGAAAGCAAAGCCCTTACAGAAACTGACGCACAAGGAGGTGAGTGATCCAGTACCATGGGACGATGAATGCCTAGTGGCATTCCTGCAGTTGAGAGACGACTTGTGTCGTGCTCCGGCTCTGGGGATGCCCGATTACGAGAAATCTTTTTCGCTTTACTGCTGTGAGAGAGAGGGATGTGCTTTGTCAGTCTTGGCACAGACCCATGGAAATGCCCGTAGACCAGTTGCATACTTTTCGGCTACCTTAGATCCGGTAGCCGCAGCGTTGCCCGGATGTCTCAAATCCGTTGCTGCAACGGGTGTCAGCATTGAGAGGTGTGAGAGTATTGTTATGGGACACCAGTTAGTGGTGTATGTACCACATTCCGTAGAATTGTTAATGACCAGGACCAAGACGCAGCATCTGACCAATAGCAGGCTCACGCGCTACGAGCAAGTTATCCTTGCTGCGGAGAACGTGACCCTCAAAAGATGCTCTATTTTGAATCCTGCTACATTGATGCCACTACCTACTGTAATAGAAGGTGAAGAATGTGAAGACCACGATTGCCTTGATGTGACTGAACTATGCACGAAGCCCAGACCAGATATTGTGGATGAGCCGTTGTCTGACCCTGATGAGATTTACTTTGTCGATGGCTCATGTTTAAGAGATGATACTGGTCGGTTGAGAGCAGCTTATGCTGTTTGTACCATTACTGGAGTTGTGGAAGCCGCTTGCCTGGAAGGAGTACATTCCGCACAGGTAGCAGAAATCATTGCATTTGTAGTGTAGCTCCTATTTTCCCAATAGGCTCTGCGCATTGGAATAGTACCTACAGCAGTAAAGGCCTAGGCCAGACGTTAACTAGGTCTACTACTGTCGATACTAGACTTAATTTTTGGGTTTGCCAGCTAAGCTCAGAGTTCGCTAGAAACTTTCTCGAATGTTCAAGGAAGGAATTAACTCCCCTGATTAGACAAGAAGGGATTTAGTTTCTGACAACCATAGAACATGACAACTTTGCTCTCCCCTAATCAAGAGTCAATCTCGAGAGTCGTGTGAGCACAAGGCAATTATTTTACTCAGTCAGTACGTGCATTCTTAGTCTCATCAGAATGTAGAGAAAAGGAAGAGACGGGCGTGTTCAATAAAAGATGTTATTTATTGATCAGTCTCTTTTCTCATACATGAGAAATGGATCGATATTATTGCAATACTTATAGTTAAGTAAAGTGCATACATTAAAAGCAATAGTATAAAATAATACTGTAAAAACATTGATATGGTTTCTGAGCCATATGATGTTTGAAATGATTAAAATATATTTACATACACATATACATTTGACTAAACGTACTCAACTGGTGTTTCTAAATACGCCTACCCCGTGTACCTGACCTAAGTCTAATGCGTGGGCGGGAATAGAAAGTTACAGTTTTAAGTTAAGTTTGTTTTTGCCAAGTGAATAACTAAAGAATTCTCTGTGAGGGGTTATTCAGTTCTGTACCTGGAATTTAGGATGAATGAGGAATGGTATCTCTTTCTCTGCTCTCGATATTCCAGGCTGCCTGCGAGGGCTGCCCGAAAGCGCCGGTGCTGGGTCTCTCGGCTTGAGATAGCAGCGCGTCTCTCAGCGCGTCAGGAAGGCGGGGCTGCTGCCAGCGGGGTCTGCTTCTGCTCTCGGCTTCGGCAAGTATGGCTGCTCCGTCTTGTCACCACGCGTGTGTTTGCATAGGGCAAGGTCGGCAATATTTATACCTTAAAGGTGCCGAGATTGACGTAAGGATGGACATAGGTACGTCAATAAAGATGTCATACGACTTGCTCGTTAGCACATTCTTTACTAAAGTTCTCTGTGAAATCAAAACAATGGCCGCACGGATTATCCAGGTTGTCATAGGTTTGATTTGTTATGAGAACGTCGTATGCCTTATCAGGGGCTGGAGGAATGTCGCTTGTCTAATTAGATCTCAAGCGTTATGACCTAATCAGATAACACGTTCCTGTGCCGTAGTGTGACTGCGTCAGATAACGGTATCTGCATCATGGGGGTTTTCTTGCCTCATGGGCTGACTGTTAGTTAACTTGATAGTTAGTTTAACCAGAATAGGGTCAGAAATAGGGGGACTGATTCAGAACCTATAGAAATACACGACACCCACTCCACGCTAACTATGGTCATATCTACTAATCTATGCATAGTATAACATAGTACAACATACTATAGAGTATAGTGTATACCTTACCACCCCAAAATACATAAATGCATTTCGAAATTTTCAAATATACTGAAAAGTTGCAGTCATATATATTGTATGCACTTAAGCTATGAATTAAATGCAAAAGTAAACACGCATTTTTATGCATTATTGCTTATTGGTATATGAGAAATACACATGAAATGGCTCTTAATATGGCTATACAGAAAGGAAGTTCGAGACCATTTCATCCCATAATAAAATATTTGTGAACATCCCAGCGGGCAGCTAAAGTCTATAAAGTATCTAAAAATAGAAATTTTAGTTCTCTAGGAATAGTTTCTTACTTTAAGCAGAAGATCAGTGTCCCGGGAAAAAATATGTAGAAAAATATTTTAAGGGGCATGCTGAAAAAATTGCTGTCCGTGAACTGGAGTGAAATTGTTCATGTGACTTTATTTTTAAAGTTGAAGGCCGAATTCAGGGAACGCCGTGTGCGAGTTTACTCAAAAGTCTCTATTTCTGTTCTGGAGAGAACATCATATCATTCAGGCTTTCGAAAAAACTGTCAACAGCTTCATGGGAAAGTTCCACTAAGTCGGAAATAGGGGTAACCATGCATTCGTGCGCATGATTGTCTGCATTGACATTCTGATTCGCATTGCTGACAGAAGGTCGTACCTGTTCGATGCTGCTTTCACCTTGAACTTCACTACTCTTCAATCGTAGTGGTGAAGATTCCAGGAATGCCGTCATCAGGATTGGCAGCCTTTGAGGGCAGCACAAAGCGTGAACCTTGGTAGGAACCAACAGTGTATCTGCATCCACTGGCGCATCCGATTGTAGCGTCAGACAGGTGTCTAACACGCATTCTTCTCCGCATAGCAGACACCTTAGTACAGGTAAAACACACCTTTGCCACATTGGTCGAAATGATAGAAACCAAGTCATGTTTAGGTCTCTAAGCCGGGAGAGTCCCAGGATTTTTGATATCCGGTCCCGGTATCCAATGGCTAGGATCGTATCTTCCATTGTCGCGAGAGTTTGATCTGTGACATGGGTTGCCATAACGAAAAATAAGGACTGGGAATAGGATTCCTGCAATTAGTCCCAGGATCAGGGGAAGTCCGCCAAAAATCGAATGGACGAAATCTGGAAAAACACCCAGTATGGCTTTGAATGGTGTTAATGCCATCGAAAATACTGTCTTAAATACCTTTGAGACCCCAGTGGTATCAGAAATATTTAAGATTTCGCTTAGGATTTCCGCGAAATGTACGGGGGAATTAGTTGATAATAATGTATGTATCTCTGCAGTCGTCCTTGCGACTTGTAGATCATATGTTTCTTTTGATGACGTGAGCCTTGTAGGCGTCTGAAGAAGCACTGTTTTCATTCTGCTTAAAGTATCTATTCGAATAGAAGTAATTTTCAAACTGGGCCATGCCCTTGCCTCCCTGTCTGGAAAGGAGCTGGGGAATAAAGAGCGTCCACAGCACTTGACCTTCGCCGTTGTAGTTACTAGATAAGGAGTCCCGGGCATAAGACTGCAACATCTGCGGTCTACAATAAGAATGTAACTCCCATTATAGAGTCTTTGAAAGAATGGTTCTATTTCAGTTGCAGGTGCGCCTTGCTGGTGACATGAAAGGTTGTATGAATTCCCTTCACAGGCTCCATGTAAACTAATTCCGTTACACAGAAGCGTGCCGCTTAGTGACATAGCACAATCGTTGCCACTAAGAAACACTTTCTGTCCTTTATTACTGACACATGCATGTGAATAGGGCAGGTTCCAAGTTGTTTTAAGGTACCCCTTTCCCAATTTCTCGTACATGCCAGCCTGTATATATTTTTGGCAGTATTGAAACCTGAAGGTTGAGATTGGAATATTTATGATTCCGTGGATTATCCATTCACTGACAGGTCGTTCTGACATTGTCATTGGTAATCTTTCTAGTTTTTCAATGCTCAAGATTGTATAATCAGCACCCTTTTGCGCCATACCGATTTGTCTATCAGTAAGGTTAAAGATTTGGAATAGTGACGTTGTGTTGATTAAACGCCAAGGCACATAGCCTGAACGCAGATTTTGTAACGTCCAGCCAAGCTGTACAATAGAACGCAATTGTGACTGACCATGTTGTAATAACAGTAAGTCTTGCGATAATATATCGATTGCTGAAGACACAATGCTGTCCAATGAAAAAATTCAGGAGGACAGAGTCATTAACCCATTGTCCACTACAGAAAGTGATTTTTCCAAATTGATACGGTCAATTTCCCGTATTCTTTCTGCTGTCTCAATTTGAGTTACCTTCCAGGCCTCATTGTATGCTGCATATACAGAGGCTGCTATGAAACGCTTTTGACGCTGTTTGCGTGGTCCCATTATGAAATCACGCAAGTCAGCACCATCAGTAAGTAAAGTTAGGTGTTGCTTAATTTCAGGCAGTGTGGAAGTTTGTAGCCACTGAAGGCATAATTTGCCCACACTGTAGGTTGTTATTATCCCTGGGTGATGTCTTTGAGGATATCTAGGGTCTGGCCTGGTCATTTTGAAACCCTGTGTTTTATTCAGGAATCTATCTTGACAGTTATTTGTATCTGTGGGCCAGATCAACCATTGTTTCCAATCAGGATGTGTTCTGTTTTGGTTTAATATATGGTTTACGTCTATCTCTTCATCTGTATCAGAGCTATTGCTAAACATTGTTGGCTTCGGAATAGACGGTTTAATTAAATCTTTGATTTTGGCTAAGCCAAGACAGGTGGTTTGTTGAACAGTGTCATTTAAAAATATCATTTGTTCTGGGATCATGCAGGCTCTAAACAAAGCTTCTAAACCCTGTACTTGCCATTCTTTTGTACCCCAAACACTTTTCAAATCAACATTTTTGTCCCAATAATCAAATCCAAATGTATTCATTTTTTCAAAGAATGAATCTGAATATATCAATTTTGTGTTGGTTATCATGGTTTTCATCCCTGTCTTGTTTGACAATTTAAAATAAAATGTTTCAGCATTACTTATGTTAAAACCTGAAAAATATGAATATTTGTCATACACGGTTCTAGAGCTCCCTTTTGGAGGTGTAGCACAATGTTCCCATTGATTATAATTTAAAACATTTCTAGGTTGTGCTGATTTATGCAAAAATTGGTTACCATAGTGGTTATAGCAATACATACTGTCATAATTTGTAGAACCTTGCAAATAATCATGTTTTGTAAATTTAGCAGACATTACTAAGTCAGACATCATGTTGTTAATACTTTCGAAGTCCCAATCATCAGCAAATGAGTTTGGTTTTGCAAAATCACTCAAGGAGATCTTGATTTGGTGTGGATATTTCAGGATCTCGACCGGACCATAAATTTCATAGTCAGTGTTGTCCCAGGCTACCCCACCAGGTATAGGATTGGCTGTGAAGTTGGCTGAAGAAAGTTCTCTTTTCTCGACGTGTGAAGATGTGTGTGGTTTGAGGACCAAGTTGATGTTCTGACTTGCTGTGTACATTTTAGCATATTTTCCCTCAATGAAGCGTCCCAAAGTAAATACCATGATGAGCCAAAGTATGAGGATAAATGCACCAAAACCCACCCAAAACTCAATCCATGGAGAAACCAGATATGTTTCTTTCAGTTGTTTCAAAAGTTCCTTCGTTTTGTCTTTAAAGGATTTTGATGATGGCTGTGTCTTTGATTCACTGAAGCCTTCAGAGGAATCATCGAAGTTGATGAAGTACCCGGATGCAGTTCTGTCAATTGTTCCAATTGGTTCAGGATTTTTGTTTCTTGCATTGTCACTTGGTACTTCATTGTAGATTGGTGTGTCTCTGCTAAATGTTTTTATTTGGGTTTTCAGAGGTCTTAGTTCTATTGCATTGTTGCATAGTCCTTGTTGTTCTTCTGTAGGCGTTTCGAATGTGATGAGCCTCTTTGTTAGGACCTCTGTACTGGTAGCAAACCTTGGTGTTCTGCTACTTATTGGGAGTCCACTTGGCCTACTGTTTGTTATCGGCCACATGTTGTGGTTTTACCAGGTCGATGGATACAACTCGGTTCTCCTTTTTTCCAGCAAGTGGCGGTAGTACAACTGATCTTGTCCCGTTGACAGACAAGACAGGAACTGCTTTTCTGTAAGAAGGCCCAAATTCCTTCTTTACCGCGATCTTCTCCCTGACTAGATCCCCGACTTTTGGAATCCAGACAGGTCTTGCTGGGACAGGTGGTGATTCTTCAGTGGTTGTTGGCTGTTGTTTCAACTGTATGTTGCTCAGGTCTTTTCTTGTTTTGTTTAAGTCCTGCAAAATAGCCAAACGGTCTTTGACATCAAAGGTTTTTTCTATTACCACTGAAGTCTGACTATCAAGGTCAGAGATCAACATCCTAGTTCCGAATAATAATTCGTACGGACTGAATCCCTTCAGAGAATTTCTTGGCAAGTTATTTAGACTACGTTGGACACTTATTAGATGTTTGACCCACCCAGCTCCCGAACCTAATATCCTTTCCATTATAGATTGCTTTCTGCCTTGGTTTTTTCTCTACACCATCCAGTACCCTCAGGAAGGAAGTGAGAAGATTCCCGCTGGGCTGTGCTCATTCGGCCATGTTTCCCCCCAGGCTGGTATGCCTGAGTGAAAACAATGGTCAAACGTAACATGCTCTTAGCGTATATGCCAGTTAGACTCGCAAATCTTTGTATAATAGTCCGGACGTCAGCCGAGTGCTGGTGATCTACATTATAAGTGGAAACTAGCCTGTATATGTTAATCGCAAGCCATTCTTTTTGCTGGTAATATTATCTGCCTTGATACGACGAGGTATTAAACTGCTTCTCTCCCCACTGCGATCTCTGTTGCAGTTTGGGCAGTTTTTTACAAACATGGTGTAGTGCAGGCTCATGCCTGGCCACCAGTACCGTGATTGTAATTCTTCCAGAGAATTTTTCAGTTTGAGGTGTCTGAGACCCTCGCCCATGTGTGCGTCTGCGATTAACAAGCTTCTCCTGTCCATGTTTGGAATCACTCTATCCCCCACTCCAGGGATTCGAGCAAAAGGGACGGAGTTTGCATCGATTATGTATGTATAATTGAGTGGATAGTTGATCGGTAACGCTGAGCAGTCGCCTTTTGATGACGTTTTTACTGCCAGCATTGTTTCACCGTCAATGTATTTTAATGTACGCTTTTTTCGATCTACGGGAGCCGGTTTAGTGGCTGCCGCTGCGGCTGCTTCAGCCAATGAATTCCCCACAACGTGAACGCCATCACGCTGATGACTCAGTGAGTGTGTCACGTGAGTCTTTGGTAGTTCTTTTTTCAAAAGAGCTACTTGTTCCCAGAGCAGTTTCTGCTTTATTGGTGCATCTGTGTCATCTTTGTAACCGTTCTGAATCCATGTCTGCAAATCCTTGTTATATGCTTTGACGCGGTAATATGAATCTGACACTATAAGTGTCGGGAATTCGCGATCCGCATTATCTAGCGCCATTTTCAATGCTATTATTTCAGTTTGTAGTTCTGAATTAGTTTCTACTGAGTATGATTGTGTTAATAGAGGTCTTAGTTTACCTCCGCGCCACACTTCTTTTGTAATCTCACATGTGGGGTTGTATGCTTGTTCTCCCCAAACGGAGGGTTGAGCATGTCCATCTGAATAGATTACACAGGCGTAATGTCGTAGAGGAAGAATGTCGATTGGCAGAGGATACGTCTTTTCATATTTTAGATTTTTTAATTCTTCTAGTTCTTAGAAAATTGTCAACCAGGCTATACTTGATAATTCATATCCTACGTACAAGACTGTCAGATGGGCAATTCTGGATTTTTTAAAGTTGAATTTGTAACCCTCTGCAGCGAACCCAAGTATTATGGTGTTCACTCTTTTCAAGTGAGTCTCCAAGTCATCATCTGTTAAGTAAATGTCATCGACATAAGATAATGCTTCATCATCATATAGTTGTAGTAATTCTGTTACTCTCGCTGAGAATACCCCCGGGCTGTTCTTGTACCCCTGGGCTAACCGACAGAATTGTTTTTGAGTGCCATTTACTGAGAATGCAGTTAAAGATCTGCTCTCTGGTGCTATGTTTTGTATTTTTTGCGCACTATGTTATTCATTAGTGCAGCACTGTGTGAGTTTTGCACTGCAAAGGTTTTGCAACATGTATTAAGGTGTCGGTAATCCAAAACTAGACGATATGAATTGTCTGGTTTGGAGACCGGAAACAAAGGATTGTTCATTTGTGAGGTGCAAGTTTCAATCACCCCCTGGTATTCTAGCTGATCTAGTATTTCATTTACTTGTTTTTTAGCTTCTTGCTTAATTGGGTACTGCCTTTGTGCAGTAGGTTGTGATTTTAACTGGATTTTGTGAGGAGGAGAATCCTCATCCCATCCTACATGATTTTTATATAAAGCAGGTGCTAAGGCCACTGCCCACTTTCTAGCAAGTGTGTATTTTTTATGAATCGGTATTTGATTCGAGAAGGCAGGCATAATTACTTCTTCGCCATGAGGGCACTCCCTGACAAACTCAGGTGGCCAGTCTTTTTCAGCTAGAAGGATGTCATAGCCTTTGGAGAGGTTATCCCAAAATAGTCCCCTTATTTTCCTAGTCTTATCTCCCTCTATACGTAATGTTATCTCGTATATCTTGTGGGGCTTGCTAACTCTGGTGTCTGCAGTTTCCACTTGATGGTATTCATTCGTGTCCACTGTCTCCAGATGATTCATAAGGACTTTGCGAGCTATGCTCACCTCTGCTGCGCTGTCTAGCATTGTCTGAGCCCATTCTCCGTTTTTCAGTTGTGTCCTCAGTATTCTCGGCATTTTTAACTACCTTGATACTGGCTACCTTCTTTTTTGGAAATTGTAATTTCTTTTTTAGCTGAGCAGGTTCCTTGTCTTTGGACTTGGCGTGCTCTTCTGATCGTCCTCTTCTTTCCGATTTCTGCGAGGAATTCTGAAAAGATTGAGAGGGACGTGTATCAATGTCTTGATATCTATCAGGTTTTTTAATATTATCCCTATTTCTAAGGTTATATCTATTCCCAGAGGGGTCACTCTGCGGTGACCTCTGTCTTTGGTTTGGAGATTTCTCTCTTCGCCTAGGAGACCTTCCTCGGGACTGGAATTTCATTTCTTGACTACGGAAACACCCTCTACGCAGGTACCACCGCTAAACTCCAGAAGAAACTACAACGAATCCAAAACGCCTCAGCCAGGCTCATATTAGACATCCCACGCAATGAACACATCTCTGGTCACCTTAAAGACCTCCACTGGCTACCCGTCAATAAGAGGATCACTTTCCGACTGCTTACCCACGCACACAAATCACTCTACGACATCGGACCAGATTGCCTCAACTCTCGACTGTCCTTCTACACCCCCTCCCGCCAACTTCGCTCTTCCAGCCAAGCCTTCGCCACTGTACCTCACATCAACAAGACCACCATGGGAGGCAGATCCTTTTCATACCTGGCTGCCAAAACATGGAACTCACTCCCCGCTTACCTTCGCCTCACCCAGAATCACCTAGCGTTCAGAAAGCAGCTTAAAACGTGGATATTTGACAAATAATCCTCCTCCCCTTCCTAAGCGCCTTGAAACCCTCTGGGTATGTAGTGCGCTATACAAATTTTATGACTTGACTTGACTTATTTCTTTAGGATTGGATTGTTTGTTTCCATCCCAGTTCTTTTTTGGTGAATTATTATTATTAAAAAATATTTTTTCTGGACTTGTAGTCAGTTGCGGTTTTACTGGTATTCCACCTAGACTATCTCTGCCTAGTTCTTCATAGGATTTTTCTATGATTCTGGCAATTTCAGCTGGTTGGTCTGCTATATCTGTCTCTTTTAACCTCTGGCGGATCGCCACGTTTGCTGCTTCACCTTTTATGTTGGCTAGTAATATAGCCGAGACCTGCTTGAAGTCTTTCAGTAATTTCATACCAAGAGTTAAAGCAGGTTCTGGACCGTATTCATCTTGAATTTGTTTTAGCACATCTGGTATTACCGAAATGGATGGAACACCGTGCGTTTTTGTGTAGATGGAAGCAAAGACTGTACCCCAAGTGTCACAGTCCTCAATGTGTGGTGCGATTCCCATTGGGAGACATATAGTCAGAATCCTGTGTTTTTCTAGCGGGGTGGTGTCAGGAAACACCGCCTCTATTTGGGTGATTTTCTGTGCCAACCAGAATGGTATTTGTTCCCGTTTAGCTGGAACTTTACCTAGGCAGGATTGGATGTTCTGTGGTGTAATTTTATTTGTGTTCCCCTGGTGAGGGGTCAGCTGTGGAAGTTTAATCGCTGGCTGAATTGTTGAAGTCCGCATTACATACTGAACAAATTGTCTATGAATTTTTAGTAGTTGTTTTAGCTGTATTAACAGCTCTGCTGCAGGCATTCTTTCGATGTCTGGATGTGGTGTGTATCCGGCTAAGACCGGCCACGTTGCTCCTGGTCTTCCTAAAGGACCGAGCCTTGTAATGTGATTGTTATGTTTTAGGGCGCCATCAAATAAGAGCAAATGCTCTTGGAATTTGAGTGGTACTTCCACCTCCTCGAAAGGAGTGTACGTTTCAGGAGGTTCCTCTACTTTGTAATAGTGGAAGTACTTTGTTACAGCATTTGCTGCTGGAAAATGTATCCATGAATAGTATGCCTCTGTCTGCCGATATTCGTGTGCCTCGATTACGAATATGACTGTGCCACCTCTAGGTGTCAGTCCATTTTCTATAAGTTTTAGAGTTATAGATCTTCTTTTGATGACCGGAATGAGTATTATATCCGCGTCTGCTGCTTGCATGGTAGCATCAGCATCTGCGAGTTCAGTTGCTAATCTAACTGCCTCTCTTTCATCATCACTCTCTGCCATTTTACAGACAGGATGGTATTATGTTTGTTTGCAGATCAGGTTTCTTTATGGAACAAAGATTAGATGCACAATATTTTGGAACAGTGTATCCTTCAACGTTGACTTGACCAAGAACCATACATAGGAGTTCCCTCCTGCGAGGTTTTGGAGGATATTACCTTTCACCCACTCCAGACGTCTTTGGAGTATTTGGGAAAAGGGGTCTGAGTGAGAAAGCACGACTGAGTTACTCTAAATGTCTTACGTTAGTTTTATCGCCCTTTCCAAACGCGTTGGGCGCCATGTAGTGTAGCTCCTATTTTCCCAATAGGCTCTGCGCATTGGAATAGTACCTACAGCAGTAAAGGCCTAGGCCAGACGTTAACTAGGTCTACTACTGTCGATACTAGACTTAATTTTTGGGTTTGCCAGCTAAGCTCAGAGTTCGCTAGAAACTTTCTCGAATGTTCAAGGAAGGAATTAACTCCCCTGATTAGACAAGAAGGGATTTAGTTTCTGACAACCATAGAACATGACAACTTTGCTCTCCCCTAATCAAGAGTCAATCTCAAGAGTCGTGTGAGCACAAGGCAATTATTTTACTCAGTCAGTACGTGCATTCTTAGTCTCATCAGAATGTAGAGAAAAGGAAGAGACGGGCGTGTTCAATAAAAGATGTTATTTATTGATCAGTCTCTTTTCTCATACATGAGAAATGGATCGATATTATTGCAATACTTATAGTTAAGTAAAGTGCATACATTAAAAGCAATAGTATAAAATAATACTGTAAAAACATTGATATGGTTTCTGAGCCATATGATGTTTGAAATGATTAAAATATATTTACATACACATATACATTTGACTAAACGTACTCAACTGGTGTTTCTAAATACGCCTACCCCGTGTACCTGACCTAAGTCTAATGCGTGGGCGGGAATAGAAAGTTACAGTTTTAAGTTACGTTTGTTTTTGCCAAGTGAATAACTAAAGAATTCTCTGTGAGGGGTTATTCAGTTCTGTACCTGGAATTTAGGATGAATGAGGAATGGTATCTCTTTCTCTGCTCTCGATATTCCAGGCTGCCTGCGAGGGCTGCCCGAAAGCGCCGGTGCTGGGTCTCTCGGCTTGAGATAGCAGCGCGTCTCTCAGCGCATCAGGAAGGCGGGGCTGCTGCCAGCGGGGTCTGCTTCTGCTCTCGGCTTCGGCAAGTATGGCTGCTCCGTCTTGTCACCACGCGTGTGTTTGCATAGGGCAAGGTCGGCAATATTTATACCTTAAAGGTGCCGAGATTGACGTAAGGATGGACATAGGTACGTCAATAAAGATGTCATACGACTTGCTCGTTAGCACATTCTTTACTAAAGTTCTCTGTGAAATCAAAACAATGGCCGCACGGATTATCCAGGTTGTCATAGGTTTGATTTGTTATGAGAACGTCGTATGCCTTATCAGGGGCTGGAGGAATGTCGCTTGTCTAATTAGATCTCAAGCGTTATGACCTAATCAGATAACACGTTCCTGTGCCGTAGTGTGACTGCGTCAGATAACGGTATCTGCATCATGGGGGTTTTCTTGCCTCATGGGCTGACTGTTAGTTAACTTGATAGTTAGTTTAACCACAATAGGGTCAGGAATAGGGGGACTGATTCAGAACCTATAGAAATACACGACACATTAACTCGTGCCTGTATAGCAGGTAGCGGAAGGAGAGTCACCATATACACTGACAGTCAATATGGTTTCGGTGTGGTTCACGATTTCGGGCAATTGTGGTCTCAGAGAGGTTACATGACCTCTTCTGGTTCGCCCATTCGAAATGGAGAATTTGTGCGACTGTTGTTGGAAGCATTACAAGGTCCAGCTGCCATTGCTATTGTAAAGTGTGTAGCTCACACTAAGAATACAGATTTTGTGTCACAAGGTAACCGTTATGCAGACGAAGTCGCCCGCTATTGTGCGGAGCAGGACTATTCCTTCACAAAGGTAGAAATAGAAGGGGCGGAAGAGAAGACAGAATTGAGCATGATGTTGGAAACAGTAGACACTTGGGAGGATTTAAGAGTGATGCAGGAGAACGCACCTGAAACAGAGAAAAAGGCATGGGAGATAGCAGGTTGTGTGAGAAGCGAGATGGATTTTTGGATTTCAGCAGATGGGAGGGCTGTGTTACCTGAGGAACTAGCGAATCCCATGGCAAGACAAATACATGGTCCAGTACACCTAGGAAGAGATGCTATGCTGAGAGTGTTTAGGCAGACTTGGTATTGCCCCAAATTTAGGATAGCGGCAGAATCAGTATGTAAGCGATGTGTTACCTGCCAACAGTTAAACATAGGGAAAAGAACACCAGTTACACTGAGTCACATTGGGAGGTCTGGGGGGCCTTTCAATAGAATGCAATTAGACTTTATTGAAATGCCAAAAATCAACCGCCTTAGGTATGTTTTGGTGGTTGTATGCATATTTTCCAGGTGGGTTGAAGCATACCCTACACGCCGGTGCGATACACTCACAGTAGCCAAACTGTTGCTCAGGGAGTTGATACCACGCTTCGGGGTGCCTGCCTCTCTGGAATCGGACAGAGGAAAACATTTTAACAGCAAAATTGTGAAGATGTTGTGCTCTGCATTAAAGATCGATCAAAAACTGCATTGTAGTTATCGACCAGAAGCCTCAGGGATTGTGGAACAAGTAAATGGCACTCTGAAGAGTCGACTAGCTAAAGTCTGTTCATCCACATCTTTGAGTTGGCCAGATGCTCTTCCTTTAGTACTCATGAGCATGCGTAGCACACCTGACAGGAGGACAGGTCTCTCCCCACACGAGGTTCTGATGGGGAGGGCCATGAGACTTCCCACTGTTCCAACTGCTGCCTTATTGAACATTACAGATGATCTGATCTTGGATTACTGTAAGGGACTGTCTGACGCCATCCATTCTGTGTCCCTTCAGGTGCAGGCGGCTGAAGTTCCATCATCAAGGAACCAATGTCATGATCTGTGCCCAGGGGACTGGGTGCTGGTCAAGAAGCACGTCCGGAAGAACTGCCTAGATGTACGTTGGCGTGGGCCCTTTCAGGTAATCCTGATCACGAATACCGCGGTGAAGTGCGGAGGGCTGCCAAATTGGATTCATGCATCCCATACTCGAAGAGTTTCAGCACCTCTAGAAGAAACAGCTCCTCTCCCAGACGAAAGTCCAGTAGTGGAAGAAGAATCCCAAGGGGGGACCAGTCAAGCTGTGGGGGTGTCGGAAGAAGTTGGGAACGCATCTGATCCAGAAGAAGAAGGAAGGCAGGACGGCAGTGAGACCGCAACTGAAGGAGAGAGCTGCAGCGAATACGACTCAGACACAGATCAGTACCAGAGTGATCAAGAACTGAGTGTGAGGACGAGAAATAGGAAAACAAGGCGTGGAGCAGCCACCTGGCCGGAAAGAAGGAGGAGGCTAAGCTTAAGGTCAGCTCGGGAAGAAACGCTTGCTCCTATATCCGAAGACTCGGATCCGGAAGAAGATACCCAGGATCAAGCCCAGGAGGGTCCCAGAAGATCCAGGAGGGTGCGAGTGCCTAGCAGAAGGTACTCTACTCCTGATTGGACCTACCTCGTTGCAGATATCCGTGGGTCACAGAACCGGGAGGGTCAGGGAAGTGAGCCTGATCAGAATTGAACCAATTATCACAGTGCAATTAAGGTTCCTGCTACCAGGAGTGGAGGCCGAAAGATTGCTGACACTCAACATCACCTATCCTCCTCTCCTGAGCGGAATCAGAAAATTGATTTTAGAGACAGTTGATTTTCCGGTTTGTTGTTCACAATATCCAATATTGGAGGGAACTCTTCTTCGTTTGGAAATGCTTGAACGAGTAGTGGAAGTTCTTGGAACACTCATTGTCTTGGATTAATACCTTGTTGCGGATGTCTTCAAAGGGGCGCAGAACCGGGAAGGTGAAGAAAGTGATCTTGGTCAGAACTGACCCCTTTGTAACTGTGGATGTAGAATTGATAGTACCAGGAGTGGAGATTGAAAAGACCTTAACTCTTCACTTTGTTCGTCCACTTGTCTAGAGCGAAATAAGGAGAATAATCCTAGAGACAGTCGAATTTCCATGTTGTTGTAAGAATTGCCCAGAATTTGAGGGAATACTTCTTCGTATGGACATCTATGAAGACGTAGTGTCACTTCTTGGAACACTTATAGTTTCAGATTGATAAAAGACTTTGAAAAGAACTTTGTAAATATTGCTGCAAGACAACCTAGCGCCGAGTGGAAGAAGGAAAATGGTAGGGGGTTTCCTTTTAGAGGATGGAGAAGGGCTAGGGTTGTCTATCTTCTACAGGACTCTAGAACTGTTTTGAGGAGTAAATCGTCAGCTTCCAGGTGTTCAAAAGAGAGACACTGTTCAAAAGAGAGACTTTGTTCGGAGAGAAGGAGACGTTGGAGATAGACGAACGCCAAAACTACCCTGTTGAGATCATGGAGGCCGGCAACCCGAACCGCAGGGCAAAATGTATAGTTGGCACACTTTTAGGGGTAGTGATTTCTCTTATAATTTTAGTAGTTACTGTATCATATATAGTGGGACATGAAAATGAAACAAAGACGAGATTAGAAACTAAGAAAGCATCAACACAAAAGCCTATCACTGTTGCTGAGGTAAAAGGAGAAAACACTGAGAAAGGAAAGGCTTTGTTAGATGCTGAGATCAAAAGATTACATGTTGACGAATCAAAGGGGAACTTTAGGTCAAATGCTTATGCCAAATTGCTTTAACGAATACATTGATGTCATGGAGGCGAAGAATTGCTACGTTTGTATGCAATTACCAGCTTCGGTGGATGAGGGTATCAGATACCATCATCTTCCATTGACATATGGAATCACATGTAGTTTGTTTTTAAGCGTATTCTATGGACGAGATGGGTTCGAGTATTATTTCTCGAATTTTGACTCGACATTGCCAGAGGTCCCAAATTACAAGCATCTGAACAAGTGGGACTATTACAAGAGCGAAGACAGATTACAGAAATGGTTCATTCCATGGAAAACGTTAGATACTTCACATGCCCGAAGAAATAATCTGACTTGTCAAGTGTCAGAAATTGAGAAAAAGTTTATAGGGCAGGTAGATACTAGATACAGGAGGCAGAAGATTCTAAAGGCTTCAGGACAATGGGAAACAGATTGGACCAAGGAAGAAAGGATCCAGCAAAGAAAGGGTAGCTTTGGTCCAATTGCTTTAGACAAAGAGAAATGGGGGAAACTGTGCATTCACAGGAGTTACTCCTATTATGAGAATCTGTATGTAGGTCAAGTCAGTTGTGAACATGCTTTCCAATTGGAG
Source organism: Lissotriton helveticus (assembly GCF_964261635.1). Lineage (NCBI taxonomy): Eukaryota > Metazoa > Chordata > Amphibia > Caudata > Salamandridae > Lissotriton > Lissotriton helveticus. The sequence goes on from NC_136065.1 coordinate 709,355,055, forward strand.
TACTACTCCAAAGATTTTTTGAAAGAGATGCAAGCAATTCCAAATGTATATTTTGTATGTGGAAGAAATGCATATGTGAAGCTACCAGATAATTGGTACGGATCATGCTATCTAGCAATTGTCTTCCCCAAAATATATCATGTTGAGAATTTAGAAACGACAAAGAGAGGAATACCAACAAGAGGGAAGAGAGGGTTAGGTGCTGAAGAGGTAATTGGGGATGTATTTGGTGCTGCATTCCCTATCTTGGGATTGATACTGAATGACATCAAAATTAGAAGATTGGCTACAGTCGTAGATAGGTTATCTGCCAGTACTGCTAGATCATTAATGCTGGTGGAGGGTGAGATGCAATCGATAAGGGCAATGGTTCTTCAGAACCGACTTGCTCTAGACGTTCTGTTAGCCAAAGAGGGAGGAGTTTGCAAGGCTTTGAAGGTCCAGGAATGTTGCACTTACATTCCAGACAATTCAAAACCTCTAGAGAAATACATACGAAACATTACTGAAATTCACCACGAAATTGAGGATCTGACAAAGGTAAATGTGTGGGAAAAAGTAGGTCATGGAATGGGTAAAGTTGGAGGTTGGTTTGCCAACCTAGGAAAGGGTATCGTTTGGTACATACTGAAACCCATCATCATAATGGTGATTTGTGTAATCACTTTGTGGAGATTGGTGCGTTTGTATCAATGGTATAAAGCAAACAGGTTGCAGAGATCTATGAGAGAACAGGAGAGAAGGTTGACAGCGATGCAAGATACACAATATAAGAGTCTGAAGGCATTGGAGACAATGAAAAGAAATGGTACTGCCATGACTTCACTTTGAAGAGTCCTACATTTTAGAGATGGTGTTTTGATGGTGATGACTCCTGAAAGTCATCAAAGGGGGGACTGAGAGAGCACAAATCTGAAAAATGTATGAGTGCACCATATTTACAAGCACGTAGTTAGTTTACATATACTATGCACAAGAGTGTCTTATACTCAGTAGTGAAAAATATAGAGTGTTCAAGTAGAATAACAATAATCATAGCAATGTGAAGACTAATATAGAAATGTTAGAATGAATATGGAAACCTCACGTTCTCATGTTAAGTGATCATGTAAGAGAAAAGTAGAGTCTTGCAAACCAGAATGAAATGTGTAGGCCTCATGGCAATTCACAGTAAATCTAAACGTGCTGCTAAAATAATGTGAGGTGGGGTTAACATTGTTCATCTAAAAGTATTATTGAACTTAGTACTGAAATATATGTTTTATAGATGTGTTGCATTATAGAAACGTGTGTTAGTTAAGAATACTGTTTAAATCAAGTTAAATGTTTTCAGAGTGCAGGGACCCGCTTCATGTAAATCAAGTAGGCCCGAACAGATAATGTTGTTTCTTTGATCTGCAATGTGCTCGTTAGAGAAGAAGTCGAGAGGCGCCAAGTACTGTGCTTTACATATGTTTTATGACCTATAGATATGGTGGAGCCTGGAATTTGAGGCCCACTGTAGGACGGCCTGTATGCAGGTGCGAGGGGTCTTAATCAGTTGAAATGAATGGGGCTTTGTTCAGTGGCGCTTGGCGCAGGCCTGTAGGAGTTTCCAGGAATTTCAGGGGGTACCAGCGCGCTGGAGAAGAAGCCTGGGAACCAAGGTCAACTTTAACGAGGGTCTTGAAGAGTACCATCATGGAGTCTGCCGCCAAATTCGATACCACGTGAGGGGCGTCCCGAGGGGCGTTTCTATTGGAAATGTGATTTTGTATTAGGGAAAGCGACCTCGGGAGGAGAGAAGAGCAGATGATTTTGGAAGCCTAAGAGAGCGGTGGGGTAGGCAGATAGGCTGATCACAAGAGACCTATTTACAGAAGAGACAAAGAGAAGTGCGTGATCTTCTTAGGAAGACACCACGGCTGACACCTTTTGGGGTAAAGATCTTGTTAAGTAGGGATGTCACTTAGTCTAGTGCAGGGACAGACTAACCTGAATTTTCTTTTCTGTAATGACTCTTAAGTTGCAACTTGTATCCATTTTGGCAACTCTGATGATTTTCAAACTGGTACTTATTATTCTGTTTTGTAGACTCAGATTATTCAAAGAATATATGTTTATAGTGATACCAGTATACCTTTTAAATCTTATCTTGAGGAGTTTGTATCTTCAATTATCTTTGACTTTATATTAAATCTTTAAACTTTATCACTGGGTCAGTGGTTATTTAGAGTGGTGTAAGTTCTTAATTGACTAACCTAGTAGTAGATTATCTTTTACTCAATGACAGGTACCAACGATTCAGTCGACATGATTTGGGATCTGGTAAGGTAAATAGAGACCAGAAACCCTGCGTTAACACCATTAACATCTTCCTGGCCCGATGGGTGCTTGGTGAGCCCAGGAAGCAGCCCTTCCCCCTTTGTGGAACCTGCTGTACCTACTGAGGGCCACATTGTCCCCTGTGACCGTCGCTGTTGGGCCTGGACTGTGCTGTGGAATACGCGAGAGCCGTGAGGCACTCCCTGAACCGGGGAATTGGCCTGGGCATGGGGTGGCAGTGTGCGGTGCGCCGCTGGCTGGTAGTCCGGTGAGTCTGGTCTCGGTAGAGGTGCCTACTTGGCTGGCTGCTGCGGGCTGCCGAAGCGGCTGGGATAGGCCCAGTGCAGCTTGTGGCTCGGGAGCGGCTAGTTTCCGTGAGGAACGGCCGGCGGTGCCCCCCCTGGTAGGCCCCCGGGTGCGGATGATCAGTGTTATCGTGTCCTCTGGCAACCATCCCTGCACAACTCACCGAGCCCCTGGCTATGGCCCTCTTGGAAACTTGGAGTGGCCAATCCATGGCTCCACTGTGGTAAAGGACAAACCTGGCGGCGCAAGCTCCAAACAGGGCACGCTGGACCAATATGCACAATGATGGGAGGAGGGGCCACGAGCGGGCCTCTACCTGACAACGTGGCCCTCTTGGCGGCCATTACAGAGGCCAGAGACACGCTAGATGCTAAAATCAGTGTGGTGGGGTCAGAGGTCTTATTTCTTCGCCAGGACCTGGAAAGGCAGTAGACCACATTACCGAAGCGGAGACGCGTGTCTTCCGTTGAAAATAGGGTGAATACTCTGCAGCAGCGGGTTAGTAAATTGACAGAGATTTCACAAGAACTAGCATCCCGGGTGAAGGACGCTGAAGGCAGCGCCAGGCGCAACAACCTTCGTTTTGTGGGCTTTCCTGAGGGTTGCGAGGATAGCTCCATGAACCGCTTCCTCACCCAATAGCTCAAAGATCTCCTACCGGATGATGTGTTATCCACTTGCTTCGTGGTGGAGAGAGCCCATCAGGCACTGATGTGGAAACCTCCCCCAGGGGAAAGCCCACGGCCAGTTATCGCCAAGTTACTTAACTATGCAGACAGAGATGCTGTTCTACAATTCGCTACATTGCACAAGGACAAACTTATCTTTGATTTTCGGTCGATAATGATATTCCCAGATTATACACCCCTTGTGCAACAACAACGTCAATCCTTCACGGCAGCAAAACGACGACTGCAAGACCTTAATATTTAATATTTACTGCTCTATCCCGCTAGGTTACATGTGTTCTTTAACTCCAAGTCTTATTTTTTTGACACGCCTGAAGCTGTTTTCGCCTGGACTGATGAACGAGCTCACCTGAAGCCTTACTCCCCCCGCCACTGGAGTCTGACTCCTCCAAAATCATTCTCGAAATACAAAATCGAAGCGGACACACAGATCTGGATCCGACCGTTGCTCTTCCAGCCCTGAGCGTGCATCCTGAATACTCCAATGGCTAAATGTATTACAGTTTGGTCCCCGCTGATTGTCTGCCAATTTGAAATGCCCTGTTTATTCTGTACTGAGTTGGTGTATACTATACGCAATATGGCTGTCCGGCCTGGACATTTGTACCCCATGTTGATGTTTAAGGGGACGGTTGGGAACCATTTGGAGGAGGGACCCTGGGCTCCCCTGTTGGGGATCTGAGGCGCCCTTTTCCGTGACAGATGCTCCTTGTTTATGGCAGTATCGAGGCAGGGCAGGAGGGTTGGGGGTTTATGGGGTTTCTGGTTACATTAGGTTTAGTTCTTACATGTGCGCAGACACACAGTCCATTTCTTGTTAAGCCTGATGTCAGGGATGCATCTACAAGTAACAAATGGCTGCTCAGGCGAGTGTTGTAGTGCTGGCTCCTTGTACACACCCACCCCTCCCTGTTGATAAAGCTACCTACCTGTAAGGTGAAACATAGCAATGAAATGGCTGCCACATAGCTTTGGGTGGGGTAGTGTTCCAACCTGCTCAACTGTGAGGCAAGGGGGCCTGCTTGGAGCTATAATGCTGGCTCCCTGTACACACCCACACCTCCCTGTTGAGAAGGCTACCTACCTGTACGGTGTAGTATAGCAATGAAATGGCTGCCACATGGTCTGAGTGGGGGGAGTGTTCCATGCTATTTGGGGGCGAGGCCAGAGGGCCTTGTGGGAGTTGTGGTGTTATTGTCAGGTCCCAACAACACCCTCCCTAATGAGCTGACTACCTACCTGTTAGGAGGCATTGTGGAGGGAGATGGCTGTCACATGGCTCTAGGTGGTGGTGTGTTACATCCTGCTCAGCTGTGAGGCAAGGGGGCCATGGTGGGAGTTGTAGTGCTGACTCTCTGTACATGCCCACCCCTCCCTGCTGAGAAGGCTACCTACCTGTAAGGTGAAGCATAGAAATGAAATGGCTGCCACATGGCCCTGGGTGGGGGGGTGTTCCATTCTGCTCAGCTGTTAGGGGAGAGGGCCTGATAGGAGTTGTAGTGCTGGCTACCTGTGCACACCCCCAATGGACATGTTGCTAGCTACCTTTGAGGTGAATCAGAGGAAGGAAATGGTGATATGTGAAATATTTTGGGAAGAGTGTGTTGTACATAAGTCAATTTAGGTATAGAAAGTGTAGCTTTATAGTTGTGCAAGACAGTACATGGCAGTGTGATGGAATAACTTTGTTGGGACTTACCGGTCTCCACTCTCCCAGCTACTCCTGTGAGACTATCTGGATGCAGCTTGGCAAGCATCTTCTCCTCCCATTCAGTGAATGTTAGTGATGGAATGGGAGGGCCACCGCCACGCCTCTGAGTCGCCTCATGGTTCCTGTTGGCACAGTATTTCATCCTGGTCTTGAGGTCATGCCACCTCTTCTTGATGTCACACAGTGTGTGCATGGTGGGCCCTACTGCCTTGACTTTGTTGACAATCCTTTGATTTTTTCTAACATGTGGTGTCTGTTGGACCATGCTTCCAAACAAATGTGGTTCTACTCTAATTATCTCATCTACCCTCACTGACAACTCATTGTCTGTGAATGTAGGCATTTTTTTCTGTGACATGGTGTGTGGTGTGCAAAAAAGTGGCAAGTGTAGATAGGAAGGTGGTGGTGGAGATGTGTGAGGTGTGTGTTGGAAATGTTGGTGTGTGTGGTTGTGATAGTGTGTTGTCTGGTGATTTGCCTCTCCTTTCAGCTGTGGTGTTTGGCCCTTCACTGTTGGAGTTGTGCAAAGGATGATGGGTAGGGAAGGGTTTGGTTTTATACTCAGCTATGTTGGTGTGTAAAAATGAGGACTTCCTGTCAGGTGTGTTTTCCATGTTGACTAGGGTTTTCATTGGTTTTCAATACGTTGGGGAGGTGTCATTGGGGTGTGTCAGATGAGTTTGAGGGAAGCAGAGAGGACAGGCACACTTGGAGGCCTTACTGTGTAGTTGCGTTCGACGGCCATTCATATTTTCGTGTGACCGCAGGGTCGTAACGCAATGATGGTTACGCCAGCTCCGCCATCTCATCATAATTTCACTTGAGGTCATTCCGCGTGAGGATCGGCCTTTTTGATGCATTCCGCTGCTTTTCTATCCGCCGCAGATAGAATTTCTGTTTTTCTGGATGTAGCAGATGTTTTTTTTGTGAAATCCGACCGTCGGGGTCAGATTTTACATTCATTGCATCGTAATGTTATGGCCCGTTTTTCCGCGTTTTTTTCCGGAGGCACAGCGGTTGGAGGGCTTTTCTGTCCGCCATCATAATGAACCACTTAGTCTTTTTTCTTCTTGGAAAACAGACATATTATGAGCATGAGTCATAATATAGGGGTATTTTCTTCATTCATGGTTACGTGAACAACTTTCAATAGAATGGCAACATTATCATCAAGGACATGTTTACACATCTCAGCTGCTAGGCTGTCTGTCTCAAGCACTTTTTTTAATCTGGGTGACCTAATTACAACAGTGAGTTCACCTATATCCTCCAGTTTGACAAATCAATCAACCAATTCCATGTCTAAGGGTGGTAGGATACATTTGGCAAGGTATCTGTCAATCTCACAGATAAGTGCTCTTGATCCTCGAATATAACTTTTATACTGAGTGAGGATTTGCAATATCTCACTGAGTCAAATCCTAGTAATTTCATCGGTCCTAATCCTCTGTACACTGTTCTTAGTGGGCTGAAACTTAGTCAATCAAGCTGGAGATATTACAGAATATTGACTTTCTTTGCTCTTCTTTGTTGTAAATATGGTGACATTGCTCAAAGAGATACCCCTGGTCCGGGCTTGCTGATAATTGTATTCTAACTTCTTAAGGTAATAACTGTTCTGTTGAGTATTTGCTTTTCATCTTGATTAGGATGAATAACCTATGAGATACAGACTCCCGTATTCCATCTACAATGTCTCTGATACAGTAAAGATGTGAGTGGAGCTACAATTAATTTGGACAATATTACGGTGAGAGCTTTTCAGAAAATACTCATCCTGTACCCTGTGCTTGTCAAACTACTGTGCAGGGATAGGAGGTAAATGTGCACTCAATCACTTCATTTGAAAAATGACCCAAAAATAAAGTACCACCTACCAATCCTGCTTCAGACAATGCTGCAGTACAGCAACAGCTACAAACCTTGGTACTGGGGATGTACTTCTCACCAATGTCGCAGACGACCCCTGCCTACTGATTCCGCTCAAACACTCTGCAGCCTTCACATCCAAGAAAACTACTTGGGCTTCTCTAACAGGACTGCAATGATTCATGTTCTATCTCACTATCATCAACGTGTGTAGATAGGAGGCACAAGAATTTCAGAGACTCCGTTCTCTTTAGAGTTCTACAGGTCTCATCCTCTTCCCTATCAGCTTCAGACTCTAAATGAACCCATCAGCTTCATGTTCACTGATAACCTCAAGATCCATTAATACACTGATGACACTCAACCCTACTGAAAAGTCTACTCAACCTTTGGCATTCAGGGCTCAGATATTGTGTCAAACTCATACAGAAATGGATGTAAAGTACCTATCCGAAGATCATACCCAGCATAGATGAAATTCCTCTTCCTTGTTCACCAACAGTTCCAAACAACTACAGATTGAATCTTGGCTCTCTGATTTCACCTCCCAGCTTATAGCCAACACAATATCCCTCAGATACACACTTAGCTCTCTCTTCTGAAAATAAAATAAAACCCTTGCTTCCAGACAGAAAATAATTTCAAACAGTAGTGCAAACCTTGGTCCTCTCCCACCTGGATAGTGGCACAACTCTACTTACAGGCCATTTAAATATCAATCTGGCAGCCCTGAAAGGCATTCTGCGCAGACAGCATTTCTCAGCGAGGGTCTGCAGAAGTTCAATTGCATTACATCAACACTGTAGGAACTACTTTGACACCTTCTCCAGGTCCATATCATTTTCAACACTAGCTGCATCACCTATAAGGCCATCGGATTTGTCAGCCCAGCATACCTGGTCAAGAAATTAACCCCTTTAGGACTTCATCAAACCGGGAACAAAGACGTTGCCTGCCTGGATACCAAATTGTGCATATAAGTTACACCTTTGAGTTGCTACATTCATTAAATATCAAAGATAATAGTCAAACCCTGTGTTCCCCTTGCTCGACAATATCTCCCATAAATATTGAAGGCTATTGTTTGTGTTTAAACTGTTGCTTTTCAACAAATGGGACTTCTATATCAATACTTCATCAGCATATGGGTTCCATGTTAGAATCTAAGAAGTGTCTGACATCCTATCAGAATGAAATAAAACACTTCTCATTAATGTACACTCCCTTCGAAAACATCAGACAGAAATTTGGAATTCTATGGACTTGCTCAAACCAGGCTCTTTGTTTATAACTAATATGGCTTGCCTCTGCTTCTCTCCCTGAAGTAGCCATGGCTGTTCAGGAGCACCAACATAGAAATAATGGAGGTATAGCAATAATTTAAAAAGCTTTGCATGAGTGCATTATTAAAAGCTTGTTTTATCCTCTCACATGGAAAACATTATTTTCACGTTGCAAGTAACTCCAGTGACTACTCATCAGGTACGTTGACATAACACCCTCCAGGCTCAGGAACACATTTAATAAATTATCTAGCCAAATTCTTGGCTCTATACGTAGAAACTAAAACAAACTATACAGGGTTGGTCATTTCGAATTCCATTTTGGTGAGCTAACCAATCCAGATTCCATGGCCTTGACCTTTGTCATTTTGGCCTTGGGATCTCCAGCTCATAAGAGTGGGCATTTACTGGCTCCTATCTTTTCAAATATGATACCTCTATTGGTGAACTCTCCTCTACATCTAACATGCACAGATCATTTCACAGTTCTATTCATTATCCCTCTTTCAGAACACGTTTCTGCTGGAATCTCTTCTACTTACTAGAATAAAAGACCCTGGGCCAAGATTCTTCAATCAAAGTTATTAGAGGCTCTGATTTATAACCCATTCACATACTGCGCTAACGACTCTGGATGCTGAGAAATTATGAAAGCTGGATTTTACTGGCTCTTGGTTACATTACTCCAACTCAACAGCTTAACCTAGGTTGTAATACACCCTTAGCGATCAGGTATATGGATGAACTGTGGGGTATGAAAAAATACAGTAAGCAGAATTGTACTTATATGTAGGAGGATTAAAATGTATCTAAACTGCATCTAAAACAATACCAATGATTGAAGAGGAGCACATTGAGAGCAAACCTTGTTAACACAATACATCATCAAGAAATTCTACACATTACATTTTTTAAATTGATAATAATTTTAGGAATTCTCAAGCTAGCAAATGCATCAATCCAGACACCATGCAATAATTTGTCCAGTTTCTTTAAAGAGAACTTTGGTGCTATATACATTAATTTTAAGCACCAGCATAATCCTACATTAGCTTTTTCCTCTGATACAAGGAGGATATCTAATGAGAAATGCTTTTAAAGAATGTTCATGCCATTATCTGACACATTATTGGTCCTAACGTCTGTAAATCCATGTTATCACTTGATCCACATCCTCCAGGTATTTCCATAAAGCATATTGTACACTTATTCTCTACTTGACCAAGTTATGCAATTAATCACTCTCCCAGGCAGAAGTCCCCTCATGTTGGATGCAAGCACAATGTATTCCTCTCTTTAAAAAATACTACTGTTGATCCTTCAATACTTGCTAAATATAAGCCAATCTGTTTATTACCACTCCCTGGCAACAGTTTTGAAATATTTGTCAACACGCAGGTTTCAGATTATCTGGAACCTTATATGTTGTTGGACATCTCTCAGTTTGGATTTAAGCCAAAACATTGTAGGGAGTTAGGTTTAGTAGCAGTAATTGATGTAAGAATGATATTGGACCAGGGGGACTCTGCCACCTTGGCCCTATTGGGTCTGTCTTCAGCTTTTGATACCATGTTTCATGAGACTCTATTACCACAACCTCAGGTAGTTGCTATTATTAATCTGATCCTTGAACAGAAAGATTCATTCTCAACAGGGTGCTCCTGTGCAATCGCCCTTCCACCTTTTTAGTCACCCTTTCAACCTATTATCTGTAATGTACCACCAAGCCCTATACTTTTCAATGTGTACATGTCTCCTTTGGCAAAACGTGTTCTTTCTTTTGGTTTCAACAAAGCTCTGCAAGTAGACAATACACTTATAAGCTTAGATAACTTTGCTAACTGCATGACAGCAGTATATATTTAAATCAATGAATATTGTCTTACATTCAATTCTGATAAAATGGAACAAATGTTGTTTTGCAACCTTCCCTATGTTTGGAACCCTTCTTGGTGGCCTCAAATGTAAAGACCTATGCCTACTCTGGTTGCCTCGGCTATGAATCTTGGTTTATAGAGCAGGATCTCTCCATAACTCACCAAGCTAGACAAGTGGCACATGCTTTGCTCTCTTGTGGATGCTAATAAAAATATTTGAGTCCCTGTCGTCAGACTGTCATGAGGCTAATTATTTCATGCCTTCACTATGACAAGTTCTTCAAATGGGATGATTCCAAAACACTACTGCAATGTTTCAGGTCATGCACACCTCATCTGCACATTTAATTTGCAGACCATTCACACCTCCAACCACCTTATGGACTTTCATTAGCTGCCCATACACAAACATGTGTGTTCTAACACGTCCAGCTTGGGTTTTAATTAGCTTCATCAGCAAGGTCCCGTTTATTTGAGAAATAAGATAGCACATGCTCAGCCTACAAGATTATTTCATTCTTGAAATGCTGCTTTCCCTCCCATCCCAAGCTTTCTGTTTGAAAGATCTGTGGGATTGTCCTTTTCTAATCTGGCTGCATTTTATTGGATTCAACCACCTGATAATTCAACCCTGTGCTTCTCTTCTTACATTCTCTCTGCATCTGGATGCCCAGTTAGGGGTAACAGTTTGCAGTTAAAAAGAAATCAAATCAAATCAAATTAAGAAGGGAAAAGCCAGACGGCAGTTATTTTCTGTCTATGTATTAGGATTGGAACAGCATGACCATTGGCATCAGAACTGCTCCTAATGCTCACACATGTCTTGAATGAACAATACCTCCAGCCCACTAGAATTATTTGTTGCCTGCATCCTTTAATTATTTCTATCATTCCCCAGGCTTCATCCTGTTCAGTATGGTGTAACTTTCTACCTAGGTTTGGATTATACAAATACTACTACATTGATACATACATAGATGATTTATATTGAATGTGATTTCCACTAAAGCATGTTGGAATGTATGGTTGTAGTTATCTGGGGTGTAATAGTTGAAGATGCCAATAAGAAGTTTATCCGAGAATAATATTACGGAGGAGAAATAAAAAGATGCATGTCTAACAGAGTTATGTTCTCTGCAAACACCCTCTATCTACCCTGAGGGCTATCATTCGCTAAAATCAAAGCTCTGTATTATTCAGACTATTTTTATTGTTGCAGTGTAGTCTAATAAGGACTATTGGGGCAATTTGACACAACATACATAATGAATATTTCAGAACATCAAGTTCAACTCTAGCACTAGATTTGGCCAGAAATGTGTATTTTCCAACTAGGACCATAAACCACACCTTGTGGTCAATTAGGATGGCGGACGGACTTGCATCCGTCCGCCACCCCCGAGGTGGAGGGACCGTCCGCAAGGGGGGGGGCGTTCCCTCCATGCCAATTAGGATGTGACCGCCACCCTGGCAGTCACATCCTGTATATTTATCATTGTGGCGGGTGCTGCTTCAAGCAGCACCCGCCGCAATGTTAAAAATGCATGCATTGCATTTGTATGCACAAAGCGGCAGGCACCGCGCGGTGCCTGCCGCTTTGTGCATGCAAATGCAGGGGGGTACCCTGGTCCACATGCTTTTCCACGGCGGAAAAACCGCCGCGGAAAAGCATGTTTACACATGCTTCCTAATTTGGCTGGCGGTGTGTTGCAGACACCGCCACCAAATAGCGGTCTACACCCCGCGGATCAGCGGCGGACGGACCTGCCGTCCGCCGCTGATCCCACCGCCATCCTAATCTGGCGGGTAGTGTTGTCAGGGACCGCGGCGGTGAATCCGCATCCTCCGGGCCGGCAGTGGCTTCCACCGGCCCGGAGGAGGCAGATTCACCGCCATCCTAATCGACCCCCTGGTTTGTACTTAGCTAGATAGCAACTTGCAGAGGCAATCTTTATAGCCTCTGGTAGTCTGATGAACAATCCAAAATTGTGTCATAGGACTAAAATGCCCCCCATTCATAATTGTCCCTGCCAGTTGTAACCGAAAAAGCTATATGCCTATCTGAGTTTCTATCGGTCAGATTAAATCACATTGATGATTCTTAGGAAGTTGACAATGATTTCTTGTTTGGTTTGATTATGGAGGATATTAACATTCCATGCTATGCTAGGATCTTATGGTCAGTTAACAGCTTCTGATAATTTGTTCTCTGATTTTACTCTCTCTCCTTTCATTGCCTTCTTTCTTTGAGGTGTTACATTTTTATGGCATTGAGGACATGGTTCAAATGTAAGTGGCAATTTGGTATTTCTAACATTCTGCTTTCTCACCTCTGATAACATATATTAAACACACTCACCCCTTTGTGCACAACCTGCAGTCCATTCCCTCTTTCCTTCCGGAGGTGCCAGGGCCATCTATCCAGATGTTCTACCAATAGGTCAGCCAACCACAGTGTAAGAAATTAGGTTACTGGTTGAGGAGAGTGAAACCCTACTTAAGCAGCAAACAAAATTCTTGTCAGGATGAGGTCACAAGCAAACCCAAAATTAACCTGTGCTCAAACTGCGCACATAGCAGTCTGGCTTAATTTAGAGGCAATGTCTAAAGTATTTATGCAAAACTTCAAACAGTAATAAAGTGAATCATAACACAAGTACAATACCACACCACCTAGGAGAAAAGGGCAAGTTTTGATAAATAAATCAAGACCAGAACAACAAAAATCCAATCAGTAGAACAGAAGATATGCGATTTTAAAGATTTAAGTGACAATATCATCAAAAAGCCCAACATGCTTCTTGCGGCTATCTGGTTGTGCGTTCAGACTGACCGCGATAGAGGGATGGTCAGATACAGGGGCCAGGTTAGTTGAACTGGAATATTACCTTCTCTGTCCAGTGTGAAGAATCCCATTTGTGGTGAAAAGGGTAGTGAGGAACACGGAAGTGTCGTGGGTGGGCATCGATGTAGCGTGAACAGCAGGCTGTCCCTCTCACACGTCATTCCCGTCAGTCGGGCCCAAACTTCACAAAAGCACTCCCCATCAGCAGTCTATGCTGTAGTGCGAAGGGTCAGGTTGACATAACTTTGCATTGGCGGGGGAAGTGAGCTACAAGGATTTGGCACCAATGGGGACGTTCGAGGTCGCAAAGAGTCCAAAAACTTAAATTCAGCTGCACTGAGGCCACACCAATGGTTTAGGACCTAAGGAGCGCTACTTGGAGGTTGGAGGCTTACTCCAAGTGGATCCGGGTGCAGGGTCAGGTGGGTGGGAGCCTCATATGTCCCTGTGGTTCTGAACAGAAGGCCAGCAGACTAGCCCTTGGAGCCACTCTGGGAGTCCTGGGTACAGGTACAGGTGCAGGTCCAATCCATCTGTCTCAGGCAAAAGGTCACCAGGGCAGTAATCCAGCAGGGCTGCAGTCCAGCAGAGTGGCAGTCCTTTCAGCAGCACAGCAATCCTCCTTCATGGCAGAGACTCAGGCTCCCTGCCTCCTCTGCCCTGGCTCCAGACTAACTACAGGGGGTATGCAATCCTTTGTGTGGAGGGAGGACATAGCCTATTTAGGTTTAAGTGGGGGAGTGCCTACCTCCGCCCTCCCGTCCTGCCAGTGATGAACCATCCAGGCACACCTAAGCCCTCTATTGTGTGTGGTTGTCTAGGAGGCATACACAAATGCCAACTGCCAACTACACCCAGTCATATGACCAGTGACAGGCTGCAGGTATTCAAGGGCTAAGGCAGGAAAATGCAACTTTCTAAAAGTGTAATTTTCGAAATTGCAATAAAAAATTCGACTTCACTACAGGAGAGGATTTTTTTTACAATACAACACACCAAATATAAACTGTTTACCTGTTCCTATTTGGAAGTTACAGCTTATTAAATGTAATAAGATAACTTCAATGCTATCCTATGGGAGAGATAGACCTTGCAATAGTGAAAAACTAATTTAAGAGTTTTTCGCTGTTAAGACATGTAAAACTCAAAAGTACATATCCTACTTGTTAGACCTGGCATCTTTGGCGTGGTTTCCCCTGACTTTTTGCCTCTACCTCCTCTATTTGTGACGCTGTGCTGTATTTCGTTTTTTGCTGGTTTTGATGCTTTTGGTATTTTGCCACTGCTGATCAGTGTCAAAGTGCAAGTGCTCCCCGGGTAAATTGTTATTGTGATCGGTTATCCATGATTGGCATATTTGTTTGGCCAGTAAGTCCCTAGTAAAGTGCACTGAGTGTGCCAGGGCTGGTGATTCAAATGCTACTAGTAGGCCTTGATTTTTAAACACACAGCTCATTTTTGGAGGAGGAAACTTACATTTGCTTTCTTTGCACCATGTGCCGCCTAATTGCCCTTTGGTCTGCCTCAGCTTGTGCTGATTGTGCAGAATGGGCTATGCTTGTGCTGCCACACTTCATGGTTAAATCTTGCTAGATACCGCACCACCATTTTGGAAGTTTGGCGGTATAGTTTGAGGACTTGGTTGCGCCTACATTAGGTGAATGCCATCCAGACAAGCAGCGTAGCACGGGCTTGCAGCGTCCCTGATTATTAAACACACTGCTCATTTTAACTTTTTAGAGGGACTCTGATAGGGAGGATGGAACTTACATTTGCTTTCTTTGCACTGCAAACCGCTTCATTGCCCCTCAGTCCACCGCAGCTTGTGCTGTTTGTGCAGAAAGGGCTATACTTGTGCTGCTCCACTTCCTGAATGAATCTTGCAACATACTGCACCACCATTTTGGGAGTTTGGTGAGCTAGTCTGAGCACTTAGCAACGCCTATATTAGGCGAATATCAGTGCAGACACCTGCAGCTGGAGCGCCAAAGAAGCACCAGGGATAAGCCCGGCTGCGACCGTAATGTACCCTGCGCCAGAATCCCTGGCTGTTTTTCTACTCAAGTATATTCAAGGGAAATGCTCCTGGAGCTCTGCAACCAAGGTGGGAACAATCTCTGTGAACCCTCTAAACCAGATTTTAATACTGACTATTTAAGCTGTTCAAATTGCAACTTTACATTCACACCAAACAATGCTTCACAAACGGAGGCATGCACTATGGTGCATTTCCTTCTATTAACCCCTAAATCCATTCCACCGTCTGACTCGCTTACTTGTATTATTCTGAATACACATTCTCTTGATAAAAATAAATAGAACATTGTGGAAGGGGAGCGCCTCTCACCTCAACCGGGCGGCGCAAGAACAGAGATTCCATGGCCTCTGATCCCGTCTCTCCCGCGTCCCTGACGAATAGGACTCCTCCTCTCTTTCTTTCCCTACAGGAAACGGAGCGACCAGCAGGGTCACGCAACGAACCAGAAGCGATCTTCTGTGACCCCGGAAGTCCCGCCCCCATCACCGGCCCGACACAGAGAAAAGCCGACGACGAAGAGAGGAGAGCGTTCCAGGCGGCGGACTCGTGGCAGGAGACAGCGTGCAGAGAACCGGAGAAGGAGAGCGGAAGGAGTGCGAGGAGCGGAGACGAAGAAGAGGAGGACGTCTGGACCGAAGATTGGTGGAGTCCTCAGGAGGTTGCTGGAGAGCGGCCGCAACTCGCTGGAGAGTTGCGGCGGGGCATGTGAGTACACTGTTATCTTTTCTCCGTGCCTCTCTGTAGATAGTTGTAAATCTAGCTGTACATAAGTATACACCACTGACAGACCCTTCTCTGCACTGTATATAATAGTTAGTCGTGTCACTTCACCTAGTCCTTTGTACCATAGCCCCTACACTCCTCCCTCACCTCAGCACGCTCTTCCCCTTCCCCTTTCTTTTTCCCCCTTCTCTGAGCCCTCCCTTACCGTCCTCATCCTCACGTTCTCTTTGGCCCCCTCACAACCCGGGTGTTGGCGATAGTACTCCGACGGTCCAAAACAAAAGGACTAACCGCCCTGTTCTCTCTCTCATTCCCCTCCGAGGCGAAACCGGATCCCGTCCGTGGACCAGAAGCCATCCAGAAGACCTCTTCACTCAGACGGCCAGCCCAGTTGAGAGGAACCCTGTTCAGCTGACGCTTCGGGAAAAGACTTAAAGGCATCCAGGCTCACACCCTTTTAAACCCCTTTTTGACTACCCTGGTACTGAACAATAATAAAACAGCTAAAATAGCGCAATACATCCGGTTTGTGGAACTTTATTCTCCAGATAATATTTTTTGTTACGTGTACCTGGGCCGATTCTACCTCAGACCCGATTTACGAATCGCTATTCCAATTGGTTAAAATATTTCCAGATTGGAGCAGCAAGCTAAACGTGACTGTGAGTATGTGATAATTTTTGGCGACCATTTGAAAGCCTTGTTTCAGCCTAGCACACTTGGACTGCAAAGCCCTTATGGTTATGTTTAAATTGAACACTAATGTCATTTTAATCTATCACCCTCCTGGGCCCAGAGCAAAATTCATTCAAACCTTAATTGAGTTCATTGAATCATGTATGGATTTCCCTAACTTTACAATCCTTGGGATATTTAATTTTCATTTAGAGTTCTTAGACAATAAAGACACAGAACACTTAATTGATAGCTTGCTTAGTTTTGACATTACTCAAATAATAAATTCAGCAACCAATCTGACAAATCACAACCTCAATGGGGTTTTTACCAGTAATCATGAGTTAAGTTTGAAGAAAGTCCTGCCCTTGACATGGACCAACCACAAAGCATTATTTCTCTTGCGTAATGTCCCTACCAATAATAGCTTTAGCTACATATACCATGCCTATTTGATTAAATGCCCTGACAAAAAATAGACAAGACTAAACTTAATAATATTCTCTTAAAGTCTCCACCCACATTTGGAAATAACATTGACACAGCTACTGCTAATTTTATGGACTGGATTGACTCTGCAGCCTTTCAGGTGGCCCCTGCAAAGACAATCAAAAAACACAGAAGGACGTCTTCTGCTCTGTGGTAATAACAAGATCTAAAATTATTGAAACAAAAATGCAGAATTCAGGAATAAAAATGGAGAAATAACTATTGTCCTGATGAAAAAAAAATACAAACAATTTAGCTGCAATTATAAGTCCTTGATTATAGCAGTAAACTCCAGGCATGTTATCGATAAAATGAACACTGCCAATAACATTTCCAAAGAGTTAATTAAAAAGTGAAAACTGTAATGCTAACAACACCATAGGACCTGACCAAACCTTGTATAATACATTAGGTTAATGTAATCTTTCATAAATTCACCTCTAACCTTAATGGCAAGTCCAATGTTAGACCCAATGTAACTTATAATGTTTTTTCAGCTAATGCCCTCATACAGTGAATAGGTTGCCATACTCATTGAGGTTACTTTATCAGGTGCCCCTACGGATCCATGGCACCCTAATGTTCTTCACAGCGTCTCAGGGACTATAGCAGTTCATCTATCGAGACTGCTAAACAGATTATGATTTCAGGGCACTTTCCTTCAGCCTGTAAGAAGGCATCAGTACTTCCCCTACTAAAAAGACCCTTGCATGACTCCCTAGATGTGAAAAAATATCGGGCCATCTCATGCATTCTGTTGAAATCCAAGATTCTTGACAAAGACATAAATGCAGATCTCATGGCTTTCCTTGACAAATTCCATCTCCAAAATTGCTCTCAGTACGGTTTTAGGTCCAATCACTGTAGCCAATCAGCTCTAGTGGCTGCTACGGAAGAAATCAGGTCCATAGTCGACAAAGGTGGTAAGGCGGATCTGATTCTTCTGGGCTTATCAACTGCATTCAACACCATCAACCGCTCTCTGTTAATCAACTGACTGAAGTCCATATGCATCAGGGACTCTGCCCTTTCCCTTATAAGCTCATTCTTAACTGATAAAGAGCAAGTAATATCTTTGGGCGGTTTTACATTAGACCCTTTCACTCTTCCCTGGGGGTCCCTCTGGTATCTTCATTAAGCTCCACTTTCTTCAATATCTATGTTACTCCATTGGCAAACCTGATCCGCTCTTCTGGTTTTTCTGTGATTTCCTACGCCAACAACACAGATTGTAGTTTCAGTCTCTTGTGACGTCGAAGAGATGGCCAAACAATTCAACTACTGCATGGAGCAAATTGCTGGTTGAATAAAGGATAACTCCTCAAATTAAACCCAGATAAGACTGAGGTACTTCTATTCTGCAAGGACTCATGCTTCTGGTCTGACTCTTTGTGGTCACAAAACCTTGGCCCCCTTCTCTCTCTCGAGTAAATAAAGCTAAAAACCTAGGTGATGGGAATTATCTTTCTCAGACCAAATAAATCAGGTCACTTCATCTTGCTTCTTCTTGTTAAGTATCTTGAAGAAGATTTTCTCTTTTATTCCTCCAGCACTCCAAAAGATCATCATTATTGCCCTAGTCATCTCTAGGATTGACTATTGCAATGCTCTTTATGAGGGTATCCAACAACATCTGTTAAGTAAAAAAACCTGCAGCCAGTCTGATATTGAAGATTCCAAAATGTAGCTCGATTTCTCAAGCCATCATAAGCCTTCATTGAGTTCCAATTTGTGAGTGGGTCAATTTCAAAGCTCTGTGCATGGCACACAAAGTCCTTCACAATGTCGTCCCAAATACCTCAGAAAGATCTTCCAATAGTATACTTCTTAGCATACACTTTGATCTACTGTAGCTAAAATGGTGGTCATTCCTAGACTCAACAAGGCCAATCGAGGTGGCGGACGTTTCTCCTTCTCCACATCTAAACTGTGGAACTCATTGCCCTTTAACCTCAGAACCCATTCTGAGGTACTACAACATAGGAAACAACATTATACTTGGCCCTTCGCACGATCTCTCTCTTATAGGTTTTCCCACTGAGCTTGATGTCAGAGGCTAGCGATAAGATGCCTATGGGCATTTGCACCCTCTATAAGTCTTTTAATTACTTACTCAGGACTTCAAATAGTGATAAACTTCCAGAAAAAAATACAACTGCCATAAACCAGCAAAAACATATAAGAAAGTAAGTTTACATACAATATTTAAAAACTATAAATTCATCCAAATAACGAGTAAAAATAAACCTAATAACCTCAACCTCTACAATCTACCACTAAATTAACATTTAAAATGAAACTAACATTTTTTTCAACAGAAAGAAAGCACATGCTCAACATTAGAACACCCCCAATGGAAAATCTGCAAAACTGTGTGATACATATAAACAGAACATACATGTAAGTATACAAAATAAAGGTAGGTGCATAATTTTACATGTAAATATCGTACAAACTTTCAAATATTGTAAATATTCATTCCACTATTTTCAGATACAATAACAAAGGCAGTAAAGTGTATAATTTCGGCAAAAGGGAAACAGTTACTAAATGGGTAAAACCTACAGCCAAGAAAGTGCATCTACAGAAAATATAAACTGTAAATTTACCAGATATTATTTTAATGCATGCGTTATGGGAGGGCAATTACAAAAGATCATGTTATACACGTAACAGAGCACAACCAGGCCCTAATGTGGAATAGAAGTAAAGGAGATATTGTAGGATACAAAATAAGCAAGCACTAGTTCCCATGAACCCACAACCAAAATCCCTAAAGATATTTTACCTAAAGTCCCCAAACACATCACAGGCCAACTACCACTTATCCCCACTTTAAAATGTTTAACTGCACAAAGTAAAAAAGCCACCAGCTATACCAAGACATACAAATAACCGAACATTGAACTATGACACAATATGAAGAATGTTTCCTTCTCATGAAAATCTAAAAATTGAGAAACAAATCCTGATATTCTCCACAGCAAATAACTTATTAAAACTTAGCAAATGTCAAACTTAGATGATCGATGAAACCTTCAAAAGCGTTCCAAAACATTTACTAAGATATACACCATACACGATGAATATCAAAACTGAAATATCCCTTCTTTATATAACTTACTACCAAATAGAAAAACAGCTCTTACTACGACCTCTTAAACCCCATCAAACATAAAACAAATAACTACTACCCCAAAAATAATCATAGACTTTGAGCAAGCCATGGTTCAAACCATTTTAGAAATGTACCCATACAGAGCCTGTTACTATCATTTCAATCAAAGGATATGGAGACACCTCCAACAATCTGCATTAAGTGTAGTACAAACAGCCAATTTGCATTTGAAATTTTAAAAAAATGATAGCAATTGCCTATGTCCCTGCCACAGAGGTAGCCAACCACCACAATTCATTAATAGAAAGCCATTTCTGCTAACAAACTAAAGACAAACTAAGCCTCCTAATGGATTATTTCAAAGACATTTGGGGTGGCAGACTGCCTCACTCTGGACGGTGACACAACCCAAATTCTAAATACCATGATGGAATGTCCATGACATCATCTTGGCACCGAAAGCC
The DNA here is from genome assembly GCF_964261635.1 of Lissotriton helveticus. Taxonomy (NCBI): domain Eukaryota; kingdom Metazoa; phylum Chordata; class Amphibia; order Caudata; family Salamandridae; genus Lissotriton; species Lissotriton helveticus. The sequence goes on from NC_136065.1 coordinate 709,375,446, forward strand.
AAAACAAACAACACAGTGAAAGTAAGGCACAATGCCTTCTAAACCACACTAGGCAGAAACTATCCTATACCCTATAAATTTATAGAAGCATTACTAACAGAAAAAAGCTACCAACAAATACTAATAGAGTAATCTGTTAGGCAAATTACCCATAAATGTAGCAAATAAACCTATAGAATGTACAATATTCTACAATTTAAAATCAAACTCTTCATAAATAACAGCAGCACAGGCAGCATATTGTGGCCCTCAGACCACAGCGCCACGGATCACGGATCCCTGGGGATTCCAGCGGGCGTATGGCTATCCAACTGCCGTAGTTGTAATACAACAATCGGACCACTAGCACAGCGGTCCCCGACCGCCACTGCACTTCCACCTAGACCCTACGTGTGTACCTGAAATTTAAGTTTAGACCTGATGTCTAACTTTAGACCTGATATCTAAACTTAAACTTCATGTCTAAACTTAGACCTCTGGTCTAAATTTAGACATCAGGGGCCATATTATAGAAGTGCCCCGGGGGTGCTACAGGTGTTAGCACCAGATCTGCGGTGCTTCCAGGGCATTTTGGCAATACAGAAGGGGCAGCAGACATTTGTGTGTCCTCTTCTCTAATACCAATAGCACTGGAGCACATAAAGCACCAGCGCTATCATCAGAGGATGTACCCTCATTTGTTTGGGGGCATGACCACGACCCCATGCAAATGGGGGAATCCATTTGCCTCTGCACCCGTGCCGTATTACAGACACAAGCGCAGAGGCAAAGAAGCAGTCAGGAGGCATGCTGACAGTGCAGCACCTAAAAGGTGGCATACAATCAGTGCGCCTCCTGATGGCAGACCTCTTAAGGGAGGCAAGGGGGTCCTATGGACCACCCAGACATTCCTTTACATCCAGGTGCAGTCCCTCAATGCCTTCACCTGCGAAGGGGGAACTCTAATTCCTCATAAAAGTGCAGGCGGGTTGCCACCTGCACAGAGAACGATGGAGCGGCTTCAAAGCAGCTGCTCCATTTCTCACATGAATGTGCTGCCCCCAGATCAGCACAAGTTCACAGCTGCCCTGGGGGCGGTGCAAGTTTGCAGCTGCTCTGGGGGCAGTGCATTCATGCTAATACAGTGCATTTTCATTGTTTGTGCTGGGTGCAGCTTTTAAAGGGTGCACCCAGCAAAAACAATGAAAATGTGCTGTATGCATAATACGGCCCCAGGTCTATGTTTACCTTTGTGAATCGGACCCTCCAGGTTTAAAGTTAGACTTCAGGTCTAAAGTTAGACTTCGGGTCTAAACTTAGTGAAACTTTAAGTCAAAGGTTAAACTTCGATCCTAAAGTTAAACATCAGGTCTAAACCTGGACTTGAGGTATAAATTTAGACTTCAAGTTTAAAGTTAGACCTCAGGTCTAAAGTTAGAATTCGGGTCCAAACTTAGTTAAATTTTAAGTCTAAAGTTAAACTTCAAGTCTGAAGTTAAACTTCAGAAAAGTGGATAATTCTGGTGTGACCCTCGGCACTTGTACATATGTGGCGCTTGAGCCTAAATGCATGCTCTCTTTCGAAGGAACTGTTGTTATATTATTTGCCCTACAAGGTAGGCTGCGGCCTGACTTCCAATTTGAATTGTGTATTCATGACTTGTTTGATCATAAGTTGAAATTACAATTATAAATAAAAATATTTAAAAAAAATACTTAAACTTTAGGCCTAAAGTTAAACTTCAGGTCTAAACTTGGACTTGAAGTATTAATTTAGACTTCAAGTCTAAAGTTAGACTGCAGGTCTAAAGTCAGACTTCAGCCCTAAATTTATACTTCAGGTCTAAATTTGGACTTCAGGTCTAAACTTAGACCTCAAGTCTAAGTTTACCTTTTTGAATCAGGCCTTGAAGTTCCATCTAACCCTAAATGAAGCAGTCCAACCTTCAGGTTGATGGAAAGGGTAATCCGTTGCAAGTACCCTTTCCACCAACATATAAACCAGGCCTATAATTACTGAAGGAGAATGAGTTTTTGAATGGCCCCTGTAATTTGTCTGCCACACATCCACGCCCAGAACAGAGCACATCATTTGCACCGGGGGAGGGGGGGGGGCGATTTTCAAGTTTTTAACGCAAAACAGTACATCAGCGGCACCTTTTTCTTATGCACTAATTTGTAAAATGTTGGAGGAATTGTATTCTAGTGACCTGGGGCCAGATGTACCAAATCGTTTTGTGGTTGCAAACCCTGAGATTCACAAAATTGCAACTGTATCCAGTACTCTCAAAACTGCCCCCTGCTTTGAATGTAAAGACAAATGATAAATCAAAGGAGAATCTTTACAGAGATTTGATGTTAAAAGATCCTATCCGGATAATTTCTTGTGAACCCAGATTAAAGCTAATTGATTAGCCATTGGACCCCCCCCCAGCTGATGAAATGCTTCACAACTTTCAATCTTGGATGTCCAGAGTTTAGCTCAAGCTAAATCCATCCAAAACAGAGTTTGTTAATGTTGGTAGTACTAGCAAATAACATTCTTGTTACACAAAATGAAATTGGATAGCGTCACACTTCAAATTGTAGACAGCTGGAAATCCCTAGGCTTCTACAGTAATACTAATCTCAGCTTCTGGATTTACATCACTCAAAAGTCTCGACTGCCTACATTAACTGATTCAGGTTTGCAGGGTCGAGTTATTCCTACATATCTCAACACAATGTGTGCATTGCATTGTCACATGGCATATTTGACTGCTGTATGCCTACTTAGGAGTATCCTCCAGGCGAACTCCAAGCAGCGACCTGCCTTACTAAAGATTTTCAGACTCTTTAATAGATTAATGATCAGCTAAGCAGTCAGCACTGGCACAGCACTGTAACAGAGCTATGACTGGCAGCAAAGATCAAGGCATCTGCAGGAAATCTCCAAGATGCGAGCAGCAGACCTGCTAGGGACCAAGATGCCCTGCCCAAGGGTGCGATTTTACATCTCAGTTAAAATCCGCCAGGCATCACCCCTCTTCCACTTCAGAAAGAGCTCAAGACTATCCTTATTTAATCTCAGTGTAAGTTTGCAACAATGGTCTATGTGCAACCTTTCACCCTACATTCAGCTCAATTTCTCCATTGCAATACTTTATCCGAACTACTTTCTGTCATCTCCCCAGTACCCATTGTATCCTTCAACCCCTTCACCCTTTCAGGATTCCCCCTCACCTGGGGCTAAACTCACTCCATTGATCCATTGTATTCCCCTTTAGTTATGCAGCACTCAATAGCTCCACAGCTAGCTTTGTGCAACTTAAATCCACCTACATCTGTTACTCGTATTTTACTCAATTCCAATGCACTTCTGTTAGAGAGGATTTTACACAAAAAAACACTGACGTTTTATGCTGTTCACTTATACTGGATTAACGCATCACTTTTTAGAGTGAAGAAAGTGATGTAGAAAGCTTGTGCACAGCTTTCTGGGACATGCTGAAGTCGTACGACTTCCCCCTTTGGAAGTGTCACTCAGCATCTAGCTTGGATTATTGTTGTGACATGTAATCCCCGAAAATTCCCACTTCGCCCACTCTGGTCATTGCTTCCTGTCTGCTGTAACTCACAAATAGCAATGCCAGAATGGGCCAGGGGTGTAAAGCACTTAACATTTCATGGGGATTTAAAATTAATAAACTTAGACACAGACAGACAATAATTAGAACTCCAGCTTTGGAGGGCAACATCTTTTTATAGACAGGGTACTCCGCTTCTTCTTTCCAGAGGCTGATATTGTGTCACTCAAAACAAGCAGCAGCAGCTGTTCACTTGCCAGACAACACGTGTCCAGCTTATCAAGTGTGCCAGACTGAGGGCAGCTGCTCCGGAAGAAAGTGTGAGAATAGTTTATGAAGGGATTTTGACAGAACTGAGGGAGATTGAAAACATCTCTAAAACTGATGTCTGTTGGGCACATATTTTTTCATGTAGGGCAGGCTGGTGTTTGGTCTGTGCTTAAACAATATTATGTAGTTTAAGGAGCAGGCTCTAATTAAAGCAAGTTACAAAGATATCTCTAGCAGATGAGCACTGCCAAACTCATCTATGTAGAGCTATTGTGTGCCTGTTCACAGATTTTATTTAGGGACTCATTCTTATTTCTATGGAGAATAGGAAAATGGGCCCAAATGAGGTTTGTGCCTGATTTTAGATTCTAAGGGGCAGATTCACCAAGACTTTGCACCATCAAAGAGTTATACAAAAAGGTGCAAGTCTTGATATGGTATTTACTTTCCAACATTAAACTTTTTTGTGTAGAAAAGGTGCCATTTCTTGGCCAACTACCCAAGGTTTTGACACAAAGTCATATCTACTAAATAGTTAGACAGGCTCCAAGTAGGAGAAATGTTGTATTTTTCCTTACATTTCACACATTGCACACATTCAATGTTTGAAATATTTTATTTAAGTCTTGACATAGGAGTTTGTGCAGGAAGGCTATCTTTCCAGTAGATAACCTATGCCAGACAGGACACACACACACACCTTTACACAGTGGTGGTCCTCCGCTAAGGAGCGTTGCCCCACAGCTATATGAGCAGTGTAAAAAAGGAAAAATAAAATGATAACACAACGTTACTATCATTTTTTTTTTAGTATGGACTACAGGACCAGGTTAGGGTGGGGCGAGGCTGGGGTCACAGGGAGGAGGAGTGGTTGGTCCACCGTAAGTGCGCACGACAGTTTGGCCGGCAGTCTTGGACCGGCCAAACAGACATGTGCACTTGGCATTTCTCCACCTAGCTGTGTTGCACAGCCAGGTGGAGTACTCTCCCAGGCTGCAGGCACTGCTTAAGCAGCCAAACAGGCTGCTCAGACCAATCACAATGCTGCTGTCATGCTGGTGACAGAAGCATCATAATTGGTTTTGGGGAGTCTAGGATCCTGTGTGCTCCCGTGCTGCGGGAGTCAGGAAGGGAAGAGGATGGAGGGGAGGTGGCAGATGTTTACAGGTAAGTGATCTTTAAAAAGTTTTAAAACTCCCCACCTCGCCCACCACTCGATTCAGTGCCATCCACCACTACCTTTACACCTTATGAAACTTCGCTGCTGCCCTCCATTGTGCTATTTTGTACTGTAAATCTTTCCCTGATTTGTAGGAAAACCAACAACTCCAGGGTTTTTCTCTTCACAGAATTCGCTAGGTATAATCTATAAAAAGTTGTATGAAAAAAAGAGGTCTGTAATTGGAAAAAAATTTAAAGATTTTGGATGAAGTAAAACCCCATACACATATTATTCCCTTCTACGACCTGAACAGCTAAGGATGGAGAGGTAAGATTGGCACTAGAAAAAAACACAGGGTATATTAATCATTGTATCAAACGGTATTCATGCAGGAAACAAAACATGGCCCTAATTTTTCAACTATTATTCACCAGGTTCTGCTCGAGAACAATGCAATTCAATTACACATGCACCGAATTTGAAGATATGCTGTACAGTCACCACTAGGTATAACACCTAAAGGTGCAACTTTACACATAATGTATAGCTTTAAAGATTCACATTCCTCAGAACGTTTGACCTTAGCGCATAAGATGAGATGTTGCATGGTGAGAGACGTGTATGTGATATACACACACGGTAACAAAACACAAAGCTCTTCATTTAACACTCCTTTAACTACTTATTTGTGACTATATTCACTTTGGGATTTTTTTAATCTTAAATTGTAAAATAAAGGTAATTGTTATTTTTTTTTTTTTAATTAGCCGTGATTTGTTGACAAATCCCACATAACCTGTATTAGTTTCCAGCAAACTCTCAGCTACTGTAAAACTATTCGGGCCTGATTCACAAAAGTAAACTTACACATTTGTGTATGTTTAATATTTTTTTGGTATTCACAAACAAGGAGTTTAATTTTACTATAAGCAATTTTCCGACCCTTGAGACTCGTGTCGGAGGATCTGCACATAAAAAGACAGGACACAATCGTAAAATTACAATTAACAACATTTAAATTGAGAATACATAAACAATACTAAACTTACACAAAAGTGCAAGTTTACCTTTGAGAATTAGGCCCCTAGTCTATGAGAACCGTTTGGTGGTGTTTTGACAATAGACTCTACAAAAGCACCTGCAGATTTATGGGCTGATTTTGAGTTTGGCAGTCGGACTGCTACCAGCCTAGGATCCTGGCGGTGCTGCGGAGGCAAAGGCAGTGCTGAATAGCGGCAGTGCTGAGACGGGTACCACCATCGGGATTATGACTTCTCTTTTCACCAGCCTTTTCATGGCTGGAACCTCGCCATGAAAAGGATGTCGGAAAGAAAAGAAAGGTGCACCAAACAGGGCCTCCCGGCAATTTCGCCTGGGGGGGTAGTGAATGGGTGCAAATGTTGTGCCCCCTTCTCCATGCACTGTCATGAGTGCAGTGCGTGCCATGCGCGACATGGTGCATGGCACACACTGCATGGAAGTGCAAAAGACACTGCACCGCAGCAGCATCTACTGCGGCCCATCTTAATGGCCGAGCCATGGTGGGACTGCCAACTATAGACCACTGACCCAGCAGTCCACCCAGAATACGGCATTCTGAACACCAGAGGCTTTGTTGTGTTCTCCAGACCACGGCATCGGTGGTCCGTCTGCTGGACCGCGAGCTGTCATAATCAGGCCCTTAGTCTGACTGTCCACTGCCATATATCTTAGACTTGTTTTATCCACAGCAATCAAGAGTATTGTGTATCTTGCATGAATATAGATTTAAAGACTAATCTGCAATCGTATTTCACATCATTCATGCCTTCATACACTGAGCAACATAAATGTTTTACAATGAAGCCATACCTGCCTTTGAAGATATGGCCTTAAGGGGGGGATACTGGCCCAGTCCCACCTCCTTAAAGTAACTGTGACTTTATATGGGACTCATTCTACCCAGTCCCAGCAGTCTATAAGAGTCAAGGGTGTGGCAGATATAGTGCATTTAGGTGATTTACCCTTGCTGGTAGCTTATTTCCTTTCAGACCTACTGCCCTTTTAGTGGCCTGAGGACCCGATTCACAAAGTGAAATTTAGACTTGAAGTCTAAGTTTAGATAGGAAGTCCAAGTTCTGACCTGAAGTCTAAGAGCCCAATTAACAAAATTAAATTTAGACCTGAATTCTAACTTTAGACCTGAAGTCTAAGTTTACAAATTAACTCTAAACTTCGGGGCTTCAGGCTTCACAAAAGTAAACTTAGACCAGAAGTCTAAGTTTAGACCATTGAAGTCCAAACTTGAACTTCAGGTCTAAACTTAGGCTTCAGGTCTTAGTATACCTTTGTGAGTCGAGCCCTCACTGTTCTGTAGCTACAGATATTCCTCTGCATTCACACAGTCAAAGTAATCCACCAAAAACAGGTAAATTTTTTTCAAACCAGCCAAAGAAAATGCAAAAATAAAATGAATCCAATAGAGATCGCTCAAATCAATCCAAAGTATGTAAGAACCATAAAAAACAAAAGTGTAAAAAAATAAACACTCCAGGAAAACCAAAACAAAGTAAATCAAAGTAAAAAGCATTGTTTTATTGTAAATTAAAATTGATTTCATTTAAAAAAAAAAAAAAAAAGAAACTCCCAATGTCTATAAGACACACTTGGCCTAGACAAAAACCTGTGAATTATAGTAGAAAAACCCACTTGCAAAACACATTACATTCCCCAAAATACATATACATCACACTTAACCATCAAAATATGAATAGCAAAACACAATATAACATAACAAAACATTACTAAAATAGTGTGTGAAAACCCAAAACTACAAACTAGTGAAAAAAAACTACTATTACTACATCTAGAAATACCAAAAAGGCATAAATAACACTATAACTAACTTGTACACCTCCCCCTTAACCACCCCTACCCTCAAAACCCTTAAAAAGGACCTTACTGTTCCGATGAACAGCAGAAACTTACAACAAACTAGTTCTGGGAAAATAAACTAAAAATAACACAAATTGATTACAAAATAAAAGCTGAAGTAAACAAATGCTCACTAAATGAAACTAAAAAAAGACTGTCTCCCCATAGAAATGAATAGAAAATAATGTAAAAACGTTTAATAGATATAGGAAAATTTAAAAAAATGATTCAACATGTAAAAAAGTTGCTAAATTGAAAGTATAAATTAAATAATAGTATAAAATATATTCAATTATTTAATTTGCATGGGAAAATATATGTTAAAATGATGTTGAAAACATGTTTGTAAAACAATGCAAGACATGTTAAAATGCTTAACATTGGACAATAAAAGTGGAAAATATACAACATACAATAGTAATTAAATATAAATTACTTTTTAAAAAAAGCATTAAAAAGTTTTTCATTTACTTAGCTTTATATACATGTTTATTATCAAGTACTAATATAATTGTTTAAAAATGTAAAATGTTACAATAAGGGGACGGGGCTTGGAAGCCAAGCATGGCAGACTTGCCTTGGTTGAGCTCCGTCTGCCTTAGCCCATATCTGCCATTATCCGACACTACTCCTGTCCTGACTCCAGTTGAGCCACGGACCATACAGTGATCCAGGGGAACATTACCACCCGCCACGGGTCCGGGAGTTGCTGCGATATTGATATTGGCCACGGTCTAACGCCGGTGAAGAAGCAGCCTGTACAGAGACGGCGTGGAGCAGGAGGAAGGCCGCTGGTGTCTGCGCCCTCAGAAACTACGTGGGATAGCTGTGTGGAAGTCGGGCCGCCGTGCTGTGGCTTAGCCTGTGTGGTGGCGGAGCGATCAGGGTTTCTGGTGAAGGAGCCGTCCTGAGACGACTCGAGTTTGCCCCTATCGGGAGGCCTAATTACGGTGAGACCACGGGGCCCGGCTGTGCTTCCTAGTGAGCACGATCGGAGGCTCCCTGGTCCTGGCCTGGCTACAGTACCGGGCGGACGGACATCCTTCTCTCCTTTCCGCCCCTCCCTTGCAGGCACAGTGGCTATTTCCTGGAGCTGACTATTGGGTGGTGACGAAGCCCAATTCCGGATGCGTGGGCTGCGGACCTGGCTGGCGCTTTTGCCAACATCGCAGTGAGTCAGAAGGGAACACGGTCCCATTGTAGAACCCTCATCCGGTGCAGCACCCCCTCCCCCCACTTGCACCTACACACCGAGGTGTGGGGGGTCCGTTGGAGCTCCTGAGGGGTAAGTGGAAGTGGGCCACACATGGTTGGACTGCCCTTCTAGGTGATTTTGTGCTGGCATCCCCATACACATCAGGGGTGACTCAGCTTTGCGTGACAATGTGGTGAAAGCCTTCCTCACTGACCCCCTGAATATACAGTCAGGGAGGGACTACCGGGTCAAGGGTCCAGCGAGTCTGGTCCCATTAGGGGGCCTACTTGACTGTCCTCCCCAGGCAGCGTAAGAGGCCAGGCTAGGACTGGTGCGGATTCCTGTCAGAGAGGCCAGAATCTGTGAGGCCTTGTCTGGAGTCCTGCCCCTGTCCTGATCGGTGTGACTATCGTAAAGCATCGGGCTCCGCATTGAGGATAATTACCCTAGATACACGTGTCACCAGCGCTTTGAGAGAGGGCTCCAGTCTATACTTCCTTGACGCTTTCTCTCCTTTACCAATTTCAGACTTTTCCTTCTCCCTGCCATGGGCAAAGGCAAACTGTGTTCAGCCACCTCTAAGCAAAACACTCTGGATCACTACACCATTACAGATCTAGGGAACGAAGGCGCTGCGGGTCATTCCCCGGATAATGCTGTCCTGCTGGCGGTGATTAATCAATTGCGGACGGCGCTTGAGGCACAGAACGGGACAGTCTGTTCCGAAGTATCACTCTTACGTCAGGACCTTCGTAAGGCAGTGGAAAGGATCACAGAGGTGGAAGCCAGGGTCTCTACGGTGGAGGACTCCATGACGACTCTCCAGAAGATAGTCAATAAACTTACAGTTGTGACGCAGGAATTGGCTTCTCGGGTCAAAGATGTCAAAGGTAGGGCTCGGCGCAACAACATACGCCTGGTTGGCTTCCCGGAAGGATGCAAAGGAACATCGATGGATGATTTTCTTACTGGTTGGTTTAAATCCTTACTACCCTCCGATGCAAGGTCCACCTGCTTCGCGATTGAGAGAGCCTATCGTGCTCTGACCAAGAAGCCGCCGCCAGGAGAATGATCGAGACCCGTGTTTCCCCGACTCCTTAACTATGCAGATTGAGACAACAAACTTCGGTTCGCCAGGGGGCATAAGGACCAAATGCCAATCCTTTGTGGTGGCAAAACGCGGACTCCGAGAATTGAACATGTGCTATATGCTGCTATAACCCGCAGAATGAAGGTTGTCTCTAACTCTAAATCATTCTTTTTTGACTCTCCGGAGGAGGTATTTGCCTGGACCGATGAAATGGCGCATCTCAAACCTCACACACCGCCTCCACTAGATTCAGACTCCTCGCAGGGCTCATACAGGAGTCGACAGAATAGAGGCACGTCGAGCCGGCAGCACAGATCCTGTTCCAACTGGAGAGCTCACGATCAGGCCAAAACAACCGAGTGATCCGTTTCAGCCAGATATGTGGTCCGATGTTGGAGCCGCTGACCACGTAGCGGGGCTTTGAACGCTATATACTGGGGCCCCATCTGTGGCTCTAGAGATGAACGGACAGTCCAAGCCCCTGGACATTTAGTGTTATGTTATATAATGTGGGGTTGGGTGGGTTCTTTTGGTGGAACTGCAAAGGACTTCTCATTTGGGGCCCGAGTAACGTCTTTACTGCGACAGGTATTCCTCGTTTTTTAATGTATTGGGGAGGGTGAGTGGGTTTTTTAAATTTTTTTATTATTAGCACAATTTCTAGCAACGAACACACTGATACGCACATGCTACCAATATGGGGATCACAGACCTGGACTATGACACAGGTGATGATACACCAAACGAGTAACTCTCCACTAGGAGAACTGAACATTATATTGTGGAATTTACATGGTCTGCTGAATAAAATTAAGCAAGGGGTGGTTCTTCGTTTAGCAAAACGATATGACACAGACATTCTTCTGTTGCAGGAGACACATCTCTTGGGCAATAAAACTCCATGCCTTAGTAGATTTGGTTATGCCACGGTTTATCACTCCGGGTTTACATGACGTGCAAGGGGCACAGCGATCCTGATACACCGCCGCGTGAAGATCCTTATTTCTAAACATTGGTTAGACCCTGTTGGACAATTTACCGTCGTCTCTGGCACGGTCGCGGGTGAATAGATAACGATTGGGAGTATCTATGGCCCTCCCCCAGTAGAACACACATTCATAGAAAAAATTACACAGCTTTGGGGTTACTTTCCTGATGGTCTGATGATCCTGGGTGGTGACTGGAACAACGTGATGGCTCCCTTAGATAGGTGGCGTGCAGTGCGACTTGACAAACCTCCTCTACATCCAAGCTGAATGTCCTGGCACACACATTGGGATGGTCAGACATATGGCGCGCGTTTCACCATACGAAGCCCGGTTTCTCATATATATCGGCCATGCACCACATATCATCGAGGTTCGACTACATATTCCTTCCACACAACTTTGTGCACAGATTAGCGTATACCTCCATCCTATCTAAGGGTCTCTCTGACCACTCGCCCATTCAAATTAAGTTACGCCTGCAGGTTCGTCGGGTCCCATGCAGGTGGCGTTTATCCCCATGGCTCCTTCGGGACACTCAGTATCAGGAAGCTTTACGACTCACCATTGCAGAATATCTTCGGTTTAGCGTAGATTCATCCCTGTCGCGTATCATACTATGGGAGGCCCTAAAGCCAACGATTAGGGGGGCAGACATATGCTTCCGTACAGGCGAGAAACGCAGACGCCTGACTCAGATACTTGAACTGTTGGCGCACCAAAGCCAGTTGGAGCTGCAAATACTGGGAGGGTCGGTCCCAAGCTCTTGGCAAAATCTTCTACTTACTCAACAACAAATTCATTAGCTCCTTACTGATGAGGTCAAAGAAGCATGGCTGGTGACCCAGCATAGGATCTACCAATGGGGTGATAAGTCCAGCAAAATGCTTCATCGGCTCTGTCAGGCTAGGTTAACCCCTGTGCAGGTACCCCTCCTGAGGGATATGGACATTGCACTCTGCACTTCCCCCAAAACAATGGTCCAAGCTTTTGCATCCTTTTATGCCGATCTCTACTGACAGAGGGAGCTGATATCGGAGCCCCTCATGGGTTAATTTCTATCAGATATTCCCCCTCGTAAGCTCCCTGATCCAGTGTGGGACTTGTTGGATAGCCCTATTACGATAGATGAATTGAAGGCAGCATTAGGGAGCATTCATCCAGGCAGGGTCCCGGGTCCAAATGGCTTTCTAAGCGACTTCTTGCGTCCGCACATGACGACCTTGGGTCCGCATCTGCTGGAGGCACAACATGAAGACCTAGAGCAGCATATCTTGCCAATGGACTGGCGGCATGCTGAGATCATTGTGTTCCTCAAGCCTGGCCGTCCCCTGAGGGCCCAGCCTCGTATCGTCCCATCTACTCTGAGCTGGACCTACCTCTTCAAACTCTTTCATGCCATAAACCTGGGGCCTCGGTTAATAGATCTCTTCGCATCTGTTCATGTGACTGGTTTTTGGTCTGCCCCCTTACCCATCCCTTGGGGCACGAGGCAGGGATGCCCCTTGTCCCCCCTCTTGTTCGCCCTAGCCATAGAGGCCCTAACGGTGTGGGTACACCAGGACCCGCTAATCCGGGGGATAGATTGGACACAGAAATACTCAGACAGAATCGCGGTATACGCAGATGATGCTTTTTTAATGATGGACCAGTGGTTCTCAGGGCCCGTGTCCTCCAAATTCTTCAGGTTTTTGGCGAAACCACTGGGTTGAGCACCAACCCATCTAAATCCACACTCTTTCCTATTCGCGGGGAGCAGAGGAGTCAAGCGTGGGCTTCCAAATTATCCATTGCTACTACAGGATTTAAGTACTTGGGGGTCTTTATATCGCAATGCCCTAAAGCCCAGTGGGCGCAAAATTTTACACATACAGAGGTATCGATTTGCCCCCTCTATCACAGTCCGCCATCCAAGATCCCATTGAACAATTGGTGGTTAGAAACTCACCTATTTATTCTGATGACCTTGACTTTCTGTGGTTGAATATCGGTTTATAATGTGTATGTAATACTCTTTAGGATTGTTCGGTGTTGTTTGATGTATTTCTGGTCTACTGTTCCGCAGGTCATATGGTTTTTGCATGATGCACCTAGAAATTGTATGCAACACTCACTATTTGTATTATCTTTGCAGGGCTTTGCCCGAATGGTACTTTGGGAAAGAAAGAAATATGTGTTGTTAAACATTTTTTTACAATAAATAAACTTTGAAAATATAAATAAAATGAGAAAATGTGGTACAGGTCTTTATTCTATAAACATGAAATTAATGATGTTATTGCCTACAAACATAAATACAATTTACTACTGTTTATTATATTTCTAAACACCAAAAATACTAATAAATACAAACTATTTCTACTACTTACAAATACAATTAAAATAAGTATTTCAGAATACAATTATATGATTAAATAATCACACTCCAATAATATCCATTTTTACAAAAGTGTTAGGTGCTAAATAGATGACATTTACTATTCTCACTCCAATCTAAACTAATTTGGGGAAGGCTTTGGACACTAAAGGTGTACCATATCGCTCTGTTACTCCCGGCTGCCCGCGATGAAACAACGGTTTGGTCCCAGTTGCCTTTATCTTTATATGGCAGATCCACTATCTTCAAGATGGTGTCCTTGCCGCGCCTAATATATCAACTTCAGAATTTTCCATATACCATCCCTCCTACATTGTTTACGCACCTCAATGCGATCTTGAATAGATTCCTATGGCAAGGAGGTGAGGTTCGGGTTGCACTCAGCACTTGTACACAATCCACTTATTGTGGCTCAATTGCAGCAGCCGACGTCCAGGCATATTATTCCACCTTTCACCTTCTGGTGATAAATGAATGGTGTTATGGGTCGCGGTCTGATTCAGCCTACGCAGTCAAATGGGAGGCCATGACTGGCACCCACTTGCTGCATCTTCTATACAGTAACACATCGCTAGAAGCACTCCCTCCAGCATATCGGACAGTCATATAAATCTTGAGGCACACAGTTAAACCCATGGGATGGTGGGGCAGATTAAAGGGCTCCATTCCACTATGGCAGGGCAAGTACCTGCGGCCCGTCTCCGCTCTGAATGTGTTCCGTAAATGGGACCTTATTGGGATCTCTACTCTTGGGGATATCATGCAGGGCGCCACCTTCAAGTATTTTCAGCAGTTGCAATTCGACTACGATTTGCAAAAGTCTCAGTTTCATCCCTATCTGCAACTTCGACATGCCATAGACCCCCAAATTCGTCATTTAAATGCCCTACCAGAATTCCACCCGCCAGAAGGCTGCCTACTGATGGGGGACATAGGGGATCACAAAATCAGACACATTTATCAGACGCTTAACAAGCACACTAAAATCACCATACACAAAACTAGAGCGGTGTGGGAGGCTGATTTGCCAACTCTTACCGACAACGACTAGACGGAAGCCCTGGCTAGTCCCCGCTATGCGGCGGTGTCCTCCCGGTACCGACTCATTCAGTTTAAATACCTCCACCGGGTATATTACACTCGTATTAGGCTGTGGAAAATGGGTATCATTCAGTTTCCTCTGTGTCTCCGCTGCAGCAGTGACGACGGTTCCTTTCTCCATACTGTGTGGAGCTGTACGGGGATTCAGCCAGTCTGGACTTGAGTGACATCCTGCCTGGGTCAAGTACTGGCATGGACCATCCCGCTTGACCCCAGATTGTTGCTCCTACATAGCACGGATGATATGGGGAGAACAGTCACAAGCAGCACCTCCTATTCTTAGGTCTTACCCTAGCCAAGCGGGATATGGCACAATATTGGAAGGCTTCATCCCCACCTAGCGTTGCTGGATAGAAAAAGGCGATGGACAGATGTATGACAGCGGAGATTGTGGTTTTTCAGAAGAGAGGGTGCCCGCAGAAACACAGGCAGACTGGGCCCACTGGGTCACATACAAAGGTATCAATTTGCCCCCTCTATTACAGGCCACCTTCCACTACCCCATTGAACAATTGGTGATTAGAAACTCATCCATTTAGTCTGATGACCTTGACTCTCTGTGGTCGAATATCGGTTTATAATGTGTATGTAATACTCTTTGGGATTGTTCGGTGTTGTTTGATGTATTTCTGGTCTACTGTTCCGCAGGTCATATGGTTTTTGTATGATGTACCTAGAAATTGTATGCAACACTCACTATTTGTATTATCTTTGCAGGGCTTTGCCCAAATGGTACTTTGGAAAAGAAATAAAAATGTGTTGTTAAACATTTTTTTTACAATAAATAAACTTTGAAAATATAAATGAAATGAGAAAATGTGGTACAGGTCTTTATTCTATAAACATGAAATTAATGATGTTATTGCCTACAAACATAAATACATATTACTACTGTTTATTATATTTCTAAACCCCAAAAATCCTAATAAATGAATACAAACAATTTCTACTACTTACAAATACAATTAAAATAAGTATCTCAGAATAAAATGATATAATTAAATAATCACAGTCCAAAAATATCAATTTTTACAAAAGTGTTAGGCACTAAACGGATGACATTTACTATTCTCACTCCAATCTAAACAAATTTGGGGAAGGCGTTGGACACTAAAGGCGTAACATTTACTACTCTCACACTAAACTAACCATATTGGGGGAAAGTATTACTATTCCAACTCATCTAAACCAATTTGTGGAAGATATTGGACATTAAAGGGGTGACATTTACTATTCCCTCTCCATTCTAACCATTTTGGTGTAAAGTAGTTGACAATAAAGGGGTGACATTTACTATTACACTCCAATCTAACCATATTGGGGATGGTGGCGGGCACTAAAGAGGTTGACATTTACTATTCTCACTTCAATCTAACCATATTGGGGGAAGGTGTTGGGCACTGAAGGGGTGACATATACTATACCAATTCCAATCTAGCCATTTTGGAGGCAAATGTTGGACACTAAACATGTGACTTTTACTATTTCCATTCCATTCTAAATCAATTTGGGGAAGGCAATGCACACTAAAAGGGTGACATTTACTATTCCCACTTCAATTTAACCATATTGGGGGAACGTGTTGGATACTAATTGGGTGACATTTACTATTCCCTCTCCAGTCTAACCATATTGGAGGAAAGTGTTGGGCACTAAAGGGGTGACATAACTATTAGCACTCTGATTCAACCATACTGGGGGAAAATGTTGAATACTAAAGGGGCTACATTAACATTTCCCACTCCAATCTAAGACTATGTGAAGAATATAAACTTCAGTCTAAAACATTTTAAAGAAGGTAATACAAATTATTATTATTATATACACAATCAGTACTCCATACTCACACACATTTTCTTAACTATAAAATACAATCAAATTCAATCTGAAAACACACTATACAAACTACAAACCTATAAATACATATGTAAACATTAGAATATACAAAAATTACAATTGATGATTAATATAAATATAAAAACATTTACAACCATTCCTAAACTTTATACCATAAAAACATAAAACGCAAAATCCAAAATTAACAACTATAAAATGCAATATTAATTTAAGACCAATTTTTATTTTAAAAATACAAATTTAATGGTAATATAAAACTATAATTTTAAAACAAATTAATTTAAAATATTTGTATCATTAAAAAATATTTTTCTGAAAAATTGTAAAACATGTCAAAGTTTCTATCAAAATAAATGTGAATTATTTTACTTCATTAAACAAATTTTTTTAATAAAATATTTTAATATTTTTATTTGTTATATAATAAAATGTTTTAATTGTGATATTATATATTTTCATTTAATATTTCTTAACATTTATTAAAAACATTAAAGCAACAAAATACATTTTAAAATTGAAAAATATGAATTTATATATCATTATTATTACCATAAATTCTATTTTAAAATATACTCTTAAAAAAATCTCCCCACCCGTATCCTCTAACAACCTGTATCCCACTGCTAATGGAGAGTATAAACACATTATTTAGATACATTAATACAACTAAAAATACAAATTTCAACAATTTCATAACTAATAAATTATCTTACTAAAAGCACAAATAAAATAAAAAAATAAACATATACAATTAAACACACTCCAATACATGACATACTTATTAACACTTTCAAACGATATTAGACACAACAGTATTTTTTACGAGGCTATTAAAAACAACACTAAAACAATATTTTTATCTTCACTATTCCTGTTGACAATATTTCTGAAATCCTGATATTCTAGACACAATCTATTTGTATCACAATTATTTCTTCTTGAAATTTTGTCCAAACATCTAATTACTTGGGTTGGCTATGTTAATATTGTAGGATGATGCGGTTGACCATGACTCCTATTGATCTTTTTTAGACCACAATCCCCGGAGCCTGAACCCCTGACAAATCATGCTTTCCTGATACCTCCTTGTAAGGTATGATAGTCTACTTTCAAAATCCCATTCAGAGGGCCATGAGGCAAGTGGTAATTACTGAGCCCCAACCGTGGTGGTTGAGGCCTTTTACTAATGATGTAGGGGGCCCGGCCTACTATGGGCTCTGAGCAACGGGGCCAATTACCCCTTCAGAACTTGAATCTCAATGGTACCACAAAGTCACAACTCAAAACACATCCAGCAACTCCAATAAATAATAGTCCAGTCAAATACTTGGTTTAATGCAAAAAGTAGTATTTAGGTAATAACACAACACAATCAATTTACATTACACAGTCTTCTTGAGGCAAACCCACTAGCGTTGTCCAAGTCAGCTTTCCAGGCCCACTTTCTCGTTTATGGCTTATGGTTATTCCCCATTGACATGAGGTGACATCCATGGACACCCTGCTAATACATTCAAGTCTCAGAATTTTTATGGGGCTGTTTGGCAAGATCGCTGGAGAGTGTTCATTTTGAGCCAGTTCCTCAGGGCCCTGCGGCTCATTTGTCAGTCTTACTTACTCTTGCTGAGTGGTGACTCAGAGTCTCTGGATACACTTTAGCAACCCAGTGGTGTCCAGGCGGGGATGCAATTGCAGAAGCTGCCGTCCTTGGTACTCCTCTGATATGGTAAGTCACTCCTGAGGTCCGTGGGAAGGTCACCCATGCTCCCAGATAGTGGAGTTTAAGTTGTTGCTCTCACTCTTCTTCAGTGCCTTCCTCCTGACACATGGGTAGGGTTGCTGCAGCTCATACAAGGTGACAGCCCTTTCTTTTCAACCGTGGCTCCCACCAGGCCAAAGGGGATCATGGACAGCACGAGCAAGGCGACACCCACTGCGGGTCACAACACTACAGCGGTCAATGGCCTTCTGTCTCTTACAGCACAGCACCGCAGGTGGAAACTCTTATTCTTTACTGCAGCCCAACCTGGCAAAGGGGTTGTGGGCTTTGGCACACATGCCACCAGCCTGATCAGTTTGGCGATCCCGGTGGACCAGAATCAAACAGTGCCCTCTCAAGATCCACTCAGCAGGATCCCCACTGGACCTCTTACCCTTCAAGCAATCTCCTTCACCTCATAGGGCCTTCTGATCTTGGGTCAGACAGGAGCTTCTGCTACAGGCTTTAGGCGAGTGCCCTTCTTCCTCTTTGGTGATGTCCCCTCACCCCAGCATGGGTGACTGGCAGAACTGTAGGCCCCGGTCCTGGTTACAACAGTCC
This sequence comes from Lissotriton helveticus, assembly GCF_964261635.1. Taxonomy (NCBI): domain Eukaryota; kingdom Metazoa; phylum Chordata; class Amphibia; order Caudata; family Salamandridae; genus Lissotriton; species Lissotriton helveticus. The sequence goes on from NC_136065.1 coordinate 709,394,262, forward strand.
CATGCTCTCCACACCACTGGAGTCAAGCTATACTGGCTGAAGATGGCTGATAGCCAGAAACCGGTCCTAGGATGCTTGATTCCGGTCCAGGAAAGACATGGCTTGGCAGTTCAGGCTGGACTGTTCCCATGAGGCACAGGGTCAAGGCTGATTTGCATATGGCCATGTCTGAACTGGGGTGGTGTGGAGTGCAAAAAAACGATGGATTTAGGCCCAGATCTCTGTACTGGGGTGAATGTATGACATTGTTATGCATTCTGTCCATCAACTGTTGTTTTTGCAATTGTCACCCCGAGTGGGATGGGTATGCTCAGACTCTCCACACCACTGGAGTCAAGCTATCCTGGCTGAAGACGGCTGATAGCCAGAAACCGGTCCTAGGATGCTTGATTCCGGTCCAGGAAAGACATGGCTTGGCAGTTCGGGCTGGACTGTTCTCATGAGGCACAGGGTCAAGGCTGATTTGCATATGGCCATGTCTGAACTGGGGTGGTGTGGAGTGCAAAAAAACGATGGATTTAGGCTCAGATCTCTGTACTGGGGTGAATGTATGACATTGTTCTGCATTCTTTCCATCAACTGTTGTTTTCGCAATTCAGCCAAATGGTAACAAAAAGATACCCTTGCACACAACAATTATATATAACAAGATGTGCCTGCGTAGACAGTTAAGCATTCATAAACAAAGCCTAGGTATAAACAAGAAATTCATCATATAGTTCAGGAGAAGAAAAAAAAGGTGTTTTAATGTTCTTAAAGCAGTCCAGTCGATGAGTATTTCGTTGCATGTGGGTTTATCTTCCCGCGACTCCTCAGGGCTAAGATCAATTGAAATATCACTAGACAAGTGCTCCGCCGGTGATAATTCCGACCCGGCAGGGCCCAGGACTCTAATGGTGATGTAAACGTGCTGTAGATAGAGGATCAGATAAAAGGTTAAGTATGGTTGTGCTTTAGGTCCTGGAAGCAACGGTTTGTTGGTTGGAGCTATCTGGCATGTGATACTGTGTTAGTTCACCTTCAGAAAATATTTGTTTGAAATGCCAGAAAAAACGAAATCTGTTATATGGAACTTCCCAGTGGATATTAGGACGTGTTTGTGCGCGGCGTGCACGGGAGCGGATAACAAGTAATGTATGCTGATCCTGATGGTATTTTGTTAATAATTTTCTTGATTTAGTTTCCCCTGATGAAGAGATAATTTTGTCGAAATGCATTGGGCGTATTATGTTTTGGATGAAATTCGGGATCATCACATGTAAAGAAATGAACATCACAGATTTTTTACCTCACCAATAAACATGGATGATCTGAATATCATGTTGCTTTAACTGGATGAACCTAGGATTAAAATGGATAAAAATTTAGAAAAGTGGACAAAAAAGGACAAAAATGTTTACTATCAGTATTGTGGGATTCACATTGGCCTATGGGCCTATACATGGGCTGTGCACCTTGGGACTCTTGCAGCATAATTGGTCATCAGCTTTACAATAAAGGAAATATAGCTAATTTGTAGGGAGTAGAAGAGGCACAGCACCTTAATGACTGGAAGAGGGACTAAGGGCTACATGCATCGAAATAAAAACCGGTTACAAACGTGCAGATTCTCAGACTCTGCCCCTTTCCGACCTGTATTTTTGAATTTGGGATGCATCATCCCAAATGCAAAATTCTCAATTTAACTAATTGTTAAAATAGCACTTACTTAAATTATGATTGCATTTAGGGAATCGCAAATTGTGATTCCCTAAATGCAATGCATGATGCAATTGCAAATAGCGATTTTGCTATTACGGGTTGCAAATTACCATCAATATGAACTTGATGGTAATTTGCTGAAACTTTTGAAAATGCATTAAAGTGCATTTTTCAAGTTTCCATGTTACACACACACATGTCCTTGGGGCATGTGTGTGCACAACATCTGCACACAAGCATATTTTAGGGGTGCAACAGGGTGTCTTTTTGGTACCCTTGTACCCTTGAAATTGCATGCGCAATTTGCGAGTACCTATTGGGTACTCGCAAACTGCGCATGCAATTTCCATTCATTCTGTAGGCTCATAGGAATGAATGGGAAGCTATTTGCAATTTGCGAGTCGCAATGAAGGAATTTTTAGGAATCACAATTTTTTTAGCGATTCCTACATGCATAGGGTTTTGCGATTCCATAATTGCGATTCCTTAATATTCGCAAATAAGGAACTGGAAATGCCTACCTTGATGCATGTGCCCCTTAGATTGGTGCATGGTTGTAGAAACAGGAACATATACGAGCAGAAGCTGCCCAGCTCACCAGCATGGAAGGGGAGATAACAGGCAACTTGCAATATGCACGGCGTTGCCACAGTGACACCACCAGCATATTGGTGCCTCCTTCCGCTGTGCGACCGCAGCAGGATCTTGGATCCCCGGCAGATGTGACGGTCCAAGCTCCGCACTCTGAATACTGCAGGCGGACCGGCAGAGGTGGCAGTGGTCGGACCGGCTCATAATAAGGCCCTTAATGTTAATGAAAACAGATATTGCTAGTGAGTAGGCTAGAGCAGATTTTGTTTTCTGTATACATTATTCTCATCAGAACTTACAACACATCGATGAAATATCACATCACCACTGCCGCCATCAATGGCATCGCTTTGGATTCAAACTATTTCTATTTTACATATTGGCACAATCATTATGGAAATGCAGGTCTATTCAACACCCTTAGCCTGAAGCCTTCTTGGCATGGCCAAAAAGCATTCCCTGTGGTCTCCGGGACAGCACAACTTGATACATACTATAATCATCCTATTCAATATACCTTTGAAAATCGAGTTTCTGACAGTAGTACACATTCTTTACAAATGAATTTAAAGTATTGATGTAATCATTTTTGATGTAAAGTGTGAGGCCAAGTGCAAAATCACAAGCCAGGCATATATAGTTTCAGATGCACAGTGATGTCACATGTGATAGGTTTTGATAGGGGAGATGTTGAACATCTGATATCATATTTCTTGGTAGAAGGAGTTAGCTGGTTCTGCAACACATATGTTAAGTAGCCCTGAATAATTGTAGGAACCTAAATAATAAATAGCTGGTTTACAATATTAGATAGGTATTTATAGACTTATGCTCATTTTGAGTCATCCTCCCAACGAATGTACTGGATACTAATTGTCTTGCCTAAATAATGTGTTTGCAGGAATGGCACAACACCACCTATAAAGTGATTCAATTTTATTTATTTATTATTACCTATATTGTTGTTTGTCCTGAAGGAGGCATCAAAAGGGATTGTGGTCAAGCTGAGACAGCATAGACAGGCAAATGTGAACATTTGCAACACCATTTTTATTTGTGGCACTGCATGGCTCGGTTATCTTAGTGCATACTTGTGGATCACTGTTGTCATAGGGCATGAACGTTTAGCATCAGTGATAAAAGAATTAAGATGTGTTACTCTATTATAAGTATTGCTTCTGTATAGTGCATGATTTTCCTTTTCCACATTTTATTTGTTTTTTGTAAACAGTTTCTAGTGTGAAATTGAGTAAAAGAATTTGATCAAATGAGCATGTTTCAGGTTTTCTAATGTTCACATAGACATTACCATGGAATGTTATATTTGTTTCCGAACCTTTTTTTAACAAATGTAATAACCGCTTTTGTAATATAACAGGAAATATCATATCTCCTTCTGTGATATAATTATGCCAGGGATATTGACGAAAACACAAGTTAGGGTTTTTCCATTAAGATAGAGGGTCTCTGTCTTGAACTGAGTAGATCTTAAGATTACCAGGTACCACTCAATTAGTTTGTAGGACTGGGGCCCTTTGCTAACCTTTTTAAGCACATATCCCTAAGGCTGTAAGGGATCCGCCACAGAGGGAAGGAGTGTGGCTGGAGATGGAGGCAGGAGCGAAGAAGAGCAGGCTCAAATGTCGGCACATCTGCACACATTCCCCCAGGCACTTATAACTTCCATTGGGGTGGCAACTAAGGCAGGGGCCATAAACAGGGGCAATAAGGGCCTTAGGCTGTCTCAAAATATAGATAGCAGTGCCCTGATTTTGGCAGGCAGAACTGTAAATCGCCCCCAGGGAGCAGTTTGAAATAGATCTCTATTCCGTTCTGGTCTGGAAAGGAGGACCAAGAGTCCCCCAGCGAAAAAAAACATTTGGAAACAAGGATAACTGCAGTGAGGCAGGTTAAAAAACTAATTGTAAATACAAGCAGGGTGAACCTCAGTTTGGCTGAGAAAAAAAAGGTGCATCCGCTATAAAGCCAACACCGTCACTCAATTCTTATTTTAAATTCATGGAACAATACAAGGATCACTAACGCATATCAAAGGTTGTAGTGACGAAGCCTGAAATGGATGACCAATCTCAGAGCAGTATTGTAAGGAGAGAGCTGGCATCATTTACAGTGGCAGGGGAGAAGGAAGATCCTCCTGTTAATAAAGGCAATACATCAATAAGTAACACAGAGGCAATAGAGAGCATAAGTAGCCCCATGAGACTGGGAAAGAATGCTGATGCAAGTGAGCAGGCCTGCCATGAAACAATGGTTAGTCCGCAAGACTCTTTGGAAGACATTATGATGAACCTCAGATCTCATATAATGAAAAGATGTGAGATCTGAGAGGCTAAATAGAAAGGGACCCAAGAGAAATGCTCTGCATCAGAGAAATAAATTGATGACCTGGCACGAGGAAAAACTCAACCTTTGAAGAAAACACGGAGAAGATGAGTCTGACCATACACTCTAATACCCAAGAGATAGAGGGGCTGAAGCGCCAGAATGAAGTATTAATGTAAGATTTAGAAAATCTGGAGAATCACTCAAGGTGCAATAATCTGAGGCTTCTGAATATCCCAGAATGATCAGAAGCATTAGGTGTAGAAGCCTATGTGATTAAACTTCTAAAGGAATGGATCCTGCAGGTTAGACCAGATGTAGACCTAAAAAATGAGATAGAAAGGCTATATAGGGACCCTTTTAAGCTGATCACTAAACGAAAACCAGCCAGGAAAATTCTTGTTAATGTTGTTAACTGTACTGTTAAGGAGTTAGTGCTAACCAGCACATTGAAGGACAAAGTCCTGAACTACGGAGTATACACCTATCATGTGAGGTCAGACATTGGCAAGAAGACAGTGCAGCACCAGTGGGAGCTTGGCACCAGAATGGACAAACTACAGATGTTAGGGGCCAAGGTCCAGATTGAGTTACCCACAATGTTACATATGATATGGAGGAACAAGACATAGCCGCCAAGGTTTCTGATTGCTATTTGTGACATTTTCATAATTTCTAAATAATTATGAGTGATATTGCAAGGATAACGACTGACACTTTCTCACAGGCAAACTCAAGCAATGGAGACGAGGGAACCATATTAATATCATAATTTGACTTGTCTGCATGTAGACCATTAGAGTGAGACAGCGCACTAATATGCACGCGGCTGTCCGTAAATTAAATGCACAATTGTTTTTAATATGTATGATGCATGTGGGCAATTATGTGGAAGATAATAGTGGCATTAGTAGAAGTATCAGGCGTTTAGGCTAGCACAGAAATGTTACTTACATCATCAGTTCTCAGCCTGAGCCAAGTGTCATGCGTGTTGTCTACAGTCTGAAGTGAAGTCTGTGTGTGTGTGGCTGTGAGCGAGTGCAAATGACAGTGTTGTGGTGTGTACGTGGCACTTTGAGAAAGCCAGGCAAGGCAAGCTGATGTGCATTTGGAACTTTATTAACGATATTACTGTATGCCCTTAACGTCTGGGCTAGGCACCCACTTGCTTACATTTAATTGCAGTGATGGCTGCCGAGGGGCCAGTGAGAGCAGCTGCTTTTCCTCTTACATGCTGGCTGCTTGGCTCACTTGTCTCTGTGCTGGCTGCCCGAATCAGTGTCACTCGGGCCGGCTCAGCTGCATTCAGGGGTCCCCTTGCTCTCCCCTGAGGCCTCAAATGATTCACCAAGCTGCCACAGTGCAAGTCTGGCCACCACAGTGTCTGTCAGCCATGGTGGGCCGTGGCTGACAGCTGGGTCGGGTTAGTATCAGTCACGACGTGGGCCACGCAGGATGCGCAAGCTCATCAACAGCAGCCTAACCACAGATTATTCTGAATCCAACTGCCACCTTGATGTCAGTGAAATATCTTATGCCACACAGTGATTGAAACTCAATCAATCCCCTCCAAGAAGTCTGCAGAGCCACTGACTCCACTAGCATTTTCATCATCATCAAAATTACTTTATTCGGTATACAACAATACCATTAAAGTATAACAGTTAAAAAATCACAATGTTTAGGGCCTAATACAAAAAGGCCTGTACAATCAAAGCGAAAATATTAACAAATGTCCATAAAATGTATCTTAAATCATAAAGATAAGAAACCTTGCTAAAAATTGGGAGGTCTGGGATTCCTGAGTGGGTTACATTTACAATGTGTCTGGATTGGGACAAGAAAGAGTGTAAATCGGGCGTGATGGGAGGTGAAACCCCCTCCAGAGTAATTCATTATAAAAAACATCATAGTGCAAGGGATTAACATCAAGTGCCATCATCCGATGTCTTTTGTGTTTCTAAGTATTGCGGCCATCCTTAAAAAATTAACAGTGCAAAAGAGTGTTAAGGCCTCTACGGATAGTTTTAAAAACAACCGAGCCACCTTTGCCTGTTTAAACCCAGCATTCTTTAAAATACATTTTAAAAATAACTTCCTGGGGTAAGCGTAGTAGGGGCACAACAAAACAAAGTGGAGCGTGTCCTGCGGAGACATTTGGTCGCAGCCGCAAGGACCCCTCAACTCAAGAGATGTTATGTACCCAGAGGGATCCCCCAGTGTATGGTGAAGTAGGTTCAACCTAAAACTAGTCATTAAAAATCTGTCCTGTGCTGTATAGGAACAGGACACATACGGTTCCATACCTATGCTGGATTTGGCCAGAAGGTGGACTCTCACCGAGGGTTTAACCAGGTCCCTGTCTTCCCTAGTGGAGGCCATTTTCTGTAGGAATTCTGACTTGATAAGGGCCTTGTCCTGAGCTGGTAGTTTTGTCGGGTGATTAAAAAAATCCCCGTAGCCCAAGCCTGACAGGGTCTCCCTCACGTATTTAAGCCAGGGAATGTTCCGCCCACGCTCCCGGGCAATGCAGTCCATTATTATCTGCTGGCTTAAAACCGATTCGGGGTTAGTCCATATTTTAAGCCAATAAGTGAGAGGTTTCAGTTGGATCCTATCTCTAATGTAAGTGAGGCCCAATTCTTCCTGAATCGAATGGGAGGGTGCACTCTGGGGGACTCTGAGTAACCGCCGTAAGAATTTGTTTCTTCGATTTGGATCCTCAGGGGGTCAATAAAACCCCAGACCTCGCTGCCATATAATGTTTTAGCATTTCAGATGGCATTGTACAAATTCAAAATTTGCTCCGGTGACCAGCGACCCAACCTTTGTGCAAAATTCATAATTGCCCCAGAAGAGCTAGTTAAAATTCTGCATTTCTCATCTGACAGTGTTTTAAAACAAATGCAACTATCAAGTAAGATTCCCAAATAAGAAAATGCCTGCACAGTGGGTGCCGATCCTATAATTAAATTTCCTGCATGGCCTTTTCCTCATCTCCATAATATATGATTTGGAGAGATTGGCTGACAGGCCTGGGTTCTCCATGAAGTTGACAAAGCCATCTATGAGGAGCTGGAGGTCCCGCGCAGTGCGTGCCAAAAGCACTGCGTTGTCTTCATAAAGCAAGACAGGAATCCCTCTTCTTCCTATCCTCGGGAAATCCACCCCTAGTGCTCCAAGCACCTTATCTAAACCATTAATGTATAAAGTAAATAAAAAGGGCCCCAGGATACAACCCTGTCTCACACCCCTAGAGCATGGAAAGGAATCGGTTGTACCTCCCTCCTCGTTGTATCTGACCTGGGCTGAGGTGTACTGATGCAGGGTTCTTAGAATCTTGATCAAGCCTAAATCGACACCCAAGGCCCCCAGTGACTCCCACAGTTTATTGTGGTTAACCCTGTCGAAGGCTGCCGTGAGGTCCATAAATGCCAAGTACACCGTCTCATCACTCGCGACGGTGTACTTGGCGACCAAAAGGTAGAGATTAATGCATTGGTCAGAGGTTGATCGACCCGGCATAAAACCGTACTGAGTATCAGAGATGACGTTATGTTCATCCGCCCAGTCCATTAGCCAATTAAGAATGGCCCTCCCCAAAACTTTTGCTGTTACATTGATGAGAGAGATAGGCCTGTAACATTGTGAGTTGTCCCTATTGCCCTTTTTAAAAATCGGCACTATTATCGCAGTGGACCAGGATGATGGCATACCTGATTCCACTGCTGTGTTTATCACTCTAGTTAAAATGGGCGCCCACAGTTCAACCTGACTCAATAAAAGGTCTGGGGGGATCCCATCAGGACCCGGGGCCTTGTTCCGAGTCAGGCTCTCGATTCCTGCTTTTATCTCTCCCAAATAAAAAGGGGTTTGGGCTACACATCAGTTTCCTTCCTCTGCCGGTGTTGCTAAATCGCTAATACTACCATGATTATAGAGGCCTTGAAAGTGCTCCACCCAGGACTCGGGCAAGACATGACATGCAAGCTTGGGTTTGTTCAGGTCTTGAAACCAAGGTGCGTTTATTACTTTCCAGAATGCGGTTGTGTCCCTTGACTCGTCCGCTTCCCTTAAATTCTCCCATGCCTGTTGCTGCAATGATATTTTGCGGTGTTTTAGTGCCTGTTTATACCGCCCCCTGCAAATGGACACCATTATCATGTCTTTAGGGACAGCTTTTAGAGCTCCCTTCAGTTCCCTCAGGGCACTGGAACAATGCCCATTGAACCACCTAGGGGTATCCTGTTCCTTTCTTGGAATTCTAAGCCTACGCAGGCCGTCAATGCATTGGGTGACTCCCTCAAATGCTGTGTGGTTAAGTCTGCCCCCTCTACTGTAGGTTCTAGGCACTGCCAAACCTGCTGGTCATTCTCCATGAATAACTCCCTATAAAACCTTTCACAGTTAATATTAGACCATCTCAGCCTCCTTCCTTAGTCGGTGGCTGAAATTGTACCACCGATCTGCTTTGGGCGTGGATGCTTAACCTGGTAATATCCCATATGGTCAAAACCAGGGGATTATGGTCACTAAAAGCACTAAATTCTATATTAAAACTTGTGATCCAGCAGGGATTTCGGGCCTATGACCAGTGGGCGCACTTAGAGGTGCGAGGGGGCTATGGGGGTTTATTTCTGAGCCTAACCTGATAGGGGATCCGCAACCATTAAAGGGTGTGGGTACCTCAGCCTTCGACGTGGCTATCCCTCCTTTGTCTCCATTAGGAGACACACCCTCCCGTGCAACCCTGTGCCCTGGCTATGGCCCCCCAGTCAGTCAGTCTAGTTCGCTTAGAGCAGAAACACCATGGAGTGGCGTGTACCGATTCATTGACGAGGCTATCCAACACTCCCAGTTCAGCCTGGGTGGATATCGCCTCGGGTCTTCACAATCATTTAAATGACTCAGGTCCCTGTAAAAGAAACTAAGTGGAAGCATTCTAATACTTGTACCACCCTCCTCCTGGTAGATCCCCTTCCGTTGATTTGCAAGAAGTTCTCTTGCCAACTCTGGATACCTAAGATTTAAGATCCCGCAATCTCCCGGGAAGCACTTCCTGCTGTTTCCAATCCAGGCTATCCTTCTTGCCATGAGGATATGTCTGTGATTTGTAATGTTGAATCCTGCATTATTGACCAACCAGTGGACTGCCTTGTTAATCAGGGAGCGCGCGGTTTCTTCCCTCTCGTTGCTACATGCCGGAATCCCTGTCAGAACCACAGTATAGGGGCTGGAAGCCGGTGGGAGATCAAGTACAGGGAGACCCCGGGTATTTTGTGCATGATCTGCTATTAATGCTCCTGTTTCATTGGGTATAGCGGATCTACCCTCATGAGTTCTGGTTTGCTATAAAGGTGGTGGGTCTATGCTCTAACCTCTCCTCCCTTGTCTGCCCGTTGTCTTCCCTGCTGTTTGATGGTCCTGGGGCCTTACCCTGGTTGATTCCCTCAATTGGGCCCTTCTTTGCCACCTCCTTCTTACCAGTGGGCAGATCTCGCTCATTATTAGCCCCCCCTATACATTCTTTTATGTGGGCTGCCTTAGGATGTGTACTGATCTCGGCGTCCCCTGCCCCATTTGGCCCTAACCCCCTCTTCAATAAGGATGGAGTACTACCTTGTGCGAGTAGCCGGGAAAGTTGCCCCTCAATCACATTCAGTCTCTCATGCAGGGGCCCAAGCTGGGTGGTTAACATTATTTCCAGCTTGGACCATAGTTCTCTATCCCTCCCCTGATTCTTCTATGTCTCCCTACAGTTTTGACACTGAGGAGGGATTGCAGGCACCCCTGCTTCACTAACCCCCTTCACTTTAGCTGCACCCTTCTATCTAGATTTTTTCAGTGTATGATGTCCCCCTCTCCTTAGACAGTTGCCTGGGGCCTTGGCATCAGCTGAAGTGCTGGCCATAGTTGATGTGCCCTTGGCCTGCAAGGCCTTCTTTGATCGGGTGACCACCTCCCCACGATCCCTTGGAGTAATTATTTTATGTGACCCATTTAAGGGTGTCACATTCTCCTCTTCCCCTGACCCTACCATCTCAGGTGTCATAGGGATGCGACCTGTAGGGCCCTCCATCACTTGTGTGAGAGTCTGTGTCTGGTTCCAATCGTCATCAATAAGCTCAATAGCTTGTAGCGATAGACCCGCCCCCTGTGGCAATAAGGTGGTGTGGATTATAGCCTTCGTTGTGTTACCAATTACCATGTTAGATTGGCCTGAGGGGATCCCAGTAAGAGGGGATATACTCCTAGCTATAGGGCCCATGGACGATCTCTTATGTTCTATTAGCGTATCAAGGGAGAGTCTATTCTATGTTAGCTGGATTTCTTGAGTTAAGAGGGACTCCGCCCTAGTTAGAAAAGCATCCAGGGTCCCCTTCACCCCCCCACCACCGAGCTCACGGCCTTATGTTTACTCTTCTCAAAAATAGTACATTTGTACTAGTCTCAATATGACAAGAAGGGGCCACTTTTGGGCAACAGTAATCAGTACCTTATGGTTAGCAGAGTTTCTGAAATGTCTCAGTCCCATGTACCTTGTGATATTTTGGATTCTTAAAATCAGGGGAAAGCTCTTTGACCACCTCCTAGCATTTGATGGTGTGGTGCTAGACTTTTGGGTGATGATGTCCAGCCCAACCCCCGGTCTTCTTCCCGATGTCTTCTAGTCCGTGAAATTGCTGGTATTCCAGGCAGTAAATAAATGAGAATAAAGGGGGGTGGCCCAGCCCGGCCTCTTCCGGCCCCTGACGGGCGCGGATGGTCCCGCCCTTGGCCCGGACTTTGCCCGGGCAGCGCCCAGGCATGCCTGTGCGCGTCCCGGGCTGCGTGGGGCCTCCGAGATTTTTAAGCGCCTCATGGCGCTCAACTGTGACGCGTTGGTCATGCGCCGCCGGGGCATCTGGGAGGTGTAGTCCCCCCTTATCTGGTGCAGTAATGACGATGCTGGCGATGGCGGCCACAGCCGCGAGCAAACAAGAGCAGTCCCCACCTTGGGCTATGAGACCCAGCAGGGCAGCAGTAAAAGTCCTGGTAAGTGGCGGTAAGTTAGCAGAGCATCCCCACTAGCATTTAATAACAGCCCAGCGCTGGGGCCTCAGAGCTTGCCTTTCAGGCACAGGTGCCAATATGTGTGACTTCGCATTTCAGTGCGGTGACGCGGACCACTACAGTGAAATTAGTTAGTCTAACGCCTGATGCTTGGCACGTGGCTGGTCTGACAAGATGCACAATCTTTGAAACCCTGCTGAAGTAGATGTCCTTATTTCAGCGATGAAAGAGGCCTCTTAAGATATTGCAAAATGTTTGGGGTAATAAGAGGAGAGAATATTGAGAGTACACACACACACACACACTAGAGAAATAGGTGGCCATTTCTACTGCAAGTTCACAAACGATGGACAAGGTACCAAAGGATAAGGCGGGTGGTCCTTCAGGGTGGGTGGGTAGCATTGGGGAAAAACATAAAAATAAGTCTTCAGATCACCAAACAGCAATATGGATAGGCCTAGAACATTCAGATAGATTGCAGAGTATTTTGCATTAAACAATGGAACCGCAAGTCTGCCCATAATCTGGGATGCTAATAAGGCCTAATTAAGGGGGCTATTAGCAGCGTATCGATAAAGAGGAAGAGGGAAATTCAAAATCAAGAAAAGATCCTTCAAGCCAAAATTGCAATGAAAGAGCTGAAGTTGCAAGGTGCTTCGATAAAAGAGCATCTAGGCAACCTGCTCTGCTGCTAGGATTTAATGGAGTGCAGGCTGAGTACGAAGTCATGCTTGCCAGGAAAATCCAAGATAGATTGAGAACTAGCAAGATGCAGCACTTTGCATATGGCGAGCACTGTAGTTCCCTTCTAGCATATAAGACAAGATTTGACAGAACCAGAATGCTATACGTGCATTAGTTGACTCTGATACAGGGCAGCCTCTTGTTACTAACAAGGAGATCGAAGGCGAGGTGTGAAAATACACGAGTAGTCTATATAAAGAAGATATATACCCAGAGACAGAGAATATTAAGGTCTGGCTATTGGATAGAGATTTGCCAATGTTAACCAAGACACAGGCTAAAACTCTTAGCTTAGAGGTCACAGAGGAGGAAATGTTAAGTCAGGTCAAGAAAACTAAGAGCTGTAAGGTAGCAGGACCAGATGGGCTCCTGGCCAAGCTCTATTAGGTATTTTTAGAGGACCTATTACAAGTACTGAAGGTATTGTTCAACACAACTTACCTTAAGGAGGAGAATGCCCCACCCTCTTTATCGGAGGCCACCATAGTTTTAGTTCTGAAACCAGATAAAGACCCAACTAAAGCAGAGTCGTACCGGCCAATATCGCTGCTAAACACAGATTGCAAGATCTTTGCCAGGATATTGGTCAGCAGAATTGCAGGGGTAATAAGCAGCATGGTGCATCCTGATCAGAGGGACTTTGTCCCAGCACGACACTTGAATGAACTCACTCCCAATTTGATTGGAGCCATGGATTTGGCAGGCGCCCAAAATCGCCTTTGACGGTTGTGACACTAGACCCTCCAAAAGCATTCGACAGGGTCAACTAGGCCTATCTCTGGGAAGTCCTTAGGAGCTTGGATTCAACCAAAATATAATCAGAACAATACAGAATTTACATGAGGTACCAGTTGCTACTGTCTTTGTAAATGGTGAGCTATCATACTGTTTCCAGATAACAAGAGAGAAGGGGTAATAGACAAGGCTGTCCCCTTTCGCCCCTCCTATTTAACTTCTACATAGAACCATTTGCATAGTTGAATTAGATCAGACCCTACCATCATCCCATTTAGTGCAGCTGGGTAGGAGGTTAAGTTGGCACTGTATGCAGATTACATGCTGCTGAATATCAGCAACCCGCTAAATGCAATATGTAGGGAAGTTGAGTTGGTTAGGGAGTTTGGTAAGATATCAGGATACCTAGTTACGGAAGATAAAACAGAGATGATGTCATGGAATATGAAGATTGAAATCTAGGGTACCATGGTGCGGATGAGTCCAAATGGTCCATAAATTAGATGGCATACGTCTGGTCAATATGAAAAACGTCAACCATCAAATAGAGAAGCTCTCGGGGAGATGGAACACTTTGCCATTATCAATCTATGGGAAAGTAAATCTGGTTAAAATTATGATCCTTCCTAAAGTTCCTTTTTTGTTTAACTCCAAGCCCCCTTACGTTTCCAAAAGAGCTATTATCAAATTTCAGGGAAAAGTGAATAGCTTTCTGTGGGGTTCCACAGGTATCAGACTTGCATGGAAAAAGCTCAGGAGGAATATGATGGCGGGTGGTTTGGTTTGACCTGATTTGCAGATTTACTGTCATGCATTTCAGTTTTAAAACTTTTGGATGCTAGCTAATGAACCAGATAATTCGCCAACTGGCAGATTATATGCAGCATTGTTAACGGACCTTAAAGGTAGCCATGTTTTGTATAAATACAGAGACCCTAAATAGTTTTTAAAACGTAAGGTTGAAGGTCCTTAATGTCATAGCAAGAACATGGGTCTAATTTAGGAAAAACTTTAAAATCCCTTACTTCACATCCTCAGACCCAATGATCAGCTAAGCTGTCCCCTAAGGCAAGCAGGTCTAATCTATTGGGCTGACTTGAGAGATGGGATTTGATTAGTAGACTGGCAAGAACTGGTAGCACTTACAGGGGGAAGCTTTCAAAGTTTACGTATTATCAGGTATAGTCATGGTAGGCATTACAGGAGTGGTCTAAGGAGGCTGAGAGTGAGTGGGAGGATTGTTTAATAAGCACTGACCATTTAAAAAAATGAAGTGGCACTGTGGTATTGGGACCTTCTTAAGGCTGAAGACAAACATCATCCTGAACCATCCTCAACCTGGAAGGATGAACTAATTGAGAGCAATATAAGGCAATTGTGGCAAGTATCCTTCAATACACTATTTTCTGTGGTTAATTCTGCACCGCTATTGGACTCCAAGCAAGGTGCCAAAAGTCGTTGGCCAGGAGATTGTCTGCCCGAAGTGTGGTGCTTTACAAGCAGACAATATGCACATGCTCATTGTCATCCTCTTGGTGTAGTGTTGATGGAGCGAGATAGAAAACAAAATTTTGTTTAAACTCGTGAAGTCACATTTCCATAACATGAATAATAATATTAATGATTTTTGTGATATGTCGTGCTAATACAACTTAGATTCAACTTTACACATGGGGGGACTAACATGTGTGCTCATAAACGTGCATAATTGTTGCATCTTTTTGTTCGTGCAAAATAATAAAATAATTTATTGTTTTCGTTTTTGTCATTACTAACTGCTGCAAACTTAAAAGAAGCATGTGCTTGTTTTGCTTTTCCTTGTCTGTGTGATGTCATTTCTACTATTCTAGGTGCATATAAGTCTCATGGATTATTGAAGACTGGTAGATATAAACGCTGCTTTATTTGTTTGCATTGGCTAGGTAACATTTGATTAATCGGGTGGGTTAATTAATTAGTAAATCTTGGGGTGGATACAGAATCTACATTATTTCTTACATTAATACTTTTCTTGTGTTTGTTTTATACTAGAAAGCATAAGTTGCCTGCTTTTGGGCCTAGTCTGCTCGAGCTACAAAATGCTGAATTTTACTTCTGCAAAAGTCACGAGACGCCCATTCTGAAATAAAATGTTCGTCAAAAGCTGCGTTCACAAAGCAAAAACTGACGTGCTATCATCATTCTGTCGGACATGGCCAAGGTCGAAAAAGAACATTTTGTCAGCCCTTAACTTGGCATCCGCGGAAGTCAATTGGAAGCAATGAGACATTTGTTGCAAAACCTAGGAAGCTCCTGGTTGCATACAGAAAAGACAATGGTCCTTAAGAAAAGTGACCTAATGAAACTTTTGAAATGTGGGTGACATGTCACTTGTCACTCTCAGCCAATGGGACGTCGAAGATTTCTGAAAACTTTCCTTTGCGTAGTTTAGTTAGCGTAGAAAGGTATAAAAAGTCATGCCCCTAGGGATGGGCTGGCTGCTGCTTTCTGACTTTCCGATGAGGGTGAAGTGCTGTTGGACATTGCGTGGAGCACGTAAGAATCCTCAAAGAACTTTACTTTAATTTCTATCTATTTAGCTTAGTTAGGGACTTAGGTTTTAGAAATGCTAAACTTTAAATATTCACTTTAATTTTGATTCACTTGATTAAATTGTATTTTTCTCACGTTTCTTTTCAATTATGCTTGCTTCAATGCTAATAAAATTCATTTATAAAACTATCAACTTATATACCATAATTTAGTAAATAAAATCTTACTTTTGACAAACAAGCTGGTCTTGATTATTCAGAAGTGTAGGTTACTATTAGCTAGATCACGTCGCCAATGGTGGTCGTTTAAATGGTTAAGTTTTATTCTAATGACAATATTCTTTCCGCAGATGTATAAAATTGTATATATTTTGTAGATAATGTGTATATAGATTTAATCTGACCACCTGATTCAGTAGGCCCAAAATATGTCAGGTTTATAAATGGGTCCATAGTTTAGTATAGAATTTTGTTTATAGGTTATGAAGTTGGGTAGCGTTGTTTATGATATATTTTCTATAGGCCGCTGGATCAATTCTCTGGTAGCAGAAATTGATGGTTGCTAAGGGTAACCAAGGTAATATGTTGGTTGCTAAAGGTTACTAAAACGTTATGGTATGGAAATAGGATCGATGTTTTAACACATGTTGAGTTCGTTTTTCGTGCTATCTGTAAGCTATACCGGTATAGATTGTGTGGCGAGAAATTAGTCACGCAAGCCATCTGTTCTGTTTGTAGTGATATCGCCGAGTATCACAAGAGGTATCGCCGTGTACCATAGTGTTGTCGCCGAGCAGCACAGTTTTAGGGCTAGGTGTGAATCTTGTATAGTGAGGGTTTTCTAAGAAATTAAAGCAGCATGAGAATAGGGACAAAGCGCCTTCCATAAAACTCACTGTGATAAGAGTATTAGTTATATCCGAGCTTGAGTGAAGGGTAAATTGGCGTCGGTACATGATTATCTATAAACAGGTTAGAGTCCTGTACGGGTACATGTTTCATATCTATAAACAGGTGAGAGCCCTGTACGGATAACGTCGTTATTTTGCTAACGGTGCATGATCTCTATAAACAGGTGAGAGTCCTGTACGGATTTCATGTGTGTTTGAAATTAGGGAATTTTCAGTGCGAAAGTGCGAGTTTGATTTGTATTTTATGTTCAAGTGGAACTCTTAGAACTGTCACTTCGCGGTGCGTTCAGAGCAAAGCGAGTTCATAATTATACGTGTTAGAAGGGTGGGGTAAGGGTTACTCTACTGACAATTGGATATTATCCTTAGTGTGAATAGCGCCGTCTATTCCGAAGTGTGGATACTTGAATGTATGTAAACTATCCTAAATAGTGAAACGAACAGATGTTGTCCTTATAGTCATTGTTAAGAATTAATTTACACTGAAAAGTGTTCTTAAAATGGCGCTGTGAAAAGATTTTGTGAAGGAGGGGTAAGCGCCAGGAGTGAGAAACGAGAAACCGCAGCTGCTGTGTACGTCACAGAGCCGCGCTGGGATTGGGTGACCTACGTCACAAGCTATATTCTGATTGGCTCTTGAGTCTCTGACGACCTGTGAGCTGATTGGTCCTTCAGAAAAACTCCAATTTTATTGGTTGAGCAGAAAAGTGACGTAGCTCAACTGTCATTGACTTGTTAGTGTGTTTCGCGCACGGATTGGTTGTTTTGCGGAACATCCCGGAAATATTTTACGAACGATTTTGTGAATTAGATTTAACTTTTAAAAATGAGTTATCATTTTAAACATGTTGAGAAAAAGCCAACATTATTTCAGAAGTTTAAGAATTTATTTTCACCTGATAAGAAAATCGAAACGCGAGGTGGTAAACTACTTCATAAGTATATAACACCTGCAGCGTATATGGAAGGTGAATATGGATATCATACTGTCTTATGGTTTGATAGTTGGAAACGCTATACTAAGAACGACGGTGTTTTAACTTGGCCTGATGATGGTTCATTTAATGTAAAAGTCTTGAGAAATTTACGAGAGAAAATGAACGCTCTTATTCCGAAACCGAGACCAACTCAATTTGAAGCTTTAGTTGAGTGGGAAGACGAGATGTATCAATTACAAAGAGAAGCTAGTGGAATTAAAAGACCTTCTAAAAATCCACCTTGGAGAAGAGAAACTCATGAAGATAGATTGCGAATGTGGAGACAGGGAAACATGAGTGAAGGATTGTATTTAATTCAGGAAATGGTAATGGGTACTCCTACAGGGAAATCTATGGAAAGTGAATCTGAGGATGCAGTTATGGAAGAAATATATACAACTGCTAGAAAGAATCAGCCTTTGAGACCTCCTAGATCATGGTCTACTCCGGTGGTTTCTACTGAAACTTCACCGAGTGCACCTCCAATTAATGAAGCTCCTAAACTTTATCCAAATAATTGTGAAATCATTGAAACTCCTAGAAGACCAGAATTTGATAATGCTCGAAATGAAGGTAGATATTTTACAATGGCTCCAAGGGCAAGAGAAGCTCCAAAAGATTATACAAGAGAGGCAAGAAATGTTGAAGATGTTGATTATAATGAATATTTAAGATCTAAAGAAGAATTAATAAAAAGAATGACAAAAGGCATGGAAGCTGTGACAGTTCCAGTAACGATTGGTCCTGTTCAGCCTGTATTTGACCAAAAGGAAACAAACAAGACAGGATTAACTATTCCTTTAAATGCAGAAATTCAAAAGGCTGCTGAAAAATTTTATTCAGACTTATCTGAAATAAACTCTTCTAAATCGAGAATGCCTGATTTAACCTTTAATGAAGATTTATCTCCAAAAACACCAATGGGTGCTATATCAGATATAGGGAGTCCTGAAGTCAGGATAACCACACCAAAACTTGATGTGGCCAAATTAAAAGCGAATATCGAAGAATTAATAATTGGAACAATCGGTCCAGATAGTTTAAATTACTATCGAGATGATGAACTACTGTTCATTTGCAAAAGCATACAATGGAAAACAAAAAATAAATATGATCAACTAGAGGATCTAGCAGCAGAACTTGAAATTGATGTGAGCAAACAAAAGAATTTTGCGAAACATTACAGATTAGACTTTTCAGAAAGTGACATTGAGAGTTTGAACTCAATGGGAAGAATAGTACATATAAAAGATTTGATTGTCTATATCAAAAAGCTAGGAGAACTGAATAAATGGAGAGTAAAATGGACGAAAAAGAAGGAAGATGAAAGATTGGAAAAATTGTCAAAACAATTTCCAATGAGAGAAATTGCAGGTGGAGGATATGTTCATGTCCCTTGGTCGAGACAGGACATTCTGTTATTTACAAATGACTTTCCGAAATTGAGGGAAAAACCAGTTGAGTGGTACAGGCAAGTCGATAGATTTATCAAAGTGTCAAAGGTTCTGTGGATTGATTTAGATGGATTTTTTGATATTGTCGTTCCATCTGATCTTTGGACAGAATGTAAAATATCGATTAGTTGGCCAAAAACAGAACCTGAGCGAATTAAAGAAACAGGTGCTCCAAATCCACTTGTAATGGATTTTTATGAAAAAGTGATTGTTTGGATGAAAAACAAAATTCCACCCAAAGAAGTCGATTGGGTTAAAATAGAAAGGACAGAACAGGAAACAAAAGAATCAGTTCATTCTTTTTATGAAAGACTACTGTTAATCTTTAAACAATACAGTGGTTATGAAAAACTAGACGAAAAAGACATGAGCCATTTTGTCTATAGATTTGTTTATGGACTAAAACCTGAAATTGGAGAAATGATCAGAAATAGCATTGTCGGATGGCAATCACTATCTGTAGATGATATTCTAAGAAAGGCTAAATATTGCAGCGATGAAATAGAAGTAAAACAGAAGAAGCTCAAGGAGAAAGCCATGTGGGCTCAGGTAAAAGTGGCTGAGCAACAGATTGCCAGCATGGGTAATAAGAACACTAATTTTGTTCAAACTGGAAATACAAACCAGATACAAGGAAAGTTTAAAAGTAATAATTTCCCAAAGAAATTTAGCCCAAAAATTGAGGAGTTGAAACAAAGATTACCTTGTTTTAATTGTGGCGAAATTGGACATTGGAGAGACGAGTGTCCTCATCCTCCTAAAAACTTAAAGAATCCCTTATTGAATCCACAGATGCAGAATGGTGTTGACCTGCAGCGACAGCTACAGATGCAACAGGGGTTAAACGAATTAAATATTCAGCGACAGTTGCAGCAACAGCAACAGCAACAGGTGAATAATCGTCAAGACCAATTGCCACAACCACCTTTTCCGAATTGTGGGGGAGTTCAAAAATATAATCCAAACGTGGGATTTCAGGGAAGTGAACAGGTAATAAAACCACAAAAACAGCAAAAGCAACAAAGAGTTCAAATGCAAAATGCTTCACAACAGTTTTTATTAACAGAAAGTCAAGACAGCGATTCTGATGATTATTGCTGACGGTGCCCGAGAGAGGAGGAAGAGTGTGTTGTTGGAGCCACTCTTGAGGTTGACCAGTCTGGTCCTTTTGTAAACGGGAAAGTTAATGATGTAGACATCACTTTTCTAGTGGACACTGGTGCTACCCGTTCTACTGTTAGATCAGTGGAAATTGAAAACCTACCTCTCTCTGGGGATACCATCCAAGTTGTCGGAGTAAGTAATCAGCAAATTAAAACTGACTTAACTGATCCAGTACCAGTTGAAATTGGAAATTACAGAGACAAACACAGATTTGTGGTTTGTAATAGTAGTCCAGTGAATCTATTGGGCAGAGACATCCTATGTAAAATGAATTGTAGAATATATTGTTCTCCTGATGGAGTTGAGTTACAAACAATGGAGGAAGATGGTTTATACAGAATGACAATGATGATGATGGAAGCAGAAGAAACAAAATTGTTTCCTGCATTTGAAGAAAAGGATTTACCTGAAGAACTCAAGGAAACAGTGAAATCTGAAATATGGGATTTTACTGGAAATGAGATGGGTCTGATGAAAAACGTAGATCCAGTAAAAATTACATTAAAACAGGGAATAGAATTTCCAAACATTCCACAATATAAAATGAAAACAGAAACAATTGAAGGTATTACACCTATAATTGAAAAATTAATCAAGCAAGGTGTATTAAAAGAAATGGAGAGTAGTCCTTGTAATTCACCAATTATGGGAGTTAAAAAGTCTAACGGAACATTTAGAATCGTACAAGATTTGAGAAAGGTTAATCAAATTGTCGTTCCATGTTGTCCTGTGGTTCCAAATCCAGCAGTAATTCTATTCCAGATTCCACATGATGCTGAATGGTATACAGTCATTGATCTTTGCAATGCATTCTTTACTGTTCCATTACATCCAGACAGTTATGAAATCTTTGCTTTCAGATTCCAAGGTAAGACCCTCGGATGGTCAAGAATCCCTCAGGGCTATACAGAAAGTCCTTCAATCTTTAATGAACTGTTAAAAAGAACATTAGAAGACCTAGACTTACCTGGTAGGTCTACGCTAATCCAGTATATTGATGATTTGTTAATAGCTGCAAAGACAAGAGAAAATTGTGTGACAGACACAATAATTCTGTTAAATCGCCTTGCAGAAGAAGGACATAAAGTGTCCCCAGCAAAACTACAGTTTTGCAAACAAGAAGTAAAATATCTTGGTCACAGAATTGCAAAGGGAAAAAGACAAGTAACAATAGAGAGAATAAAAATGATTCAAGCAATGTTACCACCAAGAACACAGAGACAGGTCAGAATGTTCTTGGGAATGGTTGGTTACTGTCGTCAATGGATAAGTGGATTTTCAGTAATTGCAAAACCACTACAAAGACTGACAAAGTCAGATGTAAAAGATCCAATTATTCTCAATGATGCTGAGATGGATTCTTTTGAGAACTTGAAAAAGAGCTTATGCCAAGCTCCTGCTTTAGGTATGCCAAATTATGAGAAAGATTTCGAACTGTATTGTAGTGAGAGAGAAGGATGTGCATTATCTGTGTTAATTCAGAGACACGGAAATTTAAAGAAACCTATTGCATACTTCTCTGCAGTTCTTGATCCAATTGCAAAAGCATTACCAGGTTGCTTGAAAGCAGTTGCAGCTACAAGTATCAGCCTCGAACAAAGTGAGGGGATCATAATGGGATTCCCTGTGAAAGTTTTTGTGCCTCATTCAGTAGAAATATTACTGACAAGAGGTAAGACTCAGCATTTAACAAGTAGTAGATTGACAAAGTATGAGAAAATCATACTAGGAGCAGATAATGTTTCGATTTCAAGATGTTTAAATCTGAATCCTTCTACATTACTGCCTGATTCTGAAATTGTTGATGACATTGAAACAGAACATGAATGTTTAGATGTCATGGAATTCTGCACTAAACCAAGAAAAGACATCAAAGACAGACCTTTGTCTGAATCGGATTTTGTCTACTTTGTAGATGGCTCATGCTTAAGATCCGAAGGAGGTGTCTTAAAAGCTTCATATTCAGTTTGTACGGTCGCAGATGTCGAAGAAGCATCATGTCTTGAAGGAGTTCGTTCAGCACAAGTGGCTGAATTAATTGCTTTAATTCGTGCATGTGAAATATCAAAGGATATAAGAGTTACCATCATTACTGATAGTCAATATGGGTACGGAGTTGTGCATGATTATGGACAACTCTGGTCACAGAGAGGATACATGACATCAGCAGGATCACCAATTAAAAATGCAGTTTTCATTAGGAGATTAATTGAAGCAATACAATTGCCAAAAGAAATCGCCATTGTTAAGTGTGCAGCACACACTAGAGGAATTGATTATATTTCTAAGGGAAATGCCTTCGCAGATGAAACAGCTAAATACTGCGCAAGGAAAAATTATTCTTACAATCGGGAGAGGAGTAAAGAAACTGATTCAAATTCATTAATGCTAACAACAGTTGTAGAAACATGGCATGAGATTAGAGATTTACAAAATGAAACAGATGATGAAGAAAAAGATTTGTGGTTAAGATCAGATTGTAGACCACGTGAAGAAGATGGAGTGTGGGTTTACAAAGATGGCAGAGTAGTCTTACCAAATTGCTTGATTGCTGACATGGCCAGATTATATCATGGTCCAGCACATCTAGGAAGAGATTCTATGGTTAGACTTTTCAGAGAAACATGGTTCAATACTAAGTTTAGAACTATTGCAGAATCTTTTTGTCAAAGGTGTTTGTCATGCCAACAAATGAATCCAAACAGAAAATCAGTGGTGGGGACAGGAATAATTGGTCGAGAGGGTGGTCCCTTTACCAGGTTACAAATGGATTTCATTGAAATGCCCTTACACAATTGTTTGAAATATGTGCTTGTAATTGTTTGCTTATTTTCAAGATGGGTAGAGGCTTTCCCTACACGACATTGTGATTCAATTACAGTAGCAAAACTAATGCTCAGAGAAATCATCCCAAGGTACGGTTTTCCAGTCACTATTGAGAGTGATGGAGGAAGCCATTTTGATAACAAACTGATGAAGTTAATTTGCGAAGCTTTGAGCATTGAGCAGAAAATACACTGTGCATACAGACCAGAGGCATCAGGAGTGGTAGAACAAATTAATGGAACAATTAAAAACAGAATTGGAAAAATGTGTCTTGAAACAGGTGTAAAGTGGACTGATGCTCTTCCACTTGTTTTGATGTCATTAAGAAGTACACCAGATAAAAAGACAGGTTTGAGTCCTCATGAAATTTTAATGGGAAGAGTTATGAGGCAAGCTTTTGTACCTGTAGGTAAACTGTTGAGCATAAATGACAGTGCTATTTTGGATTACTGTAAAAGGTTATCTGATATGGTAACTTCTGTGTCTAATCAGGTGGGAACTGAAGCACAATCAGATGAAAAGGTTTTGACACATGATCTGAGACCTGGCGATTGGGTCAGAACGAAAGTACATCGGAGAAGGAATTGTCTAGCTCCTAGATGGCAGAAACCTAGGCAGATAATTTTGATCACTACTAATGCTGTAAAGTGCAGAGGATTGAAACGCTGGATTCATCCTAGTCATACTATTCCAGTACCAACTCCTGAGAGTTCTGATGTTGAAAGTGATACCACAGATGATTCTGATTCTGAAGCAGAAGGCGAAACAGGAGGTGAAATAATTCCAGATTCTGAAGATCGACAAGAAAGTCGACATCTGGAAACTGTGCCAGTGAATGGAAATTTAACAAGAAAAGACTTAGAAATCATTGAAATAGATTCTGAAGGTGAAGAGAATCTGTTAAAAGGAAAGATAACTGAGGATTCGGTTGTCTCTATTAAAGACAAAGAAGCAGAACAAAAAGAAGTTTCAGACCAGGAGAGTATCGAAAGACAGAGAACAAACTCTGAAGTAAGGAACAGAAATCCGAAATCTGGGAAGTTGGGGGTAATTGAGGAAGAGGAGGAAGACGAATTACCGAGTACCAGTGATGGAAGACAAAGTGAAGTTCCTGAAGGAGTGAAATTGCCGAATAGAGAAGTTCCTGAGTCAATTGAAATTTCAGACGACGAAACTGAAGAAAGTGAAGTGGATGGTGAAAGTGAAAACAGAAAGAAAAGGACTTGGAAGTCAGAATCAAATAATTCTGAACCAAAGAAAAAGTACGTGAGAAAAGCAGACTACTGGCCTGGTGGAAGATTGAGAGTCAGATTGATCAAGAAACCAAAAGAACAAGTTGAAGAAATCAGTAGTCAAAAGAGTCCTGGAAAAGAAGTTGGAGTTGGAAGAAAAATTGAAGTGATATCGAGAAAAGGGAAGAGAATAGTAAGACCAAACCAAAAATACAAGTCTCCTGAGTGGACTTACTTAGTAATTCCACCTGTTATTGACATATATGATAGTAGTGAAGAAGAAAACGAAATCCAAGAAATTAGTGACAATGATTGAAATACAGATATATTAAATTGGCAAAAGGCTGAAGAAAATTTGTTAGTTGACATAAGGTCGAAGAAAAACTGTTTAGTTGAAGAAAACTTATGTATGACATAAGGTCGAAGAAATCTTGTTTAGGGTTTTAAAAAAAAAAAAAAAAAAATATATATATATATTTTAAAAGGGGGGTGTAAATATATTTAGAATTTTAAAATTTATTTTTATTTTTTGAGGCTAAAATTAACCAAAAATGCCTTATGTTAAGGAGAGCACTTCAAAGTGTTCTGTTTTTAAAAGATGCTGTAAGATGACTCTGGTGTGTCTGCTCATTTTAATTCTGCTCTGGTTGGTTTTAGCTGTGATTATCCCTTTGGAGATGAATAGAGAATTACACAAAGTTAACATAACAAACAAAGCTCTGGTTAGCCAAACTAAACATAGTGCGTCTGCAAAAGTTATTGATCATCAACCTAACATTCATCAAGATAAATCAATTAGTGATTTTTCAAGTAATACATTCACAAAGCTATTGAGTGAATATGTTAAGGCAATGGATGCAAAAGACTGCTACGTCTGCGTTAAGTTACCTGCTTCTGTTTCTGAGGGAGTAACATATAATATGCTTCCTCTCACTTATGCTGTAACATGTAGTGTGTTAACTAGTTTATTTTATCAAACTGGACGTTTAGAATATTATTATTCAAATTATGATGACATTTTTGCAAATATTAAGATTGAAAATGCTTTAAATAAGCATAAGAAAGCAAAGCAAATGAGAGAATTTTTCCTTGTTACTAACGAACTTACTTATGAGTATGCTTATAAAAATAATCTAACTTGCTAATTAAGTGCTGAAGGAAAGAAATTTTTGAATATGGTTGAGGAGAGAAGAGCAATTTATAAGAGGAATGAATTAGTCAAGCAGACTAAGTCAAGTTTCTGGCAGAAAGAGGATGAAAAGTTAAATGGCAAAATGCTTGAAAATATTGCAATTCACATAGACAAACCAGTTAGTGGAAAGCTTTGCATTAGAAGAGATAATACACTTTTTGATAATTACTTTGTAGGTGCAAGTAACTGTGAAGATACTTATCAGATTTTGGGAGGTTGGGGATTCAAAGGTGGAAAAGATCCAATCTTTCCTGGGATTTATTTTGTTTGTGGTGACAAAGCCTACTACAACCTTCCAGACCACTGGTATGGAACTTGTTATGTGGGAATTGTTTTTCCTAAAGTGTTTCATGTTGACAGAGATTCAGAAGGATTGTTTAAAATTCATAATTATGTAAATAGAGTTAAAAGAGAAACTTTTACTGAAGTTCTGGGAGATATTTTTCAAGCAGTAATACCTTTTGTTGGTATAACCTTAAATGCAGGGAGAATTAGAAAATTATCCACTATAGTTGATAGATTATCAACTGACACAGCTGATGGGTTTCAATTAGTAAATGTTGAAGTTATTGCAATTAGATCCATGGTAATTCAAGATCGCCTTGCTTTAGACATACTCCTAGCAAAAGAGGGAGGAGTCTGTGGCATTTTACATGTACAACATTGTTGTACATATATACCTGATGAAAGTAAGAATATTGAAATGTATATTAAGAATATTACACAAATGCATTCAGAGATAATTCCTTTAGAAGAAGATGATTTTACAGGGAAACTTTCAAAAAGGTTTCAAGCAATTAAAAACTGGTTTCATGATATCGGAAGTTCAATTCTTGGCAAGATTTTGGCACCTTTGATTATAATAATATTCATTTTTATTTTGACCAAAATAGGTTGTTTGTTACATAAAAGAAAGAAACAGTTGAAAGAAAAGAAAAGAATCTATAAACTTAGAAAAGAAGAAGAAAGGGAGATCGAATTACAGGAGTTACATAGAGAGCGTTATGCTAATTCCAAAGATTATGCAGAAACAGACTTTTAGGTTTACTGATACAAATGAATTTGAATCGATTTCTTAGAAATTTAAATTACCAAAATTTTGAGTGCTGGTGTGGTGATTTGTTAATCACCAGATGAGGGAGTTGATGGAGCGAGATAGAAAACAAAATTTTGTTTAAACTCGTGAAGTCACATTTCCATAACATGAATAATAATATTAATGATTTTTGTGATATGTCGTGCTAATACAACTTAGATTAAACTTTACACATGGGGGGACTAACATGTGTGCTCATAAACGTGCATAATTGTTGCATCTTTTTGTTCGTGCAAAATAATAAAATAATTTATTGTTTTCGTTTTTGTCATTACTAACTGCTGCAAACTTAAAAGAAGCATGTGCTTGTTTTGCTTTTCCTTGTCTGTGTGATGTCATTTCTACTATTCTAGGTGCATATAAGTCTCATGGATTATTGAAGACTGGTAGATATAAACGCTGCTTTATTTGTTTGCATTGGCTAGGTAACATTTGATTAATCGGGTGGGTTAATTAATTAGTAAATCTTGGGGTGGATACAGAATCTACATTATTTCTTACATTAATACTTTTCTTGTGTTTGTTTTATACTAGAAAGCATAAGTTGCCTGCTTTTGGGCCTAGTCTGCTCATGCTACAAAATGCTGAATTTTACTTCTGCAAAAGTCACGAGACGCCCATTCTGAAATAAAATGTTCGTCAAAAGCTGCGTTCACAAAGCAAAAACTGACGTGCTATCATCATTCTGTCGGACATGGCCAAGGTCGAAAAAGAACATTTTGTCAGCCCTTAACTTGGCATCCGCGGAAGTCAATTGGAAGCAATGAGACATTTGTTGCAAAACCTAGGAAGCTCCTGGTTGCATACAGAAAAGACAATGGTCCTTAAGAAAAGTGACCTAATGAAACTTTTGAAATGTGGGTGACATGTCACTTGTCACTCTCAGCAAATGGGACGTCGAAGATTTCTGAAAACTTTCCTTTGCGTAGTTTAGTTAGCGTAGAAAGGTATAAAAAGTCATGCCCCTAGGGATGGGCTGGCTGCTGCTTTCTGACTTTCCGATGAGGGTGAAGTGCTGTTGGACATTGCGTGGAGCACGTAAGAATCCTCAAAGAACTTTACTTTAATTTCTATCTATTTAGCTTAGTTAGGGACTTAGGTTTTAGAAATGCTAAACTTTAAATATTCACTTTAATTTTGATTCACTTGATTAAATTGTATTTTTCTCACGTTTCTTTTCAATTATGCTTGCTTCAATGCTAATAAAATTCATTTATAAAACTATCAACTTATATACCATAATTTAGTAAATAAAATCTTACTTTTGACAAACAAGCTGGTCTTGATTATTCAGAAGTGTAGGTTACTATTAGCTAGATCACGTCGCCAATGGTGGTCGTTTAAATGGTTAAGTTTTATTCTAATGACAATATTCTTTCCGCAGATGTATAAAATTGTATATATTTTGTAGATAATGTGTATATAGATTTAATCTGACCACCTGATTCAGTAGGCCCAAAATATGTCAGGTTTATAAATGGGTCCATAGTTTAGTATAGAATTTTGTTTATAGGTTATGAAGTTGGGTAGCGTTGTTTATGATATATTTTCTATAGGCCGCTGGATCAGTGTGCGTAAGGAGTGTGAATAAGTAGTGTGAGTAAGATGTGGAGCAAAATAACTGGGGTCAAAGTAAGGTAAGCCCAACAGATGGTGTTTTTTAAGAGGGACTCTGAGATTAACATTAGGTGAGGCTTGTTTTTTATCAGGCCTTATTGGTGAGGAGAGAGATATGTAGGCTCTGAAAATCTGCCTACCCTCGTTCCGAGGAACTACTTAAAAATATCAACTCAATAAGTCGAGTGGATATGGCATGTGACTCCGTAAGCTGCGAGAGGGTCTGGAAAAGTTATGTTGAATGGCAATAACAGCTGCCTTGTCCAATGATTAACCCCTGTATGTTGTGAATGCCTTGCTGGTGGGCCAGAGACTTCGCAACAGTCATCTTGGTGTGTCCGTTTTTTCAGCAGAGGGAACAGCGCTATGAGAAACAAACTAATGGTAAAATGAGAACAAAAACAAAATCATAATATTCCCGTAAACATCTATAGCCCTCCTCATGATTACTAGATTTCAGTCATTCCCGGTTTTGGATCATAGTCATGATATCCTTTCAAATAACTTTTTTCATGTGAACATTCTTATGTCCAAAAGTGACGTGTGTTATAAAAACATGCAAATTCCCCTAAAAAACTGCAGTTGGATTGACACTGTGGTTGAAATCTAAATGTTAAAAACAGAATTTTCCCAATTGTAGTAAGACAGACAACCATAAACTAGCCATAGTCTACTGCTCCAGACTTCACATAGAATGTCACAGATAACATCACAAATGACATAATTGATGGCTTCACAAGTGAAATCACATTCAAAATAACGTAATATCACCTGTGTCATCACTGACGGCCTTAGGTATGGCCCTGCTTTCGGTTTCCCCAGTGCTAGAAATTACATGAATGAGTTTCAACCATGTGCAGGTAGCTCTTGGCATAAGCATAGTACTGGACATGGTCTTCGGTTACACCCTTTACAACCCTTTATAGTACCCTTGATTGCAGTCCCCAAGTGGCTAGTGAACAAGACTTTTAAAAACTCTTTGACATTTAGTTAACTGTTGGCAGACCAGAATTGGGGCCATATGTATGAAGGTACCCATTTGCGAATCTCAAATAGCCATTTTTAAGAAATCCCTATTTGAGATTTGCAAATTGGTATGTATGTAGAAAATCGCATTTTTTTTGCGCTTTCCTAAAATTCCTTAATTGCGATTTGCAAATTGCGAATCGCAATTAAGGAATACTTCCCCATTCATTTTTATGGGCCAGGAGTCCCATAGGAATGAATGGGAAGTTATTCTCAATTTGCGATTCGCAATTTGAGAATCGCAAATTGAGAATAATTTCAAGGGTGCAGGGGTGTCCAAAGGACACCCTGTTGCACCCCTGAAATTTGCATGGGTGCACATTTGGTGCACATACATGCCCTAAGGGCATGTATGTGCTTCACAGTGCACTTTGAAAAATGCAAAAATGTGCATTTTTCAAAGAAATCGCAAATTACTACCAACCTGAAGCTGGTGGTAATTTGCGATTCCTTAAGGCAAAATTTCACTGTTTTTCTGCTTCTTACATTGCATTTAAGGAATCGCAAAATTTGCGATTCCTTAAATGCAATCGTAAAATAAGGAATCACAATTTTTGCGATTCCTTATTTTGCATGCAGTTTTGTATGATGCATACCATTTTGCGAAAATGCGTTCGCAAACGCCGAAATTCGTCGAATTTCGGCGTTTGCAAACGCATTTGGGCTTGATACATACAGATTTTTGACGGTGTAGCTGCCTTTGTGAGCCATTAGTCCATTTTTTGGAATCAGCATCCATTTGAGAAGCATCCAGGCCACAGATCTGTAAATCACAATTTACTTTTTTGACAGAAGTTTTTTTCTGTGCTTCTGCATATACAGTGATCTTCCCTGTGTGTGAGGGGTTCACCTATTGCTCCCACACGATCCACTACGTTTTATTTCAAGGACACTGGGTTTGCAAATACTTCATTTAAGCCTCATGACATACCGGTAGTCAGAACTACTGCTAAACGGAGTTAGCCAATCATATTTTGGGTATTTACTAAATGATGTGTATTTCTTCTGACATTTGATGGTTATGGTAAGTAATGCAACTATAACTGCAACACAACTCACTCCTCATCACAGCATCACAGATAACATTACAAATAGCATCTTCAATGACTTCCCTGCTGACATTATCCTTTACTTCACAATTGACGTTATTCACACTGTCACAGATTCACTCAGAACCCTTACACCCCAAGAGCTGCAGGGCTCAATCTTTGATCAAATTAATCAGGAAACTGAAGCATGGACTGGCCTTGCATGGGCCCTAAGTTTAGGGTAAAATAGCCATGAGCATAATGTGCCACAGGCCAGTATACTGTGGGCACAGGACCTGGAAATTCCTTGTTTTCAATACCTCTACTTCATTATTTCATAGGTTACCCTTTATGCAGAATTTCAGTGTTATATATAGATTCTAGATCAGAATCACTCAGTTGCTGGAGTTGATGTTTTTCAGAAGTTCAGCTTTTTATTGCAACCATTATTTTTTCATACGAGTGATGAACGATAGGTTTCCTTTTACAACGTATATTCAGTGGCCCTTTTTGTTTTTTAATTATGTGAACTAAACCATGAGTATAGTAAGAGTATGGTTTGCACAAGCTTTGACTATTTGCAGTGAGCAACCGGGGCAAGGTGTGGCATATCTCCATGACCTATGTCCAGCATCACTCTAGTAGGAACCACACAACTATTGGGCTCTGGCTGATGGGTGCGGCATTCAACTACATTCTTCTCTAGTGCCGATCACTTCAGAGTATGCTGCTGTAGCCGTGCATAAAAGGAGACCGGAGACGATGTAAGATCCAACCCAAGACATTTATTTGTATTGTAGAAGAATACAAAGTATCAGGACCCACAGCAGGAGGAACTGCTCCAGATGAAGGTTAAACAGGGAATGTCAGATTGAAAGCAAACAGATTCAAGAATGGAAAGCAGTAGGAAAGGAATAGAGAGAATTAAAGGGCAAGAGACAGGATCAGAGAAAAGATAGAGAGAGAAGATAGAATAGGATATTACAACATCCCCCACCCCACAAAAACAAGTTAAGTCATAAAAAAATCTTTATAATACCCTGGGAACTTAGAAATCCTTTTAGGAGGTAATTCAGAGGGTGCAGATGAGGCTCAAAAAGAAAAGAATCATCTATATGACATGGTACAGCAGTTTTCTTATAGATGTCAGCTTGCAAGTCAGAAATGATAACAAGTCTGCCCTTGTTCCATCACCCCCTATCCTTGCAACAAACAAGCACTTTGACCAACTTTTTAATTTTACAAGGAGGAGCAAAAAAGATACACCTTTCTTAACTCCAAATGGTTTCCTGATAAGAACCCAAGAACCAACTGAATATTCCTTACCATGAACATGTTTCAGATTGTAGTAATATTGTTTTTGTTTATCTTGCGCCAAAGAAACAGTGTTGCGTAAAAAAGAATCAGGATTGGTATTATGAGGAATAACAGAATGTTGTTCAAGCCAAGGCAGCAGGAGTTTAGAACGACATTTCCTACCCCTTAACAATTTGAAGGGGGTGAAACCAGTAGTAGAATGAGGTGAATTGTGGTAAGCATTAACTTTATCTTTGAGATAAAGGCTGTAATCCAAACCAGAAATAAGAGCAGTTTGAATACCTTCTTTTAGGAAACGAGTAACTCTTTCAACTAATCCTTTGGCCGAAGGGCTGTACAAAGCAACCTGTATTTGTTTGATATCAAAATCAAATAGAAACATTTTCATAGCAGTGGAGACTAAGTGAGTTCCATTATCAGTGATTAACTCTTTGGGAGGGCCTCTAGGGGAAAAAAACATTTCTGAGTATAGTGTAAAACGGAATGACTGGAAGCAGATTCCACAAAAGAAAAGTAAATTCATTTGGAATAATAGTCAATGAATACTAATAAAGACTTTGAAGAGGTAGGTAAAAGATTGACTCCTATTGAAACCCATTCTTAATGCATTAAACATCTGTTCTTGCAGACATGCAGTCACAAACTGGCTTGGAGGCTCCTCCATAATTCTGGCTTGCCGCGGAGTTAAATTCATAGCAGAAGCAAGAAAACGCTTAGAACTAACTGAACAGGAGGTCCACCCAGTCGGCGGACTATTAGGGACATCCTAACTTTTAGATCTTAATGCATCTGTCCCCAACAAAACAGAGGCTGAGAGACAATAATTTTAGTAATTTTAATAAATTTTGCACTGTTATTTTATCAGGTGGATTTTTGTAACAATTTTAATTAATTATGCAAATAAAACTTTTTGACTTTGACTTTGAAAAGGACCAGCGAAGTCCAAAGCAACTTTCGACCAGGGATAATCCGGTAAGGGAACTGGACGAAGAGGATTTTGCGTGATTCTCCAATGCTTGTCAGAAACAATACATAAAGGGCACAAATCAACAAAAGAGGAATCTTGAGTATTCATGGAAGGCCACCAACAATTTTCTCTAAGCTTTTTACATGTGGCAGTAACACCTAAATGTTCATCATGTGCAATAGAAATGAGTTTACTCCTTAAGGTAGAGGGAGGAAAAAAACAACCACTTCTGGTACACAGGTCGTTTTCAAGGGCTAACTCAGAAGCAATTTGAGCAAATGGTTTCAAATCATGAGGCAAATTGCGAAGAGGAGGCCAACCTTTAACAATGAAGTCACAAACATTTTTAATGGTTGGGTCACAAGAGGAAGCATCACCTATTCTTTCTCAGAAATGAGACCATTCGAAGAGACAGAAGCATCAATGGGTGTCACAACACACTCAAAATCGTCATCCAGGTCATCTGATGATGGTAAAGGTAAATGGGAAAGGCAATCTGCGCTGAAATTTTTACCACCGTGTATATACTTAATAGCAAAATTATACTCTTGTAGTTTGGAAAGTAAACGTACAAGACGCGCAGAAGCTTTGCCTAAACCATGACCCTGTAAAAGATAGACAAGAGGTTTGTGATCAGTGTAAATAATGAAGTGCCTGCCCCAGAGATAGGTCTTGAATTGATAACCGGCCCAGACACAAGCTAAAGCTTCCCTCTCGATGGTACTATATTTGGTTTCAGCAATGGATAAACTCCTGGAAGCAAAAACAACAGTAAGGTCTTTGTTGTCAACTAGTTGACCAAAAACAGCTCCAAGACCTTTCAAGCTAGCATCAACAGTAACTGTACATTTATGACCAGGGACAAATGGGCTCAAGGCAGGAGCATTGATAACAAGTTTCTTGATTAGAGTGAAGGCAGTGTTAATGTCATCTGTCCAAAGAAAATTCACGCCTTTCTTGAGAAGGGATCTCAAAGGTTGAACATAGGAAGCATAATCAGGAACAAATCGAGCATAGTATTTGCAGAGACTAAAAACGATGTCAAAGCATCCATATCAGGGGAGGAGGAGCTATAACAATCGCTTCGACTATACAAACATTTGGTTTAATACCATCAGGGGTAATGGTATGCCCTAAGTAATCAATCTGTTCAACCAAGATCTTACAATTTTCTGGGTTAATAGTAACCCTTCTGGTAGTAAGAATGGAAAAAACCTTATGCAAAGTTTCTAAATGTAGACCTTTCGTTTCAGTGAATACAAAAATATCATACAGAAAGGCTTGAACATGGGGAATGTCCTTGAAAAGAATATCCATGACTTTTTCAAACACTGAGGCTGCAGAAGCTAAACCAAAGGACAGCCTTAAGTACTTGTAAGCTCCAAATGGTGTAACAAAAGTAGTGAGCTCTTGGGATTCAGAAACTAAGGCTATCTGATGGCTCGCAGAATGCAGGTCAATAGCGGAGAAACATTTGGTATGGCCAATGTTAGAAAGCATTTCCTGAATATGAGGAAGGGGGTGGCAGTCAACAATTATGTTACAGTTTAAAGACCTCAAATCAACACAAAGGCGAAGGTCGCCACTCCTCTTTTTGGCAAGAACAATAGGAGAAACCCATTCGGAGGAGTAGGTTTCAATAATGATGCCATCCTTTGTTAAAGTTTTTAAAAGTTTCTTAAGTTCAGGTCGGCCATTGATAGGAACGGATATGACTTTATGTGTGACAGGTGTAGCATTAGCTTTAAGCCTAATGGTATGTTCAAATCCTTTAATGGTACCAATGGTGTTACTAAAGACAGAGGAGAAATTGGTTTTGAGAGAGGAAAGGAGGCCATATTCATTGAGAGAGGAAGGAGAGAATCTCCTAAGACAATGGGAAACTTATGTCCGGGTCTCAAAATAATGCCTAGCTTTGCTAAGTCTTTCCAACCAACCAAATCTCTTCCTTTAATGGCAACGTAAATTTTGGTTTCAGTGATTCTTTCCAAAATTTGTAAAGATGCAACAAAGAAACCAAGAAGGTCAATGTCTTTCTCACCGAAAGCTTTGGGAGAAATGTCTGGAGTCTGAAGGGTAATGGAATGGGACCATCGTGTAAAGAAAGTGGTATCTGCTACTACAGTGATAAGATCACCTGAGTGAGCCATGATTTCCAAAGGTTTGCCATTAATAAAAGCTTGGCAGAGAGGGTGTTCTATCTCTATGGAGTTCAATGGTTCATCGATGGTGAGGAGAAAATTAGAAAACCTATTGGTGCAGTCAGAGACAGTGGTGTCAGCAGAGGAGGTGGAAGGAATTTGCAAAACCAAATTGTGGATTCTAACATTTTCAGAGATGCGCTGGGATCTACAAACTCCTTTAAAATACTCTAATTTCTTACATTTAGTACAGTTCTTTCCCAAGGTAGGGCAAGAGGGATGGTTGCCAATATGGTTTTTAGAACCACAACGAAAGCAAAAATGTTTGCCTCTTTCCTTGTTAAACTTAATGGCAGAAAAAGTAGGATTATCCAAATTATCAGATACATAGGACATGGGAGAATGTCCTTCTTGTCCTTACATAGCTTGGGAAGAAATAATAGAGCTGTTAGAAATGGGGTCTCTTGTTGGCAGAGGTAAGTACCTTTGTCCAAATAGGGGCCCTTGCTTCTAGTCAGGGTAAGGGGGACACACTCCTAAAATAACCCCTGCTCACCCCCTTGGTAGCCTTTCACGAGCAGACAGGCTTATCTCAGAGTCGGTATGTAAAGCATTTGGGAACACACACGGTAATTCAGTGAAAACACTACAAATGGAGACCACACCAGTTTAGAAAAATAAATAATCTTTATCTAAACCAAAACAAGACCAAACAACAACAATCCACAGTATAGGTATCAAGATATCCTCAAAAAGAGGTTATTCACAAACATAAAGCTTGTAGCAACGAATAACTCCACATGGAGGTATAACAACGACGTGACCGGTGGAAATCCCAAAATACTGTACCAACCGCGAGGTGCGCGGCGTCGGGCCCGGAGTCAAGCAGACCCACAAAGAACAGTACCTTGGAATTAATGAAAAAGACAGTTCACGGCATCGGAGGTGCTGTCGCGATGGCGCCGAAACCAGTGTTCCTTATGATGGCGCGATGTCGATGGATTCGGGGTTCACCCACATCAAGGATCGACTCTACGATGATGATGTCAGCTTCGGAGCCGATGTGGCACAGCAGCAGACGGCGGGCCTTCGTCACAAGTCGGAGCAGCACTCACGGCTTCGGTGCAGGATACGGCGTCGCTCGCCGGCGTCGGTGTTGCGATTTCCTTCTGTAGCAGCTGAAACAGCAGTTCCAGATGTAGGGAGACAGAAGGGAAGACGTATTTGTGTTCCTGAGACTTCAGAACAAGAGACAAGCTCATTTTCAAGCCCTTGGAGATCTTTTCTTCAAGCAGGTAACAAAGCAAAACAGCAAATTCCTTATTCTCCTTTCCTTGGCAGCAAGCAGCCACTGCAGGCCAACCCCAGACAGCAAAAAGCACAGGGGCAGTATTCCTCCTCAGCTTCTCTGGCTCTTCTCTTTGGCAATGGTTTCCTCTTGATTCCCCAGAAGTGATCTGAAGTTCTGGGATCTGGGTCCCACTTTTTATACACACAAATCCTTTGTTCTCTGAAGGCAGAGAGGGTCTGTACCCAGCCAAAACCAGTCCTGTCCTCTCTGGTGCAGCTTCCTGGCAGGAGGTGGTGACAGCATTGTTGAAAGCATGCCTGGCCCAGGCAGGTGAAAGGAAATCTCCTCCCCCTACTCTAAATTCAACCCAGGTCCATTCAGCCCAGCCCTGGCTCATCAGACTGCCGGAGCTGCTGCCTTCCTCCAGCCCCAGTCACTCACAGGACAGACATGCAATACACAAACCTAGCAGAGGCACACTGGATGGTTAGGCAAGAAAATACCTACTTTCTAAAATTCATATTTTCAAACACAGAATGTAAAAATCACCCACACTAAAAGATGCACTTTAACACTCTGAGTTTAGGCATACTGAGCTTTATTTTCCAATCTGGTTCCCATGGTCAGTTATGTTTATACGATGTTATAAACAAACTGCCCATTCTGGCCTATAGGAACAGATAGCCTTGCAATAGTGAAAAACGAAATTGGCAGTATTTCACTATCAGGACAGGCCACACACATCAGGGCATGTCCTACCTTTCACATAGAATGCACCCTGCCCACAGGGGAACCTTGGGCCTACCTTAGGGGTGACTAACATGCAGAAAAGGGAAGGTTTGGGGCTGGCAAGTGTGTGCATTTGCCAAGTCAACATAGCAGCCCCAGACTGCACACAGGCTCTGCAATAGCAGGCCTGAGCCACACTTTACAAGCTGCTTCGGTGGGTGGCACAATCAGTGCTGCAAGCCCACCAGTAGCATTTGATTTACAGGCACTGGGCACACACGGTACACTATACTAGGGTCTGACAAGTAAATCAAATAACCAATCATGGAATCACTAATCTATAACTACAATTTACAAAAGGGAGCACTTGCACTCTGGCACTAAATAGCAGCGGCAAAGTGCCCAAAGCATCTAGACCAGCAAATACACAGGAGGCAACAGCAAAAAATGGAAGGGAGGCCCACGCCAATGGTGCCAAGTCTAACACGTGTCCCCTCCAGCTGAAATGTGGGGAGAACTACCCACCCTCTTAGGAGTTCTCTTCACTAAGGCGGAAAAATCTGGACAGACCATCAGCATTGGTGTGTTCTGTATCAGGCCGGTATTCCACCATAAATTCCATCCCCTGTAGAGAATTGGACCACCTCAACAGTTTTGGATTCTCACCCCTCATCTGCATCAACCATCTGAGGGGCCTGTGGTCTGTCTGAACCCGGAAGTGAGACCCTACAAGTATGGTCTCAACTTCTTCAGTGTCCAGACCACAGCAAATGGCTCACGCTCAATCGCACTCCTCCTCTGTTCCCGTGGAAGTAACCTCCTACTAATGAAGACTACAGGTTTGTCTAGGCCCTCCTCATTCATCAGTGAAAGCACAGTCCCCACAGTATGCTCTGAAGCATCTGTCTGCACAAATAATTCTTTTGAGAAGTTGGGCGCCTGAAGCACGGGCGCCTTGCACATGGCAGATTACAGGGCATCAAAATCTTTCTTGCAGGCATCAGTCCAGTTCACTTTCTTGGCTGCTTCCTCAAAGTCAGCTCTGACAAGGGTGCAACAATGCTGCCATACTTCTTGACAAACCTTCTGTAATATCCTGTGAGTCATAAAAAGGCTCTCACCTCTGTCTTGGTCTTGGGGGGTCCCAAGCCAGGATAGTATCAATCTTGGACTGTAAGGGCGCCATCTGGCTGCTCACAACCTGGTGCCCCAAGTACACCACAGAACTTTGCCCGATCTGGCACTTACTAGCCTTGATCGTGAGGCCTGCCCTCCACAGCGCCTTCAACACTTCCCAGAGGTGGTGCAGATGTTCCTCCCAAGTGGCACTTAACACTGCAATGTCATTCAGGTAGGCGGCACTGAAATCTTACAGTCCAGCCAACATCTGGTTGACCAACCTGTGAAAGGTGGCAGGGGCATTCTTCATCCCAAAGGGCACCACCCAGAATTGTTAGTGCCCATCTGGTGTGGAGAATGATGACCTATCTCTTGCCCCATCAGTTAAGGCAATCTGCCAGTACCAATACCTTAAGTCAAACGTACTGAGGTACCTGGCAGCCCACAACCGATCGATGAGCTCATCAGCTCTGGGGATGGGGTGCTCGTCAGTCCTGGTGACTGAATTGAGCCCTCAGTAGTCCACACAGAAAGAGAGTTCTGGCGTGGCACAGGTTGCGGCAGCCTTCGGGACCAAGACCACTGGGCTGGCCCAAGGACTGCCTGAGGGTTCAATCACCCCTAGCGCTGACATCTTGGAGACCTCCTCCTTGATGCAAGCTCTGACCCTGTCAGTCACTCTGTAAATCTTATGTTTTACTGGAGGACTGTCCAATGTGTTCACATCATGGACGCACCACTGAGTGACACCGGGGGTCAGGGAGAACAGGTCAGGAAACTGGCCTAACAGTTGGCGACAGTTACTCTGATGCTCAGGGGTCAGTGTGGTAGAGAAGTTCACACTGTCCGCTGACCCATCTTGCTCTTTGGCAGACAGGAGGTCAGGAAGAGGCTCAGTCTCCTCTTCCATCCCAGCATCTATTGATAGGAGCATGTCCACTTCGGACCTCTCCTAGTGGGGCTTCAGGTGATTCGCATGCAGGACCCGCAAAGGGTTCCTAGGAGACTGCAAGTCCACAAAGAAGGTGACGTTACTCTTGCGCTACACCTCCTCAAATCGTCCGGTCCACTTATCCTGAAGCGCACAAGGCTCCACTGGGGCCATGACCCAAACGTTTTGTCCAGGATGAAACTGGATCAGAGTGGCACTCTGATCATACCAATGTTTAATTTCCTCCTGGCTGGCTTCCAGGTGTGCCTGAGTGAGTAGTCTGAAATGCCTAGTCTGGTTAGTCTGGTTTCTGAAGGCCAGCATGTAGCTAAATACATCCTGAGGAGGTTTACTGGGAGCTTTCTCCCAGTCTTCTTTCACCAAACTCAGAGGTCCTCTCACAGGATGGCCGTATAACAGTTCAAAGTGACTGAACCCTAAGGACTTCTGTGGCATCCCTCTGTAAGCAAACAGAAGGCATGGTAAGAGGACTCCCACATATGCCTCATGGGCTTCCCAAGACCCATAATCATGCCTTCAGTATCCGGTTGAATATCTCAACCAGCCCATTACCTTGGGGGTGGTAAGGAGTGGTGAGCTTATAAGTTACACTGCACTCCTGCCACAGTGACTTCATATACTTAGATATAAAGTTGGTACCACGGTCTGACAGCACCTCTCTGGGGAACCCCACTTGGGAGAAAATCTCCATCAATGCACGGCCCACCAAGGGGGCCATCACAGTCCGTAGAGGGATGGCTTCCAGGTACCGGGTGGCATGGTCCACCAAGACCAGGATGAAGCTGTTGCCCATAGCTGTCTTGGGATAAAAAGGCTCCACAATGTCAATACCCACCCTCTCAAAGGGGGTGCTGACCACAGGGAAAGGTTAGAGAGGAGCCTTGGGCTTCCTCCCACCCTTATCACTTGCCTGGCAAGTCTGACAAGTCCTGCAATGAGTATCTGAACTCTTGGCATTTGGGGCCAGTAAAAGTGGGTGACAAGCCTTTCAAAGTTCTTGTCTTGCCCTAAATTTCCTGCTAAAAGCAAATCATGAGCAAGAGCCAGTAGGAAGGCTCTGAAGCGTAGGGGTACCACCAGCACATGGGCTGACCCAGGCTCAGCAATCTTAGGCTCGCTATACAGGAGACCATTCTCCAAGTATATCCAATGTGATCCAGACTGATCACCTGCTGCCTGGTCTGTGACAACCTGGTTTGCAGCCTGTTGCCGCAAACCCACAAGAGAAGGGCACTTATTCTGCTCCTCGTAGAACTTTTCCCTGGAGGGGCCTCCTTCCTGCTGCCAATGGGTCAGATCAGGCAGGTCCCCCAGTTCAGCCACTTGTTCCCTTGTAGGCTCCAGGGCATCTCCCTCAAGTTTTGCCTCCTGGTCTACCGTGCAAACTACAGGGGCCAGTTTCCCACGCCGCCTGCCTCTTCTCTTTAAGGCAGGCACCTGGGCCACTCTTTCAGGCTCCAGTAGAAACGGAGGAGGATGTAGCGCATTGCTGGAAGAAGACATTTAGAAAAACAATATCCTGAATAACACATAAAAACCTGAAAGAAAAGAGATTAGTAATAAAAAGTATCCTGCAATAAAAGAAATGGTTAGTAATAGTTGGAAGTAAATTGTCACAGTTGTATCAAAAATAAAAATAAAGTAAAAATGCAGGAGAAGGACTCCCTTTGTGAGGAAAATGCAAAGGGAGAGTTAAAGTTGCAGTAAAAGTACTTTGCGGCCGGTGCAACTGTAGTACAACAGTTGAATATAATTTTGAAAAATAAGGAAGATGGATTGAATAGCAAAAGAGCAAGTAAAATGAGGTTGGAGCAGTACTCCCACAACCAATATGCCCTAAATGCTGCTGAGAAAGGAAATAATGAGGCACAGCAGGCGGCGCGGCTGGAGCAGAGCTCCCACAACCGAAGTGAAAGTAAGAGTTAAACAACAAATGACGCGGCTGGAGCGGAGCTCCCACAGCCGAAATTGATGAAGAGATCTCTGGCAGCCCATGTAGACATCACAATAGGGCGTTGCAGAGGAGACGTGGTGTGCCGTCCAGGAAAGGCAGAATGTTGTTATAGCGTAGCTGTGGAGACGGCAAGACGAGGAAAAAGAATGCAGTGAAGAGTTGATGCGGCAACCAAGGAAAGCGTCATAAGTTGATTACGTGCATGAATGGCACAAGGAAGCGCGAGCAGGAAAATAAAAGAGTCTTGTGCAGGTGGTTCTGATGGAGCGAGATAGAAAACAAAATTTTGTTTAAACTCGCAAAGTCACATTTCCATAACATGAATAAAATTATTAATGATTTGTGATATGTCGTACTAATACAACTTAGATTAAACTTTACACGTGGGGGGAATAACATGTGTGCTCATAAACGTGCATATTTGTTGCATCTTTTTGTTCGTGCAAAATAATAAAATAATTTATTGTTTTCGTTTTTGTCATTACTAACTGCTGCAAACTTAAAAGAAGCATGTGCTTGTTTTGCTTTTCCTTGTCTGTGTGATGTCATTTCTACTATTCTAGGTGCATATGGGTCTCATAGAAAACCGGAGACTGGTAAATATAAACGCTGCTTTATTTGTTTGCAATGGCTAGGTAACATTTTGATTAATCGGGTGGGTTAATTAATTAGTAAACCATGGGGTGGATACAGAATCTACATTATTTCTTACATTAATACTTTTCTTGTGTTTGTTTTATACTAGAAAACATAAGTTGCCTGCTTTTGGGCCTAGTTATTTGAGCCGCAGAAAAAGAGCTGATCTATAATTCTGCAGAAAGTCACGAGACGCCCATTCTGAATTAAAACGTTTATTGAAGCTGCATTCACAAAGCAAAAACTGATGAGCTGACATCATTCTGTCGGACATGGCCAAGGTCGAAAGTGAACTTTTTGTCAGTCCTTAACTTGGCATCCGCGGAAGTTGTACTGAAAGACTATGGAAGCTGCGAGGATGACTTAATACAAAGTTGCAATCGCAGGAAGCTTCTGGCTTCACGTGGAAGAGACAATGGTCTTTGTAAAACATGATTTTGTGGAACTTTTTAAGAATCTGGTGACATGTCACTTGTCACTCTCAGCCAATGGGACGTCGAGGATTTCTGGAAACTTTCCTTTGCTAGTTTAGTTAGCGTAGAAAGGTATAAAAAGTCATGCCCTTAGGATTGGGCTGGCTGCTGCTTTCTGACTTTCCGATGAGGGTGATGTGCTGCTGGACTTTGCGTGGAGCACGTAAGAATCCTCAAAGATCTTTACTTTAATTTCTGTCTATTTAGCTCAGTTAGGGAAATAGGTTCTAGAAATGCTAAACTTTATATAATTTCTTTAAAATTGATTCAATTGCTTAAATTGTATTTTTCTCTTATTTCTTACCATCATGCTTGCTTTATTGCAAATAAATTTCATTTATAAAACTTACAACATATATACCATAATTTAGAAAATAAAATCTTACTTTTGACAAACAAGCTGGTCTTGGTCATTCAGAAGTGTAGGTTACCTTTAGCTAGATCACGTCACCTATGGTGGTCATTTAAATGGTTGGGTTTTATTCTAATGACAATATTCTTTTTGCAAATGTATAAATATGTATATAGTGTGTAGATAATGTGTATATAGATTTATTCTGACCACCTGATTCAGTAGGCCCAAAATATATCAGGTTCATAAATGGGTCCATATTTAGTATAGAATTTTGTTTATAGGTTATGAAGTTGGGTAGCGTAGTTTATGATATATTTTCTATAGCCCGCTGGATCAATTCTCTGGTAGCAGAAATTGATGGTTGCTAAGAGGTAACCAAGGTAATATGTTGGTTGCTAAGAGTTACGTCATGGTATGGAAATAGGATCGATGTTTTAACACATGTTAAGTTCGTTTTTCGTGCCTATCTGTAAGCTATACCGGTATAGATTGTGTGGCGAGAATTTAGTCACGCAAGCCATCTGTTCAGTTTGTAGTGATATCGCCGAGTATCACAAGAGGTATCGCCGTGTACCATAGTGTTGTCGCCGAGCAGCACAGTTTTAGGGCT
The DNA here is from genome assembly GCF_964261635.1 of Lissotriton helveticus. Lineage (NCBI taxonomy): Eukaryota > Metazoa > Chordata > Amphibia > Caudata > Salamandridae > Lissotriton > Lissotriton helveticus. The sequence goes on from NC_136065.1 coordinate 709,437,027, forward strand.
AGGTCTGAATCTTGTATAGTGAGGATTTTCTAAGAAATCAAAGCAGCATGAGAATAGGGACAAAGCGCCTTCCATAAAACTCACTGTGATGAGAGTATTAGTTATATCCGAGCTTGAGTGAAGGGTAAAATTAACGTCGGTGCATGATTATCTATAAACAGGTTAGAGTCCTGTACGGGTACATGTTTCATATCTATAAACAGGTGAGAGCCCTGTACGGATAACGTCGTTATTTTGCTAACGGTGCATGAATTCTATAAACAGGTGAGAGTCCTGTACGGATTTCATGTGTGTTTGAATTTAGGGAATTTTCCGTGTAAAAGTGCGAGTTTGAATTGTATTTTATGTTCAAGTGGAACTCTTAGAACTTTCACTTCGCGGTGGGTTCAGAGCAAAGCGAGTTCATAATTATACGTGTTAGAAGGGTGGGGTAAGGTTACTCTACTGACAATTGAATATTATCCTTAGTGTGAATAGCGCCGTCTATTCCGAAGTGTGGATACTTGAATGTATGTAAACTATCCTAAATAGTGAAACGAACAGATGTTGTCTTTATAGTCATTGTTAAGAATTAATTTACACTGAAGAGTGTCCTTAAAATGGCGCTGTGAAAAGATTTTGTGAAGGAGGGGTAAGTGCCTGGAGTGAGAAGCGAGAAACCGCAGCTGCTGTGTACGTCACAGAGCCGCGCTGGGATTGGGTGACCTACGTCACAGGTTGTATTCTGATTGGCTCCTGAGTCTCTGACGGCCCGTGAGCTGATTGGTCCTTCGAAAATTCTCCAAATTTATTGGTCGAGCTGAAAAGTGACGTAGCTCAACTGCCATTGGCTTGTTGGTGTGTTTCGCGCACGGATTGGTTGTTTTGTGGAACATCCCGGAAAAATTTTACGAACGATTTTGTGAATTAAATTTAACTTTTAAAAATGAGTTATCATTTTAAACATGTTGAGAAAAAGACAACATTATTTCAGAAATTTAAGAATTTATTTTCACCTGACAAGAAAATCGAAACGCGAGGTGGTAAACTACTTCATAAGTATAAAACACCTGCAGCGTACATGGAAGGTGAATACGGATATCATACTGTCTTATGGTTCGACAGTTGGAAACGTTATACTAAAAACGACGGTGTTTTAGCTTGGCCTGACGATGGTTCATTTAATGTAAGAGTTTTAAGAAATTTACGAGAGAAAATGAATGCTCTTGTTCCAAAACCGAGACCAACTCAATTTGAAGCTTTAGTTGAGTGGGAAGACGAGATGTATCAGTTACAAAGAGAAGCTAGTGGAATTAAAAGACCTTCTAAAAATCCATCATGGAAAAGAGAAACTCATGAAGATAGATTGCGAATGTGGAGACAGGGAAACATGAGTGAAGGATTATATTTAATTCATGAAATGGTAATGGGTTCTCCTACAGGAAAATCTATGGAAAGTGAATCTGAGGATGCAGTTATGGAAGAAATATATACAACTGCTAGAAAGAAACAGCCTAATCAGCCTTTGAGACCTCCTAGATCATGGTCTACTCCGGTGGTTTCTACTGAAACTTCACCGAGTGCACCTCCAATTAGTGAAGCTCCTAAACTTTATCCAAATAATAGTGAAATCACTGAAACACCTAGAAGATCAGAATTTGAGAATGCTCGAAATGAAGGCAGACATTTTTCAATGACTCCAAGAGCAAGGGAACCTCCAAAAGATTACACAAGAGAGACAAGAAATGTTGAGGATGTTGATTATAATGAATATTTAAGGTCTAAAGAAGAATTAATTAAAAGAATGACAAAAGGCATGTAAGCTGTCACAGTTCCAGTAACAATAGGTCCTGTTCAGCCTGTATTTGATCAAAGAGATACAAACAAAAATGGATTAACTATTCCTTTAAATACAGAAACTCAAAAGACTACTGAAAAATTTTATTCAGACTTGACTGAATTAAACACTTCTAGATCGAGAATGCCTGATTTAACCTTTAATGAGGATTTATCTCCAAAAACACCAATGGGTGCAATGTCAGATGTAGGAAGTCCTGAAGTCAGGGTAACCACACCAAAACTTGATGTGGCCAAATTAAAAGCGAATATAGAAGAATTAATAATTGGAACAATTGGTCCAGATAGTTTAAATTACTATCGGGATGATGAACTACTATTCATTTGCAAAAGTATTCAGTGGAAAACGAAAAATAAATATGATCAATTAGAGGATCTAGCTGCAGAACTTGAAATCGATGTAAGTAAACAAAAGAATTTTGCAAAGCATTACAGATTAGATTTTTCAGAAAGTGACATTGAGAGTTTGAACTCAATGGGAAGAATAGTTCACATTAAAGATTTGATCGTCTATATCAAAAAGCTAGGAGAACTGAACAAATGGAGAGTGAAATGGACCAAAAGGAAGGAAGATGAAAGATTGGAAAAATTGTCAAAACAATTTCCAATGAGGGAAGTTGCAGGTGGAGGATATGTTCATGTCCCATGGTCAAGACAAGACATTCTGTTATTTACAAATGACTTTCCAAAATTGAGGGAGAAACCAGTTGAGTGGTACAGGCAAGTCGATAGATTTATCAAAGTGTCAAAAGTTCTGTGGATTGATTTGGATGGATTTTTTGACATTGTAGTTCCATCTGATCTTTGGACAGAATGTAAAATATCTATTAGTTGGCCAAAAGCAGAACCTGAACGAATCAAAGAAACAGGTGCCCCAAATCCACTTGTAATGGATTTCTATGAGAAAGTAATTGTTTGGATGAAAAACAAAATTCCACCCAAAGAAGTTGATTGGGTTAAAATAGAAAGAACAGAACAGGAAACAAAAGAATCAGTTCATTCTTTTTATGAAAGACTATTGTTAATCTTTAAACAATACAGTGGTTATGAAAAATTAGATGAAAAAGACATGAGTCATTTTATCTATAGATTTGTTTATGGACTAAAACCTGAAATTGGAGAAATGATCAGAACTAGTATTGTCGGATGGCAAGCACTATCTGTAGATGATATACTAAGAAAGGCAAAATATTGTAGCGATGAATTAGAAGTAAGACAGAAGAAGCTGAAGGAGAAAGCCATGTGGGCTCAGGTAAAGGTGGCTGAGCAACAGATTGCCAGCATGGGAAATAAGAACACTAATTTTGTTCAAACTGGAAATACAAACCAGATACAAGGAAAGTTTAAAGGTAATAATTTCCCAAAGAAATTTAGCCCAAAGATAGAAGAACTGAAACAAAGATTACCTTGTTTTAATTGTGGCGAAATTGGACATTGGAGGGACGAGTGTCCTCATCCTCCTAGAAACTCAAAGAATCCCTTATTGAATCCACAGATGCAGAATGGTGTTAACCTGCAGCAACAGCTACAGATGCAACAGGGGTTAAATGAATTTAATATTCAGCGACAGTTACAACAACAGCAACAACAACAGGTGAATAATCGTCAAGACCAATTACCACAACCACCTTTTCCGAATTGTGGGGGAGTTCAAAAATATAATCCAAACGTGGGATTTCAGGGATGTGAACAGGTAATAAAACCACAAAAACAGCAAAAGCAGCAAAAGGTTCAAATGCAAAATGCTTTACAACAATTTTTATTAACAGAAAGTCAAGACAGTGATTCTGATGATTATTGCTGACGGTGCCCGAGAGAGGAGGAAGAGTGTGTTGTTGGAGCCACTCTTGAGGTTGACCAGTCTGGTCCTTATGTAAACGGGAAAGTTAATGATGTAGACATCACTTTTCTAGTGGACACTGGTGCTACCCGTTCTACTGTTAGATCAGTGGAAATTGAAAACCTACCTCTCTCTGGGGATACCATCCAAGTTGTGGGAGTAAGTAATCAGCAAATTAAAACAGACTTAACTGATCCAGTACCAGTTGAAATTGGAAATTACAGAGACAAACACAGATTTGTGGTTTGTAATAGTAGTCCAGTAAATCTATTAGGTAGAGACATCCTATGTAAAATGAATTGTAGAATATATTGTTCTCCTGAAGGAGTTGAATTACAAACAATGGAGGAAGATGGTTTGTACAGAATGACAATGATGATGATGGAAGCAGAAGAAACAAAATTGTTTCCTGCATTTGAAGAAAAGGATTTACCGGAAGAGCTAAAGGAAACAGTGAAATCTGAAATATGGGATTTTACTGGGAATGAAATGGGTCTGATGAAAAACGTAGATCCTGTTAAAATTGCATTGAAACAGGGAATAGAATTTCCAAACACTCCACAGTATAAAATGAAAACAGAAACAATTGAAGGTATTACACCTATAATTGAAAAGTTAATCAAACAAGGTGTATTAAAGGAAATGAAGAGTAGCTCTTGTAATTCACCAATTATGGGAGTTAAAAAGTCTAACGGAACATTTAGGATCGTACAAGATTTGAGGAAGGTTAATCAAATTGTCATTCCATGTTGTCCTGTGGTTCCAAATCCAGCAGTAATTCTATTTCAGATTCCACATGATGCTGAATGGTACACAGTCATTGACCTTTGCAATGCATTCTTTACTGTTCCCTTACACCCAGACAGTTATGAAATCTTTGCTTTCAGATTCCAAGGTAAGACCCTTGGATGGACAAGAATCCCTCAGGGCTATACAGAAAGTCCTTCAATCTTTAACGAACTGTTAAAAAGATCATTAGAAAATTTAGACTTACCAGGTAGGTCTACGCTGGTGCAGTATATTGATGATTTGTTAATAGCTGCAAAGACAAGAGAAAATTGTGTAACAGACACAATAATTCTGTTAAATCGCCTTGCAGAAGAAGGACATAAAGTGTCCCCAGCAAAACTACAGTTTTGCAAACAAGAAGTAAAATATCTTGGTCACAGAATTGCAAAGGGAAAAAGACAAGTAACAATAGAGAGAATAAAAATGATTCAAGCAATGTTACCGCCAAGAACACAAAGACAGGTCAGAATGTTCCTGGGAATGGTAGGTTACTGTCGACAATGGATAAGTGGATTTTCAGTAATTGCAAAACCACTACAAAGACTGACCAAATCAGATGTAAAAGATCCAATTATTCTCAATGATGCTGAGATGGAATCTTTTGAGAACCTGAAAAAGAGCTTATGCCAAGCTCCTGCTTTGGGTATGCCAAATTATGAGAAAGATTTTGAACTGTATTGCAGTGAGAGAGAAGGATGTGCATTATCTGTGTTAATTCAGAGACATGGAAATTTAAAGAAACCTATTGCATACTTCTCTGCAGTTCTTGATCCAATTGCAAAAGCATTACCAGGTTGTTTAAAAGCAGTTGCAGCTACAAGTATCAGCCTTGAACAAAGTGAAGGAATCATTATGGGATTTCCTGTGAAAGTTTTTGTGCCTCATTCAGTTGAAATATTACTGACAAGAGGTAAGACTCAACATTTAACAAGTAGCAGATTGACAAAGTATGAGAAAATCATACTGGGAGCAGATAATGTTTCAATTTCAAGATGTTTGAATCTGAATCCTTCTACATTACTGCCTGATTCTGAAATAGTTGATGACATTGAGACAGAACATGAATGTTTAGATGTCATGGAATTCTGCACTAAACCAAGAAAAGATATCAAAGACAGACCCTTGTCTGAATCGGATTTTGTCTACTTTGTAGATGGCTCATGCTTAAGATCCGAAGGAGGTGTCTTGAAAGCTTCATATTCAGTTTGTACAGTCGAAGATGTTGAAGAAGCATCATGTCTTGAAGGAGTTCGTTCAGCACAAGTGGCTGAATTGATTGCTTTAATTCGTGCATGTGAAATATCAAAAGATATAAGAGTTACCATCATTACTGATAGTCAGTATGGGTACGGAGTTGTGCATGATTATGGACAACTCTGGTCACAGAGAGGATACATGACATCAACAGGATCGCCAATTAAAAATGCAGTTTTTATTAGGAGATTAATTGAAGCAATACAATTGCCAAAAGAAATTGCCATAGTCAAATGTGCAGCGCACACTAGAGGAACTGATTATATTTCCAAGGGAAATGCCTTCGCAGATGAAACAGCAAAGTACTGCGCAAGAAAAAATTATTCTTACAATCGGAATAGGAGTAAAGAAACTGATTCAAATTCATTAATGCTAACAACTGTTGTAGAAACATGGCATGAGATTAGAGATTTACAAAACGAAGCAGATGATGAAGAAAAAGACCTATGGTTAAGATCAGATTGTAGACCACGTGAAGAAGATGGAGTGTGGGTTTACAAAGATGGTAGAATAGTCTTACCAAATTGCTTGATTGCTGACATGGCCAGATTATATCATGGCCCTGCACATTTAGGAAGAGATTCTATGGTCAGACTTTTTAGAGAAACATGGTTCAATACCAAATTTAGAACCATTGCAGAATCTTTTTGTCAAAGGTGTTTGTCATGCCAACAAATGAATCCAAACAGAAAATCAGTGGTGGGGACAGGAATAATTGGTCGAGAGGGTGGTCCCTTTACCAGGTTACAAATAGATTTCATTGAAATGCCCTTACACAACTGTTTGAAATATGTACTTGTAATTGTATGCTTATTCTCAAGGTGGGTAGAGGCTTTCCCTACAAGACATTGTGATTCAATTACAGTAGCAAAACTAATGCTCAGAGAAATCATCCCAAGGTACGGTTTTCCAGTCACTATTGAGAGTGATGGAGGAAGCCATTTTGATAACAAACTGTTGAAGTTAATTTGTGAAGCTTTGAGCATTGAGCAGAAAATACACTGTGCATACAGACCAGAGGCATCAGGTGTAGTCGAACAAATAAATGGTACTATCAAAAACAGAATTGGAAAAATGTGTCTAGAAACAGGAGTTAAGTGGACTGATGCTCTTCCACTTGTTTTGATGTCATTAAGAAGTACACCAGATAAAAAGACAGGTCTGAGTCCTCATGAAATTATAATGGGAAGAGTTATGAGGCAAGCTTTTGTACCAGTAGGTAAACTGTTGAGCATAAATGACAGTGCAATTTTGGATTACTGTAAAAGGTTATCTGATATGGTAACGTCTGTGTCTAATCAGGTGGGAACTGAAGCTCAATCAAATGACAAAGTTTTGACACATGATCTGAGACCTGGAGACTGGGTCAGAACGAAAGTACATCGGAGGAGGAATTGTCTATCTCCTAGATGGCAGAAACCTAGGCAGGTAATCTTGATCACTACTAATGCTGTAAAGTGCAGAGGATTGAAACGCTGGATTCATCCAAGTCATACTATTCCAGTACCAACTCCTGAGAGTTCTGATGTTGAAAGTGATACCACTGATGATTCTGATTCTGAAGCAGAAGACAGAACAGAAGGTGAAGTAATTCCAGATTCTGAAGATCGACAAGAAAGTCGACATCTGGAAACTGTGCCAGTGAATGGAAATCTGACAAGAAAAGACTTAGAAATAATTGAAATAGATTCTGAAGGTGAAGAGAATCTGTTAAAAGGAAAGATAACTGAGGATTCAGTTGTCTCTATTGAAGACAAAGAAGCTGAACCAAAAGAAGTTTCAGACCAGGAGAGTATCGAAAGGCAGAGAACAAGCTCTGAAGTAAGGAACAGAAATCCAAAATCTGGGAAGCTAGAGGTAATTGAGGAAGAGGAGGAGAACGAATTACCGAGTACCAGTGATGGAAGACAAAGTGAAGTTCCTGAAGGAGTGAAATTGCCGAATAGAGAAGTTCCTGAGTCAATTGAAATTTCAGACTACGAAACTGAAGAAAGTGACGTGGAAGGTGGAAGTGAAAACGGAAAGAAAAGGACTTGGAAGTCAGAATCAAATAATTCTGAACCAAAGAAGAAGTACGTGAGAAAAGCAGACTACTGGCCTGGTGGAAGATTGAGAGTCAGATTGATCAAAAAGCCAATAGAACAAGTTGAAGAAATAAGTAGTCAAAAGAGTCCAGGAAAAGAAGTTGGAGTTGGAAGAAAAATTGAAGTGATATCAAGAAAAGGGAAGAGAATAATTAGACCAAACCAGAAATACAAGTCTCCTGAGTGGACTTACTTAGTAATTCCACCTGTTATTGACATATATGATAGTAGTGAAGAAGAAAACGAAATCCAAGAAATTAGTGACAATGATTGAAGTACAAAATTATTAAATTGGCAAAAGGCTGAAGAAATCTTGTTAGTTGACACAAGGTCGAAGAAAAACTGTTTAGTAGAAGAAAACTTATGTATGACATAAGGTCGAAGAAATCTTGTTTAGGGTCATAAAAGAAAAATATATTTTAAAAGGGGGGTGTATATAAATTTTAAAATTTATTTTTATTTTTGAGGCTAAAACTAACCTAAAAATGCCTTATGTTAAGGAGAGCACTTCAAAGTGTTCTGTTTTTAAAAGATGCTGTAAAATGACTCTGGTGTGTCTGCTCATTTTAGTTCTGCTCTGGTTGGTACTAGCTGTGATTATACCTTTAGAAATGAATAGAGAATTACACAAAGTTAACATAACAAGCAAAGCTCTGGTTAGCCAAACTAAACATAGTGCATCTGCAAAAGTTATTGATCATCAGCCTAACATTCATCAAGATAAATCAATAGGTGATTTTTCAAGCAATACATTCACAAAGCTTTTGAGTGAATATGTAAAGGTAATGGATGCAAAGGACTGTTATGTCTGTGTTAAGTTACCTGCTTCTGTTTCTGAGGGAGTAACATATAATATGCTTCCTCTCACTTATGCTGTTACATGTAGTGTATTAACTAGTTTATTTTATCAAACTGGACGTTTAGAATATTACTATTCAAATTATGATGAAATTTTTGCTAATGTTAAGATTGATAATGCTTTAAATAAGCATAAGAAAGCAAAAAAATTGAGAGAATATTTCCTTGTTACTAACGAACTCACTTATGAGTATGCTTACAAGAATAATTTAACATGTAAATTAAGTGCTGAAGGAAAGAAATTTTTGAATATGGTTGAGGAGAGAAGAGCAATTTATAAGAGAAATGAATTAGTCAAGCAGACTAAGTCATCCTTCTGGCAAAAAGAGGATGAGAAATTAAATGGCAAAATGCTTGAAAATATTGCAATTCACATAGACAAACCTGTTAGTGGAAAGCTTTGCATTAGAAGAGATAATACGCTTTTTGATAATTATTTTGTAGGTGCAAGTAACTGTGAAGATACTTATCAGATTATGGGAGGTTGGGGATTTAAAGGTGGAAAAGATCCTATCTTCCCTGGAATTTATTTTGTTTGTGGTGACAAAGCTTACTATAACCTTCCTGACCATTGGTATGGAACTTGTTATGTGGGAATTGTTTTTCCTAAAGTGTTTCATGTTGACAGAGATTCAGAAGGATTGTTTAAAATTCATAATTATGTAAATAGAGCTAAAAGAGAAACTTTTACTGAAGTTCTGGGAGATATTTTTCAAGCTGTAATTCCTTTTGTTGGTATAACCCTAAATGCAGGGAGAATCAGAAAATTGTCCACTATAGTTGATAGATTATCAACCGACACTGCTGATGGGTTTCAATTAGTGAACGTTGAAGTTATTGCAATTAGATCCATGGTAATTCAAGATCGCCTTGCTTTAGACATACTCCTAGCAAAAGAGGGAGGAGTCTGTGGCATTTTACATGTCCAACATTGCTGTACATATATACCTGATGAAAGTAAGAATATCGAAATGTATATTAAAAATATTACACAAATGCATTCAGAGATAATTCCTTTAGAAGAAGAAGATTTTACAGGGAAACTTTCAAAAAGGTTTCAAGCAATTAAAAACTGGTTTCATAATATCGGAAGTTCAATTCTTGGCAAGATTTTGGCACCTTTGATTATAATATTTTTCATTTTTATTTTGACTAAAGTAGGTTGTTTATTACATAAAAGAAAGAAACAGTTAAAGGAAAAGAAGAGAATTTATAAACTGAGAAAAGAAGAGGAAAGGGAGATCGAGTTACAGGAATTACATAGAGAGCGTCATGTTAATTGCAAAGATTATGCTGAAACAGATTTTTAGGTTTACTAATACAAATGAATTTGAATCGATTTCTTAAAAATTTAATTTACCAAAATTTTGAGTGCTGGTGTGGTGATTTGTTAATCACCAGATGAGGGAGTTGATGGAGCGAGATAGAAAACAAAATTTTGTTTAAACTCGCAAAGTCACATTTCCATAACATGAATAAAATTATTAATGATTTGTGATATGTCGTACTAATACAACTTAGATTAAACTTTACACGTGGGGGGAATAACATGTGTGCTCATAAACGTGCATATTTGTTGCATCTTTTTGTTCGTGCAAAATAATAAAATAATTTATTGTTTTCGTTTTTGTCATTACTAACTGCTGCAAACTTAAAAGAAGCATGTGCTTGTTTTGCTTTTCCTTGTCTGTGTGATGTCATTTCTACTATTCTAGGTGCATATGGGTCTCATAGAAAACCGGAGACTGGTAAATATAAACGCTGCTTTATTTGTTTGCAATGGCTAGGTAACATTTTGATTAATCGGGTGGGTTAATTAATTAGTAAACCATGGGGTGGATACAGAATCTACATTATTTCTTACATTAATACTTTTCTTGTGTTTGTTTTATACTAGAAAACATAAGTTGCCTGCTTTTGGGCCTAGTTATTTGAGCCGCAGAAAAAGAGCTGATCTATAATTCTGCAGAAAGTCACGAGACGCCCATTCTGAATTAAAACGTTTATTGAAGCTGCATTCACAAAGCAAAAACTGATGAGCTGACATCATTCTGTCGGACATGGCCAAGGTCGAAAGTGAACTTTTTGTCAGTCCTTAACTTGGCATCCGCGGAAGTTGTACTGAAAGACTATGGAAGCTGCGAGGATGACTTAATACAAAGTTGCAATCGCAGGAAGCTTCTGGCTTCACGTGGAAGAGACAATGGTCTTTGTAAAACATGATTTTGTGGAACTTTTTAAGAATCTGGTGACATGTCACTTGTCACTCTCAGCCAATGGGACGTCGAGGATTTCTGGAAACTTTCCTTTGCTAGTTTAGTTAGCGTAGAAAGGTATAAAAAGTCATGCCCTTAGGATTGGGCTGGCTGCTGCTTTCTGACTTTCCGATGAGGGTGATGTGCTGCTGGACTTTGCGTGGAGCACGTAAGAATCCTCAAAGATCTTTACTTTAATTTCTGTCTATTTAGCTCAGTTAGGGAAATAGGTTCTAGAAATGCTAAACTTTATATAATTTCTTTAAAATTGATTCAATTGCTTAAATTGTATTTTTCTCTTATTTCTTACCATCATGCTTGCTTTATTGCAAATAAATTTCATTTATAAAACTTACAACATATATACCATAATTTAGAAAATAAAATCTTACTTTTGACAAACAAGCTGGTCTTGGTCATTCAGAAGTGTAGGTTACCTTTAGCTAGATCACGTCACCTATGGTGGTCATTTAAATGGTTGGGTTTTATTCTAATGACAATATTCTTTTTGCAAATGTATAAATATGTATATAGTGTGTAGATAATGTGTATATAGATTTATTCTGACCACCTGATTCAGTAGGCCCAAAATATATCAGGTTCATAAATGGGTCCATATTTAGTATAGAATTTTGTTTATAGGTTATGAAGTTGGGTAGCGTAGTTTATGATATATTTTCTATAGCCCGCTGGATCAGTTCCCGCGTACAAAACGGTTGGGCCTAAAATAGGTCCGAGAATAAAATAAGGTTGTAAATAAAATAAAAGAAAAAAACACGCCTGAAGGCTTGTGGGTCCTGTCAACGATATCCTGCAGCATCTGAGTCAGTTAGAGAAGAAGTGAAGCATCGCAGGATGAATAAATAAGTGTCAGTTGCAGGGAAAGAAATAAATATTTTCTTTTTACCCCAGTCCTGGTATCAGAATGTAGCGGTGCATTAAGGGAGGCCAGAGACGATGTAAGATCCAATCCAAGACATTTGTTTGTATTGCAGAAGAATACAAAGTATCAGGACCCACAGCAGGAGGAACTGCCCCGGATGAAGGTTAAACATGGAATGTCAGATTGAAAGGAAACAGATTCTAGAATGGAAAGCGGTAGGAAAGGAATAGAGAGAATTAAAGGGCAAGAGACAGGATGAGAGAAAATAGAAAGAAAGAAGATAAAATGGGATATCACAGTTGCACAGCTACTTTAGCCCTAGCATTTACCAAGTATGGGGTGAATCCTTTGGGCATATCCTCTACACAGTGCCTGCAGCAAACAGCTTTCCATCATGCACTGGTTGCAGTGGGTTCCAGGTGAGGCCTTCAACCATACCCTTCGTCAAGTCTCACTCTTCCTTAGTGCACATTGGAGCACAGACTGGTTGCAAATAGTTTACAAATCACTGTTGTTTGTGAACTATTCATAAACGGCTTTAATGTGCCAGAATGCAACCTGTGGTTCCAAAACATTGAATAAGCCACACTGATTTTTAAAGAGGGGTTGGGGTATTTTTTCTACTGCTGAGGGGGCCTCAGATCGCCCCTTTCTTGAGGTGCCTAGCCTTCGCACTGCTAGTGCATTTTTCCCAACACAGGGTTTGCACACCATTGCAAGACGCCATGCATCATGTAAGGAAAGCTAGATGTATTCGTGCTTATTGCTTAACAGCTTTACCTGTAGTTCCTCTTCGAGTGTTATGTTTCGCTGAAGGCTAGCTTTGACCATTTCTGAAGTGACTGGAAATTTAGATGGTATTTCCTGGCACTTTTTGATCATTACTGGATTGCATCCATTCAGAAACTGGTATCCAAAAAAGAGGTCTTCCTGCCAGCGCTGCATCACACAATCTAAAGAAGAGACAAGTAAGAGATATTGACTTATAAACCTGAAAATCATACTATTTTACTTGACACATTGAGAAATCTAAGGTAACTAAAATGTGAGCAATTCTGTCGTCTCCACAAAGAAAAAGAAACAAAAACCCCAAAGCCATGTTTGGGGACATTTTGGCATTAATTGTGCGCTGTGATTAGCAATACAACAGCTATTGGAAATTTGAGATGTGGATTTACTGCGGGAATTAAGTAATCCCAATAGAAGATTTGCATGTGATTCCCCATTTTGGGGGCTATTTTCAAGGCCATAATCTAACAGGATTGACTTGCCAAATTTGTCTCTGGTATTATTAATAGTAATATTGCATGTATTAATATGCAATGTTGCATCACTGCATGCTTAATCATAGTGATTTTGGAGCACACTTCTGTTTCTACTCAAATCAGCAACACCAGCTGGCCTGAGCTGTGGGCACGCTTGTTTCCAATATCAAATGAATTTGTATTGCATAAAAATAGCTAGGGAAACGATTAGCCTCTTTATATTTTACAGTGGCATTTCTATGTAGCAGACAGACATTTTAGGGTATGTGAAAAGTGAAAATGTTTTTTTAATAATGATAAATTTATATGTACTCTCTTTACGCTCTTTAAAATCAATTACCGTGGAGTGCAAAAGTATGTATTGTGTGCTATTCCTATCATGTAGAAAATCTCCCTAGCATGATATATAACTGTCTAGGGCAGGGTTGTCCAGTGAGTTGCTCCAGTCACGGATGCTACCTCCCACCGCAGCGGGGTGGGTTGGGGGGTTGGGGCAGGCGGCGGGGGTTGGGGCGGACGGGGGGTGTTGGTTAAAAAAAATGATCACTTACCTCCTGGCTGGCCAGCAGGCTGTCCGCTGTCACCTCTCCTGCGTCCTCGCCATTCTTTGAGAAAACAGGAAGCAGGAAGCAGGAAGCGCCAGGGAACCTAGCTCCCCGCAGCCAATCAACCCTGCAATCTAGCGTTGTGATTGGTCTGAGCACAGTGACATGGTGCTCAGCCAGGGGCGGGAGGGGTGGGCATGTTCTACATGCAGACTGTAATGCAGCCTACATGGAGAACAGGGGAAGTGTGTATGACTGTTTTGGGCGGGAATATGTGACGTTACAACGCTAGATATTACATCGCGGTAGGTAACACCGCGGACGTTACATCGTCTGCATTGTTACCACGCATGGCAATACAATGCAAGTCGTTTCTACGACTTGCACTAGATGGCGCGCTGGACTTAGGAATAGCATAAATCACTGTTCCTACTCCAGTTAGTGCAACAGCAGGGAATGTGTTGGACTTAAAATCCAACAAATTCCCTGGTGTTGCACTCCATCTAGCGCAGGTCGTTGAAACAACTTGCGATGTAATGCCATGCATGGTAACACGGACGATGTAATGTCCACGTTGTTACCAACACGTGTGGTACTGACAGCGTTGTAAACGCTGTCTCCCTTTGGGCGGCCCAAGAGGACCGACCAAACAGTCATTGAGCACTTAGGAGAGTTGTACCCTCCTCCCCTGCTCATCAGCCCCGCCTCACCCCCTCACGCCAGCTGCAGCAGAAAGATATGATAATAACGTAACGTTATTATGGTTTTATTATTTGACTTTCTTTTGCTGCATAAAACCAGTGGGGAGACGCTCCTCTGCCTTAGAGGAAGAGCCGCCACTGAGTAGCTCAGGAGCCACTGGCATCTCACCAGCTACATCTGAGTAGCTCCCCTATGTTTAGTCAAACCTAGCAACAGAACAACTTTTGTTTGGTTGAATTAAGTATGTTTCCAAAACTTAAAATATGCATTCAAAAACAAAATGTGTGTATTTTCAGAACTGGTAAGGTAATGTTTGAGGAAACAAATATTTTAAGGCTGTTATTTACATGATAATTTACTCTATGTTGGGGAGTCTTATTACTTTCTTTCTTAGACACCAGTGGGCATTGCATATATGACTGCTATGACACTTAGAGGCATTCAAAAATAAAATTGATAAAGCTTTTTTTGAAATTAATATTAGTGACCTTGCCTTAGTACTCCTGCATGTAATGGCCACTAATGGAATCTTGTCTGAAGTGGTCACTATTGTAATGCTGTTAATTTGTGTTAATAGTTCAGGATGATTTCTATTGAATATAAGTCGTGTTGTGTAGTTCCTATAAATCTATATAGGATCTGTAAGTTTGGACAACTTAAACTGTGGGACTGCTGTCCAGACTGATTCCAGACACCCCCACTGGATATGTTTGCCTGTATACCAGCTAGCTCACTGTGCAACTATGAACTCCTCTTACCAAGGAGAAAATAGTTTTGTGCAACTATCGAACATGACAACCCTGTCCCCTCAGGGATCGTGGAAACAGTACAGTCACTCGTGCTCACTTTGTCTCAGAGAGATACACAGAATGAATGATGGGAAAGTTTTCAATAAGCATTTATTGAACCAGCGTAATTCTAGTGTAAAATATGTGTGCTGCAACAACCATGAGACAGAAACAGATATAAACGGTTATAAACACCAAAAGAGTAAACAGATGATAGACTTCTACCATAATGCTAAAACAATAGATATATGCAGATATTTAGATGCATGACAGTAATAAGGCATACTCCTACAATGCTAACCCTAACTAGATTTACCTAAGTGTACCTAGCATGTTGGTAGGTGTATAGCCAACAATCCCCCTAGGATAGAGCCAACCCCATTACCTGATGTGGAAGAATGAAGGACCCTGTCTTGGTCTCAAGATGGACACCCAGCGAGGGATGTCAGATCACTGCAGGCAGGAGTGTCTGCGTGCAATAACCTCAGCGTCTCGTATCAGCATGAAAGTCTTTCTCCTTTGCCTGCCTCAACAAAAATATGGTTCTTACATACCCAAAAGGTACTCTCAGAGGTTCTACCTTGGTGTGTCATGTCGGCCGAAGATGATGATAGGGATGACCCTTATACATAGTTATTATGCAGAAAATGAAGAAGATGGTAGTCCTGCTGTGATTCTGAGAAACCTCATGCATAATAAATTAGGTTAGTTTTTGGAGAAAAACATTCAACATTTATGCAGCAACTAACTAGGTAAAAGGTCAGCACAAACCTGTTATGTACTACAATGGCAAGGTAAATGTAGGTGAAAGGTTAAGTGACTACCCAGGCCTATATTGAGGTACATTTCGAACCATAACAGTAGCTCTTAATGTAAGAAAAATTGGATATTACTGAACTAGGGTATATCAAATGTACTGTCCTGGGGCCATATTACAGAGTGTCCCGGGGGTGCAATAGGCATGTGTGCCCCCAGGGCACTTTGGTATTACAAAAGGGGCAACAGAGGCTTGTGCAGCTCCTTCTGTAATAGCACTGGTACACAACTAGCAGGATCTAGCAACAGCAATATAATTAGAGGGTGCTCCCTCATGTGCATTGGGGAGCAGCCCCATGCAAATGAGGGAATCACTTTACCTCTCCACCCGCCCCATATATTGACGCGTGCGCAGAAGCAAAGATGCCTCTAGGAGGCATACTGAAGCTGTGCCCCAAAAAGGAGGTGCACTACATGCAGACTTTGGAGGGGAAGAAAGGACACTCTATGGACCCCCAGCCATCCCCTTTCAGGTTGGGGCAGTCACTCACTGCACCCGCCTGTAAGGGGGATCACTCTCTCCTATGAACGTGCTCCATATTTTACTTCAATGCGCTGCCTTGAGGACAGCCCAAGTTTGCAGTGGCCCTGAGGGAAGTGCATTCACCATAATAGGCACTCTTTCCCAGGTTGGGTCCGGCACACCTGTTTTAAGGTGCATCATGGATTAAACAAGAAAAGTGTGCCTTATATGTAATAGGGTTACAGATAATCCTCTAAATTAATGGGCGCCACAGCTAAATTTCTCATACAAGAAAGTTGTAGGGAAATGTTTCATTCCCTGCTTATTCTTGACTATCAGATCATTTCCTATCTCATATTTAAAAAAACGTTTTTGTTTTTTGGGTGGGTTGCATAATCAACAAATGCAGGAAAAATATTAAAGAAATATATTTGTATTTTGAGTCATAATGAAGTAAAATTCAAATAAGATAGACCAAGATAGGGCAAGTGCATTACCACAGCCATGTTTCAAGACAACATAGGCTGTTTCTGACCTCTTATTTTCTATGAAAAGGATTGATGATTTTGGAATGTGCTTTCCTATATTTCTTTTCTTTTCTGCTGCCTAGTGCTTAGCTTATCACCAGAAACCTTGTTTAACAGTTTGGTAAGCGCATCAAATTTAAGATAAATAACCATGCCATAATATAACATACATATAGGATTGCAGACAATGTATCAAGTGTTTAAATGTAGGAATCATAGTTTGGTAAAACAATGTACCTTGAAAATAATCAGTGACTGGATACTTCAAGGAAATTCCAGAAAGTTCGAGATCTGTTTGAGAATTCTGAATAACACTTTAGACTAGTCTCTGATGATTAATATATGAATCTAAGGTATTTTGGTAGTGAAATATTTCTATTTCGTTATCATTCTAACATTCAAATAATAAAATAAAACTGTTTACAAGCTTATCAAGAACCTAAGTAGGTTTTATAAGGAAGTTGCTATTTATCTGGCTGCCGGGTAAACAGTACATAACCTCTGGTATTTAGCAAGCAACCAGCTAAGTATCTAAACCTTTACTGTTTTTCCCACTGCAGGCTAAATAATAGATATTATGAGCTGTTTCATTGGCAGCCGGATAAATACTGTGAATGAGCTCTTTAAGGAGCAAGATATGAAGAAAAAAGAGACTTCAGGAACTGAGAGGGTTGTAGACATCTTGTAATGGAGGTGCAGGAGCGTTTGTGAAGCATTTGCAAGTAAGTACATATACAAAGGTAGAAATGTATGCACAAAGCTTAATGCTTAGAAAACCGTAAAATCAATTTTTGTTAGACCAGGCATTCTTGGCGTGATTTCCTCCTAACTTTTTGCCTTCAAACCTTCTGTTTTTTGCTGACTTTGTTTTTGCTGGCCTTAGCACTCTGTACCCCTAACCACTGCTAAGCAGTGATAAGGTGCTTGAGCTCTCTCCTTAAAACGTATTAGATTGGCTTATACCCAAATGGCATATTTAATTTACTTATAAGTCCCCAGTAAAGTTGTATTACATGTACCCAGGGCCTGTAAATTAAATGCTACTAGTGGGCCTGCAGCACTGATTGTGCCACCCACTTAAGTAACACTATATACATGTCGCAGGCCTGTCATTGCAGTCTGTGTGTGCAGTTTTAAACTGCCATTTCGACCTAGTGAAGTAATCCTTTTTTGCCAGGCTTAAACCTTCCTTTTTAATACATATAAGACAACCCTGGTGTAGGCCCTGAACAGACCAGAGGGCAAGATGAAATGTATTTAACTCTTACATTTGTGTTTCACTAATGCAAGGCCTACCTCGCCTATTAGATAACATTGGAGATATCTCATTACATTTTAAAAGTGTAATTTCCAAATGGAAATTAGTACCGAATACATGTTTGGTATCAATATGAAAAATCCTAACTTATGGTGAAGTTAGATTTTAAATTACAATTCTGAAAATGCCACTTTTAGAAAGTTGGCATTTTCTTGTATTAGCTATTTGGTGCCTGCAGCAGTCCTGGGTCACATTGCTGTGTGTATTTGAGAGTTGGGATGTGTGTATTCCTCCTAGACAGCCACACACAATGGGGAGCTTAGGTGTGACTTGATGGGGCATCATTGGCAGCAAGGGAGGGAGGAGTTGGACGCAGCTCCACTTACCCTCGAACAGGCTGTGTCCTGTCTCCACACAATGGGCTGCGTACCCCCTGCAGTTATTTATTCTAGAGCCAGGGCCAGGAATGCAGGTTGCCTGTGCACTTCAAAGGCAGACCTCTAAAAACTTCTCCCCACTTCAAAGGCACAACTGGGTATAAGCACTGGACCTCAGACACCAACACTTCACTATATTTCTGGACCTGTGGATACTCCGTCTGGAAGGATTGTTTGCTGGACTGTTGTTGTATAAGATTCCAAGAATCTTGGGCCACACAAAATCATCCATTAACACTGGAACACTGGAAGCCGCCTGTAAGAGACAAGAAATTTGGCAGGTCCAAGGGGGGCTTGTCAATTTATACCTCCATCAGCCTAAAAGGCCCCATTGAAATACTAGAATTCTCGGTGAACTGGCTCCTAGGAATCAAAATTATCTCGTGGAGACCGAAGCCCCCCTTGCTTCTTCTCAACACCTACATTAACCTGAACTCTAGAACAGAAAGGTCCCGGCTCAACTACTTATCCACTGTTCTGTGCGGTCAGGCAGGGGACTATCCACATGTAGATTGCTTTCTCAAGGGGACACCAACCTCTTCTAAGGGACCCGGGAGGATCTTGAAAGCCTGCTCCTGCTTATTCCAACAGAATTAAAGACACAGGTAAAACCGTCAAACCAAAACTGCTGTAGCCTAGGGGAACACTTGGTCCTACAACCCTATAGTGCGGGCTTCATCGACCTGAATGGGAGATTTCCACATGACACTCCCCCAAAACGGACATGGACAAATGGCCACAAGTGTACCTATCTCGACTATGCTATCTGTAACTCAAAGCTACTCCCATACATAGAAAATTACAGTATTATCACATGCTTGTAAGGGACCTTTAACTTCAGATCACTACCATTGCATTTGAAGTTAGAGCATCACGACCATGCCAAATTTACCAATACAGGAATACACTCCGGGAACTTAAAACACCTAAGATGGTCGGACACCATCAGTACAAAGATTATTGGAGAATGTGAGCAATTAATAACACAGCTTAACCAGCAGTCAATCTCCCCAGTAAATGACTAGGCAATTTTCTGTGATCACCTTTTAAAGCAATTTAACCGGCCACCACAACATTTTGTTGGATCTAGCCACAAGCAGGCTCCTCTTTCCCCTTAGACAAGAGCCCTAAAGAACATCAGAAATGCTTCCCTTAGAGCAGCCAGGATACATCCAGAATTGGAATAAATATTGAAGAGCTACAAATTGCTAAAAATAATTATAGAAGGGCATGTTGCATCGAAAAACAACATAACGTTCAACAACTCTAGTGCTCCCTTCTTCACGCAAGCAAGAGCCAGAATCCCAGAACATGTTGGGCGTTAGTAACCAACCAATCTAACGGAAACCGCAGTCTGGGAAGTGCAAATATCGCAGAGAATGACTGGGTAACCTTCCTTGCTGGTCACTTCCAGGTGGAACAATGGAAGGCCTTACTAGCGACAACGCCTTCCAGGAACGGCAGGACATCTCGCAAGGAGCGTAGAAAATCTCAATAGAAGTTTTCTTCTCTTCCATCAAGCTGGCCAAAACTCTATATAAAGCCAGATCAGATGGAGCTCCGGGCCCAAACGGCCTGCCACATGCCTTGTTTAAAAAGAACATATCATTTTTGTACAAGCAGCTAACTAACCTGTTTAAATACTCATTATGGAGTTCAATCATACCAGAATCTTGGCTATGTGCGATCATTCAGCCCATCCACAAATCCGGCTCAAAATCAGCACCATGTATCGATAGGCTGATAGCACTTCTGGATAACGAGGTGAAGATCTTCGCCAGCCTGCTGCTGGAAGACCTGAAGAGTTGGGCGGAATCAAAAAAGACTGTTACCTAAGAATAAAATGGGGTTTGTGGCAGACTCTGGCACACTGACCAACCTCCTAGCTTTATACATTCTTATTGATATAGCGATTCTATCTTCCACGGCACTCTTTTATTGCTTTGTGGGCTTAAAAGCCGCTTTTGGCCACATAGCCAGGGAGTCTCTTTGGGCCAAGCTCTCCAATTGGGGAATACCGCCCAATTTATTGGAATCAATCATCCCGCTTCATACCAACACCTGGATTCAAGTTAAGATTGACACTGGATTGCACCTATCTAGAAAATCCCAGACAACAAGGGGAGGGAAACATGCAGTTGTGTTAGCCCTGCTGCTTTTTAATCTTTTTCTAGCAGATCTCTCAACAGACCTGGAACCAACAAAGAGTCACCCCCCCCCCCCCAGGATAGGCGACGCACAGATCTGCAATCTCTTATACGCTGACAACCTTGCTCTTTTCAGTCGGATAAGAGGAGTAATGCAATGGCTGTTACACAACCTACACGCGTTGGCCACCAAGAACAAACTGGCAGTGAATCTTAAGAAAACCCAAGTGGCTATACTTGGCAGGAAGCAATAAAGAGGTGGTGGCTGGTCGTACGATGATGTTCAGATTCTAGTTGGCAAAACCTACAGTTACCTAGGTTTCCATATCGATTCAAGGGGCCCACTTACAAAACATCGTCACAAAATTGCTTTGAAAGCAACCGCCATCCAAGTTAGCCTCTCGAAGCTCTCCAAAAAGCTGACCGGCCCCAACTTAGCTGCAATGTTGGAAGTAATGCGTGCCAAGATATTCCTCACCCTGTCATATGGTTTTGAGATCTCCCTAGGCAAGTTTAGCACCATACTTAATCAACATACAACAATAATCTACAAAAGGGTGCTCTGGCTACCAAAAAGCTTGTCCGCAGCTCAGATCCGACTGGAGCTAGGCCTCCCAAACTATGCTTTGCAAAATATGGGGTCCTTTCTTAATCTTTATCACAAGGTGAGACAGGCCAGGGCCAGCATCCTTGAGTCCCTGCTATGGTTGGCCATCAGCGTTAATAAGTGCATCAGGCCACATAGCCGGTACTTTAACAAATGCAGTCACATTATCAGTATATGACCTCTGCACCATCAATCCTGGGAAGAAACCTTTCAAATTAAGCATCAGAAAGTGCACCCAACTATTCTCCAGACTGTTGGACAGAGAGATTCCAGCTAAAAGGAAGCACCCATGGGCAGTAATCAATTTCTATCAGCCAGCCTCTCCCCTGCCACACTTGGCCTTCTCTTATTCTTTACATCTAAAACAAAGATTCTTGGCCCTTAAGATGGGCAAGTGTTTTTCTTGAAACATCTACCTTTATGGCGGCGCCCCTCAGTTCATCTTGCATTCAGAGGCTGTGGCAAATCAGATAAACCCCTAGAGCATGCTGTCCCTACGCAGAACAAAGTTGAGGCCACAGTGGAACAAATTGGGAGTCCGGACCTGCAGGCAGGGCATTATAGCTGCCATGAATCCATAGAACATGGTTTTAGACATTAACTTTAAGATTTGTATCCACTTGGCCTATCGTCAATTCATGGTCCTCCAGCCTCCAATTTAATGAAGTAATGCTGAGGCTCCCCCCACTGTTTGTTCTAATTAAAGTACCATAAATGAAGAAGTTGCGGGTGCCAGCTGACGGTTTGAACTGTTGTACTGATTTAATGGGGACGCTGCCACTTTTTCTTTAGTTGTCAAAGTTTTGAATTTTGCCCTTCTATTTTTAAATGTTTTTAAGCATGTTGTTATGATGAAAATGTTTACCATGTGCTTCTATGCTTTACTTTTTAAATCGAATAAAACTTGATGTTTCCACATAGTGGGAACACAATTTAAAATGTATAAGACTGCTGCCTGTTGTGCTGACCTGCTATCCTCTTACCTAGGTGAGAAGGACTGGACCTACATCTCTTGAACCCTAAACCCTGAGTGACTCCAAACTGATCTAAAGCATCAGGAACATGACATGCTTCCAACAACCATACACCTGCACCTGGACTCTGTCATATGTGAGGCTACCCTATCAAGTGGTGCCACCCCAGTCTGGGCCCTAGTTAGGGGGCTTAAAGTGCTCTGCCAGCATCTGTGTATCCAGAGGAACTGACAAATCTCCTCTGCTGTCTGTTGCAAACCCAAGCATAACCAACATATTGCAGCTGCTGTGTTGTTTGGACCTGTCGTAAATATTTGCATCGCACTGCAGCCCTTTGGAGTCAACGCATTGCCCCAGCTGCGCAACACATCTTTGGTGCAAGCCCTCTCATCCCTCATCAATCGCAGTGTTGATGATGATGAAAGACACTGCATCGCAGCTTTGAAGTTCCTCAGAACCAATATATCGCCCCCAACTGAGTGCCGCATCCTTGATGATGGACTTTGCATCACAAGCTCCGCTGATGGATCCTCAACAATGATGCAGGCCCTCACATTGCAGCCACAACGCATCTCAGAACTGACGCACCGCTTCGGCTACGCAACATATCTTCCATGTGGATCCCTGCAACAATCCGCAAATTAGGATTTATGGTACTTTGCTCAGCGGGATTTAGAGGGTCCAAGTACCTGGCCCGTGCTCCATTGCGGTTGACCTGAACTTGTGACTTTGTCCAGGTCTAGCGCGATCAGATATCCACAATTGGCGATTTGTGTTTTTTGGAGCTATTGTCACTAAAATCTTTAAAATGACATATCTATGGTTCTACTGATTGGATTTATGTTGTTTTGGTCTTGTTTATTTATTGAAGAAAGTGTTATTTTTCTAACTTGGCATGGGAATCTTTTGTGTGGTGTTTTCCCCTTCTTTTACTGTTGCACAAATACATTACAAATTGCCTCTCTTTTAAGCCTGACTGCTCTGTGCCAAACTACCAGAGGTTTGAGCACAGGCTAATTTGGGGTTGGCTTGTGCCTCAAACTGATAAGGATTGGGGTTGCTGCTTGACCAGGGCTTACACCCTAGCCAACCCACAACCTAATTGTTTACAGTTTTGATTACATATTTATAATTATACACTATTAGAAAAGAAATGTAGGTATCAAACTTCTGTTTCTGGAGCTTCAGGATAAGTCACAACAATTTTTTGTGCTGCAGTCTATGAGTATCTGGTTGTCTGCAAAGAATAATGGGTATGGTTAAATGCATGTCAGATCTCACACATGAGAATTAATAGTTTTTTATATTTATGGCCCTTCTTCCGAGGCTTTTTGAGGGCTGGGCCCGTTTTTTGGCTTCTTGGAAAGCTTTGTGCTATTTCTGAGCTTCTTGTTAAGGGGGATTGTGCTTGCTTAGTATTTTAGTCCTAGTAACACAGCAACAGCCAGCAAGTAGCAGCAAACTGGGATAACAGAGTGGTATCTGAGCCACAGAGGGAGATTTTAGCTGCATAATTTTCAGATTGCTTTGGTGTGATATTTCATTGGTTTAAGGGTATGAGTGGCATTTTACTGTCAAATGTGTGACAAAAAGAAGGTGTTAGGCAGCTTTGCACTATCTCCAGCTTTTAAAGGATGAATTTATCTGTCTGATGGTTTATAGATATATCTCCTCTTTAGTCTGATTTAGAAATATTGTTGGGAAATGACCTTATATTGCACTTTATCAATGCACTATATATATATATATATGAAGCTCCAATTTCTCAGTCTTTTATATAAGAAATATCCGCACTCCCAGGCTCAGTTCATTCAGGTTGCTTTTAATGTTACAACAGCATATATATATATACTGTTGTTTTAAAAATGTTGCCATATGGCACTAGGAATGTAGATTATTTTCTGTCTCAGTATAATTATTGTTGTGTCTAGGGCGGTGATATGAATTGTCTCTTTTTTTCTTTTCAAGAAATATTGTTTATTTTTCTAAATTAGAAATCTTTGTTTTTATAATGTATTCTTTTATGTCTTGGAACACAGCCGAATAAAGATTTCCGAATTAATGAATGAATGAGGGGCACTTTCACAAGAGCAAACCAAAATGGAAGGTCACTAACCTGATTTATAATTGAGAACGCTCCAGAATCTCTGCAACACCACAGGCATCTAGGGTCAGTTAGCATCCCTTCCCCTATCAAACTGTATTCCAAGATGGCTCATGGGATTACAGCTATTGTATCTGAATTGCCAAGTGCAATTTATGGCCTTTTAGCCCATTGGAACCAATCTCCTCATTTTGTAAACACAAACTCATTCAAATATAAAGTGCAAACGTCTATACAAAATAAAACTAGTATAACAAATGCAATTTTTGTAGAGAGTAATCCTACTTAGGCATTCCAAACATACAAATCAAGTAATATTATATAATAACTTAAGTTAGCCTAACTATTGATGGCATATTAACAGTGGTGTACACATTAGCATTGAAAGGCCTATATTTAACTGTTATTTTTGCTCAAGATGTTTTTTCCTCCACTGCTGATGCTGCAAGTTTTCGGAAGCTTTCTGTTAGTTAGTGAATTGGCATGTGTTATGTATTAGACAACTGACAGTGAGGTTCTCGTCAGGAGGAAAGGAGGTGGCAGGAAATATCACTCACAGGAAGAACTGTCTAAATCGCAAGATGTGGACGAAGTATCTTTTCAAGGATTTGTTTCTGTGGCCTATTGAGAAGCTGTGAGAAACTACGGAGTTTACCTGCTACCAGGAGTTTGATGAAAACTGATTGATGCTGACAAAAAACAAATGTATACTAGTGTGTGTGTTCCTCAAGTAGGTTAACACACTCTGGAGACTCTTTCTGAAGAATGATTGGTAATCTCTTCAGCAGAGATCCCCAATTGAGCCCTTTTCTTTCCAAAAGATGTCTTCTGATATATTAGTGAGAATATTTTCTAACTTTAAAAAATATTTATTGGTTCATGCTTATGCATTTTTAAAAATGTTCTTTATTGGATTTCTAAACTGGCACCTTTTCCTTTATTTAAATAAGAAAATTACCATTCTCATACTTCACTTACGTTAGGGAAATTCCTTTATGGAAAACACTTTCTGTATTGATTTTAATTGAAATATTGAGTGATTTGGGACCAGATGTACAACCGAATATGTGGTCGCAAAGGGAATTTCGGCCCCTTTGCGACCGCAAAATTGGTCAGCCCAATGTACTAACCCTATTTTGCGAGACGTTAACCTATTAGCAACTTTCAAAAAAGGGCGTCCCTTCCTAATAGCGAGCACATAGCCAATGTATGATTGTTTTGCAAACGCAAAACACTCACAGTTTATCAACCTTCTCAGAAGGGTAGTAAGGCACTCGCAAACGGGAAGGGGTCCCCAGGGGACCCCTTCCCTTTTGTGAATGGATGCGCAAATATTTTTTTAAGAGCGAGCAGTGGTCCCAGGGATCACTATCTGCCCTTAAAAAATGAAACTGAAAACTTTCATCTTTCCTATTCAAATGCATCCCGTTTTCCTTTAAGGAAAACCGTCTGCATTTAAAAAAAAAACTGCTTTATTGACTAAGCAGTCCCAGACATGGGGGTCTGCTGACCCCAGCAGGCCACCAGCCCTGGGAGCGCCAGCCATTCCCAATGGGGTGGCAAATTGCGACAGCCTCTTTAATATTCTTGAGGCATGCAATTTGCGACCCCATTGGGAATTGCAAATAATGTCTGAGACACTGTTGTACATTGAATTTTGCGACTCACAATTTGCAAGTCGCAAAATTCAATGGTCGTATATCTAGTGCTCAGTATTTTATATTGTTTTGAAATACTTACTAATGGATTATTTGAATTTGTAATAATGATGATTAAAGGAACACTATTCACTGTATAAACTAATTTTAAGTTATTAAAATTGTTAATAAAATCTTTTAACTTATACAAACTCTCTATATCGGTTATTTTGGAGCTACAAATAGAATTCACTGTTCAAGATGTTTGATGTATAAAATTGTTTCTTTTAATTCCTCCTTGTCGATGAACAAAGGTTCATATGACCAGTGGTGGACTTTATTTAATGATTACACCCAAAAACTGAGATACAAGGATCCCAGCGCCGTCAAGGCCAAATACCACTGTGCTAAACAAAACAGCTTATTTGGCCAAAAATAAAATATTATGCCATATTAGAACATTGGAATGTTGGGAGCTCCATTGCAGAAAATGGATTGCTCCCTGCTTCTACGGGCCGGTAAAGGCCCGCAGAGCAACATTCCAATGTTCTACAAAGGCTTCTCGAAGTTCGAGGGGATTTATATCCCCTCGAGCTTCGAGAACCCTTTGTTTAATTTGTTAGAACATTCTGCCCTCTAGTGGCAGAATGTTCTAATAGCCTTATAGCCCTTCGTAGCAGGGCTATACGGCTATTAAAGTCACGCTGTTTCGTTAAAGTCCCTCGCCTTCGGCTCGGGCCTTTAACGATTCAGCTGGCCTTTAATAGCCGGTATAGCCCGCTACGGCGGGCTATAAGGCTATATTGCTATAAGGCTATATTAAAATTTTCTTTATTTAAATATAAATCATAGCCTGGCATTTGCACCTACCAAGGTTTAGAGCATTTTTTCTCAAGCATTCTCTAATACAATGTATAGTCACTCAGGGGTGTAACTTTGTCAGTATGAGTGGGGTGGTGAGCTTCAGATTTTCTGACAATCATGCTGCAATAGCATTTTAATTATTATATGAGAAGCAGAGCATGAGGGAGGCTTAAGGGTAAATGGAAAGGGAAACGAGTGTGTATTTTGAGGGTTACTTAAAACACAGTATTTTATAAAATACCTATTTTTTAAGACCTTCAAAATAGAAAAGTGTGTTTCTTTGTTAGTGAATATTTAAAAATCACAGGTGAAATCCTGCCCCAACTGTTTACTAAATAATCTATTTGGTAGGGGGTGTGAACCACTCCAACCACCCCCCTGAAGCTACGCCCCTGAAAGTACTGAATGTTTCAGTACTTACAACCCACCTTCACAGGATATCTGAGAGCTACTGATTGGTTTCTAATAAAGGGTATTTATTTTACCTAATTTACAACTGGAACAGCAGATTAGATCCACAAAAATGCATGACTGTGGTCAGACATAAACTTAGCCTTATTTCTTAACCCCTTCGACGCTGATGACGGAGCGGTTCCGTCATCAGCGTCGGTTGGGCTGTGCTGATGACGGAACCGCTCTGTCATCGGCACAGCTGGGGCATCGATCTTGGTCCCTTTAGCAGGGGTGGCAGCGGAAGACTTTCCGCTGCCACCCCCTGGCCCCCCCCCACGCTTCCTGGTGACGTCAGCGCGCACAGCGTGCGCCAACGTCATCAGGAAGCGCTGGACGTGCTGGAAGCCATTTCTTTCCAGCGCGTCCAGAGGAAGAGTGTGTTTTTGCTGCTCCAGTGGGGCGGGGGGCCCGTTTCTCGGTGCCTTGAAGCATCGGGGGGAGGAAACAGTGTTTCCTCTCCCCTGATGTCCCAATGCACGGCATTCCTAGTGTACGATCGCGCACAGCGTCGCGATCGTGCACCAGGAATGCCCCACTAGACACCAGGGATTTGTTATGTGTGTTTATTTTGTGTGCAGGAAGCGACCCCTTGGGCAAGGGTCGCTTCCTTAGAGGGCAATTTCTTTTTCAGACTTTTCTGCCACCCCTGGGGCAGATCGGCCGTTTTTTTGGCCGATCTGCACCCAGGGGGGGCAGAAAAGCCCACTAGATACCAGGGAGTGTTATTTTATTTATAAAGGAAGCGACCCCTTGGGTAAGGCTCGCTTCCTAGGGGCCAACAATTTTTTTTTAGACTTTTCTGCCCCCCTGGGGGCAGATCGGCCGTTTTTTGGGCCGAATCTGGACCCAGGGGGGGGGGGTAGAAAAGCCCACTAGATACCAGGGATTGTTTTTTTTTATAAAGGAAGCGACCCCTTGGGTGAGGGTCGCTTCCTAGTGGCAAAGAATTATTTTTAGACTTTTCTGCCCCCCCGGGGGCAAATCGGCCGTTTTTTGGGCCTAATCTGGACCCAGGGGGGTAGAAAAGCCCACTAGACACCAGGGATTGTCTTTTTTTTTTATAAAGGAAGCGACCCGTTGGGCAAGGGTCGCTTCCAGGGGGCAATACAAATATTTTAGACTGTTCCGCCCCCCCCCCCTGGGGGCAGATCGGCTGTTTTTTTTTACCGTTTCTGGACCCAGGGGGGGTAGAAAAGTCCGCTAGACACCAGGGAATGTTTTTGTTTGTATAGGAAGCGACCCCTTGGCCAAGGGTCGCTTCTTTGGGCCCATTTGTTTTCAAAAATATGTTCTGCCCCCCCTGGGGGCAGATTAGTGTCTTAATTTGGCCTCTCTGCCCTCTGTAGGGTTGCTTCTAGGGGGCCCACTTTTATAAAGATTTATATTCTGCCCCCCATGGGGACAGACACCCCATTTGTGACATACCCTGTGACATAGCCTGTTGTAATGTGTGTGGTTTTTGTTTCTTCTAATGTGTATTGTTTTATTTTCTCTTTAGATTGTTGCAGTGTGTGGTTCCGTTACTGGTGGTTCTGGTGTTCTGCTGTTTGTGTAGTTGCATGTGTTTGGTAAGAGACCTTATTTGTTCAATTGTAATGTAATTGTTTTTTTTGCAAAGTGTGTAATAATACAAGTATGTTTGGTTTCTGTTTTTTGTGATTGTAAAACATGTTTTGCATTTGTTCTTGATGTGTACTTCTGTAGATGTAAGTTTTTTTTTCTTCTTTCTATTGGGATTTCGTTGCCTATTTGCTGTGTCTTTGCAGAGTAGGTGCTGGTGTGTGTAGCTGTCTCTTGTAAGTGAATTCTATATTTTTTCAGTATATAGATCTTTGTGATAAAGGCTTACATTTTTTTACTTACTTTGCACAGTGTCGGGGTTGTTGAGTTGTTTGTGCAGACCCCTTTCTTTGTAAGGATAATGGCTAGCCGCCGGATTACTGCTCAGCAAGTTGTTGGAATGCTTTTTGATTCTTCCTCTGACCATGGTCCAGAGACTGACTCTGATTCTGAGCCAGAGGTGGGAGGTGAAGATTCAGGTAGTGAGTTTTCTCTACACATGACTTCATCTGATGATGAAGATACTCTGAGTGCTGATGAAGCTACTTTTGGTGTGGATGAAGTGCCTGTGGTTGCGGAGGACATTGCTGTGCCGATAGTGCGGCAAGAGGCATCTGGGCTGCAGCCTGGGGCTGCTAGACTTCCAGTTGGTGTAGTGAGACAAGAGGCAGCTGGGCGGCAGCCTGCGGCTGCAAGACTTGACGTTGAAAGTTCTGACCTCTGGGTTGCACCAGGCATGGTGCAGCCGGCATTTCCTGAATTTACTGGTGTTCCAGGGTGTAGGGTGAACACTGAAAACTTTTTGCCAATTGATTTTTTCAAGTTGTTTATGGATGATGTGTTTTTGGCAGAGATTGTAGAGCAGACTAATTTGTATGCAGAACATTTTTTGAGGGTGAACAGTGCCAGCCTTAAGCCCCACGCTAGAGCTACCAAGTGGACTCCCACAAATTTGGAGGAGATAAAAAAGTTTTTGGGTTTAACTTTTTTGATGGGCTTGCTTAGGAAACCATCAATGGCTTCATATTGGTCTACTAGTCCCTTGATGGCAACAGATATATTTCCGGCAGTCATGACTCGTGATAGGTATTTGCTTCTGCTTCGGATGATGCATTTTGTTGACAATGGTTCTGCTTTGCCACGAGATCACCCTGAATGTGACCGTCTTTTCAAGATTAGGCCTGTCATTGATCATTTCGTTGATCGATTTCCTGAGATCTTTTATCCTGGGAAAGAAATTGCAGTGGATGAGTCTTTGCTGTTGTTCAAGGGCCGCTTGGTATTTCGGCAATACATTCCTAGTAAGAGGGCACGCTATGGACTTAAGCTTTATATGCTGTGTGACAGTCAGTCTGGATATGTCTCTAATTTCAGGGTGTACACCGGTATGGAATCCAGGATTAACCCCCCTGGTTGTCCGTCGACTTTTGGAGTGACTGAGAAAATTGTGTAGGAACTTGCTCGAGGATTTTTTAACAAAGGCCATCATTTATATGTAGATAACTTCTACACTGGTGTGCGGTTGTTCAGGGAATTGGCCAAAGTGGACATTGTTGCTTGTGGCACAATCCGCTCAAACCGTAAAGGTTTCCCCAAAAAACTTGTTTGTCAAAAGCTGGCTCGGGGACAGTGCAGTGCATTGCGTTGTGAGGAGCTTCTAGCTGTGAAGTTTTCAGACAGGAGAGATGTCTACATGTTGACTTCCATACATAATGAAAGCACTGTACCGGTGACTGTTTGGGGTCAGGTTGCAGAAGCGCGCAAACCTGTGTGCATTTTTGACTATAATAGGCACATGGGTGGTGTTGACAGAGTAGATCAGTGGTTGGAACCGTATGCTGTTCTTCGTAAGGCTTACATTTGGTACAAGAAGTTGGCTATCCATCTTTTCCACTTGGCAACCTTTAATGCTTTTGTTGTGTTCCAGAAATCTTGTCCCCAGTCAAAGATGACTTTTGTAAAATTTCAGGAGTCTGTAATAGGCAGCCTTGTTTTAGTGGAACAGGCAAGTGTTCCTAGATTTGGAGTGGTGGAGGATGTTGCCAGATTGAAAGATCGCCACTTTCCTGATCAAATTCCTCCTACAACCTCAAAAGACTTTCCCAGTCGGAGATGTAGAGTCTGTTGGCGAAGAGGTTTGCGGAAGGAGGTTCGTATGTACTGCCCCGACTGTCCTTCAAACCCTGGGCTGTGTGTACCTGCTTGTTTTAGAACGTACCACACGCAAAATAATTTATGGGAATATCCATGAGTGGTAAAGTGAACTGGCTGGTCTCTATTCTTTAAAAGTTATTGTTCAGTTTCAAAGTTGGCATTTGTGTAGTGTATTTAGATTTAGTTGTTGTGTTAGTACATTTGTATCAATTTTCAATTTGTTTTTGTTTTTCATTTGTTTTGAGAAAAAAACTAAAGTATGATGTTGGTTTGCGTGTAGTGTCCATTGTCTGACGGTGTGCATGGTTTGGCGCTTGGCTGGCGGTGTCTGTGGACTGGTGCTTGTCTGGCGGTGTCTGTGGACTGGTGCTTGGCTGGCGGTGTGCATGGTCTGGTGTTTGGTTGGCGGTGTGCGTGGTCTTGCGTTTGCCTGGTGGTGTGTTGGGATTGGTGCTTGGCTGGTGGTGTGCCTGGGCTGGAGCTTGGCTGGCGGTGTGTGTGGAGTGGCGCTTGCCTGGTGGTGTGTGTGGACTGGTGTTTGGCTGGTGGTGTGTGTGGTCTGGTGTTTGGTTGGCGGTGTGCATGGTCTTGCGCTTGCATGTTGGTGTGTTTGGATTGGTGCTTGGCTGGTGGTGTGCCTGGACTGGTGCTTGGCTGGCTGTGTGTGTGGAGTGGTGCTGTCCTGGCGGTGTGTGTGGACTGGTGCTTTCTTGGCGGTGTGCGTGGTCTGGTGTTTGGTTGGCGGTGTGCGTGCTCTTACGCTTGCCTGGTGTTGTGTTTAGATTGGTGCTTGGCTGGTGGTGTGCCTGGACTGGTGCTTGGCTGGCGGTGTCTGTGGACTGGTGCTTTCCTGGCGGTTTGTGTGTGGACTGGTACTTGGCTGGCGGTGTGCGTGGACTGGTGCTTGGCTGGCAGTGTGTGGGAAGTGACTTAATGCTGGTTACTACACACAGTGCTAGTTGAGCGCCACTCCATGTATTCCATGAGTTTGTGTAGTTGCTGTGTCAGGAATGTGGGCGTGTGAAAGTGATGGGCCCTTGATTGGCGTTGTCTGCTGGTGGAAGTGTAGTAATGTGATGGGTCCGCGGCTGGCGGTGTGAATGTTTTGTATGTGTCACATGTATGAAAGGTGTATGAATGGCCTGTAAAGCGGCTGGTGCCTTGTCGTGGCTTTACAGCTCACGAGCTGTGAGTCAATGGTTCAGTTTCTTGTCCTTTCCATTATTAACAGTGTATTTCATTCTTTGTGAAATCACTTGCTAATACAATGGTATATACTGACCCATCACTCACCCTCGTACCAAATCCAACCAGTATGTGTGTGTGTTTGAAAACTTGATGTCTGTGTAGTTTTTTTTTTTTTTTTTTAAGCAGGACGCACCTTGTCACTTTTTTTGTAAATGTTGTGATGTGTTGCTTTTGTGCCTGGTGGTGTGAATGGTCTTCTGTGTGTCAGGTATGAAAGGTGTGTGAATGGCCGGTAAAGCGGTTGGTGCCTTGAAGTGACTTTACAGCTCACGAGCTGCGAGTCATTGGTTCAGTTTTTTTGTCCATGTAATTGACAGTGCATTTCATTTTTGTGAAATCTCTTGCTCATAAAATTATATATACTGAACCATCACTCGCCCTCGTGCCAAATCCAACCAGTATGTGTGTGTGTTCGAGGAATAGATGGCTGAGTAGGGATCTTGTTTTTCTTAGTCTCTGTGCCAAGGTGTACATTCCGCTTACGAATAACCTGCCAATTGTAGATATTTTTGAAAACCCATGGGACTTCATGGTGATGTCTCTCTGGTGAAATCTAACAAATAATTGTATCCTCAATATTCTGCAAAACTCACAATGTCCGTCATAATTTCCTTTCAATATTGCACCCAAATTGTCACGCTGCACAAGTAAACAACTAATTTTGTCGAAACTAATTGGTTTAGCTAGGGGGGTCACATGGGTTTTTTACTCCTTCCTCGGTTGCCATCTAGGGAAACCTAGCATACCCACATTTTTGGAAAGTAGTCATCCGTGGGCTTTCAAGGGGGTATGGCTTGCATGGATCGTCCAACGTTCCTTTTCTCAGAATCCCTAGCAAACTTTAAATGTAGCTGAAAAAAAAAAAAAATTTCAAACATTTTTGTATTTAAAAGTGTGGCATCACTGGGCTCACACAAATTTCCACCCACCCCGCGTTCCCCCAGGTCTCCCGAAAAAAATGGTACCTCACTTGCCTGGGTCTGCCTAGTGCCTGCGACAGGAAACAGCGCAAAACGCAAGGTGTTCGCACCGCAATTTCGCAGTGAAAACGGGCCCTTTTTTGGCAAAGAGCCTACCTTTCGTTTTTGAACCCAAGCTCTGTTGGCACCTAGGGAAACCTAGCAAACCTATACATTTTTAAAAACTAGACACCCAGGGGAATTCAGGATGGGGTGACTCGACTGCCTCCCACCAGGTTCTGTTACCCAGAATCCCTTGCAAACCTAATAAATTGACAAAAAAAGCATTTTCCTCACATTTCTGTGGTGGAAAGTTTTGGAATCTGCGTGGAGCAACAAATTTCCACCCACCCAGCGTTCCCCCAGGTCTTCCAAAACAAATGGTACCTCACTTGCGTGGGTAGGCATAGTGGCTGCAACAGGAAAAGGCCCAAATTGTACGGTGGAGACTTTAAAATAACCTATAGCAAAACTACCTTCTTTTTTTGGGGGGGGGGGCACCTGAGTTTTTGGCCCGGGGTGCAAAAGCTGGATGGTTTTGACATAGGCAATTTGCCTATGTAAAAACCACCAGCTTTTGCAAGGGGGGTTACCTGGGTTTTTGGCCCGTGCTAGACGGCCATCTAGGTAAACCTACCAAACCCACACATTTCTGAAAAATAGACACCCAGGGGCTTCCAAAGAGGTATGGCTTGCGTGGATCCTCCTACGTTCTTTTACCCAGAATCCCTTACAAACCTCAGTTTTAGCTGAAAAAATCAGTTTTTTCACACATTTTTGTGTGGAAAAGCGTGGCATCACTGGGCTCACACAAATTTCCTCCCACCCAGTGTTCCCCCAGGTCTCCCGATAAAAATGGTACCTCACTTGCGTGGGTAGGCATAGTGGCGGCAACAGGAAAAGGCCCAAATCGTACGGTGGAGACTTAAAAATGACCTTTAGCAAAACTACCTTATTTTTTGGGGAGGGTCACCTGAGCTTTTGGCCCGGGGCTCGGCGGGCATCTTTGGAAACTACCAAACCCAAACAGTTCTGAAAACTAGACGCCCGGGGGAGTCCAGGGAGATATGGCATGCGTGGGTCCCCCAATGTTTTCCTACCCAGAAATCCCTGCAAACCTAAAATTTAGGTTAAAAAAAACACTTTTCCATACATTTTTGCGTGGGATCTCCGTGCCGGCACAAATGTCCTACCACCCAGCGTTCCCCTTGATCTCCCGAGTAAAATAATACCTCACTTGTGTGGGTGGGCCAAAGGCCTGTGACTAGGATGACCCCAAAACAGTAGAATTCTCTGTGCTTAATTTGTCAATCCTGAATGCTACAATTTCTTAAAAATACATTTTTGGCCTGTTCTGCTTTGGCCCACCCACACAAGTGAGGTATCATTTTACTCGGGAGAACAAGGGGAACGCTGGGTGGTAGGACATTTGTGCCGGCACGGAGATCCCACGCAAAAAAGTTTGGAAAAGAGATTTTTTTACCTAATTTTAAGGTTTGCAAGGAATTCTGGGTAGGAAAACATTGGGGGACCCATGCATGCCATACCTCCCTGGACTCCCCCAGGTGTCTAGTTTTCAGAACTGTTTGGGTTTGGTGGTTTCACAAGTCTGCCTCCGAGCCTCGGGCCAAAAACTCAGATGACCCCCCCAAAAAAAGAAGGTAGTTTTGCTATAGGCTATTTAAAGTCTCCACTATACGATTTGGGCCTTTTCCTGTTGCAGCCACTATGCCTACCCGCGCAAGTGAGGTACCATTTTTTTCAGGAGACCTGGGGGAACGTGGGGTGGGTGGAAATTTGTTGATCCGCGCAGATTCCAGAACTTTCCACCACAGAAATGTGAGGAAAATGCGATTTTTTTGTCAATTTTTTAGGTTTGCAAGGGATTCGGGGTAAAATAACCTGGTGCGAGGCAGTCGTGTCACCCCATCCTAAATTCCCCTGGGTGTCTAGTTTTCAAAAATGTATAGGTTTGCTAGGTTTCCCTAGGTGCCGGCAGAGCTAGGGTTCAAAAACAAAAGGTAGGCACTTTGCCAAAAAAGGGCCCGTTTTCACTGCGAAATTGCGGTGCGAACACGTTGCGTTTTGCGCTGTTTCATGTCGCAGGCACTAGGCAGACCCAGGCAAGTGAGGTACCATTTTTCTCGGGAGACCTGGGGGAACACTGGGTGGGTAGAAATTTGTGGATCAACGCCAATTCCAGAACTTTCCACCACAGAAATGTGAGGAAAATGCGTATTTTTACAATTTTTCAGCTTTGCAAGGGATTCTGGGTATCAGAACCTGGTGGGAGGCAGTCGAGTCACCCCATCTTGAATTCCCCTGGGTGTCTAGTTTTCCAAAATGTATAGGTTTGCTAGGTGTTCGTAGATGCCGGCAGAGCTAGGGTTCAAAAACTACAGGTAGGCACTTTGCCAAAAAAGGGCCAGTATTGAATGCGAAATTGAGGTGCAACCACGTTGCGTTTTGCGCCGTTTCCTGTCGCAGGCCCTAGGCATACCCAGGCAAGTGAGGTACCATTTTTCTCATAAGACTTTGGGGAACGCGGGGTGGGTGGAAATCTGTTGATCCACGCAGATTCCAGAATTTTCCTCCACAGAAATGTGAGGAAAATGCGTTTTTTCCCCAATGTTTTAGGTTTGCAAGGGATTCTGGGTAACAGAACCTGGTGGGAGGCAGTCGAGTCACCCCATCCTGAATTTTCCCTGGGTGTCTAGTTTTCAAAAATGTATAGGTTTGCTAGGTTTCCCTAGGTGCCGGCAGAGCTAGGGTGCAAAAACTACAGCTAGGCACTTTGCCATAAAAGGGTCAATTTTTAACTGCAAAATTGAGGTGTGACCACGTTGCATTTTGCACCATTTCCTGTCGCAGGCACAAGGCCGACCCACACAAGTGAGGTACCGTTTTTATAGGGAGACTTAGGGTAATTCATATTTGTAAATCAACTGTTATTACCTATTGAGTTTTCATGCATTTCTCCCTTCCCAATGAAAGACATTGTGTAAAAAAAAATCTTTTTGAAAAATGACCAATAATTCTCATGCTAGTATGACTATTTCCAATTTCGAAAATGTGCAAATATATACTGTTCCTAAACTCTATAATTTGTACCCAATTCAGAAATACATAGGTGTCTTTCATACTGATTTTTCCATGTATACATTTTTCAAGAATAAGTGCTCTATACCCAGTAAATAATAAAATGCCATTGCAAGTTGCCGCTCAGTTTTTGCCTCTGGGTTCGTCGTGTTCTTGGTGAAACTACAAGTCCTATATATCCCCACAACCAGGAAGGTCAAAGGGATGTAACGGTATATTGCTTTCAAACAGCTGTCAAAATTACAAGAAGTTGCAGGTGAAAACGTTGAGACAAAAGGCTGTTTTTTTCAACTAATTTTCAATTATTCCAATATCTAACTGTTAGTTTTTATAATAAAACCTTCATGGATTTAGACAAATGACCCCTTTCTGAATTCAGAATTGTGTCTACTTTTCGAAAATGTATAGCTTTCCAGGATCCATTATTGCTTTCAAACTCATTTCTACCATTAACTGGAAGGAGGTTAAAAGCTGCAAAAATAGGCTATGTCCCAGAAAAATGCCAAAACTGTGTGAAAAATGTTGGTTCTCTGACAAAAGACTGTCATTCCCTAAAAGCTGAGAAAATGGAGATTTCAGCCCCACAAACCCTTTTTTGATAACATTTGCAGGGAAAAACCCAGAGGCTTTCATTTGCAGCCCGTTTTCCCAATTTTCTGAACAAAACAACATTTTGACTGTATTTTGCTTAATTTCTGGGACCCCTGCAAGGGAATCCACAAACCCTGGGCTCCTTTAGAATTCACATGATGTTGGAAGAAAAGGACGCAAATTTGGCGTGGATACCTTATGTGGTCTAAAAGTTACATGGGCCTAAGCACGCACTACCCCAAATCGCCAAAAAAAGGCTTAGCACAGGAGGGGAAAAGGCCTAGCAGCGAAGGGGTTAAAGAGACACACATGTAAACATGAAAGAGGGAGATTATGAAAAAATAAACAGGGGGCTTTATTTTCCTGATTGACTTGCAGTGAAGGGCGGGCACTTTTAAGTGGGAGAAAGCTAAAATACTGCCACTTTTTGGCTTTAAAAATCGCAAAACTGCCACCTTTGGTGGAACAGGGAGAGTGAAAGCAAGAGACAGGTAAGCAATTTATCTGGCTAATACATAAGGGAAATTTCTATTTCCCCAGCTGCCAGATGAATAAACACACTTTGTCGCATGATGCACTAGAAAGAGGAGTTTTCAGACATACAGCTTATTGGTCTCATGTCATGAGTTGCTCCTTTAGCCACACCTACATTTCTGTCACCCACCAAGTGTATTTTGGCAGTGATAGTTTTTAATATACTTAGAAGTTTTTTAAGGGGCTGAAATTGAAGAAGGGCGCAATGTGGAAATACTTGTCAAGACAGAGCCCAAATATTATTCTCCTTCAGGAGATGCATCTTGCAGGAAACACCAACAGAGTGCTGCACCCTGGCAAATATCGACTGTTGGTCCATGCCGGCTTTTCATCCGGTTACAGATGGTTGGGACTACTGGCTAGAGGATCGCTTTCCTAGCAGGTGACCCATACATGGGTGGATAGTATGGGTTGCCGGTGGCTGTGAGCGGCTGATGGAATGGGATGGACATGATGTTAGCTGCCTGCTACTTTCCCCCGGATTGCAGGCAGGGGGGATTGATAGACTGGAAGCTTGGCTGGCTGAGGTACACAAAGTCTCTACTGTTGATTGGGGGAACTTGACCTAATCCACCATGGTGACCTGGATAGAATGATACAAACTAGGGTTTGCCCATATGAGATATGCATTTGGTGTACTTTCTGGACACTATGGGGTTGGTAGACCTATGATGGGAGGAACACCCGGGGATCCAGCAATACACATATAGCTCTAACCAGTTCCTCTCCATGTCCAGGCTGGACTACTTTCTGGTGCCGTGGCACATGATGGGTTGTTTTGGGCACTCCAATATCTTGCAAGGGGCATATCCAACCGTTCACCACTGACAACACTCCTATTAACTGACATCCAGAGTTCAAGAGAGGAGTGGAGGTTGACTGCTTGAGATGCTAGAAAGATGGTGGTACAGACCACAACTCAATGCTCTAAGGAAAATGTGGTGGGGACAGTAGACTCAGAGGTCACTGTGGGGGAGGCCTACAAAACAGTCCTGAATTTCCACCTCAAAGCTTATGTATTGGGTAAACCTAAGGAGTGAGGCATGGAGATAAGGGAGTTCGAAAGGCAGTTGGTAGTGGGAGGCCGATTACATATCCAACCCTTCCCCGGCAGTCCGAGAGGAAACTGGCTGAAGTAATTAGCCAGGATAAAGAGCAGGAAGTCACCGGGTACGGTTCACTGATAGAATATTCATGCTAAAAACATCATTGTAAACAGTATCGAAAAAAATATATAGAATGCAAAAATATCGACTCCCTATCCTTAAACAGGTAACTACAAAGATATTGAATAAAAAAATCGAGGTAAAAATATAGATGTAAAAAATATTGATTTAAAAATATAAATAAAATATAATAATATATATGAAATATATACAATTTTAATATTATCGTTAATAAAATAAATAAAATGTAATATGCATCTTAACTAAATATAAAAAAAACTTAAACTTAAATTAAAAAAATGTAAACATGCAAACATAATAATTTATACATATACATATATTTTCTTTAAAATAATGTATTAACTATTATCTTTACTTAATTTTTAGACTTTTAAATGATATACAAATGAAATATATACATATATCAATAAGTAAAAATTAAAAAACATACTGATCAATTAAAACATTAAACTATTAAAACAAAGTTAAAACATACATTTCGCAATGCAATAAATACAACAGTAGGGAAATGTTGGATAGCGAAATATTTAAATGTACTATTCCAACTCCAGTGAGTGCAACAGTAGGGAAAGTATTGGATAGCGGAGGAGTAAAAACTTACTATTCCCACTCCAATGAGTGCAACAGTAGGGAAAATGTTGGATTGCAAAGGGGAAATAATTACTATTCCCACTCCAATGAGTGCAACAGTGGGGAAAGTGTTGGACAGCTGAGGGGCAAAAATTACTATTCCCACTCCAAACAGTACAAGAGTAGGGAAAATGTTAGATAGCGGAGGGGTAAAAATTACTATTCCCACTCCAGGGATTGCAACAGTTAGGAAAGTGCTGGATAGCGAAGGGGTAAAAATTACTATCCCCACTACAAAGAGTGCAACAGTAGGAAAAGTGTTGAATAGCGGAGGGGTAAAAGTTCCTATTCCCACTCCAGTAAGTGCAACTGTAGGGAAAGTGCTGGATAGCGGAGTGGTAAAATTACTATTCCCACTCCAGTGAGTGCAACAGTAGAGAAAGTGCTGGATAGCGGATGGTTAAAAATTACTATTCCCACTCCACTGAGAGCAACAGTAGGGAAAGTGCTGGATAGTGGAGGGGTAAAAATTACTATTCCCACACAAATGAGTGCAACAGTAGGGAAAGTGTTGGGTAGCAGAGGAACAAAAATTTCTAATAACATTTAAACAGTTGATTTTCTATTATTAATCTTTTTTTAAAATTACAAAATTAAAAATATATGAATAAATATAATAAACATATAAAAAGAACACATATTATAATGTTAATTACATATAACAAAAAGGTACACATATTATATATAAAAGAATAATAATTACATTTATAAACAATATTTAAAAAGAGCCAATATTAACAAATTATTTAAAGCATAAATGTATTTATTTTATTTCCTACCTATAACACCACACCAATAAAAAAGACTTCAACATTTTTATTTAAATGCATTTCCATAGTTAACATAATTATTAATGAATTAAAAAATATTAATAATAAAAAAGATAATAAACATTCATTGAGTACACATTCTTTAACACAATAATTTCCACAACACACACCTAAAATAAATTACACAATTACCATAGTTAATTACTAATACATTAATTTGAATTGGTTAACAACTAATTAATAATTAATCAATAAAAATACATTACCTCTCACCCTTCCCACCATTTACTTCTATAAGCACCACAAGACACCCCTAAAATTAATTACACAATTACCATAATTCATTGCTAATTATTTAATTTAAATTAGTAAACAACTAATTAATAATGCATCAATAAAAAATAAATTCCTTCCAACACACACCTAAAATTAATTACACAATGACCATATTTAATTACGAATTAATTAATTTAAATTACTTAACAACTAATTATTAAATAATTAATAATACATTAATTTACACATTTAACACAATAACATCACAATTAAACAAATATAAATAAATACAAATTATTCAATACATTTTATATAATTAAATTACTTCCCACCCTATTCCCCTATAAACCCACAACCCGCTATGAAACTAGAAACACAAATTTCAAATTAAAATAAATTAATAACTACTAAAATAATCAATACATTTTAAATAATTAAATTACTTCCCATCCTATTCCCCTATAAACCCACGACCCGCCACGGAACTAAAAATACAAAAATAAATAAATAAATAACGACTAAAATTCTAACACATATAATAAAAATGCAAACAATTCTTATACAAGAAACATACATCACATACATATAAGATATATACTAAAATACCTAACTTTGATTAAAAAATGATATTTTTAACAGCTATATTTTTGGAAACGATATTGAACACTTCGATATTTTAAACATCGTATTACTTACCTAAAATCGATACTCTTGACCAGGATATTTTTTCTGTCGATATTTCTAACCCACAATATTTTTACCTCGAGATTTGTGCAAAGTTGATATTTTTGCATCAATATTCTGTCTCTGCACCACCGGGTTCCAATGGGTTCCCCTCTCTTCTGAGCTGTTTAAATGTTCAAAAACATATATTCAACTGGCTTGCTCAGGGTAATGTTTAACAGGGCCCTATAGGTGGGTCACCTACCCTGGGACCTTCGCAGGCCAACAATAGCCTTGATTCATAAACAGGGGAAGCTTAGAGAGCAGTGCACTTCCTAACATCCCATCTCCCATCTTAATTTAGAAATTTAGATTTTGGCAAAGGTCTTAGCCAATCGTCTGGGACAGTTGTTTGACACACTAGTGACCCCGGACCTATTGAGCGGCCAGACACAATGCGACTGACTTGCAGAGCCAGTTCTCCTACTCTCCTTAGATGCTGGAAAGGCATTTGACTCCCTTGAATGGCCTTATCTTATGACTATACATATATATGTGTATTAACACAATTAATTAAAATCATTGCAATTCATACAAAAAGAGCATAGAAAAGCACTTTCCACTCTCAATTAAAAAGTTCATGTTTAAAAAAAAAAAAGGAAAACGGTAGAAGTTCATAGCTAACACAGCGGAGGTTCATGGGGGACATCTACTGGTAAAATTGAGTTTATCTTAATCATGAATTTTACAAATCGGGCGGCCTTCTGAGCTGGGTCCCCCTTCATACACTCCTCTGAGGCTTCTTGGCATGTCCGCACATTGAGAGTTCGCCAGATGGGGCGCAACAAACAAATTCGAAAGAGGAGTAGGATTCTACAAATGCACAAAACGTGTATTTAATTTTCTTCCCCATTGCTGCAAAAACGACACTGAGAGGGCGTATCTGCCTTATACTTCCGTCCATACTTATACGCCATCAGGGGGATTAGGCCAAAACGTATGACTATACTGTGAAGGGGCCTAATCGAAGATTTATGTCCTGGGTGGGTTTGTTGCACAAGGACCCAGTGGATCGGGTTAGGGTGAATTGGGCCTTCTCTGGAGAGTTTTCCCGGGGTAGGGGTATCAAACAGGGGTGCCCACTCCCCCCCTGCTGCTCGCATTGGCGACTGAACCCTTGGCATGCTGGTTTCGATGCATTATTGTACACCTAAAGGTGAGACCCAGATTGGGAAGATGGCATATCCCTATCCGCAGAGGACATCCTGCTGTATCTGGCAGCCTAGAAAAACTTGGACCCAGGGTGCTAGAGATTTTGGAAGTGTTTGACTTGTTTTCAGGGCTGAAGATCAACTGGCATAAGTCAATTGCATTTCCACTCTCCAAGGAGTTGGGAAATGGGGCGTGGCACCAACAGATGACATGGCAGTCCAGAGGGTTTAGGCATCTGGGAAT
Organism: Lissotriton helveticus; assembly: GCF_964261635.1. NCBI lineage: Eukaryota > Metazoa > Chordata > Amphibia > Caudata > Salamandridae > Lissotriton > Lissotriton helveticus. Next base: position 709,479,539 of record NC_136065.1, read on the forward strand.
ATTTGTCACAAAAGATCAGGAACTGTTCCTAGCAAAAAACCTGGGGATAATCCTTGCATCATATAAAACTGAGGTGGAACTGTGGAAAAATCTGCCACTCTCCCTGATCCTCTCCAAACATCTGTACATCATACAAAATACTTAATTTAAGGTCCCAGAGGAGTTGTTCCAAGAGGTGGCATATATCGCACCCATCTTGCTCTGGGATGGCAAGACATCCAGGATAATATGAGCATCCCTCGCATTAAGCCTGTTGGACAGAGGCAAAACCATCCCTGATCGCCGATTGCATTATTGGGTGGCCCAGCTACAGACAGTCAATGACTGTATCTTCTCTTTGCAGCAGGAACCCTCCATGAAGGCCAAAAGGCATGCAATGGATTCAGAGGGATATGTTTGGCGGTTGTACGGGGGACAAGGGATGTGTCGGTTGCTGATGCCCACAGAGGTGGAAGGCCCTTGGTTGGAAGGGTAAGCTGATGTAAGAAACTACACTTTGGGACACAGATCAGTTGAAGGGATTTAGGGTGGTCAAGGGTCATGCAAGATGGGGCTTGATCAGCATATCCAAGGTGGAAGACGTGTGGAAGGGGCAGGAGAGGATTCCGTTCCCTGAACTGCTAAAGCAGTATTAACTATCCTGGGGCCAATACCTTCACTACCAACAACTGTGACATCTCCTTCGGCCCAATTTTGAGGAGCTCAGGTAGACGCTGGATGAATCCGCCCTAGAATTTAGAGTACTGAGGGCTCACCTGACGCAGCACGCTGTGTCTAAATTATACTCAATGCTCCTACATAATAGCAACCATCCCCACTGGATTGTCTCAGAGGACAGTGGGAAGGAGGTTTGGGTAGACTGGAGGACGATGATTGGGGGCAGCTTGCAGGTACCCTCGAGAGGCAGCCACCTGGCTCGGATTCCAACTAAAACTGCTCCACATGGTTTATTTCACCAGAACTAGACTGTTTCAAATACAGGAGCGCAGGTTCGGAACTGTGTCTGAGGGGTTGCAGGCAAAAAGGCACACTATTGCATACCATATGGGGATGCCCCAAACTCCGGAGTTACTGGGGGGGGGGGGGCAGTGGGTAGGAGGATGTCCACTGTGTTAGGTTGCGCACTGGAACTGACCCCCCCAGCTGATGGCCCTGGGGATCTGGGGAAGTAGTCCTGGACCAATACTCTCTACTCTTCTGTAACACTGCCTTGATGGTGGGAAAACACGATGTGGTCCGGCTGTGGGGGCGATAAGAAAACCTAACGCATGGGGCCTGGGAATCTAATGTAGATTTGTGCATGTACTGTGAAACAAGGTGCATCAGGAACAAAACTGCCCCAGAAATTCAAGAAGGTATGGGGACTTTGGCAACATGCTGAGGAAGAGGATTCATGAGGGAGAGAAAGATGGATAGGACCCAGCTGGCTCAGGGGACAGTGGGCACTACGGAATAGCCTCGGAATCACATGATGGGGGCCCATATGGTGTATGTTTGTGCATATAATTTCTGTAGGGATTGGGCTTATGCCTCGGTCAACATAATTTGTTGTAATGTCTTTTCCAAGCATTACATTTTTTGTTGCTGTAGGTTGTCCGTTTTCCACCCGGTTGTTTAAAAACCAATAAAGAGATTTAATTAAAAAAACGAATCAGGACCAGGAAGACCCAGGCAAGATGGGACTAAGAACAAATGGATGAGGAGGAAGAGGAAGAGGACATGAAAAAGCAGATCTAATTTTCCAATGAATAGGGTATGAAGAGTCAGGAGGACCCGGAGGATGTGGAACAGGGGGATCAGGATACAGTGGACCAGGGCCTGAAGTAAAAGAAGGATTAGGAATAAGACGAAGAGAGGGTCCTTCACCAGCAATACAACGAGGACTAGGGGGCTCTAAAAAGCAACGACCAAGACAAGAGGAATGAGAATGACTAGGGTCAGGAGTAGCAGACCAGGGTGCACATACCCAAGAGGACGAGTGTCAGGAGAACACTGTATCGGAGGACCAGAGACAGAAATTTCAGGACCATAGAGATAAGATCAAGGAGGACCAAAGGGCTAAAAGCTGAAAGAATAAGACCAGGAAAACCATGACTAGAAAGAAACAGGACTAGCACACTAAAAGTTACTAGTTCAACAAGACGATGAGCAATTGAAAGTACCAGGAAGTCAGGGCCTATTGAGACCAGGATCAAGAGAGTCAGACTTGGGAGGACCCTAAATCAAGTTGACAAGGACTATATGGATCAGGGTGACTCATACAATCGAAACTAGTAGGACCAAGGCCAGAGGTACAAGGGTAAGAGAGACCAGATTTAGGATGACCATTATTTGGAGTTCCAGGACACAGGGGACCAGGGTCAGATGAACATGAACAGGGGGAACAGGCAAACCAGTAGACTAAGAGGACTAGTAGGACTAGAATGGGACCATAATAAGCAGGACATTGACTAGGAAGACCAAAGAGACCAGCACCAATGCCGCCAATAGGACCAGAGCAAGGAGGACTAGATGGACTAAAATGATCATGACCAGCAGGACTAGAAACAGGGCTATGAGGGCAATGAAAATCAAGACCTAGGGGACAAGGTCCCAGAGCACCATGTGGAGTAGATTAATAATTTCTGTAAGTGGACCAGGTTAGTATGATCATGTGAAAGAAGGCCTACCATATTCAGGACTAAGGGGACTGGACAAGGGCAGCCAGAAGGACCAGGAAAAAAAGGCCAGACTCAGGAGGACTTGAACAAGCAGAACCAGGATCAAGAGACTGCACCTGTGGGTGCAATGCCAGGAGAGCCAGGAGGAAAAGCAACAGAGCCAGGAGGACCAGGGCGACGAGAGCAGGCCTTGAGAGACCTGATGGACCAAGGGGATCAGCAAGAACAGAACCTGAGGTACCAGGGCTAGAAGTTACGGGGTGAGGAAAATCAGGATATAGTGAACCGTGCCAGGAGGACAGAAAGTAACAGACCCCGGAGGGAAAAAGACTGGGGAAAGGGCCAGAAAACAAGGATTATGATTCCCAGCATGAGAGGACATGAACAAGAAGGAACAATATTGCCTAGCACCAAAGAGACCAAAACTTGGATGGCTAGAAGGGCCAGGTTTAGGAGAATTAGGTACAGCAGAATTCAAACTATAAAGACTGGGATACAAGGATCGCATCCAGTGGACAAAGAATCAGAGAATAACAAAGACTATGCAAACCAAAATCTGGAATACCAGGGAGGAGAGACCAGGGATTCAGGCAACCAGCATCAGTAGGATAAGCTCTAAGAGAATAAGGTATAGAGAACCAGGACCATGGGAAGCAGGAAAACTAGGCCAAATAAGACTAGGACCTGGCTTTCTAGGAAGACCTGAGTGAAGAGGAAAAGGAGTGTCAGGACAAGAAAGATCAGGACCAGGATGAGAACCGGCAAAAGGACCAGGCTAAAGTGTTGGAGACAGGATGGTCAAGTGGGTAAAAAAAGGATAGCAAAGCCTAGGAGGACCAGAACAATGAGGATTATGGAGAGTTGGTGTAGTACCATATGGACAAGGGGCACCGGAGCAAGGCCAGGAGTATCAGGACCATATTCAGCAGGACTAGGATGATCAAGAGCATAAGACCTATTGCCAGCAGGACCAATGGGCCAGAATAAGCAAGGGAGATGAGGGGGGGGCAATACCAAGGATACCGAGAGGACCAGGACCAAAACAAGGAGGACTAGAAGGATCAGGACCAAAAGAACTTGGTAAGACCTAGAAGTGCCAGTCAGACAGGGACTTCTGCATCAGTGACCACAGTACCAAATGGAGCAGAACGACTAGTCTTGTGGCTGGCAAGATCAGAATAAGGAAGACCAGGGAAACCAGGTCAGCCAGAGTCAGGAAGACCAAAGGGACTAGGGGCCAGATGTAGGACATCAAATACCGGTCGGTAACGGCCAATTTTGGTCGTTACCGACCGGTATTTGGTTTGTGAGATGTAGGGGGCCCAAATGTTAACAATTCGGTAAATTTACAGATTCGGTAAAATACCGAATCGGTACATTTACCGAATCGGTAAATCTAGATGTAGGTGGCTCTTAAAATAGTGCCACAGGCCCTTAAGAATTTGTTATTTAACATTGACATACTATGTCATGGTGAATAACGAATTCCTGTGTACATGTACATCTGTGCATGTACACCTGTGCCACATGGCACACAAGCCAGAATCAGGGGTGCAACAGGGTGTCAAAGTGACACCCTGTCCCCGTTGCAAAATCGGTAATTTTACCGAATCGGCATTTACCGATTCGGTAATTGACATTGATTCCTATGAGCCTCAAGGGCCATAGGAATCAATGGCAATTATCGAATCGGTAAATACCGATTCGGTAATTACCGAATCATACAGATTCGGTAAAAATTACCGATTTTTTTCCTACATCTGATTTACCGAATCTAGAATACCGAATCGGTAAGATTCGGTAGTCTAGAGTCGGTAAATCAGATTTACCTACATCGGGCCCTAGACCTGGATGGCAAGGATGCCCAGGACTATAATGACTAGGCTTAAGGGACCAAACAAGGAGAACCAGGACCAAGACAGCCCATACCAGTAGGTGCAGTGCCAGAAGGACCTTAAAAACAAGGAAACATTGCCAGGAGGGCTAGGAACCCAAACCAGCAGTATGGCATGAACTTAGAGAGGGGGGTTGGAAGGACCAGGTCAAGGGGACCAGGGTCAAGAGGACCAGGAGAGCTAAGAGAAGGGGAAGGACCAGGATGTCCGGGAGGACCAAAACCAAGACAACTTAACACATAAATATCTGAATAAGGAGGACCAGGAGCAAGAGAATCATGTCCAGCAGACATAACATCTAACATGGAACAGCAGCTGTATGTGCCAGAAATTGGAATACTAGTGATAGGCAGACCTGGCCCAGAATAATGAAGACTAGAAGAATAGGACCTGGGAGAACAGGAGTAGATGTAAAGGCAACCAGAGGCAGAAGAACAGGTGCTAGGAGTACCAGGGAAGGGTAGTCCAGTGGGATCATTACCATGGGAGGCAGGAATATGAAGGTCTAGAAGCCCAGGAGGAACAAGACATGCCATATCAGGACAAGGAGACCAGGGTGAGGACAAAAAGGGGAATCAAGACAAGTGGACCAGGATGACAGGAGCCAGTATGTTGAAGACAGGTGACTAGGAAGACCATGGCCAGAACATAGAGGATTAGGAGTATGAGTCAGTGCAGAACCAGAATAATAAGGAGCAGGGTGACTTGGAGGACTAGTGCTAGGAGTATCATTGCCATATGGATGAGGACTGGGAGAACTAATCATATCACAAGCATGTAGACTAGGGCAATTAGGACCAGATAGAGAAGGATTAAATGGAGTAGAAGGATACACAAGAACCAGGTTCTAAGTACCAGAGCGCACAAACAAGGAAACCTGGAGTACCAAGTGGAACAGGGTGTACTGGTGTAGCAGGAACAGAGTGACTGGGATCGTGGGCAGCAAGGAGGACTAAGGGGACCAGACCAGGACCATACACTTTTGACTGGCCCTCAGGGACCAAACAGACTGCTTCAAATGAAAGATATTGACCACTCTTTCAAAATTATGTATGGTGAAGGTCACTTCGCTATTAAACAAGCAAGAATATCTACAACCTGAAATTACAATGAGGACCACAAGGAGAGACTAATACGGCTTAACAACAATCAATGTGAGCTGATCCGTAATGCAATTTTTGACTCACAAACCATCATAGCCTTGAAAAAGCACCAGGCCAGCGTGCCAATGAGGGTTGAAGCTCATGTTTGGTGGCCTGAGTTCTCTGCTGCCTCGCAATTAAATAGAGACTTTAATTTGTTTTCAACTGCATTAAAATAAATATATGTGGCGAATAGTGTGTAATCTCTGACCACTATTTTACTCAAGGAATATCAAACCACATGTTTATTATTATTATTATTGAGAATTATTTACTCTACCTTATTTAAATACAGGACCAAGATAACCAGACTTACCCCCAAGAGGACCTAATAAGAAGGACCAGGATAGGAAATAGGTTGAGGAACATCAGGATTACCCAAACCAGAAGGACTAGGAGTGCCAGATCCAGGATAACCAGGACGGAGGACCAGTTGGAGATGGACTCAGCAGACAAACAGGATCTCAGGGAGTTGAGTTGAGTTAGACCAGGACTAGTAAGTCCTGGAAAGGCATATATAAGGAAGGGCCAGGACGGGCCAGGAAGTGGCAGGGCCAGAAGTCCAGGGCCAGAAAGGACTAGAAACAGTTGCAACAGTTTCAGGAAACCAGTGCAATAGTGACTGGGACTAGGGGTCTAAGGCCGGGCAGAGGACCTGGAGGACTAAATCAACTGAGAAAAGGAGAACTTTGAATAGGAGGAGGACCAACATAAGAAATAAAAGAAGGACCAGGAGGACAAAGAAGACTTGGAGCAGTCATACACCTGTGTGATTCTAGAAAACATGCTTAATCTATCTAACCCTGGGCATTGTTTGCTTAGTAGCGCTACGCGTAGCTACGTGAAGTGCACTACGAACTACTCACGCTACGCGTGCGTAGTGTGGTAGGAAAATGCTGTTCGCACTGATTGCACAGTGCCAGATGCTTGTCCGCACTGTGCAATCTTTGCAAACGGCATCTTGCACAGTGCAAGCGGTCGTTTTCTGCCGCTTGAGTAGATTTATTCTCGAGCGGCAGCTTTCTCAACGCAGACTGGTAGTTTCACATCGGGAGCGGTCGCAAGGATGCACGACCACTTGCAATGAGAAACCTGACTTCCCCATGTTGAGAATCTCCCTGGGAGGTTTATTTTCCATGCTCGCGATCGGCAACTTGATGTTGCTGATCGCGAACGAGGAAAACGTCTCCCTGGGATGTTGATTTTGCTCGCTCGCTGTCGCCAACTTGACGTTGAGGAGCGCGAGCAAGCAAAAAATGCCCGCTAGCCCGCTACGCTATGCATTTTTGCACTGTGCTATGTGCAATTTGTGTAGCGCATAGTAGCGCAAACTACTGCACACTCCGCGAGCGTAGCGTAGTCCTATGCCCAGGATTAAATATATCCTTTTGTCAATGGTTCTTAATATTGCTTCTTATGCTGTCAACCACTAGAAACTCCAACCTTTTCAAAACACTTATAGAACTCATGGTAACGTATTTGCTGAAAAATCAGAGCATACAAAGTGAATACAAATTGCAGGACTGTTACCATTTGAGCTCTGATTGATAGCACATGTTGGCTGATACTGCACAGTAGTCTTAGGGTGGGTCAGATGGCAGAGGTGCATAAACTTGGCAGAGGGGCCTAAAGGTGGATGGATGAAAAGGATTTTGATCTGTGAAAGATGGTAAAAAGAGAGGGCTGAAGTCATCAGAAATAGGTAATATCTAACAAAGGGGACAAAGGGCATGGCAATCGGCAAAGAGGCTCATAGCAGGATGGTGGTCAGGAAACCTGCAGATGGTTGGGGTCAGTTGGCCCACAGGAGGACGCTAAGTTAAAAGGGGTTCTGATTGCCAGTTATGAGGCCAACAGTGGAAGCTTCAGCACCAGATATTTGTTCTGAGAAAATCTGAGGGAAAGTTGAAGGGTGGTGGAGGTACATATGTGGCAGAAGTGTTTGGAAAGACAGCAAAGAGGCTCTGAGTGTCAAGACCAGTAGAGTAGTTTGTGGGACTTCCAGAACTTTGTGCTGCCATTATATGTGCATGTTGGGTGCATCGATGTGTGGTGGATGTGATGCAAGCAGGTAAGACGTTGTGTATGGTGAAAGTTTGAGTACCAGAATGCATCTTTTATGTCCCCAGAAGGTGGGATTGTATTGACTGTGGCTGGAGGATCAGACAATCAAGTGAGGATGCAATGAGAAAGAGCTATCTACATAAATTCAATTTCGTCATTGTTATCAAAGGGCTGCTGATAAGTTCTTCCATAACAAAGCCATTTTATAGGTTTTTGGGATGAGGGGTAGGTCAGCAACTTCTGTTAAATATAAGGAGGTTTCTAAGCAGGGCCTACCCCTTTGTCTATGCCTGATGATTTCTTCAGAAAGGCTGATGGAAATCTGGTGCAGTGATCTCCTCCTTATTGTGTCCTTTTTTTGGATACTCCTGCTGGAGGCAGCATTATGTTTACCTGGTGTGAGAGTGATCACCTTGCACAATGGCTGTGTGAGACTTACAGCACGAAAAGTACATTTGAAGGAGAATCACTCCAAACCACTTCTGAAACCTTAGATAGCGGTTCTACATCCCCTATCTTGAAAATAAATATAAAAGTGTGACTGTAAAATGATTGATTTGTGGGTCACAAGAATGGAGGCAACAAAAACCCTTGTCTCACAGTGTCTTATTTCCATATTTGTAATAAAGCAAATGAATGCAATATCTTGTCAGTTTCATTTGCTTAGCGTCTGTGATGCCTAATCGTCTTTTTCTGTTTTACTGGGAATATTCCTTAATTTTCCAATGACATTCATTTAAATTATTTACAGATCCATTTCTTTGCTAGTAAAGAAAACACTGTCCATGAGTTGGATAGATGGTGGAGGTTAGAGGTTAGCTGACACCTCTAGATGCTTTCCTCCTTAACCCTCATCAGGAACATCCTTCTTGTCCTGAAAGAAAGAAGAGGCAATGGCCATCGCCGGTGTATAGCTTGAAAAACCTCATTTGATTCCCATGGTGATGCATACCGGAAATATATCTCTCACCTCTTTCTCTCTCCTTTATATAGAGTGGCATTCAAAGTGGATAAGGGGGACTGGGGTGCTCTGGGGGGGCCAACCTCGCTCTTGCGTGTAGAAGGATTAGGGTTGTGTGCTGCCTTCATCTGCCCACCTACCTCTTACCCTATCCCACTGAGGATCGAACGCGTCCCTATCCTGCTACGTCGCTTCCCTGATCTCTATCACATGGACAATTTGAGGAATGTCGCTTTGATCCCCATCTTCTCCCCCCATCCTCCTTCTCTATCCTGCCCCACCAACCACTCCTGCAGCACTGGATATCATGGGGCCTGATGGATCTTATTCGTTTTTCCCTTGTCCCATGATACTTCACCCTGATGCTTGACCTGGTCTCTTCGGCTGGCTTTTAACCCCCCAACCGGCCACAAAACATTCCACTGATTTCCAGTTTGTTTTACTATACCTCAGTGTATGTAGGTTGTGCTCTCGACCTTTGTCACTGAGGTTATGCTATGTATCCTTCCATTTCTTTCAATATAGAACATTTCAAACTAAAGAAAACAAGACTGGCAGACCTGTTTTGCAGATGGTTGCTTGTGTAATTGTAACTCTTCTGTAATGCAATTCAAATGTTTGTAAAATGCAAAAATAAGAACTGAAAAAGTAATAAAGAAAATCTCAGAGCGCAAGGGAGTACCTTCCCTACTGGTGGAGTTCCTAGTAGGTGGAATTGTTCCTAACATCCCTAACACTCTGATTGGACGATCAACGGTAGAGCTGTTCTTAACCCTCAATTCCTTAAAAACTGGTTCTTCCCACTTCTGTGGTTAAATTGTACATCGTGTTTGCTATTTTGCCAGCAACCAGTAGCTGCATAAAAAGTGACTTTTCTTAGCAAGCTGACTGGCCACTGGACAAATAATGTGTAATGTTTGATGTTAGGACATTAGTAGGGTGAATACTGACGTTTCTTTGTTATTTCCGTGTCCTCTGGCCAAACAGTACATAGTTACTCTTATTTTGTCACAAGCCAGGTATGTAGTAAAGATGTTTTCACTGTTTGCATGTCTACAGGCCAATCAGTACATAATCTCTACTATTTAGCCAGCAGCCAGGTAATAGTAAAGTGTTATCATCTGCATAGTTGCCAGCCAAAAAGGGCCGAACTGGCCGTTGCAGGCACCGGGCAATCCCCCAGTGCGCCACAAGAGTGGGGGCCGGTTTTGGGCCCCTGGGGGCCGTTTTTGTTACAGGACCGTTTTTGAAAATTGGCTCTGTAACAAAATCGGCCGAAAACTGGCCCCGGTAAAGAGCTTGGTCGCACCGCCAACGCCCCCCTCCTCCCCCCTCCCCGGGAGCGGCCGAGCACTTTGCCAGGACCGGTTTTCGTTCCCAGTCCGGCCCTGCAGCCAAACAGTGGGCATCTATTTAGCCAGGGATCAGGTAAATAGTTAAGCTTTGCTGTCATTTACACGGCTGCCGGCCAAACAGTGCATAATCTCTACTATTTAGTCAAAAGCAGAGTAAATTGTGAAGTTTCTGTGTTATTTGCAAGGCTGCAGGCCACATCCTGAATAATCTCTACTTTTTACCCGGCAGCTGGCTAAATAGTTGCTACTGTTTTATAAACCTCATCTTCTGCCTATTGCAGATCATGTTTGTCAATTAATGTACTTGTAAAGCATGCATTACAAATTGCACAACATGACACATTTTCACCACTGTGGTTTGTAGTGAGTGCATACATTTGACTTTGTATAATATGCATTTACGTATTCAGCAATAACTCTGGAGTTGTACAGTAAACAATGGCGATTGGATGTGATCCTTGGCAAATGTTGCAAACATACCTGAAATGGTGTTGGTGATACTAACAAAAATCTTTTTAAAATCTTCAAAGTCATTCCAGGAAAATGTAAACATTTCAGCTAAATGATTTAATCCGAGGTTTGTTATCCTAAAATAAAAGAAATTGGTCAAATTCAGAATAATATTCAATAGGAGTCTCAGTAGACGAATTATATCTTGTTGTTTTCAGCCTAAACTGTGAACAATCTGTTTCTGTCTCCCCATATGTGGTGCACAACTATCTGATTATAGAAAATGTCTTCTCTGATAAACAGCCATTATATGTTGTCTCAACTTCACCATCAAATACGTCTGTAGCAAAGTAGACACCACTTGACCACAGGCAAGCAGAGAAAGGCCCAAAGGGCAACCACCTCATCACTTAGAGACCTTCTAAAAAAAGAGTGAAGGCATCCAAACCCAAGCATGTGAATCAACAAATCTTCACCATTAAAGATGGGTGGAGTTGCCCAGGTCAAATGTGAAAAACCCTATTGGGAGGTAACACAAACCATATACCAAGATGACCCGGGGGATTACCGCAATCCCCCTGCACAGCAGAGGTTAGTGCAGCTTGAAAACAGAGTGCTTGTGGGAGTCGGAGCAGCACACACGACCTCATTATGAGACCGTCCCAAACCATGAGTGGCGCCAAAGGCAAAAAGCCCAGCAAACCATAATCAGGAAGTAAGGAGAGGGTATGCAAGCTGTGAATAGGATTGTACTACGGTCTGCCACAGCAGACCCTGCCAAATAGTAAATAAAGAGGAACAAGAGTCAGACATTTTCCTGCTCTGGTTGAAGCACAGGCCAGGAAATAATCTTAATGGCAAATACATAACATACAAGATGAAGAGCACAAGTCAAATTATTAATTGATTTACTGAGTTAGGCAGGCTCTCTTAGCAATGAATGGAAGAATTGTACAGCCTAGACCCCTTCTTAAGGGTGAAAAGAATGGGAGAAGGATCATAATCAAGCCAGGAAAAGGACTATATCAGCCATTTATTCATTAAGTCATTGCCCTGTGAAAGCCTCTGCACTTCACATCCCAGATGCCAACTGTCTTTTCTTCCCTCAGATTCTAGTATTTTACAATACACATTTCAGCTGGAGGATAGTATCAACTTAATTCAAATAAGCTTTATTCGATTTAGATTAAAAATCATAAAAGCATCAACCATACAAAAATAAAAACCGTAAACATTTCATTTCATAGACACAGTAGAAGATCATTGTAGGATTTTTAAAACAAGATTCAATAAATACAACTAAACAGCTAATCAGTATGTAGGGGTTTTCATTATCAGCAATTTTTGTACAAAATTCAATTACCATTAAAGGCTAAAGGGTTGGTTCTATGTAATATGGGGGGAACTAGGGTAGAAATCGTACAGATCCCAAATACGAATGGTGCCTTGTCTTTGTTTGGGGGGGCAAAATCGTAAAAAGGGGGCAACATTCCTGGTTTTAAATTTAATTAGTACCAAGTCCCCAGCGATGCATTTTGGCAGCGTCCCTAACCATCCCACCCTCCTGACGCTCAGGATACCCCCATCTAACTCCGGCGGCAAGGGTCTATTGTTTTTTAGCCAAAAAATGGCTTTGTTTAGCAGGTCCTGCTGGGATTCGCGTGTTCCCTGGGTGAGGGCAGGGACCCCAGAGAGGCACATACGGGGCGGCCTCAGGGGGCAGGTTGATACGTGGCATTCTCACCAAAGCGGATCTAGCCACTGTGCGGGTTATTAATGCAGGTTTTAAGGTTTCTTTGGGGCCTATTAGAGTAGGTATACAAAGTGGCTGTATTTGAGTGACACCGTTACCAGATTTATACATTTCGGGGGCGATGGGAGGCTTAGGGCAGACGGATGTGGCCATTATGTTAGCTGATGAAGGATACTTTCTGATGACTGACTCGATGTTAATCAGTCTTTCCCCTAAATCATTGATTTTTGTGACCAAGGGAGAGATGACTGCTAACAACAGTTGCTCAATTTGAGCCAATAAGGTCAGTTTGGGAGACAAGAGAGGGTCCTCTAATTTGTCCGCGGCCGGGTCCTCCATAAATGATATTGGTTTGGCAGGAGACGATAATACATTGGTGCACAGGATTTGTGTACTTGTATTATTCCCAATGTCAGTTTCGCTGTCGTGCTCCCCTCTGGTGTTGGAACCCAGGGGCGCAGCATTAGCTTGGTTATAGTCTTTATGTACGGAGCCATTTGACTTAGGGCAAAAAGTACCCACAGTAGGGGAGGTTATAGAATCAGGGGCGTACTTGGTGCCACACAGGGCGTTGAGTTCTTCCCAAATCGACATTGTGTTTATAATAGTAGTAAACACGCCAAAGAGTCAAATAAAAGTGCTGCACAATACCTCCTTCTGTGACGAGATCAAGTGGGGTGGCCCGTCCCGGCCTCCTCGTACCTCTGAGGGCCGTAGAGGGCCCGCCCTTTGCCCGGGCTTCGCCCGGCGCCGACCCGCGCGCGATCCCACGCCGACCCGCGCGCGATCCCGCGACGCGGAGTCTGTGGTCCTTTTTGTGCGCCTCCTGGCGCCGGAAAGCGTGTGGCGGCGTCTTCCGCCGCTGAGACTTCTGGGGACTGTAGTCTCAATACCCCCGAGCCCCCCTCCTCACTGCGGCCGCTGGGAGGTGTTGGAACTGCGGCGGCGGGAGGGGAAGCAGGAGACAGCTGGGCGGTCGAGGAAACAGCAGGTTCGGTTCGGAGATTACCCCTGGTGCAGTAATGATAGTATCTCACGTCCCACTGATATGTGCTTCATCTCTTGTTAGAGTCAGAACAGGTCAATCCTTTCAGTTGGATGAGATGAACTTTAATTCGTATGGACTGAAATAAGGACGTCGGATGAAGAGGTAAAGCTGGTGTAAGGTCACAGGTACATGGTGTGTTAGATAAGCCCTGGAATTTAAAAATAGGTGGTAATTTACAGGTGGGAATGCAGAATCTTTTAGAAGAAAGCAAGGGGTGTTACTTTTCAAGAGAATACTTAATGTACCAGTCAACAGTACACAGTGAGGCACAAGGGTTTTACTGAAGTCAAAAAGCAATCAACTGAGAGACAATCAATTCTAAATATGTGAAACTGTTTTTTAATACTAATCCACTAATGAAATGCAGCCTCGTCTTTCACTTAGGCTTTGCAAAGAGATGGGATCGTGAGTAGAAATTTAAAACAAGCATTTGCAATGCAATAGGTCTCGCAGTTGTTAGAGTTTGAGCCATTGGCATTGTAAATGGCAATGCATTTTATTTATGTGTTTGTTTATAAAACGTAAATAAAAGGCATTGTCAATTACAATGCCAATAGGTTAAACTCTCGCAAATGCGAGAGCTATTGCATTGCAAATGCTCGTTTAGATGTGTTTTGCACTTTACAAACCTTCTACGATTACAAATATAACTAAAGCCCTACATACACGATAGTTTCCTGTCCAAGATCACTAAGGTCTAGGCCTACAGGAAAGGGGATGTTTTGCAGGCAGTGGGGCAGAAGAGTTATTCTTGCCCAGGTCCACGGCTTTTTGAGGGGCTCTACACTCTTGCGGCTGCAAAAAAAGTTATATATATCTGTGTTGGACTTGGCCCTCTTGGCTGTGTCATCCCTGAACTTTTTGCCTTCCTCCAATACTCTGACCTGTTTTTGTTGGTTTAATGACTCTGGGCACTTTACCACTGCTGACCAGTGCTAAAGTGCATATGCTCTCCCTGTGCAAAATGTATATGTGATTGATGTCCATGATTGGTTCATTGGGTTTACTGTCAGTCCCCAGTAAAGTGCACCAGGAGTGCCAGGGCTTGTAAATGCCAATACTGCTAGTGGGCCTGCAGCGCTGGTTGCGCCACCCACAGAAGCAGCCTGTTAAATGTGTCTAGGGGCTGCCATTGCAGAACCTGTGTGCAGTCTGGTACTGTCATGCTGGCTGGGCAAGTGCACACACTTGCCAGCCTCTAAACCTTCTCTTTGCTTCATATTAGTCACCCCTATGGTAAGCCCAAGGGCAGGGTGCATTGTAAGTGTATGGTAGGACATGCTCTGATGAGTGTGGCATGTCCTAATAGTGAATTACTGCCAAATTCGTTTTTCACTATTGTAGGGCTACCTGTTCCCTTTAGGCCAGATGGGCTGCTGGAATTATTACACTCTATAATCCCAGCAGGCTCAGGGAACATGGTAGAAAATAAAGTTTAGTATGCCTGAACTCAGAATAATAAAATACTTCTTTTAATAAAGTTTATTTTAATATCTTGTGTTTGCAAATGCTACTTTTAGAAAGTTAGCATTTGCTTGCCTAACCATTTCAGCCCGCCTCTGCTAGTATGTGTATCTGACTGTCTGGGATGTGTGAGTGACAGGGCTGGGGGATGACAGGTGGTGAATGCAAGGATTACACCTTAGTGGGAGGTAGGAGTGCCCCTGGACTCTTAATAGGGCTGTGCTCTGCCACCACAATGCTGGCTCTGCCCCCTGGGGAGCGACTGATGACTCAGCCTGCACCTGGCCCAGGAAGGGCGAAGCACTGTCAACAAGGTACTCCTGGCTGCCCCTGTCCACACAATGCTGGCTCCACCTCCTGTGGAGCGTCTGATGTGCCTTCCCCTCACACTGAAAGCAGAAGCCAGAAGTACACCAACAAGTGCTCAGAGACTGAAAGAAGTTATGCAAAGGCCCCCCTGGCCTGAAAAGACAAAAGAAATGCTGTAAAAAAGTAGGAGCCCTGCTCCTTGCAAATTAGAATCCTGTTTCCCACAACAAACCTCTGCCCAACTAGAAGGAAAAGAAGAAGCTGGAAGGACTGGCCTGCTGTCTGCCTTGCTGAGGAAGGAGAGGAAAAGACTTTGAAAAGACTTTGCTGACTTGTGCTAGAAACTTTCTCCAAGGGCTTGACTGAGCTTGCCCCCGAACTGAACCTCAGGACCAGTGGGTTCATTGTGCCTTCTCTCGTTTCTATCTGCCAGCCGTGTGTGCCTCCCCTCATCGCCCCCTCCTAGGGCTGTGGCACTCGGGAGCTCACCTGCCCTTTACCCATGAGAGCCTCGCTCCTTGGAGTCGCTCTCTGTCCCCGGGTCAGGCTGCCTGCTCGTCTGCCCCTGCCTGCCACTGGAGCGTGCTGAAGTGCTCTCGCCCCTCCCGACGGAATTTCCTCCAGGTCGGTGACCTAAGGACCGTGCCCTGCTGTCCCCGCTCGCCAACCCGAGGAGTTTGCAGGCCGCGCCGCCCCCTTGTTGGGAGACCCCAGTACCATCTGTACCGGGGTCGTGGACAGCGCCCGCCTGTGTGCACCCACCTGCTGCAGACTGAAACCCGGAGACACTGCCAGAGACGAGTCACACTGCCCGTGTACAACTCGTCCCCCCAAGGAAGGAATTCAAACTGGGCTCGGGGCCAGCAACGTTTTATTTCCCCGTCAGCCTGTAACTGTGCCTTGGCCCAAGAGGCTCCTCTCATCGCCTCCCTGCTCCTCACTGCAGCCAGGAGCACCCACCTTCAGAAAAGGCCTGGGGTTCCTCGAGGCTCCTCTCATCGCCTGCTTGCTGCTCCGCAGCTCAGCCCCCCACCTCCGGAAAAGGCCCAGGGTTTCCAGAGGCCCCTCTCTGGTCTCCATTCAACCTACACCGCGAGATGCGTGAGCATTGGTAGGGCCCGGGGTTTTCTTCCGTGTGGAGCACAGAGGAGCGCTGCAAAGCCCACAGAGGCGCTTGGGAGAGCCATACCTTCCAGGAACAGGGCAAGAGGCCCCCATTATTGCATAACAAGAACTGTGGCATTATCCTTTCTAAAAGAGTAACTGAACTGCCACAAAAAGAACTATTTTAAGCAAAAGAGACTAAAAGGAAGCAGCTATTAATTCAAAAGAACACTTGCCATTTTTCTATGATCTTGTGGCCTAACAAAAATAGTTATATTGGTCTTGTGATAAGTCTGATCTGATATATACATATATTTTTACATAAAGGAACGTATTTTTATATATTCACAGCCTGGTGTCCATTTGTGGGGGGATTGGTACATTTTACTGTGTGTGTTATTACAAATGCTTAACTCCATAACGCCTGAAGAATAGCCTTGGCTGCTCACGCCACGCACCTAGAGGGTGAGCAAGGGTAATTATAAGGGGTCATCCTTCGCCCTGACTTAGAGGAGAGGGTCCCTGCTTGTCACAAGTGAATACTTGCGCCAACCAGAGACCCCCAATTCTACCATATATCCAGATGCCGATGTACCATTTTGTTTCTTTCTCTAATGCACATATTTATAAACTTTGAAAAAGATTCTATCAAAAAGGGAATGAAAGTCCTGTTTTTAACTTAACATGCTCAACACTTTGCGAACCACAGGTAGTAAATCAATCAATCAGTAATCTTGTTAAGCGCAAATACTCACCCATAAGTAATTGCAGTTTTCTCAAACATTACGGTAAACTCTCTAAGTAGCTTTGCAAACCCTTAGCTAAGAAGTTAATTCTGAACTTTTAGCAGTAGTATGCGATTGTTCCAATAAGCAGCAGCCGTGATAAAATGGTGGCACCATTTTATGCCATTAATTTTTTTCATCACTGAAAAGTTACACCAAGGTAAGTCCCCTCCCACCCCTTGCCTGGTGTCCTGCCTGAGTACATAGAGATTGCCCTGTTCCCGCAAGGGGGTTTAGCGTCTATTTAGGAACTCCTTTGTCAATTAGATTGGATCACTTATTTTCTTCAGAAGCCAGCGTCCATAAAGCTGCATTACTGCATGGAAAAATGCAGGAGAGCCGAGTATCTTGGCAATTCGGAGATAAATGTTTGCTATGCAAGGTGACTGGCCCGGATGCCTTATTTCATGAATGACCTGAGGAGGCCTGAAGTGACTCCATGTAAATGAAAATATCCAACCTCACTGAAATTACAGTTGGAAAAGGTTTGATGCCACTTATGCACCCTGAGCCCAAATACACAGTTGTACATCCTGCAAGAGTTGTGTGTGTGTCTGGATGTGTGTTTGCATCTCGTATGAGAGTATATTTGTGTGTGTGTGGTTGTAACACCTATAACGGGGAAACACAGCACAGTTGTATGTGGTTGAAAATCCTATGAGTGCGTGTTTGGTTGTAACTCATAAGAGAACATGATTGTGTGGTTGGTTGTAACTCTTGTAAGAGAGAGACAGAGTGTGTGTGATTGTTACTCATATGATGGGGTTTTGCAGGTGTATATGGTAGTACCTCTTTGAGAGAGTGTCTGCATGTGGTTGTACCACCTATGAGAGTGTGGGTTGTACCACCAAGGAGAGGGTGTTTGTGTGGTAGTACCTACAATAAGAGTGTGCATGTGTTTGTAACACATATTCTAGAGACATTGTTAATGTGTGCATGCTTGTAAATCCTATGTGTGTGTGTGTTGTACCCTGAAAACGAGTGAGGGTGTCTTGTGGGGGTGATTGTAACTCCTCTAAGGAAGAGAAAGAGAGAGTTTGTGTGTGTCGTTGTAACTCATACAAGAGAGTTTTCGAGTGGTCCCTGCATGACTGAGTTTGCCTCTGTGTGTGGTTGTTCCACCCATCAGACTGTGACACTGTACCACCTTTCAGAGGGTTTTGGTGTGGTTATATCTCCTATGAGAGTTTGTTTTTTCTATGGCTTGACGTCTTTTCTGAGAGAGAATGTGTGTGTGTGTGTGTGTGTGTGTGTGGCTGAAACTCCTATCAGACAGAAGTTTGTGTGTGTGTGTGTGTTTCTATGGTTGCACTTCCTTGAGAGAGTTTATGGTGTGTGTGGCTGTACCACTTATGAGAGGGTATTTCTGTGGATGTTCCTCCTATGAGACTTTTGCTGGTTGTAACTCATATAACAGAAAGACTGTGTGTGTGTAACAGAGAGAGAGAGTTTTGCCTTTGTGTCCATATGAGTGTACCGCCTTGAAAAGATAGTTTGTGTGTGATTGTATCACCTATGAGAACGTGTGGGTGAAGAAACTATGAGAGTGTGTTTGTGTGGCTGTAGGCCATGTGAGAGTATGTGTTTGTGTGGTTGTACAATATTGTTTATGTGTGGTTGTAACTTCAATAGAAGAGAAACAGCGTGTGTGTTTGTTTGTGACTGTAACTCCTATAAGAGAGGCTTTTGGGTGGTGTTTTTGTCTACCTTGTGCCTCCTTGAGAGAGTTTCTTCAGGAGTTTAGTGATTATGCCACCCATGAGTGTGTGTGTGGCTGTACCATCTATGAGAGAGTTGTTGTGGTTGTATCATCTACTAGAGAGTGGTTGTACCTCCTATAAGAATTTGTGTGGTTGTAACTTCTAAACCAGAGATACAGAGTGTGTGTATATATAATTGTACCTGCCACTAGAGAGAGTGCTGCCTGTACGGTGATACATCCTTGAGAGAGTTTGTGTCTGGGGTTGTACCCCTATGAAAGGGTGTTTGTGTGGCTGCACATCAAATAAATGTTTGTGTGGATTGTAACTCCTGTAACAGAGATAGAATGTGTGCGTTTCTATTTGTCTCTCATAGGAGGCGCTGTGGATATTGCGTTTGTTTGTCTTTGAGCACACACTCTATTGGTGGGAAAAGGGACGTTTTAAGCAAAAGGAGAGAGAAGAGATCAGGGAGCAGAGGGGAAAGTTGAGCTCAGTAGGTGACCTGAGCATCAGAGCAGTCTCCATTACTATTTAAGGACTGTACAGACCAACGTGGTATTTAGCGCTAATGGAAAATGAGCGGGTGGCGGGGTTTGGCGAGCTTTGTTATGAGCCAGATGTGATCCGTGTACATTCTCGCAGAGAAGGCCAGCCAAAAGTAAATCATCCGAAAGGAGGAGTGTAGCTTTGCCGGTTGCCATTTTATTGTATACATACTGTACAGGGAACGGTAGTAGGTCGGTGGCCACCGGCCAACACTTAGCCGGGCATTGGTGGAAAATCACTAGCAGAGTATAGCATATGGACCTGAAGGGCTGCTCTCTGCTGCTAGGGCTGGCCTGGTCTGCGGTGCCCCTGCTTTGGGGGATCCGAGGGGGACTTAGAGCACAATGATCCTTCAGTGAACCATGGCAGCTGGTGCACGTCTAGCACCTTATACAAGAAGTGCTGGAAATGTCTAACATTTTATGAATTTCCTGACTTCTTATAGGTGTAGAAGGACACTTTACCTTCTTTCAAGCACTGTAGAAGGATGCTGGCTTTGCACGTTTGTTCACCAAGGTGTTGCCTGCTTCTAAGTCTTCTGTTTCTTACCTCCCACCCCCGTAGCTGAAAGAAAGGACATCTGGGGCTGGAAAGAAGGGCAGATTTCATGTCCTCTTGCACCGAATTAGCCAGTGTGAATTTCTGTAGGAGACAGAGTCTAGAACACACACAGATTAAAAGTAGCCGAGGCCTCTGACGCTCATCCGTGAGGGATGACCTATCTTAAGTGCCCCGATTGGTTCGAGCCACCGTCAGTCAGGAGACGGGTCTCGTGCAGCCAGGCTGCTTTTCCGGTGGGAGGGAGAAGCCGCTGATGGAGAGCTAGAGGCGGGTGTAGGGCGGCGATGCGAGAGGGCTGGGGACGAGCAGGCTGTCCAGGGACCGGGAGGCGCTCTGCTCAGTGGGCTCCCAGGTCGGACCTTACCTCTGCCTGGTTGTGGAAGGAGAGTACGGGGAGAGGTGTCAGAGTGAGGACGAGAAGGGCACGGTGAGCGGTTAACGGGGACAGCTGCAGCAAGCTATCGTGCGGCTTTGTGAGTGAAAGCACGGGGGTTACCGAACGTGACATTAACGCTGCGCGTATCTGAAAGATAATCAAATCACCGCTTTACCAAATTGCTCCAAATTCAAAAGTTAATGTGTAAGGATGCTTCTCATGTTGTAAAAAGGTCTAACGTTATGCTGATTGAAGTGCTAACCTCATAGATGCCGACCAAACGCAGAGAAGCTGCCACTTCCGTGCAAAGACTAGACGCCATGACGTATACTGGAACGTGCTCATTTTTAAAGGCAACGCATTCTAGTAACCTATTCCAAACGCTAAAGGAACCACGAAACTTTATAGTTACCTGTGAATGTGCACAACACCCAGAGTGTATGCGCATATCTCGGCATGCCACCAGGCGCCCCCCAAGCTGCTGAATGCTAGCACGTCTTCCAGAGCGTGTGCACACTGTTGACTCAACCCTAATTGACGCGCACCAGCTGTACACACTTTGTAGCAAGCGCGTTTTACAAGCGGGTCCACAGACCACAATCTGCGTGTGCCCCGGTCTGTCTCCCTTGAGAGGCATCACGCTGACAATAAGTCTCGCTGGTGACAGCGCTTTCACGCTGCAACGCCAGGCGAGACCTAAAAAAAGGAGGTTATTTAGTGTAAGACGTCAAGGTACCACAGTATAGGTAAAGGTCAGGTGAAAGTACGAGGTTATATTGTTGGAGTCGGAGGTACAAGGGTGTAAGCAGGATAAATAGGTCTCAAAACAAAAAATACATTGCTGAAGAAGGAGGAGGTAACCAAGATATAGGAAGATTGTAGGAGGGGTGAAAAACAGGAAAGTAAGTAGAGAAAGAAGAAGGGACTCCAACTGTCCCCTCATAAAAGAGAAATATGTGATTTATATGATCTTGAATAAATATAATGCAGGGTTGTTTTGGCAAGAAGGGCATTTTTTTGTCAGGTTGGATTCAAAGTTTTAGAAAAGCATCTATTTAAAAACATCGAGGTAACAGGTTGGTGGGGAAACTTTTTAGAGAACAGGTTTAGTCAGATGTATTTTGCCGCAGAATTACAAATAATCATATAAAGGTAACAGCATATAAAGCTGCCTATTCAAACAACTATAAAAGTTGCTATCAGTCCCACAACCAGGAGTCATGGACAGAGGCTGTGAAGGGAAAGAGCCAGGGCCTCAAAGAAAATAAATTAAATTACCTTCTCAAACTCTTCAAAGCTTTGTCTTTAATTTTTTTGTTTTTCACACTTTTTTCACTTGGCTTTCCAACTTTTTGGAGCTTTTTACCTAATAGAACACAATGTCACTGCAAACCGACCTCAAAAAGATCAGGTACCTCACATCTCCAGGATAAGTGGGAGGGTTGGCTTGACTCCCTAGATGACGCTTATTGGAGGGATGCGCTGATGGCCCCTAAAACAGTTACAGCTTCAGCGGCTCCGGTTAGTTCAAATATACTATTTACACGAGGCCTACCTCACACCATTGTGTCTTCATCACACTGGGCTCCGACAAGATGCTTCCTGTCCCCGTTGTAGCTGCCCCCAGGCTGACTTTTATCCCATGGTATGGCTCTGTCCTGCAATCACGCGCTACTGGGAGTCAGTGACAGGGGAACTTACAGAGGTCCTGCGTTGGGATGTTCCCTTGAGCCCGAGGACCATACTTGTGGGTGTTACCGAGGGATTGCATGAGTCCAGAGCCGAGAAGCTTTGTTTAAATACGGCATTGATGGTGACTAAGCGGGATATGGCAGTTCTCTGGTTGGACCCGACAGCTCCTTCCATGGCGCGAAGGCGCAGAGGGGTAGATTGGTGCGCAGGAGCGACCAATGTATGCGGCCCAAGGCCGTCCCAAAAAGTTTCGAAGGGTGTGAGGCAAATGGGTCGGTGGTATTAGATTGAATATTCCTGTTGATCACCTTTTGACTTGGGTGCGGACAATATTGCTTGCTATTCATATGTTGGATGCTGTATGCTGGGGTATTATTTATCTTTTGTCACTGTTCTGCACTGACCACTGTACTGAGAGCTGGTATTGTTTTCCTTTGCTGCTATTTGTAAAATTAATAAACTTGATTATCAAAAAAAATCAAAATTAGGTAACACAGAAATAATACCAGTTTATCTTCCTCATGTGCCTCAACCCTTCACTCGATGGGGAAAGATGGGAGTATAAGTATCTATGGTACAATATCTACAGTAATCTAGTCAAATAACCCCAATAACCAACACAACTGGACTAACCTTGGGGCAGCATGCTGCAAGGTGTAAAGCGCATTAACACCTCGTTAGGGGTAGTAAGCACTAAATAAATGCATTACAAAATAGTCTCCAAATGAAAGTCCTATCTGGCAAAGGACGGTGGTTGTGAAGGAAAAAGAACCCGCGATGATAGCCGCGCTTACACAGTATTGTGTCTGCATCTAAGACCCTGGCAGCTAGTAACTACTCCAGGTTTCCTTATCAGGGATTTTAATTGTATGTTGCGAAAATAGGTTTCACTAGGGTGGTAGGATAATCTTCTGTGCTCTGCCTACTCGCCTCCGTAAAAGGAAGTAGGGCTTCTACACTGCACTGCGTGTGAGCGTCAGTACTCAGGCACCCTGTTCAAACAAACCTTTCTCCGCCACTCTCCAGACATGTCACAAACGGAGATAATGTCGTCTTCTGGGTGTTCATCGCTATTTGTGGCTTGAAGCCGGTTACGTTATAAGAAAACAAAAGCAGCACACCAAATCCGATTGGAAACACTTTACATTTTGCCCCACTGTTTCTTTCTTATATCTACTTGGACTAGATTCGGACTGTTTGTTGCCTCACATGTACAACCATGGGACCAAATGACATCCAGCTGGAGGGCGCTAGGGGGCGCACAGCGGTATGGCTGCATGACTGCGCAGCTCCGCCGAGCAGAACACGATCCTTCAAATTAATATGGTGAAACGGATCACAGATGGATAACAAACATCACGCCATGGAGGAGAATACTCAGGGCACATACTGAACCGAGTGCGGAGTCCCTGGAGGAAGTGTAGACGCGGATGCGACCTGTCAGCTGCAGAGGCTACGCGACCTAACATGTCGGACAAGGGGCGGCTCGCATAGACCGGACCCCGAGGACTTACTGCAAGTATCGCAAAGCTACCTTCCAGCGCCGCTCTGACCTTGAGGGCGACTGACACTGCGGAGTCATGTCTCGTGCACGGCTGAGAATGGGAGAGACATGTAGCCGGTAAGGAGGCACTCCATGACACGATCTATTTCACTGGGGACAAGATGGCGGCGAGACGCACCGCTCAGGAATAAACGGCCGTCTGCCCGCATCACACACTGCTCTTCCCGTGCCGCGAGCAAGGGGGCTCTAAATACACACGCAATGCATCATACCCGGGCGGCTGAAAGGTTGGGGTGGAAGACGCGATAGCGACACCCGCTATTCTACAGCGGTAGTTGACAAAACATCACGTTGCACCTACATAACGTCGGAAACCATACCTGGCTCCAGTCACCAAACAAATGTTATTACTGAACTCACGTTTATGGTGGAAATGCAAATGCACACGGCTAATTCAGTATGACATGATGCAGTCTTGCTGGGAAATAGACACTGCCTAAATGTAACGTGCAAAAGGCGCGAAATATGGTATACGTCCCGCCGGCCGCCAAAAAAGAGCTGAGAAGCTGAATTGCTTGGGACACACTACAACGAACGCAGCGGGAAGACCAGGTGACATACCCCCACCTTGATAGCTGCTTTCACCTCGCGGTGCCAGATGCATTAACCGACAGATCATCAGGTTCATATGGTCACCTGCAAATATACATAACGCATACAGGACGAGGCTGATACAGCGCGACACGGGACTTCCAGTGGCGAGTGTTGCCCAGCTAACCTGACCCTGTGAAGGCCGGATCGCTGAACACCGAGTCGATTTGTAGGGCGGAGTGGTGTGGACATCCTCCCACATTACCCAGGGAGTGACTCGAATACCGACCCCCACGACGTACACTGAACCAGACATCATGGGGAAGCCAGACAACAGGCAACCCAAGATCAACTTTGAGACCCGCAAAACACCACGGGGCCAAAACGGCGCGACAGATGACGATATGGACGTAGATCCCCAAGAAGGTAACGCAATGGAGAGTATACTGAAAGCCATCCAAACGAATCTACAAGACATACATGGCAAACTAGACCATCTAACGGGTAGAGTCGACAGCATGGCGGCCAAGCTCGACAAGCAAGGTGAAAGACTGGAAACTGCGGAGAAGAGAATATCGGAAGTGGAAGACGAAGCACGCTCTACGACTACTAAGTGCTCAGGTATGGAAAAAGTGCTGGACGTCATAAAGGCAAAGTCGGAAGAGTTGGAAGCTAGGTCAAGACGAAATAACATACGAATAGCGGGATTGCCGGAATCGACCAATACTGGCCGCATGGAGCACTATGTAGAACAGCTTTGCAAGGAATTGTTCGGTGCTGATAACCTATCCTCCATTTTCATTATCGAATGGGCGCACAGGTCCCTAGCTCCACAGCCAAAACCAGGAGCACCGCCCAGGCCGATAATAGCAAGAGTACTAAACTACAGAGACAGAGATTCAATTCTGAGACTAGCACGAGAAAAAGGAGATATTCAACACCAAGGTAACAAACTGGCGTTTTTTCCGGATTTCACGTATGCAGTACAACAAGCACGTAAAGAATTCAACGAGGTCAAGGCCAAATTACGAGACCTACAAGTCCCTTACGCTATGCTATATCCTGCACGACTGAAAATCACCTGGGAAGACAAACCGATCTTCTTCTCGTCACCCAAACAGGCGGTCGACTTCATCAAACACACGATCATCAAAGGTAAAAAATCGAATAGGAAGGAGAGGCACACAGACTCAGACTGATGGTAAGACAACCCAATGCATTATACTTACGCGTAAATTGGTGCCGCTGGCGTATTAAGAGTTGGGTAAACGACCACTGGGCGACACCCCTGAACTACATATGGTGCATAGTGGCATTCACCTGAACCGTCTACAGCGGTAGACCTTGACAATGGAATAGGGGCAATCCGCAGGAAGTGATTGTTTGGGTTGATAGCTATTGGACGTTTCCATTGCCACACATGGTCGCACCAGAACACAATGCAGAGGCGGGTGGACGATGGATTCGCCTCCGGCTGTGGTCTTCTGACTCTGGGTGGTGGAGGGCTTTCGTGTAAAATGTACCGAGTGCTGGGCACTGAAAGAAGTGATGTAAGCTGGTATACTGCGCGATGGGTTGGCTTGATAATGTGTATATTCCCTATAACTTAAAAGACACCCCAAGACATTGTACTTGCGCGTAAATTGGTGCCACATGCGTATATTTCGTTGGGTAAACGACCACTGGACGACATCCCCGAAATGCATGTGGGGCTTAGTGGCATTTACCAGAACCGTCCACATGGGTAGACCTTGACAATGGAATAGGGACAAACCGCATGCAGTGATTGTTTGGATTACTAGCTATTGGACACTTCTATTGCCACACGGGGTCGTACCAGAACGCAAGGCAGAGACGAGTAAACACTGGTATCGCCTTCAACTGTGGTCTCTGACACTGGGTGATAATGTGCTTAAGTGCAAAATGTACCGAATATTTGAACATTGTAAGGAATGACGTAAGCAGGTATATTGCACATTGGGATAGCTTTAGAATGTATGTATTCCCTATAACTTAGCTGCGATCTGTTTAGCGAACTGTTAGTTCTGCTCCCATCCTTCACTTAGGATGGTAAACTGTGCCCTCGGCGGACCTCTATCAGGGCGGTCCCCGACCAGTTATGTTGATGTCCGACTTATTGGGGAAACAATGGCTTCGGCAGGTTTGGGTTGCTGGAGTGGGTGGGTTGTGGGTTAGTTGGGGGTTATTGCTTTTAATAGGACCGGGACGATTAAGACGCACTGCTGTACACTGGCCACGTTACACCAGACAGAGGTTGAAAATGTATGTTGTCATTTTACGCTTTAATGTGCTGAGGGTGAATAGATGGCATACCCATAGCTTTCCTATCCAGACTATTGCACAGGCAAAATGAATAGAATCAATCTGAAATTATTAACATGGAATGTAAGGGGCCTAACGAATCCTAAGAAAGTTCGACAGATCTTTGCATTTCTTGACAGACATAACATTGACATAGCGCTACTACAAGAAACTCACCTAGACCCCACAGTGTGCAGACCTATAGGGGCACGGTGGGCAGAATCGAGCACATCGGCAGCGTACTCGTCATATTCTAGAGGGGTACTAACGCTTGTTAAGAAAGGCACAGATTACAGGATTGATCACACCATTATAGACAAAACTGGTAGATATGTGATTTTATCCGGGAAACTAAGGGGGCAACTGGTTACACTCGTGAATATCTATGGCCCAAATACTGATTCCCCCGAATTTTTCCAGGAGATATGGGATCATCTACTGAAATTTATTGACACTACATTAATCTGGGGGGGGGATTTTAATGTTACTTTAAGTTCTGTAACAGATCGCTCTACTGACTCTATAGAACCCCATAGAAGAGCCAGAGAAAAGTTGAAGGACATACTTATTGATAGAACCCTTGCAGACATTTGGAGGATGAAACATCCAACTATACCAGGTGCAACCCATGTTAACATGGCACATAATAGCTGGTCAAGACTGGATTATTGGTTAGGGACTGCTGAAACGGTCTGCTGGACCACAAACATCGAAACACTCCCTCGCACGCTCTCTGACCACAGTCCAGTTGCCATATCGCTACAAATCCCCCACCACACATCACCGCCTTTCAGTTGGCGCTTTAACGCACAAGCACTATTAGATTCCACATATGTAACGACTGTATCTGACACCATTAAAGAGTACTTCAAGCTGAATGTAGGTACAGTGGACGACCCATGTGTAATTTGGGAGGCGTTCAAAGTAACAATACGGGGGGTGTGCATCAGCACTTCTGCGGGGATCCTAAGGGATATCCGAACGCAGATCACCAAGCTGGAGACTAAACTAATAGCCCTGGAGCGTGAATACGAACTTACAGGGAGACCGGGGATACAAGGCGAGATTAAACTGACACTGATAGAACACCTTAAATTTGCAGATGACGAATTGAAATATGTCACGAAGCGTCCACTAGCTCGACAGTTTGGTGAGAGTGGCCGCCCTGGTAGAGTGCTGGCGCAGAAAATTTGTGGGAGGAAGGGAGACCAGATAGTTACACAGATTCAGGATGATAGTGGTACATCACACATGTGCACCGAAGATATTCTTCAGAGTTTTTTACAGGCGTATTCGACCCTCTATACCTCGCAACATCCTGCCCCATCACAAGAAACGTTAAGTTATTTACACAACATAGCCATAGGCTGGCTTTCTGACAATCAGCGGGAATATTTGGCACAGCCCATTACTGTCGAAGAGGTGACCGAAATAATACTGGCCCTACCTAATGGTAAGGCGCCAGGACCTGACGGGTTCACCTGTGAGTTTTATAAAAAATTTGTAGATCTGATCGCCCCCCACATGGTCGAAATGTATGGCGCGGCATTTGACCAGGCAACTTTGCCACCGTCTCTTCGCGAGGCAATAATAGTGACTCTTTTAAAACCAGGCAAACAACCAGACCGTTGCGATTCCTATCGCCCTTTGTCTCTATTAAATGTGGACTCAAAAATTTTGGCTAAACTGCTGGCGGAAAGATTGCGACCCCTGATGACTAATCTAGTCCTACCGGACCAAGCAGGGTTTATCCCCGCCAGAGATACGTCCCACAATACACGAACGCTGTTTGCGTTATCCCACTATCTGTCACCCCACACGAAGGCGGTGGCTGTAATGCTTGATGCGGCTAAAGCCTTCGACTCAATTGAATGGTCTTATATACACACGGTGTTACAGAGAATGGGATTCCCAATACGCTTCATTAGCTGGGTAACGCTACTCTACACGAACCCACAGGCACGAGTTCGAGTAAATGGGTACGTCTCAGGCCCCTTTAATATTGCAAGGGGAACGAGACAGGGATGCCCCCTATCTCCATTGATATTTGCCCTGGTATTGGAACCCCTTGCTTGCATAATTAGACAAACACATAATCAGTCAGCACTGCACTTTCCCAGCAGGCCGTTACACATTTCGTTATATGCTGACGACATGCTTTTATATGTGCGCGATCCTGAGCAACATCTCGGTCCCCTATTGAGAGAATACGTAAAATTTGGCCGTCATTCAGGGCTTCAAATCAACTGGGAGAAGTCACTAATCATTCCCCTCACTGACTCCACTACCCCCTTTGTCCCTGACTTTCCACTGGACTGGCAATCTGGCCCTACCCGGTATCTGGGCATCTGGTACAGTCGTGACCCTGACGAAGTGGTGAGGACGAACTATGGAAGAGTTCTCACGGAACTTGATGAAAAAGTATCAAGATGGATACAGCTCCCACTCTCCTTAGCAGATAGGGTAGCGATAGTCAAAATGAATGTACTACCAAAGTTCCTCTATCTATTTAACAATATACCAATCACACCACCCAACGCTATCTTCAAAAATATAACCTCCTTAGTGCTGAAACTGATATGGGCATGTAAACAAGCACGTATTGCACTACATACATTAACGTTACCCTATGACAGGGGTGGATTTAGCGTACCAGATTTCAAACTCTACTATTTATGCGCGCAAGCCAAATATGCAGCTCACTGGTACCACCCCACTCCCTATCTGACGCACGTCACAGTGGAGGAAGGAGATGCGCTACCAGTGCCACTCACCTCGATAGTAACACATGAGAGACCGCCATTACACGCCAGGGACATAAATACAATAGACTCCACTAACCGCGCGTGGAAAGCTCTAGGGCGAATGGCTCACAAGCTGCCACTATATGCTCCGGCACTACCACTACAACATCATCCAGCACTATCGGTAACAACAGAGAAGGTAGGAATGAATATACTGAAGGCGGTGGGCATTTCCAAAGTTGGAGATCTCTATCATGATGGCACCTTCATCAAAATGGAGGATTTGACTTATATCAGCAACCCCACACTTCTTTTTCGCT
This sequence comes from Lissotriton helveticus, assembly GCF_964261635.1. Classification (NCBI taxonomy): domain Eukaryota; kingdom Metazoa; phylum Chordata; class Amphibia; order Caudata; family Salamandridae; genus Lissotriton; species Lissotriton helveticus. The sequence goes on from NC_136065.1 coordinate 709,508,888, forward strand.
TCACATACTATAGATTGCAAAGGGCCGTTCGGGAATTGTACACGTCCTACCCAGAAGAACCACCCACACTAAAGACACTGCAACTGATAATCGAGTCCTCTACTACCTCCCATCTGGTATCACGATTGTACAGAACAGCTCAGGGCGAAATCCCACACTCTTCCGAGAAAGCCTGGCGGGGGTGGAATGCTTCCCTACCAGAACTACTGACGGAAAGGGAATGGTCAGAGACGTGCACACTCCTAAAGCTGCTTACTCCTAATGGTAACCTCCGCATCACACACTTGAAATATCTACATCAAACCTACTATACACCGCTGAGGTTACATAAACTAGGTCTCCGTGAGGATGCAAGGTGTAAACGTTGTGGATATGGGGAGGCGGATTTTGTACATCTAGCATGGTATTGCCCTAAAATACAGGCGTACTGGAAGGCGGTCACTAATCTGCTTAGTAAAATGGTGGGGAGCGAAATTGGGTGTATAGCGAAAGTATGCTTACTAGGCCTATTGACTAATGTGAGAGCAGGGAAGCGCAAGTTCTGTGCTGTAGCGCTGTTGCTAGCTAGAAGGCAGATCTCCAAGTGTTGGGAGGGAGCTACTATCCCAATCGTCCAGACTTGGATCAGAGACATGACATATTGTAAAGATACTCTGCTCACGTATGAAGAAGAACTGCCCACCAGGGCACGACCCAAAAATTATTGGTGTTATCTTTCAGACTACCTCTTCACACTTGAAGTGGGCGAGGATGTGACGCACCAGAATGGGGAGAGCTAAAGGTCAATGATACACCACTGATACAGACTGCTCTTAGCACGACTGAAAAGTATGGACCTCGCCACTGAGAGTTTAAACTTGAGTGAGATGAGGGTGGTGTCGGAGTGCTGTATTGTCCTGGTATGTCCTAGAGTTACTGTTCTGTTAAGTTTAGTGTATTCGACTACATGCAACATGTGGGAAAAATGAAGTTGTTCATAAATGACATTAATGGGAAAGGGTGTTTCACACGTCACAATCACATGTTACAGTTGAAGGATGCGCCACCGGACCCCTGGGTTGTCGGCTGAATGGCTGTGGAGTGTTAACTATGTATACTTTATAAATGCGGCCGGCCCCCGGGTTGTAGGCCAATGGCTGTGTACGTGTGCAAAACTCACCAAATAAAGCTTTTGTTGAACTTCAAAAAAAAAAAAAATGACATCCAGTTAAAAAGGCTATCACAATTATTCGGCTGTTGTTATTACTCTTAAACCTAATAATGTTAATGCACTGCTATCCCTATCCAGCAGGGTTGGATTGGGATTGAAAATCGGCCCGGGCTCGCAAAAAAAAAAATCGCCCCACATTTGCATAATGCTTTTCCTCAAATGACTGCTTCGGCGTAATCTTATAAAAAACGCGTGTGGGGGGGGGTTACTGCAGGCATTCGTTTACGCTGCTGAAACACACCGGGAAACAAGTGAGACCACTTCTACTCAGGCCCCCTGCCCCCGCTCAGTATGTGCACACGTTAATGGGCCGGCCAGCGAGACAAAGGGAGTGATACCTCTGCCTGTTGCTAAACAGGAAGTAATGAGCGCCCATCTGCCTATAGAAAGCCCACTCAGACTCCCACTGGGCAGCTGGCTGTTTGAACAATAGAGACAGCGCCCAAATCGGGCCCCAGACTGCTAAACAAGCATTTACAATGCAATAGTCTCGGCATCATTAAAGGTAGAGCTATTGGCATTGCTCATGAAATTTCTTTTTTTTTCTTTAATTCATAAATAAATGGCATTGTCATTTACATTGCCAATACACAGCCCTCTGCACTCAACAGCACACACCGCTCTGCACCTGCACTCACTGCTCTGCACCTGCACTCACTGCTCTGCACACTCACTCTGCACCTGCACTCACTGCTCTGCACCTGCACTCACTGCTCTGCACACTCACTCTGCACCTGCACTCACTACTCTGCACTCACTACTCTGCACTCACTACTCTGCACTCACTACTCTGCACTCATTACTCTGCACTCACTACTCTGCACTCACTACTCTGCACTCACTACTCTGCACTCACTACTCACTACTCTGCACTCACTACTCTGCACTCACTACTCTGCACTCACTACTCTGCACTCACTACTCTGCACTCACTACTCACTAGTCACTACTCACTACTCTGCACTCACTACTCACTACTCTGCACTCACTACTCTGCACTCACTACTCTGCACTCACTACTCTGCACTCACTACTCTGCACTCACTACTCACTACTCTGCACTCACTACTCACTAGTCACTACTCACTACTCTGCACTCACTACTCACTACTCTGCACTCACTACTCACTACTCTGCACTCACTACTCTGCACTCACTACTCACTACTCTGCACTCACTACTCACTACTCTGCACTCACTACTCACCACTCTGCACTCACTACTCTGCACTCACTACTCACTACTCTGCACTCACTACTCACTACTCTGCACTCACTACTCTGCACTCACTACTCTGCACTCACTACTCTGCACTCACTACTCACTACTCTGCACTCACTACTCACTACTCTGCACTCACTACTCACTACTCTGCACTCACTACTCACTACTCTGCACTCACTACTCTGCGCTCACTACTCACTACTCTGCACTCACTACTCACTACTCTGCACTCACTACTCACTACTCTGCACTCACTACTCTGCACTCACTACTCTGCACTCACTACTCACTACTCTGCACTCACTACTCACTAGTCACTACTCACTACTCTGCACTCACTACTCACTACTCTGCACTCACTACTCTGCACTCACTACTCTGCACTCACTACTCACTACTCACTACTCTGCACTCACTACTCTGCACTCACTACTCACTACTTTGCACTCACTTCTCACTACTCTGCACTCACTACTCACTACTCTGCACTCACTACTCTGCACTCACTACTCACTACTCTGCACTCACTACTCACTACTCGGCACTCACTACTCACCACTCTGCACTCACTACTCTGCACTCATTACTCACTACTCTGCACTCACTACTCACTACTCTGCACTCACTACTCTGCACTCACTACTCTGCACTCACTACTCTGCACTCACTACTCACTACTCACTACTCTGCACTCACTACTCACTACTCTGCACTCACTACTCACTACTCTGCACTCACTACTCACTACTCTGCACTCACTACTCACTACTCTGCACTCACTACTCACTACTCTGCACTCACTACTCTGCGCTCACTACTCACTACTCTGCACTCACTACTCACTACTCTACACTCACTACACACTACTCTGCACTCACTACTCACTACTCTGCACTTACTACTCTGCACTCACTACTCTGCACTCACTACTCACTACTCTGCACTCACTACTCACTACTCACTACTCTGCACTCACTACTCACTACTCACTACTCTGCACTCACTACTCACTACTCTGCACTCACTACTCACTACTCACTACTCTGCACTCACTACTCACTACTCTGCACTCACTACTCACTACTCTACACTCACTACTCACTACTCACTACTCTGCACTCACTACTCTGCACTCACTACTCTGCACTCACTACTCTGCACTCACTACTCTGCACTCACTACTCTGCACTCATGACTCTGCACTCACTACTCACTACTATGCACTCACTACTCACTACTCTGCACTCACTACTCTGCACTCACTACTCTGCACTCACTACTCACTACTCTGCACTCACTACTCACTACTCTGCACTCACTACTCTGCACTCACTACTCACTACTCTGCACTCACTACTCTGCACTCACTACTCACTACTCTGCACTCACTACTCTGCACTCACTACTCACTACTCTGCACTCACTACTCACTACTCTGCACTCACTACTCTGCACTCACTACTCACTACTCTGCACTCACTACTCACTACTCTGCACTCACTACTCACTACTCTGCACTCACTACTCTGCACTCACTACTCACTACTCTGCACTCACTACTCTGCACTCACTACTCACTACTCTGCACTCACTACTCACTACTCTGCACTCACTACTCTGCACTCACTACTCTGCACTCTGCACTCACTACTCTGCACTCTGCACTCACCACTCTGCACTCACTACTCTGCACTCACTACTCTGCACTCTCCACTCACTACTCAGCACTCACTACTCTGCACTCACTACTCACTACTCTGCACTCACTACTCTGCACTCACTACTCTGCACTCACTACTCTGCACTCTCCACTCACTACTCACTACTCTGCACTCACTACTCTGCACTCACTACTCTGCACTCACTACTCTGCACTCTGCACTCACTACTCTGCACCCACTACTCCCTACTCACTACTCTGCACTCACTACTCTGCACTCACTACTCTGCACTCACTACTCTGCACTCACTACTCTGCACTCACTACTCTGCACTCTGCACTCACTACTCTGCACTCACCACTCACTACTCTGCACTCACTACTCTGCACTCTGCACTCACTATACTGCACTCTGCACTCACTACTCTGCACTCTGCACTCACTACTCTGCACTCACTACCCTGCACTCTGCACTCACTACTCTGCACTCACTACTCTGCACTCACTACTCTGCACTCTGCACTCACTACTCTGCACTCACTACTCTGCACTCTACACTCACTACTCTGCACTCTGCACTCACCACTCTGCACTCTGCACTCACTACTCTGCACTCACTACTCACTACTCTGCACTCACTACTCTGCACTCACTACTCTGCACTCTGCACTCACTACTCTGCACTCACTACTCACTACTCTGCACTCACTACTCACTACTCTGCACTCACTACTCACTACTCTGCACTCTCCACTCACTACTCACTACTCTGCACTCTGCACTCACTACTCTGCACTCTGCACTCACTACTCTGCACTCATTACTCTGCATTCACTACTCTGCACCCACACTCTGCACTCACACTCTGCACTCACTACTCTGCACTCTGCACTCACTACTCTGCACTCACTACTCTGCACTCTGCACTCACCACTCTGCACTCTGCACTCACTACTCTGCACTCACTACCCTGCACTCTCCACTCACTACTCACTACTCTGCACTCACTACTCACTACTCTGCACTCACTACTCTGCACTCACTACTCTGCACTCTGCACTCACTACTCTGCACTCACTACTCACTACTGCACTCTGCACTCACTACTCTGCACTCACTACTCACTACTCTGCACTCACTACTCACTACTCTGCACTCTGCACTCACTACTCTGCACTCTGCACTCACTACTCTGCACTCATTACTCTGCATTCACTACTCTGCACTCACACTCTGCACTCACACTCTGCACTCACACTCTGCACTCACTACTCTGCACTCTGCACTCACTACTCTGCACTCTGCACTCACTAATCTGCACTCACACTCTGCACTCACACTCTGCACTCACACTCTGCACTCACTACTCTGCACTCACTACTCTGCACTCACTACTCTGCACTCACTACTCTGCACTCACACTCTGCACTCACACTCTGCACTCACTACTCTGCACTCACTACTCTGCACTCACACTCTGCACTCACACTCTGCACTCTGCACTCAGTACTCTGCACTCACACTCTGCACTCAGCACACAGGTTGGCACATGGGCAGTCTTTTTCTATGTCTATGACACCCAGGTTCCGCACTGTGCGCGCCACCAATATCATGGAATCTTCCACCACACTTTCTAAAACTCTATAGTCCGAAGCATAATAGGCACAGGACCAAATGAAGGGTAGACATTTGCTTAAAATAATCTTATTGTATTTATGAGAAGCAAAAGCGAGACTGTGAAATGTGCTGAATATCAGTTTGTTATGAATTAACAGAGTGGAGTTAGAGAACCAAGAAATGGTAATTTAAAATCCGGGTTAGAAGGAGTAGTAATCACAAGCTGAGCATCAACGGGCGCGAAACAGCGTGGTGGGCGCGCACGAGACGCAGCGTGGGCGTGCACATCAGCTGAAGATCGCCGGAGAAGACACCGAGTCTGCCTGCTGCCCTGACTGACCCGCTGCAGAGGGAAAGAGCCAGGTGAGTGGGGGTAGAGGGGGGGCGGCAGAGAGGGAGTGGGCAGAGAGAGAGAGTGTGTGTGTGTGCGTGTGTGCGTGTGCATGCATGCGTGCGTGTGTCTGTCTGTGTGTGTCTGGGCATGCCTGCCTGCCTGCCTGTGTGTGTGCGCGTCCACAGACCCTGGTAGGCTTGTGCACCGCTCTGTCCTCCCTTGAGAGCGAACTCGGCTGCAATAGGTCTCCGAGACCTAAAAAAGCAGCCCACAGCAGGAACTCGGACACGGGCCCCTAGGGCATTGCTCGAATGCCCGCATTACCAATCCGACGCTGCTATCCAGAGTTTCTCCCAAAAATGGGCAACTGCCCCTAGACTTCTCGGCAAGGCAGTAGGAACAACTAAAGAATGGAAGGACAGAACGTGACAGGGCACGTACTAACGGCCCGAATTAAATTGATGTATAAAAGCAAAATACATTTAGTTATTACATTTGCAGTCCCTGGTTTTACAAAGCAATGTATGCTGGTGGTTCAAGGGAAACCCAAAGCTGATGAACAAGGCCTTAACCCATTCTCTTCACCAGTCAAGATGCACGAGGTATCTCTAGTTTGCAAAAAGCGAGGGAAAATGGGAAAACGAAAATTATCAAACAAATAAGTCCTCCAATCTGCGTAAACAGTGGCGTGGGGAGTACCAACCATAAATTGATGACGCTGAAGGCAAAGGCGTAATCGCTGGAATATCAAAACAAGAAGGAATATATAACCAACAGCCTTCACACTGCAGCACTGAGTTAAACCCTGCCTGCCTACACCCTAGGGAGCCGTTTGTCAGGAGCTCAAAACCAGGAAATATCAATGCAGCCCCTCATCCTTCCGAGGTCGATAAATAATTATCCACCAATAGGGTAAATGTAACATCGATTGTTTATAGTGCTAAAAGACATTTTGGGGGGAAAAATACCATTTAGTTCAAGTTGCAACCAGTAGAAATTGTGATTCCTTCAACAGCTGGGAAACAGAACTACACAGGCGAGATCTCGATGGACTGTCCCAATGTATTTCTTTTTAATGCGGCATTGTGCCAGCACACTCCTTTTCAACTGGCACCGGGCTTAAGTAGCTAGAGAAGCGTGGCAGGCGCACAAATGCTCAATTACCAACAGGCACACGAGTCAATGTTGCACAGTGAGGGTATGTAACGTTTACAACGAAATTTTTACAACGCACTACCATTACAACGCAGGCATTACCATGCATACCATTACAACGCATTGCGCTGGGGGGCGCTCTAGGATAGGGAATACGTTTAATTTTCTATCCAACACCTTCCCTAGTGTCCACGGGGACTGGAGTTGGAATAGAAAATTATACTTACCACTATCCAGCACCTCTAAGCGCTATGCGTTGTAATGGTATGCGTGGTAAAAACCGCGTTGTAAAGGTATGCGTGGTAAAAGTATGCGTTGTAACGTCATACATCCCACAGTGAGCATGCTGCACATATCGTTATGTATTCTCAGTCGTCCAATAGATTTGGATAAGCGATTATTTCGTGCAATCTAGGCGCTACTTTTCTTATACTCTTAATAGAAAAAAAATCCATATATTAAAGGGGGTCTTTGAGCGGTGGCTCGTGAATTCCGGGGTGGCTTTGTCTGTCTTTCGGATTCCCTCTTATGATGGGGCATGGGAATGACACACCTATATCTGTATTTCCTAGTGGTACTCCTACTAGTGATACACGATTGGTTCAATGGGGGCTGCTCGGACCCGGCCTACAGGCTTGAGCTGAGCGAAATGGGGATAACGGGCGTTCAAGCCAAGCTATATGGGGAACCCATTCTGATCCGACTTCCTGAGGGGACTCGCTCAGTGCTCTTGGTATGGCGGGCCTCGCTCCAACACACAGGGTGGCTGGGGAAGCTGACCCAGTGCACCCCCCTTTGGCAAGGGGCCTGGCTTCGGGAAGTCAGAGGGCTGCAGGGTTTTAAATCGTGGGACCTTATTGGTATCTCCCAACTAGGGGACGTGTGGGAAAGAGGCTGGATGCTGTCCTTCCAGGAGCTCCAAACCCGTTACTCCTTACACTCCTCTCAACACTACGAATATCTGCAGTTGAGACATGCCCTCCTCACACAGATTAAAGGCGACATGAGGCTCCCTGAATGCAGCCCCTCGGAGTCTCAGACGCTAATGGGCGACTTGGGTGGGGGGGTGTCACGAACTTACCATACTCTAGTCAATACCATCCCCACATCATTGTACAAGTTGAGGGATCAATGGGTGGAATGGATGGGCCCTCTTGACGATGTGGACTACGCGATGCCCTTATGACCCCCAGAATAGTTACTGTCTCTGCCAAACTCAAGTTGATTCAGTTATACTATATATAGAAAACAAAAATATGAGGGAGGGTCTAAGGGGAGAGAGTTTTTAAAGACCAGCTTGCATCCTGTCCCCCAAACTTACAAATAACAACACACAGGGGATGCTAAGGGTCTAGAAAGAGACTAAAAATGACTAAACACTCGAATGTAGTGTGAAGCAGTAGTAGTCACTCTAAGGAGAGAAAAGGACAGCAATGTGAAGAGATGAGATATAGAATGCAGTGAATACCCATCAGCCCACCCATTGGCGGAGTCTCATCATCTGGGTTTTGGTTGAAAACTGGTATGTACAAGACACCTCACAAGGCCTGTGTCGAGGAATGCTAGTATTAGATCCACCAGTGAGAGAGACAGCCAGCAGGATATATTAGTAGGCTGAAGGAGAAAGTTGCAGTGCTCAAAGAAAGTGTGTGATTGTGAACAAAATGTGATATTTAAAATTGCCTGTTATGATGCCAAAGTACGACTTTATTAGGGAGGGTCAGCATAACGGCAACATTAAAAGCAGAGTGATGATAGTGTGTCCAAAAATTATATATACTACTATAAATTATAGATGATAAATGGTCAACATGTTTCAGCCTGGCAAGGCTTTCGTCAGGACCTATAATGGTACACTACTGCAACAGTGAACAAAGAAAAATAATGTAGACCTACCGGTAAAGAATTACTCTATGGTAGGCTCATATCATTGTGACAAGAACTCTCCCATAATTGATATGGGGATGGCCTCACCTCACCTGAGCCGGCTCAGATGCCAGACCGAGGCAACGACGGACAGAGCGGGGCCTCTTTGACCTGAGCGAGTGCCAGGTGAGGTGAGGCCATCTCCATATCAATTATGGGAGAGTTCTTTTCACAATGATATGAGACTACCATAGATTAATTCTTTACCGGTAGGTCTACATTATTTTTCTTTGTTCACTGTTGCAGAATTGTACCATTATAGGTCCTGACGAAAGCCTTGCCAGGCTGAAACATGTTGACCATTTATCATCTATAATTGATAGTATTATATATAATTTTTGGACACACTATCATCACTCTGCTTTTAATTTTGCCGTTATGCTGACCCTCCCTAATAAAGTCGTACTTTGGCATCATAACAGGCAATTTTAAATATCACATTTTGTTCACAATCACACACATTCTTTGAGCACTGCAACTTTCTCCTTCAGCCTACTAATATATCCTGCTGGCTGTCTCTCTCACTGGTGGATCTAATACTAGCATTCCTCGACACAGGCCTTGTGAGGTGTCTAGTAAATACCAGTTTTCAACCAAAACCCAGATGATGAGACTCCGCCAATGGGTGGGCTGATGGGTATTCCCTTCATTCTATTTCTCATCTCTTCACATTGCTGTCCTTTTCTCTCCTTAGAGTGACTACTACTTCTTCACACTACATTCGAGTGTTTAGTAATTTTTAGTCTCTTTCTAGACCCTTAGCATCCCCTGTTGTTGTTTGTTGATTCAGTTATACTACCTACACGCTGCGTATCTCACCCCCCTGTGCCTGCACCAAGCGGGGTTACGTCCAGATGCATCCTGCGCGCGATACCAGCATGTCCCAGACAACTTCCTCCAAATGGTTTGGTCGTTCCCCCGCTTGGGGCAGTACATGGGGTCCATTGAGGGAGAATTAATGGAGCAGCTAGGCTGGGAGGTTCCCCATGATCCGCGACACTCCTTGTTGGGAATCACCGATGGCTGGATGGGTCCAGGTCTGACAAGTTGTTTTACAACACAGCTATGATAGTGGCCAAGCTGGACATTGCGGGGGCCTGGGTAAGCCCTAATCCTCCCGCCCTGGAGAAATGGCAAATAGGGGTGGACTGGTGTGCGACCCAAGAGAAAGCCATGTACACAGCGAAGGGGCATGCAAAGAAATTCCGTAGAGTGAGGGGGAAGTGGTTGGGGGCGGTTGAAGGCCCTGATTGACTGGTTTCCAATTTTTACTAGGGTTTTTGAAGGAATCTAGATTGGGGGGTATAACGATGAAGTGACTGTATTTATATCTGTGATTTCCATGCACTGGCTGATTTGTTCTTCCTTTATTTTTTTAAATCAATAAAATTTGCTTATCAAAAAATAATACTGCAGCTATGATGTTATTTGGAATTGGTCAGGATTTAGAGTCTGGAAAACCTATGTTTAAGCATCGTTATTTAATGTTTATGGCCATGGCTGTAGCTCATCTTTGTGTTGCTGCTTCTTGGTTGCAGTCTGAGGCCCCCGTCTTTGAAATGTGGCGAGCCAGGATGTATAATATATTTAATTTAGAATTTAGGTTATATTTAGCAAAAGGCTTAAGGAAACGAAAGATTGGTATTTATATTCGGGGGGGTGTTTCACAAACATATGAATGTTGTAAGTATGATGTAATTTTGTGATTCTGTGGATTAATAATAAAAATTAAAAATAAACATTACTGAATAAACCATAATATAGCATAACACGACAAAGCACTGTATGGCTCATCATAACACAGCACCATAACAATACACAGCAAAACACTCACAGGATAGCACAGCAACATGACTTCCAAAGCAAAGCACAAAACAACACAGTAGAACATAAAACACCATAGTACAGCATGGAGCAGTATAACACACTATAACACACCCTAACAGAACATATCCAGCAGAGCATGACAAAACAAAATCGACCCCAATATAACACAGCATAATAGAGCATAACACATCATAACATTACTTAATACAGCATAGCATCTCAAGGCAAAACATATCATAACCAACCATAGGAAAACACATCATATCACAGCACGACATAACATGATATATCATAACATAATATAGCACAGCACAGTTAATCATAATGCAACACTGTAGCATAACACAGCATAACACACTATAAATTAACAAATTACAACACAATATGGCACAAACACGCATAATGTAACACTGTGTGACACAAAATAACACACTGTAACATAAGAGAGCAAAATACACTACTACTCAACATATCATGCTGTAATATAATAATGAATAGCACAGCACTGCACAACATAACAAAACACCATAACATAACATGCCTCTATTGCACAATACAATATAAACACAACACATCAAAATAGAACACTGTGTACTACTGCAAGATGCAACGTATCACAACACACCATAGCAATTTATGACTTAACATACCACAGCAGAACACCACAAAACATAACACACCCTAGCAGAGCACAGCGTAGCAAAGCATAACACATCACCAGTCTCTAACGACAGGGCCAGTACTCTGCTATATGAAGTGACATTTTGCTGGCACCCTTTCCTATATCTTAATATATGATTTTATATGGGCAGCTTTGATATTGGTGGTGCCCCAGGGGCAGTCGTATAGTGAGCAGCTTACAGCAGCTTTTTGTTATTTTCTGGTGCCAATCTAAAGGACTAATGTGAGCTGTGTATAGATGGAGCTGTTTCACAAGAAACGTTGCACAAAATCGAACAGCAAGGAACCAAGGAAGAAAACAAAATGCTAGTCTGTCCAGAGTGCCTAAAATCAGGACACCATTTATTCCTAGATTACTGTGCTTGTTGCCAATGTCAAAATGATGTATACATTATTACAATTATAAAACAAGATTTTTGTTTCATAAGGTTATCTACAGTTGTAACAATTAATACAAAATATTGTTAATTAAAACCAAGAATTGTTAACATTGCCGTTGCTAGTTACGGCCATCCAATTCATAACTAATACATATATTTGCTTGTTTCTAATTACCCATCAACACATCAACTCACATTGCTTTTATGTATTTGTCATTGTGGATTTGCTGCAGTTTTTAACAATTGCGTTGCAGGTGGTTCTTAAAATGCATAGCAATTCCCAATATATTTCATGTACACTCAGATAATAACATACTTACGCTTGCCTATAGTTTGATGTAAAGTCATTTCCCTTTTCAGTGTCAAATTGCAAGTCCTTGGGCAGGTCTTTGTACTGCCGAAAATCAAGGCTCAATGGAAAACCCTGCCGCCATTCCTTCCACCTAAAACATAAAATCACGCTTTGTTAAGCCTTAATGTTTGTTTGTTCTTATGTTCAAAATTTCAAGATGAATGTACATTATCCACAGATAAAGTTAATTGCTGATTAAAAATAGGTTCCTATATAACATTTGTCAAAACATAACAATAATATATAATTTAAAAAATGAGACAACATTAAGTTTGATATGAGGCATGACCACGCAACATGGCACACTAGCCAAACTTCCCTAGGGCTTAGAGACATGGGGTACAATCCTACAAGAATCGTACCCGCTTGAATCACACAAACGCCTGCTATATGATCTCCTGCATATTACGGAGGATAGGTCCCCTGGGTTGCGGTCTGATGACACCAGCGTACCGACACCAATGGGAGCAAAACGGGCGAAGAAAGAAAACACAAACCGGCGGCGCTTGCCTGGAGGCCTCCTTGTGACAGCGCTGACTGGACCTGGAGTTTAAAGAGAGGCCACCTGCGAGCCATGGATCGTGCAGGGCAATATAAGTGCTGGTCTCACGATTGGACATGGAGTAAAGTGCATTCTGCCTGGGCCACAGGACAAGGAGAAGTCCCTGAAGAGAATAGCATGGGTGGGCCAGCTGGAGGTCACCGGAGGCAGGCCTGTGTGCCTGGGGACTTACGGACCTACATGCAGCTGGCTCTTGTGCATAGCTGTGGAGAACTCTTCAAGAACTGCATCTGCTAATCAGGACGCCAGCCTAGCTGAGCTCTCTCTAAATTGATTGGATGTACATTAGGTACACACCAGATTGGTTACTGGGTTACCCTTGTGAGTCCCTAGTATATGGTATCTTAGGTACCAAGGGCATAGGTACCCCAGAGGCCTACCAGGGGCTGAAGCACGTGTTATGCCACCCCTGGGAAGCCTTCCAAAATGACACCACAGGTCTGCACATATTAACCTATAAGTCACTCCTATGGCAGGCCTTGACTTTTGTGTGAGAGGGTGCCCTGGCATGAGCTGAGCCACTCTGCAGGTTTCGGAATCCCTTCCTTATAGCGGTTCTGTGATATGGCCTTACCATATACTCTTAAGTGCATTATAATCCTCGCAGTTAATGCTAACTTTGGTTTGGCTTTATCAAAACATGTCGTGTTTTGTGTCAAACACTTTGGAATACTACCCCCATGCCAGTTCTGGCAGTGGGGGTAGCATTCCACCGTTCTAGAAGGAGAAGACATGTACACACTTACTTTCCCGGTAATAGTTTAAAAGAGCCCCAGCATCACAAAATGGATGCTGCTGCCACAGACACGAGTCTGACATCCTGCTGCTGGACAAAACTCCGTCAGGGGAGGCCTGAACAATAGGTTTGCTGTCCAGGGAGGTGCCAGCATCTCCCCAGACAGGCTTTAGTGTATTGGGGCAGGGTGGGTTGCATTCAGTGAATGCTTTTCAGACACTGCCTGGGGCACACAAGGTGCTCCATGCATTTCCCAGTTCAAACCGGTTGCTGGGGCACTCAGCCCCAGATCTGGCGCGAAACTGGACACAAGGGAAGGGGTGTAACCACCCCCTCCCCAGGTCCTCCCATAGGTGGGACCCTAGAGTTAGTCCAACCCCTAAACTTAGTATAAGTATAGGACCCCATTCCCTAGGACTTTAGGTTACCCTGGACGAAACTCTGAAGATGAAATCTTGGACCTTCGACATTTCATATCGACTGGAAGACAGAAGAAATCTCCCTTGGGGTCAAGGAGTGACTCCCCTGTTCAAACAGGCACCAAAGAACCAAATTCCGGTCTGCATTTTCAAGGCTCCTGCCGGATCCCGAAGAATCTGCGACACAGGACATGAACTTCCAGACATCTCCGAGGCTGACACAAGACCCCAGCTGAGATCTGTAGCTATCACGAGAGACGTGGGACCAGAACTCCTGAACAAGTTTGCAAGTGCATCTACTTCCCGAAGTTTCCCAAAGTTCTGCATTGGGCTATTTGTTGCCCTTGCCCCGAGCACCTTTCGCATTGAAGTTGAGAGGCCTACACTTCACGAGTGTTCCATGGGCCCGCTTTCTTCACCGCAGCTTGAGGCTCCTTCGCGATCTCTAGTCCGTTGGCTAGTGTGTCCCCACGAAGGACAATCCTTTGTTTCTTGGGTTTTCCTAGTTGCTCCAGAAGTGCCCTGACTCCCCTCCAAAGGGTGAGACCCTCAGACCTTGCTGGTCTGCACCCAAGCCAATCTTTGCATTCTGCGTGGGTTGCTGTTGCCAAGGCTTGTGGGGTCCAATCCGGATACTGATGCTGCAGCACCCGACATTCGACGTGGGACAGCTCAAATACAGCTCATGGTTGTTGTCGATGCCTCCTGGTCCTCATGGCTGAAGAGTCAAGCTTCACCTACTTCACCCTAAAGCACCTGACCTCAGCTGGTATCTTCTTGTCGCCATCCTGGTCACTGGCTAGTGACCCTGACTCTGTCTCCACTGCTTTCAGGTTCTTCAGATCTCCGATCCACCCTTGGATCCATCTGGACACTTTTCCTCTGGTCGCCTGCAGCATTTCTTTGCAGCTCTCCATTGAAAACGATGACGAAACACGACACGAAAAGACACCTATACACCCGGCTTCCCAGGGTGAGGTAACACAAGTACTTTGGTGCTCCCATGGGTCTTGACTCTTGAAGTGTCCAGTACTGAAGGGGATCCACCGTAGTCCACTCCTAAGTGTCCCTAATCTTTAACTTTGTAACTTTAACTTTCGCCATAAAAGTCAATGGTGATTCGCAGCTGTTTTTAGACACTGCACGCGTCCCCCGTGGGTCTCCTGCGTCCCTACTTTGGGTGGTTCCTGCTTGACCCAGCGGTTCTACAGGCCCTAGGCCTAACTTCTAGCTCTCACGTGGTTCTTATACCACTATTTTAGTATATGGTTTGTGAGGCGCCTAGGGCAGAACGTGTTCTGTGCTATTTACTGTGTGCTATTTAAGTTCTTGTATTGTACTTTTACTTCTAGCCTCATAAACAGACTAGAGGGGTGTGTTTTAGAATAGATACCTATATTTTATATATATGCCTGGTGTGGTGCTCTTTCATTTGATCAAGAGATTATAGACTGGTAAAACAAGCTGCTTTACATTCCTTCAAGACTTAGCCTGAAGGCTGCTCTCCACAGGCACCTCTAGGATAGCTTTCTCTAAAGGTTGTCTTAAACCTACCATAAATAGGGGTCATTTGGACCGGTGCAAGGTGCCCACTAGAATAGTGGACATCATATGCCAGGCCAACTTCTCACAACAATGAGCAGAGATACTCTGGTAGGGGATAGTCAGCCATGGAGGTAGAACATTCACGTGGACTGAGCGGCGGATGGCAGCACAGATCTCAAAATGCTATGCGCCACAGCACAGGGAGCAGAGGGCCCACAGCAGTTAGGTCCACCCCCTACAGTCGCACTGACTTGGAAGGAACGCAGAGCCTGGGACACCTGAGCATTGCAGAGTTATCCACAAGAGCAACAGAGAGTCTTAATTGAGTTGCAAATTATCACACACATCAGAAGAATTCATGGGCGAACTGCAGTAGGCAAAGACAGGGCCAAAAAGATACTCTGATATGCCACCCCAAAGGCAGGGTCAATCTGGCAGGAAAAAACGGAAAGTAAGGACCGCAGGGACAGGACAAGAAACCATTGCCATTGGGCTTTCCGGTAGCAATACAAGGTACATGTGAAGTTCTCGAGGGAAAAATCGACATGGTCAAGATAGAAGTCAATCTACTGATAGGGAATATTCAGAAAGTGGCAGACCGAGTAACAGAAGCTGAAGGCTGCATCGAATATGGGAAGTCACAACTCTAAAACCCGCTGCCACAAATTTTACTGCCTAAGGTGCTACAATGACAGATATACTAGAAGACATGGAGGGGCGATCGAGGAACAACAACCTTCGATTATTTGGATTCCTAGAAAGAATCGAGGGCCCCTCAGCAGAATAATTTTTAGAGGAATGGCTCACGGACATGTTGCACCCCTGAAACTCTTCTAATTTTTCTCCATAGAAAGTGCGCATTGCTCACTGGCGAGAGTGCCGCCTCCTGGTGCCCCTCCTCGTGCACTGATTGCAAGATTATTCAATCAGAGATAATGGGTTGCCATATTGCAACATGTCCGCAAGTCTTGGCCCCTGAAATACTAAAACACCAACATCTTGGTTTTTCTCAACTACACCAAAGTAGTACAGGTAAGAGAAATACATTCCTGGTCATTAAACATAAACTGAAAAACTTAAACTTCCAATAAAGCCTGATATTCCCTGCAAAATTACGCATACAGCATGGAAGCAATGTGCACTTTTCACCACATTAAACTTTTCATGGGAATGGCAGGACACAGTGTTGGGAGCAAGCAGTGGTGCAGGAAGATCGGTGCCACCGGGTGCCGCAAAACCCAGAACTGAGGGACGGCCACAGTGCAAGGGGTCGGGGACACCAAGGTACATGGAATTGCTGGAGGTCAGCATGCCAAATCGAGGTTCAACCAGATGGAACACTACAGAAAGCACCAGAAGACTCCAACAGCAATGAAAGGCTCCCTGAACAGGACTCAACAGAACAGGCACCTGGGGAGGAGACTGCCAATAATGAACATTAAGGACCATACTCGGTAGCCCAGACCAAGTCCGGGGCCCGCTGGGGAAAGAGAGAATGGCATCCTCCTGGCAGATGCTCTGAACTTGAGTACAGCGCAGAGCAAAAAAAAAAATTTGCTTCGGAAGTGCAGTCTGGAGGGCCCCAGGTGAAACATGCACATGAGGATTGAGAAGTTTAAGAGACTGAGACAGAAAGCGAGAAACAATATAACACCTTGTGCCAGGAGCACTGAGAAATACACACCCCAGAAAGCTAACACTATGGGGTCCATTAGGATATCGGGCGGATTGCCACCGCCAGGGTGGCGGTGGCCAGCGCCACTCTTGCGGAGGCAATCCGCCCGACAACCACTCTCGTTTTCCCCTCCGCCAGATTAGGATGGCGGAGAGGACAGCGGCGGACGGAAAGACCGTCCGCCGCTTTACCGCCCGCGGCGGTAATAGATTAATATGGTGGCGGTGTCTAATGGACACTGCCAGCCATATTACGATGGCAAAATGTGTGGGCCTTTCCGCGGCGGCAATGCCGCCACGGAAAGGCAGGCGGAGATTGCTGCGGGGGCCCCCTGCAGGGCTCCCAGGTTGCCGCCACTGTCGGGGGGGCACATGGGGGGTACCTATGGTACCCCCCCACATTTACATATGCAAAGCGGCAGGCACCGCGCGGTGCCTGCCGCTTTGCATGTGTGAATGCGTCAACTTATGTTTTACATTGTGGCGGGCGGTGCAGAGAGCACCGCCCTCCACAATGTAAAACATATAGGATGTGCCCGCCACTGTGGTGGGCACTTCCTAATACCCCTAACGGGACCCCCGCCTTTATGGCGGGCGGTCCCGATCTCCGTTAGGGTGGCGGGCGGACAAAGTCCGCCCGCCATTCTAATGGACCCCTATGCTCACTGCTAGTGCAGCGGAGAGAATCGTTTTCCTCAATCATTTGGGGTCCATTGGAACCTTGACAGGTTACCATAGGGGTGGGAATGTTGAGTTGGGTGGGTGAACAGTTGTACTGCACTTAGAGTTGGATAAAATGGGAAACCATCCATTAATAAATGCACCCCAACACGTCACAATCGGGGGGACTAGCTCCACTGGAAGACAAACCCCTTGTACAACATGAACAGCATCTAAAAAAAATTACTTGGAATGTACGTGGGCTAAATTATTTTTTAAAAGTCACCGAATAGCTCTTACCTGAAGCAATATTGAGTTAGTGTTGCGCTACAGCAGGAGATCCACATTTGTGAGCAAGACAATCCAAAATAAAAAATAAAAAAAATGGAGGGGACACATATATGCAAAGTCCTACTTTAGATATGCCACAGGGGTCTTAATATGGGTGGCTGTCAATGTCCAATTTTCCTTGAAAGATACAGTAGTGGACTGGGAGGGTAGTTATGTGAACGTTGACAACTGAGAATTTTCCCTGGGATAGTAAGGAACCAAACTCCATACATACAGGCTGAAATTATTTGTCCTGGTGACCTAACTGTGTGCTCAATGTAGGAATTGATAGACACCTCCCATGACAAAGGTTCGAGCCCAATGTGACTAACAATATACATGAAGCCAAGGCAGAGATGGGATTTATGGATCTATGGAGAACACTCCACCCAATGAACAGAGCATGCTCCTGCTTTGCACCGACCGCTGGTACACCCAGCAAGCTAGACTACCTGCTAGTACAAGTCTATTGTAGTCATGAGTATGAAGGAGTGATATACATGAGAAGGTACCGGTCAAACCATTCTCCACTGAACTCATAGCTATGTGGCAGGGTGTGGTGTAACTAGGGCCCCCCTACAGTGGTTAAATGCCAATGCCCTGTCTGATTCAGTGGTCTTCCACTGGCTCACTGAAACACAAACACAGCTAGCAGTATTGCAATTGAATAAGAAGCAATGAACGTGGTCATCTGTGGGAAGAGTATGACCTGCAGCGGCAGGGTAAAAAATGAACTGGAACAAACACTCAGCGTACAAGAAAAATGATTGATCTCCTAGAAGCCTTGCTGCTCACACACCTACAAACACCCTACAGTGGGCAGCCAATCGACCACACTAATTGATGCGTGGGACAGAGGGGACAGATTTACCATTAAGACATACTAACAATGTCTATACAGAGAAGAGGGCAAATCCAGCCGCCTACTGGTGTGGCTGATTCGCGCCATACTGCAACTCCAAGACAGGCTGACATGACTAATACAAACCCAGGGAGGATTAATAGCATACTGTTAAAACACATGGAAGTACTCTACTCGCAAACACAAAGGATGATACACAGAGAAGAGCCAAATATATTGCAGACCTCTCACTAGGCAGTCTGTCCCCTGAGCAGAGGGAAGCACTTAAGGCTCCGTTGAGTAAAGGGTTAATTATGACGGTGACCAAGAATATGACAAAAGTGAAAACAGAAGCAGGGGATGACATGTCAGTGAAGATGTTTCAACAGAATAGGGGCCTTCTAGGGGATAAACTGCAGGCAGTATACCACGAAGGGTGCAGAGTAGAAATATTGACTCAAAAATATCGTGGGACAGAAATATCACCACAAATATATCGTGGGGAAGAAATATCAACAACAAAAATATAGTAGACAAGAATATCGACTGACAGGTAAGTAATATCGATTACATAAATATCTTTGTAATAAATATTGTTTACAAAAATATAGTTTACAAAAATATCGATTTATTAATAATTTTATGTATTTTAGTGTTTTCAATGAAAATTGTTTGTCATTTTATTATATGTTTTAGAGTGTTACTAGTTATTAATTTATTTTAAGCTTAATTCTGCGTTTTTAGTTCCGTAGCGGGTTGTGGGTTTATAGGGGAATAGGGTGGGAAGTAATTAAATTTTATAAAATGTATTGAATAATTAATGTGTTAATTGATTAATTAATAATAGTTTAATAATTAGTTGATAATTAATTTCAATTAGTCAATTAATAAATGATCAGGTTATTGTTTAATTAATTTTAGGTGTGTTGTGGTTTTTATATGTGTAAATTGTGTGAAGGGTGGTAAGTAAAAACATTTTATTGATTAATTAGTTAATACTTTTACATTAATTACTATTAATTAATTAATAATTATTAACTGTAATTGTGTAATTAATTTTAGGTGTGTGTTTTGGTGTTTATATGTGTAAATGATGTGAAAGGTGGTAAGTAATTAATTTTTTATCGATTAATTCATAAATAATAATACATTCATTTTCATTAATTAATTAGTCATTATTAAATGTAATTGTGTAATTAATTGTAGCTGTATGTTGTGGATTTAATAGTGTTAAATAATGTGTAATTATTTTGTTATTATCTTTGTTAATAATAATATATTTACATTTACATAATAATTATGTTTAAATTGGAAATTAAATTTAATAAAAATGTTGATGGTTTTGTTTTTTATTGTTTTGGGATCCAGCGCTTTCCCTACTGTTGCACTCACTGGAGTGGGAATGGTAATTTTTACCCCTTTGCTATCCAACGCTTTCCCTACTGTTGCACTCACTGGATTGGGTATAATCATTTTTACCCCTACGCTATCCAACACTTTCCCTACTGTTGCACTCATTGGAGTGGGAATAGCAATTTTTACCCCTACTCTATCCAGCACTTTCCCTACTGTTGCACTCTCTGCAGTGGGAATAGTCATATATTACCCCTTCATTATCCAATATTTTAACTACTAATGTTTTTATTTTGTTATTAAAGGTATGTATTATTTTAAATAGTTTAATGTGTTAATTAAATATAAAATATTGTATTTTAAATTATTTATATATGTGTTTATTTTGTTTTTATATAATTAAAAAAGTTTATAAATTAAATAAAGAAAATAGTTAAAATGTATTTAAGTAAATATATGTATACGTACACATTTTTTGTGTTTATATTTATTAAATTAAGTTTATTTGTTATAATTAGTTCAAATATATATTACATTTAATTTATTTTGTTAATATTATTTAATTAATTTATTTTAAGTTATGTTATTTTTTAAAGTCAATATTTTTTACATCTATATTTTTTACATCAATATTTTTGAGTTCCTAGTACTGTACTGACCTGTTTAAGTATAGGGGTTCGATATTTTTGTAATCGATATGTTTACATCAATATTTTTTTCATTTATATTTTTTTAATCGATATTTTAACATGGAACCACAATGAAGCCTATACAAACGTGATACTACTGTCCTCTATGAGAGAGGTGCGGATCAAATTATAACCTAAACCCATCAGAGATCCATAGAACGTCTCTTCTTATTGACTGCTGTCCATGCTAAATGTAGATGTTAAAATATTAAGCAAAGTCTTGGCCAGCCATTTCCTTGAAATGATGGCTGCCCTAGTGCACAAAGATCAATGTGGCTTCATGCTGCATAAGAGCACATTGCACAAGATAAGTCAGCTCATGCAAGTACTCCACACTGTAATAATGTCAGAACAGGATTGTGCCCTAGAACGTCTCAATAAAAAACAGGCCTTTGATTCTATCTCTTGGGGAATACCTATGGGAGCGTATCTGGGTTATGGGCCTAGTTCAGGCTTACATTAAATGCATGCAGCTGTTATACATTAAACCGATGGCTAGGGTCCGAACCGCAAGCATAATCTCAGAACAATTGGACATGGGTCGTGGGACACGACAGGTCTGCCCATTGTCGCAATTATTGTTTGCTTTGGCAATGGAGCTGCTGGCCTGCACACTAAGGACAATGATACGCCCCTTGGTAATTAAAATCAGAAACTCTATACCTCCAGCACTCGAATTGCTATTGTTGTATGCTAAGACTGAATACTGGGAGATATTAGGACTGAGTATAAACCATGCTAAATTTAAACTTTTCTCTGCTGCGAGAGTATGTGACTACGGCACTACCGAAATTGGATATGCCATGGGTGACTTCTGATTTCAGATACTTGGGCATTGAATCACACTAGACAAAGCAAATATGTATGTATGTATGACTTCATTGTGATTTACTTAGAACAAACACTAGTAGTTGATGCAGGAAGAGATACCCTGCCACTGTGCGTGTATGTAGCAGATCTTTGAAGGTTAGTCTGTCATCAAAAATAATCCCTAAATTACTCCAATTTCTCACTGGTGACAAATGGGAGCCAGGTTCGATTGGCCACGAGCTAGATGACCAAAAGAAAGTGTCATTGCTCAGAAGAACCTCTGTTTTTCCAGAGTTTAGTTTTGGACAATTAATCTTCATCCATTTATTAATCGGGGCCATGCAAGAGCTTAAAGGTTCTGCTGTTTCTTCCAGGTTGCTGGATACAGAGACAATTAGCTGGGGATCATCTGCTTAAGAGGCAACTGAGAAGTCGAAGGACTTAATAAGCTTAGCCAGTGTGGTGACATACAGATAAAAAAGTAGAGCTCAACGATGAGCCCAGCTTCACACCACATGGCAGCCTGACTTGATCTGAGGAGTATGCTCCCCTCTCCACAAATTGCACCCTATCTTATAGGAAGGATTTGAGTAGTTTGAGAGCTATGTCTTTTATTCCTGTGTCTGAGAGTCGAATAATATGGATCATATGGTTGACCGTATCAGGGGCCGCCGAAAATCCAATAGGATCAGTACGGACTTCCCTCCTGTGTCTAAAATAGATCTTAATTCTTCAGATGCCATGATCAAGGCAGTATCTGTGCTTCTCAAAAACCGAATTGAGTTGAGCACCTTAGTTTATTGGCATTTATAAAAGTCGTTAATTCTAAGTTTAAATCCTTCTCTAGAACTTTTGAGGGAAATGGATGCCTGGAAATAAGTCTATAGCTGCTCGGCTCTAGCACATCTAGATTCAAAGTAGGATTATTTATAAAGATACCATCCAGTGAATGCCCTGCTATATTGGTAGGATGCTTCACCAAATGTTATAGCTCACAATTGCACATGATGTCACCCAAAGACATTGTTTCACAACCATCCAGTTTTTCTAAATTAAATGTGCTACCATCCCACTTCTGTTTAAACAGTCTCCCCTGAGCCAGCGAGCTGACAAGCGTTTGGAGATGCATGTGTGTGCCAATAAGAGGTACTGAGACCTGAGAAGACTGTGCCAGCATTCTCAGCAACCCCTGATATAATTCATGTTTTTGATCTCTACTGATGAAGGATAAATTGCAGAAACAAGTGTCTAGAGATAAACAGCACTATCTGCACCAACTTTGGTCAAAAACTACAGATAATACTCAAGTAAGCATAAAAATAGTACTGCATTTGCCATAATGCTAAGGGGCACACTGTGCTGTGATGTGAGGCAGTGTGATTCCATCCCCATTCAACATGGAAATTGAGCTGGATAATCTGGAAAACTATACAGTAACACAGCTCAACAGGTTCTGACAAGAGAGAAGGGTATTCACAAAGGGAAGCGACAAAAAGGCAAAGCTTCAGAAAGCCCTAAAACCATGGGCAGCAGCCCACCAGACAAATACAGAGGATTCAGAGGTGGGGTCAGAAGCTGGGGAGCAGGACCTGTCAGGAGGTCGTGCCATGCAACCTGCTGATGTGGAGCATAACATCCTCCCAGGACTGAAGTCTGCAGCAGACTAGGCAGCAGTGTGCCTTTAATGAACCTTTCCCCAGAGGAGCAGACAGACAGGAAGGAGAAGAGGAAACTAAAATTGGAGAAAAGGCTGGCAATGAAAGAAAGAAAAATGGCCCATGAGCTCACGATGGGAAAACTTGACATCAGAGCCCTAGGAGAGGGGTCCAGTAACAGTAATGGTGGCAGCATACCTGCAGTGTCCACTGGTGATTCCAGAGTCAGGATATCCTAGGATATGTTGGCCAGTTATGTGTTGGGGTATGACATAGACAAAAGGTTATGAAGTCTATAAAGTAGGTCAGAGTGCACAAGGTCACTGAGGAGTTCTATTGTCGTCCTCTCTGGAGGTATATGCCCTTGGTGGGGAGGGACACACTCCTTCCACATAGGTAGAGGACCATACTTGCTACGCTTTAATAAATGTCATCCTAGAGAGCAAGTTTGGACTGAACCCTGAGAGGTATAGGTTCAAATTCAGGTGCAGCCAAAAAATCACATCACAAACAGCCCGATGGGCTGGGTGATGGGCACCAAGGTTGATGACTATTCAGGGCTGTGCAAATTGTTTTGAAGGCACACATGCTTGATATTTGTTTTCTAGAGCTGTGCCAACGCCTAGTTGATAGTAAGTTAACTGATACCAGGAAACTTGTGGAGGAGGTGGACATCTGGGTCTGCACCAGAGTGTCCAAGAAGGCACCTGGGAGGGACACTCAAAAGGGTGGTCAGGGTACCCACCTGAAGAAGGAGGGAAGAGATAAAAAGACAAAGTTCTCTAAAGGTCCCAAAACAACTGACTGGGTTAAGGGTCTGGTTCTCTTTCCAATTTGGCCACCAGAAGATAAACTATTCTCACAAAGGTCAGCAGGCCAAGCCCATCAAGTACTATGAGTGCTACAAGTATGCACAATACAAGTGGATCCCAATCGTACAAAAAGAGCACCTCTTCCCACTGGAGTAAAGAATCCAGGGGTGGATAGTGTAGTAGTGGGGGAGGAGTTTGTCCCAGTTAATGGGGGGATGAGTTAGTAGGTTTACTCTAGTGTCCCTGGGTGGCAGTGAGAGGGTTCCAAAGAGCCAAGTGTCATCAAATACTACTAAGTATAGGCAGTTGTTCACCATCAATAGGCAGGGTGTGGAGACTGAGGTATACAGGTGCCAGCATGACTATGAAAAGGAGTTAGCAGATGCCCCCAGAGCAGGTAATTACAAATGATTTCCACCAAGTTGTGGTGGCTAACAACAGAGAGGGTCACTACCCAGTGGCCTTTGTTTCCCTTGAGTAGGAGGGGGTTACAGGTCTTCTGAAGGTTGCTGTGAGCCCAGCTATGTCTGTGGAATGTTTGTTGGGTAATGACCTTGAGCACACTATCTGAAAGGAAGTAGAGTTGAAAGCTCATGTGGGGTTATCTAATTGGATCTGTGCAACGACAAGGTCCAAGGCTGCCCAGGAAGGGAGTTCAAAATTACTGGTGCCTTGAACAATGGTCAGGCCAGCTGCTAAAAAGCAGAAAGACAGACATTGTGGAAAACCAGCCCCTGAGTTTCTTCCCAGTGAGGTGGATGGGACACATGCAGTGGCCGCTCCGCAGCCCCCATGAGGAGAACACTGCTTCCCTTGATTACCTACCTATACTTGCTGGGTGGTATGTAGAAGGAGGACCCACCAAGTAGGAGTTCTGGAGGGCACAGAGGGAGTGTCAAACTCTTGAGGGCATGAGGAAACAAGCTGAAGCACAGGCAGCAGGTGATGTCTCTGAGAGTTATCACATTTACTAGGAGGACAACCTCTTTTATAGTGTTGTCACATAATCCTATGAGTGTGACAACAAGGGCCCTGGTGGTCCCCCAATCCTACAGGACCTTCCTATGGAAGCTGGCCCACTATATTTCCCTGGCAGGACACTTGGGCCAAAACAAGACCTTTGCAAGGCTAGTCTCACACTTTTATAGGCTCGGTATCAAGAATTTCTCAGAAGCATTCTGCAGGACTTGTGCAATCTGCCAGGCTAGTGAGAAGATAGGGCAGAGGCTGAAAGCCCCTCTTAATCACGTGCCTGCCACTGGCACACCCTTTAAGCATTGGGCCAATGCATCCCCAGACTCCATCAGTTGACAAATGTATTCTGGTTCTGGTGGCTCATGCCACTAGGTACCCATAGCCGACTCCTCTAAGGAAAATGACTGCATTTGCAGTGGCAAGGGGCCTGTTGGGGATTTGTACCTGAGTGGGTTTCCCCAAGGAAGTTGTGTGTGACTAGGATACAAACCTCATGGCTGTATACATGCAGTCACAGTGGAAGGAGTTAGAGGAAGATAAAAGTTTTCCACTCCTTACCAACCACAAACAACTGGGCTTGTTGAGAGATTCAACACTAGCCTGAAGGGCATGATTAGAGGACTACCTGAGGCCCTGAAGAATAAGTGGGACATCATCTTACCATGGCTAGTGTTTGCCTACAGGGAGGTACCACAGAAGGGAGTGGGCTTTAGCACTTTTTAGCTTCTGCACAGGCACCCCGTTAGAGGACCTCTGAGTTTGGTGAAGGAGGGGTGGGAGCAAGCTCCCAGGAAGATTTCCCAGGATGTAGTAAGCTACTTCAGAAGCTAAATGGCTACATTGTGGAATCACACTTCTGACAACTTACAAGCCAGTTAGGCTGTGATGAAACAGTGGTATAAACAACATTCTACCACTGTGAAGTTGCAGCCTGGGCAGATAGTGCGGATTATGGAATGTGTGGAACCCTGGGACCTCTAGAACCATGGGTTTGGTCCCTATGAGGTAACTGAGTAGAAGCGTAAGGCCTTGCATCAGATCTTACATCAGGGTACTGCCAGATAGCCCTAACAGAAGGTCTAAGGAGAGGTCAGCCTTCTCTACTCCAGAGGGCCACTACACATTTGTGTGATGCCCTTTGGACTCAAATTAAATCAAAAAGAGCTTTATTCGATTTTAGTCTTGTAAAATCACAAACGCAAGCAGATAAAAGCATGTAAAACAACATTTCATAAAAATATCTTAAAAAAGCATGTGCACACAATTACATATTTAAAATCGTCATTTCATAGAGTTGTATAAAATACGTATGTACACAATTCCAATAATTAATTATATACAACTAGGCTTATTCAAAGAATGTTATCGCTGTAATACGGTAAATGAGACAGTCCTACATAATGTACGATATTCAATTTCTACTATCGAACAGTAATCAAAGATTATTCCTTTTCCTTGCTCTCAGTATGCTTTCCAAGAAACCCGCCATCTCCGATGCAGTAATCATTTTCTTTTTGTTGTAGATATAAAAAGGCTGGTCGACATTGTCTCCATCCACCTGATTTTAGTAGGGGCAAGATCCATCTGGTTCTTTCCTTAACATATAATTTGCAGATTAAGATTGTGTGAATTGTTGCCTGTGGGGAGATACGTCACAGGGACAATGACATAGTTCTCTGGACCATATATTAATTTCAGGGTAGCTAATTATTGGGTGAAAGGTCCCGAACCTAAAGCGCATTAAAACATACCTGTCATACCCTCCCCCGGACAGCGGAGGAGGTATGGTTGGATGTAGTAGGTGATTATGGTCAGCTGATGTTGGATGACCGCAGCATTGTTAATCTCCATTACCAACCGGTTTGCTTCCAGGTGGGCCATGCAGATTGCCTTAAACTCCTTCCGGTTAACACCGCTCAGTGACTCTGGGAATGTATAATACTCTAGATGCCCTAGATCATGCACAAAGTCTTTTATGTACTTTAACCAGCTAATCTTTGTAGCATGATCCAACTTCATAGAGTCCCTTATTATTTCTTGATTTAGGCCTGTACTGCTGGAAGTCCAAACTCTGTGCCAAAAAAGCACAGGTTGTACCCGGATGGTATCTGAGATATATGGTATCCCTAACTCACAATGACAGTTATAAAGGCGGAGCTAGCAGGAAGAGCCAATATGAATCGGAGAAAAGCATTTTCAATCAATTGGATGGGGGAGGGATCATGAAAACCCCAAATTCCCACCCCGAAAATGGCCATACTCATGCACTTTTCTTGGTAAATTTTTAAGAGAATTTACAGGGGTCTTCTGCCCACCTTTTTTGAAAAGTTTTTAAGGGCCGCAATTGATTTCATGACCCCAAGTGCCAGTACTATTAAACAGGACTCCCAGGTATGTGAACATATTTGCGGATTCTATCCTATATTTCCCAGCTTGGAGACTCCTGCATTTATTTCTCTTTCGTCCACAAGTCAAGTTTCATCTTCCCCCGGGGAAGGGGCTGGAACATTACCTAGGTTTACAGTAAATGGTGTGGCGGCCAGTAGTAGATCTAAAGTCTGTGTGCTACTTTGACTTTTGTATGTTGGCCGGGCTCTAAAGATTGTGTCACATGCCTGGCTTTCACTCAAAGTGTGTCCTGATTTTCCTACATGTTTTTCTTTCGTTGCCTCTCGCCTAGTTAATGTCTTGTTTTGTCCAACTGTTGGTGATTTTAGTTGTGTCCCAGTCCCTATCCTGTTTCCATTTCCATTCCCTGATACCCTTTCGCGTGTCAGCCCTTTCGTTACTGTCACAGTTTTGTTCAAGTTTGAGCTCCCTAATTGAAGTGGTCTACCAGGCCCACCTGTGTTGTGTGTAATCCCCTTATGTAGAGCTAAACTCTGGTTTTCAAGGTTTTTTTCAGACCTATTTCAATATTTTCCAGCCTAGTTGTCAGAATAGTAATGGACTGGTTAACTGACTCAATAAAGTCTTTTGCCAGTGTAGGCAGATTTTTCATCTCGATCGGGGGTACCTTGCGTTTATTTTTTGAACATGAAATATTTCGACTGCTTGTTTTAGGCTGATTTTCACCCTGTTGTCCCCGTTGTTTCTTTGTTATGGTCTCCGTAATGCAGCCTCATTCTCATGAATTGATTGATTGATTCCAGTCTGTGTTTTCCAGGTCGCGACAGCCAGCCAGCCACTTTGTGCAAGTGAGCGAGCGAGCGAGGATCAAGGAGGACTCTGCTCCGCCGCTCCTCATCCTCAACCGCAAACCATTAGCCCCCCCCGTAGCAGCCGACACCCAGGAGTGGGGGAGCGGGGGAGAGGAGAACCGGTCACGCCGCAGCCGGAAAAGAGCCGGAAAAGGAGCTCCGCAATTCAAGCCCCCGCAGCAGACGGCAGCCAGAAGCAGGTGAGCCGTAGCCGTGCTACGGCGAAAGAAAAAAAGGAAAAAAGTGCCGAGTGAGCAGTGGCGGGGCCGTGATCAGCGGGCGGCCCCGCAAGCGTTTTTTTCCATCTTTGGTGTGCGGTGAGCAGTGCACGGCTGGGAGAGAGTGGGGGAGTGGGTGAGAGTAGTCTGTATCTCCCCCCCCATCCTGTCCTTCTGTAAGAGGAGTGAGATTGCTCCTTTACCTGGCGAGGCTGTTGGGTTGGAGCAGCTGATCCTGGAAAGAGCCAGAAGAAGGAGTTACTTGCCAACCTCCAAGGCCGAGGCAAAGACTGAGGCTCGACCCACAGAAGTAGCAAGAGCAAGAGGAAGAGGTCCCACGAGAGGCATATACAGGCACACACAGGAGGCACGCCCCAGCGGTTTATGCCTAGGCGACAGACGGAAGCAGCAACATAACAACAAATACTACAGTAATTAGTTCAGGACCTAGCTCAATCAATCAGCGGTAACTGACTCTTCCACGGCCAGACTCCACTAGATTTCACCAGACTCTACCAGACCCTACCAGACCTGACCACTGAATTTAGGGATGCTGGGCTCAAAGGGCTCAAGGGCTCAAGGGCTCAAGGGCTCAAGGGGCTCAAAGGAATCAGTGCAACAAGGGTGCCGTCGTATGGGTAAGGGCACTTACTTCAGAAGCTAAATGGCTACATTGTGGAATCACACTTCTGACAACTTACAAGCCAGTTAGGCTGTGATGAAACAGTTATAAACAACATTCTACCACTGTGAAGTTGCAGCCTGGGCAGATAGTGCGGATTATGGAATGTGTGGAACCCTGGGACCTCTAGAACCATGGGTTTGGTCCCTATGAGGTAACTGAGTAGAAGCGTAAGGCCTTGCATCAGATCTTACATCAGGGTACTGCCAGATAGCCCTAACAGAAGGTCTAAGGAGAGGTCAGCCTTCTCTACTCCAGAGGGCCACTACACATTTGTGTGATGCCCTTTGGACTCAAATTAAATCAAAAAGAGCTTTATTCGATTTTAGTCTTGTAAAATCACAAACGCAAGCAGATAAAAGCATGTAAAACAACATTTCATAAAAATATCTTAAAAAAGCATGTGCACACAATTACATATTTAAAATCGTCATTTCATAGAGTTGTATAAAATACGTATGTACACAATTCCAATAATTAATTATATACAACTAGGCTTATTCAAAGAATGTTATCGCTGTAATACGGTAAATGAGACAGTCCTACATAATGTACGATATTCAATTTCTACTATCGAACAGTAATCAAAGATTATTCCTTTTCCTTGCTCTCAGTATGCTTTTCAAGAAACCCGCCATCTCCGATGCAGTAATCATTTTCTTTTTGTTGTAGATATAAAAAGGCTGGTCGACATTGTCTCCATCCACCTGATTTTAGTAGGGGCAAGATCCATCTGGTTCTTTCCTTAACATATAATTTGCAGATTAAGATTGTGTGAATTGTTGCCTGTGGGGAGATACGTCACAGGGACAATGACATAGTTCTCTGGACCATATATTCATTTCAGGGTAGCTAATTATTGGGTGAAAGGTCCCGAACCTAAAGCGCATTAAAACATACCTGTCATACCCTCCCCCGGACAGCGGAGGAGGTACGGTTGGATGTAGTAGGTGATTATGGTCAGCTGATGTTGGATGACCGCAGCATTGTTAATCTCCATTACCAACCGGTTTGCTTCCAGGTGGGCCATGCAGATTGCCTTAAACTCCTTCCGGTTAACACCGCTCAGTGACTCTGGGAATGTATAATACTCTAGATGCCCTAGATCATGCACAAAGTCTTTTATGTACTTTAACCAGCTAATCTTTGTAGCATGATCCAACTTCATAGAGTCCCTTATTATTTCTTGATTTAGGCCTGTACTGCTGGAAGTCCAAACTCTGTGCCAAAAAAGCACAGGTTGTACCCGGATGGTATCTGAGATATATGGTATCCCTAACTCACAATGACAGTTATAAAGGCGGAGCTAGCAGGAAGAGCCAATATGAATCGGAGAAAAGCATTTTCAATCAATTGGATGGGGGAGGGATCATGAAAACCCCAAATTCCCACCCCCAAAATGGCCATACTCATGCACTTTTCTTGGTAAATTTTTAAGAGAATTTACAGGGGTCTTCTGCCCACCTTTTTTGAAAAGTTTTTAAGGGCCGCAATTGATTTCATGACCCCAAGTGCCAGTACTATTAAACAGGACTCCCAGGTATGTGAACATATTTGCGGATTCTATCCTATATTTCCCAGCTTGGAGACTCCTGCATTTATTTCTCTTTCGTCCACAAGTCATTACAAAATTCTTCTTTGCATTCAACTTTAACTCTATATCCTCCATAAAACCAACATAGGATATGAGAGCTTTCTGCAGTCCTACCTTGGTGCGTGCCATTAGCACAGCATCTTCTGCGTAGAGTAGGGAGAGTATCGGGAGGTTGTTAATGTATGGTGGATCCCTAGTCTCTAGTCTTGGCCACCAACTCCTGCACCAGTGCGTCGGTATATAGAGTGAACAGGAATGGGGCCAAGACGCATCCCTGTCTCACCCCACTCTCTACGTTAAATGATGATGAGCACTCTCCTTTGGTTCCATATCTGACCTTCACAGTTGCCCTGTATATAGTTGTCATAGAAACTGAACCAGGACCGTGTCCACTTTTAGGTCGGCTATGATGTTCCATAATTTACTGTGGACCACAAAGTTGAAAGTGGCTGGGAGGTTGACAAATGCTAGATAAAACGTTCCTGATTTAGCCTGGGCATATTTTCCTATTAAAATACTGAGATTTAAGACTTGCTCATTTACAACTAGACCCGCTCAAAAACCGCATTGTACATCACTTTAAATATTGTTGTCTTCAGCCCATGTTTGCAATCTTTCTAAAAAATCCTTCCTGCTACCTTCATCAGGGAGTCTAAAAGGTATGTTGGTTGATAGAATGCGGGGTTATCACGTTCCCCTTTTTTGAATATTGGTACTATGACCGATTCTGACCAGGTGCTAATAAAGCCTTTCATACAGCAAGCTTGGAGGACCCGAGTTATTATTGGTGTCCATAGAGATGGTATGGATTTAGACAAATCAATAGGCAACCCGTCTGGTCCGGGTACCTTACCACTCTTGCTTGCCTTTATTCATCCTGTTTTATCTGAAAATCAATAGGGAAGGAAACAAAGGGCCCATCCTCCAACTGTTCTGCGCTTTCTATTTCATTTTCTGTACCCCCTTGCGATTTATACACACTTGAGAAGATATCCACCCAAACGTTTTCCTCAATTGCCACTTCCATCGTCGGTATATTAGTTTTGTAAAAAAAAGGTGCATTTACTGCCCGCCAGAAGGAAGAGCTATCTTTGCTTATGAAAGGTTCTTGTTGAGTGACCCAGGCTTTTTCTTTAAGTTCCTTCTGCCTTAATCGCCTGGCCTGATTATTGAGTTTCCTACATTCTCTAATCTCCCCCAAATCCCTTTCGATCTTATGTAGTGACTCTTTGAGCTTTTTACATGTTTTTGTACAATTTGAATCAAACCACCCCTTTTTATTGTGACGACTTTCCTTAATTTCTGCTATAAGCTAATTTTGAACAGTCAAAGTGATTTCAGAGAATGCTAGCAGTATCTTTTCATGGGAGGTGGACTCATCCATTTATTTATTAAGCTCAAGAGGATCGAGGCTGGGCCACTTGATTGTTGTGTTGCCTTTCTAAGGCAGCTGGAATTATGATGTCTATACTTAGGGGCAGGTGATCACTCGTGACATTCTTATTGGTTTGATAGCTCTTAATAAAGCTTGTGTAACGGTTTGGGGTGATTATAACATCTATAGTGGATTCTAACCCCCTCCCTATAAATGTGTGCCCAAAGTCCACTGTAGGGGAGCATAAACAATTCGCAAAGTCCAGATCATGTGTGAATAGGAATTCATTTAACAGCTCCCCCTACTCGAGTGAGCGAAATGCATCGGGGGATCATCAGCCTGTACTGTTAGACCACATTTTACAAGCCCCGCTAGTGGGCATAACCCAATATTAAAATCGCCACCCCATTTGTTAATCATTTCGATATCACAGGTTACTTTTAATTTATTGAGATCTTCACTGAGCATCTTCATTACGGCCCCCAGCCGTTCCTTTTCAATGTTGTTATAAAAATTAGTTATTACAGGAGTATGTTTGCTGTCTATACATATCGATATTATTTGATAGTACGTTTCAGATTTGAGCAAATCAGACTTTATTGCCCCAATTAGATTAGATACATACACACAGATTCCTCCCTTTGATCTTCCATGTGTCAAGTGAATTGCTGGTGTGTGAAAAGTCCTGTAGCCATTTATATGAACTTCATCTAATGCCCAGGTCTCTTGCACACATAGAATGTCAATTATTTCTATAAAACCTAACCAAGAGGTATTGTTCAACTTACTACGGAGACCAGCTATGTTCCAA
This sequence comes from Lissotriton helveticus, assembly GCF_964261635.1. Taxonomy (NCBI): domain Eukaryota; kingdom Metazoa; phylum Chordata; class Amphibia; order Caudata; family Salamandridae; genus Lissotriton; species Lissotriton helveticus. The sequence continues at coordinate 709,542,195 of NC_136065.1, forward strand.
AAAGAACACTAACAGATTTATGGGGTGAAGATCTAGGGGCCAAACCTGTCTGACAATTTTGTTCTTTTCTGGGTTGCATGTCTCCTCTAGGGGCACCAATCATGCCCAATTTTTCATCTACCCCTAATGTTTGTACTAAGCTAAAACCTTCTTTGCCATGTAACTCTCATTGATTCGAGTCAGTTTGATCAGATGAACTGGCTTCACAAGCAATCTGCGAGTCATATCCCATATTGGTTTGGCTTAAATCTTGTCTATACGGTAGTCAATCGCTCTCATCCAGTGTTTGTAGAGGGCCAAGTTTATTTGACACCTCCAATTTATAACATAGACATTTGTTAGACTGTGCAGAGAAATATTTCTGTTGTAACGTGCAGGGGGCTTAGGCTGGTAAAAGAACCCCAATGGGAGAACATTGACCTTTGTATACATAAAGTTTTCTTCTCAAGCTCTAGTTAAGATCTCTTTAATCAGTGATGGAGTCCCAAATGAGATGACAACGCAGTCTCCCTTAAACGTTTTCCCGCTTCTTCCAACCCACCAGATCCTCCTCACCATTTTAAAGTCTCCAAACATGTCACTAGTTAAACCTATTCTACTACCTAGGTAGTGTATGGCTTTGTTTCTCAAGGAGAGACAAGTTTCATCTTCCCCCGGGGAAGGGGCTGGAACATTAGCTAGGTTTACAGTAAATGGTGTGGCGGCCAGTAGTAGATCTAAAGTCTGTGTGCTACTTTGACTTTTGTATGTTGGCCGGGCTCTAAATATTGTGTCACATGCCTGGCTTTCACTCAAAGTGTGTCCTGATTTTCCTACATGTTTTTCTTTCGTTGCCTCTCGCCTAGTTAATGTCTTGTTTTGTCCAACTGTTGGTGATTTTAGTTGTGTCCCAGTCCCTATCCTGTTTCCATTTCCATTCCCTGATACCCTTTCGCGTGTCAGCCCTTTCGTTACTGTCACAGTTTTTTTCAAGTTTGAGCTCCCTAATTGAAGTGGTCTACCAGGCCCACCTGTGTTGTGTGTAATCCCCTTATGTAGAGCTAAACTCTGGTTTTCAAGGTTTTTTTCAGACCTATTTCAATATTTTCCAGCCTAGTTGTCAGAATAGTAATGGACTGGTTAACTGACTCAATAAAGTCTTTTGCCAGTGTAGGCAGATTTTTCATCTCGATCGGGGGTACCTTGCGTTTATTTTTTGAACATGAAATATTTCGACTGCTTGTTTTAGGCTGATTTTCACCCTGTTGTCCCCGTTGTTTCTTTGTTATGGTCTCCGTAATGCAGCCTCATTCTCATGAATTGATTGATTGATTCCAGTCTGTGTTTTCCAGGTCGCGACAGCCAGCCAGCCACTTTGTGCAAGTGAGCGAGCGAGCGAGGATCAAGGAGGACTCTGCTCCGCCGCTCCTCATCCTCAACCGCAAACCATTAGCCCCCCCCCGTAGCAGCCGACACCCAGGAGCGGGGGAGCGGGGGAGAGGAGAACCGGTCACGCCGCAACCGGAAAAGAGCCGGAAAAGGAGCTCCGCAATTCAAGCCCCCGCAGCAGACGGCAGCCAGAAGCAGGTGAGCCGCAGCCGTGCTACGGCGAAAGAAAAAAAGGAAAAAAGTGCCGAGTGAGCAGTGGCGGGGCCGTGATCAGCGGGCGGCCCCGCAAGCGTTTTTTTCCATCTTTGGTGTGCGGTGAGCAGTGCACGGCTGGGAGAGAGTGGGGGAGTGGGTGAGAGTAGTCTGTATCTCCCCCCCCATCCTGTCCTTCTGTAAGAGGAGTGAGATTGCTCCTTTACCTGGCGAGGCTGTTGGGTTGGAGCAGCTGATCCTGGAAAGAGCCAGAAGAAGGAGTTACTTGCCAACCTCCAAGGCCGAGGCAAAGACTGAGGCTCGACCCACAGAAGTAGCAAGAGCAAGAGGTACCACGAGAGGCATATACAAGCACACACAGGAGGCACGCCCCAGCGGTTTATGCCTAGGCGACAGACGGAAGCAGCAACATAACAACAAATACTACAGTAATTAGTTCAGGACCTAGCTCAATCAATCAGCGGTAACTGACTCTTCCACGGCCAGACTCCACTAGATTTAACCAGACTCTACCAGACCCTACCAGACTGAATTTAGGGATGCTGGGCTCAAGGGCTCAAGGGCTCAAGGGCTCAAGGGGCTCAAAGGAATCAGTGCAACAAGGGTGCCGTCGTATGGGTAAGGGCAAGGGCAAGGGCAACACTCCGTGAAGAAGAAGAAAAAGAACCAGGAGTAGGAACAAAAGCAGGAAGACAAATCGATCACTATGAGATCCGGGAGATCTAGGGATCCTCACGCTCCCCTGAACCCTACTAAAATATCTAGGAGAGCAAGCAAGGGCAATAAGAAATTCAATTCAGACTTTATGACTGCTGGCATAGACGAACTGAAGAAAGGGGCGGCGGAAGGCGAAAAGGAAGGAGGAGGAAATGAGCGGCTGATCCCCCTGACCCCCTGACCCCCTTTCTCCCAGGTCATCCCATTCCTGAACTTTCACGAAACCTTAAAGGGTCAAGCTTCCAACCTAAAATTTATACAAAATTCTCATTCATAAAGGACGCTGGTTCGGTCCTTTGCCTGAACACCCGTCAGCCCAACAACCTCCCAACTCCGATACTACCGGTTTCCTGCGCATCGGAACAAGGGATTCAGACAGAGCAAATGAAAGAGCCAATGAGAGGGTTGAAGAGAAAGCCCCCTCCAGAGGCGATGGACGACGAAGATGGAGAAGGAGGGGGAAAGGAGAAGAAGAAGAAGACAGCGACGACAGGGATTGCCCAGACACTACACAGACTGAAAACGATAGTGGAAACTACAGCAAGTTCCACAGAGGGGTGACCCTTACGACGACCACCAGGAGGCGGGCCCCCGATTCCGACCCGGGCTCAATCCCGGCCCAGCTGCATGAATTAAAAACAAAGGCATCCATGAGCAAGCAGCAAGATCCTACCCAGAGTGCCCTGAGCACGGGTTCTATAATAAACCGGACCCAGAAGGACACCATCAAACCACCGGGAGTAAAATGCTCCCCAGAAGACTGGCGCAACATCGCCAGAGACTCTGAGGATAATCCAGGGATTCAAATGGCTCCCAAGGTGCCTAGCACACCTGACGTATCAGAAGCCTCAGTAATTCCGGCATCAGTACCCAGCACATCAAGTAATCTGAATTCCTGGATCTCAGGTCCTGTAACAAAGGCAGGGCAAGGCTCCCCCGGTCTACCACAGGATCTTATGTTAGAGAAAAACACACCCTCACCACAAGAACTCAGGCAAGAGCAACCAGAACTTAGCAAGTGCACAGGGACGATTGCAGACCAAGATGATAAAACAAAGGGGCAGTCTCTTACCGGGCACCTCTCCACGGCAACGGCCCCGCACGAGCTTCGGGCACAAGTCCACATCCAGCACAGTTTGAGCAACCCCTAACCCCTCCTCGAGGTCACCTTCCAGTGCTGGTTAGCTCAGTCTCCATTCCATCAAAAGCTTCAGACCCAGAGGCCTTGTATCCCACGCAAGAAGAGTGGGAAGAATTAGTGGCCTTTTACACCTCACCGCCTCATGTGGTCCGAAAAGAAGCTGCAACAAGCCCAAAATGCTATGCCTCTCAATCCAGCACCATGATTTCAACACCGCAAGCTAAGGCAGACATATGGGAATCTTTCTTGCATACAATGCAACTGTCTCTTAATGCCATCCAATACCAATCGGAAAAAATGGATCTCCAGTTAGCAGTTCTACACTCACTATCAGTCTTTGTCTCCAACATTGATAATAAGCTAGCTGAACTGAATAATCTGGTCAAAAGGGCACAAGAGGAGACAGCACTTATACAATCAAACTGTCCTGGTATAGCAATCGTGGACAAGTTGGCCACACTCCCTGGAGCAATGGATAACCTCCTTACAGGTATCAGGGAGGCTGTCAAAAACAGTTCACCAACGGGCCAACTTGAGAGGAAAAACAATGCATGGCAAACAAACAGCAGGGAAATTCTGACACCATCTGAGGAGCTCCTCCCCCAAATTCAAAAAGAAAAGTTGGCAAGGGAAAATGAAAATGCAACGCTATTAAGAGTACAAGGACATACCAGGGAAGGAGAAACCCTATTATCAGCAAATAGTGACCCAGTTCCCACTCGAGAACCCAACCAAAAGGAGGCCCCGCTGGATCATGAGCGCTCCCCAAAGCGGGGTAGAAAACAAAGGAGGAAGGGCCGTAAGTTAAAGCTAGGCACTCTGGCCGAAGGCAAAGTTAAGAACAACCAAGTCAGCATTTTGCTTCCAGACCCAATGCTTGACCAGTCGGCTCTAACGACCCCCGAGGCAGACACGGAACTGGACTCATGACCCTTCCCCAATCAGGATCAGAGGCATACGACCCAAAGGAAAAAGAATTGGAAAATAAAGACTCCTAACACGACAATTCCAAATAGAGTTGACGGCCCGCTCAGAGGAGCAGCGTAAAAGTTATAAAACCTAATACCAGCGAGGGTCCAAACAAATGTGGGGAAAAAGCTATTATTAACCTGAGTGCCACAAGAAATACAAAAACATCTCCCAATGTAGGCAACGGGGCACAATTAGACCACCCCCCAGAAGCCACATCAATAGGAAGTCCTCCAAACCAGGCTCTAATAGGAGCATCTGAACCAAAGGCTCCTGACCAGAGAAGGCCAGCAGAGGATTCCATCAGGGTTGAGACCACCCTCACAACCCCACAGAGCGGTCCTAACAGGATAAAGGTGCATTTAGGCAACCCCACAATTGTATTAATCCCGGAATACACATCAAGGGGCGCTTTTGACATCCTAAACAGGGGCAACATTCTACACTTGCTAAACTCCATTGATAGCTTAACAAACATATCCACCAGCGATCTGGACTCAGTGGAATTCATAGTCTTACCGGAACACCCAGGGGTGGAAGTTACCAAAACAGTATGGGCCACAACAGAGCTGGCTGAGAGCGTGCTCAATGAACAAGCGAAGCTCAATAGCTGGGGCATAATACTTCGCCCATTTGTAAAACCTAGATATCCAGATCCCTTGGCATGTGACTTTTTACATCGGAATGCACAAAACCAGGCTAACCAGGACCCTCATTAGCTCTCTGTATTGCGAGAGGCTCGCAGCAACAACCCGGTCAGTTTAGAAGAAAAAGAACTAGGTGTTAGAAGACAACACCCCGTGAAAGAGCAAACTAATTTAGACTGGACATGGTTGTGCAGGACTATAAACAACAAGCCAGAAAAACATTGACATGACAAGCCCGTAACTGGGAAATCTTTCAAAAGCCTCAAAATCTGCTCCTGGAACATTAACGGCATTGGGGATAAGCTTATGGACTCGGAACTAAAACTTTACATGCAAAGCTTTGCGGCGTTTTTGGCCGCCATCTTGGGAGAGGGAATCTGAGGCTGCCGAATTACGGGCGCCATCTTTGGTGGGGGACTAGTTGTTTCCCTGGCATGACTCCCACGTGTACGGCTATTTAAGATGGATAGGCAATCAGCGCGCAGCGATGGCGCGCAGCGGGTGCGCGCCGGAGGTGCGCCAGAGGTAAGCCCGTTTGCGCCCGTTCGCGCACAGGGCGCGTCGGGCACCGGCAATGCTTCCTCTTTGCGCCGAGCTGCGCTTACTTACTCGCGTGATGATGTTTTAAGGCTAAACCTCTGCACTTCTCCTAGACATAAGTCCTCTACCATCGGTAGCCAGCTAGACTCTCTGTCTTGTGGATTACTAAATGTGAGATCTCTTAGTAAGCACTCTGAGGAAATTGCGTTACTCATTGATTTTCATGAGTTAGACATACTCCTCATGACAGAGACCTGGACCAGTGCTAACAGCACGGTGGAACTAGGGCTAGCATGCCCCCCCCCGGCTACAAAGTTAGACATAACCCCCGGGTGGGAGCCAGAGGAGGAGGAGTAGGGCTGATTTTTAGAGAAACAATAGAACTCTCTCTGCTTGATATAAAGGCAATTTCTGGTTGTGAACTATTAGGCTTTTCAATTAAGGGTCAGGGAGGGGTTCTATACACAGGGTTGCTGTGTTATAGACGCCCGGCCAGTTCCCTGTCTGCTGTAACAGAGATTATTGATTTAATTTATGACCTGTCTAACTCCCACACTAGGTTAATAGTGTTGGGGGATTTTAATCTGTGTCCGGATGGCCCGACCGATTCCGCCTTCAAAGAGTTGGTCCAGGCTAGTTGCAACATTCAGTTGCAGCAGGTAGTACTATATCAGACCCACTCAAAGGGTCATATCTTAGACTTGATCTTCGCTGATGCAGGCCAAGTGATCATTCGGAACATCCTACCTCAGTGTTGGACGGATCATGCACTCGTCCATTTTTCTCTTTCACTTCCCGCCTTATCAATTAAGAAAGGTAGCTCAGGAGCCACTAAGGTAGGCAGACAATGGTCTAAGCTCCTCAAACAATCCACTCTCCCCACTCTGCTTCCAGATGGCTTTACTTTGGGAGATAATGTGGACGCGAGCTTAGAGACCCTTAACCAGCGAATTTTAGCATCCTTAGATTCGCTGATCCCGCTGCGAAAAATTAGAACTAGGACAAAGCAGGCAATGCCGTGGTTCTCTGGAGAACTTTTTCAACTTAAACTCCAGTGTAAACGGGCTGAGCGTAATTGGAGGAAACAGTACCTGGAGTCAGATAGAGCACTTTTTAAACAGGCGCTGGAGACCTACAAAGCCCAGATCAAAAAGGCCAAGGCTAGCTTTTTGGAGGAATCACTGCTGTCAGCTGTGAATAAATCCCAGGCCCTATTTAAGATCGTGAAAGACTTGGCGTGCCCCGCCGGCACGGTAAAGACCATTCCTGCTTCTCAATCTCTATGTGACTCACTGGCACAGGCCTTTGAGGATAAGATCGCAACCATTTTGAATATTCTTGCTTCTTCATCAGGTTCTAATGCTCAGACCTGGCGAAATCCTACTCCAACTTCCATCTTGGAGAAAGAGGCTAGGTCAGTGCATTTGAACAACTTCCCCCTGCCGACCTTTGAAGATTTCTGTATACTGGCGGATGGGGTATCCTCGGGCTCGCCCCTTGATCCCCTTCCACATAAATTTTGGAAATTATTTAGTGGAGAGCTTTTTCCTCCGCTCTTCTCCATCTGCTGTCAGTCCCTTAGGTCGGCACGGGTACATGACTGTTGGAAGCTGGCGGTGGTCTCCCCAGTCCTGAAAAAGGACACTTTGGATCCCTCCTGTCCAGCAAATTTTAGACCTATTCCGCTGCTCCCATTCCCAATCAAACTACTGGAGAAAATGGTCACAAAACATCTCACCAGCTTTTTGGAGGCCAACGAGTGCTTGGACGTGGCCCAATTTGGGTTTAGACCAGCCCATGGGACGGAGTCTGCGTTGGTGACTGTTCTAGATGACCTTCGGACGCGTGCCGACGAAGGTCGAGCAGCTTTTTTGGTGCTGCTCGACATGTCGGCCGCGCTCGACACGGTCAGCCATACGATTTTGACAGGGAGGCTGGAGGAAATAGGGGTATCGGGCCAGCTCTTGACTGACTGGTGTCTTATCTTGACAACAGGCACCAGATGGTGGCCCTGCCACCGTTTAAATCTAACACCACAAGGGTTGGGCAGGGTGTGCCCCAAGGATCGGCCATTAGCCCGATCCTTTTCAATCTCTACCTCCGCCCCCTGATCAAACTGATAAAGTCCTTCGGTATAGCAGTCACCAATTATGCTAATGACACCCAACTTGTCTTCTCGTTTGAGGGCAAGGAGGCTGTGTCACAGGAAACTTTTCACCACTGTATGGCCACCATGGCGGAATGGTTGAGCCACAATTCTTTACAATTCAACAGTTCTAAAACAGAGGTGCTACATTGTTCAATGGACCGTACCCCCTAGGCCCCTTCCATTGAATTTCTGGCCTCCATCCTTTCAGGGTACCAGCTTGCCGAACGAATCAGTTCGTAACCTGGGAGTGATGTTTGACCCCAGCCTGCAGCTAGATGTATCGGTCAATAAAACGGTGGCCACCTGTATGACACTACTGCGGATGCTGCGGAAGATATTACCCATGCTCCCTGTCCAGACCAGAGGTAGTGAGGAGTATTATCTTAAGTAGGCTTGACTACTGTAACTCACTACTTCTGGGGGCACCTATGGCACTGGTGGGAAAACTGCAGCGTGCGCAGAACTTTGCCGCCAAATTGGCCCTATCGCACCGACGATCTGATTCTTCTACTATCGCACTTAGAGATCTTCATTGGCTACCAATCCCGCAGCGGATTGACTTCAAAGCCCTTTGCCTGGTACATAAGGCCCTTCATGGACAGGGCCCTTCCTCTTTGCAAGAACTATTCTCTTGGTATGTACCGTCCAGATCTCTCCGTTCGGCTTCAGCTTGCCTAGTGGTAGTTCCTAAGATCCAGAGGTCCCGGATGGAAGGTCGTTCTTTTAGGTTCACCGCAGCGAGACTGTGGAATTCCCTGCCACTATGTTTACGAGGCATGGGAGATTTCGCCGCCTTTAAGAAAGCTTTGAAAACACATCTCTTTCCAAGAACTATATAAACTGCGTCTCTGCTTAATAACACAATGTATGTATCATCAAAGTCTAAGTGCCAAAATACCCGTTGGGTGACAGCCATTGCGCTATATAAATATATCAATACATACATACATACATCATAGCCCTGCAAGAAACCTGGTCAGACTCTCCTCCACTACTTCCAGGCTTTACCCTGAACTTTACTCCTCCAACCCAGTCTGCAAGATTTGGCCACAAAAAAGGAGGGCTTGTCACATACAGTTCATTACATACAGTAGTGCCGTTACCATACAATCTAGACTCTCCGAATGCAATGCAAGTATTACGAATTTCCATTCGAGATCAGGGAAAGATGGAGGAGATAATTCTAATAAACCTTTACCTACATCCCCGAGGTAAGAAACAAGGAGCCCTGCAATTGAAAGAAGAGCTCATAAAGCTATGAACTGCAGAGAACACAAACAGCCTGATTGTTAGCGGCGATTTCAATCAGAACATGCTCAATAAATCGGCAACGGAAGTCAGCACCGTTGAGGACCCATTTGCATTGGAACAATATCCTCAGGACAATTCTTCAGGGGGAAGAAGTACAAAAGCAGCACAGCGACTTTTAGTAACACTTGAAGAACTTGGTCTTCGAGCGCTTAATGGGAGATTCCATGGGACCGTCCCTAAGCAGCAACATTCCATAGTACAACGACCAGTTCAACAATTGACTTTACCTTCCTCTCGGGTAATTTGTTTCAAGCGACAACTGATTTCCACATCGGTTTACTGGACTACAGTGACCACTTACCACAAGAAGTGACACTAGAGGCTTTTACAATACTAAGACCAGTACGCGCCATTGGGCATGAACTAGTCTATACAGCAAACGATAGGCGTTTAAAGTGCAGAACAGATGATCCTTCGGGCCTCCTGCTCTATGCCAAGCAAGTACTTGGCGAAGCCCAAAATGAAACAACGGACCTAATCGCCAGCTGGGAGAAATTTACAGAAACATTACGTAAAAATATGGGAAAAACACAGAAGAAAACCCAGCTTGAAGGAGGGTGCAATGCTGCCAATCAAACGCGGTATCATAATCACGCTTTTGCAAACAATGTTCACCTAAAAAATCTAAAAATTCTCATTGGCCAAAAGTTACGAAGGGCAAGGACAGACCCTGATGCCAAGGATGAATTGAGGTTGTTAAAGCGTGATCGCAGGAGGCTGGTCTGGCGACTTAGGCGAGAATCAGAAGTGTCCCGGTGGGCCAAACTCTTATATGACGCCAAATCAAACAACAGCACCCAATTCTGGAGAAAGATCAATAATTTGTCTATGGAGCGGAGTCAAGGCATTAATTCCTTTGTCCCAGAAGATGACTGGATAACCTTCCTCAGCATGCACTTCAAGGGTACTGATACTAACATCCAAGGAATTTCCAAACTCACAACCTGCACCGAGGATCATTTAATACTCAGTCATGACTGCCATGAGCTCCAGCAGCAAGATCAGACAATTGTAATTAAGTGTGCACTGATCGGTAAAAGAATTTCAAAGGGAAGACGCGAGGGGGCCCCGGGTCCAAATGGGATCCCACCCATACTGTTTAAGCAAGATCCCGAGTTTTGGGCAGCTGCCCTTAAACCAATGTTCATCAAGATTCTGCAGACATCATTAATCCCATCATCTTGGAGGGGAGCCATTATTTCGCCCATCTTCAAAAAGGGAGACCAAAGCGACCCAAAAAATTATCGGCTAGTGGCTCTGCTCGATAACGAGGCTAAATACTTTGCGGGTCTGCTTCTAGAGGAACTGTCATCCTGGGCAGCTGATGTCTCAGCAATCCCATACAACCAAACAGGTTTTTGCAAAGGTATGGGAACTACTTCTAATATCTTAGCACTTTCTTTATTAATTGACGCAGCCCAAGAAGTGAACCATCCACTCTACCTGTGCTATATTGATTATAGCTCGGCTTTTGATCATGTCGACAGAAACCTTCTGTGGGAAAAGTTACACAAGCTGAACATTCCCCCGCTGCTTTTAAACCTATTAATTCTCCTACATAGCGAGACATGGGTGCAAGTTAGGCTGGGCACCGGCGACCATCTTACAAGAAAGATTCCAACTTACATAGGAGTAAAACAGGGCTGTGTACTTGCCCCAATACTTTTTAATCTTTTTATGGGAGACCTATCCACACTGTTGAATGATTGCAATTCGCACGCTCCAAAGCTAGGGGGCTCACAGATTTCAAACTTATTCTATGCAGACGACCTGTTACTCATCAGCCGGACCCGGGTTGTCCTGCAGCGGCTGTTGGATATTGCCTCAAGTTATTCCGCTGCTAACAGACTTACCATCAAACGCGAAAAATCAAAAGTTATGTGTATTAATCTTTCTAAAAAGAAAGCAACACAAAACTGGCTCTTGTCATCCAGAAAGCTAGAAAAGGTTTGCAAATATCGATATTTGGGGGTCATCATAGACCATAAGGGCAATTTTACGCCGCAATGCAAAGCCATAAAAAGGAGAGGATTAACCGCTGCGGCGGCACTCAGAAACTTAAAAAACACAGTTTCTGGCCCAAGCGCACTTCCTCTTATAAAGGTAATACAGGCAAAGCTAATCCCAGCCATCACCTATGGGAGTGAAGCTATGAGAGGGAGGGATGCTCCTCTATTAGACAGAACAGTGGCAAAAGCACTTTGCATGATCTTCGGCCTTCCAAGGTATTCATCGCCTGCCCAAATGAGACTAGAGTTCGGGTTACAAAAAGAAGAGCTGGCCCGCAAGGGAGCCTATATAAAAACCTGCACAAACTAAGCAGGGGAGACCCGAATACCCTAAACGCTCTCCTGTGGAAGGAACTTCAAAATAAAGAAACATGCCCGGCAAGGAGGTACTTGGAGGCAGCCATTGAGGACCTTGGCTTACAGCAACTCTGGATACTCCCAGTATCCACAGTAGCCTTTAAAAAGATGGTCAACAAGACAGTCCGGAAGGAATCATTGCTGCAGGACAAAGCCGCCCTAACGGAGCGGGCTCATGGCTGGCTTGCAGTTCAATCGTACACCACGCCCTCGCCTCAAACCTATCTGCAGATAGGTTTTACCAGAAAAATCAAAGAGAAATTCCTGAAATTTCGTCTAGGGCTACTGCCATCAGCGGCCCATCTACCTCAATGGCTACGGCCTCACTCACCAACAACATGCCGACTTTGCGTGAATGGCAAGGAAAACATAGTCCATTTGATTACTACCTGTACCGAGCTCACCCAAGATCGAGGCGTCTTCTTGCGTCCACTTTTTAATTTACGCAAGATACGGACCTGCAGGCAAGCCGTGCTAGCCTGCTTCACAGGGAACGACATCCAACTAAGCTGCCGAATGGTAAAATTTCTCGAAACAGCCGAGGCCTGCTTTAAAATTTTGAAGGAACCGAACAAATCGAGTAGCACCGTAAATGGTCCAAAGGATGAGTTCAACTGTACCCCAGAAGACCAACCTCTAAAGGGACACCCTTGACTTTCCCTTACATTGACTAGTATTGATTACACAATAGGGACATCCCGAACTGTTACTACAACGTAACTATTCTCTGTATTTTGGCTTTTTTTCTACTTTTTTTAATTATTTTTTTATTTTATCTCCCCTTGGCTGGCAGCGAAGAAGAATCTAGTTCTCAAACTGTTTTTAAGATATTTAGACCGTTCGACAAGATCTTAAGCTTCTTTAATTGTGTTGCTGCTATTTCTCCATGTATTCATGTTTTTTGTGTTTTATGTACGAAACTTTTGTTTTAACACGTTTAAATCTGATTTACGTTTTATAAATTGAATTTCCTTTCCTCAATACTGTAAAGGTTTTAAATAACCATGTACAATAAAATATTATTATTATTATGTTATGTTCTTGGGTATTTTAGTTTTCAATCGAGACAGGTGTATTCTACTCAAGGTAGTATCAGTGCTCTCTAATCTCAGGGGTTGCAACGTTTTTAGAGGGGGGTGAGATATCAATGTCCTGGTCACTTGTAGCAATTTCGTCTGGAATATTCTGGAGACATCTGTTTATCTTTTTTCTCTGAAACCGTGATACCCAGAATGCAAGTTTCATCCACCCTCACACCCCTTTGTGGTGTTACTTTATCATTTGGTAAGATAGATAATGAGTCCGCATTCAGGGTTTCTTCTACTGAAGATATTTCTTTTTCCAGCACACCTACGGCCCCAATAAGATAATTTAGCAAAGTCATATTTGTCTTTTTTGGCTTGCTCAGGGACTTAGGTGTCTGGCTTTCTCTTGTCTTTCATTTCTCCATTTTAATAGCCCATTCTTCCCACAAAAGTTGGTAAGAAATCGAAATGAGCCTTACTTGTTTCTCATTTACGGCAGGGAACATTAGGCCTTCAATCACAGTCCTTTGATGCCCAGTTTTGATTGTGCGTGTTTCATGAAAATGGTGGACCAAGAGATGTGGCCTAGCCCGGTCTCCTTCAGGCTCTGACGGGAGCAGACGGACCCGCCCTTGGCCCGGGCTTTGCCCGGGCACGCCCGTGCGCGTCCCGCGCTGCGGGAGCCCGCGTCCGTTTTTAAACGTCTCATGGCGCTGTGCGCTCACTTGGTTGACTGGCGCCATGAGGGGAGATGCAGGCTGGGTGTTGCGGTCCTCCCAGGACCGGTGACGGCAAAATACAAAGCGGGACTCAGCTCTGAAATGAAAAGCGGGATCCCGCATCCGTTTTTCAACGCCTCCTGGCGCTGTGTGCTGTGCACTAACGTGGTTGACTGGCACCGTGAGGGGAGATGCAGGCTGGGTGTTGCGGTCCTCCCAGGACCGTTGATGGCAAAATACAAAGCGGAACTCAGTTCTGGAATGCAAATCGAGACCCGCGCTGTGAGAGCCCTCATCAGTTTTTAAATGCCTTCTGGCGCTGTGCGCTGACTTGGTTGACTGGCACCATGAGGGGAGATGCAGCCTGGGTGTTGTGGTTCTCCCAGGACCGATGACGGCGAAATACAAAGCGGGACTCAGTTCTGGAATGCAAAAATACAAAGCGGGACTCAAGAATGCCCATGCCACCTTCCAGAGGTTGGTGAACCAGGTACTTGCTGATTTGGGGGCCCTCTCAGTGGTCTAACTGGAAGACATAGATGTCTTCAGTAGCAGTTGGAAGGAACACCTTTTTTACCTCCAGGAAGTGCTTTAGACTCTGCAATAGGCAGGCCTGACTATCAAGACCAGTAAGTGCAAAATAGGGCAGGGGTTTGTGGTATACTAGGAACACCTGGTGGGCAGGGGTGAGGTGCAGCCCCTCCAGGCTAAGACAGGTACTTTCATGGTCTGGGAGCCCCCCAAAACCCAGAATGAGGTCAGAGCATTCTCGGGCCTCACTGGATACTGCAGGAGGTTTGTCAAGGGATATGACGCCATTGTGCCCCCCCTTGACAGAGCTGGCCTCTAAGAAACAGCCCAGAAATGTGATTTGGACAAAGACGTACCAAACTGCATTTGACTCCCTGAATCAAGCCATGTGCACTGTCCCTGTGCTTAAGGCCCCTGATTTCTACAAGGTGATTATCACACAGACAGATGCCTAACAATATAGCTTAGGGGCAGTGTTATCACAGCTCAATGAACCAGCTTATAGTCTTTATCTCCAGGAGGAGTTGAGGCCGTACCTGTTTGGTACTCACTTCCTGATTCAGACTGATCACAGGCCCCTCAGGTGGCTCATGCAAATAAGGGGTGAGAATCCAAAATTGTTGAGGTGGTCCATTTCCCTACAGGGTATGGACTTCAGGGTGGAACAAAGACCAGGGCTAGACCATGCAACTGCTGAAGCTCTATCCAGGTTGATCTGCCTTAGTGACGAGGACTCCCTAGAGGTTGGTTAGATCTCCCCCTTTCAGCTGGGGGGGACATGTGGTAGACCTGTCATATTTAGGGTGGTCTTCCCCCATATGTTTTGCCTGCTTCCCTCCACTTTTTGTTGAATCTTTTTGCTGGTCTTAGGACTCAGAGCACTTTACCACTGTTGACCAGTGCTAAAGTGCATGTGCTTCAACCCTAAACATGGTGACAGTGGTATAATCCTGATTGCCATATTTAGTTATTTAGTTTAACTATATGTCCCTTGTAAAGTGATGTATCATATACCCAGGCCCTGTAATCTAAATGCCACTAGTGGGCCTGCAGCACTGGTTGTGCCACCCACACAAGTACCCTTTCTAACCTGTCTCGGGCCTGCCATTGCATGGCCTGTGAGGCCACTTCAACTTGGCACTTAAAATGACTTGCCTAGCCTTAAACTCCCCTTTTATTACACATCACCCCTAAGGTAGGCCCTAGATAGTCCTAATGGCAGGGTGCTGTATAACTACAAGATAGGACATGTACCTATATGTTTTACAGGTCCTGGGAGTGAGAAACAGCTAAATTCATGTTTCACCACTGTGAGGACTACTCCTCTCATAGACTAGCATTGGAAATGTCTTAAAGCACTTTAAAGAAGCAATTACTGAGAAGAAATGAGTAGCTGCATCATGTTTTATTTCTTAGGAATGGTAATAATAAATCCTCTTTACGAAAGTGGACATTTCTCTGCTCTTACTACTCTGTGTGCCTTGAAGCCTGTCTCCAATAGGCGTCTGTGGTGGGTGACAGCTATGCTTTGTTCATTCCCTCTAGGCAGCCATAAACACAGAAAGAGTGTGTGTGACATAGAACTCATTGGCATTGATCTACAATCTGATAGCTCTTCCTGGGCAGGAACAGGGTGGGGGAGCTGATATTTAAACCTGAATAGGCAGTGTCCTGTGACCCACACAAAGGGCTGAGTACCTCCCACTGATTTCCTGGTAGACAGGGCTGGGACGGAACGGATCTTTGCACTTCAATGGCATGCTTTGAAGTCACCGCTACATCAAAGACACATTTGGGTATAATTACTGGGGCTCTAAACCTGCCAAGTGCACTATTGGACCTGTGAAGAACTTTGCCAGAAGTAAACAATGCTGTGCGACAATGATTGCCAATTTGCCTGATTGCTGCTCTGAAGGAACTGCTTGCTGCTTTCTGTTCTCAGCTCTACTGAGGACAAGTACTGACACTATCTCACTTGAACCCAGATTGACTACAAGGGCTTGTTGGCTTTCCCCCTATTCTGAAGTCTCACGGCCATCCAAAGCTTCCTTCAACTCTTCAGCAGCACTGTGACCTTGCCATTTATGAGTCCTGTCCTGCCAAGTATTAGTGCCAACCCAGTCCTGGGCCCTGGAAAGGGGATTTCTGCGGTTAAGAACCATCAAAATAGATGCAGTGCTGACATTGCACCATTTGGAACTGACGCATTGCCCTTCTATACAGGAGCCAATCTACTGCATTGCCTTGATGAACTTAATGGCTCGGCGATGATGTACAGAGTGGCTTGGCGACAACGCAGTGCCTCCATCATAAAGGGGTTTGACGTAAAAGCGGTCATCGACTGTGTGGATCGATGCCCATGCTTAGCCTCTATCCACTGGATCAACGACAACACAGCGCCTCCTCGACTCCTCGCATCCAGTCTTCAACACTTTCTCCATCCAAGGTACTTTGTCAGTGAGACTTGTCTGAGGCCTGTAGCTCGCCTGCCCTCCATCCCAGTCAGCCTGAGCTTTGGATTTACCTCAGTCTAGCACGACCTCAAGTAACCTTTTAGCGCTATTGATTACTAACACTACTTTTGATTTATTCTTTAAAAATAATTTATAACTCCGGTTCTACTTATTGGATTTTTGTTATTTTTGTCTTGAATTTCTCATCAGAATATCCTCTATTTTTCAACACCTGTGTGGAGAGTTTATGTGGTGTTTTCATTGTGTTACTGTGTGTGTTGCACCAATATTTTACACATTGCTACTTAAGTTAAGCCTGCCTGCTCTTTGACAAGCTACCACAGGGTGAGCACAGGTTCATGTGTATCTAGCTTACCCTGGCTACGACTGTGGTCCCTACTTGGACAGGGTGCATGCCTCTGCCAACTAGAGACCCAATTTCTAAAATTAGATCACCCAAAAAAGAAGGTTTCATGTAGACTTTGAGAGAATTGTTTAACTTTGCCTCCAGGCTTGGGCTCAAGTCTTTGGCCCAAATGTTAGCAACTTTTTAAAATTAAGTGTGTACCTACAGCCATGTACGGTGCAGAGGTCTGGAATTTTCTACTATTCGGAAAGCCAGAGAAAGAAAATAGATTCCTCAGGATTTTGCCTGGCTTACCTCTATTAGTTCTTTATGTTTATATTCATGAATAAGTGGGCTTGGATTCTTTGGAGAATGAAACTGAACATTCAACATTTGTGTAAGAGATTTTCATGTGATGCAACCCTATTGTGTCCTTCAATTGCGTAAGGGATTTTCATGTGATGCAACCCTATTGTGTCCTTCAATTGCTAATCTTGACCTTCTATCTTTATTCAAATGTTTGGCCCAGGATGTCTAATCAAAATACATAAGGTATGCTCAACTGGAACTAGGCAGTTTATCACCTAAGCTTCTTAGTGATCCCGGAAATATGTGTGGATGTTTCACTGGAACTAGACTGTTTATTGAAGATCTTTAGTGATGAGAAGAAATGTTTCCGGCAGCCTTCTCAGCACAGCGTTGGGTGAGCAGAGACATGGATGAATTAACAAATAGCTATGTAAGAGTTTATTTCAGTGTGAAATCGGTGGCTGACATGGACCCCTATATAACTTGAATGTACAACTTGCAGGTCCGAAACTTATTAACAAGATTCAGGCTACGTATTTCTTTTCATATGTTTTCTTTCCTATGGTACAGGTTTCCTAACTTTCATACTTGCGACATAACCTCCAGTCAGACTAACGTCAAGTTTACATATTTCTTGCCATTTTGTTTCTCTATAATGCTGAAGAAATAAATTCCAGTCTCAAGTGAAAAAATGTTAGTTCCTGTCCACCACCTCTTTCAGTTCTCTTAATATTGTCAGCTTTGATTTTGGACACTCTGGGAAGTTCTTGGCTTTATCTTTAAAAACTTAGAGAAACAAGCATTGGCATAGCCAATAGGTCTCCCCTTCGGGACCTTATAAAATTATTTAGTTATGCAGCACAATATCATTGGTACAACAGCATCAACTGTTGCATGGCTAAACACTTATAAGGTTCCAAAAACGAGACCTATTGGCTATGCCAATTCCTATTTCCTAAATGTGCCAGTTTGTGTTTAATTTAAAGCCAACTGGCATCTCCTATGAATGACAGCATCGTATGGGTGTCCTAAATCCGCCAATCGAAACTCGGTTGTAAATTATTTGGCCAATTATCATGGAGCATTTTTACGAGGGGCGGTCTTACAGTCAAGGAGATAAGGCTTCCGAATTGAAGATTTTAACTGAAACTACAATAGGACACAGTGCGAGGGTACGGCTGCGGCCATCTTAGCATGGTTGGTTATCTTTTACAGCAAAATGTTAAAACCCTAATGTGTGCATGATTCTTTCTTTAAGCACTTTGAAAAGGAAGTGCTTCCATCCCAGCACATTAATATTGAATTTAAAGAAATTGCGAAATTATCTTTAATGAATACATTGTTATTGGTACACACCATGAAGGGGAATAGACAAGCGTATGAGTCCCTTGCCCTTATTTCCTGATGTACATACATTTTGTACTATTGTCTTTACCTTAGTGATGCCTATCCAGGCCCTTTAAAGTCATAATTGCAAAGGATGGGTATTTATGGCTTGTTAGAGCCTACTAAAATATTCGAGATTGGGCTAGTAGCGCACTAGTTTTGGTAGGAACTGTGTGTGTGTTTGACTTTTTTTGAGAGAGGATTGGGCTTGTGTAGATTTCAGGCCTGGCAAACACCGCTGGGTGCTCCCAAGTCCCGGCCCTACTCGCAGTAAAATATGGACAGAAAATGCCCGTTAAAGGAACTATAACGGACTGTCCAGTTACGTTCTGGACAGGTAGTCACTATGGTTCGTGTGTGTTCATATTTATAGTTGAGAGGCGGGGCGGTCTGTAAGGTTGGAGAAAATCGAGCAAAAATGGGGTGAGAAACAGCGGTCGAGTGCCCTGGGGTGAGGCTAAATGTGGCAGTTTAATAGGAAGCAAAATCGCTCGGTCTAATGTGCTGTGCGGTGGCTTGCAAATTCGATATGTACTGGCTTAGGTGTCTGAGATGAGGAACATGGTATTTACATGGAGGCCGGGTAGCAGATCACCGTCTCGGCGGGGATCGGGCTTCGACGAATTCTAAAAGAACGTTTTTTGGTAGGAGGCCTGGAGGGAGTGCTTCAGTGAGGGAGGTGGCAGCTCTAATTGCTCGGGGCTGTGCACTCAAGAGGTTGCCAGCTGTGCTGGTTTACACTGAAGGAATGGTTCCAAGGAGACACTGCTGACGAGGAGAGAGTAGGAGAAGGAAGGGGATAGGGAAGGGGATTCACACGCGTGCTTGTGCGCGTAATAGCAAGCTGGTTGCCGGCCTGGGTAGCACTTTTAAACCAGCTACTAAATTTCTCACCAGACAGCGCATGCGCTGGCTCTAGCGAGACCTAAAACTGGCAGATTATGAACGAAGCAATGTGCTAGTAGGATGAATTATACACTGATGACCTGTGGCTCCCTGCGGCACATGCAGTGGGCCCTGTAAGAGGATGCCCTCCTTAGTGCGACATTAGACACATCCCCGTGGACCAGTGCTGGGATCCCCTTCCAACGGGAGTCCCGCATATATCCAGTGCCTCTGTGGCGTCATTTCCGGTGCGGAGTGGGATGCAGACAGGTATTTATTTCTGCCCCCACCCATTGCCCAGCCTCCCTGTTCCCTGCTGGACACGCTGTCTAGCCATGTCGCGTCCCTGCGCTCGGAGGTACAGCAGGCATCGAGCTTGTCATGGTGAGTTGATTAATGCAAGCACCTAAACCCTTCTCTTTGGGGCCTGTTGTTCCGGCCTCCAGTCTCGCCATTCGAAGTGTGCTTCGGAGCGGTGGAGTTGCACAATTGAGCAGCACGATCGGTAGCCTGTAGCCCCGCTGGCTGCAGGGGCCCCATCACTGGTGTTGAGTGGCCGTGTTTGTGGTGAGTTCAAGGCACGGTGGCGCCTGTTGCTCTCAGTGCTTGGGGGACAGCTGCTCCTTCTTCGCAGTTGGTGTGGAAAAGAAGGTGGTGTTGCTGCAAGCGCTGCCACCTTGGCTGTTGCAGGGTCGGGCCAGTGTTCCTTTGTTGTCTCAACATTGGGTATGACTAGACCGTGTTTTAAATGACTTCTGATGTAATTGTGAAGCTTTGTCACTAGGTTACAGAATGCGGGCTTTTGCATTCAGACGGAGGTCTGAAGGATGAAGAGTCAGAGATGGAGGTGTGCATGGTTCACATTGGTGGGCCTGGCAGGGAGGAGGGAAGGCCAGGGCCATTGGTAGTCATGGGCCGGTCTGCAGGAGGGCTTCATGTCCCTCCACCGGCAGCGGTGAGTTGTGGGGTTCCCTACCTTAGACTTTTCACATCTGGCCACAGGAAGCATGGCCCACACAATTAAAATAATAATAATAAAAAGCTTATAGAGCGCACAGTAACGCCATCACGGCGTGTCCCCGCGCTAAGCTACCAGAGAGCCTGCCTAGAAGACCCAACACCTATGCAGTATATAGGTGGGTTTTGAGCAGAGCCCTAAAATGTAGTTCATTGTCCTCCAGTCGCAGCACAAGAGGTAGTTTATTCCAATTTTGCGCTGCTAGTAGCGCGAAGGAACGACCACCTATTCTCGCCTTCCTAATCCTGGGGACTGTCAGCAGACCGGTACCCTCTGAACGGAGGGTCCTGGTAGGCTCATATCGGCTGACTAGCTCCTTCAGATAAATTGGAGACTTGTCCCAGACAATACGGTGGCAAAACAGGAGGCACTTAAATAGCACACGCTTCTTCACCGGCAGCCAGTGAAGCGCATCCAGCGCCAATTTCGAGCTAGCTCTCCTGGGTCTTCTTAGCACCAGTCTGGCGGAGGAATTCTGGATGACTTGTAGGCGACCTATGCTGCCCTCGGTTGCCCCCAAGAACAGAATGTTACCATAATCTAACCGCGAGGTCACCAGCGCCTGCGTTAGAGTTCTTCTGGCTGATAACGGCAGGAGGTCTAAGGTTTTGTTTAGGGTCTTTAGGACTCCAAAACATTTGCCCACAAGACGCCTTATGTGGCCTTCATATGAGAGCGAAGGATTCATCCAGATTCCCAGATTCTTAGCCTCCTGACATGGTATGGGGGTAGGGCCCAAGCAAGACGGCCACCACTCATCAGACCATTTCTCGCTTTTTCCCCCTACCACCAACACCTCTGTCTTGGAGCCATTAAGTTTTAAACACTGGGCATCCATCCACTCTGCTAGTGCCTGCATGCAGGATTTAAAATTTTTGGGGGTGTTGGAAGTACTCTGCGATAGGGAGATTAACAGCTGAGTATCGTCAGCGTACGACACTATTTCCACCCCGAAGGAGTGTACAACTTTCGCCAGGGAGGCCATGTATAAATTAAAAAGAGTGGGGCTCAAGGCAGAGCCCTGAGGCACTCCCTGGTCTAGTGACATCTCCCGTTGATTTGGCAGTTTGTGTGGGGCGTTCAGGGACCGGGCGGGGGTTTTCTCTCGTACTTGTGTATTGTCTCACACGCCGGAATGGGTGGCTGTTGGGCACCTCACGGCTTGCCCTTCTGCTCATCACTGTCATCGGGGCCCAGAGCGGTGTGAGATGTGCCCCTATGGGCCTGTTTGCGCTCCTCGTTTAGCGCTGATGCACTCTGAGGTGCCGATTGGCTCAGCATGGAGAACCAGGCTGTGGGCTCCCCAACCCCGGGGTTGATTTCCTGCATGGAGTAGGTGTGGTGCTTCGAATGCCGGGATTTAGTACGAGGGGGTGAATTCACCGTGTTGCGCACTCTGACGGTGCAAGGGGGCGTGAGTCAGGCCGGGTTGTTGTTGTATAGGCAGGCGTTAATACATAAGGTTAGGAATATATTTTCAACAGTATGCAGCCAAGTTGAACCAGGTGTTGCATGGTGCAGATTCGACACTCTTACATTGTCCACAATAGCTTTATCTATAAAACTGTCTGTGCAAATGTCTGGTTCTTTCTGCAGAAAATGTGTACTCTGTAACCTGCCCGGATTACTGGTTGCTTCAGTTAAGCTAAT
Organism: Lissotriton helveticus; assembly: GCF_964261635.1. Taxonomy (NCBI): domain Eukaryota; kingdom Metazoa; phylum Chordata; class Amphibia; order Caudata; family Salamandridae; genus Lissotriton; species Lissotriton helveticus. The sequence continues at coordinate 709,563,938 of NC_136065.1, forward strand.
TTTTGCTCACCTTATCGCCCTTGCAGCCAGGCGGGTTGCGTAAGTTAGTTACTTAACATGCGTGCTGTGGTTCCAAGCTGGGAAACACTTGGTTAGAGCACGATTGGTCACAACTAGCAAATCACATTGGACATTGCCAATATCCATAAAAGGGCAGGTATCTGTAGATTGTTCTCATGTCAACCATCCCAAAGCTTTTCCATGCACGGTCTGCATTATGGTATTCTTTAGCAGAAGTATGGAACTGGACGACTTGCGCCAGGCTGGGGACATTTAGCGGGAGACACAGCATCTATGATCGCTGTCAGACGGAGGGCCTGCAGGCAATCAGGCCATGTAATGAAGCAGAACCTAGGTTAAAGACCCCCCTAACCCGGATTGCACCTCAATATTAGGGCAGTGGGATTCGCAAAGTTACTGGCGTTATATTTGCCCATTCAGGGTCAGAAGGGTACATTGCAGGAATCTGTGTAAATAGAGTGGGTGCTAGTCCTATAGAAGATTTGCACTGTTTAAAAATGAGAGTACGGGGATCATATCAAAATCTCACAGCGGCCATGCATCTAGGTGGGTTGCATTAGTTTGTTATGCCAGTGGGTGTGCCTGGCTCCAACAGTGTCAAAAATATTGGTTTGGAGCACAAATGTCGACAATTCCAGAGCATATACTGCACTCCTATCTAAGAAGGTGAAGGTAAATAGGCTCATATATTTTACTCCATTTTTTTTTTTTTTTTTTTTTTTTTTTTAAGACCAGCGGTCCCAAACTTTATTTAGTTTCACAGGGGAGTTAAGCAGTAATCATACAATGTCATAACAATGAAGCATTACTACAAACGGCATTCGGCCAGCAGTACATAATGACATGTCAATCGTATATGAGTGAAAATAAACAATAGCCAGTGGAGATGCATTAGTGCGCAAGTGGCAGTGCCAGGAAATGGCTCGTGCTGCAGTGCTCGTGGCTCGTAGCACTGCGTAAGGACCAGAGTGGTCATGAAATCCAACAGTCATTGTTTTAAGTTGTGTTCCCCGTTTAGCACAGTAGTGAGCAAGGGCAGGATCATAACCCCCGTCATCACATGGGTCGCTGGATTTCCGCCTTCTGTACTTGGAAGCATTCAGCTGGCAGTGCGTGCTACGGAAATGGGGAGGGGGGGATCAAGCATTGGCGTGAGTACAGCAGCAACAATCTCTGCGTCAACCAAAAGATATAACTGGGAAGTAAAAGAAGAGGGGGAGGGAGAAACATTTCAACAACTGTTGGACTAGTGTTTGTGCGTGTGGGAGTGAATCTAGAACCCTAGCTATGAGTGGTGCACCCTATATGGGCTGCGTAGGAGCGGGGGTAATTGAGGATGTGGTGTCGCTGTGGCTGCAGGGCGGTGGGGGGGAAGGGCCACGGCGAGGAGCGGCAGGGGACATCTCTCGTTGTGGAGGGTCACAGCAGTCGGGGCAGGTAGTGGGGGGGAAGGAGGGGGGAGCACGGACAGCAATTAACTGGGCCCTCTCTAGTCCGCGTCGGGATGGTATTCTATACCGACCTGGGCGCACGCCCGGTGGTACGCGATCAGGGTAGCGTCCCAGTCTTGGGCGATCGGATATTTCCGTAGGCCAGCGGTCTCCTCTCTGTGTAGAGACACACTCTCCGCACAGGCCCAGTTGCCAAGAGAGCGACGCCAGTCCGCAGGGCGCGGTGGGGTGGCACTTTTCCACCGTTTCGTGATGAGGCGTTTAGCCGTAATGAGGCCTAAGTCCCAAAAGCGCGCCCGTAGCTTGGTCTGCTTGGCCCTCTTGTAGAGTCCCAGTAGGCATACTTCCCACGTCTTGGGGAGAGTTGCGCCCGTGGCTGCCGTCAGCGTGTCAGCGACCGCTGACCAGTACGGGGTGAGGTGGGCGCAACTCCAGAGTGCGTGCAGGAGGTCCGAGTCTAGGAGGCCGCATCGGGGACACGCCGATGAAGTGAGTCCGAAATAGCGATTCAGCTTGTCAGGAGACAAATACGCGCGGTGGATGATATAATATTGGATGGTTTTAAACCGCGCGTTGCGGGGAATATTTCTAGCGCCCGCTAATATCGCGGCCCACTGCTTATCCGTCCAGTCGGAGCCCCGGTCGATCGCCCACTTCTCCCTCAGTCTTTGGGAGGAGAATTGGGTATGGCTGTGTAGTGCCTGCGCCAGCCAGTGTACTATATGAGACCCATCGCCCATCACGTGTAGGTACTGGATGAGTAGATGGGTGGGCGGTTCTTGGCTCATGTCACCCCATGCCTTCGTCAGCTCATGGAGGAGTCTAGCGTGCGCCAGGAACTGACCCACTGGCAGCTCGGTATCCGCGGCCAGGGTCTCGAAGGGCAACAGCACTCCGTCGCTATATAGGCCACTCAGGTCGTCTAAGTCTGCCGCAGTCCAGCTGCGTAGCTCAGTCGAGGACAGAATGCCAGTGCCTAGGGGAGTCCCTAGTAGAGGTAGGTTCGGAGCATAGGGCACTGTATCCCTGGTGAGTCTGAGGGCCCGTGCAAAGCACCGCCTCGCGAGCGCCACATGGACTTGTGTGGGGCGTCGCCCCTGCGTTAGGGGGTGGAAGAGTGTCAGCACCTGTGCGAGGGACAGGGTGGTGTCGGCCGTGGCCGTGTCTATCAGGTTCCTGCCGCCCAGCCAGTAAGCGACCCATTGTAGCTGGGCTGCTAAGTAATATAGCTCCTGGTTGGGGACAGCCAGGCCTCCAGCGTCCGTGGCCGCGTATAGGGTCCTTAACGCTACCCGGGGTCTCCCTTTGTTCCAAATGAGGCGCCTGGTGAGAGTTTCCAGCTCTCTGAATATGCGCGTTGGCACATACACTGGCAGGTTGGCATAATAATAAAGGAGCCGGGGGAGCATTATCATTTTGGTTAGCGCCACTCTGGCCGGCACATTCAGTGGGAGGGAGTTCCAGAACGTGACCTGGGCCGTGAGCGAGGATATAGCCGTCACCAGGTTGCCCTCCAGGAGATCCACTGGGTCACGGTATATCAAGATCCCTAGGTACCTGAACACCGTCGGGTGCCACCGGAGCGTCACCCCCATCATGCGCACCTCACATTGCGGCATCTCGCTACTGAATGCGTAGGTTCCCGATTTGGCCCAGTTAACGTGGAGCCCCGACATGTCTCCGAACGTTCGGAAGATGTCTGTGATTGCCTCGGGTATGCACGTGAGATCTCTGATGTACAGTAATAGATCGTCGGCATACAGAGACACCGAGTGTGTGCCGTCTGCCAGTGGTATGCCCCATGTGACGCCAGAGGTGCGGAGCAGTTCCGCCAACGGCTCCATTGCCAAGGCGAATATCATAGGGGAGAGGGGGCAGCCCTGCCTGGTACCCCGCCCTATGCGGATCCTGTCAGAGAACAACCGTCCAGTCCGGACGCGTACCTCGGGCGCTTGATAGAGGAGCCCCACCATCTGGATATAGGTTTCGCCTAGTTCATATTTCTCGAGGACTCGGAGGAGGTACGGCCATTCCACCGAGTCAAACGCCTTTTCAAGATCGAGCACGATACACCCCGACCGTGGCCAGGTGGGGGTCGCAGACCGTTGGATCTTAAAAAACGGCGTAGATTGTAGGACGTGCTCCGGGTGGGCACAAAGCCATTTTGATCAGTGTGTACCAGTGTGGGGACCAGCGGTGCAAGCCTCCGAGCTAGCGTCGCTGCCAATATTTTGTAATCGGTGTTGAGGAGCGCCAGTGGTCTGTATGAGCCGAGTTCGTTCGCATCTCTACCCGGTTTCAGCAGAGAGACCACGTTAGCTTCGTTTAGGGACGCCGGGAGTTCAGCATCTTCCAATGCCGCCTTATACATTCTCAGCAGTTCCGGTATTAACACCAGTGAGTAGGCTTTATAGAACTCTGCCGGGAGTCCATCGGGGCCCGGTGCCTTGCTATTGGAGAGGGAGAAAATCACTTCCCGTAATTCCTCACCGGTGAGCGCAGCGCCCAGCTCAGTCTGGTGGGCAGCAGTAGCTGTTGGGAGCCGCAGAGTCGTCAGATAGTCCGTGATCTCCACCACAGTGGCCCGCAGCCGCGAGCTATACAGGGACCTGTAATGTGACGTGAACGCCTCATGGATCTGTGTCTGGGTGTAGACCTCGACACCCTGGGTCGTGCGGATCGACAGGACCGACGCGGAGTGCGTGTCTTGTCGTATCAGCCAGGACAGCAGCCTGCCAGGTTTATCCCCCGCGCTGTGTGTGCGCGCGGAGTGCGCTGCGAAATTAACGTTCTTTAGGCGCTCCATCAATACAGCGTGATCCGCCCTGGCCGAAATCAGTTGGGAGTCATCGCCTCTCGTCGCCTCCCGCTCTTTATCTAGTAGCGCCTCCTCCGCTCTTACCAGATCCCTCTCCACCTGGCCTCGCAGGCCCGCCTGCACACCAAGGCAGCCTCCCCGGGTAACCGCCTTAAAGGCGTCCCACTCGGTCCTCGGGGAGGAGGTCGAGTCGTTGTTGTCTTCGAAATATTGTATGATTCTCCTGGACATCTCCTCCCGGAATGGTGTGTCGAGTAGGAGATCTGGTTGCAAGCGCCATGTGGGCACGGGTGGACGTGGGCGCCTCCTTCCATATACCAGTGTGTGCGGGTTATGGTCCGAGTGCGTCCGTCCCAGGTAGTCTGCGTCTGTCACGGAGGGAATCAGGTCGCGGGACAGCATGTATCTATCTAACCTGACATGTAGTGAGTAGGCTCCCGAGTAATAGGAATACACCCGGGCGGTGGGATTTCTGACTCGCCAGGCATCCTGTAAGTTCCATTGTGTTGCCCAATCAAGTAGGGCTCTGGAAGTTGCCTGCGCTGGAGCAATTGCTGCTGGGGGGGACGAGCGGTCAAGGGAAACATCTAGTACGCAGTTGTAATCCCCACCCATCACCAATGGTACGTCCGGCCAGGGCGCAATTACTGCCGACAGGCGCGCGAAGAATTTCCCCTGCTCCACATTAGGTGCGTAAATGGAGGCTATGACAATCTGCTGCCCGTCTAGTCTGCCCTGTATGAAGACATAGCGCCCCTCAGTGTCGATATTGCTATGTGTGAGTGCAAATGGAACCCCGGGCCTAACCCAGATCAGGGTCCCCCGTGCAAACGCTGAAAAGGTTGTGGCGAATATCTGCCCCCTCCACCTGCGGCGAAGTGCGGCTACCTCAGTGGCGACCAGGTGTGTCTCCTGTAGTAGTGCAATCTGGACCTGATGTCTCCTAAGGTATGAGTACACCTGGTATCTACGTGAGGGTGTGTGCATGCCCCTGACATTCCAGGTACAAAATGTAACCGTAGCCATCACAGTGTTCATTGCGCCCGAGCACCCGTCCCCCCCTCCCCGGTCCCCAGCCCGCCCCACCCACACACGCACAGCAGCCGCAAACAGTGACCATTTTTTCCCCTCGCCCTCTTCCACAGACCCAGGGATGCACGCTGTAACACTCCAGTGTCAACACTAGTCTCAAAAGGAAGAACTTTAACAGAAACTGAATACCAAAAGGGCAACAACAGAACAAGTCGTCGCCCAAACGCTCTATCGAGCTTAATCAATCCGTTAGTTCAATGGGGGGATGACGAAGTTCAGCACTTGGGTGGAACAAGTTAGTTCAAATCGCCAAGAGAGCCGTGGCGGCTCCCCACCACGGGCATTGTTTCAAAGGGCACCAAAAAGTCAGTGGCAATGTCCGCAGACAGGTCAGAGTTCCCAATGTTACTGGTCTCGGATAGCCCGCCCCAGGGGGGGGGGGGGGATCCCATCAGTTATTCCCTCGGGGGTAACTAATAGTAATTGAGGTTGTGGGGAGCACTCCGTTTCTAATCAAATGTTACCAGTAGTACTAATTGTTCCAATGGTGCTATGATTACTCAGGGAAGTCACTCCTGGGTGTTTACACATCAAATTATGGTGAGTAATGACTCACCTAATCATGCACTGTTCACTAAGTGCTCCGCACTTTAAATCATTTCAAATGTTTCACCACATTATGATATATCTATACATATATTTTCACATTTATTCAAACTTTTTTTCAAAATTAATAATCAATTTTTTAGGTATTTGTTATTGCAGTCTTCATAACAATTTCCATATACATACGCAAATGGATCAATAATGCGTTACAATTGTACATGTAATTTACTACATTTCATTTTTCAAACAATTGTCGTGTGGCCCAATGCATTTCGGCACGCAGGCGGTGCCTTCATCAGGGGCAATTCTAGAAGAAGATGAGAAAGTAATGTGTGTCAGTGTCAAGTATTGAATGAATCATGGGGGTGTGTCTATACGTAGTCAAATGACATACCTTGTAATCACTGTAGGTGTTCTAGTGTCACAGAAAGTCGTTTCTATAATCAAAAAGATCCCAAAATATATTTGGTTGGTGGTTTTGTTAAAATATACAAGTTGTAATGCTAAGTGCCTGTGTTGTTTAGAAAAAACGTACCTTCTAGTCGAGTCCGTGTTGGCTGTAATGATAAGCATAACTGTATGTCAGATGGCTGATATAACGTGGACTCAAGATTACCGTTTGAAAAAATATTGGAGTAGGTCGCCCTACCTGATTATCGTGGCGTTGGTAAATCTGAGGAATCAGAAAATAAAAGCGCTCCATTATAACCATGGCTATGTAAATATTGCGCAGGTTTTGAATGTAAAACTCGTGCTTTGCGAGTATTTACCTTTATATGTTCAAAATTTCGTCCATCTCAAGTAATCACAGCTAACCGGTAGGATTTCGTTCGGTATACTGAAGTGATACCTCCATTAAGTTGTGGCGTGACCGACGCCGTTGCTTGTCCGTAGACATAGAAAAAGGACTATCTGAGGAAAATGCTAAGTGAAAGAATTACTATAAACGCCATATTGAAATGGGGCCGTATGCATATGAGTCAACAGGATAGTTATGGAATACCTGCGCTAAAGACAAAAAATCAAAAAAGTAAGAAAGGGGGGATTGGTCATCAGTACAGTAATGTAAATGCTGTATTTTCTGAGACTTAAATAAAAGTTGAAAAAGTGTATTTTGGGTTATCGCGCCCAGGGCGGTTAACCTGCGAAAAAAAAATCGTCCATGTCACGGTGAATAAGATGTATCATGATGATATCATTATATGTGTGTACCTAGCATTTTTATTTATTTGAAGGGGGGTAATTATCTAACTGGTGGGCATATAAATTAATGTGCGTGTGATTCATTGTCAGTCATGTGATACACTAGATGCCAATGTAAAGGTGCTGCAGCATAGAAAGTATTGTATACATTCGGGGGCTACCAAAAAATATTTACAATCATCGTGGATTAAGCGTAAAATTATAAATAAAGATCATAATTGAAACCATATCAACTGATGACATTAATGGCATGAATAATATGCATCCCTCAAGAAACCAATATAAACCATGACATATGGGTACATATAATGACTCAAAAGAAATCATAAAAAATGGATTTTTCAAAACTTTTGATCAAATCTACTGAGTTATTCATCGATTTGAAATGCAACCTTTAAGCTATGATGAAAGAGGGGTGTCAGAGATACACAAACTTGACCTATAGATAACAAGATAGATCATATTTATCATTTAGGCCCGCAGGCACCAAGGTCCCTAGATATTTGATCCAAAAAAGTTCTCTTTGCAATAATCTCTGGTGGTTATCCAAACCCTGCTTCACTTGCACTTGTTCAAGGATAAGGAACCTTAGTTGTGAGATAGTGTGTCTCTGTTCCTTCCAGTGTAGCACCAATGGAGAGGTAAGGTTCTCATTGCGAATGCGACTCTTATGTTCTGTTATGCGGATTTTGGCTTTACGTTCTGTTTTGCCTATATACATTTTTCCGCATGGACATTTCATGGCATACACGACGTTCTTTGTGTTGCAATCACTGGAATGTTTCAAGTTTATAGGTTTCCCAGAGGTGGGATGTGTGCACGTATTCCCTGTGATCACATTATTGCAATTTGTGCAATTAAGACATCTTGTGGTGCCCTTGTAAACAGTTGGTGCAATGGAATGGTGTTTCTTCTTCAGTCTCTCTCTCAAGTTTGGTCCCCTTGTATATGCATGTAAAGGAAGCTCCTTGAAGATGCCGTGAAAATCTGGTTCCAATGTTAAAAGTTCCCATCTTTTATTGACTATCTGTTTTATCTTTATAGAGAGAGTTGTGTATTTTGTAACGAAGACCATTCGATTCTGTGATGGTTTCTTTTTTTGTGTCAGTAGATCTGGTCTGTTCATTTGTTGGACCCTGTTTAGTTGCGATGTTAGTTCATCAGGTGGATATCCTCTGGCTTTGTATTTCTGGACTTGATTGTCAAGTGTGTTTTGACATGTTTCTTGGTTGGAGCATATGCGTTTAATACGAATGAACTGGGATACTGGCAAATTCCTAATCAAGTTCTTGGGATGGAAGCTGGTGTATTCTAGTGCACTATTCCGATCAGTCGGTTTTGTGTACAAAGCTGTGTCAAATCCAGTGGCTGTTTTCGTGATCCGGACATCCAAATAATCAATGGTGTCTTTGCTGATTTTATGTGTGAATTGAATTCTTGTATCAGCCTGATTTAATCCGGAAATCAATCGTTCCAAAGTTTCCTGGGTGTCATTCCAAATTTAAAAAAATTCGTCGATATATCGACAGGACATTTTCACGTGTATCCATTCTCTCTGTGTCATAAGATGTTGTGCTTCAAATTGAGCCATGAATGTATTTGCATACGCAGGAGCCCCTGCGAATCCCATCGCTGTTCCGCTCAATTGTGCGTAGAATTCATCTTGCCATGTGAAGTGACTGTTGTATAAGCAAAATTTCAATAACTGTAGCAAAAAATTTTTTTGGGTGGTGGGTAACTGCTCCATTTTTAGTAATGCCCATTCAGTTGCTTCCAGTCCTGCTTCATGAGGTATGGAGGTATAAAGTGCCACCACATCTATGGTGCACATAATCCAATGATCCTGGTACCCTTCTTCGGTCCACTTCAGTTTGTTGAGGAAATCTGTTGTATCACGTGTATATGATCCCCACTGTTGAACGAATTCCTGCAAGTGATGGTCAATGTATTTGCCGAGGGGGTCAAAAATTGACCCACAACCCGAAACAATAGGTCTGAATGGAGGGTTGATGGGGTGTTTGTGGATCTTTGGGATCATGTATAAGGATGGCCTTTTAGGGTGTTTTTGTGTTAGATATGCTGATGTTTGTTCATCTATCCATTCGTTCTCCACTGCTGTCTTCAGAATCATGTAAAGCATTTGTTGTAACGTTGCTGTTGGGTCCGATGGTAATTTAAAATAAATGTTCACGTCATTTACGTGCTCATTGACTTTAAGTTCGTAAAAAGTTGTGTCCATTAGAACTAAGGCGCCACCCTTATCTGCCGGTTGAATGGTAATGTTAACATTATTAGCCAGGTTATTGATGATGTTCAGTTCAGTTTTAGTCAAATTGTTGTGGTGGGTACTTTTGTATTTTAACGCTTGTAAATCCCTTTTAACCAACACCTCAAAAGTATCCAACATCTTGTGTGATACGGGAGCTTGAAACACACTTTTAGGTTTGAATTTCCTTTCCGTGGTGTTCTGACGTGGATCTGTGGGTTCTGCCACATTTTCAAAGTAATGCCTGAGTTTCAAAGACCTCATGAATCTAAAAAATGCTCCTTCTGTTTCAATTTCGTTGGTCGTGATAGTTGGTACAAATGTAAGTCCTTTATTTAGCGTTCTCGTCTGTTGTTTAGTGAGAGTAATGGATGAAATGTTAATAATCAAGTCAGAGTTCGCCCACTCCTCAGTTCCTTTCCGACCATTTCCTCGCCTGGTTTTCCTCTTGATGCGGAAGTTTCTGTCTGGGGTGTGGGTGGTTGTGCTGGAGTTTGTGCCTGTGACAAAAAATCTGTCTCTCTGCTGGTAGTGGCTTGACTAACAGTCACTGTAGATAATATGGTACCATCTTGAGTGGTTTTAACCGGCCCTCTTTGTATCGATGTTTCCTTGTCCGTTACTAAACTTTCCTCTGAAGAACGAGCGGATGGTGATGTTTTTTTGGGAATAAATTGACGTCTGGCATAGATATCTGCCCATGTATACACTTCATTTAATTTATAGTCTATAGTGTCACGTTTATATTTCCGCAATTTACCCTCCTGTAGTTCTTTTTCATATTTGTCCAGTTTTATATTGATGTTGTCCAAACTGATTTTCCAGGTATCCGCCTCCATTCTAGCCTCCAGTTCTGATTTAAGAGTATAGATCTCTTCTTCCAACTCCCTGATGGTTTTGGCGAGTTCCTCTATGATCAGCAAAATAAGATCAAGTGAACATTTGTTCAATATGCTGAACCATTTGTCCATAAATTTCGAATTTAAATTAAATCTGAAAAGCATAGGTTTGATAGATAAACGTAAACCTCTGGGTATCCTTTTAGCCCGGTGGTACTGTATCAACGTAGAGGCATGCATCCTTTGATTGAGTTGACGACGAGTAATGTACTCTAATTGTTTTAATTGCTGACTTATGGAACCCCCATGAGCATCCATGTTTCTCACTTCTTTTATTAAAGAGTAGATTTGATCCGCCTGATCATTTGTATAGGCCATCGTGTTAGCCCTGTTATCCGTCATTCCACTAATTGTCTCGAACTGCATCTTTGTTGAGTGGTGGGTGCCTCCTCACTAGTGACTGTTTGTAAACTAATAGTAATTGAGGTTGTGGGGAGCACTCCGTTTCTAATCAAATGTTACCAGTAGTACTAATTGTTCCAATGGTGCTATGATTACTCAGGGAAGTCACTCCTGGGTGTTTAAACATCAAATTATGGTGAGTAATGACTCACCTAATCATGCACTGTTCACTAAGTGCTCCGCACTTTAAATAATTTCAAATGTTTCACCACATTATGATATATCTATACATATATTTACCTAAAAAATTGATTATTAATTTTGAAAAAAAGTTTGAATAAATGTGAAAATATATGTATAGATATATCATAATGTGGTGAAACATTTGAAATTATTTAAAGTGCGGAGCACTTAGTGAACAGTGCATGATTAGGTGAGTCATTACTCACCATAATTTGATGTTTAAACACCCAGGAGTGACTTCCCTGAGTAATCATAGCACCATTGGAACAATTAGTACTACTGGTAACATTTGATTAGAAACGGAGTGCTCCCCACAACCTCAATTACTATTAGTTTACAAACAGTCACTAGTGAGGAGGCACCCACCACTCAACAAAGATGCAGTTCGAGACAATTAGTGGAATGACGGATAACAGGGCTAACACGATGGCCTATACAAATGATCAGGCGGATCAAATCTACTCTTTAATAAAAGAAGTGAGAAACATGGATGCTCATGGGGGTTCCATAAGTCAGCAATTAAAACAATTAGGGTACATTACTCGTCGTCAACTCAATCAAAGGATGCATGCCTCTACGTTGATACAGTACCACCGGGCTAAAAGGATACCCAGAGGTTTACGTTTATCTATCAAACCTATGCTTTTCAGATTTAATTTAAATTCGAAATTTATGGACAAATGGTTCAGCATATTGAACAAATGTTCACTTGATCTTATTTTGCTGATCATAGAGGAACTCGCCAAAACCATCAGGGAGTTGGAAGAAGAGATCTATACTCTTAAATCAGAACTGGAGGCTAGAATGGAGGCGGATACCTGGAAAATCAGTTTGGACAACATCAATATAAAACTGGACAAATATGAAAAAGAACTACAGGAGGGTAAATTGCGGAAATATAAACGTGACACTATAGACTATAAATTAAATGAAGTGTATACATGGGCAGATATCTATGCCAGACGTCAATTTATTCCCAAAAAAACATCACCATCCGCTCGTTCTTCAGTGGAAAGTTTAGTAACGGACAAGGAAACATCGATACAAAGAGGGCCGGTTAAAACCACTCAAGATGGTACCATATTATCTACAGTGACTGTTAGTCAAGCCACTACCAGCAGAGAGACGGATTTTTTGTCACAGGCACAAACTCCAGCACAACCACCCACACCCCAGACAGAAACTTCCGCATCAAGAGGAAAACCAGGCGAGGAAATGGTCGGAAAGGAACTGAGGAGTGGGCGAACTCTGACTTGATTATTAACATTTCATCCATTACTCTCACTAAACAACAGACGAGAACGCTAAATAAAGGACTTACATTTGTACCAACTATCACGACCAACGAAATTGAAACAGAAGGAGCATTTTTTAGATTCATGAGGTCTTTGAAACTCAGGCATTACTTTGAAAATGTGGCAGAACCCACAGATCCAAGTCAGAACACCACGGAAAGGAAATTCAAACCTAAAAGTGTGTTTCAAGCTCCCGTATCACACAAGATGTTGGATACTTTTGAGGTGTTGGTTAAAAGGGATTTACAAGCGTTAAAATACAAAAGTACCCACCACAACAATTTGACTAAAACTGAACTGAACATCATCAATAACCTGGCTAATAATGTTAACATTACCATTCAACCGGCAGATAAGGGTGGCGCCTTAGTTCTAATGGACACAACTTTTTACGAACTTAAAGTCAATGAGCACGTAAATGACGTGAACATTTATTTTAAATTACCATCGGACCCAACAGCAACGTTACAACAAATGCTTTACATGATTCTGAAGACAGCAGTGGAGAACGAATGGATAGATGAACAAACATCAGCATATCTAACACAAAAACACCCTAAAAGGCCATCCTTATACATGATCCCAAAGATCCACAAACACCCCATCAACCCTCCATTCAGACCTATTGTTTCGGGTTGTGGGTCAATTTTTGACCCCCTCGGCAAATACATTGATCATCACTTGCAGGAATTCGTTCAACAGTGGGGATCATATACACGTGATACAACAGATTTCCTCAACAAACTGAAGTGGACCGAAGAAGGGTACCAGGATCATTGGATTATGTGCACCATAGATGTGGTGGCACTTTATACCTCCATACCTCATGAAGCAGGACTGGAAGCAACTGAATGGGCATTACTAAAAATGGAGCAGTTACCCACCACCCAAAACATTTTTTTGCTACAGTTATTGAAATTTTGCTTATACAACAGTCACTTCACATGGCAAGATGAATTCTACGCACAATTGAGCGGAACAGCGATGGGATTCGCAGGGGCTCCTGCGTATGCAAATACATTCATGGCTCAATTTGAAGCACAACATCTTATGACACAGAGAGAATGGATACACGTGAAAATGTACTGTCGATATATCGACGACATTTTTTTAATTTGGAATGACACCCAGGAAACTTTGGAACGATTGATTTCCGGATTGAATCAGGCTGATACAAGAATTCAATTCACACATAAAATCAGCAAAGACACCATTGATTATTTGGATGTCCGGATCACGAAAACAGCCACTGGATTTGACACAGCTTTGTACACAAAACCGACTGATCGGAATAGTGCACTAGAATACACCAGCTTCCATCCCAAGAACTTGATTAGGAATTTGCCAGTATCCCAGTTCATTCGTATTAAACGCATATGCTCCAACCAAGAAACATGTCAAAACACACTTGACAATCAAGTCCAGAAATACAAAGCCAGAGGATATCCACCTGATGAACTAACATCGCAACTAAACAGGGTCCAACAAATGAACAGACCAGATCTACTGACACAAAAAAAGAAACCATCACAGAGTCGAATGGTCTTCGTTACAAAATACACAACTCTCTCTATAAAGATAAAACAGATAGTCAATAAAAGATGGGAACTTTTAACATTGGAACCAGATTTTCACGGCATCTTCAAGGAGCTTCCTTTACATGCATATACAAGGGGACCAAACTTGAGAGAGAGACTGAAGAAGAAACAACATTCCATTGCACCAACTGTTTACAAGGGCACCACAAGATGTCTTAATTGCACAAATTGCAATAATGTGATCACAGGGAATACGTGCACACATCCCACCTCTGGGAAACCTATAAACTTGAAACATTCCAGTGATTGCAACACAAAGAACGTCGTGTATGCCATAAAATGTCCATGCGGAAAAATGTATATAGGCAAAACAGAACGTAAAGCCAAAATCCGCATAACAGAACATAAGAGTCGCATTCGCAATGAGAACCTTACCTCTCCATTGGTGCTACACTGGAAGGAACAGAGACACACTATCTCACAACTAAGGTTCCTTATCCTTGAACAAGTGCAAGTGAAGCAGGGTTTGGATAACCACCAGAGATTATTGCAAAGAGAACTTTTTTGGATCAAATATCTAGGGACCTTGGTGCCTGCGGGCCTAAATGATAAATATGATCTATCTTGTTATCTATAGGTCAAGTTTGTGTATCTCTGACACCCCTCTTTCATCATAGCTTAAAGGTTGCATTTCAAATCGATGAATAACTCAGTAGATTTGATCAAAAGTTTTGAAAAATCCATTTTTTATGATTTCTTTTGAGTCATTATATGTACCCATATGTCATGGTTTATATTGGTTTCTTGAGGGATGCATATTATTCATGCCATTAATGTCACCAGTTGATATGGTTTCAATTATGATCTTTATTTATAATTTTACGCTTAATCCACGATGATTGTAAATATTTTTTGGTAGCCCCCGAATGTATACAATACTTTCTATGCTGCAGCACCTTTACATTGGCATCTAGTGTATCACATGACTGACAATGAATCACACGCACATTAATTTATATGCCCACCAGTTAGATAATTACCCCCCTTCAAATAAATAAAAATGCTAGGTACACACATATAATGATATCATCATGATACATCTTATTCACCGTGACATGGACGATTTTTTTTTCGCAGGTTAACCGCCCTGGGCGCGATAACCCAAAATACACTTTTTCAACTTTTATTTAAGTCTCAGAAAATACAGCATTTACATTACTGTACTGATGACCAATCCCCCCTTTCTTACTTTTTTGATTTTTTGTCTTTAGCGCAGGTATTCCATAACTATCCTGTTGACTCATATGCATACGGCCCCATTTCAATATGGCGTTTATAGTAATTCTTTCACTTAGCATTTTCCTCAGATAGTCCTTTTTCTATGTCTACGGACAAGCAACGGCGTCGGTCACGCCACAACTTAATGGAGGTATCACTTCAGTATACCGAACGAAATCCTACCGGTTAGCTGTGATTACTTGAGATGGACGAAATTTTGAACATATAAAGGTAAATACTCGCAAAGCACGAGTTTTACATTCAAAACCTGCGCAATATTTACATAGCCATGGTTATAATGGAGCGCTTTTATTTTCTGATTCCTCAGATTTACCAACGCCACGATAATCAGGTAGGGCGACCTACTCCAATATTTTTTCAAACGGTAATCTTGAGTCCACGTTATATCAGCCATCTGACATACAGTTATGCTTATCATTACAGCCAACACGGACTCGACTAGAAGGTACGTTTTTTCTAAACAACACAGGCACTTAGCATTACAACTTGTATATTTTAACAAAACCACCAACCAAATATATTTTGGGATCTTTTTGATTATAGAAACGACTTTCTGTGACACTAGAACACCTACAGTGATTACAAGGTATGTCATTTGACTACGTATAGACACACCCCCATGATTCATTCAATACTTGACACTGACACACATTACTTTCTCATCTTCTTCTAGAATTGCCCCTGATGAAGGCACCGCCTGCGTGCCGAAATGCATTGGGCCACACGACAATTGTTTGAAAAATGAAATGTAGTAAATTACATGTACAATTGTAACGCATTATTGATCCATTTGCGTATGTATATGGAAATTGTTATGAAGACTGCAATAACAAATACCTAAAAAATTGATTATTAATTTTGAAAAAAAGTTTGAATAAATGTGAAAATATATGTATAGATATATCATAATGTGGTGAAACATTTGAAATTATTTAAAGTGCGGAGCACTTAGTGAACAGTGCATGATTAGGTGAGTCATTACTCACCATAATTTGATTCCCTCGGGGGGGGCACTCACCTCTAGGGGTCCGTCCACCCCGCCAGATTTATTGTTCCCGGTGGTGTGCCAGTGGAACCGCTCCGGCTCCTCTCCCGGTGTCACGGCGGTTCCGTGACGGGCCGGCAGGCGAGGGGTTCGGGTGTAGAGCTTAGATCCCGGAGATGGGACTGGACGCAGCTACCGGGGTCTCCAGAAGTGCCGATGTGGATCTCCGATTGGGTCAGCTTTGGAAGTGAAGAAACTGTTCCAAAATGCCAGTAGCAGTGGCCTAGCCAGGGCTTGGCTGATGAGGGTTGCTTATACTATCTGATCCGATGTTTGGGGTGTGACATCCGGTAGGCCCTCTGTATTCGGGTCATCTGGCAGTCCGTACATGAAGTCGTCGTCTTCGCTCCCGCGTGATCTTGGGCTTGCGTTGGAAATCAGGATGGGTGATTGTGACCCGCTGATCTCAGCTGCTATTCGGATGGCCTCTCGTTGTGCAGACTGCATTTGCTCTGGAGTGGGGCCAATTTCCGCGCCCGTGGTCGGCGACTCGACCCTCGAGGCGTGTCGTTGTCTCCGCCTGCGTGTACCTCGGTTTCGGCGTTGCTCCTTCGGCGCGGGTTCGTAGTTCGCACATACTCCCGAATCCAGCCAGGCCGCCGCCGCCTCTGGAGTATCGAAGAAGTGGGTTTTGTCCTGTGCCACCACTCTGAGGCGTGCTGGGAACAGCAAGGAGTACTTGAGAGCCAGGCGTCTGAGCCATTGTTTCACCTCGAGGAACGATTGACGTCGGCGTTGGACTTGTATGGTATAGTCAGGGAAGAACATCACCTTGGCGTTGTCTACCTGTACGTCCAACAGTTTCCGCGTCTCGCGGAGAATGGCATCCCGGTCACGGTAGTTCAACACCCGCATGAGCATTGGCCTCGGGTTGGAGCCCTCCGGGGGTGGACGGGATGGTACCCTGTGCGCTCTTTCCACCACAAAGTGTGGTGACAGTGTGCCTTCCGGCAGTAGCTCTCTGAGCCAGGTCTCCATATGTTCCGCCGTCTCCCTCCGTTCCCATCGTTCCGGCAGGCCTACTATGCGTACATTGTTTCTTCTGGCCCGTCCTTCTGCATCCTCTGCCCTATCCTCGAGGAACTCCACCCGGTTGAGCAAGTCACGGACGTGCTTATCCGTCTGCGCCAGCTTGGGTGTGGTCTCTGCCATCGTTTGTTCCAAGGTCGTGGTGCGGTCGGACAGTTTCTTGTGATCCGCTCGAAGGAGCGTCAGGTCCACAGCCACCTTATCGATCCTGTTCTCTAGTGACGTACGGGTTAGCTGCATGGACTCCTCTAGGCGTTCCATGGCCGTCAGCATAGTGTCCAGTTTGGAGGCGGTTTGGTCAGTCTCTGTGTTCTTCACCATCTTTCCTTTGCTCAGAGTCCCACCGGTGCCGGTCTTTGCTCTGGTCCCCCCTGACATGTGGGTGGTCGCACAGGTAGGTAGCCGAGTGGGCAGGCTCTCGCGATGAACACTGTTGGGGCCTGTGCGCGCTGGCCTCTTCTGGTCAGGCAGTCTGCTCCGCCCGTGCCGGGTGGCGTGTGGGCCGCGAGGCAGGAGGGGGGGACCACTGCACCGCAGGACTACAGGATTCGGTACTACGGCACCGACTGGGGAGGACAAGACAGCAGTCCTTTGTCTGACACGAAAATCCCCAAGTGTATCAGCCGTCACTGCGAATGTCTCTAATGCAAATGACCTCTCGGCTGCGCCTTGCGGTGGTTTTCCAGGTCGTGCCGTTTGGTCCCTCCGGTTGCGTCTGTCCTGCGGGCCTGGGAAGGCACGCTCCGCCTGGCGATCCCAGACGCCACCAAGCGTTGTGTGGGGGCACCGTGAAGTTCAGTACCGGGGTGGCTGAAGCGGAGTGTGCGGGGCTGCTCTGGGTTCTCACCCGCGTGGGCCTGGGAGGTCCCCCTAGTGTAGGGCCGATTGTCAGATGGGCCGCCTCAACGTGGCCGCAGTTTGCGCGTCGTGTGGGCCGGGCTCCTCAGTATTAGACGGGTCCGGCGTTGACCAGTGTCTATTTCTGGGCAGTGGGCGGGTACAGGTATCCTGGAGATAGGGCCTCACATCCCCCGTTGCTGGTCGTTCGAGCCCAGGGGCGATGTCGACAGTGTGGGTCTCCACACAGTGGAGCACGATCGTCCTCCGGCGTCCGCCAGGTTTCGCGGGAAGTCTCCAGCGCCGGCAGGTGAGGTAGGTCAGTGGCACAGGGCGCTGTGGGCCAGTGTGGCGTGCCTGCTTGCAACCTCTGGGATCCCTGAGCAGAGGGTTCGCCGGGGGGTGTCAGGCGTGGCGATGCGGTCTCCACCCCCTTGCTGGGCCTGTCTCTAGGCGGTGGGTGAGTGTGGGGGCCCGGGGGGCAGAGCGGGCCAGCCCTCGCTGTAGCCTGCCGGGAACCAGGGGTAGCGCTGTCCGAGTGGGCCCCCAAACGGTCGAGTGCAATCCCTCTCCGGCGCTCACAGGGCCTGGCAGGATGTCCCCAGTTGCAGGTTGGCAGGGTGGGCCGATGTCGCAGCCCAATGCGAGCCTTACCGTCGTGTCTGGGGCCCCTGCGTAGCTGGAGCGCGGGGGGGCAGCCGGTGTTACGGCGCGATCTCCTTCCCCCACTTGATTGCGCCGGGGAGTGCACACTTGTTGCAGCCTACCTCGCTGGGCTGGATCCCCGGCCTCAGGTAGATGGGGTCGCCGACCGGAAGTGAGCCCTGGGCGGGCAGCTGCCGCGGCAGTCGACGGTCGGAGGGTCAGGTACTCCGATCCGTCTGAAAAGTGCTGTGGTGGCTGATCCGGTCCCCGGGTGCACTCGGTTCAAGTTTGGGCCCGGTGGCACAGGAAATGTAGGAGAAATAGCCCGTGGAAGGGGAGCTTCGCTTGGAGCTCAGCCCGGGCACGTCTTCTCACATCGCGTACTTGGCCACGCCCCCTCATATAATTTACTCCATGTCCTCACAATCCAAAAGCATTGCCATTTTTTGCGACACCTGGGATACCTGCAATTAAAGCTGGCTATGGGCCATATATGCTTTGTGGGGTCACCAGCATGGCGACACAGCATCTGAAGATCGCAGTCAGACTGACTGGTGGTGCAGGCAAGAAGGAAATGAGATGTAGCTGAATATTTGGAGTACCCTTAGGGGACCTCAGGACCCACCTCTCTGTGATTAGATTCACCTTTGTCTTGGTTAGGTGGGGAGGTCCACTTGGCATCCTAGGAAGGCACGACAAAGCTTAAATTCGATAATTGTCATATGTTTCAGATGGGTGAAAGGGCCATGCCAAGATGCAAGTTCTGGCTGGGGGAAGGGTCCCATCGGTCACAAGAATCCACCCAGTCCTCGCCTAAAGACCCCCTCCAGGGGGGGTCCATAATTCTCTTGCTGGGGCAGCAGTTGGTTATCAGTTTGATCCCTCAAATCTGGGACTCACCAAGTAGTGGGTGGGTGAACAGTGGCTTAATCAACCCCCAAATGTAAATGCATGTCCTTGCACACAGGCCATAAAGGATTATATCACACAGGACTGTGGTTTTCGAAGAGAGGATTCGTTTTTTAATAGTCTTGGGGTCCTATCTCCTGTTGGCACTGTGCTCCCATACACTTGGAGGACAGTGGTAAGAGATAAGGCATTGGTTGGCCCCAAACAATAACTTGCAGGGTAAGCAAGGCTGTGGTTAAAGAAGAGAACAGTAGTTCCCAACTTCCAGGGTGGCCATTGAACAGTCATTCAGAAGTGTAAATAAAGCCATGTACAAGCCCACCAAGCAGGAGGGCTTGGTTCAACTCAAATTCAAATCAAATAGAAGGGCTTAGTGAATTCAGTGTGGCCTCTTTTTTGCAAACACCACACAGTACCCCGATAGGGACGGGGAACACCTATTTGAGGTAAATAGGGAAATGGTCCAACTAGAAGGATGGTAACTGCAGGTTGCAGGAGGTTATTGTGCCTGCAATAACTTGTAGGGTAATAACATTGTGGTTAAAGAAAAGAACAGTAGACCCCCCCTTCCAGGGAGGCCATCACATTCTGACAGAAATGAAAATAAAGCCATGGACAAGTCCACCAAGCAGGAGAGCATAGTTCACCTCAAATTCAATATGAAATAAGTAGGCCTGGGAAAATTAGACGGGGCACACCTGTCAGAGTTAGATAAGGAAATGGTCTACCTAGAAGGACTAATAGCAGTTTGCAGGTGGTTATGGAGCATTCCAGGGTGGGAGGGGGGGGCCCGGTCATGACAGTGGCCACATCCTGGGCATTGGCGGAGTTACAGGGCGTTCCGGAGGCTGATTGGTACAATGGGGTACCCATTCAGGAGCACAGAGTGGTGCCTTACGCCAAACCCCAGGAGTCTTTACGGCAGGACCCTGGATGAAAACGTTGGTGCCTGGCTAGTCCTTCAGGCGGTTGTAAGCCCGAGCAACTAGGGGATGCCTTGCAACGCTCCGACTTGAAAGGCGTGAGTAAAGTTATGGACTAGTGATCTATGGTATGTAAGGGGGATAATCCCCACATAAATGGGTGCACAATTAGGTTGGCCACGGTGCAGTTTGGCTTATCAGGCGGGTAGGGCAGATTAGGTTAGTCACCGCCGCCTGCCCTTGGATCGCCCTTAAGTTCACCCACCATGTTGGCATACTTCTTGTATGAAATAAACCTGCAGCAAAACTGTTTTCCAGTAAAATTTGTGTGGACTGATATTTGTGCAGCGCTACCAATTACAGCTACACTAGACGTTGCAGACAAATGCATATGCTAATATTCTATTACCTAGTTCTAAAGTTTTTGTTAATGTTTTTGGTTCAGAAATGGTAGTGATTATGTATTTGGGAAATGTTTCTATTATTGATGTTTTTGTGGTTTATGTCATACACCAAAATAAAATGAAACTGAGGAAAATACGTTATAAGTGCACTGAATACTATTTCCCCTATCTCGAGAAGTATTTTGTTGCAGGAGCTCGACCATGTAAGATATTAGAACTTTTTTAATTCAAAGTTCTGTTATTCCATTCAGCAACATAAACATTTAAATCCGCACAACTTATAATTGATGAATGTGACAAACCTGAATAAAGCTTGACGATCTTCAATTTCTTCGCGTCTGTACATCTGCAGAATTTCAGTTTGATCATTCTGAGGTAACGTGGCTGCAGAAAGTAAGAGAAACACGATCGTAGAAACACTGGGTCACTCATTAACAATCAATGAATGTGCATATTGCAAACAATTTATTTTATTTGTTTATACTTTTGCATCATTTTGAATAAATATTCAAACAACTAAGGGAAATTATTTGTAATGCCTACAAGTTCCTTTACTTTGTAGTTCACTTGAGAGAAAGCGTTAATCAAAAACGTTATTATCTCCATAGACGAGGATGGAAATGTAACATTCAATAAAATGTTTCAAGCATTTATCAATCTCCATCGACTTTGGTATTTTCGACTAAACATCGGGGAATATAAAATTGATCGGATGGATTATCAGTGAAGTTCGAAGCTGCATACTCTCTCAAATAACAACTCTGACAAAAAATCTCAATGTAAATCTTCATCCCCACCATTGTTTTTCCAGTATTCTCCAGGATAGCATCTACCAAAGTAAACATTTGAAATACCTCTGCTTCTGACTTCTTATCCCATCCCTCACTTGTTGAAGATTCCAAATCATCAAACAGGTCTTTAAATTTCCCCCTTTCTTTGCATACCATGGCAACATAACTAACACAGGTGACAATCTGTTCCCTTATTTCTTTTCATGTATTTCCTTAACAAAGTTATGCTATTAATATTTCTGTTTAGGTAATCCCTCATCCATTTCCTGTTTTTTCATGTCCACAAATTCAAAATGTCGAGCTCCTGACTTGTGGAGTAAGCGAATTTACTTTGAGTTTGTTACTGTGTAAGTTGGGAGACACCGTGAGCGGTTTTCTTCACAGCTTATCTCCAGCGAGTAAGGGAATTCTTGACTGCCCTCCAATTTCTGTAAGAAGACCTCTCTGCTCAGCAAGAAAGGTTCACAGTGTGTGCTTCTCACTGAGACAGCGTTAGGAGCTATGTGCACCCTACCAGTGCTTTCAGTCTTGCAAGATGAACAGGCTCTGATATTCAAGTGCGAAAAAGCAGGCCCCTGCAGCACAGAGGTGCCCCTTATCCATTCGGCCCAAGGCCAATGAATATGTCGTAATAATCCTAGTCCCACCTTTATCTCCTGTGTTCCATTTCTTCCCTCTTCTCCCTCTTCTCCCTTTTCCCCTGTTCGATAAAACAAGTTGGAAAGCTCCTTGAAGGGTATTGAGAATGTTGAGTTTTGGTGAGTCAGAGAGGAGAGTAGCAAGAGTTTGAGACGAGACTGAAAACACTGTCATTTCTGCAATGCAATTACTTAAAATAAATCATCTTACCTGTTAAATTTAAGTGTTGAAGTAGTAATCGCTTCACTGGCGATGAAGTTGGGATGCTGCATTTGGGGGAGTGTAGTAGTGTCTTCACGCATGGAAAAGTGAACTCTTGTCGTGCCTGCTCCTGAAGGTGACCCGAAAAGATACTTTCTCTGCTGACTTCAGGTCTCATAAGGTTTGTGAAATGCAGGTGAACCGACACCTGTCTGAGTGAACTATACCTGCAGTGAGTGCTTCATGGTATTCTGTCTATTACAATATTCCTTTATTACACCTGGCTTTTCCGGAGTGTAAAGGTTAGAGGTAGCAAACAAAAGCTTCTGCATATACCAAAGCTGAGGAAATTCGTGATAGCGCATTTTCAGCTTTCAAAAAGAACTTCCCTTGGCTGAATTTAGTGAGAATGTTGTATACATTGTAGTAATATAGAGTTGACTCTAGAGATTACTGGGATTTTATCATAGTGGGGATATCTCGTGCCATTTGCTCACCACCCTTAGCTCACCCTACCCCAGTAAAACACTTACAAGTGACTGTTGTCCACTGCGTAGCTTTATTATTATTCCAAAACACCATTTCACTTGTGGGTAAAATCTCCCGCATTGACCTTTTATTAAATTGACCTTTTATTAAATTCACACATAAATGATGCGCTCCATACATATGCGCCACAGGTTAAACATGTATTTACAATTCAGCATCTCTAGAGGCGTGTTGTACCAGCAGGACACAACACCACCCCCTTTCCAAGCACCAGCTACTAGGGTAGGGCCAGAGAGTCCAGGACCACCAGCAGGACGGCCCCCTCTCCCGCCAGCCCAGAGCCGCCATAACTGCCTCCCCTGCTTCAGGGGCATCCATTTTCCGGCCAAAAAGAGTCCCCCGGCCTTTTCTCTTATCCGGGACCCCGCCACAGGGCAAGAAGCCCCTCTGGCGCTCTTGCCCTCCCCCCACACTAATGCTCTGTTACTCTTCCAAGGTGTAAGGCAATGGCCCCCAGAATAGTTTGCACAAACACTTCCAACCCTGCCTTGGACAGGCGTGTCCCCACTGGCCGGTACTTATCTGAGGTCAATGTCTGCAGCAGGCTATGTCTGACAACATGTATCCGTGACCCCCTCAACAGTTTTTCTACTTCCCTATTCATTTTCTTCACCGAAGTGTTCATCGCGGATGATGGTAGCCTGGAGAATCGAAACTTCTCCTGCCAGGCACGGAATCCCACTAATGGCCCCCCTCCCCTAGCCGCGGGGGTGGCCTCTCATTTCTACATCCCTCAATTGCCCGTTTTCATATTCCTCATAACTTATTATAATAAAGTGGGGGGAGGATGGTTCACAAGCAAAGACCCTTGGATTTGGAATTTTATTATAGTATTGAGGAACTCCTGTGAGTGGCTCCTGGGAGAGCTCCGACTAAACCGTGGCCGGTGAAAAATGCAATCTCCTTTGTGTGGCTGCAGCCAGCGATCAGTGTGCCTTCAGTAAAACATGCAATCTCCTCAGCGTTATGTGTGATGGCAGCAGGTGGGCGGTGCACCCACAGTAACATTCTGTCAGTCAGGATTCCTCATGGTAGGTGTGGGGCTGACGATCGGGGACTCGACACGGGATTCATTACTCCAGAGCTGTTCTGTTGCTACACTCTTCCAATACGCTCCCTTCAGTGTGCTCCTATCGAGCACTCATTGAGTCAAAGTGACCATTGTGGATGTGAAAATCAGATATTTCACATCTTTGGTGGAGCCTTCAGCAGCAGGAGCAAAGCCAATTTTTTAACAAACTTTCTTTGTCAAAACATCATACACAGGGGCAACCTAGGCTGCTACCAAGCCACTTCCTCAGCTGTAGCACTATTGTTGGAGAGATTTCCTTCATAGAGACTCCTACCACATCTATTTAGTAGGGGATTTCTCACTAGTCGTTCTCCAAGTACTTCAAATCATGTGACTTAGTAAAGATGAAATAGAAACAAGACCGAAAAAGAGTGCACAACTAAGTTTAATGGTAGTTGTTTCAATGTTATCTTAAATTTTAGATCACATTAGCAAGGCAGTTCTTTCCATAGCTTGTAATTACTAACTCATATCAGAGTAGTTTAGAAACAAGCCTGGAGATTGTGTGCACAAACTAAATACATTGTATTTTCCTCAGCCTTACCTTACATTTATAGTCAAATTAGAAAAACTGTTTTTATCCCGAGTACTTACCAATTTTATAGATTACTCCAGTATTTGAGGCATTTTTGAGACATTCCCCTAACTTTAATTAATTATTTAATTATGGCTGCTGCTAACATGAACCAACAAACACAATTCTTCAGTGAGGCAGGGGAATCTAATTTACTTTGAGAGCGATGGATGAAAATGATTGACACCTACCTTATTGCAATAGGGGGAGAAAAACTCAGTTCATTACGCAAATATCATATTTACTGCATAGTGTTGGCATTCAGGGTAAAACGGTTTTGAAGACCTACCAGAACCTATTGTTACAGTAGAGGAGTGGAACTGCAATTAGATGCATATCAAAAAACATTGAAAAAGTTAGAAGACAACTTTGCAGAAAAATCAATGTTGACTTAGAAAGGCATACATTTTATTCTATAAATTAGATTGTACCGCCTGAAGGGCAGAGGGAACATATAGCTGATATAGAACACATAGGCCACTTAGGCAGGAGTTTAACCAAAAACATGACCATAGCGGTCTACTCATTTCCTGGAATGGACAACATTAGTAAAAGCAAATTAAAGGATTGCTCTGCTTGTGGGTTATGCGATTAAACGCCGGGAATGTATGATGTTACTACATTGTTGTGTTTGCAGTTACTACGCATACATTCACCACGCATGGCTTTACAACGCGGTTGTTACAACGACCAGGTTGTTACCACACGTGCCATTACATCGCAAGTCGTAACACTGACTTGCTGTAGGGGGCGCGCTGGACTTAGGAATAGTATTAATTACTATTCCTATTCCAGTTTGTTGAACAGCAGGTAAGGTGTTGGATTTAAAATCCAACACCTTCCCTGGTGTTGCACACCCCCTACAGCAAGTCGTTGTTACGACTTGCGATGTAATGGCATGTATGGTAACAATGCTGTTGTTGTGACGACGGCGTTGTAAGGCCATGCGTTGAGGGAACATCATTATAAAAGCTGTTTCCCAACCAAGGTCACGAGTAAAGTTCCATTGCTCCCAGTAGAAATTCCCTCCAACCGCAGGACAAATTTGGTTTAGACATAGTGGGTCCCCTCAATTTACAATGTTTTTTATCATGAATACATATTTGTTATGATCGACTATCATTCTCATTGTGTCACAGGTAAATGAGTCAACAACATCACTACCCAAACTGTCATTGAATTCCTCACGAAGTCATTCACCTTAGAAGGTATACCCACTACCATTATCACCTGATAAAGGTGTACAATGTGTGCATCATGAAAATATGGAATTATTGAACACTTAACCAGTGATCATGTCAAAATACCCTTGTACATTGCTCTGAGGCCAATAAGCTGGTTAAGAGGGGAAATAGGATGATTCAAGAATCCATCAATTTGGCCCACACTACAGGTAAATCCACCACCAAGATTATACTTGCAATGCTGTGGTAATACTACACACCTCCCAGCCCATTATGGGAGTATCTCCTTTCATTTCATTGGAAGGCAGGAAACCTGACTCGAAATTAACTCAGAATTGGCTAAATGGAACACTTAGTACCTGGGTTGATTGGGGAATTTATAACAAGGAAGGTAAATGCTCATCAAGCCAACTACACAATCTGATATGATAAAAAGTGGGGAGTAAAGGAGAATAAGTATATGAAGTATTTAAAAAAAATTTTTTTTTATTGTTAGCACGTTTTCATACAAAGCCATATCATCAATAACATCAATAAGCATAGAGCATCTCTATCCGTAGTTACATTATATATAACACAGTGTACAACATACGCAACACAGATATCCCATCACAGAAGCAGTATATCACAGTACAACAAATGATACCATTCTCCCAGCATCTTTACAGTACCAACATTGTCCAGTCTTATCTATAGCCCGGTCTACTCGGCTCCCTCTCAGTTCATGGGCTATCTTCAGGGGTGGAGGTAGTTTGTGGAGGTTTGCATATATTCCCTCGGAACTCGTTCCACTTTCCCCATATTCTGGACCATTTTTTGGGACACCCCTTGTGTGTGTAAACTGTCCTTTCAGCCACCATGGCGACGTCTATATCCCTTTCCCATTGCTGACGTGTAGGTAAGACCCCCGAGCCCCAGTTCTTGGCTATATTCCGCTTAGCAATCGTCGTCCCCAACGTGGCCCAGTTCTGTAGCTCCAAGTTTAAATCGGTAGGTTGCCAAATATTTAGGAGACAGCATCTGGGATCACGTGGGACTTCCGCCCCCCTCCACTTCCGAGATCTCATCCAGTATCCTTGCCCAGTAGGATTGTATATTCGGACAGTCCCATATTATATGATAAAACGTTCCAATATGACCGCATCCCCTGAGGCAGAGTGGATCGGGCGTATGCCCAAGCTTATGTAATGTGGTTGAGTTGTATGAGTTTTAGTCGAGATGGGATCGCCGCCTTCCCGGGTTGATGCTAGTGCGTCCATCCAGTCTGAATCCTCCATGTCTCCTAGCTCCGTTTGCCATTTTTCTTTTAATGCTACCATGGGGTCTGGTTGATTATTAACCAGCTTTCGATAGGTCTGTGAGGTGGCCTTTTTGTCCATGTAGTCCGTGAGGAGTCTATCTTCCAGGGGTGAAGATTCTGCTAATTGGGTACCCAGGGGGATAGCGCTCTATAGTGCATGCCTAATTTGGATATATCGATAGAGTTCTGTCTCTGCCATCCCATACTTTTCTCGTAAGGCCGCAAAGGGTAGGATCTCCCTTTTACTCAGAGATCGCCTATTTTAGTAATACCAATGAGGTCCCATTGTCTAAATCCCTTTGTGTTCGCCAGGGTGCCCAAACGTCGAGTCTCCCTGAGGGGGGTGGCTAGTGTCAGTACTCCCTCCCAGCCCAGCGCCCTTTGTGCGGTGTGCCAAATTTTAATTGTGTGTGCTGTTAGTCCTGTGAGTGTATTTCGTCTCTTGTTGGTATAAAGGGCACTCATCAACTGGTCTATGGGTAGGAGACTTCTGTCTATTCTGAATGCCGGTTCGTCCTGCGGGACATGCAGCCATTGATTTATCACCATTAGTTGTGAGGCCCAATAGTATAATTTAACATTCGGTAAAGCGATTCCCCCGTCGTACCAGCTACGCATTAATTTGTGTTGCGCTATGCGGGCCGGGTTTCCGTCCCACAATAATGTGGAAACTTCTGCCTCGATTGCTTTGAAGTAGGAGAGGGGGACCGGGAATGGGGTATTTTGGAGGGCGTAGAGGAACCTAGGTAACACCAACATTTTAAATAGTGCAGCCCTTCCCAATAATGTCAATAGAAGGGATCTTCAGTGGTTGATATCTGCTAGGAGTCTCGCCAGTGGCCTCATCAGGTTTTCTTCCATAAAAATAGATTCCTTCGGGGTGACATATATCCCTAAGTATTTAAATCCTCTGGTCGTAACTTGCAACTCGCAACCCCGAAGGAGCCGGGGTGTGGGGCCATGTATCACATAGAGTAGTGATTTTGTCCAATTGATAGTGTACACAGACACTGTCCCATATGCCGTAAAAATATCCAGCAGGAACACCAGGGACCTTGCCGGGTATGTTAAGTATATTAATACATCATCCGCGTAAAGCGAGATCCGGTCTTCCCAGTCTGCCTCCCATCTCATCCCGCGGATAGACAAATCCTGCCTGATCCACACAGCTTATGGTTCCAGTACTAGGGCGAAGAGGAGGTGAGACAGCGGGCATCCCTGCCTTGTCACTCTCCCCAGTGTGAACTCCCTCGATATGCATCCATTTGCTACAACTTGTGCCAAGGGTGCTGTGTATAATAATTTGATCCATTCGCAGAACTTTGAGCCAAACCCTAGCTTTTGGAGTACCGCAAATAGGAACGGCCATTCCACAAGGTCAACAGCCATCGTGGCATCTAAGGCGAGGATGGCCGCGTCTTCCTGGAGCATTGGTGTTCGAGCCAGCGCGCCGTGCAGCCGTCTTAAATTAAGGGAGGTGTTACGTCCTGGCATGAAGCCAGACTGGTCTGGGTGAACCAGCACCTTAAGATGAGGCTGCAATCGGAGTGCTAATGCTTTAGCCAGTATTTTGGCTTCTGCGTTTATTAGGGATATTGGACGGTATGAAGAGGCCGACATTGCAGGTTTACCCTGTTTGTGTATGGCCACAATCGTGGCTAATCTTTGCACTCTGGGTAATATCCCCTGTTCTAGGCATTCATTGTACATGTTGAGTAGGTGGGGTGTAATGTTTCCTGTCACCTTTTTGTACGGTTCTACTGGTAGCCCATTAGGCCCCATTGCCTTCCCCGTGTGAAGCGCTGCTAGTGCCACCCCCAATTCCTCAACCATAAGGTCTGCTTCCAAATCGCGCATGGACTCTAGTGGAAGTGTAGGCATTTTATATCGCGCAGGAATTGTATGTTTTCCTCTACTGTAGCTACGGCTTGTGGCGTATAAACCTTTTCGTAGTGTGTTGCCAGCTCCTCCACTATGAGTTTGGGATCAGTTGTGGTAGTGCCGTCTCCTAACGTCAGTTGGGCAATCCATCTACTCGCCTTCTCCCGTTTTTCCAACCATGCAAGCATTTTCCCAGTCTTGTCCCCCAGTTCATATATTCTATGAAGGGTATCAGTATGCCTGGTCTTTGCAGTTTCCCACGCATAGGCTCTAAGTTCTTGGGACGCTAGTGTCAGGGTTTGCGCTGTGGTATCAGTAGGATCCGTGGCATGTGCTATCTCCTCCCCCTGCACTGCTTCTTCAAAGGTGTCCAGGGTCTTCCTAAGTTCTGTTGTTGGGTAATGATCGAGATGGCCTGACCCCTAATCACTGTTTTGTATGCTTCCCATAAAATGCTCGGTGGCCAAACTAATTGTGCAATCTCTGTAAAATACTGTGTAGTAGATTTCACAAAGTCCTTGGCAATCTTAGTATTTTTTAGGAATCCCGGGTAGAGCGGGCATATCCTCTTCCTTCCAGGAAGTTGTGCAGTGTACAGGAGTTGTATAGGCGAGTGGTCCGAAACCCCTCTCGGTAAGTGTTCCACCTCCCTCACCCTTTCCGGGGTTATAGCCAAAGTCAGTATATAATCTATTCTGGAGAGACTACCGTGTGCCCCAGAGTGAAAAGTGTACTGATGTTCTGCTGGGTGTTTAATTCTCCAGATGTCAGTCAGCCCCATTGCGTCTATGAATTTCCTCAGGGCCTGATTAGATCTGGTCGCGTCTCTAGGCGGGTTTCGGTCCTTAGCAGCATCTACTACTGTATTAAAGTCCCCGCCTATGATCAATTCTCCCTCAGGAAGGTCCAGTAGGAGTTTCCCGAGGTCCTGAAAGTCCGGCTGGTGACGCGTCAGTGGAACATACACTGAGACCATATTGTATATCCTTCCCTCCCATTGGCAAGACAACGCGGCAAATCCTCCCTGGTCATCAGTCCAAGTCCTCTTTATCATTAGTGGAGAACTCTTGTGTAGCAGGATACCGACCCCCCTGGATCTCGATGTAAACTCTGTGTGGGCAACCATCTTGAACCCCCAACGGTCTAGTGCTTTGCAGGCTGCCCCCATTAAGTGTGTCTCTTGGAGTAAGGGACCTTGGGGCCTTTTCGCTTTAGATATTGAAGAACCAGCCATCGGAAACTCTGTGAGGGGCAAAGCAGACCTACCACATTACTTGCCGCCACACTTGGTCCTGGGGCCCTGACGCTGTGTGTTTCCCCCTCCGCCGTTGTTCTTGACACCGCACGGTCGCTGTGGGGGGAGACTACAGCACCCAGCCTGCACAGCACCGCCCATTTCCGCCTCAGCGCGCCCGGAGGCGCTTAAACAGCAGCAGCTTCCTCCGCATCACGGACGCGCGCGGGCGGTGCCGGGCTAAGCCCGGGCAAAGTGCGGGCCATCTGTGGCCGTCCAGGGCAGGAGGAGGCAGTGCTGGGCCAACCCTGTGACATCGACTGAATCATGGGTAAGCACAAGAAACCAACTAATGTAGAGATGGGGGGGAAGAAGGCCAAGGTGCCTAGACACTCAGAATCCATTATGTCTTACCTCTCATCAGCTGTGGGGGTCCTTACTAAGGAAATTGAGACTGCCGAGCAAGAGCTGGGATTGGTACCCCCTTCCCTCATAACCACCTCTAACTCCCAGGATATTCAGAAATACTGTCCCTGTGGCTCATATTCCACTAGAGCCAGTGGTGACTATTATAAAACCTACACCTGTGGTGCAACCCACTTCTGGTCCTCCTTCGGGATCTACTCAATTGTTACCCCCGCTAACGAAAACTCTGTTGACCGGTCATGCTTCAAAAAAGAACAGGAAAAATTGGGAAAAAGTTAAGGACATTGTAGCTGCAACTCCGAGGGCTAACGATCTGCTGGGTGAACAACTTGAGGCCCTATTTGTTGCGAGAATTGAACCCTTGCTATTGGGAATTGCAAAAGACATTGTGGACACCATGAACACTTGCCTTGCGGGCTTATTAAAGAAATGCGCCCTTATTGACAGACTTGTTAATGAACGCTCCGTTTCCCCAGAACAACAAGGAGTAGGTACAGCCATGGCAGGGAATGGCATACAAAAGGATGCTAGATCGTCTGTCACTGTGTTACCAAGTAGTGGGGTGGAGGTAGTAATTGTTAGGCCGGGGGTCCCACATACAGCCTCTATTAGTTCGGAGGCAAACCGTCCTAATCCTGGTAGGTTCGGTAGGCCGGTCGAATCCTCTGGCTTAGCCTTCATCAAAGGGGCGGGGGGTTGTCAAGTAAAAATAGATTTACCTCCGGAAGCTGCCCATTTAGTTGCAATTTTCACCGGTATCCCCCCACTTAAAGAGGGAGAGTGCGAACCCACCTTAGATTTAATAGTAAAGGCTAGATCCTGGTGTGCTGACGCTTGTAGTGGTGGGGCAGACATCTCCAACAGGATCATCATGGCTAGGCGGGTGGGTTGGATTGGGAAGCATGCGAAGATCATTCAGGGGGACTGTGTGATAATAAATTTTGACAGCCGGGACCTGGCCGAGAGATTGTTTTGGGATGGCTCGGAAATATCGGAATGAGCCCAAATGAGACCGGTTCCTTTGGGCTTTTTCTACCCACCCCCATTTAAAAATCATGGTGACCACTACTTACCTATGATAAAGCGAGGTATGACCCCAGTTCTAAGTGGGGAAAGATCAGGCGGGCACACACGCTCAGAATGCTTAAGAAGGGAGACAGCAGTCGAGGTTGCACCCTATTCTCAACTAGTACATAGACCCGAGGAGGGTGGCGGGCCGGTCTTGAGTAACCGTTTCTCCCCTCTTTCAGATATCGAGGAAATTGATTGACTACCAGTCCCGTCACCCCCCTTAGCTAGGGTGCCCACTACAAACGGGGTAGCTGCTTATAAAATCATGAGCTGGAACGTAGCTGGAACTAGAGCTAAAAGGACAGACGATGCATGGGTTAATTTTGTCAGCAGCCATGACATTATTATAGCATTCCAGGAATCTTGGGATGCTTCTCCCAGTTTCTGGATGGACGGCTACACTAGCTTTTGCATCCCGGCTATTCCCAGTTCCGCTGGCAGAGCAAAGGGAGGCCTTATCCTTCTCTTTTCCTTAAAACTTAAGGGGGTTTTTAAACTGGTCAAAGTTGCTTCCCCAAACCTTTTAGTTGTGGAATGGGCGGTATCTCCTACCCGCAAAACGATTTTCATTAACTATTATAATTCATGGACAAGGGACAATGGTCATGATCACATTGCCACCTTGGAAAACTTTTTACTTACTGTTCAGTCAAAATAATCTCACTAACCCTGAGCTTATCTTATTGGGAGATTTTAATATTCATCCTTGTAGTGATTTGTGCCGCATTGAAGACATGAGGCCCCACCTGGCTCTGAGGCCCCCCATTTCGAGCACACTAAGTCCGGAGGGGCCCTGGAATCATTGTTGGCAGATTTTAACTTATTTGAATCGACTAAGTTTGAGGGAGGGGGCAGAACAATTACCTATAAGGTCTCTGACCCAGGTTCAATAATAGATTATATTTTCCTGTCCCCAGGCATTTTATATAGGGTTGTTGCTTAAAGAGCAATCATTTCCCCATACAGTGACCACAATCCCGTGTTGCTTGAGGTGTCATGGGGCGATTTTATGGTTCATAAGTCTTGCCCTGCTCAACCAAGGTCAGCATTACGCCTGTGGATCAAGGGAGAAGGCTGAAATGGTCAAACGTAGTTCCAGAAAATTTTATGGAAGAACTACTTCCTAAAATTAGGGGTAATATGATGATCTGGATTCAAATGCTGCTACCCATGAAATCATGGGGGCCTTTGAATCTGTTTGTGCACAAATCTCTAAAGACCTAATGGCCAAATCAGGGAACGGAGGTAAAAATCAGCATAGATGGTTTGACTCAAACTGCTCGAAAGCACACAGACCGCTGATACAAGCCCTAAAACAGTCCCCAAGAGATAAGGTTGTCATTACCTCCCTTAGGAAGGAGTACAAGCTAACTATTAAGGCTCGGAAAAATGACATAAAAAAGGCTGCCTGGGATAATCTACTTTCTACTGACGTCTTACGCGACAGTAGTCAATTCTGGGCCATAATTAATCAGCCTTTCTTCTCAGAGGTAGATAACACGGTTATGGACTGTGTCATACCTGATGAAAAATGGCTGTGTCACTTTAGAGAGGTGTATGGAGATTCGGAATCGGGACACCAAGGTTCTCCTTTGGTAGTAACCGAGTCCGCCCCCCTACTTTTTGATCAAACGGAAGTAGAGAGAGCTGTTCTGGAGACCTCAAAGAACAAGGCCCCAGGGCCGGATGGTGCCCCGGCCGATCTCTATAGACACCTACCACAGTTTTGGGCTAGGTTATTAACAAATGTTTTTCTGCTGCTAACGGCAATCATTTCCCTCTCGTCTTGGGCCACTTCAATTATCGTGCCTATTTTTAAAAAAGGCCAGCGTGAAGACCCAGGGTGTTATAGACCCATCTCCCTCCTAGACTCGGCGGTTAAAATACTAGGCAGAGTCTTGCTGGCGAAGTTAAGGGACAGCATCGAGAGAAGTGGGGGTCTATCAAATATCCAGTATGGGTTCAGAGCAAGGAGAGGCACCTTGGAGCAATGTTCTAATTTGTACCTGTTGGTTGCGAAATACACGGTAGCCAAGGAGGGGTCGTTATTCCTGGCCTTCATGGACCTCTCCTCGGCCTTCGACCTGGTGAACAGGGCCAAACTATGGGCAATGTTATTGGAGATCGGGATTGATGTGGTGTTGGTAAACTTTATGGCGTCCCACCACCAGGAGCTATTTGCCACAGTTAGAGTTACCAAAGAAGGACGGTGCACGAGCCGCTTCAAATCAGCGCGAGGAGTGCGCCAGGGTTGCATTTTGGCCCCTCTCCTATTTACTATTTAAATAAATGGCCTTGGAAGTCATTTGGAGGCAGTGGATGGGGACGTTCCGCGTATAGGAGAAGCAAGGATACCGGCTCTCCTATACGCGGATGACGCAGTCCTAATAGCTCGTACTGGACGCTTTTGAGATATTTATGGACAGGCTGGACCTGAATATAAATGCGAAAAAGTCACACACGATGGTGGTTGGTCACCATAAAAACCAGAGCAAATCTAAACTCTTTTTGTGCAAAGGTGAAGTGGTCTCCAGGGTAGCTACTTTCCCTTACTTGGGGGTCCTCTTCGATGAGAATGGTTCGTGGGGCCCCCAAATTAAGGCAAAAAGCTTATCCGTGGCTAGATCGACCTCTGCCCTCTTGGGGTTTGCAAAAAGACTGGGGGCTAGGCCTATGGAGGCTCTCTTAAAAATGTATAATTCTATATGCATCTCAATTACTATGTATGGTTCACCCTTATGGGGTTATGCACATCATGATTTGATTCAGAGGGTGGAAAACAGGTTTTTGCGGTCACTTTTGTCTGTCCCAAAATCCACTCCGACCTTCCCAATTCATGCGGAGGTAGGTTTGGACTATGTCACTGACAGGCTTAGTTTGGCTCCGCTAAACTTTTGGTTAAAGACTTGGCTCAACGAGGAACTAACGTTGAATCACGCAATCCTGTCTGATGTCTTGTCATTATATAATGTTAAAAAAGTGCCCTGGCTGGAATTTCTGAGAAAGTCCTTTGGCCAGCTGGGACGGCCGGAGCTCTTTTCGTCACCATCCAGTATCAGGAGGGAGGATGTAAATTTGACCAAAATGCACTTTATTGAAAGGGCCAGACTGGCCCGGGAGGAACGGGAATTTCTGAAACCTACAGTTAGATCGCACTGGATGTATGACGTTACAACGCATACTTTTACCACGCATGCTGTTACAACGCGGATATAAGAAACAAATATTTGTTGCCTATTTTAAGGGATGCTGGCTTCATTCATGTGAGGCCAGCTCTAGTTTATCTCCAGTCCTTGAGTAGTACCCACATTATATTCTGTGTGGCTAATTTTCTGGTGGCGGCATCCAGAATTAAGCCACATAGTGTGACTGTGAACGCATAAAGCACTTTTATTTATGTGTATTACTGCACGGATTGTTTTATTTTTTATTTTTTATGAATTATACTGTATACGTTTCTAAGGTACTTGTAAATTGCAATGAACTTAGAAAATGTATTTTAAACCTTTGGTATGTAAATGCTTTTATTCCTTTTATGATTTTTAACAAATCTAATAAAGTGTATTTGACTGACTGACTGACTGAAGAACCAGCCCTCTTTTGATCTTGTGTCCTAGTCCATTTACGTTCCTTGATATTACGGACAGGGGAGGGCCTAATGATCGTGGCAACCGAGAGCTGATATGAAGTATTTTTTAAAAGAGTTATTATAGGTACAAAACTAAACACATAAAATCAAAGTAAAACAGAACGCACTCCCCACAGTACACAAAGCTCATCTGGTTCTGTTCCTCATGCAGTAACCCTTCAAAAAAGAATTCGATAAAAAAATTCAAACAGGGACTTTTAGAAAAAATTGAAAATTCTGAATTGTTAGCTTACATACGAAACGAAAAAGTGTTTTATTGTTTCAGTTATTAAAACCATAACAATACATTTTGTAAAATCAACTACTCATATAAAATTTCCTTTTGCATTGAAAAATTCTCTATTAATTCATTCTAAAACATTCTAAGTCTAGTGCAAGAATTTTTTTTTTAAAACAATTAAGAACAATTAAGCAATCCATGTAGTTTATAGTTCCAAGAGTTCTGATATTTATACGTTATTAAGTTCAAAAGAGCCCTCTCACAGAGCTACCGCAGTTATGTTGTCCTTATGTGGACAGGGTGCCTGGTTATGTTTTAACGCTTGGGTGTGAGCCACGAGGAACTTTAATAGTAAGCAGTTCAAACGGGTGTCTGTTGGGTTCAAAGTTGACATAATCGCCGATCTACACGTTCTTATGCCTTTGTTCGTTCATTGCCTTTTTTAGGAAGACTGCTCGTGCTTGGGCTAAATTCGGGCAGATACAAACTAGATGAATAAAGTCCTCCTTGCTGCTCCCACATAGTCTACAGGTTTTGGGTCCTTCATGCACCCAAATTGGTTGGTCCATGGTTGATGGAAGGTTTCCCAGACGGAGCCCCATTAATTTTTGTTTTCTGTAAGCTGGAAATGTAATTGTTAGATATGGGGCTGCAGTGAGAGTTTTGTAGTTTGATATGACCATCCAAGCGTGTTTTCTTGTGCTGAACGTGGCTTTGTCAAGTAGCAGAGAATGTAATTTTGTTGACTTGTTTATGGCTTGTTTAAACCCTGGGTAAGGCAGATTGAGTTCCCAGAGATTCCTTGTTCCAGTCTCAGTAATGGCCTTCTCAAGGTACTGGTTGTGTGGGGAGTTAACATCATCTTTTATTTCTTCCCACAGTGCTTGGTGCAGTTCTGAGGTTGCCATGTTCTGTTTCAAGCTGTACCAGTACTTTACATTTGTGTACTTTCTTCCCACTGTTTCATTTATTATTCCAAATTCTAATCTCGTCTGAGCCGGTGAAGCTCCCCGTTGAATTTGGAAGGTGGATTTAAAGATGACTGTCTGCATTTTATTGAGCAATTCTGCGTCTTTTCCAGTGCAGTCCCACGCTGCCGTACGACAGGGTGGGAAGCACTTTTGCTTTTATCGTTGCCAATAGAGGTTTGTATGATGGCCCGGTAAGCTTTTTGGCTAAGGATCTAAAAGCAAATGACAGTGAGTTTGCTCTCTGGGCAATGTACGTCTTTTGCTGCTGGTGGTTATGTCGATTATCAAAGTAGAAGCCCAAGTACTTGTAGTTGGTCACGGCCTCTATTTTTGTTCCCTCCAGTTGGATGTGTGAATTGACTGATTGTCGTCTAGTGATGACCATTGTTTTTGTTGTATTTATCTCCAGGTTGTTATTTGTTATAAATTCCGCCAGCCCTACTAGTGACCTTTGAAGGCCAATCTTCGTTAGGCTCAACAATACCACATCGTCCGCGTAGGATAAATGAGTTAGGGATAAGGAGCCTAGTTTGGGTGGATGGGATGAGATCTTGTTTAGGGTTGGGGCTAAGTCTGCCATAAAAAGATTAAAAAGATGCAGTGCCAGAACACAGCCCTGCTTGAGGCCTTTGCTGGTGTTGATTTGTCTTGAGAGTTCGCCACTGAAATCGGTGCTCGCTTTTCTTTGTTTGTCCCCTTTGTTGGTATTTTGTTTTGGGCTGGTCTGATGTTGCTTGCGAGAACCTCTGTGTTAGTAGCGCGGCCCAATCTGCTTCTTGAACATTAGATGTTATTGGGTTTGAGGGATGGTTTAAACTGTTTATTATCCTCCAGAATGCATTTGAGTTGGTGTTCTTTGCCGTGCAGAGTAGTCTTGCCCAGAAGTCATCCTTCAGAGATCTTTTATGTTCCCACATTTTGTTAGCTTACATAGTTATAACCACAAAGAACAACTCCAAAGATATAGGCTTGTGAGCAAATTTGAGGGTCCTAAACCATAGTATCCTGTAGATAAACACCTTTACCATTAATCAAAGATGTTGAGCCTTATTAGAGATGCCAAATACATCAGTGTATTAGACCTATCTGAAGCTTATCACCAATTTGCACTTCACCCTGAATTTAAATCCCTTACATCATTTACCATTATATTTGGTGATTATAGGTAATGCGGAATGCTGTTTTTTCTGGTGTCTGCTGCTGCTGTGTTCCAAAACATTATGCAACACATCCGTAAAGAACCTAACAAGGTCAAGCGCTTCTGAGAGGATATCTTGATTTATGGTATATCTGAAGAGGAACACAATAACATCTTAAAGAATGTATTCAGTGAACCTAGAAATGCGGGTCTCACTAAAAAGAAAGAGAAATGTAAGATAGGAGTGACTGCAGTGGACTATCTCAGGCACACCATCTTAAGTGAAGGAATAAAACCTAAAATGAGTCTTGTGGAATCAGTTAAGAATGTCCCTCTTCCTGCTAATAAAGATGAAATCAGATTTCTGGTGTTAGCAGGATGCATGTTGAAATCCGTAAAAAAAAAAATGCAGATCTCATTCAACCATTAACGTTGCTACTCAAGAAAAATGGCCCTTTTTAACGGGACATTGAACAAAGTAACTCCTTCAAGGAGATCAAACTAACAATAACCAATGCCTCTAATATTGGCAAATTTAGCATTAAATTCAAAACTATGTTGACCACAGGTGCCAGTAATAGAGGCCTAGGAGCAACTTTGTCTCAAATAGTAGATGGCATAGAAAAGCTTGTAGCCTTTGCGTCTGAAGACTTAATGAAGCAGAATTAAGCTATTCTAATGTTGGGGCATACAACATTTCAATTTATATGGGTAAATCTCTTCCTACTTCGAACTGACCATAAATCAATCACTTGTTTCTGTCCTGTCCACCAAGGGAATGGAAAAGCTATCCCTGTATTGATAAATTGATTCTAGGTCATCAAGGGTACAGCTTCAAAGTAGAATATGTGCCTGAGACAAGAAATCATGTAGCAGACTGCCTATCTAGGCTTCACATTAAAGGGTACACGCATGAATTAACTTTAGGAGAGGAATCTATCATATATATTATTACGCCTGCTATTAAGAACAATGAGTGGGTAGAATGCCTGAGACAGGATATTACCTTGCAGCCTGTTAAGGAAAAAGATACCCATGGTTGGCCAGAAAAGTGAAAACTATTACTTGAAAATATTCACCTATTCTGGAATGTTCGTAATGAGTTGTCCACCAATGATAACCTTTTATTTATAAACTAGGTAAGATTGTACCTCCTGAAGGTCGAGGAAAGGTACAGCTGATAGAGATGATGACGGCCACTTAGGCAGGAGTTGAACCAAAAATAAGGTCAGAGCAGATTACTAGTTTCTGGGCATTGACAAAATTATTGAACAAATATAAAGGCTTCTTATGCTTGTGGGGAAAGTGATAACTCCAAGGTCATCCGTAAAGCTCCACTATTCCCATTAGAAATTCCCTCCAACCCGTGGGGAAAACTTGGTTTAGACATAGTGGGACCCCACAGTTTGCATCACAAATGCTTTTTTATTTTGGTCAACTATCATTCCAATTGGGTCCCAGTGATATTTGCCAAATACATCCCTACCAAACTCTAAATGAATTCCTCATGGAGGCATTCACCTTAGAACGTGTACTCAGTACCATTCTCAACAATAATGGGGTACAATTTGTGCCTGATAAAATGATAGAATTCTTGAATAGCTTATCCACTGCTCATGTCAAAACACCCTTGTACTATCCTAAGGCCAATGGACCAGTTGAGAGGATAAATAGGATGACGCAAGAGGGGGCCCTGTAGAGTCCCCTTAGTTTAGTCACTACCACACCCACCATGAAAACTGGGGCAGTGAGGAAACTCTTAATATCCTTGGCAGTGCTGCAGTAGCATTGCCTGCCTATTGCAGACTCAGACCGTTGCACCACCGCTGCGAGATCATGGATCCCTGATGGTTGCAGTGGTCTTGTGGTGATCCTACCGCCAATACCAGAATATGGTGGGTGGACCTCCAGTCTGGCGCTCCATGGAACGCCACCACGACTACTGCGGTCCAATGGACCGCCGTAGTTGTAATAAGGTCCTGTGTCCGAAGACTATAAGTCTAAGTAATCAAAAATTTTATACTTGTGTTTAATTACTGATCGTGAATTGATCAGCTCACAAGTCAAATTATAAACACTTTCCAGAGGTGCGATAAGAGGAGCAGTGAGTATATGACTAGGAATAGGTTATGAAGGTAAGGAGCTCAACTGACATGAAAAATTATATGATAGCCTGATGCC
Source organism: Lissotriton helveticus (assembly GCF_964261635.1). Lineage (NCBI taxonomy): Eukaryota > Metazoa > Chordata > Amphibia > Caudata > Salamandridae > Lissotriton > Lissotriton helveticus. The sequence continues at coordinate 709,603,824 of NC_136065.1, forward strand.
ATCAAGTGGATGCAGGGAAAACCTCACCAATGCTGGTGTAGGTTCCATGACAATGCCAGTTCCGGACGCATGCATGCACAGTTCTTCATTAGCTGGAGAACTCGCGCTGCTAAAAGCTTGGTAAAAAACAAATCTACCACAGAGCTTGCCATAAAATTGCTGTATCAAACTGGTGATGGTTCCCGATACACTATTGTCTGCTATCCATTCTTTTGGAAGTGAAATACATATTTACTTTATCCACTGTGCTTTGATTTCATTTACTTACCCAGGTTCAGCACTGACTTCTCTGCTAATGGGGGGAGCATCGCCTCACTGCTCTTTCAGCTGTGCACAAAGGAAAAATAAAATGATCATAAAACAATTTTATTATCATATTATTTTTCTTTGCTGTTACTGAGCTGAGTGTTGGGGGCGGGGCCATCCTGACAGGGAGTCAGCAACATGGATCAGGAGTGGTGGGCACTAAGCCACATGTCGGTTTGGCCGGCAGTCTTAGGATGGCCAAACAGAAATGCACACGCAGCCTTTTTCCAACTTGACCTGTATTGCACAGCCGGGTGGAGAACATGCACAGGCTCCCAGTCTCTTTCTGAGTGCCAAACTAGGCTGGTTAGACCAATTATGGTGCTGCTTTCATGCTGGTAATGGCATTACAAGCATCAGAGCAGGGTCTGGATTGGCCATAGGGTGTCTGGGAGCCTGATTAGTGGCTGCTGGTAGTCGACAGGAGCAGAGGAGGAGAAGACCAATGAGGCAGCAGCCAGCAGGTTAGTAATATTTTTCCCTATTCTTTGCCCCTGCACTGGCTCCCCAGTTGCTGCAAATGCCCATGTTCCCAGGAATACCGGGTTGCCCCTAGTTAGCTTTTCTGATTCTGAGCTGGTCAGAGTTTACGGCTGAATACAAACACTTGTATGCATAGGGATCTTAATTCTGAGTTGGATGGTATTTACCAGACCTAGTAATGTCTAGATGTGTTAAAGAACTTCACTAAATTTCTCCAGATGAAAACAGCCATAATTTCAAAGGAGAAAACAATGCGCTATTTACCGTAACATGCAGATTTTGCTGCATTAGGCTCTAAAATCCGCATGTTAGTCTCCCAGTACAGGTGCTACCTAACATATAGGGAACATTTAGAATCCTCATGGTGTTGGATTTTATTGGGTGTAACAAATATAACCTACACCTCTGACACACCCAGGAACTGGGCCTTAGGGGTTTATTAAGCCCTTGGTGGGGCTGTAATCTGTACTGCCAGAAAAGTGAGGAGTAGTACTACACTGTGGCAGACTACAGCCCCTATATTTAGAGATCTCTGCTTGCCTGGCGGATATCTCTCTTTGCTGCGCTGGTGCGACGTTCAAGGAGTATACACAACAAAGTGTGTTTGTCAAAAAACACTCCAAAAGCAGTAGTTTCTTTTTGAAAAACAAAAAAATACATGTTCAGTTTTCATCTAGCATATAGGGATCATTTATTTGTTTCCCTGTTTAAGTCTGCGGTACAAAAAAGGGAAAAAGTATGCAAGAACGTCTTAAGTACCTAGCCGTCAGTCCAAGGTTTCCACCGGCAGAACTAGTGGAGGTTGTGAAGATTGAGAGATGGCATTTTGTCCGACTCTACATAGGGTTGATGAACCGGTAAATTCGCTTGCAAGCTATTTCGCCATATTTGTGGCGGAGTGCTGTGTCTGTAGAACTCTAAATAAGGCCCAAATTTAGACAGTGCGGAAAGATCGGACAGGATAATAGACAAATTGCAAGGGCATTACGTTTCGTATCTCAAAAAGAAAAAGTCTCCCTTCCAATGGATCTGCCCTGATTCACATACGGCAATCTGACAACCCTAAGTCCTGTTCTGTGCTTCACAAAATCATACATGTTCACTTCTCAAATTCCATATTCCATATTCAACTATACTAATATACTGCCCAAATAACTGAATAACATATCTACTACTCAAATTACTTCATATTTATACTATACTAATTTTCAACACTAATCCTTTATGGGTTCCGGAGTGGCGTGCTACTCGCCAGAAAAGCGCTTCAACACCCATCAGGGGTAACAAGTGCTATATGAATGCAAATCTTTCTTCCCCTTTTATCCATCCGCTATCCTTCTCACTCCAAGTAACAGACTAATATCCATCACTGAAATTACCTCATATTTCACCATATTAATTCACCAGTAATCCTTTAAAGGCTTCCTGAATAGCATGTGTCAACAAGCGAGCGATAAATAAATACAAACCTTTGTCCTCCTCTATCCTTCTGTATCATTCCAAATCCAAATAACTGACTAACCTATCCACCACTTAAAATGTACTTGCATGTTTCACTATACTAACTCAACACTAATCCTCTATGGGTCCCGGAGTAGCGTGCTACCCGCAGAAAAAGCGCTTCGACGCCTCATCAGGGGTAGTAAGCGCTATATAAATGCAATTACAATACAATACAATATAAACAAATAGATATGTAAATACATTTATTTCATACATAAAGTGTATTCGTTACTACAAAATATGTAACGGAATAGCCATGAACACCATGAGAGAATGTTCACACAGCTGCATCGGTAAGTCTCGTGTAAGTAAGTTAAATGGCATCTTTTCGAGTGAGATAAAGTATTACACTGACCTCTTCCATCTCTGAGAACGACTTTCTTACTGTTGGTAATCCATCTGTAGCAAGGAAAGTGGTATTCATAGGAGGGTGCAATCACGGATATATATTTACAGTACCAGTCATTTTCTAGCCATCTGGCCGACTTCTCAAGTTTCAACAGCTGAATCTCTCCAAGGTCTCCGGATGTAGTTACTTTATACGAGTCCACCTGTGAATACATACTTTGCTTTATAACTGCAATGCCACCGAAACAAAAACCTTAACATAAACAAAAGTGAGACCGCTTGTTCTACCAAACTGATAGTTAATTGCAAAAAAACTTTAAAGAGAATGACTGCGTGAGGACATATTAAAGCATATATGTAGCGAGAGAGATAGAGGATACATAATGGGTTGCAATTATGGAAAACCATGCATAATAGTGATTTCAGAATACCATGAATTGGTTGAGGAGGCACACAAATAAATCATGAGTGTTTGACCTGGCATCTGTGGCGTGGTTCCCCTTGACTTTTTTCCCTCTGACCTTCTGTTTTGCTGGCTTTAGCATTCTGGGCACGTTACCACTGCTGACCAGTGCTAAAGTGCAGGTGCTCTTTCCTTAAAACAGGGTAACATTGGCTTATCCACAATTAGCATATTTAATTTACTTAAAATTCCCTAGTAAAGTGCACTCCATGTGCACAGGGCTTGTACGTTAAATGCTAATAGTGGGCCTGTGGCACTGATTGCTTTTTATTACAGATACATTACCCCTAAGGTAGGCCCTAGACAGATCCAAGGGCAGGGTGCAGTGCATTAAAAAAAATTGGAAATGTACTTTAAGTTTTATCTGTCCAGGTAGTGACAAACTCTTACATCTGTTTTTCACTACTGCAAGGTCTATTTTGCCCATAGGTTAGAATTGGGATGACCTTTTTCCATTTTATAAGTGCAATTCCATTTGGGACAAGATAGACATCTTGAGTCTGGTGGCTCTGGACTCATAATTTAACATCACAACTTAAGGTGAAGTTGGATTTTAAATGGTAAGTCTGAAAATGCCACTTTTAGAAAGTTGGCATTTTCTTACTTTAACCATTCTGTGCCTCTGCCTGTCTCTGATACACATCTGGGTTGGGTGACAGCTCAGCTTTGTGCATTCCTTCTGAGAGCTGAGGTGTATCATTCAGATCCTGATTGCCCATAACCAGGCTGATGAACCTTTCTGAGCTAGATGGGATGGAAGAGCTCACACTTGCACCTGAAAATGGCTGTGCCTGACCCCACACAAAGAGCTGCATACCCCCCTGTAGTGAGCCTGGAGCCAGGGCAGGAAGGGCAAGACCTTGTATCTCCCCCACTTCAAATGCACAACTGGGTACAGGTCCCCTGACACCACCAACTCAGCACACTCTGGACGTGACAGCACTCTGTCAGGAATAAGAACTGCTGTGCTGCTGAAAAGACTGACACTCTGCCGGACTCAGCTGGATTCTCTGGACTCCTGCTCTGCTGTGCTTGCCCTGTTGGCGCTTGCCTGGTGGTAAAAAGGACTTGACCTGAATCTCTACATCCCCAGAACCAAGTGACTCACAGGGATTGCTGGTATGCCTCCTGTTTCAAAGTCTCAGGAACATCAAAGACTTCCTTCAACCCTTCAACAGCATCTGGACTCTGTCAACTGTGAAACCTGCGTTGCCAAGTTGTGTCAATCTAGTCCTGGGCCTTTGGAAGTGGGTTTCTTGGCTGTTTTCCTGCAAAATCCATGCATCGCTTGCTTTGGGCCAGTCAAAACCGACGCATTCGCCTTTGAAGCTGAAGCATCGCCACTTCGAGGACTCCACAGCATTGACAGTGCTGCTCAACGACGACCCATACCTTTCATTGCCCGGGACTCCACGACGACACAGAACCTGACTGCACAACTTGGAACCGACGCATCGTCTACAATCCTTTGGATCTACGATGACGCATCGCCTCATCCCCTCCTCGCAGCTGCTCCTTGACGTGAGTGCTTTTGCTTCATGAAGGTATTGTTTCAGCTGGGCCTGCGTGGCGGCTGTATATGACCCGAGCTCCATCGCAGTTGGCTTGACTTTTCAGAATTCACCCGGTCTAGCTTGACAAGCTAGCCCCGGTTGGTGCTTTATGACTCAAAGCACTATAACTCAAAATATTCTTTAAAAACTCATTCATAACTCTGGTTCTATGTATTGTTTTTTTGTCAATTTGGGCGTTTTGTTAATTAAATTAAGCTCTATTTTTTAAACCTGGTGTGAATTATTTTTGTGTGGTGTTTTTCACAGTTTTACTGTATTGTGTTGCACAAATACTTTACACATTGCCTCTTAAGTTAAGCCTGCCTCCTCTATGCAAAGCTACCGGAGGATGAGCACAGGTTAATTTAGGGGAATATATTTGACTTACTCTGACTAGAGTGGTGGTCCCCTACTTGAACAGTGTGCATTCCTCTGCAAACTAGAGACCCCATTTCTAATTCTGGAGTTCAGTGGTGAGGATAGGACTTGTATCTGTGCAGTGCCTTACAGTTTTGGTGTACACTACCATCCAGATATAAGACCAATTTGAATCAATTGTCCCTGATCCAAAATGGCATTTTTCACCTACTGTCTTTAATTTTTTTTTTTTTTAATTTTCAATTCTCCTTGACTGCCATTTTTGCTTTTTCCTAAAATCAAGTCTCTGATTGGAGGTCCCATAACTGCACCTGCAAGCATGGAATTTGAGTTGGCAAAGCCTGAGAAATACACTCTGGCCAGCTCAAGATTTTGCAAGGCGTTTGAGATTTCTACCAAAGGCTTCACCATAAAAGTGGAGCTGCAAAAGGTGCTGAGGGCCTGAATAGAAGCAAGGCATGCAGCACGAGACCACCAGGGAGGAAGAGGATGAGGAAATAGAGGATGATAAGGAACTGGACCAGGATTCATTGGAGAATCTGGGACTGCATGGAGAGATTGTTCCCCTGAGGGCAGGGAGCAGCATTTCATCCAAAGACCTGTCCTCATTGGAGCTGGAGCACAGGAGGGAGGAGAGAAAGTACAGATAGGAGCTGGTCAAGCTCAAATGTGACGAAAAACGAAAGCGAGGCCATGGAGGAGGAGGTGAAGAAAAAGAGACTGGCCATGGAGGAGGAAAAGAAAACAAAGTTGGCCATGGAGGAGAAACGATTGGCAATGGAGGAGTGCAAAATTATGTTGGCTCAGGAACTGAGCTTGAGAGAGCTGGACACCAAAGCTAGGAGGGCAGAGTCTAGTCACAATGGTGGCAGCATTTCTTCAGTGTTTTCTGACAGGAAGGTCCACACGCCCAAGGATTTGGTGTCTGATTTTGTGGTGGTAGATGACATAGACAAATGATTTGAGGCCTAGGAGATTGCTCTGCAGATGTGCACGGTCCTTTAGGAGGATTGGGGAGCTAGTCTGTGGAGGCACATTCCTAGTGAGGGGGAGGATACCCTACTGGCCCTACAAGGGGTGACAGGATGTGGTATCCTCTCATGAAGGAGGCCCTTATCCAGAAGTTGTGTCTGACCCCTGAAAAATACAGACAGAAATACATAAATAGTCAGATGCTTTCCCAACAGACCTGGGTGGATTGTGTAGATTACTTCTACAAGGAACTGGATGGTTGGGTGAAGGGCAGTGGGGCAAAAGATCACCAGGGGTTGTACAATTTGAATATACAAGAGCACCTGTTCGGTCTTTATTTTCCATATCTGCACCAACATCTAGTTGACAGAAGGATCTCTGATCCCAGGGAGCTTGCTATGGATGCAGACCACTGGGTCAGCACCTTAAGAAGCTATCTGGGGGAATCATTACAAGGTAGGCAGAGTCCTTACCAAAAGAAGGAGGGGGGGACAAAAATAAAAAGAGGGAGCTCTCCAAAGGGTCACAAACTAGTTTTGTGGGTCAGGGCTCCAATCTCCCTACTAATAATAAATGGTTCCCTGACAGTACGTCTGTAGGAATGATACATCTGTAGGAATAAGGTCCCGGAAGTGCTTTAAATGTCAGGGGAAGGGCACTTCAAGGCGGATCTCAAGTGTCCCAAGCAGGCACAGCCCCCACTGGTGGGCAATCACTGGGGGTTGACCAGTGGAACGCTTGGGGAGGAGATGGTCCCAGAGTGTCCGGGGGAAGTAGCACAGTTGACCCTAGTGTCCCGGGGTGATGGAGAGATGGAACAGAGGACCCACATGCCTGGAAATACTAAAAAGTACAGTCTGCATGTCTCCATCAATGGACATAGGGTGGAAGCTCTGAGAGACAGAGGAGCCAGTATGATGACCATCAAGTGCCATCTGGTGTCTTCAGAGCAGGTAGTTCCTCATGTGTTTCATCAGGTGGTTGCAGCTGACAACCATGAGAGTCACTACCCTGTGACTCTGCTTCCTTTTGAATGTGGCGGGGGGGGGGGTTCTCAGGTCTGCTGAAGGTAGCTGTGAGTTCGTCCATGCCTGTGCATTGTCTGCTGGGTAAAGACATGGAGAATACCGCCTGGAAGGAGGTAGAGCTCAGGTCCAACATAGAGATGTTGGAGCTGCCTGATAGGGTGTGCCTGACCAAATGGTCCATGGCAGCCCATCAGTGTAGTCAAGATGACCCAGAGCCTGAAAGAATGGCCCAGGCACCTGCCAAAAAGAGAACGTGAAAGGGGCACTGGAAACCTGCTCCTGAAATCCCACGGCCCGTGAGGAGACTGAACCTGGTGAGGATGTCCAGGTGCCCACAGGAGAGGAAATGGCCGAACTGGGGAACCTGCCTGAGCTGACCAATTGGCAGCAGGAATGGGGTCCCACCAGGGAGGAGCTCTGCAGGGTGCAGAAGGAATTTCCTTTTTATGAAAGTCTGTGACAGCAGGCTGAGACCCAGGCAGCTGTGGTGGCGTCTCTGGAAAGCATCTGATATACTGGGAGAATGGTCTCCTGTATAGTGAGCCTAAGGTTCTTGAGCCTGGTGCAATACATGTGTTGGTGGTCCCTCAGTACTAAATTCAAATTCATAAAAGCTTTATTTCGATATACGCTGTAGTATCATAAAAGCATACATTTGCTAAAAAAAATTATATGACTAGAAGCAAATATAAGTCACAAAAAGCCGGTATGTTTCCATTATGATAGGAACAATCATTTTAAGAAAGACAGGGGTTTTATCAAAAAGTGACTCGTGCATTTTTATAAAGACAAGATTAAATTTAACATCTTTAAAATATTATACATTTTAAAAATTTCTAAAATTCATATATACATTTGATATATTACATCGAGTTCCTAAACTTTACCAAAAGTTTCAAAAATTTGGCTAGAGTGTGGACCACTTCCAAGTTTTCCAGCCGTTGTAGTCTAAGAAAAGCATTTCTACAAGACCGGAGGCCCCACTCCTTCAGAATTGGTTTAAGTAGGATCTTTCTTGGAACCTGATAAAACTTACAAAATAAAATTCAATGCAGATTAGATTGAGGGGCGAGATCATCACAGGGGCAAGGCGACATTTCTCTCGACCAGTCATTACAGACTGGGAAAGTGATTAAACGATAAAAAGAACCCAATCTAAACCTTGCAAGAAGCATTCTGGTATAACAGTTACTGTCACTAGCAAGGTACAATTGCAAACCCTCTTCCGTTGTAATTTGTTGGTAGGCTAACACTGATTTTTTAAGTTTTTCAGTGGACCATCTTTTATTCGCTAGGTGGTCCATAGCCAATTTACGTAACACTTTCCTTGGCATTATTTCCATACTAGATGGATTTTTAAAAAACTCAGGTTGGCCAATCTCGGTCAACATATTTTCCACATAACACAGCCATTTAATTTGCTTTACGCCGTCGAGGTGTAGGCAATCAGATAGTATATTACTGTTAAAGACTGTCTCTGGGGTTAGCCACAACTTATGCCATAACAAAATGGGCTCAGTCATTATTATATCGGAAATATAGGGGAGAACCAGTTCTATGTGTACAAAATAACTAGGTGTTGATTTGGGGACCCCCAAAAGGTATCTGAGAAAGCAATTTTCAGTTTGTTGGATTGAAATTGAGGTATCAATCCCCCAGATACCAGAACCGTAGGTGGCCTTAGCTACACATTTCACCTTATAAATTACAATCAACTCCTTGACGGGTCTACCCCCAATTTTGGTCGCAAAGTTCTTGCAGAGCTCCAATTGCCCTAGAGAACGCTAATCTTCTGGCTTTAATTGCTGTATGCCAGGAACACTTCCTGTAAAAGGAGATCCGAAGATAAGGAAATTGATCTATGGTCTCTATCTTTCTATCCTCTATAAAAATGGGACAAGGTATTTTCTTTATTCCTTGTCGACAGGACATGGAAAAGGTTTTTGATATATTAACCTTAAGTCCCTTTTCCCTCATAAAAAGTGTAAACTTTGAGACAGCCCTTAGTAGGCCCAGCCTGGTTTGGGACATCATAATAGCAGCGTCGTCTGCATACAGAAGGATGGGGACCGGGTGGCCCTGGGCTAAGGGGTAATCATTTTGGAAGCTCTTAAGGTGGTCGCCAATCGCGTTTATATAGAGGGAGAAGAGTAGGGGGGCTAAAATGCACCCCTGCCTCACCCCCCTCTTGATGGAAAATCTTGACGAGCACTCCCCTGCATCCCTATATATTTCCTTGATGAAATTAAGGATTGAGAGATCCAGACCCAGGTCCTCTAGCGTGGACCATAACTGATTGTGATCGACACAGTCAAAAGCTGAACTCAAATCAATAAAAGTAATAAAAAGGTTCCCTTTCTTGGCTTCAATGTGTTTGGAAATTAAAAAATATAAATTTAGACTCTGCTCAACCATTCCCATCCCTTGTCGAAATCCATACTGAAAGATCGATAGGATGTTGGCATCCTCGATCCATTTTTGCACACGCTTTAAGATGATACGGCCAGCTACCTTCATTAGGGCATCGAGGAGGGAGATTGGGCGATAGCAAAATGGATCATGTCTGTCCCCCTTTTAAATATAGGGACTACTATCGCTTCTGACCACGTTGCTATAAGTCCGGCTATTAGCACAATTCATCACGATGGTTAGTAAGGGGGCCCAGAGATCGATTTCAGCTTTAAAAACGTCAATTGGTATTGCGTCCGGGCCCGGTGCCTTGCCTGATGGACTTTCTCTTATGGCCAGAGTAACCTCCTCGCAAGTAAAAACAATATTCAACGGGATGTTTCCCAGAGAGGATCCAATGTTATTACAGCATGTAGTAAGACCCGGGAGAGATAAATGAGAGGGGACTGAGTTACCATACAGATTTTGAAAATGGGCCACCCTGGTATCCCCATTTATTGCTATATCTAACATCTCAGGTTTTTTTCCCCGGACAAAGGGGGCATTTACAGCCTTCCAAAAGGCAGTTGGATCTCTGTTTTCGGAAGAAGAAATTAAAGCTTGCCAAGCCTCGTGCTTCAAGGTTTTCTCCCTACTCTTAATCGCACCGCGATACTGGTGTCTGGCCTGACGGATCTCACCTGGGGATCTAGGCTTGGCATGTAAGGCCTTTTTTAGGGATTTGAGTGCAGATGTACAATTCTTATCAAACCACCCTCTGGGTTTATTAGGTCCTGATTTAAACTGGCGGGAGAGTAGAAGTTTTAACGACTCTTGTATCTTTGAAAAAGAAGCCAAGATTTTTAGAGGATCTTCTGAGGGAGATAGACAAATGTCAATCTCTACCTTTCTTGCAGAGAATAAAGTGTCGAGGAGCACCGCAGGATCCACCTTATCCCATTTGAGGGTGTAACCGTTGGTACGCCCAACGGAAATAGGTTGTTGATAGATGATAGAATTATCCCTAGGTGCCTGCTTAGGTGAGGGCTTATTAATGTTAAATGCTATTGCATAGTGATCGCCATAAATATCATCCAACGTTTTCCATGATGAGAGTAGATAAGCATGTGAATTAGAAAAAAGCGTGAAATCTATCACGGTGTTAGAACCTCTCCCATGAAAAGTTGGATGAAAAGGTATGGGTGGTGAGCATAAATCGTTTATATAAGACAAGTTAAAATAAAAGAGAAAATTATTTAAGATATCCCCTGTTTTGGAATGGGTAAAGTGGTTCGGAGTGTCATCCATGGGGGATCCAAGACCACAGATTCCCTTCGGGCCATACTGGCAAATATTACAATTGAAATCGCCCAACCAAGCGAGGACACACTCCCTGCCTATAGATTCTTTTAGTGTGAAAATTGTGTGACTTAATTCATTTAAAATTAGTTTCACATTTTCTGACGCCACATTGTTGTAGAAATTCACTACGATAAGAATAAGTGAGGTACCCCATCCAATCGCAACAACCTGGTAAAATTCCATAGGAATTTATTTCAACACAGTAAGTCCACTAGAGATGCTAACGTAGACGCATAAACCACCCCTGTTTCTTCCCTGATTGCTTACTAAAGCTGGTGAATGGAAGGTCTGATACCCAAGGAGATGGACAGGATTTAATGCCCATGTTTCCTGGAAGCATAGGATGGTATAACTGTTCACTAAATCCAACCATGATTGGGAACCAATTTTAGTTGCAAGGCCTGCCACATTCCAATTAAGCACCAAATTGGGGGAGGAAACAAGTATATTTCTGGGATACAGGGACACAACCCCTTTTTTCCCACCATATATACTAGAACATGATTTAGGAGATAATGCAGTATCATGAATCGCAGCATTTCCCCCCAAGTTGGCTTCCAGTTGGTTAACAGACGAAGTAGGAAATTTTCCAGGAGTAAGCTCACCAGAAGTAATCGAGCTGGCAGAACTATTATGTGAAGGGTTACACCCTGCAAAACAATCATTTTTCTCTTCATAGTGAGATGAATTTAACACGGTGTTTCGCATTTTAGTAGAATTCAAGAGCTCAGGGCCAACCCCTAGGCTCACATTTAGATCTAAGTGTGAAAAACAGTGATCCCCCATCGTGACTTGTAGGGGGTCAGGTGATCTACTAGTAGGAATGGGAGTAACAATAAAGAGATCATTTGATGTTTTACAATTGCTCGAGTAATCGTGAGTGCTTCCTACTTGGAGAGCAGGTGAAATGAGTCATTCATTTTCATCTAAACCAGAGAGGGGATCAAATAGATTGTGTAATGGAATATTCCAATACTTATTTGAATTAATGGGATGATAAATGTTACCAGAAGGAAGGAAGAACCTATTTGGGCATTGGGGTGGGAGAAAAGGGGGAAAACTGTTTGTTTTCTTTCTTAAAACAGTAGGGTGAGAGTTACTATAGGGAAATTTCAGAGGATCATAGCGACCCAGTGTTGGTGGATAATTGGGAGGCGTCATCAGAGCTTCAGGATAAAAATAGCTCAGGTTACGAGATGATACACTACCCTCACTTCTCCCTGGAAACCAATCACTGTTGTACGTTATTACTCTGTGATCCCTGAAGTTAACTATCACCACATCCCCCTCAATATCTTTAGGTCAAAAACCCACCCAGTTACACCGTCTTACAGATATTATGTCTCCATTTAAATGTGGTGGGAGAGGTCTGTTATTTCGTAGCCAATAAATGACTTTATTTTTAAGACTAGTATAGGATTCTATGATTCCTTCTGGCACAACTGGAACTCCAGTCAGAATAATGACGTAGTTAGATGATTCTGGAGGTAAATCTACGACATTTCTGCTATTTGATTTTACTATATTCGTTTTCGGCGCCTTAGTTAAAGGAAGACTTCTAGTAGCAGGGAGTTTCGGGGGACCTAATTTAGCCTTCTCTTTATGTAGATCTTGCGTGGCCACCGGTCTAGGAGAATTAGTGTGAAAGGTTGTTGATTTAGGCATGGGGTTGTCCACTTGGGGCCTAGTTGTTCTCTGTGTTGGATGTTTGATTATATGGCCAGTTACCTGTGGGTTGGTTTGTTTTGGGGCTTCACTTAAATTGGAAGCTGCCAAAATACAATCAATTTTTTCCCCCAGCCTTTTGACTCTCTCTGTAAGTGGCAACAAAAAAGATTTTAGAAGGCGTTCCATGGCCTCCATTATCTCTTTAACAGACAAGGCTTCTGGAAACATACTTGTTGTTGCTGTGAGCCCTGTTAGTGCGTCCTTCACTAATTCCTTAGCTACCTTTTTCGTTAAATCCACAGGTGGTAAGGATATGTTTAAGGATTTGCTCCCTTTTCTGGCCCCTCCCTTCTTCCTTCTTTTTTTGGGTGAGGAACGCTGAGCTCCCTGATGCCTCTTAGTTTGTATCTTTTCTTTGGGTACACTAACTGCTAACGGCGATTGTATCTCCGAGACTACTACCGCCTCTACTAGTGAGTTAGATAAAGGAGATGAGGCATTTATGTTAGACTGAGAAACTACGTCTAACTCTATTGGGGAGTTTAAGTCTATTAAAGAGTTCGATATGGTAGGTAGCTCATTGGTAATGATATCATTATTTATTTCAATGATAGGTATTGGTGGATACCTATCTTGGAAGATTAAAGGGATACTTTCAGTGCTAAATAGCTCTGCGTCTGGAGTTACTAACGTGTTGTTATTTGGTTGTAAAGTGGGTACATCCTTCTGGGCCAGGGATGGGGGCTTGTTTTTGAGAAATTCGATAGAAAAACGGCGCTCAGCACGTTTCTCAGCCAGTGCAATATCTCTATCTACTTCTCGAGTAGCCCTGGCAAAATACTTATCTAGAGGTCCAAGTATAGAAACTCCTACAGTAGAGGGTAAGGAATTCGGTACACATGCAGACATCCTGGAACATCAAATCGATATTGGTATGTGAAATAATCAAAAGTGGTCAATTAAATAAAGAGTTTGCAATAAGTCCCAAAACTGTGATAAGCAAATGAGAGAAGGAAAAATAGAGTCAAGCAGGAAACAGCTTACTGTCACGAAGTCCTAAATACAGGATAGGGTCCAGTACGAGGTGTTAGAGGGCGGGCCCAGCCCAGCCTCCTGCAGCCCCAGACGGCCACAGACGGCCCGCCCTTTGCCCTTTGCTCGTCCCGCGACGCCGGGGTGCTCACTGTTTAATGGGCCTCCTGGCGCTCTCGTCGCGTGTCAGGTGCGTGCCGCCGCTAGTGCTGCCGGGTGATGTAGTCCCGGGGCGGCGGCGCGGTAGATGGTGGCGTCCGGTAGCGTCAGGACAAGGAATGGCCAGCAAGGTATGGTACCCCCCTGCGCTATCTCAGATAGAGTCCTCAGCTTTCTCCTCAGCTTTCTCGTTGCAGCGTTAGGCTCCCCCACCGCTCTGCCGGGGTGCTCGCTGTTTAATGCACCTCCTGGCGCTCTCGTCGCGTGTCAGGTGCGCGCCGCTGCTAGTGCTGCCGGGAGATGTAGTCCCGGGGCGGCGGCGTGGTAGATGGTGGCGTCCGGTAGCGTCAGGACAAGGAATGGCCAGCAAGGTATGGTACCCCCCTGCGCTATCTCAGATAGAGTCCCCAGCTTTCTCCTCAGCTTTCTCGTTGCAGCGTTAGGCTCCCCCACTGCTCTGCCGGGGTGTTCGCTGTTTAATGCGCCTCCTGGCGCTCTCGTCGCGTGTCAGGTGCGTGCCGCCGCTAGTGCTGCCGGGAGATGTAGTCCCGGGGCGATGGCGTGGTAGATGGTGGCGTCCGGTAGCGTCAGGACAAGGAATGGCCAGCAAGGTATGGTACCCCCCTGCGCTATCTCAGATAGAGTCCTCAGCTTTCTCCTCAGCTTTCTCGTTGCAGCGTTAGGCTCCCCCACTGCTCTGCCGGGGTGCTCGCTGTCTAATGCGCCTCCTGGCGCTCTCGTCGCGTGTCAGGTGCGCGCCGCCGCTAGTGCTGCCGGGAGATGTAGTCCTGGGGCGGCGGCGCGGTAGATGGTGGCGTCCGGTAGCGTCAGGACAAGGAATGGCCAGCAAGGTATGGTACCCCCCTGCGCTATCTCAGATAGAGTCCACAGCTTTCTCCTCAGCTTTCTCGTTGCAGCGTTAGGCTCCCCCTCAGTACTACAGTTCCTTACTATCAGGTCTGGCTCATTATATACAACATATTTATAAAGCTACAAGGGGTTCCCAACTGAACCACTTGTAGCTTTATAATTAGTAACCCAGGTTCTGATGGATACAGGGTGACCCCACATATCTTAATGGCATTATGTACAAATGGAAGGTCATTTGGGGCAAGACAAGAACTTTGACAAGTTTGTCACCCACTTTTATTGGCCTCAAATGAGGAAGGGCTTAGATTCATACTGTAGGTCCTGTCCTACATGCCAGACGAGTGGCAAGACTGAAGGTAAGTACCAATCTCCCTGACAACCTTTTCCTGTCATTAGCACCCTTTTTGAGAGGGTGGGTATCCACATAATTCGCCCTCTGGACCCCAAGACAGCCACGGGCAACAGATTCATTCTGGTTTTGGTGGACCGTGCGCTACCCGGAAGCTATCCCCCTAAGGACAGTGACTGTGCCCGTCGTGAGCAGGGCACTAATGGGGATCTTTACCCATGTGATTTTCTCCAAGGAGGTACCAACTTCATGTCTTACTACATGTAGGAAGAGTGTGGGGTGACTTACAAGTTCACCACTTCTTTCCACCCCCAAACCAATGGGCTAGTTGAGAGGTTCAACTGTACCCTGAAAGGCATGATTATGGGTCCGTTAGACACCATGGGCCATAAGTGGGATGTCCTCCTGCCATGTCGTTTGTTTGCATACACGGAGGTACAGCGGAAGAGGTTTGGTTTTAGCCTCTTTAAAATTCTGTAAGGGCACCCTGTGAGAGGGCAACCTCCCAGGAAATCCCCCCAGGATGTGGCCAGTCACATGCTAGCCTTTCGCAACCAAACAGCTCACTTCCGGTATCTCACCCAGCAGCATCTGGAGGCTATAGCCAGTAGGACATGAAACGCTGGTACAACCAGAAAGTCACTTTGGTGGAGAGTTAGCCTAGACAAAAATGTGGATAATGAAGCCCATGGAGCCCATTCTCTGCAAGACTGCTGGTCTGGGCCCTATGAGGTAAAGGAGCGCAAGAGTGATGTCACTTACTATTAGGACCAAGTTGGCTGATAATTTTCAGCTCATGTGCATTTCGGGTTCTTTCCCCTCAGCCTGGAAGACTGTAGTGCTGCCTCTCAATAAAAAGCCTTCTCTCGACCCAGATGATCAGAACTGTTATTTTTTTTATCTAGCAGCAAAAATAGATACATTCAGTATCTTCTTTAAATTGAACAGAAAATTATACAAAAAATAGACATTTCACAAATATCACCAGTCTGATCTAGATCATTGGCTGTAACGTGCTAAAAATAGGCAATATTAATTTTAAACAATTTAAAGTGCAACAGTTATTCTTGATTCTCTAACTGTGTTGTTAAATGTCTAAACACATTTCACATTCATTAAAGTGCCTAGAAGAAAAAGTGCATTGGCACATTTGTAATAAGAAGTAAAGTGCAATATATTCAAGAGAGCCAAATTTGAAACAACTTTTCAATATCTCAACTCTATCTGATCTTTTTTCAGAGCCATAGATCATCATCCATAATGTGCAAATAGGCAATTAAGCTACAACAGTGATATTTAAGTTTTCCCTTAGATATTTTGCATTTCCAATCACATTCTTAATACTTTGCAGTATTTTAAAGATAAAGTGTATTAGTGCATCAAAAGTGAAACACAGAACAAAGAATTCAAATTCAGGACATCTTTTTAAAAGCACTACTCCAATTTCTGCAATCTATTGCCGAGTGCAGGCACATTGAAGGTTTGAGCCAAGAATCAAATGTTAATCTATTGATGGGACAAGCTGAAGGAGTAAGGTAAAAAGCTTTAAATAACCTTTCACCTTATGTCAAGTATTGCCAAATGGCATTAAACTTTTTAAGTCCACCCACACACTTTTTATTTTTCCACCCTGGACTCTCAGAATCTTGTATTAAAGAGCATGCAATCGTCAGGGCTATTGTTATAAAATATTGTAGACCCTTTACTAATTGTTGGCTCCATTTTGAAACACCAGATAGTGCGAGAGTAGCATCTGGAGATACTTAAAATCCGATTGTTTGACAAATTGCCTCAAACAATTCCTGCCAGAAATTTAAAAGAGACAGGCATAAATAAAATGGATGGAGAAAACCTCCTGCACCTTCTTGATGACAACGAAAACAATTATTTGATACTGGTGCATACATTTTATGAAGGGTTTCCTGGGTATGGTATGCCATTCATCTGGACAGGAATGACATTCTTTTAAAGTTTGCACCCGAAGAGATTTGTTTCCTGTCTCAGCAATGAAATGCCAATCACTCTCTGATAGATGACATTGTGACATTGTGTTTTCTCTAATACCCTGGAAAGAAAACTAGTTAGGTCAACCTGCAAGGAAAGATCCCTTAGGGGTCTGTATCAATTTCATGTTCCTAGCAATCTGCTCTTAACCAGAATGCTTGCATTGTGGGCCACTCCTAGTTATTAGTTCTTCCTGAGAGACAGATTTTCCCCACATGATAAAATCACCAAAGGTTTTAAACCCTATGGAGTCCCAGAATCTAACCACATGATCAGCCAAAAAAAGCCCTCCTGCAACAATACAAATTCATCAAAAGGAGACTTATAGAGTATGCTTAAGACACACATCCACCCAATGCTATCCCATAGAAACTCATATCTGGTCTTTTTTGGTAGTTTCGCTGTTTTGATAAAAACTGTTTGGCTAACTACTGATTCCTAAATCATCTTTCTAAAAAAATTACCTAATACTCTAGATCCATTAAAATACCTTGAGAGAACATCCATTTAAGCGGTCTGATAGTAGCCTTGCATATTGGGAACCACCAAACCTCCCTGTGATTTCTGGAGTTGTAAAACTCCCAATTGCACCCTGGACTTATTCTTATTTCAAATACAACTCCTTAATACTGAATCTATGTCTTGAAAAATAAACTTGCAGGGATTTTTATTGGGACATCGAGAAGAGAAATATCATGAGAGGTAGCACTGATATTTTAATAATGGAGATGTCAAGGGGAGCAGTGACCACCTCTCGAGCAATGCCTTTTTCTTTCGTAGCATTTTTTGGAAGTTCAGATGGAACAAGCTAGAAACATTATTTGTCACTAATATCGCCAGATATCTTATTGAGAAGTGCGTCCTAGATTGAGGCTGTAATGAGACTGGGAGGTCAGCAGTTGTTATATTAAAAAGCAATAGTTCTGTTTTACTTTGATTTATCTTAGACCCTCCTGTTTTAGTAAAATATGTTATCGTCTGCATAGCTCTCCTGATGTTGTCTCCGTCAGGCTGTGGATATAAAATGATGTTGTCTGTGAATAATTGCAGCCTAGTCATCCCTTCTAAGGGTGCCTTTACATTACCCTTGCAGACTTGTTCAGCAAGGGGTTCAATAAAGTAAATAAAATTGGTGAAAGGGGACATACTTGCTGCATCCCCCATTTTATCATAAATTAACCTGTCATCTTAGAGTTCACCATCACTTTAGCAGTGCCCCATTGTATAAGTTTGAAAGCATTGCTATAATTGGTAGGGAAAAGAGAATGTTTATTAGATCGAATGCCTTTTCGGCATCGACCACCCTAACTAGAGCCTGTGAGAAGTTGGCCTGATGTATGATGTCCACAATTCTGTGGGCACCTTGTATCAGTCCAAACAATCCCTTATGGTGGTGGTTGTAAGTCAACCTTAAAAAGACAAGAAATCCTAGTGGTAGCATGGACTAAGCAGCCTTCAGGCTAAACTCAAGAGGGCATGTGAAGCCAGCTGTTTTACCATATGCAATCCTGTAATATCAAATGAAAGGACACCCCACAAGTTATATATTATAAAAATATATGTATTTATTCTCAGAATAATCCCCTGTACTCTTTATGAGTATAGAAGCACAAGTGTTTAAACAAAAGCACAATATAACATATGAAAGTTGCACGTTTATGGATGAGGCCGGTGGCCACTCAAACCATATATTAAAAAAGTGGTATAAGTATCACTTTACGAACAGTGGTAAGGCCTGGGGCCTTGGGAATCGCTGGGACTACACTGGACTAACAGCCGTTAGGTCGGGAGTAGCCCGCGGGATTCGGGTGCAGCGCTAAAAGCAAACGCATGCACCAATGCAAAGTCAATGGTGCGTAAAAGTTATCGAGTTACAGTTTTAGGAGTCTTCCGACTGGAATAGATTTACCACACTTTAAACTTAGACACTAGAGGTGTAAACCACTACAGGAGCACCGGTGTTAGATCGTTACCTCACCCACAGGAAGCGGGTGCATAGGTGCCAAAGTGTGTCGGGTTTCGTCGTGTAGATCTATGGAGCCTGGAGATAAAGATGCTGCAGGCGGCCAGGAGAGAAGAGTCCGGTTGGATCCAAGGGTGGATGGAAGATGTAGAGTACCTGAAAGCAGAGGGGACAGAGTCTGGGTCACTAGCCAGTGACCAGGAAGGAACCAGGAAGGAACCATGCGATGTCAGGCGCAATCAGGTGGTTGTTGTGACGCTTGTCTCCACTGCCACGTGGACTCTGGGCATCGACGATGTCCAGGAGTGGATAACGAGCTGTCCTATAAAGGCTCTCGGTGTCGGCAGTTTCGGCTTCCGGATCGGAGTTAACAAGCCTTGGCAAGGGCAACCCGCGCAGGATTTGAAGATCGCTTCTTACTCGGACCAGCAAGGTCAGAGCGGGTGCTCCTTTTCAGGGGAGCGAGGGCCAGTTTGGCGCAACCAGACTAGCAGAGCAATTTCAAAGGTTCATCGGTACTGGGGCCACTATCCAATGGACCAATGCGTCAAGCAGGAAAATGCAAAAGGGCCCCACGCAGCACTTGATGAGTGTGGAGGGGTGAGCTTCGGTGCAAAAGCTGCTCGGGGCTAGGGCTTCTCAAACCCCAATGCACAGCTTCGAGGGAGCCTCGGAAGCTGCACGGTCAGCAATTTGTAGTTTTTGCAAGATGGCGGGCCCCACGCTTCAGGTCGCCTCCACGGGTCTCAGCTTTGCTGGGACTGTGGATCGGGCTGTTGGAAGGGAGGAACGCTGGGTCTTGTTGATCTCTGTCACTCGAGTTCCAGCGGGAACTGCAACAAAGCAAATGGTGATGCACTGGATGGTGCCTGTTTGCACAGGGTGGTCACTTCTTGACCACAAGGGAGATTCTTCAGTCTTCTACATCGAGTAGGATGTCAAAGGGTCCAGAGTTTTGTTTCATAAGTTTCAGTCAGGATAATCTGATGTGCATTGGCACTGCTCCCACCTTTATTCCAAATCTGGGGGCTGGATTACCTGCTAGGTCCCTCCTATGGGTGGGATCCAGGAAGGGGGTGGTTACACCCCTTTCCCTTTTTTCCAGTTTCACGCCAGAGCTGGGGCTGGAGTGCCCCAGAACCGGTTTGACTGGATTTTGCATGGGACACCTTGTGTGCCCCAGGCAGTGTGTAGTTTCTTTCAACCCTCCCTGCTCCACTCCACTATCTCCTATCTGGGGTGGTGTAGCACCTCCCTGTGACAGGAAACCCTTTGTCCAGGTCTCCCCTGCCATGTTTCGGTCAGCAGCAGGAGGTCAGACTTGTGTCGGGCAGCAGCATCCATTTTGTGATGCTGAGGCTCTGGTTAGGATTAACCGCGTTTTAAGTAAAGTAACATGTCTTCTCCCTTTAGAAGGGTGGAATGCTACCCCCATCACCAGAACTGGCGAGGGGGTAGTATTCCAAAGTGTATGACACCTTACACGACATGTTTTGATAAAACCAAACCAAAGTTAGCAATAACTTTGAGGATTAAAATGCACCTAAGAGTATATGGTATGGCAATATCTTGGAACAGCAGTAAGGAAATGGTTCCGACCTCTGCAGACAGGCTCAACTCATGCTAGAGCCCCATCTCACATAAAACCAAGCACTCTGCCTCCAGGATTGTTAAGGCCTGCCATAGGAGTGACTGATAGGTATATATGTGTCCAGATATAGGTTTAGATACAGGTATACTATATCTAAGCAAGGGGTGATTACACCACCTTGCCCCAGCTGAGTGATCAGCCAGTTGTGTCGATTTAAGTGCCAGCCAGGGGTGGCAAAAGATATGCTGCAGCCCCTTGTAGGCCTTGGATGCACCTATGCCCTGAGCACCTATAGTGCATGGTACAGGGGCTGATAAGGTGTCCAGTACCAAATTGGTGATGTACCTATAGTACATGTATGTGAATTTAGAGAGAGAACAGCAGGCTGTGGGTCTGATTAGCAGGCCCACAGCCACATTAAGTCGAAAACCAGTGAAGCAAAAAGCAAAAATTGGGGTGACCATAGGATAGCAGACCCTACTCTCCTACAGAGCTTTTGTATGATTCGCAGAAGAAGTAATCGATTGCCTGAATTAAAAACTGGGTATTTGCTGACATTAATCGGCCCGCCAAAAAGCCACACTGATTTTCATGAATTAACTGTTGTGCTGCTGACAATGCGGGATGCCCATATTTTCATTATCAGTTTATAGTCCGTATTAAGCAGGCTGATCGGTCTATATGATTGGACCGACATTGGATTCTTGTCTTTTTTTTTAAATGAGACAATTATTAATTCTTGGAAACTTGGAAGGATTTCTCCTCCTTTAATATAGTTAAGCAGTTCCACAAAAAATGAGACAAGGTCCACGGAAAAGTCTGTCGGAAGCTCATCATTCCCACATGCTTTGGCATTTGGCATTTTCTTAAGTGCTTCCTGAAATTCAGAGGGTGTTATAGGCTTCAGAAATGTCTGGGAAAGTGAGTTAGATAAACTGGGGAGTCGAATGGTAGCATTATACTGTTCTATGCTAGTCATTGATTTCATAAAATGAGTCTGATAAATGTCACTATAATGTTGGAAAATCACTTTGGCGACCTCTTCCTGGTCTGTCTCCAGTTTCATAGTGATGGGATTCTCTAGAGATTTTATCGCCGCCTTTTTGCTTTTCATTTTAGTAGACCAGCCCAGAAACTTGCTAATGTGCTGTTTTTCTTCATACATTTTTGTTGATAGGTATTAAACCCGGTAATCGCTTCTAATATGTAAAATCTCTGAGGTTTTGTTTTGCTGTTGCCAATAAGGCTGCATCTGGCTCAATTCTGGATTTTCGCTCCCTTACATCTATGGCTTTAACTAGTGCTGCCTGCTGGGAACGTTCCTTAACTTGGTTTGCTTTAAAAGCAATGATCTTTGCCCTGAGTGTTGCTTTGAACACCTCCCATATTGTGAACAAAGAAGCCGTTTTACTAATAATAATGGAGAAAAACTCTGGGATGAACTGCTTCATTTCTATGACCCACTGGGGATTAGAGAGCAGAGATTAATATAGCTGCCATCTTCGTCTGTCCCTCTTATTTAAACCACTATCCTCTACTACAGAGACCAATGAATGATCTGATAAAAACATTGGCCCATATATCAGTCTGCCCCCTACTCAAAGATTTTGAGACTAAAAAGAAACCTATTCATGAGGCGGTTTTAAATCTCTGTGAAAATCAAGTGTATTGTTTCACATCTGGGTAGTCTTCTCTCCAATGACATATCAGTTGATAACTAGATGTAGGAAAGTGTCCCATTTTTGCATGGTTACCCCCTAACTTTTTGCCAGATACCTGATGCCAACTTTACAGAGTGTGTGCTGGGATCCTGCTAAGCAGGCCCCAGCACCTGTGTTCCTTTTCAAAACTGTACCTTTGTTCCCACAATTGGCACATCCCTGGCCACAGGTAAGCCCCTTGTAAAAAGAACCATGTGTTCCAAGGGCACTGTGACCAGGGAAGGCCTCCAAGGGCGGCAGTACCTATTGTGTCACCCTTAAGGACCCTGCACATTGACACCCACACCCTGCCATTGCAGGTTGGTGCAGAGAAAAGTGAACAGTTGACAGGGCACACAAATCCATGCCATGCCTGCAACCCACTGCCTGTGACATAAATCACCCCTCTAGCAAGATGCACTAGACCACAGGTGAGGGTACAGTTGTATGAGCACTGTACACCTACAGTGTATTCCATTCTTACACATTGTGAGTGCAGTAAAGCCATAAAGAGTATATGGTCTGGGAGGTGGTCATTACGAGCTCCACAGCTCCATAATGGCTTTACTGAAACCTGGGAAGTTTGGTAGCAAACTTCTCAGCACATTAAACCCACACTGATGCCAGTGTGGTATTTACTGTAAGATACATTCCGAGGGCATCTTAGAGATGTCGCCTGAAAAATAACCAGTCCTGGTGTGGTTCCAGAATGGCTAACCAATATTTTCCACAACCAGACAGATTTCTGGACCCATAGGAAGAGGGCCTCTGCTCTTTGGGTCCAGAAACAAAGACCATGCTGGGCAGAGGTGTCAAGTCTCCTCCCCGAGGAATGAGCTGGGTTTGAGTGGGGGAGGTTTCAAAGGTCTGACGCCTTTGTTAGCTGGCCCTGCCTTTTGCTGCCCAGCAACTGGCTCCCACCTATTCTGATCCTCACTTTATGTGGGAGAATCCGTGGGGAAACTAAGTTAGGGAGAGAGGTGTGCCCACCTTTGCCAACCCCCCCCCCCTCAGGTGAGAGAGGCGAGGTGATGCAAACATCTCAGTCCCCTCCATTTTGAAGATGAGGGGACCCAGACAACCAGAGAGAGGCTCAGGCCCCCCACTTGAGGATGGCATAATAGGGGGTGTACTCACCCACAGGAAGGGCCCTTTTGGTCCCAACCAGAACACCCCTGTAATGCCCTTACACTTAGTATTTGGCGGTGACCCTGAACCTTGCCTCCTCAGATTGAAGAAGAAGAAAGAAGTTGGACCAAAGAGCTGTGCTGAAAGAGGAAGAAGAGGACGGCTACTGCTTTGGCTCAAGCCCTACAGGCCTGTCCCGTCTTCAACCTGCACCCAGCAAAACCCCGGCATGTCCAGCAGCCATCCAGAACCTACAGGACATGCCCTGCCTTTCCTAAACAGACTCTGTCTCCCATGAGCACCGGATTAGTTCAACCAAAGACTCCAACACAGATCCTGAATACAGCCAAATCCACAGTTCTGCACCCGATGCCCTCAGCCCGAGTTTGAGTGGCCCGACACGACCAGGGGTTCTCCCCAGCGATCCTGACCAGGGATCTAGTGATCCCCAATGTGCCTCAACCTTCTACCCGATGCCTGTAGCACCAACCCGAGGGGGCCCCAACCGCGATCAGAACTGGTAAGGACACCCGATGTCCAACGACACTCCTGAACCCGATGCCCCACGGCCTTCGGTGGCCCAACTGATGGTGTCCAGGCATCCGTGAATGCTCCAAATTACCTCTTTTGCAGGTGGTCGCCCTCAGGGATCTTCCTGGACCGAGGCTGCAGCACTTCTTTTGAACCTGTGATCTCCATTAAAACCAACGGGACTCCTGACGTCGTCTTGGCACCCTGCATCCAGCCACCTCCAAGCTGCTGCTGGTGCAGCTCTTCTGCTGATTGTTGGCCCCTGCAGTGCTGATCCTAATCCGAGGAGCTTTGCTCCCTAAACTGAGTGGCCTGCTCGTGAGCAGCTCCTGATCGAAGGTCCCCTGGCCCTATTGGCTAACATTAGATCTCTGAACTCTGCACCCAGCTGCCCTAGTGCCACTGGTGGTGCAATTTGAGTGCCTCTATGAACCTTTGGGAACATTGGTTCTAACACCTAACAACTATTCTTGCAGGTCGTTTACTTACCTGCAAACCAATAACATACTTTTCTCCCATAGGAATCCTTGTTATGATTTTTCCTCCTAAAATATTTTAAGTGTTGAACTGACTTTTGTATGGAAACCAAAGTAACTTTATTTGAACCAAAAACTGTTGTACTCACCTGTGTTTTGTAAGACGCATGGTGTGATATCTAGGCATATCACCCTGAGTAGTAAAAGTAACTGAAAAGTTACGCAGATGTTACTTAAATTAATTTAATTGTATTCAGAACTGTTTTAAAAGCAAAAACAAACCTGTAACAATTTCAATTTGAACGACAATTTTATTTTCCTGTAAAGTTTTGCATTTGGAAGCACACCCTACTTACCTGTGCAAAGTCCTGCTTGATTCTAGAAATAAAATGTAAGTATGCCTTTTTTATAGTTACCTAATCGGCCTGGATACAGTCTCTGAGTGTGTGCCATCAGTTCATGATTGAGTGAATACAATAAATGCGTAACACACCCTTCTGATAAGCCTAACTGCTCGAACACACTACCACAAATAGAGCTGTTAGTTATTATCTAATTTAGCCTCTGCTATACCTCTGGGGATCTATTGGACTCTGTGCACACTACACCTTACTTTGGTATAGTATATACAGAGCCGGGTTCCTACACTAGACTTTAAATCTTCTATTATTCTTTTAGTCTTAGGTTTTAACTGTTTTTTGTCCTTACTTGATGTATCTTTACCCAAATCTTGAATACAATTTAAATCCCTTCCAAATATCAAAGGGCCTAGTGCACCCAAAGCAACATAATGGATCTGGGTAAGAGAGTCAATATCCTCATTTATGGGGCCATAGTAGTTGATACAATTTAGACCCCACCAGCTGACTGCTACTTTGATCATATCTATCTGCCCTGTGGATCCCAAGTCACCTCTCGGACCTCCCAATCAATGCTATTTCCTAAAAATATTGTGACTTCCCTGACCGCAGCCTGTGCAGATGCGTGGGAGTATTTATGAGTGAATGACAACTTTGGGGTATTACTCTTTAAGTGGGTCTCTTGTGAAAAAACAACCTCTGGTGAAAATGAGGATAGCCACCCCAGTAAACTCCTGTATTTACTTTTGTTAGTTAACCCATTAACGTTACACAAGAGAATCCGTACCTTGCGTTTCTCAAGAGTGGACATCATGTGAGCATTTTGCGATTCACTCTTACCTCTACAATTTGAGTTAATTTTGTCAGGTTCAAATCCTAATTTCTGCTCTACATAAATCTTCTCCTTTTTCTTTTTGTCGAAGTGCTCCCCTCCCCACCCCAACTGCCCTCCCCTTGGTAACTCAGCGCCCCCTTGGAAGACCCCGATGGGAAAGGGGAAGACGTTCTAACCTCCTTCCCTATCATTTTTAACCTTTTGGTGCCTTGGTGCGGTACTAGATGTTTGTGCTCCAGTGTTGTCAGCTGTGAGAAAGAGAGAAAGAAACCCCCAAACTCCGGAATGTAATCACTTTTCTATCTGGGTTTCAGAATGGACTAACTGATGCATCCTTTTCCACTACTTATTCAGTCCTCCCATTTACTTATCATGATTCGACTGTTGCAAAATCTCTTTCGCCTGCTGGATCAAGTGTAGAATGCGAAAATGCCCTTGGCTACCTGCATTCCTTGTCTCTTGAATTGATCCAGCATAGACTTAAACTCACAACAGCATCTTGCGGCCATAGCTGACATATCCAGAAAAATGTTAAATCAAAACTTATCAAATGTCTGAAAACCCTGTGACTTAATGGCTGCTGCTATTATTGATTCCTTTATTTGAAAGTCACCAAAGTTGACAAGGAATATGCGTGGATATTTTGTGTTAGTCTGTTGATTAAAAGGGGCTTTATGGACCGTCATTTTTGAAAGTCGGCCTTTGCAAGGCCCATTCCCCGGAGAAGACATAGGGGCAGATGTATCAAGATTCCATTTTGCGATTTCTAAATAGCGATTTTTAAGGAATCGCTATTTAGAAATCCCAAAATGGAATGTGTGTAAACAATCGCTATTTTTTAGCGATTTCTTAGTATTCCTTATTTGCAAATTCGCAATTTGCAATTAAGGAATAATTTCCCATTCATTCCTATGGGCCAGGAGGCCCATAGGAATGATAGTCAAATTAATCTCAATTTGCGATTCACAATTTGCTAATCGTAAATTGAGAATAATTTCAAGGGTGCAGGGGTGACTCAAGGACACCCTGCTGCACCCCTGAAATGTACATGTGTGTGCATGTGGCGCACATACATGCCCTATGTGCATGTGTGTGCGTCACATGCCACCTTCAAAAATGCCAAATTGTGCATTTTTAAAAGAATACGCAAATTAACATCAACTACAAGTTGGTGGTAATTTGCGAATTCTTAACCTAAATTCGCAATTGAAAAATGCTACATACATAGCATTTAAGGAATCGCAAAATTGCGATTCCTTAAATGCTATGGCAAAATAAGGAATCGCAAGTTTTTGCGATTCCTTAATGTGCAACATTTTGATGCATGCCAAAACATACAATTAGACCGTTTACGTTTCGCAAAGGCCGAAACTCTGCGAATTTCGGCCTTTGCGATTTGCAAACAGCTTGATACATCTAGGCCATAATTCTGGATAAGGTCCGAAATAAATCTGATGGGATCTTGACCCACTTCCTGTCCTTCCAGGATACCCAGAATGCGTACATTTGACCTTCTAGACTGATTCTCAAACTCACAAAGCTTAATCTGGATTTCATCCATCTCCTGGCTATACTTTGCTCGGAATAACTTGAACTTTTTCTGAGCGTCTTCAAGCTTTGATATGCGCTACTCTGCATGGGTTAGCCTCTGATTTAATTGGAGGATGTTGTCATAGATAACACCGAGCTGACTTTCCTGTGGGCCTTTTCTTGGGCGTTTTTTAGCTCCCTTATTTCCAAGATGATTACTTGCAGAATGTTTCCGGATTGGGAATTATAGACTTTAGACTGCCACTCCTCTCATGTCAATACTAGGCTCAGTATGAAAAGCTTCTTGGCGATTGAAGGTTCACATCTTTGGGGCAATTTGAGATGCTTTAATCTCTTTAAGTAAGTTAATCATTGCAGGTTCAGGAACTTGATCAGTACTCTCCAATGCTAATATCACTGTTGCAGTTTGCACCCCATGCCGATGATCAAGTCTCTTCTCTAATGGATTCTGGTAATCTTACCCTATTGTCCTTACTCCTTTAAGCCCAAACAGTGGGTATGAGGGTTTTTGCCGAGGGCAACTACCTTTTAGTGCTCCTGGTGCTGCTTCTTGTGGCTTGTCTAGCTTACGATCTTGTGGCAGTTCCAGTTCTGAAGGGTCACCCTGTTCTGCTGGATTTTTACGTGAGGGTATTGGTTGATTTTGTTATGGGGTCTCACTTGCCTCTCCAGAAAAAAGCTTCTCTTCAAAGCTGTTGAGCCGTCTCAAGTTACACTCAGATTGATGATTTAATTGCTTTCCTCAATATCTGCTTCTCATAATTCAGAGCTGCTTTGCCCCGCCTGTTTATTGCAAATTCTGCTCACTTTTGCAGTTTTGGAGACCTTTGCCGGAGTGCGAGACTTTACTGCACCATCTCATGTTGTAAGACACTTCATCCGGCCAAGGTGAAAGATTACTTATTGAAGGAGCACACTTTATCCAGGAGGCTACTGGTTTTAATGCCTTCCTCTGACTTTGTACATCCTGCAGTGTGGGAGGGTTCAGGCTCAAAAATAGCAAGCTGCACCCACATTTGGGAGGGCCGCCTCTGCTACTACCCATGCAATACACCCCTCATAAGGGATGCCTAATAATTCACTTATAAATTTCTCTCTTGACACCCCTCCTACTGTCTGCTGTGTAGAGGTTAAATTATTAGCGCACAGTCTTCGGTGCTTGACCCTGCATCCTGGTGTCTCGAGGTGTCCTCTCCGCAAGCCTGGTGTCTTGCGGTGTCCTCTCCGCAAGTCCCGATTCGGCATCTCTCTCTGCATCTCTCTGGCCACAGCCACCATCGGCCTACATGTCTCCCTATAGCTCCATAGCTCTGCCTCTAGAAGCCACAAGGTGGGAGGTGGCCTCTCATGCTAAGATCACATTGTTTTTAACCAGTGGCCAAGATTCCCTCTACAGTGCTAGAAGTAGAGGAGAGCAGGAGCGGGACCCAAAAACGCATTGCTCCGCTAGACTACATGACGACCTCAACCGGAACTGGAAGTGCCCTCCTATGGGGAGGAACATGACAGGATTACCTCAGCCTCCTTCAACACTCCCATTGTTGTTATCCGAACAGTTATCATTCCATTTCCTGTCTCCTAATGCCGGCCAAGGTGCTGAATGCACACTTGTTAGCTTACATCAATGCCAACAATATCCTGGACACTACACAATTGGCCATAGCTCAGAAACCGCTCTTATTCAGGCCTTGGAGGAAATTAGGTCAACTCTCGATCAAGGCTGCACTGATCCTGCTTGATCTAGCAGCAGCTTTTGATACTGTGAATCATGAGCTGCTGATGGAGCGGTAGAGTGGGACCGGTGTGACTTGAAAAGCATGGGAGTTATTGAACTCATTACTTTCCAGCCGGATGCAATGGGTAAGGCTAGGTGGATTCTTTTCTCCACCCTTCTTCCTTACTTGTGTGGTTCCCCATGGGTCATCTATCAGTCCTCTGATATTTAACATCTATGTCACCCACCTTGCTGAACTTAGAAGATCATTTGGATTTGCATTGACATCATACGTAGATGACACATAAACTGTTGTGTTACCGGCGACGGAGGATGGGGGAGTGGAGGTGAGTTTTTGTGACTGGATGAAGGTGATGGGACATGTGATGGTAGAAAAGTGTCTCAAATTGAACTCTGCAAAAACTGAGGTACTGGTGTTCGGTGCCCAGCTGTCTTTCTGGATCTCCAATTGGTGGCCCCTGAGCTTATGTTAAGAATCTGGGAGTTCTTATAAACAACACATTCTCCTACACTGACCAAGGCAATGCTGTAAACTCTGCAGCTTTTTTTATATTACAAATTAAGAACATTCTCCCCTTTTTACCGGGCTATCTCCAGAAAACAGTGGTTACCTCTCTTGTTATCTCAAAGGTCAGGTATTGCAATGGGCTCTATATTAACTCTCAACAGCAGGTGGGCAGACTGCTCTGATCCTAACAACTTCCAGCCCATCTCCAACATCCCCAAGCTGGCAAAGCTCTCAGAAAAATGTGTAGAGTACCAACTCTGCAATCACATAGAAAACGTTCAACTACTCGATCAACACCAATCAGGCTTTCATCAGGATCACAGCACAGAATCTGCCCTTACTCATATTGGAGATGGCATACTAAAAATACTGGATCATAACGAATCATGCCTTCTAATATTGCTTGATTTATCTGCTGCCTTTGACACCGTCAAACACGATAGCCTACTGAAACTACTGGAACAAATGATGGGCTTACCAGGGGTCGTATTACAATGGTTCTCTTCATTCCTCCAAAACAGATCCTTATGAGTCAAAATGAATCAATCTCTCTCTAGTCCCACGCGATACCTCTTGGTGTTTCTCAAGGATCCTCTCTCTCCCCGATCCACTTTAACCTATTCCTGGAACTACTAGCAAACATCCTAAAATCTTCTAACATCCACTACAATATGAATGCGGATGACACTCAGCTATATCTCAAAATCGCCTCTCCAGATGACATTTTATCCCTCAATTCCATCCTACAAAATACACACCTCTGGCTCATGGTTAAACACATCAAACTCAACGCTGATAAAACTGAATTTCTTCTTATCTCTGCCGAATAACAACCCCAAGATTGGTCTGTGGTTGAATCATCTTACAGCCCTCAAATGCGCACCCCACATCATGGACTTTGCCAGATCCTTTGGTATTACATTAGACAAACACCTAATTATGCAGAATCACATTAGTGCAGCCACCAAAGGAGCAAATTACCAACTGGGCATTCAGCGGAAACTTAACCCCTACCTACCACACAAAGATCTAAAGCAAGCGGTCCAAGCCCTAGTATGACCCAGACTGGTTTATGGTAGTGCCACACTATGTGGCCTACCTAGATACAAACTGGCCCCACTAAGAGCCTCCCTTAATGCAGCAGTAAGACTTGTCCTCAGAACCAAAAGAAATGTGCGCATCTCACTAGCCCTAAAAACCTTAAACTGGTTACCATACGAAGCAAGCATCCAACTGAAAGTTGCTTGCATGACGCACTAAGCGTTACATTTCAACACCCCCGTTACCTGGCCCCAAAGCTAGAAAAATCAGGGGGCAGCAGATCATCATGAAGTGTGCTTACCTTGCTTCTGAAACCCCAACGAACCCACAAAAAGAAAACTGGGGCTAGAGCATTCTCGGCTATTGCACCCGAGAAATGGAACTCTTTACCACCGGACCTTTGCCTAATTTCCTCTATCTCCGCCTTCAAAAGAGAAGCCAAATCTTATCTACCGACTTACTTCTTACCCTAAGTCAATATATTGGTGACATTGACAAGGTATAGATACCAAACTCTTATGTAGATTGTCATTCCAAGTACTGGTTTTATTCCAGTCAACCACTGTTATCCTATTTTTAATTTATGATATGTTCGGCTCTCATGCATATGTTTGCCTGTTAATCAGACCAATTGCTCCTCGTATTCTCTTCATGTAAAACGCTCTGATACCCTCTGGGGTCACATTCGCACTATACAAAACTTTATAAATAAATAAATAAAATCTGTTGCCTACCTTAAAGAATGCGGCCGCTTGGCTGTTGTGCATAATCCACAAATATCAATCCGTTTCCAAATTCATCATCGAACTTCATTGGCTACCTGGCAGAGGGTCACGTTTAAAGCCCTGTGTACTGTGTTTAAGGCACTGCACAGGATAGGCCCTGACTTCTTGAGGAGGAATTTCACTTGGTACTTACCAAGTCGGTCTCTGCACTCTGCATTGGCCAAATTGCTGACAGTTTACAGAATTAGATATGCTAATTGGGGATGCAGAAGTTTTTTGATTGGAGCCTCTAAAGCATGGAATGCCCTTCCTCTATAGTTCAAAGCCCTGCCTAATCTTCTGGCTTTTAGAAAGATCCTAAATATATGGCTTTTCTGTACATGTTTACTGTCTCGTTGTTTTACTTGCTTTCTGTTCACTCAGTGCCAAGATGCCGCTTTACATAAATACTTACCATTAACATTAACTTGGTGGACCTCAAAACTCCTAGGAACCCTTTGAGGATCCTACATGTGAATCGCCCCAAGCCCCACTTTGAGAGGTCTGAGATCGGCTTGGAGCTGCCAGGTTCTTCAGCACATTTGAGCTAATGTCTGGGGACTGGCAGATTGCCTTGACCGAGGGAGCAAAAGAAAGGTCTGCATTCTCCACACCAGAAGGGAACTTCCAGTTCCGGGTCATGCCCTTCGAGTTGAAGCATGTCTGCTACCTTTCAGATTTTGGACAACCAGGTCTTTGCTGGGTTGGAAACCTCAATGCTGCCTCTTTAAACAACATTGTCGTCTTCAGATCCAGCCGGGAGGACTGCTTGTGTCACCTCAAGGAAGTGCTTAGGCTCTGCAGAGGACAGGCCTGGCTATCAAGGCCAGTAAGTGCCAGACAGGGCAGAGATCTGTGGTCTACTTGGGTCACCAAGTGGGAGGGGGCAAGGTGCAGCCCCTCCAAGCCAAGATTGAGACAATTCTGGCTTGGGAACCCTCAAGACCCAGACAGAGGTGAGAACCTTTATTGGCATCACTGGTTACTACAGAAGATTTGTCAAGGGGTATGGCACCATTGTTGCCCCCTTGACAGAGCTGACTTACAGGAAGCAGTTCCATCAGGTGATCTGGACGGAGGCATGCCAGAAAGTCTTTGAGGCCCTGAAAGAGGCCATGTGCACATCACCTGTGCTCAAGGCATCTGACTTGTCCCAGGAATTTATTGTCAAACAGATGGCTCAGAGCATGGTGTGGGAGCCATTCTCTTACAGCTACATGAAGAGGACTTGGATCAATCTGTAGCCTTTATCAGTAGGAGGCTACTTCCCAGGAAACAGAGGTGGAACACAACAGATAATTAAGCCTGTGCTTTGTCTGGGCCGAAGAACTAAATGGTCTGTAGAAATTAAGGCCATACCTATTTGGCACTGACTTCCGGGTTCAGACACACCTCAGGCCCCTCAGATGGTGAATGCAGATGAGGGACGAGAATCCCAAACTGTTAAGGTGGTCCATCTCCATACAGGGAATGGAGTTTACGGGAGAACACTGTCCTGGAACAGGTCATTAAAGTGCTGATGGTCTCTCCAGGTTTTTCCACCTTAGTGAAGAGAACTCCCAAGAGGTTGGGTAGCTCCCCCCACTTTAAGCTAGGAGGAACACGTGTTAGACCGGACATCCTAGGCATGGTTTCCCCAGACTTTCTGCCCTCTGACCTTCTGTTTTGCTGACTTCATTTTGCTGGCTTTAAGGTTATGGGCACTTTACCTCTGCTGACCAGTGCTAAAGTGCAGGTGATGTTGCCCAAAAAACATGGTAACATTGGTTTATCCACAATTGGTATATTAAGGTGCACTGCAAAAGCCCATGGTCTGTAAATTAAGTGCTACAGGTGGGCCTGCAGCACTGGTTATGCCAACCACTTTAGTAGCACTTTAAAGCATGTCTCAGGCCTGCCATTGCAGAGCCTGTGTGTGCAGTTTATGGTTTAAATCTTTTTATTGAGTTATTGTAAACACGTACAAACATATAAGGCCCTCAGCTCCTCAGGAATCATGAAGAGAAGACAATACAGTCGCATTGCAGGATGTTACTGAAGGTGAGCAGCATGGAGCGGGCCAACATAATAAAAGAAAAATTAATAGTGCAAACCCCTCCCCCGCCCTCCCAAAACCCAACCCCAACCCGCCCCTCCTCCACCTCAAACTTGACAGAAGAAAGGTGAGCCAATTGAAAACAAAGTAAAAAAAGGGGGGAGGGTTAAAGAAGGGTAAGAGATGAGAATATGGGAAGTCGCTCGGTGTTTAGCGTTGCCGTTTACGGGGTTTCGTGGGCTCACTGTCTGGAATCTGTGTGTCTGAGAGGCGAAGCAGACAGAAATACCGGGGGCACGTCAGCTCTCGGAATTCAGACACCAACAGCCTAAGAAAGGGCCGCCACAAGTCGGGAAACTCTGACCCTCTACAAGTGAGCGGAAGCGTTAGTTTCTCCATACCCAACACCCCCAAAGTCTCTGAAGCCAACCAGTATGTGTAGGGACCTGGGCGGTGCGCCAGTGAATCAGGATGTTCTGCATGGCAGCTCCCAAGGCAATCGCAATCAGCCAGCCCCCTCGGGATTTAAGTGGGTATGTCAATGGGTTGGGGAGGCCCAGGAGAATATATGAGGGAAAGCGCGTGAGCTGCGTCTCAAAGTCCAGGTCGATTTCATCCAGAACTTGGGACCAGTATGACTATATTGGGGCAGCTCCAGAGTATTTGTGTAAGCGTCTCCACTGACACGCAGTCCCGTCAGCAGAGCTCACTGCGCCGGGTATCAAAGCAATGCAATTGCTCCAGGGTATAGTACCAATAAGTGGCGATCTTGGTCAGGGTCTCCGTGAACCCCATATGCTAGGCCAAGTGTCTGGCCCTGTGATAA
The DNA here is from genome assembly GCF_964261635.1 of Lissotriton helveticus. NCBI lineage: Eukaryota > Metazoa > Chordata > Amphibia > Caudata > Salamandridae > Lissotriton > Lissotriton helveticus. The sequence continues at coordinate 709,637,733 of NC_136065.1, forward strand.
ATGCCCTCCCATTCCTTATGGCTTAATGTTCTCCCAAGATCACTTTCCCAGCGTGTGCGCCCCGCGCTCTATGTGAATGTAGTTTTGGCTAGTAGCATTTTGTAGAGATCAGAAATGATTTTCTGATCTGAGGTACGTGTCACTAGCTATTTCTCGTATGAAGTCAAGAAGCACTGCGCGTGCGGTTTGACTAGCAGGTGTAGGGCCCAGTGTCGAATTTGGAGGTCTGGCAGGCGTTTCACCTCCGAGATCCCATAGTGCTCCCTGAGCTGGGGGATGGCAATGATGCCATCCAGGTCAAAGAGATGACCTAGAGCTCTACAAGGAGAAGCACGCCAGGCCTGAAAGGATCGGCTGTCAGTACCGGGATGGAAATCTGGGTTATCAAAGATCGGTGTAAGGGGCAACCGGAAAGAAGTCAATTGGGAGGCGACATTGGTGCATTCCCAAGAGTCCATGATAGTGCTCGTAATGAAGGAGGCATACAGGTTGGGTGGGCGGTGCTGTTTGCGGAGAAAGGGGACGCCTTGTAGCGGTCTGCCTGCCACGGCTTGATCCTGGAATAGCCAGTGTTTCTCCGACTCCAGCCGCTGCCACTCCACACGGTATCTAAGTTGGGCAGCGTGAAAGTACAGTTGGAGATCTGGCATCCCTACTCCACCGTTCTCAGATGGGAGAGTCGCTATCTGATGCCGGAAGCGGGGTTTGCGGCCATTCCAGATGAATAGCGACAAGTCTCTTTGAAGTCGTTGGATCCGGCCCAATGGAGGCTTGAGAGGGAGGGTCTGGAAGAGGTATAAAATCTGTGGGAGAATGGTCATCTTGGTAGCTGCAATCCTACCCAACCAGGAGATCATACAGTGTTTCTATCTAGTCAGATTTGATTAAAAGTGGGTGCGAAGAGTGGCATAGTTAATATCGATGGTAGTTTGGATGGTGGGAGCTAGATGAATTCCCGGATAGGGGATCGCGGTGTCAGCCCATTGAACCAGGTGCTCTTCTTGTAGGGAGGCAAGAGTGTGTGGGGAAAGGGAAATGTTAAGAGCCATGGACTTGTCCATATTGATCTTAAAACCTGAACCACGTGTGAAGCTATCAAATTCTATGAAGAGGGAGCTCAGAGACGTGATCGGATCTGATAAAGAAAGGAGGACATCATCAGCTTATAGGCTGATGGTGTTCATGCCCCCCAAATTTAATCCCATGTATAAGAGGTTGTTGTCCTATCCTAAGTGCCAGAGGCTCCATATGGAGCGCGAAAAGAAGAAGCAACAGCGGACAACCCTGCCGGGTACCTCTACCAATGGGTAAACAAGAAGAGGTGTGGCCGTTAACTCGGACCGACGCCATGGGGGAGCGATAGCAGTTCAGAATCCAGTTACGCAATCTCTCACCAAGGCCAACAGCCATCAAAACCATCTCAAGGTAGGACCAGTAGACCCGGTCGAAGGTCTTCTCGGCATCGATGGCTAGGAGCATGTATTAGCCTGATGTGCGGGACGCCTTTTCTATGAGATGCAGGATGCGCTTGGTGTTGTCACTGGTTTGTCTCTGTAGAATGAAGCCGGCCTGGTTCGGTTCCACTAGCTGGGCCATGTACGGCACCAGACGCATTGCTAAAATGCTCGTGTAAAATTTAATGTCCATGTTTAGGAGCGAAATGGGCCTGTACGCGCTACACACAGTCTTATCTTTCCCTGGGTTAGGGATAACGACTATTGCCGCCTCCAATATTTCCCCCGGGATTGTACCTGTCTGTTCAAATTTATTAAACAGGGCTGTCAGGGTAGGAGCAAGTAGGTTGCAGAATGTCTTATAAAAGGCTGCTGTGTAGCCATCCGGGCCAGGTGATTTGCCTAGTTTAAGACGCGAGATGGCCGAGAACACCTCCTCTGTTTGGATTGCTCTATCTAGGTAGTCAGCCTGCACCTGGGTAAGGGAAGGCATGTGTTCTGCAGCTGTGTATCCGGCACTGTGATGGTTATCCAGCGAATCTACCTTGTATAGATCTGCATAAAAGTCGCGGAACGTTTCAGCGATTTCCGCGTCCTCCGTTACAGGGTCTCCCGTGGACGACCGAAGACTCTGGACTCCCTGTGGCTGTCCGACCTCCCGTAGTTTGTTTGCCAGAAGGCAGCCACACCTATCCCCTCCAGTGTAAAAAGAATGTCGGAGCCTGAGAGCTGCGTACTCTGCCCTGTCCTGGTCTAAAGCCGCCAGTTGCTTCCTCTCCGTACATAGCTGCCGCCATGCTCTGGAGGCGCCCGTCCTCTGGTGAAGCTGTTCACGCTCCGCTACTCTTTGTGTAATTTCCGCTCGCTTACGACTGCGTTCCCGGTTCTGAGTAGAAGATATAGCTATAAATTTGCCACAGATGACCGCCTTCAAGGCCGTCCATTGGGTCGCTACAGAGGTGTCTGTGTTAGCATTCTGAGCAACAAAGTCAGTGATGGCCCTCCGAATGTGGTCGACCACAGTCGGGGTGTGCAGCAGGGTGTCGCTCAAGCGCCAGAGTCTAAGAGGGCGTGAGGAGCGCAGCAGCTGTAGAGTGGCAAGGACAGGGGAATGGTCCGAGAGGGAGGCCGTCAGTATCTCCGCATCTACCGCGTATGCTCACATGGAGGTGGAGCAGAGTAAGTAATCTAGGCATGAATATGTTTTATGGGCGCCCAAGTAAAATGTGTAGCTGCGTGTGAGTGGGTGGAAGTGACGCCATAGATCCAGGAGTCCCAGGTCCTTGATGTGTGCCCACCCCGCAGGTGTCAGTACCCCCACCTGTGTCGTTCTTTGGCAGGAGCAGTCCGCTGTATTATCAAAGACAATGTTAAGGTCTCCCCCTAACAATAAGTGCTTATCCGATGTGGTGGTCGCTTCGCTAAGCGCTTTATGGAGAAATGTAACTTGTCCCTCGTTAGAGGCATATATGGAACCCACCACGACGTGCAAATTCCCAAGGGAAAACCAGTAAGTGACTAGACGACCCTTTATTTCGTATTTTTTCTGCAGAGCCCTGCCTGGGAAGGAGCGGAAGACCAGAATGGCCACCCCTGACAATTTCGAAGTGTTAGAAGAGAAAACTGCGTGGGAAATACCTTGGATCTCAGTCTATGATGGTCTTTCGCAAGGAGGTGCATCTCCTGGAGGAGGCAGATATCCGCCTTGGAGTGCTCCAGAAAGTGAAGGACGGCCCTACGCTTAATGGGGTTATTCAGGCCCCTTACGTTGTGTGTGCAGTTTAAACTGTGTAATGACTAGAATGAAACACTCGTAATTAAACTTAGAATGAGTCTTTAATGAGTCCCACAGGAACAAGAACACATGCGGCTGCACAGGTCACAGGGGAAATCTTAACTGATAATTCAACTGTCACAGAGTGCACAACACGCACGCACAAAGGCGGCGTGAGGCCAACGCTGGGCAGAGGTCGCGTGCATGTCGCGCGAAGGCTAGATCATTACATATATCTCCTTTTCTTAACAGACAAAAAAAGAAGGAAAAGGAACGAGAAGAGGAAAGGAGAGCAGAGAAGAGGAAGAGAAACTAAGAAGAGAGAGAGAGAAAGAGATGAGAGAGAGAGAGATGAGAGAGAGAGAGAGAGAGAGAGATTGAGAACAAGCAGAGACAAGAGGAAGACAAGAATAAGCAAAGAGAGAAAGAAACTAACGCCTGTATCTGACAGGCAAACGGACCACTCTTGAGCTCCTCCTTGGAACAATAGGAGGATTGCATGAATTAGAAACTGAACTGTTACCAGGTATTACATGAGGAGCAGCTTCTGAGTCATCGTTAGTGTTGCCCCGATGACTGTTAATGACTTTACTCTTTACAATCTTGTTCATGTTCCACCAATTACGTCCATTGACGCGAACAGCACTTCCACATACCTTATCAACAATAACAGGATTACTGAATTTGGCCTCACCTTTTTTTTCAAAAACCCTGTCTTTTTATTCTAACTACATATTCCACAACAAAATCTCTGCTGGCAACCCTTTTTCTCTCATCAAAATATTCTTTTTGCTTGGCTTGATTTTCACCAACCTTGTGTCTGACTCTTTCATCCATATCTTGTGGAGTACTATTAGACTTAAACCATTTCGACATCCAAGCAGGTCTAAATTCCGTGCAAGGTTTCCTGCCTCTCAGAAGTTCAAAAGGGGAAAAGCCTGTGGAAGAATGAGGAGTGGTTCTGTAGAACCATAACATTGTCCTCACTGTGTGGGGGTATCATTTTATTGTGTTGTATAGCCCATTTGACACAGTCACCCACAACCCTGTTTAGTCTTTCAACCAGTCCATTTTTGGGGGGATGATACAGGGAACTTCTGAGGTAGGTTACAGAGGATTTAAGAAATTCTTCCACCTCGGCAGAAACAAATTGAACCCCATTGTCAGATACCACATATGGACTCAAAATCCTCCGTCGCCATAAACGAGTGTAATGACTAGAATGAAACACTCATAATTAAACTTAGAATGAGTCTTTAATGAGTCCCACAGGAACAAGAACACATGCGGCTGCACAGGTCACAGGGGAAATCTTAACTGACGATTCAACTGTCACAGAGTGCACAACACGCACGCAGGCGGCGCGAGACCAACGCTGGGCAGAGGTCGCGTGCATGTCGTGCGAAGGCTAGATCATTACAAACTGCCATTTCAACCTCCAAGTTAAAAAACTTGCCAGGTCCAAACCTTCCTTTTTAATGCATATAAGTCACCGCTAAGGTAAGCCTTCGACAGCCCCAAGGGCAGGGCGCAGTGTATTTAAAAAGTTGAACATGTGCTTTTAAGTTTTACATGTCCAAGTAGTGAAAATCTTTTAAATTAGTTTTTCACTACTGCAAGGCCTATCTTGCCCATAGGTTAGAAGTGGGAATACCATAGTCCATCTTATAAGTGTAATTTCCAATTGGGACATAATAGAAATTTCGAGTTTGGTGTCCATGGACTCACAATTTAAAATCATAACTTAAGGTTAGGTCAGATTTTAGAAAGTTGGCATTTTCTTACTTTAACCTTTCTGTGCCTCTGCCTGTCTGAATACACGTCTGGGGTGGGTGACAGCTGGACTTTGTGCATTTCATTTAGACAGTCACACACAAAGGGAGCGGAGGTGTGTCATTGACATCTTAGGGGCTCATCACCAGGCTGATTGGCCTTTCTGAGCTAGATGGGATGGAGGAGCTGACACGTGCCCTTGACTGCGCAAAGAGATGCATCCCCCCACAGTGAGTCTGGAGCCAGGGCTGGAAGTCCAGGGACATTGTGTACTTCAAAGGACTCTCTCTCCCCCAATTCAAAGCCACAACTGGGTATAAGTACTGGACCTGCACCTGTGGTCTGGTCGCCCCCACGCTCCTCCTGCTGCTGCTCCTCAGCCCCGCTGTTTTGCCGCCTTAATTTCCTGCTGCTGCCCGGGCGACCCAGCCGTCGCTGAGCCGCCCGCCCGCACCAGACTTTCCCGCCGCTGCCTCCCTGCGGCCCCGCCCCCCACCAGCCCATTCGCCGCACCTCGGCTGCCTACTTATGACGAGCCCACGCACGCGCAGCGTTGATGCGAAGCGGGTGCGCCGATTGTGCGCCGAAGGCGTGCCAAAGCCAAGCCCGTCTGCGCCCATCCGCGCCTGGACCGCGCCCAGTGCCAGGCCCCCTGGCCCCCGACGATGCCAGCCCACACGACGGACCTACGACGCCGCCACCCTCATCGCACTCAAACCCGACCGAACAAGAGCCTGCCACCGAGCCACCCCGAGAAGCACCCACGGACCCTTCACCTGTCAAGCCTGCAAGTTCACCTGCCTCCGGACCTGCACCACAGCTACCAAGCCGAGCACCCACAACAGCCACCTCAAGTGCATCCTGCTCAACACCCGCTCCATCCACAGACACGCCATCGAACTTTGGAACCTGCTCGACACAACCTCACCAGACATCGCCTTCCTCACAGAAACCTGGATGAACGCCTCCTCAGCACCCGACATTGCCATCGCCATCCCAGACGAATACAAGATCATCCGGAGAGACCGCGTCAACCAGACTGGAGGAGGCATCGCCATCGTACACAAGAACACCATCCGCATCACAACCGACTCCAACGACACCTTCGCCGCCGCCGAGTATCTCCACTTCCAGATACACACTGACCCAAAGACGACCCTCAGAGGCACCCTTGTCTACAGACCCCCGGGACCACGTACACAATTCAGCGAAGACATCACGGACTTCGTCAGCCCGCACGCCCTCCGCTCCGCTGACTACATCCTCCTAGGGGACCTCAACTTCCACCTGGAGAACAACAAGGACCGCAACACCGCAGCCCTGCTGGACAACCTTGCCAACCTCGGACTCAAGCAACTGGTCAACACCCCCACCCACTACGCCGGCCAGACGCTTGATCCTGTCTTCTCATCCAGCAAGCACATCACCTTCAGCCACTCCACCGGACTTCACTGGACCGACCACAGCTGCGTCCACTTCAGCTTCAGAAGAACCATGACCCACCACCACCCGCAACAGGTTCCTCGCAGGAGCTGGAGCAAGATCACCGCAGAGCAGCTCACCACCTCCCTCAGCCAGAACCCACCCGCCAGCACAACAAACCCCAACGAAGCAGCACGCAACCTCACGCAGTGGCTGACCGCCTGCGCCGACGGCCTCGCGCCACTAAAGAACCCGCCCAGCAGACCCAGAAGCAAGAAAGCCTCCTGGTTCACCGACGAACTCAAGGACTCCAAGAAGAACTGCCGCACCCTCGAGAAAGCCTGGCTCCTCGACCAGACCACAACATGACCGCCCTCAAAGACACCACCCGCAAGCACCACCAGCTCATCCGCACCACCAAGAAGGAATCACTGAAGGAACGACTGGACAACAACACCCACGACAGCAAGGAACTCTTCAGCATCGTCAAGGAGTTCTCCAATCCCAGCACCGGCAACAACGACATCACTCCCTCACAAGATCTCTGCGACTCTCTCGCCTCGTACTTCCACCGCAAGATCGCCGACATCCACAACAGCTTCGGCGCACCTTCCACGCACCCGACCGTCGAACCAACGCCCCCCACCGCCACCCTCCGCACCTGGACCACGGTGACCACCGAAGACACAGCCCGCACGATGAACACCATCCACTCCGGATCTCCGACCGACCCCTGCCCCCACCACGTCTTCAACAAGGCAGACTCCATCATCGCACCCCAACTCCGGGACGTCATCAACTCCTCCTTCAACAACGCCACCTTCCCGGAGAGCTGGAAGCATGCCGAGCTCAACGTCCTACTGAAGAAACCAACAGCGGACCCCACCGACCTCAAGAACTTCCGCCCCATCTCGCTCCTCCCTTTTCCTGCCAAAGTCATTGAGAAGACCGTCAACAGACAGCTTGCAGCCTTCCTCGAGACGAACGGATCCCTCAACCCCTCACAGTCCGGTTTCCGAGCCAACCACAGCACCGAGACTGCCCTCATCGCAGCCACCGACGACATCCAAGCCCTGCTCGACAATGGGGAAACAGCGGCCCTCATCCTCCTGGACCTCTCTGCAGCGTTCGACACCGTCTGCTACCGCACCCTAGTTCAACGCCTCAGCAACATCAGTATCCAAGAAAAGGCACTGGAGTGGATCATCTCGTTCCTCGCCGGAAGAACACAAAAAGTCCCGTTCCGATCCGAGGCCACCGAAGTCATCTGCGGCGTACCGCAAGGATCATCGCTCAGCCCAACCCTCTTCAACGTCTACATGAGCCCTCTCGCAGCCATCGCACGCCAACACAACATCAACATCATCTCCTACGCCGACGACACCCAGCTGATCCTCTCCCTCACCAACGACCCCGCCACCGCCAGAACGAGCCTACACGAATGGATGAAAGACATCGCCGAGTGGATGAAGAACAGCCGCCTGAAACTGAACTCAGACAAGACAGAAGTCCTCATCCTGGGACCATCGCCCTCCGCCTGGGACGACTCCTGGTGGCCTCCCGCCCTGGGCACCGCTCCCAAGCTAACAGACCACGCACGCAACCTGGGCTTCATCCTGGACTCTTCCCTCTCGATGACCAGACAAGTCAACGCCGTCTCCTCATCGTGCTTCAACACCCTGCGTATGCTCCGAAAGATCTTCCGCTGGATCCCGACCGAAACCAGGAAGACGGTCACCCAGGCACTCGTCACCAGCCAACTGGACTACGGGAACACCCTCTACGCGGGAACCACAGTCAAACTACAGAAAAGACTCCAGCGCATACAGAACGCCTCCGCCCGACTCATCTTGGACATCCCCCGATGCAGCCACATCTCCGGCCACCTGAGGGACCTGCACTGGCTCCCCGTCAGCAAAAGGATCACGTTCAGGCTCCTTACCCATGCACACAAGTCTCTCCACAACCTGGGCCCCAAGTACCTCGACGACCGGCTGACCTTCTACACGCCCACCCGCCAGCTACGTTCTACAAGCCTCGCCCTCGCCGCCGTACCACGTATCCGAAGAGCCACCGCCGGAGGAAGATCCTTCTCCTACCTGGCAGCCAAGACATGGAACTCCCTCCCCATCCACCTCCGGCTGACACAGGACCATCTCGCCTTCAGGAAACAACTCAAGACCTGGCTATTCGAGCAGTAGCGGACCCCTCCCCCAAGCGCCTAGAGACCCTTCCGGGTGAGTAGTGTGCTATACAAATGCTATGATTGATTGATTGATTGACCCCTGACACCACCAACTCAGTACACGCTGGACCTTATTACATTGCCAGGAAGAAGGACTGCTGGGCTGCTAAAAGGACTGACACTCTGATGGACTCTGCTGGATTTGCTGAACTACTGCTCTTCTCTGCTGTGCCTGCCCTGCTGCACCTTACCTGGTGGTGAGAAGGACTTGACCTGAATATCTACATCACCAGAATCAAGTGACCACAAGTGCTTGCTGGCTTGCCTCCTGTTCTGAAGTCTCAGGACCATCAAAGACTTCCTTCAACCCTGCAACAGTTGCTGGATTCTGCCAACCTTGAGTCCTGCCCTGCCTAGTGGTGCCAATCCAGTCCAGGGGCCTTAGACGTGGGTTTCTTGGCTGTTGTCCTGCAAATTCCATGGATTGCCTGCTTTATGTCGGTCAAAATTGACGCATTCAACACCAAAGCATTGCCGCTTTGAGGACTCCACAGAGTCGACAGAGCGGCTCAATGAGGACACATTGTCTGCATCGTCCTGGGCTCGACGATGAAGCAAGACCCAACTGTGTGACTCAGAACCCATGCATCTCCTACAGTTCTTCTGATCAATGATGATGCGGTGCCTCCTCCACTCCTCAAGGCTGCTCCACAACATCAATGCTTTTGTTCTGTGAAGGTATTTTTTCAGCGAGGCTTCTGTATCTTATCCGCACTCTATTGTGGGGGCTTGTCTTTTCAGATTTGACCCGGTCTAGCACAACCAGATAGCCCCAATCGGCGCTTTAGGGCTCTAAGCACTATAATTTAAAGTATTTGTTAAAAAAAAATAATAACTCCGGTGCTACCTATTGGATATTTGATGTTTTGGTCCTGGGCCCTGTGTTTTGTTCTTATTTAGCTCTATTGTTCTAACCTGGTGTGGATTATTTTGTGTGGTGTTTTTCACTGTTTTACTGTACTAAGTGTTGCACAAATACGTAATACATTGCCTCCTCAGTTAAGTCTGCCCGCTGTGTGCCAAGCTACCAGAGGATGCAAAAAGAACAACTGATGGACAGAATGCAAAATAATGTCATATATTCACCCCAGTACAGAGATCTGGGCCTAAATCCATCGTTTTTTTGCTTCCCATGCCATTCCAGTTTGAACCCAGCCATATGCAAATCAGTCTTGACCCTGCACCCAATGGGAACAGTCCAGCCCGTACTGCCAGGCCTGGTCCTCCCTGGACTGGAAACAAGCATCCTAGGACCGCTTTCGGGGTTTTACTCCTCATCAGCCAGGATAGCTAGACTCCAGTGGCATGGAGAGACCTCGACCTTATGTGACCTTCTACTCACTATTTCTCTCAAAGTAATGTTGATTTATTAGAAATCCAGCAACAATATATCATAGCATACTTTTGGGCTTGGGTTACCTACCTGAGGAGCACGCATATAACTCAGCCCCTCAATAAAGGTCATCCTATAACCTCGTATCACATATGGGAAACATTAGATCCTCTTCATTCGCAATCTATCCACATAATGGGAAACCTACCAATCACTTCCATTTGACCCAAATCCCTGATTGCATTTAAGGTGTAACAATTTCTTCACTGTCTCACATGACTCCCTTTCATGACTCACTTTCCCCGCCTCTATTCCCCCCTTCTTTAACTTTCGATTCTGCTTACATTTATTATGACATATAGGTTACATAAACATTATTTTGGGGCATTTCACAAGAACCACCCACAACTCTAACACCTCACACGTGTCAATCATTCCTGATCCTTCTAAATTTTATTCACCTTCTTAATATCATACACTTGTCTACAAATCATCTTCCCAAACTGACTTAATAGTCCTCTGTGCATTTTCAAACGCAGCTCTGTTTTATCTGATGACTATGCTCCTATATATTTCATTTGCATTCATATCTTAACAGTTGAATTTGCTTGAATCAATCCATGTTTTTATTCATTTTTCTTTTTTGTACTGTTCCTCTTTACTAAAAAATACCAATGAAATAACAAAAAAAAGATTCAGGAATACAAAAAAAACACTTTCTATTATCTATGCTTTAAGGTTTTGGATCAGATTCAACGAGAATTTGGAATACATATATTGTTTTTTTTGTCTTCAGTTTAGAATGTACTTTGAAGAGGTGCTTTATTTTTAAGGATCTTTGGACAGTGTACATTAGTAGATCTTATACTGAAAGGTAAAATATCATATACAATGAATTTTTACTCTTGCTTACTGACTACAAAACCTTATAAATTAGTATGATGGTTTATAGAATATTTACAGTGACTTTCTACGTATATTGATTTCAACCAAGTAGCCTGCTTACTCCAGAAGACAGTCTCTCTAATAACACCCACAATGCTCAAGAATATCAGAAGACATGATTTCTGTCTAAAACAATCTAAAATATCTAAATGGAGTAAAAAGTAGAGAAATGCACTAACTGCCACTCAGATAAGGCAGACAAAATATGTGTGTTTGCGACATGTCCACCACTAGCTGTCTGCTAGATTAAGATATTGAAGAAATTCACTGATTTTGTGCATAAATGCATCAACATTGCCTTCTGCTTGGCCATGCAACAGAAGACCTAAAATTGTATTGCATTAGCATTTCTTGTGTTTTAGTAGGAAGATGTTGAAAAGTAATATTGTTCCTTTTATTTCTGGATGGTGGAGAGATACAAACAAGGCATATGCATCCAAACACCAAATGGCGCTGGCTTGGGGTTAATTTCAGCATATCCAGGTGATGCTGGGGGCAGATTGAATTTTAAATTGCATTATTGTATACACTCTATTGGGACATTTCCATTTCCGGAGTGTTTTTGTTCATTTTTGTGATTCATACAATACTTTTAAAAAAATGTAGTAGTAAGAATTAACATTAGCTGTAAAAGTTGCGCTTTCTCACATAAACACATTTGGGTGACAGATCACTAAGGTTCAAAACCGTCACTGGATAAACATCAGCAAGACTATACAAACTGTTACAAACCTAAATCAAATTTTCAGTGGAGCATAATCACAAGGAACTACCCATGAATTCCACAAGATAATGCATAATTATGTGAGAAGAGTAATTCTGCCTTTAGCGCAAAAATTCCCCCTTGTGTCCAAAATGTGGGTGAGAATGCATTTTGCACTAAGAAATAGCTCTAAATGCAACAGAACACGAATAGCTAGCATGAGCAGCCGTTCACATTCTGTAAATATGCTCTTGGGTTAGGATTTTTCCCCAATTTACTTCCAGCATTTAGTGACATTTTCTTTGACCAAAATACCCCCTTGTGTCCAAAAATGAGCATGAGAATGCATTTTCAGGTAGATTCATGAAAGAAAAATCGGCTCGCAAAGGGCCAGATTCTGAGAATCTGGCCCTTTGCGAGTGCAATTTTTGCATTTGGGATTCATCATCCCAAATGCAAAAATCGCTAATTGCGAAATTGCATATTTGCGAGGAATTGCATTTAAGGAATCTCTATTTGAGATTCCTTAAATGCAATTCATTAACCATTTTCTATTAGCGAATTCGCTATTTCTGGCCGCTATTTACCACGAATTGTAACTTCGTGGTAAATAGCAAAAACTCAGAAAAATGCACTTTAGTGCATTTTTCTGAGTGGTATGTTACATGTGACATGTGTGTGCACAACATCTGGCTACATTTGCTTTTCAGGGGTGCTACAGGGTGTCCTTTGGACACCCCTGGCACCCTTGAAATCGCATCCTTATTTACGATTAGCAAATTGCTAATCGCAAATAAGGAATAACTCCCCATTCATTCCTATGGGCCTTGCAAAGTAAGCAGCACTGGGATGTGACGATTTTGAAGCAAAATGTATGTAGGTGCAAAATCAGTCTTGGTGGAACATCGGCAGTAGTATGAAAAAACTTTTAGGAGTGCAAATCACATTTAGGAGCAAAAAATCCATTTAGGAGCAAACTCATCTTTGGGTTTTAACAATAGACACACTGGGAGGCAAGATGGCGTCTGGCTAGGAGGTTGGTTGTGATCACTCCCATGCCGTGTGTAGGAATGTGAACGAATATCCCGCGGAAGAGCTCTATCCCCCCTAGGAAAACTGGATGGATTCTGCCAAGAAACACTACCTGCATTTAAAACTCTGTCGGCGGTATCTCTGGGCGCTTTGGTAGGCAGTGTATGCTATTGAGGGGCTTGTTGCGGAGCTGGAGGAGCGAGAACGGAACCTCAGAGCCGAGGTGGGCGGATCCGGAGCGGTAGGACAGCTCGGGGCTCGCTGCGGAGCTCACGGAGTTTGCAGGCAAATTAGCGGAGCCCTGAGAACTCGACCAGGCAGCTTGGACGGAGGAGCAACGGAGTGGAGCAGAGTGCCTACGGTGCCCACGGAGGTTGCAGCTACACAGGCGGTAGAAACTCAAGCCAGTGTAGCCGAAGGTAAAGGGTCGGCAGATTTTGGCGGCAAGCGTGAGGGATATCAAGCGGCTCACAGTGACTTGCAAGCTCGGTTGCGTGGAGAAGCCTTGGGAGCTTTGGGAGGCAGAGAACCCCGCCGTGATTGTGGGGGTGAGTACTCTGTGACCCGCAAGTGGTGGGTAGCAGCAAAACGAGGTGTCAGCCCCAAGAACGTGGGTACTGTGGTAAAGACTGTGGTAGAGACGGTGGTTGAACTGCCCAGAATGGCTCCTAAAAACGCACGAGGAGGGAAGGGTAAAGGTCCCGATAACCTTGAAACTTCAAATAAGCAATCTGCTGCACAGAAAGAAACTACTAGGAGTAAAGATAATGGCAAGGACACTCCTAAAACGGTTAATGTAAATAGCGAGGGTGCCTGGAACAAAACCAGAGGAAAGAAACAGGTCGCACAGAATGCGGCGCAAAACGCAGGCTCAACCAGAAATATCACGGGCTATTTTTCTCCCTCCAACGTGGGCAATGAGGACAAATCAATGGCTGAAAAAATGGTGGGTACGCCTGGAACCACATCTGGAGGTGCAACTGTCGAAACAGTTTCTGGCTCCGGGGGGGCGCAGCTGGTACCTATGATAGGCGCATCTCATTCCGAGGCTCAGTGGGGCGATATAATGGAATCCCAGGACGCATTGAACGTAGCTGGGATAGAGCTAGCTTCCATCAATGCAGCCGTCCTAAGTGAGACAGATCAGCAGACAGCACTACTCGTGCAAAAGGCTGCAGCAAGCAGTGGACCAAGTGGTGCTGAAGATAATCTTGACCTACCGGATAATTTTTATTCAGTAACGGATGGGTCTGATACATCTAAAGGTTTGAATTCAGAGGTAGATGAGGTGGAAGGTGGCGCCAATACAGGTTCCAGCTTGGATTTAAGTCTGGAGGCGGAGAGTAAATCCTCGGCGGAGGATAGGGGACCCGCCCCAGGGAAGAAAAGGTGGTCAAGGCGACAGAGAAGCTCGCAGTCACAGGAAAAGGCAGGTAATAGCCAAAGGCGTAACAGTGCTGCAAGCACGGAGACGGAGGCAGTTTTGAACTGGGATTATTCTGCCACCCAGATGACATATGTAGAAAATTTAACAGCGGGGGCACAGGGCCCTATTCCCTCTGTGGAACCAACTCTGCAGCTGATATTGAGCTCAATCAAACAATTACAGGATGCAACAAAGATTGAAGGGAAGAAAAACCGGCTAGCTACGAAGAATTTACAAGGAGCAATTAAAAAAGTGGCTAAGATCTGTACGGCCACAAACTCAAGAGTGGCTCACCCGGAGGAACGCACTAGTACACTGGAAGACCAGCAAGTAAAGGATTCAGCAAGACTAAGCGGATATGAAAAGCAAATGGTTGATGTCCAGTGGAAGCTAGAAGACTTGGAGAACCGCCAACGGCGGAATAACATCAGGATTTTGGGCATAGAGGAAGGGGTAGAAGGAGAGGATATCAGATCCTATGTCTTACAAATGCTGAAAGGGGCATTCCCTGAGCTGAGCCACTGGGATTGGGACAAGGAGGTTCAAAGGGTGCACCGGTTCCCAATGACCTTAAAAAAGAACAGCCGTACGACCACGGAAGGAGCACAGAGACCCAGAGCTATTTTGATATTCTTTGGTAGCTTCTTACTAAGGGAGGAGGTATATGCGAAAGCACGCCCCAATGACGGTCTTTTGAGAACCAATCTTTTTTTTCAACACCGGACTATTGCCACAGCACAGTGGAAAGACGGTGGAGGCTTAGAGAACTATTGGATCCATGCCGTCAGATGGGCCTCCAGGCGTACTTAATGAACCCTGCCAAACTGAAAATAATCCACAAAAATACCACAAGAGTGTTTTTTTCCGAAATCCAAGCCAAGGCATATATGGAGGAGATACGCGGGAATAGGGAGGCGGGGGTCAATCCATGAGTATCCTTTTTTGTTTTTCTCTCTCTTTTCATAGCTTCTAAATTCTATGGGTTGCTGAGGTAGAAGGGGTTTGTGGGGTGAAAAAAGGGCTGGAAAAGACGGGGGGAAGGGAAAGGGGGGAAGAAGAAAAAAAAAAGCGGTTTGATATTCTGAAATTTAGATGTTTAGGGCAAATCAGGATATTGTCAGAATAACATATGAGCTTGCTATGGCTAAGGCAGCGGTTGGGGAGCTTATTGCGTCTAAGGCAGCAGGGAAGTATCTGGCGTGGAGAAAGGACCAATATGAGTATAGTGAGCAGATATGTCGTATGCTAGCTGTTCGAACTAGGCAGGCTGCCACTAAGGGGGATATTTCTGAGATTAGGGCTGAGGACGGAAGTGTCGCAATAACACCCGAGAGTGTATGTGCTAGCTTTCGGGACTACTATCAGAGGCTATATGAAGCAGACTATATGGTGCCTAGCGAGGATATAGAGAGGTATCTAGGGAGTGTCAGGCTAGAGAAGCTATCGACAGAAGATAGGGGGATTTTGGAGATAGCATTTAATAAAACAGAAATGCAGAGGGCAATCTATGATTTACCGTCAGGTAAAGCGGTAGGCCCAGACTCTATACCCTTGGAATTTTAAAAAACATTTTTAGGTGAGATAGAAGAAGAACTATATGAGATGGTTGTAAATATACAAGAGGGTGCGATACCCCCGGAGTCATGGGGAGAGTCAACTATGATAGTCTTTTTGAAAAAGGATAAGCCCCCAATCAATCCTGGGTCTTATAGGCCGATAAGTTTAATGAACAGCGATGTGAAAATGTACTCAAAGATGCTGGCAAACAGGCTAGATGGGGTAATCGGGAAGATCGTCTCTCCATGGCAGCATGGGTTTAGCCCTGGGAGAGGAACGGCGGGGCATGTTAGAAGAGTGCTTACGCTATTCGATGGCACTACATCCTCACGAGGCTCTATGGCGCTGATTCTTTTAGACGCTGAGAAGGCGTTTGATAGGGTCTCGTGGGGATTTCTCTGGGTGGCGTTGGAGAAGTTGAATCTGGGGGAGGGTTGTGTGGGGGCTCTGAAGGCCTTATACCACAATCCAAGAATAAGGGTTAGAACTATGGGGGAATTGAGTGGTTTAATAGATATTGGACGAGGAACTAGGCAGGGGTGCCCCTGCTCCCCGCTACTCTTCACTCTATATATAGATTCGTTCATTAGGAGGATAGAGCAGAACAGAAACATCTTGCCCATAGTATTGAACAGGCATGAAACTAAAATCCTAGGATATGCGGATGACCTGGCTATAACATCAAGCGATCCAGTGTCAGCCCTAAGAGAAATAGAACAGGAAGCGGCTGCATTTGGAAGACTGTCTGGATACAAATTAAATGCAAATAAGACTGAAGTGGTAATAAATCAGAAAATATCTTTAGCCGATCCAAGAGTAGTAGAGACAGCAGTATATCTGGGGTTCGTATAACCTCAGACATCTCTAAAGTGGTGTAGAAGAACTTAAGCCCCATTATAGATAAGGCTAAAATTGATTTTGACAAGCTGAATAACCTACACCTAACAACAATTGGTCGTTGCAACGTTATTAAAATGGTGTTTATGCCAAAGGTGTTATATTTATTTAGGACCATACCGCTAATTTTTAACAACAGCTGGTTTAGGGAGTTAGAGAAGGTGACAAATAGATTCATTTGGGCTAAGGGCAAAACACGCCGCAGTCAAAAAATGTTGTCACTCCCAAGAGAGCGAGGTGGGCTGGCGGTACCGGACTTTAAGGCATATTATTGAGCAACGGTCTTGCAATACATCAGAGGTATGCTGGGGGGGGAGTGTTACAGATAGATGGAGAGGTAGAGATGGTGCCCCAGATGTATATGAACTTGTAGTGAAAGATTCTAATCAATGGTTACTTACATATGAGGAGAGGAGCTATTACAAAAAAGTAAGGTTCAAGACTTTGGTGGCCGCCAGGTCAGTCTGGTCGGGGATAAGGAGAAAATTAAAACTAGGGAGGATGAATTATTATACCCCTCTGTATGGGAATCCATCGCTGCCGGGGGTATTTCGTGACCCAGTTATGAGGGGTTGGGATGCACTAGGGGTTAAGACTATTGGGGATCTTACAGGGGCAGCCGGCCTAATCTCTTTCGAGCAGGCACACTGCTTATATAATTTAGGGCGTAGAGACTTTTTTAAGTATCTACAAGTGAGGTCAGTTTTGCTAAAGAAACAGGGGGGGACATGAACTTCCAAAGAGTTGAGCTGTTGGAATGTGTAAGGGATGAAGGGGGATGTTCTATCTCGCAACTATACGGGGACATTTGTAAATATAAAGAGGATGATTGTGACAGAATGTAAGAGAAGTGGAGAGGCAAACTAGGTCTAATAGGAAACAAGGCAGAGAAGGCATTAAAACTGTCAAATTCGGTGCTAAGAGTGGCAAACTTACAATCTCAACAATACAAGACTATATTTGAACTTTACCACACTCCTCATAGAATAGCGCAGTGGGGGGGAACAAGCGGGGGCATCTGTCCAAGATGCCAATCTACGCAAGCAGACACAATTCATATGTTTGCATCATGCCCCTCTCTAGATGTGTATAAAAAATCTTTGGAACAATTTTTTGCTGATTCTCTGGGGATTCATTTAACTTTGACTGATGAAGTTATGACTTTGGGTCTAGTGAGGGAGGGTGTAGAAGTTCTTCACCATGAGTTTTTGTATTTAGCTATGACCCTCAGTAGACTATGCAAGGCCACACTCTGGGAGGATCCTAACCCCCCAACGTTACAGCAATGGATCTCTCGGGTATTGGCCATATATGCTTTAGAAATGGCCCTATATGAAAAAAGGGGGAGGGAAAAAAAAGACGCTGGACGGAGGATATGGGCCCCAATAATTGAATGGAAACGGAGGCTGGGTGAGGCTGAGTGAGATATAAGATGTAATGAGGGGAAAGCTTAACGCAATTAAGATTGTATGACATTTCTTGATGATGGTTTTTTATTGTTCTTGGGATGAAATTCTCCATTCTTATGATTCCTTTTTCCAAGTCTATAGCTCTTTTGTTTTTGAAAAATGCTTTAATTGTTTTTGTTTGAGACTGATGATAATGCTTTCTGAATTATAAGTTACTTTTGTTTCTCTGGCAATGTCTTATGAATTTGTAATTCTGATGTTGATGAAAAATAAAAATAAATAAAAAAAAAAGGAGCAAACTCATCTTTAATTCAATGTTAACAGAACTTTTCCGGCATCAGGACCTGATCTGGTTTTCCTTGTGGGAGCTTTTGGGACGGGCTGTCACAGCGGGGACTCTGCATATAGGTTACCATTCATCCTAATCCCCTCACCTTCTGATTATCATAACTTTAAAAGTCATCTGAAGGTACATCCCGCCCAGTACGGAGCAACAAACGCCCATATGGACATATAATTTCCAACTAGAAAGATAACCTCAACAGCTATTTGGAGGCACATCTCGCTAAGCACGGAGCAACAAGCTTTCACATGGACATATAAATCCAAACAAGAAAGAACGTTGGCAAGTCCATTTTATTCCCGTTCTGTGAACACATCAGCAAACTGTGACCCATGTAATGTGAGAAGTTAATTATAGGTGGCATTTCTGAAGAAGGCAAGTTCTGCAGAAACGCGCATAGAAGAAATGATATGAAAACCATCCGTCAATTACATTATTCTATAGGACGTTTGCCTGTTTGTTCCACCGATCTTTTTCAAAATCAACGAAAATATTCTATCATGTTGCCATACGATGAAATGTTTTCTTACAGTTGAAATCACTGTGTATTAGGAACGTACAAACTATTGATTAATGTGAACAATCCAAACTTGTGGACGATATGTATCTATCGATAGAGGGTTGAATGCAGGATGTATGTGATTCATATGTGTACTTCTCTGTTATGAAATGTATATATTAAATTATATTTAAAGGAAAGATTAAATACAAAATATGTTTGTGTCAGCTTTTCTCTCTTAGATATGTTCAAAGTTCAGTTCAAGTTCAAAGTTCAAAAGACCTTTATTCGAATTTCATAAAATTCATAAAAGTACCACATTAAAAACCGTTCAATTACATGGCAAATACAGGGTTACAGAATTCATAATTATTAAAAATCTGATACAGTTCTCATAAGACTATTTTCAGGGGTTTTCCATCATTTTGTGTACGTGTGTTATAAGTCTCAAAAAAGTGCTAGTGCGATAGATTAGTTTATCAGTGTCCAGGGAAAGTAAAATTAGTTAAAACACCCCTAACGAAAGGGGTCTTTGTTTTCTAAAATAAGGAGTTAAAAACCAATTCATATAGTTTAAGTAAAATTTACAGAAGAATAAAAAGTGCAAATCATTCTGTTTACTGATACCATCACACGGACATGGATTGTAATCTGTTGTGTGCTGATAGCCCAAGGGAAAGCCCAGTAAAAATTTTACTGAACCCGCCCTTAGCCGAAACAACAGTGATCTCTCCCAGTTAGTCATAGGTAGGGTGAGGTATGGTACAAGTGTTCTCCTACTTAAGTTATTCCTCATGTAACTCACAACAGTTGATTTAAGGGTTTCCCTTTCCATTCGTTCAAAGTTATAAAGTGCATACAGTGCTTGTTTGACCTCAATTTTATCTTTAGGTTCAATCTTGCTTGGGTCGGAGAAGAGATCTTCCCTGTTCACGGTACTCAATGTTTTTAAGACTCCCGCAAGCCAGGGGATCGACATGCCATGGTCACATTTAAGACAGTCTTTTATAATATTTTGCGTTAAAATGGCTGAATTATTCCTCCAGATCCTAATCCAGAAAAGAGCTGGTCTAGATCTAATAAAATCACATACATAGGGGAGGTGTAGTTCCTCGTGGCAAATAAATTCAGAAGTTGAGATTGGGGCACCCAGTATTTTCCTGCAAAATCGACCTTCTCGCTGGATGCTAGGATTGTTTCTCAATCCCCAGACCTCAGCCCCGTATGTGGCTACTGGTAAGCACTGTAACCTAAAAAAAATTTAAATCGCTCTAGTGGCACCTATTTTCTTTGGGCGGGACAAACTCAAAATGGAATTGGTGGCTTTCGAGAACTTGCCCATGGCGTGGGCTGTATGCCCACTCCATGAGCCGTTCGCAGCGAAAACCAAACCTAAGTACGGGAATGTAGTTACAGATTCTAATTTATCTGTCCCTATATGTATAGTATTGAGCTTTCGTTTCCCGGGTCCACATGGCATAATAAAAGATTTTTTTAATTGACGCGCAGGTCTAAGCCCTCCATGTGTTGGACAAAACCTTTAACAAGTATGCGAAGGGCATTTGGTGTTCGTCCCATAAGGACCGCATCGTCTGCGTATAATAAAACTGGCAATGGTTGCCCCTGGATTATTGGTACATCACTAGTCACTTGTTTTAGGGTTTTGGCTAAACCATTAATGTAAATAATAAAGAACAGGGGTGCTAAAACGCACCCTTGTCTTACCCCTCTACCAATGTTGATGGGTCCAGAAACTTCTCCACCCATCCCGATCCTAACTTGTGCTTTGAGATCGGTATGGAGGTACGCCAGGAAATTAACAAGAGCCTCGTCCAGTCCATAATTCGAAAGAATTGCCCATAGTTTAGATCTATTCACTAGATCAAAGGCGGATGAAAGATCCTTGAACGCAAGGTAGATAGGGGACGATCGAGCAACGCTATACTTATCAATAATCAGTTTCATCTTCAAGCATTGCTCAACCGTTCCCACCTTGCTCCTGAATCCCATCTGACACAGGTCCAATAGACCCGTATCTTCAGTCCATTCTACCACCCTATTATAAATTACTCGCCCCAAAATTTTTAAGGTGTTATCCAAAAGGGAAATCGGGCGGTAATTCACTGGATCCGACCTCTCGGCCTTTTTAAAAATTGGAACTATAGTACTAGTAGCCCAAGTAGTGGGCATGGGCACTGTTGGCAGGCTATTAAAAACATTAAGGAGGATTGGTGCCCATAGATCCGGACTGCGCTTAATTACATCTATGGGCAGCCCATCTGGACCTGGAGCCTTGTTTCCAAGGCTCTCTTTGATGGCTCTCTCAACCTCATGCAGATCTATCTCTAAGCCGCAGAGCTGACCAGGGGTAAAGCTAGTTAATTCCACAAATGGAGCAGCGTAGATTTTGGAAAAATGGGACCCCCCCAAGAGCTGCTGGTTATATTGCAGCTAATTGGGGTTCATTTTTTGTCCATTTCTCGCATTTTTCTAACAGCTGACCTAAAGGGGCCACTGCTTTTCAAATTTGCGCTCCCAACTAGCGACTCCCATTGTTCTGTTAATAGTGCAGCCTTCCTTTCAGCTATTTTAAGTTTATAAGATTTCCTGGCTGCCTGTACCTCCATTAAGCACCTTGGTTTAGTGGTTAATGCCCTGCGCAATTCCCTGTTTGCTAATGAGCAGGCAGAATCAAACCACCTTGGTTCTTTCCCTTCTTTTGGTAGTGGGACTGACAAGGAGGTTTTTATGGCTAGGCACAGTTTGCCAAAATCATCAATTATCCTATGACAGTTCCCATCCATTGTTAAGCCAGAATTAATTAACTGGGGATATTCCCTATTTACACTTTTCAATATTGCCCCACTGTCAACTCCCCTCCATTTTAGACGCAAGCCGTCACCCGTGGGTGTGATATCTCTTGCACCGTTTAAGTTGGCGTATACCTGGCTAGGGCCTAATTTCAAGGTCACAGTGAGGGGGTTGTGATCACCAAACGATGTTTCTGCCACCGTAGATTTTGTCACACGGTCTAATAAGTGGGGAGACATGAAGATAAAATCAATAGTGGAGGAGCAATCCCTTCCTCTGAACGTGGGGGCATGAAGTATACTAGGAGGGTGACTTATATCCATAGCGTTGCTGAGAGTATACTCAGTTAGTATATTAGCTAATTCAATGCCCCTTCGTTCAGCTTGATCTAAATGATTTCTATCCTCAGTCCTGCAATTCTTTGGGATTTTTGCATTGAAGTCCCCCCCCGATTAGAATCCCTGTTTCCTCCCCATTTTCTAAACTGGTTTCAAGATTCCGTAAAGTCTAAGATTTGAGCGCAGCGTTCGACACCGTGTCACATTCCATCCTTATTGACTCTCTGAAATCTCTAGGAGTAGGTGGCCAGGCCTTGGCCTGGCTGGTGTCTTTCCTTAAGGACCGAAGTTTCCAAGTGTTCTCTCCTAAAGCAGCATCCACCATCTGTCCTTCTACCCGCGGTGTCCCTCAAGGCTCAATCCTTAGTCCCTTATTATTTAATATTTATGTTAAACCCTTGGCATCCATTGTAGAACAGGCGGGACTTACCCTGTTTTCGTACGCGGATGATACCCAGATTGTCTTCTCCCTATCAGGGAGAGACGAGAACAACATCTCCGCACTCAAGTCAGGCCTCACTCTTGTGGCCGATTGGATGCGGAGAAACTGTCTCAAACTGAATGGGGAGAAGACCGAGGTTGTCATCCTGGGCCGGAATAAACATCTCTGGGGTCCCAGCCACTGGCCCATTGAATTGGGTACCGCGCCAACTCCTTCCACCGCTGTCCGCAACCTGGGTGTTATCATAGATGATAAATTATCTATGCGACAACAGGCCACTAAGGTTGCGGCCATCTGTTTTTCAACGTTACGGTGGCTCCACAAGATCCTATGGATGCTCCCTCTTCCATCCCGCAGAACTGTAGTCCAGGCGCTTGTAACATCTCGCCTGGACTATGGCAATATCCTTTATCTGGGTGCAGACAAAGCCACCTTACAGGTGCTACAGGTAGTGCAAAATGCAGCTGCACGCCTTCTTAAGAATGTTCCCAGACGCTCCTCAGCCAAGGCCGCCTTACATGACCTTCACTGGTTGAGTATCCCTGAACGTATCAAATTCAAGGCACTCTGCTATATGTTCAAGGTTAAGCAAGGCAGTGCCCCAGCCTACCTCCAAAAGCTGATAACACCCTATAAACCCTTACGGCCATTAAGGTCATCAGACATGGGAAATTTTACCATGCCAAGATGGAAGCTGACAAAGATGGGAGGTCGCTATTTTTCCACTCTAGGACCTAAATATTGGAACTCACTCCCTTTGGCTCTAAAATTAGAGACCAATTTGTTCCGCTTCCGTAAGGCCTTAAAGACACTGCTTTTCACTCAACGTGCCTAATAGTCTCCTGTAGCTCAAATCAGGTGAAGTTGCCTCCTTCTTCTTTAAGTCTATCCCTTGCACCGGGAAACCCACTGTGGGTAGCTGTGCGCGATATAAGCTTAAAAATAAATAAATAAATAAATAAATAAGAGAGTGCTTCGAAGTTTTTGTTAGGTACAGAATAAAAGTCATTATTATAAAAATTAATTAAATAAATCCGGGTCTTTCGCTTGAACTCCAAAATCTGTTTGTTCGGGTTTCCTCTTGAGAAGTCTCTAATAGTGCCACCGGCCAGTATCTTAATGCCAATAAACAGGCCTCCCACTGCACGTCCTGAATCAGGCTTGGATGCTGACACGCTAAAGCATTGATAACCCTCTATGTATAAATTCTCAACAGCCGATGTCTCCTGAAACATGATAATGTCTTTACCATCCAATAGCTGGACCCATTGCGGATTTGACAATCTTGGTTCTAGCCCTGCTACATTCCAGCTAAGAATGGACAAGTCACAGTGATTGGTATGACTAATTGACTTGCTTCTGGCACTCATAACTGTACTCCGCTTAAGGTTAATCGGTGTGGAAGGTGCAACCTCTTGTGTAGTTATAAGTGTGGTAGTATGATGTTGTATAACTATTTCCTGAGTTGTGTTGGTTAGTGTTGGAAGTAAGTGTTCCTCATTATCATTGCTTTCATTTTGACATCCGATGTTACTTCCCCTTTTCCCCAGTCAGTTCTGATCTTCTAAATTTGAGAAGGTGTGTTCAAACCGATTATAGGTTGGGATGTTATATAGGGGCCTCAACTTATTCTGACGCAAGTTCAGGTTTGAATTCGAACTTAAATATGGCCTCTCACTATGGTTGTGTGGAGGCATAATGGGGAAGTATGGGTGTTGCATCGGGTGTCCTAGGAATGGGGCCTGGTAGCGCTGAGCTGGGCCATTCATTAAGCCAAAATCTTGATTCAGTTGGTGAGATGGGAATAAATCCCTGATACCAAGATTTGGATCCTGATAGCGCACAGCCGGGTTGTTCATGGGGTTAGAATATGGGGCTAGGTGTCTGTAAAAATAACCCAGGGGAAGTAAGGTCGTATTAAATTCCCACGGTGAGGGCAATGGCGCATTAGCAAGGGTTTTTTGAGCCCATTGAGGGGACCTAAAGTTTATAACTCTGCAGTCCCCTTCAAACTTTTTTCTCAGCGGGCCCACCCACCCGACTCTTTGTGTTTGGATGATCTCCCTTGCTCCTTCCATTGGGAAATTACAATTTATAGATAACCAATGGAGAATCGTGTTTTTAAGAGTGATATGGTTTTCCTCTTGGTCGTTCTTTAATTTGGGCACATTGACTAAAACCAGCACATACGCCCCGCATTCAGGCGGCAGGCTGATACGGGTGGGGATCTTCCTCGTATTGGTTGCCATGTTTAGTTCGGGTTGAACTGTGGGGCGGTTTTGGACATCAATCTTAGTTTGTCGGGTTTGGACCCTTTTGCTTTTATCAGCGTTATGATCCGTCCCTTCCAAGCTAGCTACCTTAGTCGTGTTTGGGTTAGGGGCATGTTTGGCTGGAGGTTGGCTTTTGCTTGTGCTGGGTACAGGCGTCGTTGGAGTTGGTTTATTATGACCAGCTATATTTGTGTTAGCACCTATGTTTTTGGCCTTGGTTCCACCTAATGTCCCCACGTTGGATTTGTTTATTATAGTCTGCCCTATGCCTAATTTTGTTACATGGTCATCCAACACTCTCAACCACGATCCATGTTTAGGATTTGTTGATTAATTGGACCTAAAAGGGTAGACAATAATGTGTCCATCCTCCCACAGAATCCTTTGTTCCCCGTTGCTACACTGGCTTCTATGACATGGGTATCAGTTCTGACAAATTGGTCTTCCCCCTTATCCCTTTTCTGCTTTATGGAGGCAGGAATCCTCCGACGTTGCTTGCGCCCACCCTTGTTTCTCTGTTTTTTTGGCGATAACTCAGTATCTAGGTGCTTCAGTTTTCTTTTAGCTTTTTGGCCCCTGGTTCGCACAGGAATGCTGTCACTTCTGTCCCCCTCAGTGTTTGATATGTCAAGATCCGCATATGGATCGTTACCATCTAAATGTGCCTGATCGTTTACCATTGGTGCGCAAGAGTCTTGACTAATGTTCATATCAGACCTGAGCATAGTGGGAGTTGATGATAACCTGCTACCTTGGGTAAATTGTGCCGGGGGGGCCGTGTCCACAATTATGCAGTTCTCATTAGAGTCTGTGCCTGGAAGCCCTTCATAAGATGCGGCAAGTAAGGAGTCCAGTGAGTTATCTTGATTCAGGAGAAGAGGGGGCAGACTTGATGGGAGCGAAAAGCGCGTTTCAGTGTTCTGAATGGCAGTTGCAACAACATCGATGGTCTTCTAGAGCATTTTGTCAATGGCGGTCAAACTTGGCCGCGGGGTGGTGGATGTTGGTAAAGCCAGTTTGTGCATGTCTTTTGGCCTGGGCACTGCC
This sequence comes from Lissotriton helveticus, assembly GCF_964261635.1. Taxonomy (NCBI): domain Eukaryota; kingdom Metazoa; phylum Chordata; class Amphibia; order Caudata; family Salamandridae; genus Lissotriton; species Lissotriton helveticus. Next base: position 709,663,456 of record NC_136065.1, read on the forward strand.
GGTGTCCTTTTCCCCATGATTGCGTTTAATCTAAATCAGCTAAGTGACAAATGATTGAGCAGTAGAGTATACTTTTATCACTGACCTGATAGCAGTCCCGGAAGAAAATGGAAAAAGCCTTGCAAGAGGGGAGGCCCAGCCCAGCCTCTTCTGGCCTCTGAGGGCCTAAGAGGGCCCGCCGTTTGCCCGGGCTTAGCCCGGCTCGGATCCGCGTGCGGTCCCGCGTCGCGGGGGCTCTCTGTGCTTTATCGCGCCTCCGGGCGCTGAACTGACGTTGCAGGCTGCTGGGGAGCCTGGGTAATGTAGTTTCCCGGTCCCTCCTCGGCGGCCTGCAGGATGCGGCGGTGAGGGACCAGGAACGAAGCAGGGCAGGCAGGGAGCAGAAATTCCAGTTAAGCAATGGGTCTGATGACCGTAAGGCGGGTCAATGAGTCTAAACAGGTTCTCTTAGATATGTTTTACATTATGGTTATTTAAATATGTTTTGGAGTTGCCCTAGGAATTTGCCAGTATGTCAACAGAACATTAGACATATTTGGGTCCAAAAGCAAATGTAAGAGTAAAAATGACATTAGATGCACAGACACATTAAACTTCAAAATCACCCTTGTTGCAAAGCCAGCAGGATTGTAGCTAAGCTGTGGAAAAGTAAATTTTGCCATGTTCTGTGTCCCTACGCGTCCTCCATCATATGTTATCTGTGCATGATTAATATGCATATGTATTCCCCATGTTCGATTAATGACGCAATTACAGTTGTGTCCATCTCTAGTATGTCTATTTCCAGTTCTCGTGAATACTACGAATATCAGGCCTATTTAAAGTTACGTTGCCACGTTTCTCAGTGTGCACGTTATTCCATTGTAAAGTCCCCGTTTCTAGGCCTCAAAAGGGCCCGGACACCAGATTCAGCTCCTGTCTCCTGAGCTTCGCTGAGGAGTGATACAGCCCCCACCTGTATCCCTGACCCTTCACTCACTTCCTGCCTCGCAGTGCCCGGTTCAGCCTGGCTCTGCCTCTGAGTCTGCCAAGAGTATGTTATGATTCTAGTTATCAGTCCAGCCCTCCTTCTCTGCATTCCTAAGCTACTGAACCGCATCAATAGTTTCCGTCATTGTCTAGCCTCTACGTCTCCATGTAAGAGAAATACTGTATTTATGGTCATTTAATATTCTTCATCACGCACTACATGTAGAATAATGCATGCTCCAGTCTTAGAATCAAGTTAGCCTTTCCCCTCCTGACTTCTAGTTTATATCAACATGTTCTCTAAACATCAGATACTAGATACTGTTTAGGTACATGTCGCCCTGACTCTCCAGACTTCAGTCTCTGCTCCTAGCACAGAGTTCGTAGCCCCCAGCTTCTCCTAGTAACACGTCATTGCCAGTTTGCGCGCACCATCAGGTTAGAGGTCCCGGCTCCTTAGGTAGCCCCCTCCATGTTTCCGCCCCATTCATGACATATTCTGTTACGTTTGCATCACATGTCTATGTATACGCCCTGTTACACCTACTTTCACCCTTATCTTTCGCGACTGCTACGCGTCACACCCTTTGCTCCACCCACCGCTCCGCCTATCATATGTACTGTAATGCAACTGTTTTACTATATATGCCTGTGTATTGTTATTAAATGTTACGCCAGTCCTTTCCCCAGAGCGCGCTCATCCCAGATCCAGCCCCGGCAGCTGCCGGGCCCTGCCATCCTATTCCCGTGCAGGTTGTCCTGTTCCTGTCCTTTATGCTGTAATAAACCTGCAAACTGCTACTACCTCGAATCTTGACTCTTATTTATTGAGCTATCTGTTATTGCTATGCCTAGTCAAACCTAGATCCGGTATTATTTATTTATATACCACAGAATGGCGCCCGAATAGGGACTTGCCCTTTCCCCACGCGTCGGTGAAGCCACGCCGGCCCCCTGACCCTCTGCAGTCGTGACGGAACTCTTCTGCGCACCGGCAGATATTTCTGCTTCAAGTATCCCTCAGGCCCACGGAGGAGACGGAGGAGGCGGTCCAGCATCCAGACGAGACGGTGGAGGAACGCGGCGAGTCCCGACCAGAGCCCAAGCCGAGAGTCCAAGGTCCGAGGTATCCGGAGGCCCACCCGTAACAGAAGTCCGAAGTTCGTCCGTCCGGCGTCGAAGCAGTCCAGTCCAGTCCGAGGCCTTCCGTTCTTGCTGCCCGGTGAGTACCGTTGCTGGGGTAGTATCTAGACAGGGTCAATCTAAATTGTCTCTGGTCCGATGGGTCTGGGTACGCAGATCTGAAACGAAGTGTTCACCTAGGTGGATACGGGTCTTGATGCGTCCCTTTATGGGACCGGTATGTTCCGTGCTGTTTCAGCAGCGCATCCAGTAATTCTAGTCTGTTCCGTTCTCGAGAAATTCATGTGTTTCTGTTCTCAGTGTTCCAGGTAGTATTCTGTCCGAACTGTTGCTTCATAATGTTATTCAATGTATTTTCAATGTCGTGGTATGCCTGAATTGTTTTCTCAATTGTTATTGTTCCTCGTGTATTGTATTGTGTTCAGATTCAAGTTTGCAATGTCCCTCTTTTCGAGATTACGTCAGTTAAAAACTAGAAAGGGTCTGCTAGAAGAAGCAGTTCCTGTCCCGCCTAGGGACAGTCCAGGTCATTTTATGTATCAGAAGCATGGCATAAGTGCCATATTATATCTAGATTTATGGGTAGAGTATACCAAAGAGTTAGAGGAAAAGTATAGATGGCCCGTATCAGGTACGTGGGATGCCGAGTGCATCATGAGAGTAGAAGAAGCATTATGGAAAAAGAAAGCAAGACAGTCACAGAAAGATGCCATCGAGTTATGGCGCAAAGAATCTCATAAAAGAACCGAAAAAGAAATCAGAAAGTCAGAAATAAGTCGAGAATCCTTAGAACGAGCCCAAGAAAGGGAATTAATTGAGATAGGTGAACGAGTTAAAACCGAACAGTCAGACAGACAGAGGCATGCCCTCATCAAGGGTATGTATCCTCTTCTTGCCGAGGGCTTGCCAGAAGCGACCCCGGAGGCATCCAGTAATTATCCGCCACCACTAGTTCCGACTAAGCTACGTCACAAACCGACCGCAGCTGATATTTTCATCTCGTCCTATTTGGACGACACGGTCCCAGAATATGCAAATCCCGCTCCGCCAGTCCCTGTAAATCAGGCACTTCCTGCTCCTCCAGACACCGGGGCACCCCTTGCAGTACCTGCTACGGTCCCCCAGGTCCAGCCCGTCCTACAAGTTCAGCCCGCATTTCAACTTCCCACTCTGCCAGCACGAAGAGCATCAGTCGATGGTTCCAGTTTAGGGGCCGCAGGAGGAGGTCCTCCTCAGACCCCGCCGCCAAATAGACGTCCAGGAGCAGTCGAGTTACATGAACGTGCATTACAGCGTACGCCTAAATATCAGTCCATTGCAGAAATCAGGCGAGCTCTTACTGAATGCTGTTATGATCCAGTTCCAGGCGAGGATAGAATGGTTATATTTTCCGTGCGTGTTAGGCAGGTGTCCGAATACTTGGTCACTTTACCGAATATGAAGGAGGATCTAGACAGAGTATACCGTTTCATCCGTACAGGGGATGATCCAGAAAGTATTAGTGAAGTTATGTCTCAAAGGAAAGTTGAGATCCAGCTCATGCTATTAAAGTTTCTGATTAATTGTCTAATAAGAGAACAAGATTATCCGACCAAAGATCAAGCCGAAATGAGAACCCTGACAAGGTGGAGTGAGAATATAGCCGAGGGTAAGCACAAGACTATCAGTAGTATAGAGAGTATGTATAAGAAAATTCGTAAGGAAATAATAAGGTTACATGATCAACGTAAGGCAGCACAAGTAAGCGAGAAAGAAAATGACTCTGCGGAAGAGGTAGAGGACGAGAATCCCGCCAGAATAGCGTATGTAGGAAAATCTAGATTTCCAGACCGCCATTTACGCCTAGAACACAAGTCAACTTTCCATCGTCCAACACCAGAACAAGGTTCTCTAGAACAAGTATTTCAAGCTACCGATCACATTCTGAAATCACGAATCGGTTATAGCGAATTAAGTACTATGCATGAGCAAGAACTAGTCCGATCAGCAGTCCGATGGATTACTGATTCTACCACTTTTCCAGACGAAATAGTGGCACAAATGTTCCTGAAATTGCCCCCAGCCGAGCAACGACTGGTGGGTATGTATATGATCCAGCACCTCATTACATTGTATGAGGGTCAACATTCTGATCCAGGTCCGTTACATGATGTCCTGAACGAGTTACTCCAGTATAAATGGAAAGGTTTAGGTACTGATTTAATTAGTGTTATTCTAGAACAGCGCCACAAATATAGTATGTTTCTGAACCCGCATTTTGTTCATGTCTCACCCCCAGAAAGTAAACCCTTTTACATAGACAGACAGAATCCGTTACGAGAAGTGCATCCAGTTAAGACAGAGGGTGGTGAAATGCAACGAGTGTTTGTTTACACCCCTATCACAAAGATGGAACTCTTAGAGATGAAAAAATTAATTCCCTGTCATGATAAAGATCCAGCAGGGTTCCACCGAGAATTAAAAGACATGCTCCGTATGGGAGAATACACGTATCCAGATATTATTAAAATGTTAAAGGTCCTGTTGCCCGCAGGGGTATATGAGAAACTCAAGGAAAAAGAATGGGAGGTGGGAGAGAAAAAGATCGATTGGGCAGTTCTAGAAGCTGAAGATAAGGCACGAGTACCAGGTACCGGTCTTGGAGATAAATGTAAAGAATTACCTGAACTGTTAATACAAGTTTTGCCCAGACTATTAGCAACTAAAAAGGAAGACTGGGATGCAATCTCAGCCTGTAAACAGAAACAAGACGAAGACACTAGTGATTTTTACTCTAGATTTGAAAAATGTTTTATTATAAACAGTGGCCTCAAGACGAGTAGCGAGTCATACCCTCATCTTTTTGTTACTAAACTAGTCGAGAATTCAAGTCCACCAATTAAGAATCGAGTTTTGAAAGTCGAAAGTACCTGGCAAGCTAATACCCCGTCCCAGATGTTACAGATGCTTCAATACCACCAGAATAGAATCAGAGAAGAGCAAGAGCATGAGAGAAAACGTATGAAAGACACAAAAATGAAAGTGCTAGTTGCACAATCTGTTCCTCAAGACAGTCAGAAGAGGGGTCCGAATCAAGCCAGTCATCCTGCAGCTCCCGTTAAAGGGAACTGAAATTATTGTAAACAGCCAGGTCATTTTATAAACGAGTGTGCAGTTCTGAAACACAACATAGCTACCGGTAAGACTAAAGAAAGACCACGTCCGCCTAGACAAGAGCAAGTTTCACAGACTCCTCAGCCACAGAATGCACAACAGACAGTTACTGTACCGCAGCCCATCGCTGCAACACAGCATGTTACACAACAGATGTACCAGTATGCGCAGTCTGAGTATCCAGAGTATCAGCCATATTCATGAAACAGCCTAGAGAGGGAGGTAGGCTTGCCTCTCATCGAGATACCTGTAGATCAAGAAGGTCCCTATGTTCACAGTCAAGTACTAGGGAAAGACAGAAAGTTTCTGATTGATACAGGGGCAAGTAGGACCACCATCAGCCACGCCGAAGTTCCAGGGGCACCGCTCTCAGGCTCTAGAAATGTTTCCCTTGGATTTTCGGGAAAACCTATCGTAAATGAAATTTCAAAGCCAGTTACTCTAGAAGTAGGTCCATTGTCCCGCACTACTGATCTGTTACTTACTAAGTCATGTCCAGAAAATCTATTAGGCATTAAGACACTGAAAGAATTAGGTGCAGTTATATGCTGTTCCCCAGAGGGAATACGATTGTTCCTACGTGACTTCAAGGGTCACTATGTATTACGAGATTTTGATCCAAGATTGTCTAATGTTCCGCAGCATCTATGGGCGCAAGGTCCAACTGATGTTGGCTATATGCAAATCAGACCCCATCGTGTGACTCTCAAGCCAGGTGTAGTCCTGCCACGAATCAGACAGTACAGATTGCCACCTGAGGCTGTAGCAGCCTTATCCAAAATTATTGACGAGCTCATGGCTCAAGGAGTAGTTGTAGAAACTGACTCCAATGTATGTAATTCTCCGATCATTCCAGTCATGAAACGTACTGATCCAAATGCACCTCCAGTATATCGATTAGTGATTGACCTTCGAGAACTTAATAAATGTATTATTCCCCAGTACCCAGTTGTCCCAGATATCTCTTCCCTATTGACAGCCATTGATTCCGAAGCCTCATTTTTTACAGTCATAGACCTCAAGAACGCGTTTTTCAGTGTCCCCATTCATCCAGACAGCCAGTTTCTTTTCGGATTTTGTTTAAATGGAAGGAGCTATATGTTCACACGCGCTCCTCAAGGTTTCACAGAAAGTCCTAGTATTTACAGTCAAGCACTCAAGAGACAACTAGACAACATTCACATGCCAACTGACACTGCCCTGCTCCAGTATGTCGACGATCTACTGATCACAGCCCGTTCTGAACGTACCTGCGAGCAAGCTTCACTTACAGTCTTGTATTTGCTTGCCGAGATGGGGCACAAGGTGTCCCCTTCGAAGCTTCAATTCTGTGTCCAGCAAGTGGTCTACTTAGGACACTTACTGTCCAAGAGGGGTAGGCAGTTGACACCAGATCGTATTCAGTTAATAGCGAGTCTTCCTCAGCCCAAGACCCAGAAGGAGGTACGTGCTTTTATCGGCCTTACTTCTTATTGCAGACAATGGATTCCTCAGTATGCATTTCTAGCCAAGCCACTGATACAGTTAACGACACAGGAGGCAGCCGTATCGACTGTTCTCCCTTGGACATCTGAACATACACTTAGTTTTAATGAATTAAAGAAAGCCCTATGCCAAGCTCCAGTTCTAGCTACACCAAACTACAGTAAGCCTTTTACACTTTTCGTCACTGAACGCGAAGGTACAGCATTATCTGTTCTCACACAAGATCAAGCAGGACAATACAAGCCTTGTGCTTATTTTTCGAGCACATTAGATCCTGTAGCCCAGGCTCTGCCTGCGTGCCTCAAGTCAGTTGCAGCCACAGCACTAGCTATCAGACAAAGTGATTCCATAGTCTTAGGACACTCCCTGACAGTACAAGTTCCACACTCTGTGGAAGTTCTTTTAAACCGAACACAAACTCAGCACTTGACAATTGCACGTTTAACAGGTTATGAATTGACACTGTTTCAGCCACACATAGAAATCAGACGCTGCAACGTCCTAAACCCTGCTACACTGTTACCGTCAGTTACTTTAAATCCTGCCACACACGACTGTGTGGAAGTAGTTAACATTACGACAAAGCCAAGACAAGATCTGACAGATATTCCATTACCAAATCCCGACCTGACACTTTATGTGGATGGTTCATGCATGAGAACAAGTACAGGAGAACTAGTAGCCGCGTATGCAGTGACTACTGACACTGAAGTTATAGAGACACACCGTATTGACACCCTGTCTGCTCAAGCAGCAGAGCTAGTTGCTCTGACTCAAGCCTGCATACACGCCAAGAACCTGAAAGTTAATGTTTACACAGATTCACGTTATGCATTTGGAGTCGTACACGACTTCGGAGTGCTCTGGCAGGAGAGAGGTTTCATGACTTCTCATGGAACCAAGATTCAGCATGGTCTCCTTATTCAGGCTCTGTTAGATGCCATACATTTACCGACATCCATTGCTATCATGAAATGCAAAGCACATACGAAAGTTACTGACACTATTTCTCAAGGTAATGATCTAGCAGATCGCACAGCCAAGCTTACAGCACAGACACCAGACGTTCCAGTAAATAAGACACCGACATACACTCCAGATCTGACTACCTGTATGACAGTTAAGGACCCCACTCAAGATGTCATAGATATCCAGTTACATGCTACTCCCGATTAAATCAAGAAATGGTCCGAACAAGGAGGGGTCCAGACAGATCAAGGATGGTTAACGAAGGGTAGAGCCACATGGTTTCTCCCCGACTCTATGGTTCAAGTCATTATTAATACCGCACATAGTCCAGCACATTTAGGAGAAAAAGCTATGTTAGACAGTATCCAGAACATTTGGTTCAACAAGCATTTACGAGCTGCAGCCAAGCAGAAAGTCCGTACCTGTATGATATGTTGCCAGTTTAATCCAGGTAAAAGTGTCCCGGTGGAACAAGGTGGATTCCAGCCCCCTGACCACCCTTTTGAAGTCCTCCAGATGGATTACATTCAGATGGAGCGATGTCGAGGTTTCAAGTATGTCCTTGTAGTTGTATGCGCTTTGTCCAGGTGGACAGAAGCATATCCAGTTCCAGATTACACAGCCACGACCACTGCCAAGCAGTTGGTTCGTGAGTTCTTCCCCCGTTATGGACTCCCTAGAGTCGTATATTCTGACAACGGCCAGCCATTCTCATCTGAATTGATGAAACATGTTTCCCTGTTGTTAGGGTACCAGTGGAAGTTCCATTGTGTACGCCATCCTGAAGCAGCCGGTCTCGTAGAGAGACATAATCAGACCCTGAAAATTCGAATTGCAAAAGTTTGTCAAGAAAAAGGTGTAGACTGGCTAGTAGCTCTGCCAGTTGCCCTGTTCTATATGCGCATGGTCGCACATTCCAGATCAGGTCTGTCCCCGTATGAGGTCGTTTTCGGCCGCCCCCCTAACATGTGGGGTACTCCTAGACCCCGAAGTATTACCGATGTTTCAAGTAATATGCTGACAGATTACCTAGCTTCCTTGATGTCTGCCCTCAACTCTTGTCGTTCACAGGTTGCCGCCGCATTTCCAGACAATACCGAGGTGGCACCGCATGAAATCGTTCCCGGATCCATGGTCCTAGTGCGAAATTTTGATCGTTCAAGTCCGCTGGAGCCTCGCTGGAAGGAGCCCCGACAGGTCCTCCTGGCCACCCGTACAGCCGTGAAGTTGGAGGGACGCAAAGGCTGGGTGCATCTTTCGCATATCAAGAAGTTTTATGGATTGAAACCAGTTTCAAAGAACATTTCCGAGGATTTAAAGGACTGCCAAAGTACTATTTTTAAGGACTGTCCCGCAAAAGACAATGTTACTGCACCCTCCCTGTTAGAGACAACTCCGCAACAGGAGTATAAGAAAAAGTTAAGGTCTAGTAAAATAAGTCAGCCAGTTTGATTGTCTAAGTCCTCCCCTAGGTGAAACGGTTAGACCGGTTTCTGACATGTATAAAATAGACCCCCATAGTGAGAGAGTTAGTCAAAACTCAATCCGATGTATCATTTTTCTAAGTTTCGTTTTATTTCTCAGCATTATGATTTCCTGCACCAGTTATGCATTTTATCTGTATTTTCCAGTTTCTCATGTAAATAAGTCTTCTAATGTTACAGTAGAGCACACGTTTAGTGATCTGCCTCCTCATGAACTCTCTTATCGCCTCGCTATGCGTAACAATTCTTTTATCCGCATGTTACATTATTCACACCAGACCAGCAATGCCACTAATTGTTGGGTGTGTGGTCGACTCCCCCCTTTCCAGACACCGAAGGGAGTTCTGCCACTCTTTCCTTATCCATTTTCTCATAATGGTTCGTGTGGAGCATGGTCCACGTTAACGTCATCCTCAACAGATATGTTTTTCCTTAACAGTACATGTTTCCCAGACAAGCAAGGTCTTCCTCACAGAACAGGGTTAGATCTAGAGAATGAAGTTTACAATTTAGGTAATTATTCTTCGAATTTTATGGTCCTGAATGTTCAGTCTGCTACTACTCCAGACTTACCTGCTATTTCAGTACTACCAGTCAAAGGCGAATTATGTGTCCGAAATAATGGTTCCGTACATGTAGGACATAGCGATTGTACTACTATTGTCAAGTATAGTGACAGTGGGAAATCTATTTTCAAAGCTTCACGTCATTCTTATTTTATTTGTGGCCAAACCGCATATGTTCGTCTGCCCCTCGATTGGGAGGGAACCTGTTACATTGCCTTCCTACTGCCACCAGTTTTCCTAGCCCCACCTGATTATCATAGAAATACACATCTAGTACACATTAGACATAAAAGGGAGATCGAGTCCCCAATTGTCGATTATACTGAAACTGCTCTAGAACAGTATACAGATTTCAATAGAGGTTTCTTCTTTTTTATAGGCCCTATCCAGAATAGTAAGCTAATCCGTAGGTTAACAAGAACCCTTGAAGCTGTAGTAAATGAGACTGCCTCTGCTCTAGGTAACTTAACCGAAGAGCAATCTGCTATGAGATTTGTCGTGCTCCAGAATCGTCTCGTCCTTGACGTCATACTGGCCGATAGGGGCGGGGCCTGTAGAGTCATCGGATCTAGTTGCTGCATTTTCATTCCTAATAACGCGCCGTCCGTTTATTCAGCTATAACCAGACTCCATAAAATTGCCCATCTGTTACACCAAGATCCAGGCACCTGGACATGGTCCGGTTGGTTCTGGAATATAATTTCCGTCTGGGGATGGAAGGTCTTGTCCTTTCTAGGTATTGCAGTAGCGATCATATTCAGTTGCTGCCTCTGTATACAATGTGGCCCTGCGATTTGCGGCATTTGTGCTACCTCTTGTATTCCTAGTCCCAAGCCCCGTTCTAAATCCCGTTCCAAGAAAATTCGAGACGAGCAAATGATACTGTATGAAATGATAGATGGTATCATGAATATTGATGTTTCCTGATGGAAACGTAGTGACAAGGAGGGAATGTGGAAAAGTAAATTTTGCCATGTTCTGTGTCCCTACGCGTCCTCCATCATATGTTATCTGTGCATGATTAATATGCATATGTATTCCCCATGTTCGATTAATGACGCAATTACAGTTGTGTCCATCTCTAGTATGTCTATTTCCAGTTCTCGTGAATACTACGAATATCAGGCCTATTTAAAGTTACGTTGCCACGTTTCTCAGTGTGCACGTTATTCCATTGTAAAGTCCCCGTTTCTAGGCCTCAAAAGGGCCCGGACACCAGATTCAGCTCCTGTCTCCTGAGCTTCGCTGAGGAGTGATACAGCCCCCACCTGTATCCCTGACCCTTCACTCACTTCCTGCCTCGCAGTGCCCGGTTCAGCCTGGCTCTGCCTCTGAGTCTGCCAAGAGTATGTTATGATTCTAGTTATCAGTCCAGCCCTCCTTCTCTGCATTCCTAAGCTACTGAACCGCATCAATAGTTTCCGTCATTGTCTAGCCTCTACGTCTCCATGTAAGAGAAATACTGTATTTATGGTCATTTAATATTCTTCATCACGCACTACATGTAGAATAATGCATGCTCCAGTCTTAGAATCAAGTTAGCCTTTCCCCTCCTGACTTCTAGTTTATATCAACATGTTCTCTAAACATCAGATACTAGATACTGTTTAGGTACATGTCGCCCTGACTCTCCAGACTTCAGTCTCTGCTCCTAGCACAGAGTTCGTAGCCCCCAGCTTCTCCTAGTAACACGTCATTGCCAGTTTGCGCGCACCATCAGGTTAGAGGTCCCGGCTCCTTAGGTAGCCCCCTCCATGTTTCCGCCCCATTCATGACATATTCTGTTACGTTTGCATCACATGTCTATGTATACGCCCTGTTACACCTACTTTCACCCTTATCTTTCGCGACTGCTACGCGTCACACCCTTTGCTCCACCCACCGCTCCGCCTATCATATGTACTGTAATGCAACTGTTTTACTATATATGCCTGTGTATTGTTATTAAATGTTACGCCAGTCCTTTCCCCAGAGCGCGCTCATCCCAGATCCAGCCCCGGCAGCTGCCGGGCCCTGCCATCCTATTCCCGTGCAGGTTGTCCTGTTCCTGTCCTTTATGCTGTAATAAACCTGCAAACTCCTACTACCTCGAATCTTGACTCTTATTTATTGAGCTATCTGTTATTGCTATGCCTAGTCAAACCTAGATCCGGTATTATTTATTTATATACCACAAAGCATGGGCGCAAAATCCATTCCGCTCGCAGATTTTGTGGATTTTCGGCAAATTCGCAATCCGCGAATTCCTGCGAATTTGCCGGAAATCGGCAAATCAGCGAGCGGAACGGATCCGGGGGGCAAAAGTTCAAGCTTCAAGCTTGTAACTATTTTAGAATGGCGCCGGCAAGCTGCCAGGGCCATTCTAAAATAGTTACTAAGTTAGCTTCAACAGGAAGCACTAATAGATAAAATGCAGGTGCTCGAGCACCTTCTTTATTTTATCTATTAGTGCTTCCTGATGAAGCTAACTTAGTAACTATTTTAGAATGGCGCTGGCAGCTTGCCGGCGCCATTCTAAAATAAAACAGGAGTGGGGCAGAGGGCAGAAGGTCACAGAGTGGGGCAGAGGGCAGCAGGTCAAAAGTTCAGAACAATGAGTGTGGCAAGGGACAGAAGGGCACAACAACGAGTGGGGCAAGGGGCACAAGTGCACAACAACGAGTGGGGCAGAGGGCAGAATGGCACAAAAACAAGTGGGGCAGAGGGCAGAAGGGCACAAAAAACGAGAGGGTGGCAGTGATGAACCAGAGGGTGCATCGCGGTCTCGCACAAAAAAAAACCGCGAACACGCAAAGCGTCCCGCGAACACGTATAAATAAAAAAATCCACAAATTCGCTCAAATTCGTGAATTTTGCGGATTGCGAATTCGCAAATCCGCAAATTTGCGGATCGTGAATTCGCAAAATTCGCCCATGCTTAATTGTAGCATCCATCTATGTTTTAGGTGTACACAAAGTATGCCTCAGTATGAGGTCACATTTGGTTGCCAGGTCAATGAGATGCATAATAACACTTGGTGCAACATCAGCATGCCTGGAAAAGCGTTTGGAAGCATTAATCACATGTATGAACTTGATCAGCGGGGGTGGGGGGCTACGAAAATTTTTCAGGGGGTGCTAACTCTTCCAGTTATAGTGGTACAAAAGGGGGTGTGATGGACGGAGCATCTGAACCAATCAAACACTCACACCCAGTCAACAGATCTGGGTTTAATCCATCACCGTTCTTTAGCCCACTCTGCCACCCCAGTTAAGACATGGCCATATGCAAATCAGTCTGACCCTGTGCCTCATGGGAACTGTCCAGCCCGAACTGCCAAGCCATGCCTTCCTTGGACCGGAAACAAGCTTCCGAGGACCGGTTTCTGCCATTTCAGCCATCTTCAGCCCGGCTTGCTGGAATCCAGTGGCAAAGTGAGCAGGGGACTCACGTCTGAGCATACCCTGCCAATTTATGGCAAACAAAGTGGTACAAAAGGGGGTGGTGATGGACAGAGCATCTGAACCAATCAAACACTCACACCCGTCAACAGATCTGGGTTTAATCCATCACCGTTCTTTAACCCACTCTACCACCCCAGCTCAGACATGGACATATGCAAATCAGTCTGACCCTGTGCCTCATGGGAACAGTCCAGCCCGAGCTGCCAAGCCATGCCTTCCCTGGACCGGAAACAAGCTTCCGAGGACCGGTTTCTGCCATTTCAGCCGTCTTCAGCCCGGCTTGCTTGAATCCAGTGGCAAAGTGAGCAAGGGACTCACGTCTGAGCATACCCTGCCAACTTATGGCGAACAAAGTGGTACAAAAGGGGTTATATGCAGCGTGCAGAAAAAAGGGGCTCTAAGAAGGGGTGAAAAGTAACAAAGTCTCATTAACACGTAAATGGTCTTTTAAACACTTGTGAACGACTCGGAGCGGCTGTGTGTGTGCCCGGGAAGCTGTCTCAGCCCGGGCTGCCATACACGACAGGTGGGAAGGGGGGGGGATGGGAGTTGAAGCCCTTTGAGCCTAATGGGCGTTACGCGCCTGAACCTGATTAAGAGCAGCCGCGGCCGGTAGTTGGAGTTCCGGCTGGGCAGAGACGTGGGGAGGGGGAGGGGCAGGGTGGGGGGTAGTAATATATGGATTACGGAGTTTAACAGGTAAGTAAACATATAAATAAATCAAATGAATTTCGTTGCGTGCACTGTATCACCAAATGCGATGCAGTGCATGCAACAAAATTTGTTTTATTTATTTATATGTTTACTTACCTGTTAAACTACGTAATCCATACATTACTACCCCCCCCCCCCCCTCCCCACGTCACCGCCCGGCCAGTATTCCCAATACCGGCCGCGGCTGATTAAGAGTAAGGCGGAGTGGCATCAAAAGGTGGGATACTGCTTCCCCTGAACACAACTGGCCCACTGTTGCCGCACCTGGGACGAAAATTGCAGCTGGTAAAATTCGATAAGGATTTGGCTGCTACATAGGGTAAGCCTTATCCACCTCTCCCCCCAGGCATTGTTCTCTGGCATCAGAGAGCATTCAATGTCCCTGCTAGGGCTTATCCTCTCCTTCACTCCTCTACTCTCCCTACCTGCGTCCTTCCACCCCTGCCTCAGACAAAAGCATTTGAATACATTTTCTACTACTAAGAGTAGGAGGTTAAAGGGCGTGTTAAACCCCAAATAATTTTAGTGCAACACCTGCATGTGTGTGAACAACATATACACGCACAAATCACATGTAGGTGGCCAACAATTATAAGGTGCACATTCACCCTTGGTAAAAAGTAAGTAGCAATGTGGTATCACATTTAAGAGTCAAATCAGGTTTAGGAGCAAAAGTAACAGTAAGGTGTATTGGCACCCTGTATGTAGAATTACTAGGCACTTTTAAAGACTTCCAGGAGCTTAAATAAGAATTTGTAGGAATACTCATTTAGGTGATAAACACATTAAGGTGCAAAATCCCCACGGGCGGGGGGGCATTACCAGAAGTAGGAAACTATGACAGGAAAACAAATGCACCTGCGCTGCAGCGCGCAGACTCGACTCTTAACTGTTAATGCAGATGTGCTCTATAAGGAACTGACTGACACACTCGATTGTCAACAGCTGACGGAGCGACCAAAATATTCCTCTGGCCAGATCCTAAATGTCGATCACACTTAATACATACAATGCCTGAAGGGATCTGGCAAAATGATACCAATAGCTGAAGGTGGCTGACCTAAAAGACCCTTGTGTATATATTTTAGGACCTGATGACGCGAGCTTTGACAACAGCGAGAGCGTCTTTCCCCAGACCAAAAGCCTCCTTTTAACACAAATGCGGTCCGGACCGTGCACAGTACCAACTGTGTTTGTATAGCTCATGTGTGCTCTTTGAAACTGCGGTCATCTTTTAATTAAATAACTAGGGAACTTTCTGCTACCTAGCAGTATTAGCAAAAACATCTTTCATGTCAGTGGATGAAGGTTACAATAAACGTTGCTTGAAAGTGTGATCCTGCTGTGAGAATGCGACAGTCTTTACAGAAGTTACAAACTTACCGCTCCCCTTTCAAAATCAATGTGCAGGGGCTTGTCGAGGAGACGCTTCTCACTGCTTCCCTGGGATCCAACCAGAGTTAAATAAATACTGTTGTCCGTGCCTGCAAGCCACTGGCTCCCTGTGGCCACGGTCACCGTGTACGAGGTCATCCTGGCGAGGAATAATTCACTCAAATAAACCGTCGGTGCATTCAGTTCCGAAAATACATTCAGCTTCTCTACCTCCAGAAACTTTTCCAATGACCCGCTACACTACAGATCTGACAACACCACATGCAAAAGAGGGGTGGGCACGGGGCGCGAGCGGGGGTGTGTCCAGCAGCTCCACGCGGGGTGGATACTAGCACCGATAACGACAGCGGCAGGCAGCAGCAACAAAAGCACGGTGCGTCTCATTTTGTCGGCATGCTGCTCAGCGGGGTTACTGGTGGCTCGCAATCGTGCAGCTGCAGCAGGAGCAGTGGCCCCAAGACCCAGAGGAGTTAAGGGTGCATGCACCAAAAGTATGGCTCTATTTAAGTGTCTAGTCAGTGGACAGGTGTGGGGGGGCGGGGGGGGGGGGGGGTATAGGGTGACCAGAATTGTAAAGCCAAAACCGTTTCCGCTGCACACACAAGAGCCAGTGGTCTAACGAAACGTGAGGGAGCGCCCCCTGCAAAGTACATGAAGGGGGGCCCCAAGCTCCGGACCCAGCCATGAGCTGTCACACCTAGGGGCCTACCGTCCCAGTACAGTGCCAGAGAGGGGCCCCTAGCGCTCGTTTCTCCCACAAGGACCACCGCATCGCGGGGACTGCAGGCGCTGTTGTTACGCCACTGACCACAGCGCAGTACACCAGTGCTACGCCTCTTCTACTGCAAGACAGGAAGCAAGCGCTAGATGGCAGCCACACGCTTCCCTCAACGTCGTCGCTAGGGTAGATCCCAGAGCAAGGATTTGTCATTGTATCAAAACTCTTTAATGTTGAGCAGCTAAAAACTGATGATGCAAACAGTTGACAGCAAAATAACATTACTACTTAACGGGCCTGGCCAAAAAGCTTACGCAGTTACTCCAATCAGAGGAAAAGAACTGACGAGTCAGAGTAAAATGAAAGGAATGCTGTGATTACCACAGTTTTGAAGAAGCCATAGCCAAATCCACTAAGTTTAATGGTTTTATAGTGAATGCACATAGGAGCGGGTTTTTGCCATAGTACGTTCGTAATAGTGTCACGTCATAGAACGGGTCAAATCAGGCCTGTCCGCCAGCCCCTTAAAAGAAACGTCTGTTGTGCGCGTGGCAGTACTTTCGCTTTTCTAAAACAGGTGCAATTACATCTAGGTCTACAAAATCTCCTATGATTTTAGTTTTTTCTTCTTGTGTTAATGATTTCTTTGCCTTATTTGTATTTTTCCCAATAAGATACGAAAAACTGGTGTCATTCTTTAACTGCAGTTTGTGTTGAACGTGTGGTCAGGTATTAGTGCATTTGTTAAATGCTATAGTGTTGTAGGCTGGGTCGGTAAAGCTGATAGCACACATGTAATCTGTTTTAAAGATCAGTTACAGAAAGAGTCGTATTTCTTTACATGTTTTACTTGACATTCCAACAACGCACTACTTTTCTCAAGATGTATGAGCTTTTTCTGGTCATGCCTGGCATGGAATTGTTCGGAAGCTATTTTCTGCTGGCCGGGAACTAGCAAAAGAATTTAGAAAACGCTGGGCTGCCTGCCAAGACTTGTGTTTGACTAGCAGTTGGTTCTGTAGACTAAAACAATCCACATACTTCAAAACATCAAAAAGCCTCTCGAAACAGACAACAAAGGAGCATCTTTGGATTTTCAAAACGAATCCAGGCACAATTTTTCGTTTAGAAAAAACGCGTTATATGATTTGAAGGTGACATCCTCGTCTTATATTTTTGGGGAGATTACGAGCGCTACAATTATTTAAGGCTGTGTCACGGACTGCACCAACATCTCTTCGTGCTTTAGCGCAGACCTTTGTTATTTGGACACTACAGTGCAGTCGAGCCCTACGACAAGATCTGGCAGTGCCACTAGTTTTGAATTGGTAGAGTGGAACATTTTTTCAAGCTATAGAGATACACACGCAACACAAGCGGGCCCACATTAGCATCAGCAGTTTAGCTTCCCTTACACAAGCAGATGTATTTCATAGAGCAGCAGCAGGTTGTGTATGAGGTTTTCTCCTCACACTTTTTTTTTTTTGCAGAGTTTTATATAGCGCGAACTAGACCCGAAACGAACCAGGTATCAGAGCGCTTTACCTAGCACCAGTTACGTTACATGAGGACGGACACACATTCATTTTTTAGGCACGGGGAGATTAAGTGATTGGCCCAGAATCACAGGAGGTTTTGGCGTCGTTACGAGACCCAGATCCCCAGGTCCGAGGTCGAGCGCCCTAGCCGTTAGGCCAGCTCCTCTCCCCTGTAGTAGTACATTTGTAGTGCGGCGGGGCCCAGATCAAGGTAGGCCACAGCTATGCTAAAATAACGTACACAAGGCAATAACTTTCACTCGTGGCCGGAAGACCCCGAGGGGTCTTCACCCCCTTTATTTATACCCTCTGGACGAGCCCGCCCTAGGGGTGTAGGGATGCATGTGGGAAATGCAACATTGTAGGAGAGGGCCCAGATGGCTCTCTACGTCCCTCCTACTTTTTGTTCTAGGCCATCAAGTTCACCTAGGGCATGGGGCTGTACATACAAAGTCTCTCAGCCGCTGGCTCGGCACAGGATTTGGCCGGAGACCATACTTCTGGATCCTGGCACAGGGAGATGTTGCGACCCCAGCCGGGGTACCCTCGGCCGATACTGTAGCGGTGTTCTGGCTGGTCGACCTGGTACTGTCAGCAACCCCTTGGCGGACTTGCCTTGGTGACTCCGGTGGAGTGTTCCTCATGTTGGGTGAGACAGGGGGAGAGAAGTTTGGCAACGAGTCCTGAAAACTAGACGCCTCGGGGTTCACTTTCGTCTCTGTTGTCTTCTTGAAACTGGACACATTCCTTGTGATGGACTGTTGTCCCTTTTGAGTGGTGACCATGGTTCCTTGGATGTTTTTAATGACTCGCACCTCTGGCTCGTAGGGCATCCGGAACTTCCACCCGGGGTGTCGGTCTTTGATCACCACCCGGTCTCCCACTCTTAGCTGAGGTTCCTGTGCTCTCCGGCCCTCACTGGCCTTCTAATTTGTTGTCTCCTTCCTCGTCTGGACGGCTGCATCATCCCACTCCACAGGCACCCACATCAGGTCTGACGGGATACTGTCTCGTGGGACTCGCTTGAACAGGAGATGTGCCGGGGCACACTTGGTGGTGCTATGAGGAGTCTGTTGGTACGCAACGAGGAATTGGTCGAGGGCTGCTTCAGGGTCTTCCCCATATTCCCCTGCTATGCACAACGCACGGTTGATGGTCCTCATCAGTCATTCTACTTCCCCGTTTGCTTGGGGCCATAGCGGGGTGATCTTTCTGTGGCACACCGCTAGATTTTCAAGATACTCCTGGAACTCCTGCCCCTTGAAGGGGGGTCCATTGTCAGACTTGACCACTTCCGGGAGTCCCATCATTGCGAAGGCTCTGTCAAGGACTCTCTTCACGTGTGGGAAAGCTGTTGATGCCACCACTTCAACGATGGGAAATTTCGAGAATAAGTCAACCATGACCAGCATATGACGTCCATCTGGGAAACTCCCAAAATCCACACTGGGATGCGTACACGGAGCCTTGCACGGTTCTTCTGTGCTCACCGGTGCCGGTGCTGGGTCCCCTCCGGTGATCGTGCAGGCATGGCACTGCCGTACCATCTTCTCAACCATGGAGTCCATTGCCGGGAACCAGACCTTGTCCCGTAACCTGGCTTTGGTATTTGCCATTCCTTGGTGACCAACATGGGCCAACGCAAGGATCCTCTTATGAAGACTCTCCTGGACCACTATCAGGTATCCCCTCAGGAAAACTCCTTCTTCCCCCACACTGAGTTTGCTCCAAACTTGCCACAGTTGTTGGCGGGCGTGGCTGACCTCCCACCGGAGGACGCGAGCACCGTCCATGAAGTGGGCTCAACCACTGTTTTCCAGTGTCCTCCAAATCGGGAGAGAGTGGGATCTTCTTGAGTGGCTCGGCCAATTTCTTAAAGTGTCATGGCTTTGGGCCACGCCCCTTGCAAAACCATGTTGACAAACGCATTGGTGCTGCAGGCATCCACCGACGGGTCGGATGGCATCGTGGACTCCGGGCGGCGAGACAGATAGTCAGCAGGGTTGTGTGCCCCTGGGCGGAAAACCACCTTGAAATTGTAGCCTTGCAACTGCACCACCCATCGTTCGATCTTCGGAGTTGCTAGCCGGGATGAGCCAGCAAACAGCGGGAGCAGCAGTTTGTGGTCAGTCACGACATTGAACTCCTGGCCACACAGATACAGGTGGAAGCGCTGGCACGCCCATTTGATAGCCAATGCCTCCCTCTCGATTTGGGCGTATCTGGTCTCGGTGTCGGTGGGGGCTTTGCTGGCATGGGCGACTGGCTGCCACACTTCCGGGCCGTGTTCCTGAAGAAGGACCAGAAGTGTGGAAGCCAGTCTATTTCACAGACTGCACCAACATCTCTTCATGCTTTAGCGCAGACATTTGATATTTGGACATATAACAAGGACTAGGATCTCGTCCAGCGAGATTCCAGGTTGCCGGAGGATTAGCTTCCGCAAGAGCTTTGAGCGGCAGCCTAGGATGATCTGATCACAGATTTCATCTCGCGGGTCTGTGAAGGGGCACGTGCTTGCCAGCCGGCGTAGTCGCGCATAGAACATATCGACAGATTGGGCATCAGTCTGCCACGCCCTCTTGAACTTCTCAAAGTCGTGGTTGAGCTGTGAGCCAAAGTGTCTGTTGAGCGTGGTGACCGCCGCCTCGTAGTCATCTTCGTTTCCGGTATTGGGGAGCGCCTCAAACAGATCATAGATCTCCGCGCCCCCGTAGTAGATGAGGAGTGACTGTTTCACGGTGCCGTCCATCTCCCTTGTCCCCTTGAAGTAGTAGTTGATTTATCCAACTCAGGCCTTCCATCTTGGCATGGTCGTGGCAGGGTCCGAGGCTTCACTGAAGGGGGTAGTGGGTCAACTGCAGTGTGAGTATGCACCGGTGGTGGTGGATTGGTGCCAACAGCTGGATTGCGCCCTCCATCTTGCTGGGGGGCAGCACCTGTCACTGGCGGATTACTCATTGCGGCCGGGCAATGGTGCGTAGGCGCAAGGGTGCGGCTTGCATGCTGATGTGCGGTTCTGGGGTGTGTGCTTCAGCACGTGTTCCTGTGTAGCTGACCGTGCATGCAGATCGGGGGGCACGATTAGCCCTCTTGCGCAACTTTGTGTGAGTGGGGAAGCGTGATCAGGCTGGTCCCCCAGTGGCGTGATTCTGCAGGTGTTGCTTGTTGTCCCAGAAAAGCTACTCTCTCTTCCACTCTTCCTTCCTTCTGTCCTGCACCTCTTTACTTTTTCGCTTTTTTTTTTTGCAGCTGCCAGTGCTTGTTTAAAAGTCTCTCAGGTACTGCTCCCCATGCGGTGACACACCTGGCCCCACACGAGGATCCTGGGGCACGAGAGTGTGTTTTGGCAGCAGGTGCGGCAGGGGGCGCAGGCAGCAGAAGGGGCAGTCCAGTCTCGGGGCCTCGCTGCTTAGAGCTGGGTGTGAGGGACCTTGGGCCTGCAGGCCTCGTTGCAGCACCGGCACAGCAGTGAGGCAAGAGCAGAGACGTCTGCATGTGAGGAGCGGTGTGCGGGCAGGGCTGCAGACACTTACCCCCAACGAGCGCTACGCTAGCGAGCGCCGCCGGCTGAACACGCTCCAGATGGCTAGGGAGACGCGTGGGCTGGCTCAAGCTGGCAGCGCAGCAGCAGACTTCGCCGACGTCAGGCTCACAGCGGCTGCAGGCACCGACCAGTGTGGAGCCATGTGGGCGGGTTCCGTGGTCTCCCCTCTGATTCTCACTCTGCACCAGCAGGAGCAGGGCAACGCAGGTGGGCACCGCGCGCTCCACGGATGAAGTACTCAAGGTAGGCGGGCACGCGTGGGGTGCGACCGGCCTCGTCCCCAATGTAGCTTGCCCAGGTCAAGGTAGGCCACAGCTACTCTAAATTAACATAAACGAGGCAATTACTTTCACTCATGGCTGGAAGACCCCGAGCGGTCTTCGGCCCCTTTATTTATACCCTCGGGACGAGCCCGCCCCAAGGGGTGTAGGGATGCATGTGGGAAATGCAACATTGTAGGAGAGGGCCCGGATGGCTTTCTACAACATTCTCAATCTAATTGAAGCCAAGGCTGCAGCAATGTAGAGGTGGGCAGCAGTGCCGGTCTTAGGACTTTTGGGGCCCCGGGCAGAAAGATAATGCGTGAGGCACCCCCTAATTTGCATAAAACGTGAAATCACAGAAATTGACATCATAGGAAATGCCATCAATTGTCTATGGTTAAGCTACTTTGCAAGAAGCAACTTTCTTGGTGCGAATATCACAGTAAAACAAAAACATAAATATTAACACAAAAAGGCACATATAGTTTAGATTTCAGTTAACTACAAATACAATATATTAGTCACACTGGATGGTAAGGTTTGGCCTAGGTCCTCCAAAACTTATGAGTTCAATAACATGTTAACAATTTTGTTTTCTGAATAGTGCATTAAGTATGTATATGTGCATGCAGTATTTATATACACTAGGGAATGGCCCCCTTGAATCATGCAGTGCTTGACCATGTCTGTGAGGCCCACGGAAAGGACAGCCTTTCCCTGAGCCTTTTCCACCATGGTCCAGCACTGCAAAGCACAAGGGAGGGCCCGTCTTTTTCTTGGCCTTACATCATCGGGTCATGGCTCGGATCCCTTGGTGAAAAGAATCAATTCCTAACTTCTAAAAGTGATGAGTGATGAACATGCTCCACCCACCCTATCACTAGACATCCACCCGGGACTGAAGTCAACTTTCCATTATTACTTTACAGGACACTTAGCATACTTGTGGTTTCACCAAGAAGATGTATATGTGGAGGTTACCAAAAATCACTGAGTTCATTTTGGAGTTTTCATTATATTACACTCTGTTCTAAATCAGGCCCTTGTTTTCTTTAACATATAGAGCATACTGGGAAAAGTATGTGTCTTGAAACAAGCAATCTTGGTTCTCCTACTTGACCAAATTGTTTGATCTTGGGCAAATCACGTTCTTCCCGTACCTTTAACTCCGTATCTGCCATTATCTCATGCACTGACTAGCCATTATCTTAAAGATTTTAGGGTGAGTGGTGCATTGTCTGTGGTGATTCATTCTCTCTGTTTACATTCCTTTATTTTGAGAAACTCTAAAGGTAAACATTTTTATAAAGTTGTCTGTCTAGTTTGCTTCCTTTGGTACAAGTCCTCCATCTCAGTTACCATGTTAGTAAATGCTGCTCCTCTGCACCTCTGTACAGAAGAGCCATTGTTCAGGCGTGTCACTGGACTGGGCTGCTCCAGGCTTCACAGATAAACTATTTGTTTTATAACCCATATTGCTTAGACTGCTTGTCTGAATCAGTTCCTTGACAAACAAAAAAGGTTAGCCGTTTAACATCCTGCAGGAGCTCACTCCAGTATGCTGTGTAAACATCTAAAGGGAACAGTAGAGCAATCCAGAATACTGCCTTCCTACTTTGGAGGGCCACACTAGACTGGACCATGGCTGTGATGTCCAGGGGAGTGAATGCCTTTCCTGACTCTCAGTGCTGGATCATGGCTGTGAGGCCTAAGTGAGCGGGCTAGCGGTGTAGTTATGGTGCAATGGGCCATGGTTAAGGAAAGAGAAATGGACCACTCCCTCTTACCCCGCCCAGTCCACAAGATGGATGAACAATACATCTATAATTTTGGTAAATATCGTTCAGAACACATGGGCTCCAGTGCCACTGTACCTGTTGTACTACTGATAGCTAAGACCCTTGAAGGGGCCACATCATATGGGCCTTGCAGGCATAGTTGTGTTAGAGGCAGCCATAATTGAAATATATCTGGGACCTAGCTCCCCAGAGTACCACTTTCACTGAACCTGCTGCCGTAATATTTACTAATCCCCTGCAAGGGGTCTTACTGTCATGGTTCTGTGATGCGCGGCCTTGCAGGGGAGGAACCTGGTTGAGAGGGGAAGGGAACCTTTGCTGTATCAGTGGTGCGTTGAGCCCCGGTGCGTACCTGATAAATTGCTCCTCCTCATTCCCTTAGGCCACTGAATAGACAGTAAAAGGCAGCCATAATTTTGGTGTACTGGCCCCAAAATCCCCACGGCATCAGTGACGTTGCAGTTGCTATGCTATCCATAGCTATGACCCTCGGAGCCATGGTCCAGTATTGGGAGGCCTAGGGCAGAAGGCTCCTTTTCTGGCGTCTCTAAGAAGTGGACCACAGCTATAAAGGCTAGGAGAGGATAGGCTTTCTATGGGCCTCGCAGCTCCGTGTCATGGCTCTGAGGTGCATGGGAAAAGGGAGCAGTGGCGCAGTATGGGCTCTGATGCAAGTAAAGGATGCTGGGCAGTAAAACACAGCAATTGGTTTGTGCACATGCTCCTTGCCATCCATGAACCCTGGTGCCACAGCACCCGCTGCCCTATTGATAGCCACACCCATGAGAGATCCCCCCCATTTTCTCACAGCCATGGAGCAATGCCTCAAAGCTCATGTGTAGGCACCCCTTTCCCAGTGCATCCAACCATGGCCGAGAGGCCCAGGGGAGAATCTGTCCTCAGCCTCACAGTGCTAAAACATGGCTGTGAGGCCTATGAAAGAGAGGCAAGAGGCATAGAAATGGTGCTATTGCCCTGGTGCAAAGATAAGGGGCCATATGTAGGTAATCTCTATTTACCAACTCTTAAATACCGAATTTTACCGATTCGGTATTTAAGAATCGGTAAATAGTATGTAAGTAAAAATTCGGTAAATTTTACAGAATCGGTAATATTCGGTATTACCAATTTGGTATTTACCGATTCGGTAATTCCCATTCATTCCTATGGGCCTGGAGGCCCATAGGAATGAATGGGAAGCCATTCACCATTACCGATTCTGTAAATACCGAATCGGCAGGGCCGTTTCTAGGTGTTTTGCCGCCCTAGGCGAGAATTGAAAAATGCCGCCCCCTTCCTTTTACTACCATCACTCACTCCCCCTGTCATCCAGGCTAGAAGAATTAATGCATTAGATATATAGACTAGCTTACGCTGGAATGACAGCATACAGTTATGTGGGTGCCCCACAATCACAGCATCTTATGCGGCCCATGGGTAAACATCTGACACCTTCACTCTTAATGAAGACCATGGCACCCTCTACAGACTTCAAAGCACAATAAAAAGGAGATAATACTACTATCCAGCAGCATTAGTCAATGGTCCTTATTTTATAGACCTTGGAAGAGAGAATGCTCGATTAACTATGTTGAATCATTTGCTGATACCTGCTGCAGCTTTTTCACGGATTTACAATAAAAATACATTAGTCCAAGAGGCCGCCTTGCCCAACCTCTTGTTTCTGTAGAGGTAGGAGATCATGTAATGTGTGAACTATGTAAATGATATCTCATTTATACCATGTAGGCGACGGGGTGGGCTAGGGTTGCAGGTCCTGGTCTGACTTCAGACGCTAAGCTCCAGTCAAAGTCTTGAGTCTTGACACAAAGGACAACACTCCATGTGCTGAGGAGCCTCAGCTCAGAATTGACAGGTGTTGGAATGCATCTCAGATCTGCTAGGCGCAATGCATTTTTAAATGGCCCATTTCATCAAAATGTGTTTCTTTTTTTTACAGTGCCTAGATATGTTTTCAATAATTCTTCTATAAAACAAAGTTTGGATTTTATTTTTGACATTATACATTCCTGCAGCACACTCAAACTATCCCCTACTGCAACAAAAACCCGAACGGAATAGAAGTACTGCAATAATAACACTAACAGAATAGATGTACTGCAACAAAAACACTAATGGAATAGAAGTACTGCAATAAAAACAGTAACAGAATAGATGTACTGCAACAAAAACACTAACAGGATAGATATACAAAGAGATGGCTCATGTTTTTCTTGGGTAGGAGGAAAAGAGGGTGCTTTAGAGCCATCCTCAGATGCCCACAGTAATAGCACAGTAGTCTGACAGACACACACACACATTTGGTGTACTTTGGTGCCACAGGCAGCAAGAGAATCAAGTTTTGCTCTGATGCGAACCAAGTGTAGCATGAAGGCCTAATACTAGTCCAGTGGTTACAAAATAATCAACTGTACATCAGAAATGTGCAAGCCTCTGTCACCCAACAGCCCAGCTTGTACTATATATAGTCAATAGCAGCATCTAATGTTTCTGTCCGAGACATGTACATTAGAAACCACTGTTCCCTCGTGGGAAGAATTATTCTGTGATTTTTGGAGGAAAGATAGAAGAGAGACTGCTTTCAGAGGACCATTTCTTTTTTAGGCACCGAGACCTATCTTTCATTTTCAGACTTTGACCCAGAGTTCGAAATGAGAAAGGCTGAAAGGGAGAAAAGTGGAGGAAGAGAAAAATGTGGAAACAGCGACAAAGGGAGCAGGAGGGCTGCAAAAGAGCCTGCAAGAGTATTATAAGGAGATGGGAAGTGTAGGGCGGAGGAAGAAAGTGGCATGAGGTGGAGTCCAGACTAGGGAGTCTTGGAATCAGGCCTGTGGATGGCTTTAACGAAATACTTGGGGCGTCGTTGCCCTCAACTTTATTTTTTATTTCTAGAAAATAAACCTGTTTGGTATACTGCATCAGAAACAGGTCAGCATTAGACTGAGCTGCACTAGAGATGAGAGATAAGGGAGGACACAGACCTGCCTTGGATTCAGCACACGTTTGCTGATGGCCTGGCTGGGTCTTGAAGCTATACCCCTCTCATGGCCGAGTGAGCCGCGTTACAGCACAGCTCCATCCTTGGGAAGAAGGGGAGAGGGTGGGACTTAGCTAGTAAAGCGAAATGGGCCCGCCCGAACCCCTGCCCTCCCATCTCAGGAAACAGTAGCAGCCGCCATTTTGTCCTCCTTCAATCAAGGCAACTTTGACCCTAAAAAAATATCCTAATTGACCCGCCCAAAAGGAGAAGCTGAAGATTTCATGTGGTCCTCTGCTCAAGACTCTGCGGTGGAAAAAGCTAATTAGCAAGAAAGTAGCTATCCTTCTTGTAACACTTAGGTAAGTAGGCACCAAAAGTAGATATAGCGAACACCAGGCCCACTTGATTTTGCTCATACTTGCCCGCTGCAAATCCTAGTCCCAGGTGTCGAACTTAGGTGGACAGTTGCCCATAGCAGCCCAGAGGTCAACAATGTAGGCCCAGGAAGGACCGAAAAATGACAACATTTCGGCATGAGATAAACGTGGATGCAATGCACTGACATGGCAATACCAACCAGTCAGTGACTGTCCGAAAGCGGTGACGTGGCTCCTGCCCGCAGACCTATTCTGCAAACTACTGGCCTCGTCGTGCGACTCTCCTGCTTCATCCTTATCGGTTTGCTATGTACTCTACGCCCATTTTTTTATAATAATTCACAACTGGCCTTACAAATTGTCTCTTGGTCAGCAGATAGCAACCCCATGCTTTATTTAATCTTAAATGTATTACAATCCTATTCATACACAATATTATCTTCCAACAATAATGCTGCAGCAATGTAATAAGGTTGCAAAAAAAAAAGACGACTCTCCTTTTCAGGTTCGCTTTATACACAAAGGACATTTCAGTGTAAGCACAAAGCCAGGCCCACAGGCTTTGTCAGTGCTTTTTGTCCGTCAGAGGGGCTTCTGGCTTTCTTTGCCTTGTTGAGCAGTGTTGAAGCCTCATCTGTCAGGGGCAGGCAGGGCCCCCTCTCTGCGAAAGCTTCTATTGCTCCAGTTACCAAATCCCATCAAAACTTTCAATCTTTGGTAATGTGAGGAAAAAAAGCGCCCATACTTGGACAGATTTTCTCCCCCTATCGCATTTGCCAAATAGAATGGCTAACCTGCCTTCAATTGCTGATAAGGGTGCCTGATTGATGGCAGGCCTGTTCTTATGGGGCACCCTTATCAGCAATTGAAGACTATTTGCTAGGGCCCGGCCTGCACAACTGAACAGGTTCAGGGGTGCTTATTTGCTTAATAACATGTTTTAGATTTCATACTGCAGGCTGCATTTGAAATAAATGCCGTCTGCAGAAAGATAAATACAATTAGTAAATGCTGAGGGGAAAATAAACGCTTCAGGCAAAGGAGGATAGCAACTTCCAGGGGCACCGGAAAAGGGCATTGCGTCGTTCTGCAAAGTGTGCTGTATTTCTCCTCTTTTGAGGTCCAAGGCCAGCCATTCGGGGATTTCCCAAACATGCTTTTTGCCGCCCTCTCCCTTTTGCCGCCCTAGGCGGCGGCCTAGTCCGGCCTAATGGTAGAAACGGCCCTGCGAATCGGTAATAGATGGAACATATTCAAGGATGGTAGGGTGTCACATTTACACCCTGTTGCACCCCTTAATCGTGCATGTATGTCTGCCACATGACACTTTCAAAAACGCACAAAATTGCTTTTTTAAAGGTTTTCGATATTTACCACCAACTTGTAGTTGGTGGTAAATAACGAGCCCTTAAATCAAAAATGCACTCACTTGAGTGCTCCCTACATAGGATTTTAGGATTCGGTAATTTACCGATTCAGTATTTTTAGGATTCGGTAATTTACCGATTCAGCATTTTAAGGATTCGGTAATTTACCGAATCCTTAATTACCGAATCAGTAAATCACTGAATCCTAAAATCAAGCCACCTACATTAGAAAAAGCTAAATACCGGTCTGTAACGGCAAATGTACCAATTTTTGGCCGTTACCGACCGGTATTAAGCTACCTACATATGGCCCAAAGTGTCTTCTCAACCTTGACCACATCCTGCATTTGCCACATAAACTAGCATTTGCTACATAATCTACAGATTTTACCCCAAATAAATTTTTTCTAGCTCAGATGGTTCAAAAGTTCCTAAAAATGCAGCAACACTTGTTGCCATGCAGTGAAAAGCCCATTTCATAGGTTGACTGGTCACCTATTGGTTTCCTATTACTATGTTTGGGTGTTAAACTGATACTAATGAGGAGTAACCTATGCACTTACATTATTAACTAGTGTCATATGAGAAAATAGTGAAGCAATACTATCACAAAATGTACTGCATTACACCTCATAATTTAGGGGGGGTTACTGCATAATTTAGTGGACGCTGCCGCATAATTTGACCATCCTCTACTGTATAGTTACAGGGGCCGTGTGTATAGCCTATGCACCAAGCAGGTGTGTGTTGCAGTCTTGGCTCTACTAATTTAATCAACCGTTTGTTCCTGGACAAATAATAATGCCCCTGTACCTCGTTCAGTGATTTCCCATTGTGACAGTACTTTGAAATAACCTTATGGGGCATTCCCTCAGTACAGGTCCTGAGTATAGGTTTCATTCATTCATTTAAGACTGTTCGCATCCCAGTAGCTGAAGGCTTTACTGAAGGTGTTTGTGCATGACATCTTGTGTGCTGCAACGCCTCCCTGTCTGCCGTCACAAGCATCTCTTTCACACCTCATCAAGGGCTGAAAAAAAGTTGCTTGTCGTTTGAAAGTGTTAAATGTGCAGGACAGTGGATGTCCTGTATTGCCTTTGTGTGGGCAGTGCAAGACCATGATTAGCCTGGGAGAGGTCCTTTGTTCCGGATCCTCACACTTATGATGTAGCCCTGCAATGTCCAGGGGATGAGGGACATCTTCCCTGTTCCTCGCAGTCATAGCAGTGTGGCGAAGCCCAGGGAAATGGTCCCCTTCACTTATTGCTGCCAGTGCTACACATGATTACGAGGCCTAGGGCCCTGCAGCGCTACACCACAGTTGTGAGACCTTAGAGGTGCGCGGCCCCATGTTGTTTGGCTGGGTATGGGGCCCTGGGCCGCTGCCCACGCTGCCCATGTCTAGCGCCGGCCCTGGTGGGCAGCCCCTCCCAGTAGTTAATCAGTCCACAAAAGCTGCTATGGATCAGAATTCAGTAAGTCCAAGTCATCCTTAAGCAATAATCTATTCAGCAGCACTGATACTGCTCATACCAGCGTCCAGAGTCTTCTAGCCTCAGGCTCTGGTGCTAGCTCACTGAAATGGACACGCAGAGGCATCTACACAAAAAATAGTCGGCATCTTTGTACTCAAGTGTTGGAAAGTGGGTTATTAGTAGTGACAAATGTATATCTGCCACTGGCAATATGGCCACTCACACAATATAGGACTCAGAACAGTTCTTAGAAAATTATTCTCTGCTCAAGCCTTGGGTGCCTGGCTGCGAGCAGGCAGGCTTAACTTCAAAGACATATATATAAAGCATTTAAAAACACCAATTCAGTATATAATTAAGACACAACTCACAATAAAAATCCAATAGCAATTTATAAAAATAGGAAATATTTTTATCTTTAAAATGACACCAAAATAAATAAAAAGCAAAGT
This sequence comes from Lissotriton helveticus, assembly GCF_964261635.1. NCBI lineage: Eukaryota > Metazoa > Chordata > Amphibia > Caudata > Salamandridae > Lissotriton > Lissotriton helveticus. The sequence goes on from NC_136065.1 coordinate 709,693,315, forward strand.
AGGGAACCGGAGATAACAATTTTTTAAAGATTTAGCACTATATAGCCCATAGAAACCTATAGCTCCTATTGGGACATCTGGTCACGCTAGACCGGGTCAAAATCAAAGTTTCAGTCCGACTGTGATGGAGACCTGCAAGGCTAACCCTCGCAGTAAGTCTCAAAGTTTTTACCTTTTGACTTTGAAACCTTTCTGAAGCTTTTCTTCCATGAGTCCCTCGAAGCTCTCCGCCAGTCCGGATTCGGTGCGGGTTCGCCGGCTTGCCTTGTAATAACCTCCCAGTCAAACCTAAGGGAGTCTGACCTCCGGAGCTTTCCAACTAGACGAATCAGGGATCCAGGCCGGCTTGGGGTTGAAGGGGGGGCGGCTTGGCTCTCTCAGTTGGTCCTGGTCCCCTTTTCTGGTTCAGACTCAGAACATTTACTAAGCTTTTTCCTGCGGGGTCCCTCGATGCTCTTCACCAGGCCGGATTCAGTGAGGGTTCGCCGGCTTGGGTTTCAGCTTACTCCTGGTCAAACTCTGGAAGTCAGACCTCTGGAGCTCTTCAGCAGGACGAACCTGGACGGCAGGTCGGCTCGCGGTTGAGGGTTGCCGGCTTGACTGGCCAGGTCAATTCGGTTCACTTATTGAGCTTTTTTTCCAAAGTTGCCCCAAACTGCTCCAAACTTCTGGAACTTCTTCCTGGAGTTCCCCACAGGGTCCCAAAGTGTCAAAAACTTACTCCAAGGGGTTGGAAGCTCCAAGATGGTCCTTGAACGTATGGGACTTCAGTTCCCACAATCCACTTGGACCAAACCCTTACAAATCCACTGGTAGTACTCCAGGCTGAGGACTCTAGGTGGTGATGTTCCAGGTGAACTCTGTTAACCTGTAGCTTGCAGGCAGTCCACTCTTTAGTCCTTTTGAAGCAAGTTATGTCCTCACGGCTGTAGTTAAGATTGTGTAGCAGGAGCAATCTTCAGAGCGCAGGGCCTGGTTGGTGCCAATCAAACTCCTTAGCATGGACTCTTCTTCTCTCTTAAGTTTCAAGCAGCAGATATGAGAGGCTCTTCCAGTCTCAGATACTTATTCCAAGTCCTCTGGGTGAAGGAGGAGGCCACTTCTGAGGTGCAGGGCAACACCCCAGGGTATGACCACATCCTCCAAAGTGTGGCACTATTTTCGCCCAGAGAGCATAATTTCTCCAAAAATCATAATGGTTGATTTTCCAGCAGTGAGAGAAGAGCTGGCTAAACACACCCCCAGGATGGATAATCTCCATAGACTCTTCCCCTTGCTTCTGCTCATTCCTTCCTTAATCCTACAATCTGTCTGGGTTCAAAGAGGAGAGGTGTAAATTCAAACTGACTTTCTCTGCCTGTCACCTCCTTCCCTTGAAGAATATGGTTTATGACCCCCCTTCCCCCCTTGTTCGGGCATTCCTATGTATCAAAACCCTGCCCTCCCAGAAGAGCTGTCAAATCCCAGGGGCTATTTACCACCTCATCAAAGAAGCCTGGCCAACCCTCTTACCTCTGACCAATCAGGACAGACCACTGGAAGGCTGGATGTTGGCTTACAGCGTCCGTGTGTGCTTTTACTGTGACCGGGGCTGAATCTCTGCCAGTTGGACAATGATGGTGAACAGAAGGGCTGTGTGAATTGATCCCGCTGTTGATGCGGGAATTGTGGGCAGTAATCAACATTCGGAAGACGCCCTAGCAGGACACCTGGACTCAAAGTCCCAGAAGGCTCTGGGCTCTACACACCTGGTCCGGGGCTTGTCACCGCCCACACCACCGGCGCTTCAAAAAACGTCGCCACACTCGCTACCGCGGGTGACGCAGCGTCCGTGTGTGCTTTTACTGTGACCGGGGCTGAATCTCTGCCAGTTGGACAACGCTGGTGAAAAGCAGGGGCTGTGTGAATTGATCCCGCTGTTGATGCGGGAATTGTGGACAGTAATCAACGTTCCGAAGACTCCCTAGCAGGACACCTGGACTCAAAGTCCCAGAAGGCTCTGGGCTCTACACACCTGGTCCGGGGCTTGTCACCACCCACACCACCGGTGCTTCAAAAAACCTCGCCTGTCCGTGTGTGCTTTTACTGTGACCGGGGCTGAATATCTGCCAGTTGGACAATGCTGGTGAAAAGCAGGGGCTGTGTGAATTGATCCCGCTGCAGATGCGGGAATTGTGGGCAGTAATCAACATTCGGAAGACACCCTAGCAGGACACCTGGACTCAAAGTCCCAGAAGGCTCTGGGCTCTACACACCTGGTCCGGGGCTTGTCACCGCCCACACCACCGGCGGTATAAAACCAATTGGCTACCTCCGCGGCGTGGAGCGTGCGGGAGCATCCTGGGAGAAGCCCGGGACAAGGGCGGGACCGTCATAGGCCGGAGGAGGCCAGGCTGGGCCACCCCCCTTACGTTTGCTGTATCGAGCCTTGGACTCTGAAGGTGAATGGAACTATCATTACAGCTTGATTTTAACTGCTTGTTTTAGGGTTAGATTTGTTTGAACTGTATAATATTTTCACCATTAATAATGACTCAACTACCAGGGAAAGGGGAGGAAGACAGCACAAAGCATAACATGGGGTGGTGTGACAGGGACCTTAGATAACTTCATTACTAGAGCAGCAGTGCTGAGCACAAAATAGCTCTTACAGAAAAACGGTTATCCCTGGAACTTCTGGGCTCAAAGTGGTCCTCTTTGGGCAATATTAAAAATGTAATAACACAGGAGGAGCTTGGCGGGCATCCGAGATGGCCGCTTGAGCACAGCGCTCTCCGGACCCTCGCCGCTCCCGACATTTTATCCTGGCTGAATCCTGATTTCTTGCAAGAATTCGTGTAGGGGACGTTTGGCTGATTACCCTGGCACTTTTCTGAAATCGATTTGGATCTCGTATTCCTGAGATATGGTGCTCTGAACTTTTGGGCTCCGCCCTTGAGGTGCGCCCGGGACGGGGTGCGGTACTGTAGCCGTCCTGCAATTGAACAACAACGGCAGGAGATCTGGCCTTGTGGGTCCCCCCTTCCTAAGTTTCGGTTTCGATTCTGTTCCGACTTGGGCCACGGACGTGGATGTCGTGTTGCGACTGAGACTTGGAGGCAGATCGGCTGTTGGGCTTTCGTGTGACCTATTTGCTGGCCTGGCGACCTCTACCCGAGTTGTGCCCCCTTTTTATGTACTTTTGATCCTGTGCTTTGGGTGTCGGGCCCGTCGACCCTGGTGGCTTGTCCCGTGACGCATCTTCAAAATGGCGGGCAGAGGGGACAGAGAGACGCGCAAGACAAAAACACCTCTGCGCGGAGCTCCAGTTCAATCAAATGTCATGGACCGTTATACCCATTCTAAGGGGTCCCCCGGAGCTGCCCTGCCTGGTTCTAGTATAGCGTCCGAACGAATTTTGGAAGAGTCGGCGGAGCCCTCCCTACAGGATATCATGGGCGCCATCTCGGGCGTGAGGGAATCCATCGGCCTGCAGTACGAGGCCTTGGCCCACAAACTTGACACCGTGGCTATTGAGGTGAATCTGATTCGTGCTGATCTTGGCAAGACGAATGAGAGGGTACAATCACTGGATATTAAATCCTCTAGCCTTACGAATGATGTCTCGGAGCTCCAAACAGAGATTGGAAATCTCCGTCGGGGGAACGACTTCATGACCCGACGCCTGGAGGACTTTGAAAATAGGGCGCGTCGCTGCAATGTTCGCCTGGTTGGTGTACCGGAAAACCCTGAACCCCACTCGGTGGATCTCCTGGTTGAGGATCTGGTCTTGAATCACTTGGCCCCTTCTGGTCTCACAAAATTTTTCACGGTGGAACGTGCACATCGTGTTCCAGGGGGCAAAGTCAAGCCGGGAGCCCCGCCGAGACCCATTGTAGCGAAGCTTTTTCATTATAGAGACCGGGACGCTATCCTGCAGGCCTCGCGGGTGAAGGGCCCGGTGGCCTTTGAGAATGCTACGGTGAACTTTTACCCGGACTTTTCCCAACAGGTTCAGAGACAACGCATGGAGTTTCGTGGTGCCAAGAAACGTCTCCGGGATCGGGGTCTACGTTACGCCATGCTCTTTCCCACTAGACTCCGGGTTGAATACAATGAACGTACCCTTTTCTTTGATCGGCCAGATGCTGTTAATGACTGGCTGGACTCATTGCCTGATCGTCCTCCTGAGACAGACTCCGCCGCTCACCCTGGTGGTGCCGAAGGTGGTGTGGAGGTCTAACTGTTCGGCTCTTACGTCTTCTTTTGAATACATTCTCAGGAGTGTTGGCCGGCGTCCCTCTACAATGTGATCGCACTGTCTTCGTTTGTTATTTTTGTTCTTGCTGAGGTCGGGGGGTGGATGGAACGGAGACCTTTCCTCCTCCGGGGTCTTTGTGTAGAATAGGGGTTCTTGGGCGACAGGCACACTGCAGGTTGGGGTGGCTCTTTAGCTTTTTGCAGGGGTGCAGGGTGGGGGGTGTTTCTCTTCAGTTTGGGGGTGGGGGGTTGGGAAGTTTTTTCTTTTCTGTGTGTTGTTTTCAAGGCGAGTTGCTCCTGTGTTTGCTGCTGTTTCTGATGTCTAGCTCATGGACGAGGGATCTTGGCTCGGGCGGTTGGGATGGGGGGTAGAGGGTTGAAATTTCTTTCCTGGAACGTTAATGGCCTAGGAGATCGTATTAAGCGCAGTGTGGTCTTAAAATGTATACGACGTTTGTCACCGGACATTGTTTTCATGCAAGAAACCCATTTGATTGGTAATGTTTGTTATGCAATGAATAGATGGGGCTACCGCCTTGTGGCGCACTCGGGGTTTACCTCCGGATCTAGGGGTGTGGGTATTCTTGTTCGAACCTCCCTCCCCCTGGCTATCGATGAGGTGATTCATGATGACCGTGGGAGATATACTGTCCTGGTGGGTAGATATGAAGGCCGCACCCTATCTCTCTTCAATGTTTATGTTCCCCCGGGTTTGCAAGCCTCTACTTTTACTGACTTGGGCCGTGTTTTGTTAGATCTCCCTGATAGCACTCTCTTCATTGCCGGTGATTTTAATTCGGTGCTTTCTGGCCTTCACGATCGCCATCCCCCTAGAGATACCCCGCAGGCTCAGCAGTGGTTGGGTGGGTTTTTAGATACCTTTGGCCTTGTGGACTGCTGGCGACTGTTGCATCCTACTCAGCTCCAATACACCTTCCATTCTGGGGCCCATGGCAGTCTGTCCCGGCTGGATTATTTCCTGATGCCCGCAGCCCAATCATCGGCGGTTCGCGAGATCTTACATTTGCCGAGGGGTATTTCTGATCACTCGCCGCTCTGGCTTCGTTTTGAGGTTGGGGTAGAGGCGGCGGGCCGAGTGGCTCCCATTAACCCTTGGTATCTTTCCTCCCCTGGGACTCGTACCCTCTTGCTCAAGTCTATGGATGCATATTTCCTGGAAAATGAGGGGTCGGTCTCTTCGGCTGTGTCCCTGTGGGAAGCCTTTAAAACTGTGATCCGTGGTCAGGCCCTTTCCTTGATTGTTGAAGCTAAGAGGGCAGGGAGGAAGGAGGTGGTGGACCTTGAGGGGGAGATCTCTGCTTTGGAGGACGAGTTGGAATCTGGTGTCACGCCTGAGAAACTCCATGCCCTGGGTCTAAAACAGTTTGCATATAAATCTCTGGTCACTGACGCTGCAAAGGTGATGTTTCGTGAACAGCAGGGCAGACTGTATGATGTGGGTGACAAAGCGGGCAAACTCCTGGCGTGGTTGGACAAGAAAGAAAGAGTTAATCGTGTAGTGCCCGTGATTCAGTCTGCGAGTGGTGAGAATGTGATTGATCCGACCGCCATTGTTGATCGTTTCGCGGAATATTTCCGTGTGGTATATGCTCCCGTGTCTGTGAGGGATGTTGCTGACTCCCGCCTTCTTCTGCGTGATATCTCTTTGCCCTGTGTCACCGACTTGGACCGTATTGCTTTGGACTCCCCTTTTACGAATGATGAGATAGCCAATGCACTTCGATCGCTCCGTTCGGGCAAAGCACTGGGCCCGAACGGTTTGCCTATTGAGTTGTACAAATTACGCCCCGATAAGGTGGCGCCGTATCTCCGCGCCATGTTTCTAGAATCTCGTGAGCGGAACATACTTCCTTATGATCAGCGTCTGGCGACAATCGTCGTCATTCCCAAAGAGGGTAAACCGCGTGACCTCTGTTCCTCGTATAGGCCCATATCCCTATTAAATGTTGAACCTAAGGTGTTGGCTAAACTTTTGGCGACCCGTCTCCTTTCGGTTCTTGGGGAGTTGGTCCATCCGGATCAATCTGGTTTTATCCCGCATCGCAACACTGCTCTGAATTTACGTCGCCTTCACGGCGCGCTGGCGAGGGCGGGGCTTTTGACTGAACCGGCCATCTTGGCGTCCCTGGATGCCTCGATGGCCTTTGATACTGTGGAGTGGCCCTATTTATGGGCAACACTTGAGAAATTTGGATTCGGGTGCGAGTTTATTAGCTGGGTTAGGCTGTTGTACGCGGAACCTCTGGCGCAAGTTGTTGTGAACGGTAGAGTGTCGGCCCCCTTCTCCTTGGGCAGGGGTACCCGTCAGGGTTGCCCCTTGTCCCCTCTTTTGTTCGCGCTCGCTCTTGAACCGTTGGCGGCCTGGCTCCGTTGGGAACCGTCCCTTAAAGGTATTCGTTGGGCCCCGGACTTCGAAGACCGCGTCTCGCTTTATGCGGACGACATCCTCTTGTATCTTACTTCTCCTCGCAAGTCTTTATCTGTTTTATTTGACATTCTTGCGTCCTTTGGCGCGAACTCAGGTCTCGTCATCAACTGGTCTAAATCCTGTGTATACGTTTTATCTGGTATCTTGCCTCCGTTGCCGAGTAGACTTCCTCTTCAGGTGGTCCGGGATGGTTTCAGGTACTTGGGGGTTTTCGTTACCTTGGATCCGTCCCTTCGTTTTGATCGTAATCTCCTTCCCCCGTTGCTTAGGCTCCGTTTGGACGTTGCCCGCTGGCGCAAACTTCCCCTGTCTCCACTGGGTCGGGCGGCCCTGTTTAAGATGATGTCACTACCGCGGTTTCTCTACGCTCTCCAGAATTATTATGATCCTGTCCCCAAGACTTATTTTCGGGAGATTGAGAGCCTTCAGAGGCAACTTATTTGGGATGGGCGACCGCGCATTGCTCTCGCGAAACTTTCCATCCCGTGGTACGATGGGGGCATGGCGCTCCCCGATATTAAGAGATACTACTGGGCTTCCCATCTGTCCGCTATTAATCACGCTATGTTCTCTCCGGGTCGTAATCCGGCGTTTGAGATGGATAAACTTCAGCTTCCGGGAGGGGACTTTAATAGAGTGCTCTATTCTCGCTCCGCTGGACGCCATCTTGTGGGACCTACTTTGACTGCCTTGACAGTGTGGCGTGCTGCGAATGTGAGCCTGGGCTGGGAGGATCGCTTGACGTTGGCGACGCCGCTTTATGCTTCGGAACGTCTGGGCGGTCTTTGGTCTTCCAAAGGTTTTGACCGTTGGGACTTGATTGGGATCTCTAAAGTGGGGGATGTATATTCTAAGGGTTCTGTGCGCCCGTTTCAGGCCCTCCAGGCTGACTACGGCCTGAGTAGTCGGGAATTCTTTCGTTATTTACAGGTCAGGCACGCTTTGGTTTCGGTGTTTGCTCCTGGTGAGATTCCGCCTGATTCTTCCCCACTTGAGGACCGTATCCTTGACGAACATCTTCCTGATAGCACTATCTCCCTGATCTATAAAAAGTTGATTAACAATCGGACTGACTTATTGGCCCGACTTCGGGAACAGTGGCTGGGAGATGGGTTGGAACTTGATGACGAGGATTGGCAATCGGCCCTCTCCTCTCCGAAGGAGGTGGCTATACCGGCTCGACTCCGTCTGGTCCAATTGAAGATCCTTCATCGGGTGTACGTGACGGGACCGCGACTGATGGTGATGGGCTTTTCCTCCGATGGACTGTGTAAGCGTGGGTGTGGTTTGCGTGCTACTTTCCTGCATATTCTTTGGGAGTGCCCGATGGTGGCTGCTTATTGGGTAGCCGTGCTTGATCTGATGACTGTGGTGACGGGGATTTCCTTGCGACCGGAACCCCGTCGCTGTCTTTTGAATGTTTGGGAGCCCACGGATTATTCGGTGGCACAGACTAGATGGGCCACCCTGGGCTATATGATTGCGAAGCGAGATGTGGCGCAACTCTGGGGGGCCTCCAGGCCCCCTGCCCTCTCGCAATGGGAGGATAATATGGATTGGTCCATGTTCCGTGAGAAAACTGTCTATGTGGCCAGGGGTAGACCCAGGGCATGGGTGCAGGTGTGGGGTCAATGGAACGAATACCGTGGCGACATTTGTACTCCTCCCCTTGTGGACACTATCGAGGTTACCCTATCTCCTTAGGCTAGCGTTCCCGGAGACTTCATATGGGGACTGAGCTGGTGTCTCCGGCTCTTCCCCCCTTCTTCTTCCTGATCTCTGCCCCCCTCCCCCCCCCCCACTCCATACTCCTTAGTGCTTAGGTTATTACTACTGCACCTCCGCTGCTGTCCCCCCCTCGCGTCCCTTGGGCTGACCTTCAGTGACACACTCTCGCCTTTCTATATGTTTGTTCTTTTATATATATAAAACCTGTTTTGGTCCTGTATATAATGTGGAGTATTGCATTGTTGATTGACGGTTACCTCTGCGGGCATATGTGATATGTATCTACTCCTTTTTAGCGGCTGGCCCGTGTGGTTGTAGGCCCATCCTTGTACATTTCTGCTTGCTCAAATAAAGGTTTTTTAAAAAAAAAAATAAAAAAAAAAAAAATGTAATAACACCAGAAAGATCCAACCCCATAAGAATAAGCGGGATTAGCCCGAGGAATATAAGCTCAGGTTCAGACGGGTGTAACCTTGTTAATTCTGCAAACATATCAGTGGATAGTATTTCATCTCCTGAGGAACATCGACCCATTGTATTAACCACCAAGAAAGTACCTGTTGTTGTCGATACCGCGAGACCTATAGCCCAATGCCCTACCCAAACTGGAAAAAGGAAAAGGGGTGGTGGCCGCCAAACGGGTAGAAGATCGAAGGTCCCTAAAACGTCAAAAATACCAGTAAAACCACCTCCCCCCAAATAATTTTTTTTTACTAATAGACCAACCACCCCATTGATAGCATTGCCAAACATAAAATCTAACACCATTTCACACTTTCCTGCAGGCGCTATACCCGGACCCAGCGATGCTGTAGGATTAATACCCCAAATAGAACAATTGCTTAAATCTTTTATGCTCCCACTCATAGAGAGACTGAAGATAATTAACCAGAATCTAGGGAAGTTACAACAGGCAACCCTGGAAAACACACAAAAACTGGAAAGTCTTTCAGCCAGCTCACAAAAGGGGGGCATACAGTCCTCAAATACTTCTTTTCCACCATGCCCGGCCCCTAACTCTCTAGATGCTGACCAAGGGACCATAATTGTCAAGGAGCACGGGTTAAATGAAGGAAGAGTTAACACATCAGGGGTTCCTGGTATGGTAGGAGTGAGCACCAAGCATCACATAGATAACACCTCAGCATCCTTTTCAACCAGAGGCATAGGCAACCCTAATGAAGCATCTAGAAATGTGGTTAAACCTCCAGTCATTGATTTACCCCCGGAATCCATACCGCTGGTGCTGGTTTTGGGTAATGCTCCATTCCTTCCCGAAGGTACCAAAGAAGACTTTTATCAACTTAAAAACAAGGTTACCCATTGGTTGCACTGCAACACCAGGGAGGGGCATCTGGCCATACATGATATCATTATGGTTTGCCGTGTGTCTTGGATAGGCAGCTCACGTAAATCTAGAAACGGCGATTGCATAGTGGTAAACTTTAACAATCCAGCAACAGCGGAAAGGATCCTTAGTGATGTGGTGAAAGGGGGGGGAAACCACGGGGCAGGGGATAGAGATACTGCCCCTAGGCATCTTTTATAGGGCAATTAAACATCGTCAACCTGGCACCAGGACTGGGGGTTATCTTGACATGATAACACATTTCAGGGGGCAACATAGATGGGGGCAGCCAATGTTAACACCATCAAGGGTACCCTCCTGGGGTGGCTATGGGCTCCCCTCGCCATTCAAGGCTCCAAATCGCTTTGCAGCCCTTTCCGTTCTCAATGAATGCGACTGACTGTGTGGAGATAATTTAACCCACAAACCTCATATTAAAAGCACTGCATCTATCTGCAGCTGCCCATTAACCAATATAGTGCCTGAGTCTGCACTCCCAGTGGATATACTAGACGAACTTGCTTATATCCCATATGACGGGGTTCAGGAAGACAATCGCTCTGTTATACTCCCGCCTGTCTTACTAGGAGAAGCTGTGCAGGGTACGACTGAGAACCACCAAGATCATAACGTTCTTACTTGGAATATAGCGGGGCTAGCAGGGAAAGTCATAGACCCCTTATGGGTACAGTTTGTTAGCAAATTTACGTTAATCTGCTTACAAGAAACGTGGCTGGTGAATTGTGATGTTTCACTAGTAGGGTACAGAGCTTTTTTCGTTCCAGCGATTAGAGCCACCAGTGGTAGAGCCAAGGGAGGCCTTGCAATCTTTGTATCATTGGCTTTACGATGTAGTATCAAGACCGTCTCCACTGCTAATAGGAACATCCAGGCTATCTCACTGGGTCAAAAGGACAGATCCCTTTTGGTGATAAACTTTTACAACGCCATTAACAAGGGAGAAGGTTGTGGGCTAGCTAAATTGAACATTTTTGTTAAACAATAAGGTAGCCCTCGTAGGAAAAACTTGCTTATCGTAGGAGATTTCAACACTCATCCGTGTGGCGACTCCAAGTTGAACGCCTGGGTGAAACTGGGATGTCCATTGATCTCGGGTCTCCATTTTGAGCACACCACGCAGGGTAGCGTTTTAAATGACATGCTCGACGAGCATGATTTATTCTCTGCAATGAGCTTTGTTGCCCAGTTTAGTAATCTTAGGGAGCCCATGTTCAAGGGTCGAGGCTGCGGGACTTTCATAGATCACATATTATTATCCAGATCCATCTTACCCCTCCTTCAGTGTTTTTCCATCATTCCAAGTTCACATAGAGACGATAATCCTGTCTGTGTGACCATAGGAGGGAGTATAATGAAGATCAAAGAAAAAGTATGCAGCAGTAACAACTTACAACCCATAGAGGGAGGGCGTCATATTAAATGGAGCCAGATAATCCCGTCCACCTTCCACGACTCCCTGAAGGCCGCCTGCGAGGCAGAATTTTGCTGCTGCCTCAATCATGAATCGTCACCACCGGGCATTTTAAAATCATTTGAAGGTATCGCATCCAAAGCAGGTGGCATGTTACTTGCCCATGGCAAGGCTAGCATGCCCCGTGGACCCAAATGGTTCTGTCGCCTTTGTTCTAAAGCTGCGAGTGATCTCAAGGCAGGGCTGAAAAAACACCTAGAGACAGAGTCTTGATCTGTACCCTTAGGAAAACCTACAATATTGCCCTGGCCAATCGTAAGACTGTAGTCAAAGAAGAATTATAGAGGGAGCTCTTAGATTCCGCGACCCTATCTAGTAGTTCTAGATTCTGGAGCACCATTAACCGATCACCTTTTTTAGTGGAAGGGGTCAGAGAAGTGGGCTCCAACATAACTGAGGATGAATGGGTGTCTCATTTTCTAGGAATATTTAAAAATACATCGAGCCATCCAGATCCCCTTGATAGGCTCACGGACAGGGAAATATTGGCGTTCTCTGTGAATGAAATTGAGGAGGGCATTGCTAACTTGACCAATAAAAAAGCACCAGGACCGGATGGTATTCCTCCGGACCTTTTTAAATCAAAGCCCTCGTTTTGGGCCGAGATCCTGACTGCTGAGGGTAATGCTGCAGCTAAAGGAGGATGTCCTGCCTCCTGGGGTGTCTCGACGATCGAACCTGTATATAAAAAAGGAGATTGAAACAGCACGTTGAATTACAGGCCAATCTCTTAGATTGGCTCTGTTGTCAAGGTCATTGGCGGGTAATTTAAAAAAGATTGTGTACCTGGGCGGAGGATAATAATATCATCTCAGATATCCAGTACGGGGTCCGCCCAGGACACTCAACCATGGCCCAGTGTTTAAATCTATACTCCATCATAGGGAAGTACACCATGGCTCGAACTGGCTCCATCTTCATGGCCTTCATGGACCTCTCATCCGCCTTTGATAGTGTTAATTGGGGAAGGCTGTGGTGGTCCATGGAGGCCATGGGAGTGGAGCACAGCCTGGTTGACTTCCTCAGGGACCTTCACAGAGACACTAAGGCCAACATTAGATATTCCAATGACCTGAAAGTATCTAGGAACTTTAACATCGAAAGGCTGGTCAGGCAGGGGTGCATATTAGCCCCCTTCCTTTTTAATTTATATATTAATGATCTGGAAGGTTCCTTGCTAGAAACTGGGGCCGATTTTCCGTATGTGGGAAAGCGAGGACTGCCAGTCTTGCTTTATGCGGACGACGCAGTCCTCTTGGCACAAACTCCTAAAGGGCTCCAAACCCTACTCTATGCCTTTCATGGTTTTATGGACAAGCGTGACCTGTCCATAAACAACTCTAAATCTTACGTGATGCACGTAGGGCCGCGTCTTAAAAGAGAGTACCATTTTGTGGTGAACGGAGTGAGGGTGCCGAACTGCACAACATTTTCTTATTTGGGTGTCCTGCTAGACCACCAGCTTAATTGGGCTGCACTTTTAAACAAAAAAAAGGGTCAGGCAACCAGGGCAAATGCGGCACTTTTTGGCTTTGCTGCCAAAATGGGTAACCGACCAGTGGCAACAATGCTAAAAATGTATAGGGCCACGTGTATATCCATAGCAAGCTATGGTAGCGATCTATGGGGATACTGTGGCCTTGAGGGTCTTCAGGTGACAGAAAATAACTTCTTAAAACAACTACTGAGCGTCCCAAAGGGGACTGCGAATCTGTCTGTCCATGAAGAAACCGGCATGCCCTATCTAAGTGACATTTTGGCCTTACGTCCGCTTACTTTTTGGTTGCAAAGTTGGCTCAACAAGCACTTAAGCCTCACTCATATTATTCTCAGAGAGGCCCTGAGTCTTGACCACATGACAAATATTCCTTGGTTCAAATATTTAAAAACCTGTTTTAATGAGCTGGGATGCTTGGACTTGTTTTTAAATCCTGAAGGTATTAATAGAATGGATGTTGCGCTCATAAAGCATTCTTTCACACAAATTAGGAAAATGGAAAGAGAAGAGAAAGAATTGTTGAAACCTAGTGTGAGGTTACATCCAATACTTAAAACCACCCTAGATATAGAGCCGTATCTATTATGGCCGCTGCCAGCATATGAGCGATTTCTATTAACCAGGTTTAGATTTAACCTTCTTCATTTTCTATTGGCAGTTCCAAGGGGCAGTCATAAAGGGAATGTGTTGGCATGCTGTGGCCTTCGACTCTAAGTCTCCACAGGATCTGCTTCACTTTGTTTTTCTGTAAATATTATGAAGTGCCCAGGACTATCTATCTGAAATTTCTTTAAAAAAAGCTACATTTTGTGCAAGTATGCCCCGCCCTTTTTCATCTGCAACAGCTTAAACCTGACTGTATCCCATTTGTGGCTGGTTTCCTGAAATGTGCAATGAACTACAGAAAATGTTTGGACTCTTAAAATCACTGTGTTTTAACGGTTTTTATTATGGTCATTTTAGTCTCCTCCCCTTTTTCGCATTAATGTCGCCTTTAAATTACTTTTATCATTGTTAACCAATGTAACCAGTTTATCGTTTTTAAATCATTGAATGTGCTGTATTTTAAAGTGTTACTTTTATGGTTAATATCAAAGATGCCGAATAAAGTATTATTTGATTTGATTTGATTTGACAAGAAAGTCTTATAACTGCTTGTCTGTACACTTTAGAAGAAATTCAACAATACCATATTGTTGGATCTATCAATCCCATTCTAGAAAGTCTTTGAATGACATTTTTTAAATCTCCTAGCAGGAATTATTAGTTAATATCTTCCTGCCATGTTAATCTATGTGGCAGGGGATTTACAATGGGAACAGTTACTTAGGCCATTTTTCCATCATCAAATAAAACATTATAAGGACCCTGTCTATATCTACATGATTCCACACCCCTGGGATACCTAGGTCGGACTTAAGGGGTTCTAAATATGTAAAAATATTGCAGATCCTCCCTCCACTGTGCTCCTAGCACACAAGTCGATTTTGTGAAGCACTTGATCACAATGTGGGGAGTGAACTGTGCAATTGCGCTTAACCCATGGCATTTAAAACTCATTTTGTAAGGACCCTCCTTATAAATACCTGACCCCCCATCCCTGGGAGACCTAGGGGAGACCCTGGGGTTACCTAATATGCCCAAACATTGTAGTTTATCAATTTGGTAAGTGCCCCAAACACCTAAGTCGAGTTTGGGCACAATTTGCATTTTAAAAGCACAGGGCCACTTTTAAACTGACCACAGGCTTCAGCAGTGCATACATGCAAGTGCATAAAGGGCTGCTGGCCTCTAAACTGCCATACTTTATTATATACTAGGGACTTAAAGGTAGTTTCAGTCCCCCCTGCCCTATTTTTTTTACTAGGGCCTTATAGGGCAGGTTATTCCAGTCATAGGGGTACCATAACCCATAGTGTACCCTCATGTATGTAGGTGTTTTCACTGTGTTCTAAGTGTCTCTTCCAGCATAGCACTGGCCCTGAACCTGGTTAGGCAGAACCCAGGGTCAGTCAGAGTCAGTTACCACTAGTCAGCAAAAAAGTTGGGGGGTGCCCAGGGCAAAGGATGTCTTTGCAACACAAAGTTACTGGAGCCTGCTCACAGATACAAGGTGGGGATGTGCACCAGCTACATACTGTGCTAAAGGCACGTATACGACTAGGCTGCACAGTCAATGAGCCGCTGCCAAGTGCTCATCAAATCCCAAGTCACATATTGCCTTCTGCTCCACAACCAACTAGCAACTCACAAGAGCTCTTTCGAGCAAACATGATAAAAGGCCCTGAATCAATCAAAGGCCACCTAACTTTCCCACTTCTAACAGCATATATTCATTCACAGGTGGTAGGAAGCAACTGGGTGCCTGCGACTCCAGCCCTGCTCTTCATCATTACGGAATTAATGACGGCCATTGAAGGAGTTATTTTCACCTTATCATACACTCAGAATTCTCCAACAGTTTACATGCTTCATAATGAATAGTTTTTCCTCCCACGCTTAGGGCCTCATTTGAAAAGCAGGGGAGAGCAGCACTAGTATTGTACACAACACTTTATTTAATTCAAACCAGCAGTGTGTATTTGTTTGGATACAAAATAAATATGCCATACATAAACATGATGCAATGCAAGAACAACAGGATTATTTTGCAAGAGGACAGGTCTTGCAGGAAATCACAAAGCAAAGTAGAAATAACACAGTCAAGTCTGTGTTTAACCTCTTAGCTGCTGAGGTTTTGCTACCACCAGTGTGGAGCCCTTCTTAGGGTCCGGCTTGACAGGGCAGCTGTCACCAGACAATAATGTGAGAATCACCAAGAGAGGAGCATTGCCTCTGCCCACATGTTGGGAGCTAGGAGTACATGTTACGATTGGGGAGATATGAATGCTCCCACTAAAACGTTATTGCCCTCCACGCAGCTGTGATCATTTTGTTTATTTGTTCGGCTGCCTGAGCTTCAACTTTCAGGGCCACACTATGACATTGTAATGCTATTAAAGTAAGTGTCTTAGACAACTAGATAATTTACACCAATTGTTCTTGGGCAGCAGCACAAATGGGAGGAGGGCAGTCATTAGCCTACATGGATTCCTAGGTCTGGCTTGACAGTCCAACTGTAATTTGACCTTATGTGGTGAACAAAAAAGAGCTTTCAGAGTCCTACTGACAGAGTGGCTTAGATTCCACTCACACGTTGTCCTCCGAGTGCAGGATTTGATTGGGCTTAAATTGGCTGCCTTCGCTAAAAAGACTGCATGTGTTGCACTTTTTGGCTTGTGACAATGTTTATATCCAACCCAGCAGGCCTGAGTTGGTAATTGTGGCAAGCCAATGATAACAGATATAGACCTGATCTGTTTATCATGAAATGTTATGATTAAGGCACTAGGTTTGCTGTATTTCTTGGACTGTTACCTCAAGGAACAGGGTCAAGACTGATTTGCATATGGCTGAGTCCAAACTGGGATGGTGTGGAGAGCAAAAGAATGATGGATTTAACTCAGATCGTGGTGACTGGGGGTGAATGTTTGCATTGTCCAGCATTCCGCCCATCAATTGTTTCTTTTGCATATGTCGCCCTAAGTGGGAAGGGTATGCCCAGACGTGGGTCCCATGCTCGCCACACCACTGGATTCAAGATAGCCTGGCTGATGAAGGGTGATGCTCTGAAACCGGTCCCAGGATGCTTGTTTCCGGTCCAGGGAGGAACTGGATTGGCATTTCGTACTGGACTGTTCCCACAAGGAACAGGGTCAAAACTGATTTGCATATGGCTGGGTCCAAACTGGGGTGGTGAGCAAAATAATGATGGATTTAGCCTAGATCCTTGTGACTGAGGGTGAATGTTTGCATTGTCCAGCATTTCGTCTATCAATTTTTTATTTTTTATTTATTCTGAAAGCACGTCTTAACATCGATAGACATTTAGGTGTACACTTTTATTAACCTACTAGCAGCCCGTCCCGACGATGTCCGGGTATGAAATAGAATGTGTGTAATGTGTGTATTTGGCAAGGGCAAATTATTTAAAAATCTCCCGGTAGACAACATTTTTTGTTTAATTAGAATAGGGACGGAGAAGGCCCAGCAGCAGCCCTGGTTGATGTTAGCAGGCGTGTGTAATTGGTGTAGTGATCCGCCGCCTGAGCCCGGCTACAGCCCTGGTTGATGTTAGCAGGCGCGTGTAATTTCGTTGAATGAGAGAGTTATCAGCCACGGGTAAATCCGTTTAATGAGAGAGTTAAGTGACAGCGAGTAGGAGAGTCTGCAGTAATTGTCCCCGTAGACATGCTCATTTGCGTGTTCCCCCGCTTGAGGCCCAGATGCAGGCCTGTTTGATGTTAGCAGGCACGTGTTCCCCCACTTGAGGCCCAGCTGCAGCCCTGGTTGATGTTATCAGGCGCATGTAATTAGTGTACTGATCCGCCGCCTGAGCCCGGCTAGAGCCCTGGATGATGGTAGCAGGCACGTGTAATTACGTTGAAT
Source organism: Lissotriton helveticus (assembly GCF_964261635.1). Lineage (NCBI taxonomy): Eukaryota > Metazoa > Chordata > Amphibia > Caudata > Salamandridae > Lissotriton > Lissotriton helveticus. The sequence continues at coordinate 709,710,557 of NC_136065.1, forward strand.
GAGAGAGTTTGCAGGAGAGTCTGCAGTAACGTTACTTACCATGCCTCCAGGTGAACGCGTTTGTCACGCCCCCAGCACACGGCCACCGCAGATTAATGTACGACCCATATGGCATGAAGGGCAGAACGTAGCACACGCCCCCAGCGTTTCTCAGGCCCCCAGCGTGCCCCTTGATGCGGCGCAATTGCGTTCACATGGCATGAAGGCCAGACATACGCCCCCAGCGTTTCTCACGCCCCCAGCGTGTCACGCCCCCAGCGTGCCCCTTGATGCTGCGCAGCAACGTAATTGGCGCTTGTATGTAAGACTCACATGGCATGAAGGGCGGACACACGCCCCCAGCGTTTGTCACGCCCCCAGCACACGCCCACAGCCCACCATGTGATGGCCGTACCACACGCCCCCAGCGTTAGTCACGCCCCCAGCCCACACCCACAGCACAACGCAGACACGCTCACAAGGGACTACTTTGCTGGCAAGGTTCTTTTACCTTTTAAATGTATAGAGGAGTTGGCCTAACGGCTAAGGTGCTCGACCTCGGACCTGGGGATCTGGGTTCGAGTCTTGGTAACGACGCCAAACATCCTGTGATTCTGGGCAAATCACTTACTCTCCCCGTGCCTAACAAAAATGAATGTGTGTCCTCATGTAACGTAACTGGTGCTATGTAAAGCGCTCTGATACCTCATTCAGTTCGGGTCAAGTTCGCGCTATATAAAACTCTGCAAAAAAATAAAAAAATAAAAAATATATGGTGGCCGTCTGCATAGCCTATGTCCTTCTGCTGCAACTGCCCTTTCCAACGCTGTATTGGGTGTTGTGATTGGTGCTGTGGTTACTGAGATTACCCGCCTCAAAGGTTTGGGCTCTCTCTTTATAATATTAGTATGGATATGGATATTAAAGGCTACAGATTGGAATTTTGGTAGATGGAATCTGACAGATTGCTGTAGTATGCCAGGATTTGACATTCATCGCCCACTCTGTCAAACCTTGTGGGGGGGGGGGGGGTCACTGTAATGATTGTTGTTAGGCTCTGTTAAGAGGGGTTGCACATTGTTTTTAAAGCTGTATTTTTCTACAAGCCTTTAATTTTATAGTTGTATGCATGATGGCTATTAGTTCTTGAATAGGCCGGTGTTGGGTAAAATGTAAACCCAACGTTAAATAGTACAGGCTTAATCAATTCACCGGGAAAAACATGCCAGATTTCATAGGGCTGCTCTGGTGATTATGAAACATTATGACAAAGTCCGTAGGCCTGACCTACTTATTGTGAAGAACATCCGATTAAGACAATAGGCTCTTAAGGATGGATGATTATTATTATACTGTGCTAGTCTGTAGCCAGGTATTTCGTTATATAGAACTACACAGATTACTGTAGTAGGCAAGTAAGGATTCTGGTTTTGGTTCTGGTGATCTACCCAAACAATTGGGTAGAAGACATGCACTACAATAATCCTTATTAAGCTCTCTTAGGTGAGATAGAGTTTTGCTTTGCTAACTGTAATTTTGCATGTATTCATACTTTTATGACTGTATGAGGATGGTTGCATTATCGAAAGCGTATGCTCAGTACAACAGCCTTAGGCTGGTTATAGCGATAAGCCAACAACAGAGTCCATATGCATGATTGTTTATTATAAAAAGTTACAATAAATGCAGTAGGCCAATATTGTTTGTGAAAATCATATGTTATAATAAATAGGCATTTAAGAGTGGGTTGTTATTACTCTGAATAAAGCCTACTGTTTTTTTTATTGCTACATGGTATTATATAAATTACCTTAGTAGGCAAGGGTGTTGGAGTTGGTTACCCCTCTGACAAATCATGAGTATATAATATTTGCATTGTGACAACCCTTGTTACTGTAAATTATGAAGATGCTATTTTGCTTTGCCAATGTAATTTTGTATATATTTACAATTTTATGATTGTATGCCTGATTTTTTCCTTGTGGTAAAGCTTATGCTTGGTATAGAAAGCCTGAGTTGGTTATGGCAATGAGCCAAGGATAACAGCCAAAGGCTTGATTAGTGTGCAGGAAAAAATGATATATTATGAAAAGTTGTAGGCCTGGCTTATCTATTATGAAAAGCATATGGTAAAGTCAGCAGGTCTCTAACAGTGGATTGCTGTCACATTATGTTGTAGGCTGTAGAAAGAGATTTAGTTTCATGTAATCTTACAGATTGACATCATAGTCAAAGGTGTTGGCGTTGGTTACCCACTCTGACAATTGTTGATTCTTGTTCGGCCCTATGGAGAGCAGCTGTATATAGTTTTGCCAACAGAAACTTTGTTCATATTTGTAATTCGGTAAATGTTTGTCTAATGGTTGCCTGCTTTTACATCTTCTGCACACTTCTGGTGACCTGGGTAGATATAGTGTTACGCCATTGATAAAGAGTAGCGGCCTTATTCGTTTTTTTTTCATTTTATTTTTTTGTCCTCATACATGTCATCAGGAACGCTCTAGATGGGATTCCTCCATGCCCTTCACACAGACCCTTTTAAATACTGCCCTTGTGGAGTGCCTGAAAGAAGGGCAGAGTTCTCCCAGAGGTGCCCCTGTATCCTGGTCCTACTCCTGTTCACGACACCTGGGAGACCGTAAGTTACTAAGGAGGACTGGACCGATAGACCTCTGGCATAATCATAGGACTGATCTTACTTCTCTCTCCAAACCTCTAGGGCTGCCCAGATCTTGTTGGCACTATAGTTATCACAGGCCATATCAGATTGACTAATCATGATGATATTCTTTAAACAATCCACAAAGGAAGGAGGAGCTTCTGATTTCCAGGCCCTACAAATTTCCCTCCTAGCAATGATTACTACATAGAATACAAGCTTCGAGGCTGGAGCGTTCATACAATAATCCGGCAGAAGACCAAAGAAGATTAGCCTTGCACTTACTTCCATCTGCGGATGCACTTACTTCAATCTAGAGGATGTGCTGCTTATGTAGCACATCCTCCAGGAAACCACATACCTCAGGCCAAAAGGAGCCGGTCTTTGGACAATCCATAAATATATGCAGGTCATCGGCGGCTGGGTGCTTACATCTGGGACAGTGGTAGATCGTTGTAGTCACCTTAGATAGTTTCCCAGGAGTCCAGTACACTCTGTAAGCAGTGTATAGATGATTCCTCCTTAGGTTAGCTGGTTTAACCACAGCCTGTAACATAGTAAAAGAGTCACACCAGAGTTTCCGTAGACCATACCCATTTTCAGGGAAGACACTGCCCCAGCGTTTCCCCAACTCCGAATCTAGACGATCCCCTATGTCTAAAAAGGCCCCATACCAGATTGAAACCTCACGTTTCCATGGTCCCGTTCTAAAGATAGAGTCAAAGATTGTACTCAGATCTTCATTGCTCCACGACTGTGTTGCCCATCATGCAGACAGTTGGTAGAACTTAAATCTCGTCAATGTCCCTCTGGTTAAGTTTGAAATTGACTCCCAGCTGATAAGTTGTGAATCTTTCTCAAGATCCCCCCACAAGCTGATACCTGCTAATCTGAGTGGTTGTGACAATTGGTCCTGGAGGCATTTGGGGGTACCTGGGGAAATCCCAGATTGGAACCTGTGCCGTATAATATGGTATTCCCAAAACTTTCCTAATGTACCCCCAGTTATTTAGTGCAGCCAGTAAGGTCTTAAGTCGAACTTTTTTGTAGAATTTGGGGTTGCTAAATTTAAAAAGGAAAAACTCCTGTCCCTGCGGAACATCCTGTAACATAGCTTGAAACAATAGGCCCATAGAGGAAGAATCCGCCTTATTGGCCAGCATTCTAAAGTTTTTTAAATGAAAGGTGTGACAGTAGGAAAGTAGGTCAGGTAAGGGCAGTCCTACTATCTTTAACCCTCTCCTGAGCTTTTTCCATGCTATTCTTGGGGTTTTGGTGGCCCAAGTTTCCAAGTTTAATAATGAAATGGGCCTTTATGCCTCATTTTTTTGAGGATCCTTATCTTGCTCAAGGATCAAGGACACCGTCGCTTCGGACCATGAGAGGGGTACCTTCTCCATGTAGATATATTTTATTAAAGAGGGTTTTTAGAGCCAGCATCTATCCTGTCTGATAGACCCAAGTATATCTCAACAGGGAGCCCATCTGGACCGGCAGCTTTACCTCTACTAATTTTTTTAAGTTGTTCTTTGATCTCACCCACCGAGATACTGGTGGATATATACAGCCTATCTGCTTCAGACAGGTGAGGAAGATCCCTCAGATTTAACCATGTCTTAACAGCATCTGGTCTATAGTATGTGTCCTCTTGATATAAATTAAACATAAAGGATCTAGCCTCCTCCCTAATCTTATCGTCTTCCTGCAGCAGAGCTCCTGACCCTCTTTGGACCAAGCTCTTGATACAATTTCTCACCCTATCCACTCTGGATTTCCAAGCCAACAGAAGCCACATTTCTCCCCATAAGCAAAATGCTGTAATTTGCTGGCATCCCATCTATCCTTCAGAGTTTTATCAATCCTTGCCTGGAAATCAGCTTGTAAGGACAACAACTCCCTCTCCAGCTTCGGCATAAGGCTTCGGGAAGTCAGGGCTGCCTGTTGCAGCTCTATCTCCCTTTCCTTCATTTTCTTAAGGCTGTCTTGAGGCGGCAGGGTACGTTTTTCTCGAGAGATAGAGAGAGATGTTTTTTCCATCTTTTTGAAAGAGGCTCTCAATTTTATTATTTTAAAAATGATTATTGGTGCACAGCTTGTGGAGGCCCTGCGCATTATACAGCAGGAGGGGAGAGAGGATATGCTGACGCCCGAGGCACTTAGAGAGATGCTTCCCCCTGCACGGCCACCACAGCGTAAGGCAGGGAAAGGAGTGCAGTCAGTGGTGGAGGCATGCAGGAAGACACCGCTGAAGAGAGGAGCTAGGAGGCCACGCTCTTGGAGTACCGGTGCTGCGAGGGTATCCGCAGCTCGTGCAGTTTCGAAGGACGTGGCTTCTCGCAGGGGCCTTTCCCTTCCACCAAAGGAGGCGGTGAGTCAAGGGGATGCCCCAAGTAATTTTAATGACGCCAGTGTTCAGGGCAATATCATGCAGGTCTGGGCTCCCTGTGTGGTGAAGGCTGCCACCACCAAGAGAAAAGGGAAGGTAACAGTTGAGAGGAAACAGCTGGACAGCCGAAGAGGGTTGGGGACTGTAGTGATTTCAGCATTGTCTCCAGACATATGCAGTTAGGAGGTAGTGGACCACACACTTCAGCAAAATGTTTTAAGCGCCAGTGAGCAGAATGTGCTGGTGGGGAGGCAAGAAGCTTCGTTGGTTTCTTATCCCAGTGACAGTGAAGAGGGGGAAGAGTTTGCGGCGCAAGCTACAAAAGAGGTTGCAATTTTAAAGGCTCAGAGCAATGTGGCGCACGACAGAGACTGGTTTGGGGGTAAGGGTCATTCAGGGGACTGTGAGAGGCCATTGGCAAGGTGCGGGAGGCCTAGTATTCAGGCAGCGACTTCAAGAGACCAGCCGAATTATGGTCCTAGAGACATGGAGATTGATTTGGGCAAGGACAGTGATGACGAAGGAGAGAACGAGGCCCTGTTTGAGGAAAATGGACAAACAGTGGCTTCAGGTGTTTCATTAAAAAGATGGGACAGAGGATATTTATTCCCACGAGCCCGTCCGCCACCTGGTTCCCAGCAGGACGTAATTTACCCCCAGCCAAAGAACTTGGGGGGACAGTGGGTTTGGGTGGAGCACGCAAGCCCAGCGGCGGATGAAGTAGCAGATTGGAGAGCTCCCAAGACACGTTCTAATTCTCTGCGAGGTTCTTGCGACCTTTCTGACAACGTCATGAGTGTTACACCTAACGTAACATCAGGTAAAGCAGTTCTTACCACTGTTGCAGTGACAGTGGAGGATCGTCCTTATACTTATAGTGACGGATCTAGAGCAGATTTTGTGCGGTTGAGCAGACCTCAAGAGCTGAGGGCTGTTCCTACTTGGAAAACCTTTGATGGCGGGGTTGGGGACGGGGCATGTCCCAGCACCAGTGCTACCCCGCAGAGTGGTCTTGAGGGTGTTGGCGAGCAATGTAGGATGCATTTGGGGGACACTGAAGGTTTTAATAACAAAACGGTTTCTGAAAAGCCGGCAGGTATGGTATATAAAAAAAGGGGTACTAAAGGGGGGGCAACGAAAAAGTCTGTTTTCTCTTTTCAGAGGTCAAGTGTGGACTCATCTCATACAGAGCAAATGCCGAGAGATTATCAGGAGTGGATGTCTCAGAAGGAGTTTCAGAAGAGAGCAGAGCAGTTACCTTATGGTAAGCCCCATTGGTGGGCAGTTTGGGAGGATGTACATGAAAAAGGGGAAGCGGGGAGCTTACAACCGGGATCACTGAAAGTTGTTGACATTGGGAGTAAGAAACATGGGTTGTCTGACTGCTTCGTACCACCTGGGACATTAACACCGGTTAGCACAGTGGGAGTGGAGGGGGTGGAGAATAGGCCTTCCAGTTTATCTGATGGGTTGTCCAAAGATGAGGGGCCTGTGGGAAATGTGTCTATTAATATTAAGAGGCTTCCTTACATGGGTCTAGCAATACCGTTGGGAACCCATTTAGCTGACAAAACCAAACAGAAAATATGGAATCACGAGTTTGTGAACGTGTTCAAATTAGTACACAGAGTTATACAGGCTAAAGAAGGGTCAAAGGAAGAGGAATAGGAGTTAGCGCGACGTCCCAGGGTGCCTCGTACCATAGAAAATTGGACTTCGGCTTTTCTGATACATGCGAGTATTTATTGTGAAAAATATCTTTATAAGTACATGGATATAGTCAGAAAAGCGCAAATGCATTTTGGGGGATATTTGTGGTTAAACTACGATAAAGAATTTAGAGCAAGGATTAGTTTATGCGCAGAGAAGCCATGTGGGGATGTGGACTCAGAGCTTTGGCTACAATGGATGTCCATGTCCCACCCACCTGCAACGACACACATGGCAAGTGGGCTGCCATTCACTTACCGGCCCTTTCTGTGGAGTCCCGCCCAAACAGGGGCGGGTGGTTGGGGAAGGGGGCAGTATTCAGGGGCAGGAGCCTCCTGGAATTTCAATAGAGGACTGTGCAGTAGACAAATATGTCGTTTTAAACATGAATGCTCCCAATGTGGAGGGCGACATCCACTCACACATTGTGGTTCTCCAATTGGAGGTTTTGGCGGGCAAAAATTTAGTGAGCAGAGCAGTGGTGCATATAGAGGGAGAGGCGCCCCTTTCCATGCTTTCCCAAAAGGCACCTACACCAGTTAATCTGACAAATCTAGGCCTTGGTTAGAAATGTACCCAGATACGGAGGCAGCAGCTAGATTATTCTGGAGGTTCAAAAATGGTTTTAAACTGGGATATCAAGGCCCCCGTCAGCGTAGGTGGGCTGATAATTTGCGTTCTGCAAAAGAGTTGCCGGAGGTGGTGCGGGGCAAGTTGGATGCTGAAATAAAAGCTGGCAGGATAGCAGGACCTTTTAAACAGTGTCCCCTAGAAAATTTAATGGTGTCCCCGCTGGTTGTGATTCCTAAAAAAGCTGCAGGGGAGTATAGGATGACACAACACCTGTCCTGGCCAGAAGGCGCTCTGTCAATGATTTCATCTCCACGACAGATACTTCGGTTTCGTACACCACAGTGGACGAGGCTATTCAAATGGTTACACAGATGGGTAGGGGGTGGAGCTGGCAAAATGTGACATCCAATCAGCTTTCAGATTACTGCCCATACACCCTTCAGATTTTGAATTACTTGGGATGTTCTTTCAGGGTCACTTTTATGTGGATAGAGTTTTACCAATGGGCTGTGCAGAATCGTGTGCTCTGTTTGAAAAATTTAGTACTTTTATTCAGTGGGTATTTTCACAAGTGTGTGACAAAGGTGCCAGCTGTCATTATTTGGACGACTTCTTATTCATGGGTCAGGCTCATTCAGGTCATTGCATGGCATCCCTTAACAAATTTCAGGAATTGACCAAGTTTTTGGGGGTCCCTTTAGCTCCAGATAAGACCGAGGGGCCAGGTACAATCCTGACTTTCTTAGGTATAGAGATTGATACATTGGAAATGACAGCGCGCCTCCCAGCTAGTAAGTTGCAGGAAATTCGATCATTTTTACTGTTTGTGCTTGACAAAAAGAAAATTGAGTTGAGGCAAGTGCAGCGCCTTTTAGGATACTTACATTTCGCTTGCAGAGTGGTCAGAGCAGGAAGGACCTTTTGTAGGCGTTTGGGTATGGCGCTATCAGGAGCTTCTCTTTCACATCATAGAATCTGCATTTTTAGGGCCATTAAGGAGGATTTGAGAGTTTGGTTGCGCTTCCTTGACAGTTTCAATGGTGTACCTTTGAAATTTGTGGGTGATGACTTTGTTTGGCAGATTCAGATTTATTCCGATGCTGCAGAATCAAGTGGTTTTGGTTTGTTTTGGGAAAGAAGATGGTACGCGGAAACTTGGCCTGAGCATTGGATAAAACAGGGACAAAGTATTGCTTTTTTGGAGTTGTTCCCTTTGGTTGTTGCCTTGTTTGTATGGGGCCACGAATTTCAGAACAGATCTGTCTTGTTCCATGTGGATAATATGGCAGTGGTGAACCTAGTGAACAACCAAAAGGCTAAGGATTTGAAGGTACTGCAGTTGCTTAGAATGTTCATGCTTCTAAGTCTCAAGTTTCACATGGTTTTTAAGGCTAAGCATGTCCCAGGGGTCAACAATTCCATTGCTGACGCACTTTCGCGTTCTCATTTGCAGAAGTTTCGGGCATTGGCGCCAGGGGCGGACGTCAGCAAAACGATGGTACCACACACTAGTTGGGCCTTAGGGGAATGAGGATCATCCAGCTAGTCGAGCATTCCATAGCACCTTCGACTAGGAGAAGTTATCTACAAGCATGGGAAGAATTTTTGACTTATAAGAATTGTTTGCATGAGACAGTTTCCACAGGGACAGGTGGTGCATTTATTTGTGACTTTGATCTAATGTTAATAGATAAAGGTTTATCCCACACCACTATTGCGGGAAAATTATCAGGTTTGTCATTTTATCGACAATTGTTATGGGGTTTTGATCCAGTTGACAACAGTTTAGTTGGGAAAATGTTGAAAGGGCTGAATAGGGAACAAGTTAAGCCCAAGCAGCTCCGTGCTCCTATTACTTTTGAGTTACTACAGCAAATTCTGGAGCAGCTTTCGGTCTGCTGTTATAATGTTTGGGAACGGGAACGTTTCAGACTGGGTATGATTTGGATGTTTTTTGGCGCATTCAGGGTATCGGAAGTACTGTGTTTGGGTGGGGACAAGGGTTTGTGCAGTAATGAGGTTTCTGTAGTGGGACACAAATTAGGTATCTGGCTTAGAAAAACAAAAACCGATCAGCTGGGCAGAGGCATATGGGTTTTTCTCAATGGCAGCGGTGTATCGCAATGCTGCCCAGTTCAAGAATGGGTACAGTTTTCTTCTTCAGGTTCATTTCAGCAGGGCCCTATTTTCACTCACATGGATGGTAACAAAATAACGAGGTTCATTTCAGCAGGGCCCTATTTTCACTCACATGGATGGTAACAAAATAACGAGTGCTCATCTCTGCTCATCTCTTGGCTGTTCTGCGAAAAGCTCTAATGCTAGTTGGTCAAGACCCACAAGATTTCGCCACACATTCGTTTAGAATTGGGGCAGCTACGGAAGCATCAAGATTGGGGCTGGGTTTGGAAGTTTTACAGCGTATTGGTCGGTGGAAATCAAGTTGTTGTAAGCGCTTTGTGCGTAAATAAGTATGTTTATATAATAATGTTTGCCGCATGTTAATTTTTGCCTTTCCATTTAGGTGATGTTCGGGGTGCACCTTCAAACTTAAAAAAGCAAACGTGGATAGTGGGTCATTCCTTTGTTAAATGGGCGGCTCTTTTTGCTGAGAAACAAATTTGTGGAAGATCACTCGGTATACCCAGCGCTGGACATGAGTTGGTGTGGAAGGGTAAAGGAGGAATGAAATGGGATGACTTATTTCCGACGCTCACAGGTTTGTTTCATGTTAGAGGTTGCCCTGATTATTTAATTCTTCATTTAGGAGAGAATGATTTGGATGAACTATCTGGTTTAACGCTCATCAAGATAATGCAACTGGACTTAGCTGTTTTAAAAAACAATTGGCCTAGCACTCGCCTCATCTGGACTGAATTTGTTTATAGACAGTCTTGGAGAAAGGCTAGGTGTCACACAGCAGTCGAAAAAGCCAGACGAAAGCTGAATAGAGCCATGAGAGTATTTTGTTCAGTAATGCGGATCAAATGTATTGCTCATGATAATATCACGAGCACAGAAGGTCACCTTTTTAGAGAGGACGGAGTCCATTTATCACATTTGGGCATAGCCTATAACTTAATGGAAATAAGGGATATGTTGGCTCATGAGTTAAATGTTAATTTATGGTGCAATTCCAAGTTGTAAATCGCTCAAGTTCAAGAGGAGGTGGGGGGTGGGGTCCAGGAAAACTCTTTGGTTTTCCTGGGTGGCGTAAATTGGGGGAGGATAAGTCTAGAGCGGGCTTGTCCAGTCCTTCGTGGGGGGGGGGGGGTAGGGGGAGTTTATTGAGAACATTTGAGTGGAAGAAAAAAGGTTGGGGAAGTTTAATTCAGTATTGAGACACAAGAAAATTGTATTGATGGTTTTGATGCGATGTTATATATTTGCAAATTTAAGATGACAAATGGTTTCGTTTTAATTGCTAAATTGCATAGTTATAATAAAATGGATATTTGATGGGAATTCATATGTCTTGAATAAAGTGGCCTTTTCTGCTACAGAAATTTGTGTGGTCTGGATTATGTGGGCGATGGGACCTCAGGGGGAGCGGCGCGGGCTGTCTCCCCTTGGGGAGGTTCGCGCACATGGAGCGGACCATGCGGGGATTGGCTGGGGAGCGGCAGGCAGGAGCGCACGCTGAGAATTAGTTAGGTGCGTAGGCAGGGACGTTAGGTGCGCGCGCGAGGATGAGGTGACAGGGTGTGTTTTTCTCAAGAGATCCCACCCACCCACCCAAAAACAAAAACAATTTTTTTTTTATATGACAGTTTCTTTTTGCCACTTCAAGACATGATATTCCCAACAGAGGTTTAAGAGCGTAAATTGGGGGAGGATAAGTCTAGAGCGGGCTTGTCCAGTCCTTCATGGGGAGGGGTAGGGGTAGGGGGAGTTTATTGAGAACATTTGAGGGGAAGAATTTAAGGGAAAAAGGTTGGGGAAGTTTAATTCAGTATTGTGACACAATAAAATTAAATTGATGGTTTTGGTGCGATGTTATATATTTGCAAATTTAAGATGACAAATGGTTTTGGTTTTAATTGCTATATTGCATAGTTATAATAAAATGGATATTTGATGGCAATTCATATGTCTTGAATAAAGTGGCCTTTTCTGCTACAAAAATTTGTGTGGTCTGGATTATGTGGGCGAAGAGAGCTTCTAAGGTGCTAGTTTAAAGTGGAGAAGTGAAAAGGGCTCTGTAGAAGCTGCCTTGGATGGTCTGTGTGGCCAGGGAGGGGGATATAATGAGGAGGGAAGACATGGGAGAGAAAGCAGCTTTAGGGGTAGTCCGGCATCCAGGTGTTTATCCTATGACACATATTTGTGGGCTTGAATCTGAACAAAAATTGAGACTTGTTTGTATTTTCCTCTTTATTGGGACATTGTCGTTTCCACAAAGTTTCGATAATCTGGTCTCATTTAATTACAACAAATGCCTTTATTCAGATTCATAACAACATCTGGAATAAATCTGGAAAAATATGTAACCGTTGGGCAGTTGGAGAAGAATCGCGATGTACGTCATAAAAATGATATATTAGTGAGGTGAACTGGCCAAACATTTCTGTTTGAAAAACCTGCAAGCATATTGCACTATATTTGCTATCGGAAATTGCACATTTTTATCTGACATTCCAAACGGTAAATAAAAATAACGCAATCTTAGGGGAAAGCGTGCCTTCAGAGTTACTTCCTTTGACGACAGCTGCAGCATCTGTAATCAAGTATTCAACTGGCACCGGGCTTTCTGAAGAAGAATCTTCTCGACTTAAAATGAAACTGTGGTTACTTAACACCATTTTGTACTCAGGTTATTCTAAATAATTTAAAAAACGACACTTTTCGTCTGTTTTTCACACATATTGGCAATTAGATCTGAACATTTTAAAGTCTGTTAACCACATACGCGCTGCGGGTTTTCCCGCTGTGCGCTGAAGATTTAAAAATCCCGCGGTTCATGACGAGCTCAGCTCGTCATCAGCGTACGAGAGGTGTACCTGATGACGAGCTGAGCTCCTCATCAGCGTGGAAGGGGTTAAATACATTGGTTTCTTAACAAGCACCTTCGGTTGCACAATAATCTTGTGCTGTACGCAACTCATATTGCCTGTTACCATTAAAATTGAAAAGCCAATAGGTCTTGCATTTCCCGATCATTTGACTTTGGCGTTGCTTGCTGCGAATGCTGATTAGCTTCGACCACATAAAAAAGATCTTTGCCTACGCTGAACAGCAATAGCAAAAGCAAAAAAAAATACTAATATTGGCAAAGCAAATTAGATATGGGAGTCAAAGTACTAACAAGTGCTTTAATAGTTACAAAAAGACCTGTGTCATTTAAAGGTGTCTCCATGGTGGTCTTGGCTTGTCTAGGAACTGCATTTAGTATGCTGGGACCTATAGTTCCGTGCACATAATATAGAAACAAGCACTGGAAATGCAATAGGTCTCGCATTTGTTTGAGTTCGAGCTTTTGGCACTGTAAATGGCAATGTCTTTTACCCATGTGTAATGGAGTTTATGTATGTGATGTGTAATGGAATTATGTGGGTTGGATTGTAATTATTAGTTGTGGAGCAGCATGAAGCTGAAGGAAGGAGAGGAGGAGAAGAGCAGTGTGATGCAGAAGGAAGGAGAGTGAAGAGAAGAGCAGCATGAAGCACAAGGAAGGATAGTGGGGGGGGAGAAGAGCAGCGTGAGGCCCAAGGAAGAAGACTGAGGAGAAGAGCAGTGTAAAGCAGAAGAAAGGAGAGTGAAGAGAAGAGTAGTGTGAGGCAGAAGGATGGATAGTGAGGGGGAGAGCATCTGGAGGCACAAGGACAGAGAAAGAGGAGGAAAAGAGCAGCGTGAGGCAGAAGGACGGGGAGTGAGGGGAAGAGCAGCGTGAGGTGCAAGGATGGAGAGTAAGGAGGAGAAGAGCAATGCGAGGCACAAGGATGGAGAATGAGGAGGAGAAGAGCTGCGTGAGGCACAAGGATGGAAAGAGAGAAAGAGAAGAGCAGTGTGAGGATCAAGGACAGAAAATGAAGCGAGGAACAGCTGGAGGATAAGGACAGAGAGTGAGGAGGAGAGCAGCATGAGGCACAAGGACAGAGAGTGAGGAGAAGAAGAGCAGCGTGAGACACAAGGACGGTGAGGATAGGAAGAGCAGAGAGAGGCAAAAGGACGGAGAGTAAGGAGAAGAAGAGCAGTGTGAAGCACAAGGACGGAGGATGAGGAGAAGAGCAGCGGAGGCACAAGAAAAGAGAGTGAGGAGGAGATGAGCAGTGTGAGGGACAAGAACGGAGAGAGGAGGAGAAGCAAGTTGGAGGCACAAGGAAGGAGAGTGAGGACGAGAAGAGCAGCGTGAGACACAAGATGGAGAGTGAGGTTGAGAGCATCATTAGGCACAAAGACAGAGAGTGAGGAGGAGAAGAGCAGCATGAGGCACAAAGAAGGAGAGTGAGGAGAAGAGCAGCATGAGGCACAAGGAAGGAGAATGAGGAGAAGAGTAGCGTGAAGCAAAAGGACAGAGAGAAATGAGAAGAGCAAATGTCACCTTCTCAGATAACCATCTCCTATGCAAATAATCCTTATAATCTGGCATGGATCCAGGCCAGGGGCATATGAGAGAATCAAGGCCCTAATACAATCAAGTAAATTTGGTTCTCTTGCCCACCCGTTTCTTATTGCAAAACACAACTGCAGTACTGGTGCACCTCACAGCTATCATCCCTGGTGCAACTGAGACTGCTGAACTAATGATAGCCACAGATCCTATCCAGACTCCCTGCACCATTTTTGGACACCTTCCCCTTGTAGTCATAATTTTAACATTGGTACTGTGCAGACACAGTTAGGAAACCTTGCAGCACCGAAACAAAAGCAAATGGCGCAGGACCCACCCTTAGCTCACTGGTAATAAGAAATCTGATGCAATTTGCAATCACTACTGAAAGCCCTACCACTAGGTGCAAGTGCGTATCAGGGCTAGAAACCCCTACAAGGTGACTTCCAACATGCAGATAAATTGAACGAGCACTTATGCTGCAAACACGATAACACAGTACTCCCACATCATAAGAGTTTGAGAGGACATGCAAAGGATGAAACAGTTAGATGTTTTAACAAATTAATAGGTGTTTAAAAACAACAATAGCTGAACACTGGTAAAAGTGTGTTTAGGGAGTGCTGGCAAGTTACCTCATGCCATGTATTACACACCCTGTCCAGGTTGGAGGAACCAGCGCTCTGCATTCTGGGAGTTGTAGTATCGCTCTTCCCCCATGAGCTCCAAAGTTTTAGAATGCTTAGCGATATTATCTAAAAAAAAAAACAGAACTGGTAGCGCGTGACATAATCACAGGTGCAGAGGGTATATTTGTAACTCAAAACCTACTGGTAATTTTAGTGGACAATATTTGCGTTAGCCTTCTGCGATAACACCAACCTCTCGTAGACAACACGACCATTGCCAGGGTGAGCAGTGTGAAATGCAAGTGCATGATCTAAATGTGAACCTTCCAGGGGTCATGTACAAGTTGGGAGCCCTTGCATTATGATTAGAGCATGACATCACGACAGAAAATCCTTTCTCCAGCCACTTGTGCTGAAAGTGCTCTGCTGGTTTCCCTGACAAAGCCCGCGCTGGGTGGGGAGTGTTAGGTTGTTGCTGCCCGCTTCCCATGCGTGCAACAGCAAGCCCAGGCAGAGGTTGTGTGAGCAGTGGCTGTGGGGGTGATAGAAGATAATGTGTGGCCAACAAAACAAGCATGCCACACCCCCAAAAAAGAAACGTGAACTCTGGAATTAATTTAGATGAACAAGATAAAGTCACGGAAACAGCATGCTCTTTGCTGCACGTGCATACATGCAGCAACCTTACATTAAAAAAACTAATAAAAACAATAAATGGATGCTTCGGGTGCTCTCACTTTCATAGACGAAAAACACTTTACACTAGAAGAATGCAAAGTTGCAGTTCCTCACACTACAGGTAGTTCCAGTAACAGAAAGGCATGGAAGAAGCCAAGCCAATGAAAGCATAATCACATCTTTAAATTAAAGGAACAGATGGACAGCCATAAGGAACCCTGAGGTTGCAAAGCATAGATTGAGGGGCCATCGCAGCTGTGCCAGGACCAGGAGGAAGCATGAAAGTGTTCTGACTGCAAACGAAACAAGCATGCCACGCCCCCAACAAAGAAATGCAATTTCGATAATAGTTTAGATAAAGATAAAGGCACAGAACCAGCGTTCACGTCGCTGCTCGTTCCCACAGCAATACTCCATGGGAGTAAACTTCTAAGAACAAGCCCAACCCCCCTTAAAAGGAAAACCAAAATCAACCAAACATCTTACTAAGAAGCCCAACTTATGGTTGACACCCAAAATTGCAAAAAAAGGGCTAAAAATAATACAAGCAGGGAGCAGTAGGCAGCAGTAACACCACTATGGTATTAAGAGGCGGTGGGAGGAAGAATGCTAAATTAAAATGTAAGAAGCTAGGGTGCTTAACACAGACAAACAGTACCAGAGCAGGAAACCAAGAACAAATAGTCCCCCAAAGAACAGATAAAGGACCATAGTGGAATGAGACAGTATTAAGTACCTGCTCTGTGGGAGGAACAGGAGAAAGAAAGGAAGGACAAAGAGGCAGGACTGACCATTAGCAATCAAGGATTTTTAAAGAACACTGACAGACAAATAAAAAGCAATGGCAAGAAAGGGGATGGACTTGAAGCCCACAGACTGATTACAACAGGTCTCGAAGAGACAGCGCATGCACTGTCTATCTTGACCTAAGTTTATTGCTATTGACACAAAAAGTAAGGCTGGTTGAAAATCACCCTTATGACATGAGGCCAGTTAATAGCTGTGTGAAATGTAATCAAGCATTTGAATGCTTTAAGATTCAAAATACAAAGGAAAACAGAGTTCTTATTTGCAATATCTGAGTTCTACTTTGGTAAGTTTAAAAGCTTATGGCCAAATCTACTGTGTATATTCTAAAGGGAGTCTAGAGGCAAGATGTACAGTTCAATTTGCACTTAAACCAGAGAAAATAAAACAATAGAAACAAGTGAAAAGCATATCTGCCACAATGGCACAAAAGAAACCATATATGTGAAAGTGAAACTAACTTAGTGGCACTAAGCAAGAGGCAGGAAGAAGAAGGTATGAGGGCGTTTACTGAAATTAAAGGAAGGTAGTGTTTTGGCTGCCAATAAGAGTGTCCATGAGGAATTTCAGTACTGATAAATTTAAATAAAAAAAGAGAAAGCACACAAATAAGTGATCAGAATATCAGAGAGTTGTGAGAGCATGTGTCGCCTGACACTACTTAAGCAACCAGAAAACATGTGTAAATACAGTGAAATAATCAAGGGTGATTTTTGTGGCCTGCTCAGTAAACAAAAACGTATGACACAAAAAACACTAGCTGTTTTCTTGCTTAATCTAGTGACTATTTCAAGGAGAAACTTTCTGTGGCTGCTAGACCAACAGACAGAGCAGGGCAGAAGCAGCAAGAGGGATGGGGCAAGTGAAAGTGGCCAAAAGCAGAGAGGGACAGGGTTTGGTGGAAAATGTTACATGCCAGCTGGGGGAATCTCAGAAAGTGCAGGGGCCCATGGTTGTGCTGGGGGATGCAGCACATGGGGCCAGAGAACGAAACCATATGCACTCCCATGGAATACTGAAAGCAAAATACATTTAGATCCCTGAATGTATGTAGTGGAAGAATAAAAGTCATCAAGTCACAGTACGGTAACAAAGCTATGCTACAGTGTCACTGCTTGGTGTGGCAAGCAGCTTGACTCATCAGATCACAAGGATAGAGAGTACCCTGAGCCCCATGCCAGAGTCTGAGTTGAGGCATGACGCCTGGCATTAGTGGGTGACCGCCAGTGGATCCCCCATTACGTGGACTTGCATTAGATCACTGGATGATTTTGTATACATTCTAGTTTGTCTTCTTCTTTACTTTGAGCACAATATGAAACAGAAGCACTGGATTATAGATCCTGAAGAAGGCTGCAACACCTCAGTTGAGGGTTTTAAGCTTTAACATGTCTATCCCCTTTTAGGACACAAAATAGCTGGTTTAATTTGTTCCTGCCCAGGGACACACTAATAAAGGTAATTAAATACCCTGTAGCTAATTTTAACCATCACAAATTTCATTTGTTTTTGCTCTGCTGCCCTCATCACCTTTAGCTCATCTAAAAGGCATTTACTATCCCACTCTAAAAACATCCCTTAGCTCTTCCCTCTCAGAGAGGGGGTTGTAGCCCGCACTGTGACTAGGTATCACAGTAGGAGGTGGTTTCTTTTGATGAAGCATGTCACCTATGATGGTTGAGAGAAATCATCCCTTAAAAGGTATAATGCACCATGGCTAGGTCACAAGCCTCAGTATCATTTTGTTTTTTGTAGGCCCAGGAGTTTCTGTTGTGGTTAAGAGGAAAGAAAGCCATCAAATGAGAATCAAGCAAATGATATTGACAAGAAAGCCGACCAATGATAAACAAAGGGCTGACCCAAATGAATTGCAAAAAATTGCATTGTACACAATAGATCTTTCACAACAAACAGCTAAAAAACATCAGTAGATGAGAACTAAAAAGGACACCGTAGATGTATTAAAAAAAAACCAGTAACAGCCCTTCAAAATAAACTTGTTTTCAACATTATGTCGAGAAATTCTCCTAAGTCCACAACAAGGTCTCCATTTCTGTCGGCTTCTTCCAGCATACCTTCCAGCTCTTTACGGGAAAAGTGCAACCCAGCTAATATGCTGGCATTCCTTAGATTTTCAATGGTTATTTTCCCATCATTATCTGTAGAAAATAAGATAGAAAAAAATGAAAAAGGTGTATATAGTTCAATGTACTTTATATTTCACTCAATATAGGAACATTTAGGTCAGGTTAGGAGTATAGCTTCTAAATGCACTAAATGCCTCCATCACCTCCTGCACTGTCCTGCCTGCATGGAAAAAGGCCAAGGTCCGGGCCCTGCTTAAAAAACCTAACCTTGATCCTGAGGATCCCGGCAGCTATCGTCCTATTTCCCTGCTCCCATGGGTGAGCAAAATTCTCGAGAAACATGTTAACATCCACCTAATGGATTTTCTCGAGAATAATCAGCTGTTAGACGCCACTCAAACAGGCTTCCGACCTAAGCACGGAACAGAAACCGCTCTGATAGCAGTCACTGAGGAAACTCGAAAGATCTTAGATCAAGGGGGATCAGTGGCAGTGGTCCTCCTTGACCTGAGCGCTGCTTTCGACACAGTCAGCCATGCCACCTTGCTGAGCCGTTTATTGGACGTAAAAATAGCAGGCGGGGCACTGCAGTGGCTCGAAACATTCCTGAGCTCTCGGTCTTTTCAGATTTTTGATGGAGACACTGTCTCAACAAGCAGACCATTGAACTGGGGAGTCCCGCAGGGCTCCTCCCTAAGCCCTGCGCTTTTTAATATCTATATGAAACCACTGGCTGAGGTTGTTCGTCCGTTGGGCATTAAAATCATCTCATACGCGGATGACACTCAGCTAGTGGTTTCTCTGGCGCAGGAGGACGGCCAATCATCTTCATCAGGACTATTAAAATGCTTGGAGGCAGTTAATCTTAAACTCAATGGGGATAAAACGGAGCTGATGCTCCTGGGACCTACAGCTCCGGAATACTTCAACTCTCTCCGGCCTCCCTGCCTAGGCAACCCCCCAGCCCCCAAAGACAACATAAAGAGCTTAGGAGTCTGGTTGGATAAGGCTCTTTCCTTCAACACTCAGGCCACGAAACTGCCTGCAACTTGTTTTGGCCTTCTTCGGATGTTGAGGAAAGTCCTCCCTCTCCTGCCTATGGAGGCCAAACAGGTAGCCGTTCAGGGCCTTATTCAATCTCGGCTGGACTTCAATAATGCTTTGTATTTCGGTGCTCCGGAATGCACATTACGGAAGCTGCAGATAGTGCAGAACTGCGGCGCCCGAACTTTGCTCCAGCTGCCCGCAGACAATCAGCCAAACCAGGGCTGAATAAGCTGCACTGGTTACCCATACGACAAAGAATCGCCTTCAAGACGATGTGCATCTCCCACCAGGCTTTTTGGTGCACAGGTCCAGCAATTGGTCGCCAACTTATAGCCCAGTACCATCCCACCAGAAATCTTAGATCAAGTCAGTCTTTTCTGGCCTCAGTGCCTAGAATAAAAAGAGCAAGAGCTGGTGGTAGGATGTTCTCCCTTAATGCTGCCAAACAATGGAACTCCCTTCCCCTCAAACTCAGGTCCAACCCCAATCTCCTCTCGTTCCGGAAACAGCTGAAAACTCTTCTGTTTAATGCCCATCATTAATCCTCCTGGTAAAACCTCTTTTGTTCAGCAAATACACCTTTTTATCAGCGCTTGGACGCTCTTGGGCAGCAACCGCGCTTTATAAATACCTATTTCATTTCATTTCATTTCATTTTCATCTGTGCTTCGGGAATGAAAGCAGAACATTATAAGAGTGATCCATTCTCACACCACCACACCCTTCACAGCAGTTTTATGACAGTGGGAGCTTTCATAATGTTTTTCTGTGTTTGGCTTGAAAAGCACATTTATGTCTGTTTTTTATTCTTTGCATTCTGATATGAGTAGTTTTGCTTTTACACTTATAAAGGACTGCAAGTACCATAAGGAAAAGAAAAACGCACCTTGGTAGAGACAATAGGTCTGGCTAATGGCTGTCAGCCTTTTGGCTTTGTCAATTCGTGTTTTTTTGCCATTTTTTATTGTTGACTTGCTTTGTTTAATAAACCATTAATGAGGCAGCCGCTATACCCTCGTCAATCGACAAAAAAAATCATTGAAAGCAAAAATATTTTTTGACCTCAATAACCATTCATTTCCATAGTAGTTGATAGCACTGAAAGGACCTTCTTTGGCCCTTATTACGATGTCGGTTGGAAAACTTCAACTGACATGGTAGGTTTACATTCGACTGCCAAATTATAATAATGGCCATCGGACTGTAAACCGGACGGGGAAATCGACTTGGTTCCGACAGGTTCAATAAACCTGTTGGCCAGTTGGAACGAGCTCATAATCCATTAAGGATTGCGTTTCCCCAGTTGGGATTATGATGTGGATTTCCGACAGCCTTTCTATGTCTCTGTTTCAGACATGGAAAGGCTGTCGGAAAGTGATTTTGGGGGCCCATAGCAGGGCCCCCTTCCCCACTGGCCCTCTGCTTGTGGCCCTGGAGGGGCACCTATAGTGCTCCCTTGAAAATCACTGCGCCCTCTGGCAAGCACCAAGAGGTGCCTGCTACACGGTGCAGGGATTTCCACAAACTCCCATTTCTCAATGGGAGCTTGTGCAGCAGGTGGTTTCTGCCAGCAGAGCAAGCTCCGATAGAGAAATTGGAGTTTGCGTCAGCACCATGTACAGTCACATCCTAATTCGGTGCGCGAAACCGCCAACCTATGGTCGGGCAGATCCCGCACCGAGACGGTGTCGGTCAGAGGCTTTCCAACTGACATCGTAATTAAGGCCCTTAGTGTGTTCTTCCTGTGATAGGACAGCATCTCATCACTTACAGTGAATTCAACTAATTACCCAATTAGCTGACTAATTTGATGCCAAGCGCTGCTGTCCTACCTTGCCTTATTTCTTTTGTTTACATTGTCACCCTCTGCTCATGACCTCTCCCTTGCCACATTTACACCCAAGTTCTTATTTTAATCTGAATTTCATGAAACTCCCTAGCAACGTACATACCCCAGGTCGCTCAATAGTCAGTTCCTCTAGTAGTGCCAAGTGACTTGTTCATTCTCAAGGAAATATGTTAATAACAGTGTAAATGTTTCACAGCATTTCTTGGTGCTTTGACAATTCCACCTTACTAACGAGTAAGGGGCAAAAACCTGGAATTGGAAGATGTAGGCATTCAAATCTTATTTATACTTGCTCTTGCTCCCGATCCCTCTCCCGAATCCTAAATGTTCACAATGCTCTAAGGAGGTGATGTCATTTCTTGTCTCTTTTGTGCAAACCCTTTGGCAGCTGTCAAATTTGCATTTCTCATTGTAGAAAAAAGGCTAAAGGCTTAGCATCATTGGTTACAAGGCAGGTCCTATCACTAAACGTCTCCATCTGTAGCTTATTTATTGTTTCTTTCAGTTTTCCAGGCAAGGATAATTGGGGGATGACAGTTTTGTGGGGTACATATATGGGGCAATCTTCATAGGAATAGGAGCTAGCGAAAGTACACAGGAAGGACTCAAACATAATTTGCAAGGAACCTTTAGTCACCAGACCCTGGGGATGACTAAATCCGGTAAAGCTTCCAACACAGACCCAAATAAAACCATGAACAGGGGACAAACACAGGCGCATCTTTCACTAGGTAACTAGGTCATGCCTGGATTCTTGGTCAGAAATCTCAAACGGTCAAGCACCTGTTTAAAACAAGATGTAAAGAAATGAGCGCGGCCGCAATGGTTAAAGTGGACCACACTTCCCAAACATTTAAATGTGAATTAAAAGGTGCAAGCTGGTTTTGTAAATATGATGCGGCCCCCATTGCTAAAAAAATATAAAAGTGGGCACCGTTCTGAATTACAGGAAAGAGTGTCATGGGTGGAATAGGAAAAATCATTCACAAAATGGTGTTCACAGATTAAATTAAATATACAGAGTAACAACACAAGTAAAAGGTCAAGTCCTCATGAGAGATTACAAATGTAGACAAGGCGGTACTAAGGAGGGACTACTAAGCCAATTTATGAATCAAAGGCAACCATTTAGAAAAGATGGTAACAGGATGCAATATAAAAGATGGGCTGAAAATGGGCGGAGCTTCAAGTCCATACCTGAATATAGCATGCTTCACAGAGCAGGACATGTGCTGCCCAGACTCAACCTAATTATGCGCATCAAAACACCTGTGCACTGGACATTCATTTAGAGCAGATTGGCCGAAGGTTCCAACATAAAGGCCAACAGCAAACAGGATAAAGTGAGAGCTCATCATCAACAAATATTCCTAGATTGTGCACTGATTGTGATGTCTTTAGTTTGTCTGGGCTAGTCCAGGGCTAGAACTTTTCAGGAGTGTTTAGTGCTCTATGGCAAGAGTACAACCTAAAGATTCTGTTTTCTCACTGTTGAATTTTAATGAGTTGCCATTCAGCCAACCTGCCATCTCTCTTAGACATTTATGGAAACCCTCTAATGAGGTGTGCCTATTGTTTTCCAATGAAAGAATTAGTTGTGTCTCATCATCATAATTTGCAAAGATAATGCCATATGATCAGATAAGAGTCAGCAGTGGGTGCAGATATAAAGAGGATAGGGCTCAGAGCTAATCCCCGAGGTACACCATGTTCTGCTTTCCTAAATTCTGAACAGAACAAGGTAGTGATATTGCCTGGGTTCTGTTTGAAAAATAGGATTTAA
Source organism: Lissotriton helveticus (assembly GCF_964261635.1). Taxonomy (NCBI): domain Eukaryota; kingdom Metazoa; phylum Chordata; class Amphibia; order Caudata; family Salamandridae; genus Lissotriton; species Lissotriton helveticus. Next base: position 709,733,294 of record NC_136065.1, read on the forward strand.
TCCATTTTCATAGTGACCCATCCACACCTATGTCCATCAGCCTGGATAGCAGTATTCGGTGGTTGACAGTGTCAAACATTACTGACATGTCTAGTAATATTAGGACTGCTGTTTGACCTTTGTCAACCATCATTTGAAGATCATCCATTAATTGAATCAGGACAGATTAAGTGCAGTGTGTCAGTCAAAACCCCACTTTTTAGTATTCTGGAAGGTTGTGGCTTTCCAGGTAGCTTGATAGTTTCTTACAGACATGTTTTTCCACTATTTGTACAGGGTATGGGACTTTTAATTTTGGACCGTAGTTACTGGCTATTGGAGAATCAGCTTTTGGTTCCTTCAGCAAAGCGGATATTAGTGCTGTCTTCCTAGCCTGTGGAACTATGCCTGTCATTAAGGACTGATTACAGATTTTTAGTAGACTCTGGTATAAGTCATGCACCCACTCTTTCCATATTCTAGGTGGTAACTGATCCAATAGAGAGCCCGAAGTGATAGTTAAAGCCAATAAACAAAACTCTTCCTTTTTCATTGGTTCAATGCCTTCTAATTTAGTGTTTGCTGGCTCTATCATTTTGTGCCTGTTGGTCCCACTACTTGTAATCGTGTTTGTCTCCGATAGGTCTGTGTTCATGTCAGCAAAGATTAACTTAATCTTATTATTGAAGAAGTTCGATAAATTATTGCGAATATTTTGCAAGTGTTTTATTGTTTGTTTAATGCGTTCTGGCTTTGCTAGATCCCTTTCTATGTCAACTATCTTTTTTGGCCCATTCATTGCTTCTACAATTGTTTTGGTATAGTAGTTTTGTTAGCCTTTCTTATTTAGTTTTTGTATTTGTTTAATGCACTTTTTAGCAGTATCTTATGTTTTTACAGATGGATCTTCCACCATTGTCTCTCTAGTTTCTTGCTTTTAATTTTAGATTCTTTTAGGATTGTTTACGCTGATGTATCCATTATTTTATGGGTATTATTTTATCTAAAGTTTCTTTGAGTTTTTTTTGTAGATGATCATAGTTATTTCCTTCCTGCTGTTTCTTTAGTTTGTGCCATGCTTTACCTTAAACTACCTATCTTGCCAGACTCTCTTCAGCTGTTATTCTAGATCTTTTTATTTCAAAGGCTATCAGTTTGTGATCTGAGTAGCTTAGTTGGATTGTGTCCCTGCCTGTGATTAGGTCTTTCAAGGCAAATAGCAGGTAAAGGATATGTCCCTCTTGATGCGTTGTACCGCTTATTAGTTGCTCCAATACTATAATTTTGCATGAGCCTAAAAGTTCTTTTCATTGGGAGAGTGTCTTTTCTTCTGCCTAGATGCTGAAATCACTCAGCACAAAGAAATTGGATTGCCTAAGGATAAGGTTTGAGATGATTTTCAAAAATGGTTGTATGAAATTCCTTATCGACCCTGGGGTTCGATAGCACAAAAGTCCTAAGAAGACTATACACTATTTACTTTTAGAGAGAAGCCCAACATTTCCACCCCCAGTATTTTATCAACTTGTATAGAGATGATATCCCATTTTTCTTTAAATATTACTGCCACTCCTCCTCCCCTTGTTATAAAATCTAGGTTGTTGAATAACTTTAAAGCTTGGGGGCAGGATGTTCCCTGATCGACATTAGACTTTGGGGGATCCAAGTCTACGTAACAAAAAGGATGTCCCATTCGATAGTTTCCAATAGCATGTTAAGTTCAGGCGCATGTTTTACCACTGATCGTACGTTTAATAATCCACATTTCATCATCTCTACTCCTATTTTGGCATAGCTCTGAATGGCCACTGTTTCTTCCTTATACCCGAGATTCCCTCCCCTAATCCCTTCTTTGGTTCCAGTCAATCTAAGCTGTTTTAGTTCCTTACTTTAGTATGTGATCCATTCAGATTGCCTTGGCCTCCCTGTGTCAAAACCTGCAGCATGGCTGGCTCTGTGCATGGTTGATGTGCGGTTGGGCGCACACGGGCTGGCCTTTAGTTTGCCCACTGTGCATTTGCGCCATTTTCTTCAGACCTTCCTTTCATTTGACCACTAGACTGACACTTGGAAACCACCAAAGTTATGGTGTCTTCTGTGAGCACTGGCATAGCTAGCGGGGGGCAGAGGGGGGGACCACCCCAGGCGGCACTGTTTTGGAGGCGGCAAGAGCGGCACTTGTGGCCCGTGCGTTGTGGCAGCCTTTATGATTTATTTGGGGTTGTCTGACACTTTGCCAGTCAGTGTCCCCAGCCTCACTGAAGGATCAATGAGGGTCTCGTTTCATTAAAGCAGCCAGTGGGCAGTGCTTTATTTCCCTGCTTTTGTGCTCTGCCTGCCGAGACAATTAACACCTAGCTGGCATGTTCCCTGGGCCTAGGGGAACTCAGTTGTTGCTATAATGACCCGGGTTCGGCTGGCTGGCGCCGCGTAGTCTTAGACCTATACATTGTATCGACCACTGTGCACTGGAAAAATAACTTGCTAAATTTGGTCCCGGGAGCGTTCTGGGAGTCACGTGATGTGGGACTTCACATCGGCTACCTTGGAGTTTAAAAAATAAGAAGTGTCTGTCTTGGTCCAGGCAGCAGCACAAGTGATTATTGTTTTCTTTCTCTCACGCACACAAATTACACTGCAGCTTGCGCGTGGGTAGACACCGGGTGGTGGTGTCAGAGTTGCTAGCAGCAGAGAGTGGCCATGGTCGGAGGACGAGTGACAGTTCCAGGAAAGTATTTGGAGGGCATGATCATGGCAGCAGCAGCAGCACTAGTCTCTGTTGATGATCGAGGACAACCAACAGAACAGGTAACAGTGCTCAACCGAATACCATATTCGATGTGCATTTTCAGCTCTGGCTAAAGTTTGTAAATTGTACTGAAAGAAAGCTTCGTGTGTAATCTGTGCAGCATTAAAAGTGTGCACGCATACCATGAAAGGCCGTTAACGCTGTTTAATTACCATGTAGGTCAGTTATTTAACTTGGTGTCTCTTATAAGAAGGAGATGCACAGATCTACCCGGTGGTTAGATTTTCCAGAAGACGTAATCTTATATTGAATCTGCCAGCTGACAAAAGGCCCCTTCCAGCAGGTGCAAGGGACTAACTTCCGAGACAGAGAGCTCCGAGCTCTCCTTGGAGCATGCACATACACCCCTTGGCAATGGTGCCTGCATGGCAGACTGAAACACTCCTCAGCCGCTGCTGTGCTTTTTCACACTTCTTTGTTTGCTTTTAACTATTGCCGTGGAGCCTGCAAACAGAAGCAAAATAGGACCTGTTCAAAGGGACTAGAAGCCTGGAGCTGGCACGAAAGGAGCTGGTGGGGGAGAGGGACTCTGAGTGCTCACACATTTTAACGTCTACACAAAACTGCAGAAATCGGACATCAAGCTGCCTGCATGCTTTTTATATTTAACCATTCTGTTGTATTATGAAATATTTAGTTTACTCGCATGGTTGTGCAGCCTGCATCAGATTGTATGTGTCTGACAACTTTGGCTAACCTTGCCTTTTACTAGAGCCAATTGTGTTTATCATTTTAAACCACCTCAGCCTTCTCCCATTATATTTATTACATAACGGGCTCAAAAGTCCCAGCATGCAAAAGGAATGCTTATGTTGTATACCCGTGTATAAGAACTTCAGGCGCATTTCCACTGGTTCTGTCTTTTATAGACCCTAATATGGTGCAAGAAGTGGAAATCATTTCTTTAATTGATCACCTTACGCTAACGTGGCCGCTTCGGTCAGCCCGGAATAGTGTTAAATTAGAAGTATTCAAATGTCACACATAACTATACTGCCAGCATAGAAATGTCACATAAACAAACTGAAAAATTGACAGCTACGAGCATGGGGTAGTGGGTAAGCCCATTTCAGCTACTGCTAACTTCACTGTGAGGGACATAATTCTGCCCTTTCACAAGGAATGCCTCAACACAGAAATCACCCCCTTTCAGTGGCAGGCACTACTATAGCAATAAGAGTTTTTTTAGAATGAAAAAAATATTGAGCGCATGCTTCCCCCTCATTTAACAGCCCTGCCAAGTATTGGGCATCAGGCTTTAGACCAAGGCAGAGCCTGTATGTAATGTAGCTCTAGTGATAGGCTGCAGCTGGTGTGATTGTGCTGCAAGTGGGGCTGGGGAAGTAGCAGGCAGCGCCGCAGACCAGGGCAGACCGCGCAGTCACCTAATGATTTTTATTGAAGACCCTATTTCTTTTTTAAATACAGCCTGTGACCTATGATGTGACTCTTTTTAGAGTTTCTTGTTGCTTAGATTGGTGTAATTTCTGATACTTATATATGTTTCCCTCGTCTTTAATGCTTGATTTTGTTCGGGAGAAAGTGTCACTCATGGTCATTGAAATGTCACTCATATTTACACTGAAATTATGAAAATGTCACACATAGCTATCTGAAATCTTAGCAGCTATGGGTCTTTTGTAAGCCTTCTCACGGCTCAGAAGTGGGTAGTTTCCCATATTTATTTCTTCACATGGACTTTATTCCTCAGTTGCATTTGTGAGAAACTGTTACTCAAGGTGTCACAAATTTGGAACTACCAATGTCACTCATGAAAACAATTATTCCTTAGAAATGTCACATTTATCAATCTGAAAACTTGACAGCTGGGTGTAATTTCTGGTATTTATATGTTTTTCTCGTCTTCATTTCTTGATTTTTCTCGCAGTGTCACTCATAGTCATTTAATGTCACTCATAATTACAGAGAAATTCAGAAAATGTCACACCTAACCAATCTGATACCTTGGCAGCTATGCACACGTTGCACGCATGGTGGTGTGGTGTGCGCGCCGCGACAGGCCGGTCATCCCAAAGTCAGGCAGTCTCTCCTGGGCATTGTCAACCTCCCGCGCACATACAGGGGGTGGCAATCTGAGGGATAGCCCCGGGCGCCACAAGCTCTAGCTACGTCCCTGTCTGTGAGCATCAGAAGTGTCAGTGGCATCCGAGCGTTACTGCAGCCAGACCCAGACACGCGGCTCCTGATCCCGACTGTTGACTCCGGCATTCTTCCAAAATCCTGGGGTGATTCTAGGGGGCAGAAGCGGCAAAAGTGAAGATTGAGGCACAGCAGGGAGCGGAAGCGGTAGCGCGATTGCGCAGCAGTGGTGTTAGTGATCATTGCGAGACTGGGCATGCCATCTGAGTTACAGCACAAGCTGCCCGGCCCTACACTGCCCGCCTGTCTCCTCCTCGCACTCACCTCTGCCCGCCACACCAACCCTGAGCGGCCACCTCCATAGAGGAATCAGGTGGCTGGAGGAGCAGTTGCAATAAAGGAGAAACAAAGGAGTATCAAAATCACCAACTCCAAGTGGGTCCACATAGTCCTCATTGAGACGCAGAGAGAGACGCAGAGATAGAGAGGAGGGCAGTGAGAAGGGAATAGGAAGCAACTGTGTTTTTTGAGGCAGTCTGGCCTAAATGGGATACTGCAAAACTGAGGGAAGGGGAGCAACCGTACAGTGAGATAGGTGAGCAGCGGGTCGGACGGGTTGATGGGCAAGGCTAGAGCCGTGGTTGCTTCCAATTGCGCAGAGGCGGCCAACGTTAGGCCGGTGCGGCTTGCATGTCGGTAAGGACCGCTCTGCCCCGTGCCGGTCTCTGCCCTCACTCTCTCCCTTCTCCTCTCCACTCCACCCGGCGGTCTGCATACCCACTCCCTCTGCCTTTTTTCTCCCCTTCAAAGTATCTGCTCCTCCACTGTTGCTTTCCAACCTGCATCAAACCTGCATGGCATTCATTTGTTTTTATTGGCTCCCTCCCCATATATTAGCACAGTCGTCGAAAGCTCTACTTATTAGGCAAGTGAACCACAGTTTTTCACAACTTCTCTATTGGTTATCAGAGTGATTTGTTCCAGGCTATTCCACTTATTTGTGATTGGTGTTTAACATTGCTGCCTCTGATCCTGATCCAAGCCAATAGATAGCAAGAAAATTAAGCTCAGGCGCCTTTTACAGGGCAGAACTTGCGCATCAAACCCCTTCTCAAACAAAGACTCCCCTGTAACTTTGCTAAAGGGGAAAAACAATTATTCCGTTTATGGGAGAGGAAGGAGAAGGAACATTCTCAAGGAGAAACTAATGTACCATCTAATGTAAATGGGGAGACCAATGTGATTATAAATGCTGATATAAATGTTGTTACGAATGTTGATGTGGGTATGGTGGGAACTGATACGGGGGAAACTACTGGGAGCCCAGAAGCATCTAGTACATTGTTCTGGGGAACTAAATAGTTCTCCCCGTCATTTGATGTCTTCAGACTCTCCTCCACTGGTGTCAGAGGTGTCCTATAAAAACCCCCGTATAAACACTGAAGAACCCCTTGTCCGCTATTGGTAGAAAGCGTCCGAAATGAGGACTTTACCCTAGCAGACTTGGATTTGAAGCTTTGTAGGAGATATGGCTCCCATGATATTAGTAAGATTATGAAGACTGTAGACACGCCAGCTAGGATAGCACCAGTGGGGTTGAAAGTTTTTAGCAGTACCCCTTCTAATAACTCTTCCTTGATTTCTCAACTTTCTCTGACCCCTGATATAGCTGTGAGTGATATCAAACTCAGTCAACCTCCGAAGGAAGAGGCAATAGTATCAGATTCATAGGTATGTCTGGAGCGTGTGCTATCTCCTATCCTAAAGCTACATGAAAAGTTCGTGGGTGGCTTTGATTGTGTTCTGGAAACAGTGACACAAATACTAAAGGTGCTTTTCAGAAGAAAACAGAATATGGAAATAGATTCCAGTGACAAAGTAGAACAAGTAGAAATAGAATAGATTCCTAAGAAAGGTTTTGTTAATGTGGATGTTGGCTAACAGACTGTTTCTAATACCCAGGCCAATATTTTACAGTGTAAAAAATGGGTTAAAAAAGCTGTTATGCCAGTGAGTCTTCAATGAACATATATCCGAAGTTGTACTTCTTGAATCCTTATCTGAAACAACACAACCTATAATAGATATCACCCTAAAGATAAAGAATTTGGAGGAAACGTAGAGAAGGGCAGACCAGGAAATGTTTCCTATTTTTAAAACTCACTCAAATAATGGTATAGAGGGTGCTCTGGGATCCACACGGCCAAAGGAGAAATATAGACGTTAAATGTACTACAATTTACTTACTTAATCTCCCTAAGCTTCCCTTCAAGGTAATGAGTTGGTTTGTGCCAACGTAAATTCACCGCTCAATATATCTATATCTATAGCCAATGAAGACACATACAATGCCCTGCCTTCCCGTTTTGCCTTCCTCTGAACTCTACACTTCCAAAATTGGTTTTGCTAATGCTTTACAGCTGTAGCACATACTCCCATAGAGAAATGTGAGTATGCGACCACACCATGTGCGGTCGCATCATAATTAGGCAGTCGGGATGCCGACCGGAGGTCAGGTCAGATCTGCATCTGCCTGACATTGTAATAAGCCCCTTAGTAATTTTCAGTTCTTTTGCCATTTCTCAATAACACAGTATTTTTAAAACGCAACACACAATGATTCTCTTTAAAAATATATTGCCCCTGTGCAAAAGTGCATTCAATGGACCATTACCAGTGAGGTGAAATGACAAAAACCTTTTACCTTTATATTGAAGTTTGACTATTTATGCCCTAAGGAAGTGAAAATTAATTTCAAATGTTGGCATTTATAGTATCTTTGAAGGTTGTATGTTCCATTCTTGATTTTGAGTTAATAGTCAGTTCTTTCAATAAAATGGAGTTTGTAATTAAAATTCCTAAAACTATTTTTTTTTACCTCAGATCTGTGTTTTATATATTAAAGAGAGCAGGGTTTGGAAAATGATACTGCATTCGTGGTCTTTTGTTGGTTCTAAGAGGAGACATTCCCCTGTTTCTTTCTGTATAATATGTGGCATTTGCTTCCTTTTGAGTGTGAAATAAATTGTATGTTGCATTTATGTAGATGGGAGAGCTCTAATGCAGTAAAAATGTTTTTATCGTCTGGTGTTAAAAACATAATCTGTTTTAAGGTGGGTACATTTTTAAAAGCATAGTTCATTAAGACAATATTCATATTAAGTAGTAGTAATGGTTTTACTATGCTACAAATGATTATCTTTTCAGCATTTCAACTACATATGTTTGCAATAAATGTAAAAGTTAACCTGCACTCAAAGTACTCTATTCAACCCCTTCCACGCTCATGACGAGCTCAGCTCGTCATGAGTTACGCCTGTTGTACGCTCATGATGAGCTGAGCTCGTCATGAACCGCGGCTTTTTGAAAAAGTCAGCGCACAGCGGGAAAACCCGCAGCGCGCATGGGGTTAACTTGTTAAATAGAGTACTTTGAGTGCAGGTTTATTTGCACATTTATTGCAATTTCACTAGTTCTGCTCTCATACCTGAGCCTGCACCTCCTTCTGGAAAATGTCATTTGAAGACAGCACATATAACGGCCAATCAGGCTGAAATCAAAGCTTATACTCAGAAGAAGGAACAGCAATATATTCTTTGAAGAAGTTAGAACTTTTAGCACTACTGGAACAGTGTCTCAACTTTCGGAACAATTAGAATATACCATGCGCAAAGAAGTGAATCAGAGACTTCACCACTAATCCAATACCACAAAGTTGAATGGATTCCACATGGATTAAGGATTTCTATGAAACAGATGCTCTTTAAATTCAACAAGAATTTCATGTCAAAGTGGTACACAATATTAAACAAACGTTGATTGGATCTTACAATTTTAATAATTGAAGAACTCTTACAAATTCTGAAAGATTTAGCAGTAGAAATTAATTATTTAAAAACCAGCTGGAAACAAGGATAGAAAGTGAAACATGGTGAAAAACTCTAAATGACATTAATGAGAAATTGGACAATCATGCCAGAGAGATTCATGAACGTAAGCTTCGTAAGTTTAAAAGGGACACAAGAGACTACAAACTGTAGGTGGTCTACTCATGGGCTAATGCCTATGCGCAACAACATGTTAAAAAAAATATCATGCATTGTACTCTTAAAAAAGGGTAGTCACAGACTAGGATATATCACCTACACATGTACTGATAAAGCAGGCACCTCCAATCACTGAGAAATCATAAACTTCCACTTCAGTACCAACAACTTCCAAGGTAACATTTTTAGCCACAAGCCATACTCCGGACCAATGGGTTCTTCCCTGAACTAAAACACAAATCTCGTACAGGTCCAAGGAAAAACAAGCCATCAGGGTTGGACACTGAGAAGTCGGACAAAGATCTAGTTACGAATATATCTACTAGACAACTATTGTATGCATAATTGTCTGTTGTCAAAAAAGGGATGTCATTTGTTTCTACCTACCACACAAAAGCTTTGGAGATTGAAACTTCCTTATACAAATTTATGCGGAAATTATGCCTACGCTGGTTTGTACACAATTTACCTTCTACCAAAACTAATTTGGATGAACTGGAATACAAAGAATTTAAACCCAAAAGTATGTTTGTGGCACCTCACTCTCATAAATCCTTAGATGCCTTTGAAACATTGGTCGAAAACAGACTTGCAAGGTTTGCAGTACCAGAGCACAAGACATAAGAACATGACACAAATGGAACTCAAGACGTTGAATCATTTGCGAAAGGATAAGAATATTACTCTTGCGAAAGGATAAGAATATTACTCTTCAGTCCGCTGACAAGGGTGGAGCTCCTGATGGTCATGAATAGATCCTATTACGGACAAAAAGTTAATGCCCTTGTAATGAATGAAGATATAAATATCAAGTTGGATAATGATCCTACGCAGATTTCATAAAAACATTGGTAATTTGTTTGACAAAGCATAGGAGACAGGATGGACTACTAACAACACAATTTCTTCTAATGGACTATCCCAAAAAGACCACGTTTGTACATGTTACCGAAAATGTATAAGGATCTGAAAGATCCCCCCCATTCAACCCATAGTTGCAGGTAGTGAGTCTATACACAAACCCATCTAGAAATATCTGGTCTACATTTTTCAGCCATTGGTTAGAACATGGAAATCGTACATCTGTGACACCACAGATTGTTTAAATAGGCTAATGGACTTAGAATACACACCTAGCCAAGACTGGTGCTTATGTTCAACTGATGTTGCCTCTCTGTCCACTTGATTCCCCATGAAGAGGGACTGGAGGCGGTTGATTGGATGCTACTCAACAGTTAAGATGTCAAAGTTAACAAGATTTTTCTTTAGGAACTTCCCCATTTCAGCCTTTTTTACAGTTATTTTTCACGGGCAATTTCTTTTTTCACTGAGGACGGGCATATCTATGGGCTTTTCAGGGTCATCATCATATGCCAATAGTTTCATGGAAACATTCGAGCAACAATACATTTATGAGAAGAGAATATGGTCAGACAATCTAATCTCTTGCATGTGTTACATAGATGATATTCGAGTTTGGAAAGGTACACAAAAGCAATTGGTGGCAAATCTTATGTAACTGAACCAACAGAATCCTCATATCCAATACACATACAATATGAGTCAACACAGCATTCATTTTTTGGACATACAATTGGATATGACTCCAAAGGGTCTAACTACAAGAGTCTTTAAGAAACCCTCAGACAGAAACAGTGCTCTACATTATTAGAGTTTCCATCCCCCAGCACTAAAGCAACACCTACCTATGGCTCAGTTCATCGGGGTTAAAATGATCACTTCAGAAACAGACATGTGATTGTTCCGTACAGGAGTTCTATTCACAATATGAGAAAAGAAGTTACCCAGCTGGGGTATTGGATAAAGCTGTTCGAAGAGTGCAACCCATGGAACATAGGAGTCTATTACAACAATCAATCAAACCTACACAATCTAGAGAGGTTTATGTAGTGAAATGTTCAACCAAGTCAATGTAGGAAGCTGGCTAAATATATATATATATATATATAATATTCCAAAGTGCGGTATAGTGTGCACAGAGTCCAGTGGAACCCAAAAGGTAGGCAGAGGTAAAGTAGATAGCACCTCACTCTCTATTTGTGGTAGTGTGGTCGAGCAGTAAGGATTTATCAGAGGATAGTGTTAAGCATTTGTTGTACACACTCAGTCAGTAAATGAATTCACACACTCAAAGGTGTATAAAAATATTCTGATAGTTATTTTATTTTCTATAACCAAGCAAGCCCGGCACAGGTAAGCAATACATACTTTACAGTAGTAATGCAGTTTGTAAATTGTTTCAATTGCAATTGTAAATGTACTTTGATTTGATTACAGTTGTGTTACTGATAATTCAGTGCTTTTCAGAATACAGTACATATACTTTGTATAGGATTTTTTTTTAAATTACAGGTAAGTTACTTTTGAGATTACTTTTCTTACACAGTGCAGTATGCAGTTCCTGTAAACAGGTAAGTACAAGCGTTTTTTTATTACTTAGTACAACTTTAAAGAATGTCTTTAGGTTTTCCAACGCCACACTTCGAAACCTTTCATAGAAGTACAGTCAATGTTATCCTATGGAGGAAAATAGTGTTATTGGTTTATGGGTAAGTACTTTGTTTTGGGGGTTGGGGTTCTGGGGTTAGACTCAGGGGTCTCCCTCAGGGCCAAGGATGCACACTTGTTACACCTTCAGCAGCACTAGGGCAGCCAGGTGCAGAGTGCTGAGACCCAAAGTTATCCAAAGGGGGATAGGGGATCTCCGGTTGGTAGCTTCTGGCGAGCAGGCTATTGGGTTGTGGGAGCAAAGCTCCTGGACTTAAGCACAGGGCAAAGGGGGGTTTAGGCCAGCACAAAAGATGCACCCTCAGCAGGACTGGGGCAGTCGGGTGTAGAGTGCTGTTTTAGCATCGGAAGCCTTGTAGCTTTCAAGGGGGAGTCTACTGATTGCAAAAGCACTGCAGGCTCGGGGATGAAGGTCTTCTGGGTGCGACCACCACTTAGAGAGGTAAGTTGGGATCTTGGGGTTTTGTTTGGCACTGTCGGCTGGGGCTCCCAAGGCCATGGGGGGTCGCATGTAGGGGTGTCTTTTAGGGTCGGATCTTCTTACCAGCTCCTGGTCGCGGTTGGGGGGACCTTCCGGTTTGAGACTGTAGGCGTCAGCTGGAGGCTTGAGGCAGGTCAGGGGTCACCGGATCTTGGGTGAGGATCACCGGGGGGACCTCCTCTGGGTGTTGTGCCACTCAAACTCGGGCCATGGGATTTGGGTGCAGAGTGGTGCAGACCCGCAGATCCTTGCGGAACTGGAGTCTGTTGTTTGAACAAATCCGGTGTTAACGGGAGACACAGTCTTTGGGATTGAAGGTAGGCAGGTCCTCCGGCTTTGTCGAGGTTGCTGGCTGCAGGACACAACCGGATTTTGCTGGAGCAGGTTCGAGGTGGGGACAGGCTGGTAGGGCTGGGGCCAAGTCAGTGGGCGTCCTCCACTTGTTAGCTTTGGCACGGCTGTTCAATCCTTCTTCTTCTTTTCTTCTTGTCTGAATTCTTATTTCAGGGCTGCCCATGAAATACTGTATTTAGGGGGTGTTTTAGGGATCTTAGAATGACTACACCCTTGGTGTGCTCACCCCATATGGGGGGTGAGCACAGTCCCTACTCCTGATTGAGGAGTGCCTGCCCTCTGTAAGATGGCGGGCACTGAAGAGTGGGCTTCACCTCACCTCCCCCACCTAAGGGGGGGAGTTGGCAGAGGTGGGCACAACTTCTGGGCTGGCTAATGTTTCCCGCTTGTCTTCCTGCTGAAAAGGAGGGGAGACAGGAAGGGGACCAGCTCCTGCTAGCAGGAGAGGCAGAGGGTCGCATTTCAAAGGCTGCCAGGCCTTCGAAGCTCCCCTGCCACAGATGGCTCTTCCTCGCCTGGGGGAGGTGTGAACATCTCTGTCCAGGAAAGGCTTTGTTTCTGGGCTCAGGGAGCGAAGGGGTCCTAGGGGTCCAGAAACATGTCTTGTGGTGGCAGGCTGGTGTGTACCAGTCAGGGAACCCACCAGAGGCTGGTCGTTGTTTAGGGGACATCTCTAAGATGCCCTCTGAGTGCATTTTTCATTAAATCCCACACTGTCATCAGTGTGGGTTTAATGTGCTGAGAAGTTTGACACCAAACGTCTCAGTTTTCAGTGTAGCCATTATGGTGCTGTGTAGTTCGTAATGACAAACTCGCAGCACAATATACTCTTTAATGGCAGCACTGCACTTACAATGTCTAAGAATGGACTTAGACACTGTAGGGTTATAAGGCTCATGCACCTGTACCCTCAGCACGGGTATATAGCACCCAGCTAGAGGGGTGACTGATCTATGCCAGGGCAGTGAGTTGTAGGCATGACACACAGGGATGTGTGCCCGTGTCGACTCTTCTCTTTGTTGTGTACCAAAACACGCAGCCTGCAAAGGCAGTGTGTGAGTGTAAAGGTACAGGGCCTCCAAGGGTGGCACAATAAGTGCTGCAGCCCTTAGAGGCCTTCCCTGGTCACAGTACCCTGGGTACCTGTGGTACCATTTACCAGGGGCTGACCTGTGGCCAGAGAGTTCCAAATGGGTGTACAAGGTATAGTTTTGGGGAAAGAACACAGGCCCTGGGAACCTGATTGGGAGGGACCCAGGGCACAGCAAGTCAAAGTGCATCGGTAGCTTGGCAAACATTTGGGGGGTTACTCACACCAAAATCCAGCTTCCTACAGTCAGCAGTCGTTAAACGAATTATCAACAGGAGATGGGAAGTGCTGGAACAAGAATCAGACTATGGGGACCTCTTCAAAGAAAAACCTTTATTTGCACATGCACATTCCAAAAATCCCAAAGAAATGTTAAAGACACTGTCCATTCCATAGATAGAAAACCACAAAGGAATTTGTAAATGCTTCAATTGCATTCACTGTAGTAATGTCATAATGGGAAACATGTTTTCACATCCAGAGACAGGGAAAACCATCAAGTTACGTCATACTTCGGACTGTAAGTCAGACACGTTAATTTATTAATTTATGCAATTAAATGTTCTTTTTTTTTTTATCCTCATTCACGTTCATGGTTTCCAGCTGCCAAACAACCAAACAAGGGAGAAAGGTATAGAAGAGTACAGTCGTGCTGCCTCAGTCTGGGCTGGCAGGGATGGCGGTTAAGGAGTGGCAAGCAATTCCCAACAACAACAACTGGCTCACACCAATCAAGACGCCTTGTTACCCAGATGGCAGATGACAACCATTGAGCCAGTTGCCACCATTGCTATTGCCTGCCAAAGTACCAGCAGAAAAGGAGAGACTGGCATAGCAGGGAAAATGAACCATGGCTACGTAATCATCGGACCTGGGGGAAAAAAACTAACAAAAAAAAAAACAGATTCAATGGGACCAATCAAGCAAATGCCAGAAAGCTCTCTTATCTTGTTTCCCAGCCCTGGCGAGATCTAGTTTCGAGATTTGGAGGATTAAAGTGCACCAATCATGGAAGGAAGGGATGGAAGCATCCTTCCAATGCTTACAGACTTCTCTGCGAGCTGCCAGGATGGAATAGAACAGAAGGTTCTTGGCTGGACTACGAGTCTGGTCCCCAACTCCAAAGATGACAATGCGAAGATCAATCACTACTGTGAAACCCAGAGAAGATGAAAGTTTGCTGCTGATTGAGTCCCAAAAAGGTGCTAGGTGAGGACAATCGAAGAACATATGCGTGTCCGGGGCTTCTTTTAAGCCACACCGTGCACAACCCACTGTGCCCCCCAGGGAAAACTTGGCAACCTCTGCGGGGAGTAGTATGCCCTTTGTAGGGTGAAAAGATGGTTTCTACGAAGCCAGGCTGGTTTGACTAAGTCCCACAATACATTGCAGGACATTAACCACAGATCTTTCATATTCAGGCCTGGCATCAAGTCTCCCCACAATAGCTCGGGAAGGTGAAATTTGCCATCAATTTCTTCCAGTATTAGATTGTACCATTGAGAGATCTCTTTTTTTGCTGGCGGTTTATCTAACAAAAGAGATTCAAGTTCACTGCCTCCCCCTAATGGCGAGTTGTTCCAGCGTGCAGTTTGGGTGGTTAATGCTTGAGCCCAACTCGATATTTGCAAGTATTTAAATCTGGAGAGATTGGGCCCCACCTTGCTTACTAGATATTCTCAAGGAAGCAGGATCCCTTCCAAAAACAGATCTCCCCAAACTGTTATTCCAGCCTCTCTCAGCGGGAGTGCTAGTGTGTCGCCCACCCAGCCTGGAGCCAAGGGAAGATCCCATACTGGAGATCTGCTAGAGTAGTACCTCAATTTTATTGAAGACCTCACCTTAGCCCAAGTTCTTGCCAGGCCCTGCAGCGCCTTCAGTTTTACCTTTTTAAAGAATTTGGGGTCACCAAATTTAAACAAGTAGTCAGACTGCCCAACTCCTTCACACTTCAATAAAGCCAGAAACCCAATACCCTCATCTGTTGGTATTTTTAGCAGCATACGTGCGCGTGATAGTTGAAACGCCCACGCATAAACCTGCAAGTCTGGGCCCCCCCTTCTCCCTGCGGCGCCTGATTTTCTTCCAGGCCATCCTTGGATTTTTATTATTCCAAATAAATGAAGTAATTTCACCCTGTAACTTAGCCAACAAAGAGGGGTCAAAAAAAGTGGAATTATGTTAAATTAAAAAGAAACCTTCGGTAGGATAGACATTTTCACCAGATTTATTCTGCCTAATAAAGACAGGGGGAGGTGCTGCCAAGCACTCATTAGCTTCCGACATTCTTTTGCAACTACAGCAAAGTTCGAGGGGGCAATCAGACTGATATCTTTGACGATGTTTAGCCCTAAATAACGCACACTTGTGCTTAGTTGCTCATTAAATCCGCTCGCGTCATCATTCCACACCATTATCTCAGTCTTCGAGGCGTTTACCTCATATCCTGAGACTTCCCCGAATTCCAAGGCTAACTTAATGGCTGCAGGAAACGCGGTGCTAATCTTTGATGTCATTATCATGACATCGTCCGCGTAGAGGGCCACCCTCTTTTCCCAATCTCTATAGATAAAAGGCTTGATGGTATCATCCTCTCTTAATTTCTGAGCAAAAGGCTCAATATAGAGATCGAATAGCAGAGGGGATAAAGGGAAGCCCTGCCGTGTTCCTCTTGTAACTGCAAAGGGTTCACACAGGCCCCCATTTACCAATACACAAGCAGTTGGGCTATGGTACAACAGTTTTACCGCTCTGTGAAAACCCTCACCCACATTGAATTTAGCCAAGGCCCCCGACAGGTATATCCAGTTGACCCTGTCGAAGGCCTTGGTGGCATCCAACGTGAGGATAGCCAATGGAATGGAGTCCTTGGTCGCGATGTCTATAGCGCCTATTAGGTCGTAGGTTAATTCGTAAAGTTGGCGACCCCTGACAAAACCCTTCTGGTTAGGATGTAAAATATCGGGGGCAACCTGGCCCAACCTGCTTGCTAAAAGGAATGCAAAGATTTTATAATCTGCGTTCAAGATTGATATGGGACGATATGAGCCACAGTTAGTAGCAGGTTTACCAGGTTTTAAAATAAGCGCAATAGATGCGCTATTCCAAGATGTTGGTGGAAGGCCCCCTCCTGCAGTATTTGATTAAACAGGACAGCAAGGAAGGGAGATATTTCTACCATCAGATTTTTATAGATCTCAGCTGGCAAGCCATCAGGGCCTGCAGCCTTGCCCCCCTTGCTGCCCTGTACAGCCAACACAACCTCTTCCTCTGTAATCACTTTATCCAAGAAGGCACTTTGTTCAGAGGATAGTGATGGTAAAGAGATACCATCCAGCCATTTCTCTATACTATCCGAGGTGATGTTCCTGTCCTCCTGATATATGCTTTGAAAGAAATCTTTAAAGGCTGTTTTAATATCTGTATCCGAAAAAAAGGTACCTTGACTCGTTATAACAGAATCTATGATGTTGCGTGCCTGGTCGATTTTCGACTTCCAGGCCAAAAATTTGCCAGCCCCTTCCCCATATTGGAAGTGGGCTAACTTGCTCACCTCCCATTTCTGTAGGATGCGTTGATTTAGGACGGAAGCCAATTCCTCTTTTAGTGCAAGCAAATTCCTATGTAACAATGGTAGGTCGCAACTAGGAGCATTGCTACTGGTATCTATTTCAACTTGTGCTGCAAGTAAATTCGTTTCAATGGACGCTATTTCTTATGTGTATTGCCTCCTTCGGAACACTGCCTTGTTCTTAATTACACCTCGGAGAAAGCACTTAAATGCATCCCATACTATGCCGGGCTCAGCAGAGCCGATATTTGCTTGCATAAACTCCCGTGTTTCAGATTTAATGAATAAAACATCATCCGATGACGAGAGAAAGGATCGGTCAAAAGACCAAGATCTAGAAGAGGGTTTAATTACTCCAACGAGATCCAAGGATACTGAAGAGTGATCAGACAGATGTGAAGGCGAATAGCTAACGTTCTTTACAGAATTGACCAAATTACGACTTATTAGAATAAAGTCGATTCTGGATTGGTGACGGTATTTGTAGTTTCGAAACGAAAATCCAGATTCTAGTCCTGCTCTTGCCCTCCAGATATCTATGTATCCATATTTATTCATACAATTAAGTAGGAAAGCTCTAGACTTTGACAATGCTTGCTGCCTACTGCTTGGGGTCTTATCAAGCAAGGGGTCGAGCACGATATTAAAATACCCTGCTATGATAATTGGCTCAGGGAAGTGCAAAAGGTGAGAAAATAGAAGTTCCAGAGCTGTGCGATCATCCCGATTGGGCCCATAATAACCTACTAAAGTCAAACATGCTCCACCTATATCTACAGAGGCAATTGCCCACCTGCCTCCAGGGTCCACCTTCTTCAAAATAACTCTTGTGTTTATAGATTTTTTAAAGAGAATAGTCACGCCCCTTATATTTAATGTTTGGGAAGTGGATACTGAGACGTCTATCCACCTGTTCTTCTTGACCAACTCGAGCATCTCAGCCTCGATTAAGTGTGTCTACTAGAGTATAATGACCTGCGGATCCAAATCTCGCAGATATTGTACGATCCTATTTGCTCTTGGTTTGGTGCGCAGGCCATTTACATTCCAGGAGAGGATCTTAAGATTGCTCATGAGTCATAAATCGTGCCTTGCCCACAGAGTAAACTAAATCTAGCTAAGAGAAGAAAGTCACCCCGAGCTCCTACCAAGTTAAGTCAACTACCCATGTTTTGTCAAAAAAATTGTCAGAAACCAATCCGGAAATGAGGAACATTTTATACATTTTTACCCAACCCCCATCACCCCAGTGCCCCAGCCTACCCCCCCCCCCCCTCCCGTGAGAAACCCTTGTACTGTCTAACCGGAACAGATCCGGTTGGTGGTACCCCCTACCCTGCCCAAGCCCCCACAGAGTGAGTATTAGAACTAGTTATTTTTATATCTTCTTATTTTTTTTCAATCAGTTTTTCCTTTAGTTGGATTACCCTTATTTGTAAAGGCCCTTATTGCTTTCTATTACTTTAATTACCCCTTTTCTTTAGCCCCCTGTTTAACCTAACCTAATCATGATGTGCCGCACTAGAAAATTAGAGAGCTAGATAGCTAGAAAGCTAGAAAGCTAGAGAGGGGGGGGGGACAAAACAGAGAACTAAAAGAAATGCAGGACCTTAGACTGTTGAATTCATATCTCTACCTTTTAACCAGAGGCCCCCTTATCTCCCCCAAAGGACATCAGTAACTCATCTGCCGCCTGAACCGAGCGGATATTAAACATCTTATTGTTAAACATAATTTTTAAGGCGGCGGGAAAGCCCATCTGGACTGTTGCGCCTAGTTTCCGGAACGCATCCATCCTCCTTCCCAGTTTCCATTGCTTTTCCAGAGTAGCTCTGGATAGATCGTATCGTATCTGGAAAGTGAACCCTTTACCTGTTAAGGATTTTTACCTTAGGGCTAGGTTAAGAATGTGCTCCTTAAGAGCGTACGTATGAAAGTTTACTAAGATCTTTCTTGGCTTAGTCCTTTGGGGGTTACGCCTGAAAGGGTCTCTATGTATCCGTTGGATGTCTTTAGCTAACTCCTCTTTAGTTTGATCCAGGTTGAGGGACTGCTTTAAAAGCCGAATAATGAAGCATTTAATATCTGAACCCTCGCTACCCTCCGGTACGTTCAGGATTCGAATATTACAGCGCCTTGCATTGTTTTCCAATATTTCCATTCTTTCCGCTACTGCCAGGTCCTCCTTCTTGAGTTTCAGTATATCTTCTTTTGCATTATCAAGATGCAAAGATAGCCCACCAACAGTCATTTCCAAAGCTTCGGTTCTTGAGGTGAGACCATCTATTTTGCTATCTAGGGATTCACAGTAGCTTCTGATCTCTCTCTGGTTCGATGCAGACTCTTCAAACCCCCTTTTAATGTCAGCCGATAAGGTAGAAAACATGAGCTGCAAGGAAGCAACTGAAATGCATGTAGTGGAAGTAGACGTGGAAATGGTATCACTACTGCCTTCTATTATGAGAGGGGTGTCAGAGATTGCTTGCAGCGAACTACCAAGGTTTAACTGAACCTCCCGAGTTTGCCCCCCTGACCTACTAGGTCTAGTTCTGTGCCTGCCCTGCTGCATGAATCGATAACGGAAACAGCAGGAGGTGGACTGAGGGAACCCAGATTGATATTACAAGCTGCATCACCCCCCTCCTTAGTCGCCTTAGTTAGGGGACCCAACAGTACCTCTACCATAGAAACGCTTAAGCCAGTTGGAGGTACTGGTAGCATAGTACAGTTATCCTGCATAGTGCAGCTAGGGGTTACACTCGCCACCTCAACCGGGGGGGACCAACAGGGCCCCCTCCATGCTTAAAGTTGGAAAGATAACTGGTACGGTGTCTGGAACAGTTACTGATAGAAAATGTGCTACGGGGACTGACGAGAGATCAGGTGGAGACGAGGCACAAAAAAGTTCTAAGAGGCCCGATAGTGGTGGAGTGCCCGATGAACCGGAAGTAACCGGGAGAGCAGAAGAGTCGCTCGCACGGGGGGATGGTCTTGACCCAAGTCCAATACCTGTGGGACAACTTTAAAGTATGAACGCAATGAGGGCGTTATCCTAGAGCTAGAAGCGAGCACGGACTTTACAGCCTTGTTACCCCTTTTTGAACGTTTGGCTTTCACCTCAGTTGAAAGGAATGACGAGGTCTTGATTTGTGTACAGCCTCCTGAAAGTGTAGCGCTGCCTTGGAGTGAGCGCCCTGACTCCAGCTCAGAGAAGGTTTGAGATACCTGAACGGCTGATAATCCCCTTCTCCCCCCCTTCTTCTTGCGGGTATGTTTCCCTCTACCGGTGCCTTTACTCTGCAACCCCTGGCTCACCGATGGTACTACAGTAAGGGGGATCGATGAAGCTGCAGCAACTGAGGTTAGAGACTCCACCTTCTCCCCCCCTTCCACTTTCCCCTTTACCTTGCCGCTAGGGCTACTGCTCCAGTTGTTACTCCTCTCTCCGCTGTTACTGTTGCTGATGGTGTTGCCGCGGTCGATGCTGTGGCGTTGGTAGAGTCAGCAGAAACACCAACACTGGCACGAGAGTCTCTCCAGAGACTCCGCAGTCGCCATCCTCGACGGAGCTCCAGGGCGGCCCGATTCCACGGCCACAAGCCCGTCTGTGTCTGCCTCGGCGAAAGCCCGGCGGCACCAGCGCCAGGAGGTCCCGGGTCGGTTAGCACCACACCCCCCCCGAGGTGAAGCACATCAACACGGAAGAGAGAGCGCAGCGCCGTCGCTCAAACAACTTACAAAAAGCAGATAGCGGGAAGCAAAACTACTTAGTCAGGGTGAGTTTGAGCAGCTGCGCAGCTAAAACTTGAGCCTCTCAATATGTTTTAGCACAATTTTGAATGATCCTGCATGATTCTATATCTCCTGTAACCGCTGTAAACGACACTCTGCCAGGGCTTGGAGCGGAGTACCGCGGCAGCTAGCCTGCTGCCGCCATGTTTCTCGCAATTAAATGTTCTTGCAGCCAACTGTATGTTAGCAAAACAGAACACAAAATTAAAACAAGAATCACAGAACCCAAGAGTATCATCAAAGCCAAGAATCGCAATTCCTGTTTAGTGACGCATTTGGCTCGACAACAATCATAACATAGCTCAACTTCGGTTTACAGTTTTAGAGAGATTAACCACACAAGCAAACTCTATTGCACACAAAATCTTAGCGCAAAGAGAAACCTTTTGGATCAGATATTCAGATACCTTAATTTCCAAAATATTAAATGATAAACTAGTAATTCTATGTTTCTTATAAACATGGTGACAATTATTAACATGCATTGATATTTGTCACATAGCAGTGTGTCATATGTTTTAAAAGTCTTTTTTGGTTAATTTAATTCAACCTGTTCATGGAAGTAATATTGTGTTTAATCTGCAATTGTGATTGTACAATATGTGTAAATACACATTGACACTTAACCTATTCATTGTTTTATTTCTGTTTTTGTTTCCTTTGCACACTTGTTTCAAGCTCACATTCAGGCACTGGCACTATCCCGTTCTATTTCAGAATTTAACTCACAAACAGCATTTGTAAGACTGGAGGGTTTATTTTGATTTTGCGTTTCAATACTTGGTTGTTTCATATTTGCTGTGTACCTTGGTGATATGCATCTAAGAAATCGGGTCCAAAATGTTGCAATGGGCATTTTTGATTTACAATCGGATAGTCTGTCTAAGGTCTATTAGAAAGCCGACCACATGACCTAGGGATCCGGAAGTTGTTAGCCACGTAATTGTTCAGAATTAAATTACTCATTAAATATAAAGGCATGCAACTAGTTTGCTGTCAAATCATTTTGAATTTATAAACATTTTGGCATCACAATGGAACCCCTAGGGTCCATTAGTTGGGTGCACAATGTTGAGTACACCAAGTGGTATACTCTGAAGGTATATATATATATATATATATATATATATATATATATATATATATAAAACTACATATGTTTCCCATATTAATGTTTTGAGGAACAGTTCAATACATTAGAGTATACATGGTCATCAATTACTGTATGGAACATTCTCCTGTTTGTTCCAAATTACCATGCATATCTTGCACAATTGTATTGAAATAGAAACCATTTAATAATGTCATTTAATAATGTTTTGTTTACCATGATCAATGAAGGCGAATCCCTGCTTAATTTCCTCATAGTAATCTCTGGAATCACCATGCCATTCTGCAACCAGTTCCTGAAATGCTTTAAAGTTAAGCAGTCTGTAAATAAAAAAAGCATATGAGACTTTCTAAGAATGAATATAAATTAGATGTTCCTGTTCGCTAAGAGAATGTACAGTTTCCAGTTTGCTTTATATTAAAAAACTACAGCCCATAATAGGCCTTTATTTGTCCACCTGATATTCTGTATTACTCTGTATTGTCTACAGGTCCCTATCAGCCCCCTTTCAATGTATTTACTGTCAATGTCTCCATCCCTTAGGCTCAGAAGTTACTCCAAGCAACCAGTACTTTTTCTTGAGAATTGATTTTAGGAACATTATCCCCAGGGGCGTGGGGTAAGGGGGGTGAATGCCCCGGTAGTTATTGACAGGGGTGAAGTCAGAGGGTCTGCAGAGAAGCTGATGACCCTACTGCAACCTGATCAATACCTAGCTGGGAGTGCCCGCCTTCTATGATAATACTGGTGTTGTAAATAAAGCCCTTAAAAAGTGGGATTAAGTTCCCAAAATTGTTAGACACTATGGGCCCGATTACGATGCCGGTCGGACAAGCGTCCGACCGGCACCATAAGGAAGTGGAGCCTGCCGACAAAAAGTTGGCAGTCCCGCTTCCATTCTATGGATGCGACAGCCTACTTTGAATTGTGGCTTATGACGTGATCCGCAGCACAAGACTCAGTAGAAAATATACACTTTTTAAACATCCATGCACTGTGAGGCAGGCACCATGTGGTACCTGCCACATGCTGTATGGATGTTTAGGGGGCTGGTGCCCCCCAGGGCCTGTAGTGTAGGGCCAATGGGCTTGGAGTCCTTGCTAGGGGTTCCAAATAAGCCTTTCCACCAGCCTTTTTATGTCTGAAGAATCAACATGAAAAAGCTGGAGTAAAGGTCAATCATAATCACCATGGCAGTGCCAGAGAAGACACGGCCTCCATTGTGGGGAATGCGATCCGACCAACCGCCCAATAGGCTCCTTGAGCCCTTCGGAAGCTGTTGGTCAGTCCCCCTGCATCATAATGCAGCAGTCTGACTGCGGCCAAGGATGTCAGTGGGACCGACACCGACGTGTCATTGATGTCTTTCCACGAACATCGCAATGAGGCCCTATGTTTTTCATATGACTGTTTAGGTGAAAAGTTACAAAGAGCTTACCAGCTGGATTTTGTTTGGTGAAAAGACTGACATTTTTGTCCCATTTAAATGCATTGTAGTGAATTCCTAGATTTTGATTTGGATATGGATTTGATGGAATAAAAAGGAGCATATAATAAGGGTAACAGCATACTTTTTCACAATAGAAATCATTTATTGGCTATATCAACATCATTTTAGGAACCGTGGTGATTTGAACCACTGAAAACACGCTAACCTTCTGCTCGGATTTAAATAGCCATGTTTGAGAGAAAACACTTTGCTCATTTGATGGAAGCTAAAATTTGAGCACATTTTCTCTAAATAAAGAAATATCATTCTCCTCCGTGTGAGATACATTTCTGACATGCAGAGCAAAATATGTACATCCAACAGCAGAATCAGTCTGTTAATTGATTCCCCAGTGTTTTACTTCAGCTTCACAGCATAGTTCTAAAAAACAACTAGATTCTTAACATTCTATATTCAAGAAAACAGAGACGCACTTCTGGATGCCATTTAGCTGGAACAGGAACTGTAAAGCCTTTCCTATGGGACAAGGTGAAGTAAAAGTGCATCCTGGGTTTATTGCAGATAGGAAAGTAGCATGTTTAGAACATGTGAGGATAAGTATTTTCTGTAGCAATTAATCACATGATATATATTTTAAAGGGGCTACACACATTACACAAGTGATATCCTTCAATCAGAAACCCTTTTTTTTTGTTTACTCAAGTTAACCATTCTCTCTTTTTCTTAACACCTCTTCAATTTTAAGTAACAGCGTGTTGGTAGACATGAAAGGATATTTTAAGCTCACATTTAAATGTATGGGAGTAGTTATTTTTAGAGGTGCAAGAAGTTATTTAAAACAAATAGATTTGTGTTTATTATACTGTAAATAAGACCCTGATAATGACTCGTTAAATATATATACATTTTTTGTAGTTTTTCACACTTTGCTTATCGGTAGTTGCATCGACCTGTAAGAGTGCTCTCTGGCTACACATGAATATGTATTGTGAGCAAAAACCAAGAAATCGTAAATCACATTTAAATATTTATATTTATTTTCTATAAAATTGTTTTTTATATTTAAATGCTTTATTGAAATGTTCACAATAAAGAAAAATGACCAACATAATAAGTTTGGAGTGTTGTACAATATAGAAATTCGGGCCAAAGATACAAACTAATATTGCATATAATTTTGCATTATTTCAACGTTATTATTCCAAACCTTGGAAGACAATAATAAAAAAAGAAATAGAGAAAAGAGAAAGAAAAGGAAGAAAAGGAAGAAAAGAAAACAAGGAAAAGGGACAGAAAAAAGGAAAGCTCGATAAAAATCAACAAGAGAATCTATATTGAGAGACTAATGGCGCTGATATACAATTGTTAGAAAATTTACTTATAAACACTCAAAAGACAAAATAATGAAAAACAGAGCATTCGATATTATGCACATCAAATACCAGAGTTTATAAATGGAGCATGAATGCTCATAGAGGTTTGTGATTAATGAAATAAATGTCTAAGGAGTTCCACAAAGCTTGAAAGGTGGTTTCCATGGAGAGCTCTGTAGTGCAATATTGTCCATACCCCTAAGATGAAGAACTCAGTTCATCCATCCTTTATATAAAGTCTTGTGTGTATCTTTCCAATTAATAAGTATTATCTTCACAGCTGATGTAAGTAAGAGGTAAAAAAGGGCTTTATCTGTATCAGTACAAGCTTCAAACATTAAAAAGCCAGTAGTTAGTGCAGACAACTCTTGTTTTAACTCACATTTAAATACCTTGGAGGGAAAGAGAAAAACCTTGTCCCAAAATTACACCACAGCCTTACAAAGTAGAATACAATGAGCTAAATCACCAGTTTCCTCTTTACAATTCCAACACAGTGATTCGTCCCGAATTCCCAAAGAGTGTAGTTGGGCCGGGGACTGAGATGCCTTGTACAAAAGCCAATATTTAGTTTGAGATAGTACTGGGGAGATTTTATTGCTTGTTGTCGGTTTCCATACTTGTGGAAATAAAGAATCGGGTATCGGGCTAGTGGAGTGTGAATCCCAGTAGGTAACAAGATTATCTGGTATTTGCAATTGGATTGCCTATCAATTATCGGATCTAACGGAATATTAAAGTCTACACCAACTATAATGAGGTCATCTTGAGGAAGATCCTCTATAGGATTTGATGTACCCTCCCATAATTCTGGGTCATCTGTGTTGGGGCCATATATATTCACCACATGTATGAGATCCTCACCTTTCCTTAACTAAAAATCTACCATTACTATCAAGAGTTTGTGATTCTAACAAAACATTCACTTTTTTAGCTATCAAAGTGATCACACCCTTCCTTTTATGATCAGCCGGTGAACAAGTAATTGGTGAAATACAATTATGCTTAATTAACGTAGTATCTTCTTTAGATAATTTCGTTTCTTGCAATAAAATTATTTCCCCTTTGGTTTTAGCTAAACACTCAAATATTTTCCGGTGTTTGATTGGGTGATTGAGCCCTTTAACATTTATCGATATTATCTTGAGATCTTCTGCAATATTGCATGTACTAGGTTGTGCCATCACAAATACCACTGATAGCAGGTGTGTTATAGAAGAGGGGCTTACTTCCACAGTAAATACTAAGTCATTTTCATAAATCGCAATCACTACATGGATATAACCTGTTATGGTAAGAAAAAACTATAAATGCCAATAAGTATTATAATTAACATAGCACATAGGTACTCTTGTCCAATGGGGCCAAGATGCAGCCCAACTAATGATAGAAATAAGACAGTGAGCAATCGAAAAAAGAAGGAACAAAATAATAATAAGACACAAAAGGTAATACCCAAGAAACATGTCACAGCACATCTATTAGTGTTCCTCATAATCTGGGGAATTCCCAACCCCAATCAACCCTCACCCCCCTCCCTACCCAGCCCTGCAAACCTCAAATGTAGGAGGTGCGACAACAGGAGCGTCAGACTGTCTAGCAGAGATTGAGTTACATCAACAATATTACGAATTCCAGAGATTTACATTTAAAGTGAATCAGATGAAAAATTGCATGAGAGCGTCTTCAGAAGCAATCTAGCTCATAAGGAAGGCTACTGCCTAGAGCAAGAAGTAAAGGTAGCCATCCCCTTTAACAATCTTGTATCGCAATAAGTAGGGTTGATATAATCTAGTCCTCGGTCTGCAAAACACACTTATAAAAAAAGATCTGGCTATAAGATTATCAATCGCACACAAGCTAAGCACATGAAATAACAAAGTATGTGATCTTACAGTGCTACAGGTGCTGATTAAACACAAAATGGACAATTAACTGTTATCTGGTTAATAAAGGATATGTGAACATCATGGTTTCCTTTTATTGGAGGAAGATTGGGTAGACTCCATAGCTTGAGGTGGGAAACCTTCTTGAAAGTTCAGAAAATCTTTAGGGTCCGTAAAGTAGTGATGGCGATCATTGGCTATGATTCTAATCTTAGTTGGGCCGACAAAGGAAAATTTAATGTTCGTAGCTCTGAGTTTGTCTCTCAGGATGAGAAACCTCTTTCTGGTGTTCACCGTAGGCTTGGAGAAGTCCTGCGTAAAAATAATTTTGTGGCCATTCCAAATCAGTTGATGGCTTTAACATGCACAGCTGAGGATAGCTTCAGCATGCTGAAATCTTAGGTGCTTACAAATAATAGGTTGGGTTATTTGACGTGAAGAAGAATAAAAGGAAGGCACTCTATGTGCTCGGTCTAAGTCTAAAGGGTTTGAAAATGTTATACCAGTAAATTGGGGTATACAGTCTTCCAGAAAAGCTATACATGACTCCGCCACATCTTCTGAATCTTCTGGAACACCTAAAATCCTCATGTTACCTCTTCTATTTCCATCTTCAAGCTCTGTAGTTTGTTGTTGAGAGTGGCAGTAGTGTCACTAAGGTATTTCAACTATTTATTGTTTTTTAGAAGAAACATTTTCAATGTCACTGATCCTCTGTTCAGCTGCTGAAATTTTAGAATTGATTGCACTCATGTCTGCTCTGATTGCCGTAAGTTCTAACTGCATAGTGTCCATGTTTTATTGTATGGACTTACCAAGATCATGTACATCTGCGAGTCTTTTAAGAATCATGCTATGTTATGTTATGTTATGTTATGTTATGGGGTATTTATATAGCGCATAATCATCGAAGAGGTCTCTAAGCGCTGTCCGAGAGGGGTCCAATAGAGAGAGGCAGAGGGTCAGGAGTGGTTTACATAGGGCTCCAGGCTTCCAGGAAGAGAACAGTTTTTAATCACTTCCTGAAGGTGAGCAGGTTGGTCTCTTTGTGCAGGCTTTCAGGGAGTCTATTCCATAGTGGTGGCAGCATAGTTGAAAAGGCTCTCCCCCCAGCGTAGAGCGCTTAAAACGTGGACATACCAGAAGACAAGCTTCTGAAGACTGCAGCCTCCTGATGGGAACATAATGGGTCAATTTGTCCTTGATAAAATTCGGGACCGAGCCATAGATGGCTTTGTGAGTGATACATAGACTTTCGAACTTCACTCGTTGAGGTAAATGTAGCCAGTGTAGGTCCTGTAGCAGCAGAGTGACATGTGTCCTCCTGGGTTTTTTGAAGATCAGCCTGGCCTTGAAACCTGGCCAGGGATTTTTTTGGTGACCCCACGTAGAGGGAGTTACCGTAGTCCAGACAGGCCAGGATCAAAGATGGGACCATAGTCCGGATAGTAGAGAAGGATAGCAGTGCCCACAGTTTCCGGAGTTGTCGTAGCAACCCCTACGCAGGGTCCTACCACTGCTGCGACTTGTTGGGACATTGATAGTGTAACATCAATTTTTATCCCTAAACTTTTCACTACGGGTGCTGGTACAGGAGGCTGTCCCAGCTCACCAGGCCAAAACAGCTCAATCCAGGGGTTTTCTACAGTAGTGGCCGCTAGCACCTCCGTTTTATCCGGGTTTAGTTTCAGGGAATTTGCCGACATCCAATTCACCGTAAATTTCAGAATATCTTGCATTTTCGCCTGGGATGTGGGCGACTGGTCTATTTGAATAAAGATTTGGGTGTCGTCGGCATAATTATATACCCTACAATCCAACTGATTTACTGCAGCGATTAGAGGCTGCAAATAGACATAGAAGAGCAAAGGGGACAGAGCCGAACCCAGTGGCACTCCACATGTCAAGGTCCCAGGGTGAGATACCAGGTCTGTGAGTTGGACTCTTTGGGAGCGGTCTCTAAGGAAGGAAGCTAACCAAGCACTGGCTGTGTCCTGGATCCCCAAAGCAGCAATCCGCCCCATGACTTGACTATGATTCACCGTATCAAACGCCTCGGAAAGGTCCAGCAGGACCAGAGCACATGGCGTCTTCCTATCCGCTCTCAATCTCATCTCATCTAGTATGGAAAGCATAACTAATTCCGCGCTAAAGTGAGGCCTGAAGCCCGCCTGGTTGGGTTCAAGAAGATGGTTGGTCTCCAGGTAAGAAGCAAGGGACTGCAGCACATGCTGTTCTAGTCTCTTAGCCAAGAATGGCAACTGAGAGATAGGTCTGAAATTTTTCAGATCCTTATCATCCGCGCCTGGTTTCTTCAACAGCGGGATCACCCGAGCCTCTTTGAAATTGCTCAGGACCTGTCCGGTCACCAAATAATGGTTCAGGAGCGCAAGCACCCTGTCCGTTATGCTAGGTAGAGCCAATCTAAAGATCTTAGGGGGGCAGGGGTCTGAGGGGGAGCCTGATTTCCCCCTCCCCACAAGCACTGTCAGTTGTTCGTCTGTAAGAGCAGGGAAAGAGGACATGGTGGCGTCCACCACAGGAAAGTGAAATGTTGGCTCAATTGTGCATGGGAAAGTTGGGGTATTCTGGATAGTCACCAGCAGATCGCTGATCTTTCCCATAAAATAGGTTTGAAAGTTTTGGCAAACAGTTTGCGTGAAGACCGGCTTTTTTCCCTCTCTTTCCTCAGTTCATTTAGAACCTTAAAAACCTCCTTCTAGGGGCCGGACATTAAAGGCGATGCAAGATCTAGAAGGGGGGGGGGTCCGGGTTTTTTGTATAAATTCGGGTCCCCAAGATTCTTCAAAAAAGTCCGTCTAAAGGTCTTAAGATCAGCCTTGATTCTGTGGTGCAGACTGAAGCGATGTTGGGGTATAAAATATTATTCAGATCTGGCCCCCATCTGGGACTCCCCTGGCACGCCAATATGCCTTAAGGACAGTCTTTCTCAGGCTGTCAGGAGTGCAGGTGTAGCTACCTGGTCAGACCTTGTCACAGCGGAGGGTGTTCTTCCGTGGGAAGTTCTGCGGGCTAAGATAGGGGATTTTTTTTTCCCGATTTAAATACATCCAACTCCGCTCCTGGTATGTTACAGAGAAAGACAACATCGGTGGAAATTGGGAAATTGAGGTAGCACTCCAGTCTGTGGGTGTTAGGAAGAAAGAGGTAGCCCTCTGGTATAGAGAATTGCTGAATTCGGAAGAGACCACAGCCACGCCTTTAAACCAGGTATGGAGTTCATCGGTCTTTGAGGCCTCTGCTGCTGATCTTTATGAAAGATCTCTTAAATTCTTATATAGGTATGTTAAGTCGGCTTCATTGAAAAAGTACCACTATTTTGTATTAAATAGGCTGTATTTTACGCCAAAAAAAATTAGCAACGTTTGTCTGTCCCTCTCCTTTGTGTCCAAGGTGTGATTTAGCAGAAGCGGACGATATTCACATGTTCTATGATTGCCCTGTGATTGGTCCCTTTTGGACAAAAGTGGGAAAGACACTGGATAGTGTTTTAAAAGTAAAAATTGGACTGAATGGGGTGAGGGTAATATTTGGGTTGGATTCGGAAACTACTAATGAGCTCAGTGAGGAACAGATCGCCTTATTTTTCACTCTAATTATTATTGCCCACAGAGAAATTTGTATGCTGTGGAAAGATCCAGCCCCCCCACTGCATGATAAATGGCTACAGTCTGTTCTAAAAACTGTACGGCTAGAGTTGGGGGCTATACATAATAGAAATACCATAGTTTGGCTCCCACTTTGGGAATGGGCACTCGAGCTGAGGTTGGTATCCGATTCCGAGATTGTCCAATGATTACACCGGGCCCCGGGATAAAGGGGTAGCCAGGTCGGCTTCGGGTGCAGCAAGGACTCCAACCCTGGGCGCACAGGAGAGAACAAAGGGTTGCTGGTGTCTTTCTTTTGCAAGTGCCAATGGTGAGATGAGGACAATAAAAAACAAAAAAACAAAAAAAAACTCCTTCTGTGGGTTGGCTGCTTCAGTAATCCTAGTCTCATAGAAAGCAGCTTTCTTCATTAGAATAGCTTTTTTATAGGCTGCAAATGTTGTGGTGTAAGCTGCGTGTGTAGTAGAGTCATAGGTTTTTCGCCACGCTCTTTCATATTGGCGGAGGGATTGTTTGTGCTGCCGCAGCGCCTCGTTATACTAAGGGGCCCCCTTGTTCTTATCGGCCACTCTAATCTTGCGTGCGGGTGCTACAGTCTCCACCGCCTCCTTGAGAGCTTGCATGACGGCAGCACTTTCCGTGTCTAGAGTACTACTCTTGGGAGGGGCATGGTTGGGAAAGAAGGCCATCAAGTCACTGGCAGTCACTTTATTCCAACTTCGCCGCATACTCCATTTCGGAGGAGCCTGTGTAGTCTGGGAGATAAAGGAGAGATGGCCTTGCAACAGGAAGTGTTCCAACCCTGAACAAGGGGAAATGATCAGGGGATTAGGCAGCGTAAGCGATGCCCAAATCAGGTCCAAAGTGTGCCCTTTCTCATGAGTGGGGCCAGCCACCAGTTGGTTCAGAACTAATGCAGTAAGGGCATCCTCTAACTGTTGCGCCTGACCTTCCTTTGGGGTAATTTTCCAATGGAAGTTAAAATTTCCTTGTAACGAGCACGCAGGTCCTGGACCAGCTCTAGGAGGAAAGGTTCCATAAAGCCAACTGGCGTGTGTGGGGGACGATACACTATCAGTACAACTAGACAATCTCGCGCGGAGCAGAGCTTAACACCTAAAACCTCAGCCCCTGCAATATGTTCTAGGCATAGGGTTTCCGTTTTCAGCGCTTGATTGGACAGAAACGCGACCCCCCCAACCCTGGTATTGCATGGTCTATTGCAATAGATAGCAGTGAAGTCCGGTGGCAATGCTGCTACCAGGTCCGGCATGGAGTGCTCATCCAGCCAGGTTTCAGTGACACACAGAAAGTCTAGACTGTCCTTTTGCAGGAGTGAGAAGACCTCTAGGCTGTGTTTGTTCAGTGAGCGAGTATTTAGCAGTGCAAACCTGCAGTTCATATGACCGGATGGCTTTTCCTGCTTCCTAATAAGGGTATTCACTGTTCTGCTCGGCTGGTTGCAGCTGAGGTGTGGTCTCATCAGCCCATGTTGTTTAAGTTTCGAAAGGGTGAGAGGCTGCAATACGTAGTTATCTTTATTCATAGTGCACAGCTCCCGATTAGAATAGCAGAGGATGGGTCCAGGGGTCCTGGCCCCTGGTCCCGGCCTGGTGCGGACGGGCGCAGACGGGCTTCCCATTGGCGCGCCTTCAGCGTGCCAGCGGCGCGCCCGCTGCTCGCTTGTGCCATCCGGGGATTTAATGGGCCCGTGACTCCTCCCCAACCCACCACATGGCCCTGCTGTGCAGTGGCCGCAAGACTAGACCGCCGACTGCCGTAATGCAGTGGGCGGAAGTGACAGGAAGTGATAGGTACAATGGGGGCAGAGGCAACAAATTTACCAAACACAGCGGGGAAAAAATAGAAATAGTGCCAGGAATCAAATTTTTAAAAGAGCAGTAACATAGCAGCAGTTGTATTTCAAAATGATAAAAACGCAATTTCACAGCGTGTCCTTTCACGCAGCCCACCTCTCTTGGGCTTACCTCTCGAAGCGCGCTTGTGCCATCCGGGGATTTAATGGGCCCGTGACTTCTCCCCAACCCACCACACGTCCCTGCTGTGCAGCGGCCGCAAGACTAGACTGCCGTAATGCAGTGGGCGGAAGTGACAGGAAGTGACAGGTACAATGGGGGCAGAGGCAACAAAGTTACCAAACACAGCGGAGAAAAAATAGAAATAGTGCCAGGAATGAAAATTTTAAAAGAGCAGTAACATAGCAGCAGTTGTATTTTAAAATGATAAAAATGCAATTTCACAGCGCGTCCTTTCACGCAGCCCACCTCTCTTGGGCTTACCTCTCCATTTTCATCGTGCTACTCATGTCCGCTTTCGTTTTGATGGGAGAATCAGATGGAGAAGACTCCCCTTTGTTCTTTTTAAACTGCAGCCTAGCCTCTCTTTTAGCATTTGTAGCAGCAAAGAATTGGAAAAAATAATTAGGTGTAATCAAACTAGAGAAGCTACAAATAAATGGATAAAAGGCTGGTATCAATAGAGCTCTGTGAAGCCGAACAATGTACTCCATATCAGCCTGCTGTTAAGCTGAAGTGAGTCCACTCCTCAGTGAATGTACGCCATTGAGTCCCACAGTAAATGATATGGGAATGAACTGACTCCGTCAGCTTCACTTATGAGGCAAGAAAAGTCAGAAGCTGCTTTAGTATCTGCATGCAAAAAAAAAGAAAAGACAAAAATATAGCTAAATACATCACCTCATTATATATTTGGAGTACGCCTCTGGTTTAATGTATGCAGCCCCTCTTTATCAAAATTACCGGGCAAGGAGAAAATCAAAAAGATACTGGTACCCTCTTTGATATATGAGGCATTTAGGAGTCTAGCAGTGACAAGATTAGTTCCTACAGGTCTAGAACATAATTGCAATCCTGCTGCAACACCATTGATAAAGACACTAATGCAGATCTTCAAGCAACAAACACTCTCCTCTACCAGGTCGGATCTTGGCTGATAAACATGGTGATCATTCCTCTCGTATAATCACCATGACAAGGTCAGGCAGCAGACACCATTGCAATGTATTTAAATCTGTTTCAGACATCCATTTGGCTAAAAAGGCAAAAGCAGTAAATTGGCAGCGAGGACTTTATCACTCACGCGTTGTGCCCAACAAGTCAACTGGGACTTTAGCGCCGATCTGACACCAAAGAAACAATGCTCACCTTGGTCTTACTTGGCGGCCATGACGGGGTCAGGCACAGTTAGTGGATTGTGACGACAGCTAGGTCTGGTCTCCACTTCAAACCACTGCGCTCAGTCACACCAAATCAGCTGATTACGCGCTTACCCAAGCCGCTCAGTTCATTTCACTCGCTGTTGAACAGACGGACTTCGTCCTCAGTTGCAGCTGCCATTTTTGGATCAATGCGCCGCAGCGCCATACACAGCAGAACTTTACTAAATTGGTGTAAATATCTCAGCGAGGGTATGACTGAGTGAAAGTCCCATATAGCCACTGCTTAACTTGAGTTTCAAAAATCCGCTGGGCATTCAAAGCACTCCGGGCTCATAACATTCCCGATCTGCCATTTTGAGCTCTCGGAACCCCGCACATGCCAAACTGCCCACGGGAGTATCTCCAAGACCCTCAAACCATACACTCCCATGATGATATCCACAGAAGTAGCGCTCAATCAGGGGCCAAAATCGACGGAATCACACAGCCATCGGCTCTGCCGTTCAAACCACGCCCCCATTTTCTATAAAAATGTTGATCTATATAACTTATAAATGATTGCTTTCAAGGTTAATGACATTTAAAAATAAGTACAATTATAATTCACACAGAAAATGAGGCCCCTATTTTAAAACAAAATGAAAATTGTCATGGACTAAACAATTATCACAGATTTGGAACAATGTAAATATGTAGCACAAACAAATGGAACTAATGTTATCAGGGACTCTTTGTTCCATGAACATGTAGCAGCAGTGGTAATAAACATTTACAAGTATATATTAAACTTACTACACAGCAAAGTGAATGATTCTCAAGCAGAATGTTCCTCATGTTCTGTGAGTTAAGGGAATACTCTGGTTCTTTATTAGACCTCTACGATTTTCAAAAGCAGATGTCACATGAAGAAAATGTAGTGATTTGTAGGATGAAACTGTAATGAGTCTTTTCTCAGGTACTAGATATGTATTATCTGGCTAGATAATGACAAGCTAGGAGACAAATAAATGCTGCATTTTTACAAGTGTTGAGTTGTCTGATTTACAATATTTAATATTGACTTGAGTTTGCTCTTCTTCCAGTTTCATAAAATGAACTCTTATTATGTATATTGTATCCCCTGGTCTCCTTTCTTCTTTTGTATACTTGTTATGGTAATGTTGTCCTTCCATGTAACACTACTCCATGACAAGCTCAAATAGCTATCTGGAGAGGAGACCTTACACTTGGCTGGTAGTTTTGAGCACACATCCTCACATTATGTATATGACTAATTAAGGGATTTAAATATTCCAAGCAGTCTTTCACTGTCTTTGAGAAATGATTACTGTCCAAAACCAATTACAAGCTCATACTTCAGTGCTGATACTGACAGTAATGATATCAATGTATGTCATACTCCATGTACCAATACAATAGGGTTACCAGTTAAAGCAATGTCAATGTATATCAGGATCTAGAAATGCTTAACTATGTCAATATCAGTAAAGACAATATCAACATACGCTATGACAACTGTACACACAATGTTGAGAATGTCGATAAAAACGACACCAGTGACTGCCAATATATTTTCAAGAGTTCCAGTGAACTCACATCATTGCTGTTGGTTTTACCCAAGTTGACCTGCCCATCAACCAGCATCAGAGATACATGATCAGACAGGCCTTGTGACCTACGCCTACTGAATAACAGGTCACAGGCTCTCTCTTAACACAAAGACAAACGCACGCCCAGCAAAAACCCTGATCAATCCCACAGATAGATAGTTGCACCACGAACAGGTCAGAGGAAATAGGCCCGAATAAAACACGTTTGGCCAAAGGCTTGCGTTCCCCTAAAAAACACAAAGCTAGATACCGCAGGTAAATAGTAACACTCAGAAAATCAGGACATGACATGCTCAACACATGGAGTGACCGCGCACTCCTCATGCCCGACATCTGGACCCATACACACTGGCCCACATTTGCTCTCCCTGAGGTCGAAATCCATCAGTGTCCTTATCAGACGCCAAAACGTGTTAATTTATGACTGAGATACTTTTTCGGAATGCAGAAATAACTCTATAATGACTTTATTGTACCTCACAGATATATATATAATGTCAGCCAAAAGTTTGTACACCAAGAGACTTTCCTTAGACACATTTTGTTGAGACTCTCCCAGCAGCTGTGTTTAATAAACCAACTTGTTCCTGTTTTGCCAAACACTTCTTGTCTTTTAATTTATTTATGGTAAATTCATACCTGAGCAAAACAACCACCAAAATCCCTGGGTCAGATGAGATATTACATTTAATTAAGATGTACCATATCGACCAAGGAGTGACTGATATTTACCATACAGTGCGTACATTAGCGAGCTCTGAAGCAATCAGGAACAAATTGTCAAAACTGATGTCCCCTTGGTACTATAGCCCAGTATGAACAAATAAACAGTATCCTCAAAAATCAGCTTCACAGCTGGGGTGGCTGTGTGAATACAGGGATGCTTGTACACTTACTTTGGCAGTGCCCCCAAATTGACACGCTACTGAAAAGAAGTATTGGAAAACCTTGACATGACTGTGTCAGCAAACATATTAATATGTCTCCCCCATAGACAGACATACTATCTATAGTCAGCGAAAGCACAGCAACCCAGGTAATTCTTCCTCAATGGAGTACAGATAGAATCCTGGTCCACGGTGCATGGATCTACACACTTTGGTATTCAATGGCCATGCAGAAGCTTACAATGTCGATCCCTTTGATAAGACTTTCAAACAATTTGTGTCTCCTGTCTTTTATTTCTATCTTTAGAATTCAGAGTATTTGCATGCCCCCGATATCTAAAAGTGTTGCATATACTAAAGACACCAAACAAAAACAATCCATAAATGTCTCTCCGCAAGAAGTTATTGCTAAGCCCAGCCTACAGCAACAACAAAAGTGGACCCCTTCTCACTTTCAGGTGACCAGAATGAAACAAGGGATTATCAAGAGCACAAGCAAAGCTCAGTTATTCAGGTTAACAGGGATGTTAGGGTGGGGATTTTAGAGGGAGAGAGGCATGGGACATTAAGCTTGCCAGCACTCCGAGCTGTCGGCAATAAAGGATGTTCTATTTGTTCTGGTTTATTAGAAATGACAATAAAGAAAACTGATCCATAAAAAGCCAAAGATGTAACCTAATTGTTAGAAAAATCTTTACTGGAGCTTAGTAACACTAGTAAACATGAACAGTTGTATACATTATGCGGGTGCTAGCTCTCTTTGGGGATTTGGGGTGGGCTGTTAGCAGTTACTGTGAAAGGGTTACTGACTGTAAATAAACAGCCGGGGTCCTTAGTGTGGTACAAAAGGGGGTGGTCATGGACGGAGCATCTGAACCAATCAAACACTCACACCCAGTCAATAGATCTGGGTTTAATCCATCACCGTTCTTTAGCCCACTCAGCCACCCCAGTTTAGACATGGCCATATGCAAATCAGTCTGACCCTGTGCCTCATGGGAACTGTCCAGCCCGAAATGCCAAGCCATGCCGTCCCTGGACCGAAAACAAGCTTCCTAGGACCGGTTTCTGGCATTTCAGCCGTCTTCAGCCAGGCTTGCTTGAATCCAGTGGCAAAGTGAGCAAGGGACTCACGCCTGAGCATACCCTGCCAACTTATGGCAAACAAAGCGGTACAAAAGGGGGTGGTGATGGACGGAGCATCTGAACCAATCAAACACTCACACCCAGTCAAAAGATCTGGGTTTAATCCATCACCGTTCTTTAGCCCACTCTGCCACACCAGTTCAGACATGGCCATATGCAAATTAGTCTGACCCTGTGCCTCATGGGAACAGTCCAGCGCGAACTGCTAAGCCATGCCTTCCCTGGACTGGAAACAAGCTTCCTAGGACCGGTTTCTGGCATTTCAGCCGTCTTCAGCCAGGTCCTTAATGTGGCCCAACTCCCAATCTCATTCAGGACAGCAGACCCCCAATGATGACAAGTGGAGGAACAGAACTACAATTCAGAACCGTTGCTGTAGCGTTGTTTCAGAGGAAGTTTTGTGCATTAATAAATATGTACTAAGGATGTCTTCAGCCATGACCTCAAAGAAAACTCGGAATAACTGCTAAAGTTGATAAAGTGAAACCGCAAAACACCATAAATTCTGATAAACATCTCATCCCTCACAGGCTAGCTGTTATACAATTCTGCTAGCCTGTGAGGGATGAGATGTTTATCAGAATTTATGGTGTAGGAGGACTCTTGCATTATCATAGAATACCAGCCACACACTACTGAAACATTGTTACACACCCCACACACTAGCAATCTTGGTTTATAGATAGCACACCCTCACCTAGCAGTTTAGCAGTCCCAATTTACCAGAACGACTCTCACACCCCTTGCAGTCTTTTTTTTTTGCGTTGAAATTTTTTATTAGTATGTCTCACTCACTGGCAAGGGGTATTACAATAGAGGAAATAAAAGTGGCAGTTAACGTTTTACCATCAGGCAAAGCATCAGAAGAAGATACCATACCCCTGGAATTTTATAAGACCTTCATAGATGATTTGCTACTACCATTTAGTCAAGTTATAAGATCTATCGGAACAGAGGGTAGGGTTCCTGATTCATGGAACGTGACGCAAATTGTCTTTTTTCCTAAAAAAAACAAACCAGCAGATCAGTGTAGGTCGTATCAGCCAATTTCACTTATTAATACCGACGTAAAAATCTTTGCAAAGATCCTTGCAAGTCGCCTCGCTCCAATAATGCATAGACTGGTGTCGCCTCACCAGCACGGTTTATCCAGGGGAGGGATACCACTGCACATGTAAATATGGCCCTGACAGCTTTTGATGTGGCAAATGTAGGGTCAACCCCACTCGGTATGATTCTATTAGATGCTGAAAAAGCATTCGACCAAGTGGGGTGGGACTTCTTGTGGACCACACCCTCAGCTGTCTGCATTGAAGGTCAATTTAGGAAATGGGTACAAGCTCTATATGAAAACCTTGTGCTAAAATAATGTATGTTGGACTACAGTCCTCTATCTTTCCAATTCGTCATGGTACCCGTCAGGGGTACCCCTTATCACCACTGCTTTTCGCTCTTTATATAGAGCCATTTATCTCGGTTTTACAAATCCATTAGTCAATCTGTCCCCTCCTGTTAGGGGCAAACTCTCTCAAGGTCATCATATACGCAGATGATATTGCAGTATTCTCAACGGAACCAGGATGGGCACTGCAAGTGATAATAGAAGCAGGGGAGTTTGGGGTGATTTCAGGCTACAAATTAATTAGCAATAAAACTCAAGTTCTTCTAAATCATAAATCTCCGGCTCCAATACAGGGGGTCTGTTCAGCTGCTACTTACCTGGGCGTCAAGGTGGCTGCACAGATAGATACAATTATTCCTCTAAATTACGAAACACTGCTGAAAGATACAGTCAAGTCACTAAAGAACTGACACAAGTTACCTATAGGTATCATTGGGTGTATAAATATCATAAAAATTAAGATCTTGCTCAAGTTCCTCTATCTATTTCGGTCTATCCCGCTGCGAGTGACTAACTCTTTTTTTGAGCGGCTGGAGGGGATCTTAAGTAGCTTCATATGGGGCTACAAGAAGGCACGACGAGCTATAGATTTATTAAAACTTCTCTACAGCCAAGGCGGCCTCAACTTTCCTGATTTCAAAATATATTTTTGGTCAGCTTTTTTTGGTCATTTTTGAAGCTTCATTAATCATGAGAGTAGTACTTTTTTCATAAATTTACGCTGGTTGAAGAGAGTAACTTATTTCTTTTTAGAACTAATGATCCAAAATACTACAAAAGGGTTCAATTCAAGACTGCACAAGATGGTATATCTATATGGCGCGCTATTTCAATTAAGTATAACGTATCACTTTTCCATGATAAATTCCCCCTCTGGTACAATCCAGGTCTGCTAGAGATATTCCACGATCCTGTTTGTAAACTTTGGGCCAGCTATGGAGTAGTATACTTAGGTGATCTGTACGATTATAGCGGCTTTATCTCTTTAGGAAATTTGCAGATACTGTATAAACTACCAGATAACATGCAGTTTAAGTATTATCAGATCCGCGATTACTCTATACGACATCTAAATCTGATGGGCATATCCGACTCTGACATATGGAATTGTTTACACGCTATCAATGAAAAATCCTTGATCAGCAGAGCGTATAAAAGTCTGTGCACTCACAGATCGGATGATTGTGTGAGAATAGCTGATTGCTGGAGCAAAGTCCTGGGGACACCGGTCTTGGCTAACAATATATCACAAACCCTTAGCACAATGAATATGGTTGTACACTCTTCCAATCTGCAATTACAACAATATTGTACAATATGTCTA
Source organism: Lissotriton helveticus (assembly GCF_964261635.1). NCBI lineage: Eukaryota > Metazoa > Chordata > Amphibia > Caudata > Salamandridae > Lissotriton > Lissotriton helveticus. Next base: position 709,773,062 of record NC_136065.1, read on the forward strand.
TTATATTACACGTCGGAAAGAATAGTGAAGTGGTCATCTAACCATTTGCCCAGTGATCGGACAAAATGCCAAAGATGCGATCTGCATGCCGCGGACATAAAGCACATGTTTGTTACATGTCCATATCTCTCAACATTCTGGCAGAAGGTTGCTCAAGTCTTGACTCAAAAGTTGGGGATAGAAGCACCTTTAACAACTATGGAAATAATGATGGGAAGAAGGGATTTGAGCTCTAATATTGAAGATTAATTAATTATCGTGCTGGTTTCTGCAAGATGGACAATTGCCCTGGTTTGGATCTCACCAAAACCTCCCACGGTAATGGACTGGTGGACATTAGTTAGACAGACATACGATATGGAGCAAGCGCTAGCTAAATCGAAGGGAGCTCGCTCTATATACAAATTTAACATAATCTGGGATCACTGTTCTAAGAGCTAATTAACAATATGTGAGATTTATTATTGGTATTTTTCATGCTAATATTTTCACGTACGTAATCAATTATACTGTAACTACTTTACAGAGATGTATATGCTCGGATCATGATGCTACGGTTCATTCTGTGTATCCCTTATGTTGACAAATACATTTTTTTTTTTTAAAAGACATTTTTATTAGCGTTTTAAAAATACAATACATAAGTAACTTAAAATAATAGCTGGCATTAAATATTATCAGACCTATAAATATATAAATAAGTTATATCTTTGAGACATAAAATATCAACATATCTGACATATAAATATGTTAACAAGTAAATTCATATATCTTCAGGGAGGGTACCCTGATGCCTCACGATGTGTTCGTACAGGAACACGGAGCGCTTGACACGCTGTTTCTTTTGCATGCAAGTCTTTCTCACTACATACGTACTAAATGGGCCCCTGAGGGTGTGCAATCAGCCACACACACATTGGTCACAATGCAACATTTGATGGGTAATGGTTGACACCTTACAAAGTGGCTATACAAAGGCATCCATACAGTGGCAGTGGTGTATCTCCAGACTCTTCATGCCAAGTGGGACACGGACATAGGCCGGGCGCTCAGTGTCAAGGAATGGGGTATGATGTTAGAGTACCCTAGAAAGATGTCGAGAAACCCGAAATTCAAGTTCATACAACTCGTGCTCCTACATCGCGCCTACTTGATACAGTGTAAGCTGAGAACTATGTTTCAAGACGTGTCAGATGTGTGCCCGCATTGCCAATTGCCAGTGGCGGATCTGCTACACATGTTGTGGAACTGTCCATGACTAAGACACTACTGGGTGAGATTTTAACTAATATAGCTCCAGTGAGAAATAATGACAGTCTGGAATACTGTTTACTGGGGCTGGGCCCCAAAGGGAAGAACGGTAGCCCAGTCACTAAATTTAATAATTTGGCACTCATTCTGGCCCAACGTAATATCACAATGAAATGGAAAACTGCTAGACCATCGGCATTGAAAGATTGGTATGAAGAACTAATACGGTGAGGCAGGGCGGAAGGTGCAGAATTGAAAAGAGAGGAACAGCGCAGATTGCGTAAGACACCTATATCAATGGAGTGGAATTCATTGCTAGAGGAGCTTGGCGAAGTGGACATCCTAGAGTATGGATGGGCATGACCAGCGGCGGCCTTTTTGTTTTTCTTTGTACTCTTCAAAAAATGGAAGAAGAAATAATACTGAGTATATTTATATTTGGATTGTACACATGATAATATGCGGTACGCGCTGTACCTCACGGCTTGCTATAATGCGTCGTTATATTCCGGATGTAATGTATACTGCACCCAGAGATGTACAGTAATGATATCTTCTAAGATAGAGACGCTGCGCCGTGATTTTCGAGAGAGCCAAGACTACTGGGGGCTTTTTCAAAGCACTACAGGACCCAGGAGGCCCATGGGTCAGTCGCGCACCACCCGCCCCTCCCACCAGTGAAGCGGGGCCTAAAAGACCTCTTGCGTCTCCCGCTCTGCGGGAGATGCTGCGCCGTGATTTTCGTGAGAGCCAAGACTGCTAGGGGTTTTTTCAAAGCACTACAGGACCCAGGAGCGCACCACCCGCCACTCCCACTAGTGAACAGGAGTATATTTTCGAGTCTTCTTTCCCGCCTCGCGGGACGAGCCGGGCGAAGCCCGGGCCAAGGACGGGCCCATCTGAGCCCGTCCGAGAACGTCAGAGGACGGGACGGGGCCGCTCCCTTTGACTCCGCTATCAATATACTACAAAAGGTCAGTGACTCCAAGTTCCCTGCCTCTACCACTGCCCCCTCAATACATTGACTGAAGCACCATCCATAGGCAGACATGGACGCAGTCAAGGCGGGAAAGGGAGGAAATCCATATCGGGGGGCTCAATCGTGGGAACATTAGACTAATTTTTAACCAGAGCTTCTAAAGTGCTGTCATACAAGATTGAGTTAACAGAAAAAAGGCTATCCCTAGAATCATTGCCCCATAAACGGTCATTGTTGGGTGGGATAGCTCGAGCATTGTCACCAGCATCCTCACAGACGATAGCAATTGCGTCCACAGCATCTGGACATGAAGGGGAGTGCACGCAACCAGCGATAGTACTTGACAGTATATCTAGTGCCCCTGCGATTACAAACAGTGTTGAAATTGGTCTACCTATCTACCTAGTCATCCATGAAAACCCGGCATGAGTGAAATCGTGTCTGACAACCCGGTCTGCTACCAGCGCTAAACTGGGGCCCACGCATCTGGCCCCCGATCCTGCCGTTAAAAGAAAGCGGGGTGAGGCCACAACCAAGAACAAGAAGGCAAACATTCAAGTGCATGAAAACCGGGAGCCAGACCAGCAACCAAGGGCTATATTTATCCCGGAGCCTTCCCAGTCACCAGTGCACAGACTTACGACAACGCCAGGCACTGGGGAAATGGCTCCAACTGATCTAGGGGAAGATTTTTGGGTTAAACTGGAACTTGTTTTTACTGAGACCTGTCTGTCCATATATGACAGACTGAACTCTATAGAAGCTAGGCTTACCCACCTGGAAACACTGTTTACAACTGTGCAGGCTGAGGGTGTAACGCTGGTTGAATGTGGGTCGGGAAACATGGAGGGGCCCCCAAGGTTAACTAACGTAGCTTGTAAACCTGTAATATCATAGGTCTGTAATGCTACAGTGGAAATACCTGCATTACAACCCTTAAATCAAGACTGAGTGGGGAGCAATGATCGGCCCAATGGTGTGGAAATTCCAAAAATAGTTGACCAGAAGGTGGGTAGAGGCGGGGGAAGAATTACCAACCCAGGAAATTCGGCAAATATCATAGATGATCCGAATGTGCTCCCACGCTTAGACCTCCCTCCTGAGTCCACACCATATGTGGTTGTTTTAGTAGGGGTCCCAGAATTGAAACAAGGGAGAAAGGAAATATATAGCGACCTTAAAAACAAGTGCATTCACTGGTTGAGACAAAATAGGCCCCTTCCAAACCAGGTCTCAGGTGAAATCCTCTTTGCGAGACGTGTAGTCTGGGTAGGCTCACGGGCAAAAAAAACTCAGGGTGATAGTATAGTCATTAATTTCAGGGACAGAAGGGCTGTAGGACACATTTGTAATTGGGCGATTGAAAGTCCCGCAACACAGATACAATTTCTTCCCTTGACCTATTTCTACCCGGCTGCACCTATCTTTGCTAATTCTGATATTGTCACAAGAAAGCGACCCTGGGTGGCCGGGAACAACTTTTACCACTATGCGCAGGAAGGGAGCGATATAGGGATGGGGCCCCAGAATCGCCGGCCAGATTTGGCCGCTTTCCACCATGACAATCGATTCAGCATTTTGGATCTTGTTGATTGACGGTTGAGGTGTAGCCCGACAACACTTGTCAGTCCCGTCAGAAAGGCTACTGACGAAGTTCCCTGTTGCCTAGCAGGAGTTGATTGCCCTGACACAAAGTTTGGTTTGCAGAGTAGCGAGATTAAGGGGGTGGCAACTAGAAGTAGGAGCAGTGATAGACTGAGCACTGGGTGCAATCCCGCAAGAGAATCAGATGGGGCGATGACTCCACCATGGCAGGAGGCTCTAGGTAGCTCGAGAGTGAATATGGAGGTGGGGAGGATCAGCAATGCAGTCCAAATAGAGGAGGGGACTGCAGCACCAGTAGATTTAGATTTGGGGGAAGGGTATGGGGATGGATTGCGAGAGGCAAAAGGTAATATTCAAATCCTCTCATGGAACCTGGCAGGGATTAAAAATAAATTGTCGTGTCCTGCCTGGGATATGTTCATAGACAAACACGACATCTGTCTATTTCAGGAAACCTGGGCTCTAGAATGCAACAAACTAACTGGCTATGCAATATTCGATATATTGGCCACGAAGAAGGGCAGGGGTAGAACCTCGGGAGGCCTTAGTATTTTGGTGGGTATGCATTTGAGTGCAACAGCAGAGCATCTGCCCACTAACTCAATGGACATACAATGCGTCCTTCTAACCTTGCCCCCTAACAAACGAATCGCCCTAATTAACGTTTACTCGACACAGAGCGGGCTGGAGTCTACAATTGTTGAACATCTTAGTAACTATCTACCAACTTTAGATCCCGAGACTACTTTAATAGTTGGGGGCGACTTCAATTGCCAGTACGAACCTCTTAACAATCTGAATCCAGAGGGTGAAGAGGACAGTGAGTACCAGCATTGGAACATCTTGGAACCACGAATTCCAGCTGTTAGAGCGTGGGCATCGTTGGTCCTCCAAATTAATTCCTTTAAACTCTCTTTTTCCCTGAGGGCCTGCAACGGGAGATTTAAATCAGATAGTCCGGGTCAACCCACGTTTAACAGAGAAGGGCATACTTCGACCATAGAATATATTATGGTCGAATGTAGGTCTTGGGACAGGATCCATGATTTCCAGGTTGTTAGACGGAGTGATAGTGATCATAACGCTTTAGTCATGACACTCAAGCCAGGAAGCTGGGTCCCCTACCAGTACAACAACCTCTCCTGCTGCACAACAACAGGCGAAGGGTAAAATGGCCCCACATACAGGGTTCCTTAGATAAATTGGCACGTATCTACTAGCGGGCTGTGCCACACCTTATGGAAATGGAAGAGGTGGGGAGTATGGGCCAACTAGCAGGACAAGACACCAGGCCGTTAAAAATCCATAGACAGTTGACTGCCAACCTTTTGGAGGTATTTTACCCGGAAGTTAGCACTAAGGCAAGACCTCTCCCGTCACACCCTTGGTATAACTCAGCCTGTCGTACAATCAAGAGTGAGCTACTGAAAGCCATCAAAGCTAAGGATAGGATAGGTATCAAGGAACACAGGCACCTACACAAGCGGGCCATCCTATCCGCAAAGAAGGACTGGGATGTCAAGAAATGGGAGGAATTGAGAACTGCCCTCCAGAATAAGGATTTGAAATCCTTCTGGACTATAGTTAGTGGTGGCGAGAGAGAGTCGAAAGCAGCAATTGTACCAAATATAGCCCCAATAGTATGGGAGACACACTTTGGATCTTTGTATGCCTGCACAGGTGAGGATGCGGTGGCACTTCCAGCTTCTTGCCTCACCCACGAGAATCGACTGGGTGAGGAACAGGAACAGAACAGGAAATTATTCCTGCCGAAGTTGAATCTGCTATTGCCAAGTTAGTGCCAAATAAGGCGCCTGGACTGGATAGGCTGCTAGGGGACCATTTTAGGTCGCAACCGAAAATATGGGCCTCCTATCTTTGTGTCCTCTATAATTCCATCTTGAGGGGAATGGACCCGCCGGATACCTGGCGGGGTGAAGAAATAGTGCCCACATACAAAAAAGGCTGCCCCCTCCTACCATCAAACTATAGGCCCATCAGCCTAATAGATAACACGTAGAATCTGATGGGTCGACTTATTCTGGAAAGAGTCCAGGCCTGGATTGAGGAAAATGAGATCTTGAGTCCTCTCCAGGCCTGTTTTAGGGCAGGTGCATCAACTACCGACCAACTATTCAGACTTCAGGTCCTGCCTTGGAGAGTAGTGAGTGTAGAGGGTGGCAGCCTCTACCTCATCTTCGTGGACCTGAGGTCTGCTTTTGACCTGGTCCCTATGGGTAAACTGTGGAAAGTTCTTGTAGACCTAGGAATTCCATCCTACCTTCTCGACGTGCTGATTAGGCTACATACAGAAACCTATGCCCAGGTGAGATGTGGGAAGCAAGGTGAACTGTCCAAACGCTTCCCGGTAAAAAAGGGAGTGCGCCAGGGGTGCTTCCTGGCCCCCACTCTGTTTAGCATATATATAAATGGCCTTGTAGACCACCTATTAGGCCTAAAGGATATTGATACCCCGAGGCTAGCCACAGGACCGGCACCCGCATTGATGTTCGCGGATGACACTTTGTTGTTATCTAAGACTCCAATGGGGATACAGCGAATCCTGGATGGCTTTGCCAATTTTTGTGCATTGAGAGGATTGGAAATCAACTTGGCCAAAACCGAGTTCATGATTTTCAAACCCCCCTAGCAAGACCCGCCAAAATCCTGTACTAGATGGCATTCCTCTAGAGCGGGTAAAAACCTTTGAGTACCTGGGCATCACGCTCGAAGAACACCTGGAATGGGGTACCCAGGTGTCAAAGGCAGCACTCAAAATGACACAAAGAGCCGGAGGGTTAAACAAAATGCACAGACACTCTGACTATAAGCCCGTTGCACTTGTAATGGAAATTTACAAAGTCCAGGTTAGGGCTGCATCCATGTACGGGGCCGAGTTATGGGGCCACCATAAGCTTAACAACCTCACCAAGATAGAACATACATTTATGAGGAATTTGTTGCGGCTGCCTGTTAGTACTCCTCTAGTACCCCTCAGATTGGATCTAGGGCTTCAACCCATTGAGGAGGAGGCAGCACTAAGGCCGATCACATTCTGGAGAAGACTGTGGACGACCCCAGAATTATCTGCCTATAAGAACGAGTTCAGAGATCTGTGGGCGGACATTAGAGCTAAAAAGATCCCCTGGCTAACCCATATTAAGAAATACAGTAGTACGATCTGCCTGTCTGAGTTGTGGGCAACACCAGAAGTGGCCTGTTCTGCAATATCTAGGGCCAACCTTGTGCAACATTGCAGGCACTACAACCTAACCCTCTTACACAGGAGTACTACATCTGGTAAGCTGACATCTCAGTTTCTTCAAGTTAAAGTAGAGTATAAATTGGAAAAGTTTTTGGACGGGATTTACCCAGTCATGTCAAGGAAACTGTACATGCAGTTCAGAATGGGTTGTTTGCCACTTAAATCATTCACTAGCAAATGGGATACAAATAAAAACACTGAGTGCCCATCATGCAATCACCATCTAGAAGATGAAATCCCTGTCCTTTTCTTTTGTCCTAAATACTAGGCAGCATGTAGATGCTGGGTCAAACCAATTTGTAGGAATCTTGGATTCAGGGAATGCTCTAGGGCCTTTAGAGTCCTAAAATTTGATACACACCCCCGATAGTCTTCGCAGTGTCCCGCTTCCTAAATGCGATGTGGCTTAAGCGACGAAACTCTTCTATGAAATGATTAGTTGATGAAATTGTTGCAACTAAATCCTATTTGTATCTTATCGATAACTACTTCCATGGTTTAATAAGTTTTTAATCTAGGAAATGTTTTTAGAAAATTGTAAATTATTGTCAATGTAGTTGCAGTGTGAAGTTTTTAACCTATTTATATTTGTACTGTGATTTGTGTATGTATTTTATCATGTGCTTTTATGGCCCTTGGTGGCCGAAATAAAGTTATCGATTGATTGATTGATATCTTCTAATAAAAGTATGTTAAAAAAAAAGCAAATTAATCTTAGCATAAGATTATTAATACATTAATAGAAATATGCATAACAAATATAAATCTAAATCAAGAGAAAATGAAGAGTACTTAAGATAAATAAACCAACGAAATTCAAATGAAGGGTTAAAATATTAAAACGCTGAGTAATGAAATCCAAGAATCATATACAATACTGAATAAAATTGTTGAATTATTACATTCTTAAGTTACTAAAACTATTAAAAGAGTTATGTTACATTTAATCACATACTAAGAGGATAGATAAAAGAATTAAATATAAATATAATAACAGCATTTTAGCAATAAGATAAAATATTTAAAGAAGTTCTTACCCCTTAAGAAAATTAAGCAATTACAAGATCTAATTTGAATCCACCACATTTCCTAACTATATTATTCCTATCTATATCAACACATCTAAAAAGGTAATGAGATAAGGAGACAGCATCATAATACAGAACCAAAAAAGGAAAAGAGAAATTAGCATAAATACATTAATTAATTTGTTGCAATAGTCAGCATAGGATTTGCAATGATATTTACTACAGACACATCATCTGTTTGTAAAAAACGAGCCCAAACATAATTGAATAAATCAGTTTGATCATTCAAGTTGTAAATTACTCTTTCATATGAGGCAGTTTGAATCATGGCTACCAACGAGGACTCTTGAGATGGAGCTGCTGGAGATTTCCATTGTCGTAATACACATATTTTAGCTGTGGCCAATGCAGTATGTAAAAGAGGGCATTGTGGCTTAGAAAGATGTTGAGAATTTCTTGAGTCATGTAGAAGAATGGTAGCTGCTGTTAAAAGTAAGGATAGGGGTATAGTGTTATGTAAAGGCTGACCTATGTAGGACCCATAGGATTGAACCATAGGGCAATCACAAATAATATGAACAATGACACAGCCAGGAGCATCACATCTCCAGAAATTAGTATGTAGAAGTAAACCTGCATTGTATAACTTTATCGGAGACCAATGCTAGTCATGTAGAATTTTTTACAGGCAGCATTTTAATCTAGCCTCTTGATCTCCTCTATCTAAATGTTACAACAAATCCATCCATTCGTGGTCTTTGTAAACAACTGACAAGCGTGTTTGCCAATTGAGATCTCTTGATAATAGCTGCGAAAATAAGTGTGATGTAAATATTTTGTACAAACCAGATGTAACTCCATTATGTTTCCCCCTGGTATATAAATAGAATACTATAGGTGAAGTTTGCAATAACTGTAGGTGTGATCCTAGAATTTTATTAAGGCAGATGCGGAGTTGAGCATAATTTGCTTCTTGATCTGATAGGAGACTAAATTCATCTGTCAATTGTGCAAAATACTTGAGACCAACAATTATGTAAAAGCTGATCCAAGGTAAGAATGCCTGCTGTTTTCCAATGGGACCAAGATATAGTATTTCTTCTAATACGTATACCTGTGTTGTTCCAAATTGGTGCTTTATCATGAATACGTGAGTTAAAACCTAGGCTACGGGGATCCCTCTGCCTTGTTTTGCACATTGCAGCCAGTAAAGGATTGTGGGGATCAAGACGACTCGGCCTGCCCCATAAAAGATGTCTTTCTATGTGTACCCATTGTGGCCTATTGGAGTTTTCTGTTAGCATGTGCATGATTTGAGATAATTGTAATGCCAGAGAATAGTATTCAATATACAGGAGACTCAACCCCCCAGAGAGTGATGTGCCTTTAATTTGTTGATAACTAAACGTGGTTTCATAGAACCCCAGATAAAGGATTTGATCTTTGAATCTATGAGACGCAGTGTAGATAAAGGAATCTGAAGAGGAAGCATTCCAAGTGTGTAACTAAAACGTGAAAGAGTGACTGTTTTCACAGCTTGAACTCTGCCCCTCTGAGATAATCCTAATAACTCCCATTTTTCAAAATCATGTTGCATCTGGTTGATTAAAGGGCCTATATTGTCTGCAATCATTCCCTCTGTTCCTTTATTTACTAAGATACCCAGGTATTTTCAGCGTGAATGTTGCCAGTGAAAGGGAAAACCTTGTATAGCTGCCTTTGTGGTTCCATCCGATATGGAAAGCGCTTCTCTCTTATCCCAGTTAATTTTGTATCCGGAGAAGTAGGAGAAATCTTCTATAATTTTAACCAATGATGGGAGTGACCGGGGTATGTCAGTGATGGTGAGTAGAATTTCATCAGCATAAAGGTACATTTTCCAATTACCTACTGGGAGAGGTACACCTACTATATTTCCTGATTGGCGAATTGCTGTTGCTAGAGGTTCCAAAGCTAATAGGAACAGCAGGGGAGAAAAAGGGCAACCCTGGCGAGTTCCTCTACAAATTGCAAAGGAATCTGAAATAAAACCGCCTCTATTGACTTGAGCTGTAGGATGCTGATATAGTAATCTGATTTTATCTATACATTAAAATCCCAAACCAAATTTTTCCAAAACTGTAAAGAGATATTGCCATTCCACTCGATCGAATGCTTTTTCAGCATCGAGTGACAATGCCAAAGAATATTCCTGAAGAAATCTGACTGAGTGGAGTGTGTGTGACAAAGTGCGTAAATGATTCCTCGATGATCGTCCAGGTACAAAACCCACCTGAGAGTGATGAATCAGGGAGGGTAAGACTTTGCGAGGACGGGAGGCTAGGATACTGGCTAAAAGTTTAATATCACAGTTGAGAAGTGATATTGGACGATAACTACTGCAAAGTAGCTGATCTTTCCCTATTTTAGGAAGAATTGCTATTAAGGCTTTGTTGTCAATACATCCTAAAGAAGCTTTGCTATCAGCTTCTAGAAAAACAGCATCTAAAGTATCTATTATTTTTTTACCTGACCACCAGTAAAATTCTGCTGGAAAACCATCTTCCCCTGGAGCTTTATGGTATGGGAGTTTGGATATGGCTTGGGATATCTCTTTCTTAGTAATCTGTCCCTCAAGAAGTGCTCTGCCTTCTTCAGAGAGACAAGGAAATTCTACCTCCAAAAGAAAAGAGAGCATTTTGTTTTGGTCTAACTGAGTTCCTGGAGTGTATAAGGATTTGTAATAAGAAGCAAATTCATTAACGATATCTTGGGGTCGAGTTAATAAGTTTCCCTCAGACGATTTTATGGCTGGTATAGCCATGGCAGCCTCCCTTAGTCGTAATTGAGCTGCTAATAACCTCCCTGCCTTGTCACCTTGTTAGTAGGGCCTCCCTTTAATTTTTTGTAAAACGTATTCAGCTTTGGAGGTAAAAAGGCTGTTAAACACCATGTAAGCTTTCTCTAGTGATTTGCAATGTTGTATAGTAGGTTTTGTAGTATGTAATCATGTGAATGTCTCAATATCATGTTCCAACTCTTTCTGCCATTGGCATTTTGTTTATTGGCCATTGCAGCATTCTTCATGATTTGACCCCGGATAGTAGCTTTGGCCGCTGCGCATGAGTCTACAGATCCTTGATTAGAGGAAAGGTAGTTTTGAAGATGTTCTCGTAACTGTGACTTGCCCTTAAGAGTTTTATGACATTGTATATTCATCCGCCAGGGTGTGTGCCCTGGCTTAGCCAATCCTATTTGTAGGGATAAGAGTACCGGAGAGTGGTCAGATATTGATGCTTCCAATATGTGAGACTCTTGCACTAGCTGAACTATTTTCTGGGAAATTAAAAACTAATCAAGTGGTGAAAGGGTTCCATGTGTGGGTGACGTAAATGTGCATTCAGAATCGGTCAGATAGGAAAGGCGCCAATGATCTATTAAACCATTGTCTTCCATAATGTCACTCAAAAGGGGTCTATCTGGTGTGTTATTCTTATCAAAAGGGCCTGTTCTATCCAAAACAGGGTCTTTCGCCAAATTCCAGTCTCCTCCTATAATATGTTGTGAAGCATTTATCTCTGATAACGGTTCAAATGGATAAGAAAGGATTTTTTCGCTCCTCTCGGAGCATAGACAGATCCTACACAAAAATGAGTTTCTCCAATACGGAGCTTGTTAAACATGCATCTTCCATCTGGATCTTCCCATGTTTTGGATATCAGAAATGGCAAATATTTACGAATAAGAATTGCCACACCACATTTACGAGTGGGACCTGGTTTGATGAGTTTCCACTATGAACATGAATATCCTGTGAAACACCTTTCCCACCCATTCTCTGCATAGTTTACCAGATTCTAGTGCATCAAGATGTGTTTCTTGGAGTAGAGCCACATCTACCTTTTTCGATTGTAGGCAAGAAAGTACTTTTTTTCTTTTACAATAATGCGTTAAGCCATGAACATTCCATGTTATGATACGTAAAGGAGAATTAGCTATGCCTATAGGTCTATCAGTATTTTTGTATGTGGTTGAGGAGTAATAAACAACTATAGAAAAATAAATGTGTTCAATCAAAAATGTAAGAGAAAATAAATATAGAAAAGTATATGAGTAAAAGAAAAGTAAAACTATGAAATTCTATCACCAGTTACTTTTAACTTTTAACCCCGGGTCTGGGCTCACTGGAGCACCGCCACAGGTACAGACCCCCTCAGGAGGGTATAAACTTAACCAGGACCATGTAAAAGAAGATTAAAAAAGGAATGGAAATTTGAAGACCCGAGTGTATATAATATTAACTATTAGGTAGGGAGGACTCATTTCATTACGAAGTATAAATATATATTATTACATGTATGAAATTAACAATACATAGGTAAGAGATCGAGAAATTAAAATAGATTAATAGAAATGTTTAGCTATAAATATGACATTTCATATTGTAAAGCAGTATTTGATAATATATACTTAAAAAGGATTATAAATAGACATGTTATCTAATATATAACAGTAGCAATACATATATGAATAAGAATCTGATTTACAGAAGGGTAAAACTGCAAAACATTTCAAACTTTCTTCTTCAAATCAAATAGATAATAGATATGATGTAAAACTGTAAGTAATACACAGTAAAAATGTCTCTATTAAAAGGCCTTAAGTATAACATTAATGTAAATACATTTATAAGTTCAAATACTATCTAAAACATACTGAATATGGATAACACACATCTCTCCAAGTTGTAAAATCTAATTACCTACAAAGCATAAGAATTATAGGTTAGCTTGGCTTAATAAAATGGATAGTATCCGTGAAGAGCATATTAATTAAGATCATAGCAATAATAAAAGTAGACATCATCATTGTCTTTGTCTATTCGCCCTCTGAGGCAGATTTTAAGGGAGATCTAGACTTATCTCTATGCCGGTCTTGTGTAAAGGTGGTTACTGTCTGCAAGGAGAAGTGTGGAGAAGTGTGGCTCAGGGGTTAGAGGCAGCAGACCCGGAAGCTGAGATCGGTCCTGGACCAGGGTTCAATTCCCCGCCTCGGTGGGTCTTGGGCTAAAAATTCCACGGACTCGATAATTCTCGCCCCGGTGCCTCCTCGACTCTCGGGTTCACACTCTGCGACTCTGGGCAATAGCTTGCTTAATCTCCACAACGGCCCCTCGCGGCGGATTGCCTGACTTTCACCTTGTGGATACCCTGATATCTCACAGGGGAATACCAGGACGGGTTCCCTAAGCAAGCACCGGGAAACCCACTGCGGGTAGCTGTGCGCTATATAAGCTCAACTACATTTACAAGGCAGATGTTTTGTCCTCATGGGTACGGATTATTCGGTCCATGTCCCTGCCACGATGCTGAGCTTCATCAATGTTGCGATGTCTACTATCTAACAGCTGTTGAGGATGTTTAAAGCTCTGGACAGACTGATCAAAAGAAGTATGCTGTATGTCCATGTCCTGAATTAACATGTTGTCTAGGAAGTGTTGGAGGTCTTCAGGATTATAAAAGTCTTTTGATTCTCCATTTTTGGTGATACGGAAACGAGCTGGATCAAATAATACATATTTGATATCCATCTTCCTTACTTGTGGTCTCATAGCTAAGAATGCTTTTCTTCTTTCATTGCTTTCTCTCGAAAAGTCAGCTGCCATGCAAATTTCAAGACCATCATAAATGTATGAGCCTTGCGAACGTGCCATCGTTAAGATCTGTCTTACTTGCTCATATCTCAAGAAATAGGCAATTAAAGGTCTTGGATGAGGATCTGAGTCTTTACGTGGAAGACGAATACAATGAGCATGTTGAATTGCCAGTAAAGGATCAAAAATAGTACCAAGTAACTTGGGGAGGACATTACATAAGAAAGTTTGAGCATTCTGTCCTTCAACTTTTTCTGGAAAACCAAATAACAAATATTATCTCGTCTCTTGTGATCTTCTAGATCAACAAGCTTGCTTCGGAGAAGTAAAAGGTCTTGATCTCTGCTTTGTACTGAAACAAGTCTGCTTTCTACTACTGTTAACCTTTGGTCCAACCCTTACGTTTTATTATGAAATTGTACAAAATCTGCTCAAATTGATTTGGTTTCTGCAGTAAGAGAACAAATGTTAGCATCCAAATCTGTCAAACGGCAACTAATTGTCAACATTTCTTGTAAGATGCGCTCCATAGGTGCCCCTGATGTAGCTGTTGAGGTAATTAGAGACAAATGAGATGATGGTGAAGGTGGACCTTTCGTGGATATATTGCGTGACTGTTTATGAACTTCAACCTAATAGAGGTTGCCTGGAATTTTGTTTCCGTTCTTGTGATTAGACATCCGTAAATTAAAGTCTTATTCAGTGAATCATGAAAGTACTTAAGAATAAGTTTAAAGAAATGTGGTGAGAAACAGTCCTTTATGAGAGGGGTTGCCTCGCAAATGTAGTTGATCATAGCACTTACTGGTTGATAAAGTATGACTTTTTCAAACCAATAATCTTCACAGTTATTTTAATTTTTTTTTATCTATCAGAAATGTTAAGTCCTCATAAGCCTCTTTAGTGAAGAGAAAAAACAATGAGGTTCTTCCACTTGCACATCTAGATGGGCACCCGAATGCTCTGCTCTCTTATGCATTTCGGCAATACGGGTAGGAGCTAGTAGAGAGGGAGGTCGAGATTTCTGATGGCCCTTGGTCTCAAACTCCCTCTACCCTCTTGTGCATTTGTCTGCTTTCTCCCTCTCACTTTCCAGCCGGCAGAACAAAACCACAAGGACCAAAACCCAGATGCCTGATGAGGCTAATAAGGCGTAGTCATAGGACTGTTGAAAAACCGAACTATTATCATTTAGAGTATCACACTATTCAATAAAGGGAAGCCAAAAATTAACATCTCTAGAAATATTCCTATCTATGGTGGCTATTTATTTAATCAAGACCAACAAATTGTCCAAACTTGGAGAGAGTGGGGACACCCATAACTTGCAAATCTGCCTGCGAGCCAACAATGCAATGTAAAAGATAAGCCTTGCCTAACCTTTGGTAGATTTTACTTCAGGCTCCAACTGACTGAAGATAACAAGTAAAACACTTACCTTAACATGCAGCTTAAGCATTTGAGACAGCGCCCTACTCACTTCACTCCAATAAGTTTGCAATTTTATACATTCTAAAAACATGTGAAGGTCGTCAGCCTTCGTGTTCCTGCATTTCGGGCAGGGGACTTCACCTCTCCTCCCAAACTTTGACAGCTTCAAGGGTGACCATTACGCTCAATGGATGAAAAAGAGATGATTTCTCCTCAGATGTGCAGGCTTAACCGATTCAAAAAGCATAGCCATAGATACTTGCCAGTATTTTTCCAGCGATGATTCTGGCAAGTATTTTCCCACAATTCTACAGGAAGTGTAAAATCTCCATCCTCGATTTCCACCAGTAGCCAGTAAATGGTCGCTAATTCCTTCTTTTGACTAGGATGCTGCTTCAGTTTGAACTCTATATCGTTTTGTTCACCTATCTTTGTTAGTGGCTTAGCAAACCAACTTTGCATTTGCGCATATTTAAACCTGGATAGGCGAAAGTTTTTAAGCTGGCTACAACTCTCCCAGGAAATAAGCTCACCATCGCTTATTATCTGGTCCCATTGTATGAGTCCCCCCTCTAATAGAGGTTTGGCAAGATTGTCCATTCAGGGAAGCCGGGACTATCCCAGATGGGGGTTAAAAACTATGGTAGTGGATTTTTACGGTTCTCCTCACTTTGTACCATGTCTCTGCAAGCCCCTCAGAATCTTCAGCCTGACCTTTTTGAAAAAGTTTGGGTCAGCATATTTGAAAATAAACCCCTCCTTACCTCCGATTCGCAATTGTGGACCACAGGCCTCCTGTCATAGAGGGATTTGGAGAGTTAAAGATATACTTCCCATTTTTGTAAAGAAATTCACATGAGTAAAAAAGTAGATCTGGCAAGGCTATTCCTCCTTTCTCAACCCTTCTCCGCAGCTTCTTCCAAGCTATTCTCAGTCCTTTACTCGCCCATATAAACGAACCTAGGTCTCCTGGATGCTTTTTGATTCAATCTGTATTGAACGGCAAGGGGGTAGTGTCAAAGAGGATGGTCAGTTTTGGGAGAATTACCATTTTGACCAAATTACTTCTTCTGAAAATTGATAGTTGGAGATGAGACCAGGTATTCAAAAGTTTCATGATCGCCTTACGTATTTTATCGAAATTGAGTTTCGCTATTTTGCTGATGTCGTGAGATATCATAACAACCAGATACCTGATCTCATCCTTTCCGGATTCCCCTCGATGTTCCAGGACATAATTTAAGACTTGTCTCCATTGACCTCATAATCTGAGACCCTCCCGAAGTTTGTCCTTAGAGCCATCAAACGAGGCCAAGTTGTCAAAGTATTAGTGGTAAAAATCACAATATCGTCCGCGTAGAGCCCCAGTTTTTTTTCCAGATAGAGAAACTAAAAGGTATCATTTCAGGGTCCTCTCTGATCTTTCTTGCCAGTGGCTCTATGTAAAGTTTGAAGAGCAAAGGCGAGAGAGGGCAACCCTGCCTAGTTTCTCTAGATATTGTAACTGGTTGAGACAAAGAGCCATTAACTAGAATCCTGGATTCAACAGCTTGGAAAGCCCAGTAAGAGCATTACAAAAATGTGTGCCTAGGTTCAGGGAAGTAGCATCTTTTTTCACGTAGACCCACTTCACACAGTCAAAAGCCTTGGTAGCATCCAAGGCCACCAAGGCAAAAGGAAGATTATAGGTGGATGCTAGATCTATTATGCTGATCAATGAAAAGGTCAGATCTTTCAAAAATCTTCCCCAGATAGAACCTTTTTGGTCGTCACTTATTAAATCAGCCATCATCCCATTTAATCTGTCCGCCTAGATCTTAGTGTAAATTTTGTAGTCGCTATTTAGCAAGGAAATAGGGAGAAATGAATCACATTTTTTGGGGCATTTTCCGGGCTTCTATATCAGCGATATTGTGGCTTCCTTCCAGGAGGCTGGCAGGTCCATATGCTTGACGAATAGCTCATTAAAAAGCTTGACTAAAATAGGAGCTAAAATATACGCCAAGACTTTGTAGACCTCTTGAGGAATGCCGTCTGGCCCTGGGGCCTTCCCCTTTTTTTAGCTGAGCCATTATATTACCCACTTCCAGGACATCTATTTCTCCATTTAGAAGATCTGCTTTTTCTTTTGTCAATGGGTTTCCTATGCCCTCTCCTACCCACCTACTAAGAATGTCTTTAGATGGCGTAAGATCTTCGTGATAGACTTTACTGAAAAGGCTTTGAAAAACTTGCTCAATTCCTCTACTGTCACCTAATGGGCTGCCCGTTTGATCACAAATAATATCCTCAACTCTATTTCTTAGTTGTTCTTTCTTTGCCTTCCATGCCAGAAGTTTGCCACATCCTTTGCTGTATTCAAAACGAGCCATTTAGCTGGCCTCCCATCTCTTTCTCACCCCCTCTTGCAATATGGTGGATAAGCTAGCCTTCACCTGTGACACTTCTTGGAACCATCTCATCCTAGCCTCCTCGTCTATACTGGGATCAATTAGTTTTTCTTCCATGGAGCGAATCATCTCCTCCTGTACTGCCACTACTTTGTAATAGCTCCTCCTTTTCTCTGACGCTAGTGCCCCAAGTCTACCCCTAAGAACCGCCTTATAGGCATCCCATGCAACCCCAGGGGCTACTGATCCCCAATTGAGTTCGAAGAAATCTTTTGTTTCTTTTGTAAGGGCTTGTACCACTTCCTCTTCCAACAAAATTGTACGATCAAGGGTCCATCTGGACTGAGCACCAGCCTTACTAACCTCCAATGTGAGCATCACCACTGAGTGGTCTGACAGGTTGACTCCTAAATGTTCAACCTGCTGTACTTCATGCTTTAAATCTACAAAAAATATTCAATCCTAGACTGGTGCCTGTACTTCCTATTAAAGAATGTAAAGCCTTTTTGTTCCCTTGCTTTTCGCCTCCATATGTCCAACAGACCCAGTTGTTCCATCATTTGTTTAATGAACCTAAGCATGTTAGGGTTAGTGTGAGCTCCGCTATGTATGGATCTATCCAGTACGTTATTCATCACAACAATTAAATCACCGGCCAGAATGATTGGATCCGATGAGTATAAAAGCTTGGCCAACAGATCTTGTAAGGGACCCATTTTATCATGATTTGGCCCATAGTAACCCGCTAACGTGAATGGCCTATCCAAGATCTTAACTTTGGCTACTACTCATCTACCCGCTTTATCGGATGTGTAGGAGTCCAGGCTCACTTGTATTCCTCGCTCGATTAAAATTACCACCCCTTTTGTCACTGCTGTTTGGGCTGTACATGCGAAGTGTGCTACCCATTTCGTAGCCTTGAAGAGCTCTACTGCTTCCTTCTCAGTTAAATTAGTTTCCTGGGCTATAATAATATGGGCTGAAGAATCCTTCAAATACTGAAGTATTTTCGCCCTCCTACTTCTGACCTGTAAGCCATTTAGGTTCCAGGACAGTATATTTACGATCCAATCCCTTCTTACTACCCATCATCAAATACTGCTAAAAGCCTGATTCTGAAAACATTAAAAGAGACTTTAGAGGAAAAATTTTTGTTAATTTTTTTCCCACTGCTCCCCACCCTGTACACCCTCCCCCATAGAGAACCCCCCCCAGCTTCTCCATGACCCAAAGGCCATATGGATTTCCCCCCAGAGCGCATTACCATCTGACGTAAATTTACCATGACTGTGAACTTCCTTTTTTTTTCTCCCACTATCGGACCTTAAAAAAGGGGGAAAGGAAGAGTTTTTTTTTTAAAGAGAGAAATCTTTGAGTATTTCACCTCGCTTTCTCACTTATTCACTTACTTCACAATTATTTTTTTAAATCTATATTTGTTTATTTTTTTCTTTAAATTTTTCCATCTTATTATTATTATTTTTATTTCATCATCAATTTTTTCCCTTTCTATTTTCCCTTTCCCTTGTCTACTCTTCCTCTATTACCCCCATCTCTTTTCCCATAACCTAAAGCTCTTATCATGCTTCCCTTCACTGTCCTTTATTTTTACCTAATTAGGCAGAATAGCAGGGTTTAAAAAAGGTATTGGAATATTAGATTACTTTTTATTTGCTTGAAAGTCTTTTAGGAACTCGTCTACCTTCTCACCGGATTGAAAGATAAGCATTTTATTATTAACCATCACCTTTGAGTACGCAGAGAATCTCAACTGGACTACTGTACCCAAAATTCTCAGTTGGTCCATCCTTTTTCCAAGCTCCCATTGTCTGTTTGAAGTGGCAGCTGAAACATCCCATCTAAATTCGTATTTTACCCCCTCCACTTCTACAGATTTCAGGCTCAATGCTATCGAGAGTATCTTCTCCTTTAATGAGAAGGTTACGAAATTTAGCAGTATTTTCCTAGGCTTTGTCCTATTTGTGTTTAGCCTAAACGGATCTCTATGCACACGCTGAATGTCCTTACTTATTTCATCTTCGGATTCCTCTAATTGCAGCTCTTTCTTTATCATGCGTACTACGAGGGTTTTGATATCTTCTTCCTCCCTACCTTCAGGGACTTTCAAGATTTTTATGTTATTTCTCCTCTGGAAATTTTCCAACCTTTCAACTCTATCTAAATACTCTGACGATTTTAACTTTGTGATCTCAGCTGAGTTTGTGCTGACCTTCTCCCTGAGCTCCTTCACTTCCCCCTCCAATAGGACTGTTCTACTACTAAGGTCTTCCATCTTCCTCTCCAAGGTGTCACAAGCATGTCGTATTTCCCTCTGATTCCCTTCTGATGTCTCAAATCATGACCTAATCTCAACTGTAAGGGCTTTTAACACCCCACTCAGCGGTAGATCCTCACTCCCCGAGGCCCCTGAGGTGACCAGATCCTGACCCGGGGCTACTGAAACTGTTCGCTGCTGTGACCCTTCCTGGATAGCCGGGGTACTTAAACTCTCTGCAGCGGAAGGCCCGGACAGTATTTGGAGAGGTGTTGTCACTCCAGTCAATAGTATCAATTGTTTTTTTCTGGGGATATCACTGTCTCTGTGATCTTATCTTTATGTATCCCTTTTCCCCCCTCCATCATGGTCTCTGCTAAGAAGACAGTTTGGGGCACAACCTTGAAATACGTCTTAAGGGAGGGGGTGACCCTAATTTCCTGGGCAGCCTTCCGCTTCTGAACTGCAAGCTTTCTTCCCTTTGTCTTACTTGTTGTCACCTCTTTGCCCCCCACCTCCCCTTCCGCCCCATGACTTATTACTGCCTTCTGTTCCCCTCCCTTGCTTCCTTTGACACCTTTGCTTTTTTTCACTTTTCTAAGTGCATAACGAGGGTGGGTCGGTGGAGGCGGAGCGATTGCACCTTACCGCTAGGCTGAGGTGAAGACCTGGTTGGACTGGGACTGGAAACCAACGTCGTTTTCCTAGAAAGAGGCCCAGGAGTCCAGTCCTTGCCCAACTCCCCCTTGTTAAGATCAGATGGCTCCAATCACCCGCCCTTTACACAGCTTCTCTCGAGCAGGCCTTCCAGCCCGCTGGTGCTGTGACATCCTTTCTCCACCTCCATGCTGACGCTGAGCAGCACTACACTTGGGCCGCTTTACCTGCACTTCGCCCGCAGTGCTCTCGATGCCGTATGGCCCCAAACCACGCAAGTATTTCGAAAAAAAAGGAAAAAAGACAAGGGGATCAGCTTCTGTTCAGTCCGCCCTGATGCAGCTCACATTGCCATGGTTATTGCTAGATCTCCCTAAGCGCTCCGAGGGTGCTCCCACGACCGGCTAAGTGCTGGCCGGCATGTTCTCCCTCTGCCTTTGGTCCAACCCTTCCGTTTTATCATGAAATTGTACAAAATCTGCTCTAATTGATTTGGTTTCTGCAGTGAGAGAACAAATGTTAGCATCCAAATCTGTCAAACAGCAACTAATTGTCAACATTTCTTGTAAGATGCGCTCCATAGTTGCCCCTGATGTAGCTGTTGAGGTATTTAGAGACAAATGAGATGATGGTGAAGGTGGAGCTTTCGTGGATATAATGTGTGACTGTTTATGAACCTTTGTCAAAAGAGGTTGCTTGGAATTTTTGTTTCCGTGCTTGTGATTAGACATCAGTAAATCAAAGTCTTATCCAGTGAACCAAGAAAGCACTGAAGAATAAGTTTACAAAAAATGTGGTGGGAAACAGTCACTTATGAGAGCGGTTGCCTTGCAAATGTATTTGATTATAGCACTTACTGGTTTATAAAGTATGACTTCTTTCAAACCAATAGTCTTCATAGAGTTATACAGTGGCGGCTGGTGACATTTGAAAGTGGTAGGGCGTAAACTGATAATCATACTACACCGTAGCGAGCGAGCGTAGCGAGCGAGCCCGAACCCCCTAAGGAGGGTTCGGGGGGAATTCCCCCCGAGAAAATTTTGAAAAAATAGTGGAAAAATTGTGCATTTTCAAGCAAATTTGAGAAAGCAGGAAGGTTAATAAAGCAATTGTGAAAGTGCAGGTATTACATTATTAAAGAGCTGTCATATAACATAGGTAGCTGCTTATTCAGTATAACCACAGAGCTTCATAACAGGCTATGCCAATGAAAATACTGGCTGCTACCTGCTGTTATGGCTGACAAATTTGAATAGCGGCTGCCCAAATTTATTTACAAGCCACAGGTAATAGAGCTGGAAAATTCAAATGCTTTCGACGGTGGACCAAAACATGGTTTATAGGATGTGGCCTTGCCCTAACAATGGACCACATTATTACTACTGACATATAAAAATAACAATAACAGTTTGCACTGCAGGCGAATTTAAATATTGCAAATCCAAATGTGTTTACGCGATACAGTTGATGCGCTGATGCGCATTAAAATTCCACGGACCAAAAAGTAACTGTTTACTAGACCTTAAGAAGTCTTGGTCAGAACACATTTTATTAATCAGAATTTGTAGTGTAGAAAACAGTTCCTTTCTGTGCACCTTAAATTACACAGAAAGCATTGTAAATGATAAAAGCGGAAACATTTGCTGCTGCTGGCTAGTACTGTGTTTTTCTGATTCGAAAGTGCGTCATGGCTTGAAACACCCATCCCTGGGCAGTGCAGTGGGGCACCTCGAGGCGATTTCAGCCTGTTATCACTCCATATGAGATAGCCTCCCTACCTATCCTCCCCAATCCCCTCCACCGAGATAGAGGACAGATACGGCAAAGCCTTCTGAGACACCAACAGGCCACATAAATACTCTACGGTGAGCCTACCTCTCTGGAACACTCGTTGAATGTGGGAATGAAATTGGAAGCAACCCAGGAGAAGCAGTGGGAGCTTTTCACGGGCAAGGCCAGGGCAGATATTAAGCATGTATTGGTCCAGTTTCTCCCAGAGGGTGTGCACTGTGTTTTGTTTTAAAACAAGATTAAAATACATACTTTAAACGTGATCACCTCGACTTCTGCCCAGGCACACAGGCCTTTCTTAGGCCATGCTTTAGATCCCCACAGTTCGGTATTTCCCACATTTATGTTACTTGTTAGTCAACAAACGCAGTAAAATGGGATTTTGAGCCAGGAATTTGCTAACTTTCTAACCTCACATTCATTAACCCACAGAGCAACCCTCCATGCATTTTAATATGTCTTACCCAGTTATATTTATATTATAAACCTCACAAGGATGAAATGTGGAGCCAGGTCACATCTAACTATCCAACTCTGCCAAGGGCCCGCGCCACTTTCAGAATAAGAGTTACTCTTAGAGATGACACCACCCTTTGCTGGAGCAGCTGCGCGCACTATAAATGCCCATAGCATAGCATAGCATAGCACCCCATCCACAGGCTAGCCCACCCCTGTCTTATTTTGCTGAGTTGTGCACACTTTAAAACAATGACGGAGGCACATGTGGGTAGAAATGTGGTGTATAACCAAAAGAGCCTCCAAGAAGCTCCGATAGCTTGGAGTTCAAATTGCTTATTCTTGCTGATGCTGTTCTTAAGGCACGCAACCCCACAACTTAAAAAAAAAAAATGTTAAACAGTATTCAGGACATTTGCTCCCACCTAGATGTGCCCAAAAGCTAATTCAAAAGCATCCTACTGGGAAATTACATGTGTTTTTATAACAATATATCCTTAAAAAGAAGCGAAAATGCAGCAATAATAATAATTTTTAAAAACGCTTTGAAATCCTAATGGTGTTTTCTAGTGTTAGACGTGTCAGAACTTGTGCAAGTAGATGCCGCCTAAAAGTGATTATGGTGTATTAACAAATTACCAGAGGACTGGTGCTTCCCGCATTGCAGGAATTATCCCTTTCCCAGCGTTTCACATCAAAAGCCTGGCGGATTCACCAGCCCTAATCCCTGCTGGGCTCTCTCCGGTAAATATATATAGAGGCACATCGGTCGAAAGAAGCAATACGGGCCACACCTCCTCATTTAAATCTCATCATACTCTGATATGCATCTGCTCTTCTATGAGCCTGTACGTAAGGTATTCTGGGACGTGTAGTCAATTAAATCCAAAGAAGGATGCTTCTTATGGTAAATGCCCAATGTAAGCTCACCTTGAGCCCCAAGGAAAGGTGCGCTTCTAATTTCGGAAAGCGCGCTCCACATTTAAGTCCATGTTGAGACTCCATGGCCCCCTGCAATCCCGGGGTGGTGTGACTTTTATTAGTTGGAATCATCACTGGTGTTTATTCTCTGAAGGTTCCACATAGGCAACAGTTAAAAAAGATGCCACATAATGCGCTAAGCTATTTGTCCAGGATGTGCCTACAATCTTTCTCTTGGGCATTACTGTAATGTTAGCCCCTCCAACAAAAAGCCTGGTCATTGCTATTAAGTGCAGCTCGTAGAAGACGCATCTAGTACAGAGGGCAGTTCTCTACATGTGGACAAAATTAAATACATACATGAATACACACATAGACGTCACTTTTCGGATCCCACTATTGATCCTACTATTGAGGTTTACCTGTTGGGGTTAGTGCAGTGGCCCAGATGTCGTGGGTTTATTGCACCAGCTCCTTTAGAGCTGCATGTGAATGTATGAGGGCGATGATAATGATGTAGCAAGAGTATCAGGAGCTGTGAGATTTAAAATTGTTCCCTTATAAGCTATATGTATCATGTGATTGATTGGGGTAAGCAAGGTTCAGAGCTAACAGAGCACTATTTGTAACCTGATTAGCGTAAAGAGCCTGGGATGTCCCAGCACGTTATTGCAGTCCTTGGAGAAGGCTGGAAAGAGATCTGTCCCATGGGGGCAGGAAGAGCACTGTGCAGGACTGAACCGAGCAACCACTGCAATACATTATCAAAACAGCGAGCAGACACAGCGTTACAAGCATCATGAAAAAAACACACAGCTCTGTCTGGCAAATTTCTCTCTATAAAATCTGCTTTGCACAAGTCATTTAAAAAAAAGGGGGAAAACCAATTTTCTTTTAAAGGAACAGAAAAACATTTGCAATTAATTTTTTTCAGAGCCCAGACTGAACAGTTATGTCCAGTTATGTCCAAGGTGGGGTGATGAGACCAACTTAATCGTAATTGATCCGTGAAGGTGTGCGTGGCCCGTGCTGGGTTTGGTAAAATTACCTCACCCTGAGGGTTGTAGACTAAATGTACAGGAATTTATATAGCGCAAATCACCAAGC
Source organism: Lissotriton helveticus (assembly GCF_964261635.1). Taxonomy (NCBI): domain Eukaryota; kingdom Metazoa; phylum Chordata; class Amphibia; order Caudata; family Salamandridae; genus Lissotriton; species Lissotriton helveticus. The sequence continues at coordinate 709,797,850 of NC_136065.1, forward strand.
GGTTTCTTTCTTAGGGAACCCGTCCTGGTATTCCCCTGTGGGATAACCCCGGCAGGGTATCCGCAAGGTGAAAGCCAGGCATCCCGCCGCGAGGGGCCGTTGTGGAGATTAAGCAAGCTATTGCCCAGAGTCGCAGAGTGTGAACCCATGAATCGAGTAGGCACCGGAGCGAGAATTGTCGAGTCCATGGACATTTTAGGACTCAAGACCCCGCCCATTTTAGGACTCAAGACCCCGCCGAGCCGGGAATTGAACCCTGGTCCCGGGCTGACCTCTGCTTCCAGGTCTGCCTCCTCTAACCAGTGAGCCACACTTCTCCACTCTACACTACAGACAGCAGACACATACTTGTGCTGAGATTTGCCAGAAGGCCTGCTGTTAAGCGGTTTTATGAAAGAGAACAGAATGACAGCCCCGGGCACCATGCCTTTTTTTACCTGTCAAATGCAGACAATGGCAGGTACAATACTGGGTATGAACCTCGTGTGCCCACTCTTCACTAGATGTTCGGAATTACTAGTGGCACGCATTTTTTGTAAAAAATGCAGGCCAACAGGGACACAGAATAGTTTCAAAAAAAAATCTTTGTTAAAAGACAGTAAAAATACAGCAATGGATAACATTTTGACTTCCAGCCACACTAGTCCAGAGAAGTCCAATTATCAGTGCCATTCACTTTAAGGCTCTGTTTGGAAAGAGGATAGTCCCTGCATAGAGAAAGAAAAACTCTAGACTCACGACCGAACCCGGAGCCATGAGATGAGCAGCCACTTCTGAGTATATGTTTAGTTATGGAAATAAATCATATTCTATAAAATACGAGCGAAATAAATAGTAAACCAGAACAACAAGCCCCACGTCTGAGTACAGAAAGGAAAGATTTGTGTACCAACACAAGCATACTTGCAAACATGAAAAGCAATGCCACCAGCTCTTCAATTAACATAGTAATACATGCAAACTGCTATGAAGAACTGGCTGTATGATTTATCACATTAAAGGCAGGCCCAATGCGCGTACTAAGGCTTGTGAAAGCTTGCAGGTCGTTTCTGCCTGTGTTCAGTTGGTTTGAGCTCCCCTTCTATTTGTGCCCTTATAATACCGGCCCATCCACCAACAGGTGACCGAGGCCCTGGCAGTATGACCCTGGATCAGTTTCCTACCTGCCCGGCCGGGCCCCCTGCGATTGTTGCTGTCGCCTTGTAACACTTGTACTTTGGAGCAGGTGGTGCTTTTCTTTAAATACCAGGGAAAGCAGGCCTCTTTCCAGACTGCGCACAGTGCAGCCTCTAGCACAGAATGACCCTCTCGAGACAGACTGACTTCAACAGCCTCTCTCACAGTCCAGTGTGCCTTCTGATTCGAGACCGACTGACTTCAACAGCCTCTGAGAGACTGCATGCCGCCCGCCGAGCCAGTGAATGTGTGACAGTCACTTTCGCACCAACGACATCGACAGCTGCCTTATTTTTTTTGTTTCCCCTGACCTCGCTATATACCTAATACATCAAGAATGAAAACTGCGTCATTTAGACTAAGTTTGTAAAATTACCTTGGCACCCACATTTTTTCACTGGCACACAATTATTTGGCCACCCGATTAAGAACTGCGCATAAACAGAAGAAAAATCACCTGGGTAAATGGCAACTGTGCGCCCCCCCTTTTTAATATATTACCCTGTGCACACAAATCCGCACGTTCCTTTTAGAAAAGGTACATCTGATAGTAAGCGGCCGAGAACCGGGTGCTTTTTACATCTAATGAACCACTTACTCAAGGGCTTCAGTAACCCAGTCAATGCAATAATTGACGAGCCATTGGTATCAAGAGGCTAAAAATAGGATGCTCTGATGGTATAAAATATGCACACATATGGGCATATCATTTATTGCTTATATAACAACAATATGACGTTCTCTCTTGCGATGTCTGATTGCGCTTCACATTGTTAACATATACTAAATGTTTTTCAACTTGCCCCTATGTCATGACGATTTCTTTTAGTAATTTAGCATTGGTGTAAAAAAACACAGCACAAATCCTTATGAATTACACCGTTTGTGCTGCATGTGTAATTCAGAAATAGGCAAACAGATTTAGCTCCTTCAGTCAACATCATAGAAAGAGCTTTGCTCCACGGCTTGCATGGCGAAAATAATGGTGAAAAACCATAGGTAACAGAGCTGTTGCTTATGAATCGTTTTTAGGAGTGTTTTAGATATTTTAACTAGTTAAAGCAGTTAACAGTAGTGTTGTGCCTCTGACTTTACAAGGGCACTAGGTTAGTGCCCTTCCATTTCTGGTGCTTTGCAGCGGTTAACTTCGTAGTTTCTCGTTGCTCAGATGGGTGTAATTTCTGATATTTGTTACCCTCGTCTTCTTTGCTTAATTTTACTCGAGATACAGTGTCACTCATAGTTGTTGAAATGTCACTCATAATCGCACTACAATTATAGAAATGTCACTCATAGCAACCTGAAACCTTGGCAGCTATGGTGTTCCATGGCCCATGATATAGGTGTGTTAGCCAGGACACCCACAGCACTATGTAATTAGTGCTAAAGCCGGGCCATTACAGAAAACACTGCACATTATCACGTAGCTGGCAGGCAATGTGTGCAGGAGGGCCGGTGTGAAAGGAAAGGAGCGAGTGAACAGCAAGGGGGGAAAAGGGGGGGGACTCGTCATTTTTCAACAGGCGCTGGAATGTGGGAGGAAGAAGAGAGTGTGAAAAGGGGTAGGTCGTGTGAGGCCACAATGAAAAAAACGTGTTTTTTTTTTTAAACAGTAATAAAAACAAATACCTGAAACAACTAAACTCGCCTGCCTATGTCCGACCACAAGTTGGTTTCTGGCTGCTCTGAAACAAACCCACGTGTGACACACTGGAAGCAGCCATCTCGAGTCTGCGCAGACTCGATTTCTCAGCTTCCAGTCTGTTTACAGCCTTAACCCCACCCTTTCCCAACTCGTCACAGTGACGAGTTGGAAATGGGCGGTGTGACCAATTCTCCATTCTCTGATTGACGTGAAGCCCCGGGATTACAGGGCTTCACTGAAAACGCCCAGGGCTGATTTCATCCCCACGGCATCAGGGGGTGGAGACTGGTCCGCAACTCCATGCTTTTGCCGAGTTGATGACATCACAAGCCCCAGGGCGGTGAGATCATCAGCCGGCAAAAGCTGTAGACATTGCCACTCTGAGATCGTCAGCCTCGCTGCAGAATGAATCATCGCAGGTAGTGTGTGCGCACCCCCGACCCTGAAAAAAAAAAGAAGAAACTGCATTTTTAGGCTGTGTGTGTTCACTGTGTCACGAACACAAAACAGTGAAACACAACACTTTGCTTGTTTGACGAGTGCCAGCTAAAGTTAAGGGGGCGGAGCCCCGACGCCCTCAAGGAGAAACCGCCCCTGGAGTTATATACAGAACTATCACATTTAATTTACGAAGTGCTGGCAAAATTAGCATAGTGGGTCCTGACTAATAGCAGAGACAAAGGTCAATGTGGTGTTATACACAATATTAGAAAAAGACTCTTGAAAATATGATGCGAAGCAAACAAGATATTCAAGATATTTGATATTTGTTCAGTAATATTGTATAGAAATTTCTCCCTCACATTATACGTCAAAAGCTAGTAAAACAATATCAGCATACATGATTAAAAATCCATAGCTATGAGGAAGAGTTTTGTTTGTTTACTACATTGTATTCATGAGTATGAAAAGGCTCTTGAAAGATCAGTGTGAGACTTTCATAATATGTGAGTTGTTGGGTGCTTAGCGTGTGGTGCGTCACAAAAAATTCCCTCACCCATTATATAGCAAAAGTCACTAAAAACGAAATCACTATGGAATGTGAAGAAACGTGTGGAAATTCACCTCATATGAGGAACAAAATCATCACAGCCAAATGAAACTCCTCATAAAATTTCAGGAAAACATTATAAGCGAGCAGTGACTAATGATTGCAACTACAGACTTCGTAATGTTGAGATAGCATGTATAAAAACTTCAAACCACTGCACCAGTCTTACTTGTCACATTTTGAAAAATAAGAGACTTCCGGAAATACTGGAGGTATTAATACATTTGGAAGCGCTGTTCTCTGACTCTTCCTTAACGAGGTTTCCAAATGACAATTGAAGAGATTCTGTGGTAAATTCTTTTAGAAAGCGTTGATATTTCTTACGACTTTAGTGTTACTGGGACCACAGTTGATGCAGTCATATTTCCGCCATGCATGGTGTTAACCGCTCAGGAAGGCAGCAGTTGCTGCGTGCTAACTATGCAAGAGCCACGGCTTTGCTGCGTCAGAATTCTCAGTACTTGCCTACTGGGGTAGAATTTCTTTCAGTCAGAATGAACCCTAAAAGGGTCATTCAGTCAAGTCATTCAGTCATGAAATTCAGCCACAATGAAGGCACTTCGATGGGGTCTTCATATCCTTCGATTTGGTGGTCCTGGCTGTGCTGTGAAGAGCACCGCCTCTGTCAGGATTCTGTTCCAAAGCGGAGCTGCACGTTCAGGCAGCCATCTTCCTTCGTGGCCAGACCACGCCCCCACCACCCCCTGCAATCTTTCTCTCTAGCCAGACCTAAAACAGTAGTTGAGAATGTCTGCAAGCGGGGCTGAAGTATTCCTATCCTCAGGCAGTTGCCACAGCCCACGAATGGGAAAAGTATTGGAAAAGTGAAAAGGTCTGGCTTGCATTAGTAGTTATTACCCAGATCTATTGGTATGGTCAATGCATGTTTCTATATATTAAACATTATTTATTCATCAACATGTACTTTTGAGAAGCTGAAAAAACATGTAGAACAGTCCTGAATGTTCATTAATGTTCACATCCATGATGGGTATATTGTTTTTGCAGGCAAGTTTGTTGCCTTCTATTTCAAGTTAGTGCTTTCAAATCTATAGCTTAATAGACAAATAGAGTACATATACAAATATTATAGGTAGTCTTACCCGTCGTGTGTATCCAGTTGATCTGTTATTGTTCTTAACTCTTTGTCACTAATAACAAAGCCCAATAAGTCAAGAGCTTTCAGTACATCGGCCTGTTTAAGAAATCTAAAGAACATATTTTAATTAGAACTCTCCATTGACTTTAGTATATTTATATATTTTTATGTATTATATATTTCACTCATTCATTGCATTTTCTTTTGGCACTGCCACTAAAAACCCCTACAAATATAACAAAATTAGTTATAAAATGAACTGTACAATACATCTGTCAATCAATGGACAGATTCGTCTGGGTATGGTACAAAAATGGCATAACCAAAATAAAATCGGACAGACCTATTGTGTCATAAATATAATTTACAAAAATATTGTTCTGTAGGAGTTAATATTAGAACATTTCCAATATTTTCACATACAGCTCGTCCTTTTCATTTATCAGTGGCATATTTTGAATATATTTGTACAGGAAACAAAAGCGGCCTTACACTGCCTGCGCCTCCCTGATGAAATTATAGAACGTGGCATCATATGACATTTAAATGCGATGACAAATCTCAGTACTTATTTTTTAAAACAAGCTTGTTAAAAATTTGCACATGCAGCACATAACCAATTTATATCTGATGTTAGCCAAGCCCTCTTGATTTTACTAAAATTACATGTATAATAGTTATATATAAGAGCTTTCGGCCACCACTCTTTATCTATTGGCCTCTTATTGTGTCTTGAACATTTTTCTTCCATTCATCTACATCATACAACAGGGAAATTTCAGCCCTTGGCTAACTTCACTTTGAGGAATGACATTCTGTTTTTCTCAAAGGGCAGTTCCACACACAAAGTGGTTCAGTTCAGTGACAAGGGATTACTAAAAATGTGTGCTTTTTTAGACAAAAACATATTTGCTTACAGATAATTTTTTTATAAGTTCGGGGCAGTTTCTATATGAATAAAGTTTTGCAAAAACCATAACAAACCATAGAAGCAATGATAAAGCGAAAAGGCTGTCAGCCAACACCATATGATTTTGTTTTCTCTCAAATCATGATTAAAACTTGTTTTAGGTTTTAACATGCAACTCACACCAATAGCTCTTAGTCCTTGTTTATTAGAGTTACAATGATTCATGAATGAGCGTTCAGAATTATCCAAATATTTCCTGTCAAAGATATCCTGTTTGATATAAATGATAGAACACACTCCAAAATATAAATAAAAAATAACTACACCTTTCTCAAATGTTCATAATCAGTGTTTATAGTATGCAACCCTGGTTCATGCTCTGCCCAGAACGATTGTTTTAAACCAAATGTCAGAAGCTGGTAGATAGGTAGTAACTAGATCCAGGGTATACAACCTTTGAGCACGAAGGCTTCTAAAGTTGAGCAAAATCAACACAATTAGTGCAATTAGTCGAGACGAGATGATAATGTCCAATGCTTTAATTGCTTTATAGAAAAAAATGGTAGAGCCAATATTCAAATTCCATAGAGGATGCTGCTCCAAACTTGTATCTACAGCATATAACAATTCAGAGTTCATCATAAGTAACAGTTTCATCGTAGACCCAATGCATTTCAGGAAAACCCTTCCTCAGGGGTATCAGCTACTGATAAAGAAATGTTTACGACGTCAAGGATTACATACCTAGGTTTGTGTCTCATACAATATGTTGAAAGGTGGTTTATTTATAGCGATAAGAAGTGACTTACCACTAGTAATAAGGCCACAAACACAAAAAAGGATCAGTCAAGGTCTCAATAAATGATTCCCTTGCTCAACCCTTGGAGGCTGGCAACAAGCAGGCAGGCATATCTTAGGAGGCAGGTTTGTAAAACATTTAAAAACACCAATGCATTAAATAAGTAAGGCACACAACACACTAAAACTCCGACTTCAATTGATAAAAATAGGTTATATTTTTATGAACAAATTGACAAAAAAATGACATAAATCCAATGTAAGGAACCAGAGACACATATTTGTTAATCCCTTTCTAGTACTAGTACCCAAAACCCTTAAGTGCCAATTTGGGAAATCTGGTTGCACTTGACTGGGACAAAGTAAAAGTTTGAGGCCGACCGCAATGAAGCCCTGGTCGGATGCACTAAGTGGGAGGCCTCAGTTAAAATTTTACCTTCACACTTAGTCATTTTTGGGAACTTTTTCTCTCGACGTTGAGCGAGGCTCGTCTTCAGGCTGATGTTGGCAGCTTGGTTTTCTGCGAGGCCCAAGTCAAAGTCTGGAGCTTTGGAACTTTCAGCAGGACAAACCTGAAATCCAGCCTGCGTCCCAGTTCAAGGTAGCTGGCTTGACTCTCGATGTCGAGTCGGCCACCTTATGGAGCTTAATACCATAAAGTTCCCAAACTTCACCAAACTGCTAGATCATGTTTCAGAAGGTATTCTTGGGTGTTCAAAGTGTCCACACCCCCAATATAGGGTATAGAATCTCTGAGATGGTGGATGGAATGGAAGGAATACAATTCCCACAATGCACCTGGCAAATCCTTAAAAGTCCACTTGAGGCACTCCAGGATGGGAACTTCTTGGTAGAGATGATGCAGGTTAGATCAGTTAACCTGTAGCATGCAGGGATCACACTCCTTAATCCTTCTTGAAGCAAGGCAAAGTCTTTAGGGCTGTATTCCCAGAATGGTAAGCAGGTGCAGTCCTTCAGAGTTCAGACCTTTGCGGTGCAGATCAGGTTTCCAACAGGGCAGACATTCTTCTCCGTGTAGTTTCAGGCAATAGATTTGAGTCACCATGCAGCGCTTCCATATTTATGCCATTTTCCTGGATGTCAAGCAGGTCACACTCCTGAACAATGAGATGCATTGTGCCACCCAAGCATATGACCACTTGCTCCAAAATGTGGCGTATTCTTGCCCCAGAAAGCACCATTATAATCAAACATAGAGAAAGTCTCCCCTTGGACGTTAGATCAGGCTTATACAACTGTAGGAAAGTGCCCCTTTTGACATGGTTTGCCCCGACATTTTGCTTGGTGTATGATGTGATTTCAAATTGAGAGTGAACTGGGTCTGTGCAAACTAGATTTCGAGTCACACAACTCTTTCCTAAAACTGTACCACAATTGGTACATCTTCAGCCACCCCTGGAAGTCCCTAGTAAATGGTACCCCTAATACCTAGTGCATTGGGACTGGGAAGGTCCACTGGGGCTGCAGCACAAATTTTGCTATCCCAGAGACCCTTCACAAAGACTATGCAAGCTGCTATTGCAGGCTGTGTGCCTTGGTGCAGAGAAAACTGAAGAGTCGACATGGCATACAGCCCTGTGTGCTATGTCCCCTATACTGCATGAGGTATAGATAAGTCACCCCTACTGTAGGCCTTACACAGGCCTTAGACTGCTTGCTCTATAGTCCATGTGTGGACATATGTGTATGAGCAGATATGACCATACGATATCTGAGTCGTTCTTGGATATTGTAGGTGCACAGGGAAGCCATAGAGAGTACATGGTTTTGATACTTGTCATTATGAGTTTCCTAACTCCATGATGGCTTCATCTTACCCTAAGATGTTAGGAACCAAACATCTTGTCACCATAAATCCTCACTGATGCACACAAGAGACAATTTAAAGGGTCCCCTGAAAACCTACCAAGCACTGGTGTGGTCTCTGACTAATCTTAGCCAGCTTGCCACCACCAGACATGCTTCTGACCTCATGTGGTAAGAGCCGGTGCTGTCAGAGGCCAAGAACAAAGCCTGCTGCAAACAGAGGTGCTTCACTTCTCCCCCAGGCCAGTATGGCCCTCTGAGGCAGAAGCATCAAAGTCGATGTTGCCTGTGAAATGTGACCAAGGCATTTACAAAGCATGGAGGATGCCAACCCCCCCTTTCCTGTGTCACATTTGGCGGGAGGATAGGTGGGTAAATTAGGTCAATTATGAAGTGGGTCTCCATTCAGCCAGCACCCCCCCTAAGGTGGTGCAGGTGATGTGGATCCCACTTTTCTTTTACATTCATCTTTATTTGTGAAGGAATTAGCCAATTTGGATTAGGGTAGTGCCCCTTTGCAGAGGAAGTGATCGCTTAGTGGGTGTAGACACCCTAAAGGTAGGTAGAATGAATGAATGAATGAATGATTCTTTATTTGTGTGATTAATAAAAATCAATACAAAAAACGACCAATATATAAATGTAAAATAATTAAAATGGATAAATATATATACACGTCTTCTTCCTAAAACCTCCTTTGGTGTTTTTGTTTTACACGATGGAATTGATAACGGTCCTTTAGATACAACAGTGCAGTCTTTCAATGAAGGCCAGACTGGCTGGGTCCCTTATCCGGATAGTTCCAATGCACAGCCAATGTTGACCTGTCCATGAGAGCTCTGCAGTCGTGATAGATACACTTGGCAAAGTTAGCTATGTGCTTCACAGTGTCCAGCAAGTATAACTGTTTAACAGCCTCATTTGCCGTCCACGTGCCTAGTTGAAGGAGAAAGGACCTTAGATGGATTCGGCGAGCTCGCAACAAGGCAGGACAGCATAGTAGGATGTGAGCCAGCGATTTTCGCTTATAGTAGCAGAGGTGGCCCTCCTTGATGGCTGGTCTTACTTTCCCCGTAGGATACAGATCTTTTAGGAGAAACAGATGTAGTTTGGCTGGAAGAATCCTATGTAGGGCTTGCCTCCCGACCGGCTTTGTTAGATGTAGTTTAAGGCCATGCGATTTTTGGGGGGAACTTTGGGTCTCGTGAAAACCTCTAGTTGTCAGAGCTTCAATGTCCAATGTACGAGAGCATGATCTTACTTGCTTTTTTATTGCTATTTTAATGTTGGTATACTTAATTATGTTGGGGTCCCAATTCTCTGTGGCTAGTTTCAGAAGTTCTTTGGCTGACGGAAAGCTAATTGACCATGGATTGCCAGGTTGTTGAAAGATTTTGTTTATAACGGTCTTCATCGAGTTCTCTGGTGCCACCGTTGTTAGATAAAAGTATTTCGCTAGAGTCTCCAATTCTTCCAAAGATTGTTGGTTAAGATTTAATTCCAGGTGAATTAAAGTATTCCTAGTGCACACTTGTAGTCAGAATAACTTTTTGTAAGATGCACAGTGGATCTTTTCAAAGACCTGCGCAAATTTGCCTGGAAACGCCTGTATCGCATAATTGAGGGAAGGTAATAGTTTTGCCCTCAGGACTCATTGGATGGCCGTTGTTGTTGGACTTTCTAAGTCAGCATGGAGTTTGCAGATGGCGTAGGTAACCATTTTCCCTTTCTGCTGGAGCTTATGGTGGTGAACCTGTGAGCGGCCAGTTTCACTGATCCAGACCCCAAGATAGTTGTACGATTGTGTGCTATTCAACGTTAATGGACCCAGACTACATTGTCAAGTTTTTTTTCGGATGGCGTCCAAAGATCACTATTTAGGATTTTGTTGGGTTGGCAACCAGCTTATTTATTTATTTTTTGTATTCTTTTTATTAGTTTCAGCTGTGGTTATGCATACATCAACAAGCAGTATTTCAACAGTCACGTAATACATCGGTAGAGTATCAGGGGGAAGAAAGCCACCGTCGGGGAGACACAAATATTTCCACAATATACATTCCATTTGCCCCATTTTTTATCCCACTTCTTTGGGCACCCCCGAGTTATAAATACTTCCTTTACTGCTATCATACATCTATCAAAGTCTTTTGTCCACATTTGGATAGACGGTGGCCTGGCCGCCCCCCCACCCCTTAGCTATTTCTCTTTTGACAAGGGTATACACAAGTGTGGCTAGTTGTTGTTCTACCTCTATGAGGTCTGTTGCCGCCAATATATTAAGTAGACCCAACCCTGGTGTAAGAGTCAGCGCTTTCCCCAAGGCAGTTTGAATATGAGTCATGGCCCCCTCCCATAGTCGTAAAAGCACTGGGCACTCCCATATCGTATGGTAAAAGGTAGCTGTTTGGCTGCAACCCCTGAGACAAAGTGCATCCGCCCTGGCAACTATCCTTGCCAGCTTCACTCCTGTTAGGTATGATCTATGGAGAATCCTGTATTGGATCAGTCGGAACCGGAGACTAATGGCCGCTTCTCTTGGGGACATTAGGGTTGCCTGCCAGTCATCATCATCGAGTTGTCCCAGGTCTCCCTCCCACTGCTCTTTGAGCTTATGTAGAGTGTCAGGTAGGTTGTTACATAATTTTTTATAGGTCAATGTGATGGCTCTGGAGTGTAGTGGCCCATCTAGCAACCGGTCTTCCAGTGGTGACGACTCTGGTATCTCTGTAAAGTCTGACAGGGCGGTGGTGAGGGCGGGATGAACTTGTATGTATCTAAACAATTCCCCCTGCGTCATCTTATATTGATTCTGGAGCTCCTCGAGGCGTAAGATCGCTCCTTTTTTAATCAGGTTTCCAATCACTGAAATTCCAATAGTGTCCCACTTGTCAAAGCCGGGCTGATGGCAGAGAGAACCTAACTTCTGAGCGTACCATAGTGGCATTGCTTTGGTGAGGACATTGGACCACCCGAGTCCAAATTCACCTAGTGCCAGATGGCTACAGTATGAGAAAGGGGCCCAAAATAGCGCCCTCGCCTAACTTTGGAGTATAGCACTCCCAGATAACCGGATCATCCGGTCTGATATCTATCTAGCAGATATGCAGGATCATTAGGAGAACAATAAATCCATTGGTTTATCACCACTAATTGCGAGGCCCAGTAGTAAATTCTAAGGCCTGGGAGGGCTATTCCTCCATCATACCATCTTCATTGTCAATGTTTTGGTAGCAATGTGGGGGGCCCTTCCGTCCCAGAGCAGGGTACGAACCTCACTCTACACTGCTGAAAAATATGCTTCGGGGACGCGATTGGGACAATTTTGAAAAATATACAGAAAGTGAGAAAGCGCCAGCATCTTAAACAGGGCAGCATGCCCTACCAGAGACAGGAGTAGGGATCTCCAATGTTTGGCATCTGTCTTAAGCCTGGCAAGTGGAGGGGCCAAATTGCGATCATAAAAGAGGGTAGGATCAGATGTGGCATATATTCCAAGATACCAAAAGCCCTCCAATGCAACCTCAATCATGCAGTCTTGTGGGAGGCGAGAAACCGGTCCTCAGAGCATAAACCGTATCGATTTGCACCAGTTTATTTCATACCCGGAGTATTTTCTAAAGTTCGTAAAGATGTCCAGGACACCACGTATGGATTCATATGGGGAGGCCAGGTATATACTAAGATATCATCTGCGTACAGAGATATTCGGTCCTCCTGACCCTCTGCCCATTTCAGGCCCTTCACTGTCACATCGCGACAGATCCAGGCAGCTATTGGTTTCAGTATCAAAGAAAATATCAGTGGGGACAGCGGACAGCCTTGCCCAGGACCCCTTCACAATGTAAATGTTCGTGAGATATAGTTATTAATTGTAAAGCGCACGATTACCCGTAGGTGTCCTGGCGCTGAATAAAAGATGTTTATTGTTGCCCAACTCAATCATACTCATATTATCGACCTCAGATGGATGAAAGGCTGGGTGGACCTGCCGGGATTTGAACCTGTGCCCATGAGGTCGAACACAGGCCCCTGAAGCGGCTGCTTTAGTCCACTGAGCCACCGGACCCAGCCCAGGAACTTCGGGCCAAACCCCATCTTTGCCAGGACTTCGAATAGATACGGCCATTCTATGGAATCAAACGCCATAGATGCATCTAGGGATAGCACTACTGCGTCTTCTTCCAAGAATTCTCTACGTGCGAGCATGTTGATGAGACGGCGAATGTTGAGTGCAGTATTTCTCTCTGGCATAAACCCAGATTGGTCAGGGTGCACCAATGAAGAGATAGCCGGAACCAGCCTGGTGGCGAGAACTTTAGCTAGGATCTTGGCCTCTGCATTGATTAGAGAAATCAGGCGGTATGAGCCAAATTGGTCGCCAGGCTTTCCTGGCTTTCGGATTACTGCTATGGATGCCACACGTTGGTCCCTAGGCAGTGTCCCTCGCTCATAGCTTTCATTGTACATGGCGCGCAGATGAGGGGCAACTTGAGAGGCAGTAACTTTTAGGAATTCAATGGGAGTCCCATTAGGCCCCATGGCCTTCCCAGAGCAGATTCGGCTTATGGATTGTTGGATCTCGTCATCCGTCAAGTCACCTTCTAAGGCTTCTTTATCAGTCTCAGAGAGAATTTATATGTTGCTGTCTGAGAGGAGGTGGCGAGTATCCTCTGTAGTGTACGCGGTGGAGGGAGAATAAACCCTCTCTAAATGGTCCGCTAAGGCCTCCGCTATGTCTCTGGGATGTGTTATGGTCCTACCAGTGGCCATAGTCAAACTCGACACCCATCGCTCCCCTTGCTCCCTCTTCTCTAACCAGGCCAATGTTCTCCCAGCCCTACCTCCCAGTTCGTATATTCGTATATGTTGCGTATGAAGGTGTTTAGTCAGCATGCGTTCCCTTGCTTTGATCCTATACTCTTCTTGTTTTAATGTGAGGTAATGCAGCGTGTCCTCTGAAGGTGTAGTGGTATTGTCCAGTTCTAATTGACGAAGTTCGTCTTCCAGTTGGGCTAACTGGGGGTACTTTTTCTGGGTGTATCCCACCTTTAAGGACAAGGCATGGCGCTTCAGAACCACTTTAAAGGCATCCTATAGAATTTGTGCCGATGTTACCGAGCCGACATTTACATTGAAATAATTACAGGTTTGTTGACAGAGTTAAATTTTTATATCAGGGATTTTCAGTAGCCATGGGTTTAGAACTATAGTGGATCGTGGCTGTCGCTTCCAACGTGTAAGTTCTGTTCTGACTGGGGAGTGGTCTGAGATGCCTCTCAGTAGAACATGGGGATTCTGGAAGTTACCTATAGAGGCTGCATGTGTTAGAAAATAGTCTATACAGGATGAGCTCTTGTGGGCATTCAAGTAGTATGTGTATTGGGTATCATTAGGTTGTAACGTACGCCATATATCTATGAGGCCTATGGCTGTAGTGAATTCTTTCATATGTGTATTAGGACATGACACAGCCCGCTCGTCATCCATTGTCATGTTGTAATCCCCTCCCAGGACCAGTGTGCCCATTGGAAGGTCAGTCAATATTTTGCCAAGAGCCTGCAAGTGATTCCTTACCCAGTGCAGGCGGTAGGTACACTGAAATTATATTAAGTGCCCTTCCCTTCCACTGGGCCTCTAAGACAGCAAGTCTACCCTCTGGGTCTGCCCAGGTACGCTTCACAATCATAGCTAGGTTTTTCTTTCCTAGAATCCCAGTTCCCCAACCAGCTTATTTTTAACGTTGTACTCTGGGAGTGCTGTTAAAGCTTTTTTGAAGGCCGATTTTGGTATGGTCCAAAAGGACCAGGTCGTCAGCATATTGCATCTGCTAGATTTTGATTTGCCCAATCCTAGGAGTCGTTAGAGTGTCTCCATGCAGAGCGCTTCCCAAATCCGCTGTATATAAATTAAAGAGCAGCGGGGCAAGGGCACAGCCCTGCTTTAGCCCTTGATCCGTGGTGATTTATTTCTGTTGCGAACTCACATGAGAGTTTAACTCTTACCCAAGTTTGGGAATACAGCAATCTAATGGCTTGTAACAATTTCGGGCAGATGTTCCAACATGCCAATTTCTTTCATAGGATGTTATGGCCTACCCCATTGAATGCTGCTGTATAGTTAATGAAACACGCAAAAAGCGGCAAAAAGCGGCTGAGTGCCGTGAGCCATTGTTTGGTGTACTAGGTATGATAGGGCAATGATGTTGTCTAAGGTGAAGCCTCCTGATTGGAACCCGGTCTGGTAGAATGGGAGAAGATCTTCCTTGCTGACACAATCGGCTAGTTCCATGAGAAGAGTGCTTGCATAAGCAATGCCCTCAATGTACAATAAGGCAATCATACAATATATCCTAGGGTCTGTGGTTGGCCCTTTTCTTGTATATTGGGTGCAGCAGTGACCCCCCTCTAGGTAAGATATGTTTTTGTAGACTCTCACTTAGTAAGATATAATCTATTGTGGTCCGGTTGTTGTAAATGGGTGCTATTGATGCTCCTGAGTTGACTTTTGTGGTTAAAGAGTGTGTTGTTACCAGGTTGTATACCCGCATTAGGGCGTTGAATCTTCCAGTGCCCTTGTTGGAGTGGCTTTCAGGTACGTTCAGCCCTATGTCATGCATGTTAAAGTCACCAAGAATGATGGAGTCCATGCATGCATACTGCAGTAGCAGAGTTTCAATTTTGTTTAATAACCAATTAAGTTTGTCCTTCAAACCCGGCCTATGGCGATTAAAATAGACATTGATTAACAGTATTGATATTGGACATCTATCATGTTCAAGCCTTTTTAGAGTTCCAGCCAAAAACATTTCTGAGGGGTTCTTTATTACTGAGAAATGTGCTTTCAGCGCATGCTTGACATATGTGGAGATGCCCATTGGCTACTACCTGTCACTCCCTTTAACACCCCTAAATTTAGTATTTAAATGGCATCCCTGGACCTTGCAACTCAGATTCGCCAGACACAAAGAAGGAAAGGACTATGAAGAGCTGGTGAACCAAGGACTGAATCCCTGCTTCAGAACATTGGCACCAAACCCTGCCTGCTGCCTTAAGGACTCAACAGTCATAGTGTGCTGTCTTGCCCTGCAACTGAAAGTCCTCCAAGAACGCCAAAGCGCCTCCAGCCTTCCACAAATCACCAAAGAAGAACTCCCTTGAAGTAGATGTACTACTCTCCTGCAGCTGCAGGCACTGAACTGCAGAATCCAGTTTTACTGACTTGCTGCTTCCCGGCGCTTCTGACGCAGCACTTAAGTCAAAGGTAGTACAACAGCTTTGGAGGGTCAGCTCTGTCTTCCCACCAAATCTGGAGACATCAGGTCCTACCAGAGGCATGCTGAAGCAATACACAGGGTACTAAACCCTCTGCAGCATTTACTAAGACGAAGAGTCCAATCTGGTCTCCAACTGCCCAAGAAGCAAGCACCTATCAAGGGATGTCCGAATGAGGTCGCACACTGCTCGTCCCATCAGCGTGTGACCCCGGAGCATGATGGTTGATGTGGTCGGTATCAGCGGGTGCGCTTCTACCCGAGTCTTGAGTCTTGAGGGTGTTCACTGGTGTGCTTGCCATCCCTGGACACGTGTTTCGCGTTCATTAACGCTCATCAGCAGGGATTAGGCGTGTGCACGGGGTTGCTGCGTGGGCTGCCGAAATTATTCATAGGTCCAGATACCTCTTAAGGCGCGCAGGTGCGTTGTCTCAAGGTCGTCACCTCCACCGGCTCAACGGAGCCTGTATAAATAGTATGTCCGAATGAGGTCGCACACTGCTCGTCCCATCAGCGTGTGACCCCGGGGCGAACCGGATGAGGGGCTAGCAGTGTGCACTCCATTGCGATTGCTTCTTCAAATAGGCTCCCTTGACCTTTGAGCTGACGGGCTCCTGGACGACGCACCTGCGTGCTGGTTCTGGCATCGAAGACCTTGACGGTTGTTTGGCGGCCTTCTCTTCCACCCCTAACTATTTTCTCTACTGATGATGGAAGTTATCCTGAAACCCGAGCCATGTCTCGGGCGATAAAAACCCGGGACATGTATCGGGTCTAGAGATCATCAGTTCTACAAGTACCGACCTGCACCCACATGGGTGAACCACTCAAGAACACCATGTACCAGAGTCCCCAGGGGCGAACCGGAGGAGGGGCTAGCGGTGTGCACTCCATTGCGATCGCTTCTTCAAATAGGCTCCCTTGACCTTTGAGCCGACGGGCTCCTGGACGACGCACCTGCATGCTGGTTCTGGCATCGAAGCCCTTGACGGTTGTTTGGCGTCCTTCTCTTCCACCCCTAACTATTTTCTCTACTGATGAGGGAAGTTATCCCGAAACCCGAGCCATGTCTCGGGCGATACCCAAAAACCTGGGACATGTATCGGGTCTAGAGATCATCAGTTCTACAAGTACCGACTTGCACCCACATGGGTGAACCACTCAAGAACACCATGTACCAGAGTCCCCAGGGGCGAACCGGAGGAGGGGCTAGCGGTGTGCGCTCCATTGCGATTGCTTCTTCAAATAGGCTCCCTTGACCTTTGAGCCGACGGGCTCCTGGACGACGCACCTGCGTGCTGGTTCTGGCATCGAAGCCCTTGACGGTTGTTTGGCGGCCTTCTCTTCCACCCCTAACTATTTTCTCTACTGATTAGGGAAGTTATCCCGAAACCCGAGCCATGTCTCGGGCGATACCCAAAAACCCGGGACATGTATCGGGTCTAGAGATCATCAGTTCTACAAGTACCGACTTGCACCCACATGGGTGAACCACTCAAGAACACCATGTACCAGAGTCCCCAGGGGCGAACCGGAGGAGGGGCTAGTGGTATGCGCTCCATTGTGATTGCTTCTTCAAATAGGCTCCCTTGACCTTTGAGCCAACGGGCTCCTGGACGACGCACCTGCGTGCTGGTTCTGGCATCGAAGCCCTTGACGGTTGTTTGGCGGCCTTCTCTTCTACCCCTAACTATTTTCTCTACTGATGAGGGAAGTTATCCCGAAACCCGAGCCATGTCTCGGGCGATACCCAAAAACCCGGGACATGTATCGGGTCTAGAGATCATCAGTTCTACAAGTACCGACTTGCACGCACATGGGTGAACCACTCAAGAACACCATGTACCAAAGTCCCCAGGGGCGAACCGGAGGAGGGGCTAGTGGTGTGCGCTCCATTGTGATTGCTTCTTCAAATAGGCTCCCTTGACCTTTGAGCCGACGGGCTCCTGGACGACGCACCTGCGTGCTGGTTCTGGCATCGAAGCCCTTGACGGTTGTTTGGCGGCCTTCTCTTCCACCCTAACTATTTTCTCTACTGATAAGGGAAGTTATCCCGAAACCCGAGCCATGTCTCGGGCGATACCCAAAAACCCGGGACATGTATCGGGTCTAGAGATCATCAGTTCTACAAGTACCGATTTGCACCCATATGGGTGAACCACTCAAGAACACCATGTACCAGAGTCCCCAGGGGCGAACCGGAGGAGGGGCTAGCGGTGTGCGCTCCATTGCGATTACCTATCAAGGGATGTTCAGACCTCTGACTCCCACTTTCTCAGTGGCCCACCTGTCCTGTAATGGCCTCTCCAAGTTGCCTGCTCCTGTCCCAAAGGACATCTTGACGCACGCGGCCCAGCTGTTCTATCTGCTCTGTACTCAGCTCACCTGGCCTTGGTACCAGCGAATTAGCTGTGCTCCCTTGGTCCTGAGGCCCTTGCAACCTGCTCCCTTGAGTTGGACCCCTTGTACTTACCTTTAAGTCCCCTTGCGCAGAGTATTTTCAAGTGACCCCCTACTTCGTAGTGCACTAACTACCAACGTCCTCAGCAACTTGCACCTGGCCGAATCGGGGCGCTCATAAGAATCTGCTTGTGAAATATTGGGCCTGGCCTTGCTACTTACCTAAATCCTGAAGATTAAACTTGAAATCCATCTGTGTGATTATTTATGTCTTTTCTTATTTCTACCCATCAAAGTTGTGTTATTGTGCACAAAAGTAATTAATTTTGCAAACTTTGAAAATGTATATCCTATAAAGTACTTACTGTAGAATGAAGTTCCTGTAGGTAAAATTACATAAAAATCGATTATTTTTGTAAATTGGTCATGGATTTATTCTTGAGTCTGTGTCTCATTTTTTGGCCTCTGAGTACAACAAATGCTTAGCACTACTCTCTGATAAGCCTAACTGCCCACCCACACTACCACAAATACAGCCTTAGTATAAACTTCTTTTGCCTCTGTATACCAATCTGGGTCTCACTGGACTCTGTGCACAGGGTACCTCATTTTAGTGGACAATATAGAGAGCCAGCTCCCCACAACAACCCACTGGGGTGGCTAAGGTTAACTAACACTCTTCTTCCAGCCCCTTTCCTAATCTAATTACAAGAGCTCCTGTGTGGCTGGGGTTGTAGGGTGTAGAGTGAGTCTGTGCTGTCCTACAGAGTAATTCTCCATTTAAAGACCAGTTTGGCCACTCTACCACCTCTCTGCCTGTAGCTCCTGCAGCTGCAGTTCTCGTCCCATAGGAAATCCACTGTCCTCTAGCATGCTAATTCACACCTCATTAAGACACCTTGGCTCAGCCTGGCAGGGGCTAGCCGATCAGGAGAGGGCATCTGGAAGGCTGGATTTACATCCAACAGTGACAAGTTGTTGGATTTATCATAACAATCACTTAAGTCCTCAAATTACATTTTTAGCACGTTCGTGTCAAAAGAAGCATTAAATAAAATATTTCAGTGTTAGCCAATGGAGCTAGTTATTTGCAATGGGAAAAACATATTTGGCAGTGCTTCCCTCACCAGGACTTATAAAACATTGCGTATAATGTCCCTGCTTATAGTTACATGGTGCCCTACCCCTGGGGGACCTAAGGGAGACCTTAGTGGTGACATATGAAAAAATAAGGTAGATTGCTACTTTAGAAATGCGTTTAATTTCAAAGTCAAATATGCAGATAATTTAATTTTTAAGACAGTCTGCAAAGCAGGGCTGCCATTAAAATGCCAGCAGGTAACATAGCAGCGCACACTGCAATGCTGGAAATCTACTGGGTATCTGAATCATTCTGCCCTATTATATACTAGGGACGTATAGGTAGTTTGAATCCCCCTTGCCTTATTATATACTAGGTACTTACAGGGATCTGTCGCAACCAATTGTAATTATACCTAACCACCATATACCTTTAAAGCAGAGCACTGGCCCTGGGTTGGGTAAGCAGAGCCCAGGGCACAGTCAGAGTCAGTTACCACCAGTTCCAAGCAAAAAATGGGGGTGATCTGGGCCAAATGGATAACTTTCTCACACAGGCCCCACCAGACGAAAGGTGATGGGTAACTAACCTACACTCTGGTAGTTCTCATCAGCTAAATGGAAAAACCTTTAAAGTCCATCTGCTTTGGCATGGGCAAATCCTGATCTCTGTTTCACTGTGAAATCCATTCCCTGTAGGGAAATGGGCCACCTCAACAGTTAAGAATTTTTCCTCCCCATCCGCAGGAGCCATTTGAGATGTCTGTGGTCGGATTGAAGCCGGAACTGAGGGCCAAACATGTATAACCTCAAATTCATCAGGAACCAGACCACAGTAAAAGCTTTCTTTTCAATGGCACTCCATCTTTGCTCGCTGGGGAGAAGCTGCCTACTGATGAAGGCAACTGGTTGATCAAGGCCCTCTTTATTTACTTGTGCCAAAATTGTCCCAATCCCTTGGTCTGAAGCGTGTGACTAAACCTCAAATTCCTGTATGTAGTCAGGGGCAAGTGACACTGGTACTGAACACAAAGCCTCCTTCAGAGTGTCAAAGGCCATCTGACACTCTGAGGTCCAAATGACTTTCTTGGGTATCTTCTTAGAGGTGAGTTCTGTCAGGGGAGTCACAATGGTGTCATAGTTCAGAACAAGCAGTCTATAATAATACCCACTCTGGCCAAGGAATGCCATAACCTGTTTCTGGGTGCTAGGAGCTACCAAATCAACAATAGCTTGTATATTTGGCTGGAGAAGGTGTACATTGCTTGCACCTACAAGGTGGCCCAGGTACACTACTGAGCTCTGCCCTATTTGACACTTACTGGAATTAATATTCAGACCTGCTAGCTGTAGGGCCTGAAGCACTTCCTTCAGGTGGGACAAGTGATCCTTTCAAGTGGAACTGTACACATCTATATCGTCCAGATAAGCTGCACTGAATTGCTCCAAACCAGACAGGACCCTGTTCACCAGCCTTTGGAAGGTGGCAGGGAAAATCTTTAAGCCAAAGGGTATTACTTTGAATTTAAAGTGTCCTTCTGGTGTGGAGAATGCTGAAATCTATTTTACTTCTTCAGTGAGGGCAATCTGTCAGAAGCCTGAGGTCAAATCAAATGGGCTCAGGTGCCTAGCAGTCCCTAACCTATCAATGAGCGTATCGGCTCCAGGCATAGGACGATCATCAGTCTTAGTGAGTACAGTCAGTTCTGGAAGCACATCAATCAACTCATCAACCATAGCCAGTCAAAGGAGAATGGAGTAGCAGACAGTGTATGAGTCAAATACACTAAGCAGCTCTACTTTTCCGAGTCGGTGAAACAAGAACGCAGAGCCCCATACTGCCCCCTAATCTCCTGGACACACAGGATTTCCACATCTCAGAGGCCATAGTCATTAAAATCATCAAACAAATGAGAAATGATGGAGCACCGGGACCCAACGGAATTCCAGGAGCAGTGTTTAAATTTGCCCAAAACTTTTGGGCAGTGGTCTTAGCACCACTTTTCAATCACACCTTCCTCCCAACCACAGTCCTGCCAATGTGGCATGGATCTATCCTCCATCCTATATGCAAAAGGAGATTCCAAGAACCCGGCAGACTGTACCTCGAAGCCAAGGCTTATGCCTGTATTTTAATTGGTGAACTGGAAGCCTGGGCAGCCGAAAACAGCATCCTCCCTAACACCCAGTCAGGATTCAGACCAGACTGCTCAACCATTGATAACATTCTAGCACTGGCCTATCTGTCCAGACGTACCACACGGGCTAAGGGAGCACCACTATTCAGCTGTTTCGTGGACTATAGCACTGTATTTGATAGAGTCGACAGGGGCATCCTATGGCACAAATTAAATTCCTGGTTGATTCCCTCCCAACTTCTCAAAACCATAATGTCCCTGTATCAGGGTATGTGGGTCAGGACAAAAACTAGAGCTACAACAGCAAAAATGCCATTTCACAATGGCCTTAATCAAGGCTGCGTGCTGGCCCCACTACTATTTAACCTCTACAGCGCTGATCTGCCCAAATTTCTGGAAGGTGCAAGTCTAGTTACACCTAGACTCGGGAGATCACGCCTGCAGATCCTTAAATTTGCAGAGGACGTTATCATCATGGACCACACTAGAACGGGCCTACAGAGAACCCTAAATGCCCTCCACAGGTACAACTCAGAGAACAAACTCCATGAGAACTAGTCGCTGGCCAAATTAATGGTGTTTGGCAACCCCCCCACCAAAAAATGAAGGCAATGGCAAATTGGTGAACAGCAAATATCCACCTGTACATGTTACAATTATTTGGGTGTCTGGTTCAATGAGGGGCACATTCAGGGGCCCATCTCAAACATCTTAGGATAAAGGGAGCTGGGGTTATTTACAGCTTAAAACGTTTAAACCATAAGCTACACAGCCCAACAGCTGACCCTATGCTAGATGTTTTACGACCCAAGCTAGTGCCTGCCTTGCATTACGTCACTTAGCTTTTACAGGAAAACTTGGCTTGTACCTCACAAATTTTCAATCAATGGCATATAAAAAGTATATTTACCTATCATCGGCATGCAAGGAGGGCTAGGGTGAGCATGGAGCTGTAAAAGGTAAGCACTGACCTCTCCTGCCTAGGAGATCTAATGAAATACTACATCAGAACTCTGCATGCCCCAGCTATGTCACTGAAATCCCAACTTCAAATAATCTCCATAGCTGTCACAGCTACTCCAAGCCATCAACATTTAGAAGATTGAAATTACAAATTTGACCAATCTGAACATTTCCCTGCCAATGTGGAAAAAGGCAGTGAATGCACAAGTTATTGAAGCCTCATTTAAAAGAAACATTGAAAGGCTCCAACACAGGCCACTCCTCACAGCCCTGGATGCTTCATAAATTGAGGGAAAAGTCCAGCCCTTCTTTAAGTACTCACTGAGTCCTCAAAGTAAAATGCCTTAAATGAGGCTTCTAACACTACCTATTGCTGACTTCAACCCACACTGGGCATTCAGGGAAGGGCTATCTTCTTACAGGTTATTGAACTACTACTATGAGTCCTGGGTAAACTTGATGTGTTTCTGCCACACCTTGCTAATGACGGACATTGCCTCCTAATTCCTCTCTGATGGGGTAATGGCCCTAGATGCTGCAGGGAGGTATCTGACATGTGCTTTTCTAACAATACTCCACAGTCTCTTGTAAGGCTAGGAAAATTCATGGACATCATCCGAGCCGCACTGCACACAGCATAGTCCACTGGGCAGAATACGACCAAGAACAGTAAAACTCTGGATGAATAAACTATAAACCTTGGCTAACTGATCCTGATAAAACAAAAACTTTCTATTTGAAAAAACAAATTAAGTGTTTTTATACCATATTTTTGTACTGTATACTTCTCTCTTCTTCACTTTCTCACTATTACAGCCAATATATGTAATGATTTAATTAATTGAACATAAAATATAATAAGAAAGACTGCAGTCAGTCCTCTGTAGTCCACACAGAACCTTAACTCCTCCCCACCTGGGGATTAGGAATGGGCACCAGTACAACTGGCCTGGCCCATTGATTATGAGAGGGCTCAATTACTTAATATCCAAGCATTTTAGCTACTTCAGCCTTGATGCTGTATCTGACATGGTGAGACAACCGTTACAGGTTATTTTGTTACAGGTAGGCTGTTACAAGTGTTAATGTCTTGGGTAGACAAGTGATGATACCTGGGATCAAAGAAAACAGATCAGTAATCTGTTCCAGCACTTGCTTGCAGTCTTTTTTGCTGGTGTTTTGTCAATTTGGGAAAGAGTACCACTCCCTCCACTAACCCATCTAGCACATTGTTGGAGATGAGATCTGCAACTGGCTCTGTCTCCGCCTCACCTCCCTCATCTGTGACCATCAACGTGGTTATGTCTGCCATGTCTTAGTGGGGTTTCAATCTGTTGACATGCAGGACCCTGTGGGAGTTCTTGGGGGTGCTAAGGTCTCCCAGGTTGATAACTTGACCCTTCTTCTCTAGGATTGGGTAGGGTCCAGTTTTACTTATCCTGGAGGACCACAGGAGATACAGGCTCCAACACCCACACCAACTGTCCTGGAGTGTACTCAGGCATGGCATCTTCCTGCCTTTTGGTCATACTAGTGCTTCATGAGCTCCTGGCTGGCCTCCAGTTTCCTGTTTGCTTTAGACATGTACTCTGCCATGCGAGATCTCAGGCTTAGTACATAATCCAGCACATTATCCTTGACTTCCTTGAGGGCCTTTTCCCAATACTCTTTCACCAGGCACAATGGCCCCCTCACAGGGTGCCCCAAACAACAACTCAAAGGGGCTAAAGCCAACCGCTTTTTGTGGGAGCTCCCTGTAGGCAAACAGTTGGCATGGTAGGAGAACATCCCTTCCACTCCTGAGTTTGTCAGACAAACCATTGATCATGCCATTCAGGGTCTTATTGAACCTCTCTACCCAGACCATTAGTCTGGGGATGATACGGCTTGGTGTACTTGTAGATAAGGGTGGGCGGACATTTCCGTTCCGCCCACGGAATGTGCAAAAAAGGCGGAAAAATGGGGCAAATTTCCACACACTCGGGGGGGGGGGGTGGGGGGGGACAGAAGTTGGCCGCCCACCCACCGCCCGCTCGCCTCCCTACCGCAATATTACATCATTTAAAAGCCCCAAAATAAGTTTAAAAACACTTACCTTATCATGGGGGCATCTTGCTGTTCTATCTCGGCTTCTTCTTCAAACTGCGCATGCGCTGGAGCCTGCGTAGGATATTCCTTCACAGCCTGTGAACTCTGTTTCTTCTGATTCTCCCTGGCTGCCGGAGGGGGCTGTCTAGTCTTCAGCTGACCTGGTACCTGTTTTATCTTCTTCACACTCCACTATTGTGCTTGTTTATTCTGTAGCACCGCTCAAGGCCCCTTCAGGGATGCAAGACTCCCTTATTCCAGCTGAGTTCCTCCGATTACTATATCGATCAGGATATTTTTTCTTCAGACAGTTCATCGTTGTCTTTTGGTATATCACCACCACCAGCGTGGATTTGTATTTTTATCTCCTTGTTAAAATGCACTTAGCTGGTTCCACCTTGGATATATGTGTGAATCATGTATTGCATGGTATTTTTGCTCATGTGGATTGGATTCATGACTGTTTTTTCTTTTGATTAATAGCCATTACCTACCAGAAGGTTCTGCTGCAGAACTTGTCGATGGGATGTTGGCTCCACATTCCTCCTCACATAAAATGAAATGAGACCAGTCCCTTGTTAAAATTTCAGTGGTACCAGTCGCTGATGGAATTGTATGGGATAAATTACCATTCGATGTATTCGGTTCTATGAAGACCCTGCAGATACCATATGTATTCTGTGCTTCCACGGGTGATGCGATAGTGCCTGGATTGCAATCAGATGATTGGGATGTCGGTGCTGTAAATTCTATGTTTTCCAAATTGTAATGTTACACTGTCTTTGACACTGAGGAATTATATTTAAATTCTGTTAACCATGCCAATTTGTTCTGTTTTCAGCATTATGGGCACCATTGTTTGCATACTGCTAATGGACAGCATCCGTAATTTAATTATACACTGACCCCATCTAGCTTGTTATTTGAAAGGGACTCCTGCACTGGCAATTATTCCTACTGTCACACCTCTTTCGAATGGCAGTTGTCTGGTCCTTAATAATCAGGACTGTTGTGGTCTGTGGGCGGGATTCCGGTATGTGGTGTTTGTTTCCCATTTAGTTACTTTTTGCAACACAGTCCAGTTTCCCACTCCACATGGGAGTGTATATAGTTTGTTGTGGCCTTCCATTCCATCTGTGAAAACAGATTTCAATAAGCTAAGCTGACTCAAAGCCTTATTGCTTCAACAAGAAGTCACTCTCACTTTGACACCGGAGACTTTCGAATTGCACGTGGTGAGAATGTCTAGTGAAATACAGTCAATGTTAAACACAAATCTACCCGTACATTTTGAGCAATTGATACATCAAATATTTATTGTATCTGATATGGTATCAGATCGATGCATTAAATATATGATGTATCAATTGCTTGAAATGTAGGGGCCTGGCACACTTTTTTAAACTTGTGGGTTCCAGCCTCGTGACATCTTTTCAAACTATTTTTGGAGTAATCACAGATTTTATATATTCTATTTTTTCCAGCATATTTGGTGGGTTCCCGCTGATGCTTGCCTTAATTTGCGGCATCATCGTGGTGTTCCTGCTATTCCGCAATGGCTGCTCCATTTGTGGTCCTGCCTAGACAAGCATCGCAACAACTGTACCATGAGCGAATGCTATAGCTTTTTGGAATGGCACCCTTAGATGCTCTTTGTCATCTTTCACTATGCTTACTTGACCTGTGTGCAGCCTGTGCTTTATTGTATCCGGTGCACCTTTCAATGGGCACTGGACGTCTGCTTGGATACACCATCTCATCTTGCCCTGGATTTCAAACTGTTGATGGGTCCCTTAGTGGCCCATAACCAGGACTATTCCTTGGGTATTCCGACTTGTTTACAACCAAATGTTGTGACCAGTGGCCGCAGGTAATCCCTGTGGGACTACGCAGCATCTACTGGATCCTAGTTTCATCCACATCAACACAGGTTTCCCTTTCATTGTCTTGTCGACTACTGGATATGAGGAACATGTTTGTTCCTTTGACCTGCTCAACTGGATGGCTGACATTTCTAACCTTGGAGGTTCATATTTCTTACTGGAAATATTGACTTTTCACCTTGCATCCTACATCCTGGGTCCCAGCGATACTCTGTAGCTGGATACATTTTTCACTACAAATCTTTCCTTCCAATTCGACCATAGTCCTCAGAGGTGACACTGACTAAGAACTATTTCAAACGATTTGGTTCTGCTTATCACCTGATTTTGGTTTTCTTTTTGGTGCTACCATCCTGACCAAGGGAAGAGTGTCATATATCCGGTGCAGACACATTGTTGTTTTTCCTTATGTTAGCCTGGGCACGTTGCAGACTGCCCTCTGCTTTGCGCATGTTACTGTACCAAGGTATTTTGATTTGTGCCACACTGTACTTTCACACAGAACCTGTTGCTGTTTTTGCTTCTGTTCTTTCCTGGGATTTAATCTGCATACCATAGGCAAAGTCGAACAGCAATGCCCCTTGTTATTTTGTTCTGGTCAGGCCTTATAAGCTAGACAAAATACACAAATGCAGCTGTTGTTTGGGAACACATGCTTTTTCATATAGCTATGCACACGATCGGTAACAACACACTTGCAGGGAAATATTTCCAGCACCTGAGATGTAGATCTTTCATCTGTGCATGCTAAGGTACAGGATCTGCTTCTAACAGAGATGCTCTGATATATAATAATTTTGCTTCTGTGGAAGGGGAGGAAGTTTAGGCTACCCTGTCTTATATAATGACAGCTCCTTTTATGACTTATGGACTACTTACTATGCCGGCCGTATTTGTGTCAGGCATTTTCTTACTTATTGTGGCACTGCATAGTAGAGCGCAATAGTTGAAATAAACATGTTAAACTTTCCTTGTGTCTCTATCAGATATTGTTGTGGACTTGTATGTGTGTGTGTATATGAGTGTGAGAGTGAAAGGGTGTGTCCTGCAACTGTGGTTCCAGAGAGGGTCTGGGGTGTTATGTTCTAGGGTTTCTAATCTCTTGTCCTCTGTGAGTGAGTAGGAGGGCAAGTGAGACACTGTAGCTAGTTGGGCCCGGGCTCATGGGTACTCAGGTGGTAAGATGACGTAGTCCCTGTCTACTAAGGTTCTATGATCCCAAGCTTAGTTATGTGATTGCACAGAATCCCTGCAACAGTGGCATTCTACACCCATCCGCCTGCAGCTTAAATTGTGACACTGATTAAAACATAGACTTTCAATACTAGAACTTTACTTTACCCCAAGCGACTTGATGTCTCTTTGCAACAATTAGACCGGTGTTGAGAATTCAGACCTCTGCAGAGACATATGTAGCACCTATCCTTCCTTTTCTGAGAGATGCATTCCATTGGGCTTTCTTTCTTCATGCTTAGGTAGGCTTGCTTTCACCTCCACCTCCCCAAGCACCCCCTCACACCTGATGGGACCCAGATATTACTGGACGGAAGACGATCAGACACAAATTACTTTCCTGTACCAGACTTGCTGCTTAAGGTAACCCAGGCCCCTTGATACCCCCAATTACCTACTTAACAGTACCTGCTCACTTGCACTGCTGACTTCTACCTCTTGACATTTGTTGGGAAGGGAATATACCTAAATTATGTACAGTTGTGCTCCTTGCCCTGCATGCCCAAACATATACCTGTGATCCTGCTTCTTTGATTTTTGGTCATGCCACACACTAATCCTGTGTGTGAGCACTGACCTAGACACAGTCTTTAGTCAATGATAGGTTCTGGACCTTGTCCTAAACCAGGAAGGGCACACCAAGCGCAATCTTATAGTGACAAGGGACTACCACTCCCCTTGCGGGTTTAATGCTTTGGCTGTCTTGCAGTGTCTTGCGTGTTAGAAATGATGGGACCCTTTTGGCTCCTGATGGACTCCATAGAACTGTGTTGTCAATGATATCATTAAAAGTTCTGCTGGTCTGTCTCCATGGGATTCTCCCATAGTAGTAGTGCCCAAAAATAACTGTGAAGGAGCTGTATGCATATGCGTTAACATGCATCAGGCAACTAAGGCAATTGAAATAGAATGACATCCAGGTCCACACATTGCTGTCATGATAGTGCAATTAAATGGTGCCAAGGTCTCCTTTCACCTGGATTTAAATAAAGGCCATCATCAGTTGGAACTCGAAGAAGATTGCAGGTAAATTAGAACCTTTTCGGCAACTGTTGGCCTGTTTCGATACAAGAGACTAAGTTTTGGTGTGTCATCCTATCCAGAACTGTTTCAAGACATCATTCAACGAATCATACAGCCTGTCATAAAGGCATTTAATTACAGAGATGATATATTGGTTTTCATAACTCCACAAAAAGAACACAATAAAGCTCTTACACAAGTATGTCATTTACTTGCTGAAGCAGATTTGACTTTGATTGCAGACAAGTGTGAGTTCCATAAAGCAACGTGGTAGCATCTGGATGGTCCCTTTTGTCTCCCCGCTGCTGTGTCCGCCTTCTTTACCGGGCTTTGTTGCTTGCCCCTCTCTCCCCCCTCCTGGAGCCTAGGGCTCACCAGATGAGCTCACCAATATGTATTAGGGAAAACATACACAGTGTCAAACCTGCAGACGATGGACCCCTGGTAACTTTACAAGTTTTATTTGGGTATTGATGGTTATGTAGATGCCATCATTTGTTATCTTTAGTTTTATTGTGTCAATCATATCGGCATTGTCAGGGCACAAATATGCGGGAATTTTAGTACAGATGTCAGACCCAGCCTCTCCCCACAGTGCGCCTTGACACAGCAGGAACTTATTAGCAAAAGCTATCAGGTAAGGGGCAGTATTAGCCCCGGGGAAGGGTGTTTGATGTAAAGAAATGTTAGAAAATAATAATTGTTTTACTGAAATGCAAACTTTATTATAGAAACAGTTGATTGTTTTCTCCTTAACAACGTATGTCCCTGCTGTGGATATGAAAATGTAAAGATTGTATCGAAGTGATTTTACAAATACCAATAAAAACTATATTTTAAAAAAAAGTGTGAGCTCCATAAGACAAAGCTAATGTTCTTTGTCCATAATGTTTCTGATGGGGATATGACACCTGATACTGCACAAGTGCTGTCAAATGCTGAACCCCACAGGTTACTTCTATGTTACTTTCATTTCTTGGCATGGCCAATTACTGTTCCAGATCCACACAAGACTTTGGCACTGTAAGTGCTCCGTTGAGAAACTTGACAAGAAAGAATGTTTAATGTCATTAGTAACATGAATATGAGAACAGTTTTAAGAAAATCACACAATCCATTCAGAATGCTACTGAAATGGCATACTTCCATCTGAAGCTTCATACAGAGGTTGTTGTTGATGCTATCCTTGTTTGTTTAGGTGCTTTCTTTGCAAACGCAGCAGACACACAAATGCTTGAAGGCATGTTGTGGCATATGCAAGTAGATGTTTGTCCCAAACAAAACATGCTTACTCCCAACCTGAAAAAAAACTTAGCTGTGGAATGGGCTTGTGAGCATTTCCATGTATTCCTGTACAAAAAACCTTTGACTCTGGTAACTGATCATCAAACTTTACTGACTATGGCCTGAGTTAGATCTTGACAGGTTGCCCCGTCACAGCGGTGATGGTTATCCCGTTCTCCAAAATATAAATTCCATAATTTCCTATGAGATTTTTATTTCGGTAGACCTGATATTCATCACCATTGTGATGGAATAACCCGTCCGCCAAGATCTAAATCAGGCCCTTTATTTGGCAATCCAAGGGCCTAAATGCCTCCTCCCATTGAACGAAGGGGACTAGTTACAAGAGTTGACCCGGGCAGACTTTGCATTGTTGCGATACACAGAACCCTGCAAAGTGGCAAAAAAAACCTCCAGCGCTACACAGAGTTCCGTGGCTGGAGTTGCTTGCCTGCTCCTGTTCGTATGATATACGTAACACGAAGTGCATTCTCTCGCCAGAAATCACATGAGAACTGCACCACATGGTTGTGATGGGTGTGCTCATCTTGTTTATTGCTCTGTTATGGTGCTAGAGCCTACTTTCAAATCTGTCTTTAATCCGTTTAATCCTACCCCTTTCTAATTTATCTACACCTCATTTTTATTGATTATCTTTCCATGTGTCTTTGTGTTTGCGTATTTTTCATTTTTTGTAATTTGTATTGTGTGTTTACTTGACTTTTGTACTTTTTTGCTTTACTTTCTCATTTCAGCTCCTTCCTTCCTTCCTATACTCTTCTCTTCCTCCCATCCAGCGACATGGCAGAGTAGGGGGAGTGGCAGTGCCAGGCCCCCTCGAACAAGCACCACCAGCAGCAGCAGCCTACCTTGCGGTTGGCCGCACTGTAAAGGGGTACAGCTTGTGCCATTTTCTCAGAGGTGGAAGTGGCTGTACTTGTTTTTATGTGCAGCGCCACCTCCCCACCACCCTGGCAGCAGGCCAAAGACCTGGCAGTGGGTACGCCCTTCAGGACTGCTAGCAGCACAGGATGAGGGTGCGCCAGACTGTGCGCTGCTGCTCTGGGGTTCGGCACATCCAACAACAGGTTACGCACTGGTGGGCTGTCATCCTGGAAAGGGACCAGGACCTGCTCGACCTGCTGGGTCTGGAGGTTGCGGGGCTTGAGTAATAATTATTTATTTGTTGTGTCCTATCTATGCTAATATTTTTTCCCCAAATAGCAAGCATGATGCAAACATTCAGGTAAATTCAGTTTATGTTAAAATATTATGTGATCATCATCACCTAGTAGTAAGGCGACCCTTTTGGGCGGCAAAAGCTGAAACATGTTGACCGACAACTCACCAGGTGCTTTGGACCTATAATTATCCAATTAAGCACCGCCCCCTTTTTTACCCTTATCGCTCCCCTGTGAAAATAAAAACAAACTACACAGGAGATACACTTCCCACTCACGACTGTCACATACCAGACAGTCGCCCTCTTGGTGAAGGATGATGAACACCTGGGGAATGGGACACTCAGGTGCCAAAAGCCTTTGATAATTCATCTCACTTAATCAAGTAAGCAGAGGACCAAGCTATCCCACTGCCGTGACAGTTTGGCTGAGGCTCCTCATCAGAAAATTTCCAAGAGACTATGGAAAACAAGCTAAGTGATTCATTTTTTTTATTATTTAAGTACTGGTTCGGGCTGCTGAATAAATCTCTCCCTCTTCTTGTTTTCTTTTAAATCTTCCTCACATAAGCCCCATACATAAACAGAAATATACAGCATATACCTCTATATATAAGCATGTATTTGTACTGTAGATATGTACCTATATAAAGTAACTATATATGTGTATTGCTTTGTATGAACATGTAGAATAATGATGTTCTTAAAAAATAAAGATATTCATTAGTTCTGCTTAACAAATGTATATATTATTGACAGTTACATTATTCTATGTTTTAACGTGTATATAAGTGACTGCATAAATAAGTTAATATTTTATCATAACTATTTAGCAACAATTGGCTCACTATTGAATTACAAAAAGAAATAACATTTTTTTTAAAGTACAGCAACACTTGAAAAACAGAGTTTACTTAATGCATCTTTAATCTACATATACTACCTTCCTTTATGCATCTTTATACCTTCCATGTACTTATGGATCTATTTATTTATTACTTTTCTTCTAATTCAGTTTATCCAATGCACAACCCTATTTCTCACCCTAAACCGCTCTCAATATATTCTCTACCTCAACTCTCTGACTCATCTCAAACCTCTTTCTACTACTCTCTCCAATGTGCTACACTATTTATCAGCCTGTATCTCTATCAATATATCCTCTCCCTCATCTCTCTCATTTATCCAAAAACCCCGTACAACTGCTATGATAGTCAAAATAACCCGTTCTAGACTCTTCCCTACTTTATCCCTCCTTGAATCATCTCATACCTCTTTTACTATTCCGATCTCGCAAAACAAGCCTTTCAAAACCCTTCTCTCTGACTCTTCCCACGTCACCTCCCTTTTACTCATACCAAGCCTCCTCCTATTTCTATGAGTTCTAAAACAAACAAAAAGAAAGAAGTTCTAAATTCTTCCCTTTTCTATTCCTCCACTATCCTTTTCAATCTAAATAACAAACTAACATGTCCTCCACTCAAATTAATTTCATATTTCACTATACTAATTTACCACTACTTCTTTATGGGTTCCGGAGTAGTGTGCTACTTGCCAAACAGCACTTTAATACCTCATCAGGCGTCCAATGAGCTATATAAATGCAAACCTTTTTCCCTCTTCTATCCCTCCACTGTCCTTCTCAATCCAAACAACTCACTAACATCCACCACTCAAATGACTTTCATACTTCACTATACTAATTCACCACTGCTCCTTTATGGGTTCCGGAGTAGCGTGCTACTTCCCGAAAAAGCAATTTGACGCCTCGTCAGGAGTAGCAAGCACAATATAAATGAAATTACAATACAATAGTGATAGTTATTAGTATTATTGAGCTAGTGTGTTCTCCCACTTCTCTGTGCCTTCATTTTTTGCAGCTTGTACAGTACCAACCCCAAGTGATTTCCCAGTAAAGTGTAGTAACTAATAACTATGCATGCATCTATGCATTGAAAAAAATACAGACCGAGTTGACCGATCAAAGGGCGAGTGATAGAGAATGAGATGAGAAGCAAGGATGATTTGTTGCAATTCATTAGTAGCTCCAAAATATAGTTTAGGAAATTTGGAATAGGGTTTGAATATTAAGGAAGAGGTCCACATTTCTTATGGGAGAGGAGATCTGATTTATAAAAGTTAAATCAAATGTCACTGCATATGCCTCTTTCCGTCAAAATATTTTTGGGTAGATTAACTGTACCAGTAATCTTTTTTTATTTATTTAGTTTATTTTTTACATCAGTATCCAGGGGCATGAGGGATACCACCACCATTGATACACGGGCAGGTGAGGGAGCAGGAGGTGCCTTCAAAAGTGCTGATGTCTCTGCTGTCTGTAGTAAGTCCCCCTGTTAATATTAATATTACTTCCCTATCTTTCACTACTCCACATTTAGAATATTTTTTTTTTTTTTACTGTCTCCTAAATTTTTCCAACTACTCTTTGATCTATCTGTTTCCTAAATTCTTCTTATCCCTGCATTATCCTGTTTCTATTTTCTATATTTCAGCTGTTTCTATTTTCTATATTTCAGGTTTCTGTACTTGACTTCTATATATCTGTACAAGTTTGTAGCTTCCTTTTTCTTCTTCTTTTCCAGTAAGCTTTCCCTCTCCCCTCATAGACTGGCAGTATGGTAAGACTCAGAGAACCCATTTAAGGTCAGGTACTTTACTGTGTACAGTTTGCATGCCCAATTAAAGTATTCTAATGTTTGGTGAGAAGGCTTTCTTTTTCTTGCTCATGCTCAAACAGTAAAATGAGAGAGTGGCCAATGGCCATGATGGACCTGCCCAATTTTGGAGTGGAAATAGTAATTTTTACACCTACGCTATTCAACACTTTCCCTACTGTTGCACTCTCTGGAGTGGGAATAATAATTTTACCCCTATGCTATCCAACACTTTCCCTACTGTTGCACTCTCTGGAGTGGGAATAATAATTTTACCCCTACGCTATCCAACACTGTCCCTACTGTTGCACTCTCTGGAGTTGGAATAGTAATTTTTACCCCTACGCTATCCAACACTTTCCCTACTGTTGCACTCTCTGGAGTGGTAATAGTAATTTTTACCCCTACGCTATCCAAAACTTTCCTTACTGTTGCACTCTTTGGAGTGGGAATAGTAATTTTTACCCCTACGCTATCCAACACTTTCTCTACTGTTGCACTCTTTGGAGTGGGAATAGTAATTTTTAGCTCTATGCTATCCAACATTTTACTTACTGTTGTTTTTTTTTGGGAGTTATAATAGTATTTTATTCCCTCTG
Organism: Lissotriton helveticus; assembly: GCF_964261635.1. Classification (NCBI taxonomy): domain Eukaryota; kingdom Metazoa; phylum Chordata; class Amphibia; order Caudata; family Salamandridae; genus Lissotriton; species Lissotriton helveticus. Next base: position 709,832,175 of record NC_136065.1, read on the forward strand.
TTATTTAATATATTTTGTATTGTTTTAGCTAATGTAGTATATAATTAATTATAAAAATATTAAAAGTAAATTAAATTTTTTAATTTGTTTTGCATAATTATTTAATTTTTATTTATGTTAATATTTTATGTGTATAAATGAATTTGTAATTTATAATATTTTTAACTATTTATAATTTATTAAAACTGACTATTACGGGGTCGATTCCGATTCGGGAAACAAATCCGTACGACGATTCGAATTCGTAGCCGTTTCCATACGAATTGTACAAATCCGTCCGAATCGCGTAGTACGATCCGTAGGTAAAAAATATGGCCGAATCTCTGCAAACCGAATGAAAATCAAGGGAAAATCTGTACGATATGGACCCTGAAAGTGAACCGTACGAATCGTAAACATGCTGTACGTCCCGACAAGTACGATCCAGACCTGGGAATCAGAATGCGATTCGTATGGGAAAACCTCACGTATGAGCTGCGATTTGTACAGAAAACGGCGCATATGAGTGAGCCCCAAAATCAAATACGAGACAAACCCACACTGAACGAAGCGCACGCGAACCCCGTAAAAACATCGCGTATGAGCGAGCCTCAAAAATAAATACGAGACAAACCCCCCCTGAATGAAGCGCACTCGAACCCCGTAAAAAGGTTGCATTTGAGCGAGCCACAAAATCAAATACGAAACAAACCCCCTGAAAGAAGCGCACGCGAACCCCTAAAAACAGCACAAGAAGGTAGAAAGCGACTTGTACCGCTTGAACGTCGCGTTGCAGACACAAATAAACAGAAGCAAAGACAAGTAAACGAGCCATACTGAACCACGCTGACACTGTAAAAGAGCACAAAGATGGTGAAAACGACTCGCACAACACCCCAACACATGTCTTCAGTGTACAAACCATGGAAATGAATGTCCTGGCCAGATCCAAACATGCAAACAGAGGGGCTACCTCAGAACCACCCCTTATAACACACCCACCAAAAGTTCAAACTAAGCCCCACCTACAAATGGACCAATAAAAAGGGCCCACACACACAAACCATGATCCTTTGCAACAGACCCAATTGCCAAGACACACTGACAACACACCAACAACTGCACACATCCACCTTCACACATACCCCACAATCACATTCAGACCCACACACCCACATCCATACACACCGTCACCCCACACCATGTTCGCACAGAAGAATCCAAAGTTCACAAAGGAGGAGATGGAGATCCTTGTAGATAAAGTCATCAGAGTGGAGCCACAGCTGTTTGGCGCATTGGTCAGACGGACCAGCACAGCTGAGAAAACACCCGAACTCAACAGAGAGTAATGAGGAGCGATGGCACAAAAGCACCCCTACCGTGACCAGGATATGCAGCACGCCACAAGATAGTCCTGGAATTAACGGCACCCGACTGGTGCCACAGAAGTGTTTACATTTGCTACAGTGCAACATTGTGACGTCATCAGCGCAACGTTCTTGGCTTCATGGGAATAGAAATTTCTCATCAACTTACCGAGAAGGCTTGCAAAGCAGTGTTCTCCACCGGCCCTGAGGAAGCGATGTGACAGTGACATGACATACTGGCACAAAGGGCAATGCATCCATACGAACAGACTCACAGGACAGTTGACAGAACATGTGGGACATACGCTGGCCCACAGCTTCACAACATGGTTGTTGGAAATCAAAATGTACTGGCACACAAGATTAAGTGGATGAGCCAAACACATCCTGCTGCACACAGCGAGGCTGCAATTCCCCATAGAGCCTGTTGTTGTGATGTCCCACACAATCTCAACCCGTGGTATCCGCAATGTGCCAGGGGCAAGGTTTACACACATTGATGCCTTCACCAGAGTCCACACTCCACTACAGATGACTGTCAAGAAGGGTGAATGTCATGTCATGGGAGTGGTGCAACATGTAAGTTGATCCATGGTGATGAGACATGTGTGCATGGTACTACAACATGCACAGAAACAGTTCCCACACATTCCCAAACCATGCCAACACCAAACAGCCTGTTTGGATATCTTACCCGAACTGACATTTACACATGTCCGTGCATGGAACGCTGATTCAGCCCACGTTGCAATCATCATGAGGAATAGCAGGAGGACTAAGATAACATGAACAGACAACAGGCACAGCAACCTGGGAATGACAGACACACAAGAGTTCACCGGTAAAAATCTCTGCAAAAGACATGGGCAGTTACGAAACAGGAACAATGTAGGAAACATGCAAATTTCAAAGTCATTGCGCATTACTGTGTGGCATGACATCAGCACTGGCGTGACACATCAGAACACACATAAAAGTTACTTTGCATACAGTCAGCTGGACACACACATTGCAACACATGCCACTCAATGCTACAAGCTTGCTCACTCATTCCCAGTGACTCACAATTATGAGAAGAAGTTGCGTATGAGCTGACTCCGGATATCATCCTCCTCCTCCTCATCACTTGCATCGTGACCAAGCCCTTGATCCTCAACGGGTTGATGTTCCTGCTCCTCAGGATCCAGGATGAGTGGCACTGCCTTCTCAAATGCCATGTTGTGCAGCATGCAGCACACGATGAAGATCTTACAGACCTTGTCCGTTGCATATGGGAGGGATCCACCGGTCTTATCGAGGCACCGGAATCGGCTCTTCAGGAGGCCAAACATCCTCTCAATCACTCGCCTGGTCTGCCTGTGTGCATTATTGTACCGCTGATCTGCAGCTGTTCTTGGGTTGCGGTGAGGTGTCATTAGCCATGGCATGTTGGGGTATCCCGAGTCCCCTACATAGATACATCATGTAAATAAGTGGGTCAGGAGATGCCGTCAGAGCAAAAGATACTGAAACACACAGGACAAACAGAGTTTACCCACCAACAAGACATGCCCGCTCGTTGCGCAGCTGCAGCATCATTTGTGGCACCCTGCTACGCCTCATGATGAATGCATCGTGTGCCGATCCTGGAAAACGTGCACAAATGTGGGAAATCAGCATGTTAGCAAGACACACCATCAGGGCATTTATTGAAAGATAATGTTTACGGTTGCAGTAAGCCTGCTCCTGTGCCTGTGGTGGCACCAAAGCCACATGTGTCCCATCAATGGACCCAATGACATGTGGCATCCCTCCCAGGGCATATAAATCACCCTGGACATCTCCCAAATCTTCAGGAGTTGGACATTTGATGTATTCATCAATGTGCTCCAACATGGCTGCCAAAACATCACGCAGGACACGGCTGAACATCCTCTGTGACATTCCACCTACATCAGCTATGGTTAATTGAAACGTACCTGTTGCAAAAAAATGGAGGTCTGCCATCACCTTTATCTTGGGGATCAGCGCAGTAGGATACCTGTGTTGCGGTTGGAGATGTGGTGTCAGCTTGTTCGTGAACTCCTGAATTAACTGTTGAGTGAATCTGTAACGTCGGATGCAGGCACGTTCCCTCATGGTAGCCAAGTCAGGAATGGCCTTGGTAGAGGCAGTGCCCTGCAGGACATATTTGGGAATAATGGAGATTAACAGTCAGCCAACATCAATGGCAATGTACACTGCTACTACACATCAGGTCACTAAGGAGTCTGGCGTGTGCAATACATCCAGGACACTTATGCCAGCTTGCTGGCACTCCTACGAAAAGCCATATACACCTGTTGATTGACAAATAAACATGAAATGCCCTGAAATGAGCTGCTGGGCCAGTCTGAGTGAACAGCCCGAGATATCAATGGAGTGACACACATCACAATACCTGCAGTGGAAGGTTGTCATCCCATCCAGACAGCTGACTGCAAGGCACACGCACAGGTCACATGGAATGTCAAATGTACATTTCAAACACATTGCGATTAAGGTGTACAAGTGACAACAAAACAACACAGCTATTGTCACGACGCAGACATGTATGCCTGGGGAAATATGATGTCTGATGCCATCAGACCCAACAGCCGTGGGAATGCACATGTGGCATGGTGTGCTTAGATGTGAAACCATTCCCATCGCAACGCAGACCCATGTTAGATGCACCAACAGCAGATGCAGTTTACGGAACACAAACAGCAAGCCCCATTCTTACACATGACACACACCTGACATAGTCACATAGGGTCATGCTGAGCGTGAAATGTCAGTTGACAAAGTGCCCTAGTCCCTGGCATCAGGAGACAGGTGCCGGTAGTGATGACTGTGCCATCCCAGTGTTGCTGTGCATGACAAAATCTGCCTAATGATACACATGGGACAAGTGTCAAGGTGATATGTGCCACATAGTGCCCCATCACATATGACATGTGTCCACAGGTCATCACACATCGATTGTGCAACAAGATGAGATGCCCTGTGCTATATATATCACTGGCAGCCACACCTAGGGCCTGCACATGAAAGTATGCAATGACAAGTACTTGATAGACATCCTTGTGCGAACCGTACCCCTACATCCCTGCAGTGTGTGCGCCTAGTATCACTATTGTAATGGTGACATACGTGAGTGTTGAACCGCACCCTACCCCTGCATTCACATCAGTGTGTGAAACGCACCGTACCCCTGCATTCACATCAGCGTGTGAACCGCTCCGTACCCCTGCATTCACATCAGCGTGTGAAACGCACTGTGTGAAACGCACCATACCCCTGCATTCACATCAGCGTGTGAAACGCATCATACCCCTGCATTCACATCAGCCTGTGAAACGCACCATACCCCTGCATTCACATCAGCGCGTGAAATGCACCGTACCCCTGAATTCACATCAGCGTGTGAACCGCACCGTACCCCTGCATTCACATTAGCGTGTGAAACGCACCGTACCCCTGCATTCACATCAGCATGTGAAACGCACCTTACCCCTGCATTCACATCAGCGGGTGAAATGTACCGTACCCCTGCATTCACATCAGCGTGTGAAATGCACCGTATGATACGCACCGTACCCCTGCATTCACATCAGCGTGTGAAATGCACCATGTGAAACGCACCGTACCCCTGCATTCATATCAGTGTGTGAAACGCACCGTACCCCTGCATTCACATCATCGCGTGAAACGCACCATGTGAAACACATCGTACCCTTGCATTCACATCAGCATGTGAAACACACCGTGTGAAATGCACCGTACCCCTGCATTCAGATCAGCGTGTGAAACGCACCGTACTCCTGCATTCACATCAGCATGTGAAACGCACCGTACCCCTGCATTCACATCAGCGTGTGAAACGCACCGTGTGAAATGCACATACCCTTGCATTCACATCAGATTGTGAAACGCACCGTACTCATGCATTCACATCAGCGTGGTAAACGCACCGTACCCCTGCATTCACATCAGCGTGTGAAACGCACCGTGTGAAACGCACCGTATCCCTGCATTCACATCAGCGTGTGAAACGCACCGTGTGAAACACACCGTGCCTCTGCATTCACATCAGCGTGTGAAACACACCGTGTGAAAAGCACCGTACTCCTACTTTCCGTGCGTGTGTGCGCATCGTATCACTAATGTAATGGTGCGATACGCGAGCCCGTGAAACGCACCGTACACGTGTGTGGATTTCAAAATTAATAAGGGGACTAGTAGTAGGCCCTGAATGCATCCTGGGTGTCATGGATACTGATTTTGGAGTAGCTATGTGTCCAACAGGTGACCTGCAAAAGTCAGTTGGCCCAAAAAATACAATGTTGCAAAATGATTGTTGAACTGAAGCTCAAATTTTGAACGATGCAAATGCTGTCAGAGCCGTATGTTTAAAGGGATTGGAGGAAACGTACGATGCGAACGAATCTGACCTATCACTATGTACTCCTCGAACTGAATGCCCCTCAGCAGCACTGATTTAAGGCAGCAAGAACCCCTGAGAGGGCATTTGTCTGCACAACATTGGAGTGGACCACACTGCTGCTGTCTCTGCATCCTCTAGCTACAGTGGCACATACTGTGGAAAGGGCCCCAGCCTTCACAGAAGAGGAGGACCAGGCCCTGCTGGACAGCCTCCTACCAAAGTACAGCAAGCTGTATGGGAGACCAGAGGAGCAGGTGAGTGCTGACTCCACTACCTTAGACTGTGCATCTGTTCTGTGAGTGTCACAACAGGCATTGTGTCCAGGTGGGACAGACATGCAATGTGGTTTGGAGTGAGTCCCAGGGGGTGTACATGGTGATGTCTCTCATGCAGGGCATGACTCATTTCGTGTGTGTTCACTCCTCACTTGCATTGTGCTTACTGTGACATTCACTGCATAGTGAATGACACATTCAGCCGTGCCAGACCTTGGTGTCTTTATTTCCAAATGTCCTGAGGTGGGACAGTGGTCCCCCCAGTGTGACAGTTGACTGTACTCACAGATGTTCATGAGTTGCGTGGACCTGTGGTGAGATTGTCCAAATGATGTGTACAACCTCAGGGACATTGGTGTGTGTGAATGTGCCTTGTCATGTGGTTGAGTGTGTATGTAATGTGTTGCAACACTGCTGCATGGCGTATGCAGCTGCTCTCCCCATCTGATGTGACAAGTAAGCGGTGCTGTGTGCCTGACTTGCAAAGCTAGCATGACACCTGTGACACCCCACAGGCAAGTGGGACATGTGCAAAGTGAGGGTTGTATCCGCTGTTGTCAGTGACAGGCAAGCGATCTGTGCCAGGGTGTGTTTGTGTGGTCTGCTGAGGGTTCTTCAGTGGAGTGGGATATGTGACTGCTTGGCAAGTGCTGTCACACACCCTGCAGTTGCATGTGCTGCCCAGTGTGTGCCATGATCAGTGAGTGTGTTGCACCCCTTACGCCATCTGTTGGCCTTCAATGCCATGTAGTGCATTGGGGCTTGCACACAGGCCAAATTCACATGGACAATGATGCAAGCCCTGTCAGCATCCTATGCCTTGTTCACATTATCAAAGATGTGCAAGTGTGTGTCTCTGGGACATGGAGCAGGTGTATCGATGTTGTCTCACTGTGTCTTCCTGACAGGTAACACCATCTGAGAAGGGGAAAATCTGGCTGAACATCGTCAGGGCCGTCAGGTCTGCAGGGGGCACTCACCGGCACCTACGAAACGTGCAAAAGAGGTGGCAGGACAACCGGTGCTGGACCCGGCATATCGCCCGGGTCAAGTTGAAGCTGTCACCTCCATGGTGGACACCGTCACCTGACCCCCCACATGCTCCGTGTCCTGGCGGTGGTGTTCCCAGACCTCAATGGGCAGTTGCAGGAGAGACAGCAGCAAGGAGGGGGTAGGTACATGGATATTTGTTGTGTTGTGTGTCACCTACTTTTTGAAGTGCTCTGAAGCCTGGCTACACTCCCACAGTTGGGGTGTCTGGTCAGACAGGCTATATGTGCAGTGTCTTTTCGGTTCCCCAAAGTCACCTGGTGCTCATTTCATCCCTTCCCCTCCTTAACATGTGTCCCCTGGTCTGTGTGCAATCACATTTGCACATGTTCATCTAGGGTGCAAGAAAATCAGACTGCACATTGATTTCCGCATCATGTGGGAGGGTGATCTGTGACATGTGTTGGGACCTTGCCTGTGCCATGACCTGTGCACTGTGTTTGGGCTTCATATTTGTTGGCACTGATGATGAGTCTCAACATAGGAGTGTGAGGTTTCAACTGTACACCCTTGCAGCATGCATGACCTATGTTGTGTCCTCAGACATGATGTAGGGAGATATGCATAGTGCCATGACGGTTGCTCATGGTATAGTCAGCTCATTCCAGACCCACGGATCAGTGTGCCCACTACAGTACCCTGAGACACCCTGGCCTCCTAATCTTGTGTGTGATCCAACACTGTGCCCATTCTATGTGGGTTCAGCATGGGTCAGCCTCTGTAGCATTGGTCCCTGGCATAGTTTGTATTTTTCCTGTGTCTGCTACATGGGTCCACTGGACAGGGATACAACATTTGGCTTGTGCGTACTCACACTGGGCAGTGCCTGTGTGCCTATTCACAACAATCTGTTGATGGTTGTTTGTCACAAATATGTATTTCCAGCCCCACAAGGTGAACGTGGGTTACTTTTGGAATTGTTGCTGCACAGTTTTTGTTACCCCGATTCAGAGGTCTCACTTCTTGAGCTGTATCAATCACATTGACTGAGGGATGGGGGTTTTGTGCAGGAGAGGTGTACATGGGCCTGCCTGATTTAGCCTTGCCAGGTCTGACCTCTGGGTGAGAATTGGCTGAACAATTACCATGCACTGCCCCTGTGATGGTGGCCAGTGATTTCAGTTGGGGCTTGTCAGCCTATGTCATTTTGTTCCAGACATGATTCAGGCTCATACATTTTTGCCACATGTATGTAGTTCAGATGCACCGCTGTTTTGTCTTAGTGGGCACACTTCTGTGTTGACATTTTGCCTGGGGATAACGGTGTGTCCACAATGCAGCAATGATTTTGTTCATCCAATTGCTGGCCCAATAGCTTAAACATTGTCCAGAGTTGGGACATGTGTGCCACTCCATATGACAGCCAGTAGGTTTTATGTGCAAGCAACTGTGTCATCAGGGAATGGATGCCCATGTGAGGACTGACATATTTCAAGTTGTGTCACATAAATGATTGTACCTTGGCACTCACAACACTTTGTAAAAGTTGTTCATGTTTAGAATGTGTTAATATGACGAATTGTATAAATGACACTTATGTGCCTGCATGATAGATGTCTCACAAGGTAGTGCACACAAAACAACATTTCCCCTTTCTTGAAAGAAGCTGGCACCTTTTCAAAGAGACCAGTGTTAACTATTAATGGTGTGCCTTGATCTCCATATACATGTCCCCACAGGGGTCTTGAGGTCTTGAAACTCCTTTGTTGTCAATTATACAAACTAATGAGTATCAATACATCAAGACCTCCGTTGGACCATGTATATGCACAATCTGCAACGCCATTTGTTTCTAACAGTGTTTTATCTTGAAGGGTGCCAGTTTTTTCAATGAATGTGTAAATGTTTTTTAGTAAGCATTTCCTTGCAAGACATCTTTCATGCAGGCACATACGTGTTCTCTTCTCAAGATGGCGAATTACCACATTCAACACATGTCGATTGTGTAAAGTATGGTGAGTCCCAAGATACCAACATTTATTTACATTTATTTTTTGCCCAATGTACTTACTGGGCTCTGAGTGTGGTGTCACCTTGGAGAGTGAGGTGGGTTAGTTTGCCCTGAGGGGCACCACTACTGTTTATTTCTTTGTGAACTTCAGGTGGCATCACTTCATTGTATTGATCTGCTCTCCTGTAAACAAACACTAGCTTCTCTGTGTATTTCATATTCAAGTTGTGGCCTGGTGTGTTCTTTGGATCATTGTGTCCAAGTAGCATTGTGTCTATACCAACTGGGCAGTACAAGGCTCAAATATGTGCAGAGTTATCTGGCTGTTACTCATGATGGATGGCATGATTTGCAGTGTGACCTACTAATTTTGTGCTTGTGTGTCAGATGTGTACAGGTGACTGATGCATTTCTGTTTCATCTCCTTGCCCACAGCATCATCACCAGAAACAGGAGGAGAAAGCTACACGGACCAAGAGGAGGGACCCAGCCACAGTGCCACCAGCGTGGAGGAGTCAGAGGGAGCCAGTGGCACGGAGGGTGAGGGGAGTCAGTCTGCGGACCTGTTGGAAGGTGAAACATCTTACCACACCGACGGATCCGATTCTGGCTCTCTGGAAGACAGGGAATTTGCAGCAACACCGGGCAGCAGCACAGAGTCTGTACCCGCCCCCTCCAGCACCATCTCCACCCTCCCAGTTGTTCCCGTCCCTTCTGTCCGTGCAGCCCCCATGTCTCCTTCAGCCCTGGCATCGCAGCCCCTGCCCCTATCACCCCTGCTGCCCTCAGTGCAGAGTCTGTGGACTTACTCCGCCAGTTACAGGTTGGTCAGACATCGATGCTGAGTGTCCTCCATGCCCACACTCAAATACTGACACAGTTGTTGTCTTTCATGGAGGGCATGTCAGCAATGATGTCTGACCAACATTGGATTATGCAGTCCATGGACTCATCATTGACGGCAGCAATATCCCTCCTGCAGCAGTCCGTCCCCCCCCTCCTTCGGACCCATCCACACTTCCCTCTCCCATACCTGTCCAATGCACACACAGGAAGACACCATCACGTACCCCAACAGAAACAGGCAGCACACCCCCACATATGGCGAAGTGCACACCTCCTGGCACGCACACTCAGGGGGCTGCAGGCACACCCAAAGGGACTGGGCTTAGACCGCATACACGCAGCCAGAGTCACAGTGCACAACCCTCACAGCCCTCTCCCTCCACTCCAATAGTGTCCTCGGGTGTAGGGGTTTGGCTGGCCTAACTGGCTGCAGTGTGCAGCGCAGAGTATGAGTCCACCTTCGGCGCTGCCCAAACCACTGAGGAGGATACGTGCACCCACCACATCTACCCTTCCCACTCCTGTCCCTGCAGTGCCTGGTCGTGCCCCCGATGATGCCTCCCAAGGGTAAACATCCCATTAGCTACTCCATGGGCAGGCAAGTTCGGGGTAGACGGCCTATCCAACGTCCCCCTACAAGGACATTTGTGTGGACTGGCCATTGGCCTTATTTGAGCACAGACTCGCTTTTGCAAATCGTATTTTTTCCTGCTGAATAAAGCCTTTTATTTTATGTTCAACACTATTGCATTTCAGGTACTTGATGTTGGTGATGAGGGGCCTGGAGTTGGTGGCATGGTAATCTTTTGGGGTTCTGATAGATGTTTTTTGTTGATGGTCATGAGGTGGACCATGGTATCTGTGTGCCATCACAATGTCTCTGCAATTAATCATTGGTTGTGTCTGTTCAGTTTGGCTAGAGACATTGTCCCAAGGAGTGTTCCTTCCTCTGTGGCACCTGACATCTTCACTGCAGACAGTTGCACAATTGTTGTGCTGGCTGTGTGCACATTTCCTTTTTTGGTGACGGTTCCCTTCAACAATGGCCATGCCTGCTCACAGATGTTTACTGTTCATTCGTCTGTGCCATGCTTGCAAATCACTGTACTTGTATTTTGAGTATGTATAAATGCCTTCATGGACACATTCATCCTTTTCACCACTATGAATGTGTGTAATCACAGCCTACCCCTATGTTGGGGATTGTTATGCAGGGTATTTGGGCACATGACTCACAATTTTGTGCATTGTATCTAAGGGGTTTCAATCCTATTCCTTCCATGATAGACTACATCTTGGTGGTCTGACCACCACCTGGACATTCATATCAGTCCTGGGATGTGTGTGACAGTGTGTGTTCCCTTTCACTCTCTTTGTTTGGTAGGCTGTTACACCACTATACACTATTATGTCATGATGGTGGGGTGTGTATTTCTCCAGCAGCCTCCATAGGTGGGTATGCATGTGGAATTTAACATCACACCCACATGTGGTGTGCCACACACTGTGTGAAAGTAATCCATCCTCCAGGCAGTGGGACACTGCTGTAAGTGATGTGTTGCTATGGCACTATCATTATAGTCACAAGTTAGGGATGTGCACATAAGCCCCATGCAGTTGTGGTATCCTGATGATGATGTACCCCCCTATATCTGGGCATTGCTGAGAGTCCTGTGCACCCACCCCTCATATGTCTGGCCACTGCTGGGAGTCCTCTGCACCCACCCCTATACTGTTGGCCACTGCTGGGAGTCCTCTGCACCCACCCCTATACTGTTGGCCACTGCCGGGAGTCCTGTGCACCCACCCCCATACTGTTGGCCACTGCTGGGAGTCCTCTGCACCCACCCCCATACTGTTGGCCACTGCTGGGAGTCATATCCACCCACTCCTCATATGTCTGGCCACTGCTGGGAGTCCTCTGCACCCACCCATCATATGTCTGGCCTCTGCTGGGAGTCCTCTGCACCCACCACCATACTGCTGGCCACTGCTGGGAGTCCTCTGCACCCACCCCCATACTGTTGGCCACTGCTGGAAGTCCTCTGCACCCACCCCTCATATGTATGGCCACTGCTGGAAGTCATATGCACCCACCTTCATACTGTTGGCCACTGCCGGGAGTCCTGCCTACCCACCCCCATACTGTTGGCCACTGCTGGGAGTAATATCCACCCACCCCTCATATTTCTGGCCTCTGCTGGGAGTCCTGTGCACCCACCCCTCATATGTCTGGCCACTGCTCTGAGTCCTCTGCACCCACCCCCATACTGTTGGCCTCTGCTGGGAATCATAGCCACCCACCCCTCATATGTCTGGCCACTGCTGCAAGTCATTTCCACCCACCCCTCATATGCCTGACCACTGTTGGGAGTCATATCCACCCACCTCCATACTGTTGGCCTCTGCTGGGAGTCATAGCCACCCATTCCTCATAAGTCTGGCCACTGCTGGGAGTCCTCTGCACCCACCCCCATACTGTTGGCCACTGCTGGGAGTCCTCTGCACCCACCACCATACTGTTGGGCACTGCTGGGAGTCATATCCACCCACCCCTCATATGTCTGGCCACTGCTGGGAGTCATATCCGCCCACCCCTCATATGTCTGGCCACTGCTGGGAGTCCTGTGCACCCACCCCCATACTGTTGGCCACTGCTGGGAGTCCTCTGCACCCACCCCATACTGTTGGCCACTGCTGGGAGTCCTGTGCACCCACCCCCATACTGTTGGCCACCGCTGGGAGTCATATCCACCCACCCCTCTTATGTCTGGCCACTGCTGGGAGTCCTCTGTACCCACCCCTCATATGAATGGCCTCTGCTGGGAGTCCTCTGCACCCACCCCATACTGTTGGCCACTGCTGGGAGTCCTGTGCACCCACCCCCATACTGTTGGCCACTGCTGGGAGTCCTCTGCACCCACCCCCTTACTGTTGGCCACTGCTGGGAGTCACATCCACCCACCCCTCATATGTCTGGCCACTGCTGGGAGTCCTTTGCACCCACCCACATACTGTTGGCGACTGCTGGGAATCCTCTGCACCCACCCCCATACTGTTGGCCACTGCTGGGAGTCATATCCACCCACCCCTCATATGTCTGGCCACAGCTGGGAGTCCTCTGCACCCACCCCCATACTGTTGTCCTTTGCTGGGAGTCATATACACCCACCCCTCATATGTCTTGCCACTGCTGGGAGTCCTCTGCACCCACCCCCATACTGTTGGCCTCTGCTGGGAGTCCTCTGCACCCACCCCCATACTGTTGGCCACTGCTGGGAGTCATATCCACCCACCCCTCATATGTCTGGCCACTGCTGGGAGTCCTCTGCAGCCACCACCACACTGTTGGCTTCTGCTGGTAGTCCTCTGCACCCACCCCTCATATGTCTGGCATCTGCTCGGAGTCCTCTGAACCTACCCCCATACTGTTGGCCACTGCTGGGAGTCCTCTGCACCCACCCCCATACTGTTGGCCACTGCTGGGAGTCATATCCACCCACCCCCTCATATGTCTGGCCACTGCTGGGAGTCCTCTGCACCCACCCCCATACTGTTGGCCACTGCTGGGGGTCCTCTGCAGCCACCCCCCATACTGTTGGCCACTGCTGGGAGTCATATCCACCCACCCCTCATATGTCTGGCCACAGCTGGGAGTCCTCTGCACCCACCCCCATACTGTTGGCCTCTGCTGGGAGTCATATCCACCCACCCCTCATATGTCTGGCCACTGCTGGGAGTCCTCTGCACCCACCCCCATACTGTTGGCCACTGTTGGGAGTCCTCTGCACCCACCCCCATACTGTTGGCCACTGCTGGGAGTCGTATCCACCCACCCCTCATATGTCTGGCCACTGCTGGGAGTCCTCTGCACCCACCCCCATTCTGTTGGCCTCTGCTGGGAGTCCTCTGCACCCACCCCTCATATGTCTGGCCTCTGCTGGGAGTCCTCTGAACCCACCCCCATACTGTTGGCCACTGCTGGGAGTCTTCTGCACCCACCCCCATAATTTTGGCCACTGCTGGGAGTCCTGTGCACCTACCCCCATACTGTTGGCCACTGCTGGGAGTCATATCCACCCACCTCTCATATGTCTTGCCACTGCTGGTAGTCATATCCACCCGCCCCTCATATGTCTGGCCACTGCTGGGAGTCATATCCACCCACCCCTCATATGTCTGGCCACTGCTGGGAGTCCTGTGCACCCACCCTTCATATGTCTGGCCACTGCTGGGAGTCATATCCACCCACCCCCATACTGTTGGCCACTGCTGGGAGTCCTCTGCACCCACCCCCATACTTTTGGCCACTGCTGGGAGTCATATCCATCCACCCCTCATATGTCTGGCCTCTGCTGGGAGTCCTGTGCACCCACCCCTCATATATCTGGCCACTGCTGGGAGTCATCTGCACCCACCCCCATACTGTTGGCCACTGTTGGGAGTCCTCTGCACCCACCCCCATACTGTTGGCCACTGCTGGGAGTCGTATCCACCCACCCCTCATATGTCTGGCCACTGCTGGGAGTCCTCTGCACCCACCCCCATTCTGTTGGCCTCTGCTGGGAGTCCTCTGCACCCACCCCTCATATATCTGGCCTCTGCTGGGAGTCCTCTGAACCCACACCCATACTGTTGGCCACTGATGGGAGTCTTCTGCACCCACCCCCATACTGTTGGCTACTGCTGGGAGTCCTGTGCACCTACCCCCATACTGTTGGCCACTGCTGGGAGTCATATCCACCCACCCCTCATATGTCTTGCCACTGCTGGCAGTCATATCCACCCACCCCTCATATGTCTGGCCACTGCTGGGAGTCATATCCACCCACCCCTCATATGTCTGGCCACTGCTGGGAGTCCTGTGCACCCACCCTTCATATGTCTGGCCACTGCTGGGAGTCATATCCACCCACCCCCATACTGTTGGCCACTGCTGGGAGTCCTCTGCACCCACCCCCATACTTTTGGCCACTGCTGGGAGTCATATCCATCCACCCCTCATATGTCTGGCCTCTGCTGGGAGTCCTGTGCACCCACACCTCATATATCTGGCCACTGCTGGGAGTCCTCTACACCCACCCCCATACTGTTGGCCTCTGCTGGGAGTCATATCCACCCACCCCTCATATGTCTGGCCACTGCTGGGAGTTATATCCACCCACCCCTCATATGTCTGGCCACTGCTGGGAGTCATATCCACCCACCCTCATACTGTTGGCCTCTGCTTGGAGTCATATCCACCAACCCTTCATATGTCTGGCCACTGCTGGAAGTCCTCTGTGCCCACCCTCATACTGTTGGCCACTGCTGAGAGTCCTCTGCACCCACCCCATACTGTTGGCCACTGCTGGGAGTCATATCCACCCACCCCTCATGTCTGGCCACTGCTGGGAGTCATATCCACACACCCCTCATATATCTGGCCACTGCTGGGAGTCCTCTGCACCCACCCCTCATAAATCTGGCCACTGCTGGGAGTCCTCTGCACCCACCCCCATATTGTTGGCCTCTGCTGGGAGTCATATCCACCCACCCCCATACTGTTGGCCACATGGGGTGATGGCATGTGTGTGCCTCATATAAGTATTGAGAGGGTGCTGTACACAAGCGTGTGACACGCACCATACCCCAACATTCATGGCGTGTGTGTGCATTGTATTACTATTGCAAGGGTGCCATACGCGAGCGTGTGAAACACACCATACCCTAACATTCATGGTGTGTGTGTGCATCGCATGAAACGCAACGTACCCCAACATTCATGGCATGTGCGCAGCGTATCACTATTGCAATGGTGCCATACGGGAGCGCGTGAAACGCACCGTACCCCAACATTCATGGCGTGTGTGTGCGGCTCATATTACTATTGCAATGTTGCTATACGCGAGCGTGTAAGACGCACCGTACAAGTACACTTCCGTTGTTGCGGTATGTTGTTCTCACCGTATGCGCCGTCGTCATTTTCTGTGCACCAGGTCGTAGGCGTACAGGACTGGTATGTCACGGATGATGGGGTTCATGGTGTGTATGTCGCGTACCGCGGGTGCGGTTCGGGTTGGACTCTGCTTTTACGGATGTTTTGAGCTCCCGTAGAAAAAGGTCATACGGAGTGTCACAGAGACGAATCGTACTTGCTGGGCCGGAAACTGCTGCTTGATTACGTACGGACGTCGCGTAATGCGTCTTCCAGATACAATGCGCACATATTTTTTTGTCGTACGGTGTTTGGTACAATTCATACGGAGATCTGCTTTGGGTTCAGATTGTACTTCATCGTACGTACGGGGATGTTGAAGGTGTACGATTCGTACCGGAAATATGCTCTGTACAGCTATTCGTAGGGGATTTTACCGAATCGGAATCGGCCCCTAAGTAAGTATATATATTATATATTATATGTATATGTTTAATTAATTTGTTATTAAATTATGTATATTACTTATTAATATTCAATATTAAAAATATTTTTAACTATGTTTATTATATTTTTAAGTATTATTTAATTTATTTTACATATTTTTTTAATTTAAAAAACAATATTTTTTTTTAAACAATATTTTTGACATCAATATTTTTTGGGGGATATTTTTGTACTTACCTTGTTGTAGATAGGATGTCTATATTGTTGACATCGATATTAATGCTCCGATATTTTTGTACCTCGATATTGTGGCTTTCTATATTTTGTCAGACATTCGCCAGGGACGGCTCTAAGAGCGACTGCGGCGGGATGCGGCAGCGGTCACTAAGGGGGGAGTGCCAGGGGCAGCAGCGGCGGGAAGTGGTAAGTTACATTGCGGTATGGGATTTCTCTATGACGTACATGGCTATTGTTGCATGCTTCCGAGCACCATTAAAAATCTCAGCAGTTTTAACACCTGCAGATATAATTTCTCGAACCCCTACAAAAGAGATCCAATGTGCAGTGATGCACATGTAATCAGAGGCTTGGCAACTGATCCACATGTCTGTCATCAAGTGGATAGTGTGAACATCACTCTGCTGCACAGCTTGTCAAACCAATTCCAGAACATCATGATGTAGCGCTGGAACACCAACTCTGGAAATATAGGACCGGCTGGGAACCTTCCATTTCGGGGCCAGAGCTGCCACAAATTCTAGATGATCCACACCGTCCACAAAAGAAAAAGGGTCCAGCGCTAACATTTTAGCGTGCTTCACTTCGTACAAACGTGACGTTGGGTGGTTGCATTCGTACTGCCCCTCCTACCTGAACATACCAGGAAATGTGCCTGGGATTTTTTCTCTTCTGTTGATATTTTGCGAGCTGACGTTGGTAGGTTCAATGTGCATCTCAGCGGGGCAGTCACTGTATGCTCTTGCCTTGGCGTCTGTGCCTGAGTCTTGTGCCACTGCCATGTTGCTGATGAGGGCGATACTACTGCACTGTAGAGGCCAGGGCAGATTTGCGTAATGAAAATGTCTTCACCTTCCACCGTGATCGGATCGGATTCAGGCTTAGCCTTTCACCCCCTTCACCAACTCCACTTGCAGGTTTTTGGCAGCTAAGTTGCTCCTTCCACTGGATTGTGCAGTGTTTTCTAACGGGTTGTTTGGCCTCCCGTGCCATAGTTTGTACCAAGCTGTAGCCGACTAACATGTGCTCTGCAAATGAAGCATATGGCAATGTTCAGCTCAGGGTCATCAATCACCAATCTTGGACACTGGTGTTGTTCTGTAAAATGACTGTCAAATGCAAAAAGAAATGTAGCCTGGTTACTAAAACAAGTTTCTCACTCTCCAGAATTAAGCACACATTATTACTCAGTACACACAATATCGTTACCATGTGGGAGCCCAAGTCACTCGTACCAGCTCTCCACTCCGTCACATAGATGATGACTCCAACCGTGAGTCCCTCTCATGGGCGTGTACTTTACTGTAGTACAGAGTCTAAAAACAATGGAAATACTGGAGTTATTCACACAAATGCCTTTTCTTTTTACAGTCATGGGGGTGCCTGTCCCAATATCTTAGCTTCACCGCCCCCAACACTGGTTACCAAATTCAGCATTACCTATAAATTGCATTTGACAGTCATTTTACAGAACAACACCAGTGTCCAAGATTGGTGATTGATGACCCTGCCCTTACAAAATTGCCTTTAGGTAGTGTTGGCAATGAAACATGTCGGCTGAGTACGAAGTGGTCTGCATAAATGCAGCCGGTTTTACATTTTGAAAAGGTGCACAAGTAAAGAATAAAGTTGGTAATTGTGCCACCTATTTCAATTTTATTTTCACAGTGTCTTTTTCATATGGGAGTCATAATAAACACATCACAGTGTTATTATATTTTTGGCACTCATTTTTGGGACGCATCTTTATTATTTAAGGCAAGATGGCTACCAGTGATGAGATAAGTGAGCATAGCTGGTGAGTACCAATCAGCAAGCTGAACTGGTGGTGCGCACGTGAGGTGCCATCTTGTCCTTTCACACATTTTTTCATAAGGGTAACACATAGATTGATGTAACCTTTATTTGATACACTATCAAGGGTACATCCCTATATTTATGGGGTGTAAGTGGGTAATGACTGTCATATGCAAAAGTTCTTTTTTAAGAAAATTCAGACAGTAAAGTGGGAGGACACTACCTCTGGTGTAAGTGAGGAGTGTTAGGGAAAAAGAGTGAAGGAATCCCCACCTCCACTTATACAACTATCCTCAAGATGAGGAGCCTTGGATGAACAGGTCTATGTATTTATATTGTACGTTGAGAGGAGGGCAACCTGTTTGTTTCCTTCCCTCTACCGCTCCTTATTGATTGAGTACACATAATGGCCACCAGCCATATGGTCACAACAAAAAGAAAGAGGCCTGGAAAACAAAGAAATTATGCCGGCCTACAGCATAGCACACTAGCTGGCTACACAAGATGGCCACCAGCCACATGGTCACAACAACCAGCAAGAAGTCATGACCACAAACAAAGAACACATGCAGGCCTATGGCAACAGCACACTGTCTGGCTACACAAAATGACCAAAAAGTCAGGAACCCACCACTGTGATGGGTTCAGAGACCTAGTTTGTATGTATGGTCACTGCGTAATTCCGTCAGTGTCTGCCATAAGGAGAAAGAAAAATGTCTTTCTAGAGTCCCCTCACTCACCGGGGTTTCCCCACGGTGACATGCTTCATCATTGGGGCCATCCCAGTTCTCTACGAAAAGGGGCGTGCTGCGACTAGCGAACTACGCAGGAGCACTATATTTGTGAAAGGCTATGTGTGGTGTAAAGTGTTGTGGTGGTGGAGTGGTTGTGTGATTAAAAATACCGTGCTAGTGGGCCTCAACAATTTATTCTGCTCCTAGTTTGGTATGATAAAATGGGGTGACACTGTTAGCTAACCTTAAATTGGGCTAGATCAGTGGTCTGTGGTCGACATGTTTCAAGCTCCCCAAGCTTTTCATCAGGACCATACAGGGTCCAGCCCTGTATATACCACTCCTATATTTAAATAAATAGGATTGATTATGCGGTCGGGTGAGGATCGAGCAGGTAATACCGAGTGGTTTCGCCGATAGGAACAATGTTTCCACGAGGTGATCCCGCCCTCGCCTGAGACCATGAAGTGCAATTTAGCACCAATACATATACACCAGTAAGATACAAATCGTATGTATAAACACGCATGTCTAATAAGTAATAGCGCAAAAGAATAATATCAGAATCAATCCTATTTATTTAAATATAGGAGTGGTATATACAGGGCTGGACCCTGTATGGTCCTGATGAAAAGCTTGGGGAGCTTGAAACATGTCGACCACAGAACACTGATCTAGCCCAATTTAAGGTTAGATAACAGTGTCACCCCATTTTATCATACCAAACTAGGAGCAGAATAAATTGTTGAGGCCCACTAGCACGGTATTTTTAATCACACAACCACTCCACCACCACAACACTTTACACCACACATAGCCTTTCACAAATGTAGTGCTCCTGCGTAGTTCGCTAGTCGCAGCACGCCCCTTTTCGTAGAGAACTGGGATGGCCCCAATGATGAAGCATGTCACCGTGGGGAAGTCCGGTGAGTGAGGGGACTCTAGAAAGAAATTTTTCTTTCTCCTTAGGGCAGACACTGACGGAATTACGCAGTGACCATACATACAAACTAGGTCTCTGAACCCATCACAGTGGGTTCCTGACTTTTTCATATAGACTGGAGGCTGACCTAGTTTGTTTATCCTCCCTCTCCCCCCATTTCTTCTTTACACAAAATGACCACCAGCCACATGGTCACAACAACAAGTAGGAGGCCTGGAAAACAAAGACCACATGCAGGCCAATGGACACTGACTATACAAATTGGACCCTAGCCACATGACATGGGGAACAAAGACAAATGGTGCCCTATAGCAAACACACTTATACACTGGCCAAACAAAAGAGGCATGGCAACATGGAGAACACAGCATTCATTCATCAGTGCCAAAAATTAAAATGGAAAGAGCTAAAATGTTTTACAACAACACACATCCTTCAAATGCATTACCCCACCGATACACTGTTCGCGGGGAAAAAGTGAAATACCACAAAAAAACAAATGTTGTATTTTAATCCAATGCCAACCATGGCCTAAATGATGTTTCAATTCAACAGACACCACAGAAACAGTTGGTTCATGCACCTATGACTAGTACGTGGCCTACTGCAGGAAGGCCCATTGGCAGACTAGGCCACATAGTGATAGCGAATTAAAATAATATTGCAAATTCATTTAAAAGCATGTACTAAAGCTGTAAAACATTTTTCCTTTACAAGAGAAGAACAATGTCATGCAAAAAAACAGCAAACAGCAAAGAGACATGGCCAGAAACAAAGAACACATTCAGGCTTATGGCAAAAGCACATTGTTTGCCTAAGCAAAATGGCCACCAGCCACATGGTCACAACAACAAGCAGGAGGCTGGGAAAACAAAGAACACATACAGGCATTTGGCAAAAGCACACTGACTGCCTACATAAAATGGCCACTGACCACATGGTCAAACAGCAAGCAAGGAGGCATGGCCACAAACCAAGAACACATGTATGCCTATGGCAAAAGCACACTGGCTGGCTACACAAAATGGCCACCAGCCACATGGGCATAACAAAACGAAAGAGCCCTGGAAAACAAAGAACACATGCAGGGTTATGGCAAAAGCACAATGACTGGCTACACAAAATGGCCACCAGCCACAAGGTCACAACAACAACCAGCAAGAGGGCAGGGCCCCAACAAAGAACATGTGCAGGCCTACGGCAAAACCACATTTGATGGCTACACAAAATGGCCACCAGCCACAAGGTCAAAACAACAAGCAGGAGACCTGGAAAACAAAGAACACATGCAGGCCTATGGACACTGGCTATACAAAATGCCCCTCGGCCACATTGCGTGGGGAACAAAGACAAATGGTGGCCTTTTGCAAGAACACTCAAACACTGGCCAGACAAAGGAGGCATGGTAACACAGAGAACACAGCATTAATTCAACAAAATGAAAATTAACAGGGCCAAACGTTTTTACAACAACACACATCCTCCAAAGGCATTACCCCACCTATACCATGTTTACAGGGGGAAAAACCATGAAAAAACACAAAAACAAAACACATTGTGGATTATAATCCAATGCCATCCATGGCCTGAATAATGTTTCAATTCAACAGACATCACAGAAACATTTGTTTCTTGCACCTATGAATAGTACTGGGTCTACTGGCTGGAAGGCTCATTGTTGACTAGGCCACATAGTGAATCAAAAAAACATTGCAATTTTTTTTTTTTTAAACATGGATTAAATGCACTAACTTTTTGCAATATTTTTCCTTTACAAAAGATCAAAAATTACAATAAAATAATTACTAGGCCCTTACTGAAACTGCAGGCCACCCCCACCACAATACATTCTAAAATTTGATTAAAAATCAAAATACATCCTGGTGCATGCCCTCTATTAAACAAACAAAACCCTTATGAAACAGTTTTTTTAGTTACTTGTTAAATCTCAAATATAAGGTCCTTAAATCCAATGGTAAATATGCAGCAGACACAGAGTGATCCTTCTAGCTCTAAATACCTATGAAAAGTGACCTGAAGATGGACAAAGCACTGGGATTAGCCTGCTGGGCAGAAGTTGGAGACTCTGGGGCACTTACTTCTTGATGGAAAACAAGTTGAAAAAAAGGACTCCTCGCACACAAAAACAAGGCAAGCGGTCCATTTGAGAAGGTATTTTACTCCAAATTGTCATTTTGGGAAGAATTAGATTCTTCTCGAAAAGAGAACCTTCCCCAGGTTGCAGTTATGGTTGTTCGTGCACACTCACGATTGCATATGTTACAAATCAAGTGCCGGATGGCGCTGGCGCGGCCTAAAGCCATCTAAGCATTTGCAAAATCTCGCTGGAGCTCGCGGGTGGCTTGAAAATCTCATGGCACTCGCGAATGGCTAGAAAATCTTGTGGGCAGAAGCGAGCACCCGGCAAGTCGCTCCTGCACACGCAAAACCACATTGTGAGCGTGCTAGCTAAATAAAAACTCTGCTCTGTTGCGGAGTGCAGAGTTTATTGGTAACAGCACAGACATACTTCTTTTAGTTCATTTATGCTGTGGGTGCGGGGTCGGTGAACACCACATTCTCACCCAAAGAGCTGTTCACTCCAAACCTCCTCCTTTTTCCATATCCCATCCTTGTCACCACTCTTGGGATTCAAGGATACAGAGATTTATTTTGAAACAAGTTTATTTAGTGGGCTACATCGATCCCTGGTCGATCTGCCACCACAGCAACTGCCTACAAGCTCCAGGTTCTCAGAAATCCACAATCTGGATCCTGGAAGAGGAAGCCACGGTTGCTTCCAGCACCAGAGCAGAACAGGAATACAACAATATCTACCTTCAACCTCTGAGAAACCTTGGCCTGCTCGACCCATGCTACCACTGAGAGTCAAGTGCTGAAGAGCTACTTGGCCCAGTTGCTCAGAACCCATAGTAGGCCGGGTTCCAGGACATCAGGAGAAAAAGACCTCTGCCCCCATGACTGGTATCAAAATATCATACTTGCCCCATGGCACACCGAATGGGGTTCTGACATCTGTGGTAGAAGTCATTTTGATTTACAACTCTAATAGTTCCTGAAAGATATGACGATGATGATGTAGCAAAGCAAACATTTTGTTAATGCAATTTTCTGAAAAAAATACACTTTCCTGCACAGCACTTTTTCCCCATTTCTCAAAACAAACCTAGATTGATGCTATATTTTGGCTATTTACTTGGTTCTCTCAAGGAAAATCAACAAACCGTAGGTACTTTTGAAATCTCATGATGTGACCTGTTTTTCATGGATTCTTTTGTGGAGAAACGTTATGAATGCTTAAGAGTAAATCCAGTCATGTATAAATGCACTCAGGCCTGTCTCACATGTAACATACATCATTATCAAATAAAAGGCCTGCAACATAGGACAATGCTTAGGGGCAATACTGTTCAGGACCCAATCATGGGTACACCATATAATTATTATTCTACTTCTCAGGAGGGTGTCTAAGTCTTTCTTAGACAGTACTAACACATCTTAGGAATATGACATACATTTAATGTACGTTCTCAAGAGGACTTAAATGACGGAAATGGCACAGCACCCGACATTTTCCCTAAGGCTATCATACCTATGATGCTTCAGCTTGTACCAACTCTTCCGCCAAGATTACTATACTTTCATGGGCTATATCAGCATTTCTTATTAAGGCAGCTTTACATTTAATGACAAGTAGCAATAAAGTTCAGCAGTTGCTTCACTTTTCTTGGCTATGTATTTTAGCTGCCCTGGAACACCATTAATGGAAATGTATCAACAGTTTCCAACAGGACTACATAATTCAGCGGTGGGCTGTTCATATGATAGCTCCACCTTGTTTCACAGAGCTGATATAATATATATGGCAGAGAGCTGTCAAACTTTCATAAACGTTGTTAATACTTCTTCCTTTTTGGCAAACGTAAAATATATATGTCCTGCACCAGAAACATGGCCTGCTTTTCAATTCTCTGTGAACAGAGGGAAATGGTTAACCTATAGCACAATAGGCACATGGGAACTTGCATATTTTTCCATGAAATTTCAGAACACTCCAATAACTTATTGTAAAATTGCATCTACATTGCAAATTGTGATTTGCTGGTATCTCCAGAAACTGTTTTTTATTGAGCATGGCCCTCGCACAAAAAATGTCTTATAAGATACCAGCAGGAGACTGGCTTGAGCAGAATATGTCGAGACGTTTTCTTCACAAATCAGTGTGCGCAGGCTTATAACAATGCTTAATGAGAAATGTAACACATTTCACTTTGCGAAATAATATGTGCATTTCACGAATTTCACACAAGTAATTAAAACGTCATTCATTTCTTGTATTACTCCGTAAAAGCAGGAGGATCCACAGATACAATATCAAACACGACATCACTGTATCATCAGACTCAGAAAAGACAAAGATTTGCGTTTCTAGAATGTTTCGTTTTAAAGTTCAGAGAACAGTTCTTGCTGTTTTGCTGGTATACTGTTCTGTGCCACGAGGAATGCTGTTGATTTAAAAACACCTTATCGACCTTTCTTAGTGGCCTGCAACTTGGTATATTTGTTTTGGGGGGCGGCAGACATCACCATGAGCTGATGACTCTATTACTCCTCTGACAAACCTCTGAGGACTTAACAAAGCTTAACTGAAGGCATAAATAGGAAGGTATAATAGACTTACCCATTGCCATCCGTATCAGCCAAGTTGAAGACAAACCTGAGGTCCCTTATTTCTTGTGCGGTCAGCTTCGGACTGGAACTTTTTGTTTCACTTAATGTTGTTGTTTGAAGCTTTTCTGACTTCCAGTCTTGAAGGACCTTCATTAGCTGCAATTAGGTTATATATTATACATTGAAAATATGCTAACTGTATTTATGTGTAAGCACGTTTGTGTCTTTGTGTATGTGAATAATAGACATTTTGTATTTATAAGTAAAATATGTTTATTAAATACTTGTGTTACAGAGCTAATATATCGTTTTTCAAAGCAAATGGAAAGAACTTCACACTATCGATGCTCTCTCAAGTCTTCTTCTCTTAAAGAAGTTCTTCCACCGAACACGTTTCATTGAATGTCAGACAATACAACATTCCTGACTTATTCAATAATTTATTTTTTCTAATATAGCTTTCATTTTTACCAAATGTTACAGTTAAAAGTAAAGTTTGCAGCTGCCATCCACCTCTCAGTTACTAGTGGACACATTTCAAATGAAAGAGGCACTTATTACTTGTTACTTGATGTTTTGACATATGCTAATACATTTATATAAACTAACAAAGTAATATGTATTTCTGGCAATGCCAAACCTTAGATAAAATTCATAAGCGAATCATTCTTTGAGAGTGAGATTTTATTCAGCCGAATGACATTGGAGCTCATGAAGTTCCAGCAAAATAGATGACAAAAATCTCTAAGCACAGGTAGTTGTACCCTCAACCAGCAATGTAAACTTACTCACAGTTCAGTTCTCAGGTTTGAAAAACTGTTGTGCATTCATTAGACGTGTAATATTTAATTTCTTGTACATTGATAACATTTGTTAATCTGTGCATTCTTCTCACTGCACAGCCGATCTTGAGAATACTTGAAAATGCCAGAGCTAGAACATTATATCTCATTCCCCAGTCTTCCCACGCATCCGGAACTGAGCTCTGCAAAATACCGTTAATTAAAAGTCATTGAAGCTCAAGCATGGATCAGTGGTTTAGTAATATGTTCACGTGACACGAGCAAGATGGAGTTGGTTTCGTTTTTGTGTTCTCGGCCTAGGTGCTCACACTTCTACCACTTGGAATGTGTTGGTGAACAGTGAGGTGGTGAAAAATGGCAGCCAAGGGGTAACTTTCAGGTGTGCTAGCTGGGGCTTACAGATTGAATTATTTGGACAAAATCAAAATGACTGGATGGTTGTGGGAACTGCACAGTGGGTCATCCAAACCTCAAAAGGTGGTGGATTGACATCATGATGCTCAAGCTCCCTGCAGACAACTGGTACAATCAGCAGGCCATTTATTGACTCTGCCTTTTATTCTAATGAGGTTGATAAACAGTGTGATGTAAAACATTTTATTTAGACTTTTGTGGTAATAGCTGCATTAAAATGTTATTATTCATGTACTGGTCATTATGAAGGACTCAATTTATAACGCCATGGTGGCAAAAACAGGCAGAAGAGCCTGTGATCACTTTAACAAGGATAACATAACAATTAATATCATCCAAAATATCCGAAACAAGATTCTATATGATTTGTAAAAAAAAAACCAAAAGGAATGCACAAGCCTTGTAAACTATATATGCATATCAAGCACCATTTGACATTATACCGAATAAGGGGCAATAGAGGTGGCATCAATCACCAATGGAACCCCCAATGACATTAAAAAAAGATATAGTGTATGTGGTTTGACTGTGATGACGTCTCAATAAGCTACATTAAGTTATCATCTTATTGATCAGACCATAACAATTTTAAGATCTCTTTGTAGGATACGCTTTCACTGCTGATGTCCACATTTAACCTGCAGGCCATCAGTTTGAGTCCTAGCACGTCTGATTCCACCTTTTAACCTTCTGAACTACTACAAAACAGCAAATCCGCAATAGCAAATAATGTATAACAAAGTTATCATTATTGTGATAGCCCATCCTTGCCAGTTCCTGCGGAAGTGTAGTGGTGGTTAACAAAGCTGCCAACACTTCTACCTGCGTTGATACATGAACCCAAAAGACGGTTCATCTTAAATCTATGAGAGGAAGGTGCTGTAGTGTAGTTCCTATTATCCCAATAGGCTCTGCGCATTGGAATAATACCTTCAATAGTATAGACCTAGGACGGAGGTTAACTAGGTCTTCTACTGACGATATTAGACTTAAAGTTTTGGGTTTGCCAGCTAGCTCAGAGTTCACTAGAAACGTTCTCGAATAGGCAAGGAGGAGTTTAACCTCCCTGGATAGACAAGAAGGGATTTAGTTTCTGACAACCATAGAACATGACAACTTTGCTCTCCCCTAATCAAGAGTGTATCTCTAGAGTCGTGTGAAAACAAAAGACAACTTATTTTACTCAGTCAGTTCAGTGCATTCTTAGTTTCACCAGATTGTAGAGAAAAGGAAGAGACGGGTGTGTTCAATAAAAGATGTTATTTATTGATCAGTCTCTTTTCTCGTACAAGAGAAATGAATCGATATTATTGCAATACTTATGGTTAAGTAAAGTGCATACAATAAAAGCAGAAGTATAAAATAATACTGTAAAAGCATTGATATGGTTTCTAAGCCATATGATAATTAAAATTGATAAAATAGATACATACATATATACATTTTACTAATCGTACTCAACTGGTGCTTCTAACCACGCCTACCCCAATGTACCTGACCTAAGCCTAATACGTGGGCGGGAGTAGATAAGTAGCAGTTTAAGTTAAGTTTGTTTTGCCAAGTGACTGACTCAAGAATTCTCTGCAAGGGGTTATTCAGTTCTGTACCTGAGATCTAGAATGGTTGAGGGCTGGTATCTCTCGTCTCTGGTCTTGATATTCCAGCTGCCTGCGAGGGCTGCTTGGAAGCGCCGGAGCTGGATTTCTCGGCAGGAGAAAAGCAGCGTCTCGTTCTCAGCGCGTCAGGAAGGCGGGGCAGCGCCAGCGGGGTCCGCTCTGTGCTGGCCTCTTCGGCAAGTCTCGCTGCTCCGATCTCGTCACCACCGCGTGTGTTTGCTTAAGGCAATGTCGGTAATGTTTATACCTGTAAGGTGCCGAGATTGACGTAAGGATGGACATAGATACGTCAATAAGGATGTCATACGAACTGGTCGTTAGCACGTTCTTTACTGAAGTTCTCTGTGAAATCAAAACAATGGCCGTAGGGATTTTCCCAGGTTGTCATAGGTTTGATTTGTTTTGAGAACTCCGTATGCCTTATCAGGGGCTGGAGGAATAGCGCTTGTCTAATTAGATGGCATGCGTTATGACCTAATCAGATAACACGTTTCTGTGCCGTGGTGTGGCTTAATCAGATAACGGTTTTTGCACCGTGGGATGGCTGATAGTTAATTATTAATCAGAACAGGGTCAGGAATAGGGGGATCGATACAGAACCTATAGGAATACATTACACCCACTCCACGCAGGCTATGTCCATATTTACAAGATCTAGGCATAGTAAATATACAGTAGTGTATGTGTATACCGTACCACCCCCAAAATACATTTATATGCATCTCGAAATTATGTAATATACGAGAAAAAAGAATCATATGCACCATATGCACTCAAGCAGTAGAGAAATGCTAAATTAATCACGCATATTCATACATCATTATTAATAAAATGTGAAAAATAACACATGAAATGGCTCTTAATACAGAAGAAAAAAAAATGTGAGACCATTTCATCACAAAATAAAATATCCATGAACATGTCAGAGGGCAGCTAATGTCTCTAAAGTTCCTAAAATAGAAATTCAGTTCTCTAAGAATAGTTTCTACTTTAAGCAGAAGATAAGTGTCCCGAAAAATTGCAAAAAAATATTTTGGGGATTGTGAAAAAAATCTGCTGTCCATGCTGGAGAGAAAAATTGTTCATGTTACTTTATCATTAAAGTTGAAGGCCAAATTCAGGGTGATGGGAACGCCGTGTGCTCGCTTGCTCAAAAGTCATTATTTCTGCTCTGGTGAGAACATCATATTATTTAGACTGTCGAAAAAGCTGTCAACAGCTTCCTGTGAGAGTTCCACTAACTCGGAAAAAGATGTTACCATGCATTCATGAGCATGATTGCCTCCATTGATGTTTTGATCAGCATAGCTGACAGAAGGTCGTACCTGATCGATGCTGCTTTCATCTTGAACCTCACTACCCCTCAATCGTAGTGGTGAAGTCTCCACGAATGCCGTCATCAGGATTGGTAGCCGCTGGGGACAGCACAATGCATGAGCCGTGACCGGACCCAACAAAGTTTCTGCATCCATTGGCGCATCCGATTGCAGCGTCAGACAGGTGTCCAACACGCATTCTTCTCCGCATAGCAAGCACCTTAATACAGGTAAAACACAGCTTTGCCACATTGATCTAAATGAAAGAAACCAAGTCATGTTCAGGTCTCTAAGCCGGGACAGTCCAAGGATTTTAGATATCCGGTCCCGGTATCCAATGGCTAGGATTGTTTCTTCCCTTGTCGCAGGTGTTTTGTCTGTGACACGGTTTGCCATAGCGGAATAACAGGATCAAAAATAGGATTCCTGCCACTAGTCCCAAAAGGAGAGGAAGTCCACCAAAGATGGAATGGACGAAGTCCGGAAAAATACCCAGAATGGCTTTAATTGGTGTTAAAGCCACCGAAAACACTGTCTTAAATACATTTGAGACTCCACTGGTATCAGAAATATTTAAGATTTCGTTCAGGATTTCCGCGAAATGTATGGGGGAATTAGTTGATAACAATGAATGAATCTCTGCCGTTGTCCTTGCAACTTGGAGATCATACGTTTCTTTTGATGACGTGAGCCTGGTCGGCGTCTGAAGGAGCACTGTTTTCATTCTGCTTAAAGTATCAATTCGAATGGAAGCAATTTTCAAATTCAGCCATAACCTTGCCTCCCTGTCTGGCATTGCGCTGGGGAAAAATACTCGTTCACAGCACATGACCTTCGCAGTCGTAGTTATAAGATAAGGTATTCCGGGCACCAAACTACAACATCTGCGGTCTACAATTATAATGTAACTCCCGTTCGATAGTCTCCTAAAGAATGGTTCTATTTGTGTCGCAGGTGTGCCTAGCTGGTGACATGAAAGGTTATTTGAGGACCCTTCACAGGCTCCGTGTAAACTAATACCATTACACAGAAGTGTACCGCTTAGTGACATCGCACAATTATTGCCACTAAGAAACACTTCCCGGCCTTTATTACTGACACATGCATGTGAATAGGGCAAGTTCCATGTTGACTTAATGTACCCTTTACCCAATTTTTCGTACATGCCAGCCTGTATATATTTTTGGCAGTATTGAAACCTGAAAGTAGATATTGGAATATTAATTATCCCATGTATTATCCATTCACTGATAGGTCGTTCTGACATTGTCAATGGTAATCTCTCGAGTTTCTCAATGCTCAGGATTGTATAATCAGCACCCTTCTGTGCCATACTGATTTATTTATCAGTAAGGTTAAAGATATTGAATAGTGACGTCGTGTTGATTAAACGCCAAGGCACATAGCCTGAACGCAGATTTTGTAACGTCCAGCCAAGCTGTACAATAGAACGCAATTGGGACTGACCGTGTTGTAACAACAGTAAGTCTTGCGATATTATGTCGATTGCTGAAGACACAATGCTGTCCAAAGAGTATATTCTGGAGGACAGAGTCATTAACCCATTGTCCACTACAGAAAGTGATTTTTCCAAATTAATACGGTCAATTTCCCGTATTCTCTCTGACGTTTCAATTTGAGTTATTTTCCAGGCTTCGTTATAAGCTGCATATATAGAGGCTGCTATGAAGCGTTTTTGACGCTGTTTGCGCGGTCCCATAATGAAATCACGCAAGTCAGCACCATCAGTAAGTAAAGTTAGGTGTTGCTTAATTTCTGCCAGTGTGGATGTTTGTAGCCATTGAAGGCAGAGCTTGCCCACGCTGTAGGTGGTTACTATCCCTGGATGTTGTCTTTGGGAATATCTAGGGTCTGGCCTGGTCAATGTGAACCCCTGGATTTTGTTCAGGAATCTGTTTTGACAGTTATTAGTATCTGTTGGCCAGATCAACCACTGTTTCCAATCAGGATGTGTTCTGTTTTGGCTTAATATATGGTTTACGTCTATCTCCTCATCTATAGATATATTACCGTTCATTGTTGGCTTTGGAATAGACGGTTTGTTTAAGTCTTTGATTTTGGCTAGGCCAAGACAGGTAGTTTGTTGGACAGTGTCATTCAAAAATATAATTTGTTCTGGGATCATGCAGGCTCTAAACAATGATTCTATACCTTGTACTTGCCATTCCTTTGTACCCCAAACACTTTTTACTTCAACATTTTTTTCCCAGTAATCAAAACCAAATGTACTAATTTGCTCAGAAAATGAGTCTGAATATATCAATTTAGTATTTGTAAGCATGGTCTTTGTACCTGTCTTATTCGATAATTTGAAATAAAATATTTCTGCATTACTTGTGTTGAACCCTGAAAAATATGAATATTTGTCATAAAAAGTTCTTGAGCTACCTTTTGGAGGGGTTGCACAGTGTTCCCATTGATTATAATTTAAGACATTTCTAGGTTGTGCAGATTTATGCAGATAATGATTACTATAGTGATTATAGCAGAACATTTTATCATAATTAGACGAACCCTGCAAATAATCATGTTTTGTAAATTTAGCAGACATCACTAGGTCAGACATCATATTATTAATGCTTTCAACGTCCCAATCATCTGCAACTGAGCTTGGTTTTACAAAGTCACTCAATGAGATCTTGATTTGATGTGGATACTTCAGGATT
This sequence comes from Lissotriton helveticus, assembly GCF_964261635.1. Classification (NCBI taxonomy): domain Eukaryota; kingdom Metazoa; phylum Chordata; class Amphibia; order Caudata; family Salamandridae; genus Lissotriton; species Lissotriton helveticus. Next base: position 709,863,693 of record NC_136065.1, read on the forward strand.
TCAACCGGACCATAGATTTCATAATCAGTATTGTCCCATGCTACCTCACCGGGTATAGGATTGGCTGTGAAGTTGACTGAAGAAAGTTCTCTTTTCTCGACGTGTGAAGACGCGTGTGGTTTGAGGACCAAGTTGATTTTCTGGCATGCTGTGTCCATTGTAGCATATTTTCCCTCAATGAAATGTCCCAAACATAGTACCATGATGAGCCAAAGTATGAGGATAAGTGCACCTAAGGCCACCCAGAATTCAATCCATGGAGAAATCAGATAGGTTTCTTTCAGATGTTGAAAAAGTTCCTTAGCTTTATCTTTAAAGGTTTTTGTTGATGTTTGTTCCTTTGATTCACTCAGATCTTCAGATGAATCATTGAAGTTGATGAAGTAACCAGATGCCGTTCTGTCTATTGTTCCTATTGCTTCAGGATTACTGTTTGCTTTATTAGCGTGTTTTGTTACAGCAGCATAGTCATTTGTTACTTCATTGTAGATTGGTGTGTCTCTGCTAAATGTTTTTATTTGGGTTTTTAGAGGTTTAAGTTCCATAGCATTGTTGCATAGTCCTTGTTGTTGTTCTGTTGGCATTTCAAATGTGAGTAGCCTCTTAGATTGAACCTCTGTGTTTGTAGCAAATCTTGGTGTTCTACTACTTATCGGGAGTCCACTTGGCCTACTGTTTGTTATCGGCCACATGATTGTGGTTTTATCAGGTCGATTGATACAACTCTGTTCTCCTTTTTACCAGCAAGGGTAGTACTACTGATCTTGTCCCGTTGATAGATAAGACAGGAACTGCTTTTCTGTAAGAAGGCCCAAATTCCTTCTTTACCACGATCTTTTCTCTGACTAGATCCCCGACTTTTGGAATCCAGACAGGTCTTGCTGGGACAGGTGGTTTTTCTTCAGTGGTCGTTGGCTGTTGTTTCAACTTTATGTTGCTCAGGTCTTTCCTTGTTTCGTTTAAGTCCTGCAAAATAGCCAAACGATCTTTGATATCAAAGCTTTTTTCTTTAACAACTGAAGTCTGACTTTCAAGATCTAAGACCATCATTTTAGTTTCAAACAATAATTCGTACGGACTGAATCCCCTCAGAGAATTTCTTGGCAGGTTGTTTAGACTACGTTGGACACTTATTAGATGTTTGACCCACCCAGCTCCTGAACCTAATACCTTCGCTGTTATAGATTACTTTATGCCTTTGGTTTTTTCTTTACACCATCCCGTTCCCTCAGGTAGGAAGTGAGAAGAGTCCCGCTATGCTATGCTCATTTGGCCATGTTTTTCCACACGCTTTAGGGCAAGAGGAAAAAACATTTAGCCAAACGTAGCATGCTTCTAGCGTATATGCCATTATAGACTCGCAAATCTTTTTATAACAGTCCAGACGTCAGCCGAGTGCTGGGGTCTACATCACAAGTGGAAAATAGTCTTTATATGTTAATTGGACGCATTAATTTTTATTGTTGATCCATTCTGGAGTGAAACGCCATGGTAATATACCGTTTCTCTCGCCACTGCGATCTCTATTGCAGTCTGGGCAGTTCTTTACAAAGATGTGATGATGCAGGCTCATACCTGGCCACCAGTACACTGATTGTAATTCTTCCAGGGAATCTTTTAGTTTGAGGTGTCTTAGACCCTCACCCATATGTGCGTCTGCTATTAACAATCCTCTCCTGTCCGTGTTTGGAATCACTCTGTCCCCCACTCCAGGGATTCGAGCAAAAGGAACGGAGTTTGCATCGATTATGTATGTATAATTGAGTGGATAGTTGATCGGTAGTGCTGAGCAGTCGCCTTTTGATGACGTTTTCACCGCCAGCACTGTTTCACCGTCAATGTATTTTACTGTACGCTTTTTTCTAACTACGGAAGCCGATTCAGTTGCTACCGTTGTGGCTGTCTCAGCCAATGAATTCCCTGCAACGTGAACGCCATCACGCTGATGACTCAGCGAGTGTATCACGTGAGTTTTTGGTAGTTCTTTCTGCAAAAGAACTATTTGTTTCCAAAGCACTTTTTGCTTTATTGTTGCACCTGTGTCATCTTTGTAACCGTTTTGAATCCATTTCTGCAAATTGTTGTTATATGATTTGACGCAGTAATATGAATCGGACACTATAAGTGTCGGGAATTCGCGATCTGCATTATCTAGCGCCATTTTCAATGCTATTATTTCAGTATGTTCTTCTGAATTTGTTTCTACTGAGTGTGTTTTTACTAGCAGAGGTCTCAGTTTCCCTCCGTGCCACACTTCTTTTCTGATTTCACATGTGGGGTTATATGCTTGTTCTCCCCACCCTGGTGGTTGAGCATGGCCGTCTGTATAGATTACACAGGCGTACTGTCGTAAGGGCCGAATGTCGATTGGCAGAGGGTATGTCATTTCATATTATAGATATTTTAATTCCTTTAATTCTGGATCAAAGTAGTATTTTACTCTGTCCATTGTAATTGAATTCACCCATTGTATCCATTCTGGATTCAACGCTGTTGTTGGTAAATTACATGGGGTTGTTAATGCCTCAAAGGCTGACTCCGCTGTTCTGACTGTGATACGTCTACCATCAGCATTGTCTTTTTCTCTTGCTATAGCCGTTTGAACTGCATGAACAATGTTTTCTTTAATACTGAATTTCTTTTCAGCTTCTGTGTACAAGTGTGATTTGTATGCAATTGGTACCTTTTCTCCCTCATTAGAGGTCAGGTATGTGAATCCGCATCTTCCTGGGATGACTCGAATCACAAGATTGCGTGTGTTATCACGTGTTTCTAATTTTGTTTTAATTAACATGTCTGTTTGTAAAGATCTCAAAATTTCTGTGTGTTTTTGAGTCCAATTGATTCTTTTAAAATCTGGTTTTATTAGATCATAAAGGGGTTTGACCCTTTCTGCGTAATTTGCAATGTATGTTCTTCCGAAATTTAGGAAGCCTAGAATTGATTGTAAGTTTTTTAGTGTTCTAGGAGCTTGGAGTACAGCACATTTCTCTAGGAAATTGTCAGCCAGGCTTTTGCCTTCACTTGATAATTCATATCCTAAAAACAGGACTGTTAGATGGGCAATTCTTGATTTTTTAAAGTTGAATTTGTAACCCTCTGCTGCGAACCCAAGTATTATGGTGTTCACTCTCTTCAAGTGAGTATCCAAGTCATCATCTGTTAGGTAAATGTCGTCGACATATGATAATGCCTCGTCATCATATGTTTGTAGTAATTCTGTTACTCTCGTTGAGAATAATCCTGGGCTGTTCTTGTGCCCCTGGGGTAAACGGCAGAAACTTTTTTGCGAGCCATTTACCGAGAACGCAGTCAAATATCTGCTCTCTGGTGCTATATTTTGACAAAAGAATCCATTAGAGATGTCTAATGTTGTTTTGTATTTTTTGCGCACTATGTTATTCATTAGTGCAGCACTATGCGAGTTTTGCACTGCAAAAGTTTTGCAACATGAGTTAAGGTGTCTGTAATCCAAAACTAGACGATATGAGTTGTCTGGTTTGGAGACAGGAAACAAAGGATTGTTCATTTGTGAGGTGCAAGTTTCAATCACCCCCTGGTATTCAAGTTGATCTAGGATCTCTTTTACCTGTTTTTTAGCTTCTTGCTTAATTGGGTACTGCCTCTGTGCAGTAGGTTGTGATTTTAACTGGATTTTGTGAGGAGGAGAGTCCTCATCCCATCCTACATGATTTTTATATAAAGCAGGAGCTAGAGCTACTGCCCACTTTCTTGCAAGTGTATATTTTTTATGAATTGGAATATGATTTGAAAAGGCCGGCATAATTATATCTTCGCCATGAGGGCAGTCCCTGACAAACTCGGGTGGCCAGTCTTTTTCAGCTAGAAGGATGTCATAGCCCTTGGAGAGATTATCCCAAAATAAACCCCTTATTTTTCTAGTCTTATCCCCCTCTATACGTAATGTTATTTCATATATTTTGTGAGGTTTGCTAACTCTGGTGTCTGCAGTTTCCACTTGAATATATTCATTCGTGTCCACTGTCTCCAGATGATTCATAAGGACTTTGCGAGCTATGCTCACTTCTGCTGCACTGTCTAGCATTGTCTGAGCCCATTCTCCGTTTTTCAGCTGTGTCCTCAGTATTCTCGGCATTATTGATTACTTTAATACTGGCTACCTTCTTTTTTGGAAATTTTAATTTTTTATTCAGATGAGCAGGTTCTTTGTCTTTGGACTTGACGTGCTCTTTCCTTTGTTCTGATCGTCCTCTTCTTTCCGATTTCTGCGAGGAAGTCTGAAAAGATTGAGAGGGACGTGTATCAATATCTTGATATCTATCAGGTTTCTTTATATTATCCCTATTTCTAAGGTTGTATTTTTTTCACAGAGGGCTCCCGTTGGGGAGACTTGCGTCCTTGGTCGGGAGATCTTTCTCTTCGCCAAGGAGACCTTCCTCTGGACTGGAATCTTTTTTCTTTAGGATTGGATTGTTTATTTCCATCCCAGCTCTTTTTTTGAGTGTTTAAATTATTTTTATAAATACCTTTTCAGGACTTTCAACTAGTTGGGGTTTCACTGGTATTCCACCCAAACTATCTCTTCCTAGTTCTTCATAGGATTTTTCTATGATTCTGGCAATTTCAGTTGGTTGGTCTGCTATATCTGTCTCTTTTAACCTCTGGCGGATCGCCACGTTTGCTGCTTCTCCCTTTATGTTGGCTAATAATATAGCCGAGACCTGCTTGAAGTCTTTCAGTAATTTCATACCAAGAGTTAAAGCGGGTTCTGGACCGTATTCATCTTGAATTTGTTTTAGCACATCTGGTATTACTGACATGGATGGTACACCATGTGTTTTTGTGTATATGGAAGCAAAGACTGTACCCCAAGTGTCACAGTCCTCCACGTGTGGTGCGATTCCCATTGGAAGACAGATAGTCAGAATCCTGTGTTTCTCAACAGGGGTGGTATCCGGAAACACCGCCTCTATTTGAGTGATTTTTTGTGCTAGCCAGAAAGGTATTTGTTCCCGTTTTGCGGGTACTTTACCTAGACAGGACTGTATGTTCTGTGGTGTAATTTTATTTGTGTTACCCTGATGAGGGGTCAGCTGTGGAATTTTAATTGCTGGTTGGACTGTTGAAGTCCGCATTACATATTGGACTAATTGTCTATGTATTTTGATTAGTTGTTTTAGCTGTATAAAAAGCTCTGCTGCAAGCATTTCTTCAATGTCTGGATGTGGTGTGTATCTGGCTAGGACCGGCCACGTTGATCCTGGTCTACCTAGTGTACCGAGCCTGGTGATGTGATTATTATGTTTTAGGGCGCCATTAAACAAGAGCAGGTGCTCTTGGAATTTGAGTGGTACTTCCACCTCCTCGAAAGGAATGTACTCATCAGGAGGTTCCTCTGTTTTGTAATAGTGGAAGACCTTTGTTACAGCATTAGCTGCTGGAAAGTTTATCCATGAATAGAATACCTCTGTCTGCCGATATTTGTGTGCCTCTATTACGAATATGACTGTGCCACCTCTAGGTGTCAGTCCATTTTCTATAAGTTTTAAAGTTACAGATTTCCTTTTGTTGACCGGGATGAGTATTATATCCGGGTCTGCTTCTTGCATAGTATTATCAGCTGCTACGAGTTCAGCTGCTATTCTAGCTGTCTCTCTTTCTTCATCACTGTCTACCATTTTACCGACAGGAAGGTTATTCTGTTTGTTTGCAGATCAGGTCTCTTATGGAAACAAAGATTAGATGCACAATATTTTGGAACAGTGTATCCTTCAACGTTGACTAAACCAAGAACCATACATAGGAGTCTCCTCCTGCGAGGTTTGGCGGATATGACCTTTCACCCACTCCAGACGTCTTTGGAGTATTATGGGAAAAAAAGGGGTTCTGTGCGAAAAAGCACGACTGAGTTACTCTAATGTCTTGCGTTAGTTTTATCGCCTATCCAAATGTTTGGGCGCCATGTAGTGTAGTCCCTATTATCCCAATAGGCTCTGCGCATTGGAATAATACCTTCAATAGTATAGACCTAGGACGGGGGTTAACTAGGTCTTCTACTGACGATATTAGACTTAAAGTTTTGGGTTTGCCAGCTAGCTCAGAGTTCACTAGAAACTTTCTCGAATAGGCAAGGAGGAGTTTAACCTCCCTGGATAGACAAGAAGGGATTTAGTTTCTGACAACCATAGAACATGACAACTTTGCTCTCCCCTAATCAAGAGTGTATCTCTAGAGTCGTGTGAAAACAAAAGACAACATATTTTACTCAGTCAGTTCAGTGCATTCTTAGTTTCACCAGATTGTAGAGAAAAGGAAGAGACGGGCGTGTTCAATAAAAGATGTTATTTATTGATCAGTCTCTTTTCTCGTACAAGAGAAATGAATCGATATTATTGCAATACTTATGGTTAAGTAAAGTGCATACAATAAAAGCAGAAGTATAAAATAATACTGTAAAAGCATTGATATGGTTTCTAAGCCATATGATATTTAAAATTGATAAAATAGATACATACATATATACATTTGACTAATCGTACTCAACTGGTGCTTCTAACCACGCCTACCCCAATGTACCTGACCTAAGCCTAATACGTGGGCGGGAGTAGATAAGTAGTAGTTTAAGTTAAGTTTGTTTTGCCAAGTGACTGACTCAAGAATTCTCTGCAAGGGGTTATTCAGTTCTGTACCTGAGATCTAGAATGGTTGAGGGCTGGTATCTCTCGTCTCTGGTCTTAATATTCCAGCTGCCTGCGAGGGCTGCTTGGAAGCGCCGGAGCTGGATTTCTCGGCAGGAGAAAAGCAGCGTCTCGTTCTCAGCGCATCAGGAAGGCGGGGCAGCGCCAGCGGGGTCCGCTCTGTGCTGGCCTCTTCGGCAAGTCTCGCTGCTCCGATCTCGTCACCACCGCGTGTGTTTGCTTAAGGCAATGTCGGTAATATTTATACCTGTAAGGTGCCGAGATTGACGTAAGGATGGACATAGATACGTCAATAAGGATGTCATACGAACTGGTCGTTAGCACATTCTTTACTGAAGTTCTCTGTGAAATCAAAACCATGGCCGTAGGGATTTTCCCAGGTTGTCATAGGTTTGATTTGTTTTGAGAACTCCGTATGCCTTATCAGAGGCTGGAGGAATAGCGCTTGTCTAATTAGATGGCATGCGTTATGACCTAATCAGATAACACGTTTCTGTGCCGTGGTGTGGCTTAATCAGATAACGTTTTTTGCACCGTGGGATGGCTGCTAGTTAATTATTAATCAGAACAGGGTCAGGAATAGGGGGATCGATACAGAACCTATAGGAATACATTACAGTGCATGGGATTAGAAATGCAGAAGCTGGCTCATCCTAAAGCTTCAGTCGTACGGTGTATAGGTACAACACACAAAATCACAATTATTATAAAAGACTCCACTTGTTAGACTATGGGAGAGAGAGTCGCAATTATGACGTGAGTTGTGCATTAGCTAATGCAGAAGGACCGACAACAGGTAACCTAGACTCATTTAACGTGAGCCTTGACTCACACTTGGTAACTAAGCATGATCAGCAAGGACAATCTTGATGAAATGTGCAAGATACTGTTCGCAACAACCTCACCAAACACTACAGTTACAAAACAGTTTTGGAAAAAAAGAACCTGAAGGTTCAAACCACAATAAAAATTTCACAAAAGTGGCGAAAAGGTTCAAAGAGCATAAAAAATGTAAAATGCGCTCCAAATTTGCCCCTTGAAAAACAAGTTTAGTAATAAAAAACAATAAAAACGTAAGTACATCTAAAAGAAACACAAAGGACCTAAGTTAGTGTTTGGCAGAGAGGGTACTCCATTGCATACACAACGGAGTACCCTGCCTACCAAACCCTCGGTCCTCATGCCGTGTTTAAAGATGGGGAGACCTTAAGTATTCCGTTGACTCAAGCCCTGTAGGCTCCATCCACGAAACACTTCCTCCGACAGTATGACTGAGTATGGGCCATCTCAGGAAAGGCATACACTGCCTGCCCTACTTAGGAAAAACCTAGTGGAAGGGACAGAAACAAATTTAAAATGACCAATACACCCTGGGAGAAAAGTCCTTGGGTGTGGGGTACTTTGTTTTTTGCTTTTCAAAAGCAAACTCTCACTTTGGGAGTTGATTTGTGAAAAACAAAAGTATTTTAAAGGTTTGATGGCCGGCCATCATGGCTCATTGAACTATTCTATTCACCTGTTTTATAAAGAGCATGGCTACCCGAAACGGGCTTTGCAGCTCTAATGGTTATACCTGGAATGAGGATAGTTAAAGATGTTTAGGGAAAAAGATACGTTTCTAGTTGTTTTCTGAAACTCAAAATGTTGTCATCCATTCTCAATCTAATAGGCAAAGTATTCCAGAGTTTTGGTGACAGATATGTGAAGGAGCGACCTCCACTTCTAGCTCTCTTGACTCTGGCAACGACAAGGAGGCTAAGATTGTTAGACCTAAAAGGACTGATGGGAGGTCACCAACTGGTGGAGAACATGTGGGCTCACTTAGTGTTTTTTCCGTTGTATGATACATACTACCTTGAATTGTATTCTGTAACTTATAGGCAGCCAGTGAATCGTTTTGAGCACTGCACCTGCTGACTGCGTTTTAGGAATACCCAACAGTAATCAAGCTGCAGTGTACTGAATGATTTTCAGTTTTTTAATGACAGACCTTGGACTACCCAAGAAAAGAGAATTGCCATATTCAAGGCAGGAAAGAATCAGTCCTTGAATCACTGTCCTTCATGCCTCCACTGCGGCCATTTCAGAGGCTACCTTAAGGCTCTTGTTAAGCCGAAGCAGCTGCCAGCCACCTTCTTCACCTGGGATGACATGGAGAGATGCTTGTCTAGAGTTATCCCTAGACTCTTAACTTCCAGTTTGGGGGATGGATGTTCTCCTAGGGAAGGAGACCAATTCATTTGATCCCAAAGTGCCGAATTGTTACCAGCTACCATGACCTCTGTTTTATCCTCATTTTTGTTTTAAGCACCAGGTTGACATCCATTTGGACATCTTCCCAAGGCAACGGTTAAGTGTCCGAGAGGTTGAACCTATATTGGGAGATAGGGAGACAATAATCTGAGTATTGTCCTCATAAGATACTATTGTGAAGCCGAATGAGAGACGATAACAGATAGAGGGCTGACATTCAGATTAAAAAGTGTAGGGTTCATGGAGGAGACCTATGGTACCCCACATTTCATCTGATGGCTTGTAGAGAGGAAGGGCCCTTTAATAACCTGAAACCTTCACTTTGTCCGGAAATGAGGGAAGCCATTTTAAGGCACACCCCCTAATGCCTACTTATTCCAAACGGTGAGTCGAACAGGATAGGCGACCGTTTCAAATGCAGCACTTAGGTCAGGAAGGATCAGTGCAGCTGAACCACCCTGGTCCAAGACCCTTTTAAGGACTTCCGTGGCCCTTAAAAGCACGGTTTCTGTGCTGCAAATTGAGTGAAATCCTGTTTGCTTAGGGTGAAGGATATTATTGGCTTCCAGGTATTCCACAAGATATCTGTTTATCATCTTCTCTAAGATGTTTCTACTACCTCCGGGTCCAGTGAGGGTTTCTTAAGTAAAGGGCATATGATGGTATGTTTACATTCCTCCAAAACACTGCATTTGTTCAGGGACAGATTTTATATATATACAGTAACCATGAGGCCACAGTGAGGGCCACGCCCACTGAGGCGGGTTCTGGAAACTAAAAGTGCCGCCAAATCCTGCTTGTTGTTTTTGTCTAGTCCAATGCCCCTGGGGAAGTGAGCAACGAAACGCGTCGGGATGGACTGAATGATTTAGTGGACTAAAGTTCTGCTATGCTGTTGCTGCATTTGAATAAACAAGATTCGGCTGAAGCTTACCTGTGGTGCAGTCTTCTTCTACATCAGGCAAACTTGTTTTGTACATATATAGATATATATATAATAAAGTGGAAAGCATCACAACTCCCCCTTTCAGTAGGATATCTACTGGGGTATGGTCAAGCAGCATGCCTGATTTAACTGAGCTTGCCACAGCAAAACCTTCCTCTTTAACAGTTGAAGCAAAGTGGAAAGTTCAACTTTAATGGGATTGATTGTGAACCTTCCATCTATCTTGTCATTGTGACCTACCGATCCCGATAGAGCATCATTAATACTCCTCACTTTCGCAAATGATTCTCAAGTAAGTCACAGAGTGCTTGAGATGGAGGAGGTCCAGCTTCTGGTATGTCGGGTTTTAGGAAAGATTTTACAATAGTGTAAATTCCTGTTGAAGAGTTTGAGGATTTCTTGATCCTGTCTGCAAAGTCATTCATCCGGGGTCTTCGTATATAATGCTGATATTTTTCATAGATGATTTACAGACCTGTTTGCATGTGTTGTCATAATTGACTTCCACTTTCTTTTGCTCTTTTTACATTCCTTTTTTAGTTCCTGTAAAAACCATTACATTTTACCCAGGATTGTCTTTTCTTACTAGTTTTTAATGGGATTAGTTTATTTAGGGCCTTATTGATCCAATTTTTAAATCCTAAGTAGGATGTAGGAACCTCTTTATCTTGTAATAGTCTTGGGACTGACTTACATAGGGCCAGCTCCCAACTGACCATGTCCAATTTGGACGATTGCCGAATAATCATGAAATGTATGACTTTAGGTGTGGGCTCCCCTACAGAAAACGGAATAAGGTAATGGTCTGTCCAAACAACTGGCAGAGGGGATTCAACTGCCATGTTGGATATATCAGTAAAGATTGGGTCCAAAATATGCCCCTTATTATGCGTTGGAGAGCTAACCAGCTGAGATAGATGGATCATTGACAGGGCCTGTAGAAAATTAGCGGCCGGAGTGCATGCTAAATCCTCAAAATGAATATATATGTCACTCAGTAGTGTGAAAGTAGGCGTCTGGAAACAGTGGGCTGCTAGTACATCTGGCATGGTCTTCAGAAACTCTTTGACTGACCCTAGTGGATGGTAGACAATCCTCCCAGAAAATGTGTACATATGGAAGAGTTTGATAGAGTGTAGCAACCTTTCATCTTCTGGGATTGAGACTGGAGTAAACTTAAAGTCTAAATTATTTTTTATAATGATAGCAACCCCTCCCCCCACCTTGACAGGCTGGTCACACGTGGCAATTGTATAGCCTGCAGAAGGGCTACTGCTATATCCGGCCCGCCGTTCTCATTGAGCCATGATTCTGTTAGAAATAGTGCTCTGGCTGGGGTTCTTCCAAAAAGGTAAACAATTCTAGTTTGTGCTTAGGGAAAGATCTACAGTTGACTAAGTACATGTGCCACCTATGAGTAGGCTGACTTCACACCACCTGATTCCCTCCATTAGACGAAATACATGGTTCCAGTGCTGCCTTTGTCTTGGCTTGTTTAATGTGCATTTACTACGAGGATACTCACCCGGTAGACTAACCAAGAAGTGGCAACATACTTTCTCAGGCAGCCTATTGGAATTCGTCATATCTGCTGATGGGTAGCTTTTTGTATCTGCTGTAAAATGGGCCGAATGTGGTAGTCAGCACACCAGTGGTGTGTCCGCACACCGGCCACCATCAAATAGTATGGCTGCGAAAGACTAGAATGCCGACAGAGAAAGCAACTAGCAGCTACTGCAGAAGGACCACTTGCACTGAGCGCAGCCAAGTTGTCAGTGAGGTAAAAAATGCTGCAAAATGCCCCCAAGTATTTCTTTCTCCCGAAGAGTATCAGCGTCTTACAAAAGCAGAGGGCATTCAACTAAAAAAGTTTAAAACAGTTTTTAAAACCTAAGTTACAAGCAGTCTTATGCAGTTTGTCTTTTTAAAAAAAAACACATACAGAAATGAACACTGCAACGTGTAAGGAAATTATCCACTCAATTACCCGCTAGCTACTGCATCTGCACAAAAGCCGCCAATAAGTAGTATGGCAGTGTAAAAGACAAACATGCTAACAGAGAAGGCGACTAGCAGCTACTGTAGAAAGACTACTGCCACTGAACGTGGCCAAGTAGTCAGTGATGTCAAACATTTTGCAAAATGACCTCAAGCATTTAACACAGTTTTTGAAAGCTAAGTAAGCAGTCTTTTGGAATTAGTTTTTTTTTAAAAACACAGAAACAAACACTGGAATGGGTAGGGAAATTATCCAGTCACTTTCCCGCTAGCTAGCAACCATCCGTCAATCTTTTCTTAAATTGAGAGTAACAGCTATGACAGTAGTTCCTGCCAATGTAGAGAAATGTCTCTGGGGCCGATGGACTTCTCTAATCTTGGCAGGTGGCATTCCCTCACAATGACAGAAGTAATATCCTCCACCACCTCAACTGGGGAGACTCTGTCTACTTAACTCGAAATTGGGCTAAAGTCTCCATTTTTTTTTTTTTTGTAAAATGTGTTTTTATTGCAGAGTTGTAAGATACACAATCACTTGTTCCGACTTTCCCGCCTTTGACAGCTGCAATTCACAGGCCGTTAATTTAGCATCACACAGCCATTTAGCCCACATCCCGGAGGCCGGGCGGCGTTAGCTGGGAAAATGCCAGAAACCTAAAAGTGAAAAACAATTGCATCAGTTCGGCAAGATGGTCTTGCATCTGCTTTTCTGTATCTCCCTGTTCCCCTTTCCCAACATTTAACCTATCACAGACCCCAATAGGTAATTGCTGGATATCAGTGCAAGCCCAACTCGATTACCCCTATCCAACCACTCAACCTCCCCCTTAGGAGTCTCCCGTTATGTTAAACTCAGTGTACCGTACCCCAATTTAGAAAACTCATTCATCCGTTATTCATCACAAGGGTCAGCATATGACTCATTAAGCATTCAGTCACCCCATAAACCTTAATTAGAACCCCCAACTAACCCACCCACAACCCTCCCCCCAACTGCTGCTGGTGTGGGCATATTACACGCATACATATCCATAATCAGAAGAAACCTGATGGATCAATACTCATCTGTTGCTGTATCCCATGGAACTCCATTCAATACTCTCCCTTCCTAGTCCTCTTCCCCTGTTTGACAGTTCCTTAGCGCTCGCACTAGCTCCTCCCATGCCCTTGCCATTATCAAACTCTTTTCATTTGCTGCATGGGTGGCCTGCCTAAGTCTGACAGTACTTTCACTAAGAGCCCGTTTATGTATTGTACTCGCCCATCTCCCACTAGATGAACCCTCTTTCGACTTCCAGTGCCAGGTTATTTTCCTCCGGGCTAAGATGAGGCCCAAATCAATGAACTTGCTAGTGATTTTCATTTTAGTCGTGTGAGGAAACCAGAGCAACAGATATGTCGCCATGTCATATTCCACCTGCCTATCAGTAACTTTATTAAGAAGCGCCCCTACCTCAGCCCAGTACAGCCCTAATTTCGGACAGTCCCACAACATATGATCCAGTTCCACATCAGACATAAAACATCTAGGGCACGCTGCGTCCTGCACCTGGAAATACCTTCGGGGTAAGGTAAGCTCTATGCACTATAAAAAAGTGCACCTGCTGAAATCGAGCATTTCTGCTCCCTTTCCAAGTTCTCCTCAGAATATGACCCCATGTTGTGTCCGGTATGGGCTTCCCCACACTCGCCTCCCATTTTTGTTTCAATGCTATCAGTGGCTCTAAGCCCTCATTCAGCATTCGGGAGTGTAGGCAAGTGACCGCTCTAAATGTTCCCGCCGCCATTATCACATACTGGCAAGCCATGGTTGTCATTGGCTCCAACTGCCCAGTCTTCCAGTGTTTCCGTATTGCCGTCGTTACAGCCGCATGTAATAGGAAACTCCCATCAGGAAGGCCAAATTGATCTTGTACCGCCCTGAATGGCGACAACTCGCCATCAGTATACAGGTCGCCTATCATGTGAAGTCCCAACTCCTCCCAGTCCATGAGTGGGGACCAGTCCCCTCCGTGTGGTAGCGCTGTTAGCATACCCAGAGGAATCTCAGGTGCGTACGGGTGTGCTACCCCTGCTCTCTTGTAGCTTCTGTTCCAGCATAATCGCAGGCTCTTCTCCTCTAATGTTAAATCTCGTACATCAAGCTTCTGCTGCATGATGATGTACGAGAGGACGTGCCTCTGTATCCCCGCCCCTCGGGCCCGCGCTGGGCCCCTAAACTCCCTTGCAACATTTTGTGTAAGGATCTGCAGTTGCGCTGCTAAATAGTAAAGTTCAAAATTAGGAACTGCCATTCCCCCTTTCGTTTTCGGCCTCATCAGCGTATTCAGTGCTACCCGTCGCCTCCTGTGCCCCCATAAAAAGTCAGTGGTTAGCGTTCTCAGCTCTCGAAAGATCCGTTGAGGAATCCATATTGGCAGCGTACGGAAATAGTGGAGCAGCCGAGGCAAAGCCACCATCTTGAGCAGCGCCACTCTCTCCAGCACCGAAAGGGGAAGAGTTGCCCAGAACGCCATGCAGCCCCTCAGGGCTCTTATACAGTGTCCTATGTTCCCCTCCAACATGTTGTCAACACCATGATAAATACGGACTCCCAGATAGGTGAAACACGATCGTTCCCATATAATGTCCTCAGTTAGTTGTGGCTGGGGCATATCCGCTCGCATCGGGAAAATGCACGTTTTACTCCAGTTAACCCTAAGGCCCGACAGGTTCCCAAATTGCGACAGCATGTCAACCGCTCCCTGCAGTGCTACTACCGCATCCTCCAAGAACAACAACAGATCGTCCGCATACAGTGATATGTATTGCGGAATCCCGCAACACACAAAGCCATTATATGCCATCCCTGTCCTAGCCTGGGCCGCCAGTGGTTAAATCGCTAGTGCGAACAGCAAGGGGGAAAGTGAACATCCCTGCCTCGTTCCTCTCCGTACCGGATACTCAGAAGCCATTACTGATCCCAGTCGCACCCTGGCAGTCGCTGAGGAGTATAAAACTTTCGTCCAACGTCCAAATTGAGCGCCTAAGCCAATCTTCTCCAGCACCTTATTGAGGTACCCCCATTCCAGGCTATCAAATGCCTTTTCTATATCTATGGACAACACGGCCGGCATCAGTTCCATGTCCAGGTCGCTCCACAGCACCCGTATGAGGCGACGGATATTAGTCGAGGTTTTGGCCTAAAGTCTCCATGTGGAAATGTATGGCGAGAGCGGGATCAGTAAGAACTAATCAGCAAGTGCACATGGCTGATTTGAAGTGAGGATTAGGCCAGTGGGACACAACTGATGCTGTTTCAGAGATGGACTTAAGCCTTGTTTTGCTGATTGAGGGCTCATGGTGAGCTACAGACATTTGCTATAAAACATTTTCTCATTACAATGGGCCTCTGATGGCTGATGAATGATATAAGAATGACAGATTCTCACTCATCTAACCTTGGTGGTACTTTTGCAGTGGATATCCTGGTGTGCAATTCAGGTCTGTGGTCTGCAGCACCATACACATAGAACAATGCCTCAGTGAGAAATTATTGTGGGGTTGAAATCCTCATAGAAGAATTATTGGAAATGACTATCTGTTAGACCTGGCATCAGTGGCGTGAGTCTCCCTTCCATTTTTACTGATTGCCTCCTCTGTTTTTTATATGTTTTTGCTGGTTATATGCTTTGGGCACTGTGCCACTGCTATTCAGTGCCACAGTGCAAGTGCTCCCTATGTTAAATTGATGTACTAATTAGTGACTCCATGATTGGGTTATTTGATTTACTTGTCAGACCCAAGTACAGTGCACCATGTGTGCCCAGGGTTTGTAAATCAAATGCTGCTGGTGGGCTTGCAGCACTGGTTGTGCCACCCACAGAAGCAGCTTGTAAAGTGTGTCTCAGGCCTGCCACTGCAAGGCCTGTGTGCAGTCTGTGACTGCCATGTCGACTTGGCAAGTGCACCCACTTGCCAGTCCCTAAACCTTCCCTTTGCTTCATATCAGACACACCTATGGTAGGCCCAAGGGCATTGTAAGTATAAGGTAGGACATACCCTGGTGTGTGTGGCATGTCCTAATAGTGAGTTTCAGCCATTTTTATTTTTCCCTATTGCAAGGCTACCTGTTCTCCGTAGGCTAGAATGGACAGTTAGATTATTACATCTGATTATCTTAACTGGCTCAGGGAACATGGTAGAAATTCGAATTTAACATGCCTGAACTCAGAATGATAAAATACATCTTCTAGTAAAGTTGGTTTTAACATTCTGTGTTTGAAAATACCACTTTTAGAAAGTATGTATTTTCTTGCCTAACTGTCCAGGCCTGCCTCTGCTAGGTTGTGTATTCCTTGTCTGGAGTTTGTGAGTGACAGGGCTGGGGAATTCCAGGATAGCGGCTGGGGCAGCCCAGTGGTGAATAGAGAGATCTGCATCTAGATGGGAGGGAGGAGTTGCACCTGGGACCTGAATAGGGCTGGGCCTTCCCTCTACAATGCTGGCTCCACCTCCTGTGGTGTGTCTGATGTCTCTGCCCTGCATTGTGAAAGGAGAGAAGGAATCATGTCAACAAAGTGCTCCAGGACTGTGCCTTCCTTCCCTGTGCTGGCTCCACCTCCAGTGGGGTGTCTGATGTCTCTTCCCTGCACTGTGAAAGGAAGGAAGGAGTCATGAAAACAAAGTGCTCAGGAAACTGGTTTGGACTAAGCAGAGGCCTCTCTGCCTTCAGAGAACAAAGGATTTTGGGGTATAAGGTTTGGACTAATCAGAGGCCTCTCTGCCTTCAGAGAACAAAGGATTTTGGGGTATAAATATTGGGACCCAGTCTCCACAACGTTAGATCACTTCTGGAACAAGAAACCTTTTGCCAAGGAGAAGAACCAAGGAAGCTGCAGGAGTTTGGACTGCCCCTCTGCCTGTGTGCTATTTGCTGGGTTGGCCTGCAGTGGTTTCTTCGTTGCCAAGGAAAGGAGAAGGAAATTTTTAAGGACTTTTATCATCTTACAGAATAATTTCAAAGGGCTTGAACTTGTGCTTGCCTCCTGCTGAAGTCTCTGGGACAAAAGACTTCACTACCAGCTCCCCCGGTATATTTCCTTGCTGGGAATTCTATCTGCAGACATTTGCGTGTCGCTGGGAGCTGTAAGCGCGACGCATCGAGAGGAAGCGTGTCGCCGCCGCAGCTGAAATCGTAACCTCGTCGGAGAAGCGTGCCGCCGCCGTATCTCCCTGGAAGCGTGTCTTCGTCAAAGCTGCCTGCTGTCGCATCACTGGAGAAGTGTGACGCCTTCGAGAGAGTCACTATCGCATCACCGGAGGAGAGTTTCGTAGGGCCTGTCGCGGCTCCAAAAGTACAGAGTCGTTGCAAGGCTGCCAGGGCGTCTATGCATCGTCATCTCATCATCGCATCAAGGGTGCCATCTTCTCGCATCACAACTGGATCATCGCATCGCATCATGATGCCATCTTGCGCATCACAACGGGCCCGCAGGCAGAGAATCTACACATCACCTCCACACCAGTAAGGATCACGACGCATCCCCTACTCTGCACAAGCATTGGGGCACGACGCATCCTTTCCCCCAGATCACGGAACCCACGCATCGCCCCTTTTGCGAGCCTTTTGTTCATTTTGCGTTACGCATCCAGGTACTTTGCTGACAACTTTGGCGCATTTATCACCAACTTGAACTAAGCAACTTTTTTCATCTTTAAGTCAACTTTAAGTATAGTATTGTGGCTTTTTGTCGGTTGTGGTCTTGTGTTAAGCCTATATAAAGAATACTTATTTTTATAAAACCTGTGTTGTGTCCATTTGTAGTGTTTTTACTGTATTACTGTGATATTCACAAATGCTTAACACAATGCCTCTGAGAAGATAAGCCAGTATGCTCGTGTCAAGCTACCAAGAGGGTGAGCAGGGGTTATTTAGGAGTGTAATCCCCTTATCCTGACTTAGAAGTAAGGGTCCCTATTTGGACAAAGGTGAATACCATTACCAACTAGACACCCCCAGATCTAACACTATCTTTTTTGTGGTATCCTCTCAGATATTTTGTAATCTTTTGCTGAACACATGGTTGCTGGCCATGGGACTCTGCACACTTTACAGGTGTTAACCAGTTCTAAAGTGCTTGTGCTTTCCTTTCTAAACATGTTAACAGTGGCAGACCCCAAATTGGAACATTTAATTTACTTGTAAATCCCTAGTAAATGGTACCACACATGCACAGGACCTGTAAATTAAATGCTAGTAGTGGGCTGAAGCACTCATTGTGCCACCAAATAAAGTAACACTGTAAAATATGTCTCCAGGCCTGCCACTGCAGCCAGGGTGTTCAGTATTAAACTGCTATTCCGACCTGGCAAGAGAAACCTTTTTGAAACTTCTAAACCTTCCTTTTTAGGTCTCGCCTAGCATTGCAGCGTGAATGCGCTGCCATCGCTTTGCGAGGCATGCAGTATATACTGTAGTGTGAAGCTTTGTGGAAGCTCCGCCCACTCTCTGCCCAGTGGCTTTTGTCTTGAATGCTGCCTTCCCTTTGGTTTGGGGCTTGTTAGTCCCTCCTCATTCGTATCCTTCCACGGCTACCGGCCCCTTTAATTCCAACAGTGTTTTTCTTCCCCTGCCTTCCCCCCTCCCGCAGTCTGTGACTTCTCAGAATACACCAGCCCCCCTACTCCCGTTCATGCCTTCTTCCCACCCGCAATTCCGATTCTAATGCAATAGGTCTCGCGTTAATGTGAGTCCTATTGTATTCAATGCTTGCTTATGAAGTCCTTTCTGTGACGTACAAGGCGGTTTGGATATCCAGGCATGCATCTGTTCGCAATTGTGTCTTGCTGTTTTTTTAAATAGCCTGCTTTTTTTTGGTTCAAGCGCTTTTTTAAATGCAGATTTTTATACCGCCGGTCATGGGGAGATTAAGTGATTGCCCAGAATCACAGGATGTGAAGGCGACCCCGAGGCTCGAACCTTGGTTTCCAGCACCAAAGTCGGCAGCTCTAGCCATCAGACCACATCCTCTCTGCATCCACCAGCCTTTCACCACACAGGCGTAGCCATCTCTGCAGACAGGCGGGACTGCTGGGTCAGGTATGTCTATGAGGGCAAGGGTGTGACCCGATCTCAGAGCGGTCATTTTACACCTCGACAGGCACCATGCACATATGCATTCAGACTTTCAACCTCTACTCACGTCTGCTGGAGGCTGCTGTGGCAGCGCCAGCCGTGCCGCGGACTACTGCATTAGAAAAATACATTTTTGATGAAATGTTTAACAGTAATGCAGGTAACAGAGACGCAGAGTTTATTTTCAGCTGGTAAATGTATTACTGTACATGATAGGTATATCACCACCAGGGAAGAAATCACTAAAACTGCTGGCATCTCGGCCCTCAAAAGAAAATGCACAGGCAGTTTTTTCCAATATCTTTCTGAAACAATTGCCTGTGTTTTCATGAGATCCCCTCTTTCTGCTTCAGGCAATTTCTCCCCAGGAATCATAACTTCTCGCTCCGTAACAAAGAAACTCAATTCTATGACTGCGTGAAATGCAATTTGTAAATGTGTGCATCTGTCGCGGGTGGTGTTAAGACGGGCGCCCCGCAGGTCTTTGATTTTTAGGAGCTTCTGCTGTTTATTTCATTAATGCCGCTTCAGCTGGCCTCTGGATCATTGCTGTGGTCAGTGCTTAATTTGCAGAAAAGTAAGCAACAGCACCCAAGATATTCCAATTCAGCAGACTCCACGTCAGCTTTCACCGCGCACTCTCCCTGCCAGCCTAGCCAGGACCGGTGCCAGTTCTGAGCATCACACCCCTGAAGATGTGACTAACCCTGGCCAATCACAGCTATAGGAACGAACTAGCATTCATATGTTAAATCGTCTGCTGATGCTTAAAAATAGACAGACAGCTCACCATGTGTTGGACTGTAATAAATATACACCAGTGTCAAGAAACAAGTGCAGGTCCCGAGCACCAGCAATCGCTGGCACAAATTAAGCAGTGGTTATGGCTATTATTATCACATCTATCATGTGGTCCCCACAAATGCATGCCATGGTCCCATTTATATTCTTTCTGGTTTCACAATACCAGCCAGTTCTGTGATCGTTTTAGTGTTTCTCTTTTCACTCTTTCTCCTGTCTCTGATCTCATGATCAGGGCTGTTCTCACTGTACTTGGTCCAACAGACCTGTTTACTGGTTTGTGGGGTATCATCGACTTGTTTTTCAAACGTATAGTCTGCGTAAACAGGTAGGTCCATGATCTTGGTTTGAACCTCAGGTCTAGAGAAGGGGTGTCTGGTCATCTGCAACATCACAGCACCGCTGCTCCCCATCTGGTACACATCAGCTGTAGCATGGGGTCTAAAAACTTGCTTTCCACCAACCTGCCTTTTGCCAGCAGCATTCCTGAAGCCCTGGTGGGACTGGAGTCCCAGGGCACAATCACCCCAGCTCTGCCAGCTCCTAGGAAGTCTAATTTGCTGTGCAACGGACTACTGGTCCCTGCCTCCTTTGCTGATCCCACAGGTGCCGCTATTGACGGGGAGGTGCTACTACACAAGTGCGCATAAAGCGCTGCCTCTCCCCCCGCGGCACGGGACGCGCCTGGGCAAAGTCTGAGCCAAGAGCGGGTCCGTCCTTGCCCTTCGTTGACAGAAAGAGACAGGGCAGGGCCACCCCTCTTTCATCTATGGCTTGGGAGAGGATTTGATGCTGGGGCCGCCACAAGACTATCGGTTTGAAATCTAAGGTACTGTTTTTACTCGCGTCGCCTATCAAGGTTGTAAATATATTGACGATCTATCTGGAGGACTCTGTGGACATTTTCTTTTTCCTTTCCTTTTGTAGTTAACAGGGGACAGGGGCTTGTGGGCTATGGTTGTATCTTAAGGCTTAGCAGAGCCCTAGCTTCCGTGTGCAGGGGAGGCTAGCAAATGTATCTGCCTGGTGGATAAATCTAGGAACATGGGAAAAAAAAAGATACCAGAAGGTTGCAGGAAAGGGGGGGATGCTGGAGGGAGTGGAGCGAGTAGGGGTAACAGGGGTAAAAAGGCAAGGAAGCTTCAAAAAGGTGCAGGTAGTAATTGTGTTATGGACCGTATTGACACCTTAATCAGTGTATGTAAGGGAATTTTAGAATCTTCTCCCTTGACACTACCTATCTGCAACAAACCCCACCCCAAGTCGAGCCAACTCTCTTACCAGGCTATTCCCGTTATGTTTCTGAAATCAAAAAACAAAATACTGCTCTCTAACATCGTTGCCGGGAAAAATGAGCTTAAGGGAGAACTCCCTCCAAATACCAGTCCAATTATGACCAAGCCTAACAATGAACATATTGACCCTATAATTATCTGTGCTAATAGGTTTTAGCCCTTGATAGATCAAGCCAATAATGAAGAAGGGGAGGGTGAACGGCCCCTATTGGCCCAGGCTCTACCAACACCAGCAATACAAAGCTTAGAGGTAGGGTTGGGCACTATTAAGGAAGAGCAGGATGGTAATGTTAATGTTAGTGAAACTTGTACAGCGCACGAATACCCTCAGGTGTCTTGGCGCTTCCGGTGCAACATACTATGCTATGTGCTACTATTGCTGAAAAAGCCAGGTCTTCAGCTGTTTCCTAAATTCCAGAAGGGAATGAATTTTTCTGAGAAGCAAAGGAAGAGCATTCCATTCTCTAATAGTGTTAACTGTAAGACTTCTCCCCCCAAATTCATTTTTTTTATCCTGATTGCCCGCATCAAATATGCATTGGCTGACAGAGAGTCTTAAACTTTATCCGCTGACATACTGGCAGCCATTGAAGTTCTCGCAATGCTGATCTTACCGACTGATATCTTGGAATATCCAAAACCAGTCTTGCAGCAGCATTTTGCACTGCCTGTAGCTTCCTCAGAAGGTTGGCATGTACCTTAATGTACAGTCCGTTGCAATAGTCGATTTTCGACGAAACTAAGGAAGTTACTACTGACTTTCTGCATGTTTTCGGAATAAAAGGTAACATTTTCGTAATCATCTTATTCATAAGGAACGAAGAGGAAACCGCCTTAGAGACTTGAGCTTTGAAGCTGAGCTTTCCATCTATTATGACCCCTAGGTTTTTTGCTTTTTGAACCGGGTAGGGGGAGGGCCGAGGTTATCTGGCCACCAAGCTGGTGACCAAGGCGGAAAAAGATTACCGAACATAATCACTTCTGTTTTGCTTGAATTCAGTTTCAAGCAGTGCGTGCTCATCCAGTGACTTAAGGAGAGCATACAGTCATGAAGCTTAGATGCGTGATTAATGTCCTTATCCACTGTCGAGATCACCAGCTGGGTGTCGTCGGCATAGGATGTTGGGGTCCAATTGAAAC
This sequence comes from Lissotriton helveticus, assembly GCF_964261635.1. Lineage (NCBI taxonomy): Eukaryota > Metazoa > Chordata > Amphibia > Caudata > Salamandridae > Lissotriton > Lissotriton helveticus. The sequence goes on from NC_136065.1 coordinate 709,885,923, forward strand.
TTCTTATTAGTGGTGCTAGCTCCGCTACATAGATATTAAAAAGTGTAGGGCTCAGCGACGAGCCCTGCGGAACACCACATGGAAGGGAAAAAGGTACCGACTTAAATTTGCCCAGATGGACTGATTGAGTCCTCTCTGCTAAAAACTATGTCAGCAAAGACAGGGCTTTACCTCCTATCCCAGCTTCTTGTAGATGACAAATCAGTAGCCTATGATCTACTGTATCAAATGCAGCCGATAGGTCAAGCAGCACCAAGGCTGCTGACCCACCGCTGTCTAATTAAGTACGGAGTTCCTCTGTGGTCTTAGTTAGAGCCGATTCTGTGCTATGATTAGCTCTAAAACAGAACTGGCTGTGGTCTAAAATGTGACTGGTTGCAACAAAATTAGAAAGATTCATATTCATGGTTTTCTCAATTATCTTTGCCGGAAGTGGAATTCTCGAAATAGGCCGATAATTAGCTGTATCTGATGCATCCAGATTATTCTTTTTAAGCAGAGGCAAAATACAGGCCTGCTTCCACACAGTGGGAAAGCTTCCTTGTTCAATCATCTGGTTGAAAATCCTTGATAGATGGGTCCTACAAGATGGCAAATACTTTGTAAAATTTTTGGAGGACAAGGGTCTTCAGGCAAGCCCGACTTAGCCAGAGAAATCAGCTTAGTGATTTGCGAAGGGGACGTCATAGAAAAATTGAGTAACTGAGGTTTTTCACCAATATCTTGTTCAGTTTGATTAACTTTTGGTGTCAAATGAGTAAATTGATCATAAATTTGCTCTATCTTTGTTCTAAAGGAAAAGGCTAGAGCGTCGCAAAATTCTTGATTAAGATTATAGGATTCATCTTTTTTAATAGGGGTTAGATTTTTTACAGTACAGAACAGTTCTTTATTAGAACCACTAGCATTTTCTATCTTAGCTGTAAAATACTGAGTTTTCTCTCCAATTAGCTTCTTTTTTAAATCAGAGAGCATGGATTTATATCTGTTCTGTTCTAGAAGATGGTAATTTGGTCACTAAGTTCTGGCTAGAAGTGGGCTCCTTGAGAGGTATGATAGAGGAGCTAACCAAAAAGGTCAAACTATTATCTTTAGATCCAACTCGAAGAAGGAAGGGTGAGGTAATAGAAAGTACTCACCAAGTGTGTTCGCAAGGTACTTCCCTGGTTATTCCACCAGCCGCCCTGGCTATTTCTAAAATAGGTAGTAAGGACAATCCTATTAGGTTCCCAACCCCTCCAGGAAGGGTAATTGCAAAGGCAACGAAAACACTAATACCACCCACGACTACGCATCCATCACGCTATGTAGTAAGTACCTTGATTAACCCTTATAAGACAGAAGTATCGAGGGACCAGACCCCCCTAGCAGAACACTCCCTTGCATGTTGACCAATCGGAGACAGGCTTCCCGCATGGGAAACGAGATCAGCACCTACTTAAATTACCTGGCACCCACAGAATACATGGTAAATGTACCTAAGTTGGATGCAAATCGAGGTATAGAGAATGTAGACTCCCTTATAAATAAAGCCATTCACTGTATACAGCATGTTAGGGGATGTCGTTCAGTGATTAGGGAAAATATAGTTAAAGCACGTAGGCTAACTTCTTCATATAACCATCAAGATTATATTGAGCTTACCATGATACGGGCAGACCTAGTGGAGAACCTTTTTCCACTGGAATTTCGTACTACCGCACCAGGGCACTCACCAATACAGTTTAGACGATTCCTTTCAAGTAGCAGGAGCAGTCATATAACATGTCACAGGCCATCTACTATGCGGGGTAGCTCTAGCCTTGAGTACAATGATTGACTGTGGAAGGAAATGCCCCTAACGCAAGTAGAACACATATTAGCTAGGCCCAACTTAAGGGATAGTCTCCTGAGTCCTGAGCACTCTACTGTAGGGATGGGCCACATATCGCAGACCACTCCGGTTAATACAACCCAGGTAGCAGTAGAGTTGGCGGCGGGTGGACTAGCTCTTTGTACTCCTAGTGGGCCACTGTCCACTTGTATGCCACAGTAAGGATTACTTGCTGTCATGGAACATAACGGGTTTGCGCACAAAGATGGGCTCCTTAGAATAGTATGCTTTAATTGAGGGGCACAATATCTGCTTGTTTCAAGAAACCTGGGCAGAACTCCCCCTATTTTGTGTAGGTTACTTGAACTACTTTATCCTGGCCAGTAAAGGTGGAAAAGGAAGACCATCGGGAGGATTGACAATTTGGGTGCGGCAAAACCTAGGGCTAAATATACAGGTACTCCCACACCAGTGCAATTATATCCAGGCAGTCAGATTGCCTATGAGCTCTCAGTGGACTATGGACATCTACAATGTCTATATCGGGGGAATTGATGGCCCTTGGTGAACTCCTTGAATCCCACTTGAAAACCTCAAACATAATAGTTGCGGGTGACCTTAACTCAACATTTGAGTCCCTTACAAGTGAGGAGGTCAATCTCACAGAAGAGGAAGACGATAGGTGGGGTATTCCAAAGTTGGAGCTGGACCACATTCCAAGGTGGACGGACGTGGCTATCCAAATTAACTCCATTTGCATGGAGAAGGGTTTACGGGCTGCCAATGGCCAGACACCTTCTTATAGACTGGGGGCTAATACCTTTAATAACGAGTATAGCGCTAGCAGGTTTGACTATGTATTGATTAGTTTGGCACTTTGGCATGCCCTTAGAGATATGTTGGTTAGAGACAGGTTAGAAAGTGATCATAATCCCCTGTGTGTGACCCTGGATTTGATCAAGCATAAGACACCCATCCTAATTGGAAACAAATATTCTCCAAGTGAAGTCATTCTATTTAACAATATGAGATGCCTTAAATGGGTAAAAGTAATTGAGATGCCTGAACTATTAGAAAGCATCGAAAAGGGTATTGACGGTGCTATAAGCGAGCTAGAGGTCTGTGTAGTAAATTCTTATGCCGTAGAGCAATCAACTTGCATTCACAACAATCTCTTTACCCACTTGCGTACTTATTTCTTCAAGCAAGGTAGGAACAAAAAGGTCACAAATAGAAAAGATAGTCACTGGTTTAACAAAGAGTGGCGTAAAGCACGAGTAGATCTGGGGGATGCCATTAAAGTTGGTGACCCGCTAGCTGTTCGAAAAGCCAGATATGTCTATAGGGCTACCCAAGTCAAGGCTAAGAGAATATGGGACGACAAAAGATGGCAGGAACTCAGGGAGGCCTGTACTACATAAAATACCAGACAGTTTTGGAATGTGTACAAATGGGATGGAGGAGGGTAGGCCAGTCAGCCCCAAAATCATGTTTCGCAGACTGACTGGGTGAACCACTTCAAACCCCAATATGCTGCATGTGTAGTTGAAGATGTGGGTGACATTACTAGGTCATTCTATCAGGATAGGGTCTTCAGTAGGGTGGAGGTTGAAGTGACTCCTAACTCCATAACGTCCGGAAAGGCTCCAGGTCCCGATGGTATCCTAGGGGATGTATTCCTCTATGATAAGGATAGATGGTGCCGATACATCCTATTGTTGACTAATGCCATTGCCCAGCGAGCTCCAGTTCCAGTATCATGGAAAGGAGCCGAAACAATTTCGGTTTACAAAAAAGGGGACAAATCAAGCCCAGGTAACTATAGGCCTGCAGTTTAATTGATTGTCTACAGAAGGTAATGGGGCGTCTGGTGTGTAATAAAAAACAAGAGTGGATTGATGATTTTAAGGTCTTATCTCCACTGCACACTGGGCTTAGGGCTTTTATAAGCACCATTGATCAAGTGTTTAGGTTTATCCTGCTCTATTGGAATACAGTGACTTTGGGCAAGGGTAGTCTGTATGCCGCTAAGTCAGCGTTTGATCTTGTGCCTCATGCCAAATTGTGGGGTACTTTACAAGAACTGGGAATGCCTCCGGAACTACTTACACTCATTATTAGATTGCATGAGGACAACAATGCCAAAATGAGATGGGGCATGCAGAGCGAAGTCACCGAATCTTTCCCTGTAGAAAGAGGAGTACATCAGGGATGTGTGATGGCATCAATGCTATTTTTTCTATTCATTAACGAAATTGTGTTGTGTTTGAGATCTGTCCCTACGGATGCCCCAACTCTAGCGAATGAAAAAAATCCCCATACTAATGTTCGCAGTCTGGAGACCCAAGTGGTCTCCAGCGAGCTCTAACAATTTTTGAGGAGTTCTGTATGAAGCAAGGCTTGGAGGTCAATATGTTGAAAATGAAACTAATGGTCTTTAATTCGCATAGGGCCTACAAAGGGGGCATTTTAAGGATCGGCTGCTACAGCAAGTTAAAGAGTTTACATATCTGGGGGTTAATATTCAAGATGATTTGAAATGGAACCACCAGATTAATCTGGCATCTCTTAAGCACAGGCAATTGTCGGGGTTTGCATACGGAACACAATACCTCTCACGCAAAGCCAATCAGCCCGGGACTTCAGATTTATAACTTGAAAGTTATTAAGCTTGACCCTCTATGGTTCTGTGCTATTGGGGTGCAAGAACCTTTCCATGCTTACAATAGCGAAAAACAGATTTTTTAGAAAAATTACCGGGCTACCACAGAGTACCCCAACTTGTCCGCTACTGTATGACCTTGGGAGGAAACCTATTGCAGATTTAGTCAAACTGCATCCCCCTTTTGTATTGGCAGAGGCTATGGACTACTCTCGAACTAGAAGTGTAAGAGCATGGGTTTCTTTCAGTAATTAGGGCAGGTACCTCTCACCGAATAAAATGGCTATGGGCGGTGAGAGACAGTCTAGCAAGTATTGGTATGATTTCGTTGTGGAAGGACCCAATAAATGCCAATTTTCCCACAAAAAATATCTTGAAGGAGAAATACTGGGAAAGGGTTCAGTTGAATACCCTCAGAAACAGTGAGTTGTCCACGTTAACAGCTACTCGACTGGAAATTATATTTCTGGTTTAGAGCGGGCACACTGCCTCTAAGAACATTTACTTCCAAATGGAATAAACCTACTGATGAAACCTGTCCTGTATATCAGCTTAGTAATGAGTTCATTTATTGTTTTTCTGTACTGGTTACGATGCACCACGTCGGGCTTGGTTGACACCGATTTGCAAGCTCATAGGCACAAGAAGGGCTAGTGAAGCTGGACGAATCCTTAGAACTGACACATCACCAATGGTTGCCATAGCAATGGTAAAATTCTTGGGGTGGTCATGGGCCATAAGAATAAACTCCCTACGCCTAGCCAATGCTAACTAAGGTAGTGATTAACTGTACATAACCTAGCTAGCACAGAAGAAGCCAATTTAATTTGAGAGTCTGCCAATTTTAAATATGATCTGTAATTTTCAAAATATGAATTTCTTCCTTGTTTTAAACAAAGTTTCAATACTTGGGATTTTAATGGATTTTTAAAGATGAATAGATTTCTCTTTTATATGGTGATGTTGTTTGACAGCTCAGGCTTTATTTTTTACACTGTTGTTGATGTTTTATTGCTATCACTTATGTTTTATACGTCTTGTGTATATGCTTTTATAACATAATCTATCATATAAAGCTTGTTTGGATTGAATTTGTTACCTTAAAACTCCATTAAGCACTGGTAAATACATTTCACGCTCCTTCATAAGAGATCTGCAGACATTGCGTTGTGAAACTAACGCCATCACACTGTTTACGTCCATTCGTCCCACTGCAAAATCTCCCACTCTGTCACTCTTACTGCTTCCGTCTGCTGGTGTCGCCACTTTTCTTAATTTCCCCAGGAAGTGCATGGCTTTTGTTTTCGGTTTTATGGACTGAAATCTGGATGTATTTATGTGTTACTATAGTTTGCCTTGGTTATTATTTATTTTAGTCACGGGTACTTGTGATTTTATTCCTCTGGTGAGAGTCCCCCTGCCACCCAAGCTTCATTTCCTTTTTAGGTTGAAACCTAGCAGACAACACAGCTGTCTGGTTTGTAAAGACACCATGTAAAGTGCTCTAATCCCTTCGGATCGAGTTAGTGCTACATACAACTGCATACAACTTGTGCGTCAAACTCGAAGGGGTGAGAAGAGCATGAAAACTAACGTTGATCTCGTGTTTCTTGTTAATGGTAACGACATCAAGCTTTGTCCGGATAATGTTTTGCTTCATTGCTCCTTTCGTAGGTGTAAGAGAGATCCTTCACACCCGCTGTCTCCACTTGCATCCGGAAGAGCAATTACCTTCAGTGGCAGTGCGCCATTCAACTGCTACTCCAACGTGTCTGCTAGAGAACAACCCGAGCTCCTTTTGCTGGCAGGCATTTCTAATGTGTGTCCTTTGTGTCATGTCATGCCAATAATAATGACATACAAAATATATCTGTAAAGGAGCTTTATTATAGACCTCCTTACTCGTGCCTGTCCCTACTCTATCTGCCCCTTTCCTGTCCTTACCCCGCCTCTTCCCTCCGCCCCGATGCTCCTCCCATCCCAGCTACTAGACTGCACGACATCACATCTCCCCCTTTGTTAACAAAATTTGAACAGATTCTAGTCCATTTCTTCAATGAGTCTCTTTGGTTTGACAAAGTCTCTTCGTGGCCTGAGACAGGGTCCACTGTCGGTCAGCGCATTTCCTTGCGATTGGCCAAAACTCACGGACGGGCTTGGTTGATTTGACTCACCAGCTTCTGGTTGCACAGTGTCTCTCTTAAGTATTGCCTTCATACCTGGTGTGCATTTCTGAAAGTGAGATGCATTGCGAGTAATTCTTCTCTGCTCCGATTCAGCTGTAAACATGGTGCCTTTGTGCTGTGTAACGGTGAGGGGTTCATCTTTAAATCTACAATCCGTTTTCTTGGTCTGCTCTTGTTTGACTACTACACAATCTCCTGTTTGCAGAGAGGGAGGCTTGGCATGCCGTCGGGCATCAGCATATATCTTCATTCTGTTCATCTCCGCACAGTCGGCCTTGACAGTTTCGTGATGAATGCGTGTCGGGGACACCGGTGCCAGAGCTCCTTCCCACGTAGGAATCCTTGTCCTGATGGGTCGACCTAACATGAGTGTGGCAGGGCATTTTCCAGTGGTGGCATGAGGAGTGGTTCGATATGCCCTTAACACTTCATTCAGAGCCACCTGTAAGTCTTTCTTCTTTAGCGTGGCCTGTTGGAAAGTCTTCTTCAGGGTGGCCATGAATCTTTCGATGGTGCCATTGGCTTGGGGCCACAGCGGGGTAACCTTCCTATGTCGAAAGTTTAGGTGTTTCGCAAAGTCACTGAATTCATGGCTATTGAAAGGGGGGCCATTGTCCGTGTTGAGTTCCTTGGGAACACCCCATGCAGCGAACACTTCATCCAGCACCGCTATTGTGCTGGAAGCACGGTTGGATGACACAAATTGAGCTATTGGGAAACGCGAATATTCATCCATGATGGCCACCACATACCGACCAGATTGGAGTGGGCCATAAAAGTCCATGGCGAGTTCCTGCCATACTCCTTCCGGCAATGGAGTCATCTGAAGGGGAACTTGAGGCTCGCCTGATTTTACCAGTTGGCACTGTGGACAGTCTTTCAACGTGGACTCAACTATTTGGTCAAGTTGCGGGAACCAGACTCTCTCTCTCAATGTTCTTTTGGTGGTAACCACTCCTCTGTGGCCTTCGTGTGCCAGGTTAACCACTCCTTGACGAAGCTGTCTCGGGATAACGATTCGATGGTCCCTCAGCGAGAGCCCTTCTGAGGTGGTTGACAGCTCATCCCTGACATGACGGAAAGCTTGCATCTCATGACGTATCTGTGAGTCTTTCATTTCATCCTCGCTCTCATGTCTCCATCGATGTGTGCGCAACCGGCGCATTACTTTCTGGAGGATGTTGTCTTGTGCTGTCGCATCCCTGATGGCCTCAAGGGGAACGGCGGGCGGTCGGGCTACACTGACCACGAAGTGTATGTACTCTTCAGCCATCGATGAGCATGATTCGTGGGATGCCTATGGATGTCTGGGCATATAGTCCGCAGGATTTTCACCCTTCCCGGGTTTGTGAATGATTGTGAAGGTGTACTCCTGCAGTCTCAGACCCCACCTCTCAATGCGAGGTGGCATCTTGGCCTTGGGGTTACCAAAGATAGTGACAAGGGCTTGGTGAGCCGTGATCATGGTAAAATGTTTGCCAAAGATGAACACGTGGAAATGTTCACATGCCCACACAACCGCTAGGCTCTCTTTCTCGGGCTGCGAGTAGGCTTTCTCAGTGTCTGAGAGGCTGCGGCTGGCGTATGCCACGATGTTGCATTGCTCCGTGTCGTTGTCATATTGAGCCAAAATGGCGCCTAGACCTACAGGACTGGCATCCACAGTTATTTCCGTCTTTCTTTTGGTGTTGAAATAGGCCAGATTGTCTGCTGACTGCACTGCTAGCTTGATTTCTTGGAATGCCCTCTCACACGAGGGGCTCCACACAAACGGTTGCCCCTGTTTCGTGAGGGCACGAAGGGGATGACTAATCGTGGCATAGTCCTTAATGTATCTGGAGCAGTAGCTGGCCATGCCCAGGAATGATCGGACGTCGCTGACATCTTGGGGGCTCTTGGTGCTGTTGAGCGCGATCACCTTCTCGGGGTCAGGCTTCTTCCCGGCGCCTGAAAAGACGTGGCCAAAGAACTTGAGTGTTGACTGGTGGACCTCACACTTGTCTTGATTCAACGTTAAATTCGCTTCCAGGAGAGCATGACACACGCGGTCCAGGGCTTGATCATGTTCTTGAGTATTTGATCCATACACCAGTATGTCGTCACTGTAATTCAGTGAATTTGGGATGTGCCTGATGGTTTGACGTATCACCTCTTGAAAAATTTCCGCTGCGGACGAGACACCGAAACTCAGTCTTTTGTAGCGAAATAGGCCCATATGAGTTGCGAACTTTGTGATATATCTCAATTTTTCATGTAGCTCCAATTGATGATATCCCCTTTTGAGATCTAATTTGGAGAAGACCCTGGCTCCATTCAATGCCGCTATCATGTCGCTCAGGTGAGGCCCTGGATGTCGTTCCCGTTCAATTGCAGTGTTGGGGAGCCTCATGTCCACACATAATCTCACTTTCTCAGGGGTGCCCTTTTTGGGGACGATCACAACGGGGGACACCCATGGTGTGGGACCGTCTGTTTTCTCAATAATGTCCGCTTGGAGCAGTTCTTGAATCTCGTCCTCCACTGCCTGTTGTAGGTGAAAAGGGACTCACCGTGGATGTTGAGCAACAGGACGCACTTGGTTATTTATGTGTAGGCGAATCAGGCACTTGTTCATTTTGCCAAGTCCTTGGAAGAGCTTGGGAAACTTCCGGACAATGTCTGGATTGTCATGCACTCGGTACAGTATTTCGACCAGTCTGAGTCTCTCGGCTGTGGGCAAACTGAGGAGACAATCGGCCTCCGGGCCATGTATGACATAAATGTAGGCTTAGATTGCTGTGGACTCATGTTTAAGTGTTGTGGCGAACTTGCCCAGACAGTGAAGTGGTTTTTTCGACATCCAGGTGAATACTCTGACGTGTGCAGGGCTTAACGTAGGCTGTGGTCTCATCTTGTTGTATTCAGTCACTGGTATGTAATTTAGCGACGCTCCACTATCAAGTACAAATTTAGTGGCGTGAGTTCCCACTTCAATGTCCAGTGGAGGATACTTTTTTAGTTGATCCGGGTCCGCCACCATGCAGACATATTCGTCGGTGTACCTTGTCTCTCGAGAAGTCGATCTTGAGTCCCTAGACGCTGACCTTCTGGTCCACTGCGAGCTGTGAGACTCTCTGCTGGAATGTGATGAGCCAGAGGATGACACTGCCTTGTCTTGCACGGCCTTTGCGTGGTGTCGCCTTTCATCCGTCCGAGATCTAGTTTTCTCACTTTTCCTCTCCGTGTTGTACACTCCACACATGATCTCGAAATGGTTCATGCGCCCACACTTCCGGCACTGTTGCCCCATGGCTGGACACGTATCGGTATGTGGAAAGTCATACCCACATCGATAGCACTTCCTTGGACGTTCTGCCTTCCTGGTGTAGTTCAATCTTTTCCCCCTCCTTCTCGAGTCGTGACGCTGATGACTCCGACGTGTGTGTCTAGACGCTGGGCGAGACTTTCTCTGATAGTCACCAGACCTTCGCTGAGGGCCAGAGCTTTGAGTCCAGTATGCCTGCTCCTTTTTCTCGCCCCGTCCTGTCTCCATGACCTTTGCGTGTTCTTCTGCCTGGTCATGCACTCTTGTAATTTCTTCAATCTCGTCGAGATTGTGACTCTTTCTCAACAGTCACCTGCGAAGGGTCTATGAATGACAACCATCAAAATCAGTCGGATGGCATCGTCCGTGGAAAAGGAGTCAAAATTGCAATATTGTGATAGTCGACGTAGTCGTGAGATGAAGGTGCTCATCATCTCCTCTTTATCTTGGCGGGCCTGATGAAACACATACCTCTCGTAGTCCACATTTCTTTTGTGTACAAACTTTCTGTTGAAGGCATCACGTACTTTATCATAAGTCCCTTTCTCATCAGTCGGTAGTTCTTTGATCACTTTTCCAATTTCTTTGCCAGCAAGATTGCGGAGTGCAATTAGTTTGTCCCTGTCTCCTGCAACTTTCGAACCTTCTAGGTAGTCTTCAAAGTCTTCCAACCACTCTTGCCACCGAGGGCCCATGCTTCCGCCCGCCACCAATGTCAATGGTTCCGGGGGGGCGTAGTTGAGAGATTATGGACACGGCAGGGGCAGCCACAGCCGCGGCTGCACCACCTCCATTTCGAGCGGGTGAGGTTGACATGGCTGGGCTGACACGATATCAACGCACTTGGGCGCGCTTTCCGTTTCTTTTCCTTTCTTTAGTTATTTATTTATTTATTTATTTTTTATTTTTTTTGCACTCGCCAATGCTTGTCTGGCAACCTCTTGCTGGTCCTTGCACTTACCAGTGCTTGTTTGGTCTTTGTCAAGGCTTGTTTGACTTTTGAAATGCTTGTTTTAACTTCAAATATAAGGTGCCTGACTTCAAAATGGCCGCTCATGTATTCCACAGGGTTGTCCTGCACAGCTGCCTGACTCTAAGATGGCCGCCACACATCACCCACGAGGCTTGGCTTCACATTCACGCTGCAGCTCACTCGGTCTCATGGGGGCATTCACCGAGCGTTTCTCTATCGCACAGCAGGGATTGATAACTCCTCTCCCACTTCCCAGGCCACTTGCATCGTCCAGGTAGGCCAGGAGTGAGTTCCGACGTTGCTTTGCGGCCGCTTGCCGTTTCTCACGCATCGGGGGTGAGACCCGATGTCGGTAATTTCCTCCTGCACCTCCGCGGGGGTCACTGGGCTCGTCCAGCTCTCCAGACGCCCTCCGGACACTTCAGGAGGACTGAGGTGGGCTCTCAGTATCTTCTCTGGGGTCCAGTCTGCAGGGCCTCTTTTGGCGCGAATTGGCGCTTCGGTGGCAAAAAGGGGGCTCTACACGGTCGCCAGATCGTGGAGCAGCACATTTACCGCTGGCCTAAGGCTGTAGGCGGCGGCTCCCTCGCGGCACACGGGAACTTACCTTTCGTCGGGGTGCCCAGGGACAGGACACTTCTCCTTTGGGTTCTGGGGATGTTTATCTTTCCATCCCACCCTCGTCGCCAGTTGTCATGTCATGACAATAATAATGACATACAAAATATATCTGTAAAGGAGCTTTATTATAGACCTCCTTACTCGTGCCTGTCCCTACTCTATCTGCCCCTTTCCTGTCCTTACCCCGCCTCTTCCCTCCGCCCCGATGCTCCTCCCATCCTAGCTACTAGACTGCACAACATCACACTTTGCACCGTTAAGTCAGTGCAGTTTTACTGCTTTCCACCTGTGGGCCTTTGTAAATAATACAAATCCAAAACAAATCCAGTGAATATTTGTGGCTCAGCAAATGAAAAGGTATGGACTGGCAATTCCCATTGCAGACATCAATGTGGACTTAATTTCAACATTTCTACAATAAATTAAAACCTGCAAAATGCTTCCTATATCTGTACATCTGAACTGTGAATGCCTTGTGACGTCCATTGTGGTATAAATCAAAAAACGTATATAATGGTTGTTTCCAATTTTCACTCATCCCCTGGAATGCTTTATAATTTGTTCCATCTTCTATTTTATTTTAATCCACATATCTTCATATCGTTAGCCTTTCATCTCCCATTTTATTTGTTTCTTTGCTTAAAAAATATTCCTCTAACTCATATATTGCACACAACTCTCTCACTCTCTCTCATACTCAATAACATCACTATATCGTTCTCTCACATACAAATCCAGCATTTATACTATTATTTCCCTTCATATCTTTCCACACACTTTCAATACCATACTTTTCAAATAATAACCAAACACACACTCTCCTCTTCTTTCACCATCTTCAACATACACAACTACAGCCTCTTTATGCATCTTAAACATTATTTCCCCTTCTATCTCTCTTTCTCACACACTATGTATGTGTTGTCTTCAAATTATTTAAAACTTCATACACAAACAACCTATCCCTCTCATTCTTACTTTCTAATTTATTCACCTCTCACTCCTCACAATTCTTTATTACCACATATTTACAATACATATACACTACCCACTATACAATTCCATATCTGATTTGAATTCAAAGCACATAATTCCACAACAAACAACATACATCCACTCCACTGCACTGCAAAAAAATAAACATGAATAAGAAACACGATTATTTACAATGACAAAAACTGAAAATTCACAAATGGGAGACCGATTGCGTTGCAAATGCTTGTTAATACTTAGAAGCCACTCTTAAGGTAGGCCTTAAAAGCCCTTAGGGCAGGATACATGGTATTTAATAAGTAGGACAAGTATATTTAATGTTTTACATGTCCTGAAACCCCCCACAGTCAAGTTTCACTGTAATAAGGCTGACAACCCCTCTAGATTATCATAGGTTTATACTATTACCTCTATAAAGTGCTAAATTCAGTTTGGGAATAATTAGAGAAATTGCTCAATGACTCATTTTAATAGTAATTTAAAATCAATTTTAGGGGGCGTGGCCAACATGGCGGAGTGATCGGACGCGTTTGTCCTGAGCTCCCGCCGGCAGCTTCACATAGCACGGGCCCGGGGGCCAATCCTGCAGCAGCCGGTCGGCCTGGCGGGTAGATCGCACTGCACTGTCCTCAGTGGGTTCCGTGAGTGACGACCCTGACCTTTCCGCCGCCGCCAGTGACCGAAACCCAGGAAAGGCGATCAGCGGAGGAGGGCGCGGTAGTGGAGCGAGGCCGCGCTGGGCGGAAAGCTTGCTGAGTAGCTTGGTGGCTTGGTGGCTCTTGTGAACGGCGATCTTCAGCGGGGACAGAGGCAGTGTACGGCTGCCCCAATAGCGAGACCTCCAGCGGGGTGCTGCTGAACCATCGACCGCGACCGCAGCCGCCATCCCTAATAGCGAGACCCACCAGCGGGGAGCTGCTGAACCATCAACCGCGGCCGCAGCCGCCATCTTGTGGAGGTACGGCGGCGGCGCTTTCCTTGGCACTGTGTGGCTCGGCCCCACCAGGCAGCGAGGGGGTGATTGCGGCGGTGCGGCAGCACTGCGGAACGGAGCACCCTCACAGGCTAAGGCGGCATTGTGCTCCGCGAAAGACGAGCAGGTGCGATGAGCGCAGATGACTGGTGGGGGACACGCACCGCCATCTTGTGTCTGGGACCTACTGGCATTGAGAGCAGCCGGGGAGCGCACTGCCCCTAGATTGCCCTGGAGCACCACGCATATCAGAGGAGGCAGTGAGCGGAGGGCATTAGGTGCGGGCCCTGTCTTACCAGGCACATGGATGGGGGCCCGGGAGACCCCTTGACCCCTGAGAAGGCTGCAGAACAGACGGAGAAGAGGCGAATTGTGGACAGCACGGCCCCAATGACCCACAACCAGATCTCGGGGTAAGCAGCTAGAGCCCATTACATGGGGGCTGGCGGCGAGGCATAATCACCATCCCTCATGCCGCGTGACGTGACCCTGAGGGGCTGCCCAGAAGCGTGCTACAGGGGCCTTGGAGGTGTAGCCACACCGCTGATTTGATACACCTGATTGCGTGCGAGCGAAGGCTGCTCTATACCGGAGCTTGGGGCATCAGGGCAGTACTCCACGCGGGTCCCCGTGAAGGACTGGACTTTTAACAGTACCAGCGGTGCCAGGGAACAACACCTATAACCTTCATGGGATACCTGTTTCGGCGCACAAATTACAGAGACACGGGATACTTCCTTCGGCGTCAAAGATCAGCGTTTATTACTGCAGGGAGGCAAAAGTCACAAGAAGTACAACAGTGTGTAGGTTCTGAGAGTCTGCTTCCCTTTGTATATGTAGGTCGCTCTCTTTTATACAGAATGTTGCCATTGCATAACATGTGGACAAAAGATTACAATCCGGTTCCCACAGTAGATTTCAAAAGGGTCGCTTTCATGTGTTCAGAATCCCGGAACATAATTACAATAGCCATGCCGGTTCCCAACTGTAAAAGTACATCTTCCCACCATTAGGCACACTCATTAGAGTTGTAAATGACAAAGGAGAAGAGACAAGAGCAGCTGCAAGGAAGTCAGACACGTGTAGAGAAAAGAGTGTGGGGGTAATATCGGAAGCATGATCGTAGGATCAAAAGAGTTGGATCCATCGCCTGCAAGGCTGTCACAATAGACCGGTACAACCAGATTACCCTCAAGCTGGGCCATCTGCCTTTGCTGTGTCATTCCTCCGGCCATAAAGACGCATGAAAGGAACATGCGTCTTCCGCAAGGCTTGGGAACTAGAGGGTCAAGGAGCGAACAGTTATCTGCTCGCTGACTACGTGAGGGCAAGAAACAAAATGGATGCCGTATCTAAAATGGAACCCGAGGGTTTAGATGAAGAACGCGTAATATTAGACGAACCCTGGCAGGTAGTGTAGCGAAATTTCGCACACTTGCCGAACTCGTCATTTGCGGTTCGTAGATACCAAACTCGTTCATATTCGGCAATGCCCAGATCATCGTAATAATTTTTACGGAACCTCACCCGGGCTGTGACGGGCCTGGTCTACTCCTGCTGCTGCTTGTGCCGTTATGTCCACGACAAGGAACAGGAAGGTCAAGACGGTCAAATAACTTTTTGCTAAGGCACAGGCGAATAAACAGACCAAAGACATGGCGGCGAACGCAACCCGATGCTCTGAGGAGCAGTCAGAGGGGTCGGAACCTATCACCAAGGCTTTCCTGGAGTCGCTCTTCACCACCTAACGGGATGATATCCACACCCTACAGAAAGACTTCACGGAGGAGATGAAAGAGATGAGACGAGATGTGGATGGCATAGGGGAACGGGTGGCGGACCTCGAGACCAAGAGCGACAACCGGGATACCGAGATGGAAGCGTTACAACAAGAAATAGTGCGGATCCATGATCAACAGGTTGACCTACAAGCACACGTAGAGGACCTGGAAAATCGCTCCCGTCGTCATAACGTAGGCATTCAAGGAGCCACGTCCACAGAGGATACAAGAGATCTGCGTAGCTTCACCTGCGAGCTCTTCAACCATATCTTAGGATGCCCGGCGGGCTCGGAGCGCAGGATTGACAGAGTGCACAGGGTGGGTCCTCCGAGGACGGCTTCGGCTCCCCCCAGACATACTGGCCTGTGTGCAGGACTTTCGCACTCAGGAAGACATCTTACAGAAGGCACGGCATCAACATCCCCTGTCCTTTAAAGGCCAATCCCCTGTGCTTTATCAGGACCTGTCTGCACTCACGCTACAGAAGCGCAGGACCTTCCGACCAGTTACGACCCATCTGCAACAACAGGGCATTTCTTACAGCTGGGGCCATCCGTTTCGCCTGATATTCAAGAAAGATAACAAACTGCACCAACTCCGGTCACTGAGGGAAGCGTGCCGTATCCTGGGAATAGACCCCCCGGAAGAAACCCCGGATGAGGACGTGCCTACCACTGAGACCGAAGATGGTAAACCACGATGGCGACAACAGACCAGTCGCCGACGAGCCCGGAAACCTCCCGTGGAAGTGATTCGTGATGGACAACGGGTGGCGGTGGAAGCGGTCTCCGCAGGGCCGGAAGTACCTCTGCCCAGTTGAGCGCAAGGCGAGCCGAAAGGCCAGTTGGGCCATAAAGTAGGTTGTGACTCCGGCTGTCGGCGGGAGGGACGGCTCCTAAGCTGTGAGTAATCTACCCCAATATTGTACTTCACCAATCACCTTCGGATAATGGACACTAAGTATGTTTCGATCTGTTGGGTACTTTTTGTTTTCCTTTGGGGGGTTCTGTTGGGGTGGGGGGGCGGGGGTTATGGGTAGGGCGGGTTCCAGGTCCAGGGACTCCTTTAGAGTTCAGTGGGGTGACATCCTTCTATACAGGCAGGGACCAGGTTCTAGGATACGCCTCGAGGAGAGGTCTGTTTCTTGGGAGGGAAGCTTGGCTAGCGCTTGACACTGCCCGGGTGGGGGTTCCACTGCCCCGTATGATCACCTATGCCCCCGACTGAGTTACGAATCCTCAACTAAATGTGCGAGGACTTAACAACCCGGTGAAACAAAAAGCTGTTCTCTCCCTTTTGGAGGCTTCTAAGGCTGACATCTGCCTACTGCAGGAAACCCATCTACTGCAGAAAGACT
This sequence comes from Lissotriton helveticus, assembly GCF_964261635.1. Taxonomy (NCBI): domain Eukaryota; kingdom Metazoa; phylum Chordata; class Amphibia; order Caudata; family Salamandridae; genus Lissotriton; species Lissotriton helveticus. Next base: position 709,902,586 of record NC_136065.1, read on the forward strand.
ATCCCAGGATGCGATCTCGCTGCTTCCCACACCAATTTTACTCTTCCTCTTCCACTAAAACAGCGGGGGTGGCGTTCTTGGTGGCCCAACGTTTCAGAGGGAAAGTCCTGCAGAAAGGTGTAGAGGTGAAGGAGGTTGTTATCTTGTAGATTCTCCCTCAGGGGGACGGTCTTTTCGATCTGCTACATATATGCCCCGAACGAAGGCCAAGAGAAGTTCTTCCATTCAGCACTCACAGAGGTAGCCACATCCCCCGATCGACATATACTGGTGGGAGGGGATCTGAATCTAGTGGTGGACACTTTGCAGGATAGGTCGGGCCAACGTTCCTCTCAGGCAGGGACGCTCTCCGCCGAGGGACTGGCTAGACTGGGAGACATGGGTATGTTGGATTTGTGGCGTAGTTTCCATCCAGGCGCAAGGGAATACACATACTACTCTAATGCTCACAAAACCTATGCACGCCTAGATTATTTCTTAGCCTCCTCTTCCCTGCATGCGCTCACAACAGAGGTTGAAATAGGCGCTGTGGCCCTTTCTGACCATTCACCCATGGTGGCAGTGTTCTCCCTCCCTCCGATGTCACGAGCACCACTCTGCTGGTAGCTGTGCGATACACTACTACACCGCGCTGATTTAGTGGAGAAGGTCCAGGGGGTTATCAAGGACTACTTAGCGCACAACAGCACGGAAGACACGTCATTGGCCACACACTGGGCGGCACTAAAAGCGGTACTGCGCGGCGAGCTGATCGCAGTCTCGGCAGCCGAGATTGCGGAACGTGCGCGTATGCGGGAGGAACTATCGCAAAGGACTCGGGAACTTGAACACATGCACCAACGAACTGGGGCACCGAGGATATGGAGGCATTTGCGACAGGTCAGGCAGCAACTAGCAGCGCTTGACCAAGACTGGGCGGAATACGCAGCGTTAAGGGTGCGACACATACTACACAGGGGGAGATCGCTGTGGGAAACTGTTGGGATGTGCGCTTTGGGAAGTGCGGCGAAAACAGACAGTTCAGGAGATCGTCACGCAGGAGGGAAGGGTGGTTACCGAGGACGCGGACATAGCGGCGGCCTTTAGTGCTTTTTACACCTCCCTATACGCTGGGTCTTCGCTTGACGGGAGAGAGGTTCTTGGCATCCGTCCCCCTCCCATCACTGACCCCCGAGCAGATGGACCTGTTGGACCTGCCTATCCGGCCGGAGGAGGTGATCGCGGCCATTTCGCATCTCAAACTAGCAAAAGTGCCAGGCCCTTGACGGCTTCTCATCCATTTTTTATAAGACGTTTTGTTTGCAGGTGACACCGCTGTTGCCCGCCCTCTTTAACTCCTTCGCAGATGCTGGAACGATCCCGAGAGATCTTTTGGACGCCACCATCTCGGTCATCCCCAAACCAGGGAAGGACCACTCGCGCTGCGAGGCGTACCGACCTATCTCTCTAATCAATGTAGACCTCAAACTTTACACTAGCATTCTGGCGGCTCGACTCGCGCCGCTGATGCCAGGTCTGATTGACCCGGATCAGGTGGGATTCATCCCCGAACGCCACACGGTAGATAACACTAAAAGGGCGCTACACCTCATAGAGAAAGCCACAAGGACGACGGGAGAGTACATGATGCTCACAATTAATGCCGAGAAGGCGTTTGACCGAGTCCACTGGCCTTTGTCTTGAGCAGGTGCAGTTGAAGGCTGGGCTGGGAGACAAATTCCGTACGTGGGTCCTCAATTGCTATTCCTGCCCCACCACGACGGTCAGGGTCAATGGCTTTACCTCGTCCCGATTTCCTATTGAACGAGGCACAAGACAGGGGTGCCCGCTGTCGCCCCTGCTCTTTGCCCTGTACATGGAGCCACTGGCACAGCTGATGCGAACCACTCCGGAGGTGCGCAAAATTAAGTTCGGGGCATATATACACACTATCAGCCTTTACGCTGACGACGTCCTTCTGTCCTTATCCTCTCCAGGTACCTCCTTGCCAGCCTGTGTAGAGGTCCTAGACACGTTTTCCAGGGTGTCGGGGTTCAAGGTTAATATGACCAAATTGGAGGTGTTGGTCCTCTCCTTGGAAGTGCACACTCGGTCCCAACTACAGGAGTGTTTCCCATTCCGCTGGGCGCAGACGACTGTCCCATACCTGGGAATCCAACTGGCACCCACGTTGCCTGACATGGTCCGGATCAACTATGCGCGTCTGCGCCTTTTAATCCGCAATGAGCTGAATAGGTGGAGGCATCTTCCCTTGTCGTGGTTGGGTAAGGGGGCGGCCATAAAAATGACGGTCTTGCCGCAGATTCTTAATTTATTCTGGGCCATCCCCTTACGCCCGCCAGATGGCTGGCTTCGTCAGATGCAATCCGAACTGGCACAATTAATCTGGAATGGCAGGAAGCCCTGAATAAAACTCAGACTCGCAACATTACCTCCTAAGAAAGGATGTTTATGCCTACCGGATCGCCTGCTATACTATCAGGCGGCCCAGCTGCGAACCCTGATGGAATGGAGCAGGTGGGAGTCAGACAAACACTGGCTCTTCCAAGACCAGGCTGTAGCGGGCCGTCCGCTCCAGGAAGTGTCCTTTCTTCGTCAACAGCACCGACCTCCTAATCTTTACGCCTCACACATCACAAGGGTACTATTGGAGGTGTGGGATAGCACCAATCTTAAGCATGAGCTGACCACCTTTGCGTCCCCACTCACTCCTTTACTTGAGAACCCAGATTTTACCCCTGGACAGGATGTGGTGGCATACGCGAGGTGGCGTCCGGCGGGTTGCAGATTCCTGTTCCACCTGTATACCAGGAAGGGGATCATTCCATTTGAGACCTTCAAACAAGATTACGGCCTGCCGGAAACAGAACGACTTAGGTACCTACAGGCTCTTCATTGGGCGCTTCATCATCAGGTACGAGAGGAGGCCGACCGGCGACTACGGCCATATGAGTATTGGCTGATCACAAGGACTGCGGATAAACACCTAATTTCCGACCTATATCGCGTGCTTTTAGACCAATACTCCCAGGTATATAATTCAGGTTGGGCTCGTTGGGAGAAAGAATTGGGGCGCACTCTCAGCACAAAAGTATGGGACGGTATTTACTACAGCGCGCGACACTCTGCCTATCACATGGGCCTGACTGACACGCTCACTAAAATAGTATCATATTGTTACTACACTCCTGAGAGGCTGCATGAGATGGACCATAAAAGGGAGGCGACATGCTGGCGCGGATGCGGGGAGAGGGGGTCATTGGTCCATCTTCTTTGGGACTGTGTCCACCTCCAGGAGTACTGGAAATCAGTGTTGGATGAAGTTGATTCCCATTTCGATACTGAAATCCCTCGCTTCCCCTCCTATGTCCTATTGGGTCTACCCATTCCCATCACATACTCTTTACGGTCCCGCAGGGGTAGACTGATCGCCATCGCTATTGGGTCTGCACTACAGAACATCATGTCTGACTGGCGCACCACACACATTCCCACATTTCAGGGGTGGTTTCATCACCTGTGGGCGGTTCTTGGGAGGAAAAACTGTCCCTGATCAAAGCGGGGGAGGGTGCGAAATATGCGGAATTGTGGCAGCCGTTCCTATCCCTATTAGCCATGGAATTTAGAGAAGTCACGTGTCCTAAGTACCTGCGCCTACTGCGTCTGTCCCAGACTGAGAGCTGAGGAGATTTGAGGGAGACCAACTTCTGTTGAGGGAAGCGTTGGACCTGGACCTGGGGAGGGGGGTGGGGCGGGGGGATGTTGGGCTTGGGGGCAGGGGTGGGGTGGGAGTTTTTTATTTCTAGTTTCTTGTTTCTCAGTTGTCTGACAATGTGGCCTATATAGTGGCATTGCCCATTTTGACGAATCTGACCTGGAGAATACTCTGGGCGGCACGTTGGTCGGGTGTTTCCTGATGGGGCATGCGACGTAGCCCTGAGACACTGGGACTGAAAGATTTGGGCTTGCCCTGTCCCTCGAAACACAGCTGCGCAGCTTTGGGTGTTGGGGGGCAGCTGATACCGGGGGGTCGGTTTGTTGCTGACGCCCAATGGTACGCTATCGTTCATTTGGACGGATGCATGGTGCCCGAAGGGCACACTTTCACCCCTCCCCCCTTCCCTTTGATTTAAGACGCGGCCGGCCCTTCTGGGTTGTAGGCGGCTTGTTGTTTTAAATATCTGAAGTATCACCGTTCTCATTGAATCGAATGCACAGAATCATACTTTCGAGCCGGCCCATTGGGTTGTAGGCGATTTTTGTTTATGATGATTGTTCCTGAATACTGCTAATAAAACAGATTTAATACTAAAATCAATTTTAATGGTCAAGTCGAATTTTATTATTGTATTTTGGAAATGACACTTTTAGAAAGTTTTAATTTCCCTGCCTAACACCAAAAGACTTTCCTGCCGGTGGCCGGCTGGTACCTGACCCCTGATGGCTCCCCTTTGGCGAGATGTGTATTGATCCCAGACAGTGGACAATGGGTTCTGAGTGTGGGGTGTGGGGCTACTCCCTTGACAGGATAGCCTGGGGTCTTTAGCAGCCTCTTCCAGGGCTTCCAAAGATGCCTACCTTGTCAGTGGCAGACAAAGCTCATACCTAGGCCTGACTTCCCTAGAGAGATCACTCTAGTCAGGCTGTCACCAAACCCAGTGAGAGCATAGGAACTGACAAGAACTGGCTTTCGGGGTGGACAAAGACTTGCCCTCCACTCACAGGCTGGTACTAGGCATTAAAGGGAACCCCCATGCTGGTCCTCAAAACACTCATGGACCGGTGAAAATCAAAAGAGGACTGCCCACTGTCTGAAACCTGAAGGAAGACTGCACCTGCCTTGAACACAGGACCCCATAAGTGACTCTAAAGGTCAGTTGGCTGACCACCTGTTTGAGTTGTAAGTAGACAACAAGCTTACAGGGCCTGCAACTGCCCAGCAGACCAGTTCCAACTGGATCTACCCTGGCCCCTGCAGCGTGCCTGTGTAGGAGTGAACCCTAACCCCCAAGTGACGCCCCCAGGTCCTGAACCCTTGCCTGGTGTTAGCATATACACCACCTTTCCCCAAACTGCAAAGAGAGGGACTTAGAAACGTTTTGCCAACTTTCTTCCAGGAGATTTGTGAGAGGCTGGCTTAGTATATGGTGTTCACTTATGTAAGTGTAGTGCCCTGCACTAATTCAGACAACTCTTATGGTGATTTTAATGGTCTTAGACAACCATAGAAAGCTCTCTTAGTGGTAGCTGTGGAGAGCAGTCATCAGGCTTAGTCCAGAAGGAGTGTAAAACTGTTTTTTTACCTTGACTTAATCTTATGAAATGGGTTAAGTGAAAAAGAACCAAACATTGTAGTTATAAAGATATGTATTTATTATTAACTCTCACTAACACAATGTAGTATCTCGTTCCCAGAGATACAACACAATCCACACCATACTTTGTCAATATAATACGTAAATAGCCCAGAATACACAGAGGTCCCCATGGGGAGACCAAACTAGAGACTAAAATAGTAGAATGTGAACCACGACCTAAGTCGAGAATGGACCCGAAGACGTAGAAGAGCCGGGGACCCAAAGAACCACCCAAGGTGAGTTTCTAGGAAGCCCACGGAGGTCGTGTGCAGAGTGGGAACACAACCGCATGCTCAATGTTAGTTAATAGGTAAGTTGCAGTTGCAATTTTAAAGACGGATCCTTCCCAGTGGACCCCGAATGAATCCCGTGGAAGATGGAAGGTTGGAGAATTACCCCACCCGTGAATACCCCAGGAACCAGGATACCTACACCAGGGATGCCGGGTGCATGGTGTGAACCGCCGTAGACCACAATGGAGGACTTTGGAAAAGATGCCGCTGGCGAAGTAGGTGAAAGTGTCCGGTGGAACCAAAAGGTGTATTCAGGATGAGAGGCACCTGCAAGCAGAGGGGACAGAGTCTATGTCACTCAGGAGTGACCAGGAGTCACGGAATACGAATGCCCACCGATGTCGGAGATGCAGGATTGTTGACAGTGCCCTTGAAGTTGCAGCTGTACAGACCATGCAATGCAGAGGAAGACCAGGAGCCGTGCACGAGCTGTTCCACGTTGGATGTCAAGAGCCAAAGGGTCAGTGTCTTGCAGGGGAACCAACATGCCTTGGCAACAGCAACTAACTCAGTTGAAGAAGCACCGTCCAAGTGACTCACCAAGAGCACTGCTTCATCTGCATAGAGGAGCGTTGGGATGGGGACAGATTCTACGAATGGGATGTCCTTTGCACTCTCTGCCAATACTGATTCCAATGTATTAGTATAAAGGGCAAATGAAAAAGGGGCAAGGACACAACCTTGGCTCAGGCCCTTTTCTATATTAAAGGTTTTTGTACATTCCCCTTGTTTTCCATACTGCACGCTTGCTGTGGCTCCCCCGTAAAGCTGCCATTTGAAAGTGATTATTGGTTTCTCTACTCCCATGCTCTCCATGATGGCCCATAGCTAGGCAGAGAAGCAGAGTTGATAATGACAATCAGCGAGAATCCTCAGACCCAAGATGAGAGCTGAAGATACAGCAATATGTGTAATAAGAAGGAAAAAGCATACAGACGGGGAAGAGCCAAACACAAATGAGGGTGGGGGTGGAGGGAGAGGGTAGAGAAGAAGCAGATGGGAGCAGAGGAGTGAAAGGGAAAAGAAGTAACACAGATAGGGGAGATGGCCTGAAAATACAAGAATTCTTGTGGAGTGCATGAAGACAATAAAAAAGAAATCCCCAAAAACGGGTGCAGTAAAAGGAGACAAGTGCTAAGTCCGTGCTCTCGGGGAGGGCGAAACCCAAAAGAGGGCTTGCATGCCATGACGAATGGACAGAGGAAATGTGAGCAACCCTGAAGCCTACCAATGGTAAGCTATGGACGGGCTGTAAGCCCATTCATTGAACACATGTCTCGAACACTGAAGACCTAAAAACAGAGAAGAGCTAATCAATGGGCTGTTTCTCTCTTCTGTATATGATGAAATTCCACTACATAACATGTTTAAAGCCTTGGAGTAGAGGAAGTCTCAGCTACCCTGCCAAAACGGTTAAATATGTCTCAGGAGCATATCCTGAAGGATAAAAGGGGGGCTCAAACTCAAAATGAAACAAAAAGCAGTATGGATAAGCTGCAATTAGCTTTCTCTAGCATATTGGAAAAAGAAAATGTCGAAGAATAGCACTGGGGAGGTTAAATATAGATTTGCTATATAAGAAAATAACCACAGAAAATAACCAATCTAGCATCCGTAATACATGCCAAACACATGAAAGGAAACTGGATGACTTAAAAATCACACATCTGCACTAGCGGATGCGTTGACACAAGTGTACAGTAGATGATTGCCAGACTAGAAAATAAATAATATTACAACACTGAATGACCTAGAGGGAGCAGAGGGCACATACATTAAGGGCCAGATATACGAAAGCTTTTGACATGTCCTAACGGGCCGAAATGCCATTTGTCCTGTTAACAAATGCAAAGCAGCCTTTTCCTATGTACAAAGGCCAAAAAATTGTTGCAATTTGCGATTTCTACCCAGTACAAATGTCAAATTGCAACCACAATTTAGGAAACGCGAATAAGGATGACCTATTTGCGATTCCTAAAGCACATCTTCAAAGCATTTCTTATTTGCGAATTAGGCATGTAGGAAATACTATTACCATCAACTCAAAGTCTATTCTATAATAACCATGTGCAAAATTAAAAAATACATTTAGAAATGCATTTTTTATTGTGACATGAAGCGCACATAAGCCCAAGAGCATATGTGCACTTACATGTGCACTACAAATGTTGGGGTGCCTGAGTCTTAAGCCCAGAGGCACCCTTGGGTTTGGATTTCCTAAAATGCAATTTCATATTAGGAAATAGCAATTTAGGAAATGCAAACCATTTCCTATTTGGCCCATGAGTGAGAATGCAATAGCATTTCCCATTTACGATTTCCTAATACCGATTCCTGTTTGTGATTTCCTAATAGCGAATCCTAGTGTGTAGGAATCGCTATTAGGATATCGTAAATATTTTGCATACCATTTTGCATTTCCTAAATAGTAATTACTATGGAATCGTTATTAAGGAAATGCAAAATAAGGATTTTGTACATCTGGCCCATGATGATTAATTGCTAATGTTAGCAATGTTGGTCACTGCTAGTTGCACTGACCTTTTTCCCAACTATCATGAAATTAATAAGGTACAGATAAAATGGATTCTTAAAACATACTCACGTTGGTGCACATTAGAAGATGAGTAAGCTGGGTTAGCTCCTCCGCAATGGGAGAGGAGTGTCACCCCACTGGCTCAGATACAGCAGGTGAAAAATAAAACTATGTTCCATCATTGCTTTGTTTTTCATTTGCCGTGCTCTGAGCCACCATGTGCAGGGATGGGTGGGGCCAGGGCATGGGAGGGAAGGAGGAGGAGTGCGCATGTGTGTTTGGCCGGCCAACTCATGGAAAACTTAGATTTCTACAACCTGGCTTTCTTGTACACACGGGCTGGAGAAACTGTACAGACTCCCTGTTCTGAGGGGAGCATCTTTTCAGCCCAATCAGGCCAATCTCCACGCTGCTCTCATACACATATGGGTAAATTGATTTGTTAAATGAATCTTCTGGAATGTGAATGAGTTTTGAACTATGAAAAAGGCAGAGCACCATAGTAGAGTACCTGTGGAGAAGTGGGGCAAGAGACACACAAGTCTGAGCAGGAACTCAGTAAACAATTTAGAAAACAGACATGGGTTAAGAAGAGACTATGTGTTTCTCAGGTTGGCTGTGATAAGTGTGTGGCACTATTGATTAGAAACAAAGTAAACATAAAAAGTTATACACTTTGAAGTAGATAGAAATGGCAGATGGATAATAGTGTAGGTGCAAATGGAACAATTTCAGTATACCTGCGTGGGACACTATGGTCCTAACTCAAATGGCCCAGCGTTGTTACATCAGCTTTGTGTTCTCCCCCATAACTACATAGTGCCAATCTGGGGGGAGGCAATTTTAATACCCTGATGAACAAAACACTTGACGGCTCCACTTCCCGTTTACATTGTAATGCACCCCCGAAGGTTAGTTGTCTGAAAAACATAACAGATGATGTAGGTCTTGTACGTATAAGGAGAGAGGACAGGTCTTCAGGGGTTATACTCTTTCCATAGTAAAAAATATTATGGCGGTAATTCACGGATTAATTTCTGGTTAGTAGATGGAAAATGTTTCTTTTCTACCATACCTCAGTAAATGTAGAACTAGATAGCAAGTATTAACATCGAAGGTGGACTATGGAAAGGAGACTGCTTAATCAATCATCTCTAGTTTAGGAATTGAAATGTAACACTTTTTTTAAATAAGAGTCTGAATATTTGTCCAATAAATATAGTATGCAATGCTTATGAACCACATGTAAGAGGTATTGTTTCTAAGTGGGCAATCAAACTTTCTTCCCTCATCCCTTTCTAGTTTTGTATGTTACTGTTGCAGATCGACAGGCTGCAAAACCATATATCAAACTCACGACAAGCATCAAATTATAGTAAGAATAAAACTGAATTAGAAAAGTACTAATTGGAATGTAGAACATTGAGCGAACAAAGAACTCATGAGAAATGGGATATCACAAGTCTTAAAAACTTTGAATATGCAAAGAAGTCTGGGAATTCTTGCATGGAAAGTTAGGAGTCCGGAATCTCACGGTAACAATACATCCATTCAGAACCCTCCAGATGATCCGCCTGTGTTTCAAAGTGTAAACATCAGGCAAGCTTCTCATTAATTCCATCAAGCACTATCTAACGAACAGCTTGTGCCGAACTGCCAAGCAGTTAAGGCCTGGCTGGATTCACTCAATCATACATATTTTGAAACAAATGAAAAAGAAAATCTACACCAGGAAATATCTGAGGAACAAATACAACTGTCAATCTCTAAAATAAAAAGAGGGAATGCTGTAGCTCGGATGGCATCCTGGGAAAATTATAGAAGTCCATAACCAGTCAAGTAACCCATGTACAGAAAACACAGTTTAACAGCATCTTGATTAATGGTCTAACGTCACCATCGCCCTGTGGAGAAGCCGCCATAGTGGCTATCTTGAAACCAAATAAGAATCCAAAGAAGTGTGAATCTCATCAGCCAATCTTGTTATTAAATAGCGACTATGTTGTCTTCACTGGAATTATGTCCTGTAGGTTATTAGGGTTAGTTGATAAACAGAAAAATAAATATCAAAAGGGTTTATCTTAAGGAGATGACTTAGTCGCTTGGTACATCTGATGGTAGGTGCTATTGACCTCTTGACTCTACTTAACTCCGTTTTATTGATCGTCGCAGTTGATGCAGCCAAGGCCTCTGATCAGGTATGCTGAGATTACCTCTGGATTTAGATGTTTTGGGATTTCTAGACATTTTATTAACTCAATTAAAGGACTCTTTCTCAATACTCTGGCAAGGGTTTTGGTAAATAAGTTTCTGACTGAAAAAGTTATCATCAAAAGTAAGAACCCGTCAGGAATGCCAACTTTCTCATATACTGTTTTTTGTTGTTTTTTTCTTAATTTTTGTTTATTGGGTTTTTATAACATGATACAATGAAATCAGCATCCTCAGGCAAGAAGTACAGGAAACTTTGGCAATCACAGTAGCACTAAACATTAACAGAAGTACATCATGATTAATAAAGACACTCGGGAGAGAAAAAAGCATCAAAGAAAAGCTGATGAAACATATGTCTCCACAAGCAACGACATGGTTTACATATCCAGGGGAAGACAGTATGCAGCAAGCAACCACCCATAATCATATGATGCCGTTAAAGAGGATTACTGAGAGTAGCTCCCTCTGGTTCACCTGTTTCTTTACCTATCAAGTATTGTTGAAATGGGCCCCAATAAGAATGTGGTTTGGATTGGGGAGGAAGAAATTTGCCATTTGAGTCAGATTGGGTATTGCAGTAGTCATATCACTCATCCACTCATCAATTTTGAGGAATGGCCTCTGCCCCAATGCATGGCTATCCATCTCTTTGCTATAAGTAGCGCCATTGCCACCAACCGTCTGAGGGTTTTGTCAATTGGTTTGGTACAGCCCAGAAGAGCAATGAGCGGATCAGGGGACACTGTAAGGCCAGTGAAGTCATTGATTATCTGAAATATCTTCCCCCAAGACCAGGCCAGGTGCATAAAGTCTGCAATTGGTTCCCGGCATCGAGAAGAAGAAGCAGACTCGCACAAACCATATCTATGCAGACGTTCTGGAGTGTGCTATGCTCTATTAATGTATTTAAAATGTATTAGGTGATGTCTACCATTTATAGAGATCTTCTTAGTCATCTCACAGCAATATTCCCATTCTTTGTCCTCAAGAACCATGCCCAAATCCCTCTGCCAGACATGTCTAGGTTTAGAGAACTGCACTGATCTGTTTGCTTGTGTTGTGTTATATATTCTAGAAATCAATTTTTGGGGTGAAGGGGTCTTAATAACATAAGAGAGAGTCCTCTGGAGGCTCCTGTATGGAACTGCCCAAGAGGGATTTCAGAGCATGCCGATGTCTTAGATACTGGAACCATGCCAACGAAGTAGGAGAAAGGCCATCCGCTGTCAGCTGTTCCAAGGTACTGAATTCCCCCCTCAAATAAGTCACCTACAACAGTGATGTTGATTTAGCTCATGGCCAGGGAGACACTGCCGTCAATGCTAGAAGGGAGCCAGGAGAACCATTCCAAAGTGGTCAAGGGAGAATACAAAATGGCGCCAACTTGTCTGTTTAATAGGTTGTGCCAGGCATGGACGGTGGATTCAATAGAATCAAGGGTACTGTGTCTATGTGTCGGATTCCTGAAGATCGCCTGTGGAAGAGTTTCTGGATCAGCAGCTATTCTCTCTCTATATATATGTGAGGAGGAGCAATGGGGCAATGCAGCCAGGCGGAAGCGTGGGAATACTGTGCAGCTCTATTGTATAGGTCTAGATCTGGAGCGTTGAGACCGCCCAGAGATTACGGAAGGGTGAGGACACCCCATTTTACACAAGGTTGCTTCCCAGCCCAGGCCGACTGTATCATGAGGGATCTTAGTTTAGCGAACATATGTTGTTGGAAGACCATAGGTATTTTCTGAACAGGAACAATATTCTGGGTAGGACAACCATCTTCATCAAGGAAACACGACCTAGTAGTGATAGTGGTAAACGTGTCCATCTAGTCACATCCTCTTCCAATCTGTCAAGTACTTTCCCGTAATTATAAAACAACACTACTTCCGGGTCATTGTGTATTTGGATTCCTAGATAACTAACAGATTCAGTAGTCCACTTCAAGAGGAATTGCTTCATAGGAGAGGAAGTGGATGCGGTCAGGGTCAATATCAAGGACTTATTCCAAGTAATGTTAACCCGGGACAGCTGCCCAAAGTGAACCACTTTGTTCAGAATGTATGACGTTACAACACATACATTTACAATGCATGCCTTTACAACACAGTTTTTACATCGCAACATTCTTTACAACGCATACATTTACATTGCATGTCATTAGACCGAATTTTTTTAAACTACATTTACAACGCATTTCATTACATCGCATTATACCTTTAGAACGCATACCATTACAACACATACCATTACATTGCATTTAAGGTAAGTGTTGGATGGTGTAGGGGTAAAAATCACTATTCTAACTCCAGGTGGTGCAATAGTAGGGTAAGTGTTGGATAGTGTAGGGGTAAACATTACTATTCTAACTCCAGGGGGCGCAACAGTAGGTAAGTGTTGGATAGTGTAGGGGTAAAAATTACTATTCTAACAGTAGGGTAAGGGTTGGGTAGTGTGGGGTACTATGCTTTGTAATGGTGTGCATTGTAATGATATGCGATGTTATGTCTGCGTTGAAGTGACATGCATTGTAGTGACATGCAATGTAATGGCTGTGTTGTAGTAACATGCGTTGTAAAGGATGTTGCAATGTAATGACTGCGTTGTAAATTTAGAGTGGTGTAATGACTGCGTTGTAAAGGTTGTTTCCCCTTTGTTTAATACGGGAGTAAGGTGAGTAGAGGGGTCTTTAACATACAGTAGAAGGTATCAGCTTATGCTGAGACTATCAGTTGGTAACCCGGGAACCATATCCCCATATGACTGTGGTATTCCCTAAGGGCACATAGTAGCGGTTCTGACACCAAAGCGTACAAGAGAGGGGATAGTGGGCAACCTTGATGAGTGCCCTGGTTATAGGTATCGAAGCTGTCACAAGGTTCCCCAGTCTAATTTTTGCACATGGAGCTTTGTAAATAGTTGTAAATAGACTTTACCGACACCCAACCCCTGAGAACCTTTTCCATAAAAAGCCACTTTACAGAATCAAAGGGTTTCTCGGCGTCAAAGAACACAGCGGGCACGTTCATTTTAGGGATGATTTCCTGTATAGCAGCAAAAATCACATGGCGGTTAGATGTTAAGCTGCGGCCAGGAATGAATCCATCCGGCTTGACTCCTACTAGGCCCGGAAGTAGTGGGGAAATGCGATTGCCCAGTATCTTGGCGAATAATTTTGGGTCTATATTTAAAAGGGACAAAGGCCTATACGACGAACATGATGGGATATAAATTCGATACATACATAATATTGGCCTAATATATACAATATAACCTTATAATTGCACCTTAGTATCTCCTTAGTTTTGTATTGTTATAGTTAGGAATGATTCACATTGATATCGCTTAAACCTATTGACATAACTGAAACCATGCTGTTTCGTTTCTCTGTCTCAAGTACGGTTTCCCTGAAACCACGCGATTAAGCTCTTTTGCACGAAACCACGATTGCTGGTTTAACTGTCTGCTCCATTTGCTAGTTTGTAGCTCAGGGAAACCCAAGGTCACACCTGCCCTTCTAGTGGGATGCGCACATTCTAGCAGACTCCGTTCCTGCCCTCCCCGAGCTACAGATAGAAAGGGAGGCACCTTACTGACCTGCCCCCGGAATAGCTTAGGCCAAGCTACTAGCAATCAATTGTGCCTTATATGGGTCTTCCTGCTGGCTTCTTGACAAATTGTATCTTTCCTTCTAAGGTGACATCGTGCTATGTGTAAAACGTATATATGCTTTGTGCTGTTTGTGTGAAGTCAGTCTCCTCTGCGCACCTCTGAGGGCCGTGTAGACTGAGGCTCCCCTGTCAGGGTTTGTATTTTCTGAATAAACGATTGAACCTTCTCCATTGCCGACTGAGTTATTATTTATGAATGAGATATATGGGCTATTGGTGAGTGAAATGAAATGAAATGAAATGAAATGAAAATAAAATTTATAAAGCGCTACAGCTGCCCTCAGGCGTCCAGGCGCTGTGACTAAACAAGAGTGCCCTCAGATGAACAAACATAGATTCTAGTTACTGAAACAAAAAAGTTTTAAGCTGCTTCTGGAAACTGGTTAGGTTTGGATTGCTTCTCATGTGCAGAGGGAGGGTGTTCCATAGTCTTGATACATTATAAGAGAAGGAACGTCCTCCTGCTCTGGCTTTAAAGATTCTGGGAGTCTTGGCCAGAGATGCAGACAAGGAACAAAGTGCCTTATTGGGCAGATAAGGGGAAATCAAAGAACAGTTGATTTCTGGGCCCATTTTCCAGAGAACCTGATGAGCGATGCACAGAGATTTAAACTTTACTCTGTCCCTGACAGGCAGCCAATGCAACGTTCTTAACCCAGCTTTTATTGAAGTTCTTCGTGGGACTCCAAGTAGCGCACGAGCAGCACAATTTTGGGTGCGCTGAAGTTTTTGTAGGGTATAGTCCGGTGCTCTAAGATAAAGGGCGTTGTTAAAATCCAGGCGGGATTGAACAAGGCCCTGTATAAATATCTGCTTGGCCTCAAATGGAAGAAGGGGGAGGATTTTTTAAATCACCCTAAGGAGGCCAAAGCAGGTGGCCGCCACCTTGGTGGCCTGTGTATTGAAGCTCAGCGACTTATCTAGCCATACCCCCAGACTTTTAATGTTATCTCTGGGGGCAGGGGCCGCCCCCATGCTCGCGGGCCATAGCAGCTCCAAGGTGGAAGGGGCCGAAAGGCCCAAAAGCATGAGCTCGGTCTTATCGTCGTTGAGCTTCAGACATGAGCTCATCATCCAGCTCCTCACCTCCTCCAAACACACTGCTAAGTTGGGCGGTGATTGGAGGCCACTCTTCTGCACAAGGGAAACCACCAGCTGGGTGTCGTCCGCATAGGTAATGATGTTAATACCATGCGGACGAACAATCCCAGCCAGCGGCCTCATGTATGCATTGAAGAGCGTAGGGCTCAATGATGAACCCTGAGGAACTCCACACCCCAGAGGCCTGCTCGATGAAACGGATGTGCCGTCAAAGACCTGGAAGGTTCTATCAGTTAAAAAAGACTTGAACCAACCCAGGGCTTCTCCAGACACTCCCAGGTCGGCGAGACGGTTCATCAGAATTTTATGATGGACTGTGTCAAAAGCGGCACTCAGATCGAGGAGGATCACTGCCACTGACCCCCCGATCCAAGATCCGTCTCGCCTCCTCAGTCACAGCCAATAGAGCAGTCTCTGTCCCATGTTTTGGGCGAAAGCCCGTCTGGGAAGCATCGAGGAGATGATTTTTCTCGAGAAACTTCGTCAGGATGGTATTAATGTGCTTCTCCAGGACCTTAGATGCCCATGGGAGTAGAGAAATCGGGCGGTAATTACTAGGGTTAGCTGGATCAAGGGCAGGTTTTTTTAGCAAGGCCCGTACCATTGCATGCTTCCATGCCACAGGTACCATCCCACTCAACATGGAGGAGTTCAACAACTCCATGAGAGTAGGGAGAATGGTTTCACTGGCCAACCCCAGCGAGCCCGGAGGAGCAGGGTCACACGGTTAGCCAGACTTTATTTGTTGTGCTAGAGACTCCAATGTTTCCAAATTCAACAATGGAAAAGAATCTAGCTTGTTATGAGGGGGAGTTACTGTATCCAGGGCTGAGTCAGAGCGTTGAGTGGGTGATTCAATGGCTGGATCTGGAAAGGAAAGATACATTTTGTTAACTTTTTGAAAGAAAAAGTCAACCAGCTCGTTACATCTAGACAGGGAATTGCTATTGTCTACCGCGAGCGGGGGGGGTTTTATCAGAGAATTAACTATCCGGATAATTCTTTCGGCTTAGATTTAGCCATTGTTATTTTATCGTTATAGTAGGCTGCCTGTGAAGTTTTTATTGCAAGTTTATAATTCTTGATAGCGTCCCTGTAAGTGGTTTTGTCAATAAGATTGTAGGTCATGCGCCATTTCCTCTCTAGTCTCTTACAGGAGCGCTTTTTGTCCCTAAGTTCTTCTGTGTACCACTGTGCTGATTTACTCTGCCTCTTTGACCCAGATAGGTATGAGGGGAGAACCAAATCTAGAGAGGTGGTGATCCAGTCGTTGTATTTGTTATTATTTGCCATTGGGTCATGGGAGAGTAGAGGTCTAGTGGTGCTAAGGGCCTTCGTCCAATTATCTACAGAGAGTTTGGACCAGTTTCTGATTTTCCGAGATGTGAAAATGGATAGAGGAAGTTTATTCGTGGTCCAAGTGAAGGCTATCAAAAAGTGATCCGACCATGGTAGGCAGCTAATAGTGCCCACTTTAAGTTGATCGCTATTACTAAAAATCGGGTCTAAGAGATGACCTTTTTCATGCGATGGAGAGGGAACTAATTGCTCCAATTGAATGGCGGCCAAACTCGACACCAACTCTAGTGCCATGGGGTCTGACAGGTTATCGAAATGAACATTAAAATCTCCAAGTAAAGTAAAATTTGAGGGAGAAGAAACCAATTGGGAGACCACCGACAAGAGAGAGGTGTTAAATTGTCCGATGGTTCCCAGAGGACGATAGACAAGAATACCCGTGAAGCTGGTATTAGGGGAAAACTCGATCTCAAAAGGAAAACTCTCGCAATCCTCAATCTCCTCCTTCCACCAACGGCATAGATAGCTCTCTTTATAGATGATCGCAAGGCCACCGCCTCTGCCCTGAGGTCGGTCTACCCGCGCTATCTGGTAACCAGGAATAATAGCCTGTACCAGATCCGGCTGAGAGTCTTGATTTAGCCAAGTCTCGGTTAAAAAGATCATATCCGGTGTGTGTTCATCTAGGAGCAAAGAAATCTCCAGACAGTGCTTAGCTAAAGACCTGCAGTTAAGCAGAAACATGGAGTAGTCCTTTACCTCAGACCTGACGGTGGTAGTGGTAAGTAGCTCCGTTTTACAGTGCGTGCAGCAGCGAGGGATCTCCAATGGATATATAGAGTGGCCACAGCTAGATAACATAGATGGGTGAAGCTGATGCAGGAGGCTCGAGCTGTATGACCGCCTATCTCCCACAAAACGACCAGGGGAAGTGGCCCCTGTTCCCGGTCGGGCACGGACGGGCACAGACAGGCTTGCCTTTGGCGCGCCTTCGGCGTGCCACCGGCGCGCCCGCTGCGCCCACCCGCTGCGCGGACGGGAGACCATATCCCTATATCCGGTTTGAGGAGGGCGTGAGTCGGCCAGCAGCTGCAGCGCCACCCTTCCCTCACCCAAGATGGCCCCTGGAACCCTTTCTCCCCGAGCGTCACAAGATGGCAATGTGCGCTGGGAATCGGGGTTCGAGGGGGCCTTGAAGTGTGCAAAGTAAGTTCTCAATCAACTACGCAGTGCACGTTATACAAATTAATAAAAATACAGTTTAAAACAGCTTTTGTTTAAACGAGCAACAGAGCCCCCGGCTTCCGCCTCAGGGGAGAGACACTAAGAAAGTCAGCGCGCTGCGCTGTCGGCCTAATTAAATACTCTGGGAGGGCGGGAGGCGGCCAGCAGCTGCAGCGCCACCCTTCCCTCACCCAAGATGGCCGCTGGAACCCTTTCTCCCCGAGCGTCACGAGATGGCAATGTGCGCTGGGAATCGGGGTTCGAGGGGGCCTTGAAGTGTGCAAAGTAAGTTCTCAATCAACTACGCAGTGCACGTTATACAAATTAATAAAAATACAGTTTAAAACAGCTTTTGTTAAAACGAGAAACAGCCCCCGGCTTCCGCCTCAGGGGAGAGACACTAAGTATGTTCCTTCAAACAATCACTGGGTGTTTTGCCCAGGTTGAGGAGGGTAACTATTAAAGCCTCACAAATAGGTGGCATAAGCTTACTCTACGCCATCTCTTCTAATAGGGTGACCAGGTAGGGAATTAAGAGATCTTGGAACGCTTTATAAAAGGTAACAGTCAACCTGTCTGAAACTGGGGCAGACCCACTTTTCATAGAAGACAGGGCAACTCTAATTTCCCGTGGGGTTCAAGGGGGCCATAAGATCTTTCCTGTGACAATCCGTAAGCCAAGGAAGACGGATGTGAGATAAGTAATCATTAATAGATGAATCGTCAGGGGGGATACGAGACCTATAAAGCTCTGCATAATATCTGCTGAATCTGTCTGCAATGCCTTGCGGATCATATATCATACTACCCTCTTCGCCCTTAATTTCAACTATAGAATTGGCATCCCATGGGGGACGCTGCAATTTAGCTAACAGGGCTCTAGGGCACTCACCCTCCACATAAACGCGAGCCGTAAGGTACTTGCCCAAGTGCTTGAACACACTCTCAGCTGTATCTTGGAATTCCCACAGCAGTACTTTAATATCCTTTAGTATCTCAGTATGCCTAGTCCGCTGATGTTCTAATTCCAAAGCAGTGATATCCGCCTCTAATTCTGCAAGTCTGTTCTAAATGGACCTAAGAACCCGGCATGCCTAGCAATTGTTTCCCCATGGATGACGACTTTAAAAGTTTCCAAACAGTTGAGAAAACAGGCACAGAGCCAATATTCACACTAAAAAAGTTTTCAATAGCTGTGGCCATTTCTGAGCGGAACACCTTTTCTAAGAGGGAATATGGCGGAAATCTTCATGTGAATGGGGCATGTTTAAATGTAGGGACCGTCAATATTAACTGCACTGGAGGGTGGTCGGAGTAAGTTCTGAGAAGTGGTTCACAGTTCAAGACCAAAGAGACCAGGCTCCTTGAGACCAATCAATAAACGATCCAAGTGTGAGTGTCATGAGGTGCAAAATAGTGAGCGAACCCAGTGGTGACCACCGGACGCTGCCTCCAAATGTCTGCAAGCCCCAGCGGATCCATGAGTGTCAGTATGTCACTAGCCGGCGCAGGGGGTTTCCTGGGGAGGCCACACAATCTGTCTTTATTGAGGTCGAGTATACAATTAAAACCCCCCCACACATTTGCGGTAACTAGTTAGTGTTAAGCAAGTGTGCAGTTAGGGACTGGAAAAACTGAGGGTCATCATAATTGGGACCGTAAATTTTTACTGACTGAGCACTGAAAATCTCCGTCTGGCAGCTGGCTATAATAAATCTACCATTGTGGGTCGACCTCTTCTTCATGCAAGGACAGACCAGAACTAGGGTTGACCCAGGTGAGGATCCCCCCTAGCATGTGAAGTGAAACCAGCAGCTGAAAACAGACTCTGCAAGCACCATTTTGAAACGATCTTATTTCGAGGAGCCAAATGGGTTTCTTGTATCATTGCTATATCTACGTGGCGTCTTTTCAACATGGCGATGACTTTCCGTAGCTTAGGGTGGTCGTTAAGGCCCCAGACATTTCATGTCCAGAATTTGAGTGACTAGTCGTCATATGTAATATACGAGTACAATGTACATTACTTGTTCAGTCCCAGTGTCCTACCACGATGCAAAGTGCATAAAGATGATCAAACAGCTGCGATTCACCTGAAAAACACTGATGAAGCTTGACCCCTCCCACCCACCTCTCTAGCTATGCTGACCCCAACAAGGCATAGTCAAGCCCACAACCCCCCACCACGCGAAAATGAAAAAAAACACAAAACATACATTTAGTAATGAAATCAAACCCAGGCAACAATGGTGTGTTACACCCCAGGGCAAATGTTGCCTATGACATATCTCTAGATAGGAACCAGAGCCTGTACAACAATATGTGCCTCCAGTACTGTTCAGTTCAATAAAACATCACATTAAACACAATGCAAAATGATGTCCCCACATGTCCCCATAGGAAGCAATTGTTCACCAACCTCTCCATCCCATTCCTGAATCAAAGAGAACAAAATAAAGGGGCACCCTACAGTTCACAACCTGAATAGAAACATATTAGTCAAAGTCAAATATTGTGTGTAGGTGTCAATCCCCAGGCCAGGAGGAGACAAAACCCTGATGCTATGGACTATGCGGGGGCAGCCGAGGTAGAAGTAGGTCACCCCTGTCACTCACCACCAGCACCACTGGTTCGACAGGGCTGCAGGCTGAGCAGGATACGCGCATCCGCCTCGCTCTACTCAGGCGGCCGCAACCAGAAGCGAGTAGGACGGTGCACCAAGCCGAGCGACAGCATCCCTACTGTTGGGTCGGAGCCACCGACAGTGGCGGAGGAGGCAAGGAGCAACCTGGGAGCAGCAGGATAGCAGCCTGGCCCAACGGCAACAGCGCAGGCCCCCAGTTAGGCCTCGCGATCAGGCTGCAGGGGAGGAACCATGCCGCAGAACTCCGATCGGGTGACAGCACACTGCAGCACAGCCCTGGTGTTGATTTTCACCCTGGCTTTGCGGGCACCGACGGGCACCGGGTCATCCCTCCAGTTAGGGCAGCTTCCGGGGGATGATGCAGGCAAATTGAAGGCCAAGATTAAGACAGATCGTAGACGGCTCTCGCAGCTACCCTAAAACACGGCCATCTTGAGGACAGGCAAGCTACGCCCCCTCATTTTCTCCTATACCGTTTGTCCTGTTAATTGAACTCCTTCCCTCAGTAATTAAGAATAGATGAAGGAATAGCACCTTTTGAAGTGCAGAAGTTCAATAAAAAAAAGTTTTTCTATAAGGAGATGACCCAGAGATCACAGTTAAGATATTTGAACACACAGCTGCTGCATTCGGAGCTTTTCAGGGTATTCTATTTATTATGAAAAAATTAGATAATGACATGGAATATAGAGAACACTCCCAGAACTGATAAGAAGTGAATGAGGTGTTTGGGAATACACATTACATTTTTAACTATACTGAGATGATCACCAAAGAAAATTCAGCAAGGTAACAAAGGATTAAGGCAACTACTTAAAAATGGTTAAACCTTACATTAACATTATATGGGAGAATTAACGTAGTATAGTTGTTTATCCTTTCCTAGCTAAATTACTCATTAAACAATATGCCACTTTACTTTGACCCAGAGGCTCTCAGAAAGATTTAGAGTGACAATAATAATTTTGTTTCCGCATCCAAGGGAGCAAATATTGCGTGGTAAGAAGGAATCTAAAGAGGACTGGGCTGCACTTCCAGACATGCAACTGTACTGCTGGACTGTAACAATGTCTATCCAAACAGAAGTCTTCTCCTCTCTCACCCTTTATTGACACCTGTTACCTCTTATAGATCTAAAAGTTCACCGAGTGGATGACTTTGTTCCAGAACCAGGACAGGAAATCGGATCGAGGACATAAAACATAAACTCAACACAACAAAGCAACATATAGCTCTAGTCAGAGCTTCAAGCAATACACATTTAAAAAATGTGCATCTGTTCTGTTACGAACTAACACTATAATCGCACCTCTGTGGTCATCACACATGGCATGGGAACCCTTCCCATATAGTGTCATGGCAAAGACAACACTCTTCCAGCCACTAAGTGTAGCATGCTACCAGTGTGGACAAGTGATTCATGGCCCCACATAGGGTACTAAATACTAGACAAATACTATCATACAAGTTAAGATTCAATTCAATTTCTTGCATAGAAGGCTTACAGAGGTTTCAGACTGGTTCTGTACTTGAAGTCAGTGATTTACTAGATCATGTGTTCCTTATAAACTGTGAGAAAGGTTATCTAGCCCACATAACGAGATAGCATTTAAAGGATCTGGATTTCATATGGAGGCAGGCATCATGGGTCTTCCAGACTTCAAAGGATCACAGGGCATCTGATGACCACCATGACAGAGACATGGTTACGGGTCAAAGCGGTTTTGGTACCAAGTCTGTCAGTTATCCCAGGTGCTAGATTTCACTTAGGTTTGCTAGTGAATCAAGTCCTAGCCTCTTGAAAGGCAGGGTCCCAGGCTGCAATCTGACAATAAAGATGGATGATTGATCAGGTGTTGAGGTGGTGACTGGAGGCTTATGATCTATACAAAGGAATGTCTCTCTCTCTCTTCCAGCGATGAATATAACAGTGATAGATTCCAGCAGTTTTGGATGTTGAGCACTGATTGAAGATCAAACTCTAGACTACAGGGAAGATGATTGCTTGTGGGAAGAGACACTCTTCCAATTGGAGAGAACTGACAATTCCTTTATCTATCTAAAGCAGGGGTCTTTAAACTGTGGGGCGCGCCCCCCTGGGGGGGCGTGGATGGGTTCCCAGGGGGGCGTGAATGACTCTGCATTTGCATGTAAATGAAAATGGCCTGGAAGTGCGGCAATGTTTATTTGCTGCATTTCCAGGCTGTCTTCATTTACTTGGAGCCCTTGTGAGAACGGTATCAGCATGCCATGGGGCCGGAGGTCATGAAATATGCTGGCAGGCTCAAAAAGGTTGCTAAAAAAAACACAATCATTTGCAATGCAATAGGTCTCCAATTTGTGAAAGTTAGAGCTATTGCATTGTAAATGATGTTTCTTGACGAATTGCTGAAAACAAAAGACATTTATGTATTTTTATTTTTGCCCCATTTCAATTCCTGACCTATGTGAGGATTGCTCAAGAATGTATTTAACCAACATCCTGCTAACAGCAACAGTACCAACATAAGTGCTTCAATACCCATTAAATATCACTGAGTTAAAAACTGGCTGTATTTATTATGATGCATGAATAGAAACATATTAGGGGAGAGTTACTGTTCTTCCGGATCAGGATTGTCGTCAGCCACCAAGTGGCGAGCACTTGGAGAGCCCACCCTCACAACTGTCCCTCTCCCCTCTTTTAGAAAAATGTAGAACCTGTTTGGAATCATTAAATATGTGAAATTTCCCATCAGCGCGCACCATAAGCTTGGCTGGATAAATCATGTTATACTCCAAATTCAGGTCTCGTAGCTTGCGCTTAATGGGGACAAATTGGCGCCGTGCATCCTGAACAGACTGTGTAAAATCAAGGTATAGTGACATTTCTACGCCCGTGTCTCAAAGCTTTTAGTTCCCTAGCTTTCTTTAGAGCGGCATCTCTGTCTCTATAATTAGGGACTCTGGCAATAATAGGGCGAGGAGCAGACGCAGGGACAGGCAAAGGAGCAAGGGACCTATGGACATGCTCAATTATGAACATATTGGAAAAGGTGTCTTTGCCTAGGCAAGTGACCATTAATTGTTCTAAGAAGAGTTCCATAATGAGGATTTTGGTAGATTCAGCTACCCCAACTATACGCAGGTTGTTTGTACATGAACCCGCTTCCAAGTCCTCTGCTTTAGCCTGAATAGAGTGCATTAGCTTTTCCAACTTTGTGGTTGAGCTCAGGGTAGAATTAAGAGTGTCCTTAGTGTCAGATACTCTATTCTCGACCGTATCCAATCTAAGAGCCTGTTTGTCCAGCCTCTCTGACATCCTATCCATCCTGAAGGAAGGTGCATCTGTCTTACCGTCTATTTTCGTTAGGCTGAGTTGCATGGCCTGGAGAATCTGCTTTAGGTCAGAGTCGGCAGACAGTCACCGATTTCTGAACAATATTCGGATGAGTTTATCTCAGAGTTTTGGTGTCTAGGGGTTTTGCATTGTTCAAATTGCAATTGGGATTGGGATTTCTCTGTGCGGCCCATGATAGTCTGATGTGGCCCCCAAGCCTAGTGGTGGATGATGGTAAGAAGATGTATCAAACAACTGCGACCCTGCAAATGAGAAAGAAACCAGGGGGCGTTGGCCACAGAGCTGCAAGCAAAGTGGCGGAAATGGAATACTCCGTTAGGTCACAGGGCCAGATTATCAAAGTCAATGCACGCTCCGAATCATGCATAACCCAACACAACAGTGGCCGGGGGAAAGGGGGCAGGCTCACAGAAGAAGACCAGACAATGGGCACAGCAGGAGCATCCAGCCGACAGACCTCAATTTTGTGTGTGCTGCCCCGATCAATAACTCCAGTGGGTCCGCAGTGCCTGTGCAGAGAAGGAAGCTGGAGAGCAGTGCCACAGCAGGAGCACCCGGCGCTGGGAGAAAGGGGGACCACCAGGGAGGCCCTGGAGATGCAAATCAGGCAAAGGCCTTCACCGGGATGGGTCAGAAGTCCACAGCACTAACACCACCATAGCCCCTGGCTTATGGCACGATGCACTGCACATGTGAGGCTCCCAAACTGACATGCATCCAACTGGTGCCACAGGGTAGCTCCAAGAAAAGCACCCCAAAAGCACACTCAAGCAGGTGGAAGGAGCGGAGGGAGCGGCCACACCAGATCTCCCAGCAGGATGGCAGAATAGGGAGCTAGAGCGTCTGGGCCTTGGCGCGGGGTGAAAGTCAAATATTGTGTGTAGGTGTCAATCCCCAGGCCAGGAGGAGACAAAACCCATATGCTATGGACTATGCGGGGGCAGCCGAGGTAGATGTAGGTCACCCCTGTCACTCACCACCAGCACCACTGGTTCGACAGGGCTGCAGGCTGAGCAGGATACGGGCATCCGCCTCGCTCTACTCGGGCGGCCGCAACCAGAAGCGAGTAGGACGGTGCACCAAGCCGAGCGACAGCATCGCTACTGTTGGGTTAGAGCCACCGACAGTGGCGGAGGAGGCAAGGAGCAACCTGGGAGCAGCAGGATAGCAGCCTGGCCCAACGGCAACAGTGCAGGCCCCCAGTTAGGCCTCGCGATCAGGCTGCAGGGGAGGAACCATGCCGCAGAACTCCGATCGGGTGACAGCGCACTGCAGCACAGCCCTGGTGTTGATTTTCACCCTGGCTTTGCGGGCACCGACGGGCACCGGGTCATCCCTCCAGTTAGGGCAGCTTCCGGGGGATGATGCAGGCAAATTGAAGGCCAAGATTAAGACAGATCGTAGACGGCTCGCGGAGCTACCCTAAAACACGGCCATCTTGAGGACAGGCAAGCTCCGTCCCCTCATTTTCTCCTATACCGTTTGACCTGTTAATTGAACTCCTTCCCTCAGTAATTAAGAATAGATGAAGGAATAGCACCTTTTGAAGTGCAGAAGTTCAATAAAAAAAAGTTTTTCTATAAGGAGATGACCCAGAGATCACAGTTAAGATATTTGAACACACAGCTGCTGCATTCGGAGCTTTTCAGGGTATTCTATTTATTATGAAAAAATTAGATAATGACATGGAATATAGAGAACACTCCCAGAACTGATAAGAAGTGAATGAGGTGTTTGGGAATTTACATTTTTAACTATACTGAGATGATCACCAAAGAAAATTCAGCAAGGTAACAAAGGATTAAGGCAACTACTTAAAAATAGTTAAACCTTACATTAACATTATATGGGAGAATTAACGTAGTATAGTTGTTTATCCTTTCCTAGCTAAATTACTCATTAAACAATATGCCAATTTACTTTGACCCAGAGGCTCTCAGAAAGATTTAGAGTGACAATAATAATTTTGTTTCCGCATCCAAGGGAGCAAATATTGGGTGGTAAGAAGGAATCTAGACATGCAACTGTACTGCTGGACTGTAACAATGTCTATCCAAACAGAAGTCTTCTCCTCTCTCACCCTTTATTGACACCTGTTACCTCTTATAGATCTAAAAGTTCACCGAGTGGATGACTTCGTTCCAGAACCAGGACAGGAAATCGGATCGAGGACATAAAACATAAACTCAACACAACAAAGCAACATATAGCTCTAGTCAGAGCTTCAAGCAATACACATTTAAAAAATGTGCATCTGTTCTGTTACAAACTAACACTATAATCGCACCTCGGTGGTCATCACACATGGCATGGGAACCCTTCCCATATAGTGTCATGGCAAAGACAACACTCTTCCAGCCACTAAGTGTAGCGTGCTACCAGTGTGGACAAGTGATTCATAGCCCCACATAGGGTACTAAATACTAGACAAATACTATAATACAAGTTAAGATTCAATTCAGTTTCTTGCATAGAAGGCTTACAGAGGTTTCAGACTGGTTCTGTACTTGAAGTCAGTGATTTACTAGATCATGTGTTCCTCATAAACTGTGAGAAAGGTTATCTAGCCCACATAAAGGAGATAGCATTTAAAGGATCTGGATTTCATATGGAGGCAGGCATCATGGGTCTTCCAGACTTCAAAGGATCACAGGGCATCTGATGGCCACCATGACAGAGACATGGTTACGGGTCCAAGCGGTTTTGGTACCAAGTCTGTCAGTTATCCCAGGTGCTAGATTTCACTTAGGTTTGCTAGTGAATCAAGTCCTAGCCTCTTGAAAGGCAGGGTCCCAGGCTGCAATCTGACAATAAAGATGGATGATTGATCAGGAGTTGAAGTGGTGACTGGAGGCTTATAATCTATACAAAGGAATGTCTCTCTCTCTTCCAGCGATGAATATAACAGTGATAGATTCCAATAGTTTTGGATGTTGAGCACTGATTGAAGATCAAACTCTAGACTACAGGGAAGATGATTGCTTGTGGGAAGAGACACTCTTCCAATTGGAGAGAACTGACAATTCCTTTATCTATCTAAAGCAGGGGTCTTTAAACTGTGGGGTGCGCCCCCCTGGGGGGGCGTGGATGGGTTCCCAGGGGGGGCGTGAATGACTCTGCATTTGCATGTAAATGAAAATGGCCTGGAAGTGCGGCAATGTTTATTTGCTGCATTTCCAGGCTGTCTTCATTTACTTGGAGCCCTTGTGAGAACGGTATCAGCATGCCATGGGGCCGGAGGTAAGGAAATATGCTGGCAGGGTCAAAAAGGTTGCTAAAAAAAACACAATCATTTGCAATGCACTAGGTCTCCAATTTGTGAAAGTTAGAGCTATTGCATTGTAAATGATGTTTCTTGACGAATTGCTGAAAACAAAAGTCATTTATGTATTTTTATTTTTGCCCCATTTCAATTCCTGACCTATGTGAGGATTGCTCAAGAATGTATTTAACCAACATCCTGCTAACAGCAACAGTACCAACATAAGTGCTTCAAAACCCATTAAATATCACTGAGTTAAAAACTGGCTGTATTTATTATGATGCATAAACATCAATAATTTTCAAAGCACCTGATGCCACGTTCCTTGCACCAGCATAAATAAAAATGCTAGGATAACTCCAGTGATTAATGTTCTTTCTGGGGAGAGACCAGAGCTTTGTCTGGAAGTGGAAGTTTCTTTTGACTCATCATAGCACAGAAGGTTAATATGCCTGCTGCACAGAACATGTCCGATTCAGATCACAAAGTACATACACTATAAATAGGTCATTGGGTTATGGTTTTTCTCAGAGAGATCTTTTTGTTACTTGCAGTTTAAAAGTTAAAATACTAATATATAGGTGAGTGTTATTAACTGTCATTAAAGAGCTGCATGCAAACTTCAAGGAATATATTAAAGCTGCATATTTTTTTGTCCAGTTTTTCCTTATCCTAGTATTGCAAACGCAAAGGCAGGAAATATAAGCTCTGCTCAAAACGCGAAGGATTCACGCAACTTTTTGGCCGATCTATCATTACAGAGCAAAGCAAATCACAACTTGGGGAAGAAATAACTTCATATCAAAATTCCAAGGAAATGAGTCACACAATTGAGCACTTGGAAAAACCAGCTAACAACAGATCAGATGAACAAGAAGCCCATTCTCAATACGGCCAATTAGCATCTGCCCAATTATCTGGGAACAGTACAACGCCTACTGATTCTGGCCTGTCAAATGCGCTAAAAAACAACACGAAGTCCAGCCCCAATCCCACGAAAAACATAAAACAAGGACTCACTTTGGGTAGAATGGGCAAAAGACAGAAAGTCAAGGTATAGGACTGACGGACAGTCAACTATACGCCATTAACCAAGCAACTGTGCCAATACATATACGGGTCGACCGCACAATAACAGAACCGGCACCCGTAAATCTGACAGGCAACGCGCACCGCCCGTGTGGAGGGGGATACGCAAATAACCTGAAATTTTTGCATCCTACGAACGCGCCAATGACCAAGCCCCAGGCGGGGCGACCAAAATTGACACCCATCTGGCAAAAGCAAGACCAACAGAATGTGTGGACCTGAAATCATCAATCAACATCTATAACGGAGGGCGGTGTACAAACGATCAAGGGAATACCCCAGACGCCATATGGTTTAATCCAGATTTCATCTCCAAAGGAAGACATGACACCCTCAACAGAAGCAACATATTACGGCTACTATCCCACATTCCTTCACTGCCAAGCGTGTCAAGCACAGACTTGTTGTCGATTGAATTCATAGACGCAGAAGGTACAGGAAGGGAAGCAACGAAGGCGACTTGGGCTTCGGGAGCAATATCGCAGAAAATTCTATCTGAAACTGAGGTATTTAAAAACTGGGGCATTACGATAAAATCACATATAAAGCCAGGATACCCGGAACTACTATATCCAGGAGTAAAGTTGGAGTCCAGGGAAAATGCAGGTAGCTTCAGAACCTCGGTTCTCAGAGGCGCGGCAGGGCCATGTGGAACAGGCAGCAATGAGCATATTGAAATTACTTGCTGGAAAGGAGCAGACAGGGCAGCTCCAACTGAGCTGAAAGATCAAAGATGGATCGTGAGAACCATAAAAAACAACAATTGACAAATCGGCCAGAACCCATGGGAGCATATGCAAAACCAATTGTGCATATGCTCCTGGAATATCAATGGTTTAGCCACCAAAATGCTAGATCTAGAATTTATAGCTTACATAAGATCATTCCACATAGTGGCATTACAGGAAACATGGCTCGCTGAACCTCCACACCTCCAGGGGTACCTACGCTTCTTCACAGGTGCCAAAAGGACAGCCAAGTACGGGCACCTAAAAGCAGGCCTAGCAACATACGTAGCAACCACTAGTTTTGTCAAGACAGAAGAAATTGGGCACTCTTCGGCAGCTGCTCTTGCAGTTAAGCTGGCCCTAGTACCACCAGGTTCAGGCAAAGCCAATACCGATTGCATTCTGATCAACACTTATATCCATCCCAAAGGAAAAAAAAAGCAGCAAAGGAACTACACATCTTCTTGAAGGAGTGCATTACGGGAAGATCAACAACTATCATTGTACTTACAGGAGATTTCAACCTCAACCTCATGGGTACACCACAAGAAGAGGTAATCTTAGCTCAAAATACAACTTGGGACCTACCGTCGCAAGGGAAGCTACAAACAGCTAAACAAACAAAATTGGGAGCGCAGATACTTGAAGAATTGGAACACTTCAATATCAGAGCCCTAAACGGTAGGTTTGTGGGAGATAGGCCGCCAGCCCCAACTTATTACTCAACAAGAGCAAACTGCATATTAGATTACACTTTTATCTCACTACCTCTTTTTCATTATACAACCTCGTTCCGGATAGGAAAAAAAACTGACAGTGACCATTGCCCTCAGGAAATTGCTTTGGACATTGAGAGACCCAAACTCGAGCGATCAAATGCCCCAAAAGAGACTATTCATACTGTTAATTTAAAAAAAATTAAGTACTCAGTAGCGATGGGCTAAACTTTAATAGGAAGGGCACAACATCACTTCACGGAGCGCACTGGAACAAATGAAATCACAAAATGGGAACAATTTACAACCACCATGTCGAATTATGCAACGAAGCCCAAAGCATATGCAAAGCTCAGCAATATGGACAACCTATCTCGAGAGTACAGAGAAAAAATTAAGGAAACAAAAAACTCGATTTACCGTTTAATGAGAGAAATACAGCTGGATCCTAAAGAAAAAGCAAAGCAAAACCACCTTCGGACATTGAAATCTTCACTAAAAAAGCTGAAATGGGAAGCAAACAAAACAATGGAGGACAACTTGTGAAAAGACTCCACTCAGACATTAAACAGAATGACGGGGCAAGGTTTTGGAAAACCGCTAACATGTCCAGCAAACTTGGGGGTTTCTTCTAACATCACAGAGGAAACATGGGCACTCTATCTTGGTAAGCACTTCAATCAAGACTTACCCAATAACCGGGACTTATCCAACTCTAACATCATAATAGACTATAAAGTTGACAATGGGCAACAAACACAAGTGTGCACAAACATTAAAGACAGTTATGAATTAATTAATCCCCCAAAACTGCAACATAACATCAAATGCCAAATCAAAAAAGGCAGAAGGGAAGGAGCTCCGGGACCAAACGGGATCCCGCCAATCCTCTACAAACAAGATGTGGGTTATTGGGCAGCAGCTCTCGAACCCCTTTTTCTGGAAATCAGGAGCTCGAACATCTTGCCAGGCTCCTGGAAGGGCTCTATCATTACCCCAATATATAAAGCAGGGGACAGGGCTCTCCCTCAAAACTATCGACTAGTGGCCCTAATTGACAATGAGGCGAAGTACTTCGCAGGCCTTCTGCTGGAGGAAATACAGGCATGGGTCACAAAGAAAGCTCTGATACCGGTTTACCAGACAGGCTTTGTTAAATCAGTGGGCACGACGACCAATATACTAACTATGGGCATACTAATAGACAAGGCAGAGACAAAGAAATTGCCCCTACACCTCTGCTACAAAGATTATAAAGCGGCTTTTGACAACATCAACCGGAATCTTCTATGGTTAAAATTAAACTGCTTTTGGGGATCTCAAAACCACTGTTGGACTTATTAATAAACCTGCACACGGATACAGATAAAGGTGAGGGACGGCTCACTGCTGTCAAGGCGCATACAGACCAACAATGGCCTCAAGCAGGGCTGCGTCTTGGCCCCCACACTGTTTAATCTGTACTTGGGCGACCTGGCTCCAACTTTGAACAACTGCAACTCAGATGCTCCTAATCTAGGAGGGCTTAATCTACCATGCCTCTTATACGCGGACGATATTGTCCTAATAAGCCACACCAAAGTAGGGCTAAAAAACCTCTTGAACACCACGCAGAGCTATTCCAAGACAAACGACCTAATAGTAAACCTCGACAAAACCCAAACTATGACTATTAGCAAAAGAAAAAGGAAAAATTTTCGTGGTTTTGGAACAATTCTCGTATCAAAGACACGTCGACATATAAATATCTAGGCGTGAAGATTGATAACGGCGGTCGATTCAGTGTGCAAAGGTCTAGAATCAGAGGCAAAGGACTTGCATTGGCAATTGCCTTAAAAACACTGAATAACAAGCTTTCTGGCCCATCTCTAACACCTTTGGTACAAGTTATCCGTGCCAAACTGCTGCCTACAATAACTTATGGAAGCGAGGTGCTACGAGGCAGAGACGCAACAATACTTGACAGCACAATTATAGCCGCATATAGAATCATCTTTAGCCTTCCTAAGCGAACCTCCCCACCACAGATTAGGCTGGAGTTTGGCATTCAACAACAGCTCCTGGCATGACAGGGGGCCTACATTTGTGTATGGGACAAAGTGAGGAAATCCGCACAAGGAACATTGAACGAATATCTATGGAGGGAGTTAGAGCAGTCTCCAACCTCACCAGCAGCTAAATACTTAGCAAAAGGTCTTGTAAACACTGGGTTGGAACAGCTCTGGGCTTCCTCTACAGATCACAAAACGTTTAATAAACTGGCAAAGAAGTCGATTTAACAACAGTCGTGGGTCCAAGATAAAGCAGACTTCTCAAAAAGAACGCATGCTTGGATGATTCTGAACTCATATTCGGCAAAAGCTCCCCAGAACTATTTTGGTCTGGGCTAGGCCAAAAAGACCAAAATGTGCTTCTTAAGGTACAGGCTAGGTCTGCTGCCGTGCACTCAGCATCTCCTCGCTAAAAAAGAAAGCCGGCTATGTGGTGTCACGCAAGAAGATATCCTTCATCTGCTATGCTCCCGTGAGAAAATGCTAGAGGAGCGGAAACTTCTTTTGAAACGCCATTTTATCCGACATGGGACACGCACACGAAGGAGCGCAGTTCTTACCTGTTTTTCATCTCAGGACCCTCAGCTGAGCTGCAGCCTTGTAACATTTTTAAAGGGAGTGGAAAAAAAAAATGCCCGGACTGGATTTAGGCCCAGATCCTTGTACTGGGGTGAATGTATGACATTGTTCTACATTCTGTCCATGAACTGTGTTTTTTGCAATTTTCGCCCCGAGTGGGCTGGGTATGCTCAGACGTGAGTCCCAGGCTCTCCACACCACTGGAGTCAAGCTATCCAGGCTGATGAAGGCTGATAGCCAGAAACCGGTCCTTGGATGCTTGATTCCGGTCTGGGAAAGACATGGCTTGGTAGTTCGGACTGGACTGTTCTCATGAGGCACAGGGTCAGAGCTGATTTGCATATAGCCAGTGTCTAACCCAGGGTGGTGTGGAGTGCAAAAAAACGATGGATTTAGGCCCAGATCCTTGTACTGGGGTGAATGTATGACATTGTTCTACATTCTGTCCATGAACTGTGTTTTTTGCAATTTTCACCCCGAGTGGGCTGGGTATGCTCAGACGTGAGTCCCAGGCTCTCCACACCACTGGAGTCAAGCTATCCAGGCTGATGAAGGCTGATAGCCAGAAACCGGTCCTTGGATGCTTGATTCCGGTCTGGGAAAGACATGGCTTGGTAGTTCGGACTGGACAGTTCCCATGAGGCACAGGGTCAGAGCTGATTTGCATATAGCCAGTGCCTAACCCAGGGTGGTGTGGAGTGCAAAAAAACGATGGATTTAGGCCCAGATCCTTGTACTGGGGTGAATGTATGACATTGTTCTACATTCTGTCCATCAACTGTGTTTTTTGCAATTTTCACCCCGAGTGGGCTGGGTATGCTCAGACGTGAGTCCCAGGCTCTCCACACCACTGGAGTCAAGCTATCCAGGCTGATGAAGGCTGATAGCCAGAAACCGGTCCTTGGATGCTTGATTCCGGTCTGGGAAAGACATGGCTTGGTAGTTCGGACTGGACTGTTCCCATGAGGCACAGGGTCAGAGCTGATTTGCATATAGCCAGTGTCTAACCCAGGGTGGTGTGGAGTGCAAAAAAACGATGGATTTAGGCCCAGATCCTTGTACTGGGGTGAATGTATGACATTGTTCTACATTCTGTCCATGAACTGTGTTTTTTGCAATTTTCGCCCCGAGTGGGCTGGGTATGCTCAGACGTGAGTCCCAGGCTCTCCACACCACTGGAGTCAAGCTATCCAGGCTGATGAAGGCTGATAGCCAGAAACGGTCCTTGGATGCTTGATTCCGGTCTGGGAGACTCGTTAATTATGGTCATGGGAGACTTCAATTGCACTTTTGAGCCTCTGTTGCCAGATGAATCTCTGGATTTGTATGATGAAGACTCAAGGAGAGGCGTCCCGTCATTAGACCTTCCAATAATAAATAGATGGACGCCCAGAATTATTCAGCTAAACTCCCTCACTCTTGAGTATGGCCTGAGAGCGGCCAATGGGAGAACACGCTCAGATATAGCAGGGGAACACACATACAATAGGGTTGGGCACTCATCCAGGATAGATTACATCCTTCTAAATTTCTCTTTCTGGGCCCACATGATGGACATGATAGTTTTACCCTCCCTGGACAGTGACCATAATGCTCTTTCTCTATCCCTAACACGCTGGTGGCGGGAGAGTTATTTAGTTAGTGGAGATCGTGATGCACCTGAGCCAATGCCTTTGGGAGGGGTGGTCCCCTCAAACTGTCTAAGACGACTAAAGTGGGATAAAGTGGCAATCGATGAAGAAAAACTCTCCTGCATTCGTGCTGTTGCCTCTGCGGCCTGTGCAATTTTGGAAAATGAGCCTGTCAGTCCAAATCATATTACAGCAATGTTTAGTGAGGTTTCGACGTCAATTGGGGGCCTATTCAAAGCTAAGATAAAAAGGGGATCTAATAACCCTGATAAGCGGCATGGGAATTTTGGCTGGTACTCAAAAGAGTGTCGTGCCAGAAAGAAAGCACTAATATTGGCTGTAAAAAGTGGAGATGCTACCCTAATAGGCACTGAACGCAAGAGTTATAAAGCAGAGCTAAAGTTGGCAAGGAGAGACTGGGAAGACGCATTTTGGCAGGAACTTCGTGTTGCCAGTGGTGGAAAAAATGCAAGAGGCTTTTGGGATCTAATACGCAAGAAAAATAGACCCCTAGATACTGTCATTACTTGTAACATAACTGAGGATCGATGGTATTTACATTTTTCAAGATTGTATACAGCTCCTGTAGCAGAGGTAATGGACTTCGCTCTACCTCATATCTCTCGAGGTGATGGGAGCTTTGAGGAAAGCCTGTTCACTAGGAAAGAAACAGAAGGTGCCATAAAATCTCTTGTGCCGCGTAAAGCGGCTGGCCCCGATGGCCTTCCTGGTGACCTGCTTCGTATGGACTTGGGCAATTGGAGTATGTTAATTGCATCAGTTTTAAATGCTGCTATGGCGGGTGCACCCCTGCCCGCCTCATGGATGGCTGCGGAAGTGGTCCCTCTGCATAAGAAAGGCTCAGGAGAAGACCCAGCGAACTACAGGCCGATTAGCCTGATCGATTGTTCGCAGAAAGTAGCAGGCAAGGTTCTTCTAGCCAGAGTCCAGCAGTGGGCAGAGGAAAACAAGATTCTTTCAGATTTTCAGGCTGGGTTCCGAGCTGGCACGGGAACAATCGAACAAACATTAAGGCTACTTATGATTTATTGGAAGGTGGTCGTGATTGGGAAGGGTACCTTATATCTGGCCTTCATCGACCTCCGCACAGCCTTCGATTTGGTCCCTAGAAATAACTTATGGAAGGTTTTGTGTGACCTTGGCATGCCATCTTACCTGCTCCACTTGATTATGAGGTTCCATGAAAAAAACTATGCCCAAATTCGCTGGGGGCCGAATGGTGAAAAGACCTCAAGAATAGATGTGAATAGAGGTGTAAGACAGGGGTGCGTACTTGCACCAACACTCTTCTCGCTCTACGTGAACGGGGTGGTGGATTGCTTGACCAGGATACCAGCTGATGCACCCCGTCTGGCAGGTCGTTTAATTCCTACCCTGCTTTTTGCGGACGACACTTTACTTCTGTCAAAATCCCCGATGGGACTTCAGCAGCTTCTCTTTGGTTTTGATGCCTTTTGCAAGCAAAGAGGACTCTGTATTAACACAGACAAAACAAAGTATCTTATCCTGAATCCCCCGCAAAAACTTGGCCCCCCACCAACATTGGGGTCTGTTGCATTGGAAAGGACCAAGACGTTTGATTACTTGGGTATCCGACTGGTGGACTCGATGAAATGGGACCATCATTTGACCAAAATGTTGTTAAGTTTGAAAAGAGTAACTGGGGCTCTGTTGAAAGAGCAAAGAGCAGCCTCCACGAAACCTATAGCAGCAGTAATGGATATTTATTCGGCCAGAGGAGTAAGTGCCGCTCTTTATGGGGCGGAACTCTGGGGAACGTCAAACATGAAAGATCTTACTCGTGCTGAGAACACCTTTTTGAGAAGTTTGATGTCCCTCGGTCCCTCTGTCCCTATCCTGCCGTTGCAATTAGATATGGGCTGTCGGGCGATTGAGGACCAAGCTAAGTTACGCCCCTTGCTTCTGTGGACCCGCATCTGGAGAGTCCCTGAGCTGTCAAGTTATGCGGATGGCCTGCGTGAGATCATTAAATCCACTGGCTGGACAAAAATAAAATGGTTAAGGGACATCAAAGCATTACTTGCCAATCTGGGCCTAGAAGAAGCATGGCATCAACAGACGGCTCCGCCCAAACTAATGTTAAAACAACTCTATTGGAAATGGGTGGCAAATAAAAGAAACTCTTCTGTAACGATTTGTAAATCGTCTAGAAATTTTATGGAGTTTAAAGATGCCCCCCTCAGAGAACTGTATTTGGACATTATTTCAGCCCCATGGGAAAGATCCTTGTATTTCAAATTTAGAATAGGTCTTCTTCCCTTAATGGAACTCACAAGTCATTGGAAAATTCCCCACCAGACTGCCCCGTGGTGCCCTTTCTGCCCACAGCGCTATGAATCTGTCCCTCACTTTTTATTCGAGTGTCCTGTCTATAAAGTTCCACGGTCGAAATGGCTAAAACCCATGTGCCTTACACTGGGAACAAGACATTGTAATATGGCACTAAGGATACTACTTTCAGACACTCGTTCATTTTATGCATGCGCCACCTCGAAGTATCTTGGGTGGGCATGGCGGATTCGGTCAAAAAGACTTAGACAAATAGTTTAATCATGTTTTTATTTGCTGATTTTAATCATGCAAGGAGTCTTTTTATATGTCCTATTTCCATTGTTTAAAATGAATTTTAATTGTATGTATGCTTTTTAAGATATTTTTTATGTCGAAATAAAGCCTTTTTGACTTGACTTGACTTGACTTGGAAAGACATGGCTTGGTAGTTCGGACTGGACTGTTCCCATGAGGCACAGGGTCAGAGCTGATTTGCATATAGCCAGTGTCTAACCCAGGGTGGTGTGGAGTGCAAAAAAACGATGGATTTAGGCCCAGATCCTTGTACTGGGGTGAATGTATGACATTGTTCTACATTCTGTCCATCAACTGTGTTTTTTGCAATTTTCACCCCGAGTGGGCTGGGTATGCTCAGACGTGAGTCCCAGGCTCTCCACACCACTGGAGTCAAGCTATCCAGGCTGATGAAGGCTGATAGCCAGAAACCGGTCCTTGGATGCTTGATTCCGGTCTGGGTAAGACATGGCTTGGTAGTTCGGACTGGACTGTTCCCATGAGGCACAGGGTCAGAGCTGATTTGCATATAGCCAGTGTCTAACCCAGGGTGGTGTGGAGTGCAAAAAAACGATGGATTTAGGCCCAGATCCTTGTACTGGGGTGAATGTATGACATTGTTCTACATTCTGTCCATCAACTGTGTTTTTTGCAATTTTCACCCCGAGTGGGCTGGGTATGCTCAGACGTGAGTCCCAGGCTCTCCACACCACTGGAGTCAAGCTATCCAGGCTGATGAAGGCTGATAGCCAGAAACCGGTCCTTGGATGCTTGATTCCGGTCTGGGAAAGACATGGCTTGGTAGTTCGGACTGGACTGTTCCCATGAGGCACAGGGTCAGAGCTGATTTGCATATAGCCAGTGTCTAACCCAGGGTGGTGTGGAGTGCAAAAAACCGATAGATTTAGGCCCAGATCCTTGTACTAGGGTGAACTGGTAGATAACCCCGACTTGCTGCACTCATGCCTGGTGGAAGTCCACACCTGGATGGATGACTCAGCTCTTAAGCTGAACGGCTCTAAGACAGAGATTATGCTGTTAGGGAACAAAGCTCCCTCATTGCCATTGACATGCTGGCCGAGCTGTATGGGTGATCTCCCCATCATGAAAGAGGAGATTAAGAGCTTGGGGGTCTGGCTGGAACAAGATCTCTCCTTCAGAACTCAAGCCAAAAAAACGGCAGGAGTGTGTTTCGCCCTGCTACGTGCAGCTCGTAAAATCTTTCCGCTTCTCCCCTTTCCATCGAGGAAGCTGCTGATTCAGGGGCTTATAACATCTCGCCTCGATTACAGTAATGGCCTTTTTCTGGGTGCCCCTGAATCCACCTTTAACAAATTACAGCAGGTCCAAAATGCGGCGGCCAGACTGCTCATGGGCATTCCCAGAACTGAATCAGCTAGACCTGCCCTCAAGGCTCTGCACTGGTTACCAGGGCGGGAAAGAGTAAAATTCAAGGCACTTTGCATAGCCCACAAAATTCTTCAGGGTACTGGACCACCTATCCTAAGAAACCTTGCAGTGCCCTACAAAGCGAATAGAACGCTGAGGTCCGACCAGAAACATCTTCTCCTTGTCCCCAGAGTAAAGAGATCGCGTACGGGCGGGAGAAGATTCTCTGTGAACACAGCCACTCTTTGGAACTCTTTACCCTTAAAACTTCGTGCTGAGACCGGTACTTTGCGCTTTCGCAAAGGTCTGAAAACATATCTGTTTCCTGCGTGATTGGTCTTGACCAACTGACTGTTTCAACTGTCGAAGCTCTGTTCAAAGCGCCGGGATGCCCCAGGGTAGCTGCGCGCTATATAAAATTTTAATAATAATAATAATAATGTATGACATTGTTCTACATTCTGTCCATCAACTGTTTTTTTGCAATTTTCACCCCGAGTGGGCTGGGTATGCTCAGACGTGAGTCCCAGGCTCTCCACACCACTGGAGTCAAGCTATCCAGGCTGATGAAGGCTGATAGCCAGAAACCGGTCCTTGGATGCTTGATTCCGGTCTGGGAAAGACATGGCTTGGTAGTTCGGACTGGACTGTTCCCATGAGGCACAGGGTCAGAGCTGATTTGCATATATCCAGGGTCTAACCCAGGGTGGTGTGGAGTGCAAAAAAACGATGGATTTAGGCCCAGATCCTTGTACTGGGGTGAATGTATGACATTGTTCTACATTCTGTCCATCAACTGTGTTTTTTGCAATTTTCACCCCGAGTGGGCTGGGTATGCTCAGACGTGAGTCCCAGGCTCTCCACACCACTGGAGTCAAGCTATCCAGGCTGATGAAGGCTGATAGCCAGAAACCGGTCCTTGGATGCTTGATTCCGGTCTGGGAAAGACATGGCTTGGTAGTTCGGACTGGACTGTTCCCATGAGGCACAGGGTCAGAGCTGATTTGCATATAGCCAGTGTCTAACCCAGGGTGGTGTGGAGTGCAAAAAAACGATGGATTTAGGCCCAGATCCTTGTACTGGGGTGAATGTATGACATTGTTCTACATTCTGTCCATCAACTGTGTTTTTTGCAATTTTCACCCCGAGTGGGCTGGGTATGCTCAGGCGTGAGTCCCAGGCTCTCCACACCACTGGTGTCAAGCTATCCAGGCTGATGAAGGCTGATAGCCAGAAACCGGTCCTTGGATGCTTGATTCCGGTCTGGGAAAGACATGGCTTGGTAGTTCGGACTGGACTGTTCCCATGAGGCACAGGGTCAGAGCTGATTTGCATATAGCCAGTGTCTAACCCAGGGTGGTGTGAAGTGCAAAAAAACGATGGATTTAGGCCCAGATCCTTGTACTGGGGTGAATGTATGACATTGTTCTACATTCTGTCCATCAACTGTGTTTTTTGCGGTTTTAAAATATATGTCATTTTATATTGTGTTTTATTTTAATTCATATTTTGTAATTGTACTGCATTGGTTTTAATTAACTGTGCAAATAAACTTACTTACTTAGTTACTTATCCTAGTATTGCAAAAATGGTTCATTTGTGTAGAAATCAAGTCTTCTCATTGAAGAAAACCGCTCACAATGGTGTTACATTTTAAATTCTGAATTTGTGCTTTTCCAGACCAAGGACTCTTAAACTATACAGCCTACCAGTATGCATGACATGTGACTCCTACACCTTGAAGGCCTCTGTCTTATGTAACATTTCCTATACACAGATTAACACTTGTATGATTGTCTCCATGCAACATATGTGTGATGTAACGTGTTCTGACACCTTAAACTGGTATGAATGGCGCTATAAAACTAAATTAATCTAAAAGACAGTGGTCATGGAGACTTGGGGGGCTTTGTCAAATGGTGGTAGTGAGGGAATCCGTGGCGAGGTGGTCATTGGGGGGGGAGGGAGGCGTCAACAAACATTGTCGCACAGGGCGCCACCAGGACTAAGGCCGGCCCGGAGACCTTTATTACAGAAATTTCCTTAGTCCCGAATCTTGTGGTAGCTGTTTTTTTCTGCTTGAATCCTGATTGTAAGAAATGTGGTAATTACAGAACAACAGACTTGGTAAATTTAATTGTTATTTCCTATGAGGTTTAGATGCACACCACACAGGGAGGGACTTTCAGGGCACTGGGTGGATTGTTAGGTACTGCCCTCTTCACCCCGGGAGATTTGGGAGTGGTAATTGCTTCACAGCACTGAATTCACAACCAAGCAGTTACTCTAGGGAAGCACTGAGCCTACCAGCCAACTCTGGTACAGGGACAATAGGCTTCAGCAGCAGGTTGAGCACTGGGAAAGAGCTGCAGTCAGAGAAAGAGGTATTAGTTATAGAGGTCAAGCTCATCAAAAGGCACCAAGGACGAGTTTAGAGGTAACAGGGAAAAGACCAACGGAAAGTAAGAGGAGAATGGTGGAATAAAAGGAAGGCAGGCTTGGTTCAGGGGCAGATAGGCTGGTTCGGTGCAAAGAAATATTGGAGTCAGGAGAAAAGGCAAAAGGGTTCGTCACTAATGGAAGTTGTCAAGATGAAGTTAAAGAAGAAATTGTTAAAGGGGGTGGGAATTGTTAAGCGGCCAAGGGAATAGTTAATGTTTGTTCAAGTGCTGTGAGGACATATTAATCTGAGCGGCAATAAGCAGATGGTTCTTTTTTTGTACCTGAGCTCAAATGGCCTTATGACAACAGCAACAAGGTGTCCGTGGTGATCCCATCCCAAAGTATGTTTGGGACATTAACTGGCTGCTGAATCCACTCTCAACATATTTAAAAAACATGGCAGAAGACCACAAAAGAAGTGAATTGTGCAGCAAAATAAACCGCAACATACATAGAACTAGGTTCACTTAAAAACACAAGTGTGCAACAAGAATGTATTTGTCTTCCTGTACTGCACACTAAAGCAGAACTATCGAAAAGACATTAATCTGCCCTCGAGAATAGAATGTTTGAAAGTACTAGTTTACAGCACTGAAGAATTGGATATGCAGTACTATGCAGCAGATGATGGATTACGTAGCAAATGCGGTAATATAAGTGCCCTTTTTTTTCTTTAAAAAAGGCCATTCATTAGTGAAGCAGGTACTGCTGCCAGGTGTGTAAGTGGCCACTGCTGATTAGCAATAATTAAGCAGATGCAGCAGGACTGGGGCCCATGGGTTTGAGGGGCCCACTGCATCACAGTTATCACTGTCTACCTTTAAAAAAGAGGCATGGGAGCTTATTTTCCTTTTTAGCATTAGGACCGAGGGCACCTTTGCAGAAGAAATGGAGACATAGTGTGGGAGCTTTATGTTTTTTCTGAAAGGGACAGAGAACCTTATTCAAAATCGGAGCGATGGGCAGGCATAGTGAGAAAGAGGTGAAAGATGTAGAGGAGATAGCCTTCTACTCAAGACTGCTGTTAACAATAATACAGCAGGTGTAGTTTCATTGGGGTCCAAGAGTGGGAGGGGCTACAACACCCCAATAATGGGGAGCAGGATTTTTGGGACCACACATGTTTTTGTTTGATGCATTTGCTGTTTTATAAGTATCATACTTAGTGTGGTTTATGAGCTATAGAAAAAGTATTCCTGAAATCATCTCATAAGCCCGTCCCTTGCACACAGCCATGCCCCTCCCACTCCACCAATCATTGCCTTAAAGTTTTGTAGGGGGACCCGACCTCAAAACATTTTGCTTAGGGGGGGCTCAGAGCAAAAAGGT
Organism: Lissotriton helveticus; assembly: GCF_964261635.1. Taxonomy (NCBI): domain Eukaryota; kingdom Metazoa; phylum Chordata; class Amphibia; order Caudata; family Salamandridae; genus Lissotriton; species Lissotriton helveticus. Next base: position 709,944,084 of record NC_136065.1, read on the forward strand.
TTGAAGACCTCTTATCTAAAGGAAGAAAGTTCTTGTTCAAACAAGCAAAATGACTGCCAAATCTATCATAAACAGCATGGGAGACTTTTTTTGTGTATCCCTGTTCAGCATCTCAGCAGGCATTTCTTAGTAGGGAGAAAAGTATCTAGGCCGACTAAACAACATTTTTCATTCCTCTCAAGATTATCATCTGCATCCTCAGTTGTTCTCATTCATATGTCAGATGTGGGGATGCCAGATATAGATTTATTTACAACCCAGAAGACTTCACTCATCATCTTCAAGCACTCTGGTTTTAAAGGTGTTAAATGCAATATGGAGCGAAGGTACCTCATTAATTATGACTACTCCTCACCTGACTTCACTTCCCCTGGTTCCTCTTCTGACCGTGGTAAAGATTTGTCCAAAATGAGTGTTGCCCATGACTTCTTCTCCCTTGGTGATTCCAGTGTTGCCTCAGGGGTCTCTAGATCTTCTTCACTTAGTGGTATGGAAGTAGAACGGTTTGGTTGGCAGAGAAAAGGGGTTTTCACAAGCATTAACTGCAGCAGTTCAGGCTTCTAGGAGGCAATAGCCCCTTAAATTGTGATCCTCTAACTACAGTGATTGGATATTGTTTCTTTTATTCAAAAGGGGTTCCATCTATGTGTTATGGATATTATTTTAAGAATTGATTGGGCATTTATGAAGGCTTTTTTAGAATTGTGGGATGGCCTCATGAATTGTGGGTCCTTTACATTGAGTCTTCTTAAAGGCTTTATTCATGCTTGACCCTAAAAGTCGTTGCTTCCTCATTCGAACCTCATATTGGTTTTGGAGGTTTTGAAGAGATCGTCTTTTGAGCCTTAACAATCAGTAGAGTTCAGACACCTGACTTTGAAGGTTTTCATTCTGATTGTGATTACCTCAGCCAGGAGGTTAGAGGAACAGGGTTCCATTTACTGTAAACACTCTTTTGTCTGGATTTTTCATAATCAAATAATTTTGAAGTTAGAACCTTCCTTTATCGCTAAAGTCTCTTATCCTTTTTCACTTGGAGAAGAAAATTAATTTACCTGAATTTGTTCCATCTCCTTTTTCTTGAACAGGAGGGTCTCCACTTTTTTGATCTTAACAGGGAGGTTTTAATCTATCTTGAAAATTGGCATTGACAATACCTGCCATAAACATTCAACTTAAATGGGATATTGGATCAAATCTTTTCTTTGGCATTGCTATTAAATTCACCGAATTCTTTGTCCTTTAGAAATTCAGTTCATATCTGCAGGCATGAAATTTGGAGGAACTTCATTGGTACAGATTCATTTGGCAGCTATATGGGGTTCCCCTTTGACGTTTGTTAATCATTCAATATGGTAGTCAGTCAGAAGATGTGTTTAGTTCAAAGGGTCTCTCTGCTATGATACAATGTAAGAGAGTTATTTTCTGTATTAAAGTTTTGGGGCCTCATTTAAAAGTTTTTGTCATAGGGCAGCGCAGCGCTGCAAGTCTTCTTGCTGCTCTGCCCTGCTACAAAAGAGAAGGGCAGAAATGCGCTGTATGCTTGAGTTACAGCGCATTCCTGTTCTGTTCCCCAACACTTACACACAATTGGCTGCCATGCGCCAACAGATGTCCCCTTTCACCATGGTGCAAGGGTTTCTGAGTTGTGGGAATTATTGTTTTTGTGCTGGAAGGGAAATAGGGCCCTTGGTTTGCAGCAATATTTGTGTGTTTGTTTCAATTTGTCCCTGCACATGTAGGGCCTCACTTACACGCCCCTGTGCGCCGCTGGAACATCACATTCATTGACGTTCCGACAACACAGAGAGTAGTACCATATCTACAAGACCACAAAAAGTCACCATGCATGGATTTTCATGGTCTTGTAGATATGGTGTGACGCAATTCAGAACAAGTCGCTGCGTTGCCTCACACTACGTTGGGGAGGAAGCGTGCCAAGGGTGTTATGGTGAATGTTCCCACATAACACTCATGACATTTGACATATTCCCAGATTTACAACGTTCTGTAAACCTGGGGATGCATCAGAATAACTTTATTTCTCCTCGTTTTTTTCCCATTTCTATGTGTGCTGCATTCAGCGGCACACATAGAAGGAGGAAATCGCCTCATTGATTGTTTTTTGTGCAAGAAGGCGTTCCTTCCGGCACATAAACAATCAGCCTCTCTCAGAATCCCTTTTCATGTCCCCATCTTCCTTCTCACGCTCTCCTCTGATCCTGACCTGCCATCTTGTTCGGTCCTTTGTCTGTTCCTTTCTCCCTGCTCCCACTCATTCCCACGTTTCCCTTCTCTTCTCCCCCTTTTCCCTGACCCCTATTTTCCCTCGCTCCCATTGCACCTTAATATCTTTTGTTTTTGTAATGATCTAATCATTAGATGTATCTTTATAACCTTGTTTTTCCTCTTCATCGCAACGATCTTTCATGTAAATTTTGTAACATTTGTAATATGCTAAATGCTAAATTCCTCATGTAAAGCGCTCTGATACCTCCGGGTCTAGCAGCGTAATATAAAACTCTTAAAATAAAATAAATAAATAACTAAAAGCCTACATTGGTGCATGGCAGCCAATTGGGCTTGTAAATGAGGCCAGTAAAGCATGGGTATTCCTCAGAGAGTAAGGAATAGAGCGAGGGAGGCGATGAAAGGTTAATAGTTTAAGAATTTACTGGTAATTCTTCCATCCTTCTCTCCAGTCCTTAATCTCACCGCCCTCCCTCAGGGTGTTCAGCCAGTCTGGCCAATTTAAGGGAAAAGAGGGAGCTGCTTGTTTTGAGCAATCCTGTCCTACTCAGATTGCATATAAGGGAGGGCTAAGAGGTGTTTTTGTGATTGTGCACAGCGTGTTATACTGAACGTGGGAGGCATATCCACCTCATTTAATAAGGACTAGAGAGAAGAAGAATGGACTCTGAATAAAGGAAGTGTCAATAAGAAATCAAAGTAATACACTTCAGGACTTTTGCACAGATTTAATAACTGCATTCCATCAAGATGCCATAGTTTCCCAGCTCCCTAGTTTGGAGACAGGTTGCATGTGCTTTAGGTTTGCCTGAGTTTATAGCACTATTTCAGATCTTTTTTCCAATTCACCAGCAGAGAAATATCACTTGAAATCGACCCCGATCCCAAAAACGACCCTTTCGCTGCAACGTGATGCACAAGATACCACCTATGCCAGATCAGAGAAGCTAGTCTTAATGGCAGTGTTAGTGTCCGGGTCCATTGCATCTATATGTGCCATTCTCTCTACATATTTAAAATGGGTGTGTAAAATGCAAAGCCTACAGTGGTACTGCTATTATCAATGGATGCGATAGACACATTGTTGAAGGTGATGGGGCGGATTAAACTTGCTCTCAGGTTTGAGTGTGCTATTTGCATTTTAGTTAGCGCATGATAAGTTGTCCAATAATGTTTTTTTAAAGATATCATGTAATTGTTGAACCATGGCCTGGTAAAACTATTGAAAGGGGTCTACAGGGAAGGGAAGGTGGCCATGCAGAATTGTATTGATTGAACATTAAATGTATGTTCGCATACTGTTAGCATTCTTTTTAATTAGAAAAGTATATGTTAAACTGTACATCTCTCTTGAAGAATGAATTCTCGCGAGAGAAACATTTTTGATGTTCTTGTCACTTACGGCGATTATATTGGAAGATGCTCCGCAAAGAGATCAAGTGCTATCATGTTTTTCTTTTCTTAAATTTCAATTATAAATGACTTGTTCTGCAAACATTATGTCTCAATCTTTTGTTTGTTTACACTAAAATAAAGTTTAATAAGATGATCGGTAAATCAACATCCTTAAAAGTATCTCTCATGGCATAAAAAAAGTGATTTATGTGCACAGAAACGATTTTATTTTACAAATAGCCTACACAAAGTTTTTTTTAGGTTTACTGGCACCTTTCACGTGCATGTTTCACTCTTACCTTCTGTCCAAGAATTGGCGGTGGAGGAACATACAGTGGCTTTATGGGATCAGGAACAGCGTCTTTTCCCCTATCTGAATTCGATGTTTTTTTACTTATCTTCTTTTTCTTTATTTTCCGTTTAATTCCTGGCATTGTGTCTTCTCTGTGTCGTGCTTCTGTTCCTTCTGTTTGTTATTGTTTGGTAACTATTGACAACTAACTAATCACTTAGCTATCGCCACACGAGGGCAGCAGAGTTCTGTATGACTAAGATTGTCTCAAACCAATAAACTGCCGCGTCGGGTGACACAAGAGTTATACGTAAAGGTGCGTTTCAACTTTTCAAATGAAATTAAGATGTTGCCAAAATGTCGTTGAGGAAGTCGTTTTGTCAGATTTCTATGTGTGTCTCGCTATTTCAAACTATATTTTATAGCAGAAATTCGTCATCAATACAGAAGTGAAGGTAGGTCTACTTAAAAATCTGTCTAATTACCACGTTTTCCCTAATTTAGCGCCATCAAATGCAAGTAAAGGTTAAAGATTTAGGGCCAGATGTAGGTAAATTTTATTTACCGACCTCTTAAATACCGAGTCATACCGACTCGGTATTTAAGAGGTCGGAAAATAAAAATACCGAGATGTAGGTAATTGCAGATGTGCAATTACCGAATCGGAAACAGTCGGTAATTTCCGATGTGGTAAATACCGACCAGTTAATGCCCATGCATTCCTATGGGCTTTGAAGCCCATAGGATTGATTGGGCATATACCGGTCGGTATTTACCACATCGGAAAATACCGACTGTCACAAGGGTGCAGGGGGTGTCACTTTGACACCCTCTGGCACCCCCAAAAGAGGCTCGGGTGCCATGTGGCAGGCATACCTGCCCTAAGGGCAGGTCTGCCTGTCATATGGCATAGGTGTGCATGCACACATGTGCATGCACACCAGAAACTGTATTTTACCATCAAGTAGTATTTGATGGTAAAATACCGATGTTGTACTGCTTGTGGGACTCAGAAGAGTCCCACCTACATACCAATTTTCCGGAATCAGTAATGATACCGACTCGGTATTTTACATACTCGGTAAATTTACCTATCGTTAAATTTACCGAGTCTGTAAATTACAGGGACCTACATGTCAAATTGCTTTTACCAGGTGGTAACGGCCGAATTCGGCCGTTACCACCCGGTAAAAGCCTACCTACATCTGGCCCTTAGAGGCTACTTTCACTAAGCAGAATTACATTTACAAAGGGAAATACTTGCAAGTATTTATAAGGGTTGCAAGTAGACAGTGGAGGATTAAGGGTGCAAATGCCCCCTCTGGCTTGGCTTTTGAATGCGAAATTTTCTGGCCCACTCCTGGAACCTGGCCAAAATGCAAATCATAGCTGGAGGAAAGGATGGTGTTTTGCTCAGCGAAAACTTGGTGCAAATTCGAAACTGCGCTTTACTTATTTGGATGGACATTGATCTGAAGCTGGGGCTTGAAAGCATCAATTCAACACATTGACAATGAAGTCGATTTTGATCCACAGTAATCACAGAGATATCAGGGAAAGGGGAGGACTTCTTCGACTCCTCACTTTCACAGGTGCAAAAAAGCTAACATTCAAATTATTAAGTCGCAAGAAAAGACCCTCATGTAAATTTCTAAAAACATTATAGGCATACCAAGCTCCAGAGGCCTTCCTGCAACTGCCCAGCTGACCTCCTGCAACTGGACCTGGCTGAACCTGTAAATGACAAGCCTGGGCCCTGCTGGTCCGTGCTGGAGTGAGTTTCTGATCCCCAATAGGTACTTCTCAGGTCCTGGACCTTTGGTTTGGCATTCAGTTGATCTCCTCCTGGAAGAAAAGTGGAAATTCTGTAGTTTTGGGCTCTTTGTGACTGCAAATGGGCCCATTTGAGCCAAGATATTACCGCCCACACCACCCACCAACACGAAGCTCTTATGAACCCAGTCCTTCACCTTACAGCGACTGCCAGCGACAACTGGCAACGTGAAATCTGCACTCCGCACTACAGCACAGATAGCCCACGGTGACCACCAAGGTAAAGCTCCAGCAACAACAGTTCATGACACCCAACAGGATCTTCACGCTACAGCGACGACCATCCATGAGGCTTAGCCTGCTTCTCACGCTACAGTGATGACCACCCGCAACACTCTCCCTGCTCCTCCAGCACAAACTGAACTCTTTGCATCAGATGTTAAGAAGGTAACTTTTTTCAGTGGGTTGGTCATAGTCATCCTGAACTTGTGACTTTCCCAGGTTTTGCATGACCAGATAACCAAGAGTGACGCTATGTGCTACTTGCCTCAAACCTTTAAAATTGCATATCTCTGATTCTATTGCTTGGATTTGTGTAATTTTGGTGTCAAGTTTGTTAATAAATTGTACTCTATTTTGGTAAACTGGTTTGGGATTTTTCCTGTGTTGTGTTTTCACTTTTTTACTGTTTGTGCGTTGCATAAATACTTAACATATTGCCCCTAAGTTAAGTCTGACTGCTTTTCTGCCAAGCTACCACAGGGTTTGACGCAGGTTAATTAGTGGCTTTTTGTGCTTCAATCTGAAAAGGAATGTCTCTGTTGCGTGAGAAGGACTTACAATTCCCCCAACTAACAACTCAATTTCTAACAATATATTCACATAAATTTAGCAAGCGTCATGGTAGGCCTTGTATGAGCAACTCTATTTTAATGAAAAGGTTGCAAACCTTCTTGCTGTGCATAATCTTTTTCTCATTTCAAGCACAATTAAATATCTGATCAGTATAACTTAAGACTTCAAATCTATGTGAGCATTCGCTCCAAACTATGATCCGGTATTTCCAAACGTTTTCCTTCCTGCTTGTGAAACATAACTTTCCATGCTGCTCCCAATCTATATTAATTTTCAGCTGAATTCCAAGCGTTTTATATTTCTCCTCTTCCTTTCACCAAGCCCCTTTTAATTCAACCCCTCTCTTTTTTACTTTCAATGCAATGTCTTACCTTCTGTCATATGAATCATCAATAAAGTCTTTTCCAACCTCACTCAACTTACAGGCCATATTTTGTCTATGGACTTGGGCAGTGTCAAGCCTAACTTGTGACCTAAAGAAGTGGCACACAGTATGCATAGTTTTGGCATTAGCATTAGGGTTTAAGGGCCATATGTATCAACACGTTTCCCCATTGACACAGAATGGGCAAAACCCTTTGATACATCTGGCCCTCAATCTTTGTACATAGGCACCTCTGACAAATCTACACCATAATTAGAAAAACATTATTCAAAGTTACCCTGATGATGCAAAAGCGTCAACATTATACTACAAGACATACCGTAAGTGAGTGTAATATGATTTAAGGTAATACTCTCTTTTACAGATGTGGGCAGATGGGTACAAACATAACGAGCCTTTGCATGCATTAATGAGAATCCTCATGTAAAAGGTTGAAAAAAACATGTGTAGTAAAATGTTCCTCAGGACTACCTTAGGCAACAGCTTCAAATCAAAACTAGGCTGCTCCTCTACCAGGGCAGGGATAGGTTTAGCTTTAGGAGTAACTTGCTCTGCAGGGGAACTCAAATATATTACTAAGCATATCATTAGAATGATAGAAAGGATTGCTACTATCACCTCAATTGTTCTATGCTGAATTAGTGGAAGGATCAGCATGCAAATCGTCAAAACTGTCGAATTATTCACAATGAATATCAAGTCCAGCTGCTTCAAAGTTGATCCTTAACGCTCCATCCATCTTCTTCTAAAATGGCACCCTTACTCTTCCACTGGAGCTTGGCCCCTAAAGGTCATCACAAAGTTCAATCTAAATGTTCAATCATTTATAAATTTCAGTTGACTTCATATCAGTCAAAATCAAAAATCAGTCAAAGATAAAATGAGGCAGCTTTAATCATGTAGGTTTTTAAAAAACAATCTGTTAGTCCCCAGTTGTAGGTATTCTCATGTTAGCCTCACTTTCAGCAAAGTAGGTCCATTCAGCAGTTGAGCATGTCTAACTAGTTAGTGGTGTTCTTCTCGATCTTCTGATAAATGACTATTCAATGTCGCTGTCAGTTAGAAATTATGTTTCAGATGCACCCTGTCCAAGCATGAACCACAATCCTAGAAAGGGCAAGGAAGATACACACCATAAATTAACTTGCGCTCACCCTCTTGCATCTTAGCACAGAGCAGTCAGGCTCAACTTTTGAGGCAATGTGTAAAGTATTTGTGCAATATTTCAAACAGTAATACAGTGAATACACCTCCCAAAAAAACTCCACACAGTTTAGAAAATATATGTTAGTATTATAAATGGAATAAGACCAACACAACAAAAATCCAACACATAGAAGTCTAAAGATTAAATGTAAAAATAGGACTGAGAACAATAAGTGCCTATGGGGGTTATCTGGCTGTGCTGGAATGGGACACAATTTAGAGTTTTGGCCAACCACGATGGAGCGTGGGCTAGATAAAGGAGCCACACAAGGCCTGCTGAACAAGTACCCTGATCCTGGTCGAAACAGCACGATGCGGGGTACAGCTGAGTGATGGGTCGTGTTGATCCTGCCGTCGAGGTGATGTGCTGATTTTCAACACACAGTGGTTGCGCAGCGCCAGTTCTGAAGATGATGCTCGAGCTGAGAGGAGTTGGTTCTGTGGCTCTGATGCATCAGTTCTTTAAGGCAGTGCACTGGTTCTGAGTGCAATGTGCAGATTATGCTTCTGCAACAGTTAAAATGAGCCCATCCTGCTATACACTGACTGTAGATGCATCGGTTGGACTAGGGCAAGCACCTGGGTCCACTTCCAATGGACGAGGCACAGGAGCAGGTGGTAAGACTTTGATGTCCCTGAGTCTCAAAAACAGGAGGCAAGCCAGCAAGCCCTTGTTGATCACTTTGGGTTCAAGCAGAGTCCAGTTCTTCCTCAGCATGGTCAGAAGGAAGCTGGCAGCAGGGCAGCACAGCAGAAATGCAGTTCTTCCAGAGTGGCAGTCCAGCAGACTAACAGCCCTTAAGGCAGCACAGCAGTCCTTGTTCTTGAGTGAGTGAGTCATTTTTTGAGCGCTCTTATGCCGAGGCGTCTTGGCGCTGTAAGACGGAGAGATGGGAAAAAGCAGAGTTTAGGGTAGCACAAAGAGCCAGGTCTTCAGCTCTTTTCTGAACTTAGCTATGCTCTTTTCAGAACGTAGTGAAGATGGTAAACTGTTCCAAAGCTTTGGAACTTGATGGGAGAAGGATCTGCCACCCCAACGTGCTCTCTTGAACCTGGGGATGTGAAGAAGATTTTGAGTGCTTGATCTAAGTAGGCGTTCAGGAGTATAAGGTAAGAGAAAATTAGAGAGCTGCTTGGAAGTCTGCCCATACAGAGATTTGTGGGCCAGGCACAGAACCTTAAATTGAATTCTTCTCCTAACTGGAAGCCAATGAAGTTCGCCTATTGATTTGGAGGTAGGGTGTCGTTTGGGGAGATTAAGTAGAACTCTGGCCGCCGCATTTTGGATGGACTGGAGTCGATTAAGCTGTTTCTCGCCGGCACCAATATATAGGGCGTTACAGTAGTCTACCCTGGACAAGATTAGAGCTCCCACAACTGTTTTCCTCAAGGTGAAAGGGATGTAAGGCAAGATCTTTCGGAGAACCTTCAGAGTGAAAAAGCAAGATGACGTGACCTGGTTAATTTGGGCTGTGCAAGAGAGGTCATTGTCCATGATGAAACCAAGGTTTCTAACCTTGTTGACTGGGGTGGGACAGACACCGGCTTCTGGAGGCCACCATGTATCGTTCCACATGGAAGGATTTTGACCAAACTCGATCACCTCTGTTTTTCCGGCGTTAAGTTTGAGGAAGTGAGAGTTCATCCATGTCTTCACATCCGACAGACAATTCCTAAAGCTGGTGGCAGTGGCTTCTACTGTCTGAGCCAATGAAACCACCAGTTGGGTGTCGTCAGCGTATGAAACTAAGTGTAGGCCATGGGATTTGATTAGTGCGGCCAGTGGTGTGACATAGAGATTAAAAAGGGTGGGTGACAAGGCCGACCCCTGGGGGACTCCACATGGCAGAAAAAACTCCTTGGACATGAGCCTATCCCACTGGATTTGGTGAGTGCGTGCCTGCAAAAAGGAATGGAGCAGTTTTAGGGCAGTATGGGAGATGCCCAACGTTGTTAATCTGTTTAACAGGACGTCGTGATTCACGGTGTCAAACGCCGCTGTCAGATCTAGTAAAATTAGGGCGGCTCTGCCTCCTTTATCCATAGTTTGACGAATGTCCTCAGATGCTACAATCAGAGCAGTTTCCGTTGAGTGACATGCCCTGAAACCATGTTGCGTAGGATCTAATAGCAGGTTGTTCTCAAGGTGTTTTGTTAACTCTTGATTCATTGCAATTTCCAGGATTTTAGCAGGTAAGGGTAGGCAAGATATCGGGCGATAGTTCTTGGCTTCCTTGGGATCGAGGGTCTCCTTTTTAAGTAAGGGTCTGACGCACGCCTTCTTCCAACTGCAGGGAAATTGTCCGGAGTTTATCACTGAGTTGAGAAGGGGGGTTAAGGCTGCGCTAATGATTTCAGGGATCATATGTAAAACATGGGGAGGACATGGGTCCATCGGTGAGCCCGACTTGGTCTGAAGGAGCAATGTCTTAACTTGGTCACAGCTTAGCTGGGAAAAGCTAGGAAATTCCAGAATTGGTGTCCGTGAAGCTGGTTCATAATGAGCCGTCTCACACAGGGTTGACAGGGTTTCTTTACAGATTCAAAAGTATCTGATTTGGTGGGGTCCGAGACCCAGTACTTAAACCCAGTTTTGTCTTTGAAGTGGGCTGACTTCAAAAAGGGACTTTGCAGTACACTGATGTCCTTTTTTCCATGCCCTGGCTCCTGACTCATTACAGTGGGATAACCAACCATTTATCTTGGGGGCCGAACACTGCCTATTCTGATATAAGTGTCAGCTTCTCCCTCTCATTCTGCCCAGGATGAGCCGTCAGGATTCAGATGGGCACTCAGACACACCTAAGCTCCTTTGTGTGTGTGGTTGTCTAAAGGGAATGCATAAAGTCAAGCTTTCACCCACCCCAGACGTGTATTGGAGGCAGGCTGCAGGCACACACAGATTTAAGAGCAGAGAAATTACAACTTTGTAAAAGGGTTATTTCTAAAACTTTACCTGTAAAAGAGGATTTATCATTACCATTCCAATGATATAATACATGACAGAACTACTACTCCTTCACAAGTAGGAATTACAGCTTAAAAGTGTAATAAGAAAATTGGGGTGTTTCACTTCCAGGACATACACAACTTAACAGTACATGTCCAACCTTTTACTTACACAGCACCCTGCCCTATGAGCTATCTAGAACCTACCTTAGGGGTGACTTATGAGTAATAAAAGGGAAGTTAAAGGCTTGAGAAGGGGTTTTAAATGGCAAGTTGACATGGTGGTAAAACTGCACACACAGACACTGCAGCCTGAGACATGTTTAAAGGGCTGTTGTATGGGTGGCATGATCAGCACAGCAGACCCACTAATAGCAGTTGATTTACAGGCCCTAGGCAAGGGAATTGAACTCTACTAGGGACTTATATGTAAATTAAATATTCCAATTGAGTATGAACCAATGTTACCATGTTTAGAGGAGACAGCAAATGCACTTTAGCACTGGTTAGCAGTGGTAAAGGGCTCAGAGTCTTAAAGTCAACAAAAACGAGAAGGAGGAAGAAGTTAGGAATGACCCTTCAGAGAGGGCCATTTTCCAACACTGTCCCTGTGCTCACTGTTCTCTCTGTCTCCTCATTGATAGGGCTCAGGATATGTTACCCAGATATGGAAACTCTCCGTGTTTCTTTCCTCCTTGGCCACCTTTCATTTCTCGCCCTCCTACCTGTGATCACAATGCTAGTCCCTTCTCCACCTTCAGAGAATGTGCTCCCCTGCTTCTTCAGCTCAGGTCTCTATGGCTACTCTCGACTCATTCACCACAATCCCTGTTCTCAGGTTGACTTTGTGACTCTTGTGCGCACTCTTCTTCTTTGTTCTCTGAGCTCGCCTGTTGCACTATGGGGAATAATATCAAGCATGGCGTTATAATTATTGCCGTTTTAGCAGCAGAAAACTGCAGCTAAAGCGGCGATAATGGGCTTGATAATATCCCATAGAGAATTCACATAGAAGCCCATGTTGACACCAGAACATGGGCTTCTATGGGAATTCACAAGGGCATATTATCAAGCCTTTATCGCCGCTTTAGAGGCAGTTTTCTGCCGCTAAAGAGGCGATAATGTTAACGCCGTGCTTGCTAATATGCCCCCAAGTTTGGAATTTGCAAGTTAGTATTGGCCTTCACCACTTTTTCTCCATCTTGTCTCATTTTCCAGGTGTGGGAGGCAGTAATCAAGTTAGGAAGGCCTCCACATTTAACAGGAGTGTTTGTGACCAAGATTACTTGATAGTTTTCATGCCAGTGGCGAGCCAGGCATGACTTTCTTACATGCTTCTTCACTCAAACCCAGTTACCAGGACTGAGGTCATGGCACTGTTTTTGCCTTGGAAGGGAGTCGCCAACTCAGCCTGGTGAGAGACAGAATGCACCACATCAACCAGCCCTTTACAGCAGCCAAGAATGAAATCATCTGTGACATTCACTAGCTCTGTTGCAGGCACAGCAGGAAGTCTCATTGCTCTGCCCATGAGGATTTCATGAGTGGACAAGCGGTCCTCCAGTGCAACATGCTTCTCAGACTCCTCCTTATTAATGGAAGGGTATCAGGCCATTTTAAAGACATGGCTGCACACACTCTAGCAAGATGGAATTTTAGTGTGCCATTTACTTGCTCCACTATGCCAGAAGCCTCAGGTATGTAACTAAAGTGAAACCTCTGATTAATCTCTAAAGTTGCACTAAAAGTTTCAAAACCTAATTCTTGAAGTGATTTCTATGTTCTGATTACAGAGAAACCATGATCCCAAACCAAGTCTATTAGCAACAGTTTAGCTAAAGTAATAATGCAATTTCTCCTAGTAAGGTAAGCCTCAACCCTTCGGAAAAAGAATAAAATGACCACCGTAATGTTGTGTAGCGAATTACTAACAGATATCTGGACAAACTTAGGTTGCATACCATTGAAAGGACCACCTGATCTCCCTATGTGACTTGTGAAGACTAAAGTTCTCCTTTTTGCATTTAGCTTTTGGCAAGTAGCACAGCTGTCACATAACCCATCTGCAACTACATGGAACTGTGGGATAGTCCAGGAAAAGCAAAAGATACAAATCATGTGTTTCTTGACCATCTCTGATCCATCGCTCCTGCTCACACTCTGGTGCTTCTTCTGGCAATCTCCTCACCTCTTCCCTGTATTAGAAAAAGTCAGCAAAAGGCTCCTAGAAGTGTCACTCTCTGATTTATTTGAATAATCTCCATTGAATGGGCAAGACTCAAGAGCGCAATATCTGGCTATTTCATTCGTGTAGCAGTTGCCAGAGGTCACAAAATCATTTCCACTTTTGTGTGCTGCAAACTTCACAAAAGTTAGTTCAGCAGATATTTGCACTGGGTGAAGGAAACCCATACCATAGTGCCCATTCAGAATGGGAAAGCCAGACAAGGTCATGAAACCCCACTGGGATATAAAATGTGCGTAGTCGTGGACCACGCCAAACCCATACTGGCTATCAATATAAATGGTGACTCTTAAATTGTCAGAGATACAACAGGCTTTACCAAGAGTGATCAGTTCAGCATCTTGTACAGAGGCTACATTGCACAGGAGGCTTCCACTAGACCTTCTAAGGTGCAAACGGAATAAGCTGCTTTCAAAGTCCTTTGTTCATCTCTCAAGCAAGAGCTTTCCACAAACAACATATAATCAGGCTCTTCCAGAGGGACATCTTGAATATTAGCCCTGGGCTTGGCACAAAATTCTGTTGAGGCATTTGTCATCAATCCCATCATAATTTTTATCAGCAACAGGTATTGGCAACGATGTGGCTGGGTTGGAACAGGAGCACCTCTGCAGAGTGATGTTCTCCACAGTGAGGTTAACCTACTCATGCTTTGTAAGTTGGCTATCATTTGTTGGGTTTGAGTGCTGGTGAGTATGATTCTGACAGAATGGGGGACTATAACTCTAAGTGGGTATTCCGTGACTAGGCACTCACATTGCTGAATTCTGACACCAACTGCGGCCACAAAGTTTAGACAACTAGGTAACAATGCAGCTACTGGGTCAAGAGTGGCTGGGAAATATGCAACAGGTTGTATGGAATTTTTATGCATTTGGGTCAGTACTGACACGGAGCACCTTTCCCTCTCTGAACAATAAAGTATGTATGGGCACAAATAATCTGGCATTCTTAAAGCTGGGGGCTGACAGAGACTTTCTCTCAGCTTGAGAAAGGCATGCTCATATTCAATGCCCCATGGTAGCAGATTGGGCATATCTGTGTGTAAGCCTTTGTAGGAAGTTTCCACCAGTGACGGTTTAATCATGAGGGAGAGGGGGCATCATCCCTCCGCCCGCTGCAGCACTAAACAAAAAAATAAAATGGCAATGAAATGATTTAATTGCCATTTTATTTTTTATGTTTAGCAGTGCAGCAGCCTGCAGCCAGGAGTTGCCGATTGACAGCAGAGGCGGACTAGAGTAGCAAGATATACTAAAGTACTATGTTGCACTTGCATCCCATGAGGTGATGCAACTGCGATGCAATCATTAAGTCAGATTTACATAGCCACGCCAAGCCATCTAGTGTGGCCTGCGTAGCTTGGTAAATCTGAGGTAACGCAAGGCAGCGCAAGTCACTGCCTTTCTTTACTCTGCGCTGGGGAGCCATTACATGGGTGGAAAGTGGGTGTTCCCATGAATTTTGGTAGATTCCGAGATTTACGGTAGGCGCAATGTAGCCTCATGGGTACGGTGCAGTGTATGTGAAAGGTAAAATATGTACTGGTATGTTTCACATGTTCACATAGTGAAATATTGCCAATTTCGCTTTTTAGTATTGTAAGGACTTTCTCTCCCATAAGTAATCATTGGAGCTGCCTTGTAACACCTTACAAGTGTAACTTTCAGTTGGGAGGAGATGGAGCGTTGGAGTTTCGGTTCGCTGAACTCAGGATTTAAAAACAAATCTTTCTCTGAAGGTGGTTTTTAAATTGTGTTTTTGAAAATGCCACTTTTAGAAAGTAGGAAAAAATTTAAATACCAACCACACACTATTTTTGTCCTTGTGCTTAAGAAAGACAACAAACCAGTATTACTCTTAGGTTTGTTGGGTATATCTTATTCGTACCCTTTTAATCTCTGTTTTTCATTTTTTCAAAAAGATTTTTATGTGTGAAAAGGAACACAACACATTTTTACCATTTACACATATATACAAAACATTATTCACATATAAATACACACAATATACAGTTTTCACTTCGTAAACACAGATCCTTATCTGTACTAGACAAAGTAATGCTCAATGTCGAGTTCAATATACCACATATAAATGCAGACAATCAAAAATATTTTTGAAAATAAACCACACATAAATTCATTGGTCTATAAATCATTTGATGTCTATTTTATATGCCGACGCGTTTTGAACCAGCTGACATCAGTTCATAGCTTCTCTTCAGGGCTCTGTCTTTGGTAATTATCTAAAGAATGTGTACAAAGCAAAAGGTTAATTTTAATTCTCTGTTTTTGAATGCTTATCTTCTCTATCCATTCTAAATGTCGCTATTTGTACCTGTTTGTCCAGCAGCCGCCGGTCTACAGGTTTAACTTCAATCCACCTACTCCTTGTTGTTTTGATCCTGCACTCAAAGTGAAAATAAATTAATTACTATTTGTGCAGGGTATCAAAGCTCAATGGTGTCCAGCCTCATCTCTCCCAGAACATACCTTTCTATATCTTTCAGTACTCTGGGTTCTTTTCGGAATTTCTTTATGAGGAGGCGCTTATTCTGTGTTTTATGGGCCAGTCTCGACCTGGAATTTAGACAATTGTCTTGTTACGTTTCAAAAGGGCGGTTTCTTTACACCTTTTAGTCGCATTTTAAATTCCTGAAACGTACCTGCTACAATTGTACTGCGCGGTCAGCGCTCTCCGTTTATCTAAATTCCAGGTCGAGACTGGCCCATAAAACACAGAATAAGCGCACTACAAAGACTATCTTTTGAAGTAAGCCTACATTTAAGGCCGAAATGAGTATAAGAGCTGTCAGGAGGTGAACTGCCTCTTTGCTGTGTTGCTTTGCTGGGTTGGTTCGCTTTTTCTGTCTGTGGGCAGTGAAATAACTGGACTTTGCTTTCTGGAATCCTGCTTTTCAAAGTTCTCCAAGGGCTTGTGTGTGCTTGCCTCCTGTTGAAAGTCTCAAGGCCAGCAAAGACTTCATCTGCAGCTCCCCTGGACTTCTGTGCTGGGAGTTCTGACCTGCCAAGTGCTGCCAACTCCTGTTCTGGGACCTTGGAGGTGGTTTTGCTGCTTCAAAAGCTGAAAATCCATGCATCACTCTTTAGTGCCGTTTTTTTCCCACTGCAAGCTTGCCATGCAATGGATAAACCAACTCATTGTTGCGGTGCAGCCGAAAAATCATTGCTGTGCCTGTGCATGGCTGGAAGAGTCCAGAGCTCCATCTCCAACATCCGAGACCCCCGTCCTGACTCTGACGCAGGCCCTGCTATGCGGCTGATGGAATCGATGCATCATCTGTCCGTGGCATGGAAGAATAGGCGCAGTGCCTGTTTCACCACCGCCGCATTGACACCAACGTGTCCGGATCTTCCATGCATCGCACCTGGGCTCCACGTTTTCAGGGCACTGTCCGCAGTAATGAGCTGCTTTCGGAATTTGACACATCACTTCTCCTCGCAGTAAGGAATCTATGCAACACTTCTCCTGCATTCAGCAGAACTGATGCCTCCATTCCCCTGGGATTCAAGAATCCCCACATCGCTTGGATTTTCTCGCGCTTCCCTCGTCTGTGGCTGTTTTTTGTTTTGGATTTTGACACAGCAAAGGTGCTTTGTGCTAAAAATCAATCCATCCATAGCTTTCTATGGGCAAAATTGCTTAAATCTTTAAAAAGTGATATTTCTGCTGATGTATGTTGGATTTTTGTCATTTTGGTCTTGTTTGGTTTAGATAGATTGGTTATTTTTCTAAACTCGTGTGATGTTGGTTTATAGTGTTTTCACTGTGTTACTGTGTGTTTGATGTACAAATGCTTTAGGGAGGCCTGACTGCCTGTGCCAAGCTACCAAGAGGGCGATTAGGGGTTATTTTGGGTGTGTAACTCCCTTACCATGACTAGAAGGAAGGGTCCCTACTCAGACAGGATGCATACCACTGCCAACCAGAGACCCGCATTTCTAACATTGGTGGTCAGCGGTGAGGATAGGACTTGTGTTTGTACTTAACATACAGTGATTGGTGTACACTACTTCATAGTGCAGACCTTTACGCAACAACATACTGCTTTTTTCAGTTTTTGACAACTCTTGAGTTTTGGATCTACAAATCATGTCTCAGCTTTGTAAGCCAACAGTTTGAGTTGCAGAAGTTGTGTTTGAGAAAGAGGGCCTGAAATCTTATATGGTGCCTCAACTTAAACAGATGTGGATCTGGAGGTACAGTGCCAGCAAGGGGATTTTGGAGCTCAGGATCTGCCTTCTGGGGGAACACCCTCCAGGACTGGCAGCCGTGTGTCACCTAGAAATCTGTTCCCAGAGAAGCTGGAGGACAGGCGACAGGCCATAGAGCATGAGAAGGAGCTTGAGAAGCTCGTGTGAAATGAAAACAAAAGTTGGAATTGGAAAGCAAAAAGTTTGAAATGGAGCACAATCAACAAGGAAAAGAGAAGGAGAAGACTCTTGCTCTGGAGGGAAGGACATTGCATTTGGCTCATGAACTGAGGATGGGGAAGCTGGATATCAAGACCAAGCAGGTAGAGTCCTGCTCAAATTGTGGCAGCATATGTCCAGTGCAACCTGAGGGGAGAGTGTACATTTCCAAAGATATAGTAAAGGATTACAGAAGGGAAGATGACATACACAGTTGTTTTTTGCGGTATGTCAGCTCTCCACATATAAAAGGTCCCTGACTTACAGTGGTGGGTGGGTCTTTGGAAACATTTTGAAGGTAGAAGGGAGGGACACTTTGACAGCCTGCACAGAATCTAAGTTACTTTGCCATGAAGGATTCCCTGATCACTAGGTATGGCCTCACCCCAGAGCAGTACAAGGAAAAGTTTAGGACATACAGGAAGTCTGATTCCCAAGCTTGGCTTGAATTTGTATATTATGTTTGCAGAGCACTGGATGGTTGGGTTAAGGGCAGTCAAGTAACAGACTATCAGGTGCTGCATAATCTCATTGCATGGGAGAACTTGTATAGGCTTTGTTTTCCAGATCTGCACCAGCATCTGATTGACAGCAAGCTATCTGACTCTAGAAAGCTTGCTCAGGAGGCAGACTACTGGATGAGTACCAGGGTCCACCAGAGGTATGAGGGACACTCTGCCAAGGGTGGGCAGTGCCCCCAGCAGAAGAGTGGGGGGAACAAGGGTAAACAGAGGGAGTTCTCTAATGGGCCCCAATCTAGTTCCCAGTGTAAGGATTCAAATCCTCAAGTGATAAGAAACCTTGGATCTCTATAGGGAGGTCTGCAGAGAGATGTCCCCGCAGGTGTTATGCTTATCATGATAAAGGGGGATCCTAAGTGTCACAAGGGGGCACCGCCACCCACTGGTGGAAAGTCACGGGGAATGTCCAGTGTAACGCTTGGGGAGGAGTTGGTTCTAGAAAAAGGGTGGGAGCCAAATGAGATGATCTGTGTCTCACTATGGGACAGTGAGATGGTCCAGAGGACTTCCATGCCTTAGAACACTAAGAAGTACAGGCAATGTGTGACCATCAATGGACAGAGGATGGAGGCTCTGAGAAACACAGGAGCCAGTGTGACTTCTGTCAGGTGTCACCTGGTGTCTGAAGAGCAGGTGGTCCTTAATGTGTTTCACCAAGTAGTTGCTGTGAACAACTCTGAGTGGCAGTATAAGGTGGCACATGTTACCTTTGAGTGGGGGGTCTCAGGTTCCTTGAGGGTAGCTGTGAGTACATCCATGCCTATTGTCTGCTATGTCACGACCTGGAGGATTCCTCTTGGTGTGAGGTGGAACGCAGGCCACACTTGGAGATGGTGGGTCCGCCTGAGTGGACATGCATGACCACTCGGTCTATGGCAACCAGTAAGGGTGATCAGAAGGACCTGAAGCCTGAAAGAGTGGCCCAGGTACCTGCCAGAAAGAGAAGGGGCAGGGGCGTGGGAAACCTGCCCTGTAGGTTCCCACGGTCCGGGAGGAGGCTGAACTTCAATGGGATGCCCCAGGACCTACAGGGGAGCAAGTGGCCCAACTTGGAGAATTGCCTGAGCTGACCCAATAGCAGCAAGTAGGAGATCCCACTAGGGAGCAATTCTGTAAGGAGGAGCAGGAGTGCCCTTCTCTGGAGGGTCTGTGGCATCAGGCTGCAGACCAGGCAGCTGGCAAGGAGTGTAGCTCACATTGGATCTACTGGGATAATGGTCTCCTATGTAGTGATCCTAAGGTTGCTGAGCCTGGGGCAGCCCATGTGCTGGTGATACCCCAGTGCTTCAAAGCCTTCCTACTGGGTCTGGCTCATTATTTGCCTTTGGCATGACATTTGGTCAAGGACAAGACCTTTGAAAGGCTTGTCACACACTTTCTTTGGCCCCAAAGGCGAAGGAACTCTGATATGCATTGCAGGTGTTGGCCAAGTTGCCAGGCAAGTGGCAAGACTGAAGGCAGATGCAAAGCTCCACTCCAACCTTTCCAGGTTGTGAGCACCCATTTCTAGCTGGTAGGCATTGACATTGTGGGGCATCTGAAGCCCAAGACAGTCATGGGCAACAGGTGCATCCTGGTCTTAATGGACCATGCTATCGGTTACCCAGAGACTATCCCTCTGAGGACAGTGACACCGCCCCTGTAGGCCGGGCACTGAGGGGGTTTTCCTCACATGGTTTTCTCCAAGGATGTGAGGGTACCAACTTCATGTCCCAATACATGAAGGCCTTGTGGGAGGCATGTGAGGTGAACTACAAATTCACCATGCCTTACCACCCCCATGGTAATGGGTTGGTTGAAAGGCTCAACTGTACCCTGAAGGGCATGATTGGGGGTTTGTCAGACTCCATGAGGCGTGAGTGGGACGTCCTCTTGCCATGCCTCCTCTTTGCTTACAGGGAGGTATCATAGAAGGGGCTTGGCTTTAGCCCCTTTGAGCTGCTGTAGGGGCACCATGTGAGGGGACCTCTTAGTCTGGTGAAGGAAGGCTATAATAGAGCTTCCAGGAATCCCCACAGGATGTATTGACTTACCTGCTGGCCTTCAGAAATCAGACTGCAAGCTTCAAGAACCTCTATCGGGAGAACATTGAAGTCAGCCAGGAGGACATGAAATGATGGTATGACCAGATTACCACTCTGGTTGAGCTTCATCCTGGCCTGAAAGAGTGGGTCAGGGCCCCATTGGAGCCCTGTGCTCTACAGGCCAATTCGTCCGGGCCTTTTGAGGTGAAGGAACACAAGAGTGATGTCACCTACATGGTGGACTTTCAGACTCCAAGGAACCCATTAAGGGTCCTACATGTAAACCGCCTCAAAACGCACTTTGAAGGGTCCAAATTGACAATGCTCTTGGCTACAGATGAAGGGATGGAAGAGAAGAGTGAGCCTCTCCCTGACCTCCGGTCTGCCAAGAAGCTTGATGGATCCATGGAGGGTATGAACCTCTCCCCCAGTGGTGGTTCTTTTATATGAACGGAGGGGCTACGCCCTCGTCCTTTTTCTGCTCCCTCGTGGTGCTTTTTTTCTTAAAAAGAGTAAAAAAATCATTTCTGCGAGTAAACTGCCTTAGGCTGTCTGCTACACAGACATTGACTTCAGGCAGCGTTTGCAAGTCAGGTTTACGGCAGGCACAAATCATGCTCTCTGAGCATGCGCCAGCAATCCTAGATTTGTCGGGCAGAAGAGACCTCAGCCCTGAGGCTTGTGACTTCACCAGCTCGGCAAAGCCATTGTATTCCTTGCTGAAGGACCTCCCCCACCAATAGAGTTAGCCCTGGGCGCTGTCTGCCTCAGCTCTGCAGAGGCCAGGGCTACACATCAATCACACTTCACCAAGCCTCGCTCTTAACCCCACCCTACCATTTTAATTTATATTTTTGAATAATATGTCATTATTGCAAGGCTGTCAGGTCAGGAAGACTTTGTAGACTCCTTCTTGGCTTGCTCTACGTCTCTCTTGCAGGACTCTATGGACATATCCGAAGAATGTAAAAAAAACATATTGGTAATAATTTTTAAAATGTTCATTAAAAAAAGTTCAAAAGCACATAACAAAAATACACACGTAAAACGTGTGATGCTCATCAAAAGAGATGGAGATATTTTAGGAAAATTCAAATTTTTTATTCAACTAAGCACATATAAAATATTTCAATGGTTACTGGAGTACTATAATAAGACTACAATGGTATGGAATTGTATCTCTGTGAAGATGTGTTCACATTTTATAGATGTAAAATGTCTTTTTAAATTATTTAGGACATTAAAATATAAAGGAAATCATATACAATTACCTCAGTGTAACCATTGGAAATAGAAAGAATTGACATTGTGTCACATGATATTCAATTTGGTTAAATGGCGTACACTTACACTACAGTTTGCCTAGGTGTCGGGGTTTAGTTGCCATGAAATATTCTCAATATTATAACTGACATTTCCGTCAATTTTGGCAAGTGTGTCCTTCATATTGTCAGGCACAGTCGTGCACGCATTACTATCCTGTCTTTTTGGCAGGTGGATTCCTTAAGTGTCCGTCATTTAAGACGGACAATTAATGTCACTACACTCACAATGTGCAGTCCCATTAATTACTTGTTTGGGTTAAGCGTCTGTGATGGATGGTTTTAGGCAACGCATTTTTAAATGTACATTGACTTACCCATCCATGGCATAGGCGTACACATGTACTTGCAGACATTTTATCACTTGCCTCCTACTCTCTAAAGCCAACACACTTCCTCACACATTGCTGCTTCTGTGATTCAGCTGGATCCCTGAATGACATGTGGTGACTATGGGTGAGCAGAACCCACATATTTTGCTGCAGTATAATTATGAGAAAATATTAGTAAATGCAAAAGAACATGGAGAGCAGGATCCAGCAGATCTCGTGCTCGCTAAGTTAATTGTTCCTGTGCTCCTAGGTAGAATGTGTGCGCCAAATTACTCATAATTACAAGAAAGACCGTACATGCATAGTTTTCTGCAATTTTGTATCAAAAGAGTAACACAAGCTTATCTAAATTACTCTGATTACTAATAAAATGTTCAGACATGCCTACTGGTGACAGGGTGCCAACCTTCACTGAGGAAGGCCTCACTAGTGTGGCTGAAATAGCCCTGATCACTAAAGTCAGTTGTATGATCCATATGCAAGTCAGGTAAGGATTAAATGAAAAAAATAATAATAATCCGAAACATTCACGACTATTTGTCATAGCATTATGTATCTTATCTTGTACTATTGTCTTGTAATTGTTATGCAAGTGGTTGAAATGTATTTTGTTTGTTGCATGTTTGCATGTATTTATTTGCAATTTTCCATTTTTATTTTTTAATGTGTATTTGTGTTCAATGCATGTTTGATTTTTCATTATAATAACTGTGTAGCCTAATTATTTATGGAAAGCATGTTGTATAAACCTCTTTTTATACTTCAAAATCATTTATTTAATTTGCCACAAACATAAAACAACACATTTTAGATTTAAAAAAGGAGCTATGCATTCATAAATTGTATAATTAATAAAGTTTCACTAATTTATATCCTTATATGAGATTTTATGCCTTGTATATTAGAGTGTATTTGTCTATATGTGTCTTTTATGATTGTTTATGATCGAATCAAGACGGAAATTAAGCTTTAAAAATTTAGCTTTATATCCTTATATGATATGTAAAATGTGCAGTACAGTTATAAGATGTAGGAAAAAAGTCACACAAAAAAGGTTCATATTATTCGACTTGAAAGCATTGTTTTAATCCTTTTAGGAAGATATGTAATTTCTAGTAAAACTAAGTGAAATAAAGTGTTGAAGAAATAAGTCAAGAAAAACATGATTATGCCCAAAATACTATAAATGTATATATTTTTAATATCCTATGTGTTTTTATATTGATTGCACAGGCCAACAATGAGAGGACCTTTGGCAATGGTAGAAATTAGCAGCTCTTCAGAAGCTTGGAAGATCCTCCTAAATGTCAAGGTGTGTTCAGCTCTCAGTAACCCCCCATGAGGCTGCAGGTCTTGGTGGGGGCCTGCCTTGATGTGGCGAGGGACCTGAATGGAATGCAGTACCAATACGGATTGCATATCCAGCAGAGGGGTGATGAAGTAAACTGTCTACCAAACAGTACATCGGGCCAGTCGTTTTAAAAAAAAGTAACAGCAGTAATGATTGTGCAACATAATTGTGCAAATATATAAAAAAAATATAAGACTATCAATGAAGAATCACAGTGTATGGTAGGTAAGTATGCCTGCATGAAATGGCATTGACCCAAGGCTTTGACCCCTTACCTGCAGGCTTTAGCCAATGGTCAACGCCCACACTACTTTCCCTGTGTGTCCGTGTCAGCCATTGGCCGACACTGGGGAGGCATTAAAAGGAACCTCCAGGACTTGCACCTCAGGAGTCCTGCCGGTGGAGCGCAATAGCTTCTACTTCATTCACCTCTCCCTCGCTTCCATGTGTGAAGTCAGTGTGCTGCGAGGCATGCTGATGTCACAGAACCCCATCAGAGGCAGGGGAGCCAGTAAGTGAGTGCTCTTTTTGCAGCTCAGATGGTTCTTTGAGGGTGCAGGATGCTTCCCTCAGTTTGAGGGAAGCATCATTAGAATGGGGAGAATTTCTTCTCCACCGATGCCGGTCTCAAATAGCTTTCTGCTTGTGGCTCACGCCCCACCGGGGAAAACGCACATTTCATAATAAAAGGATGTTGGGGCGGTTGGCCCTCCTACCATATGGGTCAACACCCTTTGCAGCTATATATATTTTTTTTTTAGAAATGTGTGTTTTGCCCTGGGGGGCTGATTGTGCCCCCTTGCAGAAAACACACTTTTCAAAGAAATTGTTGTGGGGGGATTTGTAGGTAACCACATTTATCAATTGGTCTGTTCTGCCTTTAAGATAATTATTCCAGCCAGTGCAGCATGGGACAAAGGATCTGTGTAATTATGCTGCTGGCTAACTTCACTGTCAGTAATAGCCAATTACCAATTCAAAAGCTTTATTCGAGGATTTATCTCATAAAAGCACACACATACATTTAAAATTTATAATTAAACAATTGTTTCCTCGTTAAATACAATAGTTTAAAAAAGATTAAGCAGACATACACAATTGGTTAAAAACAAAGACATATAAAACTTGGTACATATTTACATGGGAGCCAGTAGAGATACTCCATTCGGCGTACTCTTGGGAACAGCCCTCCTTCTAATGGACCATGCCCAACCCAAATACTTAGCTGTTGCTAAAACTATAGGCATGTGGGTGGAGGTACAGATGATTCGTAAGGCCTCTACACCCCTAGATGTTCCTAGATTTTTACAAACAGGGACTAACCAAACTTTCCTCGGGATGTCATAGGCTTTACAGGAGAATAAGAAGTGGCCTATACTTTCATTTGGGTGCTCCACAGGCTGGGCAATATAGAGTGGAGGAGCACCTCCACCTACCTGTCAAAGATCTTACTGGGAGGGCACCTGATCTTCACTGAAAGAAAAGCCTCCTGTCCCCAGGGTTGGTTATGCTATCCCAATAGGGTTCCAAAACTGGATACAGTTTAGCTTCCACAAAGCGCCCCGTCATGGAGTCAGATTTAGTTTTGCTCCAGACCCTTGCAGCTACATGATCCCAGTACAGATCTTTAATCACTTTTTTGCTCGGAAAGAGCTCCCCGGTTGGATTATCCCATAAATTTGAGAGACCAAGATCACATAGGGAAGACCTAAGATTTTTCAGCCATTCTATCCTATGAAAGATATCAGCATTTATTATGGCTAAAAACCCCTCTGCGTAATGCTGGATCTCCGGGGTAGTCCAGAGCCGTCTCCAATAGAGAATCGGGCGCAACCTCACTAGATCACTAACTGCTCTCCTCCCCAGGTCAAGACCAAGGGGAATCAGTGGGGTGCTCTGCGGGAGTCCTGTGATTCCCCTAAGAAACCTGTTCTCAGAGGACTGCAAGAGGAGAAGTTTCCCAAAGCCCCACAGCTCTGCCCCATATAGAGCAGACCCACGAGCCTTGGCCTCATACACTGCCAAGACGGGTTTTATTGGTTTGGACCTGGATTTTTTATGCTCCACCCGAAGTGCCCCCGAGATTTGTTGGTGCCTTAAGACCGCCATTTCTATGTGCTGGGACCATCTTGAATCGTTTGTTATCTGTATCCCAAGATAGGTGAATACGGTAACCATGTCTAACAAACTATTATTCAAGAATATTTTCGGCCTGGGTCTACGTTTTGGTGCAAAGGCCATCAGCTTGGTTTTACCCACATTGACTTCCAGGCCATGTTCCCCGCAAAAAGAATCAAAGATGTTCAAAGCTCGCTGCAGACCGCCTGGTGTTTTGGATAGAATTAGCGTATCGTCGGCGAACATCAGGATCGGAACCCTGATGCCCGCCAACGATGGCGCATCTATACTGGCGTCCAACATTCGAGCCACAATCCCATTTATGAATAGTGAGAATAGCAGGGGAGCCATTGCGCACCCCTGGCGCACTCCACGTTCAACCGGGAAGTCATCAGAGGATTCACCATGCATGCCCCATTGGATTTTAGCGAAGTTGCATTCATGCAACCTCATAACCAGGGTAAGTAGCTCAGCCGGGAGACCCATTTCACTCAAAACTGCCCAGAGCTTTCTCCTTGGGACCAGGTCGAAGGCAGCCCGCAGGTCGACAAAAGCGACATACAGACTGCCCTCGCCTAACACCACTGTCCCCCACTGGAGCAGAGTGAAACAAAACACCTGGTCAACTGTACTAGTGGCCCGCCGAAAACCAGCCTGGTAAGGGGACAAGGCATTGTTCTCATCAACCCAGTCCATAAATTTGTTAACCACCATCCTACCTACCACTTTTTGAACGGTGGCAATCAGGCTTATCGGCCTGTAGTTGACTGGAAGAGACCAATCCCCTTTTTTGTATATGGGTATAATGATCGCTCCCTTCAATAATTCCGGGACGGCCGCTCCCTTTGCAATGGCGTTTCCCAAAAGAAATATATATCTAGCCCACCGCGCCTTATCATTAATAAAAACATCAGCTGGTACGCCATCTAAACCCGGGGCCCTTCCCCGGGGGACAGTGCTTAGAGCATATTCGGTTTCCTTAGGAGTGAATAAATCCCCAATGGAATATACAGCTTGAATTTCTTCCATGCCCTTGTACTGTGCAGTCTCTGCATATTGGGATTTAAAGTGATCTACCCAGGCACCCTCTGGGACATTGTTGCCGGGTTTATCTGGAATTCCACCTCTTCCCCACTTAACAATGTTCCAGAATAACCTAGAATCCTTTGCCCCTGAGGCCTCCTTTAGTTCGGCCCAATGCTGTTCGTCCCATAGTTTTTTAGCTAGGGATATGCTGGTCTTATAATGCTTTCTGGCGCCACTGATCGCTACCCCGTCCCTCCTCGGGATTGCTCTGCCCAAGCTTAGCCTGGCTTCCCTACACTGGTGATTATACCATTTAGCTAGTCTAGGTGGTTGTTTGCTATTTATCTTGCAGGGCCTCAGGAAGTGCGGTTTTAAGAGAGAAAAGAGTTCATCATGAATATCAGATATTTCCCTTTACCCTGGAATTACTAAGGCTGCATCCTCCATGGCGGTTGAAGCAATGTGAATATTTCTCAAGGAGCACACCTGCGCACAAAGTTCCAGGGGCTACTAAGTGAATGTGTGCCTTTCGAAAATGAGTTTTTCTAATGGCAATATAAGCATTGACAAATAGGTTTTGCAACTGCTGCCAACCTTCTGACTTTGCTTATGATTGTTAGGGCTAACATTTGCTAGTGGGGTGCATATACTGTTGCACCCAAAACCTTTTGGGCCCTATCTGACCCAGCAATCCCACCGACATCCAGCAATCGGTCCGACTGCTGCATTATGTTGCGGACAGTCAGACCGCAGCTGTCTGGGGACAGACCGCCGCCTCCAACAGCATCAAGCATCCCATCATGGAGCGGATGGACTCCTATCACTATCATGAGGGCAATACCTTAGCAGGCACCGCCGTAGGGATTAGGATGTCCCTTTCCGACTTCCTTTTCATGACGGTCCCACTGCCATGGAAAGGCAGCCGGTAAGGGACTTTAGAAGCACCAAGCATGTCCCCTGTCCCCCGTAGGCCACTGCTAAGGGGCCTGGGGGCACATGTAGTGCCCCACACACACCCATGCACTGTGTACCAGGCACCACATGGTCCATGGATGTGCACTAAGTGCCTTTTGCTACTGTAGCTTGTGCTGCAGGCCCTTTTTCTGGGCCGCAGCGAATGCCTCAGTAGTAAAAGGCAATTTCAGATTGTCTGCATGGCAATCCTATCATAATAGGGGAGGTAGGACCACCGACTCAATGTTGGATGTTCATCTGCCCGCAGCAATGACGGTCAGACACTCATCTGACCACCATCATAATCAGGCCCTTTGTCTTTTTTTGTGTTTTTGGAGAACCTGCAGCTAAATCGAATAACCTAAGTGTTATTTTATTATTTACTCACATCTCACAGATGCACACACTCACCGACCTATTTAGAGCCATACTTCACCCTTCAAAATAAGACAGTGTTTTAGAAGAAAGGCTTTAGACAGTCAGCAGAGATGGCATCTCAGTGGATCACTACTGTCCAGGCCCTTACTTAAGTTATGGAGAACACCTCTGAGGCAGGATCAGATACTGAGACAGAACTTGAGGGATAGGAAAATGGTCCTGAATCTGGAAGCGATTTTCGAGTCAGCGGAGTTCCATCCAATGACTTGTCTTCAAGTGCTGAGGAACATGATCATGGTAATCGTGATGTCCCTTCACAAGCAACTTTAGTACAGTGGAGTGACCAGAGCTCGGTAGACCGGTCCAGAGAGCAGACAGGTGCGGCGGCAAGTAGAGTTGGAGTTCTCTCTTGGCAGTCCCCCAATTTTGTGAAGCCCCAAATCCCCCAGTTCACTGAAGATCCTGGATGTAAAGTCGATACAGCAACTTTTTTGCCAATTGACTACATCAATCTCTTTTTGGATGTTAACTTCCTTAGATGAAATTGTGCAACAAATAAATGTGTGTTTAGAGCAATTCCTGAGAGAGCATGTAGGTACGCTTGGGCCCCTTTCTACAGCACACCGTAGGACTCCCACTTCACTTGAGAAGTTGAAGAAGTGTTTGAGCTTTGCCCTCAAAATGGGGACAGTGCACAAACCAAGCTTGCAGGTCTAGTGGTCTACTCGCATGGTTTGGGTAACACTTAACTTTGCCCCTTATTTGAACAGAGATTGTTTCTTGCTATTGCAGTATATGCTGCATTTCAATGATAACTCTGCTGCATTGCCCCTGGACCAGCCAGACCATGACAGGTTGTTCAAAATTCGGCCTGTTGTGGAAAATGTACCTGCCAGGTTTCCAGAAATGTATGTTCCTGGAAAGAATGTAACCCTGGGCGTAGTGAGCGTAGTGGGGCTTCGCGAAGCTACGCAAAGTGGGCGAGAAACTACGCCCACCTGCGCACTTCGCGTAGCCCCACTACGCACCACCCGCCTCCCTCCCGCCCTCAGTAAATACCCCCTTCAATGTTTAAATACGTTTAAAACCACTTACCTGGTCCGCGCGCGTCCCGGGGCTCCCTCGTCTCTTTCAGTGCCCGCGTCTTGAACCCTAATGCGCATGCGTGGCCGCCCGCGCATGCGCATTTCTAGCGAGAAATGCGCATGCGCGGGCGGCCACGCATGCGCATTAGGGTTCAAGACGCGCACTGAAAAAGACGAGGGAGCCCCGGGACGCGCGAGGACCAGGTAAGTGGTTTTAAACTTATTTAAACATTGAAGGGGGTATTTACTGAGGGCGGGAGGGAGGCGGGTGGCGGGCCAGCTACGCTCGTCCACGGAGCATGCGTAGTGCCGGCTACTACGCCCGCACCGCAAAATGCGTAGCAGACGGCACTACGCATGCTCCGTGGACGGAGCGTAGCTGCCCGCCCACCCCTAAAAGAATGTAGCCATTGATGAGTCCTTGATCCTGGACAAAGGGTGGCTGCTGTGTGTGCAGTGCATACCAAGCAAATGAGCTCATTATTGGAATCAAGTTGTACATGGTGGTGTGTGAGCGCTCACTTGGCCCTTTATACGGCTTGAGAGTGTATATAGAGAAGAAGTTGACTCTAAATTTTGTAGTTTGCCCATCGACACTAAGAATCATGGAAAATATTGTATTGGAGCTTGTCTAACTATCCCTTCATAAAAGTTATAATCTTTTTGTGGACAACATATATACGGTACCAGAGCTGTTTGGTGAGCTGTGCAAAGCTCGCTCAGTGGCATGCGGAACACTTCGATGTTGCCTCAAAGGATTCCTGCAGAATTTTGTGTGTGAGGAGCTCCAAAAATCCCAGAGCACTGCATTGCATTTCAACTTACTGCTCTCAGTTGAATTCTCTAGCAGGCGGGATGTGTACATGCTCACCACATTCCATGATGAGAGCACTTCCCTTGTCATGGCTTGGGGTCAAATGGCCGAAATTCACAAGCTCACCTGCATACTTGATTCGAACAAATACACAAGTGAAGTGGGTAAGACTGGCCATATTCTTGAGCCATACAGTGCAAGCCATAAAACATGCATGTGTTATATGAAGCTGTTTACCCACTTGATCCAGATGGCAACATACGATGTGTGTGTTGTTCATCGTCCGACCACTAGAGGAAGACCAATGAATTTCACTTGACCATCATTAGAAGACTTCATCTGCTGCAGAATCGGCTCTTTGCTGACCACATTGCTACAAGAGTTATAAAGTCTTGACCATGTTGTTGTTGCAGAGTCTTCTTTAGGAAAGGAAAGAGGTAGATGACTTGTTGTTACTGCTTCAGTGCCATCTCACCCAGCCCTATGTTTTCAAGCTTGCTTTATTGTGTAACATACAATGTGAAGGGTTGGGAAATTAACTGAGGTGGTGCTACTTTAGTAAATACATTTCAATGGCTGTGTATGGATACATACCTTTCATGGGCCACTACTTCATTAGGCAAGCAGCTTCACAAATTCTTTCCTCTACTTGAGGAAATCATGGACTTGCTTATGGCCTACCCAACACCATTATCTGCCATCAGAATGTGGTAGATGTTCAGCTCCCTGTATGTCAACTGCATCACAGTCACCAAAAGGCACATAACAGTGGGCAGAACAAAGGCCATGTTGTCAACATGTACCTTGTGCAGTAAAACCTAGTATTCAGCAGTTTTTGAAGTGCTTTTTAGGGAACTTAAACAAAACA
Organism: Lissotriton helveticus; assembly: GCF_964261635.1. Lineage (NCBI taxonomy): Eukaryota > Metazoa > Chordata > Amphibia > Caudata > Salamandridae > Lissotriton > Lissotriton helveticus. The sequence goes on from NC_136065.1 coordinate 709,974,660, forward strand.
AAGTGATGGATGGAATACTTGAATTAATCTCAGCGACTGATAATCGCTCAAGGCCACATCCTAATCCATCGATTTTCACCCACCGTGCCATCTCAGTTTGGACCCAGCCTTGTGCAAATCAGCCTTGACCCTGCTCCTCATGGGAACAGTCTAGCCCGAACTGCAAGGCCAGGTTCTTCCTGAAAAACATAATACAAACATGATTAGGGCTCATCAGACAAGCATGGCTTGATTCTAGTGGAGCACTGAGCATGGGACCCATGTCTGGGCATATCTGTTGCATGTTGGAAGTTAACTGTAACAACAACAAGGTGATGTGTGAAATGCATTAATTAATCTCAGCCACTGGAAATCATTCAGGGACGCATCCCAAGCTATCGGTTTTCACTAACCATGCCACTTCAGTTTGGACCAAGTCGTATGCAAATTAGCCTTGACTCACTCCTCATGAGAACAGTTCAGCCCAAACTGCTAAGCCAGATCTTCCCTAAACCAAAATACAAACAATATAGGACCGCTTTCACCCTGAGAAAGTCTCATCAGCCAGATATAGCTTGATTCCAGTGGCACAGTGAGCACGAGACACATGCATGGGCGTAGTTGTGCACTTAGGGCGTCAAGTATAACAACAACAAAGTGGTGGATGGAAAGCTTAAATTATTCTTAGCCCCTGGCAATCGCTCTGCACCACTCCTAACCCGTCTATTTTTGCCTACCATGACATCTTAGTTTTGACCCATTCATTTGCAAATCATTCCTATCCCTGCTCCGCATGGGAACAGTCCAGCCCGAAGGGCCAAGCTATGTTGTCCCTGAACTGGAATGCAAGCAATCTAGGACCAGTTTCACCCAGGTAAGGGCTCATCAGCTAGGTGAAGCTTGATTCCAGTTGCACATTGAGAACAGGACCCACGTCTGGGCATACTCGTTGCACTTAGGGTGTTAACTGTAACAAAAACTAGGTGATGAATGGAGTGCTTAAATGAATCCCAGCTACTGGCAATCGCTGGAGGGCACATTCCAATCCATCGTTTTTTGCCCACCATGCCTCCTCAGTTTTTACCCAGCCATATGCTTATCTGGCTTTACCTTGAAACACTCACAAAGGAACTTGACACCAACCTTTTGACACCCTAGACTTATTGGAGCTTTGACAAGGAAGGAGAATAGTTTTTTTCAGAACCATTTGTGGGAGTAGCCTAGATTTCCCCACTTCAAAGGCTAGCAGCAGGTATAAATATTGGACCTCCTGACCAAATCTTCAGTATACTACTGGACCTGCAGAGGACATCAGAATGGCTGCCTTTGACCCTCAGAGTACTGCCCTGCTGCTTGAGGCGTGTCTTGTACCACAGAGGACTGCCTTGCTGCTATCAGAGGACTGCTTTTCTGCTTGTCACATGTCTTGTACCCTCAGAGGACTGCCTGCTGCTTGAGGCCTGCCTTGCTGCTTGAAACCAGAGCTGCCAGAGTGACTGCAAAGTGCATTTAGGCAGCCTCCTCTCTAATGTACACGGACATAGCGCTGCTCCAGGCTTCTGCTTGAGTGAGTACTGACCAACACGTATTGCCCTTCCAGGCCTGGACACTTGATGGTGGTGGTGGTGCTGAAGGTGCTGCTCTGACTAACCCTAAAATAAGGGACTTAAAAGCATTCCCACCAAACAATTCCCTGAGAACCAATAGAACATGCCTGCTTGTCGATCTGCCCAAGATGCATTGACGGTTGGACTGACTCCAAGGTAAATCCAGCTACATTCTTCAAGGCAGAAGCAAATCCTGTTCAGCAAGACTTCTCACCCGAGGTATCCGGTCTTGTGGAGCCTTCCGCAGCTTCAGCCTTCAGCTACATCCCATGGGAGATTTTTGATTTCCCAAAAAGTAAAAAACTCAGAACATAGAAATCTTCCTCGTGACCTTGTCCAGTACTGCAGACTGCCTTGTCTATACCTTCTTAGGAACCTTTCTTCTAAATATCTTGGAGTACGAAGATAAGCATAGAGTCAAACCACGCTTCATCACAGTTGGCCTTAACTTTTGACCTTGCCCGGTCCTGCGCAATCAGACACCCACGGTTGGCACTTTGATCTTTTTGGCGCTATCTAATACTTAGGGGTCTATCTTAATGGCGAGCGATTCACCCGCCATTTTACACTGCCCGCCTCCCATTTCCCCCGCCATATTAGTATGGCGGTCGGACCCTGGTGGACGGAAAGACCATCCGCTGGTTTTCCACTGGTCACACAGGTGACCGGGCGGAAAAGGGGCCTGATATGGTGGCGGTGTCTGAAAGACACTGCCATCCATATTATAATGCAGGCGGGTAGCAGCCTTAATGCCGCCACGGAATGGCATGTGGGGTTCGCAGTTGGTGGCACGTTGCAGGCCGGCAGGATGTTGGGGGTGTGGGGGGGCACATGGGGGGTACCTATGGTACCCCCTGCATTTGCATGCACAACGTGGCAGGCACCGTGTGGTGCCTGTCAAGTTGTGCATGCAAATGCACAACATGCCTGTTTAACATTGTGGCAGGCCTGAATACAGCATCGCCGCCACAATGTCAACCGCCATGGTGGCGGTGGCATCTTGATAGGCACAGCGGGACCGCTGCACCTCTTGTGGTCAGTCCTGTTGACTGTTACGGTGGCGGGCGGACATGGTCCGCCCGCCATCATAATAGACCCCATAAAGTTTTAAAAAAATCATAAATCTGGTTTTACTGTTTGGATTTAATTTGGTTTGGTTTAGTTGTATTTAGTAAAACTAAGTTTCTTTAGTTTTGTAAGTTGGTGTGGGATTTTTCACTTTACGACTGGTTGTGTACTGCATAAATACTTAACACAGTGTCTCTAAGTTAGGCCCGACTGCTTTAGTGACAAGCTACAAAAGGGTTAAGTACAAAATAATTTAGTGACTTTTTTGGTTCACTCTGACAAGGATTGTGGTTGTTGCTTGAGAATGGGCTCCTCCACCCCTATAAAAAAAACAATTTCCTATAATAGTTAATGTTACTTGAGAAAATGAGGACAACAAGAAGTAGGAGCCACATGTCATCCATACAGGTAGGCATTATGTGTTAAGAATGCTTTTTATGGGGAAATGAAGGGACAGATTAAATATGTTTTTACAATGTAACATAACCAAAGTTGCTGTGCTGCACCATATGAAATGGTGAGAGCTCAAAAGCATCAAATCTACTGAGATATGGTGCTATTGCTCTTGCCTCTAGTGCTGGCCTACCTAAGGCTGCTATGTGCCAATGCACACACCCTTGCACCATACTGCATGGGTGTTCGTGTGATGTCAAGCTTAGGTTTTATACTGGAAGAGTACTCCTTCCGCACAAAATTCATTCTTTGACAAAGTTTAACACTTTGCACTTAGTATGTGTGCTGTACCTTGCAGCACGCATGCAAAGGTTTAGAAATAATACATAAATGAATAAGTCCTTACCTTAACAGGATGGTCTCTAATCGCTTTGTAAATACTACAGCATTGGTTAATAATTCTGTTTGTTACAATTGTATTCACCCCCCTTACATCATTATGTATCATCACTCCCTTGATGTCATCTTATCATTGACTAGCCCACTCTGCGTTAATCCTGAATTAGATAGGATCTGTTATGCTTGCACCATATGTTTCTATGCATATTGTTTCACAATTTTAGTCCTGTTGATCTTTTTCCTTCCTCTCCCTCTAACTGTAAAGCGCTCTGATATCCTTTGGGATCAAGTTTGCGCTATATAAAACTTTATAAATAAAGAAACTTTATAAATAAATTAAAATAAATAAATCAATGAGGCATAATTTTTTTATGACTTTCCGTTTTTACGAAAGTTAGGATTAACAGGATGATCTTTAGAGAATGCATCAGAATGTCCATTTACCACCGATTGTGTGACCTCTTGGGGTAAAGTAGCACATAGTGCTACTTAGTGTTACTTTAGGGCTACTGAACTAGCACCAATCAGTATTTGTGTTGGTAAGTAAACCCCAAAACAACTGCTTGCCCCAGGCGTGTGCCACTTTTGTGATGCAAGCCAGGCAAGTATTAGTGAATCTGCCCCATAAATGTAAGACAATCATTCTGGTTGCATACTAATAAAAATGTTTTGTTACCCAAAGGAACCCTTTTAGCAACCTTACAATAAAGGAAGAGGATCACTGACAGAATATTGAGGAGCAGAATATCGAGCTGCCAGAATATCGATGAGAAAATATTGAGTGACAGAATATCGACTTCCTTTATACAAACAGGTAAGTACGAAAATATCGAATCGTAAATATCGTTGTCAATAATGCTAAAATATCGACTTTTTTTAAATGTCTTAAAAGTAATATAAAATGTATTAAATATTACATATAATTAAGTAAAACATACTTAAAAATAATTTAAAAAGTTAACATTTATAAATAATAAATGTAATGTAAAAAAAATTAAACATGCATTTTTTAAATGATATATATTAAATTAATAATATTAAAAAATACTTAATATTTTTAATTATAACATGTAAAAAACATAATTTAAAATAGAATTACATATATATAAATAAACCTACAATATTAATATAAAATAAATAAATATAATAAGTTAAAACATAAAATAAATATATTTTTAAAAATAATACTTTACACTACATTAAATATAAGAATACTGAAGATGTTGCATAGTGTAAAGGATAAAATTACTATTTCCACTCCAATGAGTGGTACATTATGGAAAATATTGGATAGCGGGAGGGTAAAAATTACTATTCCCACTCCAGTGAGTGCAACACTATGGAAAGTGTTGGATAGCGGGAGGGTAAAATGGACTATTCCCATTCCAGCAAGTGCAACAGTAGGAAAAGTGATGGATAGTGGGTGGGTAAAAAGTACTATTCCCACTCCAGCGAGTGCAATAGTAGGGAAAGTGTTGGATAGCGGGTGGGAATAATTTATTATTCCCACTCCACCAAGTGTAACAGTAGGGAAAGCGTTGAATAGCGTAGGGGAATAATTTAGTATACCTGCTCCTGCAACATAATTAACATTATTTAACAAGTAATTATTTTTTCAAAATTAACTTACCTCCCACCAATTTCCCCTATAAACATCACCTACAATATTGTAAAATATTAATAAATTAACATAATTAATTAATTAACTAATTACAATTAATACAATTAATATCCATCAAATCTGAAATATTGCATACAATTAACACTATAAAATACCTTGAAATAAATATAATATGAAAAATAATACAAATTACATTAAAACTAAAATACTTCCTACCCTACTCCCCTATCAACCCTCAACCTACTCCTAAAAAAGTACACAATTAACATATTTACAAATTAATTATTAATTATTAATATCTAATTAATCACTAATTAAAACATAACACAATTAACATAATTACCAATTAATTATTAGTTGCTAATAATCATTGTATAATTAATTAATAATACATTAATTTACTTATGTATGCATATAAATTATTAAATACAAAATTATTAATTAATGAAATAATTAATTAATTCATTAATTCCAATTAAATTACTTCCCACCCCATTCCCCCATAAACTCACAACCCGCTACAGAATAAAATTTCACACAAACTAATTAACATATAATTAATTAATTCTAAATAATTCTAAAAAATATATTATAATTCCATTACTTCCACCCTATTCCCCTATAAACCCACGACCCGCTATGGAATTAAATTACGCAAAACTTAATTAACATAAAATTCATTACTTTTAAAAAATTCAAATATACATTACAAAAAATAATATATACATTTAACACATATACTAACACTTAAAACACTAAAAAAAATAGATATTTTTAACAACTATATTATGACTGTCGATATTATTAACTTCAATATTATGAAAAATTGTATTTCTTTCCTGCATTTCGATATTCTGCACAACTATATTTTTGTAAGTAGCTATTATGTCCACTCGATATTTTAAACTCAATCAATATTTAACATTCGATATTGTGACTGATTACTAACGGAGGATTGAAGGGAAAACACAGGTTCCAATCCTATACCTTTCAGTTTGCATACAGCACTCTCATGCCAGCTCAATGAGCCATATTAGAAGGATGGCTTTTATGAACTCCAATTAACAAAAGGGACTTTGTGACAAAAGCAATAACCCACTGAGCTAGCAAAAGAAAATACTATTCTGTGATCTGCATGTCACACGTTGTGTTTTGCAGTAGGAATATTTATCCTCTATGCTACTATATCACGCGTCACAATTGCGACAGCAGAAATTGCAGACCTTTCCCTCATGTGCATTAACTACCATAGTTTTCATGCACTTGCAAATCCCCTTAAAAATTTACTGCATCTCTGCAGTCTGGCCTCAGTTCAGCCTATCATGTAGAGCACCTCCTTGACTTTGGCTCCCAGTGTGAAGACAGCAGTCGCACTGCCCTAAAGCCATTCATTCCTGGAGGTCTTCTCCGACGAATTGCACAAATATTGACATGGTCATCATAGATTTGAATGTTTAGTTTTTGGCAAAATCCTGACTTTTTATATTTAATGTCTTCCTTTTCAGGTGTAACTGCTATTGTTACTTAGATGGGAATGGAAGTCTAAATACGGCAGGCAGAGTTTAGGCCCAATTGTATTTACTTGATGACTCCATCGACAGAGGAAGATAAATCACTGAAACTGGTAGAGGTTTGATAAAGTTTTGTCTGTCAAATAGCCAAACTCTATATCGGGCGAGTGGACCTCCATGACGGAGAACAGTTTTACAGACAATTGCTGGGGAACTACTGCATCCTCCAAACTCTAAGTTATCAGTTATTTCCAAAGATTCACTTAGAAAAATTGGAAATGTTGACATATCAGGTGCCATTTTTTAAATGTCATTATAATTTCTTGTATTGCCGCATTAGACATAATGATTGTGATTTTTGTTCATAGAAAATGTGGAACAAATAACCCGCTTTTCCCCCGAGTCCTTAGTGCATCTCTTAAGTGGAGACGAGCTGGTTCTTTGAATTATCGACCCTGTTCTTGCTCTTTGTAACCTTTTCTGCAGTGGTGATCGGGTTGAGCAGCATTATCGTTGGGTCTGTAGATCTTCATTATGAGATCTACACTGAAGCGAAGTTCAATAGTGCATGTTTTGGCTGGGCCTCAGTTTTTAAGGGTGATATACACCAACAGTGATGTGTTTTACCTGATGCTGATGATTGATGACGTGGGGCACTGGAAAGTCATCATCTGTAGAGTCATGTGCCTGCAAGACGTTATTGCGTCAGTGTTGTCGCCATCTTGAGAGGATTGAAGGAGCAGTTCTGTTATCAAATGTACTGCTCCTATGATGTGAGTGTATGTGGTGGGAGCTGGTTCAGTGATTCGTACAGCTTTTGAGTCAGTCTAGTCCCAAATGTTCTTCCAATGTTGTACTGGTTTGCACAATCTATTTTGCAATTACACCATGTTTCTCTCAAACGGTGATTCGCACACCTTGGTGGGGGTTGTGTCTGCTATTGACACAGACACTGCGGCCAGGCGACCGGCCTTGTAAGCCCTGGATATGAGGATGACGCAGGTTTATAAATGCTGTGGACACCTTTATGTGAACTTGCTAGCCCCAGTCCAGATCTTCTCTTCCTCACATCTGGCCGGGGGTATCTTTATTACCTGTACACCACATGGTGCAGCCTACACCTCACTGACAGGTATCATAGGGGTTTTTGCTGATGCCCCCACTTTTGTACACAGGGCGTTCCTGAACCATTCCATGCCACTCCTGTTGTGTCACAGGAGCGACACTACATTCCTCCCCAAAAATACAAAACGGAAAACCCACAAAGTAAACAACCCTAACAAGCATCATGACCCATATGAATCATTGACAGGCACATATCTCAATAGTGGTGGTGTAGCAGAATTATCATGAAAACAACCTTATGGTCACATGGCAGATAAGCGAAACCTTGCAAAATATCAAACATAATGGAAACTTCTCACATTAGGTGATCTCTCAGTCTGATAGACAGCATTGGGTTACGTCTCAAACCATATCGGGTGGAGATGTCATGACCAAGTAACACATGTGACAACAGAGGAGTGGAAGTCCCATCTGGAATGTCTGTTGTTTCAGGAACATCAGTGACCCCACTAGGCCACTCCTGACTTTCATCTTCAGAATAGTTCAGATCATCAATGTCCTCGGGCTCCTCCGCATCCACTGGTACATCTCCTTCAGGGGAAACTGTTAACCTTTGAAGAGAAATTTTCTTGAAAGCTGAAATACTCTAGGCCCCTTTGCACAGTGACACAAGTGCCCTTCCTGTGGACAACAGTCCATGGTTCTTTCTCAAAAGGCAACCGAATTTGCTGCTGAGGTATCGATCCTGTACCAGCACCAAGTTGCTCGCCTTCAAGTCAGACATCTTGGCCCATCGCAGATGACTGGCATGGTCATTTACTTTCTGACATCTCAGTTGAACCCGGCTGTCATGAATAGTATCAGGCTGCCACCCAGGGTGATGCAGCATTGAATCCACCATGACTCGACCAACGGATAGGTGCCCTGGAGCTTTCCCAGTGGTAGAGCAGGGTGTCTGGTGGTACTCACAAAGAAAGGCATAGATTGCAAGTTCAGGGTGTTGTTTGCTCGCACATGCAATTCAAATTACCTTGTTCAGGGTTTGCATGAGCCTTTCGGCCTCCCCTATGGCCTGCCACCTTGGGGGTATCTTCTTGTGATTGATGCCAAGGGAAGATAGATTGGTCACAATCTCCTGCTCCTGAAAAGGAGGGCCATTGTCGGTTTGCAGCTCTTCTATTAGACCATGAGTGACCATTACTTTCTCCATTTTGTGGATCACTTCACTGGCACTCAAGGACGCGACCACCCATACCTCTGGATACTTGGAGTAGTCGTCAATAATAAAAAACGTATGTCTCCCATCAGGCAGGCTCCCAAAATAGGTATAGCCAGACGTGGGTCCCTTGGTCACTGTGCCACTGGATTCAAACTAGCCTGGCTGATGAAGAGTGACATACCCTGAAACCTATACCAGGATGCTTGTATCCGGTCTAGGGAGGACCTGGCCTGGCAATTCGGTCTGGACTGTTCCCATGGTGCACAGGGTCAAGACTGATTTGCATATGGCTGGGTCCAAACTGGGGTGGCCCTTTGGGCAGAAGAATGATGGATTTAACCCAGATCTTTTGACTGGGGAGAATGTTTGCATTGTCAGCATTCCGTCCATCATTTGTGTGCTGTAACACTTTTTGCCCTAAGTGGGATGGGTATGCCCACACTTGGGTGCCTTGCTCACTGTGTCACTGGATTCAAGATAGCCTGGCTGATGAAGGGTGACATACCCTGAAACCGGTCCCAGGATGCTTTTATCCGATCCAGGGAGGACCTGGCCTGGCAGTTTGGTCTGGACTGGTCCCATGAGTCACAGGGTCAAGACTGATTTGCATATGGCTAGGTCCAAACTGGGGTGGCATTTTGGGCAAAAGAACGATGGATGCACTCAGAGGCAAGATGGCGGCTGCGTGAGCTGCGTGGAGTTTGCTCCCTGACCAGCTTACCTACAGAATGCGGCTTGGAGCTGAGCTGCTGCCTTATCGGATCACCTGAGCACAGCAGAGGCTGAACTTGAGCCAAACGTGAGCCACGCAGATCCTCGGTGCCGATCTCTCAAGCCTTCAGGCGGATGATCCTCTCCTTTGGTTTGTGCGGGCTCCACCTGACGGAACTCCGCCTGCGTGCTTTGTGGAGTAGAGCAGAGTGGGTGCCGGTGTGAGTGCCGGATCTGTGGTGGGTGTTGATCGCCGCACAGCCGCTGGAGGAACACAGTTTGCGGGAACAGGATGGCGCCTCCTCGAGTTGCTCCCAAGGACGGAGCAGCAAGCATGAAAGATTTCACCACTGTAAAAAAACAGGAGAGGGCAAAAAGCCTCGATACAGCCCCTGCTTCCAAGCAGGGGGGCAGAGATACTGTGGAGACGGCAGTGGAGAGACATGTAAACTCTGGCATGGACCAAGCCTCTCTGCATATGGGTGCTAAGAAAAAGACCCTGATGGTCCCTGGTATGTTCACTGGCAAGCCGGTAAGTGGTAAACCGAGCTACCAGTCTAAGTCTAACTCTGAGCGAACTCCCAATCAGCTAAGGAGAAAAAAACAGTTTTTACTGTTCCTACTCCATTCATATCAGACATTGTTACTACTATTACTGGTACTACAGCTACTCCCAGTATTCCCAGTAACATTACTCAGGCCGTGATTAGCCCAGGCAAAGCAATAGCCAGGACAGACAATGTGGTAGCAGGGTCAGATGCTGTGGGGATCCAGGCTGCAGGGATGTTGTCTGCGCCAATACTTCCAGAGCAATCTATTGAGACACAGCCAGAGAGGCATGCAGAGGAGAGCTTAGGCCCATACACTGACTGTTATACCCTCCCCGAGGGGCTGCAAGAAGGAGGGGATATTGTACCTGGTACTCCTGATGGGGAAAACTTTTTCTTGATGGCTGAGGAATCGGACTTCATAGGGGACAGAGACCTGGAGATCTCAGAGGCAGATGGATCGGCAGATGGATTGGTAGATAACAGCGACACAGATAGTGCTCCCACAACTGCGGATGCGCTCAGACAAGCCTCCAGCCATGTTAAGGGGAGGAAGCACCCCGGCTCCCGGCGCCATAGTGGCCATTCTGACTCCAACATCTATCTCCAGTGGGACTACTCTAATACCAACCCAGGAGGCGAAGGGGCTGAGGGAGGGATAGGGTTTCAAGAGAACCCCCATGCCTCTGGGTCTTAGGGTGAGACAGCTCCCTCAATGTCTTTAATCTATGCGACTCTCAAAGCTATGCAAATCGAGGCTTGCCAGGAGCATAAAAGGGCTCAACTGGCAACAAAAAAAATACAGGGAGCCATCAGGAAGACCACAAAAGCCTGTACTGGAGTTATGGTGCGAACAATGGCGCTGGATGAGCGGGTTGTTGGACTCGAGGCTGGGTTGAAGAGCACGGAGCAAAAGACATCTGCCAATGATGCCAGAATGATGGACATTTTATGGAAGCTCGAGGAGGCGGAGAATCGACAGCGATGAAATAATCTGCGCCTGCTGGGTATAGAAGAGAAAGTTGAAGGAGGGGACATACAAGGTTTTGTGATCAAGCTCTTCAAGTCTGCTTTTCCAGAACTTTCACACTAGAACTGGGAAGCTGAGATTCAGCGTGTCCATAGATTTCCCTTAATGGCAAAGAATAACCCCGGGCCAGACCAAAGACCACGTGCAATCCTGATATTTTTGGGGAATTTCCTATTGCAGCAAGGAATATTCGAGAAGGCCCGGCCAGATGCCAAGAAAGTAGTGGAAGGGCAGACTTTTTTCGTGCGACCCGACTTCTGCCATACAACCTTCGAGAGAAGATGGCGTTTGAGGCAGATGATCTCTCCTTTCCAGAAACTGGGTTGCGAAGTTTACTTGATGAACCCTGCCCAGCTGAAACTTATACGTCAGGGGCTGGTCAGGGTGTTTGTTTCTGAGATTCAGGCTGGGAACTATCTTAAAGAGATATCTGGCGACTAAATAAGTTTGTATTGTAATGGGGGAAAAATAAGACATGGGTTACGGGTAGCTTGCCCGTTTCCCTTCTTCTCTTTCTCAACATTTCTTTTTGGTTAGTCTCTCTTTTTGCTAATTGTTGTGCTCGCAGGGGGTTTGGGGTGACAGCGGGTAAGGGGGATGGTGAATGGGGCTTGGCTCAACTGGAGGTTTCACTGGACTGGTCAGGGAGCAACAGGGACGCATTAACGTGGGATGCATCACAAGGGTCTGGAGACCTTTTTTGCCTTGGTGAAGGGTGTGGGGGGGGGTGGGGGTGGGTGGATCCATTTTAAGGGAAAGGTAATTGGAAGCTACAAGGGAACCTTGGAAATGTGTTTTTTTTTCTCTCCTTTATAAAGGTACGGTCATATTTGTGGTGTTTGTTTTACATAATCCATGGGGGGTGTTAGGATAGCCACCATTAACATCTGTGGATTAAATGACCCAGCAAAGCGTGGTAGGATAAAAGAAGATGTTCAAATCCTGAAGGCAGACATCACCTGCCTCCAGAAGACTAACATCGAAGCCAATAGAAGTAAGATCTTGGAGATAGATGTGTTTCAATTGATCTCATGGTCCAAGAAGGAGGTCAAGACTAGGGGGATGGCTATATTTGCCCGCCGGGGTCTGGCAAATTTTTCGGGTTCCATCTCAGATAAATATGGCAGATGGGCAAACACTCAGTGCTCAATAGATATTCGCTTGTTTACGTTATGTTCAGTATATGGCCCAGTGTTAGATGACCCGGAATTGTATGACTGGCTGAGAATTGACATGGTGGGATGGCCGTTGCCAGTAATAATGTGTGGAGACTTTAACATAAACATGGGCTGCGCAATATCGAATCACCTGGAACTGATGTATCAAAGGCGTAAGCGAAAAGCCTTCAGATCTCTCTGCCAATTAAAGGAGCTCCATGGGCTAGTGGATGTCTGGGCCGCAATAAAAAGTAATGATTCTTGGTTTACATATTATTCAGCCCCACACCAATCACATTCAAGATTGGACTATTTTTTTATCTCCCAAAGCTTGGTGCAGGGCTGTAAAATTGAAAAATTCCCTAAGGTTATGTCTGACCTAAACCCCTTGGTTTTGGAGGTGCGCATTAAGTGCCAAAAAATGCCTCTACCTGGACTTTTAATAGGGCTTTGTTGAGCGACAATCTGTATACAGAACATATGGGGGTGTGGATCACCAGATTTTTTTAAGGAGAACCGGGGTAGCACCAGCTTGCAGAATGTTTGGGATACTTTAAAGGCAGGGGTTAGGGGGGAGACCACGCAGTTCGGGTGGAGGGTTCAGAAGCAAGAGAGAAGTAAGTTAAATGATCTGTATGCGGTGCTGACTAGTGCAGAGCTAAACTTGGTTAAGATTATATCTGAGGGAAGGGATATTGATGTGGCTCAAACTAAGATTTTAATAGTCAGAGCCGCTATAGTGGAGATCTCCTCAGCTAAAGCTAAAGCTAGATATCTTGCCTGGCGCACCAAACTCTATGAGAGCAATGAAAAAGTGGGGCATACGTTAGCCGTGCGAATAAGGGAAAAAGAAGTACAAACCTGGATTATGGGAGTGAATGATCCAGACATTGGTTTTGTGAATGATCCGGATGCAATTCTTGCTGCCTTTGAAAAATGTTATCAGAAGCTATACTCGGAAGATAGTAGAGATGTATTAGGGCTACAGGACGAAATTACCGGATGTCTAGAAAAGGTTAAAATAGAATTTTTGACTCTGGCAGACAGGGAAATGTTGGATGCCCCGATTACCTTTGGTGAGGTTATTAATGCACTAGATTCTGTTCCATCTGGTAAAGCGGCTGGGCCGGATTTTCTTCCGGGAGAATTCTTCAATAAATTTCAAACACAGTTGGTGCCAACTATGCTGGAGATGTTCGGTCAGATTCAGAGGGGGGAATCTCCCCCTGCTTCGTGGAGTTACGCTTAAATTGTCATATTTTTAAAGAAAGGGAAATTGGCCACAGATTTAGGGGCTTATCGGCCAATTACATTGATTAATAATGATGTCAAAATCTATTCGAAGATTTTGGCCAATAGATTGGCGTCTGTAATTAAAAGAAGAGTGTCTCATCAGCAACATGGCTTCGTCCCGGGCTGGGAAACAATAGACCATATTCGCAGGGCAATAACTTTTTTCGATTATACCAAGGTGACAGGAGACCCTATGGCCCTAATTTTATTGGATGCTGAAAAGTCATTTGACAGGGTCTCCTGGCCTTTTTTCTGGGCGGCTATGAAACATTATGGTATTGGGAAGAGTTTTATACGAGCTGTTCAAAGCATATATAAGGATCCAAATGCCAAGATACTACTGATGAGAACACAGTCGGGGGAGATCAATATAAGGCGTGGCACCAAACAAGGGTGCCCTTGTTCTCCCTTACTATTTGCGATTTATATTGACCCGTTAATAAGATTGATACAGGAGAGCCAGTCAATACTCCCAGTCTCTGCTCGAGGGGAGATGTAAAATTTTTAGGGTATGCGGATGACTTAGCTATTACCACGTCTGCACCACAGCAGGCGCAGAAGGAAATAGGCATGTTAACTTCACAATTCGGCAGAGTCTCAGGATATCATCTGAATGAAAGTAAAACGCAAATAATAATTAATGATAAGGTAGATCTTGTGGACCAACGTATTGCAGTAAATGCTAGGTATCTAGGTGTTGAGATAATTTCTAACCCTACTGCTATTGTAGATCTAAACCTTGCTCCACTACTATGTAATATGAAATTAGATACTAGGAGGATGAGCAATATACATTTGATGCTTATTGGAAGATGTAATGTTATCAAAATTATTTTTTTGCCCAAAATACTATATTATTTTAGAGCTATTACTTTGGAATTCAGTAAGATATGGTTTCGGAAATTTGACCAGGTAGTGTCGTGGATTTTATGGGCGGGGTAGCGCCCAAGACGGGCACTTAGGTTCATGACTTTACCAAGAGACCGGGGAGGCTGGTCTGTCCCTAATTTCCAAGTCTACTATTGGGCTATTACATTGAAGCACGTAGGGGAGATGGTGAATGGGGGTAATCCAGGTGGCTCAGAAAATTCTATCTTTCAAATAATCTGTGGGTAGAAGCAAGGGGCCTTTTATTGAGGCAGATTAATTTCACATACTACAAGAGGGTTAAGTTTAAGGTCTTGCTAGGGGTTTATAAAGTCTGGACCGCAGTCAGGAAAAGGTTTGAGATTGGGCGGCTTCATTGGTACTCCCCTCTAGCTAATAATGTTTTACTTCGGGAAATTTTCCATGATGCATATTTAAGAAGATGGGGTGATAGAGGGATTCACTATAGAGGGGATCTCACATGTGGTGTTAACCTACTTTACTTTGATGCTCTTAAAGAAAGATTCGGCATTGAGAGCAAGGAATTTTTCAAATATTTACAAATCCGGGATTTTTTTTTATAAAAGATGTACGAATCGGAATCGAATTCCACTATTCGATCTGCTTAACAGTAATCATCTGGCCACTGCTGTCATCTATAAATTAATTAATGATAACATGGGGAATGACCTCACAAGGCACTTTGATGGATGGCAAACAGCATTACAAGGCAGGACAGGGGGAGTGCGAGGACTCTTTGTTGATTAGCCAAACATTATGTATCTCAGCCAATCTGCAAGTGCAATGTTTTAAAACTTGGTGTGATCTTTATGTAACCCCCACACGCATATATCGATGGGGGTCACAACAGGGATACATTGTCCACGCTGTGGGTTGTTGGCCGCGGATAGCACACATATGTTTGCTACATGCCCAGGTCTTTCCCAAGTATTATCTAAAATTGAACAACGACTGGGGTCTATATTGGGTTACATCGTATCACTGACCCCGCAGGCTATAATGTTGAAAATATCTAATCAAGCCATGGAAGAAACTGACAGAAAAATGGTGTTTATTGCAATGGCGGTATTTCGTTTGTATCTGGCTACAGTATGGCTTGACGTAGATCCCCCGACAGAATATGTTTGGTTTAGTAAATTATTATCTGCATATAACTGGGAGATTGCGGTGTACAAAAGGAAGGGGAGGCGGGCAAGGGAGAAATGGGAGAAATTGTGGTTGTCTTTAACCAACTGGCTTATTAAGGATGTATGAATGAGTTTTGTTTTTGGTATGCTTATGTATATTTCTATTATCCTCTTTCTCCTTTTTTCTTATTTTTTTCTTTTAGAAGGATGGATCCATCAGGGTGGAGGGTGGGGGGGCGAAAATGTGAAAAAAATATGGGGTATCAACCACAGCCTTTCTTTTTTGCTGTATATGATACTATGTTTTCTTTTGTTCTGTGTTCTGGCATAACAATAAAAAATAAATAAAAATAACGAACGATGGATGTAACCCAGATGTTTTTACTGGGGGAGAATGTTTGCATTGTCAGTATTGCGTCCATCATTTGTTTGCTGTAACACCTTTCGCCCTAAGTGGGATGGGTATGCCCACACGTAGGTCCATTGCTCACTGTGCCACTGGATTCAAGCTAACCTGACTGATGAAGGGTGACATACCCTGAAACTGGTCTCAGGATGCTTGTATCCAGTACAGGGAGGACCTGGCCTGGCAGTTCGGTCTGGACTGTTCCCATGGGGCACAGGGTCAAGACTGATTTGCAAATGCCTGGGTCCAAACTGGGGTGGCGTAGTGGGCAAAAGAATGATGGATTTAACCCAGATCTTTTGACTGGGGGAGAATGTTTGCATTGTCAGCATTCTGTCCATCATTTGTTTGCTGTAACATCCAAAATGAAGACTGGCACCCATCCAGGGACCTTGGGGCCCAGTTTCGGTGATCACAGGAGCTGGCAGACCGGCTTCTCCGGCAGCCTGGCACCGTGGACAAGACCGGACCACATCCTCAACCTTTTCATCCATCAGGGGGAACCATACTTTGGTTCGCAATCTATTATTAGTTTTAACCATGCCTTGATGTCCTGCATGGGCTAGTTGAATAACTATGTCTGTAAGAGCAGTAGGTATGACAACGTGATGCCATCTCAACAGGCACCCCATTGAGTTTCCACTCAACTCTTGGCAAACATCATACAAACTCTCCATGATCTACCGTGCTTCTGGGTTAAGCAACACTGTCTTTCTTAAGCCTCTGCCACTAGTTGTTCTTCACAGTCTTAAACGCCTTCTGAATGCTTTCATCCTGGTAGGTAGCTTTACACAGGACTTCCATGGAAAGAGGGATGGGACAGGATTGTGCCGTCACATACCAAACATACTCCTCCATCTCATCCGTATCAGCTTCTTCAGCCGGAGTAGCCATCCAAGGATACCAAGACAGATTGTCTGCAGGGTTGTGAGATCCTGGATGATACTCCATCTAACAATTATACTTCTGAAGTTGAAGCATCCATTTTTCAATTTGTGGAGGTGGTTTAGCAGCCGTACCCTTGAACAGAGGAATGAGCGGTTTGTGATCAGTGGTTACGGTGAACGAATTACCATACACATACAGGTGGAAATGCTGGCACCCCCAGTGAATGGCTATTCCTTCCTTTTTAATTTGGTAATAGCTCTGCTCCATGTGGGTTAGAGAGCAACTTTAAAATTCCACCAGGGCTTAATCATTATATTCAGTGCAGCGCTGCATCAATACAGCTCCTATTCCTTCAGGTCCAGCATTCACTGCAATCATTTTTTTTTGCGGGGGTCAAATTAGGCCAAGTAAGTTTTAGATGAAATTGCATCCTTGGTGGCCTGAGAGGCAGCTTCCTGGTCATGGCCATAGGACCATGGAACAGACATCTTTGTGAGTTCACGTAACGGCTGTGTTACAGTGGTAAGGTCCTTAATGAAACAACCACAATAATTTACCATCCCTAAAAAATGGCGTACGTGTTACATTGGCAGAGAAGGAGCTTCCTTTATATCCCTGACTTTGGATACGAGGTTACCCCCACGGATGAAAATACGTATCTGAAAAAAATTCTATTTTTGTTGCACGAATTTACACTTGTTGTGGTGCAATGTCAGTCCGGCTTCTTGAATTCTAAAGAGTACTTTCCTTAACCTCACATTGTATTCTGGGATTGTCTTTGCGTGCATCAAGATGTCATCACTGACATTAACAACGCCAAGAAGGTCAGCCAACAGCTTTTGAATGGTGTTCTGAAACACCTTAGCCGTGCTGGATATCCCGAAGTTTAACAATTATATTGCCTCAGGCCCACATGAGTTGAGAATGTTGTTATGTATCTGGACTCCTCATCCAAGACCGGATGGCGATATCCTGATAGCAGATCAAGCTTTTAAAACCAGCTAGCTCCACTCAATTCCTCAATCGGGGCATCGATTGTGGGTGTGAGATGCCGTTCCCTTTTTATCGCCATATTGGGAAGGTGCATGTCCACACATATTTGCACCTTCCCCGGCTGCTTGGGCTTCCTGGTGACAATAATCAGTGAGACCCATGGGGTGGGCCCCATGACCTTTTCAATGATGCCAGCAGCCTCTAGCTTGACAAATTCCTTCTCCACCAAGAGTCGCACAAGGACGACAATGCTCCTATGATGTAACTCTATGGGCAGCACAGATTTATCAATATGCAGATGGATCTCCTTGCCTTTCAGGCACCCTATACCTTCAAATACTGCTGGGAATTCAGCCAAGATGTGAGGGGTGGCTTCCTGATGGATTTCAAAGGCGATAGTGATGATACCAAGGTCTTCAGCCACCCTGCATCCCAATAGCATGCCATGGCCATCCTTGGCAACATAAAATTGAGACACTACTGGCTTGGTACCGTAGGAATTGGTTGCCTTGAATTTTCCTCACATTATTAGAGGCTTGTCTTGACCATATTCAAAGACCTTGATCATTGGAGGATTCAGTGGTGGGGCCCGTTGCAGAGCCTCATAAGTCACCGCTGACACTATGTTGATGGTGGCTCCGCTGTCGACTACGGCACAGTGTGTTCCTTCATGTCGTCATCATCCATGTCACTCCCTTCCCTTCTTACTTCTGGGAGCATTTCACAGTGGGGCTCTGTCCTTGACTTTTTCCGGAGTGACAAACGCACATGAAATGATTGAGCTTGCCACACCCCAAACACTTCTTTTTTTTGTGCTGGGCACTCAGCGAGGCCATTACTACTCCCACCACAGTATCCGCAGGCCGGTGTTCTTGGGCCATCTTTCTGACTTGGTTTGGCTGGTAAATGGGCTAGGACAGCGCTGACTGGCTCAGTCTTTACCGGCACTTGTAGGGCTGCTTCCATTGGGCCGCTCTAGCATGAGACACTTCTTTGGTCCTGCCCAGCGTTAGAATATCTGCTAGATATTTTCCAGATACTTCACGGATCTGCTTGCAACATTTTGCTGAGGGACACCCTTGTATGATTTGGCCTTGTATTTACTAATTTTCATTGTTAAATCTGCACGTACTAGCTAGTTCCTTAAGGCTGACATAGACTGTATCTATGGGCTCTTCCGCCTGCTGTCGTGCTTGACGAAACACAAACCTTTTGTATTCCTGATTTGCCATAGGTTCAAAGTGCACTGTAAGAGTGGCTATTAGGGTGAGGTGTGTCTTAGGAGCTGCTTCATTGAGGGATTTGGATATTTCATAAATGTTCCTTCCTCCCAAATGTAGAATCATGGCTCTCTTTTGCGCACTGTCTACTTTGGTGGCTTCAAAGAAGAGTGACACTCTTTCCACGTGGGGGCTTGCAACAACGGGGGACCATCCACTGTAAACGGCTCCTCAGGTGGAATTGTTGCCATGGTGTTAATGTTTCTGGATGTCCTTAGGTAAACCCTGAAGACACCCCACTCTCCTCACTGTGGTGACTGGTCCTGACCAGATGTAGTTCACCTGTGTCTTTTTCCTGCATGAATCACTCCACCTGGTGGCACTCCGTGCCCCTCTTAGCAGGCTCCCGCTGCCCACTGATCTCAATGGCAGATCTTGTTGCACTTTTCCAGACACTTGGCTGAACTTCTCTTGCCAGATGGACTGGCTGGGTGATGTTTACCCGTTTTTCTTTTTTTTCTGTATGGCGCGGTGGGGCCACTCACCAGAGCAAATCCAGCTTCACCCAGGATACGGCCAGTGGATGGCACTGTGGCACAAAAACTGATGGTTTTCAGGTTCGATCCTCCTTGCACTTGGGCCCATCTTGTGTTGAAAATGGTTTGCTGTTGCAGTGCACTCCACTTCCCTTAAGTTGAACGTCGGGTGGGCTCTGTCAACTGCCAGCACATGTGGACTTTAAGCAGCCGCCCGAGGACGTGGCACGAGCGCTGCACACATCAGCAAGTGCACGACCGCCACTCAACCATCAGGACAACACCAACTCATTACCAATGTTGTGTCTGATATTGACACCGACACATGAGCCAGGCAACCAGCCTTGTAAGCCACTGGATCTGGGGGTGATGCCGGTTTATAAAAGGTGCAGACACCAGTATGTGAACTTGCTAGCCCCGGACCAGATCTTCCTCACATCTGGTCAGGTGTATCTTTATCACCTGCGCACCATGTGGTGCAGCCTACACCACTCAGGCAGACATCATAGGGGCTTCCACAGCTACCCCCCTTTGTACACAGGGCATACATGAACCAGTCTGTGCCGCTCCTGTTACGTCACAGGAGCAACATTACAGCGGGCAAGACAGGAGCATTAACACAGTGAAATCTCAGTGTTCACAGAGACTCGCACATATATTACAAGTTCTTTTGGGGGTGATAGTATTCTTCTGCGAGTATCTGCTGGGTATGGTGATTTAACACCTTTTATTAATTAGGTACTGTGGCAACATGTAATTTTGTAAATTGTGACTGCTAAAACTGTTCAAGCGTTGAGTGAATGAATGAATGAATGAAAGGAGACTTATACCGCGCTACTTAGCCCAAGGGCATCAAGGCGCCAAACAGGTCATAGAAAGTGTAGTTCAACAGTGCACCATTACAGGTATGCCTCACTAAAAAAACAATAATCCTTTTCATTTGTAGGTACTGTGGCTATATGTTATTTAGCAAATTGTAACTGGCAGAACCGTTCAAGATTTTATGCTTCTCCCCTAAGCCTTGAATGATTTGTAGGGGTTCTGAACATTTTTTAGTGTGGTTTTAATTTACCTTATGTATATTCCTGCATTTAAAACAGCAGGGAGTGTGATACCACCTACTGCCTTTTAGTGACACCTTGCTGTCCTCAAATTGAATTGGAACAATGGAAAGAGGGGTTCAAAGCATTTATAGATGTTGTTACACAGGAGAACAAATATGCTTTATTGCGTCATTAGCTAGGTCCTGAAGGGGGGAATATTTTGAGGTGCTTATCAGTGTCATGGGAGAAGGAGATGTGGATGAGTATGCCTCGGCTATTAAAATGCTAGGTGCTCAGTTTCTAAAGAAAATACATTTCATAATGGAGCAGCATAAATGTTATATGCGGCATTAACTCCCCGGGCCATCTATTGACTCCAATTTAATTGCTTTGAGAGTTCTTGGAGCTTTGTGTGATTATAACATTTTCGAGGAGGAGATGGTAAGGGTTGTAATGTATTGGAATCACATTTGGGCTGTTGTCCCTTCTCTGCCTCCTTAGTAGTAGAACTTTGGTAGAGTGAGAACTGCGAGAGCTGGTGGTACGCTTTCGGCTAGAGTCATTATTCCACATTAAACATTTTACTTCAATTCAGATTTGTGGACATTATTCACTACAAATTTCGTGACAAGCGACCTCAGCTACAAACCTACATGAATCGAGCTTGCTGCCTGTCTTCTGGATTTGTTCTCAGTGAGCAACAACAGCCTGCATGTTTACGCAGAATCTCAACACATAATGTATGCTGTTCCTGTAATATGCAAATTGTGGGCGGCTATTTTCCAACTACCTAAACTGATTACCAGCTTTCAAGGCAGGTTTTATGGTTTGGGCCTAAAGCGCACTCTAAAAAAACTGCTGGTGACTGTTTGTATTTGAACACTGTCAGCGTTTCAAACTCACACTGCGCTTACCTGCATTCCTACACGTGTTGATCTCTGCGTGCATCCTTCGTCTTCATTCTCCTTTCTGATACTGACATCATTCTGGCCTGCGTGACACATAATACAAGGTTGATTTTCCATCGAAAGCACGTTACTTGCGCTCAGCGGCCATTTTATGTAATTTGGCTGCTGTAAATTGCTTTACCTCGTACACATGAATTGTTTCCAACCATGTCAGGTTTTTTTTCTTCTCTCCCGCTGATCAGCTCCAGTACTACACAATATGACAGCAATGTTGGTACCACTACAGTGACTTTCCCGTAAGATATATTTTATTTATTTATTTTCTCTTCAATTTTGAACTGTATTGCTACAAACATGGCTTCTTTTTTACATTTAACCCCTCATCAACCATTTGAACCTGCACAAGGAGAGGAAGACCACAAATGGAACGAGTGGAAAGAATATTTTTTTAATTGTTTGGTTGGTCTTGATGAGGAAGATGACTTTTCTCCAGAGAAAAATAAAAAAATATTGCTACACTCTCTTGGTCCTGTTGGGTTAAATGTTTACAATCGTATTGAGAAGAAGCTGGATGCCCAGTATGATGTTTTCACTAATGCGCTTGAAGATCTGTATAAGTATTATGCTATCTCATTCTTTATTTCGATCATGTGATCATAAAAGATATACAATATAAGACATCATTTAAAATTCCAATTCAATAATCATTTAGTATAAAATACATGAGATAAAAGAGTGTTAAAACAAAGAAAAGTGATCCAAAGAAGAAGGATTTTCATGTATCTCCGGCCATCTTAATGTAACGTGTTCTAACATGCCACATTGCAGTTAAAAATTTAGCTAGTGCAAACACAGTGGGCGGGGATAGATCTGTCTTTAGAACTCTAAATGCAGGAATGAAAGTTCTAAATCCAAGATTTCTAAGGACCTACTCTGTGTGGAGTTATTGACCATTTCAAGTTTTTCCTCAGAAAAAAATCTAAGGAGGAAACTGTGGAAGAAGATGTTTCTGCTCCTAAAAATTTTGCATTAAACTGACGTTTTGCTACTCTTCACGATGAACTCATTAGAGACCAAATTGTTATGCACACCGCTAATCCTTCTATACAAGATAGTTTGTGAGCTAAAGGTGAAGCTTCATACAAGAGGTTGTAGAACTTTTCAAACTTGCAGACCTTACTGGAAGGTGTGCCAAGGCCATTCTGACTGATGTGGTACTGTAAAGAAAATTAAAAACAATAAGAAGTACATTTCACCAATGTGCCAAGAAAACATATTCTGGAAACAGGAAAAAAAACGTTAATGTTCTCAAGTGTTACAGATGCGGATCAGCAATACATTTAGCAAATGACCAAAAGTGTCCAGCAAAGAATCAGCGTTGTTCTGCATGTAGTATCATTGGTCATTTCCAAATTGTCTGCAAGAAAAAGTCTAGGAAAAATAAGTCTATTAAGATTTTAGAAGAACTTTCAGAAACTGACTCTTTAGATACAGACACTGAGGACACTAGCAAGTGTGTTCCTACTGTGGAGTCTAATTCTGACTCTACAGTTTTGGGGTCACACTGTGAAAGAAAGAAACCCAAATGTGAGATTTACTTTGGTGGTATTTTACTATCCATTACTGCTGATTCTTGTTCCCCATACACAATTATCAATGACACAGTGTGGGATGAGAAATTTAAAGCCATTTAGGTGAAAATCTGGTGTTTCCTGATATATCACCCAAGAGTTTCACGGGTGAACCTATCCCATTACTTGGTTATAGGAAGTTGATGTTTCAGTTCGTAATGCAAAATGTAAATTGTACATTGCCAAATTTGATCCTTCCGTTTTGGGATGGTGGGACCAAAGGGAGTTAGGTATAATCTTGAATCCCATTAGTCCCAAGCCTGTACTCTTGTTACACAGTGACAAGGAAGGGGTAGATGTGTTTTCTGATGTGAGGGGGGAACTGAGGGGTTCCCACCATTGCATTATCCTGAAAGAAAATGCCATTCCACGTATTCACAAAGCTAGGAGTATTCCTATTTCAATCAGGGAGGATGTTTCAAAAGAAATTGATAAGCTCTTGGATGCTGGAATCATAGAGCCTATAGAATCCTCTGACAGGATTTCACTCTTGGTTATCGCGAGACGAGCCAAAGGGAAGCTTAGGCTCTCTGTAGATTTGAGAGATCTAAATAAAAATATCCTTGTAGACCAATTTCCTTTGCCAAGGATTAACAAAATTCCTGCTGCTACCAAAGGTACTCAGTGGTTCGCCACTATTGATCTTACATTAGCCTACCACCAGGTACCCTTGCATCCTTGAAAGTAAAAGATTGACTGGTTTTATTACTACTCTCGGTTCTTTTCAGTTTGTAAGGGTGCCGTTTGGGTTAGCGTCCACTGCTGCGATGTTTCAGAGGCGGATGTTTAAGATCTTTAAGGGCCAAAACAAGGCTGTGCTTTTCCAGGATGACATCTTGATTATGGGGAAATCCAAGGAGGAACACAGACTGATTCTAAAGGAAATTCTGAGTCTACTACATGATAATGGGTTGACAGCTCAGATTGCTAAGTGCAAGTTTGCTTGTAAATCTGTCACTTATTTGGGACACGAAGTGAGTGGAAGAGGTATAGAACCCAAATCGTCTTTAGTTGTTGCGATCAGGAAGGCCCCCAAACTGTCAAATAAAGATGAGGTGATATTTTTCGGGGAATTGCAGAGTATTATGCTAAGTATGTCCTGCATTTTTCAAGCAAAACGTTTCCCTTAGCCCCTTCACCGCAGGGGGAGGGGGCCGCGCACGGCGCCACGGTACTCATGACGAGCTCAGCTCGTCATGAGGCACAGTGGAGCTGTGCTGACTCCGCCCACACAATGGAACGCAACGCACATGACGGGGAATTAGCCCCACGTGGGCGTTCCACGGCCGTTATGACGAGCTCAGCTCGTCATGAGCACAGCTCAACTGTGCCTCATGACGAGCTGAGCTCGTCATAAGCCTCGAAGAGGTTAACACAGTTACTTAAGATCAAGTCTGAATTTCTATTGTGATGTATTCCTATAGGTTCTGTATCGATCCCCCTATTCCTGACCCTATTCTGGTTAACAAGTTAACTAGCAGCCATCCCATGATGCAGAAACCGTTATCTGATTACGCCAGACCACGGCACAGGAGCGCGTTATCTGATTAGGTCATAACGCTTGCCATCTAATTAGGCAAAAGCAATATTCCTCCAGCCCCTGATAAGGCATACGGAGTTCTCAAAACAAATCAAACCTATGACAACCTGGGAAAAACCCTGCGGCCATTGTTTTGATTTCACCGAGAACTTCAGTAAAAGAATGTGCTAACGACCAGCTCGTATGACATCCCTATTGACGTATCTATGTCCATCCTTACGTCAATCTCGGCACCTTACAGGTATAAATATTACCGATATTGCCTTAAGCAAACACACGCGGTGGTGACGAGATCGGAGCAGCGAGACTTGCCGAAGCCCAGCAGAGAGCGAAGCCACTGGCGCTGCCCCGCCTTCCTGACGCGCTGAGAACGAGACGCTGCTTTCTCCTGCCGAGAAATCCAGCTCCGGCGCTTCCGAGCAGCCCTCGCAGGCAGCTTGGAATATCGAGACCTCAGACGAGAGATACTATCCCTCAGCCATCCTAGATCTCAGGTACAGAGCTGAATAACCCCTTGCAGAGAATTCTTGAGTCAGTCACTTGGCAAAACAAACTTAACTTAAACTGCTACTTTCTATCCCCGCCCACGTATTAGGCTTAGGTCAGGTACACTGGGGTAGGCGTAGTTAGAAGCACCAGTTGAGTACTATTAGTTAAATGTATATGTGTATGTATATATTCTGTCCATTTTAAATAACGTATGGCTTAGAAACCATATCAATGTTTTTACAGTATTATTTTATAATTCTGCTTTTATTGTATGCACTTTACTTAACCATAAGTATTGCGATAATATCGATCCATTTCTCTTGTACGAGAAAAGAGACTGATCAATAAATAACATCTTTTATTGAACACGCCCGTCTCTTCCTTTTCTCTACAATCTGGTGAAACTAAGAATGCACGTACTGACTGAGTAAAATAAGTTGTCTTTTGTTTTCACACGACTCTAGAGATACACTCTTGATTAGGGGAGAGCAAAGTTGTCATGTTCTATGGTTGTCAGAAACTAAATCCCTTCTTGTCTATCCAGGGAGGTTCAACTCCTCCTTGCCTATTCGAGAAAGTTTCTAGTGAACTCTGAGCTAGCTGGCAAACCCAAAACTTTAAGTCTAATATCGACAGTAGAAGACCTAGTTAACGTCTGGTCTAGGTCTATACTATTGGAGGTATTATTCCAATGCGCAGAGCCTATTGGGATAATAGGAACTACACTACATGGCGCCCAACGTGTTTGGATAGGCGATAAAACTAACGCAAGACTTTAGAGTAACTCAGTCGTGCTCTTTCACTCAGACCCCTTTTTCCCATAATACTCCAAAGACGTCTGGAGTGGGTGAGAGGTAAAATCCGCCAAACCTCGCAGGAGGGAACTCCTATGTATGGTTCTTGGTTCAATCAACGTTGAAGGATACACTGTTCCAAAATATTGTGCATCTAATCTTTGTTTCCATAACAAACCTGATCTGCAAACAAACAGAATAACCTTTCTGACAGTAAAATGCCAGAAAGTGATGATGAAAGAGAGAGAGCTAGATTAGCAGCTGAACTAATAGAAGCTGATAATACTATGCAAGAAGCGGACCCGGATATAAAACTCATCCCGGTCAACATAAGAAGATCTATAACGTTAAAACTTATAGACAATGGACTGACACCAAGAGGTGGTACAGTCATATTCGTAATTGAGGCACACGAATATCGGCAGACAGAGGTATTCTATTCATGGATAAACTTTCCAGCAGCAAATGCTGTAACAAAGGAGTTCCACTATTATAAAATAGAGGAACCTCCGGATACCTACACTCCTTTCGAGGAAGTGGAAGTACCACTCAAATTCCAAGAGCACCTGCTCTTGTTTAATGGCGCCCTAAAACATAATAACCACATCACCAGGCTCGGTCCACTAGGTAGACCAGGAGCAACATGGCCGGTCCTAGCCGGATACACACCACATCCAGACATCGAAAGAATGTCTGCAGCAGATGTTTTAGTACAACTAAAACAACTAATTTAAATATATAGACAACTAGTCCAATATGTATTGCGGACTTCAACCATCCAACCTGTAGTTAAAATTCCACAGCTGACCCCACATCAGGGGAACACAAATAAAATTACACCACAGAACATACAGTCCTGCCTAGGTAAAGTACCAGCTAAACGGGAACAAATACCATTCTGGTTAGCACAAAAAATCACCCAAATAGAGGCGGTGTTTCCAGACACCACCCCTGTGGATAAACACAGGATTCTGACTATCTGTCTTCCAATGGGAATCGCACCACACGTGGAGGACTGTGACACTTGGGGTACAGTCTTTGCTTCCATTTACACAAAAACACATGGTGTACCATCCATGTTGGTAATACCAGATGTGCTAAAACAAATTCAAGACGAATACGGTCCAGAACCCGCTTTAACTCTCGGTATGAAATTACTAAAAGACTTCAAGCAGGTCTCGGCAATATTACTAGCCAACATAAAAGGAGAAGCAGCGAATGTGGCGATCGGCCAGAGGTTAAAAGAGACAGATATAGCTGACCAACCAGCTGAAATTGCCAGAATTATAGAAAAATCCTATGAAGAACTAGGTAGAGATAGTTTAGGTGGAATACCAGTAAAACCCCAACTGATTGAAAGTCCTGAAAAAATATTTATTAAAAATAATCTAAACAGTCAAAAGAAGAACTGGGATGGAAACAAACAATCCAATCCAAAAGAAAAGAGATTCCAGTCCAGAGGAAGGTCTCCTCGGCGGAGAGAAAGATCTCCGGACCAAGGACCCAAGTCTCCCCAAAGGGAGTCCTCTGTGAAAAAATACAACCTTAGAAATAGGGATAACATAAAGAAACCGGATAGATATCAAGATTTTGATACACGTCCCTCTCAATCTTTTCAGACTTCCTCGCAGAAATCGGAAAGAAGAGGACGATCGGAACCCAGGGAAGGGCACGTCAAGTCCAAAGACAAGGAACCTGCTCATCCAAATAAAAAATTACAGTTTCCAAAAAAGAAGGTAGCCAGTATTAAAGTATTCAACAATGCCGAGAATACTGAGGACACAGCTGAAAAACGGAGAGTGGGCTCAGACAATGCTAGACAGCGCAGCAGAAGTGAGCATAGCACGCAAAGTCCTTATGAATCATCTGGAGACAGTGGACACGAATGAATAAATTCAGGTGGAAACTGCAGACACCAGAGTTAGCAAACCTCACAAAATATATGAAATAACTTTACGTATAGAAGGGGATAAGACTAGGAAAATAAGGGGCCTTTTTTGGGCTAATCTCTCCAAGGGCTATGACATCCTTCTAGCTGAAAAAGATTGGCCACCAGAGTTCGTCAGGGAGTGCCCACATGGCGAAGAAATAATTATGCCTGCCTTCTCAAATCATATTCCAATTCATAAAAAATATACACTTGCAAGAAAGTGGGCAGTAGCTCAAGCTCCTGCTTTATATAAAAATCATGTAGGATGGGATGAGAAGTCTCCTCCTCACAAAATCCAGTTAAAATCACAACCTACTGCACAAAGGCAGTATCCAATCAAGCAAGAAGCTAAAAAACAGGTACAAGAAATTCTAGATCAACTAGAATACCAGGGGGTGATTGAAACTTGCACCTCACAAATGAACAACCCTTTGTTTCCTGTCTCCAAACCAGACAATTCATATCGTCTAGTTTTGGATTACAGACACCTTAACTCATGTTGCAAAACTTTTGCAGTACAAAACTCGGATAGTGCTGCACTAATGAATAACATAGTGCGCAAAAAATATAA
Organism: Lissotriton helveticus; assembly: GCF_964261635.1. Lineage (NCBI taxonomy): Eukaryota > Metazoa > Chordata > Amphibia > Caudata > Salamandridae > Lissotriton > Lissotriton helveticus. The sequence goes on from NC_136065.1 coordinate 710,003,225, forward strand.
AACAACATTAGACATCTCTAATGGATTCTTTTGTCAAAATATAGCACCAGAGAGCAGATACTTGTCAGCGTTCTCAATAAATGGCTCTCAAAAAGAATTCTGTCGGTTACCCCAGGGGTACAAGAACAGCCCAGGATTATTCTCAGCGAGAGTAACAGAGTTACTACAAACATATGATGATGAAGCATTATCGTATGTCGACGACATATACCTAACAGACGATGACTTGGATACTCACTTGAAGAGAGTGAACACCATAATACTTGGGTTCGCGGCAGAGGGTTACAAATTCAACTTTAAAAAATCTAGAATTGCCCATCTAACAGTCCTGTTCTTAGGATATGAATTATCAAGTGAAGGCAAAAGCCTGGCTGACAATTTCCTAGAGAAATGTGCCGTACTCCAAGCACCTAGAACACTAAAAAACCTACAGTCAATTCTAGGCTTCCTAAATTTCGGAAGAACATACATTGCAAATTACGCAGAAAGGGTCAAACCCCTTTATGATCTAATAAAACCAGATTTAAAAAAAAACAATTGGACTCAAATACACACAGAAATTATGAGATCCTTACAAACAGATATGTTAATTAAAACAAAATTAGAAACACGTGATAACACACGCAACCTTGTGATTCGAGTCATCCCAGGAAGATGCGGATTCACATACCTGACCTCTAATGAGGGAGAAAAGGTACCAATTGCATTCAAATCACACTTGTACACAGAAGCTGAAAAGAAATTCAGCATTAAAGAAAACATTGTTCATGCAGTTCAAACCGCAATAGCTAGAGAAAAAGATAAAGCTGACGGTAGACACATCACAGTCAGAACAGCAGAATCAGCCTTTGAGGCATTAACAACCCAGTGTAATTTACCAACAACAGCATTGAATCCGGAATGGATACAATGGGTGAATTCCATTACAATGGACAAAGTAAAATACTACTTTGATCCAGAACTAGAGGAACTAAAATATCTAGAATATGAAAGAATATTCCCTCTGCCAATCGACATTCTGCCATTACGACAGTACGCTTGTGTAATCTATACAGACGGACATGCTCAACCATCCATTTGGGGAGAACAAGCATACAACCCCACATGTGAGATTACAAAAGAAGTGTGGCGCGGAGGTATACTAAGACCTCTATTAACAAAAACACACTCAGTAGAAACTAATTCAGAACAACAGACTGAAATAATAGCATTGAAAATGGCGCTAGATAATGCAGATCGCGAATTCCCGACACTCATAGTGTCCGATTCCTATTACTGCGTCAAATCATATAACAGCGATTTACAGAAATGGATTCAAAACGGTTACAAAGATGACACAGGTGCAACAATAAAGCAAAAACTGCTTTGGGAACAAATAGTTCTGTTAAAAAAAGAACTACCAAAGACTCACGTGATACACTCACTGAGTCTTCAGCGTGATGGCGTTCACGTTGCAGGGAATTCATTGGCTGAAAAAGCCACAGCGGTAGCAACTAAATCGGCTTCCGTAGCTGGAAAAAAGCGTGCAGTAAAATACATTGACGGTGAAACAATGCTGGCGGTGAAAACGTCATCAAAAGGGGACTGCTCAGCGTTACCGATCAGTTACCCACTCGAATATACATACATAATCGATGCGACCTCCGTTCCTTTTGCTCGAATCCCTGGAGTGGGGGATAGAGTAATTCCAAACAAGGACAGGAGAACTTTGTTAATAGCAGACGCACATATGGGCGAGGGTCTCAGACACCTCAAACTAAAAGATTCTCTGGAAGAACTACAATCAGTATACTGGTGGCCAGGCATAAGCCTGCATCATCACATTTTTGTAAAAAAATGCCTGGGCTGCAACAGAGATCGCAGCGGCGAGAGGAACGGGGTAATACCATGGCGTTTCACTCAATAAGGGCTAAACAATAATCAGTGAAACAAGTGTAAATAATGCGTCCCATTAACAAATAAAGACTAGTTTCCACTTATAAATGTAGACCCCAGCACTCGGCTGACGTCGGGACTGTTATACAAAGATTTGCGAGTCTAAATGGCATATACGCTAGGAGCATGCTACGTTTGACCAATGTTTTCACTTTAGCCCTCAAGCTTGTGGGAAAGCATGGCCAAATGAGCATAGCGAAGCGGGATTCTTCTCACTTCCTTCCTGAGGGATACGGGATGGTGTAAAGAAAAAAACAAGGCATAAAGCAATCTATAACAGCAAAGGTATTAGGTTCGGGAGCTGGGTGGGTCAAACATCTAATAAGTGTCCAACGTAGTCTAAACAACTTGCCAAGAAATTCTCTGAGGGGATTCAGTCCGTACGAATTACTGTTTGGGACTAGGATGCTAGTCTTAGATCTTGACAGTCAGACTTCAGTGGTGAAAGAAAAAAGCTTTGATACCAAAGATCGTTTGGCTATTTTGCAGGACTTCAACGAAACAAGAAAAGACCTGAGCAACATAAAGTTGAAACAGCAGCCAACAACCACTGAAGAACCACCACCTGTCCCAGCAAGACCTGTCTGGATTCCAAAAATCGGGGATCTAGTCAGAGAAAAGATCGCGGTAAAGAAGGAATTTGGGCCTTCTTACAGAAAAGCAGTTCCTGTCTTGTCCATCAACGGGACGAGATCAGTTGTACTACCGCCACTTGCTGGTAAAAAGGAGAACCGAGTTGTATCCATCGACCTGGTAAAACCACAATCATGTGGCCGATAACAAACAGTAGGCCAAGTGGACTCCCGATAAGTAGTAGAACACCGAGGTTTGCTACAAGTACAGAGGTGCTAACTAAAAGGCTAATCACATTCGAAACGCCTACAGAACAACAACAAGGACTATGCAACAATGCAATGGAACTCACACCTCTGAAAACCCAAATAAAAACATTTAGTAGAGACACACCAACCTACAATGAAGTAACAAATGAATATGCTGAAGCTGCAAGAAACAGTAATCCTGAAGCAATTGGAACAATAGACAGAACGGCATCCGGCTACTTCATCAACTTTGATGATTCTTCTGAAGATCTAAGTGAATCAAAGACACAGCCATCAACAAAAACTTTTAAAGATAAAGCTAAGGAACTTTTGAAACAACTGAAAGAAACCTATCTGACTTCTCCATGGATTGAATTTTGGGTGTCCTTTGGTGTATTTATCCTGATACTTTGGCTCATCATGATACTATGTTTGGGACGCTTCATTGAGGGAAAATATGCAAAAATGGACACAGCAAGCCAGAAAATCAACTTGATCCTCAAGCCACACACGTCTTCACACGTCGAGAAAAGAGAACTTTCTTCAGTCAACTTCACAGCCAATCCTATACCGGGTGGGGTAGCATGGGACAATACTGACTATGAAATTTATGGTCCGGTTGAAATCCTCAAATATCCACACCAAATCAAGATCTCGTTGAGTGACTTTGTAAAACCAAACTCATTTGCTGATGATTGGGACTTTGAAAGTATTAATGACATGATGTCTGACCTAGTGATGTCTGCTAAATTTACCAAACATGATTATTTGCAGGGTTCCTCTAATTATGACAGTATGTACTGCTACAACCACTATGGTAACCATTTTTTACATAAATCAGCACAACCTAGAAATGTTTTAAATTATAATCAATGGGAACATTGTGCAACCCCTCCAAAAGGAAGCTCAAGAACCTTTTATGACAAATATTCATACTTTTCAGGGTTCAACACAAGTGATGCTGAGACATTTTATTTCAAATTGTCAAATAAGACAGGAACAAAGACCATGCTTACCAACACGAAATTGATATATTCGGACTCATTTTTTGAACAAATGAATACATTTGGTTTTGATTATTGGGATAAAAATGTTGAAGTAAAAAGTGTTTGGGGTACAAAAGAATGGCAAGTACAAGGTATAGAATCATTGTTTAGAGCCTGCATGATCCCAGAACAAATTATATTCTTGAATGAAACTATTCAACAAACTACCTGTCTTGGATTAGCCAAAATCAAAGACTTAAATAAACCGTCTATTCCAAAACCAACAATGAACAGCAATAACTCTGCAGATGAAGAGATAGACGTAAACTTTGTATTAAACCAAAACAGAACAAATCCTGATTGGAAACAATGGTTGATCTGGCCCACAGATACTAATAACTGTCAAGACAGATTCCTGAACAAAACACAGGGGTTCACATTGACCAGACCAGACCCTAGATATTCCCAAAGACAACACCCAGGGATAATCACCACCTACAGTGTGGGCAAACTCTGCCTTCAATGGCTACAAACTTCCACACTGACAGAGATTAAACAACACCTAACTTTACTTACTGATGGTGCTGACTTGCGTGATTTCATTATGGGACCGCGCAAACAGCGTCAAAAACGCTTCATAGCAGCCTCTATATATGCAGCTTACAACGAGGCCTGGAAGATAACTCAAATTGAGACAGCAGAAAGTATACGGGAAATTGACCGTATTAATTTGGAAAAATCGCTTTCTGTAGTGGACAATGGGTTAATGACTCTGTCCTCCAGAATCGTTTCATTGGACAGCATTGTGTCATCAGCAATCGACATAATATCGCAAGACTTACTGTTGTTACAACACGGTCAGTCTCAATTGCGTTCTATTGTACAGCTTGGCTGGACGTTACAAAATCTGCGTTCAGGCTATGTGCCTTGGCGTTTAATCAACACAACGTCACTATTCAATATCTTTAACCTTACTGATAAACAAATCAGTATGGCACAAAAGGGTGCTGATTATACAATCCTGAGCATTGAGAAACTCGAGAGATTACCATTGACAATGTCAGAACGACCTGTCATTGAATGGATAATACATGGGATAATTAATATTCCGATATCTACTTTCAGGTTTCAATACTGCCAAAAATATATACAGGCTGGCATGTATGAAAAATTGGGAAAAGGGTACATTAAGACAACATGGAACTTGCCCTATTCACATGCATGTGTCAGTAATAAAGGACAGAAAGTGTTTCTTAGTGGCAATAATTGTGCGAGGTCACTAAGCGGTGCACTTCTGTGTAATGGAATTAGTTTGCATGGAGCCTGTGAAGGGAACTCAAATAACCTTTCATGTCACCAGCTAGGCACACCTGCAACAGAGATAGAACCATTCTTTAAAAGACTCTATAACGGGAGTTACATTCTAATTGTGGATCGCAGATGTTGTAGTCTACTGCCCGGGGTTCCTTATCTCGTTAGTACGACTGCGAAGGTCATGTGCTGTGGACGCTTATTGTTCCCCAGCTCCTTTCCAGACAGGGAGGCAAGGGCATGGCCTAACTTGAAAATTACTTCTATTTGAGTTGATACTTTAAGCAGAATGAAAACAGTGCTTCTTCAGACGCCGACCAGGCTCACGTCATCAAAAGAAACGTATGATCTCCTAGTCGCAAGGACGACTGCAGAGATTCACTCATTGCTATCAACTAATTCCCCCATACATTTCGCAGAAATCCTGAATGAAATCTTAAATATTTCTGATACCAGTGGAGTCTCAGATGTATTTAAGACAGTATTTTCGATGGCATTAACACCATTCAAAGCCATACTGGGTATTTTTCCAGACTTCGTCCATTCGATTTTTGGAGGTGTTCCCCTCATTTTGGGACTAATTGCAGGAATCCTATTCTTAGTCCTTATATTTCGTTATGGCAAACCATGTCACAGACAAAACACCCGCGACAAGGGAAGAAACAATCCGAGCCATTGGATACCGGGACCGGATATCAAAAATCCTGGGACTAACCCGGCTAGAGACCTGAACATGACTTGGTTTCTTTCATTTCGGCAGATATGGCAAAGATGTGTTTTACCTGTATTAAGGTGCCTGCTGTGCGGAGAAGAATGCGTGTTGGACACCTGTCTGACGCTACAATCGGATGCGCCAATGGATGCAGAAACATTGTTGGGTCCGGTAAAGGCTCATGCATTGTGCTGCCCTCAACGGCTGCCAATCCTGATGACGGCATTCGTGGAAACTTCACCACTACGATTAAGGGGTAGTGAAGATCAAGATGAAAGCAGCATCGATCAGGTACAACCTTCTGTCAGCAATACTACTCAAAACGTCAATGGGGACAATCATGCACATGAATGCATGGTTACATCCTTTTCCGAGTTAGTGGAACTCTCACAGGAAGCTGTTGACAGCTTTTTCAGCAGTCTCAATGATATGATGTTCTCACCAGAGCAGAAATAATGACTCTTGAACAAGCTAGCACACGGCGTTCCCGACACCTTGAATTTGGCCTTCAACTTTAATAATAAAGTAGCAAGATCAACTTTTCCTCCAGTCCACGGACAGCAATTTTTTTAGCAGCCCCAAAATATTTTTTTTAAATTTTACGGGACACTTTTCTTCTGCTTAAAGTAGGAACTATTCTTAGAGAACTAATTTCTGTTTTTAGAACCTTCATAGACATTAGCTGCCCGCTGGTATGTTCAAAATTGTTTTTTTTTTTTCTTGAACTGTGATGAAGTGGTCTCGAACTTTTCTTCTGTATTAGGAGCCATTTCATGTGTAATTCTCATATTCGATTACTAATAATGTATACATGCGTGATTAATTTAGCATTAGTCTACTGCTTAAGTGCATATAGTACATATGGCTATTCTATTTTCCCGTACATTACATAATTTCGAAATGCATTATATGTATTTTGGGGTGGTAAGGTATACACGATACTCTACAGTATGTTTTACTATGCCTAGATTCGTAAACATGGCCATAGTTAGCGTGGAGTGGGTGTGATGTATTCCTATAGGTTCTGTATCGATCCCCCTATTCCTGACCCTATTCTGGTTAACAAGTTAACTAGCAGCCATCCCATGATGCAGAAACCGTTATCTGATTACGCCAGACCACGGCACAGGAGCGCGTTATCTGATTAGGTCATAACGCTTGCCATCTAATTAGGCAAAAGCAATATTCCTCCAGCCCCTGATAAGGCATACGGAGTTCTCAAAACAAATCAAACCTATGACAACCTGGGAAAAACCCTGCGGCCATTGTTTTGATTTCACCGAGAACTTCAGTAAAAGAATGTGCTAACGACCAGCTCGTATGACATCCCTATTGACGTATCTATGTCCATCCTTACGTCAATCTCGGCACCTTACAGGTATAAATATTACCGATATTGCCTTAAGCAAACACACGCGGTGGTGACGAGATCGGAGCAGCGAGACTTGCCGAAGCCCAGCAGAGAGCGAAGCCACTGGCGCTGCCCCGCCTTCCTGACGCGCTGAGAACGAGACGCTGCTTTCTCCTGCCGAGAAATCCAGCTCCGGCGCTTCCGAGCAGCCCTCGCAGGCAGCTTGGAATATCGAGACCTCAGACGAGAGATACTATCCCTCAGCCATCCTAGATCTCAGGTACAGAGCTGAATAACCCCTTGCAGAGAATTCTTGAGTCAGTCACTTGGCAAAACAAACTTAACTTAAACTGCTACTTTCTATCCCCGCCCACGTATTAGGCTTAGGTCAGGTACACTGGGGTAGGCGTAGTTAGAAGCACCAGTTGAGTACTATTAGTTAAATGTATATGTGTATGTATATATTCTGTCCATTTTAAATAACGTATGGCTTAGAAACCATATCAATGTTTTTACAGTATTATTTTATAATTCTGCTTTTATTGTATGCACTTTACTTAACCATAAGTATTGCGATAATATCGATCCATTTCTCTTGTACGAGAAAAGAGACTGATCAATAAATAACATCTTTTATTGAACACGCCCGTCTCTTCCTTTTCTCTACAATCTGGTGAAACTAAGAATGCACGTACTGACTGAGTAAAATAAGTTGTCTTTTGTTTTCACACGACTCTAGAGATACACTCTTGATTAGGGGAGAGCAAAGTTGTCATGTTCTATGGTTGTCAGAAACTAAATCCCTTCTTGTCTATCCAGGGAGGTTCAACTCCTCCTTGCCTATTCGAGAAAGTTTCTAGTGAACTCTGAGCTAGCTGGCAAACCCAAAACTTTAAGTCTAATATCGACAGTAGAAGACCTAGTTAACGTCTGGTCTAGGTCTATACTATTGGAGGTATTATTCCAATGCGCAGAGCCTATTGGGATAATAGGAACTACACTACACTATGGTCTGAAGAGTGAGAAACTGCTTTTCAAGTAATCAAAGATTGTATTTGCATCGCACCTGCACTTCAGGGTTTTGATCCCACACTAAGGAGCATTGTAACAACTGATGCCAGCTGTAAGGGATTAGGAGTGGTCCTCACTCAGATTGATGCCAAAGGTAATGGACTAGTTATTGCATTTGCTTCCCATGCCATCACCCCCAACAGAGGAAAGTTACTAAGTTATAGAAAAAGAGGCCCTTGCCTGCGTTTGGGGTTTGGAGCATTTTAGAGCTTTTGTGTGGGATTCTAGGTTCACATTATATAGTGACCATAAACCTCTTACAAAGGTTTTGACCACTGAATGATTCCTAAGAGCTTCTCCCAGAATGGCACGTTTATGTATAAGGTTATTAGATGTCAATTGCGATGTGTGTTACGTACCAGGAGTTAACAACAGAATTACTGACTTTATAAGCAGGTCACCATTGCCTTTCGTTACTAAACCAGATTCTGGATGTGATGACTGGTGTGCTACTGAGGTTACAAATGTTGGTATACAAGAATGTGAGTGGGTGAAAGGTACCAAAGAAAATGGTATTTTGCAAAAACTTGTGTTTACAACTTAGATGGATGGCCCAACAAGAAGTTAAGAAAGAGCTACGTCCATATTGGGAGTTGGGACAAGAATTGACCGTTGAAAATTATATGGTGATGCATGCCAGTAGGATTATTCCTCCTGAAGGTTTGAAAGGTAAGTTGCTGGATATCTGCAATGAGGGCCACTTAGGTATTACCAAAACCAAATCCAGAATGAAATTATTTTACTGGTGGCCAGGAATGGATTTACAGATAGAAAGGAAGGTGAGAGAATGTACCTTGTACATTAATTTAGAGAAACCCTTAATTACTTTGAAACCACCCCTGTGTCCCCTTAAGTGTCCTGGTGTGCCGTAGCAAAATTTAGTCTGGACATACTAGGGCCTATTCAAGTTGGATCACAACTGAAATATGTAATAATGTTAGTGGATCATTTTGCTAAGTGGCCTGAGATTGAAGTGGTCAACAAGGTGGATGCTAATGCCCCGATAGTTTGTTTGGACAAGTTGTTCCTGAGAGAGGGTCTGCCGCACACTGTTCTTACAGACAACGGTCCCCAATTCTGTTTAGAGGTTTTCAAGGAATTTTTCAGTAAGAAAGGTGTTGTTCACCTCAAAAACGCTATACAGTTAGCTAAGGAAGATGTTGTTAGCTGGATAAAAGAGATTTGGAAAACTGTGTGGTCATACAGGATCACACCGTGTGCGACTGGTTTTCAGTCCTTTTGAAGTCATTAGAGGAAGAACTCCATAACCAAGGACACTATTGGTTTGATGAAGTGTACAAAGAAGAGTGTGTGGACTCCTTTGGTAGTTAAGAAGCAGTTGCTTAAAGCTAAAAGCAAAAGTAAGCAGTATTATGATGAAACACGCAAGGAAGTGTGTGTTCACATTGAAGATTGGGTGAGAGTACAAAAACCTGAAATATGTGGGAGAACTGGAGGTAGATAAACTAAACCTTTGCAAGTGGAACAAGTTTTGTGTAACCCGGTAAAGTTGAGTGATGTGAAAATTTGGCACATGGGGCAGATTTCATTACATAAAGGTAAGATTGGTAATGCTAAACTAAGTGCGTCAAGCACAGACAATTTTTTAAACTCCAATTGGATGCTTGATGATTTCTCTGATAATAGTTACAAAAAACAGGGACGTTATAGATAGTGCCGTGCCACCAAGCGATAAGTTCCATGGAGGACATCGGATATTACCGCTTTTGCTACATACCATTAGAATGATAGCTTCACCTCACCTATTTTATTAACTAGTAAGGTCTGCTTTCCCAATTGCCGTACATGCGGTCGAATGGGCCTGACACGATCTTATCAGACCATTCATGAGTTGAGGTATTGCACTCAAGTGACAACATAAGTAATTATACTTTGGATCTGCAGTAATCTTGGTACCGCTATCTTCGCTAGAAGTCTAGCAGTGGTATCTTGTCCACACAAGGGAAATCCGGGTAATACCCTCGAGGAAATATCACTCAGAAAACTGGATCTAACAGCTGTCCCCAGAACCACCCGTCCCAAAGAGACCCCACAACACAAGAGGGTCAAACCGTCGTCGGCAATCTATAAGAGGAAGCCATCAACCGAGCATAGAGCTGCTCTTGAACTATTTGCTTCTACCAATATTCCATTGGCTCCTCCTTTTACCAATAACCAGCTTACATGTTTTCTCAATTGCACTTTTCAATCTTCACAGTTTTTGGTTATAGTTACTTCACTGGGATCACAATTCACTTTCTGAATATGTTTGTATATAATGTAAATACATGAACAGGACCTACCTTTTGTATGTTTTTGCTTTTTGTAATCGATAACTATCATGCAAGAATAAATATCTCACTTCTGCTGAAGTGTGTATCCATAACATCTACCCTTGTTTTGTCTAGTGGGCCTATAAACGTTCTCTAACTGTTTTAATAGGTTGATGCTTTATTAAGCTAAAGCCGTATTCTCTTATTATTTTCTTTGTTTCGATCTGGTAGGCGACATTAATTGTAGCTGCAACCAATATACTGTTCTGAAAATTAGTTCCTTGTGAACATTGTCTGTGCTTAATAATTCTCTGATAAGGGGACACAACAACCACAATCTGTATGTAGCGCCTCCTTTGAGAAGGGTCGGAGAGTTGTTTCCTCTCCTCATTTTCATACTGCTTGTGTAGAGGATGGTGAGATACCATAAACTTCCATGGGAAATTCCTCATGTTCTGTTTCCCAAGAACGTTGGATTAGAAGAAGAATAAGGAGGCCAAAAAGGTTACAAGATTCCATTCGTAATTTCATTTGTTGACTGTTTTCAAAGTTTTCTTTTGCAGGTTTTTGCAAAGATTTCTTCTTTGATTTTCTATTTGTCAAGTGTCATAATGTTATTCTGCTAGTTTTTATTAAGGGGGAAGTGTTGTTTCGTAATGCAATTAGAATGTTATTTCGCATTGTTTTTAATAATGGGGGATATGTGTTGGGGGAACATTGTTTGCAACGCAGTTTTTACACCGCAGTGCCTTTACCCCGCAGCTATTACAACGCAAGTCGTTACTACGACTTGCGCTGGATGGCACTGTGGGATAAGGAATCTTGCAATTTTATATTCCAACACCTTCCCTACTGTTACGGGGACTGGTGTTGAAATATAAAATTATAAGATTCCTAAATCCACGCCCTCCAAAGCAAGTCGTTGTAACGACTTGCGTTGTAAGACTTGCGTGGTAAAGGCATGCGTTGTTACAACATGCGTTGTAACAACGTACATCCTATGTGTTGTGTTGTAATGTATTGGAATGTTATTTGGCTGTTGTCCCTTCTCTGCCTCCTTAGTAGTAGAACCTTGGTAGATTGTCTATGATGTATACTGGAATGTCCAGCTTGTCATACTTTTTTAGCTGGGGTCGTTATTCCACATTAAAAATGTTACTTCCGTTCAAATTTGTGGACATTATTCACCACAATAACAACGTGGAAAGGACCAATATTATGAAAGTACAGGAACAAATTGTTAACAGCAGACAATGTAAACCACAACAAGGCTATTGAAATTGCAAAGCAGCATAGAGTCTACCAAAGCGTTCATATAACAAATGACATTGAAATCTGATGTGCGTGCCCTGTGTAACAATGATATATCAAAAGGCAAAGGGAGAAACAATGGGTACAAACCTTAGGGTGTTGAGTGTTACAGGTGTGGCAGCAAGAAGAATTTGACTAATGCTCAAAAGTGGCCAGCTGTGAACTGATTGTGTTATAGACCCAATCTCTTGATTTGTCTTTTACTGTAACTTTATATTGCCAGCTTTGAATATCTCGACGACTGCACCTCACTGCATTTGTTTTGGTTTGTGTTGTTTTATGTTGATTTTCTTTTCAATAAAAAAGATTTTATAAAAAAGTGGCCAGCTGTGGATAAAACCTGTGCGAAGTGTAAAAACAAAAAAGGGTCATTTTGGCAAAGTTTGCCGATCTAGGCCCAGTAAGGCATTGGATAAGAGGTTTATTACTGTATAGGAGTAAAGAAACTGTTACACAAACTGATTCTGATAATAACAATGTAGTTCAGTATTTGGACAATATCTCTGTAGAACATGAGGTGATTTCCAATGAATTTGAGAGTGTCCATGTTTCCCAGGTTAGAATCTTTGGCTGCTGAAAGACCTTATCAAGTCAAGTCAAAGAAGTCTTTATTCGATATTTCATCATAAAAGACATGCTACACAACGTACATACCCAATAATGTATCAAAATTAAAATAAAAAGGAATCAAGTAAAAAGATGTGAGCAATAAGTTAAGACAATAAGTTAATATACAGTTAAGAACAAGCTAAGAGTAGTATTAAATCACAAACGTCAAGACTTCATTACAAAATAATAGAAACAATTATAAAACCAGTCCAATAAAAAAACCATTTCATTCATTGGCACAACAAACTACTATTCCAGCTAGCGGTTTACACAGCAGTCAAAAGAACCTTGATCAACCTTGCCCGTAGAATCCATGCCCAGCCCAGGAATTTTGCAACCCCAGTTACAACCAGTGTCGATGTATCTGTTTTTAAAATTCTACTGGCTGTTTTAGCTGAGCGTGTGCCCAATATTCTACATACTGGGCGTAACCACTTTTGTCTTGGTGCGTGGTACAAAGGGCAAACAAAGAGAAAATGATCTACTGTTTCACCCAACTCTGGACACAGTGGGCAATGACCAGACCCATCGTGGCCCCAGGACCTGGTTAGGCCCCTAAGCGGAAGTGACCCTACTCTAAATTGATGGAATAACTTGCGATCCATAGGTCTAGTGATGACATCCCAATAATTTTCCAACTGACTGGCATCCTTCACTACCACAAAGGACGCCGTGAGAGATCCATCTGTCATTATGGAATGCCTTTTACAAACAATCCTCTCCCAGTACATGCCTCTCAACACTTTTTTTGTGGGAAAAGTAGCTGTAACTGGGTTGGACCACAAGTCCCCCAACCCCATATCATATAGGGTAATTCTTAGGTCTCTCAACCATCCTATCTTATGGGAGCCCTGAAGATCCTTAACTTCCAGACACGCTTTCGCATAGAGTGAAAGTTCTGGCGGCGGCCACAAACGGCGCCAGAACGCTAAGGGTCTGTATCTAGCTATATCCTCCACTGGTTGACACCCTAGATCGTAAAGAAGGGGTATACGTGGTGTGGATTGCGGTAGTCCTACTGCCGCCCTAAGAAATTTGTTTTGGGCCACTCTTAAGGGGTCTAAATTACTATAGCTCTGCACCATACAAAACTGAAGGTAGAATTTTAGATCCATAGATCTTCATAAGTGGAGACATAGGCCTTGTATAGGAGCTTTTGTGTTCTTTAAGTAGGGCACCACCAATTTGAGCGTGTTTTAAGGCTAAGAGATCAATCTGCGGGGCCCAACTAAGGTTCTCACTAAAGGTTACACCGAGATATGTAAATAGAGAGGTCTGTTCGAGGGTGGTTCCTCCCATTGTTACCCTGGCTGATACAGAGTTCCTCCCACGTAAAACCATAAACTTGGTTTTGGATAAATTTACCTCTAACTCATGTTCGCGGCAAAACAATTCAAACCTAGACAGGGCCAACTGTAGACCCTGTCTCGTTTTCGATATTAACAACGTATCGTCCGCGAACATGAGTAATGGTATTTTTATCCCTGCCAGGGTTGGGGCGTCTGTAGGGTAGTTAGAGAAGTAATTTGTGACCCCATTAATGAATAGCGAAAAAAGGGAAGGGGCCAATACACACCCTTGTCTTACACCTTTTGCTACTGCAAATCTATTAGTCACCTCTCCTGGTTCACCCCAGCGTACTTGTGCGAATGTATGGGCATGGAGATTCATCAAAAGCCTCACCAGTTCAACTGGCATTCCAAGTTTAAGTAAACATTCCCACAGCTTTGCCCTGGGGACAAGGTCGAAGGCAGACCTAAGATCCACAAAGGCCACATATAATTTGCCCCCCAATAAACACTGACTTCGAATAAAGCAACACAAACCGGAATGCTTGGTCTATAGTGCCTACATGGCTGCAGAAACCCGCCTGCAGCGGTGTCAGAATATCATGTTCAGTAGTCCATAACTGGATACGTCCCAAAACTAGGCGGGCAGTTATTTTTTGTACCGCATCTATTAGGCTGATCGGCCGATAACGTCCTGGGAGTACCCTTTACTATGATGGTAGACTCTGGTTCATTTTCACATTAATTGGACCTAAGGAGTGGGAGAAATTCTCCAACATTACATTGAGAAGTTCCAGTGTTTGACCTGTGGCTTAAGGAGGCAAACCCGTTAAAGTCATGTGGGAGTTTGAAACTACTTTGAGTTTCAAATGGAATTGTGCCAAAGGTACCATGTATGTGGCCAAGGACAGCCCATGTCTCATGTGGTGGAGGGAACAACGGAGTTTAGGAATCATTTTGTATCTAAATAATCCAGAACAAGTGATGTTGAGAAAAAAATGTGTGTTTGTTAAGACAGTGGGTGGGTGCACATGGGTGATGATGTTTCAAGGGATTTTGTAGAAAAATGGGTAAACTCAAGGGTTTTACTCATCAGAAAATGTTTAAGTCCAATGCTCATGCAGTGGTACATGAAGTACATTGTATGCCCATATTGATGCATGCTAAGTTGAAAAAAGAATTGAAAATGTATGTGAGTTAGGGATTATTGACCCAACTGAGAGTTCGGAAGGGTTATCTCTGGTTGTGTTGGCTAGAAAACCCAATGGGCCTTTGAGGATGTGCATTGAATTGAGGGATCGTAATTAAAGAATGTGGGTTTACAAGCATCTGTTATGAATATTTCTGAACTACTTACCTGTCTGATGAATGTTATCTTTTTTTCTACTTTGGACATGGCGTCAGCATACCACCAGATAGATTTGCATTGTGATTCTGGACATGGCGTCAGCTCACCACCAGATAGATTTGCATTGTGATTCCCAACATGTGAGGTCCTTTGTTACCCAAGAAGGGGCGTACAGGTTTAAACAGATTCCTTTCAGACTGGCATCATCATCTTCTGTTGTTAAACATGTTGTTGAGGCTTTATTCAATGATATTCTGAATGTGAAGTGTTTTCAAAATGACATTCTGGTATTTGGGAGGGATATTGTTGCCCATGATATTGGTTAGAGTATTTTCCATTTTAAAATAAGAGATGTGTAATACTGGAAGCGAAAAAATGTAAATTCACTTGAGGCCATGTAAACTATTTAGGATATAAGTTGTCTGTGCAGGTAATTGAACCTAAGGAAAGTTTTTTTGGCAGCTGTAGCAGAGTTTCCCATGCCTGTGGACAAGATTCATTTGAGGGAAAATCTGTGGGGGCCAAGGAGGTCATGTAGGAGTTTGACCTATTAAAAGTTGGGATTGCCAATGCCATTCCACCTAAATCCTTGTGCGGTGGTTACTGAAGCCAGCCAGTATAGTTTGGGGGGTCATTTTGCTTCAAGCTTGTAGTAGTAAGGATGAGCTAGTGGCATTTACTTCTTGTGCCCTAAAGGTGCTTAGGTTACCTATTCTATTAGAAAGTGAAGGCCTTAGCATGTTGATGGGGTGTAGATTTTTCTAGGAACCATTTGTGGGGTGTGGGGTTCACCATTCGAATGGACCACAAGCCATTAACCAATGTGTGTACTGCTAGGGGTGCTGATAAAGCCACACCTAGAATTTCTAAATGGGAGATATAGATTGCAGGAATTATAATATCAACTAGAGTATTATCCTGGCACAAAGAATAGTTTAGCGGATTGTTTGTCCAGATTACAGTTGAATAATCGAAGTGGGCACAAGAGGTGCAACTTTAGGATTATTGAACAGATGGTCTCTCTTGTAACTCAAGGGATGAAAGTATCACAGAAGTTGAATGGACATTTTCTGTGTCTGGTGATGTATTATTGCAACAAGTTATGAAGTTTATCAGTGAAGGATGGCCTGAAGGTAGCAAGAATCTTCTGTAAGAAGCCTACAAACATGTTTTTGATGAGTTTAATGTGGTTGTTGGCAATCTTAGGAGGTCTGATTTGTCAGTGGTCCCCTCTGAATATGTGTTCAGATTTTGAAATTGGGACTCGAAGGCCACATAGGTATTAGAGCAATGAATAGGAATAGGCTTTTGTGGCCAGGTTTTGATAAGGATGTTGTACATTATGTGAGAGACTGTGTGGCTTGTGTAATGAGTTACAAATCTCAAGTCATGGTTACAAGTCCGGTTGAAGCTAACTCCAGTTCCAGAGAAACCTTGCGTGAAGTTGGATGTCATTGGATCCATTAATTTATGGAGAGTGAGTTTTAGGTTTGGCATAATGTTGGTGGATAACCATTTGCAGTGGTCTGCAGTCAGTTTTGTAAGAAATGCTGGTGCGACTGAGATAATAGCATTTCTACAAAAACTATTTTTGAGGAGGGTGCATCTGATGAATTGGTGACTGACAATTGCATAAAATTTACATCCAATGATTTTGGTAAGTTATTGGAGCATTAGGGAATCAAGCATATAACCATGCCTTTGAACCATCCACGTTGGAATGGTTTCATGTAGAGATGCAACTGCATGATCAAGGACAAGCTGCAAATTGTCCATTGGCAATGGTTTGAATTTGAAGCAGGAATTCAATGATCTGTTGCGGGCCATTTACACGACTGCCAATGCTGTCAAAGACCTGTCTCCAGTTTATGTCCTAAAACGACGAGTGCTGCCATCAAATTGGAGTGATCATCGATGGGTGAGAAAGGTAGTTTGAAGAAAAAACTGTAATCTATTAAATGTAAATGGGAAGTTGTGCAAATTAAATATGTGGGTATGAATGATGGGTATAATACTTCTCAGTTGAAGGTCACAGTTGGAGATTGGTTCAGGATCAAAATACCTGGTATTGTTATCAAGGGGCTGTAGCGTCCTACCCCAGCCTTGGTACTTGTAAATGATCATGTCACACACAGAGATTGGAATTACACATCTTTTTTCATCAGTGTAACAGTGAATTGAACATGCTATGTCATGCATTCTATGACCCACACCCCTGCATTTACATCACCATTCTATGGAGTCCGTCAGGAACCAAAAGGTCCTGTCATCTCTAACTCACTAGATTCTACTTCTCCCCCTTTATTAATAAAAAATACCAATAATACATATATGCATACCAACTCTTCAATAAGTCGTTTTGGTGCTAGAAACAGTCGCCCAGATCTGGTCATGTGAGTCTTTGGAAATATCGGAGAAGGGTCCATGACTGGCAATGGTGACAGAGACATCTGTAGGGTAGTAGTAATAAGTATCTTTATTACATTTTTATATGAATAATCATAAAAGCTCAACAGCATACAAATGAATTAAAAAAGTTTTCCCAACTCCATTTCCTCCAAGTAATATAATGCTATAGAACAACACAAGGATACGTAAAACATGTCACTTAATCACAATTCACCTTATCATCTCCAGACGACTGATTTTGAGATACTTTCAAAATTAATGTCATAACTATATTGAAGAGCCATATATATTTTGGCATTTAGTAAAGTGTCAAGTGCACAGCTCCAAAGTATTTCACAATATAGTAATGTCCAGGTAACAATAAATATGATTCCACCAACAACTAAAACATGCTAATGGTGCAAGGAATATTAACAATATTTAAGAACATAGATACTACCATTTAAAACCAACTAAAAAGATGAAGTTCATTATTCATAGTAACACAACACTCTCGGTGAACTATAACCAAACAAATTTCATGTACAAGTATGTTAGTATCACTAATGTACTTAACATGTTATAGTTAACATAAATTCACTATCAATTTCCTGCATGGATTTTCCTAGATAATAAGTACCTGACTATCATTGGTTAAAATCTCGTGAGAATCCCCATTATTAAAGTTGATTTATCTTTCCTAAGTATGTACACGTTGCAGACATATACAGTACCTCATAATTAGATCATTTAATATTTGAGGATTTTGGTGTCCAGTTTCTTAATCTCCAGGCATGTAGCAAATATCTAGGCAGTCAGAAAATTAGGTATTCAGTACAATCACTTTTTAAAATTCTAACAATCTCAAGTAATTGATTGGCAGCCAATATCCGGCATATCAAATCTAACCAGATTCTTCTGATCTGTTTGTACTTAGGACAGAAGAATAGGATATGTACTTCTGTTTCAAGTTCTGCCTTACATGCGGATGATGCGGGCAGCTGGGTGAAATATAGGCATCATTCCAGTTACTGCAAAAGCTGTTAACTGGAAGGATGCTATACCTAAATTTAGGTATAAGGATTTCACACGCCGTGGCTCTATGTGATTACAGAATTCTTCCTGCTGCATTTTGTCTTTAAAACTCAGGAACCTGCTTGTCAACTCACCTGCAGTTCTCTTGCTTAACTGTGTGTCATTCACATAACTCCAGTATCTCTTTTTAAGAAGGTTTCAAGACCTTTTTTTGAATACTATCAGGGTTAAGCCTAAGATCACGCATGCCCAGTTTAATCAAGCAACCCTTGATATAGTTGAACCACTGGACGCACACTCTGGTGTCAAGTGATAATACGTCTAAGAGTGATTCTTTCATGGGTAATGGGGATTAATTTGACCAAATGCACCACATGCAGATCCAAAAAGTAAGGGGCCTGAGAGAAATCGTATGAGCAACGTTCTTTAGACCCAGATCCAAATGCATTGGTGTCAATGGTGCATTTCAGGGTAGCTCCAAAACTGATCTCACGAACATGTTTTCAGTTTTTTCAATGATGCCAACGTTAGTGTGGCCCGATAACTCTGCCCCATAGAGTGGGCTCCTATGCTAAGAGCATGGTATACTTGGATCACTGGGGTCAGTGGTCTATAAATTGACTTCCTTAGCTTTTGAAGTAGGGCTTTCCCTTCATGTTCTAGTGAGAGCTGGCTTTTTACTATTTGAGGGTTCATGATTGTGTGCTAGTCAGCCTTACCCCTAAGAAATCAAATTGTTTCACCTCCTTTAGTGGGGTCAAGCCCAACTTTATGCTGCACTTAAAGGACTTGTGATGATTGAAAACCATAAATGTAGTTTTTGAAGTGTTGATTTCTAGTCCAAATTTCTCACGTCCCATCCTAAACTGGTCTACTAAATTTTGAAGCCAGGTCAGGGTTCTGGAAATAAGCAGGGTGTCATCTGCAAAAATAAATGCAGGCATCACTTGCCCTGCTAGCTTGGGGGGATCACCCCTACAGTCTGTTAACGGTTGGATCATGCCGTTGATATATAGGGTAAAGAGAGCTGGAGCAAGGACACACCCTTGCCACACACCTTGACCCTATCGGTTAACCCCCCCCTTCACTTCCTCATGTGATTCGGGTATAGTTGTTCCTATGAAGTCTAATAATAATTTGCTAGCGTTTTTTCAGGATCCCCATTTTAGTGAGGGCTGCCAAAGGTTTTTCGTGGGGAACTAAAATAAATGAACACGGAGGTCTACAAACACACAAATATGGGATCCTTCTGAATCGTTCCGTATTTCCAAAGGATCAATAAGAAGTGAAACAACTCATCTATGGTGCTTGTTTTACCCCTAAATCCTGCCTGCAAGGGTGATAGTAGGTTGCCTTCCCTCGTCCAGTCATGGAGTCTCTCTAACAAGTGCCGCAAAATATTATCTGAGCGATGTCAATAAGGATGAGAGGCCTATAATTCTTCGGGTTGCTTTTGTCCTCTTTTTTAAATATAGGCACTACTTCAGCTCCTAGACAGGAATCCAGAATTTCTGCCCCTTTTAGTATAGCTTTGACGGTATAATTTAAAATCACTCTCCATATTTTGGGTTCGAAACGATAAAGATCCCCCGGGATTTTGTCTAGGCCTGGTGTTTTCCCCCACTACATGGCTGCAATTACATTTATGGTTTCTTCTACAGTGAAAGCAAGATAGTCTGTGTCTGTTTCTGGAATGAGATGCTCAAAGATTGCACCACCACTATCCTTTGGTCCTGCATATAATTGGGAAAAATTATCTGTGGGAGGATAGAAAAAGTTTCCTCCATGATTTAACTTTTTGATCCTTTAGATATCAGGTGCCAGAATGTTTTATTGTTTTTAGTTTGGGCTGCAACTAATCGATCTTGCCAGCTTCTTTGTGTCTCATGTTACGTATTTCTATAGGCTTTACTTCTTGTGACTACGATTGTTCTCGAGCCTGCTTTGACAGCTCCCATCAAGAATTACCAAGCTTGTTTGCAAGTCTCATCAAACCACTTGTTCTTACTAGTAGCCATTTTCTTTTTACTACTATTTTTTATAAATTGCTGAAATTATTTAGAAGATTTATGAATAGGTCATTGCGTCTCTAATCTTCTGGTGCCCATATTAACCAAAGAACGGGCGACTATCTTATAAATTTGTCCCAAAGTATCAACACTGTTCTCAATTGAGGACCATTTGACCCTCCTTTGGTTACTAAGGACTATTGGATTGGATACATTTAATTCTAATGAGGTTTGGAGAACACCAATGGCATCTGTTAATTCTAGGGCTAGAGCATTGTGGTCACTATCGTATCTCTCTACTACCCACATATCGATAAGATTAGGCCATAATTGCACATCAAGTAGAATATAGTCAATACTAGTTTTACAGTTGGCCCTCTTATATGTGTGATTTAGCCTTTGATCTGAGGTAGAGCGGCCATTGATAGCCATCAACCCATGTTTGAAAGTTAGAGAGGCAACTTGGAGTGCTACCTTTACATTCTTGACTGACTTCCCATAGCTCAGGGACGAGATGCCTAATTTAGCATCCTCTTCATCAGTTATGTTTTAGTTACATTAAGGTCCCCTGCAATGACTATGTCATGTAGTGCCCCTTCCTTTTCAAGGAACTCATGTAAAACAACAATTGTCGGGGAATCGTGATGGTGAGAGGGGAATCTGTTATAAATATTCACTAGTAGCGCTGACCTATTATGAGTAATATCCTTAGTATTCAGGGCCATTAAATTGGTGGAATTTATATAGAGTTTTTTAATGCAAACCCCTGTCTAATTTTGATCCAGATTATAAGGCCGCCAGCAGGGCAATCCTTTGCCTGAGGATTCCCCATGCTTTGGGTCAATAGGCAGGACTGTACTTGGCAGAGAAAGCTTAAATTGGATCAGGGACCAGTGTGTGCATGTCCAGATTAAGTAAGCCATCCACCAAGTCCCTATCTACCAGCTCCGGTATAATATGATCTAGTTCTTTGGCCAAAGAACAACGTTTGGCATTTAATATGTCAGATCTTATAACTGAGCGACATTGCCTCACCTGCATTATCCAGTAGATAACTTTATTAATCAGTGCTTCCCTCGATTCTCCTGAATGACTTGTCAGTTTGGGTACTCATAAGCAGTTTATTGTTTTCAGTTCTTTACGGAAAATAGTTTCCGAGACCTCCAGCCGGAGGCTCTGACGAAGTTTGTTCCATTGCTGTGCTGCCAAGTAGCTGAAGAAGCGACCATCCATCCTTGCTCTCCTGATGGTGGGAACAAACACCTGCCCCTGTCCTGCTAGATCTTAGTTGCCGGGCCGGGGAATAGGGAGTTAATAGGTCATACAAGTAGGTGGGGCCCTTCCTTTGTATGATACGATGGCTAACACACAGAGCCTTGAACAGAAATCTCTCCCTAATCGGAAGCCAATGTAGAGAGGCTAAGGCCCTCTTAGAAAAGGCTCTCTTAGGAAGCATTTTACGAAAGAATGGACGATGTAGGGTCTACTAGTTGGTGCAAAAGAGGGACAATTTTACACTTAATTATTCCCTAATACTGCACTCTACCAGCCACTGGGGCAGGGTCCTACCCCTGCACTGACCAAAGAGTATTCAGAGAAAAAACTGGGAGTGCTAAATCTTAAGCAATACACTTATTTAATTGTTTTTTGCACTATGACAACCAACATTAAACAATTATCCAATACAATCTTTTGTTGAATTCTTGTTCTATTTCAAAAAACCAACATTAAACAATTTGTTTAATGCCGACGACCATACTGATGGTGCTTTCCCTATCTCAAGCACCTCGGTCTTCTTGCCATTCAATTTCAGGCAGTTGTTTGCCATCCAAGATGCCAGTTCTTGCAGGCAAGTCACAATATTGAAGGCTGCCTTATCCTGTGCCTGTGTAAGGAACACCACTAGTATCGTCGGCATAGGACACATTGACCCCAAATGTTTTCGTTATCTCCACCAAGGGAGTGACGTAGAGATTGAACAGGGTCAGACTCAGGGTGGACCCCTGTGGCACCCCCTGTTTCAACTTGATATCTTTAGAGTAGTAGGATCCCTGCGCAACCTGGAAGCTGCGCTCAACCAAGAAGGATTCTATCCATTTCAAGGCACTACCTGGCACTCCTCCTTTTCTAAGACATTGCAGCAGGGTGTGATGGGCAACAGTGTCGAAGGCGGCACTTAAATCTAATAAGATTAAGGCCGCCTTCTGTCCCTTGTCTACAAATTTCTGAATGGTCTCTATAGAGAGGAGCAGAGCCAATTCGGTTGAATAGAGGGCCCGAAACCCCGACTGGGTAGGGTGAAGAAGATTATGTTTGCAGATGTGTGCCGTCAGTTGGATATTTACTACCTTCTCCGCAACTTTTGCAAAGTATGGTAGCAATGAAATAGGACGCAGATCATCTAGTTGGTCCATACTAATATGAGGTTTCCTTTGTAATGGTAGAACAACTGCCTCTTTCCATCTTTTTGGAACATTTCCTGAGGTGAAAGAGAGCTCCAAAAGGTGTCTTATGCAGGGCTTGAGAGTCTCAATACTCCCTCTAAGCACCTTAGGGGAAGCAGGATCTCTGGGTGAGCCTGACCTAATGCTGATGGCTATCTTATTAAGAGTCTCCGGGAAGGACACAATAAGTTTAGCGAGGTGATCTGTCTCCAAAATGTAGACAGGTTCCTCAGTAACCCCATAACCAACTTGTACAGAGACTGGGAAGGTGGAGTAAATCTTCTCTGCAAAAAAAACGGCTACCCGATTGCATGACTCCTCTGAGCCTATGTTGGGTGCTGCAATTTTCCCTAGGGAGGAAATCTTTTTATAAACCCTGAACAACTCTTTAGCCGAATTCTCAGCTGTCCCAATCCTTTCCTTGTAATGGGTAGCCCTAGCCTTTTAATGAGCGTGTGATAACTCTTAAGACTTGCTTTGTATTCGCTCTTCACCTGGGATGAAAAGTCTTTCCTCCACTGCCTTTCAAGGCAATTGTATGCTGATTTAGCTGTTCTTAGATTGCCACCATACCAGGGAGCCGTTTTTTTGTCTTCTCCCTGACATTTTTAACAACCAAGGAGCAGTGCTATCTAATGCATCCATGATGGCCTATCAAAGGCTTCACAGGCAGAGTCAGCATCTAGGCTGCACGGTAACCCTCCCTGTAAGAGGGCCCTGTTAAAATTCCCTTGCAAAAAAACAGCCCACTTCCTGTGTTTTATTATAGTCTTAAATTTCTCCTGTACCTTCGGCAAGGGCATCCTTCCCTTAAAAGAGATCAGGAAGTGATCAGACCATAAAACTGGGAGCTGGGGCTCCCTTTCCAAGGCACCCCAGTTGGCAAAAATAGGGTCAAGTAGGTGGCCCAAATGATGTGTGGGGAGTTCTGATTTTAATATTAGCTGTAAGGCTGCCAATTCCTGGTGAATCTCTTGAGCCCCAGAGTTGAGTGCGTCATCAAAATACAGATTCAAGTCGCCCAGCAGATCATAGGACATATAATAGGTCCTGAGCTCCTGATTCCATCAACTGTAGTCTCCCCTCCTTTACTTTGGTGATGGGTATTACCAATTCCCGCTCTGCTGGTTGTGCTAGTGTAAACATTACTAAGCTGATCTGTGAGGGACCCTACAGTTTTCCAATGTGAGAGAACTCCAGATGTTAATTCCTTAACATTTGTTTTGGTTCTCTCAGTTCAGTATAGAGAGCACTGATATTTGCAGTTTTTTTTGTGGAGTTGTATATTGCACACGCTAGACCCAAAGCTATCAGCGCGCTTTACATGAGCACCAGTTACGTTACAAACTGCCATTCATATTTTGTTAAGCACGGGGAGATTAAGTGATTTGCACAGAATCACAGAATGTTGAGCCTCCTTGCCGAGACTCAAACCCGGTTCCCAAGCTCCGAGGTTGACCGCCCTAGCCGCTAGGTCACATTCTCTCCCCAAGTTGTCGGTGTATTCGTACTTTTTAGCTCAGTCTCAGAAACAGCAGGATCGGGTGGGGTATCAGTAATGATCTTGTTAATGGCGGCTTCATTGTTGTCAACAAGATGATCAAACCAGTTGGAGCATGCAATGTCTAGGGCTACTAATTCAATATTGGTATTATCTGGAGCAGGAGATAAGGATGGGGGACAGACCAGATGTTTTTGGCTACTTATGTTGCTTGAATGCCCTAAGCACAAGACTATACCCTTGAAGGTTGGGTCCTTGCATAGAATCTTTTTTCTGGAATTTATGTGTACAAAAATGTCTGCCACTTTCGAGCTCGCTTTGGATGACTTGTTTTGGGCACTAAGTACATTTTTAACTTCCTCGATTAAAATATCTATATCGTCCACCACACAATCCGCTGCTGCACTTGCTGTTGGACTTTTTGCTTGCTTGGGGGCTCCATTTGGACTACCCTTTGCCTTTGTTTGCCCATCGTATTACAATTTCCCAAGACTGACTGATCCTATAATAGGCAGTTTCGCAAACGTGCAGGAGTTAAAACAGTGGTACCTGGATTGATGCTGCGTGCACTCTCCACATTTTCCTCCTGTTGTCCTGGGCCCCAAAACCAAGGGGGGTGGCCCAACCTCCTCCGGGCTCTGACGGGTGTGGATGGGCAGGATTTAGCCATGGCTTTGCCCAGGCACGTCGTGCTGCGGTGACGCGTAGCACATAAAAGTGCGAGATGGGCCTGGCCCTTGTGAGGGAATGCATGGAGTTGTGGTCTTCTTCACAACTCCATGGTTACTGGCATCCTTGCAGCATTGGTGATGGCAGTGTCCCCCTCAGCAGTGATGCGTAGTGCTGAAAAGCGCAAGATCGGTGTGGCCCACGAGGGTATGCTGGGAGTTGTGGTCTTCCCCACAACTCTGTGGTTACTGGTTTCCTGGCAGTGGTGGCGATGGCGGTGTCACCTGCCGCAGTGACGCATAGCACTTAAAAGCACAAGGTGGGAATGGCCCCCATGAGGGGATGCTGGGAGTTGTGGTCTTCCCCCAACTCTGTGGTTACTGGCGTCCTGGCAGCAGTGGCCATGGCGGCGTCACCCTCCGCTGTGTCATGTAGCACTTAAAAGCACGAGATGGGCATGGCCCCCATGAGGGGACGTTGGCAGTTGTGGTCTTCCCACAACTCCATGGTTACTGGCATTCTGGCAATGGTGGCGATGGTGGTGTCTACATCTGTAGAGTCATTGGCTCTCTGGACTCTCAAGTGGATAAGTCTCACTCCTGACATCTGGAATTGGTAAGGTCGAGGCAGGTGCTTGAAATGCAAAAAATCAGGCGTAATGGACTTTCAAGGACAGTGAGCAGTCACCATGTGCCCTTTACTGGTCACAACCTTCAGTGTATCAGCATCAGATTTGCGTTTCCATTGCTGCCTTACGATCAGAAGGTCTCCTCTGTTGAACACAGTGCTCCACTCACAGCTGTGTCTGTCTGCACAGGTCTTCATGTGACATTTGTGAGAAGAGTTAGTACTGCAAAGTTAATCAATATCAATAGGTCTCTCATTGGTCCACTGTGGCACTTTTGTGCGTATGGCTTTCCCACACATTAAGGTGGTAGGGCTTTCACCTGTGGTAGAAGGTGGAGTTGACCTGTAGCCATGAAGTGTAGACTGAAGAACTGATTTGTTTCAGCGTGTTGAACGGTCTTCTTGAAGGCACTCATAAAACTCTTACCCACACCATTTGCATGTAGCCAGAGAGGTGTGCTTTTCTGATGCTTGATATTTAAATGAGCGAGGAAGTCTTTACATTCCTGACTATTGAAAATCAGGCCATTGTCAGATTTAAAAATTAAAGGACCACCCCAAGTTGCAAAAATACTTTCTAGTCTTTCAATGACTCGTTCTTGGGTCGTGGACGACATATCTTACACCAGAGTAAAACAGGAATATTCATCAACAATTACTAGTAGATTAAATCTATTGTCAAGGGGTTCAAAGAAACCAAATGCAATCTTCTCCCATGCATGCTTTGGGAGAGCAGGCATGTTCAATGGATGTGTGTTTGGCTTAGATGACAAACAGTTGCATATATAACAGGCCTTTAACACTTTTTCAACTCTTTCATCAAGGGAGAGGAACCACACTCAGTCCCATAAAGCTCTTTTCGTAGTAGCAACCCTGCAGTGTCCCTCATGGGCCAATTGAATAACTTGTTGTCTCAGACTCTTGGGTATGACAATTCTTGACCCTTGTAAGATGATGCCTTCTGGAGTACACTTGCACATTTTAGAATTTCTGGTATTCAAGATCATCATGAAAAGGTAGAGTATGTGTTCGTCATGAATGGTATGTAATAATGGTCTTTGAGTATTAGCAAATTTATCGGCAGTACTTCTGACAGCAATGACTTGCACTACTGATATGGCAGCAGGAGTACTGGATTTCACAATGAAATTAACATAGGCATCAGTCGCTTTAGAAGTAGTGTCATGGCACTGTATCGGCACACATGAGAAGTAGTCAGCAGGGTTTTGATCTTTTCCTGGATGATGAACAATCATATAATTATACTTCTGCAATCACAACCACCACCTCTAAATATAAGGGGGCATCTTGGCTTTAGGATTTCTGAAAATAGTGCGCATTGCTTGGTGGTCAGTGACAACTGAGGAACACATGAAAATGTTCACAATCCCATACTACAGTTAGGTTTTCTTTTTCGGTTTGTGAATAAGCATGCTCTGTTGTTGGCACACTTTGACTAGCATAAGCCACAATGTATCTCAGGCATTGGGATGCCCAGTCTGCTGGGCAAGGATGGCACCCAACCCCATTGGGTTCCCATCAATAACCTACGTCTGCCATTTCAGATCAAAGATTTTGTTGAAAATTTATTAACATTCACGTGACAATTTCAATGGGACATTCTGTTTTGTGAAGTCTCTCAATGGGGCACTTACAGTGGCAAAGTCACATATCTACCTGGAAAATTAACTGCCCATTAGGCATAGGCGGTGAACTCTTGTCCGTTCACCGAGGTTTCTGAACTCCGCACTCCTTGGAGCACGCGGAGTTCTGAAAAACTCTGCTCGGGCAGCAGAGTTTTTTTCCTCGCTCGTGCTCTCCAACGTCAAGTTAGTCACTGCGAGTGAGGAAAAATCCCCTCCCGGTGCGATTTCTCAATGCAGCGGTCAGATTTCTCAACTTGGGCAGTCGCGAACGCTCGCATTGAGAAACTTCTGTGTGCCTTGAGAAAGGTGGCGCTTGGGAAATGAAGATCTTCTCAAGCGTTACGAAAAAAAGCAGTGCCCTCTTTGCACTGCACATGGTGCCATTCACACTGATTTTACATCAGGGGACCAACACCTTGGGCTGAAAATCAACACAAAAGGCATGACCAAACACACTCCGCCACTTGTGGAACTCCGCTAGCGCAGGAGGGTTTTTTGGTCACTTGACGGAGTTCCACAACACACTCCGCGAACTTCGCTCAGGCCTACTAGCCATACCAAAGAAGGATCTCAGCATAATTACATCCCTTTTTTTTTTTACTATTATTTTTTTTAAAATATTTTTTATTTACCAACATGAACAAAAAAAGATATTTGAAGAGAAATAAAAAAGAATGACAAGATATACAATTGAAGTAGACAATCAATAACATTGGCTTACACTGGGTAAGAAAAGGAAAAAAGAACACAGAGCTAATCAAACTAAAGCATTCCACACTATTTCTTAGATTCTTCAGAGCAATAATCCCCAGACTTTCTTTAGTTTGCATAATGCGCGATTCCCTCTTGTTTTAGCCAATGCTAGTTCCATTTCATATGTTTCTTTAACCAATCCCCACCATTCAAAAGCGAATGGAGGAACTCGTGAGAAACGGGCCCGGGCAGTTGTCAGCCTAGCACATACCAATAAAACAGTGATTAAATCAGCCTGGCTGGTCACTATATTCTGCCCGCCCATCAACACATCTGCTGCTGAGAACACAAACACCCTCCCTAATTTCTGGGACATAATTTGAGTCACCTTCTGCCAGAATTCTGCTAGTACAGGACAAGAAAAGAGCATGTGTTTCAGAACCGCTGCGTTTAAATCGCACTTCGGGCATTTAGTTTGATCGCTAAAAGAATTATGTGAAGACGATTTCGATATCCTTTCAGGTGTATAGATTGGCAGATTGTTTTATACTGCTGCAGCCTCAGGTTAGAAGAATGCACTGAATTATTGATGCTGGTGAGAGCACGTGATATAGTATTAGCTGATGCTGGTGACCCTATACTGCGGCTCCAGCGCTCAGCTAACCTTGCACAGTCGTCTTTCTTATAGGTACATAAAGTTTTATATCCGATGCTGATCGAAGATTTTTCGTTTGTTTCATACAGACATTCCCATATATCAGAATCCGATACATTTATCAATTTCATACTACGTATGAAATAATGTTGGATCTGAAGATATTTAAAATACATGTCTGATGTTAAATTATATAAAATATTCAGTCTTTCAAACGAAATAAACCCCTTATAATCATATAAATCCCCTAGGTATTTTATCCCAGAACTGGCCCATCTCTTGCCCTCTGCATCTTGAAAGATCTCTGGTAAGCCCAGGTTGCCCCACAGAAGGAGTTTATTATGATAGAACAATATATTGTATTTAAGCATGATAGTGTGCCAAATGTTTACAACATCACGTGCAGTCTTGAATTTAACCCGCTTAAAATAATTTGGGTCGTTGGTCCTGAAGAGAAACATATTATGATAATTTCCAAACATAAATTTTAAAAAAAAAGGTATCGCTTGTAGGATTTATTAGACTGCGAAGGCACCCCAAGAAAGCTGCCCAGTAGTACACTTTGAAGTCTGGGAAATCCAGTCCCCCTTGATTAAATGGAAGTTTTAATAGATCGATAGCTCTGCGCGCCTTCTTGAAACCCCAGATAAAACCACTACAGACTCCATCTAGGCGTTTGAAAAAAGAAGCATTTAGTCATAGAGGGATGGACCGAAACAAATGGCACCTAATGCCATTTCTTAAGTAACTTAACAGTTTCCTTCAAAAGTTCCTCATACTTTAATACAATAATCTTATCTGTTTCAGCCGATATTCTGATCCCTAGATAAGTAGCCACGCTACAGACTCCGGGTTGTGGATCAGAAGATTTATAGTTCATTAGGACTTGAGTCTTATTAGTGTTGAGTATGTAGCCCGATATTGCACCATAACTCTTTGCCTCTTCAGCCACACCCTTCAATGCTTCCTTAGCATCAGTTGAATATACCGCAATATCATCAGCATATGTCGTGACTTTAAGGCTATTCGAGCCGCATATAAAGGGTGTGATCTGAGGTTGGCTTTGCAGAGCCAGAATAAATGGTTCTATTGACAGTGCAAACAATAGCGGCGATAGAGGGCACCCCTGACGGGTGCCACGAAGTATTGAAAAAGTAGTAGAATGTAGTCCTGCATAAACTAGTTTAGTGCTAGGGTGATGATATAAAGATTTAATCAAATGCAGGAACTTGCCTTTGATGCCGAATGCCGTCAATGTGGCCCAGAGAAAGTCCCACCCCACTCAGTCGAAAGCTTTTTCAGCATCTAATACAATCATACCGAGTGGGGCTGACTTTATCTTTGCCACATCAAATGCTGTTACAGCCATTTTGGCATGGGCCATAGTGTCCCTTCCTAAGATGAATCCGTGTTGTTGAGAAGACACCAGCATCATCGGGGCGAGTCGCAAGAATTTTACAGAAGATTTTTGCATCAGTATTTATAAGTGATATGGGTCTGTTTGACCCGCATTCCTCTGGAGATTTATTCTTCTTTAGAAAGAAGACAATCTGGGTGTCATTCCAAGAGTCAGGAGCATTTCCCCCTGCCCCGATGAATCTGATCAACTTTGTGAAGAGCAGAAGTAGTATATCCATACAGAGCTTGTATAGTTCTAGTGGGATAGAGTCCTCGCTGGATGCTTTACCCGAAGACAGAGCAGCTAGCGCCAGCTTGACTTTCTCGTTCGTTATAGCAGATGACAATAAGTCAGATATTTCAGCATCCACGCTTTTCGTTAAATGTGTCTGCAAGTATTTTATTATATCGGCCAATTCCAGTCGGGTCGCCGGGGTGTATAGTTTTTGATAGTAGTCGGCAAACTGCCCTAATATCTGATTTGGGTGTTCATACACCACGTTGTTAGGACCTTTAATCAGCTTTATATGTGACTTAGCTTTGTCGTCTGCCACCTTAATGCTAAGAGCTTCCCAATTTTTTCCCCGCTTTCATGTTGAGATACCCGATATTTATTCAATTTGGCTGCACCTTTTTCTCTAAATGAATTTTTTAGTGGAGATTTTAAGTCAATTAATGCATACCCTAGAGCATCTGCGTTTAAGAGACCCCTTAGTAATGCTTCCGCCTGTTGATTCTCGAGCATGAGAATATCCTTAATTGTCTTTTCTGTTTCTTTCTTACGCTTCCTATTTTGTCTCCAGATATATTGTTGGGAGAATCCTCTGATACTAGCCTTGCATGAATCCCATACTATGGTGGGTGCTGCCGAGTCAGTATTTATTTTGAGAAATTCTTTCAGGTGTCTCTTTATGTGTACTATAAAAGTTTCATCTGAAAGAAGGTACCTAGGAAATGTATTATTTTCATGTTGAATTTTATATTTTTTTGCCACTCCCAAGCACCCTCCCCCACCCCTAAACTCCCGTCCCCATCCCTCCCCCCACCCTTTTTCTATAAGGAGGAATCCTCCTCTTCTATCAGCTGCCGTTGAAATGGCAGCAATCTAGGATTCGACCGCCCCCCCATGGCTCCCGAGCTGGGGCACCTCTATGCTTTGAACCAACGTAATCAGATTATATGAACATTAAAGAGAGTACAGACAGAAAAATACTTTTTATTAAGCAGCTGTCTCTACTTCTGGCCCACACCTTCCCGTTGCCATTTCTGCATCATTTCGGACACCTCAAACTTAGAAGAGAAAAAGTGGCTCTGCCCCTGTCTAATAACTTTCAGTCGAGCAGGCTCCTGTAGAAAGACTCGAGCCCCGATTTCCTTCAATGGATCAATTAGCTGCCTCAGCTGCCATCTCCTGTCCATTGTAGTTTTACAAAAATCTGATCGGAAGAATATGGAAGCAGTCAACCACTATTGGTGTTCTGGGGCCAGCCTTTAGTGAAACCGCCTGTCGCAGCAAGAAAATGCTGAAATAGAGTAAGAATGGCCTTGGATACTGAGAGTCCTGTCAACGTTGTGCCATTGGGAGTCTATGTGCCCGCCGAATCTGGCAATCCCAATCCCAGTCTCCCAGATCAGGGAAGGCCTTTTGCATAATCTGGACTATATAAACTCTGGGATCCACCCCCTCCTAACCTCCAGGAAGTGCAAATAGTTTGAGATTCTGACGCCTTTGTCTGTTTTTGAGGTCCTCAAGTTTAAGCTACATATTTCTGAGCTGTTCCTCATGTTGTGCGACAGAGCTAGCAGTTCTAGATGAGATCTTCTCTGTGCAAACAACTCTCTATTGAAGCTCTGTTATTTCTTCCGTCACAGACCCTACCTCCTTCAATGTTTGCTGTTTGTTTCCATTGTCGGCTCTGACTTGATCAAAAATTTCTCGTGTTTCTTCCCTCTGCTCTTTTAGAGCCTGAAGAATCATGGAGAGTATGGCTACTTCATTGCCCTGAGTATTACTGCACTGAGGATTTTCTTCTGGGTGAGATGTATAGAGGATCGGTGATGCCGAGGACAATCCTATAGATGGAGAGGGAAGCAGAGGAGAAGAAGAGTCCAGATTAAATGTGACAGCTGTAGAGATCTCATCACTGCCTTTTTCATTAGATCCAATGGTGCCGCCTTGTCCACCTTGTCCGCCAGGTGTCTTTACCAGATTTTGCATTACTTCAGGAGAAAGGGAATCCATAGCTTTTGCTCCCACCAGGACTATACCTGCCGCTAGACTGCCTGGCACAACTTCTAGTCCTCCATCAATGAGTCCCACATCCGAGAGTCTTGCAATAACCTTCTTGATTCCACCTTTTGACTGGACCCATTTCCTCATTGAGCTATTCTTCAAATCCTCTTTAGACTGCATTTTCTTATTCTTTGCGCTGCCTGTGTTAGATGTATTTGTCATGATTTTACAGCGGGGGACAAACACCTTGGGCTGAAAATCAACACAAAAGGCATGACCAAACACACTCCGCCACTTGTGGAACTCCGCTAGCGCAGGAGGGTTTTTTGGTCACTTCACGGAGTTCCGCTACACTCCGTGAACTTCGCTCAGGCCTACTAGCCATACCAAAGAAGGATCTCAGCATAGTTACATCCTGTGAGGGAAAAGTAGATGACAAAGCTTGTACTTTGTTCGGATCTGGAGTGATACCCCGGTCAAAAAAGAGCGTGGCCAAAGAACTTGAGTTTGGTTTGATGAAACTCACATTTTGCTGCATTTTATTTGGGACCTGCATCAGCAACTATACAACACACTGTTGTTCCTTTTGTGTGGCCCCAAAAAGTAGTATGTCATAAATGTAATTGAAAGCATTTATGACTGGCTGCATTATGTGACAAATTACATCCTGGAACAGTTTGGCACCTGATGACACTCCGAAATTTTGCCTTTTATATCGAAACAAACCAACATAAGTCAAAAAGGTAGTGCTGTACCTGTAATTCTCTTTGAGTTTGAGCTGGCATTTGTTCAAATCAAGGTGGGAAAAGACTTAAGCTTCATTCAGCTCTGTAATCATGTTGGCAATGTGCAGATCTGGATGTCATTCTCTTCCAATCACTTTATTTGCCTGGCACATATCAACGCAGATGTGCACAGCTCCTCCACCATCCTTTTTTGGCACTACCACTAAGGGTGATATCCCTGGCATCGAACCAGTCGATAGCTCAATAATGTCATGCTTTAATAAGGTATCAAATAAAGGTAGGCGGTGAACTCCCCTCCGCCGGCGGAGTTCACAGAGTCTGCCCCACTCCGCGCTCCGCTTAGAGAGTAAAGTTTGGAGAAAACTCCGCCTCTGCCACGTGGCGGAGAATACCGCCCGTAGTTTATCACTGGACATCAGCTTCAGATTAACACGGTTGCTAAAAAAAAAATGCAAAGCAATTACACTAAAATCCAATTGAAGTCCAAGAGAAAAGGCAAATGGAATTAAAGTTATTTTCAAGTGTGCAGCTAACAATTAAATGAAAAAAGAAGGCTTTCTAAATGAGTTCTGCTCAGTGCTCCCACGTTTTACAATTTTCAGTGACAACTTAGGGCCAGATGTAGGAAGCCAAATAGCGACCGCAAATGCTGAAATTCGCAATTTGGGTTTGAGCAATGTAGGTAAGATTAAACCTACTCGCAAAATATGGAATTGCAAAAATTGCGATTCCTTATTTTGCGATTGCATTTAAGGAATCGCAAATTGCGATTCATTAAATGCAATGTAAGTAGCACAAAAGAAAGTGCACTTTAGCCTTAAGGAATCGCTAATTACCACCAACTTCAAGTTGGTGGTAATTAGCGATTTCCTGTAAAAAAGCACTTTTTTTGCTTTTTTAAAAGTGCCATGTGGCACGCATTCATGCCCTTAGGGCATGTATGTGTGCCACATGTGCACACATGCACATTTCAGGGGTGCAAACGGTGTTCTTTTGGAACCCTTGCACCCTTGAAATTGCGCCTGGAATTTGCGAGTGCCTCTTGGTTACTCGCAAATTGCGGGCGCAAATCCTATTCTTTCCTATGGGCCTCTTGGCCAATAGAATGAACGGGATGGTATTCCTTGATTGCGAATCTCAATTTGCAATTTGCAATCAAGGAATATTAAGGAATCGCAAATATATTTGCGATTCCTACCTACATTCAATTTTGCAATGTCCTTAATAGCGATTCGGAAAAATCGCTATTAAGGATTCGCAAAATTGAATTTACCTACATCTGGCCCAAAGGGCGGTGGAATCCTGATACTACAGGGCAGTAAACCAACGCAGCGCAGATAGCACAAAGTTGTTCTCTGTGTTGTATGTCAAAATTCAGTCATAAGATACACACAACAAGGAACTCAGGAAAAGGTGAACATAGCAGCGCGGACTGCACAATGCTGCGCTTTGCGTTGTGCATAATAAAGCCTGTTGGTTTTTTGCTTGCCAAAGTTGAGAGTCAATTTATGAGAAGGATCGATTACCTTGAAGGCTGCTGTGCATGACTGATGTATTTTTAATGACATCAGGATTAGAGACTGCAATTTGCCGCACCTTGATTTTCCGGAAAATCCCTGATGATTTTACAGCCTTTGCTGTCATTGTGTACACATTTGTTCTAAAGTGCTGGCTGATAATACATTTCCTTACTGTAAATGTCGGTACTTTTTGTATGCCAATGCTATTACATCTTGTTTGGAAAGGCGAATGTTGCACAAATATGAGAGGCAGTAGATGACATAATTAACAAGAATGGCCCCAGTGTTTACCACTTTTGTGCGAGGTTAACATAAAGTAAACAGGTCAAGACGTTTAAATATTCACCAAATTTAACTTAATTTTCACTCGAATAAACACAACTTTACAAAGTTTACATGCATCGCACCTGTTGGGTCAATTTTGTGCAAATATTTTTCTTTCAACTATACATATATTTACTGACAAATAGTAAAAATACACTAAATATGACATCATCAGCTTTTTTTAAGTTGATTTTTTATTATGTGCTATCATTTCCTAAGGGTCTTTTCTACACTATGATTGGTAAAACATTGTTAAGTAACAAGTTAAGATGGCCATTGAGCATCTAGGGGGGAGGCTCGGTATTGTCGACTCGGTGTCTGGTCTCACAGGCCCCACCCCCATGGCTGCCTCCGGACTGCATGGATTGGAAGAGATGGCGGCAACGGGCCACCGCCAGTGTGGCGTCGGAAGTTAACGTAAGCCCTGGGGCAGAGGCGCAACTGGAGTCCACCGCCGACTCCTGATGAAAGCAGCTATTGGGCCAGCTACATTAAAGGTTATTCTATTGGACTTTTCTCATATGTGCAAATAAGAAATCTTTGGTTTTATTGTTGTTTCTCAACTAAGTTCTAAACTCTGCCCGCTCACGGAACTCCATGGAATCTCGCAGAGTTTTCATGTAACTTCATGGATTCCCGCAAAGTCAAACTCTGTGAGCTCTGCCCACACTTGGTATCACGTTCTTTCTCAACAGCCTCTTGTAAATGGAATGCAATTCGATGATGTTGTTGAGCAACAGGATGAATGTCCTCCTTTATTTGATGTTGCACCTGCATGGTCTTAAGCCTTCCTAACCCATGAAACAAAGAGGAAAACTGGTTCACTATCTAATGATAGGCATTGACATTGTGTCAGCAGCAATACTGCAACTGAGTAATCATACACTTGATTAAGTGCCTGGCATGACATGCACTGGGGCTTGTAGTTTTCAATTTCTATTCTTCACAGTGGCCATGAATGAACCTTGACTTTGCAGTGGTATCGAAGCAGCCCGCGTATACACTTTCGTTTTTGAGGGAGTTAAACGGGGCACTGGAGACAGTTCATTGTACTTCTCCACAGGCATAATGTTTATCGATGCTCTGCTTTCTATAATAAAAGATATGTAACACCCATTCACTGGAAAGTCTGATTTTAGAACAGTGTAAAAAGAAATTACGCACTTTCATTTGTCGGCCTAGTTTTGACTGTCCTTCTTCCTTGCAAGACACTAACCCTACAGGAGCATGTTGTTCGGCAGTCAAAATTGACATCTCACACCCATTTCCTCACTGTCGCTCGACAACGACAGTGGTGAACTTTTGGATGAAGAAGTTTGACGACAATCAACATTGTTCAGTTTCTACTTGCCTCAACTGATGCTGCCGCTTGGCTTTGTGGGTGTGAGTAGAATGAGCAAGACCACTGACTCATTGTCAGTAAAATTGCTCTCCATCCCTCGCAGCTCAACCATTAAGTGAGGCCTTCCCCCGAGCCCCTGCACTCTCGAGTGCTGGTGTTCGAGGCCCTCCTCCACCCGCAGGTTTCACCTGTGCCCCATCCCTGGTGGTCCAGTGGACCTCTGTCTCCATTCTCTTGCTCCGCTTTTTCTTTCCTTTTGTACTTGTTTTTTCCCCTCACTTCTATCTCCCCCCTTCGGTGTCCTTCTGGGCCTTAACCTCCATTTTCTGTCGTTTTCCCACCATTTCAAGCTCCCCCCTTCACTCTCCTGTGTCTTTCCTCTGTTTTTCACTTGTTGTTTAACCCTCATCTCAATCTCCCCCTTTCACTCTCCTGTATCCTCTGTGTCTTTCCTCCACTCTTTCTTGCACTTTTGCTGCCTTATTTGTACTTTTCTCTCTTTTTTCCTTTTGCCTTTTTTAGACCGTTTTTCCCCGCCGCTGCTGTCCCAGTGGCCCCTCCCCCCCAGCATGACCAGTGCGACCGACCCAATCCAGCTCCTCTCCCCTCTCCTCCCTCCTAGCTGTCCAGCCCTTCCCGACCCCTACTTAATGGCATCCACTGCATGGCCGCTGCGTGGCTGTGCCGCTGGGGCACCAAAGGCAAGCCCGTCTGCACCCATCCGCAACTGACTGCGACCAGCGCCAGGAACCCTGGATCACTGCACCGCCAAAGCTACGACCCAGCGGCACTCCACACTCTCAACCCAGGCCGCAACAACAACTGCAAGCTAGCATCACCATCCGACACCAACGGACCCTTCAGCTGTCACCGCTGCTGGCACACCTGCAGCACCGCCAAGACCACTGACCCAGCGCAATCCACCCACAAGAACATAACCAAACCGAATACCCTGCAATGCATCCTCCTCAATGTCTGATCCCTCCACAAACACGCCACCGAAACCTGGGACCTTCTCGACAGCACTACCCCGGACGTAGCATTGTTTACCGAAAACTGGACCAACACCACCTCTGGACCGGACATCGCCATTGCCATTCCCCAAGGATACAAGATCTCCAGGAAGGACCACCCCACCCGCCCTGGAGGAGGAATCGCCATCGTCCACAAATCCACCCTCCGCCTGAGCACACTCCCCAACGAGCCCAAAGACCTGATGGAACACCTTCACTTCAAGATACTGGCCAGCCCTACCTCCACCCTCTGTGGAACCCTCATCTACCAACCCCCGGGACCCCGTGGACTTTTCGCCAACTCCATCACGGACATCATCTCCCCGCATAACATTGCGTTCACCAACTACACCCTACTGGGAGACCTCAACTTCCACCTCGACAACCAACTGGACCCCAGCACCACATCCCTCCTGGACAACCTCCACAACATTGGATTCCACCAGATCGTGACTAAACCCATGCACTCAGCAGGACACACCCTTGACCCCCTCTTCACAGCAGGAAACTCCATCACCTTCAGCCACACCGCCGAACTCCCATGGACGGACCATCGATGCATCCACTTCACCTTCAGAACACCCACCATCCACAGACACCAGCACCTGCTCCCACGAAGAAACTGGATCAGAATCACCGACGACCAACTAACCTCATCGCTCAGCAACTCCACCCCAACCATCGCGGAAAACAACGATGCCAACACTGCAGCCGTAAACCTGCACAGATGGATTTCTAACAGCGCCAACACCATAGCCCCCCTCGAGAAAAACAACAACACCCACGCCAAGAAAGCTAGATGGTTCACCACCGAACTTCAAGAGTCCAGACGCACGTACTGCTGCCTCGCCTGTAGGAACACCAAATCCACAGAAGCCCACAACAACTTCAGAACCGCCTTCAACGCCCACCACCAACTCATCAAAAAAAAGAGGTAAAAAGCGATTGAAAACAGAATCTCCACTCATGCACACAACAGCAAAGAACTTTTCAACATCATCAAGGAGTTCGCCCAACCCAAAAGCGAGTCCACTGACATCACTCCCTCACAAGACCTCTGCGAAAAACTCAGCACCTTTTTCACCACAAAATCAAGAGCATCTATGACAACTTCAACGAAGACAACCAACACACTGAACCCTCACCAACCACCCCGACACCCTTAAGCCAGTGATCGACAACTGGACTGCCCTCACCACCGAAGACACACTGAAGACGATGAAGTCAATCCACTCCAGGGCCCCCACGGACCCCTGCCCCCACCACATTTTCGACATCGCACCCATGCTCTGCCACACCATCACTGCTTCCTGGCAACCGCCTCGTTCCTTGAGGACTGGAAACACGCTGAGATCAACCCACTCCTGAAGAAACCCGCGGCAGACCCCACCGGCCTCAAAAACTACAGACCCATCTCCCTGTTCCCGTTCCCAGCGAAAGTCATCGAGAAAGCCATCAACAGCCAACTCGCCACATTCATCGCAGAGCACAACATCCTCAACTACTCCCAATCCGGCTTCAGAAAAAAAGACAGTACAGAAACCACCCTCCTTGCCGCAACAGACGACATCCGTACCTTACTGGACAAAGGAGAAACAGCAGCCCTCAACCTCCTTGACCTCTCAGCGGCGTTCAACACAGTCTCTTACTGAACCCTAATACGCAGACTCCATGACGCAGGGATCCAAGACAAGGCCCTCGACTGGATCCGCTCCTTCCCCTCCGGCTGAATGCAGGGAGTCAGACTCCCCCATTTCCTCTCAGACCCTACACCTACTACCTGTGGAGTCCCCCAGGGATCCTCCCACAGCCCTACGCTCTTCACCATCTACATGGCTCCACTCGCCCGATTGTCAGAACCTACGGACTCAACATTGTGTCATACACAGACGATGCCCAACTCAATTTCTCCCTATCCAACGAACACAACGCCGGCAGACACAACTTTCAAGAAGGCATGGAAGCCGTTGCAAAATGGATGAAAAGCAGCTGCCTACAATTAAACACAAACAAAACGGAAGTACTTATCATGGGTCCAAACCCAGATGCCTGGAATGCCACCTGGTGGCCCCCCACACTCGGAAGCCCTCCCACCCACTCGGACCACTCACGCAACCTGGGAACCAACCTGGACTCAGAGCTTAAAATGGACTGCCAGATCAACTCTGTCTTGTCCTCCTGCTTTCACACACTCCGCCTCCTACGTAAGACCTTCAAATGGATCCTCCTCCAACATAGAAAGACTGTCAATCACGCCTGGTCACCAGCAGTCTCGACTACGACAATGCACTCTATGCCGGAATAAACAAAAACCTCACCCGCAAGCTACAGAACATCCAAAACGCCGCCGTAAGACTGGTCCTCCCCATTGAAGCTAGAGTCACCTTCAAGATGCTAACCCATGCTCACAAGGCCCTCCACGACACCGGACCAGCATACCTGAGCAGCCGACTCAAATTCCACGTGCCCCAAAGGACCACACGATCAGCCCAGCTCTCCTACGCCGTGGTCCCCCTCACCAGAAAGACCAGATTGGGAGGCCTCACCTTCTTCTTCTGCCCGGCCAGTGCCTGGAACCACCTTCCGCTCCACCTCAGAAAGATAATATCGCGCCCCATCTTCTCAAGAAACCTCAAAACCTAGTTCTTCGACAGACCCCCTTCTTGATGGACTGGAACCTGCAAACCCTCCTCACACCCCCAGCGCCTTGAGACCCTTACGGGTGAGTAGTCGCACTTAATAAACACCTGATTTGATTTTGAATGTTGAGTCTAGAGCTTTCTGGCATCCGTTTTATTTTCTCAATGTGACACACTTGACCTTCCCTCATTTTGTGGACTGTTACAAAGAGAGTACTCTTTCCAGCACCTTTGCATATCTGCCCAATGGTGGGACATCTACCCTCATGTGGAAAGGAAAATCCACATCGGAAACACAACTTTTTTTTTCTTTGGCAACATTACTTTATGACCGTCAGCCTTGTGTTTTGACTTACTTTTCAAACTCAGCGCTGATTCATTTTGGACCGCACGTGCCTCAAGTCAAGTCAAGCCAATCAAGTTTTTATTCGATTTAATTCTCTACTGAGAACAACAAATTTTAAAAATGAATTTGTTATTAAAAATTAATAAGATAGTAATTTAAATTACATTTTTTTAAAGTTTTTAAAAATTGAAACAAATTATAACACACAAATCAGGCGTTGATTTAAGAAGCAAAATAAGACCTTGCACTGAAGTAATGTTGCATCTGGTTCACAATGGTCTTAAGTACCATTGTCAGGCCTCGACTAATGTCCGATTTGGGCGTACAAACAGAACATGCTATAAATCTTGCACTCCTCCATTACAAAGATCACACATACTAGTGGCATTTTCAATGTAATTCCATCTGGAGGTAAATGGTTTTAAGGGGAGAATCCCAAGTCATAATAAAATAATGCATCGCCGGACTCTGTGCCCTAAAGTAAAACAAATGTACTATTGCAGATATTGGTATTCTATTGACTCTGCATAAAGATCGTATTGATGCAATGGAGATGGTAACTAGCCATAATATTGAAAAACATATGTAGAATGGACATAATATTGAAGTAAAAATATAGAATGGACACAATATAGTGGTTAAAAATATCGAATTGAAGGTAAGTAATATCGATTGTCAAAATATAGAAGTCAAAATATCGAAGTATATAATATAGGCATTAAAATATATTGAATGTTTAATAATATCGAATTTTTTAAAGTGTTTGTATGTTAGTATATATGTAAAAAGTGTATATTAGTTTTTGTAATGTATGTTTAATTGATTTTAAGTAATGAATTTTATGTTATTTAATTTTTGCCTAATTTAATTCTGTGGCGGGTTGTGGGTTTATAGGGGAGTAGGGTGGGAAGTAATTTAATTATATTAAATGAAATATTAATTTTTAGAAATTATTAATTATTTTTAATTTAATTTTGCTTTTTAGTTCTGTAGATGGTTGTGAGTTTATAGGGGAATAGGGTGGGAAGTAATTTAACTGTTATTAATTAAATATTTTTATTTATTTATTTGTATTCATTTTGAATGTATTGGTAATTAATTTTTAAGTGGTAATTAATTGTTATTAATTTATTAATTGATAATTATGTTAATGTTATTAATTTATTTTCCGTAGCGGGCTGTGGGTTTATAGGGGAATAGGGGAATAGGGTGGGAAGTAATTTAATTGTAATTAAGTAAATCATTTATTTATTTATTGGTATTGATTTTTAATGTATTGTTAATTAATTTTAATTGTTAATTAATTTGTATTAATTGGTAATTAATTTGTATTAATTGATTACTTGATAATTGTTTTAATTTATTTTCCATAGCGGATTGTGGGTTTATAGGGGAATAGGGTGGGAAGTAATTTAGTTGTAAATAATTACATATTAAAAATACTTTTTGTGTATTGATAATTAATTTACTGTTAATTGATTATTAATTGCTATTATTTTTTAAATTAATTAGTTGTTGTTTTTGAAAATTAGTTGTTAATTATGAATAGATAATTAATTTTTAATAACTAACAAGTATTTGTATTTCTAATTTATTAATTATTACATAATATTAAATTGGAAAATAATTTTAATTAATTTTTTATTGGTATTGAAATTTAATTTATTTTTATTAATATATTAAATCATTACTTTCCTTACTGTTAAACTCACTAGAGTGGGAATAGTAATTGTTACCCTCCCGCTATCCAAAGCTTTCCCTACTCTTGCACTCACCGGAGTGGGAATAGTAATTTTTACCCGTACGCTATCCAACGCTTTCCCTACTGTTGCACTCTCTGGAGTGGGAATAGTAATTTTTACCCTCCCGCTATCTAATGCTTTCCCTACTGTTGCACTCTCTGGAGTGGGAATAGTAATTTTTACCCCAACGCTATCCAACGCTTTCCCTACTGTTGCACTCTCTGGAGTGGGAATAGTAATTTTTACCCTCCCGCTATCCAACACTTTCCCTACTGTTGCACTCACTGGAGTGGTAATAGTAATTTTTACCCCTACGCTATCCAACGCTTTCCCTACTGTTGCACTCACTGGAGTGGTAATAGTAAATTTTACCCTTTCTGTTTTTTTACTTACATTAATTATTTATTAATTTTAAGGTTATTTAAGTATTTTTAAGTATGTTTTAGTTAATTATATTTATTATTTCAATAATTTTAAATTACTTTTAAGGTATTTAATAAAATTTGATATGTTGACTAACTATATTTTTTAAAACTATATTTTTGATTCAATATTTTTGTACTTACCTGTTTGCAGATAGGAAGTCGATATTTTTGCATTCTATATTTTGTCCACTATATTTTAGTAGGTCGATATTTTGGCATTCTATATTCTGTCAGTGATCCAATGGAGACAAATGTTTAATGTTGAGGTCGTAATTTATCCTCAGAGTTAAATGTTTTAAAAAGAGCCTTAAGTGCGCAGGAGTCCAAAATTTCAATAGTGGAGTTGTACCGTTTGATAATTTACAAGCTGTAATTAGACTTCGACTAAAAGTATAATGCGATGATTCGATCTCAAAAGTCTCCATTTTTAATAAAAATCTTAAGGTTCGTTGTTCCGCGTGTATAAGATTGCAAGCCCATCTTATGAGGTTAGTGATAGCTCTGGCATATGAGCCAACTAAAGAAAGATCAAGGCGCAGAGCTTGTGCGGGAATTGCTTGGTGGACTTTAACCAATTTACGAAGTATTTTCCCTTCTTTAGTTTGTGTTTGTTGACACTGTTTTATTAGAATGTATTCCAATGCATACAATAAAATGGGTGGAATTTTGGAACTAAAAACCTGTAAAAGAGGATGAAAGTGCCGGTGCCCGGAAGCTGCAGCCCCAATGCTGCAGATGA
The DNA here is from genome assembly GCF_964261635.1 of Lissotriton helveticus. Taxonomy (NCBI): domain Eukaryota; kingdom Metazoa; phylum Chordata; class Amphibia; order Caudata; family Salamandridae; genus Lissotriton; species Lissotriton helveticus. The sequence continues at coordinate 710,046,376 of NC_136065.1, forward strand.
GGGAAATTTTGTAATGTTTGTGTAAATATTCGCCCTAAATAAGTGTATTCTTTAACCACCTCTAAAGGTTTTCCCCCTAATGTCCAGTTGAATTTTGTATATTGTTTTCTTCCTCTGAACGGATCAATTTTCGTTTTAGTTATGTTTGGAACTAAAACATTTTCTACTGTGAATCTAGTTAAAGCTTGTAAATTCCTTTGTAGACTGAATGGGGTAAGGTCTAATATAACCACATCATCGGTGTACATCATAATGTGGATTTTACAAGATGATATTTTTTGGAGGAAATTTATAATTTGTGTAAAACAATGTGGGAGATCACTTATGCATAAAGAAAAAAGGAGGGGGGCTAAAAGGCAGCCTTGCCTCAGACCGTTCAGTGTAGCTATTGGTCGAGTGAGTCCATTCTCTCGCCCCATTTGTACTTGACACCATGTTGCTGAGTGTAATGATATGATAATATGGAGAAGATTATTAGGTATTCCTAATTTTTTAAGTTTTTTCCAGAGTGTAGCTCTGTCTACTCTGTCAAGCACTGTTGTAAAGCTCACAAAGACAGAATAGACGCCCTGCGATTTGGACACAACATATTTATCTATTACTGTTTGTAGCACTGTTATGTTGTTGGTTACGTAGTGTTTTGATCGAACCCCAGCTTGATTTATAGGGTTCACTCCGCATGAGAAAGCCCAGTCCTTCAGATGTTCCAGGACGCTTGCCGCAAATATCTTCCCTGTAGCATCCAACAAGGCAATTTGGCGACAATTGCAGGGTAGCAACCTAGAACCCTTTTTGTAGATTGGGATCAAGATGCTGCCCAGCCATGATTTAGGGATTTCTCCGGTAACATAGCAATGAGAATATAGGGGGGCTAAAAACGTACTCCATTCTTCTGAGTTGCTTTAAAGTACTTTTATCGGGATCTGATCTGGACCCATCGCAGCAGAAGATCTGGCGTTCTTTAAGTGGTATTCTATTGGCCGAGCTGCAGGAGTGAGGATATCGTGGATGTTTTTTCCTGTTTTGCTTATTGCTTGGTTCGAGCTTTCTTACCTCAAGTTTAATTTATATAAATCGTGTAGATATGTTTCCCATTCAGTTGGAGGAACTTGTGAGGTTTGCAAGAATGTCTTTGTTCCTGTTTCTTTGGCAATTAAGGTCCAGTATACCCGATGATTATTTGTTTGGCTGTTATCTGGATATCAACCCAGTTTTGATCCTGTTGAGCTTTTCTTTTCTTTTTTTCCTCCAGCGGTGATTCTTTAGGTTTTTGATTTCTTTGTGTCTAATCTCTGAAATATTTCAAAATTGTAATCAGATTAGTTTATTTAGTGCAATTGAACCTTTGTCTGGGTTATTTCTTTTGCGATTTACCTCTTGCAATTTGCAGGATTTTGGGATAGCCTGCAAGGATAGCACTATTTTGTTATTATTGTTATTAATTCAGAGGAAATGGCAGTCTGTCATAATTGGGCAGTGACAATTGCAGAATTTAAGTTGTTGATTGTTGTTGATTTCCAGGTCAACCGCCCTTGAACCTGGTTCACAACTACAGAACTGTGCAAATGCGTGATAGACCATGGAGAGATGGGTTGCAATATTATTCCTGTTTCGAGATATAATATTGCATGATCGCTTTCCTGTGTGAATTTGGAACTCAGTTTTAGTACTCTCCCAAATAAATCTTGGCTGCAAGTCATGTAATCTAAAAGCAATGAGCTAAAGTTACCTTTTCTTGTGCAGGCCGCGGGAATATCTCCTTCTGTGCATCCATTTAGGATAACTCCATTTAATGCTGGAAGAGAGGAAAGTAATATTTTCCCGCGATTATCTGCTTTTATCCCGGGGGGAAATAGTGGGATTGGGATTGACAGAGCTTCTTCTTGTTCATCATATTCCCATTTTCCTAAGAGACCATTAAAGATTTTCCTGCCAAAGTCTCCTGTTAGAAAAACGTAAGGGAATCCTTTTCCTTCTACCACCATTTCAATCTCCTCAAATATTTAAATCATGAGAGTGTCCTTTTTGGAGCCTGGAGGGATATAGACGTTAATGTGATCAAATCTTGTGAAATGTTCCTATTTTTATTCCAGTGCTTAACAACTTAACCTTAATACATTGTTTGTTTGTCAGACGCATAGTGATGACTTCTGGATCCCAATAGAAATCTTTACGTAAAAAGATTGCAAGTCCACCTTTAGCGGGACTCCGGCTAACAGGTTCTGCTGAAACGTCGTATACAAAATAGTCGCTTTGGTCAAAGGTTATTGTTGGCCAGGTTTCTTGTACGGCCACCATCATTAGTGCAAGTTTCGTCGGATTTTTCCCTGCTATGTCCCAGGACGCTATGCTCCAGCTTCTGTTGTGTTTTGACTTGCTTTTCACACTCAGCGCTGATTCCTTTTGAGCCGTTCTTGCCTCCATGTCAGCTGCCTCTCTCTAAGCTCGGTCCTCCACTCATCGTCTGAAGGAATCAGAGCAACAACCATCTATTACTCTGAGACACATAGCCTCTTCATCGTTAAACTCATCGAACTTGCAATGCTTTATGAGCGAAACAATTCTTTCTACAACTCATTCAACTTTCACCCACTCTCTGCCTTTCCTGATTGAAAACGTATCTTTCATAGTTGACATTCACATAGGATTGAACTTGGTGTTTAGCGCTACTTTAATTGGAAAGTATGTCACTTCACCACTTCGCAGTATTTTCTTTATCACTTCTTTTACACTGTCACCTGACAAATTCTTGAGATATTTAATGATATTCTAGTCATTTGCTTCTTTCAGCACATCCATGAAATCATCAAAGGTTTCGACAATTATAGCCAGTTGTGGCACATAGTGATGAGAGTGAATGCTGCTCACATGTAAGTACTTGTGACATGCTGACATCAGGATCGTTTTTGTGAATCTAAACTTGTGTGGCTTCCCTTCGAGTTGCATTGGAGCCATTCAATTCTGAAAGGCTATGAAGAAGAAGCAGAACGCACCCGACACCTTCTGTGCTGTTCGTTTCTAGATTACTGGCTGCATATTCACAACCCCCTGTGCCATAGGCTGTGTAGTGATGACTCTCTTTACTCAAGTTCTGGTAAGCATGAACGTATTCTCTTTATGTCTGGTTGTCGCCGCTTCTTATGTTTCTCTGCCTTTATCATTTATTTGCGTTCACCTGCACGTTCTCTTGCACCTGGCGGTCACCGCCTGAAGCACTTTCCGTATCTGGTTGTCACTGCCTTTAGGGTTATCATACTGTATGAATGACGATTTGGTGTCACGTTGTGGCGCAGTACCTCTTGTCTCGACTTCATCAAATTTTTAGCCAACAACAAACACCCTCTCTGTAAGGCCTTCACTTTCTTTGAGGGCCTGGCACTGGATGGAGTTCTGCTTTGACTCCATATACACTAACTGTCGGTTTTCACTTCAACTGAGGCACACGTCGCACACACAAGCAGTTTGTTGGACCATGAAAAACTCCCTGGGAGAGCACTCTTAGGGCCCGATGTAGGTAATTAGTATTTACCGATTCGTAAATACCGAATTTTACCGATTCGGTATTTACAAATCAGTAAATACTATGTAGGTATTTTTACCAAATCAATTACCGAATCGGGAATATTTGGTAATTACTGAATCGGTATTTACCGATTCGGTAATTGCCATTGATTCCTATTGGTCTTGAGTCCCATAGGAACCTATGGCAATTACCGAATCGGTAAATACCGATTCGGTAAAATTATTGAATTGACAAGGGGGATAGGGTGTCACTTTGACACCCTGTTGCACCCCTGATTCAGGCTTGTGTGCCATGTGACACACATACATGCCCTCAGGGCATGTATGTGTGACACATAGCACAGGTGTACATGCACAGATGTGCATGTACACAGGAATTCGTTATTTACCATGCAATAGTATTACATGGTAAATAACGAATTCTTAGGGGCCTGTGGCACTGTTTCCAGTGCCACCTACATATAGATTTACCGATTCGGTAAATTTACAGAATCGGTATTTTACAGAATCGGTAAATTTACCGAATCGGTAAATTTACAGATTCTGTAAAATTAGGCCCCCTACATCTCAATCACCAAATACTGGTCGGTAACAGCCGAAATCGGCCGTTACCGACCGGTATTTGGTGACCTACATCTAGCCCTTAGTTCTTTGAGTTGTGAGGTTTATGTAATCCCCTATCGCATTGCCAGTTGTAGCATTCTCCCCCAGCCTGTAAATGATCACGCCACACACAGAGCTTGGAATTACAAATCCTTATTCATCAGCATGTAACTGTGAACTGACCATTATATATTGTGAATACTTTGACCCTCGCACTTGCCTCCCTGATCCAGCGGTAATTTCACTGTAATTTCTCAATGCAAAACCTCATTTACCTCTAGTTTACCGCTTAAAAGAGATGGACCTTTGCCACCACCGTGTATCATCATCAGGAGACTTTACATAAACATGAAAAAATAAAAAGCTATTAAATTAAAGCCAATAATGAGAGCTGTTAGTAGTTTTAAAGGGTTTTATTTTCTAGTCAAAAGTTAAGGTTCTCTGATTCTTTATTCATTAATCAAATATCAATCAGGTTACAGAATTGAAAAATAGAAAAAATAGAATTAATACAGAGCATATTATAGATTGCATACAAAGCACTCCATAAAGGAAGGAAACCCCCTAATTCTATGTCAGTCAGAACTCTTTAAAGAGTTTCAGGAAAAATATAATTCATGAGTGAGTTTTGCGAGGCTAATCACAGAGCTTGGAATTACACATCCTTATTCATCAGCGTGCAACTGTGAACTGAGGGGGGTGTGGGCAGCCGCCTAAGATGGTGGACGCGACCTGGAGAGGCTCCGGACCGTTGGGGGAATTATCTTGCGGAATCCCCGTGCTGTGGGGCTTCCTCGCTGCCTGGAGGGTCCCGATTGCTGCTAATCATGACCCGGGAGGGAAGCTGTGGTTCCGATCTGGTTGAGCAGCGGTGGAGTGACGGCTAATGGCGCTTGACTAAGAGCGTCAAGAGTATGGCCTACCTGCGGAGCCCCGCCGGGGCTGGCGTGCTACGGCCCTTGCATATCCCAGACGATCGGTGCTCCTGAAGACCCCTGCTACGGCCGGCGGCTGTCCCTGATCTGCTGACGGGCCGAGCTGGCAACGGGCAGCTGGTGAGTCGGAGTCCGGGCGCCACCGGTGGGACTGTTCGGGACAAGGCACAACGCGGCACTGAAAGACGGTGAGAGCGGGCGCCTTGCGGTGGGGACAGGTCAGAGTGCGGGCCTTCTCTCCCCACCTTCCTTCCCGGCACTCCGCTACCTGCTGCATGAGATGAGCGATCCGGTCTGACTGGGCACGAGAAAGATTTGGAGCCTGTTAACAGTGAATGGATGATGATACCTGGCTGGACGGGCAGGCCTTTTCCCGAGAGACATGCAGTGGTTTCCTCACTTACTGCTGAGCCGTGGAGACGCCGGGGTGGCATTCTTGGGGACCCCGGTGTGTGGGATCAGCAGCTGGCACGAAAACCTCCACACACAACAGCGGGAGCAGCGGTCTCCCTGGGGCTGGCCCATCCTGGAGGCAGTGGAGGTTGGAGCGTAGCGAGAGTGGGATGAGATAGTGGCGGCAGACGACAGCGAGAAACAGCTGCTGATAAACCCTGCGGACCTGGAACCTATCTACTCTCTGGGAAAGGGGCGGAATGAGGGGGCCCAGGAAGGATTAGTGTGGCGTGACTGGGCCCGACTAGGAAAGCCTCGGAACAGAGGTGAAATACCCCTCCCCCTCAGTCCCATATCTTAATAAGTGTCTGACGCAGGGTAAAGGGCTGTGATTTCGTGAGCGACACCTTGGATGTGTGTCAGAACCGCTCGAGATTATCAGGGCCAACCCCCTTTTTCTTGCATTGTGAGGCGGAGCTCCCAGACCTGCAACGTGTTGGGTGGTGGCATAGTCCACCTGTCGTCACCTTGAACACCTTAACTGCACTCGTGGCTGACTGGTATCCAGAATGGGCAGACTCAAAGGCAAGATGTTAGACACCAGCCTGAATACGGGTGGCCCCCCGAGTCTAGCACTAGGGACCCATTGCCGGGTAGCTCCACCACTGGGTCAGCTGAGACCCATTTTTATAAGCTGGACCTGACATGAAAGGAAGTCCGGGACTCTAGGAAAATATTAGAACAGCAAATGGTAGCCCTTATGACCGGCCTTACTCTCCTGAGAGCAGACCACAGGAAACTCGCCGACACAGTACGGGAGCAGGAGAAGGCTTTGGCTAGCATGGACCCCCAACTCTTAGAGCATACTACGCACATAAAACAGCTGCAGCACTAAGTCAGTGGCCTTCAGGACCGGAGTCAGGACGCGGAAGGCCGTAATCGCCGGAACAACATCCGAGTCATTGGGCTTCCGGAGTGCAGTGAGGGCACTAAACCTGCGAACTTCATGAAAGCTTGGTTCCGAGATCATGTCGCCCCTGACGGCTGGTCCCCATATTTCTATGTGGAGAGGGCACACCGAATTCCAACTGGGGCGCCAAAGGTCGGAGCGCACCCCGTCCCCTGATTGTCAAAAATCTTAAATTATAGAGACCGAGACGTGATCTTACAAAAAACGAGAGAAAAATGCAAATCCAATTCGAAAACCAGTGGATCTCTCTATACCCGGACTACACTATAATGGTCCCGTGTCAGCGGACCTCCTTCCAAGCAGTAAAGAAAAAGTTACGGGCAGCTCAGCTTAAATACGCCCTATTGTTCCCGGCCAGACTTAAAGTTATACACGACAGGAAGACCTACTTCTTCGACTGCCCCAATGATGTAGAAGAATGGCTGGAGGTGATGGACCTGGAACAGAGTCAAGATAAGTTGGCGGGTTCGGTGAGACACAGCCCCGTAAAGACACAATAACAACAAACCCATGGTTACGGTCGAGGCCTGAAGAACCCTGCAAGGATTGGTCCGCCTCCAGCTCAAAAGATGGTGGACAGAATGGAGGCGCTAGCTGCAGCTGGATCATTTTACGAGGACAACACTAAGATCACGACGGATTCAGAGGACAGCAACATTCAATCCGACTCGTGCCACAGCATTACTCTTTTTCCCTCAGTGACACCCTAGACTGGGGATGACTTACTTGATAATTGAATTGCAAGGGACTGACCCTATACACTGTATGACTGCACCGGCTGGGACAATTGAGCCACAAGAGCAATATAATAAACCAATCAGTATCCTTTTTTCTGACATGGCTCGCTCATGCTCATAATGTTTATACAATTCCTCCAGTGTGATCCAAAATGTTATGCTTTTCTTCTAGCTATATCCATATAAGTAGTCACAGCCCGTATGACCTGATAAAGACTTTTAGGTAGTGTCAGATGCCCGTATTACCTTAGTATCGGGACCCTACACTAATGCATAAGGTTATTCTCTCCATAACCTGCACAGATAGATATGCTACGAGAAACCCCCCAGGGTCCTGTAGAGCTACCGGAGCTCTGTACCCAAGCAAGCTATAGTATGGTTGGCAGCGCTAACCCCCCCACACAGCAAATGCACCGTTCTATGGACTTTGTATGTTAAAGTTATTTGCTTAGCTCAGCACTGTTTATTGGCTGCGCCGAGTATATTTAGTTCACAAGGGATGGGGACTTTCTGGTCTGTGTTCTTTCAGTGGCTCCGAACTGCAAGGAGCATAGCTCATATTACATACCTATGCCTCGCAATAACGACACCTTAGGATCCTACAACCTGCTGACCTGGAATGTGCGAGGGCTGGAGGCAGTGCACAAGCGTCACAGAGTCCATGCTTATCTCCTGATTCGGAGGGCACATATTGTCTTCCTTCAGAAATCACATTTGATGGAGTCAGAGGCATTGAAGACTCGCAAAAAATTCAGAGGCCATGTATTCACTACCAACTATTCGGCCTTTTCCAGAGGGGCGACTATATGGATTCGACATGGGGTCCCGTTTACAGAATTAGATCGTCGCACAGACGATCAGGGCCGATATATACTGTTAAGGGGGCACCCTAGACGGCCTACCTGTGGTCCTGGAAAGGATCTACGCTCCGAATTTTGATCAGGAACATTTTTTTCAGAGCTTGGGTAGAGCCCTGGCGAGGTGGGATACCATTCCCTGGATTCTGGGGGGCAACTGTAATGCTGTCCTCGACATGGACTTAGATAGATCCCATCCTCCATTGCATGGCGCTGGAGCCCACAAACAGGCTGAGCTTCTAAACATATGGTTACAAGGCTGGAGACTGGCGCATGCTGTACCCCACACATAGGGAATATTCCTTTTATTCCCCAGTCCACCAGCTCCATACCAGAATCGATAGGTTCCTCTGCTCCCACACCATTGTTACACATATACACCAGTCCACCTACTTAGCCAAAACTTTTTCGGACCATAACCCCCTGGTGCTCACGCTTCATTGGGGCAGAGTTCCAACGCCTGTCCCGACCTGGAAATTATGGCCCCAACTCCTGGAGTATGCCCCGTTTTGGACCACAATATCTACCACCATTAGTAATTACTTTGCTGAAAATTGGAATACAGCCTCCTCCAATCTAATAGATTGGGATGCGCTTAATTTGGTGTTTTGGGGCTCTGCAATTGGTGTCACTTTAGGGGCTAGACAAGAAACACATAAGAGTCTTATTGATATAGAAACTCTAATGACAGAGCTTGAACAAGCTGCAGTGACCGACCCAGACAAACGAGAATCCCTACAGGAGGCTCACATTAAATATGCAGGGATCCTGGAAACCCTTCGACTTATAGACCACCAAGCTTTTACACAATGGAACCATACCGAGGCCGATAAGTCAGGTACACTACTAGCTTGAATACTGAGGGTTCAGTTCAGTTCAATAACTTTTATTCGATTAACATTCAGTTGAATCATAAAAAGTACATCATAAAAATCGAATAAGTAATTTAAAAACACAGGATTATCATGCAAGTAAAAACAAGATTGTGTTTAAGACATGGCTAAAAAACGACATATACAAGTTGATCAGTAAGACAGCAGTTTTACAACAAATCAAGGTGAAGGGAGCCCTATGTTACAACGCATTCTCAAACATGATTTTAAAAAAAGAGCTACACATTTGGCTACATAAGGTGTGTCTAACATCTGAAATGCCAGATAAGCTGGCCGACATGTTCTCAACCCCATTTTTCGAAGGAGTGGGATGATCCATCGTTTGCGAGATTGTTCATAGTAGCGACAGAACAAAGTGAGGTGGATGGTCGATTGTGGTGATAGAGCATCACACGGACAATTTGCCAGGTCATGAGACCAGATTAGCACTTTTGGGAAGGTAACGAGGCGAAAAAAGGAGTTGAAACGAAACCTCGTTAGAACAAATTTTTCATGGTTAGATAGAAAGAATGTTAAATAAGGCTGAATACCAGGAGAGGTTTGAACCATAAGAATTTGCACATTTGTTGGCTTAGAAACTTCATTTAAAAGGTGGAGGTCTCTCAAATGATTTAAACAGAGGGCTTTTTTTTTTGCAAAACCTTTATTGATTTTTAGTAAAAGTACATCATGGTTGGCCTACAACCCTGGGGCCGGCCTCAACCATCATATCTCAATGCAAGATTAGTATATTTGCTTATACAAATGTTAACGTTAGACATGTGCTTCGCGGTTAACGTCGCCGCCCGTATAACAATTGTGCAACATTGACATTACGTTTTGCATTCCTTTTTTGTTTTTTGTCGTCGTCTAGTTGACTGAACTTAACTAAACACAACTTAAAACTTAGAGACCTTAATCATAAATCGCTCTGCAATCTGTGCCTCATTGTCTTACCACTCATATGGACTGAGGAGTGGCAGTAGTTCAGTGGCTCAGTGTAACTCATCAGATATCTTAACATCACAAGATTAGGCATCAGTTGAACATTTTAGGCCTTACGATCCCCCCTCTTCTGCATCATTCATTGTAAGCAAGTAATCCGTTAGATAGCACCAAAAGTCTTTAGGTCTGGATTTCGACGGCAAATCTTCCTCATACGTTACAAGCTTATCCCTACAGTTAGACATATCCTGCAGCCAATTGGACAATGTAGGTACTTTTCTACTGTGCCAGCACTGTGCAACCTGTCTTTTGGCCAGTAGCAGGGATACCGCACAGAATTTTCGTCTAATGGATTTAAGGTGTGGGATTATTCCTAATAAGCAAACCTGGATTGTACAGTCTATGTCAGTCCCTACCATAACGGAAAGAGTTCTACTTATTACCATCCAATAGTCCTGCACTTTCCAGCAGCTCCATGCCAAGTGTATAAAATCAGCGCTATCTAGGCCACATCTCTTGCACCTATCCTCCACTTGGTCCCCAAATTTGCACATCCGTGCAGGTGTATAATATACTTGGTGGAGAAATTTATAATGAATGATTCAAAGGTTGCCATTCGGAGTGAGGAGTTGAGTTAGTGCGCATGTCTGCGTCCATTCTTGGTCTGTCAATGGTTCCCGCAATACCCTGTCCCATCGCTGTTTTGCCTTCCCTGTGTCGTGCGGTATTTCCTCCTGTGTTATGGTATACAGTCGTGAGACCATATGCGCTGTGTTAAATGTTGTAATAACCATTTGCAATGAGTTCAGACATTCAGGTTCTGCAGGGAATGTAGTGTAGAATGCTGTTAAAGCAATTTTCAGTCTGTGATACGTGAATTGAAACATAGGTGATTTATTCTGAATATATGTTAGGTCTGTGATATCGAGAAATTCTCCCCCGTGAAATAGATCCCCCAGTTTATCAATTCCCGCCTTTTGCAGCAATGCCATACCTACCTTCTCCCCAGTCACCGACAATGCTTGATGATGATGCAGTGGCAGCGCGGGTGCATACAACGGTGTTTTATGTGCTAAGTGAGCTAGTCGTTGCCAGGCTCTGACCGTTACATCTACAGAATTGATGTCACGTGCATGCAGTGGTTGCCTGGTGTGGGAAATAATTGCTGTCAGCGGGATAGGTGCAGCGTCATCCTTTTCGATGGCAGTATGGGTGAGATAGGGTATTTCGTGATACCAATAGGCAGCATATTGCGCCTGTGCGCACAGGAAATACAACAGAAAATCTGGCACTCCAAAACCTCCGCGCACATATGGAAGACTAAGCGTCTGGAGATGTATGCGGGCTTGTTTGCCTGCCCATATTAGTCTCAGCACCAGCGATTTTAGACGGCGAAATACTTCTGTCGGGGGGTAATGGGAATATTGTTAAAAAGGTATAGTAGTTTAGGGAGCAAGTTCATTTTTACAATTGCAATACGATCTGCCAGGGACAATGGCAACTGAATCCATCGTTGCACCTTATCCTCCAGCTTGGAGATTACTGCACCATAGTTTGATCTAATCACCTCTACCTGGTCCCTATGATACATCTCACCCAAGTAGCGTATGGGTTCGCTTTGCCATTCTAATGGATAATCCGTCGTAAATGGGGTCGTTGTGTCCGTGAGCGGGATAATTGAAGACTTCGACCAGTTTATGGCTAGCCCTGAATGTCCACCAAATATATTCTCTTAGTAGTTCGTTTAAATGCGTATCTGGGTCACGGACGTATAATAGCATATCGTCCGCATATAGGGCAATGTGGAGAGGTCTCGAGGTAAAGCGGAGGGCCGACTCTTTCAAGTTCTGTCTAATTATGCATGCTAAGGGTTCAAGCGCTAAGGCGAACAGCAAAGGCGATAGTGGGCAACCTTGTCTGGTGCCACGCTCAACCGGAAACCTGTCTGAGACATACCCATTGATCCTCACTCTAGCACATGGATTGGTATAGATCAGCGTCACCCATTGGACGAATCTTTTAGGAAAGCCCATCCTGTGTAATACAGTAATCAGGTATTCCCACTCTATAGAGTCAAAAGCCTTGGCGGCATCGAGTAGAATCGCTGCCGCCTTCGTGTTGGGCTGCAAGTAGTGTGATAAAGCGAATAGTGATCGAGTGTTATGTGATGTGGACCTTGTGGGAATGAATCCTGCTTGGTCCGGCAACACTAGTTTCGTCATCAATGGGGTTAGGCGATCCGCTAATAATTTCGCTAATATTTTAGAGTCAGTGTTGATGAGTGATAGCGGTCTATAGGAGTCGCATTTTTCCGGGTCTTTGGAGGGTTTGAGGAGAGCTATGATCACAGCCTCGCGGAGTGAGGGGGGTAGTTCCCCCCGGTCGAACGCCGCCCAAAACATGCTCACCATGCGCGGAGCAACCAAGTCTACATACTGTTTGTAGAATTCATTAGTGTACCCATCTGGTCCAGGCGCTTTTCCGTTGGGGAGGGATTTAATGACTTCAGATACGTCATCTACTGTGATTGGCCTCGCTAAGAACTCTCTATGTCCATCTGACAGCCATCCAATTGCTACCTCATCTAAATATCGGAGGATTTCTTCCGTAGGCGCGGTTGGTTGTGATTTATATAGTGTCGAGTATGTGCCCACAAAGCTACTTAATATGCCCTCCGTTTGTGTGTGTACCTTACCATCGTCCAATTGGATCCGTAGTACCGTAGAGTGATTCTTACCCTCACATATTTTATGTGCTAGCAGCCTACCTGGTCTCCCACCCTCTCCGAATGATCTAGTGGAGTGTTTCCTGTCTAGGTATTTGATTTCATCTTCAATGAAAGTCTGATGTTCAGAATGCACCTGACGCAGCTCAGCCAGCAAAACGGTATCTAGCGTGGTTTCGAACTCTGTCTCAAGCTCCCTCATGCGTTTCTCACATCTCCCTATCTGCTGTCGGATGTCTTTAAGTATGCCAATGGTAGTTGTCATACAGACCCCCCTAATAGTGGCTTTGAAGGCCTCCCACAGAAGCATCGGGTCATCCACCACTGGCTCGTTTATGTGAAAGTATTCTTTGATCGCTTTTTCAATAGTGTCTATATAAACGTTATCAGTAAGCGCACGTGAATTGAACCTCCAGTGGAAAGGGGGTGGAGTATATTGCGGAATTGCTAGTTGTAAGAGCACTGGGTTATGATCCGATAGTGTGCGGGGCAGGACGCTCATATGAGACGTCCATAATACGATGTTCGTAGTGCCCAGCCAGTAGTCTAGGCGTGACCAACTGTTGTGTATCGCTGATATGTGAGTGGCATCTGGCATGTCCGTGTGTCTCTGCCTCCATATATCCGTTAGTGAGATGTCCTGCATCATATGTCCCAGTTTGGTCCTTGCCTGCCTATGCTGTTCAACTGAATGTACGGATCGATCAACCCCATCCGTCAGTGTCACATTCCAGTCTCCCCCACATACAATATTGGAGTTAGTGAACATTTGCAAATGTCCCCACAATTCCTGAAAGAAGTCTGGCGAATCTACATTCGGACCATAGACATTCAGAAGCGTCAAGCTTTGTCCTCTTATGGTGCCAGACACTATTACAAATCTCCCATTAGGATCCTGTAGCACTCGGTGTACTTTAAAGTTCACCCCTTTCCTGATCAGGGTGATTACCCCTCTGGAATACGGTGAATATGTGGCAGCGTAAGACGCCTCGGCCCAGCGTTTTCCTATGTGTTGCTGTGTATTGGGTGCAATATGAGTCTCCTGCAGTATGGCTATGTCAATACTCCATCTGTTCAAATAAGCGAACACTTGTCTTATTTTACGTGGTTGTGTGAAACCTCTAATATTCCACGTTAGGAATTTTAAGTGTGTTCTGTCTGTGCCTGTCGCGTCTGGGGTCATCTATAAGGCCTTGATGTCACTGAAATGATTGATTGGTAGTTCATATTCAGCCTAACAATGCTTCTATTGTCACTTAGCCCGATTTCTCCCCGCCACAACATGTTATTTAGCACCACAAGTCTTTTAGCGGTTGGTCTCCGAACATAAACTGTACCCTTATCCCCCATCCCCCCTCCCACTCCAGCAACCCAAACCTGCCGAAGCCATTCACCCCTGACGTAAAAACCCATAAACTAGAGCAATTTAGAACAAATGTCGTGGGGAATACCCTTGGGAGGTCCGCCTGGGGCACAACTCAGCGCCCAATCCAATGGGCGTGGACGGCTCATTCTACAAATTTGCACAATCTTGTTCGTTGGACATGTCCCAGCGATCTCCCCCCCCCCGCAACCCAGTAACCAATACTGACAACATTGAGTCAATGGATCAATGTCATGATACCCCCCTCGATGAGGTCAGGGCGCTGTTGCGTCGCACACATTATATGCCCAAGACAGGCGTGTCGTTACCACTTCTCTAAATTTTGTCCCCAGATATGAGCGTGTAGTTGTAATACCAGATCAAGGTGGGGGTATGTAGCGGCCTGCATCACAGGTAGTGTGTCTGTAGTTAGTGCTTCGCACAATCATTCAACTCTCCAGGGCCCTTTCCTGTGTAATCAAGACTACCGCACTCTCCACCATATAGTGGGTCCATTGTTAGTGATCAATATAGTCTGTGTGCGTCTGCCCCTCATTTATCTTAGACTAGGTCTTAATCTCTGGCATTGAACCGCCGTGTTTGTCATCCCTGCGGGGTTCAATTCTGGGCTTGTTACTATCAATGGGAGTGGCAGCTGATCACCCCCGCGACTCCCCATATCCGTGTGTACGGGACAGCGTGGGATGCAAAGCAGTTTGGTCTTACCATGAGTCAGTTGATAGCACTCTCTCCCTCATTCATTACCATCTGAGTCCGCGTGGTGATCATCTCGTGCCCGCTGCTTGTTGTGTAGTATCACCTTCTTCACGAATTCCTGAGCAGCCTTCGGGGTCTGCAACACCACTGCTCTGTCTTCCCACGTGACACGTAGTCTTGCCGGGTATAGCATAGAGTATCCCATGTTGAGTTCTCTCAGCTTTGACTTGACATTTGCATATTCCTTCCTCGCTTGTTGGACCGCCAATGTGTGGTCTGGATAGAACTCCAAAGTGTTGCCTTGATGCGTGATCTTGCCTTTCTCACTCGCTAAACGCAAAATAGTGTCTCTGTCACGATAATTTAGAATTCTTGCCACTATCGGGCGTGGTGTCGCTCCCGGTTTCGGCTTGGGCGCCAGGGATCTATGGGCTCTTTCAACGATGAAGATTGGAGACAGGGCCTCCGCACCAAAGATGTCTCTGCACAATTGCTCCATGTATACCTCCATTTTGCCCGTGTTGGTCGACTCCGGTAGGCCCGTAACGCGTATGTTATTTCTTCTGGAGCGCGCTTCTAACTCTTCCTCCTTTGCCTTGATAACTTCGAGGACGCGTTCCATGCCAGTGCACTTGCTGGTCGTGGCATGTGCCTCATCTTCCACCGATGATATTCTGGCTTCGGCATTGTCCAGACGCTCGCCATGTTTCTCGAGCTTGTCAGACATCCCGTCCATTCTGCACGTGAGATTATCCAGCTTTCCGTTTATATCCTGGACGTTCGCTTGTATGGACAGCAGTATCTTTTCCATATTAGAGGTAGGCTCCATCGTCGGTGCCCCTTCCCCTTCAGGCGATTGATCGGTGTTTTTTGATGGTTTTTTGCTCTCAAAGGAGATCTTTTGTTGTTGTTTATCCGGCTTTCCCATAGTAAGAGTCTTGTGTTAAGTGTATTGTTTCAACATCAAAGGTGGGGTAGGGAGCCTGGTAGTGTGTTCGTGGTCGGTAGCAGTGGCGTGGATCCCCGCTATCCGACCGGGCCTTGCAGGCGTTGGTGGCTGGGACAACACGTGGATAGGTGACCCCCCGCTCCTCACATCAGCTCATTCATTATCCTGTACATATGGCAGTGACCTCCAAGGTAGCAGGCAGCAGTTCAAGTACCCCTCCGTGTATCTGTAGCAGCCGACAGCAGTTATGAGCATCTCAGCGTCGGGAGGCAGCACGACTTGCAAACCGGGGGCAGTGTGTCCATAACGGTGTAAAGCACATGGCCACCGTCACCCTGCAGACAACGTGCTCACTCGCATTTCAGGGACCACTGTTTCCTCATCCACACGCTATTTCTCCCCTCCGCGTATTCCACAGATAATTTCCGTACCTTGGATGAGAAAGCCCAGGCTCTCCAACCCCAGCGCGCCGATGCTGGGACTCTTCCTGCACAGTAGGAGCGCTTACTACGGGTCAAACCCTCCCGATCTGCGTGATGCAGACGGGCGCCGCCATTTTGCGGTCCCGGGACTGAGGTTTCTTAAAGGAGCCATGCCGTGTTCAGTAAAATAAAAAACAAAATGTTTGGCACATCACTCCTTACTGTAGACTTCTTGAGTACATCCACCGAGTTGACTGTCCGTGCCTGTAATCCGCCGTGAAAAGCCTCTTATGCGTCCAGGGCGCGTCGTTTTGCGAAGGTCTGTCCGCCTCTCGTTATATCGCCTGCCATCTTGTAGCCAGTTCCGATCACCACCGCATTTATCTCATTTTTGGGCTTCTGTCTCCATGCAGCAGTTCTCAGAGCGCAACATCAGGCGCTGTGTGTGTTCGCACCATCGATCCGCCCGTTTGCGGCGGTCAGGGGGGGTTATTGACCGGCCCGGACAACTTGTTAAGAGCCGTCCGGCGGAGCTGAGTTTTTACTCAGCCATCCCGCTGTGCGCCCCCTAGCGCCTCCTCCCTTCAGAGTTAAGTAGCCCCGACGTCGAGGGACGGGGGAGCAACCAAAGCCTGACCAGCCTGCCGAGCGACCGGCGCGAGGGATCCTCCAAACAGAGGGCTTTCAACGCCTTTCTACTGATGTCTAACAATGACGATGGTTCAATGAAGTAAGATGCGCAATTCAAATCCATTAGGAAATTGGACACATAAAGAAGCCATGGAATTTTTTTCCAATTCACCAAGGATAGACAGTCTTGTAGTAGGGAGCGGGTTAGGTGGTATGGGGGTTTAGTCCAAATACAGTGCCATAGAAAGATCGGCTGGCATCTAATGTTATCAGTTATATAATCGATACCCAGCTCGATATGGGAACCGTAAATTGGAGCACTATGAGGAAGTGCCAGAATGTATTTAAGAAACCCGTTTTGGACCAGTTGTAAACCATCCACGGAAGCATAGCCCCAAATGCCAGCACCGTAGGTAGCTACACTGTGGCATTTTGCATGGTAAATTTTAAGCAACTCTTTTGGGGCTGGTTTACCCAGTTTTCTTGAGAAGGAAACAAGAGCTAAAGTTGCTCTGTGAAAGAGCATTTTGTTTCCAAGCTAACTGATCATCCATTAGAATGCCTAAGTAAGGATATTACCTAGCACGCTCCAATCTAACCTGTTCTATAAAGATGGGTTTAGGATTCTTCGCCTTGGGACCAAAGTGCATAACATAGGTCTTACTCTTGTTAACTTTTAGCCCCAGAGAGAGCATGAACTGGCAATATTTGTCTAATTGATTTTGCAACTGTATTAGTGTCCTTGCTAAAACGACGGAATCGTCCGCATATAATAAAGCGGGGATTGGGCGGTGATTAATAGATGGTAAGTCCTGGCTTCCCTCCAGCAAGGCCGTCTCAACCCCATTGGTATAGAGGTTGAACAGGAAGGGGCCAGGACACACCCTTGCCTTACTCCTCTATTTATTGTAAATAGGGGTGTTAATTCACCGCATAACCCGTATCTCACGCGCGCTGTGGCGTCAGAATAGAGCTCGCTGAGGAATTTATTAAGAGGAGGGTCCACCCCAAGTACACTAAGAATGGACCACAGCTTGGAATGGATCACACAGTCGAATGCAGAGCTAAGGTCGACATTCACTATATAAAGGTTGCCGCACTTAGCCCCAGCATATTTACCTATTAGAAGGGTTAAATTTAATGCCTGTTCGACTGTGCCAAGTCCCTCCTGGAACCTGTACTGGAGGTCGGTCAAGATGTTATTCTCCGACGCCCAGTCCTGGAGACGTTCCAGGATCAAACGCCCGGCAACTTTCCCAAGGGAGTCCAGGAGGGAGATGGGTCTATAACAGGCAGGGTTGTTGCGATCCCCCTTTTTAAAGATGGGAAATAAAATGAAGGAGGACCAAGAATCTAATAGGCCGGTTTTCAAGACTGCCGCCATCACCTGGGTGACGACAGGAGACCACAATTCTATGTTATAAACGAAAATATCTAGAGGGACTCCGTCGGGCCGGGCGCCTTACCAGTTTTGGAGGATGTTAATGCATGAATGACCTCGCTAAGGGTAAAATAGAGTTCGATGGGATAAACTTGTGCCTTAGCAGGGTCATCTGCTGGCTTGACCGTTTTTAAGGTGTCAACTGGAGACCCCCCAAATATTTTTGAGAAGTGGGTCACCCACACGTCAGCGGGCACAGCCACGTCGAGATGCTGAGGGCTTTTAGCGTCAGTTAGAAAGGGTGACTTAACGACGCGCCAAAACTGAGAGCTGTCTTTGCTTAGGCAGCTTTCGTGCAGTTGGGCCCATAAATTTTTCTTTAATTCCTTTTTACAGTTTTGTTGGGCCACTTTATAGTCCTTTCTTAGTTTAACTATCTCAGTTGAGTTTCTATTTGTGTTGTGTAGTGCCTTTTTTAAGGCGGATAGAGCTTTGCGACAAGCTGTATCAAACCATCTTAAGGATCCCTGAGTACCAGGTTTGTGATTGCGGAATAGCTCAGACCGCATTTCTGATAAAATCTCTAAAAAGCTAGTTAAGATCAGCTGAGGTGGGGAATCCTCTGCCAGGCAGTTGTTTATCCAAGGAAGGGTTTTTGATATAACATTACCACTGATAGCTACGGGGTCTATTTTGGACCATTTCACAGAAAATCCATTCACTTTATCCATAGCCAGTGATTGCTGAGTTAATTGGCTAATCTTATTGGGATGACAAGCGCCAGTTTCTATGGATAAAGTGATACTGTTGGGATAATGGTCGCTTGAGATATCAGTACCCGTGTTAAACCGTTGAAGTTTGCCTTTTAACGCTGATGAACATAAAATAAAATAGATAGTGCTGAACATGCCCCTGCCATGGAAAGTGGGTCTAAATTCGACTGGAGGTTCCACTAAGTCATTGGCATAATCTAGTTCCAGTGTGAAAATAGTGTCATTCAAAGCATTGCCTAAGGATGTATGCGTAAAATGAGTTAGTGGACAGTCGTGTTCATCTAGCAGACCACAGATACCTTTCATATGAGTCTGAGGGACAGACCGGAAGCGCCAATTATTACTAGCATATGCACACTACAGAAGGGATTCGTTCATTCTCAACTGGAGATTAATGAGGCATTTTGTACTTATCTTAGCAACCTATATGCGGCGCCAGCGCACACCGATGATAACCTAGTGAGAATTTTTTAAATGGCCTGACATTCTCTGCAACCACGGAGGCTACACAGAAAGATCTCTCATGGCGCATCACCCAACATGAAATAGGAGTTGCAATCAAAGGCCTAAACCGAAACAATGCCCCTGGCTTAGATGGCCTGCCCATTGAATTCTATGAAACATACTCAGGCATCTTAGTCCCTGAGCTGGAGGAACTTTTTAAGACGGCTTTGGATACCGGCCACCTGCCACAATCCACTATACAAGCCCTAGTGGTGTCACTCCCCAAGCCAGGACGGGATGGCACCGACTTATCTAATTGCAGACCTCTGTCTTTATTAGCAACCCAATATAAAATCCTAAGTAAGGCCCTCGCTAATCGATTATTACCTGCCCTTTCCACCCTTATACATCGAGATCAATGCGGGTTCCTTCCAACATGCAGCACTTCTCTAAACACTAGGAGACTTCATCACATCATGATGGCCACCCCTACGGTATATGCTAATGCAGGATGCTTGGCGCTAGACTTGCGTCAGCCCTTTGACTCTAGAACATGGGGAAATTTGTTTGCGGCCCTACAGCGCTTTGGCCTCCCCCCGGATTTTCTCCAATGTGTATTGCTACTCTACATTAACCCCACCGTCAGGGCATGTACTGGGGGCCACATCTCCTGAGAATATGCAATACACAGGGGTACGCAACAGGGGTGCCCACTTTTCCCCCTCCTGTTTGTCCTAGTGCTGGAGCCGCTGGCTATAGCCTTGAGACAGTAGTCCGAACCTCTGGGGATACCAAATGATGGCATCACACACTTAATCTCAATATATGCGGATGACATCCTCATTTATCTGCGCGACTTAGAAGCAGGGGTGGAACCCCTCCCCGATGTCTTCTCCGCCTTTGAGAGTATATCGGGCTTAGCCATTAATGCAGGGAAATCGAATGCTTTCTATTTCCAGGACAGACCACGCCCAGATATGCTCCAATTCGGCACCCACCTGCTATCTGTAGCACATGATAGATTCAAATATTTGGGAATTCACCTATATAGGACAAAGGTAGACCAACTGGAGGGTAATCTAATGAAGGCTATTGCTGCAATATGCTCCAGCATCTCCTTCTGGACATCCTTGCCACTGTCAGTATTGGGGCGGATTGCCATCTCTAAGATGCTGATGTTACTTCGGCTTCTACATTTCTTTGTTAATGTGCCCCTGATGGTGCCACGACCCACCTTCCGCACACTGGACATGCTTCTGCTGGAACTTATCTGGGGGAAGGGAAGACGTAGGATTAGCCTCAAGAAGCTGCAACTGGTGTCACACTGGGGAGGGCTGGGAGTTCCTGATTTCCGGGCATATTACTATGCATCCCAGCTACAGTGGCTGTCTTACTGGACAGCAGGCAGGAACCTACAGGAAATAGGTTATGACGCTCATGACTTGGAACGTGGAACCCTGCACAATTTAATTCTCCCTAAGATAAAAAAAAACCTTTGTTAACAGCTGCACTACGCTGTTGGAAAAAGGCCCTACAGTATACCACAGGCATGATCCCATACGCAAGTAATATCCCGTTATTAGGGATACCAATCATGGGGGGCAAGCTCATGATGACCAGACTACATGCCTGGATAGATGCTGGCGTAGCAGAGGTTGGTTCTTTATTTGGCGATGGCACTCTATTAGACCATGCCACCTTTGTGCGAAATACTGACGCCTTTACTTGCTAACGCAACGATTGTGCACTACATTAGGGTGACATGGGCGCCTTAACGCAGAGAACCCCTACAACACAAACTAGAACATCTACTTTACTATATGGGGAGGGGTGGCCCCCTAGTCAAATGGCTCTATACAGGCATTCGAGCACAGGCGTCCACTGTCCTCACGGACCTCCACACGAAATGGGCAGAGACTACTGACACGGAACTCACAGACAAAGCCTGGGAGACCATCTTAGAACACCCTAAATGGGTCTCCTGTAACGTCAAACTAAAATGTATCCAAACTGTGGAGCATCATAGATCTTACTTAACCCCGATGCATGTTCCCTGAAGCCCAAAACTGCTGTCCGAGATGCAAAGCTGAACAGGCGGGCTTCGTTCATATGTTATGGGCTTGCCCACATCTTCGTGATTACTGGGGAAAGATCTGGACTACACTTGGGGAAATCACGCACCTCACAATCCCAGACAACATCCTGGAATGCCTGTTGTGCCTGCGCAAGCGTACCTGCGCCCTGAAGGTCCCATTGCGTTTCTTAGACCTTGCATTTAAATTGGCCATTAGAACAATTACTATGCAATGGAAGTCCCCTAGGAGCCTAGGTGCATGCATGGCGGGACGAGGTAGCCAGATGGGGCCGTGCCAAAAGTGCTGCACTTAGACGCGAGGAAGCACGAGGATTACGAAAACACCCCATTTCTATGGAATGGGACATTATGTTGGAAGAACTCAAGCAATTAGATATCCCACCCATACTTACCAATCCTACCCCATGATCAACCCTGATACGTGGCAAACAGGAGCTGACAGTCCGAGCAAGCCCAACTGATTAGCTCATTGCACACCAGCAGTACCGGACAGATAATGATACTAGAGGAGGAGTATGAGGTGGGATTGACGGCTGAAAACTGGCAGACCAGGAAGAGGGGGGAGGGAGGGTGGGGGGGATAGCTCAGTTCATGGCAAAATTTTAAGATACACAGGCAACCACCTTTTGGGATTATACTATATATTATGGATGTATCAAATGTGTTCTACTTTTATTGTATGTATATGATATACTACATTTGTTACAGTGACTTAAAGTTTGTAACACTTATTACTGGTAAAGATTGAACAACAACCAACAAAACAAAAAACTGCCATAAGTACTTGATGTGATACATTGCACTCAAACTGAGGATTCAATAAAGTTTGTTTAAAAAAAAACTGTGAAATGACCATTCAATATCATGAATTCTTTGACCCTCAAAAGAGTCCTGTCATCTATATCTCTAACTCACAAGACACTACAAGGGCATTATAACTTTTCTGCTCCAAGGAAAGTGGTGCAAGTCAAAGAGATTCTGGTGAAGTTAGAAGATGGGAAATGGTGGAACAAAGAGAAACTGTTTGTACAAAGTCGTGTCCTGGTAACAGGAAGCCATTGTCTGTTTGTCTGTATGACAACGGACATAAAGAACACAAAGGAAGTAGTTGTCTGGGGTCCCCAGCTGAGAGGAAACCTTCTAAGAGAGTGAGGGATTATGTCTGCGGCTGAGCTAATCTTTCACGATTTCTCTTTGAATGATGTTTGGTTTGGGTTTGTTTTATTTTATATTTTGCGTTATTGTTGGCTGTATGTTTGTATTATTATCAATTGAGGTTTGAGTTTTGGATTTGTTCGTGTGAGGAGGAAGATGTGTTGGGTCTTGGTTTTAGTTATGGGAGGAGGTATGCTGGAAAGGACATGGAATTTTTAGTTTTAAAAAGACCTGGCAGTTGTTAGTATCTTCTCTGCTCTGCCTGTCGCATTGTTAAATCTCAAGTAAGAAACTTACCTGGTGCATCTTTTCAATAACACAATCAAAATGATTATTTCGCAGAGTTTCCATTTATATGATGCCTTGAGATCGTTGTCGGATTAATAAATACTTTATAACATGCCGAGTGACTCACGTTGTGATCTCAGTGTTTTTTTGTGGATTTCATTGGACTTTTATGAGCTGAACATATAAATGAAGAAGCTTTACAAATGCTCAAGAACGAGGAAGTTGGCAAATATAAAGTGCCATGCAAATCTTGTTTCAGCCACACCTCAATGTCACCGTCAAAACCATTAACAGCACACACGGAAGATCAGAGATAGGGCATGAACAGGGATCGTACTTTACTTCACGGAAAGCTTCCAAGTGAAACTTTAGCGGGGTTCCATGTGTGTAAGTACATCTGTAAATTGATTGTGAAGCTGAATAAATTCAAATGATTATGGTGCCATTTCAAAGGTTCAAGCGAGTTGCATGTGAAAGTGATGTTTACCGATGCTAATATTTCGTTTTTTTTTAAATGAAGCCTGTTCTCTTTTATCTGTCGCATGCCATACAATGTTGCCTAGATTTTTTAAACTTGACCCTCATGTAGTGACATGTTTTAGTATTCAGAAATAGAAGCACGTTGTTTTAGAACCTGGAGTGATATAGTGTTTATGTTGTTAACCTAGCAGCCAGGAAGCCTAGTGTCTAATATTATTCATTACTAGCAACCTCAGCAAAGCACGTGGTCTCACTGTTCCTCAAGTGCTGGATCACAAAACATTTCTGACTGGCGCTATTTCATGTCTTTGGTGGCAACTGGCAAGTTAAGTCAGTGTGTGTTTTAAACAACTTTAATCACCTAAAAATTAAAAGGGAGACGGTAATGTGTGACAATTACTTTGTGTGCCATTTTGTTGTATTATTCATGTGTTGTGTTATTTTTTGTGCTACTTTGTTTTTGTGCTCCATCACTTCAATCTGATGTGTTTTATTGTGATTGTTATGGATTCTGTTTTTTGTTGAGTTATGCAGTTACGTTTAAACTGTGTTACTATGTTGCTTTTGTGTGTAGAATGATATGTTGTTTCCTGTGTCAAAAAATGCGGCTATAGTTCCAGCCAAACACATGTTAAACATTCCTGTAATAAGTAATCATTTAGCATTGCCTAAGTAGAGGTGGGCGAGCCACTTAAAACTCGAGGCAGGTTCGAGCTAGGGGCTGGCTCTGGCTCACTGCATGATCTTTTTGTAACCTTGAGCCCAAGAAGAGCCAAGCTTTCACGGAAGGTGATGTGGAATAGTGCATATAACTGCTGACCGTGTAACATAGGGAATCGGGGTTGAATCCTGGCGATTGCTCTGCATCCAGATGATTCCTGGGAAATGTTCTTGTCCTGAAAAACAAATGTGTAACACAGCCTCTGTATGTTTTGAAATGCTCTTATGTACTTGTGTGAGTTTCCTGCTATGTAAAAATCCCAAAAATAAAATGAGGATTATGCCAGTCACCATGCTCTAATCTCACCCTCCCAGAATTAAGGACAAAGCACTAACATTTGATGTCAGAAAAAGATACCGATCTGAAGGGAATAGATGGCATACAAAGTGCACTCTCCCCCCCATGCATGCATTAAAGAGAGGCCCCCCATCAACAATTAAACTCGGGAGTCTTGTTTGATTTTTCTGCAGTGTGCATGTTTATTAAAACAAGTTCACAGGTCAATTACTTCATTGACCTCCAGTTCTTTATTTGTAGTCCAAATTATTTTTGCATCACAGTATTAAGAAACTCACACTTATATATATATACACTCTTTTACCGCCCATTCTCCAATGGGCATTAGCTTTAACTTCGGGTTGCGCCAGCAGGCCACCACCCAGATAGCCTGCTCTCTTTACGTTAACCCCCTTCCGGTCAACAGCCGCAGGTGAATAATGTGCCACCACTTGGGCAACCAGCGGCTTCCGGGGAAGGGCTGGAGAAGCCAAGGCCACCAGCAGGTCAGCCCCAACTCTCCCGCCAGCCCGGAGTCCGTGATGATTTAGAAAACCTGTTCAGAGGTAAAACTGTCACTGGACAAGAAGTTCCCGTGGTATTCTTGTCCGGAACCCCGCTATTGCCCTGCCTGAATTCCTAATTTTTAGGGATGGGTGGGCGGGTGTCTTCTTCGCGATACGTCCGACTCCTGACCGGTCAGCGGACGAAAGAGGGGGCTCCTAAGATGGACGCAGGCTTTTAAGCCTCGCGCCATCCCATTACTTCCGGGGCATCAATAAGCCTCTAATCTATTGGTCGTTGCTCGCTTCCACTTCCGGGTCGGCTGACCCGGAAGTGAATCTTTGCCTTGTCGGCCCTTTTGCTGCCACTAACGACGCCACTCCCCGAAGGGGGGTGGCGCCTTGCATAGATGGCATACAAAGTGCACTCTCCCCCCCCATGCATGCATTAAAGAGAGGCCCCCATCAACAATTAAACTCGGGAGTCTTGTTTGATTTTTCTGCAGTGTGCATGTTTATTAAAACAAGTTCACAGGTCAATTACTTCATTGACCTCCAGTTCTTTATTTGTAGTCCAAATTATTTTTACATCACAGTATTAAGAAACTCACACTTATATATATATATACACTCTTTTACCGCCCATTCTCCAATGGGCATTAGCTTTAACTTCGGGTTGCGCCAGCAGGCCACCACCCAGATAGCCTGCTCTCTTTACGTTAACCCCCTTCCGGTCAACAGAGCCGCAGGTGAATAATGTGCCACCACTTGGGCAACCAGCGGCTTCCGGGGTAGGGCTGGAGAAGCCAAGGCCACCAGCAGGTCAGCCCCAACTCTCCCGCCAGCCCGGAGTCCGTGATGATTTAGAAAACCTGTTCAGAGGTAAAACTGTCACTGGACAAGAAGTTCCCGTGGTATTCTTGTCCGGAACCCCGCCACAGGGCGAGGCGCATACTGGCGGACTCGACCTCCCCCCCCCGTGCTCGAGAGCTTCAGAGATTGCTCCTAAGACAGTTTCTATGAATATCTCAGTGCCCGCCTCTGAAAGGTGCACTCCATCCTTCGCATATAACTCTGGCCTGGACGTTTGTATCAACTTGTGACGAATAGTTCTAATGCTGGATTTCTGCAGGATTTCTGCCACCGAATGATTTAACCTTTTTATCGATTTATTCACCGCTTTCTGCGCCCGCGACCATGCCAGCCTCGGGATGACTTCAGAACACATTAATATAGCCTTAGGCAAAATATTTTTGACAACTGCTAGAGTAGAAAACAAGGACTCCTTCACCCCCCTCCTTCCGGCCGGAATCATATCGTTGCCTCCACAGTGCAACACGAATACATCTGGATAAGGCATGCCTCTAGCCAAAGCCGCCTTTAAATCCTTCGGGACGTCAGCTAGGAGCTGCCCGCCTATCCCCACCCAATGATGATCCCATCCTTGCGCAGTGTGAACCCCTTTTTCGAGCGTCTCTTTGAAGATCGCCGCCGCCCTGCGAATGAAGGAATGGCCGCACCAACATATTTGGATTCTCTTAGGGGAGGTACCTATAGTAAACAGTAAGAGACACGGTCAGAACAGTCTTAGCCAGAAGGGACGCAAAGTAAAGATAAAGACTGTTAGACTAATTGCGGACGGACATAACGTTCGTAACATGTTGACTTCCAACGACCCAATCGCTTAATCGCCTGTTCTGGCAGCCCCAGGCCAGCAGCTGTTGTTGCTGCACCAATCCGAAAGGAATGCGATGTAAAGTCAGTCGGGTCAACCCCGATTTTTGCTAAGGTCATTTTTACTACCCTTGTAAACTGGAACCTGGTGAGGGGTAGACCATTCCTGTGAACCAGTACTCTATCATCAGCTCCTTGCGGCCTGTCTAGCATGAACCTTCTCATCAAAATAACTGGGCAAAAAGACTCCCCTTCTACTCTACCCAATTGTAACCAAGCCCCTTTACCTAAAGGGTCCGTTTTCGACCTTCGAACTCTGAGACTCAGGACATCTTCTGCCTCTATTATGTCTGAACACCTTCAACCCCCCTCCCTATCTGTTTTCGATGCCGGGAGTAATTCGGAGATCCGCAGTGCTCCACAAAAAGCTAAAACGTAGGCCACCCTAAATAATTGGGTCTCGTATGGGGAAAAACAAACGAGCGGCAGCGTCTCCAAGATTTTTAATAACTTCCCTACATCTATAGGCCTTCTAGAGTCCTTAGCCCCAGGCGCCAAGCGCTCCCAACCCCTCACAGCTCTTCTAACCCTCTGGTCCTTCGTTGGGTCTGTAACTCCCTTCAACCCTGCATAGAATGCCAATGCTGACAATTGCCTCTTCATAAATGCCACTGATTTCCCCTTCTCTTTCTGCTGTACTATGAATCCTAACACGCTCTGAGGCACAAAAGCATCCACTAGGCCCGCTCCCCTTAAGTATGTCGTATAACATTCCCAAGACTTTTGATACCTACACTTAGTCTTGGGGGCCAATGATGCTGCTATCAACTCGGATGCAGTGGGGCACCAAACTTCCATAGCTCCGCTGGGAAAGCTGTCATTGTCTTCTCTGCTTGAGGCCACTGCGCCCGGAATTCTGTCAACTTAAAACGAGATAACGCATCAGCCGCTTTGTTCTCAACACCAGGAACATGCCTAGCAGTGAAATGGACATTGAGGCTCAGGCATTTCAATATTAAATCTTTTAAAAGACGGAGCACCCATGTGCAGGTTGCTCTCTGGTTATTGATCACCATCACTACTGACATGCTGTCTGACCAAAATACAATGTGCCTGTTTGAAAGCATATCCCCCCACAAGTGCAACGCCACCACTATGGGGAACAACTCTAGGAAAGAAACGTTACGGGTCAGACCTCGTTCTACCCATTCATCTGGCCAGTGCTGCATGCACCACTTAGGGCCCAAAATTGCTCCAAAACCAATACTTCCTGCAGCATCCGTGAATAGCTCTAGATCGGCATTTGAGGTGCTGGCGGACCGCCACAACACCGTGCCATTGAATTCCTGCAAGAAACACTTCCAAATCAATAAGTCCTCCCTCACATTAGCTGATAACCTCACTCTGTGGTGCTTAGCACGAAGCCCAGACATTGCCCTTGCTACACTCCTGGAGAAAGCCCTGCCCATTGGTATGACCCGCAAGGCAAAGTTCAGTTGGCCCAAGAGGACTTGCAACTGGTGTAGCGTTACTTTCTTTGCTCCTAGGCAGCTATCAATTGCGGCCTTGAAGGCGTCTACTTTTGTCTTCGGCAGCCTGCACACACCTGTTCTGGTATCAATTTCAATGCCCAAAAATGTCAGACATGTAGTTGGGCCTTCTGTTTTTTCCGCCGCCAATGGCACCCCCAGAGCTCCAGCCAGGTGCTGGAAGCCCAGCAGGGCCTTCCTGCATGACTGGGAACACTTAGGGCCCATGAATAAAAAATCATCCAAGTAGTGTACCACAGCATGGGATTTGTCTGAGGTCAGGAATTCCTCCACCGCCCATTCTAGGAACCTGGCAAAGGTCTCGAAAACTGCACAAGCAATAGAACATCCCATGGGCATGCACAAGTCTATGAAGTAGTTATCATCAAAAGTGAAGCCCAACAACCTGGTATCTTCTGGGTGAACCGGAAGTAACCTAAATGCTGACTCGATATCGGCTTTGGCCATTAAGGCTCCTTCACCAAGCGCCTGCAATTTTCCAATGGCTGTGTCAAACGTTGTATAGCGCACCGTACACAT
Source organism: Lissotriton helveticus (assembly GCF_964261635.1). Taxonomy (NCBI): domain Eukaryota; kingdom Metazoa; phylum Chordata; class Amphibia; order Caudata; family Salamandridae; genus Lissotriton; species Lissotriton helveticus. The sequence continues at coordinate 710,074,875 of NC_136065.1, forward strand.
TTCTGGGTCTAGCTTGTCATTGACAGATAACCCTGGGGGGCTTGATAGATTATGTATCAGGCGGAATTTGCCCACCTCTTTTTTAGGAACTAATCCCAATGGTGAGCAGACCAAATCAGGGCTAGGTGGATTTTTGAAAGGACCCCTGACCCGCCCCAAGGATACTTCTTTCATGATCTTGTTCCGCGCCGCTTCCATATTCTGAAGCACTGACCTTTGATTGCGAGGCGGGACATTAGTAGGGGGGGCTGAAGACGGGATACGGAAACCAAATGTAAAGCCTTGAAGCAGGAATTGAGCCTCCTCCAGTTTGTCATACTTACTGAGGAGGTGTGTCAAGACATGACGTTTAATGGGAGTTGGGAGCCTTGTCGGATGTTTTAGGTGGTTTCCCTTTTGGGGTGGTATGGGTGGACTGTTCTTTGGGATTTCCCGTTTTCTTGAAACACCTAATTTCTGGATGGGATGTTCCCTCACAGTACGAACAGCAGTGTTTGAACCTGCACGAGATCCCCCTAGCACACTCATTTCTGTTAAACTGCCAGCAGGCCTGTTTTTTATCCCCGGTTCCTTTGTCACTCCGAAAGGACTGACTCGGAGCAGGGGAACTAGCCTTAGACGTTGAGGGCGAAGAATAAAACACTGTGTGCCATAGATTGATCTCCCGTTGGTCCCATGATATGCCTGTGTGGACTGCTTTCATTTGCCTGAACATTCTATCATATTTTAACCACCCCAGGCCTGGAAACTCAGCTGCAGCACCATGAATCAGGGATATGTAGCTCATCATTTGCGGACCCAACACGGGATATTTTTCAAGAATAACTGCGGCATAAATGGCAAATCCCGTGATCCAATTCTTCATGGACCACTCTACCCATGACTTCTTTTGATTATGATCGCCCTCTTTCACTCCTCTGGACTTCCCTGACGCCACCCCTGCGTTAATGAGGTCGAACACCTCCACATATTCACCTCTGAGTATCTTTTCTTTTATATCTGCTGGAACGTGCCAGGTGATACCTGTAGATGGCGATAGGGTCATTGAGGGTGAACCAAACATTAACGGGCTGAATGCCAACATCGGGTGACCTGTCGGCTGCCCCCCAGCCCCCCCTAGTATCTGGCTATTAGGAGACACAGACGAATCAATAGCGGTGTTAACTGTTTGGGCCTGTGGTGGACATCCTAAATTCGAGTAAGCATTCATCATTACGGGCCCCCCGCTCGCCGGGTATGTCATGGTAGGAATCATCGAGCTTATAGGGCCATTACCAATTGCTTGCCCATGAGAACCATATAATTGCATCCCTGGTAACTGTGCAACACCTCCGGGTTGTACCCACACTTGCGACACACCGCTACCTGGTTGCGCCACTACTGGCGGCAACGTACCCTGTGAGCAGGGCACCCCCACATGAGTGACAGGGATCCCTCCTATTTGTGCAGTCTTAGCAGTAACATGCTGTCCCTCCATGCCGTCCTTGTCCTTATCTGAGACTGAATTCAAATCAATTGTCTCTAGCACCTCCTCCTCACCTGGTGATGCTGGTTGGGGCTCTGCCACCCTGGGTCGCTTGCCTTTTGTTGCATCTTTAAACCTTTCTGGCGTACGCCTCACTCTCCTGCCTCTCCCTCTTTCTTCCTGAGAATTCGCGTCTGCTCTAGCCCCTTCTCGCATGTTCTTTAACATCCAATCCACTCCTTTTTCTCTCGTGAACTCCAGCAGCTCCGTAAAAGCGAGGTACTCATCATTTTTTGCTGAGGGCTCTTTACCCTTCCGCGACCTCTTTGGCGGCATCCTGCACTTAAAGAAAACAAGCGTTAAATTCCTTAACTGACATTACATGCATTTGGGTAAACCGTGCTCTCGGCTTGAGCTTACTCCAAATGAATGAGGTTGTGTTTCATGCGCATGCGCTTGCCCCCCTGGGTATGATGACCAAAGAAAGACTGCTCGTTATTCAGTCCCCCAGCCTTGCCACAAATAAATTGCTATGTATGAACTAACCAATCATCACTATAACAATGGCAACATACGGCCAGAAGACATGCCTGTTACATCTTCAACCTCCTAATTAAAAGGGTATGCGCTCCAGTTTCATGTCTTATCTACAGCATTCTAGCTTGTTCCTAAACATTCAGAATTGCGCCATGCCCGGTGGTTTCCCCACGACGCTTCATCCTAGACGATGAGTGAAACTTTCATTAAAACTTCAATCTACACGTTTCATAATCCAGCAATTTGTAGCAGCAAGGTAAAAACCCTGGTTTAACCCTGGGGCTTTGAAGGTGGAGGGGGGGGGTGCATCTCATCCACTTCGTGCAGAAAAAAAAAACACACTGCCCAGGGGCCCCCGCTGTCCTCCCTGTACTTCCACGGATCACCGCGCTGGACCCCAGACCACAGCGCTCTGTCATTACTGCATTCCATTCAAAACCACGTATTTCAACTTGGGAGCTGAGCGCGCCACACACCTCTGTCATTACTCAATTCCATTCAAAAACCGCGTATTTCAACTTGGGAGCTGCCAAGGGAATCCCAATCGCCACGTCAGCCACACACCCGCTACACTGCTTTTCCGAGTGCGCGCGACCCACCATGCCCGTCAGACCTCAACGCGGCCCTGAGCGACCCGCCTCTCCGCTCGCTCTCCCAAACAAAATCACTCGCACGCTTCAACGACATGCATGCGTGTCATACTCAACCACCACGCAACACACTGCACGGCCTGCCAACCTGGATCCCGAGTCGGACCGACCCTCGCCTGCTCTCCTCCACGCGACGGTCCCGCGATATCTTCTTCGCGATACGTCCGACTCCTGACCGGTCAGCGGACGAAAGACGGGGCTCCTAAGATGGACGCAGGCTTTTAAGCCTCGCGCCATCCCATTACTTCCGGGGCATCAATAAGCCTCTAATCTATTGGTCGTTGCTCGCTTCCACTTCCGGGTCGGCTGACCCGGAAGTGAATCTTTGCCTTGTCGGCCCTTTTGTTGCCACTAACGACGCCACTCCCCGAAGGGGGGTGGCGCCTTGCATAGATGGCATACAAAGTGCACTCTCCCCCCCCATGCATGCATTAAAGGGGTGGCGCCTTCCAAACGTAGGATTAATCCCGGTTTCCCTGTTTGGACACTTACCTGAGGCTAACCCTTTGCTCACTGAGCCTTCGTTTTGTTTATCATCACATATGAGAGCCAATAATCCCTCAAATTTTTTTCCTCTGTGTGCGGCAGTGGAGGGTCTCTGTGCGCTGCAACCATGGCTATGTGCGCTAGGAGCCAGACCGCATGTGCAGTGCCAAATGTCACCCCAAACGTTTACTTAAAAAAGTGAAACGATGGTGCATTTTCACACATACAGTGCCACGTTAAGGGTCTGTCTGTCTGTGTGTCTGTCTGTGTCTGTCTGTGTCTGTCTGTGTCTGTGTCTGTCTGTCTGTCTGTCTATGTCTATCTGTGTGTGTCTGTCTATCTATGTCTGTCTGTGTCTGTCTGTCTATGTCTGTGTGTGTCTCTGTATGTGTCTCTGTCTGTATGTGTCTCTGTCAGTGTGTGTCTCTGTCTGTGTCTGTCTGTCTGTGTGTGACTGTCTGTCTGTGTGTGTGTGTGTGTGTGTGTAACCATGCAGCACAACTCACATTTTAGGCGGTACTCAATGTGCTCACTCTCCACCCCTCCCTTCAATTTGGGCATTGCTGCACCACAAAGACCTCCACCTCACTGCTAATTTCTGTGTTAGTTAAACTTCCAGGCAAGTTACAGAATAAGCAATAGGCAGTGGATGGCAGGTTTGGATTTGGGAAGTAGTGTTATAAATCCAAAAGATGTCTAGATGAGTTTCACCTTTCACTGTGAATACGTTTACAAACAGGACGGCCTAAAAATCAACCGTCTTTTAATCCCACTTAAAATGCCCATTTGGATCAGCCAAGTTGCAGCATTTTGCACCTCCTGTAATCTTGCTGTCATACGGTGAGGAACGCCCTGGTACAGAGAGAGTCTGTAGTCCAATGGGAGATTATGACGATCTCCTGCAATGTTTTCGGACAATGTGAAGTAATTTGATGATCGAACGATGTACACTGCTGTGTTCGCAGCATAAAGCATGACTTCATTCATTTAGGGGGTTACACAGAGAGAAAGATTGGTTGTGGGGATATGAAATGGCTACGGCCTGGAAAAACATAAGGAACAGAAGCCTGGAAGTGACATGACTTATCATCAATCCTTGTTCTTTTGAAGTTTTATATAGCGTGAACTTGACCCGAAATCGGGTATCAGAGCGCTTTACATGAGCACCAGTTGCGTTTCATGAGGACACATTCATTTTTGTGAACCACTGGGAGATTAAGTGATTTGCCCAGAATCACAGGATGTTGAGCGTCATTGCAGAGACTCGAACCTTGTTCCCCAGATTTGAAGTCGCCCTCCCTAGCCGTTAGGCTACATCCTCTCCCTAAATATACATCCTCCCCGTTAAATATCTTTTGTTACCCTGCTGCTAAACAATTGTCCGGTGTACATTTTTTGCAATAAATGTTATATCAGAAGACACAAAACTAGCAAGCCCTGCTCTGAGCTTGGCTGCAAGCTATTCCTCTGCTTCTGCTAGTGTGCCACAAACCACACCAGCTGTAATCCTGCAGGGGGACTCCTTCACTGCTATAAACTAAAAGCACAAAATTGAATATATCAAGACTCAAAGTGTGTACTAATTTAGTTGTTGTAAGGGCTGATTCTAAATATGAACCACCCTCCCAATATGTACTGAAATGAGATATATGACACCTATAAAGCAGTCTATATTCAAGCACAAAAACCTTACTCATATTAGTTTGAAAATGTACGCTGTGGTGCTGTCACTTCGATTAAAAAAAATTCTAGATGTAAAAAATCACAGCACTTTTATTCTTTCAAAGACACTAACATATATCCCCAAAAGCACAAAGTAACCAATCTTAATGGCTTTTTGCCTCTACTCCACACTCCACTGAATTCAGAACACAATCAAAGAGGCATCAGTAGGTGTCTGTATTGTAAGCCTCACGCCTGGCGGAAGTGACCTCAGCATTCCATGGAGTAGGCAAAGCCTCAGTGCAAAGTGTCACTCCCTACAACTGTTGTGCCGGACATATTTTTCTGTGGTTGTCGTTGTGAATGTGAAAGTGCTATCAAGGAAGGACCCCAATGCTCTGCCCTTTACACGAACAGATGGAACAGAATAAGAGTAACACAGAAATACATTCACTTGTTTGTATCAGTGGGTTCATTTGTGTCAGGTGGGAGCGGCTAAACAGATGTATAAGCAGGATTAGAGGCGCTATACAAACATTGAACTAAGTTGGAGTCATCCGTACCCTCTGGGCTAGTATTTTAGTGGCCGATTTAAACGATGGTATGTGACCCACTCAAATCTGCTCTTAGAGATAAGACTCTAGCCAGCTGAGGGCATTTGCATACATTCCACATTCATAACTTTAAGACAGCAGAATTGTATGGAAGACTGTGTCGAGCACCAAGAAGAGATCGGAATGGATCAGGGTAGTCAAGCCTACTTGGTTTGGGATCGTTCTGTGCTCATCAAGCATTGCTACCTGCACAGGTTCTGCACTGTGTAAAGGACAGAGGGGCATATTATCAAGGGGGTTTATCTCCGCTTTTTTGGCTTTAAAAGCCAAGAAAGCGGAGATAAAATTATCTCCCTATTACCAAGCTGTCGCTAACACCAGTTAGTGACAGCTAATAGGAGATAGCGACCATCTTGGGCCCCGCTTTGCATGTCAGTGATATTTATCACTAATGACATGCAAAGTGGGCGTGCCAAGATGTTAGCGACTGGAAACAGTCGCTAACATCGCTATCTCCTATTACCAACTTTTGGAGATATTCGCGCTAAGCGCGAATATCTCCAAAAGCTAACACCTGCCCTGAGCAGTTCTTCACCATGTTATCCAATGGGAGGTGGATAACATGGCTAAGAGTTTTTGCTCGAAAATGCATGAATATCGCTGACTTTTCAGCGATATTCATGCATTGCGGCCGTTTTTTTTCGCATTGGCGATAAACCTTGCTAATAGCAAGGATTATCAGCGATTAAAATCGCCGATGTGCGGTGATAATTTTTGTCTCTAAACAAGTTAGAGACAAAAATTATCGCTAGTTGTTGGTAATATGCCCCAAAATCCCGAATGCACATGGATTATCGCACTTAGAGTTGTTCTAAAAAAGGGATGGCTTCTAAATTACGTTTAAGGTCGTGAACCCGCTCGACCAGAGCGTGGATGCAACTGAAAGTCCTTGAGCTCAGATGGGATATGGAAAAGTACCCCCCTCCACAAAACCCCCGGCACCACCCGCCGCTGTCCCGTGTCCTCCTGCACGTCTGCCAGTAATGAGTGCCAGTAAAGAGCCCTCAGCCTGCTCGGCACTGTTTATATACAATAGGGCGTCACTCTTCACCAATCACGGCCGCTGGGTTTCGATTTAAATAAATTACATGTAAATGGGCTCGGCGGCGGCGTCACCTCTTGTGTGCGCTTCAGCTGAATCCAAAAGCGCCTGCGGCAGGTTCTCGCTGCTGGGGTTAGCAACAAAAGCAAGTGCCCACATTGTAAAACTTACCTGCCACTTCAAGGTGATCACTTTTGCCGTCTTCCGTCCACCGCAATCAGGAAATGCCCGTTTTTCGCGCTGCTTGCCTTTTAAAAGCAGCGGCGGCGCGAAAACTCTTGCGGGACGGACTGTGTGTGCACCCTCCAAACATGGCAATGCGCGCTCGGGGCTACAGAAGTGCGCGGGCGCGCGGCTTATTGGGAACCGTGATGAGAGCCCCTTCAAATACAAGAGTTCAGGATGTGTGCTGTACAAAAAACTATTTGATTTGATTTAATAAACCAAAATTTTGCTCCACTTATAATAAGAGTCTAGCCCAAATACAGTGTACACATGACCCCTGTCTCACCTTTTAGTTCACAAATAGCTTTGTGATCAGTGCTGGGCTAGATATTTTCTCAGTTCATGTGGAAACCTCTAGTGTTTAATGAATACTTCTCAATTCAGAGCTATAATCTGATGGGATAAGTTAAAATGATTCCGTGTGTTAATGACTTTTTAAAATTTTGAAGACATCTTACCATAGTCTAACATGATCTTTGTTGCATGATTTACTTCCTAAATATTGTTAAGGCTCGGGTTGTGCTCAGTTGTTAGAGCCAGAGGAGACTACCCTTAGCAAAGTTTTGGCTCAGCTCTCCCAGTTAATTTGTTGGCTTTCTCTCCACTGAATCTAAGGTGATAAAATAGTGGTGTCCCAGCTTTCCATCCACTTAAGACACATGACAGTCCGAAACTGTGGCAGAGATTGTGTCTTAACTTAGTGCTCCTAGTGCTCACTTCATGTGATACTGCCCACGACCTTAACTTCGCACACCCGGTGCTCTTATGTCAATCAATCAATCAATCAATACATTGATACTTTATTGTTTCAGTTACTATAAACCATAACAATGTTACAATTATACAAAACAGATGTGCTGGGAGGATACCTGGAAAAAGTGCATGAGTGCTTATTAGGACATAATTCCACCATCAGCGCTCGACTTATGAGATACAGCCCATGCCTTATCAGCCACAACTGGCAGGTCTTAGAAGCTGACGTACACAATGCTAGTGTTAAGTGCTGACAAGTAACCTCTGTTGTGCATTGCCTGGAAGCTCCTAGAGAGGGTTCAGTTTCCAGTGTTGTACTATGCGAGTCTGTAAACATACTAATTGACTTACGAAATGGTTCTCAATGTGTTTTCACAGAGTGATGATGGTCAAGTGATTAACCTAGAAAGGGTATTTGTGCTCAGTGTGTACTGTTATTGCAACTAATGCTATCACAGTGTTTTGAGGTATGTGTGTGGGTGTACACATGTGCATGTGGTTTTATATCTTGTTTCTCTTTGGAACTTTTTCATTTATTTAACTGGTTTTAGAAATATTAATTATTTATTGCAATTGAATACTAACTGATATGCTGAAAATCTTACCTTCTGCTAAGATAAAGAGGCAAAGGAACTTACCACCGAGCTTTATAGAAGCTGCAACAAAATTTTCAGAGGTGGGATCTCTGCTTGATGTGATCTTTATGTCTAGATAAAGACAGCTTTAATTGTCTTCCCAGATCACTTCAAATGAATACATAGTAATGCCTAAAATAATAACTCACAGACATACATAATGGGGCTTAAGGTTTTCCTCCATCGACTGCTACTCTGTTGAAAGTTATTCACATTCTGATTCAACTGCTTTTTATTTTAATTATTTAATGTGTTTTAAAAATATATATGCACTTCACGCACGGCAAGCTGTGTAAAAGCTCTGTGATATTCTTTTCAAATCTTTTTTTAACTTGTTGGGGAATTGTGTTCCAGGGAGGTTTGAAAGGGGATTGTACTGCACTTTAGTGATCATAGAGTTCAACCATAGAGTCACTGATAGGGGTCAGTACTCTAGTGGTTGACTCTACAGGGATAAAAGATGGTGGGGCAGTGGGTGTGCCAAAGGCAAACTGTTCTGCGCCCCTCCGCACCCAATTGGGAGCAGGGGCCACAGACCCTGTCTTATCAGTCCCGAATATAAGAGTGTATCCTAGAAACTATTTGATGAAGTGAAGAGGAGCCCCAAAAGAGGGCTGTAGTCAGATATTGGATTTGTCTGAGGAGGACAACATATGCACGTACTGTAATTACATTTTGTCAGTTGAAGTGTCAGTCAGTAAATCTTTACTTAAATTGCAAGGAAACATATTTGTTGAACTGCAGATCCCTCCGATTTCATAAGCTGGATATCTTTTCTTTTTTGGAGGATGCCAAACCAGATGTACCTTTCCGCACAGAGACCTAGCTTCATGGGAAATTAGGACCCAAAATCGTTCTAGCCCTTCCCCCAAATTAGTATATAATACGTAAGGTTAGAGAAAATAAAAAAGGTGGTGGTCGGGCCATCATTTTGACGGCTAGTATTATCTGTCAAACCGACTCTTCTGCAATCCTGAGTGTGAAAGTCTTGTGTTCAGTATTTCAAAGTCTTTTACTTTACATCCACGTTCACAGGGATATTAGTTTATAGTCTCCCCAGGTTCTTCTGGTCAATTTATTCGGTCTTTCCCAGAAACTCCCTCAATTCCAGCCACAAAATATAGTCATTTTACGATATTGGGGAATTTAAACCTGCATTTACAGAAAGTGAGTGATGCCCAAGCAGTAAGTTTTAGGCTTGACCTAGCAGCAATCCACCTGCAACAAAGGGTCCACGGCCCGACGCAAATAGAAGGCCATCGTTTGAACCCTATGTTTATCACCATTCCCTATTGGAGGTTTTGGACCCTGTGCCACTCTCTTGGACAGACCATTATCTAATCTCCATAATTCTTGAGGTACCCAAACCTAGCCCTCCTCAGAGACGGAAAGGAGTAAAAGACTGGCTATGGTCTAAGTTAAACCAGGATAGCTGGAGAATCATTTTAAGGTTACCCTCACCTTGTTTAAATTCAGATCTTGAAAATGTGATTAATGTGATTACAGAATGGTTGATTGAATCTTTAGATATCCCCAATAAGATCATAATCCAAAAATCTAAAACTAAATCAGCCCCATGGTCAGGGCCGGACTGGCTACCGGGCATTTTAGCATTCTGCAGAGCTGGGGGCTGATTTCGTTGATGGGGACCTGCGTGTGCAAAATGAAATTCGTTTTGCATTGTTGATTTCGAAGCACACGCAGGTCTCCATCTACGAAATTAGCCCCCACCGCAGTGACATCAGCCCCCAGCTCTGCAGAATGCCAAAATGGCCGGTAGCCAGTCCGGCCCCGCCCATTGTACTCTCTGCACCTCAGAACTCTAAAGAAAGAGTTTAAAATTGCAGAAAGGGCATGGAGGAAGGATTTTGATGCAAATAAAAAGTTATAGTATGGAAGAAAGAAGGAACTACCACACTAAAATTCAACAAGCCCAGGCTTCCTTGTCTGAAACTAAAATCAACAATGCAGCGAATTCCCCTAGAGAAAGGTTCAGAATTGCTGAGTTCCTATTGGGGCCTACTAGGATTGCCTATGCAACTGAACCACCTACTGGTGTACTGCTCTGGCTGAGCATTTCAATTCTAAAATCTTAAACATCTACCAATCATTCCAAAACGAAGGTGAAAGTGAGAATGCCACTCCATTGAAAATTAGTGAGAGTTGGTGCTTGCTCACCCTTTCTCAATCCCCCCTGTGTCTTTAGGGGAGTTTACGGTCCTTTTTTGGGAAAATCAAATCAGGATCCCCTCTTGACCTGGCACCAATGAGAATTCTTATGTTAGAGCCAGAAATTATTTTCTCTGTCTTGTTTGAATCAGCCACTATCTCCCTGGAAACAGACATAGTGCCCCTGACATGGAAACATGAAATGGTCAGAGCTGACCTAAAGAAACCAAATCTTGACCTGTCCTTTCTGGATAATATTCGTCCTATATCTCTGCTCCCAGGTTTAAGTAATGTAACAGAAAAGTCTGTGAACAGATGTCTGCCGAAGTTTCTCTAAGATAACTCAATCTAACACCAGACACAAACAGGCTTTTGTCCCAAACATAGTACAGACCACCCTTCTGGCAGTAGTGTAAGAGGGAAAAAGAGTGTAGATCAGGGAGCAACAGCGGCTATTGTGCTCCTGGGTCTCAGTGCGGCCTATGATACTGTTGACCACTTCATACCTTTAGATAGAGTGGGTCTTGCCGGTATCACAGAGGAAGCCCTTGAGTGGGTGGTTCCTTTTTAAAGGAATAAACATTTTATGTTTTTGATCGAAACTGTTTTTCGAACATCTTACCCCTGACTGGGCTACTTTAATATCTATTCTTGGACCCGGTCTGGAGGAGGTAGCCAGCTGGCTAAATAAGTCCTGCCTGAAATTCAATAAACCAAAAATAGACCTAATGTTCCTTGGGAATAAGTTCAACATTCAACAGGTTCTGGGCTGGGCTATTGGCCTTGGTCTCCCACAACCCCTATATCTTTTAATAAAAGCTTAGGGATGTGGCTTGAAGATACTTTGACCATGGAAGCCCAGGCCACAAAAACGACCGCTATCTGTTTTGAAATGGTAAGACTGCTTTTCAAGATCCTACCCTTGCCCCACAGACCTTGAGACAAGTGGTGATTCAAGCTTTGGCACTGTCTCGTTTGGACTGTGGTAACTCCTTATGCGTGAGGACCCCAAAAGGAAATTGCAGGTGGTGAAAAATGTGGCTGCACACACATTGCTTGGAATCTCTGGATCACAATCAGCTAGTAAGGGCCTAAGGGATCTTCATTGGCTTCCTATTTCCCAAAGAGTGGAATTTAAATCACTGTGCATTCCGCACTGGGCTTTGCAGGGCAATGGTACACCTATCCTTCAAAAACTGAATACTCCCTACACTCCGAATAGACCATTTCGGTCCACGAATGTACATCTGGATTCTGTCCCAGCTATTAGAAAAAAGAGAAGAGGTGATCGCTCCTTCAGCTTTAATGTAGCAAAGCTTATTTGTAGGAAAGAAAATGAGCTGCTTTCGGAAAGCGATCAAAACATGGGGGCATATTATCAAGGGGGTTTATCTCCGCTTTTTTGGCTTTAGAAGCCAAGAAAGCGGAGATAAAATTATCTCTCTATTACCTAGCTGTCGCTATCACCAGTTAGCGACAGCTAGTAGGAGATAGCGACCATCTTGGGCCCCACTTCACATGTCAGTGATATTTATCACTAATGACATGCAAAGTGGGCGTGCCAAGATGTTAGCGACTGGAAACAGTCGCTAACATCGCTATCTCCTATTACCAACTTTTGGAGATATTCGCGCTAAGCGCGAATATCTCCAAAAGATAACACCTGCCCTGAGCAGTTCTTAGCCATGTTATCCAATGGGAGGTGGATAACATGGCTAAGAGCATTAGCTCGGTAATGCATGAATATCGCTGACTTTTCAGCGATATTCATGCATTGCAGCCGTTTTTTATCGCATTTGCGATAAACCTTGGTAATACCAAGGTTTATCTGCGATAAAAATCGCCGCAGCTCAGCGGTAAATTTTTGTCTCTAACCAAGCAATAGCGATAATTATCGCTATTGCTTGGTAATATGTCCCCATGGTTCTTTAAATAGGTTAATCCTGAGGGGCTCAGTCCGCTCGGGTGGGATGCTGCCTCCTACTCAGCATTCGGATGCCTTTGGGTCGCCATGTACTCTAAAAATGATGTAAATAGCATAGAAACTCCCAGTCAGCATACACAGAGTGAGTGCCGGTTAGCCCTCTTCAGCCACTAGCTTTGTTGCCAGTTTCATTCACACCTAATCATTATTATGAATTAAATGCTTCTCCCCAACCCATTCCCTCTTGCGCTCACCTGTGTGCTTTTACCCATTGATTCCCCCACCAGTGCTGTCCGTGCTGCTTTACCCTAGCCCCCATACTGCTTTTTTCCTGCCCACCCACGTGTTTCACATCCCCTCTTGCCCTACCTCCAGCTGCTTTTGTATTCTGCCCTGTGTTTGCAGTTTGACCACACCCTACCCTGTTGTTTCTCCACCCCCACCATTTTATTGTTGCTTCTTGTCCCCCGCATTACAGTTCTAAATAGAAATTAAACACTTGAAAGCGTATTTCTTTTCTCTTTGGTTACTGTTTCAACTTGGAGCTGTAACTAAGAAGAAAAAAAAGCATCTGTCTTAATTGGTAGGCACGCATGCACCAAAAAATGATGCAGGCAGCCATGTCAAATGCTTTGCTTTAACTTTAGCCATGCTGCACAGCATTGCAGATGCTGTGCGGCGTGGCTAAAAGCCATTGGCATTGCCAAGAGTTTACAAAGGCCTGACCAATTGGCTTTGCCAATGCTTGTTTATCAGTGCTGTTCACCTTCAGATCAGCCCATTGAACAGCAATTCGATATGTGGAATATCAGGCAAGGTGAGTGGCAGCATTGTGCCTGTTTATATGAGACCATTTTGGGAACCCGACAATAAAGAGCAGACTTAGGTATTGTTATTGTGTGCAGCTATCATAAAGCTTGCTGCCCTTTTGCTGAACCAATCCATGGCAGCCTGCACCCATTCCTGCCTGCAAGTCCACCTGAAAATGTGTACTCATCCCTCTAGCAGTAGCACAGCACTCTGCTGAATCCTACAATGTTACAAACTAGTGACACTTTAATAGCTCTTTCTAATCATTGTAAATAACAATTACAAATGTGTGGTACTTATCTACAGTACTGAATTTAATGACAGAAAGATGGAAAGGTGAATCGACCTTTCTGAAACTTAAATTCATCACTGGTATCTCTTGTTTTATTGTCAAACCGTTTTTATCAGAATTTGTAAACATATACCGTTGCCTATTCTATTGGCCGGTGAGGGACTTCAATCTGCCACAGAACATAAGTAGGAAAAGACCATTTGAACTCCCTCTCTTTCTTTCAACTCACGTCTGGCATTCAACCTCCCTAGGGTAATTCCTTATAAGCACCAATGCATGCAGGAGTTCAGGATAGCGCATGGGGTTATTTCTCCTTGTGCAGTGTTAATGTTTGAGACCTGTGGTCTGGAGTAAGGCGTAGGACTGTAAAGTAGGTGTCTAAAACCTTTTCTGTAATAAGAGCTACTTATGTTTAATGAAAGTCAACCTGAGATGCTAATATTATTAGTGTTATAATAGTGGCTATATCAGTCAAAAACTTACATAAGTGCCCACCAAATGCTAGAATGCTGGTAGTGATCACCTCGATGCATCAGACAGGGTTGCCAGTGAGGTTTTGGCTTAAGGCCCAGAGAAGATGGCTTCCTGCTGAATCAGCTTTGTGACAGCCGGGAATGAATTTGAGAATTACATCAGTGAATTTATTTTCTACATACCAAACCTAGAAGATAACTAGTTGCGAGTCATCCCTTTCTTTAATTCTGAAACTGAAACGGTCAAGCCTAGGCAGCTCGTACGCTGTCTCTTCGAGACATGCTGTATGTACTCTGCGGACTTACAGCCTGTCCATTGCCTTTTTATTAGTCCTTTCGTTTGACGTTCAAAAATGGTTGCTTGCTAGTGGTTAATCCCTCAACTTTGTCCCTCCTTTTTGCCTTTTTGTTTCTTTCCACCAAATTACTTGTATGTTTACACTTCTGTGTTTATTTGTTGTTTTTGGGGGACTTTATTTTTCGTTGATTCCTGCTGGTGTTTGTCATTGGTTTAACTTGTTGCTTGTTTGGTGTTACTTGTTCCCCCATACCCCCACCCTTCTGCGCTGTCTTGCTTCCACATGCACCCACCCTTCCCCCTTCTTTTTATTGTTGCTTCCCCCATCAGTGGGCCTCCACCCCTCGTCATGTTTCAACTTGCAACTGGCCATCTTGCCCGGCGGTAAACGATCAAGACCACAGCTGAGCGGACGGAGGAAGGTGAAGTTTCCAACTGTGCCCTGCAATGCAGTAGGAGTTAGGATCGCCTGCCCTACTGCTGCCTGCGGAGCTCGGGGCTGAACTGTGGGAAGGCTCTGCCACCAGCACCGCAGATACTTCAGTGGGAACTAAGTAGTGCTGTATCATCATCAAAAGTCTTTATTTCGGTTTTACAGTACCATAAGAGAAAGAAGCAAATAGATCTTGCATGGCAATGATCAGAATAAAAGGTACTGTAGATTAAAATACTTCCTTTACAGACTCTTGATAGTTTAAAGAGAAATAAAAATTAGGGCAAAAAGCTTATCACAAAGATACAATATGTACATAGTGCAAATATAAGCATATTTCAATATTTAAAAGATGCGTCCTAACATCAAAATTAAAATGGCAAGCAATCCAAATAATTACAATCCAGAATGCTAGTGCAAAATACATGCCCATCTGTTCAGTTCATTTGGGTTTCAATTCATTTACTTCCTTCAAGTCATTAAAGACATTAGGGCCCTCCTTCTAATGGACCATCATTTACACAGAAATGTGGCTGTTGCACAAGCAAAAAATGGTCTCGCATCTGACTTCAGAATACATAGGGCTTCTTTATGACTATGTGTCCCTAAGTGTCTACATACCGGGGTAAGCCAGTTCCTTCTGGGTCTGGCGTAGGCGGGGCAAGCAAAAATTGATGGCCTGTTGTTTCTTTAAGGCAAGGGCAAGAAGGACAGCCCTTGGGCTGTGATATATTTGTCCTCCAGGTATTAGTGAAGGCATTGATAGGAAGGCAACCGTGTCTAAATTGAGTGTATAATTTTCTATCCTCTGGCACTTTTATTAAATCAAGGAAGCTTTCTAGCCGGCTGCTAGATTTAATATCAAAGAACAGGTCAGTTAAGCAGCAATGTTGTGTATTCATGAAGTTCTTCTGTTCTACCCAAGCCCAAAACTGTAGTTTTAGTGTGTCCCTTGAGTATGTGGGAGGGCGACCTTCTAGCTCCTTAGGCATACCTATGTCCACCCGGATGTTATTTATGTAGTTGATCCCCCCCAATTTTTTTATTTTTGTCCAGGGCAGAAACTTCATTAAAAGCAGCTGCATAGGACATCAGTTCTGGAGTTGTCACTAATCTGTGCCAAAAAAGCAAGGGGCGTAGGCTCACCAGATCATTGATAGACTTGACACCCATATCGAGTTTCAAGGGAAGGAGGGGGTGCTCTGTGGGAGTGATAACAGGCTTCTAAGAAACTTATTTTCTATTATCGAGAGGATGTTAACATTTATAGAGCCCCACAGTTTGGCTCCATAGAGTACACTCCTTACTACCTTACAGCTATACAGCTTCAGTGCAGGGCCTACAGGCCTAGTGCACAAGAGACAATGTTCCCGTCACAGCCCCCCAGTTAACTGGAAACATTTCAGGGATGCCCTCTCTAGATGTTTCTTCCATAGCATTCCCTCAGATAACTTAATTCCCAGATAATCAAAGGAGCTCACTCGTTCAAGCAGGACATTATCAAGAACCAAGTTTCCCTTAAAGCATTTGTCAGGATTTAGCATCATCAACTTAGTTGTAGTTGTGTTGATGACCAAACCCCTCTCGTCACAAAAGTTCTTAAAGCAATTTAAAAGTTTCAGTAAGCCCATGGGGGTTTTGGACACTAAAAGAGTGTCGTCTTCAAATAACATTCACTGTTAACACAAGGAACTGCGTGTTAGCTTGCTGAAAGCTGCCAGCATGGCTGTGCTGTGCTGTATAGGACAGGTAAGGAGAGATTGTGCTGCTGTGTTTATAAACAACATGTGTGGAGAGCTTGGAGTGGCTGAGCAGGTACTGTTAACATTGCCCAATGCTAGGGTCCAGTTTGCGATATAAATCTATTTTGTAATGTCTTTTGGGCAGATCGTGCCTAGATATGGGTAGCCTAGACTCGACTGACAAGTTGTTAGCCTCATCCATGCATGCAGTGGTTGCACGGCCCTGCACAAGGAAGGCGCTGCAGATGCAGCACCTATAGAGCCGAATATTCCATGAGGCAGTCAGCTGCTGCACCCACAGGTGCCTGGAGTGGGTAGGAAAGGTGAAGCAATCCATACTACAATTCTCAATTGCTTTGGATCACTGTGAACTTTTAAACAAAGGCCATGGAAGTACCCAAAGACTCCACACTGAGGGCTATCTCCAGCACATTTTAGATTGTGTGTGCCTTAAAGTGGTGCCTCATTATGCCGTGCTGTGCCACCCAGGAATGTGTGTTTATTGCTTTGTAGAATGCATCAAAGATCAGAAGTAGAGCAGCTGCTGGACACTGAATCTGACCCCCAGCATAGTCACACTCTTTCAGCCATTGGGCCCCTGCTTCAGGGACCGAGTTCAGAGCAAGATGCGTTACTTTTGCAAAATCATGTCAACACTGCGGGGAGCTGATAACTCACAGATAAAACTGGTGGTTTGCTGTTTTTTGAACTGCCATTGTGCTGGGAAGATTTCTACTTGGATTATAGTTGAGCCTTTCGGAGCCCCTAGCCTTTTTAGTCAGCATACTAAAGCAGTTGGAGTTGCTTTAAAAAAGCATGTTGCAAGATCACTCTCCGTGTCACTTATATTTTTGCTGCTGTAGCTCATTTATGCACTCGATTTATTGGTGGCAAAAGCCCTTTAAAGATTCTGACAAAAGACCACGATGTCAAAGCTGTAGAGGCTATCATTAATTCCTAAGATGAGACAGCCCACGAGACTGAAGTCTAAACATGTACAGTTCAACCAGCATGTTATGATGCTTGCTTTGACAGTCCATACTTTGAAAATATTGAAGATTTTTCCTTTCCTTTATAGTCTGTATTTTGGTAAAGAGTTAAAATGCAGAACACATTTATACGCCTTACTTTAGAAGTTTATCTGAACACCCATAGCCTCTCATTTTCTTTTAGTGCGATCACAGCCTCTCCCTTCACCCCCTCTCCCCAAGTCTACAAAACGCCCAACCGTATACAGTAACACACGAGAGTCGACAACCCCTTCTACCACTATGCTTCTTACAACTTATTTATTTCTCCAGCTAATGAAACCAGAGAGACAATTACGGCCCTATCATAGATTTTATCAGCATAAGTCTTTTCTTTTATTATTTTAGAAAGTGTACCAGATGCCTAGACACGCAGGTATCTTGCATGTTTTTTACCCAACATATAGCATTATAGATCTGTGCTAGCACGCAGTTCCTTGTGTTAACAGTAGATGTTATTACAGAGATTTGCCTAATGCTCTGTATACATTAGTATGGCTTGCAGCAGTACCGAAGTTCTAGACTAACAAATGCTTGAGAAAATGGACAGTTTCTCTGGATAGTGCTGACCAAAACATCCGACTGCAGCCCTTGACATACGAACCAATATCCAGGATAACTAAGTGTAGGCAACGTGTTAGTTTTAATTAAACATTCTTCAAAGTGCATCCTTGAATTCAATGAATGGTGAGTGATTCGTTCCTGTCTGTTTGGTGCCTCTTTCCTTCCACTCTGTGGGCCCAATTTACAAATCCAACTCTAAAAAGTTAGAAGTCGGCAAGCTTTTCCAAGGTAGCACCTGAATAGCGGTGTATCCACGGAGCTCCGCCGCCCATTTGTGTGAAATAGCAGGTGCATCGTGCTCCGGGCCTCCACAGGGTTCTGTAGTGGCGCGCACTAGTCTATGCACGTCACGTAGTTACGTGACGTGCGGCGGCCATTTTGGGGGCGGACTGCGCGCGCATCGGCAATGAGAGCCGCGGCAGCCGAGGGAGAGCAGCGCCGGCTCGGCGCTCTTCAGGTTTACATGTAATAAATAAAGAACCGTTAACAACCACTCTGGGTCAGCGGTTTCATTGCAGACAGCAACATTACAGTGGCGACGAGGTCGGGACCCGACCAGCTCATCCAAGAAAAAAAAATAATAAAATAATTGGAAGGCAGCACACCCACCACGTGGCAGAGGGAGACACAGCAGAGCCCCACCCACGCAGGCACAGTGGGCCAGCAGAACTCTGAGCCACCGACCACGACCAGAGTGAAGTGGCCCAGCACAGCTGAGTGACCCTGAGCAGCGCACACCGGAACACCCAGACTGCGTGCACCACATGAGGTACTGTAACCTGAAGAGCGTGGCAGAGCCATCACCGCACACACGACAGGAAGGGGGCATAGAGATCCCAGGACAGCCGGACAGCGCGTCGCACCCAGTCCACGCTATCCACGGGGAGCTCCGCACTGGCTACCTTAAAGGAGGGAGAGGGGGCTGACACGGAGAGTCCCCAAGCACAACCCAGGAAAGAAGAAACGGATAGCACCCCAGGGAGCCCCACAGGAAAAGGGAACAGAGCAACGACGGTCAAGGAAGAGAAAATGAGTGCATCGGCGGGATATGCTATAGCACCAGTCCAGTTCCTACCGAAGCCAGGAGAACCACTGATGAAGTGGGAGGACTGGCGTGAATATATAAACAACTTCATAGAGGTCCTAGAGGACGAGAATGAAGAGACTTTCAAACCCAACAGAAAAAAACGTATACTATTACTCAATCTGGGGCCAGAAGGACTCAGAATATATAAAAGCCTGGTGCCCAAACAGAGAGATGGATCAGACGATGATGTGTATGCCCATGCGATCGACGACCTGAACGAACATTATCGGCCCACGGTATGTGTGTCGGTCGACAGATTCAACTTCCAGCAGAGAAAACAACGGGTCGGAGAGTCGATTGAGGAATACGTAGCGGCCCTGAAGAAACTAGCGACCACGTGCAGGTATGGCCTATGGGAGGAAGAGTTTATCAAAGACCAAATAGTGATGCACACATCCAGCACGAACGTCCAGGACAAGCTATGGGCAAGTGGAGATACCACACTCAAGGATGTAATGGTCATCGTCAAAAGGGCAGAACTCGCACGGAGGTGCGCTGACGCAACCAAGAAAGAACCGCCAACCGCAGCCATGGTGAACAGGATACAGGAAGAAGACCCTCGCAAGGATCAGAGGTACAGAGGCGCCACGCCGAAGGGGTTCAACAAATGGCAGGGCAACACCGGATTGCAAAAGAAACAGGAAGGAAGTGGCAACAAGAAAACATGCTACAGGTGCGGAAGCTGGTCCCATGAAGCACACGACAGAAGGTGTCCCGCATTCAGGGCCAAGTGTCTACACTGTGGCATCATCGGCCATTACGAGAAAGTGTGCCGGAAGAAAATGTCCAAGAGCTTGGTGAAATACGTAGACCAGGAAGAAGATAACCAGGAAGAGACGGCAGAGGAAGAAGTCATCACCGTCTTATGCATATACGACCAGATAATGTGTATAGATGGGAAAAGGACCACCAAACCCGTGTTGGAAATGAAGATGGGAGGAGTAACCATCAGCGTAGTGGCGGATACAGGATCCCCCTACACGATAATACAAAGAGCAGTGTGGGAGGAAACATTCAGACCGAAGATAGGACCAGAGCTGGAGAAATTGGACATCCGACCAGTCACATATAACGGCGATCGCATCCCAATGGTGGGATATAGACTCTTGAAGTTTGAGTTCAGAGGCAGATCAGCGTTATGCAAGCTGTACATCTCAGAGAGAGGACCGTCCGTCTTGGGGTGGCTGGACCAGGGCGACCTGGGAATCAAGTTAGACCCGGGAGGTAAAGAACAGATTTTGCTCACGGAACCAGAAACATGGACCAATCTCACCAAATGGAAAGAGGACTACCCAAAAGTATTCGGAGGCACAGTGGGAAAACTTGAAAGATTCCAACATAAGATCGTGCTCAAGGAGGACGCCATTCCAGTGGCCCACAAAGTGAGAAACATACCCATAGCGGTAAGAGAGGCAGTCCAAAAGGAGCTTCAAGAATTGGAGAGTAAGGGGATAATTGAACCCATCACCTGCGCAGAGTGGCTCGCACCCTTGGTGGTAGTCATGAAGCCGAACGGAAAGGTCAGGCTCTGCGTCGACCTGAGAGAGCTAAATAAGAACATTGTCGTAGAGAAATTTCCCCTCCCAAGGATCGACGAAATGTTGGCGAAGACCAGGGGGGTCAAGTGGTACTCCACCATCGATTTGACCTCCGCTTACCACCAAATAGTATTACACCCTGACAGCAGGAAACTCACGTCTTTCATCACCCCATTCGGATGCTACCAGTTCTGCCGCATGCCGTTCGGACTGGCCTCGGCAGCCGCAGTGTTCCAAAGGTTAATGCACCAACTGTTTAAGAACGTAACCGGCATCCAGTATTTCCAAGATGACATTCTGGTAATGGGGCGAGACAGAATGGACCACGATCAGAAACTCGGAAAGGTGCTGAAAACTCTGGAAAGTAAAGGCCTCACGGCAGAATGGACTAAATGCCATTTGGGCCTGGAGTCGGTGACCTACCTAGGTCATGAAATTGGGGCGCAGGGTATCACACCAAAAGAAGAAAACGTAAAGGCAATCGCTGAAGCTCCGCCCCCCACCAACAAGGAGGAAGTCAGGTCGTTTTTGGGCATGGCAGAGTATTACAGTAAGTTTGT
The DNA here is from genome assembly GCF_964261635.1 of Lissotriton helveticus. Classification (NCBI taxonomy): domain Eukaryota; kingdom Metazoa; phylum Chordata; class Amphibia; order Caudata; family Salamandridae; genus Lissotriton; species Lissotriton helveticus. The sequence continues at coordinate 710,095,862 of NC_136065.1, forward strand.
GGTACACTTTGCTTCCAAAACGCACCATATGAGGATGTTGACCAGGGAAAGCACCAGTTTTGAATGGACACCAGAGGCACAACGTGAGTTTGAAACAATCAAAAGGGATGTCACGGGAGCAGTGCCACTAAAAGGATACGACCCACAGGGCACTACGGTGCTCACGACCGATGCCAGTGAAAAGGGCCTGGGAGCAGTGCTCATGCAAGAGCGCGGGCAAGGACAGATGGAGACGATCAGTTTTGCGTCCAGGGCACTGACAGCCACCGAAAGCAAGTACAGCGTGATCGAGAAGGAGATGCTGGCCGTGGTGTGGGCCACAGCGAGATTTCGGCAGTTCCTATGGGGCACCAGATTCCTGCTCAGGACGGATCATAAGCCATTGGTAAAAGTGCTAACATCGAGTGGACATGCCAACGCCACTCCCAGAATATCAAAAATGTCGCTGAAACTACTCGAATTCAGATATGACGTGGAGTACATCCCTGGAAATCGCAACCGAGTGGCAGACTATTTGAGCAGGGCAGCAGCAATGGAGCCTGGAGAAGAAGACCCCACAGACCAAAAGGAATTGGTGGCCCTGGTGGAGGATCAAGAGAAAATCATCAGCTACCAAGAGTGGACCGAGGAATACGAGGAGGACAACGTCTTGACTGAAGTGAAGAAGTATATTGTCAAGGGATGGCCAGACAAAAGACATGTGAGCGAAAATATCAAGCCCTACTATGAAGTAAGGGAGGAATTGTCAGTGGGAGACAAAGGAGTATTCACATACAGAGGGGATAAAGTGATCCCTCAGAGAAATCTTATAACCAAGTTACTGGACCTGTTACACGAAGGCCATCTAGGCATTGGGAAGTTGAAGTTAAGGGCCAAACAAAACTACTGGTGGCCAGGCATGGACATAAGAGCGGAGAGGCATGTCAGAGAATGTCCACAGTGCCAAGGGGCGGACAAAACGCTTAAGCCCCTGCGTCCTGCACTAGGACGGTTCGAAACCCCGCAGAACCCGTGGGAAGAATTGTCAATAGACATATTGGGACCCATCCTTGATGACCAGGGCACTCAGAAGTATGTGTGTGTCCTCATGGATCGATACTCCAAATGGCCAGAGTTGAAAGTAGACGAGACCATGGACACTGAGAACATTCTTAAATTTCTGTCGGACACTTTTGTGAGAGAGGGCATACCCAAGTCCATCTTGAGCGATAATGGCCCCCAATTCACGTCAGAAAAATGGAACAAGTTCATGCAAAGGAACGGCATAGCCATCAAACACACAGCGATCTACCATCCTGCTGGGAACGGCTTGGTGGAACGGTTTAACCGAGTTGTGATGGGCGCCGTACAGGCAGCGATTTCCTGCAACAAAGATTGGGAGAAAGCCATAGAGAACATGGTATGGGCCTACAGGATTACCCCAACGGGAACGGGATATAGCCCTTTCTAGATCCTGAGAGGACGAGAACCCTTCACACATGACAATCGGATTTGGAAGGAGAAGGTTATCACCAGCGAATGGTCCCCCGCGGTGGTGCGTGCCAACCTAGAAAAAGCACAGTCGATATATACCAACCACTACAACAAACGGAAGAATGTAAAAGGGACAGGATTGGAAAAGGATGAGTGGGTAAGAGTAAAGTTGGCAACGTTACAGAAGAAAGGAGACAGTAAATACAGCAGGCCCATGCAAGTCAAGGAGGTGTACGATCGGGCGGCCTTGCTGAGTGACGGCAACGTGTGGTCCCAAGACCGCATGGCCAGGTGTAACAAAGTTCTACAATGGGAACAACTGGGAGCTGAATGGGACGACAGAGAAGAACCAAATGCAGAGTGGGAACAAGGCACTGGCGAGCAACTTGGAGAAGGAAGTGCTAGAGATGAACAAATAGAGGAAAGGAGAAGCATGGAGGAGGACGCGGAAGCGCAGAGAGAGGGAAGAAGTGACGAGGTGCAGAATCAAGGGCCCCAGGAGAGCTCGACCAAGGTGACCAGGAGCGGAAGGTCTGTGGTGAGACCAGCAAGGTTTCGAGATTTCGAAATGAACATTTGAACTGTAAGTGACTGTTATTCTGTTTGGAAAAAAAAGGGAGATATGTAGTGGCGCGCACTAGTCTATGCACGTCACGTAGTTACGTGACGTGCGGCGGCCATTTTGGGGGCGGACTGCGCGCGCATCGGCAATGAGAGCCGCGGCAGCCAAGGGAGAGCAGCGCCGGCTCGGCGCTCTTCAGGTTTACATGTAATAAATAAAGAACCGTTAACAACCACTCTGGGTCAGCGGTTTCATTGCAGACAGCAACATTACAGGTTCCCACAGCTGGGGCCCCTACCCTGAGGTCAATGTGATTCACTGGTGCCCCATGGGAACCGCAGCAGATCCCCAGCCCACGGGGCAAAGCGCTGAACATGCCAAAATGGCTGCCGCTGTGGAGCTTTGATCTCTGCAAGCGTGGTGGGCTCCGTTGCCTCGTTCCTACTCCTGCCATGCCTGACAAGGCCCTCACATTTGTCCCCAGCAGTGATGGCCCTAGGCCTCCGCCTGTGCAAAGGATCCCCCTTAACAAGTTCCACCAGCTGCACTATGGTTGTAGTAGGGCTGAGGCCCTAGGGTCTTTAAGTTCAGGAATGGTCAGAATCTGCAGGGCTGCTTGAATCATGGGCCTCTCCTCTGCTGGTAGGGACTCCACTCATATCCCAGCGCGCAAGCAGATACAGTTGTTTGCCAATGACATAGACTCCTTCTACTATGTTCATCGGGTTCCCAGGAGGGGAACGCAACAGTTGTCTTGTTCTGAGTTACTCTCCATTTCCCCAAACTCGACAATTCACTCATTGCCATTTGCAATAAAGGGGTCGCAGCTAGACAGGCTCGATGGAGGAACCCCAGTAATGTCTGGCCTGCACCCACTACACCGTTTACGCTTCAAATAAATGTTGTTTGAACACATATACACACCTGTTTGTGTAACACACAGACAGGTGTGTAAATGTGTTCATACACTGTTTTAGTCACGTGTAACGGGTGATGATCTATAGCTTATCTTCTGTACACAATAAAAAAGTATATGCATTTCCCCCTTTATAGGGAATGAGGACAATTCACACCTAGTAAGAGGATTCATAATTACCTGGATAACAACATTTATTTGAAGCAAAAACGGTGTTGTGAATTTCCAACTTCCTTTGGTAGATAAAAACAAGTATTGACATACAAGTAGCAGCAAGTGACTGCGTATAGATCAATGACATTTCTAATATACTCCTTCATCTACTTACAGTGGACTGTAGAGGTCTAAACATCTCTTTTTTTAGAGGAGGTCATGTATACCATTGATGCGACAGTTACATCATGAAGTAATTGATCAATGGTTCTGCTAGGAGATTTTTAATACTGCATCCTCCTGTAAGTTAGAGGACTACACATATATGCATCTCTCCTGTTCGCATGAGGGGCAAGCACATTATACCCATACTAATTGATCACTAAAGAATTAAATCTGCATGTTTGAAAGGTAAGAGCATCAGCCTATACATTAACTCACATCATAGGTGATGAAGGAACTCGTGGATATATCTATGTCACACATTTTCTTCTGATTTCTACTCTAGCAGAGTTTCAACAAAAAAAAAACCTTTATCCATTTTTGGTGACTTCGGGACAAGCTTTTCAGTTCATATCCTACCTATTCGAGTTTGATAAATGCGCAGAGAAGCAAAAACAAAAACAACAGAACAAACACAGGAATGTCTTATAATCAATATATAAATGTATTTTCATATGTAAATCACATTAGTAAGGGTACAATGAAAACTGAAGTTAATTCAATGCAACAACCAACGGGAAAGCAATCCTCGATGCTGCCCATTGGTCAACCTGTCGTGAGGGAATAGTGATTGTCGAAAAGGTTGAATCTTGAGACCAATTCGAAAGCCTTTGTGATTGACATCACTGCCTTGTCATTCATCACATCAGAGTGTGAACTCCAACATTGAAGGTTTGGAGCACTAGTGAGCTCCTTTGAAATTGAACCAACTGTGCCGAATTACTTTCAGATTGGCCTTTGTTTAAAAGGGTCTTTGCTAGATGCAATATCTATTGTCCTGAAGAGGGTCTGAGGGATTCACACCACAGAAGACCAAAACGTCAACTGTATCGTCCATTTCCCAAATACTTGATACATTTTAAGTGATTGCTTCGCCTATTAGGAGATACATCACTTCTTTGATTAATCGGGAATGGAACGTTTTATTCATGAATTACAGGTTGAATTGTAATATACCTTTTCATGTTTTTGCATTGAATTAACTTCAGTTTTGATTGTACCCTTCCTAATGTGATTTACATATGAAAATACATTTATATATTAATTATAAGACATTCCCGTGTTTGTTATGTTGTTTTTGTTTCTCTGTGCATTTATTGCAAAAATAATTCATTAAATTGCCGGTTCAAGATTTGCTAAAACTGAACTACCCAACTTTTTGAATATAATTTATTATTAGCTAAATTTTTTAAAATAAAATCCCTTGTTGGCATACTTCACCTGACACTATTTGAATTATCCAAGCCTCCAAGGGGGTATTGGGTTTTCCCATGCTACCATTTCAGTTCTTTGTGTTTGAGTCACCTTTTTAATGCTTTGTACGGGTTCAATCAATGTAGCATATATTATATTTAGCAAGTGAGTTCTCTGAGACATGTCATTTTTAGCATTACAGATACCCCTAACAACTTCCCTAAGTGATCAAATTTGACGGTCCTGAAGAAGGTGGTTAAAACATGGCTAAGACCACCGTCGACCTGCCTGTGTTCACACCTAACCCACTACACGGTCACGGAGACTCCAACATCTTTGTCCCTTACTTCACCATTATGTTTATGTGCTTTTGGGGGTGTTGTTAGTATGGATGGTATAGAAGAGAGAGAATGTGGATATGTGAAAGGAAGTATGAGTATGTGATGAACTATTAAGGGTTTCACCAAAATTGTTCTTTGTGTATGAAAATAGTCAGGTCATTCACATTTGTATAAATAGCACAAATATTTATGTCAAAGCAAAAAAAATGAAAAAAAGTATTAATAATATATATGGTTTTAATGTTTTTGAATACCAATTATGAAATAACTTTAAGGAACACAATAAAAATGTTTTGATAAAACGACAGTGATGCATGTCTCAGAAAATATATTAGGACACAAGAGGAGCAGTTCTAGCCCTAAAGAGCAAAGAAACAGAGGTCAAGTGGGAGGTTTTTGATATACAGTTTGGTTTATTTTCCCCTTTTTCTCCCAGACCTTAAATTTTTTGACTGGACATATTTATAGCCATCACGATCCAGCTTAAGATACAATGGATGAGCCGTCTTGCTTGGAGTGGCAGGTGAAGGAATTAGTGGAGACCCATAATCGATATGGTTCCCACAAAATACAGCGACAATTTAACAGAGCCCGCAAACACCTTAAGGCCCTGGACATGGATAAAGAGGAATACGCTCTCCTCCACACTAATCAAAATTATTATGCAAAGGCAATAAAGAAGGGCATCTTTTGTCACATAGGCTATGTTCTAAAGTACTCAAGCAAAGAGTAGCAGAGATTGAGGGATCCCAGGGCAGCAGGGTGTGCCAAGATGTGCAAATTACTCAAAGTCGTTCACTTGAAATGAAATGAAATGAAATGAAATGAAAAATTGCATTTGTATAGCGCATAACTGCCCTAGGGCCTCGCAGCGCTTCTACCCTTCCCTACATGCAGCTGAGGAGCTTGAGCTGGAGGATGCTGAAACCTACTTAGTACAAGTCCCTATCCGCATCCCCAATGATGATGCCTTACACTTAGACATGGATATCCATCGCAATGAGGTGCTCACAGCCATAAACCGCTGCAGCCCGACAAAGTGCTGGGCCAAGACGGCTATACCGCTTACTTTCACAAACTCTCCTGGCCCCACTTCTAGCTCACTTTCATAGCTCATTTATCACCTCCAGCACCCTCACGGACAGTATGAGAGTTGCTACCATTACAGTGCTCCCCAAGCCTAGAAAGGCCCCTGCCCTTTGCTCTTCCTATTGCCCCATATCACTATTAAATGTTGATGCTAAGATCTTCACCACTATACTGGCAGCCCGCCTTGCCCCCTATATGCAAGGTCTAGTGGATCCTGACTAGGTCGGGTTTATTCCTGAAAGGAGTTGCAGCAATAATACCAAACGCCTCTGCCACCTTCTAGATGAAACCCAACCATCCCAACCCAAAACACTCATGCCAGTGCTTCTGCTTTCCCTCAATGCAAAGAAGGTGTTGGACAGTGTGCACTGGCCATACCTTCAGTTGCTGCTAGCATAGGCCGGTCAAAGTGACCAATTCTGATTTTGGATAAGGTGCAGTTACACTAACTCCACGGCCAAAGTCAATGGACTCATGTGGCAACCCTTTAAAGTAGCCATGGCACTCTGCCGGGATGCCCCTTGTCTCCACTCCTTTTGTCCCTGTATATTCAGCCGTTAGCCAAATGAGTGCACAGACATGCATTCATAACGGCATCACCATGGGGGGCATGGAACATAAACTCGCCTTGTACGTAGATATTGTTATGTTAGCCATCACACAAACCTTCATTCCTCTACTGAGCCTGGAACTCAAAGCCTTTGAAAGTAAATCTTCAGAAAACCCAAGCTATTAATCAAACCATCTCACAAGCTGACAATTCTAGCTTGTGCGCCTCTTCCCCTTTCCATGGACTACCCAAAAGGTCACATACCTAGATCTACAAATATACCCTACACCAGAGAAATTGTGGGAGTGCAATTATGCCATGCTTCTTTCCAATGAGTGATCATATCTATAATCCTTGCAGGGAAGAACCCTATCTTGACTTGGAAGACTGGCAGCAATTAAGATGACCTTACTGCCCAAGATACTTTATGCAGTGCAGACCCTACTGCTGCTGCCCCTCCCACCACAAGTCATAGGTAAACTGCAACACCTAATTGATGACTACATATGTGCTAGTAGAAAGGCGTGTACAGAAAAGAAGCAGGCATACTTTGCCACAGCAGAGGTTGGCTTAGGCATTCCCCATCTGGTGCGGTACTACCAGGCAGCGCAGCCTAGATATTTAGCGGAGCTGTCTAGACCTTGTACTGAGAAGCACTGGTGCTTTATTGTCTAAGCAGTAGCTGGGATCCACTGCAGGTTTATATCACTCCAATAGCCAGGACAACAGTAGGCTCCTAGAATAACATACAATATATACAATAGCTCTCCACCTCCATCTCACCAGACACCGATCACAGGGAATTCCGACTTTCACTCGAATCTACAGGGGACAGCATTCTCACTGTGGCATCAAGCCAGTTGTAAGAGGGTGGGGGACCTATTCAACCAAGACAGTCTCATGGCTTTTGCCCAGGTCCAGGCTAGTTCTCGCATTCCTCCCGATGCTCATTGGCAGTACGTTGTTTGAGGTTGTGTTACACAGCCACACATATGTCCACACACCAGCTGGCCACTTGCACCTTTTGAGAAAAGGCTTTTGTATGGACAAAAGGCTCCTCTCTGACATCTATGCTTTCCTAAATGCCCTGCTGCCCACTACCAAATCTCCTGCACAGTGATGGGAAACAAAATGTGAGCACAGGAAATGGTCCAGCATTTTACAAAGCTCCCGCACGTCTGCCTGTAGTGCCTCTGGTAAAGAGACCTTACTGAAAATTGCACATTATTGGCAATATACTCCACTCAGAACAGCTAAATGGAAGCAGAGTGGGGTGATAGCCGCTGGAGGCAATGCGGACAGCCAGGCACATTAATATACATTCTTTGGCATTACCCCAAACTACAACAATACTGAATGGATATCATGGAAGACAAGATGTACAATGCTAATCTACCTTGATTCCCCAGATGCATATTGTTTGGCCTCTCCAACGCACTTACCTACCCGCTATGGTCGTTGAGGTGACAAGCCATCACCCTCCCCCTCTGTGCAGCCAAACAAGTCATACTGTCTAGGTGGAGCACAGATAAGACACTCATTCAACTGGATTGGCAGCATAAACTTAGGGACGTCTGGGGATGGAAAAACTGAATTCGTTTGTGGACCGCAAACTGCCACAATTTGACAAAAAAATGGGGGTCCTGTATACGGTTTCTGTCCCACAAATTTAGGAAACTATCCTGCCCAGCTTACTTGCAGGTACCCTGCCTCGCACACACAGACCATGGTGCCACCTAAGGTTTCAAAATGACGACTTCCCATATACTCTCCATCACAGGGCCAGAACACCTTATATGTCCCACTCGAGTTGTTGAGTCAATCCCTATTCTCCTTCCACTGACATTCGTGTCTACCTTGACTCCTCTCTCTGCCTGCTACCCTACCCGCCTGAATTCCCTCCCTACCGGTTAAACCAGGGATACTCAAAGTATAGCCCGGGGGTAGCATGCGGCCTTCCGGACGTTTAATTGCAGCCCCCTGGTGAACATCAGTACTGGGCTGCTGTCTGCTTGACAGTGCAGGGACATTCAGAAAACTGTGAAGCAAACGAGCATACTTTATTTACACGTTAACGGAAGTAACAGTAAAGAAGACAACTTATCTTTAGGAACACCTTTAGTTTTAAAGACATCTTGCATTAAACATGTGAAAACATGATAAACTCTCTGCAAATTAAAAATATATGTATTTTATGAACATGCATAAGCATTTTACCTTAGTAAATCATATTAGTTCACTGCAATGAGAGGCATTTATTATCAGTAAACATTCATGCCACTCCATTCTGAATACAATGCCATTAGTGAACCATGTGACAAGTCTTTTATCAATCAATCAATCAATCAGGGGTTTATAAAGCATGTTATTCACCTGTGAGGGTCTCAAGGCGCTGGGGGGGGGGGGGGGGGGGGGGTGTAGCTCCGGATCAGTCGAAGAGCCCGTTCTTGAGGCTCTTCCTGAAGGTGTGCAGGGGACTGGGAGCTCATTCCAGGATTTTGCTGCAACTTAGGAGAAGGCTCTTTCACCAGCTCTTGTTCTGCGATGCGTGTTGTCTCTGCCAAGGCGAGGTAAGTGGAGCGGAGGTTCCTTTTGGGTACGTGGAAGGAGACTCTTACGTTGAGGTATTTGGGTCATATGCTCGTGTCGTGGGGTTTCAAGGATGAGTCTGGCTGTGGTGTTCTGGATGGTTTGGAGCTTGTGTAACAGGCTTTTGTTGATTCCGGCGATGAGGGCTTTTCTGTAGTCCAGTGTGCAGGTTATGAGTGTGTGGGTGACAGTCTTTCTGCATTCGAGGGAGATCCACTTGGAGGTCTTGCGTAGGATGCAGAGGGAGTTAAAGCAGGTGGAGGGGATGGCGTTGATCTGGTAGGTCATGGTGAGGGAGGAGTATAGAATGATGCTGAGGTTTCAGGCATGGTCTGATGGAGTGGGTGGGTTCCGAGGGTGGAAGGCCACCAGGTGTTGTCCAGGCCGTGGAGGAGGGTCTAAGATGAGAACCTCTGTCTTCTCTGAGTTGAGCTTAAGGCAGCTGTGGTTCATCCAGGCTGCGACGTCTTTCATTCCTTCTTGGAAGCTTGGAGTCTGGTGTCTTCGGGGTTCTTCGTGAGGGGGAGGATGAGCTGGGTGTCATCGGCATAGAATACTATTCTGAGCTCATATTGTCTAACGATGGTGGTGAGGGGGCCATGTAGATGTTGAAAAGCATGGGGCTGAGCGAGGATCCTTGGGGTACTCTGCAGTTGATCTCATTGAGTTCGGAGAGGAATGGTGGGAGTCTGATCCTTTGGGTTCTGCCAGTGAGGAAGGAGTGGATCCAGTCGAGGGCGGTACCCCATATGCCAGCTTAGTGGATTCTGGAGGCAAGAGTGCGGTGGGAGACAGTGTTGAAGGCTGCAGAGAGGTCTGGTAGGATGAGGACCAAAGTGTGGCCCTGGTCAAGTAGCATGCGGATGTTATCGGTGGTGCCGAGGAGGGCGGTCTCAGTGCTGTGGTTGCTGCGGAATCTGGACTGGGAGGAGTCGAGAATGGCGTTGTCTTCGATGAAGGTGGTCAGCTGGGCGTTGACGAATCTCTCAGTGACTTTGGCTGCAAAGGGAAGGAGAGAGATGGACCGGTATTTTTTCAGGTCCTTTGAGTCAGCCAAGGGTTTCTTGAGGAGGGGCCTGACCTCTGCCCGCTTCCAGTCATGGGGAAAGATGCCGGATTCAAAGGAGGTGTTAATGGTCCGGCATAGTTCGGATGCTATGACGGCGGTTCTGTGGTAGATGTGCGGTGGGCAGGGGTCTGTGGGGGCTCCTGAGTGGGTGTTCTTCATGTTCGTAGGAGTGTCTTCGATGGCAGCCGGTTTCCAGGGGGTGAGGGTGGGCTGGTTGTCGGTGGTGGAGAGGAGGGAGATGTCTGGAGTCTGTTCGCTGAAGTTGTTGTAGAGGGCCTTGATTTTCTTATGGAAGTAGGCACTAAGCTTGTTGCAGAGGTGAGGGGATAGTGCGAAGTCCATGGCTTCACTGGGGGGGTTTGGTAAACTGCTGTATGATGTTGAAGAGTTCTTATGCGTTACTGGCGTTGGTGTAGATTTAGTTCTTGATAAAGATCCTCTTGGTGTCTCTTATGCGCTGGTGGTATTTAGTCATGGCGTTCCTGTAGGCATTCTGGTCTTCGTGTTTTTCCTTTTTCTTCAGAGTTTCTCGAGGGGTCTGCAGCAGCGCCTGGCTTTTTGGAGGTCAGTGATAAACCAGGCAGCCTTCAGGGGGCGTTGTCTGATGAAGTGGCGGAGGGGTGCAAGCTTGTCTGCGCAGCTGGTGAGCCAGCAGTGTAGTTCTTTGGCACTGTTTATCATGTACACCTTGTGTATAGCCTTGGTTGTTATATAATTGGACCAATATTATAGTATATTAGATAAAACCAGGGCTTTAAGTGGGCCGGTTCCAGCTGGTGCTCAGCACTGGCAGTTTGAAAAACCAGGTCTTGAGACGGGTCCCTAAAATCTTATCTCTGCATCAGTACCACCCGTAACTGCCATTGAGGTAACTTCAAAGAGACTCATTATATTTCTTTCAGTCTCTTCATTTCTTAACTGAAGCATTTTGAATATTCTTTTAAAGGAAGCCATGGTTGTTGCTTATTTATCTTACACAACTAACAACCATTGGCACAGGCAAAAGCCCTGATTTGTTGTAGGTGTAATGTTACTTGTTGTATCAAATACTTGGTTGTAATGACAGAAGCAACAAAATTGCATTCCATGGCAAACTGTGCTAAGCACAGATTTTTAGCTTGTGTGTTTTCAAGCCATGCCCTTAATTGCATCGGCCACGCCCCTTTGAGAGACCCCCTAGTTTTTACATTCCACTTAAAGTCCTGGATAAAACACAAGAAAAGGTTTTGTACAGCACAGATCCTGAACTCATGTCTTTTAAGGGGTTCTCATATGTGGTAATGAAGAAATAGGAGGCAAAGGGAAATAAACCAATTGCCTGGAATCACACAATTTCGTGAAGTGGGGAAGGCAGGACAAATACCAGGTTTTCTGGGTTCACATATTGCAATTCAGTCACCAGATGAGTATCTCTTTCGCTCTTATGTTTTACATGCGAAGTCAATGTTACTTTAACGCCTTAACGGTGCGGGCTTTCTGAAGAGTGGGCGGGGCTGCGTCGGCCGTTGACCGACGGTAGCACTGGGGAGGGAGTGATCAGCACGGAACGGGTTAATTCTTGGTGCATGAGAATAGAGCGTTGGTAGCATACAGAAGTCACGAGAAGGCTCGGTTTGTTGTCCACACCATGCATCTGTTTCGTGTCCATCTTTCATCACCCAGACCCTTGCTTTGCTGGCATCGGTGCGGCCCTTGGGCATGCCACAGACAGTTCTTTGCGGCCCTCTGAGAAATGTTTGCGAGTACTCGTGTTATAATATGAGCTCAGTGCCTAACAAGCGTGGGGCCTTGGGCAAAGAGACCCAGCTGCCCTGCCCCGCTAACAACTCTGCCCGAAGATGCATATTTATCATAACACATTCATCTTACGTCAGTTGCTATGCACAATAATCTTTTAGGACAATATATACAATCTGGTCTTTTTTTGGCAAATTGCTTCCGTTCTGGAAGTCTCTTGCTACTTCAGTGACATGACCTACGTTATTTTTGTGCTACACTTCCTCATGATGGCGTGTGCATAACCGTGCCCAATGAAAGTCGAACACCTTATCTAATAAAGTACTTTGTTAATAAACAACCTTGTGCACGTGACTAGGGCCAGGCCATTTAGAAAGGGCCAAGAGCTTAACTGTGTGCCGCAGTCATAAATCAGATGACTCACAGTCATTACATTTACTGCACGTAAGATAACAGTATATGAAGTGCGGCATTTTGTTATACTGTGATTGCCTGACAGGGACAAGGAAAACGAAAATCCATGGTATATCAATTCATCTTTAAAGTGACTCAGGCTACAAACGCATGCAACAGCTGGGTGTGGCGTTCAGTTGATCTAAAGCAAAGCCAAGTTTTACAGGGATATGCATTTTGCATTCCATTTAAAAACCATGAGTGCAGAGGAAAACTGTAAAATTCAACTTCAGGTAATGGCACAATCCTCCCCATATACTGAAAATACATTAATTCTCGTTTACTTTGAATAACAGTAACAGGACTTGCATGTCTGTCCATATAATATATTAAAGTTGATGTCTTTTGTCAGGCAGTCAAATTTCAAATCGTTTCAACAAACACTACTATAGCTCTTAAAATATATTCTTGCCCCTGGGTAAGATGCTTACTATGATGGGTGCCTGACATTAAGGGTTCTCAAATTGCTACTTCCCTCTTTGCAACACCAACAGCCTTCTGGTGGCTATTACTAGGGAGTTGCAAGCATGCTCCCTAATTCACAAAGCTCTTCGTGAATTCTGGCTTGGAATCTTGGTACATTTTTTGAAACTCTAAAACCATGACATGTAACCGCAATGCCCTGGCTCTTGGGTTTTCCGCATTCTGAGCCAGCAAGCTTGAATCTGTGATGTCCTATTTAGATCTATGGGATGTAGTAATCTCAAAATGTGATACATTATGTTCTTAGTAATACTTCATAACAAAAATTACTTTGGATCAGCCTCCTTTATCCTTTGCTCTGTTGGAACGCCATTCAGACTGCAGTTTAACCTAAACGGCAGAATGCATTGAGTCGGTGACCGGATCACTCCCTTTCAGCCGTCACCTTATAAATAAAGGAATTCACATTTGGTACGAGCCAACAGGACAGCTGCTTGGTGTTTGGCTTGTCTGCAATGCCAATGGCCGCATTTTGCCTTTTTACTGCCTACATCCATGTCTGGAAATGACAATCACTGACAGCCAAAAAGAGTTGACATACATTTGTGAACTTCTTTTGTCCCTGCCCTTGGGATGGGTGCTTTACTTTTTTCTCCATTTGGTCTTTCCTCTGCATACAAATGTTTATAACGTTAAAAGCATTTAATAGAAGTTTGAACGGAGGAATGGGGTAGGCAGGATGGATTGGCCGAGAGGGGGATCGAGTGCCAAGGGTCCTTGGAGATGAAGGGAGGTGTGACGGCTATCACATGATTATGGTGAGTATTAAGCCCTCCACAGAAATACATTTGGTTTGAGTTCTTCTGACCGCAGCAGCTTTTGATTGGAGTTTTCTTTAGGCCTTGTCTAAAGGATCAGAATTCAAACTGTAGTGCTTGTGGTTGTGTGAGTACCTGACAATCGGGGGTGGGGGGTAGGAGTAGAGGACCCGATGCAGTGAAAGTTATATTTAACGTTTATCTATTCTTGAACTTGCACCTATTCTTTCCTTAGCCTGTTGGTACATGGCTGGTTTTGAGTGGATTTCCAAGAGGGTTTATATTAACCCTGGGCAAAGCACTTCGCTATGCTTGCGTAGTTTGCAAAGTTTGCGCTACTTCACACTACGCGAACTGCACGTAGCACAGTGCAAACACGCGTAGCTTGGTGCAGCGGTCATATTTTGCTTGCTCGCGGTCATTAACGTCAAGTTGGCGACCACGAGCAAGCAAAATTACATCCAGGTGAGACTTTTTCCCTGTTTGCGATCAGCAACATTAAGTTGCCGATCGCAAGCGTGGAAAATAAACCTCCCGGCGAGATTCTCAACGGAGGGAGGTCAGGTTTCTCATTGCGAGTGGTCGCTTATGCTCGCGACCGCTTGCGATGAGAAACTACCAGTCCGCGTTGAAAAAGCTGCAGCTCGAGTAAAAATCTACTAGAGCGGCAGAAAACTATAGCTCGCACTGTGCAAGATGCGATTTTCAATGATTGCACAGTGCCGGATTCTTGTCCAAACTTGCCAAGGGGTTAAAATGCCAAGTAAACATGGGGCTATAAACTGCACATACAGCCTTTGCAGTGGCAGGCCTGATACATATTTAAAGGGCTACCTAAGTGGGTAGCACAATCTGTGCTGCAGGCCGACTAGTAGCACTTGATTTACGGGCCCTTGGCACATGTAGTGCACTTTACTAGGGACTTATATGTAAGTTAAATATGGCAATTGTGGATAACACAATCAAACCATGTTTAAGGGAATCAGCACAAGCATTTTAACACAGAGACCTAAGGCCAAGAAAAAAGTGATCAGCAAAATTGGAGGCAAGCAGGCAAAAGCCTAGGGGAAGACCCCACTAAAACTGACAGTGATCTGATCCAATGTTCTGCAGACCAATGCCCTTGGGCCTATAGGGACATCATCTAGGCTCCCCAGCCTGAAATACTAGCATCTATTGTCAAAATTATTTGCTCCTTTTTCAGTAATGATACTCCTTTCAAGATGTTTACAGGGGTCATCCACCGTGTTAGTACCTTCCTTATCCTAGAAAACGTAGAAATCATCCATATTAGATCTTGGCATACTTGAGACCAATGATCCAGGCTATATCTCCACTTTTTGTGTAAATGAAACCTCGCCCAGGTGCCAAGAAAATTGTTGCAGCCATGCCGCCTTAAACTTGTAGCCAAGCTACCACTCTTCGATTCTCCTCTTTCATTAGGGTCTGGAGATGAGACTGGATTTTTAAAACTCTCTTCTTGGAACAGTCACCAGTCACACATCCGTTCTGAACCTCACCTTATGAATGTCTGAGTCCGGACTTGGACTACGTGTGACTTGCCATTGTTTATAAGGAATCTGTGTTTCCTAAAACCTCCATTCTCTTGTCTGTTTGCACATTTTGGTGGTGTTCTTATTGACCTTGGTTGTGGAGGTGATAAGGAAGATGGTTAAGTATTGGAAGTAGTGTTAATGTAGTTATTTTGGGGGTTCCAGTTTTGGTGGTGGTACTAAAATGGTGCTGGTAATGCTAATGGTGGTAATATTGATGGTGGCAATAGTGGTCATTGTAATGGTGCTGGTAATGGTTTTAATGGCTTTGTGGTAAGGGTATTACTAACAGTGTTTAGGTGATAGTAAATATGGTACTTGGTAATGTTGGCGATGGTGACATTAATGGTGGTGATGTTAAAACTGGTGGTGTTGGTAACATGGTTTGTGCTAATGATGGTGTACTGGCGTTACATATGAGGGTGATAATTGCATAACGGTTGTAATGTTGGTGGTAGTAATGGAGGAAGCTGTAATGTTGGAAGTAATTGTAGTCGTGAAAATGGCAGTGTGGTGTTGTTGGGGATAGTAATGCTAATGGTGGTGGTGTTAATGTAGTGGTGGTAATGATAATAGCATGTGGCATAGGTAGAGCATAGCTGAAGCCCAAACCACTTTACATCATGGTACAGAGAGGGAAGGGTAGAAAAAGAGCTGGGATTGCCGTGAGCAGCAACAAAGCACTCCTCAATTGTGGATAGTACTCAAAGTGCAGGAAGACCTCTTGTATACAACTTTTAGAAAGATAGCATTTTCTGCTCTTAGCCCCAGGTGCCTGCAGCCTGTATCTGATACACGCCTGGGGTGGGTGACATCTGGACTTTGTGTATTCCCCCTAGACAGCCACACACAATGGGAGCTTAGGTGTGCCTTGATATACTGGAAGAAGGAGCTGTGCATAGCCTCCCACTTACACCTGAATAGGCTGTGTCCTGCTCCCCACACAGAGGGCTGCATACTCCTTTTAGTTAGTATGGAGCCAGGGCGGGAAGAGAGGACCTCTGTGCACTTCCAAGACCCTTTTTGATGTGTCCCCCACTTCAAAGGCACTAGTGGATATAAGAACTTGACTTCAGACCCTACCACTTCAGTACACTTATGGACCTGTGGATATTCTTACTGTGCCGACCTGCTGCCCTTTTGGTCTCAGTGAGAAGGACTGGACCTGCATCACTTGACCCCCAGAATCCAGAGGGACTTCAAGGGCAAGTTGACTAGCCTCCTGATCTGAAGTCTCAGGCCCATAACAGGCTTCCAACTATGCTGCTTCTGCATCTGGACTCTGCCATCTGTGAGTCTCCCCTGCCAAGTGGTGCCACCCCAGTCTTGGACCCTTGGAAGTGGACTAAGGTGCTTGTTCAACACAGACAGAAGACAGAGACAGAACCAACGCATTGCTGCTACTGGGTGATCAGCACCAACACATGCTTGCCAATGCGTGGCTCGGCACCGGTGAATTGCCCCTGTGTGCTTGGATCAAAACCGACACATCGCTGCATCTGCATGGCTCAGAGCCTTCGCCCTGCCTTTGGTACCACCACTACGTGACACTATTCAAAGAAAGTCCTCACATCTCTTGCGACAACGGCATCAATGTTGAAGCTGAAACTTTCATTAGGTGCCAAGTCATATTCGCTGTTGCGCTGCCAAGATTAGAACATCGCAGCTAAATGCATAGATTAACATTGACACATCACCACTTCTGCACTCCACTGCCTCTCTGTCAACAGGATCTTCGAGGTCAGTGCAGCATGGGTTAAGGTATTTTTTTGCTCTTATACCCAACCTGGTCCCTGTAGCAGGCCCGTGGTCCATCACGGACGGCCTAAACTTTAGACTTTGGCCCAGTTCAACTCAACTATGTAGCCCTTGTTGGTGCCATTTTCACTTAATTCTTCGAAAATCAATAACTCTGGTTCTACCTATTGGATTTCTGCAGTTTTAGTGTCAAATGATTTATTTATATATTCAATGTTTCTAATCTGGATTTTTATTGTATTGTGTT
Source organism: Lissotriton helveticus (assembly GCF_964261635.1). Classification (NCBI taxonomy): domain Eukaryota; kingdom Metazoa; phylum Chordata; class Amphibia; order Caudata; family Salamandridae; genus Lissotriton; species Lissotriton helveticus. The sequence continues at coordinate 710,113,009 of NC_136065.1, forward strand.
TTCAATGTATTACTGTTGGTGTGCTACATAAATACTTTACACATTGCCCCTAAGTTAAGGCTGACTACTTATGTGTGAAGCTACCCAGGGTTAAGCACAGGTTAATTTAGTCACTTTTAGTGTTTCACAGTGCTAGGAATGGTGGTTATTGCTTTACTAAGGTTCACTCCCAGTCAACCAGCAGACCCATTTCTCACATCTTCCAATGGAATGAGCTATAAGCTTTTTTATTTTTTAGCCCTAATTGTGTTTTCCCACCTCCTGCACAACAAAGTAGTTGTCATCAGGACAGACAACAATACCACAAAAGCATATTCTCTGCAAGCGGGTAGGAACTAATGCTTACTTGGTGTCTCAGATAGCAGATGCATTTTTAAGTGGGCCCAGATCAATATTTAATTGCTGACAGCAAATTATATCAAAAGTAAAGCTAATGTAGTGGTGAACAGACCCAGCATGGAAATTCCACCGCCCAACAACTTTTTTTCTCAGTAATCAGACATTTCCTCAATTTTGATATGGAGTGATGGATTTATTTGCAGTTCATCAGAGCACACAGGTGAGACAGTTTTGTTAAAGGATGATGGAGAAAGGGTCCTGTAATCTAGATGAACTTTCATAACCTTAGCCACGGTGGCTGCTAAATGCATTACCCCCCCCCCCCCATTCACCCTATTTCGCAAATTCCTGAACGGACTGAAGATACAGAGAGGAGGTGCTCCTAATTGCACCACCCTAGCCTCGCTCCACCTGTTACTCTCTACAGTGAAATTAATGACCTGCAAGGAGTGGCTTCTCGTGTTACATCAATCTCCTCTGTGCTTCCCTCTGCATCTCTGTGTGTACCTGGGTGTGGGAGGGGTTTCACTGATTTAAACCCTGGTTGGTGCGCTAGGAGATAATAGCATTTTCTTTATAGTGGTACGAGGTTGCAGCTTGTGGCATAAAAGTACTATGAATATGTATCATTTATTTAAAAAATGATTATACACATTGGAAATTAGGTTTCACGCAGAATAAGAGAGTCCGCCCTAAAATGTGCAAAAAGATTGAAAGCCTGATTCACAAAGTTAAACTTAGACTTGACTTAACTTAGATTACTTTACTACTAGTAACTTTATTATTAGTAGGTGTTATAGTAGTAACGTTACTAGTAGTAGCTTACATTTGTGAATACTTAAAAGTAGTAAACTTAGACTTGAATGTAAGTTTACTACTTTTTGGCATTCACAATTAAAAGTTATTACTAGTTACTTTACTACTAGTAATTTTACTAGTAGTAACTTTAAGTGCCTTTCAAAACGATTCATTTGATCACTATGAAGGCTCATATGACTCTATCAATCAAAGACTATTAAGGCTCCCACGTATCTTTTAGATTTTCTTATAAACCAAGTACATATTTACATTTCCTTTGGATTTCAGCTGGAGAGAAGGCGTGTTTCTTCTTTAGCTGTTTGCCTCTTCACCCATATCGCAAAACAGACTCCCTCCTCTTTGCTCATTCTGAACTCTCAGATCTCCATCTATTACTATTGTACAGTTTCCACAGCTCTGGTGTTTATAATTCTTTACCTTTAGAGAGGAATTGTGAAATGAAAGTGGCTGGTCTCTATCCAGATCTCTGTCTGGTGCTGACTCCATATTCTGTCTCTACTGCCCCATGCAGACCTGCAGAGAGTAAGAGGATAAGTGAAGAGACAACAGTGTTCCCGGGCAGCCTGCAGAACCACATAGTCATGCTGCATCTTATGGACTTCAGAATCCAAAATGCAGATCCAGAAAATAGAAGCCCACAAGGCACTTGGGCAGTGATTGTCTGATGAGAGGCATTACTACTCATCAGGTATTCATGATCCTGCAATGAACTATGATTGAATGCCAGTGCGAGCTTTACTAAAAGAGCAGGGAGGATGGGGAAATGATCCATGTAGGGTGAGAACATAAGTATGCTATAGCCCTCTCATTAGCTTTTTAGGCAGAAATCCTGTTGATTTGCTTTTAAAACATGTGCCCACTCTATTGGTGGTATGCTTCATCACCGGGTCAGGAAGGCCTCTACCATTGTTCAGGGAGCACTTAAGGATATTTCCTGATGGGGTCTATTAATATTTTTTTTAAAAACCTTAGGTACACCAAGTATCCCTATATTTTTGGTGTCCTAGGTATGGCTAAAAAATGTATTTTTGGGGTTTAAGTGTCTACTGAGGTAGAGATGATCGGACCCTTTTGGTTCTTGACAGACTTTGCAGAACACTGACGTAACCGTGTGGGGGTGGGTGATTGAATTCACAATGTAGAATGTTCAGTTGAAGGTTACACGCTGAGGAATAAAGACGCGTAATGCAAAGCTCCATCTGTGTTGTTATCATTTTCATGTACCTGGCTTGGGTAGGACACTACAGGGGTGTTTTGGGTACCTAGTTTTCCCTACACCCATCTCCATTTTTGTGGCCATGATTCAGCTCTGCTTTGAACGGACCGGGCTTTCCTCAGAACAGCTATTACTCCCTACAGGTTACAGTTCAGTCACAGTCACTTCTTTTAGAACTGTTGATTCTAGTGTAAGCCTTCCCATGTCTCAATTCTCTACTAATGATTCAAATTTTCTAGTTAGTAGCTCCCTGTTTATACTCAGTCAATTCTCATTTACCACAGTATCAGAAGTCCTCAGCTTGATCTATTCCACCAAATCAGGGCCACCCTTTGGCCCATGCACTCCTTCCATACTTCAACAGATCGCTGTTCCTATTGCCTCATATCTAACCAACATCTTCAACAAGATGTTTAGTACTGGGACCTTTCCCAATATGTGGAAAAAGGCCTCCATCTTGCCACTGCTTAAGAAGCCTAATCTAGACTGAGATAATCCTGCAAATTATCGTCCCGTTTCCAGTCTACAATTTCTTGCAACCGTAGTAGAAAACTTAATAAATACACAATTGACAGTTCATTCACGTAAATCAGTTTTTGGACCCTACACAATTTGCCTTTAGAGCTAACACAATTCGGCTTTAGGGCCGAGCATAGCACAGAGACTGCACTATTAAAGTCAACAGATGAGTTTGAACCATCTTGGACATTATAGGCTCTGCAGCTCTTATCCTTCTCATTCTGTCGGCTGCCTTTGACACAGTTGATCATGTCACTCTTATTGATTGTCTTAAAAAAATTGCCATAATCAACAAAGCTCTTGCTTTGCTTAAGTCTTTTTTAACGGGTAGAGACCACTCAGTCATGCTGGAGAAATTTTCATCTAGGTCATTCTCGCTTCCTTGTGGGGTCCCTCAGGGATCCTCAATGAACCCATTGCTCTTCAATATTTATGTCACCGAAATGGCCTCCCTGATCAGATCTTTTGGGTTCACCCCCACCTCATATGCTGACGATACGCAGATCGTTTTGTCGGCCTCCAATGATGTAGATGCTACTATTTCCCAGTTTCATCACTGTATTAGAGCTGTCAGCAATTGGATGGGCAAACATTGCCTTAAGTTGAACTCTAATAAAACCGAGGTCATACTTTTCGGTAATATACCAAATTTCTGGAGTCCACCTTGTTGGCCATCTGAGCTAGGAACACTCCTCACTCTGGTTCAAAAAGTGAGAAATTTAGGAATACTTATAGATTATAAATTACATTTTAAAAAACATATCAGTTCAGTTATCTCTTCTGCTTTTAATACCTTGAGAAATATCAGGAAGATCCTTCCATTCATTCCACTTAATTCAAGAAAAACAGTCATTTCATTAGTAATTCTTACTAAACTGGATTATTTTAATAGACTTTATGTTAAACTTCAAAAACAATATTTGAAAATGTTACAGAGCGTACAGAATGCAGCAGTGAGACTTATTCTTGATCTTCCCAAGTTCCAACCTGTTTCTGCCTCCATCAGGAGACTTCACTGGCTTTCAGTGAGCAACCAAATTAAATTGTAGGCACTGTGCCTTACCTATAAGGCTTTTTAAGACTCAGGTCCTTGTCAGCTCAAACAGTCCCTACCCTGGTATGTTCCCAGCAGAGACATACGATTTAGAAACGCCATGAGGGTCTCCCTTCCAATTTTAAGAGACTAAAATGGGGGTGCATCTGTTTTTCTACAGAAGCCTCCACACTTTGGAACAGCCTGCCTATAAGCATTAAAGTAGCTCCCACCTTATTGATTTTCAGGACGCTGCTCAAAACTTAACTTTTTAATATCTAATTCTCTCTCTTCCTGCCAAACTGCTAAACCTATCAGTGCCAAGACACCTACGGTGATTGTTAGAAATGTATTAACATAACATGACATAGATATTCTCTTTGTGCCAGACAGAAAGATTAGAGGTGGTGAAACAAACAAACATGCTGGCTTACTTGCCGCATTGCAGGAAACACGTATTTGTGCCTAAAAAGATAAGCATAGGTTATTCATCGGTTATTTCTTCACCCATTATGCTCATTTTCCATTCTTTTAATGGAAACGTTATGTTCAAGCACAGCACGCGTGCATGCAGAGGAACACATATTTCTACCTAAAATGCTCATGACACAGCTATAGGATACCTATGTTCTGCACTGTTACCTAGGAAGCGGTCCAGGAAAAACAAAATTCTCTCTCCCCTCTTCTCTGACACAAAGGAGTCAAAAGTGTGGGGATCTTTTATGTGTAATTCCTTAGCAGGTGTGGCCATCGCCATGCAAGTCACCATCAAGAGGCCTGCAGGTTCAGGACTGAGTCATCTGGAGGGAGGACAGTGACCAGCATGCGGTGCTGACTCCTGTGCCATTTGCACAATAAAGGGAATTTTTGATCTTGCAATAAACAATATATATATTTTTTCAAGCACGAAATAAAGAGAACCATTGGCCATCAGCAACTTTTGAACAGAAACATGTACTCATCTACAAAGTGCCATGGGCGGATCAAAAAAATGAAGGACAGATCTTAGAGTGAATTCCTGATGGGGTCGTGGGGATCAACCAAATAAGACTTGGCTGAAGTAGATAATCCAAAGTCCTTTTCTGAATATTGCATGTAGTGTATTGCGTGTTGCATACAGAGGGTGTAGAGGTGTCAATAGGTCTTGAGAGACAGCTAAAGCTATCTGTACTGGGCCACAAAAATAGAGGGCCTGCACTTTGCTGCTGTTTTATGTTTGCTAGCATCATGTACACTGCAAAACTCCATTGCTTTGAAAGGCTGCAACATGAAATCCGCATACATAGCGAAAGAGGTTTCATTTGATTGGTGTCCATTTGATCTCGCAAAGGCATACATTTGGACAGGCTGGATTGCGGTTACATGGGTAAAGACCTTGGGCCAGATATAGGTAGCCAAATAACGGTCGGTAACGTCCGAAAATACCTAATTTCGCCGTCACCGACCGGTATTGGGCAATTGAGATGTAGGACATCAAAAAAGACCGATTCAGTAAATACGAATCGGTAATTTACCGAATCGCAATTTACCGAATCGCAATTTACCGATTCAGAATTTACAGATTCGGAATTTACCGAATTGGTAAATAAGAAATGCTAAAAAATGACAATCAAGATGTAGTTAACTTCAAAAATACAGAATTTCATGAAATTCGGTATTTACGAGTCAGTAATTACCATGGATTGAAAGCAGGTGGTAACCAGGTGCAGGCTATAAAAAAGGCCCCAAAATGCAACAGTGTGACCAGAATTGCGGCATTCTACGTGATAGCAAGGCAGCTACGGCTACAGGCAGCAGGAGAGAGGGTCTGGAGACGGGAGGAGCAAGTCTACAGACAGCAGATAACGCTCTTCCAACTCAAAGAGGCAGAGATATTGCAAAGGTACTGGCTACACCCCCAAACCATCCTGGACTTATTCAGGGACCTGAGCCCACTCCTGGAGCACCCAAAACCAAGGGCGCACGCCATCCCATCCCATGTGCAGGTGCTCTGTAGCCTACTCCTGCTTGCATCTGGGAGTTACCAGGGGGTGACAGCTGCGGTAGGTGGAGTGTCCCAGAGCTGCCTGTCCTGTTTGTTCAGGAAGTTCCTAGAGGCCATGATGCAGAGAATGCATCTTTACATCAGCTTCCCTGATACACATGCAGAACTGCTCAAGACCAAGACTGACTTCTATCAAATGGCACACTTCCCACACGTCATCGGCTGCATTGATGGCACCCACATCCCAATCTGCCCACCTGCTGCCACAGAGTACATTTACAGGAACAGAAAGTCCACCCACTCAATAAATGTGCAGGTGATCTGCGATGCTGGCAACATAATTACTGACATTGTGGCCAGATTTCCAGGGGGCACCCACGACTCCTACATATTCCAGAACAGTGGGATCTACACACGCCTGGCTGCTGGAAAATTTGGGGAAGGATACCTGCTAGGTAAATCACTGTGACACACCCTGATAATTACTGCAGCTGAATGTTTCAAATGGTATGTAACTAATGGCACTTTCTTTCCCACCTAGGCGATAGCGCTTATGCTCTGCGGTCCTTTGTTCTCACTCCCTACATGAACCCATCAACCCGGAGTGAGAGACGTTACAATGTGGCACACAGAGCAACGCGCAACATTGTGGAGCGCACATTTGTACTCTTAAAAAGCAGGTTCCGCTGCCTCCACAAGAGCGGAGGTGCACGTCAGTACACATCCATCATCTGCTGTAAAATCATTGCAACCTGTGCCATGCTGCACAACCTTGCCATCAAGAAAGGCACAGAAGTTGATATGACTTATCATGAGGACATTGATGATGGAACTGAACAGCCAGAGCCCTATGCAGCAGGAGTAGCGCCAGCAACAGATGGGAGACTGAGATGGGCAGAGAACACTTGCATCTATTTTTAAGTAAGGAGACACAGCCAGGCGTTGAATGTGAATGACGTAGTTTAATGGGCACTATGGCAAATGAGAAATGGCACACCATGGTAGTCCAATTTGTGACAACCTAACTAGGCGGTCATGGGTTACTTCACCCTAACACGTTCTCTGGAGTGTGGCCAGCATTAATGTCTGTGCCCACGCACAACAGTGCGGGATGCCCGAGGCTGGGTTTCAACACTGGCTGTTGAGCCAGGGCCCGCAGATTGGCGCCTGCTGCTCCTCCGTATTTCCTGTACGGGTGTGCTACTGCTGCTCTTGCTGGTGGTGTCTTCATTGTCCCCCACACCTAGATCTCCAGCATTGGCTTACTGGTTGGTCAGCAGCTGTTCCATTGCAGATGTCACCCTCCCCATCCCCCTGGAGACATCTGTGCACCAGTGAACAAGCCCCTCTTGCATCGCCACAGAGCGCCTACATAGCAGGGAAGTGGCAGTTGCCAGACGGTTCACCGCCTTGGTGTGATGCTGCATACACTGCCTCTCCTGGCGCCTTTGTGTGCGGTCCTCATCAAATTTATCGCAGAGTGCCATCATGGACTGGGTCATTTCCCGCATTCCCTCTGCCATTTCCCTCATGCTCACGCTTAGCAGCCTGGTACTTGTGTCCCCTCAGTGGCAGTGGAGCAAGCAAGCAGTAACGGACATCCCGTGCTGCGGGAGCCCGCATTGATTTTTGAAGCAGCTCCTGGCGCTGGCAGTGACGTGGCGTTGGCGGAAAGCAGCCACTTAGCAGCCTGGTACGTGGGCCCCTAAGTGGCAGTGGAGCAAGAAAACAGTAATGGGCGCCCCACTCTGCACCCATGGTGGAGGCGGTGTAATGATATACCTGAAAGTACTCCCAAATAAGGTCCTCTAGCGGATCTGCAAACATAAGGTCTTGCAGACATTGTACTGGCAGTTTCCATGCAGGTATAGGGGTCACCCTAATGCCCCACTGTACTGTTACAAGCAGGGTATTATGAATTGAAAATGTGTGGCCTAGGTACTCAGCATTATGAAGCATGCCAGTGAGTCTGTGGGAGCAGAGTAGTGCATCTGTTGCACGTGCAGTCCATAAACTGGGAAGAATAAGGTCTAGTGTTTCTATTTCACCATACATCCACCAATCACCAGGTATCAATCGAGGATGTAAAATCATGATCAAGCCTGAATATTAGGGAAGATGCTAGTGGCAATATGGAACAGTCCAGATTACTGTTGGACCCGGCCTCGTGGCGTGGTCCCGCTCCTCCCCGCATGGCGGGCCCGGGACAGCCGTGACCTCTGTCCTCCACGAAGAAGCTACCTCTCCAACCCTCAACGAGAGCCGCCACTCCGGGCGACCCCCGGCTCTCCCCCTCAAGAACCCAGCGACTCCTGCTCGCACCACTCTGCTGGTCCAGGCCCTGACTCCATCTTGGACCCTCCACGTCCTGACCACGTGGCCTCGGCCCATCCCCGGCCACGTCCCCAGCAAAGCCCAGACATCGAGGCACCAAGATCCGACCAGGTGGTAAAGCGGCCACTTGATGGAACAAGGAGGAGGGGAGTTTCGATGGGCCTCCAACCGTCCCCGGACGCCTGGTGTCGATCGCCCTCCGGCCTCCCTGGGCGCTGGCTCCGCCCCCCTGCTGGGTGTCTGGATGCTCCCATCCCGGCCCCTCTGCCCCCCAGGCGCGAGGGTCCGGACATCAAAGGACTCCAGACCTATATCTGGGGCAGCTCTGGAATGAGTCGGCAGTTGTATCCTGGATTCGAGAGCCCTGCTGACGCTGTCACGGCTGACCCCGAGAAGATCTCACTGCTTTGAACCCTGAAACTATCTTTGGAGTCCTGCTGGCGCTGCCGCGGCCCAACCTCACTGAAACCACCTTTGGAGTCCTGCTGGCGCTGCCCCGGCCTGACCTCGTTGAAAACACCTTTGGAGTCCTGCTGGCGCTGCCGCGGTCCGACCTCGCTGTAACCACCTTTGGAGTCCTGCTGGCGCTGCCGCGGCCCAACCTCGCTGAAACCACCTTTGGAGTCCTGCTGGCGCTGCCGCGGCCCAACCTTGCTGAAACCACCTTTAGAGTCCTGCTGGCGCTGCCGCGGCCCAACCTTGCTGAAACCATCCTGGAGCCTGCTGGCGCTGCCGCGGCCCGACCTTGCTGGTCCTAAGACTGTCCCGCTACCCCTTTTCCCTCCTACCGAGACTTTTTGAGGATCCCTCGATCCGTTTGTACATATCACCGAGAGACCCAATCGTTATTACCGATAAAGATTCTAAGAAGTTATCCTCTTGTGTGGTGTCCCTTTGTAGTGGTGTGATTGCTCTGCTGTTACGATTCTAGGAGAGGAGCCTCACCCAGGAGGCCTCTCGACGGCGCTCGGCCAACTCCATACGGAGAGGTGGAACTCAGGGTGGTCAGTCAGACCTCTTTTAACCCCCCCCTAACCCCCCCCCCCCACGGGAACCGCATTTCTAACATTGGTGGCAGGTGGTGCGATCCGAGCCGACGCAAATCGTACAGAGAGTGACTCACCCACTACTGCCAGAAACACACCGCTACCATGACGACCAAAGAAACCGGACCGACCATGGAGTTCCAGAAGGAACGATTAGAGGACTATAATCATAAAGAGTTGAAACAATTCTGCAAAGACCTGGGCATTGCTACCACTGAACTAAGCACCAAGGAAGATTTCAAGCTGGCCCTACAAGCATGGGTAGAGGCCGGAGCAACGCCACCCCAGGGCGAAGAAAGCACAGTCCGAGACGTGCACCGAGAAAACCTCGCAACTGCAGCGGAGGAAAGAAATGCCAACGGAGACACGGGCCTCTCCCAAGAAGACGCCCGAGAGCGAGAAAGAAGCCGGCTCCACGAATTGGAGCTCGCCCGACTCCGTCCGGACGGAGAACTACAGCTGGCCGAGAAAAAGATAGCCCTTGAGCAGCTATGGCTACAAGGAGACCTAGAGGAGAAACGAAGACAGAGAGACTTAGAGGAGAAGAGGCTCACGTTCGAGCACGAGCGTGGCTTGAAAGAACTTGAAATCAAGGCAAAAAATGGGGAGGCCAGGGCCCCCGAGAACCGGGGCCCGCCTCCCCCTACAGACAATAAGGTCCACATTCCCAAAGATGTCGTCAAAGAATACTACAAAAACGACGACATCCAACAATGGTTTAAGGCTTACGAAGTAGCCATGACCTCGCATCGAGTACCGCAAAAAGACTGGGGTACCGGCTTATGGGGAAAGTTCATCAACGAAGGGAGAGACGCCCTGCTAGAACTCCCCGATACAGAGATGACATCTTATGAACACATGAAAACTGCCCTCCTTACGCGCTACGGACTCACCCCTGAGATGTACCGGCAGCGATTCCGAGACTGTAAAAAACTCCCCGGTACTACATGGGTGGAGTATGTAAACTTCTATAGTAGGGCCCTAGAGGGGTGGATCAAAGGCAGCCAGGTCACCACCTACGAGCAGCTGTTCAACCTCATTGTATGGGAGCACCTCTCCAACAACTGCTTTATCGAACTCCGGCAACATCTCCTCGACAGCAAACTGACTGAGCCCCGGAAGCTCGCCGTCGAGACCGATCGATGGGTGAGCACCCGGGTCCCCCGGAGCCCGATGGGAGACTACGGTCAAGGTTCCCCAGGGAACCACCGGCCGCAAGGCGGCGGAGGAGGTCAGAACAGGACCAGGGACTTCCCCTCGGGGCTGCCCCCGACCCCCACTTCACCGTCCCTGGCCGGAAGGGGGGGCCCCCCCAGCACGGCCGGGGCCCCGCCCGAACATTACCTGTCACAGATGCCAGCGGCCTGGTCACTATGCTAATGACCCCCTCTGTCCAATGAACCAACGGCCCGGCTCCACCGGCCCTCCAAACTGCCAGATCGCTGCCGCTGCCCTGGGAGAAGAGAGGGGCGAAGAAGAGACCTACGACCACGACGAGACCGAATGGGAGCCCGCCGCCATGTCCCTAGTCTGCCTAGGAGAGAGGGACATGATTCCCCGGGCCCCGATACCGGGCAACACGCAAAAGTACCGCCAATGGGTCACCATTAATGGACACCGGGCGGAAGCCCTCCGCGACACCGGAGCCAGCGTGACAGCCGTCCGAGGCCACTTGGTGACCCCGGACCAAATCCTGCCCAATGAGTTGTGCCCCGTACGATCAGCCGACAACTCCGAGAGCCTGTGCCAAATGGCCCGCATTCCCTTCGAGTGGGGAGGGGTGTCGGGCATACTGAAAGTGACTGTCCGTGATGATGCCTCCGTGGACTGCCTCCTCGGGAACGACCTCGAAAGTTCCCCCTGGTCCGGCGTCGAGCGGAGAGAGCATCTGGGGATGTTAGGCCTTCCCGAGTGGGTCTGTGCGACCACCCGCTCCATGTCCGCCCGAGCCTCCGCCCCGACGGAGGACACCCCGACGGAGGAACCAGAGTGGCCCGCGCCGCCGCCGCCCGCTGTAGCCGAAGACGCTGAGCAAGAGCCAGAGCCCCCGGGGCCCCCCGGGGGAGAAATAGCTGAACTCGGCAACCTCCCGGAACTGGCCCAATGGCGCCAAGAAGGTGGCCCTACCCGAGAACAATTCCGACAGGAGCCGAAAACCTGTCCCTCCCTCAAGGGGATACGACAGCAAGCCGTCACCCAAGCCGCCGGAGACCCCTCGGGGTCCCACTGGGTCTATTGGGACCATGAACTCCTCTACAGTGAGCAGAAGATTGCCGAACTGGGGGCCGGTCGGGTGCTGGTCGTCCCCCTCCGATTCAGAGACTTCCTCCTAAACCTTGCACACGATGTACCTCTCGCTGGGTAGCTGGGGCAGGACAAGACATACAGCCGCCTGGTGACCCATTTCTACTGGCCAAAGATGAAGAACGATGTAAGCAACCACTGCCAGACTTGCCCCACCTGCCAAGCCAGCGGGAAGAGTGGAGGGAAGCACAAGGCCCCCCACCAGCCCTTTCCCGTCGTTAACACCCCCTTCGAGCGGGTAAGAATCGACATTGTGGGGCCCCTGGAGCCTCGCACCTCCCAAGGACACCGGTTCATCCTCGTCCTAGTGGACCATGCCACCCGCTATCCCGAAGCCATCCCTCTCCGAACTGTGACGGCCCCCGTGGTGGGCCGGGCGCTGATGGAAATATTCTCCAGGGTGGGCTTCCCTCGAGAAGTCGTCAGTGACCGGGGTACGAACTTTATTTCCCGTTAAATGAAGTCCCTGTGGCAACAGTGCGGGGTCACTTATAAATTTACCACCCCCAAGGGAATGGGTTGGTAGAACGTTTCAACAGAACTCTTATGGAGGAGCCCCTGTGACGCCAGTGGGACGTGCTGCTGCCCTGCCTACTCTTCGCCTACCGGGAAGTCCCGCAGAAATCCCTGGGTTTCAGCCCCTTCGAACTATTGTACGGGCACCCCGTCCGGGGTCCCCTCAGCCTGGTCAAGGAAGGCTGGGAGGTTACCGTCCGAGATGCTCCCCCCGACGTCTACAGATACCTCCTGACCCTCCGAAATCAGACTCGGAAGTTCCGAGCCTTGGCGGAAGTCAACCTCGAGGCCAGCCAGGAAGAGATGAAACGCTGGTATGACCAAAACGCCTCTTCCGTGGAGTTCGAGCCGGGCCAACAGATTTGGGTCGTGTCCCCGGTCCAACCCTGTGCCCTCCAGGACAAATGGATGGGGCCCTTCAAGGTGGTGGAGCGCAAAAGCCCTGTCACTTACCTGGTGGATATGGAATCCCCCAGGAACCCCCTCCGGGTCCTCCACACCAACCGGCTCAAGCCTCACTTCGTCTGAACAGAGCTGAGCCTGCTGATGGCTACGGATGGCGGGGACGAAGACGACTCCGAACCCCTCCCGGACCTCCTGAGCGCCACCGAGAAGGATGGCTCCATCGAGGGAGTCACCCTCTCCTCCGCCCTGACCCCAGAACAGTGCCAGGACTGCCGCAGCTTGTTGGGACAATTCGCAGACTTATTTTCCCTCAACCCCGGGGTCACCCGGTGGTGCGTACATGATGCCGACACCAGAAACAGCCCGCCTGTGCGCCACCGGGCCTACGGAGTTCCCGACCGAGTTCGGACCTGCATCCAGTCCGAGGTCTCCAAGATGCTGGCCCTGTGGGTAGTCGAGCCCTCTGACAGTCCATGGGCCAGCCCTGTCGTCCTGGTCCCCAAGGCCGCAGCCCCTGGCGCCAACCCGGAGCTAAGGTTTTGTGTCGACTTCCGGGGGTTGAACGCCGTCACCCGGACCGATGCTCATCCCATACCCCGGGCCGATGAACTGATCGACCGCCTGGGGGCAGCCCGCTACCTGAGCACCTTCGACCTCACAGCCGGCTACTGGCAGATCAGACTCACCCCGGGCGCCCAAGAGCGCTCCGCCTTCTCAACACCCGATGGCCACTACCACTTCAGAGTGATGCCCTTCGGGATGAAGAACGCCCCGGCAACGTTTCAGAGACTAGTGAATAAGGTGCTGGCGGGGCTAGAAGAGTTCTGCGCCGCCTACCTGGACGATATTGCGGTGTACAGCCTCCACTGGGCCGAGCACCTAAAACACCTCGGGGAGGTCCTGACGGCCCTCCGACGGGCCGGACTGACAATAAAAGCAAGCAAATGCCAGATAGGCCAAGGTTCCGTGACCTATCTGGGGCACCAAGTGGGGAGCGGCCAGGTGGCTCCCCTCCAACCCAAGATCGACGCCATCATGGCCTGGGAGCCCCCAGCAACCCAGACAGCAGTCAGAGCCTTCCTGGGGCTCACGGGGTATTACCGGCGCTTCGTGAAGGACTATGGGAGCATTGTGGGCCCCCTCACCGAACTCACGTCCAAAAGACAGCCCCAGAAGGTGCACTGGACACCCGAGTGTCAGGCCGCCTTCGAGACATTAAAAACAGCAATGTGTACTGCCCCCGTGCTCCAAGCCCCCGACTACAGCCGGGAATTCATAGTTCAGACAGATGCCTCGGAGCACGGTGTCGGGGCGGTCCTGTCCCAACTCAACGCCGAGGGAATTGATCAGCCTGTGGCCTTCCTCAGTCGACGACTGCTGGCCCGAGAACAACGTTGGAGCACCATTAAACGCGAGGCCTTCGTCGTGGTGTGGGCCCTCAAGAAACTCCGGCCCTATCTCTTCGGCACCCACTTCTGGGTGCAGACTGACCACCGGCCCTTGCGGTGGTTGATGCAGATGCGAGGGGAGAATCCAAAGTTGCTGCGATGGTCCATCTCCCTCCAAGGGATGGACTTCACTGTGGAACATTGCCCCGGCAACGACCACGCCAACGGCGACGGCCTGTCCCGCTTCTTCCGCCTCGACGAGGAGAGCCCCCAAGAAGATGGGTGACTCTCCCCGCCTTCAGCTGCGGGGGACGTGTGTTGGACCCGGTCTCGTGGTGTGGTCCCGCTCCTCCCCGCATGGCGGGCCCGGGACAGCCGTGACCTCTGTCCTCCACGAAGAAGCTACCTCTCCAACCCTCAACGATAGCCGCCACTCCGGGCGACCCCCGGCTCTCCCCCTCAAGAACCCAGCGACTCCTGCTCGCACCACTCTGCTGGTCCAGGCCCTGCCCGGGCCACCCTCACCGGGCCTGACTCCATCTTGGACCCTCCACGTCCTGACAACGTGGCCTCGGCCCGTCCCCGGCCACGTCCCCAGCAAAGCCCCGACATCGAGGCACCAAGATCCGACCAAGTGGTAAAGCATGCACTTGATGGAACAAGGAGGAGGGGAGTTTCGATGGGCCTCCAACCGTCCCCGGACGCCTGGTGTCGATCGCCCTCCGGCCTCCCTGGGCGCTGGCTCCGCCCCCCTGCTGGGTGTCGGGACGCTTCCATCCCGGCCCCTCTGCCCCCCAGGCGCGAGGGTCCGGACATCAAAGGACTCCAGACCTATATCTGGTGCAGCTCTGGAATGAGTCGGCAGTTGTATCCTGGAGTCGAGAGCCCTGCTGACGCTGTATCGGCTGACCCCGAGAAGAACTCACTGCTTTGAACCCTGAAACTATCTTTGGAGTCCTGCTGGCGATGCCGCGGCCCAACCTCGCTGTAACCACCTTTGGAGTCCTGCTGGCGCTGCCGCGGCCCAACCTCGCTGAAACCACCTTTGGAGTCCTGCTGGCGCTGCCGTGGCCCAACCTCGCTGAAACCATCCCGGAGCCTGCTGGCGCTGCCGCGGCCTGACCTTGCTGGTCCTAAGACTGTCCCGCTACCCCTTTTCCCTCCTACCGAGACTTTTTGAGGATCCCTCGATCCGTTTGTACATATCACCGAGAGAGCCAATCGTTATTACCGATAAAGATTCTAAGAAGTTATCCTCTTGTGTGGTGTCCCTTTGTAGTGGTGTGATTGCTCTGCTGTTACGATTCTAGGAGAGGAGCCTCACCCAGGAGGCCTCTCGACGGCGCTCGGCCAACTCCATACGGAGAGGTGGAACTCGGGGTGGTCAGTCAGACCTCTTCTGCCCCCCCCCCCCCCCGGGAACCGCATTTCTAACAATTACCATCTGCTATGCACCCACCAACTATCCATGGCATATGTGTGTTTCCAGATAATAAAGATGCCAATGTCATGATAAAGCGTTCCTACCCAATATTAAGGGAATGTTCGCTGCTCAGCAACATATGTGTCCCATCCAGTGTCTCCTTAAGTATCATGTACGGTCCATCTCCATCAAAATGCAAAGCATCTTTTTCAAATGGGATTCAAGGCCGAATTCAAATCAGAGAGTCCGTAGCAAATTATGAGTAGTCAGTGGCATAAAGCTGGCCTCTCCAAAGTCTTTGCAGCCTGGGCACCTCTCAGGCAATCAAATGCATTTCCAGAGGAAATCTATGTCTATTCATCATCGCTTGAGAAAAGCCAGTACTGTGTGTCTTTTAACCACTGTCCATCCCTCTCACGGTCCATGTGAGAAGTGAGTAGTTATTAATGTGATATACCATAGTGCATGTATGTAAGTGAGGGGTACAATCTATCCCACCAGAGGGGTGCTTTGAGGTTGCTTGGGAAGGCAGCGCTGTATTGTCTGAGCAAGGTGAGTGCATCTAACTTTCTTCCCTACTCCCACTCCCCTGGGTAGTCCAGCAATGGCTAGCTGACCAACAAACTAGAAGTAAACTAGTCAGAGTCCAGTTTGTGCCTCCATATAATTTCTGAGTATGGAGGAAGAAGGGACATGACCATTCAGAGTACCTCTGCTGGTCCTCCCACAGCCTCAAGAGAATCCCTCATTAGAAATGTGGTGCAACCTCTCTCCATGGAGCTTAACCGCTGGGATCAGCCCCCTCAGCGACTCCCCTGCCCATGTAAGTTACTCTTTGAGTGCAGGCACATCACCATCCCATGCATGGCCTGTCCATCAGAGGACATCTGCTACTCTGAGCGTCACACAGAGTTGCCCCTTATCCTCTACCAGGAGTGTGTCAAACTCTGTACCCTCCTGGATGACTCAGACATCCCTTCACTCTCAGTCCATTGGGTCAGCACACTGAACGTCTTTGCAGTTTCCACAGCCTCTTTTTGACCATGTTCTACCTGCTGCTGAGATGATCTCCCTGTTCCAGGCATGTTGCAGCTTTTATGTTGCAAGGGTAGTGGCAGCTGCCACGCCGCTCTGTCCTCTGCACCAGCTCAGTCTTCCTAGAACAAGGAGTACTCATCCACTTGTACTTTGAGGCATACCAAGTACATACGTATAAGCATGCATTTGAGCCCAGGGACAAGTAGTTCCTTTTTCACTGCTAAAAAGGGTGTTCATTGCAGCTGCACTGCTGGCGTGTAATCTGGGAAGATCGCCACCCACCTGTTCTCGACCTAGAGATTCCCTCTGGTTAATGTGTATGTGAGATTGTGTCTCTGTCTCGATAGTGTAGAAGGCTTGCCACTACTGGACAGGGTGGGCTCCGTGGAGGCGGGTGCCAAGCAAGCACTCTGTGTGTTTGCTCTACCACAAAGAAGAAGAAGTGTTCCCGGGGCACCATCTCAGTCACTATCCATTTCTCCAAGGTCCCTATCACATATAGGACGCACTTTCCCTGTTTGCACCACGGAACACCTTCAAACAAGTGCGCCGTGTGCAAGCAGGGAAAGTGCGCCCTATTAGGTTGAAGGCGCTGCCCTCAGGGCAGCTGCAAACTCGCACTGCCCTGGGGGCAGTATGTTCAAGCGAATAATGGAATGGCTGCTTCAAAGCACTTGGTGTTTCACAGTACAGACAGCACCCACCTACATTTTAAAGCAGGTAGATAGATCCCCTTGAAGACGGGTGTAGTGAGTACCTCCTTCACCCCCTCCAAAGGGCTGCCATCAGGGGGCGCACTGATATCTTCTTCACTTCTTTCCATGCATCTCTAACACGGCTCCGACGCAGAGGTAGAGATTCCCTCATTTGCATGGGGCTACATCCCTATGCAAAATTGTAAATGAGAGAATGCCTTACTGAGATTTTGCTGGTGCAATCTGTGCTCCAGTGCTTTCTGTATTACCGAAGGGGCATCACAAGCGTCTGTGGCACCTTCTGTAATACCAAAGTGCCCCGTGGCACAAAAAGTGGGTGCAAACACCTGTTGTGTCCCCGGGGCACTTCTGTAATACAGGCCCAGGTAGTTAATCATGTCATAGCCCTCAATTTATTTCGGTAGCCCAACCCCTCGCTCGTTGTCTCTTATGCTGTATCTCTCTGAATTCTCTGCCCTACCATCCAAGTCCTCAACCTATTCCTGGAGCATTGTTAACTGTCTAGAAAGTGTCCAGAAGATGGTGAAGCTCGCCAAAGTGTGGTTTTGTGGCCTTTGATCCTGCCAGCTAAGCACTTATGATCTTCCCTCAGGATACCAAGGTCTAGCGAGACAGTGGCAATGTTGGGCTCCAGGGCCTCACTGGAAGAGTTGATGACACTCAAGGAATAACATCACCAAACACAATCAACAAAGGGACCTCTGCTCTAAAGGAGCATCTCGCCTCAAAATCCCACCATACAAGAAAAAAACCATGGGTGGCACATCCTTCTCTGTTCAAGGAGCCAAACTATGGAACTCTTTACCCCCCAACATAAGGTCCACCGACAACCACCTTATCTTCAGGAAACGACTCAATATTTGTCTCTTCCCCACATAAGCACCATACGCAAACAGAAATTTACAGCATATCCCTCTGTATATAAGCATTTGTTTTCACTATAGATATGTACCTATCTTTGTGTATTACTTTGTATAAACATCTAAAATAATGATGTTGTTGAGAGAGAAAAAAATAATAATAATAAATAAATAAAAATCATCTTTGGTCTACATGTACATACTTCCATTGTGCATCTATGTACCTTCCATGTACTTGGATCTGTGTGTTTGTTACTTTTCTCCTGAAAAAGCATATCCAATGCACTACCATATTTCTCATCCTGTGCCTCTATCAATATCTTTAATCTACATATACTTACCTCCTTTATGTATCTATATACTTTCAATGTACTTATGGATCTATATATTTATCACTTTCTTCTAATTTAGCATTTCCAATGCACTACCCTAAATCTCAAACTATACTTCGCTCAATATATCTTCTAGCCCAACCTTCTGACTCATCTCAAACTTCTTTCTACTACTCTTTCCAATGCACTACCCTATCTCTCATCCTATACATCTATCAATATATCCTCTACATCCACTCTCTCATTTATCCCAAACCACATACCACTACTCTGATCACTAAAATAACCCTTTCTAGATTTCATCCTCTAAATCAAACCTTTATAAACTCTTCCCTCTGACTCCTCCCCTCCAAAACTCCTTTTTACTCATCCAAAAGCCTCCTCCTACTGCTAAGACCTAAAAAAAAACCTTCACTCTTTTATCCCTCCACTATCCTTTTCAATCAAAATTAACAGACTAAAATGTTTGCTTCTCAAATTCCATATTCAACTATACTAATTCACCACTAATCCTTTATTAGGTTCCAGAGTAGAGTGCTACTCACCAATAAAGAGTCTCAACACCCCAGCAGGGTTACAAGCACTATATAAATGCAAACCTTTTTCCCTTTCTACCCCTCCCTAACCCTTCTCAATCCAAATAACTGACTAACATACCCACCACTAAAATTACTCTCATGTTTCACCATACTAATTTAGCACTAATCCTGATGGGTTCCAGAGTAGCGTGCTACTTGCGCTTCAAAATACCCTTAGGGGTAGCAAGCGCTATATAAATACAAACCTCTTTCCCTCTTCTATCCCGCCACATACCCTTCTCTACCCAAATAACTGAATAACATATCCACTACTCAAATTACTTCATATTTTACTATACTAATTTTCAACACTAATCCTTTATGGGTTCCAGAGTGCGGTGCTACTCTCCAGAAAAGCGCTTCATCACCCATCAGGGGTAACAAGTGCTATATTAATGCAACCTTTTTTCCCAT
Organism: Lissotriton helveticus; assembly: GCF_964261635.1. Taxonomy (NCBI): domain Eukaryota; kingdom Metazoa; phylum Chordata; class Amphibia; order Caudata; family Salamandridae; genus Lissotriton; species Lissotriton helveticus. Next base: position 710,132,273 of record NC_136065.1, read on the forward strand.
TTAATCCCTCCACTATCCTTCTCACTCCAAATAACTGTCTAATAGTCACCATTGAAATTTCTTCATATTTCACCATATTAATTCACCACTAATCCTTTATGGGCTTCCTGAATAGCGTGCGTCAACAAGCGCTATATAAATACAAACCTTTTTCCTCCTCTATTCTTCTGCTATCATTCCAAATCCAAATAACTGACTAACCTTTCCACCACTTAAAATGTACTTGCATGTTTCACTATACTAATTCAACACTAATCCTCTATGGGTCCCGGAGTAGCGTGCTACTCGCCGAAAAAGCGCTTCGACGCCTCGTCAGGGGTAGTAAGCGCTATATAAAAGCAATTACAATACAATAGTTAGTCCTGCAATCCAGTTCCCTTGAAGCATCCTCTGGGATTAGTTGTTCAGTGCTAGACAGGGGAGCGGAGCTCGACCCCATGGGTGCCAGTTGCATCCTTGATGCTCCTGCCTATCTCTACTGCCCCCAGTGTTGTTCCAGGGTTCAGCTAACCAGTCGTCATCCCCAGCGCAGCCCTAAATGCAGTCACTCCTATTGGCCTACAGTGAGTCATGCCCCAGAGAGTGTTCCACTGCTTGTTTGTTCTCTTCACAGTCCCCAGCAGGTGCCCCACAGATGGCTCGTCTGGTACAGGCGCGTGGGGGCACATCCTCTGATCGTAGCACACTGTGCTGTGTCAGAGGTCCTCACACGCAGTACAGGCCAATCAAGCTGAGCGATACAAAAGGGGATGATAGACGGAGCGTTTGAGCAAATCAAACACTCACCCCCAGTCAACTGATCTGGGTTTAATCCATCACCATTCTTTAGCCCACTCAGCCACCCCATTTCAAACATGGCTATATGCAAATCAGTCTGACCCTGTGCCTCATGGGAACAGTACAGCTCGAACTGCCAAGCCATGTCTTCCATGGACCGGAAACAAACATCCTTGGACCGGTTTCGGATTCATAATCCTCATCAGCCAGGCTATCTTGAATCCAGTGGCCAAGTGAGCAAGGGACTCACATCTGAGCATACCCTGCCACACTTAGGGCGAACAAAGCGATATAAAAGGGGATGATGGACGGAGCGTTTGAGCAAATCAAACACTCACCCCCAGTCAACTGATCTGGGTTTAATCCATCACCATTCTTTAGCCCACTCAGCCACCCCATTTCAAACATGGCTATATGCAAATCAGTCTGACCCTGTGCCTCATGGGAACAGTACAGCCCGAACTGCCAAGCCATGTCTTCCATGGACTGGAAACAAGCATCCTGGGACCGGTTTCGGATTCATAATCCTCATCAGCCAGGCTATCTTGAATCCAGTGGCCAAGTGAGCAAGGGACTCACGTCTGAGCATACCCTGCCACACTTAGGGCGAACAAAGCGATACAAAAGGGGATGATGGACGGAGCGTTTGAGCAAATCAAACACTCACCCCCAGTCAACTGATCTGGGTTTAATCCATCACCATTCTTTAGCCCACTCAGCCACCCCATTTCAAACATGGCTATATGCAAATCAGTCTGACCCTGTGCCTCATGGGAACAGTACAGCCCGAACTGCCAAGCCATGTCTTCCATGGACCGGAAACAAGCATCCTGGGACCAGTTTCGGATTCATAATCCTCATCAGCCAGGCTATCTTGAATCCAGTGGCCAAGTGAGCAAGGGACTCACGTCTGAGCAAACCCTGCCACACTTAGGGCGAACAAAGCGATACTAAAGGGGATGATGGACGGAGCGTTTGAGCAAATCAAACACTCACCCCCAGTCAACTGATCTGGGTTTAATCCATCACCATTCTTTAGCCCACTCAGCCACCCCATTTCAAACATGGCTATATGCAAATCAGTCTGACCCTGTGCCTCATGGGAACAGTACAGCCCGAACTGCCAAGCCATGTCTTCCATGGACCGGAAACAAGCATCCTGGGACCGGTTTCGGATTCATAATCCTCATCAGCCAGGCTATCTTGACTCCAGTGGCCAAGTGAGCATAAGGCACAGGGTCAGACTGATTTGCATCTAGCCATGTCTGAAATGGGGTGGCTGAGTCGGCTAAAGAATGGTGATGGATTAAACCCAGATCAGTTGACTGGGGGTGAGTGTTTGATTTGCTCAAACGCTCCGTCTATCATCCCCTTTTGTATCGCTTTGTTCGCCCTAAGTGTGGCAGGGTATGCTCAGACGTGAGTCCCTTGCTCACTTGGCCACTGGATTCAAGATAGCCTGGCTGATGAGGATTATGAATCCGAAACCGGTCCCAGGATGCTTGTTTCCGGTCCATGGAAGACATGGCTTGGCAGTTCGGGCTGGTCTGTTCCCATAAGGCACAAGGTCAGACTGATTTGCATATAGCCATGTCTGAAATGGGGTGGCTGAGTGGGCTAAAAAATGGTGATGGATTAAACCCAGATCAGTTGACTGGGGGTGAGTTTTTGATTTGCTCAAACGCTCAGTCCATCATCCCCTTTTGTATCGCTTTGTTCGCCCTAAGTGTGGCAGGGTATGCTCAGACGTGAGTCCCTTGCTCACTTGGCCACTGGATTCAAGATAGCCTGGCTGATGAGGATTATGAATCCGAAACCGGTCCCAGGATGCTTGTTTCCGGTCCATGGAAGACATGGCTTGGCAGTTCGGGCTGGTCTGTTCCCATAAGTCACAGGGTCAGACTGATTTGCATATAGCCATGTCTGAAATGGGGTGGCTGAGTGGGCTAAAGAATGGTGATGGATTAAACCCAGATCAGTTGACTGGGTGTGAGTGTTTGATTTTCTCATACGCTCCGTCCATCATCCCTCTTTGTATCGCTTTGTTCGCCCTAAGTGTGGCAGGGTATGCTCAGACGTGAGTCCCTTGCTCACTTGGCCACTGGATTCAAGATAGCCTGGCTGATGAGGATTATGAATCCGAAACCGGTCCCAGGATGCTTATTTCCGGTCCATGGAAGACATGGCTTGACAGTTCGGGCTGGTCTGTTCCCATAAGGCACAGGGTCAGACTGATTTGCATATAGCCATGTCTGAAATGGGGTGGCTGAGTGGGCTAAAGAATGGTGATGGATTAAACCCAGATCAGTTGACTGGGGGTGAGTGTTTGATTTGCTCAAACGCTCCGTCCATCATCCCCTTTTGTATAGCTTTGTTCGCCCTAAGTGTGGCAGGGTATGCTCAGACGTGAGTCCCTTGCTCACTTGGCCACTGGATTCAAGATAGCCTGGCTGATGAGGATTATGAATCCGAAACCGGTCCCAGGATGCTTGTTTCCGGTCCATGGAAGACATGGCTTGGCAGTTCGGGCTGGTCTGTTCCCATAAGGCACAGGGTCAGACTGATTTGCATATAGCCATGTCTGAAATGGGGTGGCTGAGTGGGCTAAAGAATGGTGATGGATTAAACCCAGATCAGTTGACTGTGGGTGAGTGTTTGATTTGCTCAAACGCTCCGTCCATCATCCCCTTTTGTATCGCTTTGTTCGCCCTAAGTGTGGCAGGGTATGCTCAGACATGAGTCCCTTGCTCCCTTGGCCACTGAATTCAAGATAGCCTGGCTGATGAGGATTATGATTCCGAAACCGGTCCCAGGATGCTTGTTTCCGGTCCATTTAAGACATGGCTTGGCAGTTCGGGCTGGTCTGTTCCCATAAGGCACAGGGTCAGACTGATTTGCATATAGCCATGTCGTAAATGGGGTGGCTGAGTGGGCTAAAGAATGGTGATGGATTAAACCCAGATCAGTTGACTGGGGGTGAGTGTTTGATTTGCTCAAACGTTCCGTCCATCATCCCCTTTTGTATCGCTTTGTTCGCCCTAAGTGTGGCAGGGTATGCTCAGCCGCGAGTCCCTTGCTCACTTGGCCACTGGATTCTAGATAGCCTGGCTGATGAGGATTATGAATCCGAAACCGGTCCCAGGATGCTTGTTTCCGGTCCATGGAAGACATGGCTTGGCAGTTCGGGCTGGTCTGTTCCCATAAGGCACAGGGTCAGACTGATTTGCATATAGCCATGTCTGAAATGGGGAGGCTGAGTGGGCTAAAGAATGGTGATGGATTAAACCCAGATCAGTTGACTGGGGGTGAGTGTTTGATTTGCTCAAACGCTCCGTCCATCATCCCCTTTTGTATCAATCAAGCTGAGCAGCAACACCCACTCAAGCAGGGATGTATGAGCCAGTGCCTCGGGGTGCGCCCCAGGCTCTCACCTCTCACAGGAGGATCTACTAGCCATGTCTAGCCTGCCCCTGATGCAGACCTGTCCCCATCAGCCGCCTCCAGCCAGTGCCCCAGTCAACGTCCAGTTCGTGAGGCCAGAGCCGGCCTATGCGGTACACTCCAATACTGCTCAGCTCCCACCCCCTCTACTCAGCCAATTAGAATCTCATTCGCAATCCCGGGACCAGGGGCGGCACGGAGCCACAGCAGCAACTGCCTCAGAACGTGGGTGTGTGAGTGAGTTGCTTATGCTACTGCTCAGGGGGTCCTTGTTTTTTACAATCCTTCAGAACGTGGGTGGCCAGCTCCCACAGGGAGTCCATCGGGTGGCACCAAGTGCTGCGGACCAGGCAATGACAGTGCCTTCTTCCAATCCAGCAGGATGCACACGGTCCTGGAGGCCGCCTCCCTCTGCATGGCCCTGTGAGTTTCACGGCCACCATGGGAATGAAAATCGGCCCGGGCACGCAAAAAAAAAAAAACGCCCCACATTTGCATCAACACTGCTCTTATCACTGCTTTGGTGTAATGTTATAAAAAAAACTTTAGGGGGTGGGGGGTAAAAAAAATGCACGTGTTTGTTTACACTGGAAAAACAAGTGATGCCACTTCTACTCAGGCCCCCTGCCCCAATCAGTATGTGTATACATTAATGGGCCGGCCCGCGAGACAAAGAAAGGTCATGAGCGCCCATCCGCCTCTAGAAAGGCCACTCAGACACCCACTGGGCCGCTGACTGTATCGGAACAACAGAGACAGCGCCCAAATAGCCTCCCAGACTGCTCAAAAAAACAGCCCACAGCAGCACTCGGACACCGGCCCCTCATTGCCCGAATGCCCTAGTTACCAATCCGACGCTGCCACCACAGGAGTCAAATACCTTCAGCGCGAGATAGACAAACTCTGCCCAGTCTCGGTTCTGCTCTGGCAGCTTGATGTCAGGGCGCAGTCTCAGCCTCCATAGGCCCCTCACTCTGCACGCTAGTCCACCTCAGGCCCAGTTCTCAGCTGAACCCTGCCCACTAGGATGGGCCTTGGAAGATGAGGCTCACCTACTGCACATTCAGTACACCATCATCCGGTGTCCACAAACGGTCCCCTTGGGTGCCACAGAGTATTGCGAGGCAGGCGAGGTGAGGTGCTCCATAGGCCCTCAGGGCATCAGGAAGTAGTAGTGCACAGTGGAATAACAGTACCAGGGAAACCTGACAGCTGTAACGAAGCACCTATATCTTGATTTGCATCAAACACTAACATATCATCATGGAGAGGTGTGCATAGCTCATACAGCACACCTCTATGATGATTTGCTGCGCACCATCGTATCACAACACTGAAGTGTCCATCAAACCTTTATTATGTACTTATAACTTGTGCTATGTATGATATGTCCAGACACCTCCACAGAGCTCTCAGAAGGTACATCATATGTGTGTGTAACTTTTAGGTCAGAAGCTAGAGCACCAAAAAGAGATTTTTACATGCCAATGTGTGTCCTTTAATGAGGCCTGAGAGTACATGTTTTAAATTAATGTAAGGCTTTATTCAGTGGTCCGGGTGAATGTACTGGACTGGTTGCTGTAATTCACGATAAACGAGTCCTTTATACATACACTTGTGTCACTAAATGGTATAAAGTCTGAAAGGGTAACAAATCTGATTTTGCTCATGCCGTTGTCACAAATTGACATAATTCATACTGGTGTAATGTTTTATAGTGATTGACATTTTAATGGCACATGTCTTTCTCAGGTCTACTTATATTTGTCAACATATTGAAATGGATAGATAAGGATGCTCACAAATCACTAGCATAACACAACAGTAATAGGGCCTGAACACACGATTGTCCCTAATAATGTCGCAAGAGCTAAATACAATAGGGCGGTGGTATTTTTGGAGTCGGAAACATACCATCATGACAAACTACCCCTATGGGAAGATCTGTTTGGGGAGTGACTGACACTTCTAAAGATTCCCATACAAGGAGATTTGAGAGCCCCATACAATTTTGTAAGTGATGGTATATTCTCTACTCCAGGGGCATTAGGACCCCCCTCCCACATTAGCACCTCAAGCAGGTGGTGAGTGCTACTGGAGACAGTGCGTAGCATAAAACCTTTAAAAACATGTCCATTGCTCCTTTGACTTGGATTGCTCTGGTCTCCAAATAAAATGTCATAAAACCCCTGCAAGAGACAAGCATTTCAGAACTGTGGAGTGCAGGAATGCATGCAACAAGAAAACACAAACTTAAAAAGACAGGAAGGCGGGGTGGGGAAAAGGATGGATGGATGGAAATAAGGATGTATGGAGAGATCAATGAGGCATGGATGAAAGTAAGTTGCATGCATGGCCAGCAAGAGGGAAAGATAGATGTGTGGATGGATGTATGGGTGGATCGATCAATCCCTTGGCCGCGGCGCTAATTCCACTGTGGCGCTGGGGGTGAGCGCGGCGCCGCCATGCTTGTGACGGAACCACGTTGTCATGAGCCACGAGCGAGCTGTGCTCATGACAGCGTGGTTCCACCCACTCACTAATTCGCCAGCACAGGCGGGGAATCAGTGCTGTGTGGGCCGAGAGGCCGCAGCATGACGGAACCACGCCGTCATGAGCACACGCCGCCCGTGGCTCATGGCGCGTGTTTCCGTCATGCGCAGGGAAGGGGTTAAAAGAGAGAAGTATGTAATGGATGGTACAAAAAATGGAAGAAGTGGACAAATAATGATTCAGAGGAGGATGGATAGACAAGCATTTGCATTGCAATAGGTCTCGCATTTACGTGAGTTTGAGCTATTGGCATTGTAAATGACAATGTCTTTTATTTATGTTTTGGTTTTTAAAACATAAATAAAAGGCATTGTCATTTACAATGTGTTAGAACTGGGGGTCTCTAGTTGGCAGAGGTAGGTACCTTTGACCAAATAGGGACCCTTGCTTCTAGTCAGGGTAAGGGGCTGCACTTCTAAAATAACCCCTGCTCACCCCCTTGGTAGCTTGGCACAAGCATACAGGCTAATCTCAGAGGCAGTAAAGCATTTGTGAACACATACAGTAATACAGTGAAAACACTACAAATGGACACCACACACATTTAGAAAAATAAGTAATCTTTACTAGACTTAACACAAGACCAAACAACAAATATCCACAATACTGTAATCAAAAGCAGGCTTTAAAATGGTAGAAATAGCTTAGTTCAATATAGATGGTATATGCAACACTTTACTCTCAAAGTACCTTGGATGCATCACACAATACAAAAAAAGCATTGGCATAGCCAATAGGTCTCGCTTTTGGGACCTTCTAAATATTTAGTTATGCAGCACAATATCCTTGATGCAACCACATCAACTGTTGCGTGGCTAAACACTTATAAGGTCCCAAAGGCGAGACCTATTGGCTATGCCAATGCATGGTGTGGTTGTGTGTGTGGTTGTGTGTGGGTGCAGTTGTGGGTGCAAGTGTGGTCATCTGTGTGTGTGGATGTGTGGTTGGGTGTGGTTGTGGTTGTGTGTGGTTGTGTGTGGTTGTGTGGTTGGGTGGGGTTGTGTGTTGTTATGTGTGTGTGGTTGTAGTTGTGTGTGAGGTTGTGTGTGTGGTTGTGTGTGGTTGGGTGTGTGGTTGTGGTTGTGTGTGTGTGGTGTGTGTGTGGTTGTGTGTGTGTGGTTGTGTGTGTGGTTGTGGTTGTGTGTGTGTGGCTGCGTGTGTGGATGTGTGTGTGTGGTTGTGTGTGTGTGTGTGGTTGTGTGTGTGGTTGTGTGTGTGTGTTAGAGTGTGTGTGGTTGTGTGTGTGGTTGTGTGTGAGGTTGTGTGTGTGGTTGTGTGTGGTTGTGTGTGGTTGTGTGGTTGTGGTTGTGTGTGTGTGGTTGTGTGTGTGGTTGTGTGTGATTGTGTGTGTGGTTGTGTGTGTGGTTGTGTGTGTGGATGTGTGTGTGTGGTTGTGTGTGGTTGTGTGTGTGGTTGTATGTGTGGTTGTGTGTGTGGGTGTGTGTGTTAGTGTGTGTGTTTGTGTGTGGGGTTGTTTGTGAGGTTGTGTGTGGTTGTATGTGTGGTTGTGTGTGTGATTGTGGTTGTGTGTGTGTGTGTGGTTGTGTGTATGTGTGTGTGTGGTTGTGTGTGGTTGTGTGTGTGTGGTTGTGTGTGTGTGTGGTTGTGGGTAGTTGTGTGTGGTTGTGTGTATGGTTGTGTGTGTGGTTGTTGTTGTGTATGTGACAGTAATACTAAAAGCATCTCAAAATAAAGGACTCTGATTCTGCCTACCTGCCGGGACTCTGGCCTTCGGTACCTTGTTGCTGCTTGTGTGCTCTCCCTGAAGCGCTGCATCTCGCCGGACCCGCTTCGCGGGTCCCGCTTCGCTGTGTGCGCTCCCTGTGGATTTTGGACAAAAGGAAGGGTCGGGTCCTTGGAGACTGCTGTGGGGTGTGTAGTGTAGCAGCAGGGCTGCGAGCGGTGGGACCAGGGACTCCATCTCCCAGGACCCTGCTAGCCTGACCCGAGACACCTGGGCCGCTCTCCCTGCTTGCCCCGCCCCCACCAACGGCGTTAAAAACCTTTGCCTCCTAAACCTGCTTGGGACTCTGATTCTGCCTACCTTCCGGGACTCTGGCCTTCGGTACCTTGTTGCTGCTTGTGTGCTCTCCCCGAAGCGCTGCATCTCGCCGGACCCGCTTCGCGGGTCCCGCTTCGCTGTGTGCGCTCCCTGTGGATTTTGGACAAAAGGAAGGGTCGGGTCCTTGGAGACTGCTGTGGGGTGTGTAGTGTAGCAGCAGGGCTGCGGGCGGTGGGACCAGGGACTCCATCTCCCAGGAGTCCCTGCTAGCCTGACCCGAGACACCTGGGCCGCTCTCCCTGCTTGCCCCGCCCCCACCAACCAACTCCCCTATATTAACAGGCCATCCTCTCCGCTGCGCGGGAGCGTCCCGGGAGAAGCCCGGGACAAGGGCGGGGCCGTCTGCGGCCGTCCACGGTCGGGGGAGGTTGGGCTGGACCACACCCCCCCTGGTTCTCCCCTTTTATAACGTGAGTTATTGTGGATTCACTAAATACCTGTTCCCCTTTTTTGCTACTAGTTGTTGCCATCATGCCTTTGCGCTCCGGAAAGGAACAATCTGTTCAACTACAGACTACTAAGGGGGTGGTTACTGGCCCCTTGGACGCCTTTATTGTGAAGGCGACAGGAATTTTGGAGAAGGAGATAGCTTTTTCTGAAAAAAGGCTCTCACTTGACCTCATTAGTGGGAAACGGTCCTCATTAGGCCCCCTTGCCAGGGTGCCTAGTCCCAAAGAATCGGCACCAGGCACTATTCCATCTTTGGTTCCCGTATTGGTGGATATACACTGTGAGGCGGAGGGTTTGTCTTTGATTCCCTAAGACAGTGACCCGAGTTCTAGTGAGTTATCTAGGGGTATGGCGGTGGGAGTGTACACTTGGTAAGTCAATCCCAATTAGACTTTTCATCAAACGGGGACTTGCCTATGAATTTACCCTGCAAAAGAAAATGAAGTAAGGATTGCCACAGGGGAGGTATCTCAAAAATATCTAAAATAATTAGCTCTCCTCAGCCATCAACTATTCCTGAAGCCTACACCCGCTCACAGTCTCCTCTGTTTGTTAGGGATCCCTTACCCTCCCCGCAAGTACAATCAGGTTCTTCGGATTCCTATCCCGTGAGTTATAGTGGTGATGAGGGCCTACTGGGTAAAATGGAAGTACTATTTAAAACACTTATGCTGTCCCTATTGGAAAGAACTAGACCAGAGGTCTTCAATCTGTGGGGCGCGACCCCCAGGGGGGTCGTGGAGTCCTGGGAAGGGGGTCGCAGATTGACAATTTGCCTTAAGGGCGTCGGGCTGATTGAGGGTGCGCACGGCGGAGGCCTAATTCGGACCGAGGCGTGAAAAACAACAAAAGCCTCATTAACAAGTAAAAGGTCTTCTAAAGACCTGTGAAGTACTCTGGTGTGGCTTTGTGTGTGTCCAAGCTGTTTCAGCCGGCTTACATACACGAGGGGGGAGTGGGGTTGGGTGGCTCGTGGAGGAGGCTGTAGGGCACCCCAGTGCGCCATTGAAAGTAGCCAGGGGCGCCGCGAAAAGATGTGCACCAAGCACACAGTTTGGAAACTAATATGGACTGATACACAATAATAATGGTAATACCAGGGGGTGGAGGGCATCATGCTGCAGACAGGGATTTCTAATCAGAGGCAGCTTTTTTCTTGCTCTTAAAAGCTGGAGTTCCAGAGGCTGGAAAAGTGCAAGGTGTAGCACATTTATTAGCAGTTCAGGCAGAGCCTTTCTGGGGAAGAGGATGGGGCCTACGGGGGAAATACAAGATAAGCAAGCAGGTAGACGGGACTGCCGGGCTGTAGGTCAGTGTGCCTGGAATGAGACTCGAAAGTGATACTGAATAAGGAAAACAAACATCCTGCAGCGATTAACGTAAAAGTAAACAGCCTGATTTTACACACAACTGCCCTTGATAATGATGATTTATAGCGCCTGGGAGCCACCTCCAGTTCAGCGCTACTGGCACAAGTGGACAGGTAAAAACTCATGGCTAATAGCCGCGTTCTGCAAGTTAGTACACACATTATGGGAAGATATTGGAGTACGTTAATGTGCCTCCTGCGAAGAGCTGTATAAAACCTCTCTGGGTTAGAGCGATTTTGGAAAGACTAACTCTGGATTAAAATGCAAACGGTGTGCATTTGCTTCCTACTTTATGGTTTGAGCACAATACTTGCCTATGTCTGTTGCTATTAGTCATTAACATGAAATTTGCTATTTGTTTTATTCATGTTCTCCTTGCATGGACCAAGTAGTGGATGGATGAAAGGGTGGATGGATGAAGGATGTATGTATGGATGGAAGGATGAAAGGGTGGATGGATGGATGGATGAAAGGGCAGATGGATGGAAGGATGAAAGGGTGGATGGATGAAAGATGGATGGATGAAAGGGTGGATGGATGGATGGATGGATGAAAGGGTGGATGGATGAAGGAAGGATGTATGGATGGATAAAAGGTTGAATGGATGAATGATGCATGAATGGATGTGTGAAAAGGTGGGGATGAATGATGGGTGAATGGATGGATGGATGGAAGGGTGGATGGGTAAAGGATGTATGGATGTATGGAAGGATGAAAGGGAGGATGGATGTATGGATGGAAGGATAAAAGGGTGGATGGATGAAGGATGTATGTATGGATGGAAGGATGAAAGGGTGGATGGATGGATGGATGAAAGGGCAGATGGATGTAAGGATGAAAGGGTGGATGGATGAAGGATGGATGGATGGATGAAAGGGTGGATGGATGAAGGAAGGATGTATGGATGATAAAAGGTTGAATGGATGAATGATGCATGAATGGATGTGTGAAAAGATGGGGATGAATGATGGATAGATGGATGAAAGGGTGGGTGGATGAATGATGGGTGGATGGATGGAAGGGTGGATGGGTAAAGGATGGATGGATGTATGGAAGGATGAAAGGGAGGATGGATGTATGGATGGAAGGATAAAAGGGTGGATGGATGAAGGATGTATGTATGGATGGAAGGATGAAAGGGTGGATGGATGGATGGATGGATGAAAGGGCAGATGGATGTAAGGATGAAAGGGTGGATGGATGAAGGATGGATGGATGAAAGGGTGGATGGATGAAGGAAGGATGTATGGATGGATAAAAGGTTGAATGGATGAATGATGCATGAATGGATGTGTGAAAAGGTGGGGATGGATGATGGGTGGATGGATGAATGAAAAGGTGAGTGGATGAAGGATGGATGTATGGATGAAAGGGTGGATGGATGAAGGATGGATGTATGGATGGATGGAAGGATGAAAGGGTGGATGGACGAAGGATGGATGTATGGATGATAAAAGGTTGAATGGATGAATGATGCATGAATGGATGTGTGAAAAGGTGGGGATGAATGATGGGTGGATGGATGAAAGGGTGGGTGGATGAATGATGGGTGGATGGATGGATGGAAGGGTGGATGGGTAAAGGATGTATGGATGTATGGAAGGATGAAAGGGAGGATGGATGTATGGATGGAAGGATAAAAGGGTGGATGTATGGATGGAAGGATGAAAGGGTGGATGGATGGATGGATGAAAGGGCAGATGGATGTAAGGATGAAAGGGTGGATGGATGAAGGATGGATGGATGGATGAAAGGGTGGATGGATGGATGAAAGGGTAGATGGATGATAAAAGGTTGAATGGATGAATGATGCATGAATGGATGTGTGAAAAGGTGGGGATGAATGATGGGTGGATGGATGAAAGGGTGGGTGGATGAATGATGGGTGGATGGATGGAAGGGTGGATGGGTAAAGGATGGATGGATGTATGGAAGGATGAAAGGGAGGATGGATGTATGGATGGAAGGATAAAAGGGTGGATGGATGAAGGATGTATGTATGGATGGAAGGATGAAAGGGTGGATGGATGGATGAAAGGGCAGATGGATGTAAGGATGAAAGGGTGGATGGATGGATGGATGGATGAAAGGGTGGATGGATGAAGGAAGGATGTATGGATGGATAAAAGGTTGAATGCATGAATGATGCATGAATGGATGTGTGAAAAGGTGGGGATGAATGATGGGTGGATGGATGGATGGATGAAAGGGTGAAAGGGTGGATGGATGAATGATGGGTGGATGGATGGATGGAAGGGTGGATGGGTAAAGGATGGATGGATGTATGGAAGGATGAAAGGGTGGATGGATGGATGAAAGGGCAGATGGATGTAAGGATGAAAGGGTGGATGGATGGATGGATGGATGAAAGGGTGGATGGATGAAGGAAGGATGTATGGATGGATAAAAGGTTGAATGGATGAATGATGCATGAATGGATGTGTGAAAAGGTGGGGGTGAATGATGGGTGGATGGATGGATGGATGAAAGGGTGGATGGATGAATGATGGGTGGATGGATGGATGGAAGGGTGGATGGGTAAAGGATGGATGGATGTATGGAAGGATGAAAGGGAGGATGGATGTATGGATGGAAGGATAAAAGGGTGGATGGATGAAGGATGGATGGATGTGTGAAAGTGTGGGTGGATGAATAATGGATGGATGGATGTGATAAGGTCTAACAGGCGCATTTATAGTTGTCAATAGTTGTTGATGATGAGGAGTACCAGTTTCTAGAAACTTTTGTCAGAAGGGGGTCCTTACGCCTAAAAAGGTTATACAAGGGGGTCTCGGCATCCAAAAGTTTGAAGACCTCTGAACTAGACTCATGCATTCAAAATTGGACACTCTAGAAAACCTTGTTAGTACCAACACTGGTTTGTTTAAAAAGTTAGTTAATGACCAAGTGGTTTCGTCTAATTCTATTAGCTCTAGTAAGTCCAAAACTCAGAGAGTAGCTGTTATCAGTAAGCAGTCCGTCTTAGCCTCTGGTAAGCCAGCCACTACCCGGCCAGCCCCAAATAATTCTGCTTGCATAGGCTTTGGGGACAGGAATTCTCATAATGTTACTACTCCCGCACCAGCACCATGTATACAGGTTTCAAAACCTAAGAAGGCCAGCTCTAAATCCAATCCCCCGCCCCTACCAAGTAGCTCCATGCCTACACCTATAACTCGTTCCCAGGACCATGTGAGGGGTGGCTCCATACCTTCTATGCATTCCAAAATAAGTTCAAGAGCAGCGGGGAGTGTAACTACTAATTCTATCTTTCCCCCATCGAAGGCTAACAAACGGGGACCCCCTTGCAAAGATTTACCCATTGAAGCTACCCCTTATACGATTGTCCTAACAGGTGTCTCACCCTTTAGGGAGGGCCAAAATGAAGCTTATGGGGATCTTAAAAACAAAGTTGTTTTTTGGTTAAATAAAAATCGTCCCCTTCCACCGTCCTCTGCTACAGATATATTGAATGTGAGAAGAGTTGACTGGGTGGGACATTGTGCAAAGGATTTAGAAGGGGATTGTATTATTATAAACTTTAGAGATCCCTGGGTGGTGGACTACATAGGCAGAGAAGCAAGGTTTGGGAGGGTGGGTGATGTGCAGTCTCTGGGTCTTGGCTATTTTTACCCCAAAAGATACAGTGTGCCCGTTGCCAACTCTCTGATGCCGAATAGTTTAGTTGGGAGATCCCAAGCTGTTGGGTTTCCACATTCCCCTTTTTACCCTCGCTTTTTTAACCGTTTTGAACCTCTTTCTGGCCTGGAGGGTATTGATTGACTCTATTCCGCACTTGACAGAGGGAGTGAATGTGACAATTATGTTAGTGCGGGTGATGGAGTATGTAATGTGGCTGCGAGTATGGAGGGAGAAAACCTAGAGGAGGGGTTGGTCACAGCCTTTGTGAGTCATGAAGATGGTATCCGGCCGGCTGTTTGTCCATCGAGCATTGATAGGAATTTAAGTCTGGAACAGTGCGTTTCGGATTATGTTGCACCCGCCAGTCAGGTTGTGCCGCTTAAAATGGCCTCATGGAACATCGCAGGGCTAAAGGGGCATGTAGGCTCAGAGGATTGGACAGATTTTATTGACACCTTTGATATTCTAATCTTTCAAGAGAGTTGGGCTCCTGATCCAATATATCTGGTAGGGTTTTTAAATTTTTATAAACCAGCGATTCAGGGTCCCAAAGGTAGAGCTTCAGGGGGCCTAGTGATCTGGGTTAGGCAATCTATTGGTTATAATCCAATAGAAATTGCAGTGGATAACCTAGATCTCCTGGGAATTAAATTACGAAAGAAAAATTATCAGGACATAGTAGTTATTAATATCTATGCCCGAGGCCGCCCCGGTGGGCGTTGTCCGGTTATTGTAGACGAACTGGACTCCTACCTCGATTTAATTGGGAGAGACACATTAATTCTCGTAGCAGGGGACCTAAACTGTACCTTCGAGCCCCTGTTCAGCGGGGGGGAGGACTTGGGGTCCGAGGAAGATGCAGTGTGGAATATTCCGAAGTTGACCTTGAATAATATCAAGAAGGGGACTGAGGCCGCTCTTCACTGGCCAGGGTGGTGTTTGGAGTGGGGTCTGAGAGCGGCAAACGGGCGTTCGACCTCTGACAAGGTTGGTCATCCCACCTTTGATAATGGGGTTAGCAAAAGTAGACTAGATTATATCCTGATTAAAATGGAATACTGGTCACTCCTGGTTGACATGGAAGTTGTAGTTCGCCCAGAAAGCGACCACAACCCACTGTTCCTAAGCCTGAAGCTCCCAGGCAATCTGGATAGGCCCCTATTAGCTCCATGCATAACGGCCGAGACCGTCCTGACCAATGACAGAAGAAGGGTCAAATGGTGTAGGGCCGTGAAGGATGCTACTCTGTTAGATGGCATATCAAAGGAAGTTTCGACGTGTTGAATTTATCGTCCAGTTTGGATGCTGCTCCTCAGATCAGTGATCTTCATGAACAGTGTTTCTTTAAACTTAAGGCCCTCCTGACTCTACCGCTCAAACAAGGGAAAGAGATGGTAATGGGTTGCCAGAAAAAATGGTATAATAAGAACTGTAGGGCTGCACATAGTAACCTAATCAAAGCTATTAAATCTAGGGTCATTAGTGATATTATAACGGCACGCAAAATGTATAAAAAAAGTCCAGTGGGAGGCGAAGAGAGAGTGGGACGAGTGCCATTGGTCCAATCTCTTTGACCTCCTGCTTATCCACGAACCAGGCAAAATTCTGGGAAATTGTGAAATGGGGTAGGAACCCCGACTTTCAAATCCCAGTAAACCATGTGTCTGCGGAAGATTGGGTGGACTTTTATTCTCGACAGTATAAGGATCTTAATTTAGAACCTTTTAATGGCCAATGGATGCAGATGCCTATGCACCCTATCCATAGTCACTCGTTGGGATTACCGCTAGACCTCCTACACCTTGTGGGTAGATTACATGAGGGCAATTTTGCCAGGGTAAGGTGGGGAGGCCAAGGGCAGGTGACGGACAGCTTTCCCGTAACACGAGGTGTCCGTCAGGGGTGTGTCCTGGCACCCACCCTCTTCCTATTGTTCATCGATCAGGTGGTGAAGTTTTTTGCTGATACCCCCACGGATGCACCATGCCGAAGTGGGTCCAAATTCCCAATGCTCATCTTTGCAGATGATACCTTGCTCCTCTCAAAGACACGCAGAGGGTTGCAAACCGCATTAAATAGGTTCGAGGAGTTCTGCAAATTAAATGATCTGCTAATTAATGTGAGCAAGACCAAATTCATGGTCCTAACCAAAAATCGTCCTATTAAAAGCTCTGTTACGATGAATGGTGTCAGCCTTGAACAAGTGGAGGCTATGACATACCTTGGAGTGACCATAGATTATCGCCTCCGCTGGAAACCCCAGATTGATGTGCTCCATTTAAAATTTGCACGCCTTACGGGCTGCTTAATTCAGGAACAAAAAATGTCGCTTACTAAACGGGTTAAACCAGCACTTAGGATTTATGAAGCCAAGATTAGTTCTGCCATTTTGTACGGGGCTGACCTTTGGGGTTACAAGGACCTATCGCCATTGGTAAAAGCACAAAATAAATTCATGCGAAATTTGGTAGGTCTCACCCAATCTACACCAATCAAACCACTCTTGCTGGATATGGGCTGCAAACCGATTAACGAGATGGCGCGTAATCGGCTAGTGCCATTATGGAGACGGATCTGGATGTCACCGGATTTAAATCTCTTTGCCAGCGAATTGGCGGACGTGAGATCAGCACTGGGTTCTAGTAACATTCCTTGGTTACGTGAGGTGAAATTAATTTTGGAGGACATGGGTCTTAACGACCTGTGGGTCTCTCCGGGGGTCCGCTATTTTTCCGTCGAAGCAAGCCTTTAAAGCACTTTACTGGGCATCTGTTAAACCTCCATCCATTGTGAAATCTGATGCTACCAGCTTGTCAGGTAGATTTCTGGCCCATAAATTAGACCCTCTTCTGGAGAACTATTGGGACGTTATTACAAAAACTCTAGATAAAAAACTATACCATCAGTTTCGAGTCGGGTCCCTACCAGTAAGGTCCGTTACAAAAAACTGGTCTGCTCATTCTAATGATCTTTGCCCCTGCTGTGTTGATCAAAGGGAGAGTTTGGGTCAATTTTTTTTTGCATGTCCAGCTTATCATGCCCCTAGAATTAAATGGATTAGGCCTATCTGTTGTCGAATGAAAATCAAAGGGAGCACTGAGGCTTTGTGGGCGTTATGTACCAACACCTCAGAGATGGTGGTAATAGGTGTGGGCATGGATCATCAGAGCCAGACACTTGCATCCAGTTGATTGACAAATTTTAGCTGGGTATTTCATACATTGGGTCTTTAGTATACTGTTTTATTCCTTTTAATGAGGAAATGTTTTTAAGCACATATGGTGTTTTTTATTCATTTTATGTTTCTTTTATTGTACAATTGTCTTTTATGATGTAAAAATCGAAATAAAGACGTATGAAACCTGAAAGGAACACAAACATCGAGTTTGTGGAAAGAGAAAGTACATTTTAAGTCAAACGGGCACAGCAAAGCATTAACACAACAAATTCTTTGATGTTTGATGTTCTTTGAATGAGAACATCAAAGGAGCGCTGCTAAAGTGATCACGGGTGAAAGTGAAAGTGATCGTGGGTCTGGGTCTCCCTTTTTATACACACAAATCATTTGTCTCCTAAGGAAGAGGGTGTCTGTACCTAGTCCAAACCAGTTCTGGGTGCATTCTGCCAGTGCAAAACTTCTTCCTTTGTCAATGTGGGCCAGAGTCATCAGATGCACCACAGGAGGTGGACCCGGCATTTTGGAAGGCAGGCACAGCCCTATTCAGACCCAGGTGCTACTCCTCTCACCACTCCCAATGCAGATAGGTCTATTCAGCCTGGTGCTGACCCACCCTGCCTCCTGGAGCCACCCCAGACCCTGTCTCTCACAAACCAGACAGGCAATACACAACCTAGCAGAGGCAGGCAGGATGGTTAGGCAAGAAAATACCTACTTTCTAAAAGTGGTATTTTCATACACAGAATATTAAAACCAACTTCACTAAGAGATGTATTTTTATCATTCAGGCATACTAAATTAGTTTTCCACCATGTTCCCTGGGTCAGTTAGGATTATAAGATGTTATAATCAAACTGCCCATTCTGGCCTATGGGAACTGGTAGCCTTGAAATAGTGAAACACAAAATTGCCAGAAATTTACCATCAGTACATGCAACACACATCAGGGCATGTTCCACCTTTTACATACAATGCACCAAGCCCATGGGGGTACCATGGGCCTACCTTAGGGGTGACTAACATGTACAATAGGGAAGGTAAAGTCGACATGGCTGTCCCAGACAGCAAACTGGCTCTGCAATGGAAGGCCTGAGCCATACTTTACAAGCTGCTTCTGTGGGTGGCACAACCAGTGCTGCAAGCCCACCAGCAGCATCTTGATTTACAGCCCCTGGGCACGCATGGTGCACTGTACTAGGGCCTGACAGGTAAATCAAATAGCCAATCATGGAGTCACCAATCCATTACATCAATTTACAATAGAGAGCATATGCACTTTTGCACTGATCAGCAGTGGTAAAGTGCACAGAGTCATAAAACCACCAACAACAGGTCCGAAATAATACAGGAGGAAGGCAAAAATGTTCAGGGAGGACCCTGCAAAAAGGGCCAAGTCCAATACAATGCTAATAGCTCAAACTCTCGTAAATGCGAGACCTATTGCATTGGAAATGCTTGTTATACCATGAAGTCTATAAAGCAAAGAGGGGTTTTCTCATGTTCATTTTCTGCATATTACATGGGGCAGTAAACAACAATTTTGTTCAGATTTCAGGAACCTTTAGGAAGCTATTTCTCTTGCATTACATCAGTTTCTCTGGTATGCAAGCATGCAAGGTCGTTTATACTTGCAGAGCAGATCCATAACAGACACATAATGCAAACTGTTACAGAGAGTTGAAAACTCACTGCTATGGCTTTTGAATACAAACAATTGATAATACATGACATTTGAGCACACACAATATATAGGTTTTCCTAATGGTGAAAAGGCCACATTAGTATTGAACTGGCCTGTCTGCGAGGTCCAAACTTCAGTTCATTCAATGCATATACACTAGCCCTGGTAACATACAGTAAGGCCTGTGTTATGTGTAACATCACGTTAAGATATAATAAAGGCTTGTCAATTAGAATGTGCAGGAGTATCTGGGAGGCCAGCTGAGCAGGAGACCTAGAGATCCTTATGGTGAGTAGGTAGTTTGGTGACTAAAGGCAATAAGGAAGTGTGGAGCGGGAAGCAGAACAAGAAATGCAGTGTGAGGAACGGAATGGAGAAGAATAGTTTAGGGAGAGGAGATTTGCTTCTGAACCTGCTGAATCCTGACGCTTCTCTCTACTACTGAAAATGGTCGACTGACTGCTAATAAGTAATGATTGTCCCCCACATGGCGCCTCTGGTCCAGCCACTGACAACATAAGGGATCTTTAACACGAGCACATTGTGAGGTGCTGCACGGGTCAGACATGACGTATGCAGTGGGCGGATGTGATGTGGTGCTGACAAAAAACGGTGCGGTGCCCCTGTTTGGCAGCATAGTGTCATGAGATGATATAGCACAACTCAGATAGAGAGTGCGAGTGTACAGGAACACAAAATGCAGGTTGTGGGGAACAGAAACCAAGACCACAATATTACCACCATGGATATTTCTTGCCACAAATTATGTTGAACACGCACAAGATGTTGCATCATCTCTAAAGGAGGCAAATATAGTTTGCCAATATATGGCATACCAAGAGAAAGACGGAAAAAATACATACATTCTGCTCCTACGTAATTGACGTAGAATCTGCTCACACCTAATTGACAAGTCAATAGCATGCTGTTTGTTTTCCGCAGGTTCTGATATTTATTGAATATTACTGTCAGTATTTCCACATTGCATGTGCCAGGTAGATAAGCGTCAGTTTCTCAGTGATTTTATGGATCTGAATTATGTTTGCTTCATGAAATGCAGAGGAAGGAGACGGCGAGATCGATGAAGTGGATTCCCTGCAGGGAGTCTTTGTTTACCAGATTGACTGCAATGATGAGTGTAAAGGGCCCTTCCTCAGTGATAGGTTTCATGACAATGGAGCTCCAGCAAGCTCTTTCTGGTTTACAGGGCCAGACTGGGAACCAAAACTGGCCCTGGCAAAGTGCTCGGCTGTGCCCCCCCCTCTCGGGGGTTGGGGGTGTCGCCGAGCTCTTTGCCACTGCAGGGCCTGTTTTCGGCCGATTTTGTTACAGGGCCGATTTTGCAGCAAAAACGGCCCTGTAACAAAAACGGCCCCCAGGGGCCCAAAACCGGCCCCCACCCGTGAGGCGCATCGGGGGATTGCCCGGTGCCGGCAACGGCCAGTCCGACCCTGCTGGTTTAAATCTTCTTATTAAGTATGCTGCATTCATAAAGAGTACGCCCATTTACAACCACTGGCCAGCGGGGAACGTATTTATGCAGAGGTAAACTTTATTCAAGAGTCAGATAAGGAGGCAAAGAGAAGGTGAAGTAGAGTAAAGAAAAGACTGAGAAAGTTAGAGAAGATAAAAGACAGATATCCACGCACAGCTTAGGGTGTGACGCGGATGGGCTAGGGCTGTGAGACCTCAGGCGGTGGCGGTGGGTCCGCTATGGTAGCTGTAGGGAATCGCAATACGCGGAGATAGCGAGGGCAGGTAAACTCTGTGAATTCAGAGGATAAGTAAGCCACTATGGACACCCAGGTCTTATCAAATTTAGGTAGTGTGTGATTGATCCCTGCTGTAATCTGCTCCGTCCCCACAACCTCCCACATTTTGTGTAGCCAATCTAACCTGGTCAGGATGTCAGTCACGCCCCACTTGGCCAGAAGGACCTAATTGGCAGCACATAGTGCTAAAGTAATCACCCTACCCCTACAGGACTGAAGAGGGTATGTGAGAAGGTTAGGTAGCTCCAGCAAGATGTAACTAGGGATTCGGGGGAGTTCCGTCTGATATATCTGATTGACTAAGGGCAAAATAGTTTCCCAAAATGCCCGTATCTTAGGGCAATGCCATAGGATGTGGGATAGTGTACCCTCCTCTCCAAAGTTGCGCCAACAGAGACTGCTGCTACGGGGCTTGGCAACCCTAATGGGGGTATAATACCAATAGTGTGCCATTTTTAGAAGCATCTCCTTCCCTGAAGTGCTGCATGAGGATGCCCTGTATGCCCGGCTCTGTGAACAATATCCGCCTACTCCTTAGGGTAGAACTCCCGGCTCAATTCGCCTCCCACCTGCGCTGCACCAGAAATTTCACCTGTGTTCCCGCCATGTTGAGGAAGTCGTAAATATCTGTCAGGAGGTGCTTATTGGAGGTGCATGTGATGTACCAAATCTCGAATGTTGTGAGGAGCCGATCAGAAGGCGGACGAACCTGGGGATGTGTGACCCAATGGCAGTGTGCAGAGACTGAAGGTGTGCTTCTTTTGGCATCCCATAATGAGCCACGAGTCTGGGGAAATCCATTATTTCCCGCTCGTCGAAGTGGTCGCCTAGGCGCTTACAGTTTGCCTCTTAGCATTTCAGGGAGGTGGTGCCAACTAGGGTTGGGAAAATCCATGTTCCCAATAAAAGGGTTTAAGGGTGATATGGCTGAAGACAACTGACACTTCTCATGGACCCTATCCCATACCTGCATAGTGGCTCGCAATACTGGGGAGAGATATGGAACCGGCAGTCGGTGACATCTGGGTAGCCAGGGAACTTTGCAAATGTGGATCCCAGTGACCCCTCTGTCCATAAAACATCAATGTTTTTCCGACTCCAGCTGGTACCACTCAACCATCCATCACAACTGCGCCGGGTCATAGTAGCGCCTGGGATGCAGGATACCAAGACCACCCTAGTCCTGTTTCAGATAAGTGAGGTGTTGCGCCATACACAGCTTCTTACCCCCCCCCAGATAAAGCTGTTGATAAGTTGCTGCATTAGAGCCAGTATCGTGGGTGGCAGACTTAGGGGGAGTGTCTGCATTATGTAAAGCAGAGAGGTAAAATCGTCATTTTGACGGCTGCAACCCCGGAATCTAGGTTAGTTGTGTCTTGTCCAATAGATGGCAGAGTCTGCGAGTCCCATCCCCACAGTTGCGATCCGGGATAAAACCCGACTGGTCGGGATCCACCATGCCCTGCATGTGGAGAGCGAGTCTGGAGGCCAAAACACTAGTAAAAAATGTTGGGTCCACGTTGAGCAGGGAAATAGGGCAGTATGAAGCACACTCGGGTGGATCCTTTCCTGACTTAGTAATGACCACTATCTCTGCCATTGACATCGATGGAGTGAGATCCCCAGAGCCACTAAAGGTGTTGAACAACTTCGCCAGCAGAGGAGCGAGGTCCAGTGCAAAATTTTTATAGAATTCGACAGGGAAGCCGTCCTCTCTCAGCGCCTTCCTGGCTGAAAGGCCACTGATAGCTCGTAAGACTTAATCAGAGCTAATGTCCGAGTCTGAACTGGCAGCGACCGGGGCCGCCAGTGGAGTCACTGGTGCCTCGTCCGCACAGTCCCTAGACACAATAGAATCCAGGCTATCGGCCCAGTAGAGAGCCTTATAGAAGGCCTCGAGTTCGGACACTATGTCCCTGACTGCTCGCATGTTCTCCCCACATTCGGTCATGATTTCTGCGAATTCGACGTGTCTCCATCTCAGCCCGCAAGGCGTGTGCAAGGAGTCCCCCCGCCTTGTTCCCCCTTCATAATAGCGCTGTTTGGTATAGAGTAGGGCATATTCAGTGCGATCGAGATCCAATGCCCGCAATTGCTTCCTCGCCTTTGTGAGCAGGCACCGAGTTTGGACCACCCCTGTGCGGTGATGTACCCCTTCCAGCTCCCGGATTTGGTCCTCCAATTCCCCCCTCTTGGCCTTGCGATCCTTGTTCCAACCTGTCGCGATAGCGATACAGCGGACGCAGAGGACCGCCTTCAGAGCATCCCAAAGCATAGCGATCCCCACCGAGCACACGTCGTTCACCTCCAAGTACGTCATGATAGTGCCAGGTCGTTCAGCGACATAAGCATCACACGTGAGTAGTTTGCAGTTAAAGCGCCAATAACTCTGCTGCCGGTTGCCGCCCGGGAGAAGCAGTGTCAAGACAACTGGGGAGTGATCCGAGAACACCGCGAACCCAATAGATAAATCTTCAAAGGCCGCTGTGACCCTGGGAGAAGTCCAAAAAAAGGTCAAACGAGCATAAGTTTGATGACCCGCAGAGAAAAAGGTGTACTCTTGTGCTGTAGCAATAGCGCCAGGAATCTGTGAGACCTGCCTCTCTCAATCTCTGTAGCATGATGTCAGAAATTGAGCACATATGCCTCATCCGTAATTGCGACCTATCCTGCTCCGCGCTGGGGACTAGGTTAAAGTCCCCTCCGATGACGAGGTCATCATCAGGTGACTCCAGAATTGAGCTTATGACATCTCGTAAGAAGGCTTCTTGGCGCTCGTTGGCACTATAGACTGAGGATATTGTATGTACCCTCTCACCCAGAAGCACCCTCAGAGCAACCTCCGTGGGATTTCCCATCACTTTCCCCTGAAAGTGCGTGGCTAAAAGAATCGCCACACCAGCCCTCTTACCCGCTCCTGAGGAGAAGTATTGTCTATCGAACAAAGGGGATTGAAGCCGCTTCCAGTTTGCCCTCATGAGGTGGGTCTCCTGTAGGAGGCAAATATTACACTACTTTAAGACGTGTCATGGAAAAGGAAAAGGGAGCTCAATAGCGCATTGGGCACATCTGTCTCACAGGGAACCAGCAACATCCAGGCACCCACTCCTCCCACTCTCGTCCCGCCCCAAGGTCCCCTTGCCAGCCATCCCCCCACCCTAGGCAGCTCTACAGAGTGGACTTCTAATGTAACAAGACAGCCCCATTGTGCGCAATGGGAGGTCGGTAGGGACATGAAACAGACAACCGGCGCAGCCCAGCCAAGGAGAAACAGACATGTACACAACAGGGCCTCCCTCCTGCCCAAAGGAGTACCATTCTCCCTATCTCCTCCCGCCGCCCCAGCTGCAAAAGGCGAAGGCTCACCCTACCTGTCCGTGGAATGGCGAAGTTTCTTGCAAACCGCATGAGGCCTGCAGCTCTCTCTTGGATGGAGAAGAGGGAGAGAAGAAAAGTGAGAAAAAGAGAGAAGTAAAAGGAGAGTAAACAAAAAGAGACTTTAACATCTCCTTCCAACAATAAAGTAGCGCATCAACGCGCAGGGGTCCATGAGTCTGACGATCGGTCATCACCACTCTGAATATGGGGCTCCTCGCCCCAAGACCGATATCACCGGATATGCGGCTCGGACCATTCTTCCCAACTCTTGAACTCAGGACAGCAGCTGGTCGGATCAGTCACCAGTTTGCACAGCAGAATCCTCCCGGTCCATCATATGTAGTAGTAGGGCTTCCCTCTCTGTTCGGCGTTCCTCGTTGGTTAGCTTCACCTGCTGATGCTGGGTCCCCCTCTGCTGTGTCCGAATCCTCAGCTGATGGCAGGGCAGCTCCAAGAACAGCCTTCGTCTCCTGCAAATTATGCACCCCATGTGTTTCTTTGTTCCAGACAAAGAAAAGTCTGAACAGGTGCCCCCATCTGTATCGTATTCCCTGCTCACAGAGGAATGTCGTGGCCGGTCGCAGCTCCTTACACCTCTGGAGTGTGAGGGGCGAAAGATCCTGGTACACCCCGACCTGGAGGCCCTCAAACTCCACCATTGGGCAGTCACGTGTGGCAGCCATGATGACATCCTTCTGCCTGAAGGAGTGGAGGTAGGTCAGAATATCCTGCGGCTGGCCGGGACCCGAGGCAGGGCGCCCGGTGCGGTGTTTGCGATCCAGCGTGATCTCTTGGTCCTTCAGTGTGGGGGCCATGTGATTAAAGAGGCGGAGAACCCAGTCTTCAAGCTTACCACCGTCCGCCTGGAGTGGTCAATTTTTAATGAGGATGTTGAAGCGCCTTGAATGGTTCTCCAAGTCTCCCGGAGGGCGATGAGTTCTCGGGTGTACTCAGCGTGCTCTTCCTCCCGCCTGTCCCCATTACGCTCCGGACTGTCTACTCTATCCCTGACTTTGCCGAGATCTGCTCTGAGCTGCTTAATATCAGCATCCAGGGCTTGGCGCAGCGAAGTTGTCACACAGCGCGCCAAAGAGCTTCTCCATGGATTCCTTCATGACGGGCTCGACAGAATGCTCGGCGGCCGAGTCCATCGTGGCGACGTCGGGATGTGATCCATGGGAGTCAGTGCTGATCCCCCTGTCTTCCCTTCCTGCTTCTGAAGGAGGTCCTTAATAGAAGATTCTTTACTTGGGAGTTCCTTTTTGCCTCGTTGGTTGGCCGTGTCCAATAGTACGCTGTCGGGGGACCCGCGCTCCCCCAACGGCTGTCAAGTCCTGTCTCAGAGGATGATGCTGAGCCTCCGGGGGTATGGGTGCTCCTGGGCGTGGCACCCGATAGTCTGGGTGGGCGTGGGAACTCGGGAGGCCCGCTTGAGGGTGCAGAGGGCCCGATCCCACCTATTCACTCTTCACCACCGGCGTGACCCCGGGGCTCCACAATACAGGCCGCGTGGCGCTGCGGTCCCACCTTTTAAGTCTGCTCTCGCGCATCAGGCTTCACCTCCACGCCCGGCCCCACCTCCAAGCTCGGGGGCCCTCTCCTCATTGAGGCCTATTAGGGGAGATGCAATAGAGAGATGAATGCGCCTCATTTGTCTTCCAGGTTACCCTTCCGTTGTGGGGCCAGTCACTCACGGGGCCTCCCAGGGCAACGATCTGTGTCCCCCAGCGCCGCGCTCATGTGGTATGGCTGTCTCGCAGCTTGCGTCCCAGTGAATTCTGCCTCCGCCGAAATGCCCACGTCGATCAGCCCCCCGCTGCTGCCCAGGACTCAGAGGAAGCACCCCCTGGGGAGAGGGCCACATGAAACACCAGGCCTCGTCTGACCCCCGGAGGCATCTCGCTGCTCACGCCGCTCCTCCGCTGCAGGGCCAAACACACCGCTCCTCCCTGGCTGGTACTGTGGCCCTCTGGAGTGTCCAGTGTGAGGGGGACCCCCTTCCTCGGGACCGGCACCTCCAGGTGGTTGGGGATCAGCTTTATACCACAATTTCTCACCGCCGGCGAGGGCACATGCTCTGCGCCCCTCCGCCCTCCAACAATCGCTCCGGTGCAGCCTGCATGCTCTCGTCGCCTCCAGGCCTGCTGCGCTGCGGCGACCGCCCAGCCACAATCCAAAGCAGAAACACAGACACCCCTCGTGTTGCGGGTGACCGGGGACCACTATCCTGCAGGTTACCGTCTTAGAACCACCTATAGATGCGCAATCACGGTCTTGGCGAGCGGAGCCCCAGAAGAACGTGCTACTGTGCCGCCATCTTGGCCCCGCCCTCCTCCAGCAAGCTCTTTAAACAAGTGTGGTATATAAATAAATAATACCGGATCTAGGTTTGACTGGACATAGCAATAACAGATAGCTCAATAAATAAGAGTCAAGATTCGAGGTAGTAGGAGTTTGCAGGTTTAATACAGCATAAGGACAGGAACAGGACAACCTGCACGGGAACAGGATGGCAGGGCCCTGCAGGGGGGACAGGGAATGAGCGCGCTAACTTTAATAACAGTACACAAGCATATATACTAAAACAGTTGCATTACAATACATACGATAGGTGGAGCAGTGGGTGTGGTCAATAGCAGTCGCGAAAGATAAGGGTGAAAGTGGGTGTAACAAGAGGCGTATACATAGACATGTGATGTAAACGTAACAGAATATGTCATAAATGGGGCGGAAACATGGAGGGGGCTACCTAAGGAGCCGGGACCTCTAACCTAATGGTGCGCGCAAACTGACAATGACGTGTTACTATGAGAAGCTGGGGGCTATGAACTCTGCGCTAGGAGCAGAGACTGAAGTCTGGAGAGTCAGGGCGACATGTACCTAAATCCTATCTAGTATCTAATGTTTAGAGGACATGTTGATATAAACTAAGAGTCAGGAGGGGAGAGGCTAACAGACTCTAAGACTGGAGCATGCATTATTCTACATGTAGTGCGTGTTGAGGAATATTAAATGACCATTAATACAGTATTTCTCTTACATGGAGACGTAAAGGCTAGACAATGACGGAAACTATTGATGCGATTCAGTAGCTTAGGAATGCAGAGAAGGAGGGCTGGGCTGATAACTAGAATCATAACATACTCTTGGCAGACTCGTAGGCAGAGCCAGGCCGAGCCGGGCACCGCGAGGCAGGAAGTAAGTGAAGGGTCGAGGATACAGGTGGGGGCTGTATCGCTCCTCAGCGAGGGTTCAGGAGACAGGAGCTGAATCTGGTGTCTGGGCCCTTTTGAGGCCTCGAAACGGGGACTTTACAATGAAATAACGTGCACACTGAGAAACATGGCAACGTAACTTTACATAGGCCTGATATTCGTAGTGTTCACGAGAACTGGGAACTGGCATACTAGGGATGGACACAACTGTAATTGCGTCTTTAATCAAACATGGGGGATACATATGCATATTAATCATGCACACATAACATAAGATGGGGAACACGTAGGGACACAGAACATGGCAAAATTTACTTTTCCACATTCCCTCCTTGTCACTACGTTTCCATCAGGAAACATCAATATTCATGATACCATCTATCATTTCATACAGTATCATTTGTTCGTCTCGAATTGTCTTGGAACTGGATTTAGGACGGGACTTAGGACTAGGAATACAAGAGGTAGCACAAATGCCGCAAATCGCAGGGCCACATTGTATACAGAGGCAGCAACTGAATATGATCGCTACTGCAATAACCAGAAATGACAATACTTTCCTTCCCCAGGCGGAAATTATATTCCAGAACCAACCGGACCATGTCCAGGTGCCTGGATTTTGGTGTAACATATGGGCAATATTATGGAGTCTGGTAATAGCTGAATAAACAGACGGCGCGTTATTAGGAATGAAAATGCAGCAACTAGATCCGATGACTCTACATGCCCCGCCCCTATCGGCCAGTATGACGTCAAGGACGAGACGATTCTGGAGCACGACAATTCTCATAAAGGATTGCTCTTCGGTTAAGTTACCTAGAGCAGAAGTAGTCTCAATCACTACTGCTTCAAGGGTTCTGGTTAATCTACGTATCAGTTTACTATTCACAACAGTACCTAAATAGGGGAAGACACCTTTATTGATATCTATGTATTGTTCTAGAGCAGTTTCAGTATAATCGACAATCGGGAGGTCTCTCTTGTGTCTGATATGTACTAGGTGGGAATTCCTATGATAGTCAGGTGGGGCTAGAAAAACTGGTGGCAGTAGGAAGGCAATGTAACAGGTTCCCTCCCAATCGAGGGGCAGACGAACATATGCGGTCTGACCACAAACAAAATAAGAATGACGTGAAGCTTTGAAAATAGATTTCCTACTGTCACTATACTTAACAATAGTAGTACAATCACTATGACCTACATGTACGGAACCATTCTTTCGGACACATAATTCACCTTTGACTGGTAATACTGACATAGCAGGTAAGTCTGGAGTAGTATCAGACTGAACATTCAGGACCATGAAATTCGAAGAATAATTACCCAAATTGTAAACTTCATTTTCTAGATCTAACCCTGTTCTGTGGGGAAGACCTTGCTTGTCTGGGAAACATGTACTGTTAAGAAAAGACATATCTGTTGAGGATGACGTTAACGTGGACCATGCTCCACACGAACCATTATGTGAAAATGGATAAGGAAAGAGTGGCAGAACTCCCTTCGGTGTCTGGAAAGGGGGGAGTCGACCACACACCCAACAATTAGTGGCATTGCTGGTCTGGTGTGAATAATGTAACATGCGGATAAAGGAATTATTACGCATAGCAAGACGATAAGATAGTTCATAAGGAGGTAGATCACTAAACGTGTGCTCTACTGTAACATTAGAAGACTTATTTACATTAGAAACTGGAAAATATGAATATAATGCATAACTTGTGCAGGTAATCATAAGGCTGAAAAACAATATGAAACTTAGAAAAACGATACATCGGATTGAGTTTTGACTAACTCTCTCACTATGGGGGTCTATTATATACATGTCAGAAACCGGTCTAACCGTTTCACCTAGGGGAGGACTTAGACAATCAAACTGGCTGACTTATTTTACTAGACCTTAATTTTTTCTTATACTCCTGCTGCGGAGTTTTCCCTAACAGGGAGGAATCTGTATCATTGTCTTTTGCGGGACAGTCCTTGAGAATAGTACTTTGGCAATCTTTGAAATCCTCGGAAATGTTCTTTGAAACAGTCTTTAGTCCGTAAAATTTTTTCACATGAGACAGGTGGACCCAGCCCTTCCTGCCTTCCAGCTTGACGGCAGTACGGGTGGCCAGGAGGACTTGCTTGGGCTCCTTCCAGCGGGGCTCCAGCGGACTTGAACGATCAAAATTCCGGACAAGAACCATGCATCCGGGAACGATTTCATGCGGTGCCACCTCGGTATTGTCTGGAAATGCGGCGGCAACCTGTGAACGACAAGAGTGTAGGGCAGACATCAAGGAAGCTAGGTAATCTGTCAGCATATTACTTGAAACATCGGTAATACTTCGGGGTCTAGGTGTACCCCACATATTGGGGGGCGGCCGAATACGACCTCATACGGGACAGACCTGATCTGGAATGTGCGACCATGCGCATATAAAACAAAGCGGCTGGCAGAGCTACTAGCCAGTCCACACCTTTCTCTTTACATACTTTGGCGATGCGGATTTTCAGGGTCTGATTATGTCTCTCTACTAGACCGGCTGCTTCAGGATGGCGTACACAATGGAACTTCCACTGGTACCCTAACAAAAGGGAAATATGTTTCATAAGCTCAGATGAGAATGGCTGGCCGTTATCAGAATATACGACTCTAGGGAGTCCGTAGCGGGGGAAGAATTCACGAACCAACTGCTTGGCAGTGGTCGCGGCTGTGTAATCTGGGACTGGATATGCTTCTGTCCACCTGGACAAAGCGCATACAACTACAAGGACATACTTGAAACCTCGACATCGCTCCATCTGAATATAATCCATCTGGAGGACTTCAAAAGGGTGGTCAGGGGGCTGGAATCCACCTTGTTCCACCGGGACACTTTTACCTGGATTAAACTGGCAACATATCATACAGGTACGGACCTTCTGCTTGGCTGCAGCTCGTAAATGCTTGTTGAACCAAATGTTCTGGATACTATCTAACATAGCTTTTTCTCCTAAATGTGCTGGACTATGTGCGGTATTGATAATGACTTGAACCATAGAGTCGGGGAGAAACCATGTGGCTTTTCTATTCGTTACCCATCCCTGATCTGTCTGGACCCCTCCTTGTTCGGACCATTTCTTGATTTCATCGGGAGTAGCATGTAACTGGATATCTATGACATCTTGAGTGGGGTCCTTAACTGTCATACATGTAGTCGGATCTGGAGTATGTGTCTGTGTCGGATTAACTGAAACGTCTGGAGTCTGTGCTGTAAGCTTGGCTGTGCGATCTGCTAGATCATTACCTTGAGAAATAGTGTCAGTAACTTTCGTATGTGCTTTGCATTTCATGATAGCAATAGATGTTGGTAAGTGTATGGCATCTAACAGAGCCTGAATAAGGAGACCATGCTGAATCTTGGTTCCATGAGAAGTCATGAAACCTCTCTCCTGCCAGAGCACTCCAAAGTCGTGTACGACTCCAAATGCGTAGCGTGAATCTGTGTAAACATTAACTTTCAGGTTCTTGGCGTGTATGCAGGCTTGGGTCAGAGCAACTAGCTCTGCTGCTTGAGCAGACAGGGTGTCAATACGGTGTGTTTCTATAACTTCAGTGTCAGTAGTCACTGCATACGCGGCTACTAGTTCTCCTGTACTTGTTCTCATACATGAACCATCCACATAAAGTGTCAGGTCGGGATCTGGTAATGGAATATCTGTCAGATCTTGTCTTGGCTTAGTCATAGTGTTAACTACTTCCACACAGTCGTGTGTGGCAGGATTCGAAATAACTGACGGTAACAGTGTAGCAGGATTTAGAACGTTGCAGCGTCTGATTTCTATGTGTGGCTGGAACAGTGTCAGTTCATAACCTGTTAAACATGCAATTGTCAAGTGCTGAGTCTGTGTTCGGTTTAAAAGAACTTCCACGGAGTGTGGAACTTGTACTGTCAAGGAATGTCCTAATACTATGGAATCACTTTGTCTGATAGCTAGTGCTGTGGCTGCAACTGACTTGAGGCACGCAGGCAGAGCCTGGGCTACAGGATCTAGTGTGCTCGAAAAATAAGCACAGGGCTTGTATTGTCCTGCTTGATCTTGTGTGAGAACAGATAATGCTGTACCTTCCCGTTCAGTGACGAAAAGTGTAAAAGGCTTACTGTAGTTCGGTGTAGCTAGAACAGGAGCTTGACATAAAGCTTTCTTTAACTCATTGAAACTAAGTGTATGTTCAGATGTCCAAGGGAGGACAGTCGATACGCTGCCTCCTGTGTCGTTAACTGTATCAGTGGCTTGGCTAGGAATGCATACTGAGGAATCCATTGTCTGCAATAAGAAGTGAGGCCGATAAAAGCACGTACCTCCTTCTGGGTCTTGGGTTGAGGAAGACTCGCTATTAACTGGATACGGTCTGGTGTCAACTGCCTACCCCACTTGGACAGTAAGTGGCCTAAGTAGATCACTTGCTGGACACAGAATTGAAGCTTCGAAGGGGACACCTTGTGCCCCATCTCGGCAAGGAAATACAAGACTGTAAGTGATGCTCGCTCGCAAGCACGTTCAGAACGGGCTGTGATCAGTAGATCATCGACATACTGGAGCAGGGCAGTGTCTGTTGGCATGTGAATATTGTCTAGTTGTCTCTTAAGTGCTTGACTGTAAATACTAGGACTTTCTGTGAAACCTTGAGGAGCTCGTGTAAATTGGTAGCTCCTTCCATTTAAACAAAATCCGAAAAGAAACTGGCTGTCTGGATGAATGGGGACACTGAAAAACGCGTTCTTGAGGTCTATGACTGTAAAAAATGAGGCTTCGGAATCAATGGCTGTCAATAGGGAAGAGATATCTGGGACAACTGGGTACTGGGGAATAATACATTTATTGAGTTATCGAAGGTCAATCACTAATCGATATACTGGGGGTGCATTTGGATCAGTACGTTTCATGACTGGAATGATCGGAGAATTACATACATTGGAGTCAGTTTCTACAACTACTCCTTGAGCGATGAGCTCGTCGATAATTTTGGATAAGGCTGTTACAGCCTCAGGTGGCAATCTGTACTGTCTGATTCGTGGTAACACTACACCTGGCTTGAGAGTCACACAATGGGGTGTGATTTGCATATAACCTACATCAGTTGGACCTTGCGCCCATAGATGCTGCGGAACATTAGACAATCTCGGATCAAAATCTCGTAATACATAGTGACCCTTGAAGTCACGTAGGAACAGTCGTATTCCTTCTGGGGAGCAGCAAATAACTGCACCTAATTCTTTCAGTGTTTTAATACCTAACAAATTTTCTGGACATGACTTTGTAAGTAATAGATCAGTAGTGCGGGACAATGGACCTACTTCTAGAGTAACTGGCTTAGATATCTCGTTTACAATAGGCTTCCCTGAAAATCCAAGGGAAACATTTCTAGAGCCTGAGAGCGGAGCCCCTGGAACTTCGGCGTGACTAATGGTGGTCCTACTTGCCCCTGTATCAATCAGAAACTTTCTGTCTTTCCCTAATACTTGACTATGAACATAGGGACCTTCTTGATCTACAGGAATCTCGATGAGAGGCAAGCCTACCTCCCTCTCTAGGCTGTTTCATGAATATGGCTGATACTCTGGATACTCGGACTGTGCATACTGGTACATCTGCTGTGTAACATGCTGTGTTGCAGCAATAGGCTGCGGTACTGGAACTGTCTGTTGTGCATTCTGTGGCTGAGAAGTCTGTGAAACTTGTTCTTGTCTAGACGGACGTGGTCTTTCTTTAGTCTTACCGGTAGTTATGTTGTGTTTCAGAACTGCACACTCGTTTATAAAATGACCTGGCTGTTTACAATAATTGCATGTCCCTTTAACGGGAACTGCAGGATGACTGGCTTGATTCGGACCCCTCTTCTGACTGTCTTGAGGAACAGATTGTGCAACTAGTACTTTCATTTTCGTGTCTTTCATACGTTTCCTTTCATGATCTTGCTCTTCTCTGATTCTATTCTGGTGATACTGGAGCATCTGTAACATTTGGGACGGGGTATTAGCTTGCCAGGTACTTTCGACTTTCAAAACTCGATTCTTAACTTGTGGACTCGAATTCTCGACTAATTTAGTAACAAAGAGATGAGGGTATGACTCGCTACTTGTCTTGAGGCCACTGTTAATACTAAAGCATTTCTCAAATCTAGAATAAAAATCACTAGTGTCTTCGTCTTGTTTCTGTTTACAGGCTGAGATTGCATCCCAGTCTTCCTTTTTAGTGGCTAATAATCTGGGCAAAACTTGTATTAGCAATTCTGGTAATTCTTTACATTTCTCTCCAAGACCGGTACCTGGTACTCGTATCTTATCTTCAGCTTCTAGAACTGCCCAATCGATCTTTTTCTCTCCCACCTCCCATTCTTTTTCCTTGAGTTTTTCATATACCCCTGCGGGCAACAGGACCTTTAGCATTTTAATAATATCTGGATACGTGTATTCTCCCATACGGAGCATGTCTTTTAATTCTCGGTGGAACCCTGCTGGATCTTTGTCATGACAGGGAATTAATTTCTTCATCTCTAAGAGTTCCATCTTTGTAATCGGAGTGTAAACAAATACTCTTTGCATTTCACCATCCGCTGTCCTGACTGGGTGTACTTCTCGTAACGGATTCTGTCTGTCTATGTAAAAGGGTTTACTTTCTGGGGGTGAGACATGAACAAAATGCGGGTTCAGGAACGTTCTATATTTGTGGCGCTGTTCTAGAATAACACTAATTAAATCGGTACCTAGACCTTTCCATCTATACTGGAGTAACTCATTCAGGACATCGTGTAACGGACCTGGATCAGAATGTTGACCCTCATACAGAGTAATGAGGTGCTGGATCATATACATACCCACCAGTCGTTGCTCGGCTGGGGGCAGTTTCAGAAACATTTGTGCCACTATTTCATCTGGAAAAGTGGTAGAATCAGTAATCCATCGGACTGCTGATCGGGCTAGTTCTTGTTCATGCATAGTACTTAACTCACTGTAACCGATTCGTGATTTCAGAATATGATCGGTAGCTTGAAATACTTGTTCTAGAGAACCTTGCTCTGGTGCTGGATGAGGAACAGTTTTCTTGTGTTCTAGGCGTAAATGGCGGTCTGGAAATCTCGATTTTCCTACATACGCTATTCTGGCGGGATTCTCGTCCTCTACCTCTTCAGTAGAAGAGTCATTTTCTTTCTCGCTTACTTGTGCTGCTTTACGTTGTTCGTGTAACTTTATTATTTCTTTATGGATTTTCTTGTACATACTCTCTATACTACTGATGGTTCTGTGCTTACCCTCGGCTATATTATCACTCCACCTTGTCAGGATTCTCATTTCGGCTGGATCTTTAGTCGGAGAATCTTGTTCTCTTATTAAACAATTAATCAGAAACTTTAATAACATGAGCTGGATCTCAGCTTTCCTTTGAGACATGGCTTCGCCAATACTTTCTGGATCATCCCCTGTACGGATGAAACGATATATTCTGTCTAGATCTTCTTTCATATTCGGTAGGGTATCCAAATACCCGGTCACCCGTCTTACACGGATGGAATATATAACTGTACTATCATCACCTGCAACTGGATCATAGCGGCATTCAGTAAGGGCTCGTCGGATTTCTGCAACGGACTTGTATTTGGGCGTACGCTGTAACGCACATTCATGTAACTCGACTAACGTTACTCGTTGGTGTGGCGGCGGGGTACCAGGAGGACCTCCTCCTGCGGCCCCTAAACTGGAATCGTCGACTGATACTCTTCGTACTGGCGCGGCGGGAAATTGTAATGTAGGCTGAACCGGGGGTACCGTGGCAGGTACTCCGGTGTCTGGAGGAGCAGGATTTACATTATTTACAGGAGCTGGCGGAACAGGATTTGCATATTCTGGGACTGTGTCGTCCAAATAGGACGAAATAAAAATATCAGCTGCGGTCGGTTTGTGACGTAGCTTGATCGGAACTAAGGGTGGCGGAAAATTACTGGATGCCTCCGGGGTTGCTTTTGGCAAGCCCTCGGCAAGAAGAGGGTACATACCCTTAATAAGGGCATTCCTCTGTCTGTCTGACTGTTCGGTTTTAACTCGTTCACCTATCTCGATTAGTTCCCTTTCTTGGGCTCGTTCTAAGGATTCTCTACTTAATTCTGACTTTCTGATTTCTTTTTCGGTTCTTTTATGAGATTCTTTGCGCCATAACTCGATGGCATCTTTCTGTGACTGTCTGGCTTTCTTTTTCCATAATGCTTCTTCTACTCGCATGATGCACTCGGCATCCCATGTGCCTGATACAGGCCATCTATACTTTTCTTCTAACTCTTTGGTGTACTCCACCCATAAATCTAGATATAATATGGCACTTATGCCATGCTTCTGATACATAAAATGACCTGGACTGTCCCTAGGCGGGACAGGAACTGCTGCTTCTAACAGACCTTTTCTAGTTTTTAACTGACGTAATTTAGAAAATAAGGGCATGACTGAACTGTAATCTAGACACAATACAATACACAATGAACACGATAATTACACCACTTTCATACCACGACATTAAAATACATGAAGAACATTTAAAATAACAGTTCGAACAGAATACTACCTGGAATACTGAAAACAGAATACATGAATCTTCTCGAGAACAGAACTGACTAGAACAGAAACTAGATGCACTGCTAAAACAGTACGAAACTTACCGGTCTCATAAAGAGACACGTCAGGACCCGCATCCACCGAAGTGGACACTTCGTTTTGGGATCTGTGTACCACCAAAACCCACGGACCAGAGTCAATTAGATTGACCCTGTCTAGATACTACCCCAGCAACGGTACTCACCGGGCAGCAAGAACGGAAGGCCTCGGACTGGACTGGACTGCTTCGACGCCGGACGGACGAACTTCGGACTTCTGTTACGGGTGGGCCTCCGGATACCTCGGACCTTGGACTCTCGGCTTGGGCTCTGGTCGGGACTCGCCGCGTTCCTCCACCGCCTCGTCTGGATGCTGGACCGCCACCTCCGTCTCCTCCGTGGGCCTGAGGGATACTTGAAGCAGAAATATCTGCACGTGCACGGTATGGTTCCGTCACGGCTGCAGAGGGTCAGGGGGCCGGCGTGGCTTCACCGGCGCGTGGGGAAAGGGCAAGTCCCTGTTCGGGCGCCATTATGTGGTATATAAATAAATAATACCGGATCTAGGTTTGACTGGACATAGCAATAACAGATAGCTCAATAAATAAGAGTCAAGATTCGAGGTAGTAGGAGTTTGCAGGTTTAATACAGCATAAGGACAGGAACAGGACAACCTGCACGGGAACAGGATGGCAGGGCCCTGCAGGGGGGACAGGGAATGAGCGCGCTAACTTTAATAACAGTACACAAGCATATATACTAAAACAGTTGCATTACAATACATACGATAGGCGGAGCAGTGGGTGTGGTCAATAGCAGTCGCGAAAGATAAGGGTGAAAGTGGGTGTAACAAGAGGCGTATACATAGACATGTGATGTAAACGTAACAGAATATGTCATAAATGGGGCGGAAACATGGAGGGGGCTACCTAAGGAGCCGGGACCTCTAACCTAATGGTGCGCGCAAACTGACAATGACGTGTTACTATGAGAAGCTGGGGGCTATGAACTCTGCGCTAGGAGCAGAGACTGAAGTCTGGAGAGTCAGGGCGACATGTACCTAAATCCTATCTAGTATCTAATGTTTAGAGGACATGTTGATATAAACTAAGAGTCAGGAGGGGAGAGGCTAACAGACTCTAAGACTGGAGCATGCATTATTCTACATGTAGTGCGTGTTGAGGAATATTAAATGACCATTAATACAGTATTTCTCTTACATGGAGACGTAAAGGCTAGACAATGACGGAAACTATTGATGCGATTCAGTAGCTTAGGAATGCAGAGAAGGAGGGCTGGGCTGATAACTAGAATCATAACATACTCTTGGCAGACTCGTAGGCAGAGCCAGGCCGAGCCGGGCACCGCGAGGCAGGAAGTAAGTGAAGGGTCGAGGATACAGGTGGGGGCTGTATCGCTCCTCAGCGAGGGTTCAGGAGACAGGAGCTGAATCTGGTGTCCGGGCCCTTTTGAGGCCTAGAAACGGGGACTTTACAATGAAATAACGTGCACACTGAGAAACATGGCAACGTAACTTTACATAGGCCTGATATTCGTAGTGTTCACGAGAACTGGGAACTGGCATACTAGGGATGGACACAACTGTAATTGCGTCTTTAATCAAACATGGGGGATACATATGCATATTAATCATGCACACATAACATAAGATGGGGAACACGTAGGGACACAGAACATGGCAAAATTTACTTTTCCACACAAGGAAAGAGGGGGAGAAGGGAGGGGGTGGAGGAGCATGGAAAGAGACAACAATGAAACCATTAACAGCGCAACGCTCGTGAAAGGGCGCAATGCTGATTTTGTATGTATGCGTGTCTAACAACTTGTAAATGTCACGCTTTCCAGTAAAGGGCTGCATGTCTTATACCTGTGTTAAATTTGTATATTGTCATCAGTCAATTAAATGTGCCCCGATAAGCTTGAGCAGCCATAGCATCATAGATCTTTAGTACTTCAGAATGGAGGAGTGCTGTAATCTATAATTTGGTTGTTTATCTTGGAGGCGGGGATTATATTGGCTCACTGCTAAAAGTCTTTGCGTGTTGTACTTTGTAGTATGCACTATGATGCTTTTTTGTTTTCATTAGTACTGTATAAATCTGGATTAGCGATATGATATTTGCTATTTCAAATGCAGGGAGGAAAAATATGCACTATTAAACTTTACCTACATCATCAGTACTGTACAATCTGGATTAGTAATTTGATAGCTACTATCTATCTATACTGGTTTGCTGATAAAAGTCTTTGGGCTCGATTAACAAAGGTAAAGTTAGACAAAAGGTTAACTTTACGAGTTTCTATATCCACAAAGGGCATTTACTACTCGAAATGCCCTTTGTAATACCAAAAGTCGAACCTTACTACTTTCAGTATGGGCATTTATGAGGAGCCGGGCCCAGAGTTTGTTGCTTTTTGTAGCATGCACTATGACACGTTGTCTCTTTTACTAGTACTGTAGAAGTATGTTTTTTTCTGTTTCAAATGCATGGAGGGTGATAGACACCATTAAAGTTTATCTACCTTATTGGTAATGTACAATGCTGGAGTATTGATATGATCTAACGCACAGACAGTTCCAAATCAATTTTATGATTGACCAGCATATTCTTGTTTGTAGGCTTTACATCTATACTTATCGCTGCTATTTGACTTCCGGAAAAACGCACCATGTCACTTTATTCTATTCTATCAGAACTGTGTTAACATTATTTGTTTTTGTACTGCTGTCTGATTCTGTTCAGTACAAAAAAAAAATGTAAAACAAAGTCTCCTCGTTACGCATCTATTGTGATGGCGTAGCATTTTGACACATTCACAGGTTTACTACTCTTAGTAAATCTGGGAATGCTTCAAAATCCATGGGAGGATGCATAGGAATGCCCAGGTGTGTATCACTTACAACGCAACTTTTACGTCGTAATGCTGTTACAACGCAGCTATTACAACGCAGGATCCATTACAACGCATGGCATTACAACGCATGGCATTACATCGCAGATGCTATTACAACGCATACCATTACATCGTAAGTATTGGTAAGTATATAATTTATTTTAATTTTATTTAATATTATATAAATGATTTAATTAATATTAATTATAAATAAAAATAAATAAAAATATTTATTTATGTTTTTAAATATTATAAATTAAATTTATTAATTTAAGTAATTTTTTTAATAAATATGAGTATAGGAGTATATGTATAGGTGTACTGAGGTTTTAGGGCAGGGTTTGGGTTTTGAGGTACAGGGGTGTTTTTAGGTTTCAGGTTTGGGTTTTGGGGTACAGGGGTGTTTTTAGGTTTCAGGGTAGGGTTTGGGTTTTGGGGTACAGGGGTGTTTTTAGGTTTCAGGGTAGGGTTTGGGTTTTGGGGTACAGGGGTGTTTTTAGGTTTCAGGGCAGGGTTTGGGTTTTGGGGTACAGGGGTGTTTTTAGGTTTCAGGGTAGGGTTTGGGTTTTGGGGTACAGGGGTGTTTTTACGTTTCAGGGTAGGGTTTGGGTTTTGGGGTACAGAGGTGTTTTTAGGTTTCAGGGTAGGGTTTGGGTTTTGGGGTACAGGGGTGTTTTTAGGTTTCAGGGCAGGGTTTGGGTTTTGGGGTACAGGGGTGTTTTTAGGTTTCAGGGCAGGGTTTGGGTTTTGGGGTACAGGGGTGTTTTTAGGTTTCAGGGCAGGGTTTGGGTTTTGGGGTACAGGGGTGTTTTTAGGTTTCAGGGCAGGGTTTGGGTTTTGGGGTACAGGGGTGTTTTTAGGTTTCAGGGCAGGGTTTGGGTTTTGGGGTACAGGGGTGTTTTTAAGTTAAATAAAATTAATTATATTATATTAATTACATTTCTTAATTGAAATAATTAAATTAAATACATTATTTTAAATAATTTATTTTAATTACAATCAAAAAAATATTTAAATTAAATTAATTTAATTATATTAATTAAATAAAATTAATTACATTTTTTATTAAAATTAATTTAAATAAATAATTACTATTATCTTAATTAAAATAATTTAATTAAATTAAAATAATTACATTTTTTTTAAAAAGGTATACTTACCTATACTTACGATGTAATGCCATACGTTGTAATAGCATCTGCGATGTAATGCCATGCGTTGTAATGCCATGCGTTGTAATGGATCCTGCGTTGTAAAAATTGCGATGTAACGGTCTGCGTTGTAAAATAACGCGTTGTAACATCATAGATCCGAATGCCCACACTCCACTCATGGAACTCCTTCCCAATGCAGAATAATACAAAGCAGCGCAATACTCTAGATTTACTAAGACACGCAGAGCTGTGCAAG
This sequence comes from Lissotriton helveticus, assembly GCF_964261635.1. Lineage (NCBI taxonomy): Eukaryota > Metazoa > Chordata > Amphibia > Caudata > Salamandridae > Lissotriton > Lissotriton helveticus. Next base: position 710,172,726 of record NC_136065.1, read on the forward strand.
TGGCTTTGTGCAGCTTCGTAAATCTGATTAAGGGCTTGCATTGCCTTGCATCACCTTTCGTGAAGCAAGGGCAAAGCAAGCCCTTAGTAAATTTGAGCCATGATTTCTATATCACTGTATGTGAATCACTGCTACTTCTCCAAGCACAGCGTCGCCATAATTACTAATTGTAATGTGTACATTGTGTAAGGCGACATCTGGAACTAAAAGAATTCCCATACAAGTAAAGTCTTAGCTGAACTCTGGATGATGTTAGGATATTAGGTTCATTTTCGAAAGAGTTTCTGAATGCCATAGTAGGACATTATTACTATTATTTTTTTAACATTGCAACATCACTGTAAGATACAAAGGTTCAAAGACTCTTTACTTGGATAAAGTCGTATGCATAAAAGCACAGAGACACAACAACAAGCAAGTTAAAAAATGTGCACATTAGGGAGTCATAGTGAAACCATAGCAGCATACAGTATACAATAATCTTTAGATTCGTAAAAATTCATTAGTAGGTGATATAAAGCTCAAGGATCAGACATCGTTTGGCGTGTTCAAACTGCAACCCTCAAAAAAGTGCCTATCGAAAGATCAACTCTTCATCATCCAGGGTAAGTAATCTCAAGTAAGCGTTTTCCAAGCTGATAGGCATATGCTTTTTAAAATACGGAGTTAAGAGCCACTTAATATACTTTAAATAGTATTTACAAAAAAACAAAAAATGTAAGATAGATTGGCCACTCTGGCGATCACACGGGCAGGGTATGCAATCAAGATCGAAGTGGTGACCAAGGGGAAAACATAATACAAATGTAATAGTACCAGCCCTTAAACGCAATAGAAGGCTCCTCTCCCAGTGGCTCATCGGCAGGGTAATGTAATTTGCCAGCGGGTGTACAGAATTTTCAATAGCCATATATCTATGGACAAGGGATTTTTTGGATTCCTTTTTTGATCCTTTCTGCTCTATATAGCGAGTAGAGGTCACTCCTGAGCTCACTTTTATTCGCCACCATTGCTGCACTAGGATCTGAATACATTCTTCCCTTATTAACGCTGCAAAGGCTCTGATACACCCCTGACAGCCATGGTATGTCCTTTCCTTTCGTGCATCCTATACAGTCACTGATAATCTCTCTCGTTGAGGATGCCGCCGAGTTTTTCCAAACCAACAACCAGAAAAGGGCAGGGCGAGCCCTAATAAAATTCTTTGATGAAATTTAAGTTAAGTTCCTTATGGCAGGTATATTGGGGAGTGGAGATTAGGGTGCCTAAAAGCTTCCTGAAAAATCTAATCTATTCCTGTTGGATGCAGGTACGATTGGCGAAGCACCAAACCTCAGCAGCATACGTAGATGTTGACACACATTGGGACTTCAATTTTTTTTAAATGGTTAAAATGGCACCTGTTCTCTTTGGGTGTGGGAGACTAATAATCAAGTTGGATGCCTTTGAGAACTTGCTCCTGGAGTGGGCCATATGCTCACTCCAGGAGCTGTTCGCAGTAAAGATCACCCCAAGATTAGGAAAGGTGCTGGTACTCATCAGCTTCTGGTTACCCACAGATATGGAACTAAGTAGACGTTTATTTGGACCACATGACATTATAAAATACTTTTTAAAATTAGTTCTTAGGTCCAGACTGTCTATATGGTTAACAAAGCCCTGCACTAGCGTACACAAGGAGTTCAGAGTGTGGCCCATAAGGACCGCATCATCTGCGTAAAGTAGTACGGGGAGTGATTTTCCATTGATTTTTGGGACGTCCTAGGTTAATGATTTTAAAGTTTTATTGAGGCCATTAATGTAGATAATAAAAAGAAGGGGGGCTAGAACACAACCCTGTCTGACCCCCTCTACCTACATTAACGGCTTCAGTAGCTTCGCCCCACATCCAATCCTCACCCAGGCTTTAAAATCTTTGTAAAGGTGTGCCAAAAAATACACATGGGGCTCATCCAATCCATAGGTCAGAAGGATAGACCAGAGCTTTTACCTACTAACAAGGTCAAAAGCAGAGGTCAAGTCCATAAAGGCCAGATGGATTGGAGAAGCCCGCTCAATGGTGTATTTGCCCATGATTAAATTAAGGTTAAGGCATTGTTCGTTGGTGCCCACCTTACTTCGGAAGCCCAGTTGGCAGGGATCTAAAATTCCATTTTCCTCAGACTACTCTAAAATCTTATTGTATAGGACTCTACATAAGATTTGTAAAAGTATTATCAATTAGGGAGATAGGCCTATAGCAATTGGGTTGAGAACCATCCCCTTTTAAAAAATCAGAACAATAATGCTTGTGGACCAGGAGGTGGGTAACGGAACATCCATTAAGTTGTTAAAAACGTTTAAAAGTAGGGGCGCCCAGTAGTCTGGCTTATGTTTAATAGGGTCAATGGGTAGACCATCTGGTCCAGGTGCTTTGTTACCCATACTCGGATGTATCGCTTCTTCAACCTCGGGTAGGGTCATCTGTATTCTGGTTAGAGACCCTGGCTCAAAGCGATCTGCCTCATGTGCGGGTGAAGCATACATTTCTATAAATTGCTTTTCCCAGGGCTTGCTCGCAATAGTGCAGCTAATAGGGGTGGAAAGCTGCCCCATAGATCGCAAATCCTTCACAGCTGACCAAAATGGGTCACCCTTTTTGGTGTTTGCCGCTATCACTAGTGCCTCCCAACGTTTTTTTTAATTTACCCTTTCCGGTTGAAGTTGCAGTTTTATACCTCTGCTTGCCCAATTTCCCTTCAAGAATACGTCTTGGATCAGATGATAAAGCTCTGCGTAGTTGTTAGCCTCAGAGCACTTGTGATTGAACCATCGTGGGTCATGTTCCACAGTGGGTTCCACAGTGGGTCTTAACAAAATAATTTTTAGAGTTGCACAAAGTTTATTAAAATCAAGAACAGCTTAAGGAAGTGGGTATTGGGATGATAAGCATGAGTTTATAAGGTGCATATTTTCCTTTACCACTGTCTGAAACAAGTCATTATTATCTATGCCCCTCCATATTAATCTCAAGTTGTCAGTGGAGGGTGTTAGATACCTTGCCCCACATTCCGAAGTGAACATGGTCCGTGGAGCTAGACTCAGCCCTATTCTGATGGGATTGTGGTCACCTTTGCTCGTGGCAATAACTTCAGCTTCCCATAAGTGGTCGGTGAGATGAGGGGATATTAAAAAGAAATCTATGGTAGAGGAACACCCCCTTCCTCTAAATGTTTGCACAGGGTGGTTATTTACATGATTTGCACCATCAATGTCCATGAGATTGGTGAAATTATGTGTGCTCCAAAACATGGCCAACTCAGCACCCCTATGGCAGGTAGAGCTGGGGTTATGAGACCCTGAGCTGTGTGCTCTATCCATTAGTTTGGCATTAAAGTCAACCCCCAGAAGAATACCAGTATTTTATGCTGTTCTTGCTGGGATTCAAGGTGGGAGATGAAATCGAAGAGCTTAATGAAATTCTCATTAGGGATAGAGTTAAAATCATTATTATAAAATGTAATCAAATAAAAAGGGACTCTCCTTTTATATGATAAGGCTTCGAAGTGATGACTGTTGGTAGGCAGAAACTTGATGCTGCCCCCAGCAGAGATAGTGATCCCAATAAATCATCCCCCGAGGGGCGGCCAGATTTGGAACTGGGTGCTAAAATATTATGACAGTGAAACCCATTAATGTGTAAGTCTTGGGTGGCCCAGGTATCGCGAAACATAACTATGTCCTGATCCTTTATTAGACGTAGCCAGTCCTGTTTACCAAGCCTCTGTTGAAGGCCAGCTACGTTCCAGCTCAAAATGCTCAAGTCTTTAGCCTTGGGTGCAGTTAGCTCATCATCTGGTATGTCGATATGGTCGGAGGAAACAGAATCCTGAGAATTTTCCAGGGGGCAAGGTCGGTGTTACACTGGGGATATTTGTCAATCCTGTGTATCCAAGTCTGGCAAGGCCTGAAATCTATTGGATACAGAGATTGGGGTGAATGTATGATCAGTGGGTCTAAATTGTGGTTTATAAAAATAACCCTGGGGGAGCGCACACATTCTGGACCTTCGGATGAATGTTTGTTCACAAAAACTTACAATACAAAGAACCAAGTGAGACCTGCGGAATTTGATCACAATACAATCCCAATCAATGTTTTTGGGGGATTGACCAACCCACCATACTGGGCGGACCATAAGGTTTTTTTTCATGCAGGATGAGGGAACCCTTTTGTGGTTAGTTAGCCAGTCCACAGGTTTGTACCAGATATCAGCCTAAAAAAAACAGGTACACTGGCCATAACCAATACGTAAGGGCAAATGTGGCTGGAGGAAAGTTTAAAACTGTAAGATACTTGTTTTGATAGTAAAGTTTCTGTTGCATTACTGTATTACTGTATTTAACCCTTACCTTTCCTTCAGCACCTCTTACCGTTTTCTGCTGCTGGCCGGTGGGGGAAGGGGGCTCAAGCTCGTCATCCTTTTTTTATTTGGTGGCCATAGTGGAGGAAAGTAGTTAAACCTGCTTTCATTATTTCGTTCCCTGGAATCAGTCCAAGTTGCACCACTGCTTACCACAGCCTTTTGCTACTGCACAGATTGAAGCCTATTTCACACAAAAAATACATGCAGGGGAGACTCCAACTCCAGCCCCAACGCTAGCCAATAGCAGGTATGGGACCGGCTGGTGCAGATGGGGCTGTAAAAATAAGGCACAGAGGCTTAGTCTCCCGCTGAGGTGAGGCACCATAAACTGTAATATCTGCTTTTCATGGCTGCTTTGCTCTTCTAGATATTGGGCTGTCAAAGGGGCTCTTGTAGGAACATGGGGTAGTGCTACCTATCACATTCTCTCTCCCAACCCCTTGGCAGCCTTCTACTTGACTGAAATGCTGAGGGGGGACAACGACGTAGAACTACAATAGATAGACCGGACTGTGGGCCACCCTTTCCTTGTGCATGCTTTCTGTGAGGCCAGGGCCTGTGAGGAGAGTCTCAGGGATAGCAACGCACAGTGCTGGGGTATCGCCTACACCCTCTGCCACCCCCAAATTCCTGCCATGGCCGTTTGGCACTTATTTTCAACTCAAACCCTTTGATCTCCAAATTTAAGTGTAAGCTTGGACCGCTTTCATTTCATGTGTCCATTTTAATGCATGCACTGTTAGACACAACATACAAATATTAATTTATTTTTACTGTTAAATCCTTGTGGATGATTTGCCAAATCAAAATAATGTAAAATTAACGCCCTGCATCTGATTTCCACTGCATTTTCTAAAAGTGACTTCAAATTGTTCATTAAAATAATGTACGAGTAGACTAAAGGGAGTTTCTTTCTTTTCTGCGGCAGAAATTGTATTGTTTTCAAGATGAGTGAAGGGGTGCCAGAGTCATGCAGAAACTGCGGCGAAAGGTCGTTTGGTAAGCCATCTCTTTCAGTGCTATGTAGAATATCAAGAAAAAATGTATGCAGCACGACATGGTAGGTGCCTTTTTTATAATGCGTTTGGTTGGATTTGCTACAAGAACCCATGCTTACAGAATACAATACACGGTACAGTGGCGGCTGGTGACATTTGAAAGTGGTAGGGCGTAAACTGATAATCATACTACACCGTAGCGAGCGAGCGTAGCGAGCGAGCCCGAACCCCCTAAGGAGGGTTCGGGGGGAATTCCCCCCGAGAAAATTTTGAAAAAATAGTGGAAAAATTGTGCATTTTCAAGCAAATTTGAGAAAGCAGGAAGGTTAATAAAGCAATTGTGAAAGTGCAGGTATTACATTATTAAAGAGCTGTCATATAACATAGGTAGCTGCTTATTCAGTATAACCACAGAGCTTCATAACAGGCTATGCCAATGAAAATACTGGCTGCTACCTGCTGTTATGGCTGACAAATTTGAATAGCGGCTGCCCAAATTTATTTACAAGCCACAGGTAATAGAGCTGGAAAATTCAAATGCTTTCGACGGTGGACCAAAACATGGTTTATAGGATGTGGCCTTGCCCTAACAATGGACCACATTATTACTACTGACATATAAAAATAACAATAACAGTTTGCACTGCAGGCGAATTTAAATATTGCAAATCCAAATGTGTTTACGCGATACAGTTGATGCGCTGATGCGCATTAAAATTCCACGGACCAAAAAGTAACTGTTTACTAGACCTTAAGAAGTCTTGGTCAGAACACATTTTATTAATCAGAATTTGTAGTGTAGAAAACAGTTCCTTTCTGTGCACCTTAAATTACACAGAAAGCATTGTAAATGATAAAAGCGGAAACATTTGCTGCTGCTGGCTAGTACTGTGTTTTTCTGATTCGAAAGTGCGTCATGGCTTGAAACACCCATCCCTGGGCAGTGCAGTGGGGCACCTCGAGGCGATTTCAGCCTGTTATCACTCCATATGAGATAGCCTCCCTACCTATCCTCCCCAATCCCCTCCACCGAGATAGAGGACAGATACGGCAAAGCCTTCTGAGACACCAACAGGCCACATAAATACTCTACGGTGAGCCTACCTCTCTGGAACACTCGTTGAATGTGGGAATGAAATTGGAAGCAACCCAGGAGAAGCAGTGGGAGCTTTTCACGGGCAAGGCCAGGGCAGATATTAAGCATGTATTGGTCCAGTTTCTCCCAGAGGGTGTGCACTGTGTTTTGTTTTAAAACAAGATTAAAATACATACTTTAAACGTGATCACCTCGACTTCTGCCCAGGCACACAGGCCTTTCTTAGGCCATGCTTTAGATCCCCACAGTTCGGTATTTCCCACATTTATGTTACTTGTTAGTCAACAAACGCAGTAAAATGGGATTTTGAGCCAGGAATTTGCTAACTTTCTAACCTCACATTCATTAACCCACAGAGCAACCCTCCATGCATTTTAATATGTCTTACCCAGTTATATTTATATTATAAACCTCACAAGGATGAAATGTGGAGCCAGGTCACATCTAACTATCCAACTCTGCCAAGGGCCCGCGCCACTTTCAGAATAAGAGTTACTCTTAGAGATGACACCACCCTTTGCTGGAGCAGCTGCGCGCACTATAAATGCCCATAGCATAGCATAGCATAGCACCCCATCCACAGGCTAGCCCACCCCTGTCTTATTTTGCTGAGTTGTGCACACTTTAAAACAATGACGGAGGCACATGTGGGTAGAAATGTGGTGTATAACCAAAAGAGCCTCCAAGAAGCTCCGATAGCTTGGAGTTCAAATTGCTTATTCTTGCTGATGCTGTTCTTAAGGCACGCAACCCCACAACTTAAAAAAAAAAAATGTTAAACAGTATTCAGGACATTTGCTCCCACCTAGATGTGCCCAAAAGCTAATTCAAAAGCATCCTACTGGGAAATTACATGTGTTTTTATAACAATATATCCTTAAAAAGAAGCGAAAATGCAGCAATAATAATAATTTTTAAAAACGCTTTGAAATCCTAATGGTGTTTTCTAGTGTTAGACGTGTCAGAACTTGTGCAAGTAGATGCCGCCTAAAAGTGATTATGGTGTATTAACAAATTACCAGAGGACTGGTGCTTCCCGCATTGCAGGAATTATCCCTTTCCCAGCGTTTCACATCAAAAGCCTGGCGGATTCACCAGCCCTAATCCCTGCTGGGCTCTCTCCGGTAAATATATATAGAGGCACATCGGTCGAAAGAAGCAATACGGGCCACACCTCCTCATTTAAATCTCATCATACTCTGATATGCATCTGCTCTTCTATGAGCCTGTACGTAAGGTATTCTGGGACGTGTAGTCAATTAAATCCAAAGAAGGATGCTTCTTATGGTAAATGCCCAATGTAAGCTCACCTTGAGCCCCAAGGAAAGGTGCGCTTCTAATTTCGGAAAGCGCGCTCCACATTTAAGTCCATGTTGAGACTCCATGGCCCCCTGCAATCCCGGGGTGGTGTGACTTTTATTAGTTGGAATCATCACTGGTGTTTATTCTCTGAAGGTTCCACATAGGCAACAGTTAAAAAAGATGCCACATAATGCGCTAAGCTATTTGTCCAGGATGTGCCTACAATCTTTCTCTTGGGCATTACTGTAATGTTAGCCCCTCCAACAAAAAGCCTGGTCATTGCTATTAAGTGCAGCTCGTAGAAGACGCATCTAGTACAGAGGGCAGTTCTCTACATGTGGACAAAATTAAATACATACATGAATACACACATAGACGTCACTTTTCGGATCCCACTATTGATCCTACTATTGAGGTTTACCTGTTGGGGTTAGTGCAGTGGCCCAGATGTCGTGGGTTTATTGCACCAGCTCCTTTAGAGCTGCATGTGAATGTATGAGGGCGATGATAATGATGTAGCAAGAGTATCAGGAGCTGTGAGATTTAAAATTGTTCCCTTATAAGCTATATGTATCATGTGATTGATTGGGGTAAGCAAGGTTCAGAGCTAACAGAGCACTATTTGTAACCTGATTAGCGTAAAGAGCCTGGGATGTCCCAGCACGTTATTGCAGTCCTTGGAGAAGGCTGGAAAGAGATCTGTCCCATGGGGGCAGGAAGAGCACTGTGCAGGACTGAACCGAGCAACCACTGCAATACATTATCAAAACAGCGAGCAGACACAGCGTTACAAGCATCATGAAAAAAACACACAGCTCTGTCTGGCAAATTTCTCTCTATAAAATCTGCTTTGCACAAGTCATTTAAAAAAAAGGGGGAAAACCAATTTTCTTTTAAAGGAACAGAAAAACATTTGCAATTAATTTTTTTCAGAGCCCAGACTGAACAGTTATGTCCAGTTATGTCCAAGGTGGGGTGATGAGACCAACTTAATCGTAATTGATCCGTGAAGGTGTGCGTGGCCCGTGCTGGGTTTGGTAAAATTACCTCACCCTGAGGGTTGTAGACTAAATGTACAGGAATTTATATAGCGCAAATCACCAAGCGGTTTCTTTCTTAGGGAACCCGTCCTGGTATTCCCCTGTGGGATAACCCCGGCAGGGTATCCGCAAGGTGAAAGCCAGGCATCCCGCCGCGAGGGGCCGTTGTGGAGATTAAGCAAGCTATTGCCCAGAGTCGCAGAGTGTGAACCCATGAATCGAGTAGGCACCGGAGCGAGAATTGTCGAGTCCATGGACATTTTAGGACTCAAGACCCCGCCCATTTTAGGACTCAAGACCCCGCCGAGCCGGGAATTGAACCCTGGTCCCGGGCTGACCTCTGCTTCCAGGTCTGCCTCCTCTAACCAGTGAGCCACACTTCTCCACTCTACACTACAGACAGCAGACACATACTTGTGCTGAGATTTGCCAGAAGGCCTGCTGTTAAGCGGTTTTATGAAAGAGAACAGAATGACAGCCCCGGGCACCATGCCTTTTTTTACCTGTCAAATGCAGACAATGGCAGGTACAATACTGGGTATGAACCTCGTGTGCCCACTCTTCACTAGATGTTCGGAATTACTAGTGGCACGCATTTTTTGTAAAAAATGCAGGCCAACAGGGACACAGAATAGTTTCAAAAAAAAATCTTTGTTAAAACACAGTAAAAATACAGCAATGGATAACATTTTGACTTCCAGCCACACTAGTCCAGAGAAGTCCAATTATCAGTGCCATTCACTTTAAGGCTCTGTTTGGAAAGAGGATAGTCCCTGCATAGAGAAAGAAAAACTCTAGACTCACGACCGAACCCGGAGCCATGAGATGAGCAGCCACTTCTGAGTATATGTTTAGTTATGGAAATAAATCATATTCTATAAAATACGAGCGAAATAAATAGTAAACCAGAACAACAAGCCCCACGTCTGAGTACAGAAAGGAAAGATTTGTGTACCAACACAAGCATACTTGCAAACATGAAAAGCAATGCCACCAGCTCTTCAATTAACATAGTAATACATGCAAACTGCTATGAAGAACTGGCTGTATGATTTATCACATTAAAGGCAGGCCCAATGCGCGTACTAAGGCTTGTGAAAGCTTGCAGGTCGTTTCTGCCTGTGTTCAGTTGGTTTGAGCTCCCCTTCTATTTGTGCCCTTATAATACCGGCCCATCCACCAACAGGTGACCGAGGCCCTGGCAGTATGACCCTGGATCAGTTTCCTACCTGCCCGGCCGGGCCCCCTGCGATTGTTGCTGTCGCCTTGTAACACTTGTACTTTGGAGCAGGTGGTGCTTTTCTTTAAATACCAGGGAAAGCAGGCCTCTTTCCAGACTGCGCACAGTGCAGCCTCTAGCACAGAATGACCCTCTCGAGACAGACTGACTTCAACAGCCTCTCTCACAGTCCAGTGTGCCTTCTGATTCGAGACCGACTGACTTCAACAGCCTCTGAGAGACTGCATGCCGCCCGCCGAGCCAGTGAATGTGTGACAGTCACTTTCGCACCAACGACATCGACAGCTGCCTTATTTTTTTTGTTTCCCCTGACCTCGCTATATACCTAATACATCAAGAATGAAAACTGCGTCATTTAGACTAAGTTTGTAAAATTACCTTGGCACCCACATTTTTTCACTGGCACACAATTATTTGGCCACCCGATTAAGAACTGCGCATAAACAGAAGAAAAATCACCTGGGTAAATGGCAACTGTGCGCCCCCCCTTTTTAATATATTACCCTGTGCACACAAATCCGCACGTTCCTTTTAGAAAAGGTACATCTGATAGTAAGCGGCCGAGAACCGGGTGCTTTTTACATCTAATGAACCACTTACTCAAGGGCTTCAGTAACCCAGTCAATGCAATAATTGACGAGCCATTGGTATCAAGAGGCTAAAAATAGGATGCTCTGATGGTATAAAATATGCACACATATGGGCATATCATTTATTGCTTATATAACAACAATATGACGTTCTCTCTTGCGATGTCTGATTGCGCTTCACATTGTTAACATATACTAAATGTTTTTCAACTTGCCCCTATGTCATGACGATTTCTTTTAGTAATTTAGCATTGGTGTAAAAAAACACAGCACAAATCCTTATGAATTACACCGTTTGTGCTGCATGTGTAATTCAGAAATAGGCAAACAGATTTAGCTCCTTCAGTCAACATCATAGAAAGAGCTTTGCTCCACGGCTTGCATGGCGAAAATAATGGTGAAAAACCATAGGTAACAGAGCTGTTGCTTATGAATCGTTTTTAGGAGTGTTTTAGATATTTTAACTAGTTAAAGCAGTTAACAGTAGTGTTGTGCCTCTGACTTTACAAGGGCACTAGGTTAGTGCCCTTCCATTTCTGGTGCTTTGCAGCGGTTAACTTCGTAGTTTCTCGTTGCTCAGATGGGTGTAATTTCTGATATTTGTTACCCTCGTCTTCTTTGCTTAATTTTACTCGAGATACAGTGTCACTCATAGTTGTTGAAATGTCACTCATAATCGCACTACAATTATAGAAATGTCACTCATAGCAACCTGAAACCTTGGCAGCTATGGTGTTCCATGGCCCATGATATAGGTGTGTTAGCCAGGACACCCACAGCACTATGTAATTAGTGCTAAAGCCGGGCCATTACAGAAAACACTGCACATTATCACGTAGCTGGCAGGCAATGTGTGCAGGAGGGCCGGTGTGAAAGGAAAGGAGCGAGTGAACAGCAAGGGGGGAAAAGGGGGGGGACTCGTCATTTTTCAACAGGCGCTGGAATGTGGGAGGAAGAAGAGAGTGTGAAAAGGGGTAGGTCGTGTGAGGCCACAATGAAAAAAACGTGTTTTTTTTTTTAAACAGTAATAAAAACAAATACCTGAAACAACTAAACTCGCCTGCCTATGTCCGACCACAAGTTGGTTTCTGGCTGCTCTGAAACAAACCCACGTGTGACACACTGGAAGCAGCCATCTCGAGTCTGCGCAGACTCGATTTCTCAGCTTCCAGTCTGTTTACAGCCTTAACCCCACCCTTTCCCAACTCGTCACAGTGACGAGTTGGAAATGGGCGGTGTGACCAATTCTCCATTCTCTGATTGACGTGAAGCCCCGGGATTACAGGGCTTCACTGAAAACGCCCAGGGCTGATTTCATCCCCACGGCATCAGGGGGTGGAGACTGGTCCGCAACTCCATGCTTTTGCCGAGTTGATGACATCACAAGCCCCAGGGCGGTGAGATCATCAGCCGGCAAAAGCTGTAGACATTGCCACTCTGAGATCGTCAGCCTCGCTGCAGAATGAATCATCGCAGGTAGTGTGTGCGCACCCCCGACCCTGAAAAAAAAAAGAAGAAACTGCATTTTTAGGCTGTGTGTGTTCACTGTGTCACGAACACAAAACAGTGAAACACAACACTTTGCTTGTTTGACGAGTGCCAGCTAAAGTTAAGGGGGCGGAGCCCCGACGCCCTCAAGGAGAAACCGCCCCTGACACGGTACAAACAATCCAGCTCAATTCCGGAGACCTTTTCTCTGTAAACCCGAATCCCTTTACACAGCCATGTTGTGTTAGCCACCTGAGGTCCGCTACGACCCTCCTCTGGTCCTCGATCTCTTGTAGTGCGCAAACCTGTCTCTCATTTATTTTCAGAAATGCAAGCCAACTGCTTGGATGGGGAGAGGTGTAGGGGACTTTGGTGCTTTGGACCTGTCTCCACGTTATAAGTTTCATATGTTAGAATTTCAACTGGAAGCACTTCTAATAGGAATGACAGACAAGGTCTGAAGTTTAAAAGTTTACTTAAAGATCATCAGTACGGCATACATAAACTGGGCCAGCGATCCATTAGTATATAAGCATATCCTAAATTCCAGAAAGCACTCAATAAAGTTCTACTTAAAATCCAGCATAGATTTGCCTCCTAAGAAAGGGAAAAAATGGGCTACTAACCTAGAAAAATTGTGTCTTTTATAGGACTTTAGACAAAGAGCTTAATACATTTACTACGCAAATACATGGTTCATGGGATATGCACCAACAAAAAACAAGCAAGAAGAAATGTTTTACTACTAAATAAATTTGAGGATCCTCTCACGATTCTACTACATTAGAGTCGGTCATTCCCAGAGTCTATTCATGTGACATAACTTGTTACATAGTATGCATTTCGATCTGAGACTGTTAGGTTGTCCTTGAATAAATACATCTTGTTTGGGGTGACTAGGGAAATCTTAGTCTTTCATTGCAAAGCCTACAATGCTTTATTGCAGTGAAAAATAACAACAGCAACAGTGATTACATGATATTCTATGGTGTCACATCCAAGATGGGGGTAAAACACACAACCGGCTTAATTTAGCATAAGCCCAATTCCTCATATGTTAAACACTACAGATCAAGAAAAATACAGCCAGATTCATCAAGCGAAATGCGCTCGCAAAAGGGCCAGATTCTGAGAATCTGGCCCTTTGCGAGTGCAATTTTTGCATTTGGGATTCATCATCCCAAATGCAAAAATCGCTAATAAAGAATTCGCAAATTTGCGAGGATTAGCATTTGAGGAATCTCTATTAGAGATTCCTTAAATGCTATTCATGAAACATTTAAAAATTGCGAATTCGCAATTTAGGACCGCTATTTACCACGAAGTCAAACCTCGTGGTAAATAGCGAAAACTTTGAAAAATGCATTTAAATGCATTTTTCTAAGTTGCATGTTACACACACACATGTCCTTTGGACATGTGTGTGCACAACATCCGTGTAAATTCACATTTCAGGGGTGCTACAGGGTGTCCTTTGGACACCCCTGCACCCTTGAAATCGCATCCTTATTTGCGATTAGCAATTTGCTAATCGCAAATAAGGAACATGTAGGAATCGCAATATTATTTGCAATTCCTACATGAATCCCGTTTTGCAAGTCCTTAATAGCGATTCATTAAAGACTCGCAAAACAGGTCTTTGATGAATCTGGCTGATATATCCTACACCCTCATTGCATCATGTTCCACCATAGAGACCAAGGGCTAGATGTAGGTAATTCCCATTTACAGACTCTTAAATACCGAACTTTACCGATTCGGTATTTAAGAGTCTGTAAATGGGAAGGGGGCAGATGTAGGTAATTCCGAATTCAGGAATACCGAATCTGTAAGATTCGGTATTTACCGATTCGGTAAATACCGAATCGGTATTGCCCATTGATTCCTATGGGCCTTGAAGCCCATAGGAATCAATGGGCAATACCGATTCGTTTTTTTCCGAATCGGTAAACACCGAATCCTGCAAGGGTGCAGGGGGTGTCACTTTGACACCCTCTAGCACCCCAAGTACATGCTTGTGTGACATGTGGCACACATACATGCCCTAAGGGCATGTCTGTGTGTCACATTGCACAGGCGTGCATGCACAGAGGTGCATGCACACCTGAATTCGGTATTTTACCACACAATAGGATTGTGTGGTAAAATACCGACTCTTAAGGGCCTGTGCCACTGTAAACTGTGCCACCTACATTTGGAATTACAGAATCGGTATATTTACTGATTCGGTAATTTACCGATTCTGTAATTTTACCGAATCGGTAAATATACCGATTCTGTAATTTTCAGCCCCCTACATCTGAAAACCCAAATACCGGTCGGTAACGGCCGAAATCGGCCGTTACCGACCGGTATTTGAGCTCCTACATCTGGCCCCAAATGTTCTTGTATTTATTTGGACATCTTCCTCCCAAATAAACTCTTTCCTTTACTGCAGCACATAAATCCATTGCTTTCATCCACTCAGCCCTTTTCAAGGCAACTGCAGATGTCCAGTGTCAGGTGATCGCCCTTTTCGCTATCATCATGCTAAAATCAATTATCTTCTTTTCCATCCAGTTCCACTTCCGACCCCACATTATTCCCATTATTGCCATCTGGAGGGTTTAATCAATATGTATGCCAAACACCCTGGCCAGCTTTACCTGAACCCTGTCCTAATATCTGGATATCCCGGGGAACTCCAATACTATGCGCATAAAGGTGCCCCATACCAGTCTGCCTCGAGTGCAGTGAGGCATGGGGCTCATCCCCATTTTGTGTAGCTATACCAGTATGAGGTAAACCCTGTCGAAATAATTAAATTGAATAAGTCAAAGCCTTGCTGGTATCACAAAGTACCTTGCAGCCATTTTTGCTTCTGCCCAATTTTTCTCTAGTGGACCCAGGTCGTGCTCCCGCCTATCCCCTAGAGTCTGTCGAGTGTCTGGCATGTTCGCTATCAGCGTCCTATATGTGGAGAAGCTAGCTTTCTTCCCTAGCCATTTCTTTGTCAGATGGGATTCTAGCATGCTGGATTCTGGATCATCTCTAAGGTACTCAGATGATTTTCAATAGCATTTCGAACTTGGAGATATTGAACGAATTGTGTTTTATGGAGTGCAAATTCCCTCTGCAGCTGATCAAAGGACTTATTGTGAAATATCTCCACACAGATCACCAATCTTGGATATGCCAATAGCATCCTACTTAAAAACGCCATTTAATTGGGGGACCTCTGGCAGCCATGTTCTCTGCCAGAGGGGGGTTTCCCTTGTAAGTCTCCAATGACATTTAATATCTCTTAATGAGAAGTGACAGCAATCAAGAATGTTTTGGGTTATACTTCATGTGGTCCTAGCTCATCTTATTGTTGTGTAATTGCAATAACAACATCAGCAGTCCTGCAAAGGCCACCTCCAATCCCATGGCTAAGTCAGTCCTCTCCCTGTCTTGCATGTTTAGGTAGTGATAGTAGCTTGCAATTTAGCAAAAAAGCCCGTTGGAGGACGCACAGGTTACTTCGAAGAAGATGGAGCCATAGGGTTAAGAAAATAATTTTGAACAGGGCTCTTTGCCCCATCATTGAGAGTTGGGGTTTAGTCCTGGTTTCAAGCTGGAAGCATCGCTGACTTACCTACAGGGCTATCTTATGTTTCCAGCTAAGCTCTGGGTCTAGCTGGATACACAGACCCCTATATTTAAAACTGGAAGTGCTCCTTAGAGGGCTACACTCCACAGTGTCCATTGTATATGTTGATATATTGATTTGGAAAAGAACAGACCTCCCCAAGTTGACCGGAAGGTCAGAGACCTCCCCATAGATATTTAAAATATGAATGAGGCGGGTGATAGTGCATTTAAGGCATTCTACATATAAAAAGGTTTCATCTGCATATAGAGCTATATGGTCTTCGTGGTCGAAGTGCGCCCGTATGCCCCCTAACTGAGGATCACTTTGGATCCATTGTG
Organism: Lissotriton helveticus; assembly: GCF_964261635.1. Classification (NCBI taxonomy): domain Eukaryota; kingdom Metazoa; phylum Chordata; class Amphibia; order Caudata; family Salamandridae; genus Lissotriton; species Lissotriton helveticus. The sequence goes on from NC_136065.1 coordinate 710,188,836, forward strand.
CTAGGAGTTCCATTGTCAGTGCAAACAGGTGGGGGAGAGAGACCAACCTGATTCGTGCCCCACTGTATCAGAAAGGGAGAATTTATCACCATGTTCACCTTCACTACGTCCCATGGGAGTCCATAAAGGAGTTTTACGCATGCCCAAAATCAAGGACAAATGTTCATTTCCTCAAGGATCACGTGTAAAAAGGGCCATGCAACTGATTTGACTACCTTCTTGAAATCAATTAAAGGACTGCTTGTGGCTCCGCAGAGCACTGTACCAAATCCAAAGCCAGATGCAAGTGGCACAGGCAGTGCCTGTTCTCGTGTTAGGCATGAAGCCATTTTGGTTCCAATGGACCAGGGTTCGGCTCACCTCCTTGAGGCGATTGGCTGGCACCTTGACCAGTATTTTGTATTCAGTATTGATCAGGGAGATCGGCCTATAGGAGTCACAATCTGCCAAGGGTTTACCCTATTTATGTATAACTGCAAAATGACTACCTTTTTGGTTGTATGGAAAGGTTCCTACCTGCAGGGTTTCTTCATACAAAAAGGTGCAGCTGTGGAACTGGGTTAGATGTGTATCTTTCAAACAACTCTATAAGGAAGCCACTAGGATCAGAGTTTTGCCAGTGGGTATACCGAAAATCGCAGTCAAAACTTCCTCCTTTGAAAATGTATCCATGTACCCCAGCAGACGTTTGGGATTGTGCTATTGTGGATGAGACAATGTTATACAGGGAATAAGTTCTAGATGAAATGGTAATACCGTTGTCTACTACTGTCAGAGCTTGTTCTAAGTTTGCCCTGTCAATATCATGTAGCCTTTCAGAAGCTTAATGTTGAGATATCTTCCAAAGCTCATTATTGACAGCATATAAGAGGGTTTATGACATGATTTCCAAAGACCTAATAGAAAGTCTCATAATTCTAGGTCATTAGATAAAAGGGACAACTACTGATTCAGCTGAGACAGTGGAGAGGGTTTTAGCTAGCCAAGGGACAGCTTCCCTACACTGTAAGTTGTTACCACCCCTGATTGTTCATTGAGCACCTGACGAATGTCAGGCTTATGGGTAGTAAATCCCCCAATGTTACCCAGGAATCTGTTTTGGCACTTGTTAGTGTCTAGTTGCCATACTAACCATCCCCTCCAATTGAGATGTGATGAGTTATGTCTACTCTTATGCAGCATAAAATCTAGACTGTGTTCATCATATGGTGTTATTTGCTGCCAGTTGTCAAATCGTGTAAGAGTGGAAACCTGTGGTGTGTAAAATTATTTTATCTTGGCAAGGCCAAGACATAGCACAGTTTTGTTCAGGAAAATCATCTTCTGTGGCATTAAGCAGGCTCTTAATAAAGCTTCTGTTCCCTGAACTTGCCAATCTTCAGTGTCCCAAATATATTTTACATCTACTGGGTCCCACCAAAAGTCAAAACCTTGTACAGAGAGTTGGGAAGCTGAATATATCAGCTTAGTGTCAGTTAACATATTTTTCTTTGCAGGCAATGGTGCACGACTATAATAGAATGAGGCTTGGTCACGTGTCGTAACCAGACGAATAATCAAACTTTTGTGCAAACTCCTTTGAACTACCCTTCGGTGGTGAGGGCAATGGTCCCATTGTGTACAGTTAAAAACCTCACAAGGTGTAATAGCTTTGTGCTGAAAATGATTACCTTAATGTTGATAACAGAACATTTTTTTTTAAATTATCTGTACCATCATATAACTCATCAGAAGAAAACACAGTTGAATGTTCTAGATCTTCTAACATTTCATATACAGTATGAAGGTCCCAATCGTCAGAAATGGTGCTAGGGATGCTAATGTAATTCAATGAAATTTTAAACAAAAGTGGAATTTGTAATCATTCGGTGGGACCATACACATCAAATGATACCTTGTACCACACAATCCTGTCCAGAGCTGGAACAGCTGAAATGTTCACCAGGGACAAGTCTCTTTGCTCACGGTGTGATAATGCTTGTGGTTTTAAACCAAGTTTATTTACAGTCTGTACTGCGGAACGTTCTGGGGCAAAGCGTCCATTTAAGAGCAAGAAGAACACAGATACAAAACCAAACCAAAGTACTAGGAAAAGCAATCCAATTGTAATCTGAAGGTGAAACCATGGAGAAACAAGGTATGTTCTTTTTTTGTTATACATCTGTGTTATTTTCAAAACACCAGGCCAGGTATACACAGCGTCGTGCCCACAACCCTACGTAGGGCCGGCCGCGTCGTATAGGCGAGTCTCTACAGGTATGGAAAGGCAGTAACAGGGCATCTTAAACCCAGAATGTCACCTACAACCCTTATTGGTCCGGTCGTGTGGTATAACATGTAAAATAGTGTTGGTTTGTTATGATGATTCCCAAAACCTGTTAAGAACATTAACATCAGAATGTGGGCAAAGGGCCCAGAGAAGAAGAAACATGAAAGAGTCAGTGAGAGCGCGAAAGGTGGAGAGAGAAAATAGGTGATCATAGAAAAAAGGAGCATGTGGCGGGTGGATAGGGGACAGAGCCAATAGTGCGTGTTATGTTATGTTATGTTAGTGATTTTGTACAGCGCAACAGCTACCCGAAGGTTTCCCGGCGCTAAGAATGCTAAAGATACAAAGGGGAAAAAACAGATGACTAGTGCAGATATAATCTATTGGTTAAAAAGCCAAGTTTTTAAGTCCCTGCGGAACTTCTGGTACTGTGGTTCAATACGCAGCGGGAGAGGCATTGAGTTCCAGAGTACTGGAGCCAAATAGGGATTCCTTTTGCTTTGGTCGCTGTTGCTGCATTTTATTTTATTGAGCCTCAGTTCTAATCCTCCTAACTCCACTGCTCGCGGAAGGCGGACTGGCGGACTGGCGGACTGAAAGCCTCGACGAGGGAGAGAGACAAGCAGGGCTGCGAGCTCGTTGCTGGCGCAGGACTACCTGTCCCAGGAGCGCCAGCAACCACCCCAAATTGGGACCAGCTGGGGCGCTCTCCCTGCCGGCTCCTCCCTCGCCCTACTCGCGCTGAAAAGCCCTTCTCACCTATTCACCGGTGGATTTCTTTTGCTTTGGTCGCTGTTGCTGCATTTTATTTTATTGAGCCTCAGTTCTAATCCTCCTAACTCCACTGCTCACGGAAGGCGGACTGGCGGACTGGCGGACTGAAAGCCTCGACGAGGGAGAGAGACAAGCAGGGCTGCGAGCTCGTTGCTGGTGCAGGACTACCTGTCCCAGGAGCGCCAGCAACCACCCCAAATTGGGACCAGCTGGGGCGCTCTCCCTGCCGGCTCCTCCCTTGCCCTACTCGCGCTGAAAAGCCCTTCTCACCTATTCACCGGTGGATTCCTTTTGCTTTGGTCGCTGTTGCTGCATTTTATTTTATTGAGCCTCAGTTCTAATCCTCCTAACTCCACTGCTCGCGGAAGGCGGACTGGCGGACTGGCGGACTGAAAGCCTCGACAAGGGAGAAAGACAAGCAGGGCTGCGAGCTCGTTGCTGGCGCAGGACTACCTGTCCCAGGAGCGCCAGCAACCACCCCAAATTGGGACCAGCTGGGGCGCTCTCCCTGCCGGCTCCTCCCTCCTTAGCTCAGATAGCTTAATAGTAGTTGAAGAGTCCCGCTGCGCGGGAGGGCGCCGGGAGAAGCCCGGGCAAAGGGCGGGCCGTCTGTGGCCGTCCGGGGACGACCGAGGATGGGACGGGCCACCCCACTTTCACGTTAGACCCCAGGGGAAGCCAAGCGATTAACACCAAATTTCTAGATAGGGTCGCGGCAAGTATCCTAGGAATTTGTTTGAACCCGTCCTAGTGGAGCCATAGTTATCCTCCCTCTCATTAGCGGACATTCATGTAACTCCAATGGCCTTGAAAAAACTATGATCGCGCACTATATATATGAAACGTTTGGGAACTGAAGAAGCCCTTAGGAAATCCTCTGTGAAAGCTTTGAAGCACGATAAAATATCTAGTACTTCTGCAATCACAAAATACTTCACTGCTCTATCCCCGAATAAGCAAATACTCTCTACTAACTCTGAAGCAGGAAACATCATTGACCTCATGGAAGACAAGGAGGAACAACTTTTACTGTCTCCGAACCAACAACTCGCACACAACTTAAGTGCCACAGACTGTGAGGGCAACCAAATAGAAAAGCTGCTAATTGAGGACAAATTTAAAATGGATCACGAGATATCTCACTCTACACCTTTAAAGTTGATAAAATCTTCAGGGAGTCAAACCTGCCTCGAAGTTTCTCTGTGCAACAACACAAAGTCACTAAATAATAACTCTGAAATTCCACTAACTCAAGATATTTTAAATATCAGTTCTGTAGGAAAATCAATTCATCAACACTCAGCACATGAGTCTTTTCTAGATCCTTTTTTTCCAAACCAAAATTTAACAACACCTGTAACACCTACGTCAAAAGCCCTTTTCATCTTGCAGGAAATACTGGAATCAGTTCTGACCCACCTAGGTCATATTCTAGTAAATTCAGACGATACCCTTGATGTTCAAATTGGAATACTTAAATATTTGGTCGAGGAAAAAAGGAAAAACGACTCATCAAACGCAACAAAAAAACAACAAGAGCATGACAAGATGTTAAACCCCGACGGTCAATTGGCTAATAGTACTACAAAAACAGAATCCCTTGACAAACTTGATAAAAGCACACAAACATTTAAAGTAGGAAAACCGGATACAAAAACAAAAGATTCAAAAAGAAATAACACATCAACTACAACTTACTCACTTAAGAAACTCTTCAAAGAGGAACCAAAAAATAACACTATGCAGTATCCTATCTTCTCGAAATCCACGCACAAATCTGTCTCGCACGAACTTGAGCAGGTTGGTGATACTCATGTAATAATCACACAAAAAGCCCTTGAAAATGATCACAAGGATGAACCCTCAGACGTAGATGGAGTCATAAGCACAAAAGGGAACAAAAAGAAAAGAAAGTTACTAAGAAGAATTCACAAAAAAAAGGCGAGCAAACTTAGATTCCAAAAACAAACAACTTCGATAACAACTGCTGAGGAAAAAAAAGTTATCATAAACTCTAATGCTACAAAAACTGAGGTATCTCCCTCTATCCAAAGTACATTGAAAGCGATACCTTTAAACCCAAGAGCAGATGTATATTCTCCGGTCACACCACTCTGTAAAACTGGACTGTTAACTAAAGGAATAGCAGAAAAAGACACTAGTAAATCTATACTTGGGGAAGGAACAACATCAAAATATCTCCTAATTGAAGAACTTTTTCCCATTGACAATGTGCCACTGAACCGCGGAAGAATAGTCAACCTCCTACAACAAATACCTTCCCTACACTCGCTCACAAGTAACGAGATAGATTTAGTGACTTTTCCAAAAAAAGAAAATAACAAACTAGCATTGGTACTTTTCTGGTCACCAGTACTCCCAGGGATAATTCTAAGTGAGAAAGAAACACTACACAAAAATGGTTATGACGTAATTGCAAGATCTGATCCCAGGAATATTAAACATAATAAAGGATTTAACGGTCTTTTTAACCCCCCCACATTAAGCAAACGACAACACAAATCATTTAATAACTGGGAAGATTCAGCTCCATACGATCTGGGCAATAACACTTTACTAATCCAAGTAAACGAAGGAGAAAGGATAGTATGGAGTAAAGATTCAGAAGGAAATATTGTCGAAAAATCACCAAAATCTTGGGACTGGATATCAGAGACACTTAACAGTAACAAAATAATTAACCAACAGTAATATTGTGTTTAGTAATGGCTTGAGCATCACATCATGGAATATGGCGGGGAAAACTATCAACAAAATGTCCGACGCCATAAAAAACCATCCTGATATCCTGGCCCTTCAGGAAACTTGGGCAACCACAACCTTCTGTCAGAAAGGTTTCTATGTTTACGACATTCCCGCAAAGAAATCAAATCGTGGCCACGCAAGGGGCGGATTAGCAATCCTCCTAAGTGAAAAGTACCTATGGTACCAACAAAATATAGACACAAAGTGTGAAAACCTGCAGTGTATCAAGGTGTCACTGAGCTCACTATCCACAGGTCCTCGAAAAGCAATCTTGCTTTTCAATATTTACGCTCCACCTGGGAACAATTACGATGCCCTCTTCGACGAAATAACGGACAAAATTAGCTATATCCTTGATGATCATACCCAAACGCCATTCCTAATAATGGGCGACTTGAATGGAAAAATTTCAAATAGCGAAATCAGAAAATGGGCCAATACAGCTAAAGAAGAATCGTTGTTAATGCCATTTCCAATATTCCCTAAGGGTAATAAATCTGATAAAAGAGGTAGGTCGCTCTTATCTTTTTTACCATGTATAAACGGGATAATACTTAACGGTAACACCGAAGGCGATATACCTGCATTACAGACCAGACGGGGAAACGGAACACCTTCTATTCTCGACTACCTAATTTGTGGGTTGGATCTAAAGGACTCAGTCACGCATCTGAATATCTACTTTAACGAGGAAAGTGACCACGCACTGTTACATCTAACTACTCTATGGATGGCACATACCTCCTTCACTAAACAGGCACTATTCCAGAAAAGCACAACTAAAATTAACATCAGCCAGAGGCGGATCTTTTGGAACTCCTCTACTTTGGATAAAACTACTACTTTGGTTACTCAAACTCAATTACTATCTACTATACACTCAGATGATCCGATCACAAATTTTGAATATATAATTAAAAACCTTAAAAACGCACTTCTGAACAAAACACAACAAACCAAACTTGGGAAAAGTATAACAAGTAATAACAATAAAAATAAAAATCGGAATTTTCCGGCTGCAAAAAAACTCAATCAACTCATTCGAGCGCAATATCTGAATCCTTCAATAACAACACAGGCAGAAATTAATCGACTTAAAAACCAAAGACAAAGAGTAAAAAATAAGCAGAAAAAAATACTGCATGACCGTAACTGGGTAGATATCCAAATAGCCGCTAGAGATCATAACCAACGAAAATACTGGTCTTTAATAGCTAATATGACTGGATCCAAAAAGAAACTCGATGCTATTCCAGTCTCACCAAAGGACTGGGAAATATATCTACATGATTTATATAAACCCAACTTACCCAACCTTTCAGGGCAGATTTCCGATTTCATACTGGAATGGAACAATACTAAAACCATTAAGACCACCTCAAACTCTATCGCAAACCACATTAGAAAAGCGAGAAGCACGGCTGCTTCCGGACCCGACCAAATACCCATCAAGGCCCTTCAAATTGACCCCAAGGAATGGAGCCTGCTGTTTTCTCCTCTTTTTAGCCACATCTTCGAAACCGGAGAAATGCCGAAATCCTGGCTGGGTAGTATAATTATTCCAATATATAAAAAAGGGAACAAAAATACAGCCAGCAATTATCGGCAAATAGCTTTGATGGATGCGTCTGGGAAAATTTTTGCTGCAGAAGTATTAGATCGTTTAAAATCTTGGGCATTCTCGCAGGGTCTCATACCAATGTTCCAAGCAGGATTTAGACCCAACCACTCTGTGATAGACAACATAGCAACTCTTCAGTCTATATTAGACAAATACACAGTAGGTAGGTCTCAACCAATATATGCAGCCTTCATTGATTACTCAACAGCTTTTGACCGGGTGGATAGACCAACACTGTGGAATAAATTGAGGAGGCTGGGTATCCCCGAACAACTACTAAGGGTTGTTGTCAATCTCCACAACAACACATGGTGGCAAGTTCAGATGGGGAGAGAAAAAGGTTTGTCCAATACAATTAGCACGTTCAACGGCCTCAAACAAGGATGTCTCTTAGCACCGATTTTATTTTCTCTGTATCTTAATGATCTTCCACTTTATTTGCAACAAAGCTCCAGCTTGCCCCCTAAGATCGCCACACAAAGCATACATGCTTTACTATATGCCGATGACATAGTCATGTTGGATTTAACGCCCTTTGGATTACAATGCCTTCTTGATAGCTTACACAAATATTCGAAAGACAACTTTTTACTACCCAATCTAAACAAAACAAAAGTGGTCGCATTCACCACTAAGAAAAAGAAAGTAAAGTACCGATGGAAGCTGGGAGAAGAATACAAGAGGTTGAGGAATATACATACTTAGGTAGGATCTTTTCAAAGAACCTGAAAAACCTCAAACAAATTAATCACCTAAAAATCAAATCTGACCTTCACGCCGGTGCTCTACTGAGACTGTATTCCAATACAGGGAATAGACATTTTTCCACACTATTAAAGGTGTACAGAGCAAAAATACCCCCGGTCTTATCGTACGCCACTGAACACATTGCCATCAAACAGTGGTCCTATATGGATCTAAAAGAAGGAAAAATATTAAAGAAAATTTTGAAAGTCTCAACAGCAACACTGGTGCAAGCGCTAAGACTTGAATTTTCGATCACCAGCGCATATGCAACAGCGGTAGCTAGCATAATTAGGTGGGCCTATAACATCCTTCATGCTAAAGAAGGTACACTACGATTCCTACTAAAGATTGAGTCTTTCGACGAAAAAGCTTCATATTCAATATTCCGAAGCAACATGACAGTGGCATTCCAACTAGCCAATATTACTTCTGATCTTCTGTTGTCTTGGACACCATCACAACTTAAACTTTTCTTAAAATGTTTTACCCCCAAACTGAGCTTTGATCTAGATTTTTCCCACTGCAGTAAACTATCTCTGTATAAACCATTCACTGAACTATTGGAATACAAGCAAGAACATCCATATTTAGGGTATTCTCTCACCCATGGCGCCAGGAGAACAATTGCAATGATGCGCCTGGGTATTCTGCCAGTGTTAACTTTTACTTGCAGATGGTTTGTGGATAGATCCCCGTTATGTCCTCTCTGTCATGGGGGAAACCAGACCATAGAGCATCTTCTATTCATATGCCCTTCTGCAAATGTAGTAACTGCAAGATCAAGATATTTAGACCCTATATATCGCAACTGTAAAATAATTACTGCAAAAGATTTTGTAACTGCATGCAAACACCCCCCTAATGAATTTGTTTGCTACAATCTCTACAAATTTTTAAAACCTATTTTATTATTATATTGAATTGTATCGAAAATTTCTGTTTTATAAATTGTGGTCCTCAGTTGAGTACCTAATCAATAAAAACCTTTTGACTTTGACTTTGACTTTGGAGCCAAATAGGAAAAAGAACGTCCTCCCATTCTAGTTCTTTTGATCCTTGGGATTTGAAAATTATGTTGATTGGCAGATCGGAGGGATTGCGAGGAACAGTATTGATGCACTAGTGCCTGAAGATAGTGGGGTGCTGCTCCTGCATTAATCCTGTGCATGTAACAGAGAGTTTTGTAAAGATCGCGTAGTGCAGATGAGATAGTGCAGATGAGATAGATGTTCTTACTGGGAGATTGCAGAGCATTCTGGGGGCAGAATTTTGGACTACCTGCAACTTGTGTAACACCTCCTTTCCCGTTCCTAGATATAGAATGTTACCATAATCAAGCCTCAATGTAATAATGGCTTGGACTACCGTTCTTTGAGTGGGCAAAGGAAGCATCCACAGTATTTTTTTCAGCCATTCCAGGATGACAAAGCATACAGAGGCTACCTTGCCAGCTTGTTGTCTCATGGTTAATTGGTCATCAACCGTGAAGCCAAGATTCCGGGCAGATTGTACAGGAGTCGGGGCGGCCCCATTTGGACTGGCCAATGTTCGGGGCCCCAAAGGTTTTTATTTTTGACAAAGAGCAGAAGCTCAGTTTTATCCCCATTTAGTTTCAATTTGTTGTTGTGCATCCAGTCTGCAATGCTTGACAGCCCAGATCTCAGCGAAGAAGTGTTGCTGTTTGAATTGGTTGAGAGAGAATAAACAAGCTGGGTGTCATCGGCGTAAGAATATACCGTGAGTCCCGCTTGTTCCGCAATGGCAGCTAGAGGGCTGACGTAAATATTAAAGAGAAGGGGGCTCAATATTGACCCCTGAGGAACTCCACACTGAGACCCGTGAACTTCAGATTTGGCGAAGGCAGAGAAAACCTGGAAGGTCCTATTTGTCAGGAAACTGGATAGCCATTTTAAGGCCAAACCCGTAACGCCGCATGATTGGAGAGTTTTCAAAAGAATGGGATGGGAGACAGTGTCGAACGCGGCACTTAAATCGAGAAGAATAAGTGCCACGGTTTCGCCTCTATCTACCTTACGACGGATGTTATCCGTAAAACCCAATAGTGTGGACTCAATAGAGAAGCCTGCATGGAATCCCGACTAAGAATCGTGTGGGAGACTGTGTTTCTCAATGAATTCAACCAATTGGGTATTAATATGTTTCTCCAAAATTTTGAAAAGATTGGTAGAAGGGAAATGGGGCGCAAATTGGATGGTATTTCCGGGTCCAGGTTCGTTTTTTTCAATAGGGGCATGACCATGGCATGCTTCCAAGCTGCTGAAACTTCAGCTTCCACTAGGGAGGAATTTATTAGTTGCATAAATAAATTCATTATCGGGGTGCTTAGGGTTTGAAAAACTGAGGTAGGAAACAAGTCATTTGGAGAACCGGATTTAATGCTACTCAGGATTTTGCAAAATGAGATAATGTCCAAATGGGCCCACTGATCCAGGACAGCATTGTTATTTGGGGCAGCTAAAATATTAGGAGTCAATTGTTTAGGGGGGGACAATGTTGCTGGTGCCTGTTTTCAAAATCAGTATAGACGTTACTGATTTTTGTAACGAAAAATTTGGCTAGATCATTACAGTTTTTAACATCCAGGCAAGGGGGCTTAGGCTGACATGCCGCCCCGGAGAGCTCCTTAACTACTTTAAAAAGTGTTTTTGAACAGTTCTGGGCTTCTTGGATGGTGCAGTTTGCATGTTCTGCCCGAGCATTACGGCAAAGTAGGTGATAATTATTCAGAGCTAACTTATACCGAATTTAAATTTTAGGGTCATACAATTTCCGCCATTGCCTCTCTAGATTTTTACATTTTGTCTTTTCATTTTTGAGGACCGCGGAGAACCATGGAACGGGGGTATTGTGATTATTAGCTTTCCATTTGGAGAGGGAAAGACATAAGTCGATGGATGTACTGAGCCAAGAATACAAGGTTGCTTCTTCATTCAAGGTGGTAATTGAATTAATTGGTCTCGTGTTTTCAAGAAGTGAGTTGAGTTTCATTATGTCTAAGTTTTTCCAGTTCCTGAACTTTTGCAGCCCGGGTGGTGGATTTTTCCATTGCTGCTGCTGTTTAATTTGAAATTCAACCAAGAAGTGGTCAGACCATAAGACCGGAATAGCCGGTTTGCAAAGGACAGTGTCTATGTTAGAAAAGATTGGATCAAGCAGATTTCCTGCCTCATGGGTGGGGCCTGAGTTATGAAGAGTGACATTTAAGGCTGCTAAATCCGCTATAAAGTTAGCATTAATTGGTTGGGACATGTCATTCAGATGCAGGTTTAGGTCACCCACTAATATGAAGTTGGGAGTTAGAAGCATAAGCGGGGCAATATATTCCAGAAGGGATGCAGCCCATGCGCTAGCTGATCCTGGGGGGCGATATATCAGTACGCCAGAAAGAGTGAAGTTGGGTGAAAGACATATTTTAAATAGGCCGCTTCGCATTCACCGAGATCGAGATTGCTCCATTTGCATTTGTATTTGTTCTTGTAGATGATTGCAATCCCGCCTCCTTCCTTACCCACCCGATTCTTCCCCAAAAAGGTGTAGTTATGGGGAAGGGCGCTGGCAATATCAGGACCTGAACTATCATTTAGCCATGTTTCGGTGAGAAAAATGGCGTCAGGTAAAGAGCATGATAGTAGGTCATAGATATCGTTCTTATGCTTTGGGAGTGACCGACAATTAAGGCTAAGGAAGGTAGCTTCTGGGTGTTTGTTATTGCAAGCCTGGTTACTTATATTGCGTTTACAAGGTATGGAGGGGAAACCACACGTATGACAGTAGAATGGCTCAATATCACAGTTTAAGTGAACAATAGAAGCACAGGTGTTATAGCGAAGAGTAAGAGTGTTTTGCGTGAGTATTTAAGTAAACCGGCAGAGTTTTGTACAGGGGGTGTAGCCCCTGGCCCCGAGCGGCCTCGGACGTGCGCAGACGGGCTTGCCTTTGGCGCGCCATCGGCGCACGCACGCTGCGCGGCCGGGAGGGGGCACACATTATATAGTGACAGCTGCTGGCGTCAGGAAGACTAGTGCGTCAGTCCTGGGCTACCCCGAAGATGGCGGCGAAAGTTCCTTGGCAATCCCCGTGGCAGCGCCTAATCGGCTGCACGGGTGAAGACAGGCGACGTGAGGGGGAGAGGAGGGTAAGTGCAACGAACAAATTCAATGTTAAAAAATACAATTTTAAAAAGTGTCAGGCTAACAATGCTCCCGGCTTTCCGCCTCAAGAGCTTTCTGCGTTCTATTCAGTAGTTGCGCTCGGAGTAGAAAGCGCGTCTTAAATAGTGACAGCTGCTGGCGTCAGGAAGACTAGTGCGTCAGTCCTGGGCTACCCCCAAGATGGCAGCGAAAGTTCCTTCGCAATCCCCGTGGCAGCGCCTAATCGGCTGCACGGGTGAAGACAGGCGATGTGAGGGGGAGAAGGAGGGTAAGTGCAACGAACAAATTCAATCTTAAAAAATAAAATTTTAAAAAGTGTCAGGCTAAATGCTCCCAGCTTTCCGCTTCAAGTGCTTTCTGCGTTCTATTCAGTAGTTCCCATGGGAGACCCATTAGTTAGTAGAGGAGGCTGCACACTATGTTAATCCGGGTGTGAGAGCAATCTATCAGGGTCCGAGGGGAGGACAGAATCTTCAAAGAGTCGCAGCGCTCTAAGTTTGGTGGGTAGAAAGCATGCATGTTCTAGTTTGCGAAGATACCTAATTTGGGGTTGCCAGACTGCGGTAAAGCGAGTATTACCGGGCTTGTAGACGCGCTGAAAATAGTTCCTTGCTTATGACATGCCAGAGGCACCCATACCAAGCAGCAATTATAGGGGCTTCCGCTTTCTTCCAGTGCAGCACAGTAAGTTGCTTGGCTTCTCCAAGCATATGCAGTGCCAGAATCCAATCGATACGAGTGGGTGCCTTTAGATTAACTGGTTTGATACCCAAAAGGATTGTGTTAATGGAAGCAGGCAGGGGGAAGCGAAGTACCCATTTAATATGACTGAGAACTTCTTTCCAAAACAAGGTCAAGAGCGGGCATGGCCACCAGATGTGTATGAAACCCCCAGTTGCAGCCGAACGCCTCCAGCACAAAGGAGAGGAGGCAGGGAACATTTTATGCAGTCGGTCAGGCGTATAATACCATTGAGTCATGATTTTATATGCATTCTCCCTTTTCGAGATACTGCGGTAGACCTTGGGTATGTCGCTCCATAAACGATTCCATTGTGAGGATGTAATTTCCGTGACAGACATCAGTTGCCATTTTTGCTGCTATGGATGGGTAGGTATCACCGGGGGGTGTTGTAGGATCTGATATGTGTGAGAGATGAGACCCTTCGACTCGTCAAAGGAGCGGACCAGGCATTCGAAAGGGGTGAATGGGCGGGTGGCCGCCTGCTGAATCTCCAAGGAAGTGACCCAGTGATGTAATTGCGCATACTGTACTCCAGCTCCCAATGGGAGGTGAAAATCATCTCTGCACTGCGCAAACGTTTTTAGTGTGCCTCCCTCGTAGGAATCGCTGACCACCATGCATCCCCCCAGTGCCCTTTGAGCGAAGGCTTGGGAGCGGTAGGCTGGGGGAATAGTGGATCCCCACAATGGGAGTGTGGGGAGAAGCGAAGGTTGTGAGACCCCCGCGCACAGCCACCCTATCCCAGATATGCAAGACCGTTTTCGTGGGTACAGCCACATAGGCGCTTCTGGAGCGCGCTGTACGGTGGAGCCACGTAAGGTCCCAGATTGTGCGCCCAGTGACGATACTGTCCATATGGAGCCAGATCTTTTCACTCTCAGTGGTCGTCCATTCTGAGGCGAAGCGGAGATGAGAGGCCCAATAATAATCTAGAATATTGGGACAAGCTAGCCCTCCCTATCTCTCGGCAACATGAGGATCTTCTGAGAAAATCGCTGTCTACGCCAGCTCCATATAAATGTAGTCAGGTCACGCTGGAGGCCTTGAATCTGGTGTTGCGGGATCGGAGTGGGGAGGCATTGAAATAAATATAATATTTTGGGTAGGATGGACATTTTGATGGCATTGAGTCTGCCCAGCCATGACATCGTCAAGGGCTTCCACCTTCTCAGGTCCTCCAGTACAGTTAACTTAAGGCCAAGGTACTGAATGTGGTTGTTAGCCCACTGGTACGGCGCAAGCCTCTCCTGAGTAGGTATCTCCTCCTTAGGAATTGTGAGATTCAGGGCCCATGATTTGCCGTGGTTAATTTTGAGGCCCGATGCCCGTTCAAGGATTGTAACAGGTTAGTGTAGTGCCGGAAGAGATATATGCGAACGCGTACGCGTGAGAATAAGGTCATCGGCGAAAAGTGCCACCTTGTTCTGTCTATCCCCCATAGAAATGCCATGTATGTCCACCCTCTATCTGATCATCTCCGCTAGAGGTTCTACCACAAGGGCGAACAGCAGAGGCGACAGGGGCAGCCCTGTCTGGTTCCACTGCGAATGAGGAAGAGCTCTGTGAGCTGCCCATTGACCCAAACCCTAACCTGCCGGGTAAGGTATGGCGCCATAATTCTGGACACCATGTTCCGGCCTAGTCCAACTCTCTGCGGCACCGCCGGAAGGAAAGTCCAGTCCACTCAGTTGAACGCCTTCTCCGCGTCGAGCGACAGAAGGCAGGCTGGTATGTTCCAATGCTGTGCTTTCCCTACCAAGTGCGCGATTCTACGTACATTGTCCGGCCGTTGGCGGTTGCAAATAAAGCCAACTTGGTCCGGCTCCACCAGACCCGGCATGTGGGGATCCAGACGCTTGGCAAGAATTTTGGTGTAAATTTTAAGGTCAGTATTCAATAGTGCAGTAGGAAGCGCATAGCGCTGGGTCCCTCCCAGGCTTGGGTATGAGGGCTATTTCTGCCATACCCATGGAGGATGTTGGCCCGTCCGTATCCGAAAAGGAATTATACAGTCACAGGAGGTAGGACGTAAGCTGTGCCTGAAACATGCGGTAGAAGGTCAGCGGGAGACCATCCGGACCCGGGGTTCTTTCCAAGAGGAAGGTCTTTTAGTGCCGCCATCATTTCCACTGCAGTAAGAGGCCTCTCTAGCGCTTGGGTGTGGTGGGGATGAATCGGAGTCCAAGCACACTGGTTCAGAGCATCCTTGATAAGTTCCGGGAGGGGTGCTTTTGCTGTGTAGAGGGCAGCATAGTAAGCCCTAAAGACCTCGCACTTGGCTCGCTCCGAGGTGACCTGAGCGCCATCTGGCAGCCAAATATTGGCTATGTGGGCCTTCGCTGCTCGTGCCCACAATCGCCTCATCAGCAACCTGCCCACCTTATCCCCCCCTTCATAGTACCGCTGCTTCAGGGCTAGCAGGGATCTTTCCACCTTGTTAGTGCGCAAAGTACGAAGTTGCCCCCGGAGATTGGCCAGCCACCGTCGAGATGCTTGGGAAGAGCGGGACTTATCTCGTTTATCTGCAGTTTTAATGTCAGCGGAGAGAGTATCCTCTAAAAGTCGGCCTTGAAAGCGTCCCACACCACCGGGAATGGCATCTCAGGGATATTGTTGTTCGTGAAATAAGAGTCAATGGCGATCCGAATGCTCTCCACATCATCAGGGTCCTCAAAAATGCTTGGCGGCAGGCGTCACGGCGGGGTACGAGAGGGACAAGAGGCCGGATACTGCAGGAGAAGTTCAACATGGGCATGGTCAGAGAGTGATATGGCAGACATAGAGGCCTCTAGCATGTCCCGCACCAGCGATGTACATGGGAGTAATATGTAAAATCCCGCATCTCAGGCGAGTGGTATCGCCACGAGTTGACCAAGCCAAGGTCATAGATCTGCGCACGAAGTGTAGAGGACATAGCCCTGGCCCCATTCAAAGTTGCTTTTCTGCGATCCATCTCAGGGTCCATCACCAGGTTAAAATCCCCCCCCAAGGATCAGCGAGGGGTCGCCCTGCGGGACATGGTCTCTCAATAGTGCTCAGAGGTAGGAGTCCTGCATCTGGTTTGTCGCATAGATATTGCACAATGTAAATGAGCGCCTCCCAATTCCAACGCCTACCTTAATGAAGCGCCCGTCTGGGCTTCGAAAAGTTTTAAGGTACCCGTGCTTGATGCCACTGCAACACAAAATTGCCACCCCAGCTTTTTTGGTGCCCGCTGCAGCCCAGAATTGTAAGGGGTATCCAGGATGTACCATACGCTGGGCATCTACTTTCAAAAGGTGAGTTTCTTGGAGGAATATAATGTCGGGGTTATGTTGCAGGAGGTATCGTCATGTCTGTCACCTCTTGTTGGGGGAATTAAGCCCCTTAACATTAATGGATATGAATGGGCAAGGGAGTGCCATAGGTGTGTCGTACCAAAAATTAGCCCTTCAAGCCACCCCAGGAAGTAGAGCAGAATGAGGGAATGGGCGCCCGAAGTCAGTGCTGACCCACCAGTAAGAGTGCACCGCTGCCACAATGTTTCCCGCCTGCCACACCTAGGAAGAGTAGAGAGGAAGAGAAGAAAGGACAAAGGAAGAAAAAAGCACAATAGCAAAGAGTGGCAAACCAACAATGGCCAACTGGGCCACATTATTCTGCTCCAGTTGCGGGGCATCCCACACCTGCCCGTTTGAATGATCCCAGGGATGTCACACCCTCAAGAACAGGTGGGGGCCGGTTGTGCGGCATCTTACAGTTTCACCTAGGGGAGAAAGCCCCGGCGACCCTTGCACTGCCATCAGGGAACTGGGGAGTCCTTAAAGGCAGTGGGGCATCCATCAATCTCAGAGAGGAGAATGTACATTTTCAGGGTCAGAAGAAACAGGTCAGTGTGGGCATGCACTTTGCTGATCATGGAGTCGACGGGTGTGAAGCTGTATCCGATTTATCCCCCTCGAGGGACTTTAGGTGCGCTATGATGTCCTGCTTGGCCTGCGAGGCTGATTGCTCCTCTAGGGGCGGCGAGCGGCGACGACGACAAGCAGTGGACCAGGACGGCTTTGCTCGCACCCGCGTCGGAGGCTGTGGGCGGGTGGGGTTGTCCAGCGGCGTGGACGTCAGTCGGAGCAATTGAACTGCCTCCGTGTAAGACCGCACCATTCTGCACTTGGACTCCCACTGGAAGATGAGGGCGAACGGGTACCCCCACTGATACGATATGTCCATACTGTGCAGCTTGTCCATTATATGTCCCTGATGCTTCCGGGTATGAACGGCACACGCCAGAGTTGGAGGTGGTGTAGGCACTTGTTCCACAAGTAAAAGGAACTTTTGCAGGTTCCGTGAAAATTGGACTGAGTCTGCCCCGATGTGATGATTCCACAGCCCTCTCTGGCTGAGCTGAAGGAACCCATAAAAATGATGTGAAATGGCTGTTCCACAGAGACCTCACATATTGATTATTTTCAAACATCTTCTTGAGTGAACAAGTCTTAGCTTCTGCTGTTACTCAAAAGAATATTTACGGTCCTGATGAGAACCGGACAAAGGGTCTGGTTCAAAACGCGTCGACCCCGTTTATTTGTCCCTGTCAAATGAATTATGGCTATTAATCAACTTTTCAATTGAACAAATTTAGACGTTTATGTTTGGATAACTGTTTACTTAGAACTATTCCTTCATTTGTTAGAAGTGTTGTTGAATTTTCATTTGACGTGGGGATTAGTTTGTGTTGTTACCAGTTTTACTAAACACTGGTGTTTGTTTGGATGACAATAGTGAGTATGTGGTGTGATTTTGGGAAGATTGCTGGATTGTTTGTGTGAGTGAAAGATTTTGAGTGGTTGGGGATGTCACTTTAAATGTAGCGAGTTGTATATAGGATTTTGTCTCTGTTGTTGGATTCATTGTCGTTTCATACATGTACATGAAGTACTTTGGATAAAACATGGTTTATTCATTTTTGAAATAAAAACAAAGATTGATGAATTTATTTCCAAGAGCAGGTATATGTTTTATTCATATAGATTTTTGTGAAAAAAATGTTTTCATGAGCATTTATCAGTATTGGCGATTGTTTACTTGTTACTTTATATGGACTCCGCCTTACTGAGGTGAGTCGAGGCCCTTGATCGTTTTCTACTGCTTGTCCATTATAGGCTTGAAAGCACGGTGATGTCGTAAGGTGTTAGGAGCTAAATCTTGAAAAATCTGGATCTTGTGCCCATCGTAACTGAGGTCCGGTTTAGCTCGTGCCGCCCTGTGAATGGCCTCCTTCTCAGTGAAGAAGTTGGCTCTGGTTAAAATGTCAGGAAGGAGACCTGGTCTCCCCATGCTTGGTCCAAGGCCGGCGGTGAGGCATCCTCATCCCCCCAGTCCTCATGGAGGAGCTGCACCACATATGTCATAATGTTCTTCCCCTCCGCACCAAGAGGAAGCACCCCTGATGCGGAGGTTGTTCCGGCGGCTTCGGTTCTCCAGGTCTTCCTGCATCACCTGTAGCTCTATGTGCTGTTCTTCTCGTGCAACCAAGCGTTGCCATAGTTACTCCTGGTCCTCAGTGCGGGCAATGACTGTCTCCCAGGTTCGCAACCTCTTTTCTGAGTTCCCGTACACACAAGTGTACCTCCGTGCGCAGGGAGCCTTTTTCCGTATTGAGCTCAGACATGAAGGAGGCCATAAATGCCTGAGTAACTGGTGGTGAGACCCCGCCTGCCTGTGGCACCACCTCAGTAGGGGCAGATGTTCCCACCTTGCCCCACATCGCCGCTACTGGATTGTCTCTGGGGGCCGCCGCCGGGATGTCCTTGCCCCCTTTGGAGCACATCATCGCCAGGGCTCAGGTTTCCCGCAGTGGGTCATGAAACAGGGTCAGTGTAAGCCCGCAATGGCGTACTCAAGGAAGCCTGCCTCCCAGATGGAAGCACTATCCGTGGTTACAGAGCAAGTTCCCGCTTCAGCTAGCCTCGAAGACCCGGCCAACTTTGCAAGGCGTACACCAATTAGCAGGCTCCCCAGCCACCACAGTAGAGGAAAGAGATCCAATATCGCAGGCCCAGCCGCTTCAGCAGTCTTTGACAGTCAGTGGAGCGCCCCCACACCCACACCACCTGCGAGCCCGCGGGGCCCCGCAAAGCCCTCAGCAACCCCCAGAGGACCAGCGTCCAGTCCCTAATGCTCAGAATGTTGTTTGTGTCAGGCCCGGTGCCAGTCTCACCTCAGCCTGCAGGGGGGTAAACAAACTTGTAAGCAATCAACTGGGGACTCGTGGCCGCCACCGGGGGAGCCTGATGCGCAGGGCTCCCAACACCAGCTCCAGCTCGTCAAGGGAACGTTTGGGCCCTGCTAACGGCCTCCACCGTTCCACTCATACCACTCGTCCCACAGCAAGGTCCAGAGGCCACACACCCACAGCGCAGAAGTGAACGCAGCAGCCAGTCGTGAGGAGGGGGTCCATGCAACCACTGTGTAAGCCCCTTAGGTGCCAGGAAAGTCCGCTCAAGCCGCAATCCCCCAGGCCACCGGTGCCAGGCAGTCTCCAGGCCCCTTGCATCCAGGCACGCGCACTTACCGGCAGGGGGAAATAGCAGCCCCCATCAGCCACCAGTGCACCGTCTCCACTACCTAAAATGTTTGTGGGCGGGAGGGCCAGCTCCGTCCTCGCAGGAGGGGGCCAGCACCGCTCCCACCCAGTGATGCGCAGCCGCCGTACGATGATCAGGCCCCCGCGCTGGTCAGGTCGCAGGCCCCCTGGAGGCCAGCTAGGGCGGCCCGTGCCTCTTGGCCGCCCCGCACCAGGAGCTCAAGCGGGCGGGGCAGCTACACAAGGCCAGACACCCTCTCCGTGGCTCTCCTCGTACCTCTCCTGCCTGACAGCACGCAGCCGCTGATTACTGGGCTGCTTACAATCTTCTCGCCAGCATGGAGCACACCACCCTGACCTCCCGGGTGCTGCAGTGAGCGGCCCTGCTCCTCAAGGACGCCCCTCACAGGGAAAACAAAATGGCAGGACTTCTTTTCCGGTCCAGATGTCCCCGTTATGTTGTCTCTCCAACTACGTCTGTCCACCTGAATGTGACAGTCATGCGACGAGCCTCGCGCACACCTCTGGACAGCGAAAGATAAGTTACAGGCCTCCCATGCACTGCAATGGGCAGCTCCGAACCTCCAGGCTGCCCCGTTCTGGGGCTCAAGATGGCGGGTCTTCTCTGCCGGGTCGAGCACCCCTCCCTCGCCCCTCAGCCTCCGCTCTGCCGAATCTGGGTCGGGCAACACCTAGCATCCCAGGCTGCACCGGATCACGGCCGCTTCAATGCCCTCACCTGCAGCATCTCAGGCCGCGTCCCTCAGAGCAGGCTCCACTGTGGCCGATGGCCGCCTCCCACCTTCACTGGAGACTTCCCAAGTGTGGCCCGCAGCACACCGCCGCCTCACCGATGGCAGTCACCTTTCCACTCATCAGCAGGATCTGCGACCATCGCGACGTCCGGCCCCCCGCACAGCAGGTCCTAGGGAATCCATCAGGACGTGTTGAGAGCTCCTACGCAGGCCCTCTTAAAATGGCGGGAGGCTCCGCTCGGCCCCTGGCGCCCAGGCCACTTCTACTCTGCGATCCACCTCCAGGCTCCACTGAACGGGTCAGACAGCACCCCCGATCTGCAACAGGTAACAGCCACTCCAGGGGTGTCAGCTAAGGCCCCACAGATGCGCTAAAATTGCTTAAAACAGCGGCGGTCAGCCGGAGCTCCCCGAGCACACGTCTTATCACATCGCTGGCCAGACCACCCCCCAGTATGTTCTTTTTAGCAAATGATAGACAACACACACTTTCAGTTTCAGCTGCAGAGGCAGTGCCTACGGTGGAACCTCAGATGCATCTCAGGAGAAGTCATTGAAGTCGATGAAGTACCAAGACACCATCTGGTCTATCTTCGGCAGCTCTGCAGGCTGGTTCGAGTTTGAGGAAGACTCAATCTGAAGTCTGATAATGTAGATCTTAAACATTTCTGGATTCCGAATTGAAATATGTGTTTTTGTACTTGCAGACTGCATAGTAGTCATTGTTTTTTAAACAGGTAGAAGACATATTTCAGTGCTGTTCATCGTTGTCTCATGTTGAAGAGAACAGGTTTAATTAAAGTCTCCATCTGAACTTCCTGAATGGCAGTGAGAGGAGATTGGTAGCTACGAAGGATTCCATGCAGTCTACTGGTGAGAATCAGCCACATAGTGTTGTTTGATCAGATCAATTAAGACAAACCTTATGTCTCTGTGTCTGGCAAGGGCCGAAGAAGTATAGTCTGTGTGCCCTCGACAGCCGAGACAGGCACTCTGTAAGATGGCCCAAACTCTTTTCTGTCCACAGCCTTTTCTTGGACCAGATCCCCTATCTATGTGACCCAGACTGTTCTTTGCGAACGACCTTCACTTCTCCAGTGGTGGTGCATTTTACTTCGACATTGCTTTGTTCATCCTGGAAATCATGGAATTCTTGTAAAACAGTCGAATGTTCATTAATGTCAAATGGTGTTTCAGCCACTCCTGTGCTGTCATCATCAAGGTCTGGGACCCACATCTTACCTCCAAACCGGATCTCATAAGGAGTATGACCACCCAGGGACTTTCTTTGCATGTTATTTAAGGCTTTCTGGACCCCATATAGGTGATAGACCGAACTGCAACCTCCCTTGCTGTTAAAGACTGCTTTAAGTCCTGATTTTTCCTTTCTATGATCACGTTTCCCTTGGGATGGTATGGAGATGAGAAATGCAAGATCACACCCAAACGGTCCATGGCCTTTTTGTACCCCCAAGACTAAACGCCAGACCCTGGTCAGAATGTAATGTGCCAAGTGCATATGCTTCAATAAAGACTCTCAGATCCTTTTTAACAGTTCAGGGGTGCCAGTTGAACGCTGCCATTATAACTACAGGAACTGAGAGCAGGAATCAACTGCCAGCAAGATGTACTTGTAAGCCTCACCCTACGTTAGGGGGCCGCAGTGGTCCAAGTATACACAAGCCACAGGCTTGCTTGAAATAAAAAGAGGTGTCTGGGGTGGATGCGCTACTGGAAAAACCTTTCATCTGCTGACAGATGTCACATCTCAAGACAAAGTTTGTGGTCTGTTTGTAAAGACACAGCCACCAATAGTGTTGCTGCAATAGAGAAATTGTAGCCGCCCCCACAGCATGTGATGAAGCCAGACCTTCATATGCAGCCAGTATTAGTGCTAGTCTGCAATCACTATTTGGTATTACTCTATACCCCACTCTTGGCTTCTGTTTATACAGTATGTTTTGTGCATCTAATTTGTAGGAGTACTTAAGTGGAAAACCTTTATGTAAGTGTCTGTCATTGCATGCAGCATTGATGGCCACCATGATATCTCTTTCTATTCTGGTACTTGAACGAGTTATCGCAGCAACCTCGGCATTGCAAACCATCGTTTTTGTGGCTTCATCAGTCAATGAATTCCCTACTCCGTGCACGCCAACAGGCTGATCACTCTGTGTATGTATGACATGAGCCTGTTGCAAGCATTCCTTTAGCATTGCCACCTGCTCCCAAAACAACTAGTGCTTCTCTGTGCAGCTTTTCAAATCCCTGAAACCATTTTGACTCCAATAATGGAGAGATTCATAAAGTGACTGCACACAATAAAACGAATTACACATGAGTGTGGGGAATCCAGCATATGCATTCTGTTGTGCCAGTACTAGAGCCTTAAGTTCCGCCAGCTGTGCTGTGAAATCTCCAAGTGACTGCGTGTTGGTTTTTTTAGGATGGGAGGTTCCATTGTGCATACGACCTCTTACGATTGCGCAGGAAGCTGAATAATGCTGTTTTGTTCTTTCAGTTGGCTGTGCAGAACTATCCGTGTAAATGATGTAGTCATAACGATCTAGAGGCATTATTTCATTAAGTAAGGATATTCTTGCTCATACTGGAGAAATGCTTGTTTGTAATGCTGAGTCAAATTTGTAATCTACATCTGTTGCAGTGAGGGAGTGTGCCTATTGAATCCATCTTGGATGTAGAGCTTTTGCATTTGGCACACTAGCGCCTCTAAGGTTGGTACTGGGGGTCACAAAAATAATTTGTTTCCCTTGAGCCAGGGCACACTGTATCCCTACAGCAGTTTGAACTGCTGTCAGAATCTTCTCAGTCGGTGCAAAATGTATTTCAGCATTCATATAGAGATGCAATTTATATGCGATCTGTACTGTGCCACCTTCATTGAACATGACATGTGTACCCTATGTACCTGCAATAGCACGGATCCCCAGGTTTGTAAGGTGTGTAGTATTTACATGTGTATGTAAATGTTTGGAAGCTATCATGTCAGCTAGTGTGGAACATAACATTTCCATTTGTTCTTGTGTCCAATGTGTACCTGAAAAGTCTTGCTGAATGAAGCCATAGAATGGTTTTACCCATTCTGTGTAGTCAAGAATGTATTTTCTGCCAAAGTTTAGAAATCTTAGTATGGATTGTAATCTTTTCAGAGTTGTTGGAGGTTGGAAAAATGCAAATTTTTCTAAAAAATTAATCTGTAGCCCATGTGAGCGAACCCCAAGATTATACTGCCAACTGTGATCAAATGCTCCATCAGGTCATCGTCTTTCAAGTGTATGTCTTTGGCATATGATAATGCCTGATCATCAAACTTCTCAAGTAATTCTGTGGCTCTGGCTGACTCCTGGGGTAAATGGCAGAATTGTTTCTTAGAGCCTCGTGCTATGAAGGCAGTCAAATATCTGCTTCCTGGCAATATATTTTGGCAAACAAATCCTTTCGAGATATCAAGTATTGTTTTGTATTTTTGTCTGCACAATATTATTCATCAGTGCAGCACTATGTGTATTTTGTACTGTGAATGTGTGAGTAGCTGTGTTCAAATGTTTCTAATCTAATAGTAGACAATATGATTGATCTGGTTTCATTACCAGAAACAGAGGATTATTCATTGATGAGGTTCAACTTTCAATCACACCTCAGGTTGTCCTACGATCTCCCTAACTTGTTGTTTTGCTTACTTTTTATAGGGTATTGTCTTTGAGGTTGTGGGGTTGCCTTCAATGGTATATCATGATAAGGTGAACTATCATCCCACCCTGGTTGTGGTATAATGCAGGAGGTAGCACTAAAGCCCTCTCCCTGACATATGAGTGTTTTATTGAATATGGAACAAGGTCAGAGAAGGCTGGTAAAATCACCATTTCCCCCTTTGGGCAATACATCACAAAGTCAGGTGGCCAATCTTTTTCGTCCAGCAAAATGTTATAACCTTGAGTGAGTTCCTCCCAGAAAAGGGCATTTATAAATCTGGGTAGTCTCCTTCCAACTGTATCTGGAACTTGTATAACTGATGCGGGATGCTTACCCTAGTATGAAGTGTTTTCACTGTGATATGCTCACTCAGCACTACTCCCACCAGACAATCCATCAGGTCCTGGTGAACTATTGTGACTTCTGCCACGCTGTTCAGCATTGTCAATGCCCACTCCCTGGACAGAAGAGGGGTCCTCAAAATCTGGGACATGCCTGAATTTTATTCCAGCTACCTTATTCTTTTTAAATTGAGGTGTTGATGTCTTAGGTTTTTCTTCCCGTGTAATTATACATTCAGATGAGTGTTGTGGGCCCTTTCTTTGTTACACATGCTTTTCCAATCTCCGCTCTGACCCTCCTCCTCTCGCTGAGTGTCTGTCGGATGTATCCTGAAAGAAACAAGAGGAACGTGTATCAGTATACTGATACCTGTCAGGTGATTTAACATTAACCCGGTTACGTTAGTTGTAAAGTTTTTGGGGTAGATTCCTGTGTAGGAGACCCAACCTGTGATTTATTTTTTCTTTATTTTTTTTGTTGTCCCATTTTTTCTTTGTGGAAGAGTCAGTGCTTGCTTAGAGTTATTCTTTTCATAATTACTCTTTACTTTTGGTTACCCTGGCCTGGCTCTTAAATTATCCCTACCCTTCGTAGCATAGGATTCTTTGCTAATTTTAACTGATTCATGTTCTTTTAATGCAGAAGGCAAGTCACTCATTAGTAGGCATATAGCTAATGCAGCTACTTCCCCTTTTATGTTACTCAACATTACGGCGGATACTGCGGCAAAATTGTCCATCAGTTTTATCTCTAAGTCCAGGGCAGGTGCTCCTCCATGCTCCTTCTATACCTGTTTTAATACCTCAGGTAGAACCGCCAAAGAAGGGATACCCTGTGTTCTGGTATATACTGCTCACCCAATGGGGATCCATCCCCATTGGAAAGCAACTTGGTAGTATCCTATGCTTTTCCTAGAGCCCCGTATGGGGAAACATAGCTTCAAGCTGGTTTGTTTTTGACGTGATCCAAAACAGAATTTCTTTCCTTTTGGTGGGTATTTTTCCCATTACTGCATTCAATGTTTGAGGGTTAATGCCTGGTGTAGTTAACTGTGGTACTACAGCTTTAACAGTCAGCGCAGGGGTAAGCGTTAATGTTTGCATTACAAATTGTATAAGACTTCTGTATATTGTTACTAGATTATTATACAATCCTCATCTGTGGTCAGACGATCAACATTGGGAAGGTGTGTGTATCCGGGTAGGACTGGCCATGTCACCCCCTCATTGCTGAGCGGGCCCAGTCTCACGTTTTGTATACTATGAGGAAGGGCGTATTTAAACCAACTGGTATGTTCTTGGTAAGTTTGAGGAATTTCTACCCCCTTTTAAGTAGTGTATTTGTCCGGTATTTCACCTACTTCATATTCGTAAAGTAGCTGTGTAGCCTCAGCCACGGCAGATAATGTAAATCATGTGTAAAGTACATCTATCCTAAATGCTTCGTGTGCCTCTACCATGAAGGTAACATCTCCTTCGTCTAGTGTGAGGCCATGTTGAAGTAAATATTGAGTGACTGCATATCTGCAGTTCTTGGAAATATTTTGTGCCATGTTTTATATGAAAAATTGTTGCAGGGATTCTGCACAAATACAAAACTATGAGCAAGAAATGGGACCTTGGTATATAGGGACTGAGTCTTTCCTCCACCTTAGTACTCAAAAACCCAGGACCGACTAGCTGTAGTGTTGTACTTGCTCTCCTACTAACTCACAGAGAAACAAATGATTATACACCCCAGAGCACAACACTCCCAGATCTCTCAGGTATCACGGTAACAAGACTTACCCTTTCGCTCACTCTCTTGTACTTGTCCACACTATGATCTGATGGAGACACGAAACAGTTTAAAATATTTAGCTTAACTAACATGCCCTAACATGCAGTATACGTGCCGCAAAGAGCAGGAAAATGCATAGTACAAATATTGTCAGCATAGCAGTCAGTCCATAAATAATGAAGGGAGATGTCATCATTGAAAGACAATGGAGAAAGGACTTTAGTGCCTAACCTCTCTCCCCTTGCTAAGAAATATTATTATATAATAGAAGATCTCTGGGATTTGTCAGCAGACCCCATGCCTTAGTCTATAGATGGTAGATCTACAACATGGGTGCTCTTTCCCCATGAAAGGTCCCTCTCCAAGTGTTTGTGTCACCTATTCGTGCACCCCACTAAAAACTAAAGTACGGTGTCCAAAAAAACAGCTCCATCAGTATGTTTTGTCTAGTGGCTAAGGACTGGCCAGAACAAAATAACAAGGGGCATTGCTGTTCGACCTTGCACATGTTCAGTCAAAATCCCAGGAACATGTAGAGAGTGATGAGTCCTCATGTGAAAGTAGTCTTTGAAATGATTGCAAAAAATAAAGAAGTGTAGTAACATATGCAAAGCAGCAGGCAAGCTGCAACAAGCTCTAGCTAAGTTAGTTGAAAACCACAATGTCCCTATGGGCCATGTGACACCCTCCCATTGGCCAGGGTGTTAGCCTTATGCAAAAAACAAAAATCAGGTGCAAGCAGAAGCAAAGCGTCTTTGTCAAAGGCCAATTTGTGTAATTTTGAAGCCCAAAATGTTTTGGTACTGCCAGGTTTGAATGTTCCAAAATTTGGAAATTGGGTGCTCAAAAATTGCTATCCATTCATAGTTAGTCTTCAATGTCAAAAATGTTCCAAGAAAAGCAGAATGCCATGAACTACAGATTGTTGTCCATTCCTTTCATTGATTGTAAAAATGTATGCCATCCAGTTTAGTAGGTCGAATCAGCACACATTCTCCTCATATCCAGAAGCCATTAGGAGCATCTCAGGGCAATCTGCGTTAACCTCGATGAAACTGCATTCTATGAGGCGCTACGCAAGAGCACAGGTACTTAAGTCTGCAATTGGTCCGAGTAGAGGATTGCACACCAAACACCAACCTCTGGCACATACCTGGTCATGGGCCTTTAACGGACCCATTAGCAGATCGTAATCCAGGGCAACGAGTGTGGCATTGAACAGGTGGACATCCATTGCCCATTAAAAAAGGCACCAAAGGCAGTGAAACACGGGTTGCACGCAGGTGAAGTAGGCATTACGAAAGGTCAGCCAGTAGTTGATGGCAAAATAATCCACTGGCATAGAACCAAAGAGCTGCACCATTCTATCACGGTACAGATACAACTGGACCGGTTTTGGCAGGTTCACAGATCAAGCATCCATTGCGAAGCAATAATAGGAGAACGCCAATAATAGTCTGAAAGGAAGAAACAAGGCCAGATCATACAAGTTAAAAAAGTGAGCAGGGACCTCCATATCAGACGCATTAAATATTTGGTGTATTGATTCTCCAAAATGGAGTGGGAGATTTGTTTTTAGCAGTGAGTGTATCTCGCTTGCGGTCCCTCCCACCTGCAATTCGAAGTTGTCTCGAGCCGACATGAGAACCACTTCTTGTTGAAATAATAGCGCTTTGAGTCTACTTAGTTTATTGAAATCTGTTTACAAAGTTGGAATTGAAGGCCAACACAAACTATCTACAATCCTGTGCGGGGGTGGAAATAGGACATTTCTGCAACATGTAACTTGATGAGAAACCGTTACTATATACAGGATGCCAGCTCTCAAGCTGCAGCAATCGTGGTTATTCAAAATAAAATAATTACTGTTAGAACACAAAGTTAATACGGAAATAATAGCCAAGACAGGGATACCTTTTGAAAAACAAGCCAGATTAGGGACCGTAACGTTACAGGCTCCGTGAAGCTTTACTTTTTTATAGACTAGGGAATGTCCTACTGTTGAATCATAGTCCTCCTCTATAAGGAAAACTTCCTTTTCTGCTCGTTGACATCTCTAAGAAAAAGGCAATTACCATGATTTGTGAATAAAATTATTGCCAAGGGGCTCATATCTCCCAACGGGATGATGTTTCATGCATGCTGTGAACTGAAAAAGTGATATAGGCAGTGATATAACCCCATGTATTAACAACACAGCTGAATCAGACTTGGCTACAGAAAACGGTAACTGTTCTAATTGTTCAATGTGTAACAATGTGTATGTGGTATATTTCATGGCTATCAATTTCAATTTATCAGGCAAATTAAATGGTAATAACAAGTGCAGAAGTATTCAAATAATCCCATGCTACTTTTCTATTTTTGAGTGTTTGAAACGGCATTACAGAACGTAACTGATTTTGACCATGAGACAAAACAGACACTTCATGGTCGAACAATGTCAATAACAGAAGAAACAATATTATCTAAAGTATTTATACTGGAAGACAGTGTATTAATGCTATTATCTGCTACTGCAAGGACTTTTTCTAAATTAGCCTGGTCAAATTAGCGTCTATTTCTAAAATTCATTATATGCAGAATCGAGGGGACTTTGGACCTAAAAGAAAATCAGCCAAATCGATGTCACCTGACAAATGAGAGAGGTGGTGTTTCACAGATGACAATGTGGAATGTTCCAACCATTTCTGACTTAATTTACCTAGAGAGTATGTGATAACTGAATGGAAATGTAGGAAGCGTGGATCAGGTCTACTTTGCATAAAACGTTTCGTACTATTCATAAAACGTAATTGACATACATTTGAAGTTGTCAGACACACCAACAATCCTAAGGGGTCAATATTGGAGGAGGTAAGTGTGTCATTTTGAAATAAGACAGCTTAGTCTTCAATAGTGTAGTTAGTGTACATTTGCCATGTATCATATGGAGCTAATGATGGAACGGAGGGAATATTTAGATCCTTGGCCATGGCTAAACCTAAACAAGTAGTCTGTTGTACCGTGTCATTACAGTATCAGACATGCACAATGCAAAGCTTTAGTGCCCTGCACTTGCCTATTTCTAGTGCCCTAGGTCGATTTTAAATCACTTGTGTCCTTCCAATGCTCATAACCCTTCACTGACAAATCGTTCCTGAAGGACATGGAGTAAACCAGTTTAGTTTGTGTTAACACAAATTTAGTTTAGGGCTGCATCTTCAATTTATCAAAATATGACTGTGGGTCAAATAGATTATAACTAAAGAAATACACTAATTTACTTTGTTAGGTCTTCAACCTTCCCAGTACTGGTATTGGGCAATGCTCCCATTTGGTATAATTAAAAAAGAGTCTCTGTGTTCTTGTCTTGTGTAAGATATGATGCCCATAATTTTGATAACAAATTACAT
Organism: Lissotriton helveticus; assembly: GCF_964261635.1. Classification (NCBI taxonomy): domain Eukaryota; kingdom Metazoa; phylum Chordata; class Amphibia; order Caudata; family Salamandridae; genus Lissotriton; species Lissotriton helveticus. The sequence continues at coordinate 710,218,479 of NC_136065.1, forward strand.
CTACGTTATTAGCCGAATTTAAATAAAAATCTTTAGTGTCAAATGCAGTATAATATTTTAAATGAGAGTATAACAAATGGACGGCATGAACATCCCAGTCATCAGAATTGATGTCGGGAAAAACCACATCTCCCAAGAAAACGCGGAAGACGTATGGAATGTTCAAAACTTCCATTGGGCCATGGATATTGTATGCAACCTTATCCCAGACGATGCCATTAACAACAGGGAACGCCGATATATTGACGAGGGCTTGGTCTCTTTTCATTATGTGGGATGATGTGTGAAGGGCCGGATCACAGTGTGGGTGCCTTTTAGACCAAGGACTCTGACCGGTGCATGGTAGGATGGACCAAATTATTTTTTGTTCTCCACCTTTTTACGGACTAGATCACCAACTTTAGGAAGCCAGCCAGAAACAGGAATCAGCACCGCTGGATCTGCAGAAGAAGGCAACTGGGCTCTACCTGTGAATCACAAGCTTTTTGTAGATCCTGTAACATATCACTATGATTATCTACGTCAAAGGTTGTGGCAGCCACCACAATGTTTAGACCATTAAGGTCTGGCACAAACATGTTAATGACAAAGAGCATTTCGTATGGCGTCCGCCCACCAAGAGATATTCTAGTGAGATTATTTAGTACAATTGGACTCCATATAAATGAGTCAGCCAACCCCTGTCAGGATCTAAGACTCTAGCCGTCAAGGACTGCTTTAAGTCATGGTTCATCCGCTCCACAACTAAATTGCCTTCGGGCCGGTATGGAGAGGAATATTGCACCTGCACCCCCAGAGACTTCATTGCATCCCGGTAAGCCCTAGAAGCAAACGTAGGACCTTGCAGTTCAAGCATCAGCACTATGTTGAGGCCAATCCCAAAGGAATCTAGTGCACGAATCCACTAACCAATATGTGTTAAAATGCAGTGTCAGATGTCAAAGGACCACAGCGATCAAGATAAATACTGCCAAGGGCTGTTTAGAGATGTAAAGCTGAGTATGTGGTGGGCGTGCAACAGTAGGTGGTTTAATTTGTTGACAAATGTCACAAGAAAGAACATATTTTCGTGCTTGTTGGTATAAACCACACTAACAAAAATGTTGCTGCAAAAGGGAAACAGTCGCATTTACTCCGGCATTTGCAGAAGCAACGCCTTAGTGGGCGGCAATGATCAAAAGTCTGCGGTCCTCGATGGGAATCAGCCAATCCCCAATGAATGGAATAGTTGCAAATGGAATTTAATCAGACAACAAGTGGTCAATATAATGTGAAGAGAAACCTCGGGGATACTCTATTCCCTCTTTTGTCGCAGCAATAGCAGCTAAAATATCATCATGAATTTTAGTCATGGACCTTGTCACTGCTGCTACAGAACCAGTGGCTACTGCAGATTTTGCTACCTCATCAGCCAGTGAATTACCAACAGTGTGTGCTCCCACACGTTGATGGCCCAAAGTATGGATAAAATGTGTGAGGGCAAACGTTCCTTAAGAGCGGCCACTCAAACCTAAAGCGTTTTATGCTTAATTGTGGTACCTTTAGAATCACAGAAATCATTTTGTTTCCAAAAGAATAGGTTGTCATTGAAGGACTGTGCACAGTAAAACAAATTGCACACTGTAAGTGTGGGAACCTCAGGATCAGCAAATTCAGTAGCCAAAACCAAAGCACATAGCTCCGCCAATTGAGCCTTATAGTCACTAAGAGACTTTGTGTGTACCAAGCAGTATTTAAAATCCTCATCCACAATTTTTCCAGCCACAATTGCGCACGCAGCCACATAAGCATGTTTAGAACCAATGGCTAGCTGCACAGATCCATCAGTGTAAACAATGCATTTTTACTGATCAAGGGGAAGCAATGACAGAGGAGGTGGATGAACATGTTCATATTGTAAAAACTCCTGTGTCTGCAAAGGAGAGTCAAAGATAAAATTGACATCAGACTATGTCAAAGAATTAGCCCATTGAATCCAAAGTGGATGCAAGGCTTTAGAGTTCAGGACACTAGTCTTTGTAACTTCTTCTAAAGCAGGTAGGGGTAAGACCATTAAAATGCGTTCACCCTGAGCCAGAGAGCGTTCTTTCAAAATCGCCATCAGGATAGCCATCAAAATGATTTCTGTAGAAGAGAAACGCATCTGAAACACAGTGTACAAATGCGATTTATAGTCAATAGGGACCGTATCCCCCTCATTGAGCGTCAAGTAAGTGAAACCTAACGCACCTTGCACGATCCTTGTGGACAAATTTGTAGAATTGTAACGTGTTAGCAAGAAGTTGGTCGCAAGCAGATCAGACTGCAAAGACCGAAGAATCGCGGTATGTTCCGGAAGCCAACAGGAAGCTGAGAATGAAGGTTGTATCAAAGAGTAAAGTGGTTTGATACGCTGGGCATAATCAGGAATGTTTGTCCTCCCGAAATTAAAAAAAACCAACAAAGATTGTAACTTTTTAAGAATAGAAGGAGGTTGCAAAGGAGCATATTTCTCCAGAAAGTGGAGGGCCAACCGCCTACCTTCGTTGGTAAGTTCGTAACCCAGAAAAAGAACTGCCAAACAGGCAATATGCGACTTAGCAAAGTTAAATTTGTATCCCAAGTCTGCAAAAAACATTATGATGCGGTCCACAAGCACAAGATGCAGTATCAATTCATCATCGCTCAAAATAGATGTGATTGGCATACAAGAAAGCATCAGGGTCAATTTCATGTAAAACAGACACTATGCATGCCGCAATAGTGCCATAACTATTCTTACACCCCAAAGGCAAAATGAGTATACTTTTTTTTGATTGCTGAGAGCACTGAATGTGGTCAGGTCACGGCTCTCATGAGCCAAATTGTGACTGTAAAATCCATTTGAGATATCAAGAGTCATTTTATATTTTTTACGAACAATGATATCGACTAACTCAGAGCTATGGGTGTTCTGTACCGGGAAGGTACAAACATTACTTTTTACATTACGGTAATCCAAAACAATAGGGCATGAACCGTCCGGTCTCAATATCGAAAAAAGAGGATTATTCATGGATGAAACACTTGGTCCAATTACGAATGAAATGAAATGAAAAGGGGTTTTATTAGGCGCAACTGCTGCCCTGAGGCGTCCAGGCACTAAGAGCTAGGTTAGTGCCTCCCAATGTGGTCAGCCCGGGAATTAGTCTGGTTTATTGAAAAGAAAGGTTTTGAGTTGTTTGCAGAAGGTCATCAAGTTAGGATTAGATCTTAAATGGAGGGGTAGTGAGTTCCATAACTTGGCTGCGTTGTAAGAAAAAGACCGGCCTCCAGCTCTGGATCTCCTAATCCGGGGCACCGTCGCCAAGAAGGCATGAGAGGAACGAAGCTGTTTGTTGGGGCGGTAAGAGGAAATCAAAAAATTATTGATTGCTGGGCCAGATTTCCAGTATGCTTGATGGGAGATGCACATGGACTTGAATTTAATTCTCTCACTAACAGGGAGCCAGTGCAAAGTTCTCAGCCCAGGCTCCGCCGAAGTTCTGCGTGGAAGACTGAGCAATGTGCGTACTGCACAGTTCTGAATCCGCTGAAGTTATTGCAGACAATATTCAGGCGCCCCTAAATATAGGGCGTTACTGAAGTTGAGGCGGGATTGGATTAGACCTTGCATAACTACTAGCTTGGCCTCAAAAGGTAGCAGCGGAAGGATTTTCTTCATCATCCTGATGAGACCGCGCAAGTCGCTGACAATTTAGTTGCTTGGGTGTTGAAGGTCAGGGATTTGTCCAACCACACCCCCAGACTTTTTATGTTGTCTCTGGGTGTGGGAGGCGCACCCAAGCTGTTAGGCCATAAAAAATCCATGGTAGGGGAAGCTGGTGGGCCAAGGAGCATAAGCTCGGTTTTGTCCCCGTTGAGCTTGAGGCACGACTTTGTCATCCAATTCTTGACCTGTTCCAAGCAAGTTGTCAGACTGGTCTGTGGTTGTTGGCAGTTCTTTTGCGTGAGAGAGACCACTAGCTGAGTATCGTCCGCATATGTGATGATCTTAATGCCATATGGGCGAACGATCTCAGCCAGCGGTCTCATGTATGCATTGAATAACGTAGGGCTCAAGGATGAGACCTGCGGTACCCCGCAGCCCAAGGGCTTGCTTGAAGAGACAGAGGCTCCTTCGAAGATTTGAAAAGTCCTGTCACTTAGAATGGACTTGAACCAGGCCAAAGCTTCTCCTGATACTCCTAGACTATAGAGACGGCGCAAGAGGATTTTGTGGTTCACCGTGTCAAACGCGGCGCTCAGATCAAGGAGGATAACTGCCACTGATCCCCCCTGATCCAAGATCCGCTTAGCTTCCTCTGTAACCGCCAACAAGGCAGTTTCCGTCCCGTGTTTGGGACGGAAGCCCGTCTGAGTGACATCAAGTAGATGGTTGCTCTCGAGAAACATGGTTAGGTAGATGTTAATGTGTTTCTCGAGGATTTTGCTCACCCATGGGAGCAAAGAGATCGGGCGGTAGTTGTTAAGGTTGCCGGGGCCAAGGGTGGGCTTCTTCAGGAGTGCTCGCACCATGGCGTGTTTCCAGGTGGGCGGTACAGTGCTAGTCACTATGGAGAAATTAAGTAGCTCCATGATCATGGGAAGAATGACCTGGCCAGCTAAAACCAGCGTGCTGGGGGGGGGGTCACATGGGGAGCCTGACTTTATTTGGTTACACCCTGATATTCCAATTGAGCCAATATTTCACTTACGCATGCTTTCGCTTCGTGCTTATTTGGATATTGTGGTTGGGGTTGTGGCATTGATCGCAAAAGAATTTCACGTGCCGGGGATTCCGTATCGCAACTGTGAGGAGTTGCCTGGTATATGCTATCCACTAATTAAAGTGGGCACCCTGTACCAGTACAAACACCCTTATGGTGATTTAAGAGGTCAAAGATAACCTTAGAAAGCTATCCAAGAGGTAGCTGTGAAGAGCAGCCTTCAGGCCTAGTCTGGAAGGAATGCTATGCAGCTTGTTTTACCAGAATGCAACCTTAGTGTATTGGTGAAATGAAAGGAGAACCGCCCGTAGTTATAAAAATATGCATTTATTATTATAACACACTCTAAATACTTCTCAGTATCTGCTACACGCAGATAAACATAAAGCACACAGTACTGTAGCATAAAGGCAATCATAAGTAGCACTAATACACAGTGGGCTCCAGGGGAACACCAACGCATTTACTAAAATAGTGGTATAAGAGCCACGACTCGAGTCAAGACAGTGTCTAGAAGGTGTAGAGTTGCTGGGACCCCAAGGAACCACCCAAGGTGAGTAAGTAGGGACCCCACAGAGGATGGGTGCAGTGTGAGAACACGACTGCTTGCTACTGACAAGTAAATGGGAGAGTTGCAGTTGCAGTTTTGAAGTTTAAGGACCCTTACCAGTTGATTACGAGGAAGCCTTTTGGATGATAGGAGGTTCAAGAGCCACCCCACCCGTGGATACTGTAGTGCCAGAGTTACCTATCCCAGGGAAGTCAGGTGCATAGGGATAAAGTAGCGTCAAAAACCAGCCATCGATCTCAATGGAGGACTTCAAGGAAATGCCACTGCAGGAAAGAAGAAAAGCGCCTGTTGGAATCAAAAGGTGGATTCTTATTGGAGAGGGGACATAGTCTGGGTCATTCAGGAGTGACCAGGGGCTCGTTATACGAATGGCCACCAATGTTGGGTGCTTCAGATGCATTGATGACGACGTGGACTCTACAGCTGCAGGGACCAGGACACGTAGAACATGAACAGGAGCTGGATATGGGCTGTCCCACGAAGGATGTCGAGTGCTGAGTAAATATGGGCGGAAAATCCATTCCGCTTGCGGAATTAGCGGATTTTCGGCAATTTCGCGAACTGCGAATCTCGCAAAATTGCCAAAAAATTTCAGTTAAGGCAGGTCACAGGTGCTCGAGTTCAAGAAAGCTAACTTTGTAACCATTTTAAAATGGCGCCCGCAAGCTGCCAGAGTGCTTGCTGGCGCCATTCTAAAATGGTTACAAAGTTAGCTTCAACTCGGGCACCTGCCTTAATTAACTCAAAAATCCTCGAGGGAGGTCTTTGCATCCATGAGTTTCTCAAGCGCAACCCGTGTAGTTCCTGTGACCAGGAGGCTGCTTTCTCCTCACCTGCTGCCCTGCTCACTCTCTGACCCTTTATACACAAGAGGCATGTGAACACACATAGAAGCCCCACCCGTTCGGCCCCACACCACACACTAGCGGTATCAAACGTCTCCCCACCCTTTCTGATGGACAGCTCACTCAAGGGACCTCAGCGCCTTTTGGCGTGGTGGCAAAGTTACAGGCACACATGGTCAGTGGAGACAAATCTTCTGGCCCTTTACGCAGCTTCAGTGTAGGAAAAGCACTGTACATTTACCCAACGAGGTAGCACTTACTGATTAGCCAGTAAAAGTACTCGTTGAGTAGAGTTATTGCACAAAACGGTGGCATCTTCTTTGATAACTATGCAGGGCAGTATTCATTCTGGCACGAGGCTCCTTTCACAAAAATTAAACCTCAACAGGAAGCACTTCATATAAATAAAGCAGGTGCCCAAGTTGAAGCTCAAATTCAGTAACGTTTTAATCAGCCCAAAACATTAGTGAGCACGGTCGAGACTGGGCAAGTGTGCTTTAAACCCATATCTGCCGTCGAAAATTAGCTGTAATACTCGAGGGAGGTCTTTGAATCCCTGAGTTTCTCGAGCGCAACCCCTGTGTAGTTCCTGTGACCAGGAGGCTGCTTTCACCTCACCTGCTGCCCTGCTGGTTCTCTGACCCTTTATACACAAGAGGCATGTGAACACACATAGAAGCCCCACTCGTTTGGCCCCACACCACACACAAGCGGTATCAAACGTCTTTCCGCCCTTTCCCAACTATGATGGACAGCTCACTCAAGGGACCTCAGCGCCTTTTGCCAGCTGCAGTGTAGGAAAAGCACTATACATTTACCCAACGAGGTAGCACTTACTTATTAGCCAGTAGAAAGTACTCCAGTTGAGTAGAGTGCAAATCACAAAAAAATCTGCTATTTTGCGGGAAAATCCACGAATTCGCGGATTCTTTTGCGATTTTGCGTGAATTCGCGGACCGCAGAGCCGTAAAATTTGCCCATACTAAGTGCTGAGGGGTCAGTGTCTGGTGGGAGCACCAACAAACCTTGGCAGCGGCAACCCATGAAGAAGGTCAAAGAAGGTTATGGTCTGGCCCAGCAAAGACCAGGGAACACACCACAGCAAGGAGAGTCAGGGCAGGTCAGGAGCAACCAGGGGAGCCCAAGAAAAGTTGTGTTGACCCGCAAGAGGACCATCAAGCCAAGGCACAGGAGTTGAGGAAAATTGAATTTTGCCTTGTCATGTGTCCCTACGTGTTCCCCATTATATGTTATATGTGCATGATCGATATGCATATGTTCCCCCTTGACCGAATAAAGACGCAATTATAGTTGTGTCCAATGCTAGTATGCCAGTTTCCAGTCCTCGTGAAAGCAACGAGTATTAGGCCTATGTTGCCAACATCTTACATTATGCACGTTAATTCATCGAGTTGTCCCCGTTTCTAGGCCTCAAAGGGCCCGGACACCAGATTCAAGCTCCAGTCTCCTGAAATCATTCCGAGGAGCAATGCAGCCCCTCCCGCATCCCTGACCCTTCGCTTACTTTCTGCCAAGCAGCGCGGGGCCCGGCCTGGCCTGCCTGCCTGTCTGCCAAGAATATGTTATGCCTCTAGTTATCAGTTCAGCTCCGCTCCCCGGCTTCACATTCCTAAGCTAACGAAACGCATAAACATCTCCAGCTATAGTCTAGTCTTCCTGTCTCCATGCAAGAGAATTACTGAATTAATATCCATAGAAGATTCATAGCACACGCAATATATGTAGAATATATGCATGCACCAGCCTTAGTGTCAAGTAGCCTTTGCTCTGATGACGTTTAGATTCAATCAACATGTACTCCAAACACCAGATACCAGATATGCTATAGGTACATGTCGTCCTGACATCCCAGACTTTAGTCTCCTCTTCTAGTGCAGAAGTCAGAGCCCCAGCTCTCCCTAATTACACGTCATGGCCCGTTTGCGCGCACCAGTAGGTTAAAGGTTCCAGCTGCCCAGGTAGCCCCCTCCATGTATCCACCCATTTATGACACTTCTGTGACGTTTTCATCACATGTCTTCGTGCACGCCCTGTGCACGCCTTCTTTGTACGCCCATATGTTCTTATCTTACGTTTGTCACTTGTTACGCCTACTGTATGCAATGTAATTGTACTGTTTTACTATATATACTATGTAATGTTAATGAGACGTTGCAGCTGCCATTCCATTCCATTGCATGCCACTTCATGGTCTTTAGGCTCGAGCCATCCGATTAAAGCCATTCTGACTCAGATATCACGGATCCTGCCTCTTATTTATTGAGCTATCTGTTTTCAGTTAATGCATAGAAAAATAGTACCGGTAATTAATTATTTATTTACCACATAAATGGCGCCCGAATAGGGACGAGCCCCTTCCCCACGCACCGGCGATGTAACGCAGGCCCCCTGACCCTTCTACAGCCGTGACGGAACCTCTACCGTGCACGTGCAGATATTTCTGCTTCAAGTCTCCCTCAGGCCCACGGAGGAGACGGAGACTGCGGTCCAGCATCCAGACGAGGCGGTGAGGAAGGCGGGTCGTTCCGACCAGAGCCCAAGCCGAGAGAGCAAAGTCCGAGGTATCCGGAGGCCCACCTGTAACCGAAGCCCGAAGCCCGAAGCGCATGCGTAGTGCGTAGCAGTAACCAGACGTCGTAGCAGTCCAGTCCAGTCCGAGGCCTTCAGTTTTGCTTCCCGGTGAGTACCGTTGCTGGGGGTATCTAGACGGGTGTTCATTAATTTGTGCCCGGTCCGACGGGTTTGGGTACACAGATCCGGTCCGACGTGTTCACCTAGGTGGATACGGTATGACGTGTCTCTTCAGGAGACCGGTATGTTCTGTAATGTTTTAGCAGTGCATCCAGTAATTCTAGTAAGTCCATTCTCGAGAAATTCAAGTATTGTGTTTTCAATGTATCAGGTAGTATTCTGTCCGAACTGTTATTAATGTGTTCTTGATGTCGTGGTATGAATGATTGTTTTTGCTATTCATTACTGTGTTCATTGTGTATTGTGTTCAAGTTCAAGTACGGTTCAAATATGCCGCTGTTCTCGAAATTACGTCAGATAAAAACCAGAAAAGGGTTACTCGAAGAATCAGTTCCTGTCCCTCCTAGGGACAGTCCTGGACATTTCATGTATCATAAGCATGGCTTAGATGCCATACTGTATCTAGAATTATGGGTTGATTATACCAAGCATCTTGAAGAGAAATATAGATGGCCTGTTTCAGGAACATGGGATGCCGAGTGCATCATGAGAGTAGAAGAAGCATTATGGAAAAAGAAAGCCAGACAGTCCCAGAAAGATGCCATAGAGTTATGGCGTAAAGAATCTCATAAAAGAACAGAGAAAGAATTCAGAAAAGCAGAATTAAGTAGAGAATCTTCCGAAAAAGCCCAAGAAAGGGAATTAATCGAAGAAGGTGAACGAGTTAGAGCAGAACAGTCAGACAGACAGAGAAATGCCCTTATTAAAGGTATGTATCCTCTTCTTGCCGAGGGTTTGCCGAAGGCGACCCCGGAAGCACTCCATCATTTACCGCCACCCTTGGTTCCGACTAAGCTGCGTCATAAACCGACTGCAGCCGAAATTTTTCTTTCTTCCTATTTAGACGACACTGTCCCAGAATATGCTAATACAGATCTTACCCCGCCAGTCCAAGTTCAAGTCCAGCCCCCTGTTAATAATGTAATTCCTGTGCCTCCAGTTGTTGGTCCCGGGAATCCTGTCCCTGCGCCAGTCCCCCAGGATCAACCCACATTACGTATCCCTACTGTACCAGTCACGTTACCAGCAGCCGCACATCCAGTATTAATTGACGATTCCAGTTCAGGAGGGGCAGGGGGAGGTGCTCCTACCACCCCGCCTCAAACAAAGCGCCTGACGCTGAGGGATGCAGCATTACAGCGTACGCCAAAAGTGGCTACGTATGAAGCCCTCAAGAAGTTCCTTACTGATTGTAGATATGATCCAGTGCCAGGCGAAGATCACATGATATTATATTTCGTACGTTTGCGACGAGTTGCAAACTTTTTGACTACTATGCCCGATATGAAAGAACATTTAGACAGAATATATCATTTTATCCGAACAGGGGAGAAACCAGAAAGTATTCACGAAGCTATGGCACACAGGAAAGTCGAGATTCAAGGCATGATTTTGCAATTTCTGATAAATTGTTTAATAAGAGAACAGGATCATCCTGATAAAAGTCCAGAAGAGATGAAAGTCCTGACAATATGGAGTGACAATATAGCAGACGGAAAACACAAGACACAAAATTGTATAGAAACTATGTACAGAAAGATCCGTAAAGAAATTATAAGTATACACCAAAAAGAGAAAGCAAGAATAGTAGCAGACAAAGAGAATGATTCTTCAGACGAAGATGTAGACACCGAGAATCCCAGCAGAATAGCGTATGTAGGTAGAACGAGACTTTCCGATAGACACACACGCCTAGATTACAAGAAAGCTTTTCCTCCTCCTGTACCAGAACAGTGTTCTCTTGAACAAATATTCCAGGCTACCGATAGAGTTCTGAAACTACGAATAGGTTACAGTGAACTTAGTACCATGCATGAACAAGAACTAGCCCGATCCACAATCCGATGGGTTAGCGATTCTGCCACGTTTCCAGACGAAGTAGTGGGCCAAATGTTTCTGAAACTGCCCCCAGCCGAGCAGCGACTGGTGGGTATGTATATGATCCAACACCTCATCACACTGTACGAGAGTCAGCATTCTGATCCAGGTCCCTTATATACTGTATTGAACGAATTACTACTAAACAGATGGAAAGGTCTAGGTACCGATCTAATTAACGTCATTTTAGAACAGCGCCACAAATACAGAACGTTCCTGACCCCGCATTTTGTTCCTGTTTCACCTCCGTTCTACATAGACAGACAGAATCCGTTACGAGAAGTGCATCCAGTTAAGGGAGAGGGGGGTAATCTCGAACGAGTATTTGTTTACACCCCTATCACGAAAATAGAACTACTAGAAATGAAAAAGTTAATACCCTGTCACGATAAAGATCCAGCAGGGTTCCATCGTGAATTAAAGGACATGCTCCGTATGGGAGAATACACGTATCCTGATATCATAAAAATGTTAAAGGTCCTGTTGCCTGTGGGCATATATGAAAAACTGAAAGAAAAAGAATGGGAGGTGGGAGAGAAAAAGATAGATTGGACCGCGTTAGAGACTGAAGATAATGCACGAGTCCCAGGTACTGGTCTTGGGGATAAAGCCAAAGAGTTGCCCGAACTGTTAATAAAGGTCTTGCCAAGATTACTAGCCACGAAAAAGGAAGATTGGGATGCCATCTCAGCCTGTAAACAGAAACAAGACGAAGACACTAGTGATTTTTATTCCAGATTTGAGAAATGTTTCACTACCATCAGTCATGACGAGGTTCCAGGGGCTCCACTCTCAGGCTCAAGAAACGTTTCCCTGGGATTTTCAGGAAAGCCTATTGTTAATGAAATATCGAAACCAGTTTCCCTAGAAGTTGGTCCATTGTCCCGAACTACAGACTTGTTACTTACGAAATCCTGTCCTGAAAATTTACTTGGTATTAAAACATTGAAAGAATTAGGAGCGGTAATATGTTGTTCGCCAGAAGGTGTGAGATTGTTTTTACGTGATTTTAAAGGTCATTATGTGTTACGAGATTTTGATCCAAGATTACTGAATGTACCACAGCATTTATGGGCGCAAGGTCCAACTGATGTAGGTTGTATGCACATTACACCCTATCGTGTCACCCTGAAACAAGGTGTTGTATTACCACGAATCCGACAGTACAAATTGCCACCTGAGGCTGTAGCAGCCTTATCGAAAATTATTGACGAGCTCATAGCTCAAGGAGTGGTTGTAGAAACTGACTCCAATGTATGTAATTCCCCTATCATTCCGATTCTTAAACGTACTGATCCAAATGCACCTCCAGTTTATCGATTAGTGATTGACCTTCGAGAACTTAATAAATGTATCATACCCCAGTACCCTGTAGTTCCAGATATCTCTTCCCTATTGACAGCCATTGATTCTGAAGCTACGTTCTTTACTGTTATTGATCTCAAGAACGCATTCTTTAGTGTCCCCATTCATCCGGACAGCCAGTTTCTTTTCGGATTCTGTTTAAATGGAAGAAGCTATAAATTCACACGAGCTCCTCAAGGTTTCACAGAAAGTCCTAGTATTTACAGTCAAGCACTTAAAAGACAACTAGACAGTATTCACATGCCAACTGACACTGCCCTGCTCCAGTATGTCGATGATCTATTGATCACAGCCCGTACAGAACGTGACTGCGAACGTGCGTCACTTACAGTTTTGTATTTTCTGGCCGAGATGGGGCACAAGGTGTCCCCTTCAAAACTGCAATTCTGTGTCCAGCAAGTGGTATACCTTGGACACTTACTGTCCAAGAGGGGTAGACAGTTGACACCTGACCGTATCCAGTTAATAGCACATCTTCCACAGCCCAAGACACAGAAGGAGGTACGAGCTTTTATCGGCCTCACTTCTTACTGCAGACAATGGATTCCTCAGTATGCATATCTAGCTAAACCACTGATACAGTTAACGACACAGGAGGCAGCGACATCGACTGTCCTCCCTTGGACCCAGGAACATACACTTGTTTTTAACGAGTTAAAGAAAGCTTTATGTAATGCACCTGTGTTAGCGACACCAAACTACAGTAAGCCTTTTACACTTTTTGTTACTGAACGTGATGGTACAGCATTATCTGTTCTCACACAAGATCAAGCAGGACAACACAAGCCTTGTGCTTATTTTTCTAGCACATTAGATCCAGTAGCCCAGGCTCTGCCTGCGTGCCTCAAGTCAGTTGCAGCCACAGCTCTAGCTATCAGACAAAGTGATTCCATAGTGTTAGGACACTCCCTGACAGTACAAGTTCCACACTCCGTGGAAGTTCTTTTAAACCGAACACAGACTCAGCACTTGACAATTGCACGTTTAACAGGTTATGAACTGACACTGTTTCAGCCACACATAGAAATCAGACGCTGCAACGTTTTAAATCCTGCTACACTGTTACCCTCGAGTACATCGAACTCTGCCACACATGACTGCGTGGAAGTTATTAACATCATGACAAAGCCAAGACAAGACTTGACTGACATTGCATTACCTGATCCCGACCTGACACTTTATGTGGATGGTTCATGTATGAGAACAAGTACAGGAGAACTAGTAGCCGCGTATGCAGTGACTACTGAAACTGAAGTTATAGAAACATATCGTATTGACACCCTGTCTGCTCAAGCAGCAGAACTCATCGCTCTGACCCAAGCCTGCATACGAGCTAAGAACCTGAAAGTAAACATATATACAGATTCACGTTATGCATTCGGAGTCGTTCACGACTTTGGAGTACTCTGGCAAGAAAGAGGTTTCATGACCTCTCATGGAGCCAAGATTCAGCATGGCCCCCTCATTCAAGCTCTGTTAGATGCAATACATTTACCGAAAGCCATTGCCATTATGAAGTGCAAAGCACATACGAAAGCCACTGACACCATTTCCCAAGGTAACGATCTAGCAGATCGAACAGCCAAGCTTACAGCTCAGACTCCAGACATTCCAGTTAACACGATCAAGATAGATATTCCAGATCAGACTACTTGTATGACAGTTAAGGACCCTACACGAGATGTACTAGACATACAGTCACATGCTACTCCCGATGAAATCAAGAAATGGTCTGAACAAGGAGGGGTCCAGACAGATCAGGGATGGTTGACGAAGGGAAAAGCCATCTGGTTTCTCCCCGACTCTATGGTTCAAGTCATTATTAACACCGCACATAGTCCAGCACATTTAGGAGAGAAAGCCATGTTAGACAGCATCCAGAATATTTGGTTTAACAAGCATTTACGAGCAGCAGCTAAACAGAAAGTACGTACCTGCATGATATGTTGTCAGTTCAATCCAGGTAAAGGTGTTCCGGTGGAACAAGGCGGATTCCATCCTCCTGACCACCCTTTTGAAGTCCTCCAGATGGATTATATTCAGATGGATCGATGTCGAGGTTTCAAGTATGTCCTCGTAGTTGTATGCGCTTTGTCCAGATGGACGGAAGCATATCCAGTCCCAGATTATACTGCCGCGACCACTGCCAAGCAGTTGGTTCGTGAGTATTTTCCTCGCTATGGTTTGCCCAGGGTCGTGTATTCAGATAACGGCCAACCATTCTCATCCGAACTCATGAAACAAGTATCTCTTCTGTTAGGGTACCAGTGGAAGTTCCACTGTGTACGACACCCCGAGGCAGCTGGCCTCATCGAGAGACATAATCAAACTCTGAAAATCCGCATTGCAAAGGTTTGCGCAGAAAAAGGCGTAGATTGGATGGTAGCCCTGCCAGTCGCCCTTTTTTACATGAGAATGGTCGCTCACTCCCGTTCAGGTCTCTCACCTTTCGAAGTTGTTTTCGGTCGTCCCCCGAATATGTGGGGTACACCAATGCCACGTAAAATTACAGATGTTGACAGTAACATGCTGACAGATTACCTGGCTTCCTTGATGTCTGCACTACTCTCTTGTCGTTCACAGGTTGCTGCTGCCTTTCCAGACAACACCCAGGTGAAACCGCACGAGGTCGTTCCAGGTGATCTGGTTTTGATCCGGAATTTCGACCGTTCAAGTCCGCTGGAGCCCCGCTGGAAAGAGCCGAAGCTCGTTTGGATGACCACAAGGACAGCAGTCAAAGTGGAGGGCCGCAAGGGCTGGCTCCACTCCAGTCACGTTAAACGTTTTCATGGACTCCGTCCAAAGACTTTTTTCAAGGACTGCCTAGATACTGACTCTAAACTCCCCCTGTTAGAGAAAACTCCGCAGCAGGAGTATAAATTAAAGCTACGGTCTAGTAAGTCAGACAGTTTAATTGTCTAGGTCCCTCTCGGGTGAAGCGGTTAGACAGGTTCCTGACATGTATGAGATAGACCCACATAGTGAGAGAGTTAGACGGAACTCTAAGAAAATACGTTATTGTAAAAATTTGCGCAGCCGATGCGTGGTCACGTTACTGTTTATGTTATTTCTGAGTCTTACGGTTACATGCATAAGTTATGTTTTACATGTATATTTTCCTCCTATTGATTCACATGTACATCTGTCTTCTAATGATACAGTAGAGCACACCTTTAGTGAACTACCTCCTCACGAGTTATCCTACAGACTTGCCATGCGCAACAATACCTTTATCCGAATGTTACACTATTCACCCCAGACTAGCAATGCCACTAATTGTTGGGTGTGTGGTCGACTCCCCCCTTTCCAGACACCGAAGGGAGTTCTGCCACTCTTTCCATATCCGTTTTCACACAATGGCTCGTGTGGAGCATGGTTTACGATAACGTCATCCTCAGACGATAAGTCCCTTTTGAATAGAACATGTTTCCCAGACAAGGAAGGTCTGTCCCATAGAACAGGGTTAGATCTAGAAAATGAAGTATATGATCTAGGTAATTATTCATCGAATTTCATGGTTTTGAATGTTCAGTCCGAGACTACTCCAGATTTGCCTGCTATTACAGTCCTACCAGTGAAAGGCGAATTATGTGTCAGAAAGAATGGTTCAGTACATCTAGGATATAGTGATTGTACTACTGTGGTCGAGTATAGTGACAGTGGAAAATCTAATTTCAAAGCCTCACGTCATTCATATTTTGTGTGTGGTCAGACCGCATATGTACGTCTGCCCCTCGATTGGGATGGAACATGTTACATTGCCTTCCTACTGCCACCAGTTTTTCTAGCCCCATCCGATTATCACAGAAATACACATCTAGTACACGATAGACATAGAAGGGAGACTGAGTCCCCAATTGTCGATCAAACTGAAACTGCATTAGAACAGTATCAAGACTTCAATAAAGGTTTCTTTTTCTTCATAGGTCCTGTCCAAAATAGTAAGCTAATACGTAGGTTAACCAGAACCCTTGAAGCAGTAGTGAATGAGACTACTTCCGCTCTAGGTAACTTAACTGAAGAACAATCTGCTATGAGATTTGTTGTCCTTCAAAATCGTCTTGTCCTTGACGTCATACTGGCCGATAGGGGCGGAGCTTGTAGAGTCATCGGATCTAGTTGCTGCATTTTCATTCCTAATAACGCACCGTCTGTTTATTCAGCTATAACCAGACTTCATAAAATAGCCCATCAGTTACACCAGAATCCAGGCACCTGGACATGGTCCGGTTGGCTCTGGAATCTAATATCTGCCTGGGGATGGAAAGTATTGTCATTCCTAGGGATAGTAGTGATGATCATATTCAGTTGTTGTCTATGTTTACAGTGTGGCCCTGCGATTTGCGGCTTGTGCGCTACCTCTTGTATTCCTAGTCCTAAGTCCTGTTCCAAGAAAATTCGAGACGAGCAAATGATGCTATATGAACAGATAGATGGTATCATGAATATTGATGTTTCCTGAAGGAAACGTAGGGCACAAGGAGGGAATGAGGAAAATTTAATTTTGCCTTGTCATGTGTCCCTACGTGTTCCCCATTATATGTTATATGTGCATGATCGATATGCATATGTTCCCCCTTGACCGAATAAAGACGCAATTATAGTTGTGTCCAACGCTAGTATGCCAGTTTCCAGTCCTCGTGAAAGCAACGAGTATTAGGCCTATGTTGCCAACATCTTACATTATGCACGTTAATTCATCGAGTTGTCCCCGTTTCTAGGCCTCAAAGGGCCCGGACACCAGATTCAAGCTCCAGTCTCCTGAAATCATTCTGAGGAGCGATGCAGCCCCTCCCGCATCCCTGACCCTTCGCTTACTTTCTGCCAAGCAGCGCGGTGCCCGGCCTGGCCTGCCTGCCTGTCTGCCAAGAATATGTTATGCCTCTAGTTATCAGTTCAGCTCCGCTCCCCGGCTTCACATTCCTAAGCTAACGAAACGCATAAACATCTCCAGCTATAGTCTAGTCTTCCTGTCTCCATGCAAGAGAATTACTGAATTAATATCCATAGAAGATTCATAGCACACGCAATATATGTAGAATATATGCATGCACCAGCCTTAGTGTCAAGTAGTCTTTGCTCTGATGACGTTTAGATTCAATCAACATGTACTCCAAACACCAGATACCAGATATGCTATAGGTACATGTCGTCCTGACATCCCAGACTTTAGTCTCCTCTTCTAGTGCAGAAGTCAGAGCCCCAGCTCTCCCTAGTTACACGTCATGGCCCGTTTGCGCGCACCAGTAGGTTAAAGGTTCCAGCTGCCCAGGTAGCCCCCTCCATGTATCCACCCATTTATGACACTTCTGTGACGTTTTCATCACATGTCTTCGTGCACGCCCTGTGCACGCCTTCTTTGTACGCCCATATGTTCTTATCTTACGTTTGTCACTTGTTACGCCTACTGTATGCAATGTAATTGTACTGTTTTACTATATATACTATGTAATGTTAATGAGACGTTGCAGCTGCCATTCCATTCCATTGCATGCCACTTCATGGTCTTTAGGCTCGAGCCATCCGATTAAAGCCATTCTGACTCAGATATCACGGATCCTGCCTCTTATTTATTGAGCTATCTGTTTTCAGTTAATGCATAGAAAAATAGTACCGGTAATTAATTATTTATTTACCACAGAGTCACAAGGGGACCTCAAACAGATTTACAAAGCAATAGCCCAAGGAGCATTCAGGGCGAGGAGGCTGAAGTTCTTTGGAGGAAATATGCCCAGAGGTTGGGGCTATTCGTAGCCCAATACACTTTTCAGGAAACTCCAACAAACTTATGCAATTGCAAAAGTACCCAGTGCAAAGGGGTTCACGTTATATGCGCCCCACGAGGGATAGTAGCCTCGGACTTTGTGAAAGGGCAGCTCAATCTCAAGGAACGTAGGAACCCTCCTCCTGTGTTGCTGGAGCCTTCAGAGTACGCAGGAGCTCAGGATCAGCAGACCGGTCAGTTGCGTTACAGTGCCTGCGAATGCAGGGGAGTGACTCCTTCACCCCAAGGGCAATAACTTCAGTTGGTTTTGATGCTCCACAGGTCCTGCATGGAGCCTGTATGGTGCCTAGGCACAGACAATGCTTTGGACGGAAAGGGACACAAAGTTGGGCCCAGTCGAGGTCCAGAGTGTCTGGAAGGTTGAAGTTCAGTGGTTTCTTGTTTAGAATCTTGTCCACGTCGAATCTAGGGTTCTACAGCCCTTTTGTACCCATGGGAGAGGGTAGGACAGATTCAGGGGACTCTCCCAGGGGAGGGTCAGGACAGTAGGGAGGTCACTCCCATGTCCTTTATCCAGTTTCGCGCCAGAGCAGGATCCAACGGCTCCCAGGACTGGTTTGAACTGGACTATGCATAGGGACACCAAATGTTCCACTTATGTAGAATTTCGGTCGCTGGCAAGCGCAACCACCCTGACCTAATACACTAAATCCTGTTTGGGAGGTGGTCACAACTCCCCGTGACAGGATGCCTATTGTTTGCCTTCTCCTGCTTGAGCTTGGCTTAGCAGCCGGAGGGCAGAATTGTGTCTCTGGTCAGCAGCAACCCAGGTGGGTTGCCCAGGACTAGAAGACTGGTACCTGGAACACCAGGGACCTCACAAAGCTAATTTCTGAGGGGTGACAACCATTGTGGGGGTATAATTCCACAATGTTTGATACCAGACACAATAGGGTTAATTTCCGCCGCTTTGGAGTTGGTCATCACGCGGTTGCATAATGCCACTCTATATGTCGTAAATGGCTGCAGCACTAACAACCCGGGGGAATGGACTCCGTAAGCCGCAGGGGTGTACTGCTCATGCAGTGGCACCCTCTCACTTAGTACCAAGCACCCTACCTTCAGGATTGTCAAGGCCTGCTATTGGGGTGACTTATAGGTTTTAAGTGTAGTGACTCTTATATATAGTAAACCTATATCTTACGTAAGTGGTGCATGCACCAACTTACACAGGCTGCAATGGCAGGCCTGTCGATCAATTTTATATGGCCTCTCATGGGTGGCATTATACATGGAAGGCCCTTGGGAGGACTCTGGGGTACCTATGCCCTGAGTGCAGGTGTGCCATATACTAGGGACTGACAAGGGAACCCCAGGATCCATTCTAGAGTGTATCTATGTACATGATATAACATTTTAGGGAGAAAGCAGATAGACTGGGGTCCTGATAAGCGGGATCCCAGTCAGATTAGTCAAAAACAGTGTAACATCAAGCAAAAAGTGGAATTAACCATACTTTCCTACACCAACCCACCTGATTACTATGCACTGCCGGGGCAAGCGCCAGCGCCCACTTCGACGCATAAGCTTGTTTAGTCTCCTCAGAGACATAATGCGAAAAACTCTGGAGAATAACATCTTCCCCTTCAGAAGAGGCTATAACAAACGGGGGAGGCCAATCTTTCTCTTCCAACAAAATATCATAGGAAGAAGTAAGGTTCTCCCAAAAATCTGCCTTGATCTTGCGTTTAATATCAACCTCAATGTGGAAACCTATTTAATAAAGCCTATCAAGAGGTGCAACTCGTATGTCAGCTGTTCCACTGTAATGAACGTGTCAGTTGCTTTCTCCTCCAGACACTAGTGGAGTGCCTCCTGCACTATGGTAATTTCTGCCGGACTGTTGAGGAGTGTTACCGCCCATCCCTAATTGAGGAGCAGGGTTCTCACCATCTGAGGCATACTTTGCAGTCAAATCAGCAACTTTTTTCTTCTGGAATGGGTCACGATATTGAGGCCGTCCCTCCAGTTTGGCTTTTATGTCAAACTGGCGCTCCGTGTCAGGTCTTGGCTGTGCAGACTCGCCTTCTCTGCGATCCTGACTTCCTCCCCGCCGAACTGTTGATCTGTCGATTCCTGAAAGGAACAAGAAGAACGAGGTTCAGGAACCTGAAACCTCCTTGGTGTTTTAATTTTAGAGAGGTCACAAAAATCAAATCCACAGTCAGCGGCTTCCAGCGGTGGTGAACCAACATGAGAACTAGGCTTCTGCTGTTGCTGCCGCTGATTTCTATTCCATGTCTATTTAGGAAAGTCTGGACGACCCTCCTTGTCTCGAGGGGGTTTATTTTATACCTGAGTATATGGTCTTACTCCCAAACTATTGCAACCCAATGATGTATATGCATCCGCAATAATAATCAATAACAACTTCTGCCGCTCAACTTCCGCCAACCCCAAAAGGGGTTGGCGCACTTGCAAGCATACTGCTTTACTGCTGACATTGACCAGAATCATATCAGAGACAATAGGGGACATACCCACTAAACTCATCCCCAATTCGAGGGCTGGAGCAGCCCTGTGTTCATCTTGAAACTTCTTTAGAACGCTCAGTAGAATGCTCCTGGAGGGCGTGCCAAAGCACAGTGTGTACACCGCAGCAAACACCTACTCCCAGGTGGTGCAATCTGCTACAGTGGGAACAATACCACTCAGTAAACTCATTGTTTGGATATTGTGTTTCTCAACAGGTGTAGTATATCTAAAAACAGCTTCGAGTAGCTCATATTATTCTGTAAGGCAGTAAAAGCAAAATCACCCCTATTCTGAGGATGCTTGCCCATCGCTGAATTAATCATGATGGGACTAATGACTAGACCACCACCATGTTCAGATGGTTGAGGAGCTGCTCCAGCCGGTGCCATTTGAATATTAGGTGACATAAACTGTATCACAGCTCTATGTATATGAATCAACGTCGCATGTAATTGACGTAGCTCTGTGAGAGACACATTAAGATAATTTGGATGTATTGTAAAACCAGCCAAAATGGTCCATGTGGCCCCATCTACTGATAAGGGGCCCAAACGGACCACAGAAACAGGGTGAGGAAATGCGCCATTAACCATATGGTATGCTCCCAAGCTGTCAACAGAACTTCAAATAATCGTAAGGACGATAATTCTGCGGAACCACGGCTGCAGTATATTCATGAAACAAATTACCATTCCCATCCACTGCTAGAAATGTAACCCAAGAATAGAAAACGTTGAAACGGTAAGGTGCATCCACCACGACAACAAAGATAATATGATCACCCGCATTAGAGACTCCATGTGGAGTCAAATGGGCTGTGACTGCAGCGCAGTTAGGATTTGCAATAGTGATGGCCATTACATATGCCGAATAACAAATCACATGAACGGTAGCGTGTCAGTAGAGAAAGAAAAACCTTTTAAATTTCAAGCTTGAAAAACCTATAAAACCTTAATACAGGAGGTTAAGCATAACACCACGGACGTCTCCGAAAACCGGTGTGAGGGTATTGTGGACAAGCAAAAGCACTGCTCAGGGTTCTCGTGTATAAGTACCAGACCAATCGTTGGTGGCGCCATGTTGCAAGGATTCTGCACAAATACAGAACTATGCACAGGAAATGGGACCTTGGTGTATAGGGACTGAGACTTTCCACCACCTTAGTACCCACAAACCCAGGACCGACTAGCTATAGTGTCGCACTTGCTCTCCTACTCACTCACAGAGAAACCAATGATTAGACACCCCAGAACACAACACTCCCAGATCTCTCAATAATCGCAGTAACAAGACACACCCTTTCTTTCACTCTCTTGTACTTGTCCACAATAAGATCTGACGGAGACATGAAACTGTTTAAAATATTTATTTTAATTAATGTGCCCTAACATGCAGTGTACGTGCCACAACAAGGAGGGAAATGCATAGTACAAAAATTGTCAGCGTAGCAGTCAGTCCATAAATCACAAAGGGAGATTTCAATGTTGGTAGACAATGGAGAAATGACAAGAGTGCCTAGCTTCCCTCCCCCTGCTAAGAAGAAGTATTATTATATAATAGAAGATCTCTGGGATTTGTCAGCAGACCCCATACCTTAGACTATGGGCGGTAGATCTACATCATGGGTGCTCTTCTCCCTGGAAAGGTCCCACTCCAAGTATGTGTCTCCTATTCGTGTACCCCACTAAAACCCAAGTACGCTCTCCAAACAACAGCTGCATCAGTATGTTTTATTTAAGGGCTAAGGACTGGCCAGTACAAAATAACAAGGGGCATTGTTGTTCGACCTTGCACGTAATGGTCAGTTAAAATCCCAGGAACATGCAGAGAGTGAACCCAGCGATGAGTTCTCATGTGAAAGCAGTCTTTGAAATTATTGCAAAAAATAAAGACGTGTAGTAACTTGTTCAAAGCAGCAGGCAAGCTGCACCGTGCTCATGCTAAGTTAGTGAAAAACGACAATGTCCCTATTGACCATGTGACAAAATCTTTACAGAATTTGGCTAACACAGTGGGAACAATGTCCTTTCAAGTTTGAATTTACCAGAGGACAATACATAGGATATACATACTCAGCCGAGGAGGATGTTCCGTACCATCATTGATATCTCCGGGTCAAAAGGTGGGTAGGGATCTCTGAGGAAGCATGATTGAACTACTCAGTTGATCCATAGAAAATAAGAAACTAACCAACGTTGGCAGCACCATGTCGTGTAGTTTCCACTCATCAGTAGGAACTGTGTGTTTGTGGACAACATAAACTACAATAGTGCCAGACCGATTCCATATAGCAGTTCTGGCAACCGCTGAACATGACAACTCTGTTCCCTCAGGAACCCTAGTGACAAACTTCAAACTTTTGCTCAGTCACTTGTGCTTCTTTCTGCGCAGAGAAATATACAAAGAATACATGACTGAGCGTTTTCAATATTTATTGAACCTCAGTGATTCTTGTATAGAAGATGTGGGCTGCGATGATTAATATACAGGAGCTGACAAAAGTTATAATTAGTGTCAATACAGTGAATAAAACAAAGAGTTCCACGTCTTGTTGATACAGGTTATATATGCATACATATAAAAGATTATGGCAATCTAGCGTACTTCTACATGCAAACCCTAACCTGCATGTCAAGGGTGTGAATGTATGGTCTGCCAACAAAATCCCCAGTCTGTATGATCTAACCCCATTACCTGGTTGGTAACAGTATATGATCCCACCTTGGTCACAAACTTGACACCCCTCACAGAGATGTCAGTCAGCTACTAGGTGAAAGCTTCAGCATGCAAGGAACACTAGAATTCTGCCGAAGTGTCTCCTCTGTTTAAGTTAGGAATCAAAAGTATATATAGAAAATAGCATCCTTACCTCAGGCCGATATTGTGATCAGGCAACCAATGTTTGTGTTCTACAGATAGCTGTAACGCATGTGAGAGGCCTTGCACTAATGCCAAGGCAGTGTTATAATATTCCCATAAAGTATTCCGTGTCAGCAAGGTCGGTGTTTCTGCGAAACCAATCCAAGCTTCACAAATGCAAAATGTGTGTCAATGTGGCAAAGAGAAGTCAACTTTAGGAATAGGATTCGTGTACATGGAAGAATTACACTAATTCCTACCGGGCCAAACTCGGGCACATGACAAAGTAAAAGACAGAACACAATAAAAATCCAACACCAAATTATTAAAAAACTGAAATATTCTTATCTTTATACTGACACCAAAATGACAAATATCCATTGGTGGGAACCAGAGATATGAATTTCTACAGATTTACATCTAGGTATGCCCAGATGTGGGTCCTGAGCTCACTGTGCCACTGGAATCAAGCTATCCTGGCTGAAGAGGGGTAAAACCCCGAAACCGGTCCTAGGATGCTTGTTTGCAGTCCAGGGAGGACCTGGCTTGGAAGTTCGGGCTGGACTGTTCCCATGAGGCACAGGGTCAAGACTGATTTGCAAATGGCCAGGTCTAAACTGGGGTGGCATGGTGAGCAAAAGAATGATGGATTTAACCCAGATCTCTTGACTGGGGGAGAATGTTTTGATTTGTTCTGCATTCCGTCCATCAATTTTGTGTCTTTTGCTTTCTTGCCCTAAGTGCGCCCGGTATGCCAAGATGTAGGTCCCAGGCTCACGGTGCACTAGATTCAAGCTATCCTGGCTGAACAGGGGTGAAACCCCGAAACCAGTCCCAGGATGCTTGTTTCTGGTCCAGGGAGGACCTGGCATGGTAGTTCGAGCTGGACTGTTCCCATGAGGCAGAGGGTCAAGACTGATTTGCATATGCCCATGTCTAAACTGGGTCGGCATGGTGAGCAAAATAATGATGGATTTAACCTAGATCTCTTCACTGGGGGAGAATGTTTTGATTTGTTCTGCATTCCGACCATCAATTGTGTTCCTTTTGCTTTCTTGCCCTAAGTGCGCCGGGTATGCCTAGACATAGGTCCCGGGTTCACTGTGCCACTGAATACAAGCTATCCTGGCTGAAGAGGGGTGAAACACCGAAACCGGTCCTAGGATCTTTGTTTCTGGTCCAGGGAGGACCTGGCTTGGCAGTTCAGGCTGGACTCTTCCCATGAGGCTCAGGGTCAAGACTGATTTTCATATGGCAAGGTCTAAACTGTGGTGGCATGGTGAGCAAAAGAATGATGGATTTAACCCAGATGTCTTGACTGGGGGAGAATGTTTTGATTTGCTCTGCATTCCGTCGATCAATTGTATGTCTTTTGCTTTAAACTTACATTGGACATTACAGCAGTGCACACTTGAGATAAGGTCTCTGGGGTCCCCAAACCTACATAGCCTCCCATATACTAGTGGCTTACCGGTAGGCTGTCCTTACTGTTTAGCATTATTCAGCATATACCTTTAGAGGATAAAGCATTGGCCCCGGGTCTGGTTAGCAGAGCCTAGGGCACTTTCAAAGTCAGTAACTTCCAGCTTGAGTCCAAGTATAGGGAGGTGATCAAGGCGAAAAGGATGACTTTCCTAGAGTGACATTAGAAGTAATGGAGCCCTTATTGAGGTCCAGGAAGCATTCTATGGCCTCACTAGTTGAGTCCCGGAAGTCAGCCTCCTACAGTCGCCTGGTGTGCATGCGTCAGCTTCCCATTTCCTCCCTCTATGGAATCCCACAGTCAATTTGAATGGAGAGTGGTACGACAAACATCTCGGGAGGATCCTTGCCACCATGATTTCCTGAAGTGACAATATGCAGGGGCAAGAATACAATCCAGTCTGGACTCCGTGCAGTGACTGTGAGAGTAGTATGTGTGCAGAAATATTCTGTCGTAGCATAAGCCTCAAGACATTGCACAGTCCAACTGCTTGCAGCCAGACCCCTTGGGGCATTTTCTAATGTTGGTGACGGGGTTGTAGAGTCTAGTCTGTTGTCCAAGACTAAGTTAATATCCCCACCTATTATCACTGTGCTTGTCGGTATTCTGTGCAGCAGCCCTAATAAGTCCTGGAGAGGGCTATCAATCAATGAGGGTGGCAGTTATACTTTAGCAAGTGGCCACAGTCTGCCTTCTTAGCCCTCAGAGGTGACGGGGGCATGACAAATCTCTGATAGCTCAAAGGGAAAGATGTGGTGATGAAGGGTCCCCATGCCTCTGAAGACCCTAGTATAGCCAGAGTGAAAAACCCTGCATAACCGTGATTACCAAGAAAGGAGCAGTTTGTGCTTAGGTGC
Organism: Lissotriton helveticus; assembly: GCF_964261635.1. Taxonomy (NCBI): domain Eukaryota; kingdom Metazoa; phylum Chordata; class Amphibia; order Caudata; family Salamandridae; genus Lissotriton; species Lissotriton helveticus. Next base: position 710,244,096 of record NC_136065.1, read on the forward strand.
TTTTCCTGCATCAGCAATACTTCTGGCACCCATTTTTGGTAGAATCACCCGCCTCTCAATTTTGTTGATAGACAATTCACATTCCAGGAGACAACCCTGTATAGTACTCGATTCACCTCCATTGACACTGAAGCATGGAAACCAGAGAAACAATGAGATACATCTTCATGTCAAATGCATAAGAACAAACAAACAAAAACCCCAAACTTCCCCAACACCCCTCCCCCATGTTTTGGAAAATGACGCATCTGTCACTGAGTGAACCAAAGCTATAAGTAGATTAACTGAGGGAGGTCTTGCGCCAGTTCCATGTTGTCATGCAATGGAATTAGGAACATGCCAATGCCAGTCAGTGGCAGTAAGTTTGTCAGTGGGAAAGAAGCCACTGGGATGTTAATCAACTCATCAGCCTTGTAGGGCTAGCCCCTTACTTGCTTACAAGGAGGAGGTCTCTCCCAACGTACCTGAAAATCAGCACCTCTGGCTTCTACATCTCCCTCTTCTTGCGCTCTGTTCAACTGAGCAAGGGATGACCCCGTTCCAGTGTGGTGGTCAATCTGGCAGTATGCCAAAGATCTCTGCTCTTCCACCCATTTCCAGTCCTCATCCAGTATGTCAAAAAGCAACGTTTTCTATCCAAACATTACCTTCTGTCTGGTTGGTAAGAGGAACATATAGGAGATTTGCACGGGCCTGAATTTCTGCTTAACCTCGACAAAGGATTTGCATTGTTGCTGTACTCTAAGCGTGTAGTCTGGGAACAGTAGGACCAAGACAGAGTCGCAGACCAGCACATTTTTCAGTCTGGCAGTTCTTAGGATGACATCCCTGTCAATATTATTGAGGATCCTCATAATGATAGTGATCCGTACACTCCTAGTGAGTGTCAGGCACCAGGGAGAAGTAGGCTCCCTGTAGAACAAACCATGATGTTAACACTCCCTTCAGAATCCAGGATCTCAGCCAAGCAATAGAGGACTGTTCCAGTTTGGTGTCCTCAGCGCCCTCCGGGAATCCCAACGAGGAGGAGGTTATTCCTTCACGATTGGCTCTCTAGGTCTTCAGCCCTCCACTCCAGTCCTGCCACAATGTCTTGTAGTTGCCTTACCTCTTTAAGGAGGGTGGCCACATTATCTTCTGCTGTGGAGATAAAAGCTTTGACCTCAGTGGTGCACTCAAAATAACTTCAGGAAGTCCTGATGGAGAAGTGATTCTTCGACTATCAGCCCCCTGGCTTATCCTCCAATGGAATTCTGAATGGCCTGTAGCATCAGGGAGGGCTTTTCGACCTCATCTAGGAAGCTTGGTATAGCACTCAATCTTTCCCTGGGCCTTGAACGCCTGAGATTTGTCCTTACTCATCATCGCCTGCCTGGTGGGTATAGGCATCGGGCTGAGTTCAGAGGTCCTTGCCTTTCCTCTCAGAGGCAGGCCCCCGGCTGTCGGGAGGGGCCAGGGTCACCAGGTACCCTCAGCTGACACAGACCCAGAGAGAAGGGGGATTAGAGAAAAATTACATCTTCCACTGGGCCCATGTTTCACCTCTTACACCCAACGCTGGGCCTCCAGTCATGCCAGGTCACTGTTCCCCTGGATTGTGGCAAAAGTGGCCTTCTCTCTGCCCGCCGGGGGGCCCTACAATCCTTGCAGGCTAAACGGATCACCGGTCTATCAAGGAGAGGACCCCACCTGCCTTACTTGTATGTCAACCACTCCTGGCTAGCCTTTCCAGGCCACCACTCTCCCGACATCCCCACAGAGTGCCTTGTGGTACTCTGACACCTTTAACCCTGTTGCCTTCGTCAGGCGCGGCCAGGCCCTCTGTTTTCCTGGGCATATCCCATCCGGCCTGATGCGCTGTCACTGGCCTGTCTGTGCTGCACCTCCAGGTGTCTCTGTTATTCCTGGCTGCAAGGCCGGCAGCGACATCTCTTGCCTCCATTTGAGGCCTCATTACTGTCAGTCTCAGCTAGGTTCGATCACCTGAGATCACATGGATAGCCGGGTTGTAGGAGGTGATAAGATGCCCCCCACCGCCGCCAATTATGGATATTTAGCACAACGCAGCTAGGACCTTCAGAGCCTCGCATCAGCCATCTAGGGCTTCCAACCCCCACCTCCTCACAGGGTAGGTGCCTATTTGATGATTATTAATGTGAAAAATGTGAGATTAGGATTTCTCAGTATTGCCTTGTTTTATCTGGGGTTCTATAATCTATAATATGCCTTCCTTAAATATATTACTACATTAAAGGGTCTGCAAAATAGGTACAAATGAGCTGCATATTATGAAAGGTCAGGACACTTACATATATTTTTGTAGTTTTTAGAGGGTCACCAATGACTATAAAGCACATTCATCAAACCAATGCCCAGGACATTGACTAGAAATCATATTTCTTCAAACCCAAGACAATAGCTCATTTAAGATGGCCTTTTGCATAGCATAATCAATGTAGGAATTTAGAGAAAACAGTCTGAAAACTATCTATCTAGAAACCATTAATAGTTGACTTGCAGCCTGCCATATGTCAATCAACATTACTCCCATAGCAAAAAAAGACTAAGGGCCTGATTTAGATCTTGTCTTACTGCTTAATCTGTCATACCGGTGCTGGATATCCCATTTACCAAAATATAAATCCCATAGGATATCACGTAATTTATATTTTGGCGAACAGATATCCCTCACCGTTGTGATGGAGTAACCCAACTGCCAAGATCAAATCAGGCCTTAAGCGTGACACTGGCAGGTGAAAAGGTAACATTGGATCTCTTATGGGAAGTGATAAACTCTATAAATCTTTCCACATTCCTAATGTCTCTTCATGCGGTTAGAAATCTCCTTTGTGTGTGGTGTGTAGATGGTAGTGAAGGAGCGTTAGTGCCTTCTAGGATGTAGCACACTGCTCGATAGGGTCACAGACTTGATCTACGGTTTCTGCTCTCATACCAATGTGTGCCAGTGGATGGTGATGGTGGTGAAGTTCAAAGTCACACTGCATACAGAGAGCTGAAGAGAGGAAGTATGGGGCTGTGCGAGCAGGAATGGGTTGGGGAATGCTCAGCCGCCAGTTGTTTGTGGACAAAGAATGGAACAAAAAATAGATTATAATTGGCAAGTATTATTTGCTTGTATGTTAATTTTTCTAAGATATTTTAATTATTTTCAATACATTGTTTTAATGTATGCTTTTGTTAATTAAAGCCATTTGTTATTTAACATCTTTTTTCTATTTGAAATGTTTCTTGATTTATTTGAATTTTATAATATTTTAAGAAAATATATACATTTGTATGTATGTAATAAAGTACATTTTGAAATTTGTATTTTTTTTAAACATATTAAGAAATGATAAGTTGCAACATTTATTTTTTGCTTGCCATGAAAATGTATTTTAATTTGTAAATATCTATTTATTTTTAAAGTTAAATATCTAAGCTAGATTTTTATTTATTAACAATTAACCGCATTATATATATTTTTGTTTTACTTTATGTAATTTTTTTTGCATGCTACATTAAATATGTAATATTAAATAATGTACACAATTTATTAATTTGATTCATTTTAATGGTATTTTGATTATATGTACTCATTTAAAAAACATTATTTAATTTGATTAATTATGTATTATAATTGTTTATACACTTTAAATATGTAGGACATATTCATTAGGTAATAGTTTACCATAAGTAATGTTTTCAATTATTTGAAAAACATTTTTGTAAATATGTTTAACTATGGAGTATGGATAATAAATGTAGCCCCTTCACTGTCCAGCATCTTGTCCAAAATAGTTTAGAGTATAGTGGGGGTAATAAATGTAACCAGTTTAGTGTTCAACACATTCCGCAAAATGGTTTAGATTGGAATGGGAATAGTAAATGCCATTTATTTACTGTCCAGCACTTTACTTGAAATTGTTTACATTGGAGTGAGAATAGTAAATGTTATCTCTCTAGTGTTCAACACTTCCTCAAAGTGATTTAGATTGAGTGGGTATGGCAAATGTAAATCTTTTAGTGTCCAACACCTGCCCCAAAATGGTTGAGATTGAAGTAGGAATAGTAAATATAATATCTTTAGTGTTCAAGACTTTCCCCAAAATGGATTAGATAGGAGTTGATTTTGCAATTTCACATACATAATTAATACTCTTTTTTTATACTAATAAAGGTGCATATGATATAATGGGATTTATATCCATCACCGTTGTGACAGAGGAACCTGTCCACCAAGATCTAAATCAGGCTCATTGTTTGCAATTTGTATTCATGTTTGTGTAATTTTTTTTAATTCATACGTATACATTTTTTATAAGTAGAAATTTTAAAAGAAAAAAAATCATAGTTATAACTTATATTCAAACAATATTTTAACACAGTTTTAATACTGAATAAACTTTGAAATAGTATTTGAACAGTGTTGCAGATTTCTTCATTTTTTATTTTTATCCATTCTGGTACATTTGTTTTTTGTACATTAATACTGTTATTTCACATGCATTTTTTACATCAAGCATACCCTGTAGTGATCAGTAGGAGTGAACAGGTCCTTTTTAAACTTTGCCACTGGAGCCCTACTTGCTTTAAAAATGTTCCACTGCTCTGTAATTAACTCACATTTGCCCTATTTCATGTTGGTGTAAAAAGCTGCACAGCGTAGAATTGGTGTATCGCACTGGGTGTATGTGAACCTGGGAAGGATGCCATACAGGATTGATGCAGTACTGAGTAGTGCATCCATGGTGGATGCATATGCTGGAGGTGCATGTGCCCATGAGTGGTAGAGTACCTGCAGGATGCAGTGCTGTGCAGTGAATGCAGGATAAGTGTATGCGCTGGTTCTTTGTGTACCTGTGAATGGTACAATACATGACGGATACAGAACATGCATGTGAGCTGCACATTCAGGATATTTATGCACCTGTGAGCAGAGCAGTAATGAAGGGTGTGGTGCTTGCATATTACATTCACATGTTGTATGTAAGTGAGCCAGTGAGTAGTAAAGTATATATATAAGATACAGTGCTGGGCAGTGAGGGCATGTTTTTATTTAACCTTTGTTTTATTGATTGTATTATATTACATCATCACAATCCAGGACCATTACATAGGAAAATGTTCTACTATCACATAACCTTATACTGTTGCATACTGTAATGAATCTCTGTAAACTAAGGAATCATGTTTGGACAAGGGGTGGGCGAAACTCGCAAAGTTTTACACTGTGGAATTCCACTGTAGCAGGGATTCCGTTCTCCTACAGAACTGTGCATAGAGATTTGGAACCTCAGTGAATTAGGGTGTGCCAAAACTCACCTTAGTACCCAAAATCCCCTACCGAGCTAGCTACAGTGTCTCATTGGTCATTACAAACTCCCAATGCTTAGACAAACCAGAACATGAACTTAGAATACCTCAGGTCACGTGGAACACATGAACACTCTTTCGTTATACAATCTTTTCAATCCAGAATGAGGAGTAAATGAGGACGCGTGCACATTTGAAATGTTTATTTACTAATGCAGTGTTCTCAAACGCAGCATCTTAGATAATACAAGCAAACATATTATAAGAAGCAAAGTTATCAGCATAGGTCACCGCCACCAGCTCTTTATATCCGTTTTACTCTCCTCTACGGGTCCGCTTCCTAGACTCTGTTCATAGCCGCCCGCCTCTCCAGTATAGGCCACTGGCCCATGTGTCTTCTCTGCCAGTAGGCCTTGCTTTTTCAAATATTGTTGCAGGGACATTGCCAAGAGCGCCTGGTGCCCTTTTCAACACAATCGTTAATGTCCTAGATAGACCTGGAATCTGAGGGACACAGTTTTCAAGCACTTTCTTTATTGCCGCTAGGAACCTCTGGACAGTAATTTGTACCTTGCACTGGGCCTGCTTGGCCCATTCATGTAGCTGGTGGATGGAGGTAGGCCTCCCCTACCTACTTCTATGACACCGGATCCCACTCAAGGCTCCGAGTAGCCTTGGGCAGTTACTCCCTGGCTGTCCTTTCCCCAGTGCCGGCTTCAGCTCCGCAACCACCTGCTGTGTTGGGATCCAAAGAACCGTTTGTTCCCATCAAGAGCACAGACATTTCGGGCGTGCCCCAGTCCCCATTTTCCTCGCGTGGGGAGCAGCCAGACTGCAAGTTCCCATCTTGTTGCCAACCAGCCCGGGTCTTCCTGTGGCTCCTCCAGAGTGTAGCGCAATCTCCGCCAGGTGACGCCACACCCACTAGAGTCTTCCTGCTCACCTTCTCACTGCGGCTGTGACGCAGCCCCTTGGCCAAGGCACCGCTCGTCTGTCTCTTGCTTTCGCATAGGTCAGTCCACTGCATTGCAACTTCCACTGCATAGGAGCTGCTGGCCACTATTTTGTAGGGATGCTGCATACCACTCTAATTCACCACTCCTTTGCCATTGCAAGCAGAGCCCCGGTCCTGACAGTCTCAGTGTCCTCTTCAGCTCTCAGTTAAGGTCCTTGGTAGCTTTTAGCCAGATAAAGGAAGGGTTTAGGGCTGTCTGGCACCGGAGCTCCACAGAGAGTGGCCTGCTTCATGCGATGCTAGCCACTCTCCGCTGTCCGTGAATGTTAAATGCATATCCTGGATGTATGTCTACCCTTGAGTGGTGCAATACATGGTGGATGCAGCACTCTCTAGTGTGTGTAACCTGTACATGCACTTGGTGTATGTGTGCCTGCATGGTGAAACATGGCATGGAGTTGGAGAAATTCCTCATAGAGATGTATGGTTTGCTTCGATCCTGTAAGCTGGGAGGGACACACACTCAGGAGAAGCGGGTCATGCCACCCCTTTACACTTCAAAGGGTACTGTTTATTCATTGAGAGGTCCTAAGACAGGTGCCTGGGCACATCTCAGGAAGGAGATGTGGCTGATAAGAGAATCAGAAAAAATAGGGCTGGGGGCCTGGCTAACTGTTTGGGACACATATCACTGTGGCTGACATCCAGGTGTGAACTCTAGCCAATCCGACTGCATGTGTTGTGGGACTATCAGCTTCGCAGACATCCCTGCTATGACAGTTGAGGGAACAGAGAAGTAGATACTTCAAAAGAAGCACACACCCCAAAATAAAACTTTAGAGACTCAGACCCTAAATCACATTTGATGTCCGGAAATAGACTATAAGAAGGCGTGGTTGAGATCACAAAAATTGGCACCTGCCAAGCAGACATATGGGCTGTGAAAAGAGGGGAAGCTCTACAAGACTTCTTCTTATTAATACTGGGAGCCAAGGCCTGCTAGTCTTACTGCTGGGTGAGCCGACATCGTCAATGGTATCCGAGAGCACTTGACCTCGAGTCTGGAGCTCCAGAGAATACCTACTTGCCATGACCAGTGTGCACTGTCAGGAAGAGGATTATGTTGGCTGGAACAAGGACCAGTGGGGAGACATTTCAGGGGAGTCCCTGTGGGAGATGTGAGAAAACGGCTGCTTCACTGCTTGGGTCATTGCCCATATGCATGACTGAGTCAGTGAGCCCAGTATGTTAGGAGAGGGCCAATGTAAAGATAGCCATGGAAAAAACTGCTGTGCGGTAAGGGCGGAAGCCTTTAGCAATAACGTTGCAGCAACCCTGTATGCCGGGAGAAGACACAGTGGTAAAGACTGCTCTGCAGTAAGGGCCAACGCCTTGTGTAGCAACTGTGCGGCAACAACGGGGACTCTCACTCACGATCGGGATTACCAGAGCATTGGAATCACCCCCTCCATCTGGAGCATGGAGACACCTACCTACAGGAGGCGTGCAAGAAATCTCCGATCGCTGCTGGAGCTTGACCAAAATAACAAGATAGAGAGAGCCTGCACCTGTTGAGTGCAGCCTCTGAGTCCACATGCAGCCGGCTCATCTGATTGGGACCTGAGCTGCTGGGAGCACCCGCAGAAGGGGCACACTCTAGGACTCTGCACTCTCACTCCTACCGGAGTGGGTAACACTGGTTTTGGGGCCATCGACCCCAGAAAACTACTTGCTGAGAGTGCTGCACTGCTAGGACCCTTCTGACTTGAATTTAAGAGTCAGAGTGTACTCTTGACACATGGACTGCTAGAAGGCATTCCCTGGATGTTGCAAACAGTGAATGGAGAATAACCACTATAGCGAACCAGAGGAGGGAGTGGGACAGGGATTTGTCATTGAAACTCTAGAACCCTAACCTCAAGGAGAATTGTGTTACTGTGTGTGAATGTCATATTTTTCCTCTGTGTGGGTAGCAGTACAATTCAAGTACTTTTCTTTTGTCATATATATTTTAATTTCTCTGGAAATAGATATATTGTTGCTGCTGTAGACATTTTGTATTGTGAGCGTGCGTACACTAATCTGTATCCACACCTCCCGCCCAAAAGAGCCTGGGACTGCTTGATGGCATTTACAACTAAGAGTCAAATGCAGAAGGGGTACGTGGTCCAATTCCTCAGAATCCATAGTAGGGCCCGGTGTTGTATATTTCTTAGGAGTCCTCCAGGACCTGCGTGTTTTAGGTGACCCAAACTGAGAGCTTGGTGTGCCAACCGCTTCCGGACACCCCCACAGGATATGTCACACGTTAGACCACTAGCTCTACCGTGCTACTACTACCCCCTGTATTCTACAGTGGAGTAAGAAGTTTCTGGCAACCACTGAATATGACAACTCTGATTCCTCAGCTATCGTGGAAAGCAGTACAGTACTTTTTGCTCAGACACTCGTGCTTGCTTTCTCCTAAAATGCACGCCCTAAGTAATTTGCTGAAATATACCTAGCCTAACCTGGATGTGTAGGTGCAAATGTACATAGCTATGTGTATCTGTAGCCAAGAACCACCCCCCATGAACCAGAACCCTCAACTGATGGTTTAGAACGAAGGACCCAGTCTCTGCATCGAGGATGACAAACCGCAAGGGATGTCAGACTGTTGTGTGTCAAAGATTTGGCATGCAGGCCCCCCGTCTCAGCTGAGAAGGTATTCTCCTCTAATTTGTAGGGGGGAGTGAGGGTCTTTTATGCTAAAGTGGTAACCCCAGGGTTTTTTCTAGAGTCAATATGTTTTTGAAACAATCATAAATGTTTTGAAAACAATCACCAATGCTTTTCTAAACAAGTGTGGTCATGCATAGCTCCCTGTTGGCCAATGATGAAAAAAGTGGTGCCCCTTATACAGAATAAATCTGCTGTGCCTGTTTATGTACGTCAGGTACAGGGATTCTAATAGAATACTTAGAGCCTGGTGTCAAGGAGACAGGAACAAGCTATTAGGTAAAAAGTCACCTGTATGTAAAGATGGGGTATACATCAATGGGACTATCCTAAAATACATGACACCCACTCATCAAAAGGTCAACAAGTTCAGCTAGGCAATGATAAAGCTAACATTATTAAAAGCCTAAAAAAAGTACATAAAAGAAAGTCATCTTTCCCTTAAGAAGCGTTCAAAAGGTCCTCTATACTCGTATGCATTGCTATTATTGTACTGAGCACCTTGAAAGCCATGAAGCTCAGTTTTAGAGCAGAGAAGAGAGAAAAACTAAAACAAAATAACACTTGACCTTCAATTTGGTAGAGGTTTAAAAAGTTGCCAAGCGGTTCCCAGCACAGAAGCGGCCAGATTGTTTTAAGAATCCTGCGCTGAATATCGTATCCACAGGTGGCAGCCCCTCAAGAATTTCTAGTATCATATCCAATGAGCAAAGATGGTCATCTCTGGTTCCCACAGCAGACGCCGGGGAAGAATTAGATGCCTGCATGCCTGATGCCGATGCCTGTATTTCTGGAGCAGAGTGGATATTCCTTCCAACAGAAGCAGAAGCATCCCTTGGAAATGCTGACATATACATGGGAATACACTGTGGACAACTGCAAGTATGGTCCTGCAAAGGCAATAGTAGTGCTCAGATGTCTGGCAGGACCAGAGCCTGTATCTCTGCTGAAGAACTTGCAACCTGGAGATCAAAAGTCTCTAGGGCTCAAGTTAAGGCCACAGTTTGTTTAAATAACATGGTTTTTAGTCTGCTCATCGAATCAAACCGTATACTGGAAACATTCATTGAAGGCCACAGTGGTGCCTCCCTATCTGTGCGAGCCGGGGAAAACAATACTAGCTTACAGCAAACTACCATAAAGTTTACTGTGACTAGATATGTGGTGACTGGCGTCATTCCACAACAGCCTAGATCCTTCAGCACTAAATAAGTAATTCAAAACCGGATTAACCGCGGCAGCTGTGGAGCCTTTCAAGTAGCATGATAAGTTTGCTTTCTACACATGACAAAGCAAAACTTCTTTGCACACTAAAGACCTACCTAAAGCCTTCCCACAGTCAGTACCACTTAAGAAAACTTCAGTGTATTTCTGCACCTATATCTATATGGTAACTCCCAGGTTTCCGGTCTGAACCCTTCACCCAATGCTTCATACCTGCCTGCTTGGATGTATCTAAGGAAGTATTGGAACTGAAATGTTGTTATTTGGCAGTGTGATATAGCCATGAATTAACCATTCAGTAGATGGTGACTCTGCTACAAGGAAAGGTAACATTCTCAAAGTTTTCAGTGAGGAGCATGGTGTATGTTGCCTCCCTGCATGCCATAGTCAATTGTCTGTCAGTCAGATTGTAAGCTGAGAACAGGTTTGTGCTGTGAATTTATCACCATGTCTCGTGGCCTGCATGCAGTGATTGGAGCATCCAGATTAAAATCATAATGGAGCACAGTTGAGATTGCCCATGCTGTAGAATAGACAAATCTTGTTCCGTTATGTCAGTTGTCAAGGACACAATGTTGCTTGACAGTACTATTGTCTACCACAGCCAGGGTCTTTTCTACATTAATCCTATCGATTTCACGTAACCTCTCAGCAGCATCCTTTTGGGAGACTTTCCATAGTTCGCTGTAGATGGTATTACAAGAAGCTTTTCTTAAGGGGTTTCTTGGGACCTAACAAGAAATCTCTTAGATCCATGATGTCAGCTAGAAGGGGCAAGTGTTATTTCACCTGTTGTAGCATTGAGGTTTTTAGCCATTCTAGGCACAACTTCCCAACACTATAAGAAGTCACTACCCCTGGGTCGTCTGTGTTGACAAAGCGTTGATCGGGCCTGTGGATACTAAACCCTCTGGTGGTACCCTTAAACTTGCTTGACACCTATTTGTGTTGATATGCCAAACCAACCACCCCTTCCAATTGGGAGCTGAAGAATTGATGGCACCAATCTGTATCATTGAACCCAGTGCCTCCTCACTAATCAGTGTGTCATTCGATATGACTTCAATAGGTATGGGCGAGGGGTTGCGTGGTGTTTTCAGGTCTTTCATTTTTACAAACCCTTAGCAGGTAGTTTGTCGCACTGTTCTGTTCAGGAATATTATCTGTAACATTATGAGGCAAGCTCCAAATAAAACCTCTGTTCCATGAACCTGCCAATCTTTTGTCCCGAGATTGATATTGTGTCTCTATCGTGTCCCTCCAATAGTCGAAACCTTATATAGACAGGTGGGAGATGAAAGGAGCTTAATATATAAGCTTTGTGTGAGCATCATTTTCTTCACAGTTGCATTCGTCTGTACTAACTTATAGTATTATGACATTTGGTATGATGTATTGAAGCCTGAAAAGTATGCAAATTTCTTTCGGTGGTGTCGGGCAATGTTCCCATTGATGGTAAGGAATGTATGACATAATATCGACCACAAAAATATCGCAATACAAAAATATCGCAACAAAAATATCGAGGACAATAATATCGGGATCCTATCTTCATAAAGGTAAGTACAAAAATATGGAAAAAATAATATCGTAGTACAAAAATATCGAAATTAAAAATATCCTTTTTTTAAATGTATTAATAATAATGTAAAAATAATGTTAAAATACATATAATTTAACAAATATTAATAAAAACATTAAAACATAATTAAAAAATTTAAAGTAATACATATACATTTAAAATAAATTAAAAATTTAATAATTTAATGTAATTTTATTTTTTTTAATTCCATTTAATTGATTTAAATTAAATTTAAATTTATTTTATTTTTACCTTTTACGCCTGTACCCCAAAAACCCAAAACTGACTCTGAACCCTAAAAATACCCCTGTACCCCAAAAACCCAAAACTGACCCTGAACCCTAAAAATACCCCTTTACCAAAAACTGAAAACTGACCTGAACCCTAAAAATACCCCTTTACCCATGAACTAAAAACTGACCCTGAACCCTAAAAATACCCCTTTACCCAAAAACTGAAAACTGACCCTGAACCCTAAAAATACCCCTTTACCCAAAAACTGAAAACTGACCCTGAACCCTAAAAATACCCCTTTACCCAAGAACTGAAAACTGACCCTGAACCCCAAAAATACCCCTTTACCCAAGAACTGAAAACTGACCCTGAACCCTAAAAATACTCCTTTACCCAAAATTAACATTATTTAATTACCAATTAATTATTAATTAACAATAACAATAAAGTAAATATATTAGCACATTAGCTATAATTAATTTAATTTACTAATTAATATGAATTTTTCCCAAATAATTATTTAACAATAAAAAAAATTATATATATTAAAAAATTAATCTAATTAATGTAATTAACTAATTAATAATAATTAATTACCAATTAATTATTAATTTAAAATGTGTACAAAATTATATTAATTAATTAACTAATTAATATTAATTAATTACCAATTAATTATTAAATAAAAATATGTACAAATTTATATTAATTAATTTACTAATTAATATTAATTAATTACCAATTAAATATTATTTAAAAATATTTACAAACATATATTAATTAATTAACTAATTAATATTAATTAATTACCAATTAATTATTAATTAAAAATATTTACAAACATATATTAATTAATTAATTATGATTAAATTACTTCCCACCCTATTCCCCTATAAACCCACAACCCGCTCTAATACTAAAACGCAAAATGTTAACAAAATTACTAATTTTCAAACATACATTTCTAAACATATTTAGCAAACATATAAACAACAAAATAAAATACATAACACTAAACAACAAAATTTCGATATTACTAACATACTCGATATTAATCTCGATATTCTGTCTGTCGATATTATGGCACATCGATATTCTATACCATCGATATTAAAACATCGATATTATTGTATATCGATATTTTAATTTCGATATTTTGTCTGACTACCGATGGGAAGTGTTTACATTGCGTGGTACACTTGTGATAATGCAAAAACTGATGAACACAATGCTGGTAACAAAACCTACTATTGTAGTCAGACTCAATGTCCCTATCATCAGAGAGCATACTAGGGGTAATGAAATCCTTCTTTGAAATTTTAAATAGATGTGGAATTTTTAAATTTTTAGTAGGACCAAATACATAATATATCCCAAACTGTAACCTGCAGTACTAGAACTTCTGAAATATTCACTTGGGACAAGTCTCTTTGTTCACAGTGTGATGATGTATGTGGTTTCAAGACCAAGTTCACAGGTTGAACTGCAGAGCGTTGTGGGAGGTAATATCCATTTAGTAGTAGGAAAAAGACTGTTACGATACCAATCCAAATTAACAGGAACAGGATCCCTAATGCAAAACAAAGATGCAACCAAGGGGACACAAGGTAAGTCTTTTTCAGGCAGAGATAGAATTGTCGAAATTGTTCTTTCTTAGAAATGGGTGGCGTTTGCTGAGGTTTACTTGATTCGGAAGAGAAGTCATCAAAGTTGATGAAGTAGCCAGACACAATTTGATCTATCCTTCGGAGCTCAGCAGTGTTTGCAGAACTTCCTGTAGTGAGATGATATCTGGGCTACTTAGTATTCCACGGGGCCTACTGTTGAGAATCAGCCGCATAGTGTGATTTGATCAGATCAATGGAATCAAATCTTTTTTCTTTTCGGCCTGCAAGAGGCGGAAGAAGTACTGTTCTTATTCCTTGAACCGCCAGGACAGGTACAAGTGTTCTGTAGGATGGCCCTAACTCCTTCTTATCCACAATCTTTTCTCTGACCAGGTCCCCAACTTTTGGTCTTGCCGGTACTGGTTTCACTTCCCCAGTGGCGGTGCGTTTTACTTGGACGTTGCTTTTTAGGTTTAAAATATTTTTATTGAAACAATACAAGGAGATAGGACATACATAGCTTATATGATATCATGTCACTGCGGGTAGGGCTGCATACACGGCGTTGATTGTCCAAGAGGAGCATCAAGGTTGCAAACCCCCCCACGTCCACGTCCGGATGGGATTCGCGTCCACGCCCGGATGGACTATCGTTACGGCGAGAATCGAATCGGCTCCCTTCAGAGCCTGTTTATATTACATCTTTGGACGTCTGTCCTACCAGCGATTATTTTTTTCGACAATTTGAACAATTGTGAAATATCCATTACTAGAGCAGAATCCGTGACCTGCATGCGCTTACTAGAGGGCGACTGTGCTGAAAGCATTATACAACATATCGGTGAAAAAAGTCCACGAAGCTGTCTCCTCCAACTAGCATTGTCTTTCAAAGTGACTACGTATTTGATGATTCGTTGCCCAGTTTTGTTTCCCAACGTATACCTGCCCTGATGAAGGTGCGGTCATAGATCGGGCCCTGCACTGAAACGCGCGTTGGCGTGGTTACGTTTATGTCCTGGCAGTACCATCTCTGTTCCCCAGCAAGTTGCAGAGAGGACTCTACAGGACAACTTCAGTGTATTTGTGTACAATGGGTACTGAAGTGTATGCGAATGTATGAAATTAATATGAATGCAGGAATGTGGGATGAGAGAACAGTAGAATGTCTGTGATGATGAATGAAAGATGAATGGGAAATCTGGGCACTTTAGTTATTCTAAGTTTATGTGATCGAATTACTGTTATTTATGTACTTGTCTGATATTACTAATTTTGTATATCTTATGAAAAATATGTACCAAAAATAAAATGTTATATTTTTTCACTCTGTCGTCTGAGTCACAGTAAGCTGCATGAATTGACAGTGAGCTCTTAGTTGTTGACCTAATAAATATCTCTGGACTCTTGTTGAGCCTTTAAATTAAATATATAGGGCAGACTCTATTTTCTGATTGATGCAAAACCCCCCATGGCAACCTTTAAGGATATGCAGCGTCGTGATAACAGAACAGTCCCTCTCCCCGAACACCCCCCAAAACCCCCCTCCCTAATCCCCCCACCCCCTCCCTCCCTCCCCTTCGTCCAGTGTGCAGGCCCGTCCTTGCCCTCTACTCCGATCTCCCCTAAATGAAGAAGCTAGACCAACGGGTATTCAGGAGGTTGGCTCGTCAGGCGTCGTAAGCCTCAAGAGGCGTAGGTATCTGGGGCAGGTGATTTCCCTGAATTTGGTAAGCAGTAGAGACCGGAAGGGTTGCCACAGGTCATCAAATTGTTCTATGTCCCCTGCCACTGTGAGCGAAGGTTTCTCCATCCCTAACACATGCCACAGTCTGTGAAGCCAGCCTGTGATGGAGGGAAGTGTGGGAGTGCGCCAGTGTAGTAAGATGTTCTGTACTGCTGAGCCTAATGCAATAGCTATCTGTCTGCCCCTGCGGGATTTAAGGGGATACATCAACCCATTCGGGAGGCCTAGCAATATATATGCTGGGAAGCGTGGCAACTCGGTGTCGAAATGGGAGTCAATCTCATCTATCACTTCCTTCCAATAGGATTCTAGGAGTGGACAGTCCCATAAGATGTGTGTCAGTGTGCCTACCTTTCCCCAACCCCTCCAGCAAGCGCTATCCTTACTACGATCCATCTTGTGTATGCGTTCTGGGGTATAATACCAATAGGTGGAGACTTTAGTCAGTGTTTCAGTGAGTCCCATATTGTATGCGGAATGCCTCGCCCTGTATGAAATCTGCTCCCACTCTTTATGTCTCAGTGTCCTGCCCAATTCCCGCTCCCAGCGCTCCCTACCCGGGTTATAGAGGTGTGAGGAAGGCGGCTGTAGTAGTTTATAAAGGTCCGTGATCAGTTTTTTATCCGATGAGCGGGTCATAAGCCACCTCTCATAAGGGAGGAGCTGCCTGTCCGCCGCTTCCCGCACCTGCGGGTGCAGAGCCCAATGGCGTACCTGCATATAGCGGAGCCTCTCAGTCTCTTGGAAGGAGTATTCCTGTCGGAAGCGGGGAAAGGGAACAACACCCTCCTAGTCATATACATGACACAGGGCCCGGCATCCAGCCGCTCTCCAGTGGGTAAAGGCCCTTCAGTGCCCGGAGTGAAGTCCGGGTTATCCACCAGGGGCGTAAGGGGCGAGGGGAACGAGGTGAGATTGTAATTGATGTTTGTCGCGTCCCATACTCGCAGGGGCACTCTAGTGACAAAGGAGGCATAGAGATTCGTGGGCCGGTGAGCTTGGCGTAAAAATGGTACCTCCTGTAAAGGCCGGCCCGCCACTGCCTGGTCCTGAAAGAGCCAGTGTTTGTCTGATTCCCACTTGCTCCATTCTACCAGATAGCGCAGTTGTGCCGCTTGAAAGTATTTGCGGAGATCCGGAATCCCGAGACCTCCAGCCTCAGGGGCTAGCATTGAGAGTGATCTCCTCATTCTGGGCTTCCTGCCCTGCCAAATAAAAAGTGCAAGATCAGTCTGCGTCTGCTGAATCCACCCAACGGGCGGCTGGAGCGGTAGAGCTCGGAAGAGGTATAGGATCTAGGGTAAGACCGTCATTTTAACTGCAGCTATTCTACCTAACCAGGAGATGGTGCTGCGATTCCATCATCCGAGCTCCTCCCGGATCTTCTTGCTCAAGATGGCGTAGTTTGCTGTCACCATAGCCGGCAAGGTAGGGGCCAGCTGAATCCCCAGGTACGGCACCAGATCTGACGACCAGAGCATAGGGAACATGCTCTGCAGATGCGTTCTAGTGTCCGGTTCAAGGGACATGTCCAACGCCACTGATTTCCCCATGTTCATCTTGAAGCCTGCGACCGCTGCGAAGGAGTCTAGTTCTCCAATGCATACTGGAAGGGCAGCCCGGGGTTTGTCCAGCGACAGTATATTATCGTCGGCGTAGAGGCTTATGGTGTGAGTGAAGCCTCCGAACCGTATCCCCGTCGCTACCGGATTAGTAGGTATCCGTTGGGCGAAGGGCTCCATATAAAGGGCAAAGAGCAGGGGTGAGAGCGGGCACCCCTGTCTAGTGCCTCTCTCAATGGCGAAGCTTCATGAGTTGTAGCCATTCACTCGTACAACCGCCGTCTGGAGTTTATAGCAATTAAGGATCATGGAACGAAATTTCTCTCCTATGCCTGCCCTCAACAGGACCTGTTCTAAATAAGGTCAATGTACCCGGTCGAACGCCTTTTCGGCGTCTACTGCCAACATCATTCTTGCTCCGGAAATTCAGAGGCTTTCTCAATGAGGTGGACGATCCGTTTGGTGTTGTCCACCGTTTGCCTCCCCGGAACGAATCCCGCCTGATCCGGTTCTATAAGTCCTGGCAATAGAGGGGCTAATCGGGCCGCTAGTATCCCAGTGTACAGTTTAAGGTCCACATTTAGGAGAGATATCGGCCTGTAGGAGCCGCATTGCTTCCGATCTTTCCCCGGTTTGGGGATGACTGTTAGGGAGGCCCGTAGGAGGTCAGGCGGGATGGCCCCTGGAGTCGCGAATGAATTAAATAGGCGAGTGAGGAACGGAGCCAATAATGTACAGAATGTTTTATAAAATAAGGACGTATAGCCGTCCGGTCCCGGGGCCTTGCCGTGCTTAAGTTTGGCGATAGCAGAAATCACCTCCTCGATTCGAATATCTCTATCTAAATGTTCAGCCTGTGAGTGTGCCAGGGATGGAAGAGTGACTGAGTCCAGGTATGCCGTCATCGCATGTTCGTCTGGGGGATCACCTGCATAGAGATTGGCGTAAAACCTTCGAAAGGTTTCAGCCATTTGGGCGTCTTCCGTGACCAACGTCCCGGTGGAGTCAGAGACTTCCTGTACCATTTGCCGCTGGTGTTGCACCCAAAGCCTGTTTGCCAATAGGCGGCCACAGCGGTCCCCCCCAGTGTAGTAGGCATGACGCAATCGCAGCGCAGCGTACTCCGCGCGATCCATATCTAGAGCCGTCAGGAGTTTCCTCGCTCCTTTGAGCTGCTTCCACACCCGGGGGGCCCCCGTGCGGCGGTGTATTTGCTCGAGTTCGCGGACTTGCTGAGTGAGTTCCTCCCTTTTACTCTGCCTTTCCCTATTCTCAGCCGATGCGATGGCTATAAACTCTCCCCTAAGGACAGCCTTCAAGGATGGTCACTAGGTGTGGCCGGGAATGGCGTCCCGGGGAGTCCTGTACCTGATTCTTCGTGACACACCAATCCGGCAGCGGGCTTCCTACGGCCTTCCCCGCCGCTTCAAGGGACTATGTAGGCTTGAGGCCTGCCTCAGCCCCTCCTCGGTACTTGGGCTGCGCCTTTCTGGCCGTGCACAACTGGACCCCGTTCAGTTCACAGTCTACTTCAGCAGGCCGCCATTGTTCCCGCCGCCGCGGGCCTCCATGGGACTCGACTCTCACGGGCGCCCGTTGGTGTCAGCCTCGTGCTGTCGCCGCCCACAGTAGCTGCTTGCGCCGATCCAGAGTGCTCACCACGTCCCAGCCCGACCACCTCAAGATCTCCAGTCGTTGTCGCGAGTTCGGGGTCGCTCCCGGCAACACCACTGCTCTGCACGCTGGTATCCACCGGAAGGCCCTGCTGCTTTGGCCTGTTGTCGGGGCGCCTTGCTCCTCGGACACCGCGTCAGGTGAGCCCCACCTCTGTCACAGTTCAGAGACCGGTCTGGCTTAGAGGGGCCCAGTGGGCCTTGATAGTCATCTGCTTAAGAACCGGCCACACACCGGCCGTACTCCGAGGAGGCCGCACTCCTACAGCGAGATTTATTCGAGGCCTATTCCCTCATGGCCATCGGGCCTCATCGTCTCAGGGGGTCCGCTCTCCTTCGATCTCTCCGTCCCCACCGGCCTCTCACCTCCCCTCCGCTGAAGGCAGGGGCCGCGACCGCTCTGTCCGGCGCAGGAAGTCGGGACGCCCCGCCCATAGGCCGCGTCCTCGCGTAGAAGCTCCCCGCCGGCGTAAGAGTTCCGGCGACACCGTCGACCCCTTCCGGTCGTCCCGTAGTCTCTGGGCCTTCGGTTGTGGCCCCGGGGAAGCCTCCGATGCTCCGTCGGGCAGTCCGCTGCACCTAGGTCCGCTGTGGATTTGAATACAGCGCCAGCCAGTGCTCCGGCAGACCACAGGCCGTGGCCTCTTCTGCCTCCCGCGCCGGCACCGGCCCGTGCCGCGGGGCTCCGCCGGCGCAGTCCCCTGGATAAAGGCGAAACTTCGGTGGATCACCGGGAGCACCACTGCCCCTGCTGCAAGTTTCTGGCTGATCGGGGAGAGATCGGCGTTAAAACCGGGGTCTAGGTTCCGGGGAGCTCGCAGAGAGTGCTACCGCTCACCTCGCCATCTTGGCCACGCCCCTCCGGACATTGCTTTTTAATGCCCTGAATTCATTGGGGTCCTGTAAAACAGCCAAACGATCATTCAGTTCAAATAGTTTAATATCCGCCACTGTGCTGGCACAATCGCGGCGAGGTACCCACATTCATGTCCAAAATAGGATCTCATAGGGGGTACATCCTCACAAGGATTTTCTTGGCATATTATTCAGTGCACTCTGGACCCCATATAGGTGATTGACCCAAGTACCACCCGCACCTAATAACCTTGCTGTTAAGTATTGTTTTCAGTCCCATGTTTTCCTCTCCACCACAGAATTTCAGGATGGTAAGGGAAGGAGTACCACAAAGCCATGCCCATACTTTCCATGGGTTCCTTGTAAGCCCGCGAGCTAAACGCATAGTCGGAATGTAACTTTCCAATTGCATGGGTCATGATGAAGGCTGGCAAATCCTTTATAACAGTTTGAGCATCAGCAGAGCATTGAGGCCAAACCCATAGAAATCTAGAGCATGAATCCACTGCCACAAAGAAGTACTTTAAGCCTGCCTTAATTTAAAAGGCAGTGATTCAAGTAGACACATGCGAGAGGTCTGTCTGAAATAAGTATTGGTGTTTGTGGTGCCGTGCTACGGTGGAACCTTTCATCTGCTGACAGATGTTGCACTTAAAGACATAACCCTTTGATTGTTCAGACAAACTTGGCCACCAGAATCACCCCTTCAGTAACAAAACTGTAGAAGTGCCTCCTGCGTGTGCAGAGCCCAGACCCTCTTGTGCAGCTAGAATTAAACCTAATCAGCAATCAGTGTTTGGTTCAACTCTATCCCCCACTACTGGAATTTGAGCATCTAATTTATAGGCAGATTTAAGTTGAAAGCCCTTGGGAATGGCAGAGTCGTTCTGTGGGGCATTGACAGCTATCAGTATGCCTCCATCTATCCTTGTTCTAGAACAAGTGATTGCAGCAAAGGCAGCAGTTGGGACTGTCACCTAGGCAGCTTCATCAGCCAGTAAATTCCCTTCAATGTGTATTTATCTATGATACATTTTCTGAGTCAGATGAAAAGTGCCACAATCTTGTGACCATAAAATTTACAAACATAAATATAACCAGCAGGACATAAAGTTTGTAAGAAGTCACAGTAACACCTTTAGTTATTGGTACCTGGGAACGGTGAGAAAAGGAAATAGCACAAGGCCATATCACATGTATTATATTTATTTACCTAGAATGGTGCAATGCCCAATCCTGGCCACGGGCTGGGGCAAAATACGGACCAGGACCAGGCTCCCAACTAATCAGGTGCCCACGGGAAAAGACAGGTGCAGATCAGGACAGGTGACCTCAGCTAAGTGCAATGCCAGCATCACACCCCTCTCTCTAGGAAAACCAATTCATACCCTGATTGGGTGATCGATTCTTCTGCCAGCACCTCTGCTCTCGATCGCCTATTGAGTGCGTTGGGTCAGTGACAGGTCAGCTTTCAGACAAGTCGGACAATTTCTCTATCTGAGCCTACCTTAGTTATACCATTTCGAGGGCAATGTACCACCCCTAAATGTTGCAAATCTATGTGTTCCCCTTCAGTGATTGGTTGGAAAGACGAGGAGAGGTCATCACACCATACTAAGATGATGTAATTTCAATTCAAATCATGATTGAATCCCCACCCACAATTTTATTTTCCCATGATTTTATTCCGCCCAACAATATTGGTACACATTTTGAATACATTGTATTTGGTAGCTTCCTTTCTATAGTTCAGATGAACAGGTTCCCAGTAACATTGTGGGTAAGAAGTGGGCTGGCAGAGGTTCAATGTCAGTGCTTCAGCAAATTCAGACTCTGAGTACGCATGTGCAGTATCATCCAAGATGGAAGATGTGTCAGTGGTCAGGCCCAAAGTACAAGCTAGTAGCAAAGTCAAAAAGAAACATATTAGAATACAGAAATAAATGAATGCACTGTATACCACTGATCTCTACTCTATTCCCATTACTTTATTTTAACTTATGAGTTAATGATTAAGCAGAACGAGCAAGTTTAGTACAAGCTGCAGCATAAGCATTAGCATGTGAAATTTAAAGCAGCCATTTCTGGCATTAGTGCGCAGAAGCAAAGTTTTCCCACCAAGCAGAGAGGTACGTCATACCAGGTGAGTGTGGCAGATGCATGCGCAGAAGGTTTCCTGCTTTTTCGGCGGCCATTTTAATGCATTAGAGTTACTGTTAGTAAAAGCACATTGAAAAGCTTCCCCTAGATACTAGAAATGACGTGAAATGTAAATATTAGTAAACAAAACATGTTGGTTAATACATTATATGTTATTTAGAGAGGGCTGACTACAAGCAAGTTTCGGAATATGTGAATCCTTGCTCCATCAATCCCCTCTTTGATGATATTTTATATCATCACAAATTAAGGAACCTGATGCCAACTTCAACATTCTCCCAGTTCAATTTCTTCAATTACTTTGGGAGTTTTCTTTTTACAATTATTCTGATAAACTGTCATTCGCTTATATATGTCGCCCTTTAACTCTCCCATTTGAATTTCATCAAGTTTGTGTTTCTTTGTTTTCTCATTAATAGTGTACCTTTTTCTATTTCTGAAGCATTTGCACCAAATCATTATCACTAATATTATTAGTGATATTCCCATTATTGGCATCAGTACTTTACCTGCAATACTTCTACCTACATTAGATATCCAAGTACCAATAGAGGAGAGACCATCAGTAAGTCTCTTCCATGCACTATTAATTTACAGTGGTTTCAGTTCTTCTTCCAAATGAGTGATGCTCCTTACATACCTTCCGATTTCAACACTTTTATCAGGTATGTAAGCGCAACAATGTTGCACTTTCAACATTCTACAGACTCTGCCCTCTTTTGCCAATATTATGTCAAGACCAAGTACATTTTGTAAAACCATTGATCTGATCGCAACAAATTTGGTATCGATCAATAAAAATCCTCCAGCAGTGTCAGTCGATAAGCGATCCACCACTGTAGACAATTTGAAAATTCTTTGTGTATTCAGAACTACTCCCACTCAAGGTATCAATGCACTAAATATATGACCTACAATTTCTGCAAAACTAGCTCTTTTATAACGTGTTAGTTCATTTTCGTGTTCATTGCTTCCATAGATTCTTTTTACATGGTATACCTTTGGGAATACTATTCAAAAATAGCAACTCCCATACCAATGATCAGGTAGCTTAAAGTAAGCTTTATTCCCACAAATGTAATAAACTCCAGGAAATACTGGATCAGTTCCCCCTTTTAGTCCCCAACCCCCAATTATGAGGAAATTGTGTTCACATTCACTGGAACCGATGAATACATTGTTATACTCAGTTATGGAGACAGATTTTCCCCATCTTTTCAAAGTCCAAAGACATAGCAGCATGAGGTTTGCCAGTTGCCATAACTTCCTCCCTTTCAGCCCATTTGGGTATCTGGGGTTTCGTTTCAGTGGATTTTCTCTGGAAATCCTGTCTCCTTTTCTCTACTAATTACATGTTAAATTGTCTTTGTGTTCATTAGCTATATCTATTTCTTTCATTGTTAGGAAAAATTCACCAAAGAATTGGGCATCTTTGGCACTAAGGACAGGATTCATTCTTCTACGTATAGGTATCTCAGGAAAAATAACATCTATGTTAGAATGATTAAACTGCAATTTTCCAGTTTTATAAAACAGACTAGTTAATATTCTAGAGGAAATTCCATAAGTCAGGGGTAAATGATGGTATGTAACACCTTCAGCTACAGATGTAGGTAATTTCATACAGACCTAACAGTTACTAATTTGCATAGTCTCTACATAATGTACTAATAGACTAGCAAACACATAAATTTCAGTTTTGTTTCTATTTCTAATGTGACGTCATTCTATCTCATCTGGTGCTTCTAAATCTACTCTATCTTGTTTGTGGTGCGTATCTTTCCGTGTATACTAGTGTCATTTTGCTTAGCAGCCATCAAGTAGGGTATTGCTATTGTCAGTCCTAGCCATACTATAAGTACTATTAATACATTACATATGCATATCCTACAGCATGTCTTTATACATCTTATTTTCGAGTTTCCAGTAACTCTTTTATCAGCCTTTTTTCTAAGGAGGCTTAACCCCCCTTTGAGAATTTTCACAGGAATTCCTGTGTTTTTATCTCAAGTTGGCCTCATTTGTTCAATATCTTGGTCACCAATCAATTCTTCATCACTGTCATCACTGATTTCTAGATTCTCTAAATCTTCAAGGATGATGTATGTCCATTCAAGGCCTTTGAATATATTGTTCAGCTTTTTCAGGCGTGGACTTCTCCTTCTTTGATTGCTGGTGAATGGTTCAGTTTGTCTTGTCACTTTGTTCACCTGTTTAGGTTCTTCATCTATTGTCACTAGGCAATATTTCAGTCTTTTAACAAAACCAGGCCAATTATCATCTTTTCTGAGTCTTTTAGCTGGCACTTGGCTTTCTTATTCTTCAAATGTTCTTTTGTTTTCTTTCAGTTATGGCACAACTTGATTTTCGTCAACTTCAGGTTTCCTCTCTAACTCACCTACGCCAGGGTTTATTGCGGTTGACTCTTCCGCCCGTGCTGATCCTTTTATCCTAATCTGACCTGATTCAGGATATGACCTTTTTGGGCCTGCAATTTTTTCTTCGTCCTGAATCCCTTTGACTAATGCTGTCTGTTTCTGCACAGGTCTTGCAGATTCTTCATTGTCTTCCGCCTGTACGTTTTGACTAGTACCTATCTGTCCCTTCTCAGACAATGGAGTTCTGGTAGGTGTGTCGTTGGTCCGAGTACACTGTTCTTTCCTTATCTGGTCCTCCTCACGATTACGATTGGCTTGGCTTTCTGTAATCTGAGAACGTTCTTTTATGCCTAGCTTGTCCTCACTATCAGTCTGACTATATAAGTATGTTTGGCTTCTTGTTCTCACTCTGATTTCAGGTATGTCAACCACTGGGATCCACTCATCCTGACTGGTGCTCGGTTGCTCTTCGTCAACTACTTCAGGATCAACTTTTTGAGACCCTTCGGCTGCACAACCTTCAGCCTCAACTTCGTCAGGTTCTGTTATCCGCTTGGTAGGACTTGCATGAATCCAGTTTGGAATTCTCTTGCTCTTTACAGCTGTGCTGGTAACCAATATCACATGCTGTGCCTCTTCCCAACTTGGTGCTAAGCAAGATTCACGAGTATGATTCTTTATCACAACCCAGTCTCCGGGGTTCAAGTCATGTGCTGGAGTTGTATGTCTGGCTTCTGCGTCTTCCCCAACCTGGTGAGAGATAGAACGCACTTGGTCAGCCAACTCTTTGCAGTACTCCAACACTAACTCATCAGATATAGTTAACAGCTGATGTCCTGGCACACATGCTTGCCTCATTGCCCTTCCCATGAGGATCTCATAAGGACTCAAGCCTGTTTTCTTGTCTGGAATGCTTCTGAGTCCCATTAGAACAAGAGGTAAAGCATTAGGCCATTCCAAAAGGATAGATTCACACATCTTTCCCAGTCTAATCTTACTTTTATTGTGCCATTCAATTGTTCTACCACTCCAGAAGCCTCTGGGCGATATGCACAATGCAGTTTTTGCTCAATTTTGAACGCTTCACAAATTAGGCTAAATATTTCATTATTAAAGTGCCTTCCTCAGTCGGATTCAATCGTTACTGGAATACCGAATCTTGGGATGAGTACCCGCAAGAAAAGTTTTGCTACTTTGATGCTACCGTTCCTGCGAGTAGGGTATGCTTCCACCCATTTTGGAAAACAGGCAGACAATTACCAACATATATTTCAATCCTCAACAAGCAGGTAACTGAATGAAATCAATTTGTAGTATAATGAAAGGACCTTCTGCTTTCCCAATTTTCCAAGGGCACACTACAGTTTTCTTACCAGGGTTAAATCGTTGACCTGTAAGGCATCTCTGGTAAAGACTCTCTGCTGTGTTCCTGAACTTTGCATTGAACCAGTCTCGTCTAAACAACCTCACCATGGCATCTCTCCCTATTTGTGTGTCCCCATGGTACATTCTAGCCATTGGTGCAAGCATACAATTAGGTAACACTGGTCTCCCATCTAGGTCGACTATTATGCCATCTTCAGGTCTCAATTGACACCCTATTTTCTGACAGTCTTCCTTTTCTTTGGGCTCTGCTTCACCGTGTAAATCTCTCCCTTCCTCCCATGTATTCACACCACACAAAAGCATAAGTTGGTAGCTGTCTCCACATGCTTCAATTTTCTTGTTTATTGCCATTTTATACTTGGCACAATGTTGAGCCACTTGGTCAGCATAATGATTAGCGGCTGTCACTATGTCAATCCAGATTGGTGAGCAGCACATTTGACCACGGCCAATTCTTTAGGTAATTGAATTGCTTCAAGTAATTTCTTCACGTATTGTCCATTTTTGACAGGAGTTCCTGAAGAAGTCAGGAACTCCCTTTGCAGCCAGAGCTGGCCAAAGTCGTGCACAACCTCGTAACCTTACCGGCTAGCAGTGTACATGGCTACTCACCAATTTTCCCCAATTTTGCATGCTTTTATTAAAGCAATCAATTTGTCTACTTGTGCAAACTTGACTCCTGATAAATAGGATGCTTCAACTATGTTTGATAAAGTGCATACAGCAAAAGCACCGCTTAGTCCTCCTTCCTCATGGCACACACATGAGCCATCTACAAGTAACTCATGGTCTGGATCTTTTAAAGGTTCTTCTTGTATGTCTGCGTGAGGTTTAGTACTGAATTCAGTTAAGTCAATACAATCATGTTCAACTTCCTCTCTGACTTCCTCAAAGTGAGAATTGGGCAACAAGGTTGCTGGATTTAAAATAGTGCATCTCACTATTGTCACATTTTCTGAGCCAAGATTAATTCTTTCATATGTAGTCATCAGACTAGGTGTTAGGTACTGAGTATGTGTTCTGGTTAACAGAATCACAACTGAATGTGGAACATACACTGTTACAGGATGTCCCATGACAATGGATTCATTTTGCTCAATACTCATGCATGTTTCAGCTACTGCTTTCAGACAACCTGGCAGTGCACTTGTCACTGGGTCCAATGTTGTAGATAAATATGCCACAGGTTGTCGCATTAACCCATGGGTCTGGGTTAGGACTGAAAGTGCACAATTGTCTCTCGTGTCACAAAATAGTGCAAACTCTTTTGAATAGTCTGGCATCCCTAATGCTGGAGCTTCACACAGGCAGTTACACAGTTTTAAGAAAGCTGTCATGCTTTAATTATCCCATTCGACTGGATCTTTTGCTGTTTCTTTGTCATTTGAATCAGTGTTTGGCAAGTACTGCAAATCCCACAATCCACTGCCTGCAGTAACCTACAACTGTGAGAAACATTCTGATTTCTTTCTGAGTTTGGGGTAATTTCATGTTCTGAATTATTTTGATTCATTCAGATGTCACTCTCTTGACCCCTCTTTCTATCTGGTATCCCAGATACTTTACTGAGGTGGTACAGTATTGCAATTTCTCTGAAGATACCTTATGTCCACCTTTGGCTAAAAGTTTCGGCAATTCAATGGAGTTGATCACACAGTCATTTCTTGTTCTCGATGCCAGCAATAGGATATCGATATACTGCACCAGGACAGATTTTCCGGGTAGCACTAGTGATTCAAGGCACTTTTTCAAAACCTGATTAAAGATGGATGGACTTTCCGTGTAACCCTGAGGGACACGATTCCAAATGTAAACATGGTCGTCAAATTTGAACGAGAATAAAAATTTGCTATCTGGATGCAGCGGGATTAAAAAGAAAGATTGGCATTAATCAATTAAAGTGAACCATCCGGCTCCCCATGGTATTTGATACAGAATAATAGCTGGATTTGGTATTACTGGGCAACATGGGACCACAATGTAATATACCTTTCGGAGGTCTTGGACCACCCTGTACTTTCCGTTTGGTTTCTTTATTCCAATGGTGAATTGCAAGGACTGCTCATTATTTCTTCCAGAATTCATTGTTCAACCAAACGCCCTATTTCTAGTGCAACTCCTGCTTTTATTTCAGGACTCATTTTATACTGTTGAATGTTTGGGTAAACTGCACCTTCTTTCACTGTCACTTTTATGAGATCGGCATCTGCCATTGGGCCTACTTCTTTCCCAGTAAAATCCCACACATCAGGATTTTCAAAGGTCTTTAGTTCTCCGGGTAAATCTTCTAGAGACATCTTTTTAACTTCTGTTTCCTGTCTAGCCAGCATAATTTTATACACTCCGTCTTCATCTGGAGTCTGAATTTCAACACCATTTGGTGTACAAAAGATTGTGCAGTTCATTTTACACAGTTGATCTCTTCCTAGCAAGTTTACAGGGCTAGAATCACACACTACATATCTGTGCATTTCTCGGAAGTTGCCAATACAAACTTCCATAGGTTCTGTGACAGTGGTCATAATTTGTTTATTAGAAACGCCCACTACTTGGATCGCTTCTCCAGAGAGGGGTACGTTTGGGATGACTGCTGTTCTCACAGTAGAACGGGTAGCACCAGTGTCCAGTAAAAAGGTAACATAATTTCCCTCCACTTTCCCTTCAATGTATGGACCTGACTGATCTACCGGTAAGGATGCGCCAAGTACGCAATCCTCTTCCCCCCTCTCAGGCAGCGTCAGTCTTCAAATTCAAAACATTTTTCCTGCAAAAGAAACTGTGGGGTTACTGTATTTTTCTTACCACTACCCTCTCGAAATCCGGTGCCACACTGTATTTTTGCTGACTCACAAAATCTGGCATAAGGGCTTGAGGCAATTGATTCTGTATTACCTGTTGTGGCTGTCTCATTGACACCTCATTCTGCGTTTGTGGATTTAAATTTTGAGTTTGGAAATTATTATTTTGTATTAATTTACACTCATTTCTCGAATGCCCTAATTTTCCGCACCCATGACAAGGAAACTTTTTCTTTGCCTCTTCTCTACTCATTTTCCCTCTGGGTTTGCCCCACTTCCTTCACTTTGGCCTTCCCCTTTTTTCTGATTATTTGCTTGCTGACTTAACTGAAGTGCCTGTTGCTCTGCCATTTTAACTTGAGCCCACATTACCTTTTCTTCTAATTTCTTTGGATTTATTGTCAATTTCATCCTCACAGTATTTTGCATACTTGAGAATTTCATCGACAGGCTTTGCTTGCCAATACAAGTTATGCTCTCTAATCATTTGGGAAATTTCAGGTTTTAGTCCAGACACAAAACGATAAATAAAACGTGTCATGTCCTTATTAACAATATTTTCTAAACCACTGTACTGTTTAAATACCTGCAAGAGGCGTTCATAATATGCATGCATAGATTCATCTTTATTTTGGGTAGTTCTGTCTATTTTAGTCAAATCAGTTTCTTTAGGGGGAATTTCCCCCTTTAAGTAAGTTATCACCTGATTATATTTTTTCATCACCTCCCCAGAAGGAGCTCCTGTCTTTTGGTCTCTAGGGTACTCCTCACTAGGCCAATCTACAGTGATTTTGCACTCAGACCACAAATCAGCTGGAACATCAATGTCAAATAAACCATCTAAATCTTTTACCAATACTTTCAACACCTTCACAAACCTTTCGACTTGTCGATACCATTCTACAGTTTTTCTCTCAGCTTTGGGAAATCAATAGTAAATGATAAAATATCCTGTCAGGACCATGGGACATGTACATACCCTCCTCCTAGCACTTCTCTCATCGGACACAGCCTTTCAACCTTTTCTGCTTCTTTTAGTAAGTATTCAGAAGACGTTTTATTTGCTTGTGCTTCTTCCTTTTTCTTTGTCCATCTAACTTTCCATTTGTCTAAATGTCCCCATTTTTGCAACAACAACAACAATTCTTTTATCTACAATTTATGACCTGACACAATCATGTTTTCCAAATCTTTGTCAGAAAATTCATCTCTATATGGTTTCTGCAATACCTTTGATTTGCCAATGTCAAATCCCTTTTCCAAAGCCAAATTCATTAATTTTTCATGATATATTTTTGTATTGTGAGTAATACTTCTGCATATAAACAATATTTGGTCTTCATCAAATGAATTCAGTCTGTCCAATCCCACATTTCCCGCAACCATTTCTTCTAATTCCACCCTTAATTTAAATATGTCCAATACCTTCGGTTGCGTTTTAGGCTTCTCTATGTTTTTAGTTCATCTGTCTAATTCTTCCGGACTTACTACAGTGGCATGCCTCGTTACTGAGGATGTTTCAATCTGTACCTCTTTTGAACATGGAGGTGTAATTTTTTTGTTTGAATCACTTGCTGGTTCTCGAATAGGTAAATCCATTAAAGAAATTACTGACTCGCACTCACTTGCTTGATCATCAACTATTAGGGTTTCTTTTCTTGGCTGAACTATGGGTGTAGTCAGGAGGGGAGTTTTAGGATTAACTTGCTTATCTCCATACAAAGGTACTACGGGACTCATTGTTACAGGTATTGTCAATGTGATTTTCTGAATTAATTCATTACGTTGTTTATTTAATGCTTCCTTTTCTCTTTCTTGAAGTACCTTTTCTAATGAGGTTTCATGTATGACTTGCAGAACTAAGGGTGGATGTAAAAACGGAGCACTGGGAGTAACTCTCTGAGTTTCTTCTTAATAAGGTGGCAGATTTTTCATTAACAAGTCATCTAATAAATCATTATCCGAATCACCACTAGTCATTACATTTCTCGTCTTCCCTGTACTTTTACTTCCTTACGGTTCTTCTGTGGTAAAAACAGGATATAATCCTTCCACTTGCATGGATTGTCTCCACCTTTTCATTTGCTTATCTCGGGTCTCTCTTGGGAATCTGGGATAAAACTTACTCCAGTTACTGTCACTTCTGGACCTGTCTCGCTCAAACGCCTATGTCTCCCACTCTTCTAGAGCTTCATAGTGTTAATCTTGGTCTGGGATCTAATTTATTCATATGATTTCTCAAGTTGTACAAAATTCTACCATTAAAGGTACCATATTCTGGAAATGCCAAAATTCCATCTTCCTTAGTATACTCCATCCAGTTTTCTAGCCACACACAGGTGTGGTAGCCCTTTTCTACCATCATGTATGATGCGGGCGTATTAGGTGGTGGAATAATAATCCCTTCTCTACTTTTAATAACCTTGTCTTTCTTTAAATAATTCTTTATTCTACTGAAAAGTGACATCTTTCTTTGTTCTCCGTACATGATATAAGGTCTTCCTCTAATTTGTTGTTCTCTTGCAAATCCTAAATATTTTCAATCAGGAAGGTTTCCTACCACTGCTGGATCTAATTTCCACATATACCGCTATTTAATTTTGTACGTTAATGTCAATGAATCTAATTAACTCTGTTTACTTTGCAGAAATAATATCTCCACTACCAGCACGTCTCTTAATTTAAATGACTAATGAAGTTTAGACATACAAGCAGCGGTAACCAATGATTACGTGGATTTTCTGTGACGTGAATCTCACTCTCTGCACTCACCCCTCCTTTACAATTTTCTCACGGCTACACACCTGCAGTTTCTACCAATCCCAGCACAGCTCTTTATGACGTCTGTGCAGCACCCGCGACTGACTCCCTCCTTTGCAAGGTAATACGATAATTCAATTTCTTTCAAAATTCAATTATACATTTCATTAATTGACAACATGAAACATTCACTACTGTGCCTGATTGACTAAATTCAAAGGAAAGATAATTTCGTTCACAACGAGTAAACCTAATTTCGTCTACTCTTCACACACTGCGAGTAAAACAACCTTCCGTTTACTCTTCACTTAAGCAAAAAGAACCTGGTACTTCTTCAGAATTGCCATTTCTAGGTGATATAAACTCAAAGTTTCACCAGCGAACTACTTTGCTACCAATCACTCCTACAATTATACTCAGGAAAAAAAAACCCTAATTAGTGCTTCAAGTTTACCTAACTTTACGCACCTATTGCTCAAGGCAAGTGACCTCACTGCAGTGCGGCTTCTATTTACCACCGCTTCCTTTATCCCGGGATATTCCAGACAACATTTAACAATACAAGCGCATATTGGTTAGAACATAAAAAATCAATAAACAATCAATATTCAATAGTCGATACACAACTAACTACCTATTATTAACTAATCCCTAACCATACTACTGCTACCAAGAAAAGTATACTGATTGAGCGTGCAGGGACCAACTAGCTCACTTTTACCATACTCACCTTGGGCCCATACAACATTAACACATTGAACTAGTAGTCCTGCCTAACCAATTTACTAATTTAATCACTCTATCAGTTTATCCAGAGGTCCGATATAGGACTTATACCTGTAAACCATGACTTACCAATCCTTGTCACCTTATTATAAATACTGTGGATCAGGGAGTTAGCATGAACAGATAGTATTTAAACACATTTACCTTTCTTATAATAACCACAGACTCGGGGGAAGTTTTAAAACCTTTATCTATGATAGATTTTCTGAGTCAAATGAAAAGGGCCACAATCTTGTGACCATAAAATTTACAAACAAAAATATAACCTGCATGACATAAAGTTTGTAAGAAATCACAGTAACACCTTTAGACATTGGTACCTGGGTAGGGTGAGAAAGGGAAATAGCACAATGACATATCACATGGATTATATTTACCTAGAATGGTGCAATGACCAATTCTGGCCATGGGCTGGGGCAAAATACGGACCAGGACCAGGCTCCCGACTAATCAGGTGCCCACGGCAAAAGACAGGTGCAGATCAGGACAGGTTACCTCAGCTAAGTGCAATACCAGCGTCACACCCCTCTCTCTAGGAAAGCCAATTCATACCCTGATTGGGTAATTGATTCTTCTGACACAGTGCTCCACCAGCACCTCTGCTGTCGATCGTCTATTGAGTGCGTTGGGTCAGTGACAGGTAAGCTATTCGGACAAGTCGGACAATTTCTCTATCTGAGCCTACCTTAGTTATACCATTTCGAGGGCAATGTACCACCCCTAAATGTTGCAAATCTAGCGCAGAAGGTTTCCTTCGTTTTTGGCAGCCATTTTAATGCATTCGAGTTACTTTAGTAAAAGCACATTGAAAAGCTTCCCCTAGATACTAGAAATGTCGTGAAATGTAAATATTAGTAAAAAAACATGTTGGTTAATACATTATATGTTATTTAGAGAGGGCTGACTACAAGTAAGTTTCGGAATATGTAAGTCCTTGCTCCATCAAACTATTAACCTGAACCTCCGGGATGCGCAGGTCCTCTGAATATATAACTCCCCAAAACATTCTACAGAAGCTTGTTCAATCTCCTGTCTCTATGTCATAATCTTCCCCGTCTCCTTACATACTATCTCATTTCTATAATTTTTTATCATCTCAGTTGTCGCCTTCCAAGCTAAAAGTTTCCCTGCACTTTCACCATATTCAAAATGTGCTAGTTTACTAGTTTCCCAGCGTGCACAAATCCTACCATCCAATGTGGTGAAAGGAGCCTATTTATTCTCATATATTTCCTTCTGCCACTTCTCTTCTGGTGGTTTTCTTCTTCTCAGCTCAAGCATCTTTATTCTTTGTTACAATTCTGCAATCTTATTTCTATATTCCCTCTTCTTTTATGGGAGAACATGGCGGGCAGCTAGCTTCTCTTCGGATGTCAGTCGGGAGGCGGAGAGGTTTTTCTCAGACAGGAGAGAGGAGGAAGCAGTGCAATAAAGTAAGCCGGAGTCCATGAGAGAAACAACTAGCTCCGGGAACTTTGGGGGAGTCCTTTCTTCAGGAAAGTACGTACCAAAACAAGCAGAATGCAGTCCGGAGTGTGGTTGGAGGTGCCAGGAAGTGATCGGGGGAAATCACAGCTGATGGGCGTTGCTGTTCGGCTGGATGTCCTGGAGTGCTGTGGGCTCTGGAGGTGGCCAATCAGGAGACAAGGAGAGCGTGCAGCCTGACTCACAGGATCCTTGGGGGGGGGGGGGGCTGGAGTGTTACAGCACTGCGAATAGCGGTGCACTACGGAGCGAAGATTCAACATGGTCTCCCGAGTGGCGAGTGCAGTTTCTGTTTCAACCAGGCTCAGGATAGAAACTGAGGAGAAAAAAACTACTGGGACCCATTTACCAACCCCAGCAGCTATATGAAAAGTGGAAACTGTTCCTCCAACTGGCTTCCCTTTCAGGTAGGGATGAGACAGGGGTAGGGACAATGAGAGCGATGGGGCAGAAGGCTCAGAGGCCAAACAGATACGCACTAGAACTGCTGAGGCTTTTCGTATCTACATCTTCAGGAAAGAAGGTGGAAGTCTCCCTAATAAAAATGAAGGGTCCAATAGAAAAAATACCCCCATGGTGCCTCAGGGGGAAGTGGGGAGTACACTCAATAAAGAGGTAAAAACAACATCTAGGTACTTCCACTCAAAAAGAGAGAGTAAAGGGGCTATTTTTCAAAAACCGAAGAGCTTAAAAGTTACCCCCTCTCATAGATCTTACTTAAAGTCACGGGGAAGGGACCCTGAGACCAGCTCAAGACAAGCAAATCAATTTCAACTGCTCCTCCCTCCTGCCTTGACCCCATAAAACCCATGTCAACAACAGGAATGGTCTACGTTGCAGATAAAGAAAGCAGTGACAATATGATGTCGCCAGACCAGAATGGGGGGAAGTAGAGGTAGCTCAAATCCCTGTGTGCCCAAATAAATATCAATGTCTAGCTGGTGATGAAATGAACAAACAAAGTGTGGCCGTGGAAAAGATTGGGGGAGGACTGATGGAGGCAATTGAAGTGAGTCGTACTGAAGGGCCTGCGTCCCAGATGAAAGTTACAGTACGATTAGTGCAATCACTCCCTACATCGGATCTACATGCGAGCTCCTTGGAACAATTAATGAAATAACTTGTGGAGGAAGTTAGAAGCAGGTTTGCTATGTCCCAAACAAATCAGAAAGAGATTCAGGGTGTTTGTGAAGGATTAGCAGAAAAATCCGAGTCTTGGCCCTTTAGAATTTAGGCATTATAATCATTGGTGCGGAATTACAGGAAGGCGCCACAAAGGATAGAAAAGAGCAATCTGTTTTAAAATTTAAATTTAAGGAGAGCAAGATAAACTGGTAATTCTTATAAATATTGGTAGGCAAAACAACATTAGAATTCTAAATGTACATGAAGAAAGTGAGATGGGTGACACCAAAACTTTTAGAGTCAGCCTGTTGAAATCTAACAGGTTTTGGGAAGGGTCAGTTGAGGCTCTATTGCAGGATATTCAAAAGATACAAAGGGATCCTTTTAGGACAGATCCTGGCAAGACAAAACCACACAGGATTATAGTGAACTTTCTCCCATTCTCTATAAAGGACAAGCTTCTTAATACAGCACTAAAACAGGAGTTGTAACTGGCGAGGGTTTCTCCTTTAGTATCAGATCAGATATTTCTCAAGCGACCCTGAGTAGACAGTGGGAGCTTGGGAAAATGGATAAATTCAGGAGGATTGGAGGAACTGCTCAGTTAAAGTTCCTAGCCACCCTCCGAGTGATGATTAACAACAAGGGGCCAGATGTACGACCATTTCATTTTTGCTAGTCGCAAATTGCGTCAAATTGCGACTCGTAATTTGCGACTCGCTAAAATGAATGTACAACAGTGTCTCATACACTGTTTGCAATTTCCAATGGGATCACAAATTGCATGCCTCATTAATATTCATTAGGCTGTCGCAATTTGCGACCCCGTTGGGAATGGCTCGCACTCACAGGGATGGTGGCCGGCTGGGGTCAGCAAACCTCCATGTCTGTGACTGCTTTTTCAATAAATTCTGACCGTTTTTTTCTTAAAGGTAAACGGGATGCATTTAAAAAAGAAAAATTAAACTTTTCAGTTTCACTTTTTAAGTCCAGGCAGTAGTCCCTGGGACCACTACCTGCTCTTGAAAAATATTTTAGCACCCATTCACAAAGGGGAAGGGGCCCCCTTGGGACCCCTTCCCGTTTGCGAGTGGCTTACCACCCTTTTGAAAAGGGGTTAACCTGTGAGTGTGCGGTCGCAAAGCAATCATGCATAGGTGTGTGACTCGCTATTAAGAAAGGACGCCCTTGGCACGCCCCTTCCTAATAGCGACTCGCAAACCATATTTTGCAAGTCGCTAATAGGCTAACGACTCGCAAAATATGATTTGTACATGGGGCTAACCTATTTTGCAGTCACAAACATGCCAAATTCCCGTTTGCGACCCCAAAAACGGTTGTACATCTGCCCCAATATGTTTAATTTAAGGGACCCCAAATATGCCAATGCACTGCTGGAGAAACAAAAAAAGTACTAATACATTATAAAGTTTTGTAAATAAGGTTTATGTGTTTTCACCTTTCTTTTTCTCCCCCCCTGGATTAGAATCCAAGTTTCTTTTTGATTATATATAGAAGTGAGTCACACACTGGTTGTTATTTTCTTTCCATTTATTTTCTTTTCCTTTCCCCTTAGTTTCTTTATACAGGTGCTTTTTATTGAACTTCCCCCTCAATAGTACCAAAATGGATAGGTTAGCCAAGGAAAAAGGGGGTAGGGTTCTCCAGGGAAGAGGGGAAGAAGGGTGGTATTGAATGGAATGCATAGGGTGGTATGAAATTCACAGGGTGCACAGGGTGTGGAGCATAGAGGGAAAAACAAAAAAGAATTTTCAATGCCATTCATGATACAAAAAATGGGAAGTCTTTCACAGGCCAAAGGATAAAATATAATAAGTAATAATAGCATACAGACCCTGACCTGGAATATAAAGGGACTACGGGTCGGACGTAGGAGAAGAAA
The DNA here is from genome assembly GCF_964261635.1 of Lissotriton helveticus. Classification (NCBI taxonomy): domain Eukaryota; kingdom Metazoa; phylum Chordata; class Amphibia; order Caudata; family Salamandridae; genus Lissotriton; species Lissotriton helveticus. The sequence goes on from NC_136065.1 coordinate 710,280,347, forward strand.
CATCCTCCAATACTTGAAGGATGTCCCAGCCCAAATAATAATCTTACAGGAGTCACATTCCCCCAAAGCAGAATGCTTAGAGATTTGTAAAAAGCTAAGGTGGGTTGGGCAAATGTAGTGAGCAAAGCTGCCATACAAAGTGAGTTGTCATATTAACAAAAAAGCAAACAGAGATTTTGATTATGGAGTGGAAAGTGGATAAGAAGGGAAGATGGGTCATTGAAGTCTAGAAAATATTAGACAAACGCTATAATTTGGTGGGATATTATGGCCCAAAAATAGATACAGAGCCCTACAAGTTAGGGCCTCAGAGTTGATTCAATTCCAATTCCCCATCATATAGTCTGGCGACTTTAATGTAGTAATGAACTACCACTTGGACCATACAAGAAAAAAAACATGGGTGGCACATCCTTCTCTGTTCAAGCAGCCAAACTATGGAACTCTTTACCCCCCAACATAAGTTCCACCTACAACCACCTTATCTACAAAAAACTACTCAAGATTTTGCTCTTCCCCACATAAGCACCATACGCAAACAGAAATTTACAGCATATCCCTCTGTATATAAGCATTTGTTTTCACTAGAGATATGTACCTATCTTTGTGTAATGTTTTGTATAAACATGTAAAATAATTATGTTGTTAGGAGAAAAAAATAATAATAATAAATAAATAAAAATCATCTTTGGTCTACATGTATATACTTCCATTGTGCATCTATGTACCCTCCATGTACTTGGATCTGTGTGTCTGTTACTTTTCTCCTGAATAAGCATATCCAGTTCACTACCCTATTTCTCATCCTATGCCTCTATCAATATCTTTAATCACATATACTTGCTTCCTTTATGTATCTATATACTTTCAATGTACTTATGGATCTATATATTTATCACTTTCTTCTGATGTAGCATTTCCAATGCACTACCCTATTTCTCAGCCTATACTTCGCTCAATATGTCTTCTAGCCCAACCTTCTGACTCATCTCAAATTTCTTTCTATTACTCCTTCCAATGCACTACCCTATCTCTCATCCTATACATGTATCAATATATCCTCTACATCCACACTCTCATTTATCCCAAATCCCCATACCACTACTATGATCGCCAAAATAACCCTTTCTAGACTCTCTCCTACTCTACCCCCTCCTTGCATCATCTGACACCTCTTTTTATTATTCCGATCCCCTAAAACAAACCTTTCTAAACTGTATCCTCTGACTCCTCCCCTCCAAAACTCCTTTATACTCATCGAAAAGCCTCCTCCTACTGCTAAGGCCTAAAAAAAATAAAATAATCCTTCATTCTTTTATCCCTCCACTATCCTTTTCAATAAAAATTACCAGACTAACATGTTCCCTTCTCCAATTCCATATTCAACTATACTAATATACTACCCAAATAACTGAATAACATATCTACTACTCAAATTACTTCATATTTATACTATACTAATTTTCAACACTAATCCTTCATGGGTTCCGGAGTGGCATGCTACTCGCCAGAAAAGCGCTTCAACACCCATCAGGGGTAACAAGTGCTATATGAATGCAAATCTTCCTTCCCCTTTTATCCCTCCGCTATCCTTCTCACTCCAAGTAACAGACTAATATCCACCACTGAAGTTAATTCATATTTCACCATATTAATTCACCATTAATCCTTTGTAGGCTTCCTGAATAGCGTGCGTCAACAAGCTCTATATAAATACAAACCTTTGTCCTCCTCTATCCTTCTGCTATCATTCCAAATCCAAATAACTGACTAACCTATCCAGCACTTAAAATGTACTTGCATATTTCACTATACTAATTCAACACTAATCCTCTATGGGTCCCGGAGTAGCGTGCTACTCACCGAAAAAGCTCTTTGACGCCTAGTCAGGGGTAGTAAGCCCTATATGGCTGGCCCGAAGCTATGGAATGATCTCCCTATGGAACTCAAACAATGCAGAGAACACTTTTCTTTCAGGAAAAAATTAAAAACTTTTCTCTTTCAGTATTAGGTCATCTATTTAGGGACGACCGTTATATGTTTGGGTTTCCTTTGCTCTTAGATGATGCCAGAGGCGCGGAGATACTCCTTCGGGAGTCGAGTCCTAGCGCGGTATAAGTTTGCAAATAAATAAAAATAAATAAATAAATATATAAATGCAATTACAATACAATAAAATTTTAATCCTAAAAGGCAATCTTACATCAAATCTCGAATGAAACAGTTTGGAATGTGTGATGTTTAGAGAGATATGCATAAGGGTGAGCAGCAGTTCACCTTCCACAACTCTAAATATAAACATCACTCGAGAATTGATTACTTTATGATAGATAATTCCTTAAGGACGGATATCGGGAGGGTTAGACATCGTCCTGCTCATTTGTCTGACCATGCAGCAGTTGCATTAGAGATAGAGGTGGGAATGTGCAAACTAAATAGCGGATGGATATTAGATAGATCTTTACTGAGTGATCAGGATATAATAGAAACTAAAGAAAAAGACAATTGAGTTCTTCAAAATCAATATCACATCGGCATCTAAAGAGGTTGTTTGGGACAGGTATGAGGCTTTTATAAGAGTGAATATGATCAGCGTCTTTGTCTTCTGAACATTTTTAATAAACGTAAACAGGATGTTTGTGTGGTTGGTCATATTTTATCCTGATTAAATTCTGATTAAATGTTACACTTTATAATAAATTACTACCTAGTTAATCATAATCGTATAATTATTGACGACATGCTGTTTATAATGGTTGTGTTTATCTTTTTCAGAGGGATACATCAGGCATCAGATGTTTTGCTATGATTTTTTTATCCTGTCCGCCAAATCACCTGGAAATCAAAGAGATGACGACATAGATAAAGTAATAAGTGAACAAATCGTGGCACCTCTCGAAGAGAAGAAGTACCTTTGCTTCCATGGATGCAGAGACCAAATTCCTGGAGAACATTTTTTGACCACTGTGGCTAATGCAATTCGTAATATTCCGATTACCATTGTGCCTATATACAATCGTTCAAAGTTTTCAAATCTTGTGCGTTGGGTGTTAGATCCAGATTTCCAGAAGAATTTTGTGCTTATAATATTTGATGCGCCAAAAAGCGGGATCTATGCTTTTTATAACTCATTGGACTCAAGACGCCACGATCTTTTGATCACACTGATGAAAACCAGCAATAGAAGAAGGCTGGAAGTTCCACATGAAACAAGAAAAGCTCTATTTCCTGAACTACAAGACACAGGTTAGTTGAGTTCCTATACATCATTTGAGTGCACCAAGTTCCCCGATAGAACTCATCATCTTTACTCCTCAGACAAAGTGTTTGTTTCACTGGAACAAGGCATACATAACTCCTAGCTCGCACCATTTTGTGGGTGACATTCATTTCCAGCATGCCGATTGCTGCTGGATCAGCCCCTTGGCATGGGATCTGTTCTGACCTATACTGGTGTAAAACACCAGATGTGTGTTCATTGTCATCTTTAATTATGTAATAGCCGTTCTCGATGCAGTGAGTGTTCGGGGTAATTGAAGGCCATGTTTATCATTTTTTCACACAAATATATGCCACATTCCTGCTCTCTATTTGCGCTGGTGCACTGTTGGCTGCCTACTGCCAACGCAGGCTCACTTTGCATCATGGCATTACAGGTAAAATTGTTTTTGTGCAGTAAGGGACATATTCCCACATAAATACAATCCTTTGAGGCTTTTTCCTCTTTCTACGTGTGCTCCATTTTGCAGTACACATAGAAAGAGGAAAAAACCAAGAGAAATAAGGCTATTTCCCTTCATTATGAGTCCCCTAGGAAGATGTCGCATTTTGATGCATTCCCAGGTGTACCACTCATGGTAAATCTGGGAATGTGCCAAAATCAATGGGTGGATGCATGAGAAAACCCATGCTCCACCCATGGAACGCCTCCCTGGGGCAGGGTAAAGCAAGGTAGCGAATTGCGCTGCCTTGCTTTACTCCAGATTTACCAATCACTCCAGGGCCATGCAATTATGTTACAAACGCAGAGAGAATTAGTAAAGTATCCCAAAAGTCCCTTTGAAGCCTACGAAGGAGATAATCAAAATCCCTATTGTTATTGCGGTAACCTCGGCATGCGGCTGAGAGGGCCTTTGTCGACATCGCTAAGTTAGCATGGCTAGTGCCGCCATGATGCTGCTTTTGCACACGTTACTAAATAGTTTTATTTTTGCAAGATTCTGTTTATGCCTTTCACATGAGAACTGTCTGTTGTGTTCGTTCTTTGCCATTTCCTGGAGTTTAGTCTGAACACTGTGAGCAAGGTCGATAGACAAAGCCCCTTGTTATTCTGTTCTGGTCAGGCCTTAGCACCTAGACAAAACATACGATTGCCGCTGTGGCTGGAGACTCATTTTTTGATATTACAGGGATCCAGGTTTTAAGGGAACTGACCCGTGGAGAGGGACCTTTCCAGGGAGAAGAGCAACACCCAGCCTCAATGTAGAATTGTCAGGTATGGAGTCTGCTAACAAAACCCAGAGAACATCTATTATATAATAATACTTATACTATCCAAGGGAAGGGACTTTAGACACTATAGTTGTTTTCTCCATTGTCTTTATCCGATGACATCTCCCTTCATAATGTTTGGACTGGTTGGGATGCTAACAGTTTTACTGGTATGCATTTTCCTGCTTGTTGTGGCACGTATACTACATGTTAGAGCACGTTATTTAAAATAAACATTTTAATCTATATACGTGTCTCAGTCAGATCTTATTATGGACAGGTGCAAGAGTGTGAGTGAAAAGGTGAGGCTTGTCACCACGATTCCTTAGAGATCAGGGAGTGTTGTGTTCTGGGTTGTCTAATCATTGGCTTGCCTGTATTTGAATAGGAGAGCGAATGAGACACTATAGCTAGTCGGTCCTGGGCTCGTGGGTACTAAGGCGGTAGGAAGGCATAGCCCTTATACACTGAGGTCCCATATTCCTGTGTATAGTTCTGTGTATATAACAGGTAATGGTGTTCAGATTTTCTTCAGCATCTTTAAAATTGGGGAAAACAGTTTGAAGAAGAAACATTGTTGATTTGGATTCAAAGTGTCAATTGGCAAAACAATGACCTGGAATGGAATGGAATGGAAGGAGGATTTATAAAGCGCGATGGCTACCCAGGGGCATCCCAGCGCTGCAAAAAGATTGGGTTGGGCAGGAGGGGCTGGATTATGTAGGGCTGAGAGAAGATTTAGACCGAGGTTTTGCTGAAAAGCCAGGTTTTAAGATGTTTTCAGAAGGTGAGTAGATTGGATTCTGGACTGATTAGGAGGGGGAGAGAATTCCAGATCTTGGCTAAATTATAAGAAAGCGAGCGGCCTCCGAATCTAGCTCTTCTGATGCGTGGTACTGAGATGAGGTGGGAGGTCACGGATCTGAGTGGGCGCGATGGATGATAGGCTTTCACCAGAGGGCCGTTGATGAAGGGGCCTGTTTCCCAGTAAGAGCGATGTGCAATGCACATGCTCTTGAATTCGATTCTGGCTCTCACCGGGAGCCAGTGGAGCTCCCTCAATCCGGATTTAACTGAGGTTCGACGGGGGATATCCAGAAGGGTTCTTGCCGCGCAGTTTTCAATAATTTGAAGTTTGTTGAGTGTGGACTGTGGGACCCCCATATATAGGGCGTTGCCACAGTCGAGACGGGAGAGGATTAGTCCTTGGACTATGATCCGTCTTGAGTGGAACGGGAGGAGAGGGAGGATCTTGCGAAGTAGTCTCAATAGCCCGAAGCAAGTGGCGGCAAGCTTGGTTGCTTGGTGGTTGAAGGTGAGGGTTTGGTCGAGCCAGATACCAAGGCTCTTGATTTGCTCCTTGGGTTGCGGGGGGTTTCCTAAACAGTGGGGCAAGATGGGGTCAATGGATTTCATGATGTCATTTCCAAGGAGCATTACCTCCGTTTTGTCCCCGTTAAGTTTCAAACAAGAGCCTGACATCCAGGCAGCGACAGCTTCCAAGCATTTGTATAAACTGTGGTGGGAATTGAGGGGAGGGTCAAGTGCTACCACTAGCTGTGTGTCGTCCGCATAGGTGACAATTTTCACGACGAAGGGGCGGACGACATCAACTAGAGGACTAAGATAAACATTAAAAAGGGTAGGGCTCAGGGAGGAGCCCTGAGGCACCCCACAATTCAGAGGTTTACTGGAAGAAGAGAAATTCCTCTCAAATACTTGGAAGGATCTGTCCGTGAGAAAGGACCTCATCCAAGTGAGTGCTGTCCCTGACACTCCTATCTTATCAAGGCGGTGGAGTAAGGTGTTATGATTAACAGTGTCAAAGGCGGCACTTAGGTCGAGTAGGACGATGGCCGTAGACCCGCCACCATCCAAGATCCTTCTTGCCTCCTCCGTCACTGCAATCAGTGCAGTCTCTGTTCCATGACGGGGCCTAAAGCCCGTCTGGGAGGAGTCCAGTATGTTGTTAGCTTCCAGGAAGTCGGTGAGGACAGAGTTAACATGCTTCTCAAGGAGTTTGCTGAGCCATGGTAGGAGGGAGATGGGTCGGTAGTTAGAGGGGTTGGATTGATCGAGGCTGTTTTTTTTTAATAAGGCTTTGACCATTGCTCTTTTCCATAGGGTCGGGACGGTACCAGTATGGAGGGAGGAGTTGAGTAGGTCTTGGATGGTAGGTGAGATCTGACGGGTTATCTGGGTGAGAACCCTAGGGGGAGCTGGGTCGACGGGTGATCCAGATATGACCTGTCCCATGAGTTTTTCTAGGTTAATTAGGTCAAGTGGAGGGAAGCTTTTGAGAACAATAGAAGGGATTGTCGGGGGGCCTATGTTGGGAGAGTCTGTGGGCGGGTCTGTGGGCGAGGTGGCGGAGTGGGGAAAAGAGGAGTTGATGACTTCTATTTTTGGTGAAAGAACTCCGCTATTTCCTCACAGTGGGTCTGAGTGTTGTTATGATCCTTTGTGGTCTCGGGAAGTTGCAGAAGGGATTTGACTATCCGGTAAATCTCCTTAGGTTTAGACGCTGCCTTCTCGATTGTTTGTTCATAGTATTTGGCCTGCGCTAGTTGAATGTCTGCTTTGTAGTTTTTAATAGCTGTTCTATAGCTCGCTTTGTCTGCTGGTAGGTAATCGAGGCGCCATTTCCTCTCGATTCGTTTGCAGGCACGCTTGGCTTCCCGTAGATCAGTCGTGTACCATGGGGCTGTCGGATTGCCCCGCTTGGGGTGGGTACTTTTTAGTGGGAGTACTAGATCTAAGGTGCTGGTGATCCATCTGTTATAATTCTCGTTACCTTGTATAGGATTGAGTGGGTTAGTGGGTTTTGGTGCGTTGTAGAAGGTCCTGCCACTCAGGTAAAGGGATTTTTGACCAGTTGCGTGATTGTTGAGTCGCCGGGGATTTGGGGGGAAAGCAGTGGGGCAGGGTCCAAGTGAAGGGAATAAGAAAGTGATCGGACCAGGGAAGGGGGGAAGGGTTTCCAACGTGAAGGTCTTGGCAGTTACTGAAGATAGGGTCTAAAAGATGTCCTTTTAAATGAGTGGAGCCACGAACATGTTGATGTAGTTCGAGGGCATTTAAGCTGGAGGATAGTTCTCTGGCGATGGGGTCGTTCAGGTCATCCAGATGGATGTTAAGGTTACCCAAGATAGTGAAATTGGCAGAACTGAGTGCAAGGTTTGCAGCTATCGAGGCAAGATCGGAAAGAAACTGACCTTGTGACCCTGGTGGGTGGTATATAAGCATACCAGAAAAGGTATGCGTGGGGCTGAGTTTTATAAAAAACGGAAGACATTCACTGTCTGTAAAATTTACGGGGGTGCTGGTGACTACTTATTCTGCTTTGTGAATGACTGCTAAGCCACCGCCAATGCCTTTTTTACGATCAAGGCGGAGTATTTGCTATCCAGGTGGAAGTGCTTGTACCAAGTCAGGTTCAGAGTGTTCCTGTAGCCATGTCTCTGTGACGAAGAGAATATCTGGGCTTATCTCCTCTAACATTAGGGAGATTTCCATGGAGTGTTTGGGGAGTGAGCGGCAATTAAGCAGCAGCATAGAGAATGATATGGGTTTCTTTTCAGCGTGGGGTAGAAATTGAAATCCACACTGGTTACAGGCGGAGTGTTTTACCGGAAGGGTCCCATGCGTGTAGGCAGGATGACCCAGCTGTCTGGTTTAATTGACGCAGGGATAGCGAGTTGTAGGAGATGGTCTGGCATGCAGGCTGAGCAGAGGGGGTGGCCTCTGGCCCCGGTCGGTCGCGGACGGGCGCAGACAGGCTTACCTTTGGTGCGCCTTCGGCGCGCAAACGTCGCGCCCGCTGCGCTCGTCCGCTGCGCGTCCGGAATATGCACATGATTTATACTGTTCCGCGGTGGGGACCGTGGGGGCGTGTCCTCCAAAGGGGGCGTGGCCTCCGGTCTTGGCGAAATGGCGCCAAGGAGTGTTTGGGATTAAGGTGCCGCTTCAGTGCTAACTCCGCTGCCTCGGCCAACTCGTTCCCAGAAGAGTGAGTGCTTAAAAACACAGAAATTAAGTGACAGTAATAATTTTTTTTTAAATGTAGCTCGCTCCTGGCTTCCGCCTCAAGAGCACAACACAATGCTTTACCAGGCGCCCTAAATCGGCGTCTTTAAGTAGGGGTCGGTTGTGGGCGTGGCCTCCAAAGGGGGCATGGCCTCCGGTCTTGGCGAAATGGCGCCAAGGAGTGTTTGGGATTAAGGTGCCGCTTCAGCGCTAACTCCGCTGCATCGGACAACTCGTTCCCAGAAGGGTGAGTGCTTAAAAACACAGAAATTAAGTGACAGTAATAATTTTTTTTTAAATGTAGCTCGCTCCCGGCTTCCGCCTCAAGAGCACAACACAATGCTTTACCAGGCGCCCTAAATCGGCGTCTTTAAGTAGTGGTCGGCTGTGGGCGTGGCCTCCAAAGGGGGCGTGGCCTCCGGTCTCAGCGAATTGGCACCAAGGAGTGTTTGGGATTAAGGTGCCGCTTCAGCGCTAACTCCGCTGCCTCGGACAACTCGTTACCAGAAGGGTGAGTGCTTAAAAACACAGAAATTAAGTGACAGTAATAATTTTTTTTAAATGTAGCTCGCTCCCGGCTTCCGCCTCAAGAGCACAACACAATGCTTTACCAGGCGCCCTAAATCGGCGTCTTTAAGTAGTGGTCGGCTGTGGGCGTGGCCTCCAAAGGGGGCGTGGCCTCCGGTCTTGGTGAAATGGCGCCAAGGAGTGTTTGGGATTAAGGTGCCGCTTCAGCGCTAACTCCGCTGCCTCGGACAACTCGTTCCCAGAAGGGTGAGTGCTTAAAAACACAGAAATTAAGTGACAGTAATAATTTTTTTTTTAAATGTAGCTCGCTCCCGGCTTCCGCCTCAAGAGCACAACACAATGCTTTACCAGGCGCCCTAAATCGGCGTCTTTAAGTAGTGGTCGGCTGTGGGCGTGGCCTCCAAAGGGGGAGTGGCCTCCGGTCTTGGCGAAATGGCGCCAAGGAGTGTTTGGGATTAAGGTGCCGCTTCAGCGCTAACTCCGCTGCATCGGACAACTCGTTCCCAGAAGGGTGAGTGCTTAAAAACACAGAAATTAAGTGACAGTAATAATTTTTTTTAAAATGTAGCTCGCTCCCGGCTTCCGCCTCAAGAGCACAACACAATGCTTTACCAGGCGCCCTAAATTGGCGTCTTTAAGTAGGGGTCGGTTGTGGGCGTGGCCTCCAAAGGGGGCGTGGCCTCCGGTCTTGGCGAAATGGCGCCAAGGAGCGTTTGGGATTAAGGTGCCGCTTCAGCGCTAACTCCGCTGCATCGGACAACTCGTTCCCAGAAGGGTGAGTGCTTAAAAACACAGAAATTAAGTGACAGTAATAATTTTTCTTAAATGTAGCTCGCTCCCGGCTTCCGCCTCAAGAGCACAACACAATGCTTTACCAGGCGCCCTAAATCGGCGTCTTTAAGTAGTGGTCGGCTGTGGGCGTGGCCTCCAAAGGGGGCGTGGCCTCCGGTCTTGGTGAAATGGCGCCAAGGAGTGTTTGGGATTAAGGTGCCGCTTCAGCGCTAACTCCGCTGCCTCGGAAAACTCGTTCCCAGAAGGGTGAGTGCTTAAAAACACAGAAATTAAGTGACAGTAATAATTTTTTTTAAATTGTAGCTCGCTCCCGGCTTCCGCCTCAAGAGCACAACACAATGCTTTACCAGGCGCCCTAAATCGGCGTCTTTAAGTAGTGGTCGGCTGTGGGCGTGGCCTCCAAAGGGGGCGTGGCCTCCGGTCTTGGCGAAATGGCGCCAAGGAGTGTTTGGGATTAAGGTGCCGCTTCAGCGCTAACTCCGCTGCCTCGGACAACTCGTTCCCAGAAGAGTGAGTGCTTAAAAACACAGAAATTAAGTGACAGTAATAATTTTTTTTAAAATGTAGCTCGCTCCTGGCTTCCGCCTCAAGAGCACAACACAATGCTTTACCAGGCGCCCTAAATCGGCGTCTTTAAGTAGTGGTCGGCTGTGGGCGTGGCCTCCAAAGGGGGCGTGGCCTCCGGTCTTGGCGAAATGGCGCCAAGGAGTGTTTGGGATTAAGGTGCCGCTTCAGCGCTAACTCCGCTGCCTCGGACAACTCGTTCCCAGAAGGGTGAGTGCTTAAAAACAAAGAAATTAAGTGACAGTAATAATTTTTTTTAAAATGTAGCTCGCTCCCGGCTTCCGCCTCAAGAGCACAACACAATGCTTTACCAGGCGCTCTAAATCGGCGTCTTTAAGTAGTGGTCGGCTGTGGGCGTGGCCTCCAAAGGGGGCGTGGCCTCCGGTCTTGGCAAAATGGCACCAAGGAGTGTTTGGGATTAAGGTGCCGCTTCAGCGCTAACTCCGCTGCCTCGGACAACTCGTTCCCAGAAGGGTGAGTGCTTAAAAACACAGAAATTAAGTGACAGTAATAATTTTTTTTAAAATGTAGCTCGCTCCCGGCTCCTGCCTCAAGAGCACAACACAATGCTTTACCAGGCGCCCTGAATCGGCGTCTTTAAGTAGTGGTCGGCTGTGGGCGTGGCCTCCAAAGGGGGCGTGGCCTCCGGTCTTGGTGAAATGGCGCGTAGGAGTGTTTGGGATTAAGGTGCCGCTTCAGCGCTAACTCCGCTGCCTCGGACAACTCGTTCCCAGAAGGGTGAGTGCTTAAAAACACAGAAATTAAGTGACAGTAATAATTTTTTTTTTAAATGTAGCTCGCTCCCGGCTTCCGCCTCAAGAGCACAACACAATGCTTTACCAGGCGCCCTAAATCGGCGTCTTTAAGTAGTGGTCGGCTGTGGGCGTGGCCTCCAAAGGGGGCGTGGCCTCCGGTCTTGGCGAAATGGCGCCAAGGAGTGTTTGGGATTAAGGTGCCGCTTCAGCGCTAACTCCGCTGCCTCCAACAACTCGTTCCCAGAAGGGTGAGTGATTAAAAACACAGAAATTAAGTGACAGTAATAATTTTTTTTAAATGTAGCTCGCTCCCGGCTTCCGCCTCAGGAGCACAACACAATGCTTTACCAGGCGCCCTAAATCAGCGTCTTTAATTAGTGGTCGGCTGTGGGCGTGGCCTCCAAAGGGGGCGTGGCCTTCGGTCTTGGCGAAATGGCGCCAAGGAGTGTTTGGGATTAAGGTGCCGCTTCAGCGCTAAGTCAGCTGCATCGGACAACTCGTTCCCAGAAGGGTGAGTGCTTAAAAACACAGAAATTAAGTGACAGTAATAATTTTTTTAAAAATGTAGCTCGCTCCCGGCTTCCGCCTCAAGAGCACAACACAATGCTTTACCAGGCGCCCTAAATTGGCGTCTTTAAGTAGGGGTCGGTTGTGGGCGTGGCCTCCAAAGGGGGCATGGCCTCCGGTCTTGGCGAAATGGCGCCAAGGAGTGTTTGGGATTAAGGTGCCGCTTCAGCGCTAACTCCGCTGCATCGGACAACTCGTTCCCAGAAGGGTGAGTGCTTAAAAACACAGAAATTAAGTGACAGTAATAATTTTTTTTTAAATGTAGCTCGCTCCCGGCTTCCGCCTCAAGAGCACAACACAATGCTTTACCAGGCGCCCTAAATCGGCGTCTTTAAGTAGTGGTCGGCTGTGGGCGTGGCCTCCAAAGGGGGCGTGGCCTCCGGTCTCAGCGAATTGGCACCAAGGAGTGTTTGGGATTAAGGTGCCGCTTCAGCGCTAACTCCGCTGCCTCGGACAACTCGTTACCAGAAGGGTGAGTGCTTAAAAACACAGAAATTAAGTGACAGTAATAATTTTTTTTAAATGTAGCTCGCTCCCGGCTTCCGCCTCAAGAGCACAACACAATGCTTTACCAGGCGCCCTAAATCGGCGTCTTTAAGTAGTGGTCGGCTGTGGGCGTGGCCTCCAAAGGGGGCGTGGCCTCCGGTCTTGGTGAAATGGCGCCAAGGAGTGTTTGGGATTAAGGTGCCGCTTCAGCGCTAACTCCGCTGCCTCGGACAACTCGTTCCCAGAAGGGTGAGTGCTTAAAAACACAGAAATTAAGTGACAGTAATAATTTTTTTTTTAAATGTAGCTCGCTCCCGGCTTCCGCCTCAAGAGCACAACACAATGCTTTACCAGGCGCCCTAAATCGGCGTCTTTAAGTAGTGGTCGGCTGTGGGCGTGGCCTCCAAAGGGGGAGTGGCCTCCGGTCTTGGCGAAATGGCGCCAAGGAGTGTTTGGGATTAAGGTGCCGCTTCAGCGCTAACTCCGCTGCATCGGACAACTCGTTCCCAGAAGGGTGAGTGCTTAAAAACACAGAAATTAAGTGACAGTAATAATTTTTTTAAAAATGTAGCTCGCTCCCGGCTTCCGCCTCAAGAGCACAACACAATGCTTTACCAGGCGCCCTAAATTGGCGTCTTTAAGTAGGGGTCGGTTGTGGGCGTGGCCTCCAAAGGGGGCGTGGCCTCCGGTCTTGGCGAAATGGCGCCAAGGAGCGTTTGGGATTAAGGTGCCGCTTCAGCGCTAACTCCGCTGCATCGGACAACTCGTTCCCAGAAGGGTGAGTGCTTAAAAACACAGAAATTAAGTGACAGTAATAATTTTTTTTAAATGTAGCTCGCTCCCGGCTTCCGCCTCAAGAGCACAACACAATGCTTTACCAGGCGCCCTAAATCGGCGTCTTTAAGTAGTGGTCGGCTGTGGGCGTGGCCTCCAAAGGGGGCGTGGCCTCCGGTCTTGGTGAAATGGCGCCAAGGAGTGTTTGGGATTAAGGTGCCGCTTCAGCGCTAACTCCGCTGCCTCGGAAAACTCGTTCCCAGAAGGGTGAGTGCTTAAAAACACAGAAATTAAGTGACAGTAATAATTTTTTTTAAATTGTAGCTCGCTCCCGGCTTCCGCCTCAAGAGCACAACACAATGCTTTACCAGGCGCCCTAAATCGGCGTCTTTAAGTAGTGGTCGGCTGTGGGCGTGGCCTCCAAAGGGGGCGTGGCCTCCGGTCTTGGCGAAATGGCGCCAAGGAGTGTTTGGGATTAAGGTGCCGCTTCAGCGCTAACTCCGCTGCCTCGGACAACTCGTTCCCAGAAGGGTGAGTGCTTAAAAACACAGAAATTAAGTGACAGTAATAATTTTTTTTAAATGTAGCTCGCTCCCGGCTTCCGCCTCAAGAGCACAACACAATGCTTTACCAGGCGCCCTAAACCGGCGTCTTTAAGTAGTGGTCGGCTGTGGGCATGGCCTCCAAAGGGGGCGTGGCCTCCAGTCTTGGCGAAATGGCGCCAAGGAGTGTTTGGGATTAAGGTGCCGCTTCAGCTCTAACTCCGCTGCCTCGGACAACTCGTTCCCAGAAGGGTGAGTGCTTAAAAACACAGAAATTAAGTGACAGTAATCATTTTTTTTAAATGTAGCTCGCTCCCAGCTTCCGCCTCAAGAGCACAACACAATGCTTTTAACTGAAGGAAATGGGCTAGGAGGGAGCCAAAATCTAGGAGCCACAAGGTGTCAGACCACACATCATAGAAGCCACCTAGATAAAAAATCTCATTGATTCTGTGATAAGTTTTAAAGCATTATCTCTCATTTATAGGGCTAGTGCTCAGAGACAATTTTTTCTAAATTATCTTTTATCTTACTTGATGGATCGTCCAAGCAAATGATCAGTTGTGTGTCATCCACATAGGCCATGAAGTTAAAGCTATAATAACTAATCTGACGGGTTGAATAGGAACCTTCTGTATTAAACAAGGACATAGGGCCAGATGTAGGAGCCCTAATACCGGTCGGAAACAGCCGATTTCGGCCGTTTCCGACCGGTATTAGGGTTTTCAGATGTAGGGGGCTTAAAATTACAGAATCAGTATATTTACCGATACGGTAAATTACCGAATTGGTAAATATACCGATTCTGTAATTACAAATGTAGGTGGCACACTTTACAGTGCCACAGGCCCTTAAGAGTTGGTATTTTATCACACAATCCTATTGTGTGGTAAAATACCGAATTCAGGTGTGCATGCACACCTGTGCAATGTGACACACAGACATGCCCTTAGGGCATGTATGTGTGCCACATGTCACACAAGCCTGTACTTGGGGTGCTAGAGGGTGTCAAAGTGACACCCCCTGCACCCTTGCAGGATTCGGTATTTACCGATTCTGTAAATACAGAATCGGTATTTACCATTGATTCCTATGGGCTTCAAAGCCCATAGGAATCAATGGGAAATACCGATTCTGTATTTACAGAATCGGTAAATACCGATTTTTACAGATTAGGAAATTCAGATTTTGAAATTACCTACATCTGCCCCCTTCCCATTTACAGACTCTTAAATACCGAATCGGTAAAATTCGGTATTTAAGAGTCTGTAAATGGAAATTACCTACATCTAGCCCTTAGAGAGGAATCTTGCTATACTTTGTGTTGCACTGGCATATATAGGATAATGAGAGGAACCTTTACAAGTTACGTTACGTCCACTAGATAAGAAGGGGGGTTTGGGGGGCAGCTGAAACCAGTGAGGTCTGCCCCCTGGGCAGTTTGTGAGGGGGTGGGGCAAGCCGAATAGCGGCCATTTTGTGGGATTTTGGGCTACATTGGGAATAGCCCAATTGTGGCCCAATTTCTGAGATAGCCCAAAGGTTTAGGGGCCGGTTTCGCGCCTCCCCAGTCACCATTTTAGGTTTGGTGACCCGGTGGCTGGGAGCGCTGTTAGGTTTCCAGCGTCTTTCATCTCAATCTTATCAAGTTGAGTTAGTCAGATGTTGTGGGAAATGCTATCGAAGGCAAATAAGCAGTCAAGAAAGATCAATGGTCAATGTTGTTCTTCTGCATTGTCAAGCAGCCACCGCAGATCAGCCATGACTACTACCAAGGCTAATTCCAAGCTAGTTGGTGGCCTAGACTGCAACTGAGCTGAATCAAAGATCGAGGTTTGTTCCAAAAATATGAAATGACTTTGTTATTGTGGTTTTGAAGAATTTTCATAGCGACTGGTGATACTGAATTTGATCGGTAATTGTTAGAGGCCTTTGGTTAGCAGAGGGCTTGTCCGTGCATGAGAAACTGCTTCAAAGGGTGGTAATTGCTGAACGTATCTAACCAGCACTTCATGAAAATCCGAAGCTGAGCAGCTTCATAGGGGGACCTTGATTTAACAGATTGAGTTAATGTTTAAAGCTACAGTTAATGCACATGGGGAAGTGGACCGGGCCCATAGAAGAGAGAGGGCCTCTGTACTCCAATTATGATTGTATCTGGCTTCTCATCTTCATTAAAGTGTCTTGTCGAATACTCATGAATGCAGGGAAGTGTGAATCAAGAACAACGATGGCTGGAAAGTTGATTATATCATGGTACTTTTCTCTGAGTAAAATGTATTCACCTAACTCATCATCCTTAAGAATGGCAAGAGAACTGCCTTTGTGATGTAGAAAGGCATTAACAATTTTTAAAAGTGCCTTTGTTGGATTAGGAGGTGAAGAAATTGGCTGAAAAAAGGCAACTCTGGTTATTAAATGGTTTTTTTGCAATTATGCAAGAGAGTGCAGTTCATTTGCTTCTTCCCCCCCCCCCCCAGTGTTGTCCTTTTTCCAGCTTTGCTCAGTTGTATTTTTTTAATCTGCCTCAGACCACCATGGCTAACATGACAAACTATGCAATTAAATCCAGTGCACACTACTCTCACTAAATAGTGTAGTTTGAGCACTGGTGTGACCTGCTATGCCTGTGCTGGATGGGCTGCATGTTCAAGTGTTTTGATGATGGAGCAAGCGAAGACCCTGCCTTAGAAAACTCAGTCGTTTCCTAACTGTAAGGGGATTTTTTACTTACTTTTAATGCAGTGCAGCAAAGCAACTTGCTGTGCTGCATTGCATACAAGAGAGACAGTAGACATGTGCTATTTTTACAAGGACATCGTGCATTTATGCTGTCTCCAGTGATGGTGCACTGTGTGCTGCCTTGCCAATGCAAGCATTTTTACCCCATGGTGCAAGGGTGCCTGTGTGATTGGCAGGATTGTTATTGTGCAGGAAGGTACACCATATCTATGAATATATCCTGAAAGTGATGGAGAGCAGCATCAAGTAAATATTCATCTCCTAAGAGTTTGGAAGCTCTGCCTTTTCACACAAGGCCATCCTCAATTTTGAATTCATATCTCTAAAATTTGACAGTCTATTGATGATTTAATTTTGGTAATTTATTATTGGTTGCTATTGTTTGTTTGTTATTGCTATTATTATTTATTTGTTGTGTGTTAATATGGTTTTGGCACTGTAAAGGCCATTTACAAGAA
The DNA here is from genome assembly GCF_964261635.1 of Lissotriton helveticus. Classification (NCBI taxonomy): domain Eukaryota; kingdom Metazoa; phylum Chordata; class Amphibia; order Caudata; family Salamandridae; genus Lissotriton; species Lissotriton helveticus. Next base: position 710,297,072 of record NC_136065.1, read on the forward strand.
TGTTCGCGGAAGGTGATCAGTAAGAGTGGGTAGGGCACAGATGGTAGTAGGAGGTGGATGGGAAAGGACTTGTGGAATGCGATGTTCTCACAGGCCAATGGATGTGTGACATAAGAGAATCTTTAACCCTCCACTGAAAATCATAACATCTGGTTATATTCTAAAACTTGAGAACATGCCAGAATTTCTCGAGGGATGGGGGACCAAGATACTACCCTCAGAGAGAGAGAGAGAGAGAGCACTGTAAGACTGAGGATTTGAAGTAGAAAATGTCGTGAGATAATTGTCCACCCTGCCTCACAGGCGCACATTTAAAAAAGCTTCTGGGTGGGGCACGTGTGTGATGCAACGCCATTTAGCACTGTTTTTACACTCTTTCACAATAGTAAACAAATTGACACTATATTTTGCATTTCTTTGCATGAGTGCCTGGTCAGAACTTTCGTAAATATGGAACCCAAGTCTCCTTTATCTATCTCTATTTTTAAGTCAATTTTGCTCCATATAAACTTCAACTATGGCTACTGGTCTGTTTGTCTCTTAGGTATCACTCCTAAGGTTCCACAGTTCTGTTTGCTACCACATACAAAGGTGATATCCATATGATAGTTACAAATATAGGCAATATTATTCTCCTTGTTTCATTCAACTCTTTCAGAGTATAAAAAGAACTGGGGCAAGTGCGAGTCAGTACCAATGTCCCTTTTGACAGCCCGCACCATTGTGACAGGATTGCCTATAAGATGGGAGATTCAAAAATTAAATACTTGGCAATCATGCTAAATAAAGGACTGTCTGGTACGGCTGAAGATAATATCAAACCTTTGATAGTCAAGACTCAGCATGATTTTGAAAAATGGCCCCAAATGAATCTAACATTGTGGGGGAGGGTGCAAGCCATTATAATGGTGGTTGCTCCACACTACAGTTATATGCTAGGTAGGTAACTCCTTATTATCAGTAGGAAGATGATAGTTCAGGTGAATGCAGGCAAATACACACAGTCATAGTCATAGTCATAGTCATAGTCATAGGCTCTTTTATAGCGCACGTTTCACCAAAAAGGTCTCAAGGCGCTTGGCAGGAAGAGACGACAACCACAAATGAGAGGGGGGTGACAGGAAATTAATTGGGGAAAAAGCCAAGTTTTCAGGCCCCTGCGAAAGGCCAAATGATTGGATAGGGACGACAGATGGGGAGGCAGCTTGTTCCAGAGTAGGGGGGCTATATAGGAAAAAGCCCGACATCCATTTCGCGAGGTCCTGGCCCGCGGCTGGACCAGGAGGGATTTGGAACAGGATCTTAGAACTCTGGAGGGTTTGTACCAGACCAGTTTCTCCGCTAAGTAGGAGGGTCCTACGCTGTGGAGAAGTTTATGGACGATACTAAGTATCTTAAATTGACTTCTTTGGTGCACAGGCAGCCAGTGTAGCTCCTTGAGACTAGGCAGGGAGGGTGACCTGGGGGACAACCCTAGCACCAAACGTGCAGCGGCATTCTGGAGAGTTTGCAGCTTAGTCAACAGACACTCATTAATTGTGGCGAACAGGGCATTACCATATTCTAAACGGCTGATAATGAGCCCTTGAATCAGGGGTTCCTAGATTCAAGAGGGAGCCATTTAAATATTTTCAGCAGTTTATGTAGGATTCCATAGCAGATGCCTGATACTTGGTTGACATGGGCTTTCATTGAGAGGGTGCATTCAATCATAATTCCCAGGTCACAAACCACATCTTTGGGCTCGGGGCAGAGTCCAAGTTCTTGGGGCCACCAGTCTTGTGACAAGATCGTCTTTGCTTTGCCAAACAGCATAATTTCTGTTTTGCTGTAATTAAGTTGGAGTTTGTTTCCATTCATCCATTCACTAATCATGACCATACACTTTTGGAATCTGGTACGGGTATCAAGAACATCTAAGCTACAGGTGATCAGCACCTGAGTATCGTCCGCGTAGGACACTGTGGAGAAGCCGTGGGATTTTATAATGTTGGCCAGAGGGGTGACATACAGATTGAATAACAAGGGACTAAGGATAGATCCCTGTGGAACCCCTACAGAGAGGGGGGTCTTGCTGGATTCCAAGGTGTTAACCCTTATATATGTGTGCCGGTCCGCGAGGTAACTCTCGAACCAGGCAAGGGCTTTGCCTCTGACACCAATCTCCCACAAACGTTGGTGAAGAATGCTGTGGGAAATGGTGTCAAAGGCTGCCGAAAGATCTAATAGGATAAGGATGGCAGACTCGCCTCTGTCTAAGGTTAAACGGATATTGTCCACAACCTCCAACACTGCAGTTTCCATCCCATGGGCAGCACGGAACCCTGACTGCGAGAGGTCTAGCAGCGCATGGGCTTCAATAAAGGTTGAAACGCGCTTGTTAACGAGGTGTTCCAGTACTTTTCCGAAGTAGGGCAATAGCGAAATTGGCCTGTAGTTAGACATAACAGTGGGATCACTAGTGGGTTTTTTAAGAATGGGTTTAACCTGTGCCACCTTCCAGCAACTGGGGATTGATGACAGATCAAACGAGGTGTTGAAAATGTTGGTGAGAGAGCTGGCCAGAAGCGGGAATAACATACTACACTTGCGCGGGGCCAAAGAGTCTGTGGGGGAGCCCGATTTCACCTTCCCGAGGGCTTCTAACACTTCGGCTGACGTGGTGGGCTTAAATTCCAAAAAAGAAGGGCACACAGTATGAACTAGGGACGCCTCTCCGACTTGGATGACACCTGGTCTTGAGGAAACAAACGTGGAATATCTATTTATTTATTTATTTATTAAAACATTTATAAAGCGCGAACGAAGGCCCATGGGCATCTCGGCGCTAAGAATCTCTGCGTGTTTAACCAGCAAGGGGAGCTAGAGTTTATTGATTAAAAAGCCAGGTCTTGAGTTGCTTGCGAAAAGACCAAAGTGAGGTACTCGTTTTGATCGAGTATGGCAAGGTATTCCAGAGTTTAGGTGCGGCTACAAGGAATCTTCTATCTCCCCATGAGACAGATTTGGTGCGGGGTACCACCAATTCGTGTGAGCTGGATGAGCGTAATGTTCTGGAGGGACTGTAAGGGATGAGATTTTGAGGAAAAAAGGCGGGTCCGACATTATGTAAAGCCTTATACACTAAGCAGAGGGACTTGAACTTAATTCTATTTCTGACAGGCAGCCAGTGCAACTGTCTTATAGTTTCTGATGCAGATTGGTGTTTAGGGATTCGTCCAAGGAGCCTGGCGGCTGCATTTTGGATAATTTGCATTTTTTGTAACACTCTTTCTTGGGCACCTAAAAACAGAGCATTACAGTAGTCTAATGTAGACAAAACCAGGGAGGTCACCAAGGTTTTTCCGGCATTCTCCGGTAGAAATGTCAAGATTTTTTTTATGAGCCGTAATTTATGGAAGGCCGAAGAGGAGATCTGGTTTGCGTGAGGTAGAAAATTGAGGCGATTGTCAAACATGACTCCCAGATTCCTAGCCTTACTAACCGGAACCGGGGGCTGGCCCATAGATAACGGCCACCAGAGGGAGGACCATTCCGGGGTCAAGTTGCCGAAAATAACCACTTCCGATTTGTCGGAGTTTAATTTCAGGCAATTGGAGGCCATCCAATTCCCTATTGCCAGCATGCCCTGATTAAAATTGTTGGCAATTTTGTGCCCATCATTCCTGACGGCAAGGACCAGCTGGGTGTCATCTGCATAGGATGTAAGGCTCATCCCATGTGCCCGAATGACTTTGGCAAGGTCCGACACATAAATGTTAAATAGTGTCGGACTGGGGGATGAGCCTTGTGGAACTCCACATGGCAATGACAAGGAGGGTGATTGAAAGGATCCAATAGTGACCACCTGGGACCTGTCCGCCAGAAAAGAAGCAAGAAGTTTCTTGGCATTGTGTAGGATACCCATGCTTTCGACACGATCGACCAAAGTAGCATGGTCGACCGTGTCGAAGGCCGCAGATAGGTCCAGCAGAATCAGGACTGCTGTTCCTCCAACATCCCGGATGGATCTGATGTCGTCCGCCGCTTTAACCAGGGCAGTCTCGGTTCCGTGGTATTGGCGGAAGCCGAACTGAGATTCATCCAGTAACTTATGTTCCTCGATAAAGGTTGATAGTTGGAGATTCATAACTTTTTCAACTATTTTTGCCAAGAGAGGGAGATTAGCAATTGGACGATAGCTTTTTAGTTCTTCCTTGTCGAGGTTCGGTTTTTTAAGGAGGGGTTTTAAAGGGTCTTTTTTAAAATCTCTGGGTAAACGCCTGTACTAAACATAGTATTACAGATTGCAGTCATAGCCGGGAGAACCACTTCTATGATCGGGAGCAAAACTTTCAAGGGACATGGGTCTAGAGCAGAGCCCGATTTGATAGAGGATATGATGTTCCGAACCTGGGGGCAGGAGACATCTGTGAACTGCAAGAAGGTAGGACCAGAGTAGGAGGTAGGTGGTTTCAGGGAGATGTTGGCATTATTTGCAAAGACCCGATAGATATCCTCAACTTTACTAAAGAAAAAGTTAAACAGATCGTCGCAGAGTGATTGGGAGGGGGGGGTGTCAGGTTGGGAGAATATCCAGCTAATTGTTTGGTGGTTTCGTATAATGCTTTGTTAGAGTTTTTTGCTGATTCAATTCTCTCACAATAGTACTTTTTTTTTGCCTCACTAATTAAGATTTTATATTTAGCCACTGATTCTTTGTACTTAGTTTTGGCTTCTTCTGCATAGTCTTTCCGCCAATGCCTCTCTTTATTCCTACACTGTTGTTTGTGGGTGCGTAACTCCTCTGAATACCAAGGGGCCGACGGGGCAGATCTGTTGCGGGACCGTTGTTTGACCTGGACCAATTCGGTGGCCGCAGAGCCCACCCAGTCGTAGAATTGGATAGTGGCAGTATTGGGATCAGTTGATAGCAGGGGGATGGAATCAGTAAGGTGAGCTTCCAGACTAGAGTTATCGATATCATCCCATGCCAAATAAGGTTGGCGGGGATTAGGGCATGACTTGATGGCGTGAGAGTCATGAAAAGACAGTGATGCCAGGATAAGATGATGATCAGACCAGGTAAGGGGAAGTATTTGGGTGACTTGCAAGCCCGCTGCATTCGTAAAGATGCCATCCAGTGTATGGCCCCCTTCGTGCGTGGGTGAATTCACCAAGAATTGAAGACCAAAGGTGGACATATCTGCTAGGAAGGTGGCGGTGTCTGAGTTGTCAGGTTTGTCAAAGTGAAAGTTGAAAGCACCTAATACCGTGAGGGAATTGTCGAGGGCGTATGCTTCCAACGTAGACCTGAGGTCCGAAATAAAATCAGTCCTGGGCCCCGGGGGGCTTCACAGGAAGATAGGGTCATCATTTTAATCCTTACTGAGAAGACATCACGTGCGATGATGGCAATGTCACCACCTTTTCTCCGTTGTCTATCCAATCTATGTGTGGAGAACCCTTTAGGAACAGCAATCACTAAGTCAGGATCGGACGCATTGTCCATCCAGGTTTCTGTCATAAAGAGTAGGTCCACTTTGTTATCCTCTATCAGCTCATGTATGTCCTGTCGGTGTTTACCGAGCGAGCGGACATTGGTGAGGGCAAATATATAAGATTTCAAGGATTTATCCTTGTTACAAGGGGGTGAAAAAATGAAGGGTATAGAGGCTTTGCAGCCTGAGCAAAGAGTGACCGGGCTACTGGCCAGGGAATATGGATCACATATGAGGCAGGACTGAGGGGTAGGGAGACGCAGCTGCAAAAGCTGGGTGGCTGAATAGTAGCCTCGTTGGGGCAGAGGGTGGGAACCAGGGGGGGTGGCCCTCGGCCCGGGCTTGATTTTGTTGTCGAGGTGGGCTGCCAGTGAGTTGACCCACTTCAAGGTGGGAATAAATGCTGACTGCTCCACCTGCGGAGAGGTGAACTCATTCAATATTTTATACAGTACTTTACTAGAATGAGCTGCTTTACTGATCCTAAGGGTGAGATAGCCGGATTTAGCTGCCTTTATGTTTTTTAGGTAATTGGAGTGAACCCGTTTGTAGTTCTTATGATTTTCCGGCGTTCTGGTTTTCCTCCACAACCTTTCCGCTGATCTGCTGGCGATTTTCTCTACTTTCAGCTCCTCCGTAAACCACGGGGAAGCAATTGTTTTTATCTTGACTATTGATTCAGGAATAGTTTTATCCAAAGTGCTCTTTATGGATGCTTCCAACTGGGCTGCCACTAAATCGATATTAACGGTAGTATCATTAAGGGGTATAAAAAGGGTCGAGAAGGCCTCCGGGGTTATCTTGTGCCAAGGCCGTATTGACATAGTTTCTGTCCGAATAATAGTCCTAGACTCCGGCAATTCGCGAAAGCTAAACTTCACAAGATAGTGATCGGACCAGGTCATGGGCAGAGTTGGTTCGCAGGTTAGGCTGGGCATGTTAGTGAAAATTAAGTCAAGGCTGTGCCCTGCCTGATGAGTGGGGCCTACCACCCTTTGCGTTAACAACAGAGTTTCCAGAGTGGTGATTAAATGGTCGGCGTCGCCATCATGAGTAAGTTCAGCATGGTAATTAAAATCTCCTACCAAAATAAAGTTGTCAGTGGTTAGCACGTGTGAGGCTATAGTGTCGAGGAGGACGTTGAAAAACTTGGATTTATCGCCCGGGGGTCTGTAAACCAGAGCAGACCTCCCAAGTGACGTTTTGTTGTACATTATGTTAACTATCATGATTTCAAACAAGGAATTTGAGGAGGATTCGAGCAAGGTAATGCAGATAGGGGCCCTGGCCGCCACAGCCACACCACCCCCTCTCCTCCCCTCTCGGTCCTGCCTAATAAGATGATATTCCTGGGGGAAGGCTATGGCAACGTCAGGCGAGGCTTGGCTGTGGAGCCACGTTTTCGTAAGGAAACAAATGTCAGGTTGTTCATTAACTAATAGGCTCCATAACTCCAGAGCATGCTTGGGAATAGATCTGGTGTTTAAATAAAGAGCAGATAGGGAATTGGTGCCTGCAGTCGCGCTGGGACCAAATCTTACTGCAGGATTCACAGATGTAAGATGTTCGTGGCCAAACGCGGGCGCTTGGGTGGTGGCAGCGTTAAAGGACTTATTCCTTGACAGACGGGGCAAGGTGTGGGGACTGTGGGTTTTAGCCCAATTGTTAGGGTTTAGGGCAAAAAGTTCCTGCCGTGAGTAACAAATCATGACAACAAGCAGTAATACCCTCACCGTGAATAAAACTGTAAATATAGCCAGAGATCTGGGCGGCAGGCGGTGTCCAGGCGCGGATGGGCGCAGACGGCTTGCCTTCGGCGCGCCGCTGCGCGCGTCCGCGTTGGGGAGGGGAATATGTAGGCAGAGGGGCGGGGCAGCTCCGATGACGCTGCCTTGTGTACCGCTGCTTCCTGTCCTTCTACACAACCGGCACAAGCCTTGGCGGAATGGGGACCCAGCAGGGGGAGCACAGAGGAGGTAAGAGTGCAAGCGGTAGTAGTCACCGCAAATGTAAAGTTTAAAACAGAACGTGAGAGTGAATTAAGATCAGACACAGAGTATGAACAAACAAATATAGCCCCAAATGGAAATAACAGTCTATTCACTGCAGATATACAATTCCCACTAGATTACTGCCACACAGCGTTTCACGCACAAAAGCACCCAAACAGCAGGGATGCCGCTCTAGCTGTGGGCGTCCGCGCTGGGGAGGGGAATATGTAGGCAGAGGGGCGGGGAAGCTCCGATGACGCTGCCTTGTGTACCGCTGCTTCCTGTCCCTCCGCACAACCGGCACAAGCCGTGGTGGAACGGGGACCCAGCAGGGGGAGCACAGAGGAGGTAAAAGTGCAAGCGGTAGTAGTCACCGCAAATGCAAAGTTTAAAACAGAACGTGAGAGTGAATTAAGATCAGACACAGAGTATGAACAAAAAAATATAGCCCCAAATGGAAATAACAGTCTATTCACTGCTGATATACAATTCCCACTAGATTACTGCCACACAGCATTTCACGCACAAAAGCACCCAAACAGCAGGGATGCCGCTCTAGCTGCAGTATAATTACTTCCTTTAGTGAGGCTACTTAAGGAAACCACTGGGTTTGTATACATGCTGCCATTTTTTTCTTCTAAAATCACACTATATGATCATGTCTGAAGACACGACCGGGTGAAGCCCATCTGCGCCCATCCGTGCCTGAACGGGCCCAGGGGCCAGGACCCCTGCATTTGTCCCATCAGGACACTATTTCTACTCGAGCGTGCATCTCCATCAGTTCAATAGCGCCCTAAGACCAAACTGGTATCACCATATTTTGTGTGACAAATCAACAATTAAGTGCCCACATTGCCCATTCACACTCTTCCCCCGAACCATTACCCCCTCTTTATCCACGGGATCCTATAAAATCTTTCTACAGAACTGCAGATCCCTGCCCAAACATACCACAGAAATCTCGAGGCTGCTACAAGACTATGCCCCAGAGGTCTTATTCCAGAAACCTGGCTCAACCCCAGATCAGAGCCTGACATTGTGAAAACACTACCCTAGGGGTATCTGATACAGAGAGTGGACAGAACAATAGGCAATGGCGGGGGATCGTGATCCTCTATAAAGACCACCTCACCTGTCTCTACTTGGGAATCCACTCCTAGACTGCGAGAATGTGCATTTCTCAAAAGAATTCTCCCCACTCATCTCGCTCATGGGCATCCTGATCTATCGACCCCAGGAGCGGCAGTCACCTTCTGCAAAGCTCTGCTAGAAGCAGCCATTAACCTAGCCAGCACTGCAGCAAATGTTACTCTCCTTGGGGATTTTAACTTGCACTTTGACGATTTGGGAGCAGCTTCAGCACATGAATTAGCACGAGACCTCGCAACTTTTCAGCTGTCACAAAAAGTCTCGCAAGTTACCCATGTCCAAGGACACTGCTCGATCCTGTGTTTTCCAACTTGGAAAATGTCACAGGAAATGACCCCATTCCCATTCCATGGTCCGACCACTTCCTCATCCCACTTTCATAGTGCTCTCGGGTCTACACTCCCCATGCCCAAACTTTACTAACTCTGAACTGGCCCTGGTCCAAGCTTCCTCTGGACAAGTGGGCCCAAGAGCTGGAAAAGACCAGACAAAAGCAAGATCCCAGCCCAGTTGCAGCTAACAATGACTTCTGCAGCTGGATAGAGGACTTCCTGAACTTGGTCCTCCCTAAAACTTGGATTATAAAAAAGTACGGTCCTTAGAAATCTCCCTGGTACTCCTCGGAATTGCACTCTTTAAAACAGTGTTGCAAAGTACAAGAAAAAGGCTGGAGAATAGACTTCTCTCCTAGCAAGAAGCTAGAATATAGATGTGCCGCTGGCAAGTATAGAGCAGCAATTAAAAAGGCTCAGGTTGCCTTCTATGAGGAAAAAATCCTGCAGGCCGCCAACTCTCCCAGAGAGACCTTCCATATCATAAAAAAAACTCCTCAAAAGCCCTGTTCCACCCGTTGCCCCCGATACCTCAGGCCACAATGCAATAACAGGCAGAGTTTTTTAACACCAAAATTCAAAATATTCTCAAATTGCTGCCCCAAAATGACGCCAAATATGACCCCGCAAATGAGCACGTAGGTCAAGGTCCTCCTCTTACTAGACACTCTCCCCCAGGAAACGCTCCTGACCTTGACTTGCTGGGTGAACAGTGACTCGCCTAGGGACCCACACCTATGAATGTCCTGAAAAAGGTGGCTCCCATAATTGGCCCTACCATCGCGGACATGATCAATGCCTCACTAACCACAGGAGTAGTCCCACCTAACTGGAAAGGGGCAATGGTAAAGAGACTTCTGAAGAAATCCAATCTGGATCCAGAGGCTCTAGGCAACTACTAACCCATCTCCCTTCGTCCTGGGCTTGCCAAAATCACAGAAAAATATGTCAACCATACTCTCTCAAACTTTCTGGAATCCCTTAGTTTGCTACCCCCATCCCAGACAGGAATCTGGCCACGACAAAGTCTGGAAACTGCTCTGCTTGCTGTGGTAGAAGACAACAGAAAGATCCTTGACTCAGGAGGGTCAGCAGCCATCACACTCCTTGACCTGAGTGCAGCCATCGCGTCCTGATTCACTGTCTGAGAAACATTGGATTAGCTGCAACTGCGCTGCAATGGCTATGCTCCTTTCTGGAAGGAAGTTTCTTCAGGATTTTTGAAGGAGACGTGAGTTTCAAACCTTTGCCTCTGTTGTGTGGTGTCCCTCAGTGCTCATTGTTGAGCCCAACTCTTTTTAATGTTTATATGGCCCCTCTGGCGACAATCGTGGCCCCTTTCGGGATTCATATGGTGACCTATGCCGACGACACTCAATTGGTCGTGGCGCTCAACCAAACAACACGAAAGGAATTTTTCCATCAAATACGTCACCGATACGTGGACTCATTGTTTGTTTTCCTTTTCTATTTGTGTGAATGGTTTTCGTATGACTGTATGGCCAAGTGTGTATGAAATTTGTAAATGTTGTTTGTGATTTATACCTATGTATGTATATATTGTATATAAAAAATTGTTTGTATTTCCATGCACTAAAAATAGTGTGCTAAAAAACGAAAAAATGTTTACAAAAGAGAATAAATCTCGCATGGTGCTATATTACAAGCAGGTTGTTTTTGTTTTATTCAAAACAGCTATTTTTGGTAAATTACCGGTTGGTAAATAGGAGTTCTCAGCATTGGCTTTTGTTTTGTTTAATATATTGGTTGGACTCAGCCTTGCTGAGTTAGGAGTCAAGACCCTTCTTTGATTCTTTGACTTTTGAGCGGGCACATGCTCGCGAGGTCCTGGTAGGTAGGAATTTCTACCGCAGGGTATTAGTGTTTTTTGTGTGAAAGGCATTGTGACGTGCCCACTGTAGGGGCAATTGTGTATGGTGACATAGGAGGTGATTCTTCTCCATTATCATTATTATTTTTTCACTTTTCTTACTTCTTTCACTCACTTGTCGTTTGTGTGCTTTGTTGATTTAAAGTTTTATGTTATGGCTGAAAGAGATACACTTGCTTTTAGTGAAGAACATATACAGAATTTGATTAGAGACCCCCCAGTATTTGCTTCTGCAGCTCTCAGCCTCACTGCCAACACTCAGAACGAGTCGGATAAACTAACTCGTCTACGTAAGAAACAGATCCGGACGGACCTGCATGGTCACTTTCTACTCCAGCACCTCCGGTCAGGTACCATCCCAGCGGGACTCGTCATTCGTAATATACCAGTAGTGTTCACTGACGACCCAGTGTATAAAAAGGGTTTCAGCGGGATTGAAACGAAGTGCAGCAGGGACCTTATGGTCCTGACCATCGAAACTGCACACAGGACATCACTTAAAGAATTGGAGGAGATAGATACTTTAAAAAGGGAAATTGAGACCAACCAATTAATTACAGATTCCAAAACACTTCTGGAAAAAATTGACAAGGAAATCTTGGAATTTAAGGACTTCACAGTCACTCAAAAAAATAACAAATTCGAATTGGATAAAAAGAACTTTTCATTAGAATCTATTTACCCTTATCTCAAAAAGGACTTCTATACACATTCCGATTCACGCAGTTTTTTACAGGATAACCAGGGACGATCGCGTCGTAAATTCTTGACCTTCTCGGACACAACTTCATCATCAGGAAGTGAATCAGATAACACTAACCGACCACCCCAAAATAGAACAGGAAACCGATCGGATCAATATCAACAACAACCACAAAACCAACAGCCTTTTTTAGGACGGGGCCAACAAAAAACCAGAGGCCGAGTATGCTACACCCAACCATGGGAAATGAGAACACGTCAGAAATTCTACAAGAATTAGATATCTCACCAATTTATAATTTATCAGACAGGACGCTTACAGCAGCTGAAACATCTGTTCTGACCAAAGGACTCAATTTCGTACCATCTAGACCAACGGATTTCATCAAAATGAAACTTGAGACATTAGAATTCTGCCGGAAGATTCGTCTAAAAACATTTTTCCATGATTCAATTGAAAATACACAAGAGGAAGCGACAGGTTTGAAGAGAAAATCGGCATTCTGTCCAAAAGGACCTAAAGTCCCTAAGGAGGTTACAACGTTCGAACGTACTGTACTATCTGGAATATCCTCAATTGAAAAGAAGAAAACATTTGTGAAATACAACTTATCCAAAGCTGAAAAAGAGGCTTTACTAACAGTGAAGAATGATAACACCATTGTAGTCAAACAGGCTGATAAAGGCGGAGCCGTGGTAATTTGGGATATTACCAAGTATAAACAAGAAGTACACCGCCAGCTTAATGATCAGAACTGTTATAGACGCATTGGTAAAGATCCCACATCAGAAATAAGGAATCAATTGTTTGAGGTTATTCAAAGAGGCTTTGATCAAGGCTTTGTAGGACCTAAAGAACTATCATTCTTACAAAATAAGAATCCCAGAACACCTGTGTTCTATGTGCTCCCTAAATTGCACAAGGATGAAAACAACCCTCCAGGCCGCCCTATAATTTCGGGATGTGACTCACTTTTTGAACCAATAGCAAAATACGTTGATTTCTTTTTGAAACCCTTTATTCAGACTATTCCAGCTCACCTTCAAGATACAACTGCTTTTCTAAATCGAATATCCACCATCAACTTTGACCATAATAGACAGCTTCTAGTCACATTGGATGTGGTGTCTCTATACACCCAAATCCCGCAAGACCAAGCACTGGAAACTTTGACTGTGTTTTTGGAAAATAGAGAAAGGCCAGTGAGAGTCCCGACGGATTTCATCCTCGACCATGCTCGTTTTGCACTACAAAAAAACTTTTTTACGTTTGATGCAGAGTTTTTCTATCAGATAAAGGGGGTAGCGATGGGTTGCCCCTTTGCTCCAGAGCTAGCCATAATGTTTATGGGTTTATTTGAAGAAAAATTCATATACAACGAGAACCCCTATAGCAACTGTATTTCCCATTACATGCGGTACATAGACGACATATTCCTCATTTGGACAGGAGGAAATGAAGACTTGAGTCAATTTGTCTGTTGGTTGAACTCGAGAACATGTGACATCAAGTTCTCCGTCACAGCATCCAATGAATCGATCACTTTTTTGGACGTGAAAGTAGAACCCTTTGAGGAAGGCCTGAGTACAACCCTATTCCGTAAGCCCTCAGATAGGAATAAAGCATTGCATTTCAACAGCAATCACCCACGCAGCCTGAAACAAAATCTACCATATGGACAATTCCTAAGAATTCGTAGGAATTGTTCTGATAAGGAGGAATACTTCAAACACGCTGACCATTTGAGAAATCGTCTCATTCAAAGAGGCTATCCTAAAAAAATATTGAAAAACTCCCTCAAACGAGCCTGGTGGACTCCCCGAGAGACTTTACTTGAGAAAAAAACCAAACATGATGTCAAAAGGGTGGTGTGCGTCACCACTTTCTGCCCAGCGGCAAACCAACATAAAAAACTCATAATGTCCAATTGGCATTTACTAAAAAACCTTCATGAGGATTTCTCCGTACCACCACTTTTTGCCTATAAAAAAGACAAGAGCGTGGCCAACCACATCGTGAGAGCCGCTCTACCAATTGTGAAGGCTCCAACGTTACAAAGTTTATTTGGATTACCTCCACCTAAAGGACACCATAAATGCGGAACATGTACCTGTTGTAATGAAACTATAGAAGACTCTGTGTTCACGTTTGAGAATACCCATTGGAAGCATGACATTTTTACAAATTGTAAAACAAAAAATGTCGTTTATGCAATTATCTGCCCGTGCCCTTTAGTGTATATTGGAAAGACCACACAAGAAGTCAGGAATCGGATAACGCAACATAAATCGCGTATCCGCAGAAGAGTGGAAAATGCCCCATTAGTTAACCATTGGACGAAATGTAAACATGAGAATACTGATTTAAAATGGACAGTGTTATCTAAAATTGAAAGAGACCCAAGGGGTGGCAACCTGGATGCCAGATTAACCCAGCGTGAAGCGATGCTAATAATGAAGTTTAATACCGCAATACGGGGTTTAAACGAAATTTCAGAAATATATAAACCTAGCGTCTAATTCGCCTACCATTGTTCTGTTTAACAGTTGGAATGGATCGCCATCCAGTCCGCTGTTTACCTTCACCAACCTGCTTGGCTTTAACAGACATCGAACTACAAGTCCCAGGACCACCGGCTATGTACTCGCAACCAGGAAGTACTTGTATCATCCCCAGCTCAGGTTAATCATTCACCTCAACCTGAGAGAAGGACGGACGCCTTTTTCTAAATCGGTGTGTACTTTCACCAGATTGATCCACACCGTCTATACTTTTGAGACGCAGAATATTGACAGACTCTCTCCTGTTTGTTTTACAGCGAAGGATCGGCCGCTCCTAAGCAACGAGGAGACAGCAGCGAGCTAGAAGCTGCCACACTAGCGGGTAAGCAGGACGCCCCCCAGCTAGGGTCACCAGAATGAGTGGGTCGGCATGTATGATTAAATACAGCATGTATCTGTGTTTTTCTTTCTACAGTCCCTGTGAGCACTCCTTTGTGGGAAATACAAATTAAACTCCGTGTTTGGGAATCTACCCGCTCACCATTGTTTGCGATTAATTGACTTTTCATCCAGAGGTAGGGAGCGGCAGTTGTGAACTGGAGCTCGTCTTTAATCACTTTTTGTAAGCAATCCTAAGCTAGCTTTTGTTATTGTTATTTTTCAGAACCCTTCCGGTCCTGAGGAGAACCCCACCAAGACGCAGGGGTTCGAAACGCGTCGACCAGCCCTGTCCCGTATCTGGGTTATTACTAGTGTCTTAGAACAGCCCCTTAAATTTGTCACAAGAGTGACTCTGGTAGAACTGTGATTTGTACAGACTCTAGAAATTGAAAATCACGAAAGGAATTTTTCCATCAAATACGTCACCGATACGTGGACTCATTGTTTGTTTTCCTTTTCTATTTGTGTGAATGGTTTTCGTATGACTGTATGGCCAAGTGTGTATGAAATTTGTAAATGTTGTTTGTGATTTATACCTATGTATGTATATATTGTATATAAAAAATTGTTTGTATTTCCATGCACTGAAAATAGTGTGCTAAAAACGAAAAAAAATTTACAAAAGAGAATAAATCTCGCATGGTGCTATATTACAAGCAGGTTGTTTTTGTTTTATTCAAAACAGCTATTTTTGGTAAATTACCGGTTGGTAAATAGGAGTTCTCAGCATTGGCTTTTGTTTTGTTTAATATATTGGTTGGACTCAGCCTTGCTGAGTTAGGAGTCAAGACCCTTCTTTGATTCTTCAACCAAACAACACAGCAGCCTAAGACCCCGAACGCATGCCTTACGGAAATCTCTAGGTGGATGGGAGCTTCCCACTTGCAGCTCAATGGTGAAAAGACCGAGTTCATGATCCTGGGCAACCCCTCAAATGTGACACTAGGGACCATGTGGCCAGCATGCATGGGCCCAGTCCCGTCCCTAAGACCGAAATAGAATTGAGGCATCTGATTGGACCAGAACCTGACATTCAAGGCGCAAGCAAGGAAGACGGTTGCCACCTGCTTTGGCCTGCTTAGAATGGCCAGAAAAGGGCTTCCTCTCCTTCCTCCCCAAGCCAAGAAAATCCTGGTCCAATCACTGATACTCTCAAGGATAGACTATGGAAATGCACTTTACCTGGGGGCCCGATCACAGTAATGACTAAACTGTAAATGGTCCAATACTGCGCGATAAGACTTCTGTTGGGAATGGCAAAGTCCTTTCAGCTAAACCTGCTGTTTGCTCCCTTCACTGGCTGCCAGTGAAAGAAAGAATTAGCTGGAAAGCCCGCTGTATCATCCAAAAGTCCTTGCAGGGGAATGGGCCACCATTAATCTGGACCATGATCCGCCCCTACAAAGCGAGTAGGAAACTCCACTAGGATGAACTTCACTTAGTTGGAACCCCAAGAATTAAGAGGTCCAGAAGCGGTGGGCGACTTTTTTCCCTTAACACAGCAAAACTCTGGAATGCACTGCTGCTACATCTCCACAGGGAACCCAGCCACCTTGTTTTCCTAAAACAACTGAAAACACTTCTGTTTCCCTAAATCTCTCCATCTCTGATCACTAGCCATGCCCAGCACTGGGAGGCCTCCGGGTAGCCATGCGATTTACAAGTGTCCTAAAAGAATATGCCCCCAGATGCATGAAGCACCCACTCTGCGAATTCTAAATAGCAAAAAATCCCGAATCGCTATCGAGAATTCGCAGAATGGGATGCATCATCAAAATCGCTAACCAACTGCGATTCGCATTCACCCGCAATCGCCGAATGCGAATTACCCAAAATCGCTATTAAATCGCAGAATCGGCTGTTTTCCCAAACCCAAATTGCGATTTCGCAAATACCGAAACGCAAATGGCGATCTCGCAGATTGCGAGATCGCAAAAATGGGAAGTGGCATTTTGAGCACAATGATGACATCACAACAAGGAAGTAGGGAGCTCCATGCCTCATTTGGAACACAGAGCTGGATAGAGGAGGAGGCACAGCACTGAGCTCCAGGAGACACACCCTGCAGTCCCAAGACAGGACACACATTGATACCTGAATGTCCCAGGATGCAGCAGGACCTAGTGAGACAGACAGGAAGTGAAAAATAAAGTTTTCTGAACAAGAGCTAGAGTACCTGATAAAGGGAGTCAGCAGGGACCATGACCAGCTGTTTGGTAAGCTGTCCCGGAAGGTGCCGAAGGCTGACAAAAGGGGCATCTGGCTGCGCATCAGGGCAAAGGTCAACGCCGTTGGAGTGACCCACCGGTCAATCGATGACCTCAAGAAGAGGTGGTACGACCTCAGAGGCCATGCCAAGGAGCACATTGCGGAGAGACTGGGGGAGAGACTGGCCACTGGAGGAGGAGACTCCACAGTTCCTGCAAACACACCACTGGAGGACTTGGTGGAGGACACCATCAAACCTGCAGCCTGCGTGAGGGTCACTCAGCTGGACACCTCCCATGCCACACACCAATCACAAGGTAAGAGCCATGCAACTGCGACCCCATCCCCTAACAATTCCCATACCCCCAGAGCAAGCCATATTGGTAACCCCAGTAATGCAGTCCCTGCCCATCCCAAACGCCCAATTGCATTGTGGGACCTGTAGTGTGACAATGTGCCCTGATAGCCACACACAGCCAGAACAGTCAAGTGAAACATACCCCTAAAGCCAGTCAGGGAATGCAAGCCTGCATGCATGTTGCTACATCCCAGGTGCCTGAATCATATAATGAATCATGCACTCATTCACATCACAGGTGCTGCAGATGCTGAGACCACTAATAGCGAGGCACTCCACATCGTGGAGACTCCAGATGAGACGGAGGGAGAGAGCCAAACAGCACCAGCACCTGGACCATCACATGCACCTGCACCAGCACCTGGACAAGCACCTTCCCAAACGCACAGGGCCACCCCTGCAGCCATAGGAGGAGCTTAACCACCCCAGGCATCACGCATGGCAGTGGAGCAGACCCCACAACCACCCAGGAGGCAGACACGCCGCACAGCCACTGTGCGGTCCCAGGCAAGCGGCAGCAAGAGGCAGAAGCGCTCTGTGGCCGCAGCACCAGACATGGAGCAACAGGCACAACATCTAGGGCTAGGAATTGAAGCTCAGATGCATGCTGTGCACCGCATGCAGGCACGGCACATGGCAGCCATGCAGCTACAGCTGTACAAGACTGCACGCAACATCAACCAACTTACTAAAAGTGTGCAGGAGCTAACCGCAGCTGTGAGAGAGAGCAACCAACTGATGGTGGAGCAGCAGAACATCACCCGCCGACGCCACCGCCAGCTGCTTACCCGGCTATCTGCTTACACCTGGTCAAACCACATCATTGGGAACACCACTTCACAGTTGTCACCCAGGTCACTGGCCATGCAGCTACAGATGGTACAATGCTGCCAAGATGTAGCAAGGGCCCTGGAGCAGGTCACCACTGCTGTTGAGAACCAACAGGTGTGCGGCCATGGCCATGCAAGGGGGGTAGTGATCATGCCAGTGAGGATACATCGAGAATGAGCAGCCTGTTTGTGCCGGTGCTACCTGAAAGGCGTCACAGTTCCAGGCCCAATGCTACATTGCGCATGGACAATCCCATCGTGGAGTTGGGGAGGCGACAGGGTGCGTCAGGCAGGAGGCGCCAGTGACAGACTTGACATTACCGTCAGTGCCATTGTGAGGTAACCATGCACGCCTGCTCTGGATACAGGAGCCTGTAGGACTCAATACAGTTGCACAAAGCTTTTGCTGATTTAAAGCACATGTAGAGCTTGTTGACCAAAAATATAAGAATTTATTTTGAACACAAATCTTACTCATTTCATTAATTCATGTAGCATGCATGAGTGCAGTGTTGTGTGAGGGGTATGAGTGCACTAGAAATAGTTCCGTGTGATGTTGTTGCGGCGCCTGTGTACTTCAGCAGGGTTCTCCCCGCGTGCATGGTGCACATGTGCAGGTGGCAGGTTTTCCCCCTCCGACTCACTACCAAACACCTGCACAGGTATCCTCCCCTTGGTTGCAATATTGTTGAGTATGGCACACCCGGCCACGATGCGGCAGCAGACCTCAAGCTGGTATTTGAGGGGCCCGCCAGTCTTGTGGAGGATGCGGAATCGACTCTTTAACATGCCAAATGTCAGCTCAATTACATTTCTGGTGTGTATGTGCGCAGTATTGTAACGCCGTTCCTGTGGTGTAGCAGCGTTGAGGTATGGGGTGAGGAGGTAATCACGGAGGCCGTAGGCGCTGTCACCTGAAGGTAGGAGCAGAGGGTCAGTGCCTATCATGCGCAGCAACATGGGTTTGCCATACTGTATGTGGGCATGTGTACTTACCTAGGAGATGTCCTTCGCCAAATTCACCCCTGGCCAAGCGGGTGTGTATGCCGCTGTGCTGGAAGATGAACGAATCATGCGTGCTCCCCGGGTATTGGGCCACAATGTCTGTGATGATGGTCTTCGCATTGCAGACCATATGGATGTTGAGTGAGTGGTATGACTTGCGGTTCCGGTACATGTATTCGGTCTCAGCGGGTGGACAGATGTGAATGTGGGTGCAGTCAATGCAGCCAATTACATGGGGGAAATGGGCGGTGTGATAGAAGTCCTGTTGGGTAGTTGGGAAGGTGTTGTAGTGGTGTATCCGGCTCAGCATGGTGTCCAGGAAACTCTGAAGGCAGCATGACAGTGTACTCTGTGATATACCCCCTGCATATGCGACTATCCCCTGGAAGCTTCCGGAGGCCAGGAGGTGCAGGCAGCACAGGACCTGGACATGGGTGGGCACGGCATTGGTCCTCCGTGTTGGGTGCTGCATCAGGGGTTCAAGGTCTCTGATGAGCTTCTTTATCATTGCCCCCTTGAGCCTGTATTTAGAGTAGATCTCCTCTTCAGTCTGGCCCAGGAGTGTAATCCGCAGCCGGAAGATGCGCTCCTGGATCCTGCGTCGGTTCTGGGCTGCACCCTGGAGCCTCAGCCGTCGTGCCACGATGTAGAGACCTTTGCAAAAAACAACAAGTGATGGACTACAAACGATGTAGAGACCTGGCATTGTGACTTTCCTCATGCTCCTACTGAGTCTCCTTAAGTGTGTTTGATTTACCCTACACCTGTTTCTTGTTTGCATTTTTTTTTCTAATTGGACTTCATGGTTACCACCTGGTGTAGCTTCTCCTTAAATTGTGACTCGGTTTTTGCAAATTAGGGTATTTTCGCAATTTGCGATTTGTGATGAATAGGAATAGCGATTTTATTTGCGAATTCGCATTTTATTTCGCAGAAAATTTGGGGAATCGCTGTTAAGGAATTGCAATGGGGGTTACCTAATGGTTTTGCGATTCTTTGTTTTGCGAATTTGCTATTTGCTGCTTTTGTAGTTGATGAATTGCGGGAGCGGAAATTGCAATTGCAATCGTTGTTTTGTAGCTATTGCGATCGCAATTTCGCTTGATGAATCTATGCGATAGTGAATACTGCTCAGAGAGGATCAGGTCCTGCCGAAAGCCCTTTGCACCTTATCGTTATGTAAAAAATTCGGGAAGAAACATGGTGACTTCATGATAGGGTTTAATGTGTGTTTTTATTTATAATCCTACTGAGTGAGGATAAGAATACATATAACATTTACTCCCCTAGTAGGTAGTTTTAGTTTAGTTTCCCCTCCTTCTATCCCCTCTGTTTTCATCAAAGTGACACTGACACCAGTAATATCATTAACTGCACTCATTAGTTAACACCTGAAGTTCCCATGTTTCCCAGCCCTGTAGCCCACATTGGTAAACATTTTTATCAATGTGTGGAGAAGCCCTATGATGAAGCATGACACCCTCAGGGTGGATGAGGGCTTTTGTCCTATTAACATGAATCTAACATGAATCTTTGAGTGAACCGCTCAGGAAATTGAGAGAAATTCAGACGATATAAGACATTTTCACCTGAAGACCCCTTTTGTGGTTATGATAAAAACACCATACAAATCACCAAGACCAACTGTAGTTAAGAATCTTTCCCAATATTCACCAAAGTGTTAACCCTTTCAGACTTATATTATACGCCCTCGAAAATTTCTAAATGGGGGACGACAGTGGGTACATCATGTAGTAGATGTGGATTGTTTGCTGCTGACGCAGTACATATGTTTTTTTCGTGTCCTCAGTTAACTTCATTTGTTTCTGCAATTCAGACTTTAACATTACTGCTTGGTTTCTCAGTCACCTTGACAGAGGAATTAGCTCTAATTGGGGTATCCTCTGCGACATTACCAGAAGGGAAGAGAAATGTAATCTTTATATCTATGGCAATTATGAGGGCATGTATTACACAAGAATGGATCAGTCCAGAACCTCCTTCTTTTCTTACCTGGAGGGCTCGTCTGTTAGCTATGTATAATATAGAAATTGCCATCTATAGAACAAAGGGTCGGAAAAAAAGAGCTCAGGCTTGAAGATCTGGGCGCCTGTCCAGCACTGGATTCAGGGGGAGCTGGACTGATCTCTTCTCTGTTTGTTCTGTTCTTTTTTGGGGGTTTTCCAATTATTTTGTCTGCCAGAGTTTTTCTCTCTTTTCTTTTGGTCTTATTTCCCTGTCTTTGATGATGAATTTTAAACCAAAGTAATCTATGTGATGCTTTCTTCCTTAATTCTGAGAATGATTTCAGACTTAGGCTATTTGTGTTGACTTGTCTCTCTTTTTATGGTTTTGTTGATGCAACCTTGTAACCTGTCCTGCTTGATAAAAATTGGGGGGAAATCCAATAAAGAAGTTTTAAAAAAAAAGTGTTAACCCTTTGTGGCCCACTCAAATACAATTTTAAACACTGACATATGAACAACTATTGAAGTGATTTACATTAAGTCAACAGAAGCACACTTTCTGAGTACAGTTTTACTTTCATTCCAAGTGTGGTTAAAACCCATTCAGCTGTTCAGGCTACAGACATTAGCAAACTTTCCTATGGCAACTAAAAAGGGAAACACTTTGGGCCTATTCACAAACTGCATTCTGTAGTACATTTAGAAGCACTACAATAGTACTACTTGCGTACTACAAAATGCTATTCACTAAACTACATGCAGAAGTCTGCGCTTCCACCTCTCCTAATTTTTCTGTGAGGAAATCTTCACTCGACTGTGGTAATCTCCACACATATACACCTACGTTTTAGTAGTAAATATGTGAGGGTCAAGGGCGTTGCTCGAAAATGGGCAATACTTACTACTAAAGAAGAGGGTTTTTAGGAAGTGTAAGGAGGGGTTATGGGAGAGCTTGGGAGGTGTTTAGGGACGAGCATCCACCCATCATCAAAAGAGTAAGCTCATTTCTATTCACAAACTGCACTGTATTTCTAAAGTTAGTATAGCCACAATGACCCAAAACATACATAAATGTGCTCCAGCTCAGTCAGTCCTGGAGTAAGTCCAGCGCTACACATGGCCATAAATTGTTACAGTAACACCCTCTCACAGAAGACTTTGGACACATGAAAATAAAATATCACCCCATAGGAATTGGAGTCAACATAAATTAATTTCAATTAAACAATGGTTTAGCACCCCAACAATTTAACGTGTCTCACTTTTTGATCATAATAGTTCAGCACAGTTATAAAGCAAATCAAAAACATAGTATATCATTTTCAAAACACTATCAAAGTATTTTTGTAGAAAGTTCTTTATTCATATTCTTCTTTCATCTCTTATTCTTCATCTTAAAACAGTAGCCAACCCATTTTGTCCTCATGGACTTCTTCTGGGCTCTATTTCTTAATTCTTCTAACTAAGGTACTGTGCTGCTATGTCATTTGAGGTAGGTCCATTCCCTTGCAGTTGTTGTTACTAATTAATTCCTCTAAGGTTAGACGCCACCATGTAAATCCACACAATAAACTGCAGTGAGGAATATTCCAATTTTCTTTAATGTAAAGATTGGTCAGAATTTTTCAGGGCTTGTTGATATAAATTGCTTGAATCTGAGTTTCCTTTGCCGAAGGGCTGGAATTTGTCGGCTACAAATTCCGGCACTTTGGCGAACGAAACTCAGAATCAGGCAAGGAAGATGAAAATGGCCGATTTTCCGGTTCTGTGGACCACTTAAGATGATTTAACAATTTTTCCTAATATAGTGGTAGGTGCGGTAGGGCATTGCCCTTTTCTGTATATAATTATACATTAATTTAATTCGACTTCTTAAAAAATATAGGCATTTATATAACTCAAAATCATTATTTTATTTAAAAATATTTTAATATGATATACAATAATAAATATATGTAACTTTGTTTAATTTTTGTGATAATTGAATTTAAATGACATCTCTACATAACTCTTAACAATACACATAAACATTTTAATTTAGATGGAAATGCTTTCTAAATAAATCCTTAAAAATAATGTAAATTTAAAACTGGGGGTGCCCCCAAAAATGGAAGAAAATATGGGGGGGCTGGAATAAGTATAGGGGGAGTATATGTGAGCCACCGTCGGATACGGAGGATACCACTTCGGATTCCGAATAGGCCCTTGGAAATGCGACGAACAGTGAGAATGTGGACTACAACTATTGAAATGATGTATACTTGTGACTACATGTTAACTGAAAATTTTTGTTTTGAGAAGACACTGTGTAACTTCATATTGCTTAATCTTGACCGTTATGATGTACCCTTTTTCCAAAATGCAAATAAATATATATTTATTAAAAAAAAATGTAAATTTAATTTATTATATTTCAATAAATTAAATTCTAAAAGAAGGGACATATTTATGTAGCTCTTGCATTGGCCTTATCCCATGCATGGGGACACAAGAGCGATACAAAACCTAAGTAGGATTTATCAATCTAGACAAGACCACCATGCGTGGCCCTAAGTGACTTGATAAATCCATTGTAACACAACGCAGTGCAAATCACTGCGTTGCGTTACTCTGCACAGGGAGGCGTTCCATGGATGAACTGGAGCAGTTCCCACGCCAAGCCTTGTCTTCCCTGGACCGCAAACAAGCTTCCGAGGACCGGTTTCTGGCATTCCAGCCGTCTTCAGCCCGGCTTGCTTGAATCCAGTGGCAAAGTGAGCAAGGGACTCACGTGTGAGCATACCCTGACACACTTATGGCGGCCAAAAGCGGTACAAAAGGGGGTGGTGATGGATGGAGCATCTGAATCAATCAAACACTCACACCCAGTGAAAAGATCTGGGTTTAATCCATCACCGTTCTTTAGCCCACTCTGCCACCCCAGTTCAGACATGGCTATATGCAAATCAGTCTGACCCTGTGCCTCATGGGAACAATCCAGCCCGAACTGCCAAGCCATGTCTTCCGTGGACCGGAAACAAGCTTCCGAGGACCAGTTTCTGGCATTCCAGCCATCTTCAGCCCGACAGCCCAATTTATAAAACTCTCTTACTGGTGCATTGTCCATAGTCCCTATAGAGAAAAAAAAATCTAGGCCTTGTTTAAAATAGCGTGTGAGTTCAGCAGCTATTACGGTGAGCCGGGGGTCTGAGTCACAGGTTGGGGTAGCGTTGAACAGTTCCCCTCTGCCACTTTTTTGCAGCACGATCCATAAACGTAACCAGTGCACAATTTAGGATGGTGGATCAAAACAGGCCAACACTGCGCCTCTGCCTGATCTGACCTTCTTGTCGATCCATCTCTTTAGTAGAAGAGCCCTTCTTTCCTTCATGAGGCTAGGACACACACAGAACATGCAGTAGATCTTCCCTATGTTGGCCGCAAAGTCAGCATGTTTCCAGGGTACAGTCCCTTTTCCATTTGGGCAGATAGCAGATCAATTGAATCACCCCCATTCTCATTTTTAGAAAGCAGAGCTTGGTGCGTGCCCTGAAAGTGAGGGTTAAGTAACTCTGAGGTTTAAGCTGTGCATAGGTGCTGAGAGACATCCAA
Organism: Lissotriton helveticus; assembly: GCF_964261635.1. Classification (NCBI taxonomy): domain Eukaryota; kingdom Metazoa; phylum Chordata; class Amphibia; order Caudata; family Salamandridae; genus Lissotriton; species Lissotriton helveticus. The sequence continues at coordinate 710,321,522 of NC_136065.1, forward strand.
CCATGACTTCTGGCAGAGAGACTGGCCCTGTCTTCAACTGAGGAAAGCCTTTTGGAGCTGAGTTTTGCTAGCCTCTTGAATCCATGTTGGCTTACGTGTAAGTCCCAGAGCTCACTCAGGATGAGGATGCTGAGCCCACTGGACAAATAGCGGTATGCCGCTGGCCATCGTTTTGTATTCAGCTGTGCCCATAAGTGGTGAGCCAGGCTGCCCTCCTTTAGTGCCCTCAGCTTGTGACATGTCATTAAAAAGTCATCCTACGGCCCATTGTCTATTTGCAGGTGCCAAATTTGAGCCTGATTTGTGCCGGAGAGTTGTGGGACAGTAGCTGGAAGGTCGTCCTGAAAATATTTGTGACTATTTTGTCTAGTTGTCTGCAGTCTAAACCTTTTAGCACCTCACTTCCATATGTTATAGTTGGAATTACTTTTGCCTAGGCCGCCTGGAGAGTTGGAGATAATGTCGGGCCAAATAATTTCTTATGTATGGAACTGAGTGCGAATGCTAATGCAGTTCCTTTCTTTTTTGTTCATCCAATTGGCTCTTGTATCTGCTGTTATTGTTAAAGAAAACTCCTAGGTACTTGTGGCAGTTGGTTTCCTCAATTCTTTCCAAGTTTAAGACCCATCCCATCTTCTTGGGCCTTCCTGAGCGAACCACCAGGATTTTAGTTTTCTTGTTATTGATCTGAAGCCCATTCCTGTTTGAGTATGCAGCGGTTGCATCCAGAAGCCGTTGTAGGCCTATTTTTGTGTGGCTTAGAAGAACTTAGTCTGGAGTCATCCCCAATCTTAATCCTGACCCATGTATCCTGGTGTAAATGCTGCACAGCTCTCAATAGGCTGTTTGGGATGTTCAGTAATGAAAGATTCTGCCACAGCATTGACCTGTTGACCTTGTCAAATGCCGATTTATAATTGATGAACCCCTTATAGATCGGACTGGTACTTATCTCTGCCTGGTCAATTAAAAAGAAAAGTGCCATCAGGTTGATCGTGGTGCCAGTATTACTTGTAAATGCCTCAGCCCATGCCCAGAGTGAGTTCAGCAGTGTCCCTGCGAAGTACTTTGCTTCGTTGTCAATTAAGGCAACCAATTGATAGTTGCCTGGGGATTTTTTATCTCCTCCTTTGAATATTGGGACGAGGATCGATCCATTCCATGAAGGTAGGATGATGTTTGTTTCTAGAATGGTGGAGTAGAGCTGAGCTAGCTGAGAAGCCCAGAAAGCAGGATCTTCTTTAACCACTTGGCTGCTAAGGGGGTTTCCCCTCCTGTGCTGCTTATTTATGAACCCCATTATACATGACGAGTTGACCTTGTCATGAGCACAGCTCCAGTGTGCCTCATGACGAGTTCACCTTGTCATTAGCATGCAAGTGGTTAAAACAGGGCTGGGGGGATGCCTCCAGGTCCTTGGGCCACATCTTTTCAACCTTTTCCAATCTGTTTTTGGACTTGGGCCTCCAGGATTTTGCTGCTCTCTATGACAGTAGCCTGGTTGCATCTTTCAATTTGCCTTTCTATTGCTGGTGCTTTATAGAAGAGCTCTGGCATTCGATTTCCCTTAGTCACTGATTGAGCCTCCGGAGCTTTGCTGCCCTCTATGCCAGAATCTTGTTTATCAATATGTTCTTGTGGGTTGTTAAAATGGCTATACAGGAAAAGATACCACTCTGATTCCAAAATATTTGAAGAGGCAACCTTGGGGTGTTGTGTTTCTATCTAGGACCCTAATTCGATATTCCCGATTCATGCCCTTGTATGGGTATAATAAATAATATCCTTATAAAGGCATAAGAATCATATCCATATTTAGTAATAGCCCATGCAGTCCAAATACGGCATGGCTACTCCTCTAGACTCCTAGAAAGTACAACGCGTTCTTTAAACAAACCCAGCCTCCAGCAGCCCGGGAAATCCCCCTGCTCTTGTTTTGATTTGCACAAGAACTCCTAGAGTCAGAAAGAACTGTTAGTTCTTGGTGACGTCTTATGTCCAACCTTACGTCAAACCCGGCACCTTTCAGGTATAAATATACCAACGTTGCCTTAAGCAAACACACGGTGGTTTGGAGCAGAGCGGCTATTTACTTGCCCGGAAGCCCAGCTGATGCGAGGAGCTGAAGGAAGCCGCCCCTCCCTTTTGATGCACTAAGGAAGACGCTGTCTTTTTCTCCAGCCGAGAAAATCCAGCTCCGGGGTTTCCAGCCACCCTTACGGGTTGCTGGGATATCGAGTCCTGAGAGGGAGATACAAGACCTCCTTCATTCTAAGAACCAAGGTACGGAGCTGACTAAACCCTTAAGAGAATTCTTGATTCAGATTCCTTGGCAAAAGCCAAACTTGACTTAAACTGCAACTTACTTACTCCTTCCCACGTATTAGGCTTAGGTCAGGTACACCGGGGTAGGCGTAGATTAGAAGCACCAGTTGAGTACGTTAGTCAATGTTTTTATGTATGTATATATTTTATCCTTTTTAAAGTATCATATGGCTAAGAAACCATATCAATGCTTTTACAGTGTTATTTCATAATACTCCTTTTACTGTACGCACTTTACTTCATGATAAATATTGCAATTGTGGCAATTCATTTCTCTTGCATGAGAAAGAAGACTGCTCAATAAATAACACCTTTTATTGAAAACTCCTGTCTCTCTATTTCTCTGCACTCTGGTGAAACTAAGTACGCACGATTGACTGAGCGAAATAGTTGTCTATTGTTTTCACACGACTCTAGAGATACACTCTTTATTCTGAGGGAGCAAAGTTGTCATGTTATATGGTTGTCAGAAGCTAATCCCTTCTTGTCTATCCAGTGAAGTTAAATTCCTCCTTGTTTACTCGAGAAAGTTTCTAGTGACCTCTGAGCTAGCTGGCAAAACTAATAAGTCTAATATAGTTAGTAGAGACCTAGTCGACTTCAGTCCTACGTCTACACTGCTGTTTATATTATTCCAATGGCAGAGCCTATTGGGAATACAGGAACTACACTACAGGGGACTCTGCCCGCTGAACTATTTCTTGTGCGCTGAAACCTCTCCGAATTATTTGAACTTATATCGTGCTAGAGTCTGGCCCAGAAGGAATTCCACTAAGCCCTTCGTTGTTCCTGTTTAGCAGCCTTCAATTGGCCTTTAGCAACTCTTAACTTGCTTCTTATTAGTGGGTCCATTGGCTTCCTCTTCAGTTCCTGCCATTATCGGTTCATGTTGCGTTTGGCAGATCATACCGGGGGGTCGGCTGTTGCGACCCGATCACTTTTGTGTCTTTTATCGGTTTTGCATACCTGTCTGTCAAGTTGTTTGAGGAACTTATCCAGTTTGAGATTGGGTCTCCCGTTGCCCTGCTGGTATTCTTGATCATGTGCTTTGCTTCTGTAACTAGGAGCTGAAAATTGTTGACTGAGCACTTAATAGGTTTTAAGTTGGTAGTGAAGCAATCGAAGGCTTGTGCCACTCCCTGATTGTGTTGCAGCAGCCTAATGCTGAGGTAAATTTCTTGAGGGCTGTGATCTCTTTCTAGTCTATTGTCGAACCCGAAGCCAGAGACATGATTCATAAGGGAGAGGCTCTCAAAGGTGTAGTCGATCAGAGATGCACCAATTTTAGATAGAAATGAGAGACACGAAGGCTTATCCGGAAGAAATTGCCCGTTAAGTGCTCTGAGGCCAAGATGTTCCAAATTGCCTTGGAGGGCGCGGCCCTTTGGGTCCTCCTTGCTCCATCCTGGAATGACTGCAGGACTGGCTGCACAAATGTTCGTTGTATCTGATGGGTTTGGTGTGTGCTTTGCTTTGTTTCACCCTTCTTCCCCAGGGGCTTCTGGTAAGACCCCTGAGCTACCCAGCGAGGTTGTGTTAGTGCTCCCCCCGTGGGGCGAATCTGTCTCCTCGGAATTGCTAGTGGCTATGGCTGTTTGATTTACCAAGTTGCCAGGCTCATTGTTGGCGTCAGGGCTCCGCTTGCCGATGGTCACAATGGGGCTCAGAAGAACAGGTAAGCCCTTAATGCCCATAGTGCTTGAGAAAACGGCTGACCCTGCATCTTTCAGAAAGGCGAATTTGGACGTTATTTTTGGTAGCGTGGCAAAAGACTTGTAGCCCGTGGGCTCGGCTTTCAGTGTGGGCAGATGGAGGGTGTTGTCTGTGTAGGTTTCTGGAGTGTTTTGCAGAATGTCGAGTAACTGGTCAGTGTCGGCAGTATCTACAATAGATGTAGCTGTAAGTGACCCATGTGCTGCTCTCTGCTTCTTTTTCCTTGGTGGAGCTGTGCCCGTCTGCTTTCCTGATCTCATGCTTCGCTGTAATCTGGTGGCGAGGTAAGTTTCAGGAAGCCAAAAGCTCCGGTTTTGTCCTTTGAATTTGTTGATGTAGGCAGTTTGAGTAGCACGAACAGCACGACCCACACGAGCAGGCTGGGAAGCATGAGAAAGGAGGAAGAGAGCAGGGCTCGCTGCTGGTGAGCTGCAAGCCGCGCTCAGCCTCGCTGGGCCATTTTCGGCAGACTCACTGGGTACACACTTTGAACCCCCCCAAGAGGTGTCCACGACAGCGCTCTCTTTCCTTATCCCTAGCCCTTCCTCAAGCTGCAGGTAGCTAGCTTCTCCCTGTTTTATGCAGCTGGTTTCTGCCAAATGCTGAGTGCTGAGTACTAGGAGCTTCTGATGGCTGATGCTTCACCCCCTAGTTTCCTTTGGTGGCTTTTGCACCCTCCATCTTGCCTACCTCTTGCCTGGAGGGTAGAAGGAAGGAATGGCAGGAATGACACTGCCAAGAGGGGTTAAGAGGGAGCAAGGAGCCTGTTCTGCGCTAACTTGCACTCCATGGTTTCCTTTTGGTGGCTTTTTCACCCTCCTTCTTGCCTACCCTCGTTGCCTGGGGGTAGAAAGAAGGATGGGCAAATGGCAAGTGGGGTCGCAGGGGAAGCAAGGAGCCTGTTCTGCGCTATCTTGCGCTTCGTCAGTGCTCTACCCACTCCATCAGCGTCCAAGACCTTCAGGACCTCTTCAAGTTCTTCAAGCTTTTATTTAAAATTGCGGCACTGTTGCAGTACTGTTGCGTCGAAGTTGTGGCTCACCTCACCCAACCGGGAGACCCGGGAGATCCTGCGGCTGCCGCCTCTGCTGCTGCATGGTAAACACTCCAGCCACCGCTGCCAATTCCGGCACAAACATGGTATTGCAGATTGGGAGCTCACAGAGGCGGACACCAACCTGCTGCTGCGCCTGCCCCTGCACAGAATACCCAGGAGGTCCAAGACACTCCGGGCCCGATTCACAGAATGAACTTAAGACTAAATCCTAAACTTACTACTATTTGGTATTCACAGAATGCACTTACTACTTTCGGGATTCTCAGAATGAACTTACTACTTTCGGTATTCACAGAATAGATTTAAGACTACTAACTCTAAATCCGAACTGGGGCCGGAAATCCGGCCCGGAGGCGGATCTTCCGGCTTGGGGGCGGAGCTTGCGGCCCGGAGGCGGAGCTTACGGCGCAGAGGCGGAGCTTGCGGCTCGGAGGCAGAGCTTCCGGCCCAGAGGTGGAGATTTCAGCCACGGCTAAATGCCCACCTCTGAGCCAGAAGCTCCACCTGCAAGCTGCAGGCTCCGCCTCCAGGCCGTAAGCTCCGGCTCCGGGCCGCAAGCTCCGCCCCCAAGCCGGAAGCTCCGCCTTTGGGCTGGAATTTACGGCCCGAGTTCGGACTTGGAGTTAGTAGTCTTAAATCTATTCAGTGAATACCGAAAGTAGTAACTTCATTCTGAGAATCCCGAAAGTAGTAAGTTCACTCTGTGAATCCCGAAAGTAGTAAGTGCATTCTTTGAATACCAAATAGTAGTAAGTTTAGGATTTAGTCTTAAATTCATTCTGTGAATCGGGCCCTCCGGCCGCTGTTGAAGTTTTTGGTGAAGAGTGGCTCAAACAGGGACCGGGAAGCTCTTGTGGCCGCCGCTGCTACCGCCACCCGCTACTGCGCCTGCTATTGTACGTTAAGGCACAACGAAAACCTGGACTGGATCGCCAATCTAGGTCTCTTCCATGATGTTTGGCTCCCTCTTCCTTCTCCAACTGGTCTCTCTCGCTCGGTGTCTCGTTCTTCTCTCTCGTTCCTCTCATCTCCGCATTCACTTCCCCCCCGGGTGGCCTCCATGTCCGCTTCTTCTGGGCTGACCTCTGCTGATGATGTAATGGACTCCTCCCCAGTTTTCCCTTCCGACACTAGACTGCTGGGCATTTCCGGTTCGTGTGGTGTGTCGGCAGTGCCTGTAAAACGCTTCCGGTACGCCTCGTCTTTGTTCTCTTCACAAGGTTCTTGAAAGAATACACAATAATGACTATCTGAGCATTAGACTTTTGGACACTTATAGGTGAACTAGTCGAATGAACAAAAGCACACTAAGAATAGAACACAGATCCAATGCCATCTTAAGATTTTATAATAAAACAACATCATGTGTAATTTCACCTACCCTGGAAATTTGTCGTGATATAGCTCAGGGCGCGGGGCTTTATGGGGCTGAGATCTGCGGCTATGCTGATTCTAACTTGCTGACTATTGCGGCAAATAAATTCATTATGAAATTGCTTGGTTTGCCACCCAGCTCACCTCTCACCCCCATGTATTTTTATGTGGGTATGAAAAGAATTGCAGATCTGGCTGTTTATCGAAACAAGTCTATTGGGTTCAAGTCTGTACTACACCTGAACGTGGAGTTTACAAAGAATTACAGATAGATTTACTAAAATGCCAAGGAGCCAGGAACATCCCAGGGGTTAAATCTGTTTCCGGGTGACTGGGTAAACTTGGGATGCAGAGGCACTGGGACGATCCATCTTCCACTTGCAAAAACGGCCTCAAGATGATAAAAGCACGATATTGGGCCAATATAAATGGGAGATATATAACTAATAACTGAAGTGGGTCCCTGACTACTTTGTTTTTAGTTGCTAAGCACTCTCCTGTGTTCGAGAAGTTTTTAGACCTAATATCCCAGCCCTTAACTAGAAGCGTGTATGTACGTGTCGCAAGAGGAATATTCCACGAATAAGGTGAGATTTAAGATGAAGTTTATTTCATATAAAACTCCACCCCACCGCGATGCATCCCGACAGCGAAGAGCCCAACGGTGACTGAAGGACGTTAAGGCTCTTCCACTGAACGGACACGTTGCACGGGGACATTGCATTTAAAAAATAACAAACATAACATGCTGGGCATCGCGTGGCACCCCATGCGAAGCTAGGGAGCATCGCGTGGCACCTCACACGATTAACAATAAGCACGCCACTACACCACCTTCCCCCTTACAATAAAGCGAAACAAATAAATACACATTTCTTTTTAAATCTCACGAAACTATCAAATTTCCTGGGAACTATAATGTTCCTGCCTCTAGGAGAGCACCTAGTGACATTCTGCACATTGGAATGGACATTTGACTGAGACTGGGACCCTACAGCTGGAACAAGCTTCGTGTGAACCCCCGAAGTATCCAGCCAATGGCTCCAATCCAATCCTCAAAAGATTCTCTCCGCTTATCTCGTATGATCCCGGCCTGCTGATGAGAAAGTTTTACCAGATGACGCTTGTTCCACCAACCTTTCCCATCAACAAATGCAGCTCCTTTACTCACTTTAAGAACTTGAGTTGGTTCAAGGAACTTTGATTCCCCTTTCTTAACTCTGACAGGTTTCTTTATCAAAATCCAAATCCCCTACCAAATCATCCACATTCCCGGGACTCACATTTTTATAAAAAAAAAAAATGTTTGATTTTGTTTCTCTTCCACTTTTCTACGAATGACACCTAAGTCAATGTTCTCTTCACCTGACAAGTTTTGTAACCAATAAGGAAACAAATTTGAATGAGTTTCTCCGCTCCTTAGGAGAGTAAAAGGAGATATGCCAGTAGTACAGTGGGGAGATGTATTATAATGCCAAACTTTATCTCTAATGAAATCTTCTTCATTGAGGTTGCACGATAAAGTTGTTTGAATTCCTTCTTTAATTACTTTATTTCCTCTCTCGACCAGTCCATTGGACGAGGGAGAATACAAAGCAACCTTCAATTGTTTGATCTCCATATCATTTAGAAATTTGCAAATTTTCTCAGTAGAGAAATGAGTGCCGTTATCAGTGACAATCATCCTCGGGGTACCTTCCACATTAAAAACTCTCGTTAAGAAAGCGATTGTTGAATCAGAATCAGGATTCTTAACGAATTCGTGGTACATCCATTTTGAATAATAGTCAACTAATAAAATCACATATTTCTTTTCTTGATCCAAAATGGAATACGGCCCAGAAAAATCTATACCCACTTTCTCCCAAGTGCTATGTGGAAACTTGGTTGGGTGCAAGGGAACTTTTAAGGTTTGCCAATGTTTGTCTGATAACAAACATTCAGGGCAGGAATCAATTAATTTCCTAACCTGAACTTCCATAGAAGGCCACCAGTAATGATCCTTAATTCTCATGACCGTATTGGTTACCCCCAAATGCCCCTGATGAGCCTTGTTGATAATTGTAGACCGTAAACCAAAAGGAGGAACAAACCTGTCTCCCCTGCGAACAATTCCATTCTCAACAGATAGTTCCTCGGATACCTGAGCGAACCTCCGTAACCCACCATCTAAACCCCTAGGCTCAGGCCAATGATGAGTTGAATAATCAATGACTTTCTGCAAGATTGCGTCACTTTCAATAGCGGACTTCCAATCAGACTCAGTTATGACCGTACTCATTTCACTCACCGCATCAACCACAGCAACACACTCAATATCTTCCCCTGAGACATCCTCATCATCATCCTTCACCATGGAGAGTCTAGAAAGGCAGTCGGCGTGGAAATTCTTCCCTCCTTGAATATGTTTTACCTCAAAATGGAACTCTTGTAATTTAGAAACAAGCCTCATCAACCTTGCAGACATACAGGAAGAGCCCACTTTATTGAAAATGTAAATCAGAGGTTTATGGTCGCTCGATAGTACTGTACTTTGTTTCAAAGGATTTAAGTGACCTAGAAGCAAAAGCAACAGTCTGCTCGTGTCCGTTTACCCTTTGTGTAAGCACAGCCCCAAGTCCAGGCATACTAGCGTCAACTGTAATGATTGAAACACAATCCTCTCTAAAAGCGTGAAGAGCTTTAGCAGACACAATCATCTTTTTCACATCTTCAAAGACCTTATCCAAATCCTGAGACCAACCAAAACTACAACCTTCCTTAACAGAATGCATAGGGGTTCAACTAATTGAGAATAAGAAGGCACGAACCTAGCATAGTATTCGGTCAAACTAAGGAAAGACCGAAGGGAATCCTTATCAGTAGGTGTTTGGCATCCTCAATTGCTCCGATCACAGAAAACTTAGGTTTAATTCCCTCTTGAGAAACGATGTGCCCCTAAATATTCTAGTTCGCTAACTGCAAACTTACACTTGTCACTACGAACAGTCATATTCCTAGCCATCAAAATTGTGAGAACCTCTTTTAAAATTGATTATGCTCATCTAAGGACTTTTCAAAAATTAAGATATCATCAAGATGTGCCTGAACTCCCCTAACCTCATGAAAAAGAGAATCCATAAGTTTCTGAAAAACGCTTCCTGAAGACGCCAACCCAAACGGAAGGCGTAAAAACGTATATGCCCCAAACGGGGTAATGAAAGTTGTCAATTCTTGAGACTCTTTTGATAAAGCGACTTGATGATAAGCCGATTTTAAGTCAATCAGAGAAAACCATTTCGCTCCCCCCAGATTTGCGAGAAGTTCATGTATCTTTGGCAGAGGATGGCAATCTATAATGATATTTTTGTTTAAAGCGCGCAAGTCCGCGCAAAGCCTAATTTCGCCGGACTTCTTGCATGCGACCACAATGGGGGCCACCCACTGGAAGAGTCAACAGGTTCTATTATCCCCTGGGCGCATAATTCTTTAAGTGATTTCTCTAGATCTCCACGTACACTCAGTGGAACGGATCTTACTCTATGTGTAACGAGTTGAGCACCTGGAACTAATCTTATCTTATGCTCAAAACCTTTCACTGTGCCGATATTACCACTAAATACAGGTTTGAATTCATCCAAGATCTGTTTTAAAGAAGGAGAAACAGAACCAGAGGGGTCACAATCAATACTAGATATGGGTAGTTCCCTGACCTTAATAGGGTTCTTATCCCCAGGAACTAGGTATAGACCCATGTGAGCGAGATCCTTCCACCCAACGATATTTTTCCCTTTTTCAGTGACATATATTTTTGTAATGGTTTCTCTACCTAGGCATTGCACTAAACATGTAAAATATCCTAACATGTTGATATCTTTTTCGCCAAAGGCTTTTGGGTTTATGTCAGAATACAATAAGTCAACCTTTCTTTTCCATAAATCGTAAAATGTTGAATCTCTCAAGATGGTAAATGGGGATCCATAATCTGCCATCACCTGTAAAGGAATATCATCAAATATTGCAGAACACAAAGGGCCCTTAATATTGTTGATTTGACCATCACAATCCAAGGTGACAACAATGTTGCTAATAGAATTACTGCAATATTCCACTTCTGAATCAACACAATTTACATTAGGTGGTTTTTTCACATTCCTACAAACCCCTTGAAAATGCCCCACCTTTTTACAAATTATGCAACGTTTGTTAATAGCAGGATATCCTTGATAATTCACAATGTGGGATTTGGAGCCACATCTACAACAAAACAAATTCAGTTTTTTCTGAGGAAATTTCAAATTTTTGTTCTTATAACTTACTGCACAAATAGGACTGTCATGGCAATAATCAGTGGGGTTGATGAGATTAATTCCGCCCTTAGCAGCATCAGACATCACCTTGCTAGTAGGGTAGAACGCTCAATACTTAAAGAAAGATCAATAACTTCAGTTAAAGAAGGGTTCTTGCAACTAAGAATTCGTTCTTTGATTTTTCTAGAAGAACAATTAAAAACGAATTGATCTCTGATAAAATTGTCAGATAAAGGACCAAAGTCACAAGTTGTTGCTAAAACCCTAAGAGCAGAAATATATTCTTCTACTTTTTCTTCATCTTTTTGTTCCCTAGCGTAGAAATTATGACGCTCCAACATAATGTTTGGTTCTTCGCGAATTGCTTTTTTAAGTGAGCTACAGCTTCAAGATAAACGTTCATCGCTGATCCCCAGACTGAGAAGCAGGAGGGGGAATAGGTGTAACACTTTTAAAAATCCTTTGTGCCGCTTGTCCAAGACAACCAAAAAGAATGGCAAATTTACGTTCAGGTGAGTAAGTTGCAGCGTCTATTGCGACCAGGTGATTTTCAAAAAGAGCAAACCACTCTTTCCCTAATAATATCAGGGCTCCCAGGTTTGCTTAAGAAAGGAGGTGGTTGGGTAATTTGTTGCAACTGTAAATTAGCCATAACTAGTCAAAAAAAAATTCAAGTTGTTATGAAATACTTAAAAACAAATCTAGATAAATGCTAATACAAACATGTTACTCAAAACAAATGTTAAACGCAGTATTATACCTTCATGCAATGTTTAGATTTTACACACTATAACTAAATAAATTGTATAATCACTCAAAGTATCAAGCGTGCGTATCGCTGTAGACACGCAGAATATCAAGGAAGAAATAAAATGTAAGCGTGCGTGTCGCTGTGTAAATATTCAAGGAAAAGCGTGCGTGTCGCTGTAGATACGCTGTTCATCAAAATAATAATTAAATAGAAGCGTGCGTATCACTGTAGTAATGCACTAATAATGCGTGCGCATCGCAGTAACCATACCAAATAATGAACAGTAGCGATGTAGGCATGCGCTAGCCAAGCGTAGATATCGCGGTATAAAAAGAAGGACGAGAAATGAATTAAGGCTCTGATACTCCACAAAAGTCTTCAGCGAACGTCAAGCGGTGCTCACTTGGGTAATTAAAGCGAGCGTGTCGCTGTGGAAACACCGAAGAGCATGGAATTTCACTTGAAGAGTTGTTTGAAAATGGACCAATAGAAAAAAAGTACTGTGGTCAAAGCAAACACTTAATCCTTCCAATGGGAGCCACAGGCTGACTTCAACAGCCAATCATCCAGCAGGTTAAAAATGGCCAATCATAAAGAAGTCGAAATGACGAGGTAATTGGGCTAAATGTCAAGCAATCACGCTTTACCATACATTCTTCACGTACCTTCTTAAAACAATACTGAAATCGATAGTCCTACCGGGATACTCTTTCCCTTGAGATCGACTGGATAATGATGTAGGTACGATGGAGTTGAATTGTAGAAAAATGAAGAAAATCCTTTGCGTGGGTGTGGGTGGAGTCTCCCGATCGTCGCCAAATGTCACAAGAGGAATAATCCACGAAGAAGGTGAGATTTAAGATGAAGTTTATTTCATATAAAACTCCACCCCAGCACGATGCATCCCGACAGCGAAGAGCCCAACGGTGACTGAAGGACGTTAAGGCTCTTCCACTGAACGGACACGTAGCACGGGGACATTGCATTTAAACAATACCAAACATAACATGCTGGGCATCGCGCGGCGCCCCAAGCGAAGCTAGGGCACATCGCGTGGCACCTCGCGCGATTAGCAATAAGCACGCCACTACAGTACGCTTTCGCCATGGATCTCTCCCTTTACGATCCTTTACATGCAAATGGTACCCAAATCAAGATCTCACTATCTGTCCCGCATGTGGTTTGAATGTCGAAGACGAGATACATATAATGTTCTTTTGCTTTGAGTATCGTCATCTACTTCGCAAATGGATAGTGCTTATCTGCCGTGATATGGGAACAAACAGTCACTTGGTAGCTCTTAGGGTTTTAAAAAGTGATACATCGACAAAAGTAGTATTTGCAGTGAGCAAACATCTACAAACTGTTTGGTTTAAGAGAATTGTTTTTTTAAAGTCAATTGCTTAAAGAGGTGCCAATATTACTAACTAAATATGACTTTTTAATTAGATCACTCGTTGCACAATAGTACATGTTGCACTAGGCACAGTCACTCTATGGTGTTACTGTACTGCCTTTTAGTGTCCTTGAGAGGATGCTGTTCTATAAAATTGCATGCGGTAGCCTGTAGATGGCAAATGTTTATAACGCTGCTTAGATCGAGAGAACAATATGTTAAATCCATCTGGTCTTAGCTATGTTCCCATTGTTTCGAATGAACAAAGCTTTTTAAACCATTTAGCTATATGCATATTAATGCTGGTTGCACTTTGCACGGTCACTTTATTGACAGATTACATTGTCTTATACTGCTCTTGAAGAATGTTGCTTACGAAATTACACTAAGTGGTTAAGGCACTTTTATCTTACTGTAAGAGAATGATGCTGAACTGGAATTGTTTTATTGTAGGAACCTCAGACAATGTATTATGTGTTTATGAGTTTTTATTATAGAATTTGGTTTGTGCACACTTTGATGGTTATTCATAATCGAATAAATAAAGTAACTATCTATATATATATTGCATACTGGTGGTCACCAGTAGGTAGTTATAGTTAGAACCTAGTTTCAATAGGAAAAGCATATTTTCTTCCAAAAAAAAGTCTATCCAGGTCAGCTCCTATCCTGAAAGTTTGGGGGTGATTCATCAAGCGGGGGCTGAGAAGAAATGGGGGTCCCAAAATGCATTTTCCTCATGTTAATTTCCATAGGAAATTTTGAGACAGGCTACAGCCCGAACTACTGAAGGGAATCACTCCAAATTTGGCAAAAGGTACTGCTTGGTTCAGAAAGCGACCTTTTGCTTTTTAATAGTGTAAATCCGTTTAGTAGTTGTTAAGACTTTGAAAGAATTAAAAATATCGATATCTGAGCACCAAGGAGTGTTCATGAACCCTCCTGAGCAAAAGCTTCATTCTGATTGGCAGCCAACATTCCGAACCATGAAGTGTTGACAGCCATCTTGTGATTCAGTAAAACCAAGTCAAAACAAAAAGGCAAAAGAATAAGATAGAAAACAAGAAAAGGAGGCAGGGTAGAAACACTCTGATCGCCAAGTCCGGCTTAAGGGGTCTCCCTAGGACCACCAGGGCCAAAAAAGGCATTTTTAAAAAAAACAAATCAGCCGAATTCACACTGGGTGCATGAAAAAAATGTAAACATTGTTTATCTTAAGCCCCAGGGTGCATCAGGTCCCGGGGGCAATGTAAAATTATTAAGCGGGGGCCTACAGGGGTGGCCGCAGCTCTGGGGACTGCCACCTCCCTAAGGCTTTAATCATTATGCACTAGGGCACATGGCCCCCCAGGCCTGGGGAAAATCCGCGGGGGCTCCTGCCCCCATATTGCCCCGGGGACCTTCACCTCCCTAGGGCATTGATCATTATGGACCCCTCAAGCCCCGGGGACCACCACCTCCCCTGGGCAATAATTATTTAAATATGGCAACAGACCCCCGGGGACCACCACCTCTTTGAACAATTGGGAGGGGGCCCCCCTCCTGGAGCACTTGATGGCCCTGTGGACCACCACCCACCAGGGCAGGCTCCTGCAGTGTCCCGGGATGCCCACCCCCCGGACATTGCCATTTGCTATGGCAGGGGGGAAACCTGCTCTTGCTTCCAAAAGCAATGGCAGCTCCCGCAGGAGGCAGGGAGCCGCGAGTGACCGCCGGGGCATTGGGGCACCCCCCACGGTCCCTAACCTGAGGCATGGCCCAGGGGGATAGGGTCCCCAGGGCCATTGGTGGCCTAGGAGGGAGGCTGAGTGACCCCATTCCCTTTAATTTTTGGTTTTTAAACTGAAGGCTGGCCATGAGGGATGGGGTCACCTGGGCCATAATTGGCCTCAGGAGGCCCCCAAAATAAAAAAAGGTGAATACTAGTTAGCCCTCTGGGGATGGGTCCCTGGATCCAGAAGTTATTGGATATTTTTTTTTAAAACAAAAATGAGGCAATGCCCTCGGGAATGGGGTTGCCCGGCCGATAAAGACGCACAGCCCCCCTTCTAACAAAAACAAAAAACAGAAAAGCTGGCATCTTGTTGGAGGCCCCGCCCCCTCTCTGTACGACTCTGCAAATGCGTCTCCTGGCATGTTCTAAATTGGGGGATTAAGTCCCCTTGAATCCTGAGGGTCCCTGGGTGCCAACTAGCTCTCATGTACCTACAGTAAGCCCCACACAGTGCGATTGCTGAAAGGTGGTCCGAAGCCATGCCCCTTTTTACATCACTCTGCAAACGCGCCAATTAGAGCACTGCTGGTGGGGCGATGAAGTCCTCTTGTGTCCCGAGAACATCAGGACTAAAGTGGACTTCATCCCCCAAGCAGCAGTGCAACAGGCGGTGCGTTTGCAGAGTGGTGTAAAAATGGTGATTGGCCTCGGACCACTCTCAGTAATCCAGCTTTGTGGGGCATACTGGAGGTAACAGGAGGGCTAGTTGGCCCCCATTCCGAACCATGAAGTGTTGGCAGCCATCTTGTGATTCAGTAAAACCAAGTCAAAAGAATAAGATAGAAAACAAGAAAAGGTGGCAGGGTAGAAACACTCTGACCGCCAAGTCCGGCTTAGGGGGTCTCACTAGGACCACCAGGGCCAAAAAAGGCATTTTAAAAAAAAACTAATCAGCCAAATTCACACTGGGTGCATGAAAAAAATTGTTTATCTTAAGCCCCAGGGTGCATCAGGTCCCGGGAGCAATGTAAAATTATTAAGCGGGGGCCCACAGGGGTGGCCGCAGCTCTGGGGACTGCCACCTCCCTAAGGCTTTAATTATTACGCGCTGGGGCGCATGGCCCCCCAGGCCTGGGGAAAATCCGCGGGGGGCTCCCGCCCCCATATGGCCCCGGGGATCTTCATCTCCCTAGGGCATTGATCACTATGGACCCCTCAAGCCCCGGGGACCACCCCCTCCCCTGGGCACTAATTATTTAAATATGGCAACAGACCCCCGAGGACCACCACCTCCCCGGGGCTCTGAACAGTTGGGAGGGGGCCCCCCTCCTGGAGCACTTGATGGCCCTGTGGACCACGACCCACCAGGGCAGGCTCCTGCAGTGGCCCGGGATGCCCACCCCCGGACATTGCCATTTGCTATGGCAGGGGGGAAACCTGCTCTTGCTTCCAAAAGCAATGGCAGCTCCCGCAGGAGGCAAGGAGCCGGCAGTGACCGCGGGGGCATTGGGGCACCCCCCACGGTTCCCAACCTGAGGCATGGCCCAGGGGGATAGGGTCCCCAGGGCCATTGGTGGCCTAGGAGGGAGGCTGAGTGACCCCATTTCCTTTCATTTTTGTTTTTTAAACAGAAGGCCGGCCCTGAGGGATGGGGTCCCCTGGGCCATAATTGGCCTCAGGAGGCCCCCAAAATAAAAAAAGGTGAAAACTAGTTAGCCCTCTGGGGATGGGGTCCCTGGAGCCAGAAGTTATTGGATTTTTTTTTTTAAACAAAAATGAGGCAATGCCCTCGGGAATGGGGTTGCCCGGCCGATAAAGACACACAGCCCCCCTTCTAACAAAAACAAAAAACAGAAAAGCCTGCATCTTGTTGGAGGCCCCGCCCCCTCTCTGTACGACTCTGCAAATGCGTCTCCTGACATGTTCTAAATTGGGGGATTAAGTCCCCTTGAATCCTGAGGGTCCCTGGGGGCCAACTAGCTTTCATTTACCTACAGTAAGCCCCACACGGTGGGATTCCTGAAAGGTGGTCCGAAGCCATGCCCCTTTTTACACCACTCTGCAAACTTCATCCCCCAAGCAGCAGTGCAACAGGCGATGCGTTTGCAGAGTGGTGTAAAAATGGTGATTGGCCTCGGACCACTCTCAGTAATCCAGCTTTGTGGGGCATACTGGAGGTAACAGGAGGGCTTGTTGGCCCCCAAGGACCCTCAGGAGGAAAGGCGACTTCACCCCAACCAAAAGCACACCAGGAGGTGGGTTTGCAGACTGGTGGACAAAGGGGCCTGTGCCGTGTCTACCTTTCAGCAATTCCACTGTGTGGGACTTAGTTGAGGTAAATGGTAGGCTAGTTGGCTCCTAAGGACCCCCAGCAGTGGAGTGGACTTAATCCCCATGCATGAGCATGCCATGGAGTGTCTTTGCAGAGGCGTGGGGAAAGGCTATGAGAACTTAGCAATGCTCCTGTGTGAGACTTACTGGAGGAAATAGGAGGGGTAGTTGGTCCCCAAGGTTGTCCTTGGGGGCCAACTACCTCTCCTGTTACCTGCACTAAGTCCCACACAGTGGGATTGCTAAGAGGTTATCGGAGGCCAAGCCCCCCATTTCTCCACCACTCTTCAAATGTACCCCTTTATACAGTGCTGGTTGCGGGATGAAGTCCACTTTACTCCTGAGGGACTTTGGGGGCCAAGAAGCCCCCTTGGTACGTTCAGTAAATCCTACGCGGTGGATTTCCTGAGTACTAATTGGAGGCCCAGCCCCCTTTCTCCACCACTCTGCAAACGTGACTATCAGTTAAAGAAGCATTTGTAATGTAAAAGGTCTCGCATTTGCAAGAGTTAGAGCTATTGGCATTCTAAATCTAAAAGTTATTTTACCAATGTTTTTTGGAGTGGAGTGGATGTATTTTGTGTGTTGTGGAATTATGTAGTATGTTGTGCAGTGAAATTATGTGGAAAGGAAGTATGTGGTATTTAGTGTATAGGAATTATGAGGAGTAGGATTATGTGTTATAGAGAGTAATTATGTGATATGGTAGTCTGTGCTGTGGAGTGGTAACCTCAGATTTAGTCTTCCTCATTTCCTTAGAAGCTAAATTATGAACTCTATGAGACAAAAAAAAGAAGGAATCACTGAGGAGCGCTTCTGGACCTAGTCAGAGGTATGAGCAGGGCCACTGGAATTAGGCAACTGTTTGGCTGCACTGACTTTCACACAATTATACATTTACCGCATCAGCCACATAATCCATCATCTGCTGCCTAATCTGCAGATTTGAAAAAAAAGCCTTGTTTCTAGCTCAAACGGCTTATATGTTACCAAAAATGCAGCAAAAATTGTTACAGCGTAGCGGAAGACCCTCCCTTTGCAAACCTGGAATGATTACATGCTACGTATTGCTAAATATGGGTGTTAAATTGGTACTAATCGTGTGTAAACCACTTTTTTCTGCACTTCTTCTGCCTCTTTCTGCATATCTCTTCTACTTTCTGCACCTCTCTTGCCTCTTTCTGCACATCTCCTGCCTCTTTCTGCACCTCTGTTGCCTATTTCCGTACCTCACTTGCTTCTTCCTGTACCCCTCTTACCTCTTTCTGCACCCATGTTACCCCCTTCTGCATCTCTCATGCCTGTTTCTGCACCTCTCTTGTCTATTTCTACAGTTCTCTTGCTTTTTTTGCATCTCTCTTGCCCCTTTCTACAGTTCTCTTGCCTTTTCTGCACCTCTGTTGTTTGTTTCTGCACGTCTCTTGCCTCCTTCTGAACCCCTCTTGCCTCTTTATGCACCTCTGTTGCTTCTTTCTGTACCACTCTTGCCTTAGTCTGCCCATATGTTCCCTCTTTTTGCATCCCTTTGCCTGTTTCTGCAACTCTATTGCCTCTTTTTGCAGTTCTCTTGCCTACTTCTGCACATCATTTGCCTCTTTCTGCAAATCTCTTACCTCTTTCTGCAGTTCTCTTGGCTCCTTCTGCTCCTCACATGCCTCTTTCTGCAACTCTCTTGCCTCTTTCTCTGAAGTTCTCTTGCCTCCTTCTGCACCTCTCTTGTCTCTTTCAATACTACTCTTGCCTGTTTCTGCACCTCTCTTGCCTCTTTCTGCACCTCTCTTGCCTCTTTCTACACCTCTCGTCTGTCTTTCTGCACCACGCTTGCCTCTTTCTATACCTCTTCCTTCTTTCTTCCCCTTTCATGTCTCTTTCTGCACCCATTGTGTCTCTTTTAGCACCTCTGTTACTTCTTTCTGCAGTTCTTTTCCTTCTTTCTACACCGCTCCTCCACCGCTTTTGCCTGTTTCTGCAACTCTCTTGCCTCTTTTTGCACCTCTGTTGGTTCTTTTGCAGTGCTCTTGCTTCTTTCTGTATCTCTCTTGCACATTTCTGCACCCCTCTTGCCTCTTTCTGTACCCCTCTTACCTGTTTCTGTACCTCTTTTGCCTGTTTCTGCAACTCTCTTGCCTGTTTCTGCAGTTCTCTTGCATCCTTCTGCACCTCAGTTGCTTCTTTCTGCACTTCTTTTGCCTCTTTCTGTACCCTGTTGCTTCATCCTTCACTTCCCATGCTTCTTTCTGCACCTTTCTTGCTTGCTTCTGCACCCCTGTTGTCTCTTTCTGCACTCATCTTCCCTCTTTCTGCACCTCTTTTGCCTCTTTCTGTACTTCTCTTGCTTCTTTTGACACCTCTGTTGCTTCTTTCAGCAATTCTATGGCCTCTTTCTGTACGTCTCTTGCCTCTTTCTGTACCTCACTTGCTTCTGTCGGTACTACTCTTGTCTCTTTCTGTACCCTCTTCCCTCATTGTGCAAGTCTCTTGCCTGATTTTTACACCTCTCTTTCCTCTTTCTGCACCACTCTTGCCTCTTTCTGTACCTCTGTTGCTTCTTTCTGCACTTCTCCTGCCTCTTTCTGCACTCTTTGTGCCTCTTTCAGCACCTTGGTGGCTTTTGTGGCTTCTTTCTGCACTTATCTTCTCCTTGGCATTTGTGATGTCATTGTTATGACAACTGAATGTTCTTATTTGAATGTGAGGGACCTGTTAGTTACTTGGAGTTGTGGAGGCAAACGGTCTCTTCACCTACCTGCCTCAGCGTGATTACTTCAATTTGGCAACGAGTTGGGTGACCTTTGAGTGCCTCCACCCAGGTGTGTTGCTCCAGCTACCAGTGTATTGTACTACCATCCTAGATTCACACTCCTCCATCTACTTGCTGACGTCTTCAGAGAAGAGCCTCCTTCTTCAGATCTCCTGTTTCAGCGAATCTGAGTGGTACGCCAATGGAATTTCGGATCTCGGTGTATTAAGACTATAATTAAAGGAGTGCAGGTGCATTTTTTCTGCAAGCAGTTGGGAACTCTGTTAACCATGAGTCACAAGCCTATTCCTTTCTGGTCACTCCTGGCGTGATTTTTGAGTCTGGCAGGCGACCCCTGTCTCTGTTTAAATGGTTCCAGGCGATCACGAGTGAGGCAGTTTATGAATTACTGTTTCCCTTCAATGCCATTTGTTTTGGTGGCACGGAGATCATCTCTCTCTCACGTTCACCTCTTTATGATGAAGTCGTGGAATGTACAGAGGGATTCAGCAAAGCGAAGACAAGCCTACGTAATTCAGCTATTCACATGAGTAAACGCTGTGCACTCTGCTTTGTTTTTTCAAGTATTCTCTTCACACGTTCCACATAGCGTTGCATTCCACTGGCAGGTATGTGTTTCACAGAGTAGCGTTTATTTTTTAAATAGGAAGTCAAGCTGAAAGCAGAGAAGATTCAAAGAAGAAGCAGTCAGGAGGCGGTGATTATTGCAGCTCAGAATTCTTTCCCTGTGAAAGTGGAGAGCTGAGAAGCCTTTATTTTTTGAGCAGTAAGGAGAAGTCTTTATTTTTAAAGCTGCAAAGCTGAATTTCAGGAAGTGGTTTATTACTAATCCAGTGGCAAGCATTACTGTTTGTAGTGGATGCGTCTAACATTCCTAGAATGGCAAGCATTTACTTTTTTTTGTACTGTAATAAGCGCGAAGGTGTTTTTCAAGTGTGATTTCACCCCAGTCTGATTTTAAAGGAACATATACAGCATGACTGGTGTCACTTTTAGTGATACCATTTTTTTTTTACTGGAACGTTGAAGTTGAAACAAACTCTTTTACATCACAGATGGATTTACAAGTTGTTGGACGCTTTGCAGTTCATCTTAAAACTCTCTGTTACTCATGAGCAATTATTGTTTTGCAGGTGGACTTCAAATATCACATCAGTATCTTTTTGTTGCTGTGAAAAAAATAGTGGTTGTTACAACTAACTTTTATCTTGCAAGTTAAGTTTCAGTATTGTGTTTCATTGACTATTTTGTTTACAACATTTTTTTTTTAACATGCAAAATGTACAACCTCCCACCCCCTTTCTATAGCTTCCAGGTGATCCACCAGTTAAGTGGAAAGTTTGGTATAGGGCGTTTAAAAATTATTTACGCCCAATGGGGGGTAGCAGATGTGCCGCGAACGTGGGAAGCCTGCATCCTAGGGCTCTATAAACGCACAAAGCTGAACAAGGTGCCGACCAGGTTCTGGGACCTGGGATTGATCACGGCCAAACGTCTCCTGACCAAACGATGGAAGGCCAACACGCCGCCGCATACCCGACATTGGTACACGTCCTTTACCAATTGGGCACGGGCGGCAAGCACAGTATTACACCGGGAGGAGACAGCGGGACTCAGGAAATTCCCCATTGCGCAGCTCTGGGATGACGTCCTTAAGTCATTTCAGCAGGCAAGTTTGGAACAGGGTATCACCTGAACAGGCCTGCACCTGGACTAACCCATTACCACGGGACGTAGCGGAGCGCCCGAGCGCCAACTGCTCCCTTCCCCCCTTCCCCCCCTTATTTCTCTGTGACCAGGCACACGCCGAAGAATTGTACCCTTGTGTAGAAGTCGCGATTCATGCATATGAGGGGAACCACACACGCAGCCCCTGTACGCTACAGATTACTGGCAATTCTTAGCCCGCTTGTCACGGTCAAGTAGTCTCTACCCTTCCCCCTTCCCCCTTCCCCACTCGACAAAAACTGACCCCGCGCCTTGAGTGTGGTTGTTGTGACTGCCACGCTCGGGGGCCATCACCTGTGCGCTCCTGCGCTGTCCCCCCCCCCCGCGACCCCATTGCTCTCACGACTTATCTCGATCCCACGTCATCAAACCTAATCTACAGCTGCGACCCTCCTTCCTTCTTTACACCTCTCTTTATTGGCGAGACACTGTACATGTCACGCATGTGCTATTGGTGATCATGTTCCTATTACCACTTAAGACTCAATTGGCAACCGTATGCCACAAACTTCCATACACATGCCCTGGAGGATATGACCGGGAAATGCGACGCCCGGAGGCGGACGGACAATTTTATGTAATGGCCATTGCTCCTGACCTCCACACTAACACCGCCGATATTGGAGGACAACACATACATAGGGACAACAGGCGCACCAACCAGGGCTATGGCGGTCTATTCCTGACACCGCTGCCAGCCGAGACTGCTCCTTTGACTTGGTGCGCTATACCGCCTCCTACCTATTCCCACTTGAGCGGCATCACATGCGACTAACATCTAGCTTTTCTTACCCCTGTTCTCACTGTCAGTTACTGTTATAGTTATTCTCTATCATTACCCAAGAACACGAACTACTGATAGCATGTTTCCGATGCCAGAGAACTGTTGTCACACTATGAACACTAACAGTAAAACAAAAAACAGACCTATTACTACATCGTGATATACAATGTATAATGTGTGCAACTTATTTCTCTTTCCTTCTTTCTGTACCACGCCACAGGACCCCAGGGTTGTCGGCCACATGGCTGTGTTATCCCGCCAATATTTCATGTGATTTGCGCTTTACGCAGCCGGCCCCCCGGGGGTTGTAGGCTAAGTGCTGTGTAAAATACATTCTATGCAATAAAGGTCTTTAAACATAAAAAAAAAATGGGGGGTATCAGATTTAGTGCACAGAGAAAACGTTTTATTTTAGAACATACTTTGGGGTTTGAAGGACAAGCTGTTTTGGAGCATCTTCCTCCTCTAGAAGTAGTTCAAGGAGAAGATTATTTAGATGAATTTCAGCAAGCAGTTGGTATGTTGCAAAAGTAATTTGATGTAGAAAGAAGTCTTGTCATAGCAAAACATACATTTTTTACAAGGGAACAAGACAAGGATTAGAGCACTGTGTCCTATGTAGCAGCTTCAATCATACTTGCGTCTGAGTGTGAGTTTGAGCATTTTTCTCAAAACTCAACTTATTCGCAATCAGATTGTTGTTCACTCTAATGATAAGAAAGTTCAAGTAAAACTTCTTACACTAAAGAATCCTTTGTTATAGGAAACAATATCCATAGTTAAGAGTATTGAACTTCCTCAGAAAGCATCACAAGAATTAAAACCAGAAAAGGACGTTGTAGGGTTAGCAAGGGTAGTAAGGAAAACATTTACAAAGTACACATGGATAAAGGCAAACCGCAATCTGAACAAAAAGGGGTTAGGTATTTTCCAAACAAAATTGAGAAGAGAGGTGCATTTTCAAAACATATTTATTCTAAATATATGGTTTTCCTTCTCATTTTCCCAATTCTAAAATTTGTCCAGCAAAGAATGCATCATGCGGCAAGTGTGGCAAACAGGGTCATTTTCAAATATGTGTGGTTTTGAGGCCAGTGTGAGTGAGGGTGGTGTTTGATGAAGAAGAGAAGTTCAATCCAGTTTGTGAGGTTGTTAGTTCTCTAACTGATTTAGTAGTTGTTGTCAAGGATGATTCTGAAGATTGTGTGGATCCTGTTGAGGTTGTAGTAGATGGTAATTGTCATGATTTGTTGGTGGATTTAGGTACGTGCAAGACAATGATCACTGAAGAACTATTTCAGAAGTCATGGGGAAACAAACATCTTAATCCATCAGACAAATGTCCTGTTTCTTATGAAGGCAGGACAATTGAGTAATCCGTTTTTTTTTAAACGTCTCTTGTCTTTAAAGACAAACATATTCGAGGGAAGGTGTATGTGGCAAAAAAAGTCTCAAAATTCTTGGTTGGTATCACCAAGGTCTTTATGATATGACACTTAGACTTGGCACTCTGGAGAAGGTTTTGATTGTGGAGGTACATCCTCAAGGTGAAAATCTAATTGATTGGCCCAACAAGTTTCCTAAGGTGTTTGGAGATAGTTTGTGATGCATTAAAGGTTTTAAGCATTTGATCAAAGAAGGTGATATCCTAATCAAGCACAAGTTACACAATGTGCCGTTCACTGTCTGGTATGATCTCTCAGCTGAACTTAGGAGAATGTGTGAGTCAGGAGTCATTAAACCCCTTGAATCCTCCCTTTGGTTGTATCCCCTCATTCTTATGCCAAAAAAGAATGGGCGTCTCAGAGTCTGCATAGACTTGCGTAGTTTGAACATGGAGATTTGGGTAGACTGATATCCTCTGCCACGCATAGATGATATTCTCTCCGGTGCGAGATATTTCTCAAAAATTGATCTTGCATCAGCATATCATCAAGTTGAATTAAACCCTGCTACCAAACACTTGACTGCTTTTGTGTCTCCCATAGAGACATTTCAGTTTAGGAGGATGCCTTTCGGGTTAGCCTCAGTGGCATCAGTTTTTCAACGTATCATGGAAAAATCTTTGGAAGGAGTCACTGACACAGTGGTGTTTCAAGATGACATGTTGGTTGTTGGTGACTGTAAAGACTCTTATGACAAAAATCTTACTGTTGTCTTAGAGAGGTTGGAGGCTAAAGGCATTGTGGCTATTAAGCTCAATTGTGTGTTCGGTGTAGAATCCATTGAGTACTTGGAGAAGGTATTGTTCCTAGGGAAGAGCTTATTGAGGCTATTGTAAATGCTCCTTGTCCTTCTTCAAAGGAGTTGGTGTCCTCATTTTTGGGTATGTGTGAATTCTATACTAAATTTATTCAAACATTTTTGGCCAAGACCGTACACATGAGAGAGTTACTGAAGAAGAAAGTTAAGTTTGTTTGGGATGATGTCTGTCAGTATGAGTTTTCAAAGATTAAAAAAGCATTGGGGTCTTGCAAAATTCGTACAACTTTTGATCCTCGCTATCTGTGTACTGTGTCTGTCGATGCCAGTCTAAATGGTCTAGGTGGCATGATTTCTCAAGTTAAACAGGGAAAATAATTCACTGTAGGTTTTGCCTCAAGGGCGTTACGTCCAAGTGAAAAGAACTATTCAGTTATAGAGCGTGAGCTGTTGGCGTGTTGTTGGGCCATGGAAAGATTCAAATGTTTTTTTGGGGGTAAGACATTTATTCTTCTGACTAACCATAAACCACTAATTCCAATTCATGAGGGTAAAATTGTGAATGATCATACTCCTAGGATTGCCAGATTTAGTTCTAAGCTTTTGCAATGTAATTTTTTAGGTTGCACATACAGCTGTGGGGAAAAACACCAGAGCAGATTTTTTATCAAGATTTCCTCTACCTCTACATAAACAAGAACTTGATGATGATGCTGATGATGAATGTCTGATTGCTGCGATCGATGTTTGCTCTTTGAGTTGTTTTTCAGAACAGCAGTGGTTTAATGCATTGGAGTCAGATTCTGTTCTCAAAAGTGTTAAAGAATAATTTGTTTCTGGGAGGCCTAAGGAAAAACACATAGATGGTCATCTTCAACCTTTTGCAAAGATTGCAGATGAACTCATGTTCGAGGGTGGAGAAATGATCATGCGGGGAGGGAAATGTGTTTCTCCTGAGTCTTTAAGAAGTCGTAATATTGATTATGGCCATGAGGGCCATCTTGGTCAAACCAACACAAAAAAAAGAATCCGAGCTGTCTATTGGTGGCCTTCTATGGACCGCCAAATTACTGATGTTGTGGAGGGTTGTTTGACATGTTGTTCCAGCGACAAAGTTATAAAGATTGTCTCGCCTCTGGTTCAGAAGGTCATTGTTCCCAATGGTCCTTGGCTGAAGCTAGCCATCAATTTCATGGGACCTTTTAACATCTTACCCAA
This sequence comes from Lissotriton helveticus, assembly GCF_964261635.1. Lineage (NCBI taxonomy): Eukaryota > Metazoa > Chordata > Amphibia > Caudata > Salamandridae > Lissotriton > Lissotriton helveticus. The sequence goes on from NC_136065.1 coordinate 710,347,165, forward strand.
GAAGTGTAAATTCACTTTAGTTGTAGCTGATTATTTCAGCAAATGGTGAGAGGTACGATTCTTGACTGATCCCAACTCACAAGAGGTCATCAAGTTTCATCAAAGTTTGTTTGCTAGAGAGGGTTTCCCTAAAGAGATTGTCTCCGATAATGGAGTACAATTTACCTCAAAAGAAATGTCTGATTTTTGAGCCAGTCTGGTATTGTTTACAAGCGTGTTGCACTCTATCACCCATAGGCCAATGGTTTTATTGAGCATACCAACAGAATTTTAGTTGAATGTATTCAGTGGACCCTTTATGTATCCATTTACCTGCCATTAGTAAGGAACAGGAACCCCTGGAAATATGCAATACGCAGCTATTCATTTTCAACGATCATCAGGAGCAGGCAGAGGATGGCACCAGCCTTGTTAAAACCGGTGGTGGGTCAATAGTTAAGGTCTCTCAGAATAATAACAGAAGTGATAATGACTCTGACCTTAGAATTTTAAGCTGGAATGTTGCCGGTCTTGAGCCAAGACTAGCCGATACAGAGTGGCTACATATATTATCCCCTCAGGATATAATAATGTTTCAAGAAACATGGGCCACTCACGACTTGTACATAGAAGGATTCCACTGCTTTAGCTTAGTGGCGCCCAAGCCAAATTTCGGCTGTGCAGCAGGGGACTTATTTATCGGGATCAGTATAGCGGCTGGTGGGCGTTTCAAGATAATAAATACAAACAACCCTAACATACAAGTAATAGAGTACAAGCGTTGAGTCCCTTTTTATTTAATAAACTTTTATAATAATGATTTTTATTCTATTCCAAATAAGAATTTCATTGCACTTTTAAAATTTATTTCCAAATTAGAGAAAATTCAGGGCTCAGTTGAGGGCATAGGGATCCTTCTGGGGGGGATTTTAATGCCAAGCTCCCAATAGATACCTGAAATACAGGCACACGACAGGAGTATCCAGCCCTGCGGCTAAACACCTCCAAAAACTCTGAGGGGGGGAAAAGAAAGTGGACCCAAATGGTTCGATGGAGAGTGTTCTGCTGCACAATCAAGTTTAAAAAAGGCTTTACATCAGGTACCCGGAGACGCTGACCTTGTTAGGAAATCTAGGAAAAAGTATAGAGCCGCAATTGATAGGCGAAAATCGGAATTAAGGGCCATAGCCTGGGAAGATCTTGGAAAAGCAGCAGAATTAAGGAACTGTAGACTTTTCTGGGAAATAATAAACCGACCTTTTCTAAAGAATGGGGACAAGGGTAATATATTAGTGCACATTCCGGAGGAGACCTGGGTGTTACACTATGGGAACATTTTTAACCCAAATGAGCTCCTGCTGGTTACTGACGATGGGGTTGGAGATTTTAATCTGATGTCAGCTAAAGAACTTAGCCTCTCTATTACCTTGTCGGAGATAGAGGTTGCCTTGAGGATGGGGATCCCATTAAAGGCTCCCGGGCCGGATTCAGTACCTTTAGATCTCTTTAAACATAACCCGGAGGTCTGGGCACCATTGCTAATAAATGTTTTTAGAGCAATTGTGGTGGGGCGTATCCCAACTTCGTGGCATGAGGCGGTAGTAGTACCGATTTTTAAAAAGGGCGATAAGGGTGACCCTTGCTGCTACCGGCCGATATCCTTACTAGATGCCTCATGCAAATTAATGGGTAGAGTGATATTGGCATGCCTTGAAGCTTGGGCAGAATCCGCAGGTACCATAGTGGACTCACAGTACGGGTTTAGGAAGGGTAAGGGAACCACTGAGCAGTGTCTCAATCTGGCATTAATTATGGGCAAGTACATGGGGGCCAAGCACAGTTGTATTCACTTGGCCTTCATGGACTTGTCCAGTGCCTTTGACACTGTATGCAGGGGTAAGTTGTGGCAAATGATGGAAAAGATAGGGTTTGAAGAACCATTAGTGACCCTGCTTCGTAGACTCCACGCTGCCACCTCAGTGAAAATTAGATATGGTCCAGGAGGTGAGAAGACAAATCGAATTCCATCCACCGAAGGTGTCCGCCAGGGCTGTATTCTGGCTCCATTCTTATTCCTGGTGTACACCAACGGTTTAGAAAGTTTTCTGCTTGATAGCGTAGCCGACTTCCCCCAAGCAAATGGTAAAAGGATACCGATGTTGTCCTATGCAGACGACACGGTTCTAATGACCCTCACTTCTAATGGTATGCAGACCACCTTAGCTGCCTTTGAGGCCTTTATGGGTAACTTAGACCTTAAGGTCAACTTTTCTAAATCGTTTGCTATGACCTGCGGCCCGAAAGGTGTCAAATCTCGTAAGTACATGGTAAGGGATTCCACTATTGCTAAAGTTGACAATTTTAATTATCTTGGCAACCTTTTTAATAAAAATCTAAACTGGGACCCTTTAATATCAGTCAGGGTACAAAAAGTTACACAATCGGTCGAGGCTCTGTTTCGCTTTGCTAGAAAATTGGGGCAAAAACCGATTAGAGAATTAATAACTTTATATAAAGCTAAATGTCTCTCTGCTGCCGTATACGGGGCAGGTGTACGGGGGACTCAGAAATGTGATAAAATACAAGTCATGGAAAATACATTTTCAAAACGGTTGTTATGTGTCCCACCAGGTACCTCTAATAACTTTTGTCATGGGGAGGTGGGCATTACTTTTTTATGAGTGACACTATTCATTTGTCGCCTTTGTTGTTATGGTCTAAAGTCTGGCAGTCAGAAGAGTTAAAATTAACAAAGGAAATCTTGTATGACTGTCTTAAACCTGATCACTCCATGAATATTCCGTGGCTTCGATATGTTAGGGACGCTTTTAATATAAAGGACAAATGTTCGAAAGTCCAGTTATGGCCAGCAAGGATTATAAGTTAATTATCCAAAAAGCTTATTATTCCAGCCGAGGCACTTTGAGAAACGGTGAGAACGCAGTATATAGGAAGGACGAGCTGTATCAGCAGTTTTACCTGTCATATATCACCCACACTCAATGGCGCTTTTTCTTGACAAGGTTTCGATTAAATTCTCTACACTATCTCTTTGCTTTCCCAAAACAAGGGGGGTGGTGTGAGAGGCTATCCCCTTGCCCTTGTAATAATAGGGTCTCACAAAGCACTTGGCATCTTATTCTTTTTTGTGCATTGTACAAGGATGCAAGAAACAGGTTTATCAAGCCTGTCCTGTTAAGCCTTGGATCTCGTTACTACAAAGAAGGCTATGAGTACCTTTTGTCCTTGTCAACTCCAGAGATTTGTAGTGCTGTGCTTAGCTTTATCTGAGTGTCTCTTAACATCAGAAACAAATATGAATCCCCATAAAAGTGATAACTGTTTAGCTAAGAATAGGGTGTGGACTTAAGACTGTAAAGCACTTTATGAAAAGTTTTATAGATGTGCCTTGATTGTTTTTGAATTTGTTGAACATTTTAAACTGTAAAATGAATTATGGATTTTTAATCAATTATGTATTTTTGTATAATCGAGTGAAGTTTGAATCTGTGTATACTTTTGTGATTCCCTCGTTGAATCGAATAAAGTTATTCGAACGAACGAACAATTTTATCTATAATAAGGTAATGTAGGTGTATGTGATAAATAACACATAAGAGAGTGAGGAATATAAGTAGTATTTCCAGGGATTTCTCTTTGACTTTTTGCACTAAAGTAGGAACACCAGATCTTAAATCACACACAAAAGATTTTATCGTAAAGGGTCCATGACTTGTGGTGCACTGAAGTAGGGGCACCAGAGATGAGCGTGCTAATGTGAAGAAATTGTTAATGTCCCTTCGGGATATTCCTGCTGCCTGAGGTGACATTGTTGCGTTCGGTGTCTACAGCACGAAAGTCAATCATAAAGGGTCCATGAGTTGTGATGCACAGAGTTAGTGGCACCTGAAGAGCTCAGCGTGAGCACAGTCAGTGATGATGGCATGTCCTTGCAGGACAGGATTGGATTGGATATGTGTGAGACCTGCTGACCGCAGTGTAGGCCAGAGGCAGTGGTCAACAAGGGCCCACAACCATGTGGTGTTGACTTGTGGTGCGTTGAGTTAGTGGCAACAGTGGCGCTCAACGTGTGCGCAGCCAGCGATGATACATGGTTCTGGAGGGCCGCACTGGGAGCAATGTCTTTTGCCCAATGAATTCTGCCTCAATAAGGCCACGTGGCGTTGACTTGTGGTGCACTGAGTTAGTGGCATCAGAAGTATTCAGCATGTGCGCAGCCAGCGATTAGGCATGGTGCGGGCGGGCCGCACTGGGAGCAATCTCTGTTGCCTACTGGACTGTGTCATCTGCAATCGCTACTCGATCTGAATTGTGAGCCCTGCTCTCCGCAGTGTACATGGAAGGCAGTAGTCAGCACAGACATCGAGGAATGCTTTTTGTCACTTCCTCTTGACAAAATTCGAGGACATTGAGTACAATTCATGCTGCAATTATTGAAACAGGACTGCATTTGAAATGTGAGCCCTGCTGACGGCAGTGTAGGCCTATGAAACAAAAGATTAAATATGTATGGAATACATTGTCGAAAAATTTAGTTTTCCTGGACGTTATAGTTAGTTGCCTACTATACTCTGAAATGAATGAATCAAGACTGAATTTGAATTTTGATCCCTGCTGACCGTAGTGTAGGCCGGAGCCAGCAGTCAGCAAGGGCCCACAGGCACGTGGCATTAAGTTGAGCTGCACAGTTAATGGCACCAAAAGCACTCAGCATGTGCACAGCCAGCGATGATGCGTGGTCCGGGAGAGACGCACTGGTAGCAATGTCTGTTGCCTACTAGACTCTGCAATTAATGAATCAAACCTCAATTTTAATTGTGAGCCCTGATGACCGCAGTGTAGGCCGGAGACAGTGGTCAGCAAGGGACAACAGCATATCTATGGCCCTCGAGATGATGTACTTGATGCTCCTGAAGTGCTGGGAGCAGCTCCCTGGTCACCTTGTTGCATATTTTGTTGTGCACATCGCATCTGCTGCTGTGCAAAATGTCTGGGATGGATTGTCTGGAGGTGCTTGTACATGCTAGACGTGCCTCAAGAGTATTTTTTGTCACTACCTTTAGACAACAGCCGTGGGCAGAGAGTACAACTGACCTTCCTTGTGTTGACTTTCTTTTCACCATCTGGGTTGGTGAAAAATATCCACATGATGGATTCTGGTCTCTTTTTGAAAGGTAGTTCTTCTATCTCTTCTTCATCAGAAGTATGTTCTTGCTGAGGATTGGAAGAAGCCATTTCCAAATCTTTCCAAAAAACATCCAAACAATTTACAGACTAGCTGCAAAACTACAACATGTGTCTCTCCTGTGAAGCTGCAGAGAGAATGACTAGGTAGGTAGATAGGTAAATTTCTTTATTCGGCATTATACAAAACGCCATAAAAGTACAATTAAAAATACTAGTAGTACACATATTCTTATCATCTATACAAAAGGTTAAAAGTGAAAAGGGCACAGAGTATTCATTACAATTCATTACAATTCATCAGTCCCCTATCTAACCCCCACTCCTTTCCACTGATCCTCTTGTCTCTCTTAATTTGAGTGCTAGCCTTAAAAAACTTGTAATGGAAAGCAGAATCAAGGGGTCTTGCGCCATTAGTAAGTGTAAAAGGGCAACCTTAGCGTGCCTAAATTTCATTTTCTTCAACAAATTAATTAGGTACAGGCGCCTGGGCAATAAATAAAAGGGGGATAATAATACAAAATGAAGGGTGCCCTGCAGAGATCTTTGATCACAGCCGCAGGGGCCCTTTGGCTCGACATAATGGGTAAAACCAGCCGGTTCAGCTAATAAATAATGTAAAAGGTTGAGCCTAAAACGTGTTATTAAAAATCTATCCTGAGCATTATATGTGAGGGCAAGGTACGGTTCCATTCCTTTGCTAGACCTCACTAGGCTGTAGGCTCTCACTGACTGTTTGCCCCATTCCTTCTTCTCTCTTGAGGCAGTTTTATAGGTGATGAACCTCTTCTTCATACTAGCCTTATCCCAGTTTACACCTCTGGTCGGGTTTGAGAAGAGGTCCTTACAGCCAATTTTTTCAAAAACTGCCTCAAGAAACTTCAGCCATGGAATGCCCCTTCCCCTATCTCTGCCAAAGCAATCCATAATTGTTTGCCTGGTCCGTTCTGCCTCAGGGTTGTTCCAGATCTTTAGCCATGCTAATTGGAGTCTGACCTGAATCCTGTCCTCTACAAAGGCCCTCCCAACTCTTCGTGGGCGATGTAAGCGGGGACAACCTTTGGAACCTTAAGGAGCCTTCTCATGTATTTATTCTCCTCTATGCTATTTATCGGAATTGACGAACCTCCAGAATTGCGCCATACGCCACCTTAGAATAGCAGATAGAGTTATATAAGTTCATCATTTGCTCTGGGGACCACCGTCCCAATCTGCGACCAAAATTCATTATTGCCCCTGTGCTTGACAATAGCATGTTACAACGCTCCTCGAGTAATACTTTAAAATTTAAATGCCCATCAAATAAAATGCCCAGGTAAGAGAAGGACTGCACCTTCTCTAGTTTATGTGCGCCTATTCTATAATAAAACATTTCCTTGGTTTTAACCCTGCTTCCATTACATACGACTTGGTTAGATTGGCAGATAGATCTAAAATATACCTAAAGTCCACAAAGCCATCTATTAATGTCTGTAGTCCTCGTGGAGTACGTGCCAACAATACCGCGTCGTCAGCGTAGAGTAGGACTGGGATTGATCTTCTTCCTACTCTTGGAGAATCCACATTTAGGCTTAGTAGGGCTTGTTCTAAACCCGTTATATACAAAGAGAACAAGAATGGTCCCAAAATGCACCCTTGTCGCACACCACTCGTGCAAGTGAAGGGGTCAGTGCATCTACCCTCCAAATTATATCTTACATTGACCATCGTGTTCCAGTGTAGGGCTTTTAGGATCTTTATAAGGTCCTGATCTGCCCCTAAATTATTCAATTGGTCCCACAGCTTCTCTCTATTTAAACAGTCAAATGCTGCGGTGAGGTCCATAAAGGCTAAATAGACCGCTTCAGTACTGGCAAGAGTATATTTAGCCACCAATAGGTATAAGTTTAGGCATTGATCTGTGGTTAATCTATTAGCCCTGAATCCATACTGGACCTCACTAATAATGTGTTGGTCCTCAGCCCAAATCATCAGGCGATTTAGGACGACACGTCCCAGAACTTTAGCCGTGACGTCTATAAGGGAAATTGGGAGGTAACACTGAGGGTTATCTCTATTCTCCTTTTTAAAGATGGGCACTATTGTGGCAGACGGCTAGGAGCAGGGACACCCTGTAGCTAAAGCAGCGTTTAATATTCTTGTTAAAATTGGAGCCCACAGATCCACTTTACTTAGGTAGAGGTCTGGCGGAATCCCATCCGGTCCCGGTGCCTTATTTTTAGTGAGACCCGGGATACCCGCAGTGACCTCCTCTAGGGAGAATTCAAGTGTTACATTCAACCTCCCCGGCCCCTCACCCTTATCCGGCGGCTCCTTATACCTCCGATTGTAAAGCCCTATGAGGTGCTCCAACCACTGTCCTGGGAGAACATTAGATCCTATCTGAGGGCTATTTGCGTCTTGAACACAGGGATTATTAATTATCTTCCAAAAGGTCGACATATCCCTCCTTTCAGTGGCTCCTCTTAGGTCCTCCCAGGTTTGGGTTTGGAGGGCCTTCTTTCGTCAATTTAACTCCTGCTTACAATTTAGCCTACATTGCATCACCCCTTGTTTGTCCCTTGGGTTGCCTCTCAGAGCAGCTCGCAACTTTCTCTGTGCGATAGAGCAAGCTTTATCAAACCACCTAGGATCCTTTTTCGGCTTGCCCTGTCCCGTTGTTTTTAAGAGGGCGTCTATTAGTTGAACCATTTCTTCGAAGAGGACCACTAGACGCGACCCTTCCACTGATAGGTCTAAACATTTCTCTAGAAGCAGTCCACCCTCTTTAGCTAAAGATCTATAAAAGTCTTCCCCATTGATTCTCGCCCATTTCAAGCGCCTACCCTGATCAGTGATCTGTTCTGCATTTGAGCCCATCAACCTCTTGGACGTCCTGCTTGCATTTGGTGCAATAAAAGATAATGCTAGGGGATTGTGGTCACTAAAACCACTTAATTCTATAGAAAAACCCTGTACCCTTTTCTTTAACAAATAGGTGGGGTCCTTCAACTTTTAGAATGGGAAACCTTATGAACCAATCAAATGCTCTCTTTTAAAGTCACATGCGAGTCAGCCCCGCTGACCGCAGTGTAGGGCTGAGGCAGTGGTCAGCAAGGGCCAACAGTCACGTGATGTTCACTTGAGCTGCACAGAGTTAGTGGCACCTGAAGCACTCAGCGTGTGCGCATCCAGCGATGATGCGTGGTCTGGGAGGGCCGCACTGGGAGCAATGTTTTTTGCCTACTGGACTGCGTCATCTGCAAACGCGACTTGATCTGAATTGTGACGGGGGCAGAATTTGTGTACTCGCGCTACGCAAAGCTCCGGGAAATGGTAAAAAATCTCCGCGAGCACGCAAAAGATCCACGAACATGCGGACTTGCTTGTTCCACCCGTTAGCAATACTTTTTTCCTGTTCGCGAATGCTGATTGTGCGCTTGAGGAGAAATATCTGCGAACATGTATTTTGAAAGCGCAAACAAGCAAAAAATTCCGCGAAGCAGCGGATCGTGGAATTGTTGGCAATTCCCGTTCTCCGCGGAACGTGAAATTACCCAAATTCCGCAAATTCTGTGAGCGGAATGGAATTTACCACCCATTCCTAATTGTGAGCCCTGCTGTCCGCAGTGTCGGCCGGAGGCAGTGGTCAGCAAGGGTCCACAGCCACGTGGCGTTCACTTGAGCTGCACAGTTAGTGGCACCAGAAGCATTCAGCGTGTGCTCAGTCAGCGATGATGCGTGCTCCGGGCGGGCCGCACTGGTAGCAATGTCTGTTGCCTACTGGACTGCATCATCTGCAATTACAACTCGATCTGAATTGTGAGCCCTGCTGTCCGCAGTGTACATCGAAGGCAGTAGTCTGTACAGACATAACTCTGTGGTGCTGTGCCGCTGGGTTCACAGGGGGCTTGTGTCGAGGTGGCCGGCAGTCATGGTGGCGGCCTTGTGGCAGGGTGAGGGCTACCGCTCTGGCAGAAGCGATGGCCTTCCCAGAAGTGAACCACGCCCAGAGCCCCAGCCTATTTTGTCACACTCCTATGCTGGAGTGTCGTATGTTGGACCAGCCCACTCCGCGTCCGCTTCCAAGGGGGACGACCCAGCTACATGCCCGAGATCTTCCCAACTGCCTGAGGTAACATGGTTGCGTCCACTGGCCGCAACACTACAAGCACCAGCAGTATATGTCCACATGGACATGTCTGTGCTCTGCATAGTGAATTCTGTCCAGAACATCACCGCTACACTTGGCATTGTGTGCATTGTTATTGACGGGTGACTTGCCTCCTTCACACATACGTAGTTACCACCTCTCCCAATATTTAGCTATTGTGTGGCTAAGGGGCCATGCCGTTTTGGGAAGGTCCACTGTCCTGTTCTGCGCTGCATCGGTGGTAGTAGGGGGAGGTGGTCTGGGGGCGAGGTCCTGGGGAGTGCGGCGAGGGTGTTGTGGCCTTCTTGGGTGTTAGAGCTGTGTGATCAGTAACTCTATGAGATGTGTTGGTCTTCAGATGTGGCTCTTGGCTGGGCTCCCTTTCCTACTGTAGGTAGTCATCCTGCTTTACACCAGTAATAGGCAGATGTTAAATTCTTACTGCTGACGCAGCTTATGGCCGTTTTTGGATCGCATTGCAGATTTGACTGGTTGTTTAAAATATTGAGAAGTGGTGTTTTCGGGGTTTTTTTGCACGAGAATGCCTACCCTTCATATCATTAGCCTTAGTTGTCGCTCTCATTCGTGGCGATGTTTTTGGCGGAAGATATCGCTGGAAAACTGGCGATATTGGCAGTTTGCACCAGGTTAAGAATGGGATGATAATTCTTTCGCCACTTTTGCTGCTCTAAAGTGCTGATAACTCTGCGTTAATCCTTGAGAATACGCCTCATCTGTTTCTTTTATTTTTTTTGCCTGGTTTCACGCACCCAGTCGCTTTAAAACATTTTTTTTAATAATGTTTGGGCCCTGGGGGGTTTTGTGGGACCCTCGGAGCAGGCCTAGGGGGGCAGGGTGTTTGTACCCTGCCCACTTTTCTTGTTTTTTCATCTTTTGTCTTGTGATTCGCATGTAGCAACAACAAAGTCCTAATAAACACATGGGCTCGTTTTAAATTCACCCTATAACCCAACAGTGGGCACTTATTGGTGAGTTTTCAGCACTTTAGCGCAGCAAAACTGGCAAAAGAATTATTGCCCCATACTCAAGTTCATGCACACTGCCACATTGCCCACAGGCTGACGGTACCAACACAGCGGACAAACAACATCCTTCTGCAGACAAAGCTGCTGGCTATGCTGCACCTGTTGGCCTCTGGTACCTTCCAATTAACAACTGCCAGAGTCAGAGGAGTTTCACAGCCAGACCTATTAAACTTCCTCACACGTCTTGGAAGTATGTCCACAAAAGCAACATAGGGCCCCTGTATCCGCACCACCCGCTCGTCCCAATTCGTAGTATTCCTTCACAACCAACCCCAACCCCAGCCTTTGCTTGACACCTCTGTGCTCCAGATCCAAGATTGTGGTCACTGAATGGGGTGCACCAGGTCATGAAGTCTAGTAGTCAACAATAGTTGAAAACCAGTACTTTATTAGAAAAACATGAATTAACAACACAAAAACATCAAACGAGTGACATTCCCAACGGGGAACATCAACTTGTGGATCAAAATAACTGTAGATCATCCTGGAAATCCCAAAACTCTGTATTCAGAGCCCTGTTGGATAAATGAAGACAATGGTCAAACGTTAGTATGGTCACAAACGTAATATGGTACAATGTATTGCACTTGGACAAACCGGAATGCCTAAAGGTATGACAATCCTGCACAAAATGACCGTAACAGAAATTTGTGTGGTTGTAAGCTTTATAGGAAACAAAAGGAATGTTACAAACACACAAACTTCTGTTACCGTATCATTATGCAGGATTTCTCATACCTGTAAGTATCACGGTTTGGTTCAGCTTGATACACCTGCATGTTCACTTCACCCACACTGCGCAGTAACAGCTGGAGACCAAGCAATGTAACCATGCCACAGCAGGCTTCCTGCACGTGTTGGGGGCAATTGAATGTACACATGTACTACTTGTGCCCCCTGCCGACACTGCACACAATCACCGCAACAGAAACCACACGTATTCCAACAATGTGCAGGCAAAACTGGCCTACCAGGGCCTCTACACTAATGTTGTCGCAAACTTCTCAGGCAGTGTGCATGATTCCTACATCTTTCGCAAGCATCCAAGCCTGTGTCCCCAGACCAGTCCACCACCCAGCGATAACTGCCTGACCCTGCACACCCTGACCTCAATGCTCACCTTACGCCACATGCATGTATCCAAGAGGGCCCACCACGTGCCGGAGCAACCTCCTCAGCCGTCGCTGGATTCCGCGGCACACACCCCCAGCACATCCTGCTGCACCGCGCTGAGGAGTCATGGCTTTACAGCCAGCTACCTTTGTGTTGATTGCCAGGATGGTGTATCGAGGCCTACGCATAATTGCAGGCTGGACACCCGCTCAGCTCTGGTGGCACTACTCAGTGCAGCTCAAGTCATCACCATGTGGCGGGAGGCTCATGTCGACCTACCTATCTCGAGTCCATAAGACTCGACCACTGCGCACAGTAGCTCAGGGAATTCCTTCTTAGTACTTAAAATTTAAACTCTTTGAACATAAAATTATCTTCATCTTGATGTTTTTATTCGACACCAAGGCGTATGTTTTCATTGATTATTCAACGTAAATACACAAAAATGAACTGATACATAACACATCTATGTTTCAAGCTGTGCAATACAATCATAGCATAATCATTTTAACATTTTCATCTGTGAGTCTTCTTTAGCTCAATGCATTTCGGGTCCTCGTTCGACCCTTCATCGGGAGCCTGAATTTATCTAAAAGGAACAATGTATGAACAACCATCAGCACCATATTTAGCTGGAGAACAAGTCACACTGTATTCAGTGGTTAGCGTTTACATGTGACACCAAATGTGTTTGACTGAATGACCTCCCGTCACCACACCCGTTCCTAAATGGTGAAAAAATGTGACATAAAAGTAAAAAAAGAAACTTCCTCACATTGTCCGGCAAATCAGTGGAACTGCATACATCTGTGGGTATAAGAACTAAATGAGTCCTATAACAAAGAGTATAACTCTCTAGGTGCCAACGTCGATCGGTAGATCAAGTTCTTACCTAAATTCAACACTCCGTGGTGAATGTCGGAAACTTCTTTTAAACTCTTACGCTGTTTGCAACCAGGTTACCACTGTGTACAAAAACAAACGTATCCCATCACTATAACCTATTCTTCGGCAGACACTAAAATCCCTGAGTCTTACGCTAGATCTTAACCATAAGCCATACTCCCTCACCTTCTTACACTTCCGTCTCCACTCATCCCCTCGGTGTCTCAGCGGCTGCCATGACGCGGTGACGAACGCGAACGAGACGCTCGTCTAAATCGGTAACCGACATCAAACAGACATTCAACAGAAGCATTGTAAAATAGAAGGCAGGAAGCCAGAAATCTTGAATAACACATTATTTTAGTTATCAACTAAGTAGGCTAGTGCTTCTCTATATATAATTTTTTTGGGGAGGCTCATGTCGGCCAAAATGCCTTGGCTGCCACCAACTCTGTGCACCTCAAGTTATCACCACATGGCAGGAGGCCAGTGTCTGGCAAAGTGCTTTGTCTGCCACCAACTCTGTGCACATCAAGTCATCACCACGTTGCAAGAGGCTCGTGTTGGCCAAAGTGCCTCGGCTGCCACCAACATAATACCCTCAGGAATACACCCAGTTAGAGAGGGGAAATGGTGTCCAGCACATGCGCCCTTCCCTTTTTATTGGAAGGGTCGCATGTCCTGTGACGCCTGTGCTGCATGGGTGTGGTTTGGGTGCAAACCAGCCGTGAAGGAATGGCTGTGGCATGCTGACAACTAGACCTGTGATCAGCAGATCACTGCAGGGAAGACCTGCGACATGAAGCGTTGTAGTTCCCTCCCTGTAAGCGTAGGCGTAGTGGGCTGGCTGAAACGCGCATCCTTCGCGACTTTACCAATATGGCGGTTTGAGTCCGCACACCCACCGAGATAGGTACACGATGGGTGCAAAACTCCACTTTTTTCGCTCAAAATTAATAAATATATATATATATTAATATATAGGAAAACAGAAGACATTATATTATTTTAATAACAAACAAAAAAAATTACAAAAACTATTTTTAGGATTTTAAAATTACAAAATATTACAAATTTTTTCAAAATTACTGAAAAAAACATTGGTTTAATGAACATTATAATTCGAAATAGCATTTAAAAAACCTTGCAAATTCACTGAAAAAACCATAGGTTTCAGGCACTTTTTAGTTAGAAATTAGCATTTAAAAAAACCTAGAAATTGACTGAAAAAACCATAGGTTTCATTGACGTTATAGTTAGTTTTACATTTTACTCATAAAAAAAAAGAGAAGTTCCCCCGTTATAGTTAGTTCAGTTAACTATAACTTGCGCCCCGGCAATGCACTGCTGATGATGTCACATATTACATCATTCATGACATGGTCAGTGTCATCACTGATGACATCACTGATGACATCTCAAATGATATCACTGATGACATCATCCCCTTGAAAATCTGATCCACCTCCTCACACTCTGATATAACCTTTGATAACCCACTGTAAAATACAGACTACCATTTTCGAAACCATCGACACACCAATACCAGTTACTACATACGCACTCACGGATTCCTAGGTCTACACACATATCCACTCATTCATCCATACAATCACTCATACATGTTGTCACTCATTAATACAACACTATCATAAGCACTCATACACCTAAACAGACACTCACATACCACCACTCATCCAGAGTTACTCACACACCTAGTCAGTCATGCAAAGAATCAATCACACTTCCATTTACTGATGAATACAGTTATACACACACCACATCACTTATTCATACAGATAATAACACCTACTTACTCTCTCACACAATCACTGATACAAGTACACAATCATTCATACAGCCACTCTCACAATCACTGACTCGCACATATAGTCATTTATATACTTCAACTCTCACATACTCTGCCTTTTACATATGTAGTTACTTGGACATGTACCATTGAGACATCCATTCACTCACCAACACACCCATACACACACTCACTCACCCATACAGCTGTTTTCACATGCACTCTTGAACCCATACACACAGTGAATCAACCACTCAAACATCTATGCACAGAGTCACCCACCTCACACCCACCCACACACACAATCAGGCACCAATACAAAAACTCAGGCAACCAATCGATCACCAATATAGATACTCATGTAACTACTGACCAACCCATGCAGCAGCTTATACAACAACAGATAGACTGATGCAGACATTCACACAGTTTAGTCACTAATCTATGCATTCAGTAAGACACATGTAATCTCTCCCTTAAACAGTCTGTCACGCACCTACTAAATCCTCCATTAAGACACTTAAACACCCACTCATTCTTCAATACACCTTGGCATATATATAAAACATATTCAAACATGAAGGAAAAACACAGTCACTAGATGATGTCATCAGTGATGTCATCAGTGATGTAATTTGAGATGTCATCAGTGATGTCACTGGCTATGTCATCAATGATGTAATATGTGACGTCATCAGCAGTGTATTGCGGGAGCGTGAGTTATAGTTAGCTGAACTAACTATAACGAGCGAATTTCTCTAGTTTAGTACGAGTGAAATGTCCAACTAACTATAACGTCAATGAAACCTATGGCTTTTTCAGTGAATATATACATATATACATATATTTATATATGTATATAAAACATATTTAAACTTTACAGAAACACACAACACACAATCACTGTATGATGTTATCAGTGATGTCATTTTTTAGATGTCTTTAGGGATGTCACTGACCATGTCATGAATGATGTAATATGTGACTTCATCAGCAGTGCATTGCGGGGGTGCAAGTTATAGTTAGCTCAACTAACTATAACTGCAGAATTTCTCTGGTTTTGTACGAGTAAAGTGCCCGTCTAACTATAACGTCCTTGAAACCTATTTTTTGTCGGTGAATTTCAAAGGTTTTTTAAATGCTAATTTCTAACTATAAAAGTCCATGAAACCTATGTTTTTTTCAGTGAAAAAATATGCATATATTATGTGCAGGGGTGGTTCCTTAGGAACATGAAGGTGTGGACCCCTTACTGCAAGTCCTGCCACGTGAGACACACTCATTGTTTTCCCCTAATTCACTTATACTGTACTGCGGTTCATTTTTTCACAATAGGGTTGGAGCTACAGCGTTTTTTATCCGTGATGATTGTGACAAGCAGTAGCGGTTAACTGAACTGCGCATATCAGTTTGACTGATGTTTTTGCTCTGGGCAGCCTAACATGCGCAGTTCAGGCTTCAAATATAATGCCAGCAGAGAATTTTAACAGAAGAGACACAGCCCAATCGGTCTGCGATAGAGCACTGTGTTTGCCGGACATTGCCAATCCTTGCCCTGTTCTTATGCTGTTTACATTTGTAAGCAGCATGAAAGCAGTTTTTGAATTGGCAGAGATGTGTGGTACTTTCATGTGGGATCAGCTTTCACATAAACTTTAGAGGGGGGTAGTGCAATGCGAGAGAACTTGACCTTGGATGGACTGGTTTGCAGCTGAAGCTGTTTATTTTAGTCAGTATAACAGATTGTAAATGCTTTTTAAATTGAATGTGGACCCCTTTTCGGCATTGCAGAATGAAATTTGTAACGTAGAGGCGATTGGAGCACATTCTATTTATGAAACCTTTACCCTCCGTACTAAGCATTTATGACATTTATGTACAAGCCCCACAACTTTCAAAAGTCGCCAGTTGCCACACATTATGTAAATATATTATATAGAATGGCATTCACCGCTGTGAAAGTTAGGGCTTAACTAATATAGGAAATAGAAGTTTTGATTTTTTGCTATTTTGCTAATATGTTTGCAGCTCTTTGACAAATCGTCACACAACTTTTTTTTAAAAACACATTCATTTGCCTCAGCTTCTTCCTGGAAAGTTTCAGGGTCATACATCAATGAGGCTGAGAAAAACTTAGGGGTTCCAAAACACAAATTCTCCATGAAGTTCCGTAGGAAAATTGACACATCTCTACAGCCAAAACAGCTAAACAAAATAACACCAAATTTGGCAGAAAGGTAGATATTTACTCAGAAAGCATGATTTTTGTGAATTGGTATAAATCTGTTCTGTAGTTTTTGAGAAATGAAGGTTCAAATGTATAACTATCTGCTGGCTGGGTTCCCACAAGTTCTGCAGGCACACAACTTCAAATAATAGAGACATCTGATTGACTCTGGGGGATTTTTTCTTGTTAGCCACCTCACTCCTGTAGGAGTAAGAGGGTCCCGCATATCCATCCAGAGCTCGTGATGATTGGCTGGCCGCAATATGAAGATACATATTGCAGCCGCCTTTGCGGGACACTGGTACTCGGTACCCATATCCCGAAGCCCTGATAAAAAAATGATAGGGGTTTAGGTAGGTATAGCCTGACCCTCAGGACCTTGTTGGGGAGCCAGAGTGCCCCCCCCCTAATGTCATTGGCCAAACTTTCAACCTCTCATGAGGTCGCTGCTGCAACATCATGAGATTTCAGCAGAAATCAGCGTGACCCACATACTCCTGCAAGAGTTCTGCGGCATCACAGGGGACCACGCTGGCTTCCACGAGAGTCCATCAGGATCAGAAAACTATTTTTTTTAAAGTGACATCAATGTCTGTGGTGCTTTGGCCACGTACAGGAGTTTGTTTAATAATTGTGCTCACTAATAATTCAGTGAGGTTCTCAAATATTGGGACTTGTGATCAAATGGCAACTCAGCATTAGCAAACATATCTGCAGTCAGTTTCCACTACTCACAATGGCATGACTTTTAGATGCTAATTCTAATAAACAGAAACTGGATAGGAAAGGGAATAATGGAAAACACCACCGCATCACCGCATTTGCCTGCCTGACACGGGGACTCCATCCTCCAGCTATGCATAGCAGGAGCCGTGCCAGTGTTCTGACGTGCCAGGAGGCACCATAAAAGTTGCTCAGGGCTCCTGCGGTATGGGAGCCCATCATCGTCTCACCGCATTTGTCTGCCTGACATGGGAGACTCCATCCCCCAGCTAACCCCCTGGCAGGAGCCGCGCCATTGTTCTGATTCTCCAGGAGGCGACCGTCGGAGCCCGGTGGAGGCTGGGCTGGGCCTATCCTCTTGGTTTTAACTTCTTCATTGTATCACTTCGGCCTCTGAGAGACCTGGCGGCACGTTGCAGTTTGGTGGTGAATCCCTGCCAAGTAAGTTTGAGTGTGTCCTCGCATTAAGTCAAAGCCTATACTTTGTGAGGCTGTGTTTGTACATCTATGGCCAAACGAAAGCAAACAGGTGACAGGTAGGGCACACCTAAGTCTCTTCAAAACTCCACGTGTGATTGCTTTCTGACTCATGCGGCCAGAGCCTTGGATAAAGAAATCAGAGTGGTTGAGCATTAGTTAGTTAGGGAGGGTGGACCACACCGCTTTGAATCTGGATCACACTCCTATTAGGGTGCCTGGGGATATAGACTCAGGAAGTCCTGCCAGTATGAAGACAATAGCAGAACTAACGACTCCTGCAGAATCCCCATCCCCACCCTGTACCACTATATCTTTGACAATTGAATTGCCAGCTAAAAGGAAGAGGAAAATGAAAAATCAGGAACATTCATTAGGAGCAAGCACTAGATCAAAAAATAAAACTAAGGTGCTGTCACATGAGGGGACTAAAAGAGTTTTAACTACATCATCAACAGTGTCAAGTTCTCACCCTAAGCCACCAGCCTCTAAAGTTCTATCCGAGCAAGACATAAAGACTCTAATAAAGCATTTTTATAATATAGTCCTTAAGAATCTCTCACCAATTTTTGATAAACTGGACAAACACAAGGCAAATGTGCGTGCTATTCAAAAAAGTGTTAATAATCTGACGGCTGAGGTAGAAAAAGCTGGGCTCAGAGAAACAGAATACTCTGTCATGGGGGGGAGAAGAATCAGTTAGACAGTCAAACATCGCAGTAAGACATTGTAGTAAAACCATAAAACCTCCTCTTGCAGTTCCCACTGGAAGAATTGTTGACGATAATGTGGAAGGCACATCTAAAGATATTGCTTTGAGACAAACTGATTAGCTAACTGGAGGTGGAAACTTTGGGGGTAGCTTTGATCCAGCACTGCTCTTAAACAACCCTCAAACTATCACGGAATACTCAGGAGCTATCATACTTCACTCATCAGTGGGGCCCATAGCACCGCAAATCACTCATTCACACAAATCACATTGCTCCCGAGATCAGTGAAACACCAGAGAGCGAGCTGCTGGATAGCAGAGTACCCTACCTCATCTATTTAGTTAAATTCTATACATTATATACATAAGCATTTCATTATTTTCACCATGGTATTTACATTTTATGATCAGCATTTAAGGCACCTCGCTGTTTGGTCAATGGATCAGCTAGTAAAAGTTATTTAAAGGACAACAAGACCAGCTTAATTCTCCATTTATTTGATTTTTATTTCTTTAAAGTCTCCTAGCATGACCTTACGCTTAAGAATTCTAATCTTTATTCAGAAAATGTAGTTAAGCATTTATTTAATCACTTCAAGTAAAGGATAAAGTAAGTTTAATTAGTTGGCATTTATTAGCAGTATAATTCAGAAATTACAACATTCGAAAACATATCACCTATCTTCATAGACAAAGAAATCAGGATTAAATGACAAAGTTCCCACAAAAACATCCTCTCTATCTTCCTCGATGTTCAACTCCCATCAGGACTCTGACCCATCAAAAGTTAAAGTCAGGATAAATTTCAAAGTCTTTGCACCCAGAAAAATTAATCCAGGATGTCGTGATGCGAAAATAATTCAAAATAAGTGTTTTTTCTGTCTTCCAAACAGCCTCTTTTATAGCCTTTTTCCCTACCTATCTAACTAAAATTTGAAACTTTAGGGTCCACACTCATTTCCCATTGGTCCCTTCGAGGGGTAGATGCAGATCACCTCATCTCCTCATTGTCCGAATGTTTGCTAAGTCAATTCCATCAGTCTCATACGGTCATAATTGTTCATGTTGCAATAATTAATTTCTGTCCTTATATCGACACTTCAGTCAACTTTTCCAGACTCACAATTCGTACAATCCATTTGGCATCATTCTGTTCTTCACGCCACGCTGACCTTGACATCAGTAGCCCAGGTACAGGCCGCTCGCACATCTCTCGAGCACAATTGCGCATATGTAGTAGTACACTCTCTTGCAGTCTCACAAACCCTCCATTTTTATTTAGGCCTCATGGGCCACAACGGGAACTATTATAGAAACAAACACAATTAAACGTTAGATTTCAAAATGAAGCCCTTCTGTTTACCTCCCCCCATTCTAAGTTTACCCTGTTAGTGATTACCTAGCTTTTAAGCTACAAATATGCTTTGTTTTCTTACCATTCTCCTTCGTTTTTGCCACAGTGAATACTTATAATAAGCAGACATACATAGCTTTTGTTGTATTAGAGTGTTATTTCACTATATTAGTATGACAAATTCACATGATTAATATATTACGATTTGCAACACAAGCAATCTAGTATCCCACGTGTATTTTTCTTTGTGTGTTTTCTTTTTGTTGATTAGTACTAAAAATTCGCTTGATTAATACATATTATAGTTCTGAGAAACTAATTTCAAGAGGGGTATACAAACATTTTTGTTTTCACCCTCGCTCCATCAGCTTAAAAGCATGTCATGCTACACAAAATGTTAATGATACTGTACCTATTAGACAGCTAAATTCACAACTAGACGATGCCCCTAATACAGTTCTTTTCCCGCACGAGACTAATCTGGATCAACCACCAGAATGTTGTCCTTACGTGGCAATTTTTACCGACATCCCCATGCTGCAGTGTATAACTGAAGAATCCATGAGTCAACTGAAAAATAAAGTCTGCCACTGGTTATCTCTTAACTCTGCCTACACAAACTCTAGTTATGTTGATATCATGTTTGTTAGGAGAGTGAGTTGGATTGATCCTCTAAGTAAGTTTATCCCTGGAAACTGTGTGGTAATTAACTGCAGGTCCGCAGCCCTAGCAGAAAAATTGGTCAGAGGCAGGAGGGAACAACTGGGTGGGGTCTTGACCAAAGGATTTGCATTATGCCATTGTTATTTTTTTCCAGGCATCTCAAGCCATATGGTATGGCCAGTAGAACAAATTGCGCACAGCCTTCTATCTCATGTACGTAAGGAACAATTCTCCCTTGTAAATAGTAATAGATACCAAGCTCTCTCGGAGTTGGGTATCCCTGACTGACTAAAGTTGGGCAGCAATAAAATGATTTTGGCCCATGATGTGGCGTTCTCTAGTAAACCAAGGAGGGCTACTATCAAAAGCAACCCGAAAATAAATAGAGATTGGGAATCTAGTTAACCCACTGGCTATCATGTATCTATCCCAAGATGTGAGGGTATAAATACCATAGTAGGACCCCAGTCATAAGGAAGTATTGTTGAGGGCCAGCAATTAAATATCATCTCATGGATTATTGCGGGGATTTCATCTAAATAAATAACCCGGAGTGGGTTAAGCAAGTGGACAGCAGTCATATATGCCTGCTTCAGGAGACCTGGGCCACCAAGCAGCATTACAGGGTGAGGTACAAAGCATTCAGCATTGAAGCTAAACACTCAACAGCTAGTAGACCTGCTGGAGGTTTGTTAATTTGGGTCAAGACAACCTTGGGTTGCAAAAATTAAGCAGCTAAACATAGAATCCCAGGAGATCCTTGTATTGATTTAATATCACTGAAATGAAATTTTCATGTGAGGATAATTAACCTATATATTCGATGTAATAGTCCTCTTGAGGACTCTGATACTATATCAACGCTCAACAATTTCCTTGATAATTCATGCAATGAATACTATCTTATCGTAGCTGGTGATTTTAACATGACTCACAAACCCACAGATTACGTACAAGAACTAGAACAGGAGGAAGAAAAAGCCAGAGGTATAAAAAGGCTTCAGATACCGGCCCTGAAAAGAAGTACTGGGGTGGGATAGCAAGTCCTGTCGTTTACCATTGCTTATGAGGTTCACGCTTGCAATGGGCCGACACCCTTAGATGCTGAGGCCAAATTTACGTTTAAAAAGGGTAGTGTCATGAGCAGGATTGATTTTATTGTGGTTGACCTTGAAATTTGGTACAAATTAATGACATGATTGCTTTAGATAGAGAGGATAGGGACCAAAATGCATTGCTTCTGAAGCTATCTGGTATTATCATCCTGCAGTTCCGAACCAATCTAGTGACTGCTCCTGTTATTACAACCAATATTAATCGGGAAATAAAATGGCCTCAGGTCATTGTTGATGAGAAGCTGTTACCGAACATCTGTAAATAGGTGGCTCAGACTCTAAATGTATCGGGCAACTCAGACCTAAACAATGAAAGCATTATGTCTACTTTCCAACACCTATCGGATAACATTAAGGCTTTCCTTAGTAGACAGTGTAACCCAAATATAGTAACTGCTCAGGGGTACAATGAGGATTGTAAGCACGCCAGAATTGATCTATCTTTGGCAGTAAAGAAAGGAATAAGGACTGACATATTAAACTTAAAAATAGCCTACAAGAGAGTACAGGGTGAAGCAAAATGGGACTGGGAGGCAGAAAACTGGCACACATTAGTGGAGGCGCATAGATCGAAGGATTCTCAACAATTCTGGCACCTACTCTCTAAAGGAGTAAAACATCCAGTTAGTGAAACTGATTTTTATCTACCACCCGAGCATGGGAAGAGTATTTTCAAAGAGTTTACTCAGGAGAGGTACCCGAGCTGGAGGGTGAGGCAGTAGAGACAGGCAGGGACAGTAACATAAAGCCCTCAGTGGAAGAAGTAACATTCTCCCTAGAGGAAACTGTAAATGTGATTAATTCATTACAGTCTGGAAAAGCGCTAGGGTTAGATAGACTACAGGGTGATCTGTATCAATCTGAGCCCAACATATGGGGCCCTCTGCTCCATATAGTTTTCACTGCCATCACACGAGGTGGGGTTATCCCCGAGTAATGGAAGGGTGCTGAAATAATACCCATATTTAAAAAAGGAGATAAGGGAGACACATCAAACTACAGGCCCATTAGCCTGTTGGATGTAGCGCAGAAAGTATTCAGTAAAATGAGTTTAACACATCTTCAGTACTGGATAGAAGAGTACTGTATACCCTCTCACTTGTAGGCTGGCTTTAGAACATCCACAAGTACCCTAGACCAGGTGTTTCAGTTCCTGTTGCTTAGCTTACCATTATGAAGGGTCATCTGTATGTTGTGTTTGTTGACCTCAAAATTTCATTTGATTCTACAGACCGTACCGGATCTGGTTTGCCCTTAGGGAGCTTGGTCTTCCTGGTGGTATGCTCCAACTCCCGGTCCGGTTGCACTTTAGTAACTATGCTAAAGTTTTGGTAGAACTTAGATGGTGGTGTAACTAATAACATTCCTGTCTCAAAGGAGGAGCGCCAGGACTGCGTCTTAGCGCCAACATTGTTTAAACTATATATCAATGGGCTTATTAAAGATCTTTATGACTGTGTAGGAGACCTACCAATATTATCCGGCAAGCAAATCCCCTGTCTTTTTTTGCAGACGACACGTTGCTCCTCTCTAAAACCCCAATAGGCATCCAGAAAGTTTTAACCAAGTTTGCAACAGCCTGTAAAGAACAGGGTCTAGAAATCAACTGCTTAAAAACTAAGTTCATGGTCTTTAATCCATACAAATCAACTAAGGGGACATTAAGGCTAGATGCAAAAAACCTAGGTCAGGTCCAGGTTTTCGACTACTTGGGAGCAAGAATTAGTGAGAATCTAACATGGACTCCCCAAATCCAGAAGAGTGTGCTTTCACTGCAACATACAGACCGCACAATAACAAATAGCAAAGAAAGTCAAAAGATCTCATTTCCAACCAATATCACCAATTTTAGAAATACATCGGGGCAAAGGGTGGGGTGCAGCACTATATGGGGCTGCATTTTGTAGGCTGGAGCACCTGAACCTTATAGAAACAGTAGAAAATATTTTTTTTACGAGCAATTTTAAACCTCCTGAAGAACATGCCACTAATACCACTTCGCTTAAATCTTGGTCTACGGTCCACTATCCAATCAGCTGTTGTAAAGGTGCTTATGTTTTGGATTAGACATTGGACCAATAACACCCAGATTCCAGTGAAAGAGGTAGTGGAGAAATTATTACCGCTACAAAGACAAACAGAGCGACTGGTCTGGTTAAAAAACAGTAAGTCAATGGTTCTACAAACTGGGTTTGGGGTTTATGTGGGATGACCCCCAATATATTACTAAAAGAATGGGGTTGCAGCTTAAAAAAAGGTATTGGGATTTTATTGATTTATCTTGCACTGAAGTTGGGACACTTAGCACTTTAAAAATAATTTTTTTAGATATTAAACATTACTTTAAGTTTGATCCCTATATGAATGATGTTGAATCCCCTTAGGCATGTGTACTTCACATACAGTTTAGAACTGGGGTTCTCCGATTGAATGCTATGAAAAGCAATTGGAAGACCGCAACTGTAACCTCACTGTGCGCCTTGTGTAGTGCTAGTCCTGAAACACTAGAGCACTTTATATTGCTCTGTCTGTTTCATGCTAATTTGAGGAAAACTTGGATTATCCAGACTCGCCTGGTGTTGTCTTTCTCACGCCCCACAGAATCCTTACGTGTTTTTAGATCAGACACAACAAGGTGGCTTGTTTTTACATTATCAAGATACTATGCATGGTGGAAGAGGGCTAAACCTGTAATAAGTCCTTGTTGTAAGAGCTTAGGTATCACTGGGGAAGAGTGTACCGAGACCTTATTCAAGGCCTGTAGTACCAATTGATGATAGCACTGGTGTTTCTTTCTCCTTTCTCATTTTTTCTAATTTTAAGGTTTGAGAATTTTAAATTACCTATCAAGTTTTTAATTTCATCTTTTATCAATCAATCAATCAATCAAAAAATGTGTAAAGCGCACTACTCACCCGTGAGGGTCTCAAGGTGCTGGGGGGAGGGGTGCAGCTACTGCTCGAAAAGCCAGGTCTTGTGTAGCCTCCTGAAAGTTAGTAGGTTCTGGATCTGCCTTAGGAGGATGGGGAGGGTGTTCCAGGTCTTGGCGGTGAGGTGGGAGAACGATCTGCCGCCGGTGGTTGCTCTTTGGATGCTGGGGACGGTGGCGAGGGCGAGGTCGGTGGAGGGGAGTTGGCGGTTTAGGGTGTAGAAGGTGAGTCATCTGTTGAGGTATGCCGGTCCGGTGTTGTGGAGTGCCTTGTGTGCGTGGGTGAGGAGCTTGAAGGTGATCCTCTTGTTGATGGGAAGCCAGTTCAGGTCTCTCAGGTGGGGTGTGATGTAAAGGGGGATGTTGATGATCAGGCGTGCAGAGGCATTCTGGATATGCTGTAGACGTTTCAGGAGTGTGTCCGAGGCTCCTGCATAGAGAGCGTTTCCATAGTCCAGCCTGTCACTGACGAGGGCCTGGGTGACAGTTCTTCTTGTTTTAGTGGGGATCCACCTGTAGATCTTGCGGAGCATGCGGAGGGTGTTGAAGCAGGATGATGAGACGGCATTGACTTGCTTGGTCATGGAGAGTGTTGAGTTGAGGATAAACCCTAGGTTGCGTGCGTGGTCGGTGGGTGTAGGTGCTGCTCCCAGTGTGGTCGGCCATCAGGAGTCGTCCCAGGCTGAGGGGGTGGGGCCGAGGATTTTGTCCAAGTTCAGCTTCAGATGGCAGTTCTTCATCGACTCGGCGATGGCTTTCATTCCTTTGTGGAGGTTGGTTTTGGAGGTGAGGGGTCCTTGGTGAGGGAGAGGTTCAGCTGGGTGTCGTCTGCGTAGAAGATAATGTTGAGGTCGTGCAGTCGGGCGACCTGGGTGAGTGGAGCCATGTAGATGTTGAACAATGTTGGGCTGTGGGATGATTCTTGGGGTACGCCGCAGATGATCTCGGAGGCTTTGGAACGGAAAGGGGGGAGGCAGATGCTCTGGGTTCTGCCAGAGAGGAAGGAGGTGGTCCATTCCAGAGCCTTGTCTCGGATCCCTGCGTTGTGGAGGCGTTTGCTTAGTGTGCGGTGGCAGACACTGCCGAAGGTGGCTGATAGGACCAGGAGGATGAGGGCTGTGGTTTCGCGGTTGTCCAGCAGGGCCCTGATGTCATCAGTGGTGGCGATGAAGGCAGTTTCAGTGCTGTGGTTGCTGCGGAACCCAGACTGGGACGGGTCCATGATGTTGTTCTTCTCGAGGTAGCAGGTCAGTTGTCTGTTGATGGTTTTTTCGATGACTTTCGCCGGGAAAGGGAGCAGGGAGATGGGCTGGAGGCCTTGAGGTCCTTCGGATCTGCCTTGGGTTTCTTGAGTAAGGCGTTGATCTCGGCATGCTTCCAGCTCTCCGGAAAGGTTGATGTCTCAAAGGAGATGTTGATGGCCTTGCGGAGATGAGGAGCGATGGTGTCGCTAGCTTTGTTGAAGATGTGGTGCAGGCATGGGTCTGACGGAGAGCCGGAGTGGATGATGTTCATCATTTTGATGGTATCATCATTGTTTATGTTGGTCCAGGTGAGCAGGGAGTTGATGTGGATGGTGGCTGTGGGGTCTGAGGTGTCGGAGGCTTTCGGGGCAGTCAGGTTGTTGAAGCTGTTGTAGATGTCTGTGGTCTTGCGATGGACAAAGGTGGCAAGGGAGTCGCACAGGTCTTGCGATGGTGGGATGTCGATTATGTTGTAACTGGGGTTGGAGAGTTTCTTCACGTTTTTGAAGAGCTCTTTGCTGTTGTGTGCGTTGTCAAAGCGGTCCTTGAAGGAGGCCCTTTTGGCGGATCTGATGAGGTGATGGTGTCTGCAAATGGAGTTCTTGTGGGCTGCGTAGCTGTCCGGGGGCCGTTCGTGGTGCCATTTTTTCTCTAGTTTCCGGATGGTTTGCTTGGAGGACGGGAGGTCTGTGGAGAACCAGCTGGCTTTCTTGTCAGTGCATCTTTTGGAGGGTTCCTTGATCGGGCGAGAGTGTTTTGCCGCAGTCGTCGATCCAGTGCCTGAGGTTGCAGGCGGCGGTGTCTGTGGGGTCGCGGGTGGGCTTCAGGCGAGGGTGGTATTTAGTTGGTCTTCGGTGATTTTGCTCCAGTTGTGGTGGGGGATCTGTTGAGTGCGGTGGTGCGTGGTGAGTTTCCGGAAGGTGAAGTGAATGCATCGATGGTCGGTCCAGTGGAGTACGGTGGTGTGGCTGAAGGAGACGTGGGGGCTTGTGGAGAAAATGGGATCAAGTATGTGGCCGGCAGAGTGGGTGGGTGTTGTGATGAGCTGTCTGAGACCGAGGTTGGTGAGGTTGTCAATAAGGGTGGTGGAGTGGGTGTCGTTGTTCTCGAGGTAGAAGTTCAGGTCTCCGAGGAGGATGTAGTCTGTGGAGGCAAGGGAGTGCGTGCTGACAAAGTCGACGATGGAGGGTGGTGTTGGGATCAGTGTGGATCTGGAAGTGTAGGTGTTCGACGGTGCTGAGGGTGTCGTTGGTGTTGGTCGAGACCCTGATGGTGTTCTTGTGGATGATGGCGATTCCACATCCTACTCCATTGGTGCGGTCCCTGCGGGTGATCTTCCTGGGCGGCTATGGCGATGTCGGGTGCCGAGGAGGCACTTATCCAGGTCTCTGTCAGGAAGGCGACATCCGGGGAGGATGTGTCGAGCAGGTTCCAGAGTTTGACGGCGTGTTTGTGTACGGAGCGTGTGTTCAGTAGTATGCATCTGAGATTGTTGCGTCCTGTCACTGTGGGCGGTTTTGCGGCTCGGAGGCTGGTGTAGCTTCAGCTCCGGCAGGAGAAGGGTTCTTTGGTGGGCTTCTGGGCGGCCAGAAAGCTGATGTGCTGTTGTCCGGCGTTGAGTGCTTGGAGGGTGCTGGCGGTTTAGTGGTGGCATTCAGTGTGGCGTCCGCTGGGACCAGGGGGTCTGGCACTGGGCGCGGTCCAGGCGCGGACGGGCACAGACGGGCTAGCCTTAAGCGTGCCTTCGGCACAACAGCGGCATGACCGCGCAGTGGCCGCCGTATGAAGGGAGGTGGGAGGGAGGAGCGGCTGGGAGGGGGGAGTGGGAGAGGGTGGTAAATGGGCGAGCAGGGGGCGGGGCCGTATGGGGCGCAGTGGTGGGATAACAAGTGGGTAGAGCCGGTAGAGGATATAGAAGGCAAAAAACGGACACAATAACACTACAACAGTAAAAAAAAAAGGATAAAGGCGAAATACAATTAATTACACTAGGGGAACAGACGCACCATCACAACAGGGCTGACAACTTAATAAAGGGCAGAGCGAGCTCAAGAGCTTACGGCCTACCACTGGCCACCAGGGATGAGGCGCAGGTGGTAGCCTGCGGGTGGAGGAGGGCCTCGAACTTCACCACTTCAGCAAGCTGCAGCAGCGGGGGACACAGACACACAGGTGGCGCTGTGCGGAGTGGGGAGCGACCTGCCTAAATAGGATCAATTGTTAAAGGAATATCAAATTGATGTTTACTCTGAACTTATTCTCCATGTTCTAATTTGAAATATGCATGCAAAGGAGTATGAAGTCGATGTTTACCTTATAACTGATTTTTTATGTTTCAATATGAAATGTAATGTGCTGTGATATATTTATATGCGTATGATCATGCTATTGATCGAATAAATTCACCATGCTATATCTATTCATAATATTCATAATATTACTTTCCTCATAATCTATATTGTGTCTATAACTGTGGTATTTGTTACTATTATTTTGCACATGCTCTATAACTAGAGCAGCTTCTAATAAAACCCTTTAATAATATTAGTCAAAACGTGTTGTGTACACTGGCTTCAGGGAAAGTAACAGACAAACTTAAACAAGCATTTGCAATGCAATATGTCTCGCATTAGGAAATTTTGAGCTATTGGTATTGTAAATGGCAATTTTTTTTATTTCTGTGTTGGTTTTGAAAATAGCTAAATTAATAGCTTTGTCATTTACAATGCCAATAGTTTTAACTTTCACAAATGTGACACCTATAGCATTTGTAATGCAATATGTGTTGTATTTACGTGACTTAGATGTATTGCTATTACAAATAACAATGGCTTTTAATTTTGTTAAATAATTAATACTTAACTAAAAGTTATTGTAATTTATAGTAGCAATAGCTTAAACTTTTGTAAATAACGTTTGTGAAGATTGTGTTCAGTGTATTTTATTGTGACGAAAATCCAAGAACAGAAGTGAAATTTTAACATCTTTCTGTGACATTTGTAATAAAGCTTGAAACATTAAGAGAACATATTTGAACCAGTTGTTGTTGAATGGTTGCACAGATTGATGCTGTATTGGCGCAGAGTGATGTTGTGG
This sequence comes from Lissotriton helveticus, assembly GCF_964261635.1. Classification (NCBI taxonomy): domain Eukaryota; kingdom Metazoa; phylum Chordata; class Amphibia; order Caudata; family Salamandridae; genus Lissotriton; species Lissotriton helveticus. The sequence goes on from NC_136065.1 coordinate 710,375,875, forward strand.
TGGCGACGAGTGATGCTGTGGCATTCAGTGATGCTGTGGTAGCGCATAGTGATGTTGTGGGCCCCTGAGTGATGCTGTGGTGTTGCTGAGTGGTGCTGAGTGATGCTGTGGTGGTGCTGAGTGGTGCTGTGATGGTGCTGAGTGATGCTGTGGTGGTGCTGAGTGATGCTGTGGTGGTGCTGAGTGGTGCTGTGGTGGTGTGGTGGTGCTGAGTGGTGCTGAGTGATAATGTGCTGGTGCAGAGTGGTGCTGTGGTGGTGCTGAGTGACGCTGTGGTGGTGCTGAGTGGTGCTGTGGTGGTACTGAGTGATAATGTGGTGGTGCTGAGTGATAATGTGGTGGTGCTGAGTGAAAATGTGGTGGTGCTTAGTGATGCTGGGGTAGCGCTGAGTGATAATGTGGTGGTGCTGAGTGACAATGTTTGTACGGGGCAACAATTATAAGGTAGTGAGAGAGACAAGAAAAATACTAGCTATTTACAGTGAAAAGTACTGACCTAGTAGATTAATAAGCAGAGTAAGCAGGAGGTACTGCAGCACATGTCTGTGAGCGACGAGCAGCGGCGTACACCAAGAAATTTTAAATCGCGCTTACAAGTATTTTTTAAACATACTATAGTGTAACATTTATGACATCTTTGTTATCACCGAAAATGTCCCTTACCTGAGTCACCAGCAATGAACAGTCGCTTTTGTAAAACCAACCTCATCCAACGGTAAAAAAAGGAAATATTTTGCTTTAGTAGTATGCAGGTTTAAAGAGGAACCGGAGTCGAAAATTCCCAAAAGAGTAAACACAAAGTCGGCAATGAAATAGAGTCACTAGCAATGAACTGGCGCTTTTGTAAATCCTACGGTTAGAACAAGACTCAGAGATTGAGTTGTTTTTTTGATGGAGTGGGATGAAGCCAATCCAAAGTCAATGGATAAAATTGGAAGGAAGAGTCATCAGGACCCAGGAGAAGGATCTCAATTAGAAGCAGGCCCTAGCAATAGGACCTCTTTCTTTGGACCACTGAACCAGGGCTAATGAAGCAGTATCCATCTTATAGCTTAGGTGTGGTCTTGTGCAATCTACTAGTTGCCTCCCGTACCAGGGCTTTGTCTCTGGAACCCTCCCTAAAAGCTTCAGAGCCCGAGGCAGATTGACCCAAGACTGGTTAAGAATATGACAAACATGAGGCTGAAGAATGGCTCAAGCGGAATTCATTGGTACTTTTGGGGTACTGAAGAGGATGATTGTTGTGAGAAATAAAATTATTTTGCTGCATATTTTGGGAGGGATCGCTAGTGTCAGAGATGCAGGACTGAGTGTAAGCATACAGCAACTGCAGTGGGTGAGGTAATTTGTGTTTTTTACACCATCCAAACTGCTTTATTTCCAGTATTGCCACTGAGATCGTTCTGTAAGTTGCAATTTTTAATGACCTATTTTTTAGAGTATTGGACAATTTGACCTTCTGTATCATTAAATGACCAATGTGGGCAACGCTGCGTGTGTACCATTTTATATTTGGTCTAGGAGATGCAAAGTTGTGCACTTGGGATGTGGTGAAATTTAAGGTTGGAGATGTTTTGCATGAGAGCATCAGCATTGATGGTATTTTCCTCTTGGCCCACAGTGAGGCGGGCCTCACAGAGTTAGGGTTGGCCTCATTGCCGCGTGCACCATGAATGTTGAAAACGAGGACATGGACAGACCATGCGAAGAGCTGCCAGTCCCAGAGGCGAAGATTGGGTATCTTGAATTCTGAGATGTCAGGGCCCTTCCACTTCACTGGTGAACGTATTGACCACTTGAGTAAATCTAAAGGTGCTGTCATATCTTTGTTTGCCTCTTGTGTGTCAGGTCAGGTGATGAGTTTGCTGAGCAGGGACAGCAGAATGAGATCATCTGCTAGGCTGCCAGGGTTAGAGGTAAAAGGTTAATGCGTTTTCGTTGAAGGATTATAGACTGACTTACAGGTGACAGATTTGACCGGAAGGTGTCATGTAAACTGTGCATCATCTTTCAGCCGAACTGGGTAAGATTAAGCTTTTTTTCTATATTTTATTAGGAGGATATTCTAGTTACAAGCATTTACAATGCAACGGTCTCGCCTTTGCAAAAGTTAGAGCTATTGGCATTGTTAATGACAACATTTTTATTTATGTGTTGGTTTTGAAAACAGATAAATAAATGGCTTTGTAATTTACAATGCCAATAGCTTACTCTCGCAGCCTACACAATGGATATGCTGTTCGTACATCCTCCAGATGTGTCTGCAATGCATGCCTTCACACCACCCAGTACCACCTTCACACCCAAATCAAATCAACAGGTGAGCAACACACCATCCAGAACTTTCTGCAAAGCCTCCTCACACCATCTAAAGCCGTGTGCATACCCTCCCCATCACCAGAGGAGAAGTACAGCCCCCCAGAAGCTTGTGTACAGCCCCTCACACCTTCCAGTGCCCTGTGCATACCCTCTTACATACCCAACAAGGTATACAGCCTTCAGAACCCTGTGCGTGCCCAGTTCACAATATCTGGGGCACTTTGCGCGCACACTAGACCTGGGGTACAACCCTCAGAACCCTTTCATTGGCCTACTCACACCATCTAGTGACCTGCGCACACACACACCAGGCGAGGGGCGAAGCCTCAAAAACTCACCATTGGGCACCCTGTGCACACCATCTCACGCGCTAGATGAGGGATAGACGGTGCTAAAAGTGTAACTAAGTCGTTGAAATGTCACTCATAGTTACACTTACGCTATGAAAATGTCACACATAGCAATCTAAAACCTCGGCAGCTAAGCACCAGGGGTATTCACAGTACAGTGGGAGTGGACTACTTCCCTGCCATCGTTTTCAGGATACCCATTAACCGCCATCAGGAAGGCAATTAGAGCCAAATTTCTGGGGGTGCTGACAAATATTTCAGGGGGGGCTACTTCTAAGTGTGGCTGTAAGAAGGTCTGAAAACATTACAGAAGCCTAATTTACATGTAAATGGTCGTTTAAAGACCTGTTAACTACTCGGTGCGGCTGCAATCAGACGGTCGCCAGCCCGCAAAGCTGTGTCAGCCCGGGCTGACACACACGACGGGGGGGCTGAAGCCCCGTGAGCCCAATGGGTGTTGCACGCCTGACCGCCGCCGATGTCCATTTTACATTCACAAGCACAAATTATTTTTTTTGTTCCCAAGTGAAAACGTACATAACTTCCTAGCGCTTAACTGGGCAGAAGCTTAATTTTAAAGGGTGCATGCACAATCACTGTGATGCACAAACGCCGCCTGCTTGTAGCTCATGAATTTAGCTGTGCTAATTCATGCGCGCTGCCCGATTCTGCTCACTGTTCGGTTTTTAATGGATTACGTTGCTGACGCAAACGGCGCCCCACCTCTACTGCACGCAGAGCCAACGAAAGAAAACAATACGTATTGTAGGCTGCAAACTTGCAAGACATCAGGTCCCAGTGTGTGCCTCGATATTGATTTTTCGGCATTTCCGAACAGATGAAATCATTGAAAATGAAAGTTTTTCACGGGTCCATTAGGGCGCGCGCGCCCATTACCATGACTGCGTCATGCCCTGAAGCATTAAAAGGTTTACGAGGTTTGATCTTTAAAGCTGCATTATAATGAAAGCCAATTACAAAGAATCCCTACGAGCTATGGAAGCATTAGGTTGCAGTGCTCATACTGCCAGCAAGTGAAACAAGCAGCACCACCATGTTTCTCTGAGGCAAAGCAGAAATGCCTTGGACAAACCTGTTTTTCAGAAGTTTGGGGATTAAAAATGAAACATAAATAAATACCATGGCTTTCTGATCCGCAATGTTAGTGCTCTCACCTTCTTCGAATTAATTTTCTATGGTATGTCCTCCAGCTCTCTTCCTGCCTTGATGGACTGGTGATGAGGGGTTGAACCCTCACGTGCCAGATATCGGTGTCTTATGTAAACAAGCAGACCTAATAAGAACAGTGTCTTTCTTTGAACTTGTTTTCCTGATGGGGATGCGCACAAACCTCCAGGGCATTCATTAGCTGAGCAATTTGCTACGCATTCTTTGTGCCCCAATCAATTTCCGTTTACTGGAACACAGCTGAGGGAGCGGTTGTCTCAAGGACTTGCTAAGAAACACCTTGGTGTGAAGGAGTTCACAGAAACGAGGGCGTGGAGCCGCTGGTCCGTCCTCGCGCGTGAGGGGAGGAGCCAGTCTCACCTGGGCCTGGCATTTTATCGTGTAGGATGAGGGAATAGGTCCAAGGGGGTCTGAGCATCCGTCCTAATATTAGAAGCTAGATTTCGAGTAAGTTGTTTAGGAGGGTAAAGTGGGGTTGGGGGTCTGAAGGACTGCCAGTACTCTTGCTCAAGAGGTGAGGGGGGCATGGATGTTCTATTGTGTAAAGGCTGGTGTAAGACTCAGAGGTTCAATAAGTGAGTAATTATTTATAGGGGTGCGTATAACTCGCGTACTTTATAGTGAAATTTCACGGAGTTACATAGAAAGACAAGAAGAGTGTCACCCTGCATCTCTAGCACTACATTATCGCAGAATGCACCCTCGCGACCAAAATGGACCGAGGATCCAAGTGTGCTTAGAAGATGGTACTAAATGCAACAGAGCAGGAACAGCAGTCGCGCTCCGTTTCTGTTCTTGCGGCAGGCATTTTTGCCCTACATCATTCAAAATTACGCATAATCACGTAACTTTCAGTAAATAGTCGGATTACTCTGTCGTACTTAAAATTTGGCCAGGCCTTGTTATTAAGCAAGTGGAATTGTCTCCAGGAGAAGCTAATCTGTGCTTGAAATTGAGCAGCGAGAGAAACGTTGTCCTGCTGTGATCCTGCCCCGTCAGACCCCAGGGCTACCAGGCATCTCCTGCCCCAGGCCCCTGTCTTGTACAGCTCCTATCTGCCAGCCCCAGGCTGCATCATCACTATTATTCCTCCGACTGTCGGCCCTCTAAGCTGGGCTGCCCTTCATGGTTATGAAGATAAAGGGCAGCGAAAGGTCGATCCTTTATGTGTAGGGTAACAGCAGGGCTTTAGGTGGGCCGGGTCCTGCCGGTGATCAGCACTGACAGTTCTAAAAAGCAGATGCCCGTCTCAGCATCTGCCCAGACTCAAACCTGCGTTAGCAGCTCTGGCCATTACTCTGCACCCTCTCCCACAAAAACGAAACCATGTTCGGTATTGTATACAACGAAGCACCAGTTGTTGCTTATTAGTCCTGGCTAGTTGTAGGTGTAATGTTACTTGTATTATATGCATCAGAATGCAATGATAGGAGCAGCAAAAACCAAGTCGGGTGGCACCCTATAATAAGCACGCCCTATTAAGAGCCCCTCCACCCCCCCCATCCCCCCACACACACAATTTTTCATCCCACTAAAGCCCTAGGTGCGAGTGGATGTGACTTGAGTTATTATTATTATTATTAACTTTATTTCGGCCATTTTGGCCATAAAAGTCATGTACATACATAAAAAAATCACCATAAATATAACAATATATTCTTATAAAAGGGAAAAAAGTGTTATACGGTCATGGAATAGTTTGCACAGTTCATTCATTTTTACAAGGACAATCATACATTATATTTCATTTCAAGGATGTAAAAGCAAATTAATTAAAAGGTATCACAACTTCATTAGTTGGATAGACATACACGCTTTCCCAACTCAGAGACAATATCCTTGTTTCTTTCGGATTATAAAAACAGAGTGTAGAAATTTACTTATGCTGAATACAATGAACTGGGTTGTATTACTTTTCATGATCCTAAAAGCTATCGAACAGGACCTAGTCCCTAGGAGGTTACACATCGGTTTCAACCATTTCTTTCTCGGTTTTGCGTATGCGCTACAAACAAAGAGCATGTGGACCTCATTCTCGAGACAGTCAGTTTGGCACATAGGACAGCCATTGGTTTTAACAGGCAAAGCCCCCAGTTTTTTTTGTGCCCATCTTTCTGTATTGTAATTCAACATAAGTGTCCCATATCTAAACTTTAGAAAAAGAGTTTTTGCAATAGGTGGTTCTATCTCGTCCAGGAATGGTTCGAAGTAAAGTTCATCTTTAAATAACAAAAAAGCCTGGACTGCAGAACCAACACTAATTCCATCCACTAGTTTCCTACTTATATGATTCCAGAATGCTCGCTTAACTACCATTTTGGAAAAGGTAGGCATTTTATCTGGAGTCTCCCACATAGAACGTAGGTCCAAAAGTAGAAGCCATTTTTTAATATGCACTAGCCAGTGCAGGGAGTTAAAAGAATCAAGCATCATCAATTCTTGCAGGCCATGTCTATAATCTATCAGTTCAGGTGTAGTCCAAAGCCTAACCCAAAATAGTAATGGCCGTAACATAGTTAGATGATCTGTTCTCCTAAAGTTCAAGTCAAGTTGGAGTGGTAAAAGCGGTGTACTGCTTGGTACCCTGACGGAAGTACGCATGAATTTGTTGTCCAGAACGTGGAAACTATTCTTTGCCCAAGGGCCCCATATTTCTGCTCCATATAGTACAGCAGATTGTATTTTGAATTTAAAAAGTTCTAAAACCGGGGTAACACTCTTGCTTGTACTGGAATTCAATTTGTTTATGATTGGTTTGACATTTTGGGCATAAGTTATTTTACTTTTCTCAATTTGGTGTTTCCAGCTTTGTTTGGAGTCGAGTACAACACCCAGATAGGAAAAGTTATCCACAGTATCTAATTTTTGGCTGTTTAAGGTCAAAGACCCTCTATTTGGCATACTGGGATTTATTAACATGCATTTCGTTTTATTTGCATTAATTTCCAAGCCCTTTGTCTGGCAATAGCAACTGAATGAGTTAAGGAGTACCTGGAGACCCTTTTTTGTTTGGGATATAAGTATAGTATCATCTGCAAAGAGCAGCGCAGGCACCCTTATACCATTCAGCTGCGGAGAATCATTGACACAAGCATTTAAGTAGTCAGGAACATCGTTTATAAACAAGGAAAATAAGGTAGGGGCCAGGACGCACCCCTGGCGAACCCCACGTTCAATGGGAATATTACGAGTTAGCTCACCATTTGGGCCCCACCTGATGTTTGCAAAGTTATCTGCATGTAGCTCAACTATTTGAGCGAGGAGGCATCCCGGTAACCCAAGGTCTTGCAGTGTTTTCCAAAGTAGGCTACGTGGGACTAAATCAAATGCAGCCCTCAGATCAACGAAGGCTACATACAAATGGCCTCTTTTCAGCTGGACATATTTCCAAATCAGGCAACAAAAACGAAAGATTTGATCTGTTGTGCTTATCTTACTCCGAAAGCCAGCCTGGAATTTGGAAATTATGTTAGTAGCTTCAAGCCAATCATTAATTCTGAATAGAAGATGTTTGGCATATAGTTTTTGAAGTGTGTCCATCAAGCTGATTGGCCTATAGTTGGAGGGTATCATTCTATCCCCCTTTTTAAATATTAGCACAACCTCTGCTGCCCGCCAGCTCTCAGGAAAGTTGCAATTTGAAGATAGGGCATTAAACAGACAATTCAGATAGGGGGCCCAAACTTCAGGTTCATGTTTATAAAGATCCCCCGGTATTCTGTCCGGACCGGGGGCTTTAGAGTTTTTAAGATCATTTATCGCCCTTACTGTCTCCTCCAGAGTGAAATTAAGCGGTTCAATAGGCGCCGGGGACCTTAGGCTCCATTGGCTATCGCTGTCGTATTGTTTGTAAAGATTTGTAAAATGGGATACCCAGGTCATCTCATCCAGGAATACGTCCTTCACGATTCTCCCAGCGTGACCACCATTGGCTACTAGTCTCCAGAAGCCAATATTGTCATTAGTTTTTGCGGCAGATAACATATCGGCCCAAATTGATTCCTCCCAGAGTTTTTTGGATGTTTCCAACGTGCGTTTATATTCTGCCCTTGCAGCTTTTACATCTTCTTTGTACTTGTTTTTAATAGCAAACAGTAGGTTTGATTTGGCAGTTCTACACACGTGGTCATACCATAACTTTCCATGATTTGCCACTCTTTGATTTTGCTGCTTCTTTTTCGGCATTTTCGATAAGAGCATTTTTAGTTCCGAAAAGAAGTTTTTGTGTATATCAATAAAATGTTCAAAGTGTTCCGGTAGGAAGGCATAGTCAGCTACATGTGCAAATGTTTGTTCAAAGAGGGAGTAAACCAGTGCTAAGGCTTTACCATCTGCCAGAACACGTGGCCATCTCACTGCACGCCTGTTATTGCTTATGTGGACATCCTCACATAAGGTGACTTCGGTGGATTCAATTGTAGATAAAGTGATATCACTAACCATGCTCTTGTTGATGTAAAGTTCCAAAGGGTAGTGATCACTTTCCCCCCTACTTGCTACTTTCAGATCTATCAAAAAATGCCATATACTGAGAGAAACAAGTACAAAGTCTAAATTGCTGTTAGCTTTAGAGAAGGTTGGATGTTTTTGCAGGTCAGATGGGAGTCGGCCATTGCCCGCTCTGAGGCCGTGATCTGCAGCAAGTCTTAAAAGTTGGCTGGCCAATGTCGTATATTTAACAAATTTGGTGGTCTCAAGCTGGGGGATGTTATAGGCTGAGTCCTCATCTTCGAACACTTCAGAGAAGCCCAAAACAGGTTCAAAGTTGCAATTTAAGTCTCCTGCTAGAATGACCGGGGTGTCTCCAATTACGTTTTTAAGCAGGTGCTCCAGGGCCTCAATTGTTGATGATACCTTCGAGTGACTGGCTGGTCTATTATAAATGTTAACAATAAACCATTCATTGCCACACGATGGAGTTGCCCTTAAGGCTAGAATATCCGGGGAACCTGTGTCCACAGTTTCAACCTGAATGGCTAAGGTGATTTTTAGCCAGATTAGTAAACCCCCTGATGGTCTTCCTCGGTTAGACTGAACTGCCTTAGTGCCGAAGGTTTTGTAGCCTACCCGGTGTGGAACTTCTAAGGCCCAAGTTTCTTGTAGTAGGCAAATGTCACAGGTATCAATGTAATTTGCCCACTCAGGGTCTTTTAAGTTCTTATAAACACCTGCAATGTTCCATGATAAGATAAGTAAACAAGGGTCAGTATTCGGAGTGGCCGGGGGGGGGATCACTGTGCACAGATTGCGCATAGTGCCTACTTGCAGTGATGTTATATCTTTCTCTGCAACCTTTATCTTTACTCCGGCTGCAGGGGTTGCACTCTCATCCCGACCACCCTCAGCTGTGCCACAGCATATATTTCCAGCTCCACAGAATGATCCCTTTTTCTGGGGAGCTGGATTAAGCTTGTGCGTCATGATCCTTTTTGGCTGTTTAGGCTGTTTATCATCGTTGAAGTGTGCGGCGTATTTAGGTTTGTGGTAGCCTTTGCCCAAGTTACAGAAGCCATCGTATAATTTGTGGATGCAGTCAGGCATGGTGGCAAGTCAGTCCACAGCATCTAAGCAACTGAATCTGTTGAAGGTAGGAATGCCAGACCACATGTTGTAATCACCGTGTCCAACCAAGTTAGAAACACCAGACCACGTATTATAATCTCCATACCTAACCAAGTTTGGGGCAGTATCTGAATACTGCTTAGCAGGATTCCAGTTGGGGCCGTGATGGATTTGTCTTGGTGGAGGATAGAAGAATGATAGGGGTCTGGCTTCAATGGGGGGATTCATACCGTACGATTTCCAATTGCAGATTTGTTCAGCACTTTGGGGTTCCTCAAAGGATATGACAATGCAATCGCCCGTGATTGTTTTTGCAGTTGGCCCTACCCATGGTACCCTCCTAACCATGAGGATCTTACTTTTCAGATGGTTAGGAATAGGTTTATATTTATTTAGCCAAAAAATCACTTTGTTTTTTAGCGATTGGAAGTTTTCTTCGTATTGACTGTCCAGTTCTGGCACCCCTGTGAGAACAGCTACAAATGTACTGGCGTCTGGTGGCAAATCTATGTATCCCCCTCTGAAATTATTACGAGTATGGTTGGACTGGTAGTTTGGTTTGTGGGAGGCATTAGAAGAGTTTTTATCCTGCATGGATTGAATGCCTGCAGCACTAATGTAGGGATAGGTAGGAGTGTTAGGTTGAGGTTTGTGTAACGTGGATGTGCTCTGATTGAAAGAGTGAGAAGAAGAGGGAATTTGTGGTAAGGGAGAGTTGGTATGTACTTGGTTTTTCTGAATCGATTTATTAGTAATGTTTACAGCTGTAGCCGTGGAAGTTAAAGGGGTTGGATTTGGTTGGTTTTTAGTACTACTTGATTGAGTGATATTTGTGTTATTAACTATCCCTACCTTCTTTTGCTGCACATCTAATGGCTTAGTATGAGAGTCTTTCGATATAGTCGGGACAAGGACCGGAACTTGCTGGGTGACTCTAGGTACTTCAGTACAATTAAGACTTATACTGGAAAGAGTGATAACACTTTTCTCAACTTCTAGAAGTTGATTCTCTATTCCAGTTAACCTGGTTTCTAATGGTTTAAGTAATCTCTTGAGCGTTTCCCATACTATTTTTAAAAATTCCTCTCTTCCACCATCTGGTTCTACCATGACGCAAGGGGCTCTCTGTCCTTCACTACCTGAGTGATCAGACTTATCTAGCGAAATGTGCTCATCTATACTGATGTTAGTGATGTCAGTGTTAGCTAGTGCTGGATCATGTGCAGAGCTCTCAGATATTACGGCAGGCGTATTCGGAGTCCCACCCTTAATATTATGACTAAGAATAATTTTTGTTTTTTTCCTAGCAAAAGCGGTGAGATGCTTACGCTTTCTTTTATGCTTTAGTGGAGCTTTGGCTGATGAATTGTTTTTAGAAGACTCTGTTTCAACTGGCAACTGGCTGGTAGGTATAGGACATGCAGTTGGAATCGTCTCTGCTAATGAATTACAGGACACCCCATCTGGGAGGACTTCAACAGTCTCCTTTGAGGGTGTCAGCTGAGATGGGGTTCCTGGCTCAGCCCTAGCTAGAGGCCCATGGGGCTCCAGGTTAGTGGGAGGAATTAATTCCTCTACTACCGAGTGCACCTCGGCTAAGACTATGATTGGTTTTGGGCCAGAAATGCGCTCAGGAGTTTTAGATAAAGCAATACTGCCTAGAGAAGATTTTTTCCTAAGCGCAAGTTCAGTAGAGAGTCTCCTGGCGCATTCAAGTTCAGTTGATACTCTATGCTGAAGTTTTGTAATTTCATTGTCAATTGAGAGGCTGGTCCTGGTGATAAAGTCGTCTAATGTGCCTGTGGCTTTTTTGGGAATCTTTGTGGCCTTACTCCTAGTTTCACGTGAGGACATTATGGGGAAGGAAGGAAGAAAAGATATAAAAAATACTTAAATTAGCGCTGGTATGCTACTGAGACTCAAAAGGATAAAACCAAGGGGGGTGGCCCGGTCCGGTCTCAATCGGTCTCTAACGGCCTAAAACGGCCCTGTCTTTGCCCAGTCTTAGCCCGGGCTGCGTCCCGCGCTGCGGGAGTGGGCTGGTGTTATGAGGCCTCAGGAGGGCGGGGGGCGGGCCAGCAGGGAGAGCAGACCGGAAGCTCTCCGTCGGTCTAGCAGGGACTTCTGGGAATTGAAGTCCCTGCACGCTCGCAGCCCCGCTGCAGCCACACGCCCAAGCCGCTTACCTCCTTACTGCCTCTACGCTCCACACACGCAGCTGCTGATGTGTCTCCTTCCTCTGGCAGGCGAAGGGGCACCCGCGGAGCGGGTGCGCCGAGAAGTGGTTGGATGCCGGGCGAAGACAAAATAAGGCGAGGTGAGCCGCTCTGACTCCTTGCTATCGCTGATTTCCTCCGTTAAGGGCTTGAATGTGGCAATGATGTCCAAAACAGTGTCCCACTCGCTTTTGCTGCTGACCGGCGTTATGAGGCCTCAGGAGGGCGGGGGGCGGGCCAGCAGGGAGAGCGGACCGGAAGCTCTCCGTCGGTCTAGCAGGGACTTCTGGGAATTGAAGTCCCTGCACGCTCGCAGCCCCGCTGCAGCCACACGCCCAAGCCGCTTACCTCCTTACTGCCTCTACGCTCCACACACGCAGCTGCTGATGTGTCTCCTTCCTCTGGCAGGCGAAGGGGCACCCGCGGAGCGGGTGCGCCGAGAAGTGGTTGGATGCCGGGCGAAGACAAAATAAGGCGAGGTGAGCCGCTCTGACTCCTTGCTATCGCTGGTTTCCTCCGTTAAGGGCTTGAATGTGGCAATGATGTCCAAAACAGTGTCCCACTCGCTTTTGCTGCTGACCGGCGTTATGAGGCCTCAGGAGGGCGGGGGGCGGGCCAGCAGGGAGAGCGGACCGGAAGCTCTCCGTCGGTCTAGCAGGGACTTCTGGGAATTGAAGTCCCTGCACGCTCGCAGCCCCGCTGCAGCCACACGCCCAAGCCGCTTACCTCCTTACTGCCTCTACGCTCCACACACGCAGCTGCTGATGTGTCTCCTTCCTCTGGCAGGCGAAGGGGCACCCGCGGAGCGGGTGCGCCGAGAAGTGGTTGGATGCCGGGCGAAGACAAAATAAGGCGAGGTGAGCCGCTCTGACTCCTTGCTATCGCTGGTTTCCTCCGTTAAGGGCTTGAATGTGGCAATGATGTCCAAAACAGTGTCCTCGACTTGAGTTGTTAGCTAACACTTTCTTGTGTTTGCGTCCAGGTATGTTTTAAATAATTACTTTTTCAGTTAGGTTCGAGTCTGGGCGTCAGCTTAACATCCGGTGATTCTGGGCGGATCACTTAATCTCCATGGCAGAGCGGGCTGATATCTGAATGTTCTCGAAGTTCCCAAAGTTCCTTTACCTCAGTAGGAGCGCGTGCATGCTGGAGTGTGTGCACTGGGCGGCCACCAGGGAGTGGCAGCACGCGCGTGCACTGCGGAGCGGCGTGGGCTGCGCAAGGGGCGTCTCAGACCGCGCCGCACGCTCTGCCATGCCTGCACCATGGGCTCTGGAGTGGCTGCGTGGGATAAGTGCTTTCAGATGTCGGCCGCAGATATTTTTGCTCGATCTTTAGCCAGCTCACGTTTCGGTGCATTCCACAGAGACTTCATTTCCTGAGTGCCCGCCGAAATGAGAACATTGTTCGGACCTTAAACCTGCATGAAACTTTCAGAAAGCGCTCCGCCTGGTTTTGTAATTCTACCACCCCAGCGCCCTCGAGACTACATTTTTGTATGTGCAGACCTGCAAAAAATGAACTAATCATCGGAACGCTAACAAGACAGGAGTGGGGCTTAGTTGTTCTGGGCGGGGTGGCGGCGGTGGGGGGAGGACGGGTGTGTGTCTCTGTATGTGTGTGTGTGTGTGTGCGTGTGTGCGTCTGTCTCTGTGTGTGCGTGCCTTCAGCCGGCCTAAGTAACGCTGTGTGTGTGGGCGCGCCGTTAATACGTAAGCGCGACCATAGACCCCAATCGGCTCGTGCACCGGTCTGTCTCCCTTGAGAGGCATCTCGACGACAAAAGGTCTTGAGAGCGAGACCTAAAAAGTATACCTGTTGTCTCTGGCAGCCTTTTCTGTTCCTAATGTGGACCCTTCTTGGTAAGTTTCTGGGACGTTCACAGGACACCCAGCTCTTTTCACCAGTCCAAATAGTAAGTTTGATATACCTGCCCTGTTTGGCAGCAAAGGAAACTTTACCGGGTGTTATCAAGATTTTCTTGGCAGTGCAGCACTGTTCTTTGAGGTGCAGCTAACAATAGTACTAATTGGAATTAGTATGTTTGGGTTTGTTAACTTTCAAAAATAGATTGCTGATCAAACAGTGGACGTTGGTCAGTGCAAGTGGAATTATGTAATTCGGTAGCTATGACGTTTTGTGCATAATTATGGATTCACCACACTTGCTACATAAATTACTTCATAATTTGTAGATTTCTACAAAAAATGTTTTTAACTGAAATGGTTAAAAGTAATAATAAAAAAGTTTCTTTAGATATATTTTTGATAAACCATCACTTCACGTGTTCTTCCTTGACTGCATATTCCAGGTGCATTTGACAATGGTACACTTTGCAGAGTGTTTTTGGAGGCTGCCATTTTGATAATAACCTCTGAAATGCTTTTCACATTCCACGGGTCCTAGTGAAATATGGGTTTATAGTCCTGAATGTTGTGCAATGCAAGCACTTCAACACGTTATTTATATGTATATGTATATGTATAGAGATATATTATTTAAGAACAACTTTCTTTTCCCTTTTAGGATCTACAAACTCGGCTTGCTTAGATTTAGAAAGGCCAGGTAAGCGACTTTGATATTACAACACATGTATGTTTTGCCCTCTCATGAACACTAATATACCTCTATTTATCTTGTAGACATATTGAATAGATTTGATATAACAAGAAGATCGATCAGAAAAAAATCTTGCCAAGGCACAAAATTACCTCAATTCAAGCAAGCGTCAGGTACTGGTTATGCCCTACTTTGTATTTCATATATTGTATGCAATTTGAAACAATACCGTTTTTACGGTTAAGTACTTGTGATGTCCATAAGAAGAAATCTAATCGACCTGATAGCAGTAACAAATTACTGGAGATGATTGCCCTGGCATATGTTCATTTAAAAGCAAGCACAGGCTATTTATTTGGCATTTCATTAATTATTATTGCTTCATATATTGATAGGTTTTGTCATGTGCAGCGTTTCCTATTGCAGAAGAAATAAACGACAAACCTACAAAAAAGTAAAGGTTCAATTTTGAAAATGCTGATTCATTCACCCAGGCTCTTTGATATAGCTACATAAGTGCTAAAGTTCTAAAGCGGGCAGCTCGTACAATATAATTAGTGCTCCCGGTTGTATGGTATTTATTTGTTTAACATTTCCATCTGTATTCATCCACATTTATTTTTGGGCCGTCTTATTGGTATTTATCCATATTTATATTGTGTTTTAAAAATAAATCAAGTCACAAAATGGTATATTTCTAAATTTATTTATACTCTTACATATGCCCTTACACGTGGATTCCTGTCGCGTTTGGCAAATAGAGAAGACACATATAACATAAAACTACACCAACAGGTACATATTAGCATTATATTCCAAATTTATGATAACATATATCTGTATTTAAGGAAATCTCATCCTGTTTTTTAACTCGCTATGCTGTCTATCTGCTTTGCCTGGAGTTCTTGAAAGACAGCAAGGAGAGTTTCTCACATGAAGCACAATTTTCTGTATTTTTCCACTTTTAAAAATAAATAAGGACAGGAAGCACATTGTATTCTGTCTGTATTTATCTGTAAAACCAGTACAAATGAAAAACTGGGAGCCTTAATTTTACTCTATACTTGTGCCGCCTGATTTGCGAAGGAGTAAATCCTAATGTAAGCCAGCGTCGACTGACTCAGCTGAAAATGGTTCCTAGATCATATGTTACGTGCAGGTTTAGATTTAGAGAATTCCTGTCTAAAGAAGGAGGTCTCTGGTCATGGTAAATTCCATGGGTTATGCACTTTGTATTAGATAGGGCCCTTTGCACCAACTGAGAGAAGTGCAAGGAGCAAATAGCAGAGAGACATTTATCAAACTGTTCTTCAGTTCGTGTTTTGGGAGTTAGCGAAAAAGATGTAGTGAAGTAAAGTAGACAAACATTAGATAAGAAAAGAAATTCAATGTGGAAATAAAAGATAAGTTAGGAAACTGCAATAATGGTCCCATGATTAGAATCCATAGTTTTGTTGCATTTTCTGTCTGGGGTGGGAGAATTTACAAAACTGTAAAAAAAGACCCAGGGGCCGCATTATACATATGGTGTATCTTCCTTCATTGCATTGGGCGTCCCTGAAGTCCTCCTTTTCCCCCTCCAGAGGGCCGCTTTCAGGGGGCACACTGACAGATTGCCACCTTTTAGGTGCCGCACTGTCAGTGCGCATCCTGAGAGCTTCTTTGCCTCTCTGTCTGTACCTGTAATACAGCGCGGGTGCTGAGGCAAAGGGATTCCCTCATTTGCATTGGGCACACTCCCATGCAAATGAGGCAACACCCCCTGAAGATTTACTCTATCAGGAATTATTTTCTGCTTTTTCAGATTCTTTTTTGTGTTTATAAGTTTGAAATAGATACCCACACTAATGATTTGAAGGTTACAATTTTTGTATATGATTTGTCCGCATCTGTCATTGTGTCTTTGTTATCACATTCTGTACCCCTTTTTGTTTACCTACATTAAATGAGCTAATAATTCAGAAATATACACCTGTGTTTGAAATTGTTCATTACGTATTAACTATGATGTAATGAGTGAATTGATGTTTCGATTTTTCAAAAGTTAGTCACCAGTACTCTAAATTAAATCCCTTGTAGGCAGTTACCTGGACTTAATGGAGGCACTCCCTCCGATGGATGCGGCAGTGTGGGAGACTAACACAGTGGACACCACTGAGGCATGCTGCTGGCTGTCACAGGTGACTGCATTGGAGGGTTTCAGAAGATGGGATCTAATTGAGATCTCTATTCTGGGTAACGTTATGAGAGGGACGGTCCTTCAATACTTTCAGATCTTGCAGGAAGACTATCAACTCCATCATAGCCAGTTTCATCTTTATACCTGAAGCTCCGCCACTCCCTAGCTCTGTACATTGCTGCTTTATCTCACCTTCACAAATTCAATCCTTTAGAGGGCACACTCCTTATGGAAGACCTGGGTTATCTCAAGATTGCATACATTCATCAGCTGTTCATCTCTAACCGCTGGGACACTTTTGTGGCTCTCCGAGGGGCATGTGAGGCCGATGTGAGGGCTTTGGAGGAGAAGGATTGGACTGAGGCTCTGGGCGCGCCCTGGACTGTTGCCATCTCGGCCCAATTTAGACTTCTCCAGCTTAAGTATCTCCGTAGAGTATATTTCACCAACAGCTGTGGCGGATGGGGTCAAATGCCTCCCCGATCTGTCTCTTATGTGAAGCTGGGGATGGCACCCTTTTGCATATGGTGTGGGGTTGCCCTACTCTTATTTGCTTTTGGCGCGGGGTGACATCTTGTTTGGGTGGGGTCTTGCATGATATATAGCGCACTATTGACCAAAAATCGAGTGTACAGTGGGAAAAAATGTAATACTGAAGAGAGTCGTACCCCATTTTAACTTTGAGGATTGTATTTCCTTTTTCAGGGGGACCAGTTGGGCACTGAGTGACATTTGCACTGACAGTGCGCCTTTATACTATTTCACTGATTTTCTTTCTTTGATTTCTCACCTCTGAGGAATTTGTTTCTACACACTTGTTTCTTTCTCCGGTCAAGAGAGTTACTGATGATGAGAATGTGGGAAAACTGGTGAGTACCTACCAGCAGCCCCCCTTGGAGATACTAACGTGAGGTACTTCATGATCTTTCTCACACATTTCTTTCACAAGAGGTCAAAATTTTTTGCGGGTATAAGTATTCCTCTCAAAGCTTGGTACATTGACATTTTTGTTGAAATTGAACAGTGGGACTAACAGGCTTGCTGGAGTGAATCTGACCTGGGAGAGATGTTTTATAATTAAAAACACCCCCTGTGTCCCTTAAATAGAATGAACTGTTCTGAGGTAGTCATGTCTGTTTGTGTTTATATACCGTTGAGTGGGGGGCGACCTGGCTACTTACCCCCTTGTACTCCTTTTTGTGATTGTGATCTCGACTATAATACCTAGGAAGAAAAGTCGAAAAGAGCGAATGGGCTTGTGGCACGATTCCCAGTGGCTGTATTAGCTGTATGACAAATTTCCTCCTTTTTAATTAATTTTGTATGTATTTTTAAACATTATGAATTGTGTGATTTTGTTTATGGTTTTAGTTGACTAATGCACTGTTGTACTCTCTCTTTAAAATTCTTTGTGGAAAGAGAACTCCACTGCAATGGGAATGGAGTTCCAACCCACCAAGACTATAGTCCAGCCTCCCAATTTAAATGCTGATGGACCATAGTTTGATGATAGCGGAGAATACTCCGTCTCTGCCGTGGTCAAACTTCTCCGATGGGCGGATGGAGTAAGGGCTGTTTGAGGTTTGGCTATTTGTTCACCCACCTAATTAAGATTTCTGGTCATATAGCCATTTTTCAATGCCTGTCATGGCCAGGAAAACCTTGGCAATAAGGCCCATTGCCTCCTCTCCATGGGAGAAATCCTTCATGGTGACAAGAGCATTATTTTTTTATTTTCAAATAGAAGATCCTGCTATGGGAGTTTCTTTTTGGAAATAAATAAAACTGTAAGTTTGCTACACAGCACCATTTTGTTGACAGAGCCGTACTGCAAAATTACAATGAATTGGCAGGAATTGTGATGATAGTTCCTGCCGATGTTAGAAATGTCTGATGGGTGGGCAGACATTTCTAAATGTTGCCATTAGCACCTCTGCCAGGTTGACTGAGTGCATTACTCCGTTGCCCTGGCAGAGGACTGGCCAACAGACCACATTAAAATCACTCCTTAGTCAGCCCTATATTTACACAATAATTTCTACGTTATATCATAACTCCACATTTAGAAGTCCTCAAATCTCTTTTTGTTTGGACCTTCCCGCTCGTTAGAAATTATTAAGGGGATGCTCCTAAACATGCACAGTTGATTATTGTTTATTCTGCCTTACATTTGTATCCAATGTTAAGTATGAGCGATTGAAAAAAGAAAGCCATTCATCTTATATGATTTTCTTTTTATGCTAAGAAAAAAATATGTAATTAGCCCTATTTCAACAAAAGCTTACATTTGAAAAAAATATTTTATTCTGATCTCTAATAATTTGAATTCTTCAAAGGTATTATTAAAATGATTTTTTCTGTTTGTAGTAACTACCTCCAGATCTTTTTCTATATATACGCCTTATTATTTTGTGCTACCTCTTGAAACGTTCAACAAAAAATGCACACTATCTAATAAATGATGTCCTGTGGGTGAAGCCAACAGCTAAATGTTTTTAACCATAAGGTTTTACTGGCATAAGCTTACACGTGTAATGGGACAATACAATAACACATCTCAGTGTAAACCTTCGAATAGCAAGTTACAGAACTACAGCTTAACAAAAGGTACAATACATTTTTAGAAGTTTACATTAAATTACCATCATATAGTCTACTCAACTACGCATACATGTCTCAAAGACAGAAGTAATTAGATCTCAAAAGAGTTACAGCATAATGCGTTTCATTTAGATGTCTGGTGTAGGATTTTTCTTGTGTTGTGTTCTCACTTTATTATTGTTTGAAGTGCTGCATAAGTACTTTACACTTTGCCCTTTAAGTTAAGCATGAAGGCTCTGTGCCAAGCTACCACAGTGTGAGCACAGGTTAATTTAGGGTTTGCTTTTGCCTCACCCTGACTGGGATTGTGGTTGTTGCTTGAGTAGGGTTCCCCAAACCAGTAACCCAATTACCCACACACAGTCAATGACATGAACTATGGTACTTGGAGGTTTCACAATTAAGGATTTAATTCATACAACCACAATCTATCAACTACTGTTTTTCTGTGCAAACATGCAAAAGATTTAAATCATTCCACTCAGCTCAGTTTTATAATAATTACTTTTTCATGAAATGTTACCAGCACCAGGGTAGAATCTAATGTTGACCTTAGCTAAGACTGAGAGACATTTCCTTGTTTACGTTCATGGTGATGTTATGTGTCCTGTTCCTGAAAAAATTCTTAGATCTTTTCTGGACATATTTTGCTAACAGGGTCAACAGGGCACCTTGTTGTTGAATAGACCTGTTAGGTCTATGAATAACAATGCAACTGTGGAATATTGACTACATAATATTCTATGAGATAGTGAATACATGTATTTTTCATGTTCATAGAATATTTTTCTCATGTCCATAGTCTGTTGCACCAACTCCTGCTAGTTTGAGCATGCCTTATTAATATCCTTTTTCATAATTTGTATTAATGTTAGTTGTGGTATCCCAGGTGCATTTAGAATTTCTTTTTTTATAACTGTCTGTTTGTATCTTGCATAATATCAAAGTAGTCACACCAATGCCCCTATTTTCTTTAATGTTTGTGGGGGATTTCTCTAGCCTTGTATAAGAGCTCCTACATTTTTGTAGAGCTGTCCATTGCTCGTATTCACTATGAAAAGGGATGAGAAGTGGCAGATTACCTGTACCTGGTAATTTCTATTCTGGTGCTAATAACTACTATAGCGCATTCTCATTACGCCTGCCTCCATTATCTTCCAGAATCCCAATATCCTAATTATGGCTATCTGCAGGGATGGATCAGTAGGTCACCTGAGGTTTTTGGACAGGGTGGATAGTATTGTTTGATAATCACTGGGCATTTGAAAACAACATTGAAGAAAGACAGTAAATGCTCCCCACACCTGAAACACCATACCAAGGAGGTCCTACATTCCCCCTGCAGCCATACTAGAGTAAAGTAAGTGATGATTATGTGCTTAAGCTGTATTAATCTCAGTCTGTTAGGAATCCTGATCTCTTTTGGGACCATGTAAGCTTCCTGCCAGTCGTCATCTAAGGCGCATACACATGCCACCCACCTTCCTCTGAGGTTGGTAAACAAATCGGAGTGTTTGTAACAAGTGCTAATAAATTCTGGAAATGCAAAAACAACAATTGATGGACAGAATGCAGAACAATGTCATACATTCACCCCAGTACAGAGATGTGGGCCTAAATCCATCGTTATTTTTCACTCCAAACCACCCCAGGCCAGACATGGCCATATGCAAATCAGCCTTGACCCTGTGCCTCATGGGAACAGTCCAGCCCGAACTGCCAAGCCATGTCTTTCCTGGACCGGAATCAAGCATCCAAGCACCGGTTTCTGGCTATCAGCCTTCATCAGCCTGGATAGCTTGACTCCAGTGGTGTGGAGAGCATGGGACTCACGTCTGAGCATACCCATCCCACTCGGGGTGACGAATGCAAAAACAACAATTGATGGACAGAATGCAGAACAATGTCATACATTCACCCCAATACAGAGATCTGGGCCTAAATCCATCGTTTTTTTGCACTCCACACCACCCCAGGTCAGACATGGCCATATGCAAATCAGCCTTGACCCTGTGCCTCATGGGAACAGTCCAGCCCGAACTGCCAAGCCATGTCTTTCCTGGACCGGAATCAAGCATCCAAGGACCGGTTTCTGGCTATCAGCCTTCATCAGCCTGGATAGCTTGACTCCAGTGGTGTGGAGAGCATGGCACTCACGTCTGAGCATACCCATCCCACTCGGGGTGACAAATGCAAAAACAATAATTTATGGACAAAATCCAGAACAATGTCATACATTCACCCCAGTACAGAGATCTGGGCCTAAATCCATCGTTTGTTTGGACTCCACCCCCCCCCCCAGGTCAGACATGGCCAAATGCAAAACAGCCTTGACCCTGTGCCTCATGGGAACAGTCCAGCCCAAACTGCCAAGCCTTGTCTTTCCTGGACCGGAATCAAGCATCCAAGGACCGGTTTCTGGCTATCAGCCTTCATCAGCCTGGATAGCTTGACTCCAGTGGTGTGGAGAGCATGGGACTCACGTCTGAGCATACCCACCCCACTCGGGGTGACAAATGCAAAAACAACAATTGATGGACAGAATGCAGAACAATGTCATACATTCACCCCAGTACAGAGATCTGGGCCTAAATCCATTGTTTTTTTGCACTCCACACCACCCTAGGTCAGACATGGCCATATGCAAATCAGCCTTGACCCTGTGCCTCATGGGAACAGTCCAGCCTGAACTGCCAAGCCATGTCTTTCCTGGACCGGAATCAAGCATCCAAGGACCGGTTTCTGGCTATTAGCCTTCATCAGCCCGGATAGCTTGACTCCAGTGGTGTGGAGAGCATGGGACTCACCTCTGAGCATACCCATCCCACTTGGGGTGACAAATGCAAAAACAACAATTGATGGACAAAATGCAGAACAATGTCATACATTCACCCCAGTACAGAGATCTGGGCCTAAATCCATCGTTTTTATGCACTCCACACCACCCCAGGTCAGACATGGCCATATGCAAATCAGCCTTGACCCTGTGCCTCATGGGAACAGTGCAGCCCGAACTGCCAAGCCATGTCTTTCCTGCGAATGTGAATGTGAATTTCAATGATACATATGTATGCTTGATGGGGTAATTATGCACTGTTTCATAAATGTCACTCTGGGGCATGCTGATGACAGTTGCTTCACATGCCTTGTCCAGAATCATTTTTGTGACTGACACTTATGTATATTCTGTGTGTTTCAGGATGGTTTTTATCAAAGTCAAGGTATAATACTTACTGTATTATTGGCTGAGTGACTGGTTGTCTTATACAGAGCATTTACACTTAGTGAAACAAGATACTGTGTAGGTTAGGGTAGCTTATAGGTCCTGAAGATTCGCCACTTGATCATTCGTGACATCAATAGGTGAGATACATGTTGACCAGGTAACTTACCAAACTACACAGGATCATCATATCCTGAGGTAGCGTATACGATTTTAACAAGGCCAATGATCTCATTCATTAAATAGTTTTCTTCTGAGCATCACTGTACCTATTTGAATTCACTTTTCTCACCAATTAAAGCCACATTTTTAGCCCAAACATCTCCACTTCTTTAAACTGCTATTCTAAAAAGATCTCTGGCAAAGTCCCCCCTCCCGGATTTCATCGGCCACTGTACACTGCATTTTTTCTTTGATTGTGATAAGAAGCATGTATGCTGGACCTTTATCGCTTCTGGTTCCCCCTTTTTCATTTAATCATCCCTAGATAGCCTTACACAACTCCACGACCTTCAAATTCCTCAGACGTTTCCCAAAAGGTCTCACTGCCAGAGTCACAAGCCTCTCACTCCATGGTCCAACAGCATGGGCATGGGCCACAGGAGTAGCTAATCGGGCCTAGAACAGCAGGAACATGTGTGCATTCCTACTGGACAGGTGGTGCTGTAGTATGCTGAGATACCTGGGAGAAGAGGCCATCTACTCCAGTCCTTTCAACACTTAACTTCCCACACAATCATCAGTGAGGCACGTTGTGCTCCTGGACCTGTGACACACTTCCTCCATTGTTCAAGCCTGCTCTTATTCACAGCCAGTCTGACTTGGCGCCAGTGAGCACAGAGTTGCAGCTCCTGGATCCCTTCCTCATCAGAGAAAGGCCCCTGAACTCAGTGAGGGGTGGGTTTGTCTTTAGTCACGAACACTGCCTTTGATGGAGGCCAATGCCATATTGTTCTTAACAGCCCAGCCACCATGTTCTTTCGATGATTGCAGTGCACCATGATGGTTGCACATAGGATGATGTAGGAATTTGATACAGAGATGCGACCACCGTCTTGGCTGTTCTAGCCACTAACCCACATTTTGAATCTTTAAATTCACCAACTCCTACTAGGGCGTTACTTGCCCACCAGTGTGTTCAACCACACCAATCAAATCATGTAGCACATTGTAATTGCAAACAATCTAATGTGCTTTTAAACTTTTTTTATTTTAATGTTTCATTGTGGACAATAGAGAAATATGATTGCACGTTTCATACAAATTGTTAGATCTGGGGGTATCTAGTTGGCAATGGTATTCACATTTGTCCAAATAGGGACCCTTACTTCTAAGTCAGGACAAGGGAATTACACTCCTAAATAACCCCTGCGCACCCTCTTGGGAGCTTGGCATGAGCAGGTTCTGTGATCCGGGGGAGATGATGTGTCGTTCCTCAACGCTTGCGCAGAGTAGGGAATGCGTCGTGATCCTTACCGATGCGGGGTTGATGCGTAGATTCTCAGCCGACGGGCCCGTTGCGATGCGCAAGATGGCGCCTTGATGCAATGCAATGATCGGTTGCGATGCAAGAAGATGGCGCCCTTGATGCGAAGATGCGATGACGATGCGCAGACACCCTGGCAGCCTTGTGACGACTCTGCACTTTTGAGCCGCAACAGACCCTGCGACAAGCTTCTCCTGTGATGCGATGGCGACTCTCTCAATGGCCTCACGCTTCTCCGGTGATGCAACAGCAGGCAGCTTTGACGAAGACGCGCTTCCAGGGAGATGCGGCGAAGGCTCACTTCTCCGGCGATGCAATGATTTCAGCTGGGGATGCGACACGCTCCATCTCGATTTGTCTCACTTCCAGATCCCAGCGACATGCAAATGTCTGTAGTCAGAATTCCCAGCAAGGAAATTGTGAGGGTGACCTCGGGACCGAACATACCCAGGTCACAGAAATCCCGCAACCCAGTTTGTGGAACCCTTACCTTGCAAAAAAGGAAAACCGCTTTGAAACGGCGCCGCCAATGGACACTTCTTCCCTCCTCCTGCAGCCCGATGAAAATGATCCGGATGTTGTCGGGCATCATGAAGGTGGTACAGGAACCCGAGCGGACCAATCAGGGACGCTCTCGGAAGGTCAGGGTAGGCAGAAAAAGTGCGAGAACAACACAGAAGGCGCGCCAGCCAGGAAGACCCCGGAAGAAGATTATCGAGCTGAGTTTTTACCGAGAACAGCGTGGATGACAAAAAAACAGAAACAGAGGTCTTCCAAAGGAGGAACGAGGACAGTGAGGACCACGGAGCGGGAGAACCAGAAGACGACGGTCCAGAGATGTGGTCCGAAGATTGCTGGGTCCCAGAGGACGTGCGAGCCACCACAACTCCTGAGAGTTGTGGCTCATAGTGGTACGTGACGGGAAAAGGGGCTTAGGGAGAGGGAGGGAGTGTGTTATGGGCAGCGGGGAGGAAGGGGAAAAATGAGGGGCATGTAGTTTTAAAACCCCTTTGCTCACATTCTTTTTGTATCCCTGTGCACCCCGCCTAAATCCCTCCGAGCCTTGCCTTCCGAGCACAGCACACAATCTTTACCCAGCTCCCCAAATAAAAACCCCAAGTCTGCACTTTAGATAACTATACTCACCCCTTCATGTGGTTTTGGTGACGGTGGCCTTCGGTGTAGGACTCATGTCTGACCACTACTCTTTCTATTTTGAGCTGCTCCGGGACCCGGGAGGCATAGGAAACCTGTAATAGCTTTCTTAGCTACAGTCAAGATCTACTCAACTCCGGCGCCACCCCAACACCGAAGACATCCCTACACCCTTTTGGAGTCAACAAACTGTTTTGTTTTATTTTTGACTCACAAGATTCTCTTTCCCTGACCAACTTGTATTCATACCCAAATAAAACCTCTCACTATTGACCACATATGGCCTCCTGGCTTCTGATTCCGACCATCCCTCCGACATTTGGTGTCAGAAGTGGGAGCGGAGGAAATGGAGGCCGTAGTTAAAAAAAAAGGCAGAGGGACAAGATCGCCTTGAGAAAATCATGGCCCTGT
Organism: Lissotriton helveticus; assembly: GCF_964261635.1. Taxonomy (NCBI): domain Eukaryota; kingdom Metazoa; phylum Chordata; class Amphibia; order Caudata; family Salamandridae; genus Lissotriton; species Lissotriton helveticus. Next base: position 710,401,124 of record NC_136065.1, read on the forward strand.
TCCTGGAAACTGCAGAGACTGAGAGGTAAGCCCTACATAAGACCCTTACGAGCCAAGGGCAGTCCCAAGAAACCACCATTGGAAACTTGGCTGAGACCCTAGGACAGCCTCAAGGGTATACCGCTTCCCCATCAGTGGTGGTACAAAAATATGTACAAGGGGAAGACGCTGATTTCTTCCTAGCCAATTATGAAAGAATGGCCAGGGCCGCTCAATGGCTAGAAGATCGCTGGAGAGAGTATTTGGGGCCCCTTCTGAGCGGAGATTTACAGGCTGCCTATCAAGCTGCAAATCCCCTTGGACTCACTCCCTACCCCGAGATTAAGTGATGTGTCCTCGAAAGAATGGGCATAGATGAAGAGACCTATAGAATGCGGCTCCGTCAGATCAAAGAAGGTCCCCAAGAGAATCCCGGGACCCTTTGCTACCATTTAAAAGACGCTGATGACCGCTGGTTAAAACCTTTGACTGCCTCTAAAGAAGACATTATAGAAAAATTATACCTGGAACAGTTTCTTACCTCCCTACATCCCCCGATTCAGAGATGGGTCCGACAACACACTGACTTGTCCTTAGACAAAGCCGTAGAGGTTACAGCGGCATATTTCAGAGGCCAAGAGCTACAGAAAGGAAAAGATGAGGGTTCTTGGAAACAAACTACTCATACCCCGATAAGACCCCCTCGACCATCCTTACAACCTAAGAAAATACAAACAGTAGCCATGATCCCGAGCCCTTTGCCAGTCATGCCCCGACCCGCCGCTCCCTTGGGCTCTCAGTGCTATCACTGTCGAACATTTGGACATATAGCCCGGGTGTGCCCACAAAAAGAAGAACACATGGAGGTTGGCTATAGCAGGGTCCTGTATTGTGGTACAAATGGGGAACAACAGTCCTTCCATTGACAAATCGCTGTTAATAGTGACCCCAGAGACACGATCTTGTAGATACAGGAAGCAAACAAACTCTGATGAGGCCTCAAGTGGTCCTGGGAGGACCACCTTCTACCACGGGTGTAGTAAACATCCAGTGTATTCACAGTGACTGGAAAATGTACCCCATGACTGACGTTGCAATACAACATCGGCCAGCCCAGGTCACAGTAAACATGCGTGTCGGTTTACTTCCCCACCTCCCTGAACCTGTGATCCTTGGGACTGACTATCCCCATGTGAACACTCTACTAGGGGATGCAGAAACAAAATGGAGAGAAGAGGCACCATTCTTTTCAGAATCCAATCCCGAGTGGGAACCAGGAAAGGATAGAAAAAGTAAGCAACAAAGAAGAAGAGAAAATAAGCAAGAAAAACCGGGCATTCTGGCAAATTCAGAATCTCCTTTATGGGAGCACGACAGGAATTTTCACTCCGCTCAAAGGGAAGACAATACATTACAAGAGGCATGGAGACAAGCCCAGGAACAAGAAGAACCCCTTCAAGTAGGTCCCCAATTCTTTACTTCAAAAGGGCTGTTATATCGCAAAGGAGGAAAAACACTTCCCTCCCAACCATTGGTTCCTGTACCCTTCAGAGAAAAAGCCCTATATCTGACCCATAGCCACTTATTGGGTGGGCATTTTGGCGGGGAGAAAACTGAGAAAGCTATTCTAGAGAGATTTTATTGGCCAGGCATTCATCATGAGGTTAGAAAATACTGTAGGGAATGTGCAGTATGTCAAAAGACCACACCCTCTATTCCTCCTAGAGTACCACTCAAACCCTAACCAGTAATAGATGTTCCTTTTTCAATGGTAGGAATGGATATTATAGGCCTTCTTCTACCCTCTAAAAGCAGATGCAGTTATGTCTTAGCATTGGTGGATTATGCCACGAGATTTCCCGAGGTTGTTGCCCTAAGACAACCCAACACTACCCAGGTCGCCAAAGCCATGATAAATATCTTTGCTAGAGTAGGATTCCCAAAAGAGATCTTAACTGATCAGGGCACTCCCTTTACCTCTAGACTTATGAGACAGGTCTGTCAACAGTTACACATCAAACAGATACGCACAGCAGCTTATCACCCACAAACAGATGGACTGGTAGAGCGCTATAATTCCACCTTAAAGACCACCTTAAGGAAGTTGTTAAACCTCGAAGCCCATAAGTGGGAGGACATGCTTTCCTTAGCACTTTTTGTTATCAGATGTAGTCAACAAAAAAGTCTAGGATTTTGCCCTTTTGAGTGATTGTACCGGAGACCCCCCATGTACCCTTATGGACAAGACTAGAGAGGATTGGGAAGAGGAAACCAATACTTCAAAAGCCCTGTTGAATTATGTGGTCGGTCTGAAGTCTCATTTAAATCAATTAAGGGAGATTGTGCGTACCAACCTGGAACAGGCACACACCGCACAAAAGAAACAGTATGACAAGTCCACCAAAGAAAGATCTTTAGAAATTGGGGATAAGGTCCGACTACTACGTCCCTCTTCAGAACATAAATGGCTTAGCCAATGGCAAGGACCCTTCAAAGTATAGACAAAATAACCCCCGTTACCTATAAACTAGAGATGGATCCCAAGAATAGTACCACTCAAAACTTGGCTGGTAGAGTGTGATCTTTTCCTGGAAGGGTATAAGGCCTTTTATGTGCCAGCTACTCCATCAGTAAGAGGTAGACCAAAGGGGGGACTCGGGATTTTTGTTTCTATTTTAGTCCCTTGTAAAATGCGTATAATTGAATCACAGTATTCGGGGGTGATGGGCTTAGTTTTAAATGGAGAAAACTGTCTGGCTGGTTTGGTGAATTTTTATAATGCGACTAGCGATAGAGCAGGCTTTAATCAAATATCTGTATTGAATTCTTTTATCACTACATCTATGAAGGATTTTAGTCATAATCTTATGATTATGGGAGATTTTAACGTACATCCCTGCGGTGATCCATTGAAGAAATGCTTAACAGACTTGCGTTGTGAGCACCTGGCTGGTTTACACATGGAACACACAGTGGATGGGGAACTTTGTAATGATCTAATGAACAACTTGGACCTCTTACTGGCTATGTCACTCAGGGACCTGTTAAAATGCTTTGATATTCCTACTTTCAAAGGGCATGGAAGGGGCACTTTTATTGATCATATGTTAGTCTCACTGACGATGCAGACTTTTCTGGATTCATTTAGTATTGAGCATAGTGAATTTAGCGATCATAACCCTCTAATAATTTGTCTGAAGGGACCTTGGGTTAACAAGGGAAATAAGAACTGTAGCTCAGATAGGCTCTGTACAACAGATGGGAGGCGGCGACTTAAATGGTCAATGGTTACCCCAGATCTTCTATACAAAAATATTGTGGATAAATGTACTGAGGATATTAAGAATTGTACACATGAGGGGGGAGATCCCAGGCAGGTCCTTATTGCATATCAAAATTTGTCGGAGAAGGTGTCAGAACTGATGACGGCTCCCGCAAAGAACTTGGTGAAAGGGGGTCTCAGGTGGTTTAACCATGATTGTACCAAAGCTGCACGTAATCTCAGGTTAGCTCTGTCAGTCACTCCGAGAAATCAGGAGGGTGTAAAACTGTGTCGGAAAGAATATAAGTCTGTTATTGCATCCCGTAAGGAGTTTTTAAGAAAAGAGGCTTGGGATGAAATACTTGACCCCTCCACCTTAAATTGGAGCACTAAATTCTGGGCGTTAGTCAAAAGACCGTTTTTAGCAGAAGACCCGGGTGATGGACTAGACTGCTGCATAACTAAGGAGGAGTGGGAACTTCATTTTAAACATTTGTATTACTCAGTGGATCATGTAATAGTTGATGTATCACCTTATGTTAGGGGAGGCATAATTAAATTTGATATAAGTGAGGTAATGAACGCCATAGAAGGACTCACTGCTAGGAAGGCCCCTGGACCTGATGGAATTCCCCTGGATCTGTACAAATCTGATCCAGGTTTTTGGGCACCCATCTTGGCAGCTGTATTTAATGCAGCTGCTATAGTGGGCTGTCCTTTGTCCTGGGGTTTATCAACAATTGTCCCTGTGTTTAAGAAAGGAGACAAGGGCAGCCCACTTTGTTATAGTCCAATTTCACTAATAGATTCCATGGTTAAGATTATGGGGAGGATCCTATTGCAGCGACTATCAAGTTGGACGTCTGACAACAATATTATGTCCATCTCCCAATACGGCTTCTGTGGAGGCCTTTCCACCATAACCCAGTGCCTTAATCTTTTCCTTATATTGAGTAAATATACTGTTGTGCAAAAGGGAGCCGTCCACCTTGCCTTCATGGATCTGTCATCAGCCTTCGATTGTGTTAACAGGGGAAGGCTGTGGCAGATCATGCGGGAGAAAGGTGTGGACATAGGGCTTGTGGATTTTCTGGTGGACTTGCACAGTAACACCAGTGCAAATGTTAGGTACTCAACAAATGGGGAAACCACTGCTAATTTTAACATTAAAAAGGGAGTGCGTCAAGGTTGCATTCTGACCCCATTTCTATTTAATTTTTATATTAATGATTTAGATGCTGCTCTACAGGAGGTACAATCAGACTGCCCTAGAGTTGGCAGGCGGGGTATTCCTGTACTTTTATACGCAGATGATGCGGTTTTAATTTCTAGAACGGAAAAGGGTCTCCAGGCGCTTTTGAATGCTTTTAATATTTTTATGACCAACAGAGACCTATTGGTCAACAATTCTAAATCATATATAATGCATGTTGGCCGACAACCGAAAAATAACTTTATTTTTAAACTAGATGATGTTCTGATCCCCATCACTCAAACTTTTTCATATCTTGGTGGGAAATGACAAGGGTAAATGCCTCTATTTTTAATTTTGCCACGAAATTGGGGAAGAAGCCAAATACTGCAATGATGAAACTCTACAATGCTAAAGCGATAGCTACTGCTGTATATGGCAGTGAGTTATGGGGCTACGTAAGTGGTGAACAGTTACAGGTCACTGAAAACAATTTTCTAAAACGTCTCCTCTGTGTTCCGGCCAGTACACCGAATTTAGTGGTACACGAAGAACTGGGGACCCAGTACCTATCTGATATATTTGCCCTAAGACCACTGACATGTTGGGTAAAATTGTGATTAAATCAAGATATTGCAATTACCCACCTGATTGTGAATGACCTTGTGTCGCAGGACAATTTAATGTGCGTGCCCTGGCTAAAATATCTGAAATCTTGCTTTTTGAGGCTTGGATGTTTGAATTTGTTTGAAAACCCGCAAGGGATTGTAAAGGGAGATGTGGCAGAAATTAAGCGGGCTTTTCATATGGACAGGAGGGCCCAAAGAGAAGCGGAGGAGCTTAAAAAACCTAATATCAGGAAATATGTTATGTTAAAAACCTGTGATACCATGGTATTTAACATGCACCTTCACTTCTCATGAAAAATTTCTGCTGACAAGGTTCAGGTTTAATATTTTTCATCATCTTTTAATTAGACCTAAGACGGATATTTTTAATAAAACTGTTGCTCCCTGTGGCTGCGACGGGAAGTCTCCACAGGATATGCTGCATTTTATATTTTTATGTAGGTTTTATGAATACCCACGCAGACGTTACCTTGTTGCACTTTTAAAGAAACTTAATTTTAATCAAATAAGACCAGCACTTATGTATTTACAGCTTCTGCACAGTGACAGTGTTCTTCATGTTATAGAATGTTTAAAACTAACTGTCAAACTGAGAAATTGCCTGGATCAGTGATTCTACACCTCTGAAGGATTATGAGCTCATTCATTGAAAGATCTTGTATCATGTTGTAAACCCAGTATTAATTGCACTTTACTGCTGATTTTGTCTACTTAATCACTAATGAAATACGTATTACATGTATTTTTTTGTTGGTAATTATGACTTTTAATAATGAAATGTTCAATGTATTTTATATGTGTACTTTTATGGTTTGAAATATAACCAAAAATAAAGTCTCTATTGAATTGAATTGAATTGAATACCACTCAAATCTTTCACATCAACTTATTAAAACAATGGGAAGGAACAAACCCGGTACTAGTGGCACGATCAACCCCTACCCTGGCAGAGAAAAATATAGACATCGAAGTGCCAGAATCGTTAAGACAAGATTTAAGAGAAACCTTAGCCCTGCTCCAAGAAGTATTCTCCCTAACCCGGGTAGAACAAACTTAGTAGAACACGAGATACACACAATTCCAGAGAAAACGGTACGGTTAAAGCCCTACCGTATACCTGAAGCCAGAAGAAATGCTATCAACCAGAAAATTCTTAAGATGCTACAAATGGAGATTTTTGATCCCTCCAAAAGCGAGTGGTGTTCACCCATCGTATTAGTACCTAAACCGGATGGGTCCATCCAGTTCTGTATAGACTTTAGAGAGGTAAATAAAATATCGCAGTTTGATGCCTATCCCCTTCCTAGGGTTGATGAGATGGTTGAAAGGCTCGGGAAAGCGCAGTTTGTCAGCACCCTTGATTTATGCAAAGGATATTGGCAGGTACCATTGAGACATAAAGATCAGGAGAAGACCGCTTTTTGCAAGCCCCAAGGATTGTATCATTTCAAGGTGTTACCTTTTGGGTTACATGGTGCGCCGGCAACTTTCCAATGACATATGAATATAATCCTGCAGCCTAATCAACAGTACGCCGCTGCTTACTTAGATGACATTATCATCTATAGTAATTCCTGGGAAGAACACCTTCACCATCTAACCCAAGTCATTCAGTCATTAAGAAAAGCAGGGCTAACCATCAACCCGGCCAAAAGTCATTTGGCAGAAAAATCTGTAAAATACCTAGGGTTCAAATTGGGGGAGGTTACATAAGGCCCCAAGAAGGGAAAGTTGCCACAATAGCCCAATTACCATTCCCCAAAACCAAGAGAGACCTCAGGGCCTTCTTAGGCCTACTCAGTTATTATCGGAGATTCCTCCCTGGTGTCTCAGAAATAGCTTCGCCCTTGACAAACCTATTGAAAAAAAATAGCCAAGCAGAAAGGTGTTTGAGGAATCCCACCCCTTCAGCCCTAAATGTGTTCCAACAGTTGAAGCATGTTATCACTTCTAAGCCTTTGCTTATCAATCCTGATTATGGAAAACCTTTCATATTACAGACAGATGCATCAGACAATGGCATAGGCGCAGTATTATCCCAAAAAGATGAGTCAGGACAGGAACACCCCGTTGTCTATATCAGTCGGAAGCTGTTTCCGAGAGAAACCCGCTATGCTGTTATAGAAAAAGAGGCTCTAGCCATCAAATGGGCTGTGGAAGCCCTTAACTACTATTTAGATGGGAGATAGTTTCAACTCTATACTGACCATGCTCCCCTTGAATAGCTTTCTCAGAACAAAGGTCACAATCAGAGAATTCTTAGGTGGTTCTTAGCCCTTCAACCGAATAGATACACTGTACACCACAGAAAAGGAAAAGACCATGCCAATGCAGATTTCATGTCCAGATATCCCTATGAACCTTTTCTTGTACACAAGAAAGTTAGGGAGGGCGGATGTGAGGATGACCTCGGGCCAGAACCTACCCAGGTCACAGAAATCCCGCAACCCGGTTTGTGGAACCCTTACCTTGCAAAAGAGGAAGACCTCTTCAAAACGGCACCGCTAATGGACACTTCTTCCCTCCTCCCGCAGCACGATGTAAATGACCCGGATGTTGTCGGCCATCAGGAAGGTGGGACAGGAGCCCAAGAGGACCAATCAGGGACGCTCTTGGAAGGTCAGGGTAGGCAGAATAATCGCGAGAACAACACGGAAGGCGTGCCAGCCAGGAAGGCCCCGGAAGAAGATTATCGAGCTGAGGTTTTACCGAGGAATAGTGTGGGCGCCAGAAAACCAGAAACAGAGGACTTCCAAAGGAGGAACGAGGACAGCGAGCACCACGGAGCGGGAGAACCAGAAGACGATGGTCCAGAGACGTGGTCCGAAGATTGGTGAGTCCCGGAGGACGTGCGAGCCGCCACAACTCCGGAGAGTTGTGGCTCATAGTGGTACGTGACGGGAAAGGGGACTTAGGGAGGGGGAGGGGGAGGGAGTGTGTTATGGGCGGCGGGAGGAAGGGGAAAAATGAGGGGCATGTAGTTTTTAAAAACCCCCGTGCTCACCTTCTTTTTGTATCCCCTTGCACCCCGCCTAAATCCCTCCAAGCCTTGCCCTCCGAGCACAGCACACAACCTTTACCCAGCTCCCCAAATAAACACCCCAAGACGGCACTTTAGATAACTATACTCACCCCCTCACGTGGTTTTGGTAACGGTGGCTTTCGGTGTAGGACTCATGTCTGACCCCTACTTTTCTCTTGTTCTTGATCTGCTCCGGGACCCAGGAGACATAAGAAACCCATAATAGGTTTCTTAGTTACAGTGAAGACCTACTCACCTCCGGCGCCACCCCAATACCGAAGACATCCCTACACCCTTTTTGGAGCCAACAAACTGTTTTGTTTTATTTTGGACTCACAAGATTCTCTATCCCTTACCAACTTGTATTCATACCCAAATAAAACCTCTCACTATTGACACCATATGGCCTCCTCGCTTCTGCTTCCGACCATCCCTCTGACAGAAATTCAGAGGGGAGCTGGAGATGAAGTCTTTTGTCCCTGAGACTTCAGCAGGAGGCAAGCACAGTTCAAGCCCTTGGAGAATATTCTGTAGATAATAAAGGTCCTTAAAACGTTTCTTCTCCTTTTCTTGAAGATGAAGCAACCACTGCAGGCCACCCCAGCAAACAGCACACTGGCAGAGGGGCAGTCAAACTCCTGCAGCTTCCTTGGTTCTTCTCCTTGGCAAATAGTTTCTTGTTCCAGAAGTGATCTAATTTCTTGGGATCAGGGTCCAATATTGATACCCCAAAATCCTCTGTTCTCTGAAGGCAAAGAGGCCTCTGCCTAGTCCAAACCAGTTCCTGAGCACGTTATTAACATGACTTTCTCCTTCCTTTCCCTGTGCAGGGCAGAGCCATCAGACTCCCCACAGTAGGTGGAGCCAGCACAGGGGAGGAAAGGTACAGCCCTGGAGCACTTTGTTGACATGATTCCTTCTCTCCTTTTACAGTGCAGGGAAGAGACATCAGACAAGCCACAGGAGGTGGAGCCAGCATTGTAGAGGGAAGGCCCAGCGCTATTCAGGTCCCAGGTGCAACTCCTCCCTCCCATCTAGATGCAGATCTCTCTCTTCACCACTGGGCTGCCCCAGCCTGTCTCCTGGAACCCCCAGCCCTGTCACTCACAAACCTAGACAAGGAATACACAACCTAGCAGAGGCAGGCCTGGACTGTTAGGCAAGAAAATACCTACTTTCTACAAGTGGTATTTTCAAACACAGAATGTCAAAACCAACTTTACTAAAATATGTATGTAATCATTCTGAGTTCAGGCATACTAAACTCGAATTTCTACCATGTTCCCTGAGTTAGTTAGGATTATAAGAATGTAATACTCTAACTGCCCATTCTAGCCTATGGAGAACAGGTAGCCTTGCAATAGTGAAAAACGAAACTGGCTGTATTCCATATTAGGACATGCTACACACACCAAAGCATGTCCTACCTTATACTTAAAATGCACCCTGCCCTTGGGCCTACCATAGGGGTGTCTGACATGAAGCAAAGGGAAGGTTTAGAGACTGGCAAGTGGGTGCACTTGGCCAGGTCGACATCGCAGTCACAGCCTGCACACAGGCCTTGCAGTGGCAGGCCTGAGACAGACTTTACAAGCTGCTTCTGTGGGTGGCACAACCTGTGCTGCAAGCCCACCAGCAGCATTTAATTTACAAGCCCTGGGCACACATGGTGCACTGTACTAGGGTCTGACAAGTAAATCAAATAACCCAATCATGGAATCACTAATTAGTACATCAATTTTACATAGAGAGCACTTGCACTGTGGCACAGTACAGCAGTGGCACAGTGCCCAAAGCATATAACCAGCAAAAACATATCAAAACAAAGGAGGCAATCCGTCAAAATGGAAGGGAGACTCACGCCAATGATGCCCAGTCTAACATGTGTCCCCTCCAGCTGAAATGTGGGGAGAACTACATTTTCCCCTTGAGAGTTCTCGTCACTAAGGCGGAAAAATCTGGACCGACCATCAGCGTTGGCATACTCTATACCAGGGCGGTGTTCCACTGTAAAGTCCATACCCTGTAGAGAAATGGACAACCTCAACAACTTTGGGGTCTCACCCCTCCTCTGCATCAGCCATCTGCGGGGCATGTGGTCAGTCTGAACCAGGAAGTGAGTCCCAAAAAAGTATGGTCTCAACTTCTTCAGTGCCCAGACCACAGCAAATGCCTCACCCTCAATTGCACTCCACCTCTGTTCCAGTGAAAGTAACCTACTACTGATGAAGGCTACAGGTTGGTCTAGGCCCTCTTCATTAATCTGTGATGGAACAGCCCCCACACCATGCCCTGAAGCGTCTGTCTGAACAATTAATTATTTTGGGAAGTTGGGCGCCTGAAGCATGGATGCTGTAAACATGGCAGTCTTCAGGGCGTCAAAAGCCTTCTGAGAGGTGTCAGTCCAGTTCACTTTCTGGGCTGCTTTCTGGAAGTCAGCTCCTTCAAGGATGCAACAATGTTGCACCCTTGACTGTAGTACCCCGTGAGTCCTAAAAAGGCTCTCACCTGTGTCTGAGTCTTTGGGGGTTACCATGCTAGGATGGTATCAATCTTGGGTTGCAGGGGCGCCACCTGGTTGCTCCCTACCTGTTGACCCAAGTACAACACGGATCCCTGCCCAATCTGGCACTTACTCGCCTTGATCATGAGGCCTGCTTTGCGCAGTGCCATCAACACTTCCCAGATGTGGTGCAGGTGTTCCTCCCAACTGGCGCTGAACACTGCAATGTCATCAAGGTAGGCGGAACTGAAATCCTCCAGTCCTGCCAACACCTGGTTGACCAAGCTCTGAAAGGTGGCAGGGGCATTCTTCATCCCAAAGTGCATAACCCGGAATTGGTAATGCCCATCTGGTGTGGAGAATGCTGACCTCTCCGCAGCCCCATCAGACAAGGCGATCTGCCAGTACCCTGACATCAAATCAAACGTGCTGCGGTACCGTGCAGCCCCTAACCGATCAATGAGCTCATCAGCTCTGGGGATGGGGTGTGCATCAGTCCTGGTGACTGAATTGAGCCCTCTGTAGTCCACACAGAACTGGAGTTCAGGTGTGGCACCTGGTGCGACAGCCTTTGGGACCAAAACCACTGTGCTGGCCCAAGGACTGTTTGAGGACTCAATTACCCCTAAAGCAAACATCTTGGAGACTTCCTCATTGATGTAAGCCCTGACCTTGTCAGTCACTCTGTAAGCCTTGTGCTTCACAGGAGGATTGTCTCCAGTGTCCACATCATGGACGCACCACTCTGTGACACCAGGAACCAAGGAAAATAGATCAGAGAATTGCCCCAACAGTTGGCGACAATCTTGCTGCTGCTCAGTGGTCAGTGTGGCAGAGAGGCTGACACCATCCACTGACCCATCTTGTTCTGTTGCAGACAGGAGGTCGGGAAGAGGATCTGTCTCCTCCTCCATTCTATCATCTGTCGCTAGGAGCATTCCCACTTTGGACCTTTCTAAGTGAGGCTTCAGGAGGTTAACATGCAGGACCCTCAAAGGATTCCTGGGAGTCTGCAAGTTCACCAGATATGTGACATCAATCTTGCGCCCCACCACTTCAAAGGGACCGGTCCACCGGTCCTGGCGCGCACAAGGCTCTACAGGGGCCATGACCCAAACTTTCTTTCCAGGTTGAAGTTCAATCAGACAACAGTTCTGATTGTACCACCTCTTCATCTCTTCCTGACTGGCTTCCAGATTCGCCTGAGTGAGATCTCTGAATCGTTGAGTCTGGTTCCTGAAGTCCACCATGTAACTATATACATCCTGGGGAGATTTCCTGGGAGATTGCTCCCAGCCTTCCTTAACCAGACTCAAAGGTACTCTTACCGGGTGTCCATACAACAGTTCAAAGGGGCTGAACCTAGGGCTTTTTGTGGCACCTCACGGTAAGCAAACAGAAGGCATGGCAAGAGGACATCCCACGTATGCCTCATTGGTTCCTCAAGACCCATGATCATGCCTTTGAGGGTCCGGTTGAATCTTTCAACCAGCCCATTACCTTGTGGGTGGTAAGGAGTGGTGAATTTGTAGGTAAGACCACACTCCTTCCACAGAGACTTCATTTAATTAGAAATTAAGTTTGTACCTCAGTCAGACACCACCTCTCTGGGGAACCACACATGGGGGAAAACCCCCATCAGTGCACGTCCCACCACGGGGGCCATCACTTTCCTGAGTGGAATGGCTTTCGGGTACCGGGTAGCATGGTCCACTAAGACCAGAATAAACCTGTTGCCCATGGCTGTCTTGGAGTCCAGTGGCCCCACACTGTCAATGCCACCCGTTCAAAGGGTGTACTTACTACAGGGAAAGGTTGGAGAGGAGCTTTGTGCTTCCATCCACTTTTCCCACCTGGCAAGGTTGACAAGTCCTACAATGCGTATCTGAACTCTTCCACATCTGGGGCCAATAACAGTGGAAGGCAATCCTTTCAAAGGTTTTGTTCTGCCCCAGATGTCCAGCTAAAGGAACGTCATGAGCCAAACCCAGTAGGAAGGCTCTGAAGCTCTGGGGTACCACCAGCACACGGGCTGACCCAGGCTCAGCAAAGTTATGCTCGCTATACAGGAGACCGTTCCTCCAGTAGATCCAATGTGGTCCAGACTGATCACCTGCTACCTGATTTGTGGCTTGTTGCCTCAAACCTACAAGAGAAGGTCATTTCTGCTGCTCTTCACAAAATTCCTCCCTGGAGGGACCCCCTTCTTACTGCCAATGGGTAAGCTCAGGCAGGTTCCCCAGTTCAGAAACTTCCTCCCCTGTAGGTTCCAGGGCATCCCCCTCAAGGACTACCTCCTCCTGGACTGTGGGAACAATGGGGGCTGGTTTCCTGTGCCCCTACCTCTTCTCTTTAAGGGAGGTCCCTGGGTCATACTTTCAGGCTCCAGGGTCTCTTGAACACCCTTAGCTGCCATTGACCGAGTGGTCACACACGACCAATCAGGCAGACCCAACATCTCTAAATGAGCCTTCTTCTCTACCTTAACCCAAGGGGAGCTTTCTAAATCATTGCCTAACAGACAATAAACAGGCATGGCTGGCCTCACACCAACATGAAAAGTTACAGAGATGCCCCCCACTCAAAGGGAACTTGAGCCACCTTGCAATGGCTCTCTGTGTTGTCAGCGGCAACAACTGGGAAGAATGCATTGGGTACCACCTGCTCTTCAGACACCAAGTGCCACTTGACAGCTGTCACACTAGATCCGGTGTCTCTCAGAGCCTCCACTCTATGGCCATTGATGATCACCCACTGCCTGTATTTTTTAGCGTTATCAGACAGCTGAGTTTTAGGGACCATCTCAAAGTCTCCTAATGAGACAAGGGACATTTCTGCGGGACCCCACCCACCTTTGGCACCCATCTCCTCCCCACATTGGGCTACACTGGCCATCTGACTGGGTGGTGCACAGGGTAGCACATAATAATCTTTTTGGGGACACTGGGGATCATACTAACGGTGTCCCACCTGCTTACACTGAAAGCAGGTACCAGGCCCCCTATGAACAGGTTTAGCTGTCGGGGATCCTGACTTCTTCTCAGGGGGAGGTTGGGAACCCTTACCATGGTTCCCTTGAGAATTACTTTGGGGCCCTTTCTGGAACTCCCTCTGTTTACCCTTGTCCCCCCACTCTTCTGCTGGGGACCCTGCCCACCCTTGGCAGAGTCTCCCCTGTGGACCCTGGAACTGACCCAGCAAGCTTCCTAGGGTTAGTTAACTTGCTATTAATATGGTGCTGGCGTAGCTCTGGAAAACAATTAGCAGACAAGTGCTCCCTAGCAATCAAATCATAGAACGCTTGAAAATTATCCACATTGCTACCCCTTACCCAACCATCCATAGCTCTGCAAAATAAAGATACATATTCTACCCAAGTGGTTCCTACCAGCTTCTTACATTTTCTGACCTCTGTCTATAGAGTTCTGGGGTCAAACCATACCTGGTCATCAGTGCTTCTTTCATGTGGGCATAAGACATCCTATTCTCACTGGGAAGGTCTAACAAAGTATCAATACCTTCAGTTGAAAAGCGGCCCCACAACCCCGCTTCCCAATCCTGCTCAGCGAACCGGTGTACCGACATTGCTGTCTCATAGGCTGCAAACCACTGCCCAATATCTTCATTTTGTGGAAATCTTTGATGACGTCCTTGGGAATATGTACCCTGGCTTCTAAAGGCACAGATGGTTTGCTGCCACCAGAGGGACTGATTTCTAAGCCCTTGGCCTTGATTTCTAACTCCCTCAAAATTCTCTCATGTTCCATTCTCATTCTCTCTCTCTCCAAAGATAACCTGTTATTCTCAGTTTCCCTCTCACTCTACATCTTAAGCTTATCCAACTCCAGCTTGAGTGCCCTATTTCTCTCCCTGTCTTCCAACTCTCTGGGGGACAGGTCTTTGGAAGAGATACTGCTGCCAGGTGGTTAGAGTCCCCCTTCCCTGGCTGAAAACACTGGCCTATCAATTTGCCCATCTGCATTCCCATCTGGCTCCACCACAAGATCAGGGGCATTTCTTGCTTCGACCCAGGCCCTCAGCGCCTTTTGGTAGTCATCCTTTTTACAAATGCCTGGTGTAGCAACTTTCAATTTCTTGCAGAGATGCTTGAGCTGTTTCAAAGTATAGGTTTCCAAACTCTCGTCCTCAAATTCAAGATCCATAGATGCAGGAGATGCTGGTTTACTCATGGTAGTAAGAATTGGGAGTTTTCAGGAAAAAATAATAGTTCCAAGAAAAAAGATTCTAAATAAAAGTATGTGGTCGCGTTTGGTCTGCACTCACTAGTAGTGTACACCAGTCACTGTATATGAAACACAAATGCAAAGTCCAAATCCTCACCATTGATCACCAATGTTAGATCTGGGGGTCTCTAGTTGGCATTGGTATTCACCTTTGACCAAATAGGGCCCCTTACTTCTAAGTCAGGATAAGGGGATTACACTCCTAAATAACCCCTGCTCACCCCCTTGGTAGCTTGGCACGAGCAGACAGGCTTATCTCAGAGGCAGTGTGTTAAGTATTTGTGAATATACACAGTAATACAGTGAAAACACTACAGATGGACACAACACAGGTTTTGTAAAAATAAGTATTCTTAATATAGACTTAACACAAGACCACAAACGACAAAAATCCACAATACTATACTTAAAGATGATTTAAAGATGATAAAAGTTGCTTATTTGAAGTTGATGATAAATGCGACAAAGTCTCAACAAAGTACCTGAACAAAAGGCTCGCAAAAGGGGAGATGCGTTGGTTCCATGATCCGGGGGAAATGATGAGTCTTGCCTCAATGCTTGCGCAGAGTAGGGGATGCGTCGTGATTCTTACTGGTGCGGGGTTGATGCGTAGATTCTCGGCCTGCGGGCCCGTTGCAATGCACAAGATGGCACCTTGATGCGATGCGATGATCCGGCTGCGATGCCAGAAGATGGCGCCCTTGATGCGACGATGCGATGACGCCCTGGCAGCCTTGCGACGACTGTGTACTTAGGAGCCGTGGCAGGCCCTGCAACATGCTTATCCGGTGATGTGATGGTAACTCTCTCAAGGGCGTCACGATTATACAGCAGGCAGTTTTGATGAAGACACGCTTACAGGGAGATGCGGTGAAGGCTCGCTTCTACGGCGATGCGACGATTTCAGCTGCGAAGGCGACACGCTCCCTTTCGATGCTTCACGCTTCCAGCTCCCAGCGACACGCAAATGTCTGTAGTCAGAATTCCCAGCAAGGAAATTCAGAGGGTAGCAGGAGGCAAGCACAGTTCAAGCCCTTGGAGAATATTCTGTAGATAATGAAAGTCCTTAAAAAGTTCCTTCTCCTTTCCTTGACAATGAAGCAACCACTGCAGGTAAATCCAGTAAACAGCACACTGGCAGAGGGGCAGTAAGACTCCTGCAGCTTCCTTGGTTCTTCTCCTTGAAAAAAGGTTTCTTGTTCCAGTAGTGATCTAATTTCTTGGGATCAGGGTCCCAATACTTATACCCAAAAATCCTTTGTTCGCTGAAGGCAGAGAGGCCTCTGCCTAGTCCAAACCAGTTCCTGAGCACTTTGTATACATGACTCTCTCCTTCCTTTCACTGTGCAGGGCAGAAACATCAGACGCCCCACAGGAGGTGGAGCCAGCACAGGGGAGGGAAGGTACAGCCCTGGAGCAGTTTGTTGACATGATTCCTTCTCTCCTTTCACAGTGCAGGGCAGAGACATCAGACAAGCCACAGGAGGTGGAGCCAGCATTGTAGAACAAAGGCCCAGCCCTATTCAGGTCCCAGGTACAACTCCTCCCTTCCATCTACATGCAGATCTCTCTATTCACCACTGGGCTGCCCCAGCCTGTCTCCTGAAATCCCCCAGCCCTGTCACTCACAAACTCAGACAAGGAATACACAACCTAGCAGAGGCAGGCCTGGACAGTTAGGCAAGAAAATACCTACTTTCTAAAAGTGTTTTTTTCAAACACAGAATGTTAAAACCAACATTACTAAAATATCTATTTTATCATTCTGAGTTCAGGCATACTAATCTCGAATTTCTACCATGTTTCCTGAGTCAGTTAGGATTATAAGAATGTAATAATCGAACTGCCAAGTCTAGCCTATGAAGAACAGGTAGCCTTGCAATAGTGAAAAACGAAAATGCCTGTAATTCACTATTAGGACATGCTACACACACCAGAGCATGTCCTACCTTATACTTACAATGCACCCTGCCCTTGGGCCTACAATAGGGGTGTCTGGCATGAAGCAAATGGAAGGTTTAGAGACTGACAAGTAGGTGCACTTGGGCAAGTCGACATGGCAGTCACAGACTGCACATAGGCCTTGCAATGGCAGGCCTGAGACACACTTTACAAGCTGCTTCTGTGGGTGGCACAACCTGTGCTGCAAGCCCACCAGCAGCATTAGATTTACAAGCCCTGGGCACACATGGTGCACTGTACTAGGGTCTGACAAGTAAATCAAATTACCCAATCATTGAATCAATAAGTAATACATCGATTTAAGATAGGAAGCACTTGCACTGTGGCACTGAACAGCAGTGGCACAGTGCCCACATCATATAACCAGCAAACACATATCAAAACAGAGGAGGCAATCCGTCAAAATGGAAGGGAAACTCACGCCAATGATGCCAGGTCTAACTCATATTATAATGCATTTTCACTTAAGACATACAGGTAATAGTAACACAACATCATTACTATACATTTTAAAGTGCATTTGTGCAGTTTCAGTACTATGTTTAGTTTGAAACTGTATAGGAAACGGCCATTTCTACACTGTTATTATCCACATCTGCCAGTTTCTGAAACAGATAAAATTATTGCACTTTGTTTTGCCTTCTAGAGTAGGAGGCATGCATGGTAGGTCAAACAATATGCATGGTAGGTCAAACAATATGCAATTTACATTTGCAGGATGGATTTTATTACTAATTCTAGTACAACAGCCACTGGTATTTTACATCCGTTTTTTTAACTTATCTTTGCCATTTACAACTCTCTAACTCCACTGGTCTGAGACAAATATATTATGTACTAACTCCCATATGCACTCTTCTGAAGCGGCCAGTGCTGCACTACGATTAGGCTTCGAATCCAAGTCCCTTCTCTAGGTTTATGTAGCACCTAGACACTTTTACTATTTTTTGTGTTTCAAATTGCAGCATGTAACATTGTATTCCTGTATCTCCGGATATTTAGTTGTACCAAAATATTGAGTTTTTAATATTGCTCTGTGTATATTTTAACTTCACAATATTACCTTGCACTACATCATCAAGTTGCGTAGATATGGAATTAGAATAGTAAATATATACGTTCTTATCTATGCAATCTTGACAATTGGTGGTAGTCCTTATTTTGAATTTGATCATTTGTGTAGATTGATATTTATGTCAACGCCTAAGCCTGCGAGGTGTAGCGTGTGTCCCTACCTGCACGCTGCACGCTGTCTGCCGTTTTGGGAACCCGTTCTGCCACAGCATCGTTTGCCTGGGGATTGGAACAACCGGCAAGCAGTTCCTACCACTCCACTGCCTCTGCTGTCTCCTCCCCCCGCCGCAGCCCTACAACATCGGGACTGCCGCCGAGCGGGGGAGTAGAGACTACAGCCCCCAGAAGCCTCCGCGACTGGCCCGGAAGTCGCGTAGAGGCGGAGCGCCTGGAGGCGCCGTAAAAGGGGCTGGTCTTGCGGCGGAGCGGGTGTGTAAACGCCTAAGCCTGCGAGGTGTAGCGTGTGTCCCTACCTGCACGCTGCACGCTGTCTGCCGTTTTGGGAACCCGTTCTGCCACAGCATCGTTTGCCTGGGGATTGGAACAACCGGCAAGCAGTTCCTACCACTCCACTGCCTCTGCTGTCTCCTCCCCCCGCCGCAGCCCTACAACATCGGGACTGCCGCCGAGCGGGGGAGTAGAGACTACAGCCCCAGAAGCCTCCGCGACTGGCCCGGAAGTCGCGTAGAGGCGGAGCGCCTGGAGGCGCCGTAAAAGGGGCTGGTCTTCCCGCATTGCGGGACCGCGCGCGGCGCCGTGCCCGGGGCTAAGCCCGGGCAAAGGGCGGGCCCTCTGTGGCCCTCAGAGGCCTGAGGAGTCTGAGCTGGGCACAACCCCCTGGCCAAATCGCTACCACTCCTAAGGTATTTACTTTTTTGTCTGCAATACTCCACATATATAGCATCTATGGAGCTGAAGTCCAATACCAAGAACCTGGTCACAAAGACTCCCATTCGTACACGCTCTGTCACAAGAAACACTGCTTCAGTAAAAACACCGCTACCAACTCTAACTGCAATCGATCGCATGTTGCAACAGACCATTGTGGTGGTAGCGAACGCTATTGAAAACACTGAGAGACGTTTATCTCTACCACCTAGTGCCTGCTTAATTCAGCATATATCACAACCCGTTGACTGCAGCGTAAATAACACAAATAATATAAATGTGACATCATTATCAAATGATTCCATTTTAATGCAATCCTATTCGGGCCTTCCCGGGGGTGAGCCTCCTCACGTGGAAAATGATCTCATAGTTCCTGCATTATTTCTAGACAGGGAAAGTCGGTTGTCAATAACGCCAAATCTACAGATTGATGTTACACCACCTGAGGTATCGGGGCAAAGTAATACGCCCAAGTCCAGCGTAGTTTTGATTCCCTGTGAGAATGAAGTTCTTATCCCCATAACTGATTCATCCATCATTAGCTGTGCAGATAGCACGCCCGTTCATGGCTCTGCCCACAGTAGACCCAGGCTCACACGCAACAGAAAACTACTGGCCCCAAGTAGGGTATATGCGAAACAAAGGGGTAGGAAAAAGAAGGCAACTTCGTTACTATCAGAGCAGGCAAACAGAGGAGAGCCTCCACCCCCACAGTTAAGTTTAAACTCAGGGCCAAGAGGCAATATTAATCCTACCACATCCAATGTAGAATCTTTAATGTGTCAAATTGCGGATGCTATGAAGCTTCTTATTTCCCCCCTAACCGACAAACTTGATCAGATATGTAAAAGGGTGGAAAATTTGGAGAAATTAGGCTTAGCTAAATTAGATATCCTTGAACAGCTGGGTTCGCAAATTATTTCAACTTCCCTGCACGCATCCCCCATAAATAAGGACAACTTGATTACAACTAATACAACTAATACACAGGTTCCCCCTGTTAGAAATGTCGCTCCAACGGCAACTATTGCCAAGCCCAGTTCCATGCATAACCTTACCACAAGTAACATGACAAGTGGGCCCTCTGAGGCCAGAGGTAGAGAGGCAATGGGTCATACCCCAGCTAACGGGAATCCATTAGCACACAGCCAATACAATAACATCATTCCCGCAGTGATTAATCTCCCGCCAGAAAGTAGACCATACGTGGCTATCCTTGCTAATGTCCCGAAATTAAAACCCTCCCAATTCGAAAACAACGAAACACTCAAAAATAAAATTTTACACTGGCTTGTCCACAATTGTGGATTCCCTCTACGAGGGGCAAGTCAGATTCTGTCAACCCAAAGGGTAGGGTGGGTGGGTCCTAGCAAAAAGGAAATAAGTGGGGACTGTGTAATTATAAACTATAAAACTACCGAATGGGCAAGAGATTCCATCCTTAATGCCCCGATCCCAGCCGATAATGATTACAACACCACCCTGTTCCCACTGGACTACTTTTATAGGAATCAGGTGGGATTTAAAGTTCCAGTGCAGAACTTCAAACACCCCAGAGCAATAAATATGCTACATCCCCCTGTACGGCAGGCACCAGCGCAACCAGCCGGGCTCCTTATGCTTCCACACGGCAAAAACATCCAGTATGTACCACAGCAACCCCCAAATTTACCTGTACAGCAGGCACCAGTGCAACCAGCTGGGCACTTTATGCTTCCCCACGGCCAAAACACCCAGTATGTACCACAGCAACCACCGAATCTATTTAGAATACCAAACCCAAATTATCCCAATTTTAATGCTCCTGGGTTAGGTACTAGTGTTCATGGCCAATATGCAGTCCCAACATCTAACAGATTCCAGATACTTAACTCACTAGATGAAAATGACTGACTGGGGGACAATGTTGCTGCTGGATCGCCTGTAATTGAAGATCCTAGGCTGACGGACGCTAATATAGCTGAGGAACCCACAACAGTCACTACTGTAGTAATCACCGATGACTCAACCCCGGCAGACGCAATTATACGTAACTGTGAGAACGAACCGGAGAATTATATAACACCATCAACCATAACAGCTACCGATCCACCGTACGTAGCCACAGATGAAAATTTGAGGGTCATCACATGGAATATAGCAGGGTTAGCCTCTAAGGTTAATACCCCCATCTGGGCTGACTTTATTAAACAGGGTTACGACATTATTTGCCTGCAAGAAACCTGGGTCAGGGAAGATGTACACGTTGAGGGATATACATCTTTTAGTGTGCAGGCAGTGGCCTCCCAGGCCGGTAGAGCCAAGGGTGGGCTGGTGACTCTGATATCCACCGCACTGACCGAATTCCGTGTTAGTGGACACATCATATTAGGAACGCTTCTGTTCTGCGCATGATTCACAGCAGATGTAGAGATCTAATAGTAGTGAATTTCTATAATAACATCGTGGGGCATAAACGGGAATTGATTATTTCCAATATTGAGCAGGCCATTGACGTGACCCTATCAAGTACACCCAAACCAGCTGCAATCCTATGGGCTGGAGACTTTAACATCAAAACATGCAACTATGCTCTTAAGGGGGCATGCGGCCACAGGGAGGAGTACACGGGAAGGGAATCTAATGTATATAATCACTTCCCGCATAACAACTACGGTGGTGTTTTAAACAAACTACTTGCCAAATACGACCTGGACCTCTTAGAATGCAATAAGAATGCAAACAACGACAGGTGTCCGACGTTTCATGGGAGAAACAGCCGGTCTTTCATCGACCATATAATGATATCCTGTTCCATAGTTTACATTAACGTCTGGGTGATCGAACAAACTGTCAGTGACCATAACAGTGTAACTGTTGAACTATTGGGTTGGGGAGCCAAAAGGAATATTTATGGCCAACCGATCCAGGACATTGTGGCAGAAAGACCTAATGGGATGAGGGTGAAATGGATAAAAGTGGAGCCCAACCAATTTGTAGCTAACGTGATCACACACTGTAGCAGAGAGGTTGAATATTGTTTGTTTTCCAACCCATGCCCACGAACTTTGTTATCCAACTTCCTAAATATAACAAAAGCGATTGAGAAATCCTTGACACAAAAAGTTCGAAAATCAAGGAAAGTTAAGGCGGCATGGTTTGATAAAAATTGTGCACAATCACTCAAAAGGTTGAAAACCCTACTTGATGCTACCCCAAGAGACGCTAGCAAGATCAGGGAAGAGCGTCATAACTATAAAACTGTACTCTCCATCAGGAAGAAGGAATTACAGGACGAGGCATGGGCCAAATTAGATCTGGCTGCTGACACCAAAGACCACAAACTTTTTTGGGACACTGTAAACAGCCCATTCTTGAAGAATGATAATTTTCCCGAGCTAACTTCACATGTCAGTTGCCGGGCCTGGATAGCACATTTTACAAGGATTTTTAACTCTGAAATTACCTCTGGTTTTACTTCTGATTTTAATCCTAATGTTTTAATTGATACATCAACCTGTTTTAAATGGGAGTAGATATTGTTTTCTGTGACATTAAGTGAGGTGATTGAGGCAATTGAATTGAGTAAGGGTGGGAAAGCCCCGGGACCGGATTGGGTCCCTGTGGACTTTTACAAATTCGAGATTACTCTATGGGCCCCCATTCTGACCCGTTACTTTAATGCTGCTATTGAAGATAAGTTGCCAACTTCATGGGGTCAATCAATTATCGTGCCTCTTTTTAAAAAGGGTTCTAGGGCAGAAGCACGTAATTACCGCCCAATTTCACTTTTGGACTCGTCGTTAAAGATTTTGAGTCGTGTACTCCTGGTAAGACTAGAGTCCTGGGTTGAAGACAACAACATTCTCTCACCCATTCAGTACGGGTTCCGTAGGGGTCTAGGGACTATGGAGCAGTGCGTTAACCTGGAACTCATCATCGGCAAGTACACGAAGGCCAAGGAAGGGAATTTGTTTATGTGCTTTGCCGACCTAAGTTCCGCATTCGACCTGGTGGAACACGCACTGCTCTGGCCTACACTACTTGCCATGGGCGCCCCGCCCGAAATCATTCACCTTTTGGCCAGAATGTACAGTAGCCTTTCAAGTAAGGTCAGATTTGGAACAGATGGCGAATGCACCCCCTTTTTTAAAGTTGGCAGAGGGATTCGACAAGGGTGCGTGCTAGCCCCTCTTTTATGTTCCCTTTTTATTAATCAGGTTGACCAATTTTTACAAGAATCTTACGCCGATGCACCTATTATTAATGAAAAGCAAATACCCGTCCTTTTATATGCGGACGACGCGGTCCTGATCTCTAGGACCGCAAATGGGTTGCAAAGGCTAATTGAGAAATTTCATAATTTTATCCTTGGCAGAAAGCTTAAAATCAATAAGGGCAAAACAATGACCATGACCTGTGGAAAGAAAACGAAGAAAAACAAAACATTCTTTTTAGATCGGGATAAACTCGAGGCTGTCCAATACTTTTGTTACCTAGGTATCATCTTCTCAGGCGATGGGAGATGGGTAAACGAACAATCAAGTGTTGACCTGAAAATGACCAGAAATGTAAACTGTATTTTCAGATTTGCCTCAAAACTAGGGGGTCGTAGAATCCGAGAGATGATCTCCATTTATAATTCAAGGTGTTTGTCCTCCGCTTTATATGGAGCAGGGATATGGGGATATAATTCCCAGATTGGCCTGTCCATCCAGCAGGAGGAAAACAAGTACCTAAAACGACTATTATGCCTCCCTGCTTCGGCCTCAAATGAGATTATCCACAGAGAGTTAGGCATAAATCATGTTATAGATTCAGTTGCATTGCGCCCCCTGTCCCTATGGCGGTCCATATGGGCCAAAGAAGAAACCAAGTTTACCCAGGATTTAATCATTGATTGTATCAAACCTGACTGTCACTCCAAAATCCCCTGGCTAAAACACATTCAATCTTGGTATAAGACCCTTTTTGGCCAGGACATTTTTAAAGACTTACCAACAGAATCAGTTTTAACAAAACGTGACCTCAAATTGATTTACCTAGACCATGCAAAAGGGATTAGAATGAAGGAGTATGCAACACAAAGTACGTTCAAACTATATATGGATTACAATCTTAGTACAGGTCTTTCCTCCTACCTCACATTTGTCAGTATTAATTCCCATCGTTTTGTTTTAGCCCGTCTGAGGTTGGGAATAGTTCACCACCTTGTGGCCTTCCCCGCAGTAAAAAAACCCGGAACATGTTTGTGTCCATGCGATGGGAAATCCAAACAGAGCACCTGCCACTTTTTACTTTTTTGTAATTTTTATACTGGTTTTAGAAAGTTTTATCTGAAGCAATTATTTTTAGATTATAACGTGCAATTCTAGAGCCGCAATGCAACTGATATTTTATTTGGCTTCTCCGGATGTGTGTTATCGTGTGGCCACTTACATTCTAAAATGTATGTGGCAAAGAAAATCTATAATAATATGACCTTTTCCTCCCGAATACCCCCCAGACTGTTACATTTTAAATAGTACTTGTCCTTGCACTAGCGTTTTTTGCACAAATCTCTATTTTGTTACAATTTGCTGCTATAACGTTTATAGTGACCTAATAGCCTTGCACTTTATCTTTATTTGGCATGGCATGTCCATTAGCACTTTATGTATATAACAGGTTCTCTGAACTTCTGCACCTTACATCTGCACTTTTGCACTTATTTTTGTATAATAACTGCTGCTAGAATATACAGAGTGACTATAACTAACTGTTATATTTTAAGTGGTACCTGATTTTTGCACTGGCTTTTTTGCACTAGCGCTTTTGCACAGACCTTTAGTGTATATAAAATGCTGCTATAACGTCTATAGGGACAAAATGATCTTTTGCACTTCATACTTATTTGATATGTTAACAGTACTTTATGCATATAACAGGTTGTCTGAAATCCTTTTCCCTTGTATAATAACTGCTGCTAAAATATACAGAATGACCAAATTTAATTTTGCTCCCAAAACGTGATATCCCTGTACTAATTGAACCAAAACAAGAATGGTATGGACATTGTTGTTATTTTTCTTTTTAAACTGTTTCATTATCTAACTGACATAAATATGAACTTGAAACTGTATTTATGTGCTTCTACATGGTTGTACTTGTACAAACCGAATAAAGCATTTTGAAACTGAATAGTAAATATATACGTTCTTATCTATGCAATCTTGACAATTGGTGGTAGTCCTTATTTTGAATTTGATCATTTGTGTAGATTGATATTTATGTCAGTGATATTATACCATACAACTGAATTTTCAGGCACAATCTCTTGTAATCATCTGGTATCCATTAGTTAAGCGCATGCTGGCATGTCAGAGACTCATTGTGCCATGTCACATCACTATGAGTGAGCCGGATGAGTTGGCACGTGGCCACATACTGGTAACCGATCCCAGAGGCCCACCCTGGTCTGCTCAAACACTGTTAAGCATGTTGAGTCTTTTATTTCCTTCCTCACAGCAATTTTAACAGTATCCTGACCACACAAAAAGCAAACTTCAGTTTGCTGCTCTATGACACGTGTATTGGAGGTGGAAATGAGACAGCAGGCAGTGAATTCTTAAGACTGATTTGCAATCTCCACCCTGAACGTTCAGGTAGCACAAAGCAGGTAACTCTTTTCCACCTCCTTCGTCCATGCACGATACAGCTAATTCCTGAAATTGCTCAAGAACTGCCTATATGCAGCCCTTGTCAACCTAATGCATTCTTTCTCTCTTTGTCACAGAAAGATAATGTCACGTGCATCTCATTATCATACACTGTTCTTAAAAGTTTCAAGAATCACCTAGATTCATCATTAAACGTGGTAACTAAATATATTATTTTCTTCTGCGAATACCGTGAACTTTATACACTATAGGTAGGAACTTAAAGGTTAAGCATTCTTATTTGAGCAACATATTAACCAATTCCTGCATACTATTATCATATTATTATTTAATATGTTTGAAAAACATTCCAATCCCTAATCTGACCCATATTTGTTTTTAGATGGCTTCAACAGATCAGATCCATTCAGATTGTCTTCACGAACACAAAGGAGTGCTTTTAAAAGCTCTGACGTGCCATCCATACCTGAGAATGAAGGTAATGTTTATAAACTGTTTATTGTTTTGTATAGGGGATACAATCGAGGTTTATACAAGAGCCTCATATATGGTAGCTTATAAGGTGCTAGAATACATAAAGCATCATAGTGACTGTCTGGCAAAGCAGCTGTATAAGACAGACATTTGTAAAGAAATTTGTCGAAATTTGTGCTTTCGTCTTCAACATGTCACAGCTCAGAAACTGGTGGCAGGTACTATTGCTGCACTAACGGACAGTTATAACAACCGTTCCTTGGTTCCAGCTATGGTTTACACTCTTGCCCACCTCCTAAGACCAGCCACCAATGTTGCTCTTTACCTCGACAAATAAGCTTATTTACACAGATGTGGAGAGGCAAAGTGTATCAATAAATATTCATGGCTTCAAATGCCATACATTAAACATGGATAGATGACAGGAGTGATGAATCTTCCAAACGATGACGTAATTTTCAAAAATGCTTTTATTTTGTTTCATAAAATCCACAGCCTACGCGTTTCGCCCAACACGGGCTTCTTCAGGGCTTATCTTTGTTATCTTGATACTGAAACGTAGTGTCTCCAAATTAGGGTATCTGCATTGATTTTCTCCAGCATGAGCGAGTATATCCCAGTTCATAAAGTCGCTCATTCATTAAATAGTCGGATATTTTATCGAAACCCCTCCTATGTCGATGTAATCCTTGCTTTTTATGGTTGAAGGGAAAACTTAAATAAAAGCCGTGTTGCTATCACGTGCCGATTAAGGCACAATGTCCTGTCTCCTGCGTCGGAGCCCTTATCCTCAAGTCTTCATTCCGGAAAGCGTATGTACTTTATGCGGTCTTGATGAGAACCAACTTTACAAAACAGTAAAAACTTTGTCTCAGATGGGGTCTGCTGGCTCTACCTGCAGTTTTTAACAAGTGGCCTGTCCACCACCACCCACCAGATCAGTGACAGCCACTTTGCAACGTAGAGTCATTGTTGAAAGGTCACTGTTGTGCAGGAAGAAAACCTCCCCATCAAGGCCATTTACATTTTTTTTATATAACCAAAATGTATTGATTTATTGATCACCTCAAGGTGTAATACAGTAAGCACCACAGTATTATGATCTCCCACTCAGACTGTTGCATTCCCGCCACTTGCCCCAAATTTCGTCATGCGTCCGTGGACATCCCCTTGGCTCATAGAGTTGTTGTTCTAAATGAGCACACCAGTCCACCCTTCTTCTCAATTCCGTCAACGAAGAGGGATACAGCAGTTTCAATCTGCGGGCAATGCCTCTCTTGGCCACCAGTTTATCGATCTCACAAATGCCCTCTCCTTAACTTTGTCCCCTGACATCTTCTAACATTTTCTAACAATTCCAGCAATGTTACCCTGGTAGTGAGCTCCAAAAAGCACCCTAGGGCCTGGGATAGCTCTCTCCCAATACCATCCCAAAAGGAAGTTATCTCAGGGCAGGCCCAAACCATTTGGAAGAAGTCGGCCTAGGTTAGTGGGGCAGCTAGTGCAGCGGGTATGTGAGGTCCTCCCAGCATGATCAAGTAGGCGCTGTGGGGTTAGGTAGGCCATTTTTAGATAGCTGAGTTGAACTCTTCTCAATCGGGCAAGATTGCTAAATCCCTTGGGGTCATCTGAGCCTCGTGCCAGTCATCATCATGCAGCTGCCCCCACACAGGCCTCCCTCCACTGGCGGACAGCCTTTCAAAGGGGGGGGGGAGTGGGGGGTGAAAGAGCCAGCTCTGTTCTACAGAGTCTTGCCCTCATGACCTTGAATAATTTTTAAAAAGAATGTTGTAAATAGCGTTTTTCTATCATTCATTTTTAATGTGCAAGAGTCTATTACAGACATTTTGCAGACAAATTGTGTTTATGCTCATACAGCATCCATTTAAAAAGTTTATTTTAGCTCAATACAGGACCTCACATATGTGAAATGGGAGGGCGTGACTGAGATTATTTGCTGTAATATTAGTGAACTGCTGTTGTGTTCCATACTGAAAACACACATCACTTTCTCTGAATATTAGACGTACACACATTTTGTATTTGACCAAAGAAGGCATGAAAGAGCGGAGACTGGATCAGAGAAATCAAAGCTGGTTCGAACAGGGGTCCCCAAAATACGTTTGGCCCAGGGCCTCTAAAATCCCTAAAACGTCCCTGAAAGTTTCTTTTAAAATTACACAGGCAGGCGCGCAAAATGCCAGCCAGCCATGTGTTGTTTAAACAGCCTGCAAATTGGTAAATATGGTTATAAATAAGAAGTATGTTTTCATTTGTAATGTGCCTTTTCTGTCTTTGTTCCCTTTTATTATCAGTCATGGATCATTCAGGCAGCTCCAAAAAACAATGAAAAGTTCTTTCTATTTATATTTGCTGTTCAAAGTATGCACAGACAAGTGCTGAAAATACAGCTTTAGGTGACTGCTTATTTTTTATAACATCTGTGACATCAAAATAATGAGCTGGCAATCCTAATCATAAGACTGGAAGTTTGTTTAGGGATGAGCACATTATTTATTTCCTCCGACCTGATCACTGGTTACTGCCATAATAGCAATAGTTTAACTCATTTGAAACCCTACGCTTCCGTAAATAACATGCTGAGTTACTTCAAGTGTCTTTTAATGCACCCTGCAATGTGATTCTGCTGGAATAAACAGAATTCTAATTAACCGTAGTTAGAATGTAACCATTGTTACTGAGCCACCTAAAAATTTACTTAGTGATGAATACTTCATATTCTGAGATTTGAACTTGGATTTGAGGCATAGGATTTACGAATTAAGAGTGTCCTGGATGATGTCGAGGTTGAGAAAATATTCACATTAGGCGAAATCCAATACCCCTGAGTTAGGAATATACCAGGTGCAAACGTTGCCTTATACTGACAGTTTCCCCACTGAAAATGGGGAATGATGTGAAGAATTTGTGCTTTTCGCACCAAACTCCACATGTCAGAATTGAACAAGCATTTTTCACCAATAAAATTTTTTAATGTTTGACCTGCCGAAATTTATCTGGGAACTGAGACGAAATGGTGAGAATGCAGTAATTACCACAAGACATATGATTGTGACCCCTGCACAAACAAGTATTTGTGATGAGACCAGAATTACAAAGGATACTTATAAGGAGGGCTACAAAATACCTATTTAACACTCGGAACTCCACATGCCTTCTTTTTTTTCATGTCATTTCCCCTGATATATTTTCAAGTCAAGTTAAAGAATTCTTTATTTTGGCCATTGAGGCATTAAAAGCACAGATAAAAGATACAGCACAATTCATTAATTAAATTTTCCAAGTGAGGCTTTCATAATTGATAAAGTGCATGTGCATTGCTATATTATTTATAATATCCAATAAAAAGAAGACATTTTAAATTTAGCAAATATTTAAGAAAATACACAGTTGGGACGTTAAAATATTGAAGATAAAATTGAAGAAAAGACCAAATACAGTGATAGATTGACATGATCAAGTTAGGCAAACCCTAGTTTTAAAATAGCTAGACCTACATACCACATGGAAAATAGAAAACAAGAAACTGAATAAGCAATGGGCATACTGGTGTCATATTTGATTATCTTAAAGGCCTGTGCGCAATGATTTATTCCAAGATTTCCACACAACTGAAGTAACCATCGGTGTCTCACCTTCTTCTTTTTTTTTTTTTTGAGAACCTTTATTGTCACTTCAAGTAAGTACAAGTATGGGCCTACAACCGCCCCGGCCGGCCGCTAGTCAAGTCATAAGTACAGCAAAGCAATGTAGAAAAATACAGCAGCCCGAAAATCGGGGTCCAATAAGTGTCCAGGATATAACTTGTAATCAAGCGTATCGTGTAAGAATCAGGAATTGAGAAGGTTCATTTTACAATAAAGAAAGAAAAACTCAGGTCAGTGCCATATGGTCGTACATGGTTCTACAATAGCAAGCATGAAGCAGGAAATCCGCAAATAGTGAAAATACGGGTGAAGTATTGGGGGCAAGGCACACGAGTCAGGATAGATGTAAAAACAAACACGTTTCGTAGCAAAGCTGCACCCCACCCCTCAAAACGAAACATAATGTAGGAAACATGAAGAACGACGACACCAAAAAGGAAGAAAGACAAAGGGCCATAGAAACAAAGAAAGGACAAATTAACAAACCCCATCCCCCTCCCCCACCCTGCACCCCTGCAGAAGGCTACGGCCTATCCCCCCCCCCCCCAGCAGCGTGCCTGTCACCCTAAATAGGAGACCCGAAATATAGAAAAGGAGAAAAAGGAGAAAAAGAAGAAAAAAGCGGGGAGGGGCCATCGATCTGGCCACCCGCCCCCCCCCCACCACCGCGCACAGTAAACATCATAAAAGCAAAATCAGAGTAGTCATGGAAAACAGTAATCACCGATAGCACAATCAATAACATCCCCGCTGAGTGTCCCCCAAAGCACCGTCAGCCAACAATAAGTTCCACTATGTCCTAGACGGTCTCACCCCTGGCCTTTTCTATCAGGAGGATCAACGTAAGTCCACTTATCAATCGGCACACAGAGCAGCGTGGAGGGTCCAAATGATCCGGGCGGACCGGGCAGTGGTATTACTCCATGGGACTTCAGCCACCAAAACCCAGCCGAATATGTATGGCGGAAATCCGTCTGTGTCAATATCGACCTCGAAGACATCCTCCAGTCCGAATACAGTCTCACCAGCCAGGGAAAGAGAGTCACACCATCCGGTAAGCGCTGAGACGCCGCTGGGGCAGCCCAAGCCATAAATCGACGTTGTTTCCCCAGCCGCCGAATAGATAAGTGCCCCGACGAGTCACTCACATGTTCAACAGATCCGTCCAAAGCGATCTCATGAACCGGGTCTTTCAGCGTCTCCACGAGTATAGGCGTAGCTGGAGCACTCACCACTGACGCAGAGGTGGGCACATCGGCGCCTCCGTGAGAGCGAACCATGCCCGCGTGGGACGGTGGGACAACAATGGCGGCCATCCTTCTTCCCAGATCCCGGGCGTCCTGGAGCAGGGTCGTATACAGGGTTGTTAGCGCAGCCAGTATATATCTGGACGTGGGCTCTTTCACGTGTCGCCAGACTCCAGGATTCTCCCGCACAGCAGCTTCTCTGCCTGGATGTGGTCTGCGTAAGAGGGTGACATCCGCCATCTTAGCTGATCCGGCCTCGTCCTTCTCCACCTCACCTCGGGACCGGGCTCCAGACCAGGGCGCTACAGGAGTCACCACGAGGACCCCGAAAGTCAAGGCAGGCTTCCCAGCGGAGGGTCACCAAAAGGCTAAACAAAATCTCCGCCGCTCCCTGGGAGCCAGCCGCCGAGTCCGGGGGAAGGCCGCTGTTGTCGCAGTCGCGGCCGGCTACTCTCCTCACTCGACACCCCGGTCCCAGCTCCGTGAAGGCCGCAAAACAGTCGGGGACATTTCCCGGGTCTGCCGCACGTAAAAGCCTCAGGAGCAAACGGTCAATGAAAGTTGTCCTTCGCCTACTTAAATATGCGTTACGGCTCAGGATAATTGCCAGGATGTATGCGCGGGGTGAGAAGGCTCACGGAGCCGAGCGTCTATGCAGCCATCTCGGTCGCCAGCTTGGCTCCTCAACCGGTGTCTCACCTTCTTATATGCTGGACAAAAGAATAATACATGGTAATCCGTCTCCGGTACGTCATTTAATGCCGTACATCCCTGAGTTGGAGTACCCCCCCAGTAGTTGGTAAAAGCGCGTAATGGGCGTACTCCATACCTAAACTGTAGATAAAGCTTTTGAGCAAGGCTGGCTGAATATCATCAAGGGCAGGTTCTAACCTATATTGCTGTTTTTTCTCTAGAAATGCTGCGGTCAATGTCCCAGTGGCAGAGCTCCCCTGAATCTGTGCAAATTTGTATTCCCTAAAGCTTATTGACAGGGCCTTCCTAGATGTTGTCAGACAACTTTCTTCAGCACTAACCCATAGGTCCCCCATTCCCATAGCTGTTAAAGTATTTTTAATGTGGACCAGCCATGAGATTTTGCTTGCTCCCTGTATGCTTAACACTTCCTTCAACTCTTCACTATAAACAGCTAATTCTGGGGTACTCCATAGGCATCGCCAATATAGAAGGGGTCTAAGGGCAACATCATCTGCCATTGGTCCAACCCCACGATCCATTTGGAGCGCCATGAGTGGTGTGATTATGGGAAGACCTAAAAGTTGCCTGACAAAGGAATTCTCGATCTTAGATAGAGGGTCGAATGGGCGATGGCCCCAGATTTCTGCCCCATACAAGACCGCCCCCTAACGCGTACTTTGTAAATTTCCATAATCTGTCCAACTGTTTTATGGGTCACTTCCTAAAATTCTTTGCTAATCCCCCCTTTGTCTTGGTCAGCTTTAGGCTTGCCTTCTTTATTTGTACACCCCACTCCATTTTTTCAGTAAGTGTGATTCCCAGATATAATAAACGGTCACTTTCTATAGTGGTTTCCATCTAGCTGGGGATTTGGAAAGTTTGACCCACCAAAATTTGTCGGCTGTATGCAATAATAAAACACATAACTCAGAATTCCGACCCACTGTGCAAACTTCTGTTTGCACAGGATCTGCTTGTTATTCCTGGCCCATAATAAGGGCCTTAGACTTATTTGGCCCTGATTCCAAGTTGTGCTGATTAGAGAGGGGTATTAACTGCTTCCTGTAGGATCTGAACTGGGAAATGAAGCATAGCCAACATGCCCTTATTAAAGTAGCCGGGTGAGGTTAAAGTAATTATCACACCATCCAGCTTCAGATTTTACTGGGAGAGATACTTACATCTATTTATGAGTTTCCCCACTGAAAATGGGGAACAGCATGCCGAATTCATGCTTTCACATGGCTGCTGAAGATATATTGGGCGTTCTCCCTAGTAAATTTCAGCAGGTTTGACCTGCTGATATTTACCTGGGAAAAAATGGAAAAAGTGCTGTGACTGCCACAAAACTAATAATCCCTTATAATCCCTGAGCAACAACGGTGTTTGAATGACTTTAATCAGGCCACTCATACTGAGAGCCACATAAACAGTATCTAACATTCCAGATTCTGATTATTTTGCATTTTTTTCCCCTGATGCATTTCACCTGGTTTGACTCTCAAAAACTGTAAGGGGGGAACAGGTGGTGTGTGACAATTATGACACATCCATAATTTTGATCTCTGTGCAAACGTCTATTTGCATGGAGATAAGAATTTAACTCCCAACTTGTAATAACGTTCTTAGACATATTTGGCTGTAGTCCAAGTTATCAAAAATTGACTGTCGTGTTTACCAAATCAAGCAAAAACCTTCACCAATGGGTGAAATGTTCACTAGGTGTGGTAAATGCCTCCTAGTTTTCAACTTGGAAATGCGACATATAATCTAGAATCAGTATTTAATCTACCAAATTCTGCCTGTTGTGTCTTTGCCGGACCTTTTCTACCGATAAATTTCAGCAGGTTTAAAGTCCTGAAATCTATAAGCAGAAAAGGGGTGGCATGTAGAGGTGGTTAACCCTATTATTAATAACATCATAAACTCATCGTTAGCCACAGCAGAAATTCCCAATGAATGGAAGCTTGCTGCAGTTAAGCCCCTCCCGAAAAAGGCCCTATCGGATGTGACTACTCTCTCCAACCTGCGCCCCATTTCCCTGCTCCCATTGGTATCCAAACTGGCGGAAAAATTTGTAAATATCCAACTTACAAATTTCCTAGAGGAGAACAACATCCTGCATCCTAACCAGTCAGGGTTTCGGTCAAAACATTCCATCGAGTCGGCCCTGCTGTTTACAGCAGAGACCCTCCGAACCGCCATGGACCAGGGAAAGAAGGCTGTCCTGATTTTACTCGACCTGTCGGCAGCCTTCGACACGGTCTCACACGCCATCCTAGTGGACCGGATGGTTAAGGCAGGAATAGGAGGGGTAGCTCTGGCTTGGCTCAAAAACTTTCTTCACAATAGACGCCAAGTCACAGTCCTGGGCCAATTTCAATCAGAAGCTAAGGTCATCAGCTCTGGGGTCCCTCAGGGCTCTAGCTTAAGCCCGATACTTTTCAATCTGTATATGGTGCCCCTGATTAAGCTAATTATGTCATTCCAGATTAGCACAATATCATATGCTGATGACACACAGCTCATTCTGGTGTTGGATAAGGAACTGCCCGGTGCAGAGGAAAACCTGAAAAAATGCCTAACAGCTACGTTTGAGTGGATGACAAATGTAATTCCGGCAAGACGGAAATCTTGCCGTTTGGAAATGAAAATCTGTTTTCCCCGAAGCACTGGTGGCCTGATGATGCTGAAGTTCCCCCTAGTACCATCTCATCTGCCCGAAACTTGGGCATTAAATTTGACGACCAATTGTCCTTCAAACAGCAAGCAGTGGCCGTAGCTGGCATGTGTTTTCAGCTAATTAAATCTATGAGGAAATTCTTTGATCTTCTTCCTCTGCCAGCCAGGAAAACAGTAGCAGTTGCGTTAATAACTTCGAGGATGGACTACTGCAACAGCCTATACGCTGGAGGTAATAAGTCCATACTCCATAGGTTGCAGATGGTCCAGCACGCAACTGCCCGGTTGGTACTACGGTGGCCCCATAAGTCATCTGCCTCGGCCGCACTTAGTGCACTTCATTGGCTACCAATTGGCAAAAGGATCTTATTTAAGATCCTTCTGATCACATTTAGAGCCTTCCAACAGCAGGGACCGAAATATTTGTCCAGTGGCTTCAAGCGGTATCACCCCACCCGCTGTTTGAGATCTGCTAGCCAAAATCTGTTAATAGTTCCCAGGTTCAAACTGTCAACTAAAGGAGGGAAATCTCTGTTTGTCCTGGGAGCTAAGGCTTGGAACAAGCTCCCGCTCTGCCTTCGATCACTATCCCATGAAAGTCATTTTAGGAAATCCCTGAAAACTTGGGTGTTCTCCCTCACAGATGCTGCGTGTAGGGCACTAGTGTAATGTACGCATTCACTGAATGGCTTTTCTCCTCCAACCTAATTTCATCTGGGTTGGCAGAGCGCCAAGATACTCCCTGGAGTGGTAGGAGCGCTATATAAGTGACTATTACATTACATTACATTACATGTGATAATCATAACACAACCCAAAACACCAAACCCTGTGCCAATTTCTTTTTGCTCAGAGATCAGAATTTAAGCACCGACTGGTAATCCTGGCCTGAAATATTTGTCCCGAATTGCAATTTGTACTTGATAAATTGTGTGAGGCATTTACCTGCAGACCCCCTTCAAGCTGGCTTTCATCCGTGCCATAACACTGAGACCATTACATTGTCAGTGGCTCTTGCCTCTTCCGGATGTTGATCTGACGGAGTGTTTGTCAGACACAAGGATGCAAGACACAAGGAGGGGGCGCCACATCATGAGTCAGCGAGTTGGCGGGCGGAGTATGTGGGTCGGACGACGAGGAGTTAGGCAGACACTACCGCCACCGCCAAGAGTAACCAGGATCGAAGGATTGGCCGAAGATTAAGGGTCATCGTGGCTCGGTCATCACGGCCCACGACTGTAGCCCTCAGTGGCTGTGCACCAACTGCTGCTATAGTATGCTGTAGCCGCTGTCACGCATCGGCCACTCCTCTCAGACTCTTCGGGAGTGGCCATGGTGCCACCATTGTTAGTTGTGTCGGTTGTGGCGCCAGGTGGCATTACGTGTTCTGTGGAGGTTCTCTGGATCCCTGGCTAGTGGGAGCATTGCCGTTGCTGGAGCAGCAATTAAAGTCACAACCACAATGCCTGTAAGCTTTCTGTATAGGTGGCAGCCTGTCAGAAAGAAGGGAAGAGACTGAGTGTGGAGGGCATAGCCACCCCCTGGGGGGTCCATATAAACTCCCCCTGTTCTAATGCGCAGTTTAATGCGGCCTTAGTGATCCCAATGACCAGCCATTTTTATTCACTTTCCTGAGGGATCTTTTATTTTGGAATTGTTGTGTGGGTATGCCAGTGGTACTTGTGGCATTTCCTTTACAGTGGATATCTGCGGATTAGTAACAAGATTTGTTACCATTTGTGAGCCACAAAATTACAAAAGACCATCAGGCAAAAGATAACCCGGGGTCAACTGTCATATTTGAAATCCCATCCCTCTGTGTTTTCAATGTTATCGAAGGGCCTGAGGGGCACAGTATTAAAAGATAAGGATCCTGGAGTGGGTTCAGGTTTAGCTAATGTAGACAAGGCAGGTATATGTTCTCCTCTTTCTGAGTTGATAGTCCCACATTACCCCAACTTCATCCATCAGAATACAGGGGAAGTAATTTGTCTAACTCAGGCCATTGATGAGCACGCTTTAAAGAATGTGGTCGGAGATACAGAAATGGAAATAGACATGGGTATGGAAGATGTCAAGGTTCAAACTGAAACAATTGTTGCCGCTAAGTTGTTGCCTGAATCTGTGGGGCCGTTAAACCCGGCTGATAAAACTGGCCTTTTGAACGTTGTAGAGCCATCCCCTAGCTACCTCTCCTTTCCACAGATCATAGACTGCAGTTCTGAACCTGGGGACTTGGAGGATTATACTATGCCGGACATTGCCATACAGATGGAAAAAATAACAAGTAAGGCTAATCTGAACCCGGAAGTTGCCCAAGAATTCGTGTTGAAACTGTCATCGGATCATCATGTTAGTTGCCCTCGCATGCCATCTTTGTTTAATAGCACTCCCTCTAGTGTGTCCCTTGCGCAATTATTGGGTCTGTCAAAGTCTGAGGTGTCTCCAAATAAAGGGGTACAAGATTCTTGGTAATTTTTAAACAATGAGGACAGCGGATTTGGGGGAGGGGGTAATTTTGACATACTTCATGCCCTAGAAAGGATTCTTTCATCTATTTTAATCTACTGCTAATTCTGATCATATGCTGGATGTTCTTTCACCGATTCTAATAGGGGTTCAGAAGCTCAAGTCTCCCAGTTCCTGCTTAGGTAAGGCAGAAAAGGGTACTGTTGTAAAATCTAATATATGGGTGTCTGAAATGTGAATCCAGGTGGGGGCCTGGGAAGATATGGCTAACCCATATTATCGACCAAAGATAGCTCTGTCATTGTACCCCCCCCAAAAACAAGTGTTAGGGGACCATCCACACGTCAGCCCGTTGTCAAATGGTCCAGGGATGATTTAGATGCTTGTCCCCCAGGGAGGGTGTCCCTCTCGTACAAAGTTGTGGACTAAAAGTGCGGAGGGAGAAGAAGAGCAGGATTTGGCGTACAACAAAGCGTAAGCCCAAGAAATTAAGGTTCCCTATCATATCCGAGGAGCTAGTCAACCTGACCTCGCCCCAAAACAGAAAAGAACCTAAACCTACTGAGTTAGATGAACTTGTGTGCCTGGAGATACATCTTCCCCTTACTTTGATGGATGACCCAGTATGGGAGGGATTAGTTAAGTTGGAAAGGCAGGAGGACAAATGGATAACCAGATATAATAGGGGGGTGGGAAATACATGGGAGAATTATAAAGTAAGTATTGACCCAGTTTTAGAGCCCCACGTAATAAGTAAAGAACATGATTTGGTAAGCTTACCTGTAACGACTTATGATGTAGTGCTAGAGGTAGGGCAGGTTGTGAATAATGTCCTCCCAATCCTTCCTAGCAGGGATACTCTCCCTGTACGGATTGATCCTAGCCAAGGGAGGTTTAAGGAAGGGGAACCTGACCTTGCCTTTCGCATAGGGCAAATGTCAGAGTCAGGGATTGACCAAAGGTTAAGTGACATTGCATGTGTAGGGCATAGATTAGGGCAAGCATCTAATATTCAGATTTTTGCTTCATTGTATGGTAAAGAATTAGGTCCACTCAATATAATCTCCCTTTTGCAGTTACTATCTGAAATAGAAGACTTGTGATTGGTAATAAGTAAAGATATTGAGCGGGTTTACTTAGACCTCAGTAGTGGCCTCCAAACTCTAGAGTCACATTTAGCTCAGGGATAATTGCAAAGTTAGTTTTGGCTAACGTCAATCATTTTAGGAAAAATGGGAGTGATGTTTTCCCATATGAAGACCCTTTTTTGGCCCAGCTTGATTCCCATAGGAAAGACTTGCAGCAGCCAGGTAGAGTGTTATCTAACATAAGGGGAGCTATAAATCAGAAATATATTAAAATCTCGGTTGGAAGTCTCTCGGGGAAGAGAGTGATTAATATTGTTGGTCCTGAAGCCCAAAGTTCCATTAAATATAGAGGGGAAGAAGAGATGGACGAGTGGAGTTGGGTAGCTGGCTCACTGAATGCCTTAAACGAAAATACAAAACTCCCTTTGTTGTATAGGTAGACCCCTGGGAAAAATCTTGTCCTGGAACCTGGCTGGTGTTGGAAATCCGAGCTCTAAGTTAAATTCCTTATTAATACATGATCCAGCAATAATTTGCCTTCGGACAACATGGAGCTGTGTGAATTTTAACTTTGATTTTTATTTTTAGTTTCCTGTTGTGCAGCAAAACCTTCAACAAATGGTCACGCAAGTGGCGGCTTAGCTATCCTACTTAGCTGCACTATAAATTGGAATCCTGTGGTTTTTCTCCATCCATCTAAACTTTGCATGGGTTTCAAGCTTATGTTGGGTAATGGGACACAAGGTCAGCATTCATCCTTTTTTGGAAAATGTATACATTCCTCCTGGGAGAGCATCAGATTCTCTGCTTTTTCCTTTGTGCATAAAACTAGTATTCCAGAGGAGTTCAACTTGATATTGATGGTGGGTGACTTCAATGCCAAAATCTCAAACTGTTCTTCCATGGCCTTTTGTAACCAAGAATTGGAGGATGTATGGACCATCCTTGAACCATTACTACCCGGCCATATTAGATCAGATCGGCAGGGCTGTATTTTTTGCATAAGCAGAATGGTAGATTCCCAGATGATTCTCCAGCCTCTCCCATATTTCATGCTTCATGCGGGCAATCTCTAAGTGACTATATGGTAGTATCCTATCAGCTCTTTGGTGCATGTACTCAGTTTAAAGGTTTGAGGACAAATTTGATTGAGCGTAGCATTTTATCAGTAGATGTCAATCTGGAGCCCGAGTTGCTGGAACTTTGGAATCCAGGAGATGATAGCATCTTGTATAACAAAAAACAAAACGGGCGAACATTTTGGTCTTATGAAAACCTCCCTTGTCTCTGGAGGGTTATTGAAAATGCGAGCTTAGGCCCTAGACAGGAAAATCTCATCTCCTGGTTTGAGAAGATTTTGACTCTATTTAGATCGTGTGGAAAAAAAGAGCTGGTTGCTGGCATTAATCCCCCAGTGGTTACATCGGGGGAGGTAAAATAATTAAATTGTGATATCAATGTCCTAATAATGGAACAATTGAAGCATTTTTCAATGACCAGACAAAGGGTAGTAAATAGATTAGGGCAGGCAAGAAAAAGAATGCAGGTATCGGGCGTAGAGGAGTGGAAGATGCACATGGATTAAATTTAGAGAGGTTGCACAGTCCGGAGATTCAAATAAATATTGAGCTTTAATAGCTAAATATTGTGATGTTAGAACTTAGGCAAAAGTCATTTTAATATCAGATGCAAAATGGACTTTATACATTTCACAGTTATATGCATTAAATCCCTTGGCTGGGCCCAACCCAGAACTAATCTTGCAGCCTCCCTTCGGGAATGATTAAAGCCCCCCTCGTGTAAGCAAATAGAGGACTTTATTAAAGGGGCAAGATATTCAGGTGCGATTGGCGCAGATGAATTACCAATAGCGATAGTCAAACAACATAGGTCAGCATGGGCACAAATTCTCTATCTGGTATTTTTTTTACTGCTACTCACATGGGACTCATTTCCTCTTGGAAATGAAGCATTGTAGTTCCATTATATAAAAAGGGTCCTAAAAAATCCCCTGCCAGCTTTAGGCAGATCTCATTATTAGATGCAACCGGAATATTGTTTGCCAAGAGCATACTTCTCCACCTCCAGGATTGGACTTTTGGAAACGACTTTGTCCCTGCAGAGCAAGCTGGGTTCCGTAAACATAGTGGCACTCCAGATAATATTACTGCCCTGCAAAATGTAATTGAAAAATAGCCAGTGAGCAAGGGTATGGCCTTATATGCTGTCTTTATAGATTTGTCAACAGCTTTCAACCAGGTTGACAGTGGAACGCTGTGGAGGAAACTGGCCGCAATGGGGATCCCCATGCACCTGCTCAGATTGATCATTGCACTGCATTTCTCCACTTGGACTAAGGTCTGGATGAGAGGCACTCAGGACCTGTCAAGTAAAATAGAGACTTATAAGGGGCTGAAACAAGGGTGCCTATTGGCTCCTCTCCTTTTAACTCTTTATATTAATGATTTGCAGAGTAGGGTGGGACTCTTCTAAAGGGATTACCCAAAACTAGGAACAATGAAACTGAGCTTTCTGCACCATGCGGACGATGCCACTTTGTTAGACATAACTCCAATTTTAAAAATAAATACCTCAAAAAGTAAAATTATGTTTTTTAGATACCAGGATGTAGAGTTAGGAAAAACATGCACTGGTTCCTGGGGAAAGACAAACTTACTGTAGTGAAGTTGTACCCATATGTAGGAAGAATATTTACAAGCAAGTGCCCCTAGCAGTGCCCACATTGACCAGTGCAGAAGTATGGCTAC
Organism: Lissotriton helveticus; assembly: GCF_964261635.1. Taxonomy (NCBI): domain Eukaryota; kingdom Metazoa; phylum Chordata; class Amphibia; order Caudata; family Salamandridae; genus Lissotriton; species Lissotriton helveticus. The sequence continues at coordinate 710,441,609 of NC_136065.1, forward strand.
ATCTCAGGCCTCCACAATTGGCAGACTTTATCAACATTGTGGTAAAAGACGTTTTGCACATGTCTTATCAGTTTATAAAATTAAAATTCCTCCTGTGCTGAGATATGCCTGTGATTCAGTAGATGAACAGCAATGGCATTATTCAGAGAAAGTAGAGGGGCGTATTTGGCGCCAAATGTGTATTCTGTGTGAGAAGTTAGCCTGGCATATGTTGTCCACTATTCTAGTGGGCACCTTGCACCAGTCTAAACGACCCTTATGATGGTGGTTGTAAAGTCAACCTTATAGATCAGCTATCCTAGTGGTAGCATGGACCAGCAGTCTTAGGCTAAAACTTCAGAGAGCATGTGAAGCCAGCTGTTTTACCATATATAATCCCTTGAATACCAAATGAAAGGACACCACAGAAGGTATATATATATATGAAATCTTTACGTATTTATTACTAACACAACCCCTCTGCACTCTTTATGAGGTCAGAGTTCGAGATACGTTACAAGTTACTCATTAAGCATACTATAAGTTGCACAAATACAATTCTGCCCTAGGGGCTTAACGAACCATATACTAAGTAAGTGGTATAAGGACCACTTCAGGAATAGTAAATAGGCCTAGGGCCTAGGGAATCGCTGGGGCTAGACTACAGAACCAAAGGTTAGGAAGTAGGAGACCCACGGGAGACGCGTGCAGTGTGGGAACACAGTCGCAAGTTACCATAGAGTTATAATGGGAACGTAAAAGTTACAAAGTAGTTGATTAAGGACACTTCCGGATGGACTACGGTAAAACCCTTTTAAACTTGGACACTTCGAAAGTCAACACCCACGGGAGCACCGGAGTACTCGAGTTACCTCACCCAGGGAAGCCGGGTGCATAGGTATTTTTTCGTGTCGGGTTTCGTCGCTGTTTCCTATGGAGAGCTGCAAATAAGTGCTGCAGGCGACCAGAAGAAAAGAGTCCGGGTGGATCCAAGGGTGGATCGAAGATGAGAAGAACCTGAAAGCAGAGGGGACAGAGACTGGGTCATTAGCCAGTGATCAGGAAGGAACCAGGCGATGTCGAGATGCAATCAGGTGAAGAGGTGAAGCTTGTCTCTACAGCCACGAGGACCAGAAGGCATCGACGATGACCAGGAGCTGGATTTGAGCTGTACCGCCAAGGATCTAGTTGACTGCAGTGTTGGTATCCGGATTATACACAACAAGCCTTGGCAAACGCAATCCACGCAGGAAGGGAAGATTGGCTTCAGGTCAGACCAGCAAGGTCTGGGGAGCTTCTCCTTCACAGGGAAGCTGGAGCAAGCCTGGAGCAACCAGGCAAGTGGTGTAGTTTTACAAGAAAGTCTTCAGAGGGCTAACTAGCCAACGGGCTAGCAACTGGGAAGACGCATCAAGTTGAAATGCAGGAGCAGGCCCCACGCAACACTTGTGGAGTATGGAGTGCTGAGCTTCAGTGCAAATGGCGCTCGGGTGTGGGGTTTCTCAAACCCCAATGCACAACTTCGAGGGTGCCTCAGAAGCTGCACGGTTTAGCAAAGAGCAGGTAGTGCAGGGTGTCTGGTCCCATGTCTCTTGTATCCGCCAGGGGTCTCAGCTTTGCTGGGGATGTGGGTCAGAGTCAGAGAAGTCTTGAAGTCCAGTTCCTGAGTCACTGAGTCTTCGGGTTCCGGCAGGAGCATCGACAAAGCAAACCAGCAAGTTACTGGTGGTGCCTGTTTGCACAGGGTGGTCACTCCTTGACCACAAGGGAGATGTCTTCAGTCTTCTAGTCGGTATAGAACATCGACGGTCCAAGAGTTCCATTTCAGAGTTTCAGTCCAGGATAATCTAATGTCTCTAGACACAGCTCCTATCTTTATACTAATCTAAGGGGCTGGATTACCTGCTAGGTACCTCCTATGGGTGGACCCTGAGAAGGGGGTGGTTACACCCCTTTCTCTTTGTTCAGTTTCACGCCAGAGCGGGGCTGGAGTGCCCCAGCAACTGGTTTGAACCGGGCTATGCATGGAGCACCTTGTGTGCCCCAGGCAGTGTCTCATTTTGCAGCCCTCCCTGCCACAATACACTAACAGTCTGTCTGGGGAAGAGATAGCACCTCCCAAGGCAGGAAACCTATTGTCCAGGCCTCCCCTGCCGGAGTTTTGTCCAGCAGCTGGAGGTCAGACTCGTGTCTGTGGCAGCAGTATCCATTTTGTGATGCTGAGGCTCTGTTTGACTTTAACCGGATAAAGCAGTAACTACATTTCTTCTCTCTCTAGAAGGGTGGAATGCTACCCCCGCCGTCGGGGGGGGGGGGTGGGTATTCCAAAGTGTTTGACACCTTACACAACATGTTTTGATAAAGCCAAACCAAAGTTAGCATTAACCTGCGAGGATTATAATGCACTTAAGAGTATATGGTATGGCCATATCATAGAACAGCTATAAGGACATGGTTCTGAAAGCTGCAGAGGGGATCAGCTCATGCTAGGGCACCCTCTCACATAAAACCAAGCACTCTGCCTTCAGGATTGTCAAGGCCTGTCATAGGAGTGACTTATAGGTATATATGATATATTAGGGTAGATATAGGTATACTATATCTAAGCAAGGGGTGATTACACCACCTTGCCCAAGCTGAGTGATCAGCCTGTGGTGTCAGTTTGGATGGTCAGCCAGGGGAGGCATAATACATGCTGCAGCCCCTGGTAGGCCTTGGATGCACCTATGCCCTGGGTACCTATAGACACTATTCAGTGGCTCACAAAGGTGACCCAGTTCCCAATTAGGTATGTACCTAAAGTACATGGTATCAATTTAGAGAGAGAACAGCTGGGCTGTGGCTCTGATTAGCAGGCCCACAGCCACACTAAAGTCGAAAAACCAGAAAATCACAGCAAAAAGTGGGGGTGACCATAGGAAGCAGACCCTACTCTCCTACAATCTGAAATCCTGATAGCGGCAATTCGGCTAGAATTTGGGCTACTCTCCAGTTACATATTCGCTATGGCTGCGTGCTTAAGATGGAGCAATGCACTATTGAATAGTATTGAGAACCCCTTATGTGTAGCATTGCGGGAGGAAATATTTTCCTCCCTGAAGGGTAAAAGTGTCCTCTTAAGGAATTACGAGAAAGCCTCAAACATGTATGAAATAGAGCACAGCGGCATGGGTTCAGAAAACTCGTATTAAAATAAAAATGTATGAAGTCTCTCATAAAAGAGATACTGCATTGTGTTCACTGCATTCCAATAACGATATCATAGTGGGTAGTAGTATTTATAAGCAGCGCCAACCTAATGTTGTATGGAATCTCCCCATGGAGTGCGCAGAACAGTCTTATTGCTAAGGCTAAATTTGCTTCCCTTATGAATAATTCCATTCAATAACTTTATTTCGGCCACTGGGGCCATAAAAGTACAATACTAAAAAAGCACAACAGCAGTAAAACACATAAAAAATATATGCACGTACAATTACATATTACATATTTCATGATTGCCTTCTTGAGCAGAGATCCTCCAAACTCTGCAGAGGTGTAAATGTGAAAAAGATGGCGTCCTCAGACATTTTCAGTCCAATAAAAACAAACATCTGTTAAAAGAACAAGCTAAAATTTTACAAGGTTAAAAGACAAAATATATAAACTGGGACAATGTACCCTGATCATGTTTACACTGGTGTGGACCTTTGCAATTTCGACACCAAATCCTTCCCCGGGTACTACTTTACCAAACCCCGCCGTATTAAAAAACGTGATACAGAAAACTCAATAGGAGAGTGTGTATCATATTTTAGGACTCTGTAGTCCTTTAAGCAATGCACAAAGCCTAGGTTTCTACATATTTGGATTAACCAGCGTTTGCGAGGCAGTCGATATCCAGGGCAGAAAAACCCTACTTAAAGTGCTCTGATAGTGTAACACCCAGATAATCAAATATCCTCACCCTTTCCAAGAGTGTACCATTTAGGGAGGGATTTGGGTGGGTCATCTTGGGGGGATTGAAGACCGTATATTTAGTCTTTGTTACATTGATCTCCAACCCCTGCATCTTACAAAAGTTCACAAATCCGTCAAGGATACGCTGTGTATCCATTGGCGATTTTGACAGTAAAAGGGTATCGTCCACGAACATCAATGTTGGAACCTTCCCTGAGACTAACTTAGGGGCGTCGTTATCCTTGAAGTTTTTAAGGTAGTCTATGAGCCCATTGATGTAGAGACAAAATAAAGTGGGGGTTAGAACACATCCCTGGTGTACCCCCTTTTTAACAGGGAAACGTGAGGAGAGTTCCCCATGTTTTTCACATCTTACTTGTGCATACGTTTCTGAGTGGAGCCTCACTATCACATTGAGAAGGTAGGGTGGAATCCCAAGGTCACTGAGCACTTTCCAGAGTTTCTCCCTGGGTGCAAGGTCACCATTTTCCATAAAAGTAGCTGTAATCTGAATATCTGGTCTATGGTTGACATATTTGTTCTGAAGATGGCCTGGTAGGGACCTAGGATCTCCTACTCCTCCATCCAACTCTGTAAGTGGTCCAGGAGGACCTGTCCCATCAGTTTTTGAGTGATGTCAATTAAGCTGATAGGTCTATAATTTGAGGGTTGGAGAGGGCAACCTTTTTTAAATATGGGCACTATCTCTGTCCCACGCCAGATATCGGGGGATCCATGCCCTTCAGGATGACATTAAATAGGGCACACAAATATGGTACCCAGATTTTGGGTTCCTGCCGGAAGAGGTCCCCCGGAAGTTTATCTAAACCTGGCGCTTTATTGGGATGCAGATTGTTGATAGCATTTCCCACTTCAGTCATAGTAATCTCCAAATCCCCCTCCTGTTGGAACTCCAGGGATAAACTGGGAGTGCCAGTGATAACACTGCTGCCATCCTCAATGTCGTACAGTGACCCAAAGTGTGTCTCCGAAGCTTACAAATAATAACAGGAGCATGGGAGTGTCTCCCTAGGCACCTTTGTCACCTATGCGGAAACTGGGTGCAGGATCTAAATCATTTTTTATTTGTCGGTCCCCTACTACAACCCTCACAACGTCGATTTTTGAGACAATATTGCTACAGCTGAAGAGGCCCGAAATTGTCTTGTGCCGCCCGAACCAGTTTGCTTCAAAAATGTTTGTTTTTTTAAACAATTTTTAAATATTTTTTAAAGAAGGATTATGTTGTTCTGCTTAGCTGTAGTTGGTTGCATAGGGCTCCCTCTGGGTAAAATCCAATGCATTTTATAAGTAGAATGTTTGGGTTCTTATATCATATAGCTGAAACTGTTAGAGTATTTAATGGTACAATATGTTTTGCACTGATTAAGTTATGGTGGTACCCTAAAGGAATTATAAAATTGGTACTCTAACTACGCTCTTGCACTTTTGGAATACATATTAGTCAAGGAACTATGTATCTGTTAGGCCTTTTGTATGTGATCTGAATAATGATCATTCAGGGCCACATGTACCATTCGCTATAATCAGAATTTCTTAAGGATTTCTGAATTTGTTATCTTGCTCGAGCGCTTGCACTTTTATCATCTTTTATGCTGCTATTTATCGGGTACTGTACAACAAAATCTAGAATTGTTAAACCTCTTCGTAACATAACCATCTTTGAGCAAAATGTGTCAAAGAATTTAATGGTGAAATTCATTAAGCACTGGCCTAGTTAGTTTTGTAATTTAAAGGACCTATGAAATTGATTTTGCATTTGCAATCCTGCTTTATTTCTCTCGTATGCAACTATGAATTCTCTATTGCATTTTGAAAACTGTAATTGTGATGTCCTATGTCTTATTTTAGCTTTTTTTTAAAGTGCTGGTCAATTTGGTATAATGGATTTGTCCATGTATATTTTTATGTGAAACTTCCTGGAGTTCCAAATCATAATAAACAAATTTAATAGAGATAAATTAAATTATATCAACATTGTTAGTCATTATGATTTTCTAGTGAATCTAGACAAGGGCTTAATCTGTGATTTAGTACTGCTGAATTTATCCACAGCCTTTGACACAATAATTTATAACTTCTTACTACAGCATGTCCATGTTGTGGGTATATACTGTATCCCTTATGTATGGTTGCAATCATGTTTAAAAGGCAGGTCTCAAAAGTCCACCTTGCCTCCTATCATACTGAAGAGGTCCATGTGAAGTGTGGAGTGCCTCAGGACGTGCAGTATCTCCACACTACTATAAAATCTATAAGACACCTATGATCATAGAATCGACTGAAAAAGTTATACTAATTATTCACATATTTTGATCTGCCTGATTGGATTGGAAACTATCACCTAAAACTTAATAGAGACAAGAACGAAATAATATTCTTAAATAAAAACTCTGACCTCTGGACCCAACACTACAGGTCTGCAGAAATAAGGCAATGTAGAAAGCCTAAGAAGTCTGCTGAAAGCTTTTGTGTATTGAATTTTCAACAGCTCTCAATGGGACCAAACATAATTGTGGTGGTACCAAAATGTGTCTACCTACTACAGACTTCTAGGAAACTACTTTCCTTACTTTTCTACCGAAGCAATGAAAACCATTATTGCAATTATGTTATGATTGACCACTGCTTTAATAATGCCAATACCATCTACTTGGAACTCCCTGAATTTGATCTTAATAAACTGAAGTTACTACAGAATGTAGAAGATAGTTTGATTATTAGCGGCCATGCCAACTCATACAACTCCCTCCTGAAAAGGCTGCACTGGCTACCTATTAGGCAAAGGATAGAATTTAAAGCATGTTGTTTGATCTTCAAGGCTTTGTACAGTAAATGTGCTAGCAATGCCCAAATAGTAAAATTAGAGGAAGGGAGGGCAACGCTTTTCAGGGCTAGCCCCGAAGGAGTGAAACGCCCTATTGGCACATTTTTATTTTGAACCGGACCTTTATTCCGTTAGGAGATCGTTAAAAACATAGCTATTTAAACAAGCCTTCAGATGATGAGTGAGCATGGTCTTCTGGTTCGTATTCTGCCCTTAATTTGTAATTTTCCCCTTCTGCTCTGCAGTCTGATTAACATTGTTTATCACTTGCCTAGCAATGAAACCTTTGGTGTACATGCCCTATATAAATAAATGTACCACAAAAGGCCATGTGACCTTTGGTAAACGTGTGCTCTGTAAATAAATGTAACATAGCATAAGTAAAAAAGTAATCTTTATTGTCCAATTAATAAATCATATTGCAAGGAATATATACAAATATTAAATTTCTTTAAAAAAGGTTGGATATAAGGTAATTGGAGTAGCTGTCGTAAATTTGCTGAATCAGAAAATTTTGAACAAATGAGTTACTAATATTGAGGTCATTAAAGGATACCATGCCCTGCTGATGCTTTGATGTCACATAAGCACACCACATATGTAACATTTAGTTTGTGTCATAGTTTTAACATTTCGTTTCATTTCATTATTAAACGTAGCTTCTCTATATGCTGAAAAACCTTCAGTGCAGACACACATTACTTCCATTCCCTGCAGTTTTTAAAGAGCCATCGTGCACTTAGTTAAAGCCAAGCTACATTTGTTAGAGTCATATTTCATAAGAAATAACATTTCGAACTTGGTCTGTAAAGTGCCTCCATGCCTTTTCTGAGAGCTGAACTAACTCTATTATATTAATGTAAAATAAGACATATAAAACAGTTATTCTGGATCTATAGGGTTATTCCATGCATTCTTCACCAAAGATAGAATCTATTTCTCAATAACACATTGCTTGGGGCATGGGATATGGGGACCTTAGAGGCTGTCAAATAAGTGCTACTAGAACAATAGTGTCAATGTGCTTTCTTTCCAGCCGTTATATTAAAAAAATAAGATTGTAATTATCTTTTGAGAGTCAGGTGGGTCAGATAATTCAAATAGTTAACAGTGACAGTCCTTGCTAGTTACAACAGGCGATGGGTAGGTAAAATATATCTATACCTGACACCCATTGCAACCCTTTGCATTAATAAAAATACAGATAAATCAACCTGATTGCTGGTCATAACCACTTTCGATTCCTATCATGAAGACGAAAAGTCATCCTGGATTAATTGTTTTCAGCTATAAGGATGAACTTTACAAACTTGGTTTTTAGACGAGTAGAATTCCCAGAAAAGCAAAACATGATTGCTTGGCCACACTTTCTCACCCCAATTTCCTTAAAGGTGGGTTTTAACTATGCTTGCCTGTCCTGTCGCAGTCGGGGGCAAGTACATAGGAAGTGAAATAGCGTTTCATTAATAAGCCTACATAGTCTAAAATTGTGTGCTAACCAATTTTGTACCCATTTTGGGGTTCCGTCCTTTGTAGGATAATGGCCAAATCTTAGTGTGAGAAATCTATACCTTAAAAATGAAGCGTAACCATCCGTCACACAGGAAAGAGCTACCTAGCCAGATCCTAGGAATGGTCTGTTATGATCATTTGTCCTCAAATCATTGTCACTGCTGAGGCATTCTGTGATTTCACACATCACATTCACATCTGCTTCATGGCACCACATCTGACACTACATTTTGCTGACTTTCTCTCATACCCTCTAAGATTCTTGTATGGCTGTTGGTGGTTTGAGTGCTTTACAAAAATATAAATAAATAGTATTTTAAACTTAACAGAGACTATAGCAATATATTCGCCCAGTGCCGCCTAAGTCAATCACCTTTGGCCCTTGTCATTCTAGGACGGTTCAGGGTAGGTAGTCTTCTGTTAGGAATTGTTAGTTAGTGTCGAAGCTTTTCATATGCAGAGGTTTGATAGACACAAATCCTGATTACACCACTACCAACCAAGATACATCAATGATAATTTTCTGGCATGAAAGAAATATGTCTGTTCGTATTTCAGTAAATAAAACACAAACAGCCATGAGGTTCAGCACTATATGCTAAATACATTAATTCCAACGTGGAATATTTACACTTATATGTTTTCTGATCCTCTGGCCAAAGGTCTCCCAAAGGTAAACATGAAATCTGGTGTGAATATTAGTTTCAAAAACATATAAGCCCGTTCTCACTGTTGTGCTCCACGTATATGTCAAACGTTATGGTTGTAATCTCCTTAAGATCATACTGAGGGCATATACTGTAGAGATGCTGTAAACCTGTATGTACAATTTAGAACACCTTGATTAAAAGAAATTGCATTTAACCCAAGAAAGGCAAAGGCGACTCAGCCACACATCAATAAAGAGAGGCTCTAATTTGTAAAGTGAGAAAAGTAAACTTCGAGCTTACACAGGTGCAAAAAAGTACCTCTAGGTGATCTGTATGCTTTTTGGAAAGATATTTGTTCATGGGTAGGCGTGTAGTAATGATATGTTTTTTTCTTTTTTTAATGCATATGCAGGAACAATTCTGAAATGATGATTGTACTGATTGTAGTTACTGAATTTATTTGTACTTTACACGGTTTTTGAGAAAGTCCACAATCTATTAACGCTTAGGATCCTTTGTAGGAATCCCTCTCTTCCACATCTGTCATGTTAGAACCTTCCTCAGTTTTAGACAAAGCAAAATAAATAAAACTTGTAACTAATAGTTTATTACCCAATATATTTCTTGCAGAAGAGTCTCTTAGAAGAGCTACCAACATTGCATGATAGTCAATAATGAAATTACACTACCTAGAAACTGAGAGAAGCCTTGTATTGTGGGTCACTGTGTGTGAGCAGACGTTTCGGCAATTTTAATTGTAGAACCTTTTTTAAATATAACGAAATGATATATATGAGGAAGGCCTTGGTTTAAATAAAATAATTGATCTCCTACATAGGACCTCATTCTCAGAAGCCTATTTCTTAGTGTGGGATTACATCTGGTAAATACTGACACTACAGGGGGTAGTAATTATCAGTTCTGGTATTCTCTCAATTCCAAATTGTCATGTTCAGAATGAGGAATAACAGGCAGAATTGGAGTTTTGCTTACTGATATACCAATTTTTACCATGCACATTTCACCATACTTTTTCTGTGAAATGAGAGCAGGGAAAAGTATCTCAGTCAGTCAGTCAAAGAAACTTTATTCGGTTAATTAAAACCATAAAAGCAAAACATCGTACATGATACCAAGTTAAAATACAGTTAAACATGTAAAAAAAAGATTGCAACACCTTCGTAAAAACACAGTAAAGGTATGTTGTTAAAAATTTACCAAGTTTAAAAAGGGAAAATAGGTGTAGTAAGTGTCCATTCAGCAAATATCAGTTTAGGTGATTCATAGTGGCTGCAGATCTTAATTTATTTTGTCTGGCAGCTGCTGCCAGAAAACAGGCAACCCCATATGTGACCTGAACCGAGATCAGCATCTGTAAATATAGTAGAGCTGGCCGAACCTGGACAAAGTTCAGATCTTTCAGGATAGGGACCAGGAATTTTTTTCGAGCCACCCGGTAGTGTTCGCAGAACATAACTAAGTGAAGGGTGTCCTGTATAGAAAAACAATCACAGGAACAGGGGGGTAAGTTTTCTGGTGAACCCCACTTTGACTGTGAGCCAAGCACAAGGTGTATTAGGTTGAACCTGAACCTTATAAGTAAAAAGCGATGATAGGGCTTGGTGACATATTTCAGATAAGGTTCCATGGCTGTAGTTGAAGAAAGTTGGAAGAGTGAACGTACCATCGGTTTCCCAAGTTCAACCATTTCCCTTTCACCCTCCAACAAATTTTGGAAATGCAGTTTGACCCATTTTATGTCCTCTTTTTTTAATTTATGTGGCAGAGAGTACATTTCTGGACGTCCTAGCCTCACGCATGCCGCTCTAACATACGCCAGCCACGGGATATTATCGGCTTTGTCCAGAGACATACAGTCTTTCAGAATACGATGGTTTAGGCTGATTTCCTCATTTGTCCAGGTTTTAACCCAGCATAACACTGGGGACATTTTTAGGAGGTCAGTGACATGTCCCAGACCTATTTCATTGTGGATTGTATGTATAGGGGATGATTTTGGGAGAGATAGCAAGGCTCGTATGAAGTTGTTTTCTGCGATTTGAATGCCTGGGCTTGGAACATAGCCCCATATGGCGGCTCCATAGGAAGCAATTGCCAGACATTTAGCTTTGTAGATACGCGTCATGGCTTCCATGGGTCTTGAGCCCAATCTTTTGGCGAAATGCAGAAGGGCTGTGGTGGATCTGGTAACTCCGTTCTGTTTTAACCTCATTTGTGCGCCCCACGTTCCTTTCTCGTCAAAAGTGACGCCCAAGTAGCAAAAGAAAGGTACCCTGGAGATTGATGAGCTGTTACAGCTAAAGGACCTGATCTTCGTGTGTTTCTTTTGCAAACCAGTAACCATGACGTGAGATTTGGCAGTGTTGATCTTAAGATCCAGTGCTTCCATAAAGAGGCCAAAATGATCTAGTAGTTTTTGGAGACCTATGCCAGTCCGGGCTAAGAGGACAGCGTCGTCCGCGTAGAGGAGGACCGGGATAGGTACCCCCCCCCATACGTGGAATATCCAGGGTGACTGAATTCAATGATTTCCCCAGGGAGTTGATGTACAGTGTGAAAAGGAGAGGTGCCAGGATACAACCTTGTCTAACACCTCTCCCGGACTTAAACTTCGCTGTGCACCTCCCATCCCTGTTCACCCTAACAGAAGCAAACAAATTTAAATGAAGATCGTGTAAAAAATTGACCAGAGTTGTGTCCAAGCCCATATTACGCAAAATAATCCACAATTTCGAACGGTTGACCAAATCAAAGGCGGATGATAGATCCATGAAACCTAAATAAAGAAGCCCCCCCTTCACCACAGTGTATTTACTAATAATAAGGTGAAGGTTAAGACACTGGTCCATAGTCCCTCTATGTGCCCTGAAGCCATATTGTAGGTCCGACAGGATCCCGCTCTCCTCAAGCCAATCCCCAAGCCTTTGTAAGATGACTCTGCCCAAGATCTTAACGGCAGAGTCCAGCAAGGAGATTGGCCTGTAGCAGGCCGGATCCCCCCTGTTCCCCTTCTTGAATATAGGCACGATGATGGAGGTGAACCAAGAGGAAGGGAAGCCACCTGTGGGTATAGCGTTAAAAACGTTCGTTAATATTTTAGACCAAAATTGGGGGTATTGGATGTAGAGATCTGCAGGGACCCCGTCAGGGCCCGGGGCTTTGTGTTTACTTGTGTCTTTAACCACTTGGATGCTAAGGGGTGTGCTTGTAGGTCCATGTAATTTCCATTGAAATCAATGGAAACTCCATGACGAGTTACCCTTGTCATTAGCACTGAAGGGGTTAATCGCCCTTTCGACCTCCAAGGTACTAAATTCCATTACCAAGTTGGGAGAGTCATGGGCGCTATCAGGTGAACCGGATGCTGTGGATTTATAAATATTTTCGAAGTGGCCTAACCATCTGCCATCTTCTATCACACAATCCAGATCAGTTTTTCCATCTTCGGAAAAAAAAGGCTGGTTAACAGTGGCCCAGAACTTTTTGCTATCTCGCAAAACATCCAAAGATAGTAGGTTTTCCCACGCTTCCTCCTTAATATAAGATTTACGATTGAGGACTGCTTTTTTATAATCCTTCCTTAGATTAGCCACTAAAAGCCTATCCCTAGGTTTTTGTTTAAGGGCTTTCAGCAAGGCGGTGTGTTTCTGCGAGCATTCTTTATTAAACCATTTATAAGTTTTCTTGTTCCTTTGCCCAGCAGACCTTAACTCCAAGTTCTTGGAGATCCTTGCACAAATCTCCTCATAGGCAGCCACGACCTCAGATCCCCGGGCAGTTGGATCCAGACACACTGCCATATTGGCTTCGGACTCTTGGGCGAGTAACTGGAAGAATTGTTCGGGAACTACTTGCTCCCATTTTAGTCGCCTTCCCTGGTCTTTAGTCTTCAAGTCCTTTGGGGCTACCACGTCTATCGATGTACGGGACCGAAAGCAATCAAGATCCAGCAACAAGAGAACAGGATTGTGATCACTGAAACTAGCGGTGACCACCATGTTCTCGCGTGCCTTTGCCAAAACCCCAGAAGATACAAAAATAAAATCTATGATGGTGTTGGCATCTTTGCCCACAAACGTTGGGGCTCTGGGATCATTCTTACTTTTATCAAGTTCAAATAAGTTTAAATTCGCTAAGAGAGACTCGAGACAGTCACCCTCTGTTGTGTGCGCGAAATGGGGAATGGCTTCTGTTGGTAGGCCCCCATATCTATCATTAAGACAATCTCCCTCGCAGGGGTGTATGTTAAAATCGCCCAGGATTATCATCTCTGGGGCAGGGGTGCAATCATATCTATAGGCTGACAAAAAATTTAATAACAAAGTCAGATGTTCATTCACACAGGAGGACTCCTTTGAGTTATAAAAATTAACCAATAAAAAGGTTTGGGAATCAGGTAGGGTCCACTCCACGACTAGTATGTTTGCGGATGCGGTATCAATTTGTCTGAATGCTCCTACCAGATCCAAGGAACACAGTGTTAATAGACCGCCTTTTGCTCTTCCTCTTGCACCAGAAACTGCGGGAATGAAAAAACTGCAAAAGCCATCCAATGCAAAGTTTGTTGTGGTATCCCATGTTTCTTGAAATCCCATGATGTCATATTGTTTTACAAACCCTTGCCATATAGGGTCTAGAGCCTTTGAACTTAAACCTGCCACATTCCAGGTGAGAATTTTACAAGGCGCCATAGGATCAGTGGGGGGAATAGGTATACTCTGGCTCTCAAGCTCCGCCGGACTCTTATCAAGGGTAAAAGGAAGATTACCTATGGGCGGATCTATTGTTGTCACTACCTTACAGGGGGAAGTTAAGATGGTCTGAGGTCCCCTTCCCTTTGGGGAGCCCTGTATATGTCAGTCAACCCAGTCTGTGTTTGAGAGACATTCAAAGCGATTCGCCATGGGGAGAAACAAGGGATTAACAGGACCATTTAGCTGTTGGGGGTAATGATAGGGTTGAATGAAATGTGGGCCAAAGAAAGGTCCACCTTGCGGTGGTCTGCTTTCTCTGTTCCTGACCAAATTCCATCCCCCGTCCCAACCCTCCTCTCGACCAGGAGTTTGTAACTCCCAGGGGAAGTTGGATTTCTGTCTAGGTTTACGGCCATTAGGTCCCTTAAACCAGCTCCATCGATTGTCAACTTGAGTTTGTGGGAGATAAAAATAAGAAAGTGGTCTAGCAGTCACCGTGCTCGCCTGATATCTCGGAGCCCTACTACTACAAATAAAGTCTACGACCTCGGTGTTCTCGAAGGTAACCACTACACAATCCCCTGGGAGATTTTTCCTATTATCTCCTACCCATGGAGCTCTCTCTATCATCAGGATGTTACAAGGAATGTTTGGCGGAAGGGGATAGTTATTGGCTAACCAATGGCATACTTTATTTTTTAAAGACTGATACGACTCGTGTTCTGTTGCAGGGATTTCAGTGACCCCAGTGAGAATCACCACATAGGGAGAAGCATCAGGAGGAAGGTGAATATTGTTCCGAGCCCTACATTTCACTTTATCAGGTGCATCATGGTTAACTGGCTGGGATAGGCCATCCCTAGGTGCAACCTGGAGAGTTAGGTTATTATTGGAGGGTATTTGGACGGGAACAGTTTTCTTAGTTTGCTTAGTTCTCTCTGTTACAGGAGGCTTAATATTAGGGACAGTCTGATTTGAAGAATTACAGCGATTCTTCGTCACTTTGTTGGTTTCCAAAGTTTTATTAACGGTCGCCTGGGGTTTAGATGATTTAGTCTGATTAGTGGCCTGGGCAGTTTTGTGATTTAAAGTAAAACTGGGTGCACTTATGTCCTTGTGTATATTTTTTAGGACAGTTTCCAGGCAACGTAATCTAGCCTCTATAGGTTCTAACATTATTTTAAGCATGTTAAAGATCGCGGAGTTACTAATGATTGCGCCAACCTCCTCCTGTGGAGGCACTGTGGGTGGATTTCCAACATCAACACTAAGCTGTAAAATTTCCTCCAGACTTTGGTCAATGAAGGTGTCATCAAGAAGATTCAAGGGTAGACTGATTTTGTTTGGAAGTGACCCTCCTGAAAGGCGGGATAAAGCATCTGGGAGCTTATCTCCGATAGGGAGGTTAGGGGGAGTCTGGCCCTTCTTTCGTTTGGAAGTAATTTGTTTATAGCCCTTATGATTTTGCTTAGGGACAGCCCCTTCGATCCTGCCCCTCTCATTAATAGCGGCAGTAGTATCACTAGTATTTAACACCAGAGGTTGTGTTCCGCTCTCTATTAGGAGGTTTAGATTGGGTGAAGCCTCCAGGTCCAGGACAGTATTTGTGGCATCCATGTCCCCGTTTTCCCCATGTACTAGGGCCTGAATTTGTGGCCGAGAGTCAGTGCTGGGTGTCTGAGCCTGTGCTATCAGGCCCAGTGATGAGCGCTTGGCCATGGCCAGGTCTTGTGAAACTCTCCTGTCCATGAGTTTGATTCCCTCGTCAATTAATACATGCGTACGGGTAATAAAGTCGTCCAAGGTCCCGGTCAGTTTTTTGGCGCCGGCAACAGCCACAGCCATGCTTCTAGTTTTACGAGTGGACATGACCCGTATACCCAGGGAATCTAGGCAGAGATGGAAAAGTAGTACTCGACCAGAGTCTGTGGCCCAGCCTGGCCTCTGAGGGCCACAGAGGGCCCGCCCTTTGCCCGGGCTTAGCCCCGGGCACTCCCGCGCAGCGGTGTTCGTCGCTTTTTATAGGCGTCAATGGAGATGATGGTATTGCAGGGCGGGGCGGTCAGGGAGAGCGGGCCAGGTGACTTGGCCTCTGGGTTGCCGGGACTCCTGGGAGAGTGAGTCCCGGTCCCACGCTCGCAGCCCTGTCGCTCGCGCACTCACCCTGCAGGGGCCAAGCTTTGGATGGGCAGAGGACAGCGAAGCGGGACCCGCGAAGCGGGTTCCGCGAGGTGCTGGTTGACAATCCTTGCCTTAAGCAGCAGCAGCCGTTCCCTCCTTCTGGTAGTGCGGTGAAAGTCTGTAATCTATTGTTCGCATTTTCTGCACAATGTGTAATCCTGAATCAGGTGCACACTATGCCACCTCAGTTTGGACCCAGCTGTATGCAAAGCAGTCTTGATTATGTTCCAATGGGAACAGTCCAGACAGAACTGTCAAGCCAGGTCAACCCTGGTTCGGGACATGAGCAACCCAAGACTGGTTTTGCCCTTAATAGGGATCCTCTGCCAGGTATAGTTTGGCTGTCTGCACAATTTGCAGCCCTAAATCAGGATTACAACAGTAGTCAGAATGAGACTCTTTATCAGGCCTGACAAATCTAATAACTTTTCCTTTGGGTTAGCCCCCAATGTTCCTTTGGTTCATACCCATTCAACCATGCTTTGAGACAATGTCAATCACATCTCTTCAATCCAGTGGAGTTCATTGCCAACTTATAGGCTGAATTATTTCACTGTCTACGGAGTGCTTCCATTGCAATGCATGATTTGCATTATTTTCAGCATCTGGTAGAACTATTTTCTTTTTACATTACTTTTTCCTGATCTGAAAAATATAGAAGTGCCATTTTCGAACACCTGTGGGGATTACTCCGATTTATTATACACATAATTTCTATTGTTTTAATGATTTGCAAGTATCCATCAGAAGTTGCTTTCTGAAAAAGGTCATTAACACCAAATGCTTTTTTTGTGTTTTGCAGAAGACGAAGATGATCCTTGCCATCACGTCTCAAATTTCCCACTTCATTTGCTGAAAAACTGTAGTAAAAGCAACCAAGATGTAAGAACTGTAACAAGATGGATAACGCAAAACATGATGACATTTTATAGACATCAGTGTTTACAGAAGGCAGAACTACATGTAAGACATGGCATTCAGTCAACACATGCATGTGACAGAAGTCTCCACTCTAGACAAGAGCAGTTACATTTTTGGACACTTGTGGGAATATTTATGAATGTGTATATGGAGAATAATGTACAACTGAAGAGTGAATTTAAACAAATTAGTTTTACGAAGCAAACATTCAAACAAACCACAGATTCATACGAGGATGTTCTCTTGCACACTTTCCAAATGTTATCTACGTCTCTCTATAAAAAGATTCAGACTCAATCACAAACCTCTATGTATTCGAATAAAAACATTCTTAAGAAACTGCAGGTATGGCTTGATACAGAATACGGAAGCACTTCATACACAAGCAAGAAAAATGACCAAATGAAGTTGATGACAAGACATCTCAGGAGACTGCCTTGGGACATTAGGCATCTGGTGGTTGTCATTATTTCAGAAAAAGTAAGTATGACAAACAAAAAGCCTATATTGAAAACAAATGTAAAGCCAATCAAAAGTATGGAATTGTTTTCTTGACTTTTGACTGATTCCTCCTATTTTTTTCACAATTTCTTACAGGATACGGTACACAAAGGCAAGTTCAGTTGTAAATCTAAAATACCTACCAAATGTAATTTTTTTTACACATGCTTGTAATCCACAAATAGTTTTATGAGTGCGGACAACTCCACCACAATTGCGAAGAAATTTGTTCTCATGAATCCCACTCAAGGGGTGGGAAATGCACATTCCAATGTGTGGTTTGCCTCGAAACTTTGGTTATGCCCACAAACATGTACATTTGTGGGCATTCCCAAACTCCAATCTTACCCTTTTCCACCATGGAATTGTATGAGTTTTGCTCTAGTCACACCCCTTCCAGGATGGGAAAAAGAGCGAATCACCACCACATCTTGTAGGATAGCAGAGGAAGGACTTTCTCTGTGGGAAGCACTTTTTCCAAGTGCACTATTGGGAATAGTGGTAAATACCAAATAGTATAAAATCTATATCCAAACATATATGTTAATCTACAGGTGTAGCATTACAATTTGTTCATGACTGAGGCCGCCATCTTTTATATGCACTGTAAAGGTTTTTTAAATCTTTTCTACCTAGACATAGATTATTTTATAACTAGAGCCATCTCTCAAAAGTATGTGGTGGTGTGGCAGTTAAGAAACCGCAAAAAATTGTGGGGATATGTGTGATGAGAAACTCTGAACAGTGTGCAAATCAGCTAATCAAGAAATGTGAGATAATCCAGAAGAAGTTGTAGGAAAAAAGAGAGCAGCATTTTAATTGGTGTGCATACCAAAGTGACACAAAGTCTGAGTCTGGATGATGTGCTGATTTTGTTTTAGGCCACTGCGTAATTTGTGTGATGCCTTTACCCTTGAGCGCTCTCAAAATTTTAGGAAAATATTGTTGAACCACACCAGGCCTGTTGCACGTGTTGATCTGGTATGTTTCGTGACTTTGCTAGGCAAGGGGGTTCCCTCACCTTTGAACGTTACTTGAGGTACTGTAGCAATCTGGATCGAGCAGAAAACGTTTCTCAGCTAGAAATGTTCTTCCATAATTACTCTCCCGCTCACAAACAAAAACTATTCAAAGTATTTGAAAATGTAAACATTTTTGAGATTTTACCTAGAACAAAAGGAGGTAATTTCAACTTATCATATCATATATAACTTTATTCAGTCATTTGTAAAAAGCCATCAAAGTATGCAATATATAAAACATAAATGTATTTACAATTAAAATAGTATTAAACCATTGCGAACACAAGTACAAATGACATCCCAAATCAGTTTAAGAATATGGATACATAAATACAATCAATCTAGTCATACTTAAAAGAGGGAGCAGTACAACCACCAAACAAATGGGATGCAGCTGTGTTTACCAAGCTAGAGATTTCAAATACTTATACAGCATAGAGGGTAAGAGGAGTTCAAATGGTAACACAACTATGATAAAACATTTTTGCGGGTTAACCGGAAGGCGAACAAAAAACGGCTGAGAGCAAAGACTATTGGCCCAGAAGTATCTGTTTTTAAGATTCTGAACGCGATTTGGTACTGCCTGACACCCAAGTTGAGGCATATTGGTCTAATCCATCTCCTACGTAACTGCCAATACTTGGGACAGATGAACAAGATATGTTCTTCGGTTTCGTCAACTTCACAGCATGCCGGACTGGTGTCTAAAACTAGGCCACTTGCCTCTTTCCCTGGAAATTTCAGTAACAAGTTACCATACCAAAACCTAATATACAAACTTTTAGAAGGGGGGGGCGAAAACAGGTCAAGAAACGGTTCAAATAGTTAGCACGATTGTATTATTAAAAAATGAGATGGTTGGTGGCCGCTTGTTTAATTATTACTGTAGTGCTCCCCCACTACCTTCCAAAACATAGCTTTAAGGGACAACATGTCATGTCTAGTGGCCCTTTCTGTGTAAATAAACCCATCAGGTTCAGTAATTTGCACCATTTAGCGATATGTTTGAACCAAGGAAGTTGTTTTGCCCCATTTAGCGCCAGGACCTCCCTTAAGGAGTTACGCTATTCAGTTAATTGGGGAGTAGTCCATAGACGCAACCAGTAGGTTAGGGGTCTCAGGGCAGCCAAATCACTGATTCTTTTTAACCCAAGATCACAAAAAAGTGGGGTGATTGATGTTGTAACAGGTAGCGAGATCAGAGCCCTTGCAAAGTTATTCTCGCAAATCATTAATTGATTTACAGGAGTAAATCCTCAGATCTCTGCTCCACACAAAGCTCTACTTTCGGCTTTTGCCCAGTAAATTCCGAGTGCCTGAGAGAGGATCTGGTATAGGATTGTTGAAAAAAATCTTAATACTGATTTGGATCTTTGGCAAAGTGTAAGGAAGCTCTTCCTCAGTTGGTATTCCCAACTAAGTGTCTCATTCAAGCCTATGCCCAAGTTATCAAAGTTTTTTACTCGTTGAAATGGTTCGAGTAAGATCTTAACCTCTCGTGTACCACCCCGTACTTTACCGAACACCATAAATGTTGTTTTCAAGGTGTTCAGCTCCAATTTCCTCTCCTTACAAAAACTCAGGAATTTATCCAATAAAACTTGTTAAACCCGTAGGGGTTGTGGATATTAATAAAGAATCATCGGCAAAGAGCGAGATGGGGATTTTTGCATCGTTCATCGAAGGGGCATAATTTTTGCAACCCATTAGGCAACTCACCACATCATTAATAAACAGGGAGAACAATGTGGGGGCGAGAACACACCCTTGGCACACCCCACGTTGAATCAGAATCCTTTCTGTCAGTTCCCCATTTTTCCCCACCTGTCCTGGACATAATGATCCTCATGTAATCTGGCAATCACAGTCACCAGGTCTGCTAGGGCGCCTTGGTCAAGCACGGTCTTCCACAGCAAACTGACGCGGTACCAAATCAAATGCAGCTCGCAGATCCACGAAAGCCACATAAAGCTGCTGTTTCCTCAGTAGTACGTATTTCCATGCTAGCAGGGAGAATCGGAAAGCTTGGTCGCACCTGCTAATTTTAGCACAAAAGCCCGCCTGGGCTGGAAACCATACCATATTGTCATCCATCCATTCTTGGAGTTTGTCTAAAACTTTCAACTTAATATTCAGGTATAACATTTCATAGAATGGGCTGGTTTTAAAAGTGCATCAATTATGTTTTAAAGTTAACATATACGTAAATGACTCCCTGTTTAAAGTCTGCTTGACAGTGCAGCTGTCATCAGGCCTTGTGTGCTAACATCAATTAAATTAAAGGTGGTTTGCTATTACCCTGTGTGAAAACCTGCAGAAAATGATTTTGCTACATGGGATCTCACAGATTACTGTAGTATGCAGGGGCTTTGGTGTTGGTTACCCCTGTAAAAAACTGTGGATATCAAGAATTGCTCAGTGAGAATCCTTGTTGGGCCCTCTAAGGAGAAGTAGTAGTTGCTTAGCCAACTGTAATTTTATATACAGGTGTAATCTGATGATTGCTCTAAGGGAAAGCTGGCAGTCAAAAGAGTAGGCCTGCGCTGGTTATTGTGACAAGCTATAGGCCTTATTGGAGCACTAGGAACAGTCATGTTAGATGCTTATCTGATCTGAACTGACTATTATGAAACATTATGACAGTTAGACAGCAGGCCTAGAAAATGTATTGTGAAAGCATTTGTGAAAGTCAGTAGGGCTTCAACAGTGGATTGTTATCACATTGAATGGCAGGCTATAGACAGGTATTTTGTAACATGTAATCTTGCAGATTGCATTGTAGGCAAATGTTTCAGTGTTGGTCACCTACTCTGACAAACCCTGGGAGTAAAAGATTTTCATTGTAATGATTCTTATTAGACTCTTTGGAAAAAGGCTGTATATTGTTGTGCCTACAGTAATTGTGTCTATACTTTTTATTTTATAACTGTATGCATGAGGGTTGCAGTTTACACCCTTCAGTAGGCGTTTGTTTTTATAGTGTTAACCAATGATAAAGGCCACAGGTATTGATGATTTAATAGGGAAAGTCATGCAAGATTCCTTGACTATGATCTATGCCTAATGAAATGTTATGACAAAGTGAGTAGGCCGTATTGTGAAAAGTATGTGTTAAAAGCAAGAGGCTTAAAAAGTCAATTGTTATTACACTGTGCTAAAGCATGTACAAAAGTACTTTATTACACAGATTCTCATAGATTACTGTAATAGGCAAGAGTTTTGGTGTTGGTGATCAACTGGAAGAAAACATGGGGACAGGAGATTTTCACTATGGTAATCCTGATTAGGAGGGATTTATTATTCCACTGCTAACTGTAATTTTGTGTTTATTTGTAATTGTATGACTGAAAGCTTGATGATTACCTTGTGGGAAAGCGTAAACTCAATAAAGTAGGCCTGAGTTGGCATGGTAACAGCCACTGATTACACCTATAGGTCTTATTGGTTCCCTAGGAAAGTGTCTTTCAAATGATCTGTTTATTATGAAAAGTTGTTATAAAGGCAGTATGCCTGATTAATTTAATTAGGTACACATATGTTGAAGCCAATAGGAGTTCTGGGTGGATTGTTTTTGCTTTGTGTGAAATACTGAAGTGAGGTATTTTGTTAAATGAGCCCTCACAGATTACCTTTGTAGGGAAGGATTGTTGTGTATGTTACACCCTTTGACAACCCTGGGAGAAGAAGATTTGCACAGTATTAATTCTTGATAGACTCTTGTCGGAAGATCTGAAAGATGTAGCTGTCTGCCAGGATATTGTAACAAAAAAAGAACTAAATAATATACATATATGTGGCTTCAGGTGATTAGGAACTCTTGGCGCTCACATGTGTGTCTCGCAGAATTTCATTATTAATGTAAATAAGTAGTGCGGTGCTCAAAGGGAAGGAGTTCACCCCACACCCTCAGTACACCCTAAGTCTTATGATACAAAAAGTTCTTAAGGAGATGTCTGAAAATTAATTCACACATTTTGTGACACCACTGAATTATTATATTTGCAAAATAATATTCATAGAGCTCCATGAAATTTGAATGTGCATAAGGACTTGTTGCTAATATGGGCCACATGCAAATATGTTTTCAGGTGAGGGGTCTCTTATAGTCAGGGCTACTAAAAATGTTTTTGCACAATTACAGATTTTCCACATAATCCATCATCTGTTGCATAATTTGCAGAATTTAGCAAAAAAAGATGTTGTTTCTAGCTCAAACGGTTCAAAAGTTACTAATAACACAGTAACGCATGTTGCAGCACATTGTAAGGCTCTTTGCAAAGCTTGGTTGAGCACCTTTCTGTTGCTTTGTGCTATATATGGGTATTAAACTGGTACTACTAAAGTGTAACCAGTACCCAGACATTGTTAACAAGTGTAAAGTAATGAAGTAATACTATTAGAAACAATGTTGCATCATGCCGCATAATTTGCCTTCTCTTTTTTTTGTAACTTTTTTATTGAGCAGACCATAAGGGCAATACATAATTTGTGAAACCAATGAACATCAGAAATTAAAGCCAACATATTAGAGTCAAAAAATTCTTGTTCATTTTTCAAATGGATCCAATACGGTTTAAAATACGAAACCAAAACACCGAATAATTACCAAGGCAGCAGAAGTCTGGCTAGGTCTTATAATATTTACAAAACTTAATCTTACTGCTTAGTTTTCTAAAGTGCTAGAGTGCTGTATACTAAAGTTACATAAGGTAAATTTGCTGACATTATTCAAAGGCCCTAATGTTTACCTCTAATCATTATAGAGACAGACTTAATTAAACTCACAATCTCTTATACTCTTGATTATAGAGTACTATTAAAAAGAGATAGCCAGATATAAAACCCAATCAAAGTAATAAAAACATTGTATCTATTAAAGGAACTGTAATATTAAAGTACCGTTGTGCCTTTCCCTGAGTATATGCCAGAATAAAATGCAATGTGCTAAAGTGCTCCACAACAATTCAATTCATATGTCTCCAAAAATGTATATTTCTACCATTGTTTCACAATTTTCAAAAAGCTTCCAAACTGTTTTAAATGTTCTTGTTGCACCAACCCTCTTGGCATAAGCTTCTTCAAACCTCAAGGTTTGTATCATTTTATTTAGTCATTTAGAATAGGAAGGTACATCTTCAGACCTCCAATTTTGAAGAATTAGAGAGCGGGCAACTAAAGAGCATATTGCTGTGTAGGTCTCTTTGGCCTTAGTCAAGTCAAACCTGCTCTAGAAATGCCAAAGGGAGCTACCTCTGCCTGTGGGTCAAGCCCCTTCTTTGGTGCCTGGCTTATTACAGAGAAGATCTTGGCCCATAATAGTTTAAGCTTTGGGCACGTAAAAAATGTGTGGAGCCAATCTCCTGCGCCTTCAGCCTGGCATTGGAAACATCTGTTTTCCACTTTCGAATAGCGTTTACTAAGAGTTTTATGGGTGTAGTATACCAACCACCGAGATAAAAAAAGCCATCCTTTTAAAGTTAGCTGCTCTTAGTGCCTTGCTTCCTAGCTGGGCTATGGACTGCCATTCCTGGCAAGAGAAGGAACAATTAGTTTCCCAGGTTACTTTTTCCAAGAATTCTTCTATAAGTATTGGATCATTATACTTACTCAACTGAGAATACCAATTTCCAACTCCCTTTAATTTGGCTCTATATAGAGCATTAATCTGCTTTGTTGGAGCACCGCTTGACACTAGATTGTATCTACTTATACAATTTACGAACTGCAGATACTCCAAAAACCCAGGCTTATTTTGGATTCCATATCTATTTTGGACATCTTGCCAGGAGATTACTTTCTCATTAATTAAGAAGTGACCCAATTCATCAAGACCACATTCCTTCCATCTTTTAAGCCGACTTGAGTGTACTTGAAGACTGAGAATTTTACATTCCTGTAGCTTCAACTAGTTCAAACCTGTAGAGCCGGCTTGTTTAAAAAAGGATTGTAATCTGGGAGAGAAGTCTCATAACGTATTGTATCGGGTCTTTTTCAGTAATTTGGATGTTTTCAAAAATATCGGGATTTGCGAGCCTGACTCCTGAACCATTCTGTCAATTTTTTTTAATCTAATAAGTCATTTGATTCCATTAAGCATGCTGTGAGATCCAAGATTGCTGTCTCATAATAAGTTCATATTTTTGGTAGTGCTAGCCCACCCTGATTAGTTTCCAGCTGCAGTAAAGCTAGCTTAACCCTGGAAGCCTACCTACACCAATTCCCTGAACATTGACTCCATCTCTTTAAAATAGTTGCAATTGATCTTCAAGGGTACATTTATAAAAAGGAATATTAATAGGGGAAGAATAAACATTTTTATGAGCGCTACATGGCATATTAGAGTTAGAGATAAAAGAGACCACTTGTCGAGCAGGACTTTATTTATTCCGCATTGCAGAATAATTGAAACTGAAAAATTGTTCATAGTGATTAGAAACATATATGCACAGATATATTATTGGATCTGCTTTCAACACCTGGGATTTTAGATTCAATGTTGAAAATCTCAGTTTTATATTTATTTATGTTTTATCCCCCTATTAATTTGAATTGGCTAAATTCTTTTAAAACCTGATCCAGATTCAGCTCATCGGGGCTCAAATATAGAATCCACGAAAAGTTTTAGTTTTGCCATCCCTTTTATGGGAGCTTTAATTTCCGGATTTCCACGAATTCAAATGGCCAGGGGCTCGATGAAGAAGGTGAACAAAATGGGGGACATCGGGCAACCTTGTCTGGTCCCACGATTTATATTAACTGTCCCTATTAAATTGGCATTTATCACCACCCGGGCCTGGGCACCCTGATAGATGTTCCTCAACATATTTGTGACTTGGGCAGGAATGAACAAAGCAAAACCAAAGGGGATGATGGACGGAGTGTTGAACATTGCAAGCACTCAACCCCAGTCAACTGATCTGGGTTTAATCAATCATCATTCTTTAGCTCACTCTGCCAAGCCAGTTCAGACAAGGCCATATGCAAATCAGTCTGACACTGTGCTACATAGGAACAGTCCTGCCTGCACAGCCAGTCTTCCCTGGACCGGAAACAAGCATCCTGGGACCGGTTTCTGGCTAATCAGCCGTCATCAGCCAGTCTAGCTTGAATCCAGTGGCAAATCCAGTGGCAAAGTGAGCAAGGGACCCATGTGTGGGCATACCCTGCCAACTTAGGGCGAACAAAGCAAAACAAAACCAAAGGGAATGATGAAACGGAGTGTTGAACATTGCAATTGCAAGCACTCACCCCAGCCAACTGATCTGGGTTTAATCCATCATAATTCTTTAGCTCACTCCGCTACCCCAGTTCAGACATGGCCATATGCAAATCAGTCTGACCCTGCGCCTCTTTGGAACAGTCTATCCCGAACTACCAAGCCATGTCTTCCCTGGACTGGAAACAAGCATCCTGGGACCGTGATAAATCTAACACATCACTTTTGTCTCCTTGAAAGAAGCCACGCAACAGTTGAAATCTCCGACCTCACATCAAAGTCACATTGCTGAAGCGTTTCATGTGCTTCTCGCACTTCTTCACAGGCAGAGTTGTTGCAGCAAACACAACAATGATGGACAGAATGTGGATCAATGTCACACATTCACCCCAGTCCAAAGATCTGGGCCCAAATCCATCGTTTTTCCACTCCACACCACCCTGGGTTAGACAATGGCGATATGCAAATCAGCGCTGACCCTGTGCCCCATGGGAACAGTCCAGTCCGAACTACAAAAGCCATGTCCTTCCCAGAACGGAAACAAGCATCCGAGGACCGGCCCGGTTTCGAGGTAACACCTCTCTTCAGCCCGGCTAGCTTGATTCCAGTGGTGTGGAGTGCCTGGGACTCACGTCTGAGCATCCCCAGTACACTTAGAGCGGTAACTGCAAACACAACAATGATGGACAGAATGTGGATCAATGTCACACATTCACCCCAGTCCAAAGATCTGGGCCCAAATCCATTGTTTTTCCACTCCACACCACCCTGGGTTAGACAATGGCGATATGCAAATCAGCGCTGACCCTGTGCCCCATGGGAACAGTCCAGTCCGAACTACAAAAGCCATGTCCTTCCCAGAACGGAAACAAGCATCCGAGGACCGGCCCGGTTTCGAGGTAACACCTCTCTTCAGCCCGGCTAGCTTGATTCCAGTGGTGTGGAGTGCCTGGGACTCACGTCTGAGCATCCCCAGTACACTTAGAGCGGTAACTGCAAACACAACAATGATGGACAGAATGTGGATCAATGTCACACATTCACCCCAGTCCAAAGATCTGGGCCCAAATCCATCGCTTTTCCACTCCACACCACCCTGGGTTAGACAACGGCGATATGCAAATCAGCGCTGACCCTGTGCCCCATGGGAACAGTCCAGTCCGAACTACAAAAGCCATGTCCTTCCCAGAACGGAAACAAGCATCCGAGGACCGGCCCGGTTTCGAGGTAACACCTCTCTTCAGCCCGGCTAGCTTGATTCCAGTGGTGTGGAGTGCCTGGGACTCACGTCTGAGCATCCCCAGTACACTTAGAGCGGTAACTGCAAACACAACAATGATGGACAGAATGTGGATCAATGTCACACATTCACCCCAGTCCAAAGATCTGGGCCCAATTCCATCGTTTTTCCACTCCACACCACCCTGGGTTAGACAATGGCGATATGCAAATCAGCGCTGACCCTGTGCCCCATGGGAACAGTCCAGTCCGAACTACAAAAGCCATGTCCTTCCCAGAACGGAAACAAGCATCCGAGGACCGGCCCGGTTTCGAGGTAACACCTCTCTTCAGCCCGGCTAGCTTGATTCCAGTGGTGTGGAGTGCCTGGGACTCACGTCTGAGCATCCCCAGTACACTTAGAGCGGTAACTGCAAACACAACAATGATGGACAGAATGTGGATCAATGTCACACATTCACCCCAGTCCAAAGATCTGGGCCCAGATCCATCGTTTTTCCACTCCACACCACCCTGGGTTAGACAATGGCGATATGCAAATCAGCGCTGACCCTGTGCCCCATGGGAACAGTCCAGTCCGAACTACAAAAGCCATGTCCTTCCCAGAACGGAAACAAGCATCCGAGGACCGGCCCGGTTTCGAGGTAACACCTCTCTTCAGCCCGGCAAGCTTGATTCCAGTGGTGTGGAGTGCCTGGGACTCACGTCTGAGCATCCCCAGTACACTTAGAGCGGTAACTGCAAACACAACAATGATGGACAGAATGTGGATCAATGTCACACATTCACCCCAGTCCAAAGATCTGGGCCCAAATCCATCGCTTTTCCACTCCACACCACCCTGGGTTAGACAACGGCGATATGCAAATCAGCGCTGACCCTGTGCCCCATGGGAACAGTCCAGTCCGAACTACAAAAGCCATGTCCTTCCCAGAACGGAAACAAGCATCCAAAGACCGGCCCGGTTTCGAGGTAACACCTCTCTTCAGCCCGGCTAGCTTGATTCCAGTGGTGTGGAGTGCCTGGGACTCACGTCTGAGCATCCCCAGTACACTTAGAGCGGTAACTGCAAACACAACAATGATGGACAGAATGTGGATCAATGTCACACATTCACCCCAGTCCAAAGATCTGGGCCCAATTCCATCGTTTTTCCACTCCACACCACCCTGGGTTAGACAATGGCGATATGCAAATCAGCGCTGACCCTGTGCCCCATGGGAACAGTCCAGTCCGAACCACAAAAGCCATGTCCTTCCCAGAACGGAAACAAGCATCCGAGGACCGGCCCGGTTTCGAGGTAACACCTCTCTTCAGCCCGGCTAGCTTGATTCCAGTGGTGTGGAGTGCCTGGGACTCACGTCTGAGCATCCCCAGTACACTTAGAGCGGTAACTGCAAACACAACAATGATGGACAGAATGTGGATCAATGTCACACATTCACCCCAGTCCAAAGATCTGGGCCCAGATCCATCGTTTTTCCACTCCACACCACCCTGGGTTAGACAATGGCGATATGCAAATCAGCGCTGACCCTGTGCCCCATGGGAACAGTCCAGTCCGAACTACAAAAGCCATGTCCTTCCCAGAACGGAAACAAGCATCCGAGGACCGGCCCGGTTTCGAGGTAACACCTCTCTTCAGCCCGGCTAGCTTGATTCCAGTGGTGTGGAGTGCCTGGGACTCACGTCTGAGCATCCCCAGTAAACTTAGAGCGGTAACTGCAAACACAACAATGATGGACAGAATGTGGATCAATGTCACACATTCACCCCAGTCCAAAGATCTGGGCCCAAATCCATCGTTTTTCCACTCCACACCACCCTGGGTTAGACAATGGCGATATGCAAATCAGCGCTGACCCTGTGCCCCATGGGAACAGTCCAGTCCGAACTACAAAAGCCATGTCCTTCCCAGAACGGAAACAAGCATCCGAGGACCGGCCCGGTTTCGAGGTAACACCTCTCTTCAGCCCGGCTAGCTTGATTCCAGTGGTGTGGAGTGCCTGGGACTCACGTCTGAGCATCCCCAGTACACTTAGAGCGGTAACTGCAAACACAACAATGATGGACAGAATGTGGATCAATGTCACACATTCACCCCAGTCCAAAGATCTGGGCCCTGCCAACTTAGGGCGAACAAAGCAAAACAAAACCAAAGGGGATGATGAAACGGAGTGTTGAACATTGCAATTGCAAGCACTCACCCCAGCCAACTGATCTGGGTTTAATCCATCATAATTCTTTAGCTCACTCCGCTACCCCAGTTCAGACATGGCCATATGCAAATCAGTCTGACCCTGCGCCTCTTTGGAACAGTCTATCCCGAACTACCAAGCCATGTCTTCCCTGGACTGGAAACAAGCATCCTGGGACCGTGATAAATCTAACACATCACTTTTGTCCCCTTGAAAGAAGCCACGCAACAGTTGAAATCTCCCACCTCATATCAAAGTCACATTGCTGAAGCGTTTCATGTGCTTCTCGCACTTCTTCACAGGCAGAGTTGTTGCAGCAACGCCAAACAGATCACCAGCATCTGAAATATCTTGTGACGCTCGCCCCAGTTGGCGGGGACAGTCGAGCTGCCTGCTAGTCTCTGTGGTGCCGGGCAAGTATTATTCATGTGAATTGTCTGCACGCTGCCACATGTTCAAAATTAAAATCCAGGTGGATCAGTGAACTGCTGTGTTTAGCTTCAGTATTGCAACCATATGCCTGCCATGTTTAGACTGCAGCATGTTTTCTTTTTTCTACTCGCATTCTTTAAATTTATTTTGCATATGTGCTTGAGTTTGTGTGTATCTTACTCTGACTGCGTCAGAGGATGAATGCAAGAATGAGCCAGTGCATGAATTAATGGTTGCATGAGTACAAAGATAAACGACAGAGTGCATGTCTTATTGAGTGTCTAAATCTATCATTGACACACATGGCAGTTTCATTCAAAAGACTGCTCTATGGCATTGCAAATGCTTTTTCTGGCAGGATGGGAAATAAAGTAAATGTATTTCCATTAACTCCTTGTATTCCTATAAAGAGGTTCTTGTTTGTATCTTCTTAGTCTCTTACGGAAAATTCTCCCGCTAGGTTCCACCTCAGAAACAAGAAAGGCTGTGTTCCGTTCACTGATTACTTCGCGTCGACTATGGGAACTCACTTTTTGTGGGGGCCCTGGAGTATATATTGCACTGGCTTCAATTGGTGCAGAACTCTGCCACCAAGTTGATTCTTAACCTTTCAACCCATACTTCCATTTCACCTCCTCTTAAACCACTACATTGTCTTTACAATCAAAAAATGTTCCATCTTTAAAGCCCTTTGCCTTATGCATAGAACCATATATAACCAGAGTCCTTCGCATCTTTGAGAGCTTTATTTCTGGAATCACAGCATGCTGCCTATATATTACTCACATGCGCTGTACCCCGGTCCCTTTGTTTACTGAAATGCTCTTTAATTGGAGGAACATGGCATAGGCCAAGACCGCTAACTGCTTCACTGAAGTAGTTGAACCTTCAGGTTTTTTGTATGGGAGCTTCTATGTAGTTTGATTTTGTCACATGGTTTTATATTAGCAAATATATATATATTCACTGAAAAAACCATAGGTTTCACACTCGTTATAGTTAGGAATTAGCATTTAAAAAACCTTTGAAATTCACTGAAAAAACCATAGGTTTCACACCAGTTATAGTTAGCTGAACATTTTACTCATACAAAACCATTGAAATTCCCACGTTATAGTTAGTTGGACTCACTATAACTCGCACGCCCGCAATCCACTGCTGATGATGTCACATATTACATCATTCATGACATGGTCAGTGACATCACTGATGACATCACTGATGACATCATCCAGTGACTGTGTGTTTTTGTAAAGTTTAAATATATTTTACATATTGAAGAATCAGTGACTGACTGTATGAGTGAGTGATTAAATGTGTCTTACTGAATGCATGGGTTAGTGACTAAACTGTCTGAATGTGTGCATCAGTATGTCTGTTGTTGTGTAAGCTGCTGCATGTGTTGATCAGTAGCTATATGAGTGGCTATATGAGTTATTGATTGGTTGCCCAAGTATTTGAATGTGAGGCTGCGTGTGTGTGTGGGTGGCTAGGAGGTGTGTGACTCTGTGCATACATGTGTGAGCAGTTAATTCACTTGGTGTATGAGTTCAAGAGTGCATGTGAAAGCAACTGTATACGCGGTTGACTGTGTGCCTGGGTGTGTTGGTGAATGAATGGATATCTTAGGGGTATATATCCAAGTAAGTATATTTGTAAAACACAGTGCATGTGGGAGTTGGCATATATCAATGACTATACATGAGAGCCTGTGATTGCGTTCGTGATTGTATGGATCAATGTGTACTTGTATCAGTGATTGTAAAAGAGACTAAGTATGTGTTAGTATATGTATGAATAAGTAAGGTTATGTGTGTATAACTGTATACATGAGGAAATGGGAGTATGATTGATTCTTTGCATGACTGACTAGGTTTGTGAGTAACTCTATGGATGATTGGCACTGTGTGAGTGTCTGTATAGGTGTATGAGTGCATATGATAGTGCTGTATTGCTGAGTGGCTGTATGTATGAGTGATTGTATGGGTGAATGAGTGGATGTGTGTGTAGACTTAGGAATCAGTGAGTGTGTATGTAGTAACTGGTATTGGTGCGTCAATGGTTTCAGGAATGGTAGTCTGTATTCAACCCTGGATGTATCAAAAGTTAGATTAGAGTGTGATAAGGTGCATTATATTATCACAAGGATGATGTCATCAGTGATGTCATTTGAGATGTCATCAGTAATGTCATCAGTGATGTCATTTGAGATGTCATCAGTGATTTCACTGACCATGTCATGAATGATGTAATATGTGACATCATCAGCAGTGGATTGCGGGCGTGCGAGTTATAGTGAGTCCAACTAACTATAACGTGGGAATTTCAATGGTTTTGTATGAGTAAAATGTTCAGCTAACTATAACTGGTGTGAAACCTATGGTTTTTTCAGTGAATTTCAAAGGTTTTTTAAATGCTAATTCCTAACTATAACGAGTGTGAAACCTATGGTTTTTTCAGTGAATTTCAAAGGTTTTTTAAATGCTAATTCCTAACTATAACGATTGTGAAACCTATGTTTTTCTTAGTGAATTTCAAAGGTTTTTTAAAAGCTAATTCCTAACTATAACATTTGTGAAACCTATGGTTTTTTCACTGAATCTCAAAGGTTTTTTGAAAGCTAATTCCTTTCTATATCAAGTTTGTAACCTATGATTTTAAATTTTTTTATTTGCTGTTTTGTATAAGTATTAATTTTTAATAATAAAAAAAAAAAAATTCAAATGTTTATTTTTTTAATCATTTTTTCCTGGGGCGCTCAGGGTGCGCACACCGGTAAGCTTACCCGTATCAATTTTTCCCGGGGTGCTCAGGGTGCGCGCACCGGTAAGCTCTTCCGAGAGCGCAGCAAGAGCGCTAATTCTGCGTTCGTAAAAAAAAATATGTATGAAAACTAAATAATAATGCAAGACATTCAGTACCATACTTAAAAAAGCATTATTTTAGATTTACGAAATGAAAATGATTTTGCTTTTCCGTAAAGCTAGCACGTCACTCAGGCGCGCCGCGTAAGCGCCCCCGGAAGCGCTACGTTCGTGCCGCGTAAGCGACCCAGGAAGCACCTACGTTCGTGCCGCGTAAGCGCCCCCGGAAGCGCTCCGGTGCGCGCAGCGTAGGCGCGTCAAGTCATGTGACCTTAAAATAACTCTTTTCATTGGTTCCTAACAGTTTGTTTTACAAAGAATGAAATCCCCACCCATTTCCTTCACTTCTTCTTTTACTTGTGTGACTGCAAGACCTGCCTTTTTGCTGTCGGATCTTTGTGGGAATAAAATCTTGGATTATCATGGCTGCCAGACCATCCAGCAGTGAAGATGACTCCAATAAATTTCTTGATGAAGAGCCTCCTCAGCCGAAAATAAAAGAACACTTTATTTGGAAAAAAAATTCTATTCCTGATGGCCAGAAGAAAGTAAATGCTCCAAAAGTGGAGTGCAGGATTTGTCACACTGTCATGTCTCGGGGTGACCCCACTAAGAAATATTCTTTTGGTAACTCCACAATGATTCGCCATGTGGAGAGAAGGCACCCCCAGAATTTTGCCCGGGAAAGTGTCAGGGCTCTGGCACGAGAGGTTCAAAGTGATGGGGCCTCTACTTCAACCGGAGGACAAACTGCATCATGAAGGGAGCAATCACAAGAGCTGATCCCTAACATTCAGCCTGCTTTTAATAAAGGCGTTATTAAATGCAGATATTGCGATCAGCTACTTTGCTATGGGGAACAAAGTGTTCTGCTCATGGCTCGAGCATTGGAGAACCATCGCTGCCATTCCCAGCCCTAATTTTGTTTTGTTTTTTTGCTCCTGTTGAGCAGTTTCCCATTCCCTGTTTTTGTTTTTGTTCTAAAAAAAAAGAAAAAAGAATAAAAAAAGTTCTTTTCAGAACTACCTCCAATTCTCATCAAAGAGCTGTGTTCTTAAAAAAATGAAAAAGAGTAAGTGAAGTGGAGTGCATTGATAAACGAGAAGAAAATGAGTGAGAAAGCACAGAAAGGGACGAGAGGAGAAGGGAAGTGAAGTAGGGGAACTGAAAGAAGGTGAGTGTGGGGAAGGAGAGTGAGGAGAAGGAGAGTGAACATGGGGAATGTGGATATGCGACGAAAATGTAGTAAAAGAACGGGGGTGTGGAAGGGTAAGAAAAGAGCAGTGATGTTTTGGAAAGACTAGAGATACAGACTGGATAAAGACAAGTAAGTGTGAGACCAGGTAATTAAGGCAGTGAAGAAACAGAGAAAGTGAAAGAAAAAATAAGAGTAGAAGACTGAAGGCCTCATTTTTGCACCTGCCTCACAGCAGGCGTAACACTGACGCAGGTCCTTTAACATGGGCCTGGCCCCATGTGAAAGGATGCATTGCTGGAGTTGTGTCACTTTTGTAACACGCTCCAGCAATGCATCACTTTTGCACTTACAGATACGTCAGAAATACTGACTTATCTGTAACTTCTTTCGACATAATGTGTCATACATTAAATATGACGCGTAAACCCCTGCGCCACATTATACCTGCGTGACATGTAATGTATGCAAAGGGGGTGTATTGACACAAAGATGGGTCGTACAAGTGACTCAGTAACATCTAAGAGATTTCACTGCGTCACTTTGAGGACGCTGTTGTGTTAAAATCTTGCACCTGCCTCACAGCAGGCCTAAGACTGACTCAAGCCCTCTCACATCGGGCTGGCCCCAATGTGAAAGGATGCATTTCTTCAAATTATTTTTTTTCTACAATTTTTTACACTGTTTTTCTCTGTGGTGCGCTTGAGGGCCTCATTTATGAGGCCATATGTCACTTTTACACCGCCGGTGCGTCACTTTTTGTGACGCACCAGTGGTGTAAAAATTACACCTAGTTGATTTATATTTACAAAGTGACGCATCTAGGTAGATATGTCACTTTGTAAACCCCTGCGCCACATTATACCTGCGTGAGATATAATGTATGCAAAGGGGGCGTATTGACGCAAGTAAAATTCATAGAAGTAACACAGTGAAATCTATAAGATTTCACTGCGCCACTTTTAGGACGCTGTTGTGTCAAAATCTTGCATCTGCCTCACAGCAGCCGTAAGACTGATGCAGGTACTTTTACATGAGAATTGCCCCAATGTGAAAGGATGCATTGCTGGAAATTATTTGAGGGTAATAGAAAAAGACTGAGAGAAGTGGAGTGAATAAATTAGAAGACAGAGGATTTGAGAAAAGGTGTTATTGAAGTGGAGTAAGAAGAGTAAGAGAAAGGAAAAGAATGAAAAAGCAAAGGATGGGAAAAGAGAGGAAGGTAAGTAAAAGAGAAGGTATCAAAAAAGGAGAGTGTGTGACTATAACTAAGTTATAGGGAGTGATCTCGACAGAAGACGAGTGAGAGACTAAAGAGACGGAGAAAATGAGGTAAGGGGAGTGTAGAAGTAAGAGGACAGAGGGAGTAAGAGAAGGAGTTAGTGAAGTGGAGTAAGGACAGTAAGGGAAGGGAAAAGAGTAAAGGAATGAAGGGAAGGAAGAGAGAGGAAGGAAAGTAAAGGAAAAGGTCTGAAAGAAGGTGAGTGTGAGAGAGGAGTGAGGAAAAGGGGAGTAAACATGGGGATACAGAATAAGTGAGCAAAGCGCAATAAGGGAACAGAGGTGTGGGAGCATCAGAGAAGAGTAGTGAGGTTAAGGAAAATAGTATAGAGAAAATAAATATTCTACATCAAACTTACCTTATAAGTAATATCAATTTAGTTTGATATTTTCATTTAAATTTATATCTGTGAAAGACAAAACAAAATAAGTTGCAATATTTATAATATATATTTTACAATACCAGAGACAAAGTAGGAGATTAACAAGGGTAAGTGAGGGTGAGTGAAATGCAGGAAGGTTGATGAAAAAGGAAAAATAAAGCGAGAATAAAATCAAGTGAGCTTGAGACAAACGAAGTAAAGGAGTGAGAATATACAACTAGTAAAGGAAAGAGTGACACAACTGAACTGAGTAAGAGAGTAAAGCAAGGTAAGGAAGGGAGTGTGGGTCATTTTTAGGGAGTAAGCATGACGGAAGAGGAGTGACAGATTGAGAGGATCCTGAGACTGAAGCTAAGAGACAGGCTGTGATGGAAAGGGAGTGAGGATGTGAGAGGATATAGGAAGTGAGAAAAGAAGTGAGTGAAGTGTAATAAGGTTAATGAGAGAAGGAGCATTATTGAGGGAATGAAGAAAAGAAACAAAGGGAAGGGGAGTAAAGTAGAGTGACTGACAGCTAGAAATTGGTGGATGGGAGAGAGGTAATGAGCCGTGAAGGAGTGGTTAATGAGAATAAGTGTGGAAAATGGAATAAAGGAAGGGAGGTGAGGGAGAGTCAAAAAATGCAAGCGAGGGTAAGTTAAGAAAAGTGATAGAGGGTGGAAATAGGTAAGTGAGTATAAGAGAACGGGATAATATTATATATTTAATAATACAAAATACAAAACAATTTCAACAACATGTTAAATGGTCTATTTTTGCTGTTCTCAGAATATATTGAATTTCACTTAAAACAGTGACTTCAAAAGTACTCATCATATAACAGCGGGCAAAAAAAAACACAATCAAAATGATTGTGTTTAAAAAAAACATTAAATAATTACATAAATAATGTAATTTTTTAAAAACCATATCTAAACTCACTTTTGATCCATCCACTTTTCCACGAGGCCAAATAGTATATGGAAAGTCCTTTTTTATGGAAATTAGTCCACTGTTTTCGTTATGTCTAATTTACCCGACTTTCTGAAAGAAAAGCTCCAACATCTTTCACGTTATGAAACAAGAGTTTTACTTCCATCTCTAGTTTACATTCAATAAAAAATTCCTATAATACTCACAGCACACTTTATATAATAAACATATACTATCTCTATGAGAACTACATGTTTTTTATTACCTTCATGACTCTCATTCAGAAAGTAATTTTGAAGAGTAAACTAAGTTATATTAACTGCTGCAATCTTCATAGGTCAATTACCTTCCCTAAAATTTCGGTTGTAAGAACACCAGGTCAGAATTTAGTAAGTCAGAAGGCAAACGTTGTTTAAAAGTCAATTGAGTATCATTACAGAGCTGCCAACCTTTTTTACATTTTAAATAAACTGTGTAATGTCCTGATGTTGTTGAAGGACCATCATGGTAAATAATTGCTGCAGTTGTAAAGGTTCTTCCTGAAATTGATAATTGAGAAGCCACAACATTTTTAATTAATGTAGTCAATTTAGTCCCATCAGGTCTACATCGTTGGAACATTAAAACAACATACTGTCCATATCTTATTAAAAATAAAGTTGATAACATTTCAGATTTACATTGACTACACACCATGTTTTGATTTGCTGCTCTAACTAGATTATTAAAAGACACTGATTTGCAGTCTGGTAAAGTCAAATATATAAATCTTTCAGTGTCTACTGTAGTACTACTTGAAAAGGAGCAATTGTCACAATCATGTTGCCATTTATAGGAAAGGCCAAAAAGATTTTCTACATCTACTCCTTCATCTTGTAAAACAACAAGCATATACATTAGAAATTCCTGACAATCTTGCTGAATATTCTGTGAAAATTGATTTAGACCAGAACATATGTCTAAAACCTTTCGAATTTCAGAAACACTTTGTATTTTTGTTCTATCACTGCTACATTTCCCAAACACAGAATTTAATAAACAACAAAGTGTTTGATCACGATTTTCAGCAATCTGTTCTTTTACAGTTTGGAGAAAGAAAACAACATTAACCACTACATTACCATAGCAGTTGACACCAGAACTATTTTCAAACTGAAATCCAACAACATCTTTAACTGAATCCATTTCCTTTCTGCTTACAATTACTGGTTCATCTACTTTTTTTCTTTTTGCTACAACTTCACTAAAATTTTTCTCATTTCTTCTTTTTCGGCCTAACACACGCTTTTCAAACAGAGGATATTGAGGTAAATTTGGAGCATACTCTCTTCTTAACCTATTATATTCTTTTACACAATTTAGATCTGCATTAATCTTTGTCTCATCAAAATCAATCAAGTAGGGAGCCGTGGCCAAGATAGCGGCGGAGTAGGACGTGCTTTGAGTCCCCTCCAGCGCCGGGCCTTCTATAGCCTTGTAAAGCACCTGGTCCCGGGCTCGTTCACGGCTCTCCGGACGCACCTGCAGCTCCTGGAGGTCGTGTCCGACCGTCGGCTCCGAACTGGCTGCGGGGGTGTCCGGCGCCGGGT
The DNA here is from genome assembly GCF_964261635.1 of Lissotriton helveticus. Taxonomy (NCBI): domain Eukaryota; kingdom Metazoa; phylum Chordata; class Amphibia; order Caudata; family Salamandridae; genus Lissotriton; species Lissotriton helveticus. The sequence continues at coordinate 710,479,186 of NC_136065.1, forward strand.
CTGGAGCGGGCGCACCGCGAGGTCCAGCGGAAGCGCTGTGGGGCTCCGGGGGGCTACGGCCTGGTCGGAAGGAGCTGCTGGCCGCGGCTGCCCTGGAGGGCTGATTGGGGCCACCCGGAAAGACCAGCGAGATCCCGGTCACATCTACGGACCGATTGCATCTACCATTCCCGGCCGTGGTGCGGCGGCGGGGTCCGGACTGAAGGGGGACTGCGCCTTCCGGCCTGCGGTCTACGCAATCCCGAGGCTTGCAGCCTGGTAGCGGAGGCGGATCAGAGCGTGCAGTGGGGCGAGAGGAGGTGATTTCGACTGCCGGGAGTAGCGAAGACTTGCCCTGGATATCTCGATTGCTCCTGGCGAGAGCGGGGGGAGAGAGTCAAGAGTGGTGAGGTCCAAGCCTCCTGGCCACACGGGCTCCGCGAGTCCGAGGACTGCGGCCTGGTCGCCGCGAAGGGAAGGAGCGGGTGCTGCGGCCCACCCTACTACCGAGCTCCCTGCACACACGGAGAGTTTGGGAGCGGTGCATGGGCTCGGTGCTCCGCTGAGCGCAACGTGGTGAGAAGGCCCGGAGCCGCGTATGCTCCCCGAGGAACCCCTGGGCCAAGCGGCGGACTGCTGACGGGCTGGTCGGCCCTCTCGGAGTGCACTTAATTTCCCCCCCACTGTGGAAGGAGGGACGGCTCGGGCATTGGGGACACAGCACCTCGGGCGTGATGGCCACTACTGGGCTGCACTTCGCTGGGAGGACAAATATTCAGGCTTCGGAACTGGGCCCTGCGGCCTACGGCAGTATGGCTCTGAGTTGGTGGCGCCGCCTGGAGTAGAGGACACCTGGTCATTGGGCTCTTCCCTGCACTGAGGTACAGCCGGCGCGGGGGCGGCGGCGCCGCTGAGGTCTGGGATTGGCATCTGTGGGCCCTGGACCGTCTTCGCCGGGATCCGGCGCGGCAGATCGCAAAAGGCGTGGGGTGGTGACGCCATATGTCGCCTGGACCGCCGACGCCATCGTCGGCTCATTGGGATAGACAGTGAGCACTGGGGCTGTGTCCTGGATTGGGACAGGGTGCAGGTACTTCGGCGGGGCTGCATACAGTTGAAAGGTGATTTCCTGCTTTGGATTGGATTCCCAACGGAATAGAGGTGCAACGATGTCTTCTTCAATGCGCAAAGGGAAACCCGGCAAGGATGGCCAGCCCAAGGGACCCCAACAACGAGCATCGCCTGGTCCTAGCGCGTCATCCGGGCAGAAAGACGATGAGGCCCCTGCTACCAAGGCCTTTATGACGGAACTATTTGCATCTATTAAGGAGGACATTTCTGGGCTCCGGACTCAACTGGCGTCGGATCTCCGCGAGGTGCGCAGGCACGTGGACGGCATCGGAGAGCGAGTGGCCACCCTGGAGGATCATGATCTGAGCATGGCGAACGATGTCCACCAACTACAACAGGATGTGATTCGGCTCACGGAGCAGAACTTAGACCTCCAGGCCCACGCGGAGGATCTGGAGAACCGTTCCCGCCGGAACAACATCCGCATACGTGCTGTGCTGTGGGACGGTGAAGCGGGTGACCTATGAGGCTATGTGCAGGCACTTTTCTTGCAGATAGTCAGCGAGGAGGACATGCATGATATCAAGATGGACAGAGTCCACAGGGTATGTCTGCCCAGACGGGGAGGAGGGCCGCCCCCTGACATTTTAGTCTGCGTGCATGACTTCCAGTTAAAGGAGCGTATCCTGCGGAAGGCGCAGGACATTCCGTCCCTGCAATTCCGAGAGCACCGTCCTCAACTTTATCAGGACTTAGCAGCTTCGACACTCCAAAAGAGACGCGAGTTCCGCCCAGTGACCACCTTTCTGCGAGAACGCAACATTTCTTATTCGTGGGGTCACCCCTTTCGCATCGTCTTTAGGTGGCAAAACAGGCTGGCGCAAATCCGTTCCCTCCAAGTGGCGAAAGAGCTTCTGGGCCTTGATGACTCGACTTCTTCACCGGAGGCTGGCAGTTCACCATCGCGGAGGCGACGACGGTCCTCCTCATGGCACAGAGTGGGTTCGGAGACAGATCACAGAAGGCCTGATCGCACGCTTAGCCTGCAGGAGAGGGGTGAGGCGGTAGCATCTGTGGCCTCGGTGACGTTGGCATCTTCCCAGCAGAGCTCCGGAGCGGCCTAATCCTTGGGCCGATGGCCGAAGGCGCCGGAGGGGCACGTGAACTCAGGTACCGTGGATATATTTGTACTTTTTGAGAAGACACCCCGGACCTTGGCCCTGGGGGACCCATCAGTGGTGTCCCAATCCCATCCAGAGGAGGACTCTTCGGACTACTATCCTCTGGGACTGTTGAGTATATTGCTATTGTTTGTTTGCTTGTTGGGGGTGGGGGGGGGTGGGGGTTGGAGGGCTTTGGGGGGGGACCGGGGGGGGTAGTTGGGGACCGGGTTGGGGTGGGCTGGGTGGTGGTGGCGACCGATGGATGCCTGCTGTGAGTCTTGTTCCCCCTAGAGGAGCGTTCCATGGGCATTTGGATACCGGGTTCTTGAACGGACGCAACCAAAGGTGTTATACCTTGACTAGGAACTCCCTTTTACTGCTGTGGGGCCGGGGCTTTGGGGTCCATGGGGCCTGGGGCGGGAAGGGGGTGTGGGGGGGGGAGGGGTTGGTTGGCTACACGCTGAAAGGGGCTGGGGCAAGAGGGGATGCCTGGATGTTTTTGGCGGGGAGGGGGCTAGGGTATGTTGACAAAACGAATGCAAAGCGATGGGGCCTGATGTTTCCTCATGCCTCTTAGCATCGGCAATGGAATGTGAAGGGTCTCAACTCCCCACAGAAACGCCAAAAACTTTGGAAATACTTGTCTGACCATCACTTAGATGTGGTGGGTCTCCAGGAGACCCACCTGGCACGCAGGGATGAGCTCCGGCTCCGACATAAACACTTTCCCCTCATCTACAGGTCTTCTGCCTCCACCAAACACAGGGGGGTGGCTCTTCTCTTTCGGGCGTCCCTCCACTTCCAACCTATGGGGGTATGTTGTGATAAGGAAGGTCGCTTGTTGATGGTTAAGGGGTTGTTATACGGCCGATTATGCACATTTGTGGTGGTGTATGTTCCCAATGCTCAGCAGAATAGCTTCCTCCAGGACTTGTTGGATAAAGTGGGGAATTTTGTGGAGGGGCTTTTGTTCTTACTGGGTGATTTCAACATGGTCTGGGACAAAGACTTAGACAGCTCCCGCGCTCAGAGGGCGGACTCCGGTGTCTTTTCCGCCGAAACGAAACGCCAGGTGGGTGATTTGGGGTTGATTGATGGCTGGCCCTCCTTGCACCCTCCGGCCCGAGATTATACCTTCTTTTCCCACGTCCACCAGTCCTACTCCCGCATAGACCATATCTTTTTGAGCCAAGCCCTCAGGGGAGATGTCCGTGACTCCAGGGTTTTTCCGCTCTCCATATCAGATCATAGCCTACTGGTCCTCGTGCTGCACTGGTCGATGAAGGGGGATGGCTTACGGAAATGGTACTTCCCGGCTGCGCTTATCAGGGACAATACATCATGTAAGGAGCTACGGAAGGCTATCAGGGAATTCCTGGCTCTTAATCCGGCATCGGACACGTCAGTGTTCAATACGTGGGACGCTTGCAAAGCCTCGCTGAGGGGCACTTGCATAGGCCTCAATGCAAACCTCAATAAATTGAGGAGGAAGGAACGAGAAGAATTGGAGGCAGAACTTGCTATCTTGGAACAGGCGCATAAATCGAACCCATCTCGGGTGACCCTCCGGCCCCTAACGGCTGTACGGGGAAAATTAAAGGCCCATTACACCAATCGAGCTGAGTTCACCTTCCTGAGGCTGCGGCGTGTATCATACTCACAGGGGAACAAGGTAGGAAGGCACTTGGCCCGTCAGCTCCGGGACAAGAGGGACAAGGAATACATCAGAGGGATCCAGGAACCGGGGGGGTCCTTGCAGCATCGGGACGAGGACAAGGCGGACATCTTTGGCCGATTCTATGTTGCACTTTACGAGGGCGACTCTTTGGATCAGAACGCCCAGGACGAGTTCCTGGCTGACCTCCCCATGCCGCAGGTCTCTAGAGAGTGGAATGAGCTTTTGGCGGCCCCCATTTCCAGAACGAAGGTGTTGGAGGCTATTAAGGCCCTGAAGCTTCACAAGGCGCCGGACCCGGACGGCTATACTGCTCTCTTTTACAAATCATTTGCAACGGAACTGGGTGATTATCTGGTCTCCCTTTTCAATGAAATGGCAGTTACTGGGAAGACTTCTGGGACTATGGCCGAAGCCATGATAACCGTGCTTCCCAAGCTGGGGAAGGATCTTTCCAAATGCTCGTCGTATCGCCCGATAGCACTCCTCAATGTAGATGCTAAATTGTACTCCTCAATCATCGCCCGCAGGCTCCAAGACCTGATGCCGGCCATCATTCACCCGGACCAATCCGGGTTCATTAAGGGACGGCATACACATGACAACTTGAGGCGGGTGATACACCTGATAGAGAAGGCCACCAGGTTCCGCATCCCAGCGATACTGGTGGGGCTGGATGCGGAGAAAGCTTTTGACCGTGTTGATTGGGGGTTCCTGTTTCACACCCTAGCCGCCTTTGGCTTTTCGCACCAGTTCATAACAATGATCCGGGCAAATTACAGCAGCCCCAGCTCTAGGGTGGTGATTAACGGGCATCGGTCTGCCTGTTTCCCTCACTCACGGGGAACGAGGCAGGGATGTCCTCTCTCCCCTCTCCTCTTTGCCTTGGGTATCGAACCTCTGACCCTTGCGGTACGGGAGAGGGAACAGATCAAGGCCCTTCCCTTTACGGGTGAGCAGCACAAAATTTCCCTCTTTGCAGATGATGTGCTGTTATCAGTGGGGGATCCGGCTCATTCATTGCCGCATATTCAAACGGTGCTATCCAAATTTGAAGCGGTGGCTGGGTTCAAGGTCAACTTTGACAAATCATACATACTGAACCTGACTCTCCCTCCAGCGGAAGTGAAGCGGGTACGCTTGCTCACGGCATTGCCATGGGCGACTGCCTCTCTGTTATACCTGGGAGTTCGACTGACCCCTACCGTAGGATCATTGTTCTGGGCTAACTTCCCCCCAATGCTAGCTGCGGTACGAGCGGACCTGGACCGGTGGAAGCCGAAGTTTATCTCATGGCTTGGCAGGATCCATGCTCTTAAGATGGTCCTCCTCCCTAAGTTCCTTTATCTTCTCCAGGCCCTTCCCATCCCAATAGAGGTGGACTTTTTCCGGCGCCTCAGAACCTTGATGCTGAGATTTGTTTGGAAGGGTGGACGGGCACGCTTCTCCTTCACGACGATGTGACAACCGCGGAAGGAGGGAGGAGTGGGGTTCCCTGACATGCACTTGTACTATAAAGCCGCGCAGCTACGAGTTCTGGTGGAATGGTCCCAGCAGCTCTCAGAGAAACACTGGCTACATATGGATAGGAGTGTGGCTGGGAGATCGATCTGGGACTTGGCCTGGAAACCTAAGGTAGACAGGCCCAAGAATGCCTACATTAGCACTCCTACTAGGACAGTCTTGAAGGTGTGGACTACGGTCACCGGCGATGAATGCTGGACCACGTTCCCGTCCCCCTTTACCCCCATTCACTTCAACCCGGCCTTCCCGCTGGCGATGCAGGAGGGACCCTTCAGACTATGGAGAGAGGGAGGCTGTAGAGCGCTCACGCACTTGTTCCATGGAACGGCACCCCTCACATTCCACAACTGCATGCGAGACTATGGGATCCCGGCCACTGAACGCTGCCACCACAGCCAGCTCCTCCACTGGGCAACATTGGCGGGAATAGGAGATGCCGCTACCCGACCACTTTCACCATTTGAGGCCTTTATTCTACGCATCTCCACTATGAAGGGGACGATTTCCTTCTTGTACGGGCTGCTACTGGCCACTACGGTCTCTCCCCGTCCCCGCTACATGGAGCACTGGGAAGTCCTTCTGGGCCGAGACGTTTCCGAAGACAAATGGAAAAGTCTCTGGCGCGATATCACGGCGCATAACCATTCGGTGGATCTTAGAGAGGCCCACTTAAAGACCATGCTCGATTGGTACCTCCACCCGTCCAAGCTCCATCGAATATTTCCAGCCTCTTCAGACAGGTGTTGGAGGGGCTGTGGTCTATTGGGGGACTTCCGCCACATTTGGTGGGATTGCCCGGTCATCCGCCCGTTCTGGGCTGAAATTCTGTCCCACATCAAGGATATCCTGGGTTATCCGATCCCGGAATCGATGGCTCATGTCCTGTTGGGGCTCCGTGACCCGATGTTAGAACATCAAACTAAAGCAGATAAACGTATCCTATGGCTCTGCCTTGGGGCCGCCAAGCTCACGTTGGCTGCAGCCTGGAAGAAAACGAATGCCCCGGCAACATCACTATGGCACGCAAGACTGTGGCGACTACTGAGCATGGAGAGAATGGCGGACATCTTCCTGGGCAACTTTAAAAACTTCCTGTTCCAATGGGGTCCCCTGGTCCGCTTCTTGTCACGAGGCCTGCCCTCTGCGGTCTGCCCATCCACGTTTCGCGCTCTTCATCTTTTCCAGGTTTAATCAGATTGTATGATTATGGGGGTTTGGAGTGAATGAGTGTGTTGTCGCCACCACCGGGGGGGGAGTGGGGAGTGGGGGGGACTCAGTTGGGTATGTGGGTTTGTTAACTGTTGCGCCACCGCATAGCCTGTGGTGGTTGTTAGATTTTTGAGCCTTCTACAGCACTATTTCCCCGTGTGGGCTTCGCCACCCTATTGCCGGTCAGTTGACCGAGAACTGATCTGAGCCTTTTACTCCTTGGCATGCGTTGGATTTGAGAACTGAACTTTATTGACATACTATGCCACCTCCCTTTGCATCCTCCCCTTTTTTGAGCTTCCTACAGCACCCCCTGTGTGGGGAATATTGCGGAACTGTCGCTTGTATAAGTTCTTACTTTCCTCTCTTCTTTTTTTCCTGCAAATTCTAAATAAAAATTTTTACAAAAAAAAAAAATCAATCAAGTACAATCCAGATAAAGTTCTCACTTGAGATAAAGCAACATATGCCATGCCCTCCTTGAACACAGAATTTCCAATATTCACCAAAGCAGTATCAACACTTAAACCTTGAGATTTATGAATAGTTACTGCATATGCTAAAGAAACAGGAAACTGTTTTCTGCGGACATATAAATCTTTCACTAGCAAAAAGCGAGCAGAACAACGAGTGATTTCTTGTACTTCTTCAATACCATCAAATTTATTTTTATAATTTCAATTCCATCTCTATTTTGGTAATTCACAAAATCCACAAAATGACCCATTGCTCCATTTACTAAACCTCTTTCCACATGTAAATTACGTCGTAAAATTATACGACAATTTAAAGATGCATACAGAGTCTTTTCCATACCAGCAGTTTTGGATATTGTCTTCTCTAAAGAATCCAATTTTGTTTTCAATTTCTCTGACAAAATAATAGTGGCTCCTTCATGTTCTATTTTATCAATAGCTTCCAGTTTCACAATCTCTTGATTTTCCAACTTTAACATTTTGGTGTTGTAGATTGGACATTCTTGCAGAGTTGGCATCAAGCATATGACAGAATTGTTTTCAGGAATGTTCTTAAAAATATTCTCTGGAAGAATATTTTCCTTTGGAAACAAATTTGAAATTAATCGTGCATGTAACGCTTCTTTGCCATGCTCAGTTAGTTTTCCAATTCTTACATCTTGTAGAATATTTTTATAATCTTCATCCTTTGCCTGTCGCATATTTTGAACAACACAAGAGAGCGATGATTCCGTTGTTTTCTGAAAATATGTTGCAATCACTTTAATCAGGAAACTTTTCCCAGTTCCTGCTTCTCCACTGACATATAGTCGGATAGGCACAAATGATGTACATGAGCACTCTTTTTTCTCATGTGATAAACCATGCCCAATTTGTTTTGTGACTTCGTCATATATTTGTCTCTGCTCAATGTTTAGTTCTTTTTCCAAATCTTCTAAATCAAGTACATCCTCCTGAGCTTGTTCCATGGCTCTTTCAACTTCATCCATGGCAGTGGCAGCTTCATTTTGTATAATTAGTCCTCCTAGTGGATCCTGACTCAATGAAGCAGAACTCTGACTGTCTTGAGAACTGTCTCTAGCAATCTCTGCTGCAATTGTAGCTTCTTGCTGTATTTCCTCGTTTAACATTTGCAGATAACTTGAAAAAACAGGACATTCTCTGGTATCTTTGGTTGCATTGAACGAATCTTCATAAGTAAGAAAATCTCCAAGTAGTTCCTCTTCTCTACGCCAAGGTTTAAAGAGTTGTAAAAGTGCTAAGTAATAAGATTCTCTTTTGTCTGGAGAATCACAACTCAATTTTCGATGATTAATCAAATGGCCTTTTCTTTGTTTTACTAAACAGCCTTCACATCCAATTACAGCATATACACCTTTATTGATGGCTTCTGTGGCGTTCCTTTTAAAAGTGTAGGTTTGCAGAACTTCATAGAGACAAGCGTTCTCAAGGTGAGTACTTCTATTTGGATAGTATGTATCCAACATGTTTGTGTTCAAATAATCTGTACTGTCTGGTTCTTTCTCCGCCAAATACTCAATTTCTTGTACAGATTTTAAAACTCGGTTTCGTGTGACAGCAAGACCTAGACTCACCCAAATGATGGTTCTAGATTTGGCATATAGACTTGCTGATGACAACCGATCAGAACATTCATATGCTCCAATTTCTCGATGCGACAACATCTTTAGACTGTAACTGTATAATTTCTTGCTTAGACTCTTTTCATGTGAAATTTCATCCCACATTTCCTTCAGTTCCGTCTTTTCAGATTTTGTGATGTAAGACGTCACATATCGAGCCACAGCAATAGAGTTGTCAGCCACATATTGAATATCCATGTTAGCATTCCACATAGATAAAATGACTGGGTTGTAGTCATTTATGACTTTGGATTCCTCATTTCTTCTTAGGTTCTATGTATTTTTGGGTGATTTTCTTGTCACAGTATGTCGGAGAGAAGACATACAATTGTTGACTCTTCCTTTCGATGTTACTGGACGTGGAAATGTAAAACGACATTTCGTGTAGAACTTGTCCTTGGATTTGTATTTTCGACGACAGTAATTCCCACAACGATGGGTTTGAAAGCGTAAAACTTGATGTCTTAAATTGCTTTCTCCTGTACTTTTCGGAACACCACATGTAGAATACTGCTCAATGAAACTCATCACTTTCTCATCTGAATCTGTTCCAAATTTTGGGGCATCTTTAATCCATAGCAGCATATGTATATGAGAAGAACCTCTTGCTTGATACTCCTTTCTCCAAAAGAAATCCAACACCTCTCCAAGCGGAGGATTTTTTTTGTTTGTAATAAAAGACATCATAGCTTCAAACCTATGATTGAAATACCTGCATACATTAACTGGATCCAAAGAGCACAGTTCTCCAGGTGTCTTGTATTCAATATTTTCAATGTTTTTATTTGCCTCTCGTAGAAATTCAAGTAAGTCTTCCCAAGCTTACTCAGCACAGCTAAGAGTGAGGAACCATGTAGGAGTTCCTAAGTTTCTTAGCATACATTTCAATTCCCCATGACGACGGTACCAATACTCGTTAGTACCACGCTGACATGCCATGAGATTAATTAGCTGAGATTCCAAAACACTGTCTTGCAGTTTCACTTTATCCATAAAGTCCCTTGCCGAAACATTTTGCAGATGTGCTCCACTTTTCAATATATGGTTTACTGCATAGGAAAGTCCAGACAAGTCACTCTCAAACAGTAGATGGAACAAATATGGAATGCATTGACGAAACCTTGGATCTTCTGCATATAATCTTGAAGTCTGGTATTCAGATGCACGAATTTGAACAGGTCGGTCGTCATATCGTCCACCTTCACCTGTTGGAAATAACTGTGGAAAGCAACGAGCTTCTAAACTTTCTTCCCATACACTAATGGGACTTCCTTCTACTTTTTTCATCTGAAACAAGTCAATAGCATTCCCCATTACTTCTTTGGAATGCAATCGATGATCCACTAATTCTTGCCAGATTTTCTTACTTTTTGTCGGAACACCATTAACTAGAATAACCAGAGGTTCCTCTTCTACTTTTTCAACACCAATGGTATCAATATTTTTCTTAAAATCTAGAGGCAAATAAACAACTCTTCCCTTTAATCCTCTCTGTAAATCTGAAGGAGGCAATTTCCCTGTCTTAGGCTCCATGCGAGCAATAGCCTGAAAAGGATGCACACATTGAATCAGAATAGACTCATAGGTATTTAAATCCATCAATTCAGAAGGAATGTCTACCAACTCCAGATTATTATGAACAGCTCTAGCAGGCATTTTATTTTCATTTAATTTATTATAGCAATATGTACAAATACGTTGATCAGAGCCTAAATCAAAACAATTTTCAACCAACAAATAAGTTGCAAAATCCTTCAACTCATTATTATTTATCTTTTCGCTTTTTACATATAAATCAACTAATCTAGTCTGATGCTTATAATGAGTCCGTCGACAACAAACACAAGAAAAATTAGGCCTTTCACTTGAATTGACCTTAAACTTTATAATTTCATTTTCATATTTTTCTGTACTTAAAATCTCTACATTCTCTTCTACATTACCTTCCATTACTGTATCAATTTCTGCACTAACCTCTTTTTCACCAAAGTAACAAAACTCAATTTCATCACAAATGTTTTTGACATCTAATTCAGTTCCATGCAAAAGAGCACTGTTTTAGTTTAAGTGCTGGACTTTTTGCATAGTATAACCTTCTCACTAATTTCCTCACTTTATTATGATGCACTGCTAACATCCTAAAATGGTGAAAAACACTCTGACATACTTTTCTTGAAAGACAAGCCAGTGAATGCCCTTGCAAACCTGTTTTTACTCTCACTCTACAAGGATCTAACTCTTGTAAAATTTTCATTTTTTTTGTTTCACAGTTTTCTTAGTATATGTCCGTAAGAAAATGCGAAACAAATCAATTGATTCCTGTCGGACACTACAAATACTACTACAATTCCATGTATACACTGGAGCCTTAGGACATTTCCCTAAAACTTCATCAGCTAACACCTCTTCTGTATTTCTAGGCACAATCTCTTCTTTTTCAACCGGACAACCGTCCTTCACCTCATATGCTCGACCACTGGTGTCAACTGCATGCACCAAATCATTATCCTGAAAGTAGCTTTCTTCATTAAAAAATGGCTCAGAACTTGAACTATGCTTCCATTCTCCAGAAAAAACATCACAAAAATGTGTCCGATTAATTACTCTCCTCCACTTACATTTTGATTTAAACACATTAATTATCGTATCAAGTGTACGAATTCTATTCATTACTAAACAAAACAATTTAAATGCTTCATCCACGATCTTAACTATGTTTTTCTTCTTGTAAAAAGCTGTCTTTTGTTTATAAGTTTTTATATCTTTTAATAAATGCGATATAATCCTGTTGTAAAACATTCGTCTACGGATGTCAGAAAATTGTTTGCTTCTTCTATTGCTTTTCAAAATATTGTCTCCTTGTACACGTCTAACAATTGTAGAAGGACATCCTGTCTTTTTTGAAATTACACGTGTTTCAGTATTTTTATTTAAAAAACTTTTTTTCCTTCAAATTTCAATATTTCCTAAGAAAATTTGTACTTTGCTTACCAGGAGCATTTTTCTTTTTCTCTGAAGATTTTATTTTGGTTGGTTCTTGATTTTCTTTTTCCTTAGACCTTAATTTTCTCTTATAATTTTTGTCTCTCCTTCTTTTAGAAGGCATCTTTCTCTTTGTTTGTATAGATGATTGTAATCCGTGAAAAACAAAAAATAACATATTACAGACCACTACAAACATATGACATAGCAATTACAATAAGTAAACAATATAAACACTAGTATATAACAAAAGGCTAATTAAATTACATGTGCTTTGCTTTCTGTCAAAAACGATTAACTAATTAATTTTTATGTCTTGTTTATATATAGGTGGTCTGTTTTTGGCCTGTAGATACAGAGAAATAATTAGTGCAGAGACACACATAGTGCTTGCACAGACATAGATGATAGATTACATGTAATATCGTGCACATGTGCCTCAGATCACACCAAATCTATTGCATTTTCAATGCTTGTTTACCTTGCTTCCATCAAGAAAGCAGTCAGATGCGTCACACATTTGCCATAAATTTAGAATGTAAGCACTCTAGTTGCTCATTATTTCAAGCTTCACTCACAGTGTATTCTTAGACAGATTAATTGTTTTTTAGATATAATGTACCATGTCTGTCACTGCCAACAGTATGTGTGACACTGAGGGCGAGATCTATTGCATTTTCAATGCTTGTTTAGTTTGATTCCATCAAGAAAGCATTCAGATGTGTAACACATTTGCAATAAATTCTGAATGTTTGACATTAATACTGGTCCAGAGATAGTGTAAAGGTTTCATTGGGATATTTACAAACCGCTTGTACAATGTTAGATATAATTTACTAATTTATGTTATATCTTCTTAATATATAGGTGGCCTGTTTTTGACCTGTAGATACAGAGAAATAATTTGTGCAGAGACACACATACTGCTTCCACAGACAGAGATGGTACATTACATGTAATATCATGGACATGTGCCTAAAATCAAACCAAATCTATTGCATTTTCAATGCGTGTTTACTTAGGTTCCATCAACAAGACATTCAGATGTGTCACACATTTGCCATACATTTTCAATGTTTGATATTAATGCTGGTCCAGAAATAGTGTAAAGGTTTCATTGGCATACTTACAAACAGCTTCCACAATGTTAAATAATATTTATTATTTAATGTTATGGCTTGTTTCGAGATAGGTTGTCTGTTTTTCGCCTGAAAATAATTTGAAATAATATCAGCAGAAACATATATACTGCTTGCAGACAAAGAGATGGTAGATTACATGTAATATGGTGCACATGTGCCTAATATCACACCAAATCTATTGTATTTTCAATGCTTGTTTACTTTAGTTCCATCAAGAAGGCATTCACATGTGTCACATATTTGCCATATATTCTAAATGTTAGCACTCTAATTGTTCATTATAGCAAGCTTCACTCACAATGTGATTTTAGACAGATTAATAAAATTTTAGTTATAATGTACCATGTCTATCCCTGCCAACAGTATATGTGACTCTGCCTAACATCACAATAATAGGTGAATCAAGCTTCAGTCACAGAGTGATCTTAGGCACATAATCAGAATGTTAGATATAATGTACCATGTCTGTCTCTGCCAACAGTATGTGTGACTCTGCTTAAGATCACAGTGATGGGTGAATGAAGCTTCACTCACAGTGTGATCTTAGGCACATGATCAAAATGTTAGATATAATGTACCATGTCTGTCTCTGCAAGCAGTATGTGTGTCTCTGCTCATATTATTACACTTTCTCTACAGACAAAAAACAGGCCACCTATATATAAGCAACACATAACATTAATTTCTCATTACATGTAACAACCTGCTAATCTGCCTAAGATCACACTGTGAGTGAAGCTTAATTCACCCATCAGTGTGATCTTACGCACATGTCCACAATATTAATATATATAAGGTAGACTCTCACAATTTTAACATCTCTCACAGCATTGGTGGGAAAATGCATAACCACGCAGCTATGTCAAAGATTGTGCACACAGCTTGTAAATATGTCTCTCTTTTTTTTGTATATTCTATCTCAATTTATGCCATTAAAAAAAATAATTTCCAATAATGCGTCCTTTCACATAGGGCAAGCCCTAAGTGAAAGGGCCTGCGTCAGTCTTACACCTGCTGTGAGGCAGGTGCAAAATTTTGACACAAAAGCGTCCTAAAAGTGACGTAGTGAAATCTCATAGATTTCACTGTGTCATTTGTACAACCCTTCTTTGCGTCAATACACCTCCTTTGCATACATTACACCTGACGCACATATAATATGGCAGAAGGCTTTACAAAGTGACACATCTAACTAGATGCATCACTTTGTAAATATAACTCAACAAGGTACAATTTTTACACCAAGCTGTGTCACAGAAAATGACGCACCAGCGGCATAAAAGTGACGCATGGCGTCATAAATGAGGCCCTCAAGGGCACCACAGGGAAAAACAGTGTAAAAAATTGTAGAAAAAAAATAATTTCCAGCAATGCATCCTTTCACATGGGACAATCCCATGACGTTACCTTATGTAATGTGAGAGATGTTAACATTGTGAGAGTCTACCTTATAAACACACAGCTATGTCAAAGATTGTGCACACAGCTTGTAAATATACACACAGACAAGAATATGAAATGCCGTGAGAGATCTTATAACTGTGAGAGTCTACCTTCTAAACACACAGCTATGTCAAAGATTGCTTTGTCTACCTGCATATTTACAAGCTGCGTGCACAATCTTTGACATAGCTGTGTGTTTATGCATCTCCCCACCATTTCATATGGGTTTCTATCTGCTATTCCTATCACTTTCCAGACATTCACTCCTTCCACCCATGCTACAGGTTGCACAATGTGCTTCAAAAAAATGACCATATTTACAACTCCAATCACACAATTTCTAAACCAGCATTGAATCCAAGCATAAAAACAATTTATAAAAAGACTACCTTATAAACAAACAGCTAACATTATAAAAAAGGTAAAAATATCATTCCTTAAATCACAGAGACACACACTATGATACTTGTAAAAAATATTTAAACCCTCTATCTTTTTTAAAAGAATCATTACTCACCTTTAAAAATGGTTTGGAAGATGTCAAACAGTGTCAGTCACAGTCAACAGATATTCTTAAGCAGAATCTCTGAACAATGCTTCTTTCACTGAGAGCCTTTCAATAATGGCACAGATTCTTTCAGATTTCAGAGCCATATTCTTGCACATAGCCAATGAAAATTGTTCCCCCACAAATTCAAAACCAAACTGCACATTTTAATTGGTTGAAGATTTCAAAGACTTTGAAACTCACATAACATTCACCCATCCCCCAGTGCTCATTCACCAAGTAACCATGGAAACTCCCTCTAAAACCAACACAGAGTTCACAAGTTCATTTTACTATGTTGCAAAGAAATCCATCAAGGCTGCTTGACCTCTCAATCTACTAGCTAATGAAATGCAATGTTTCTTTAAATGACTTTTTCTCAACCATTGAAATGACTTCTTACAAAAAAAAAACATGCAGCCTAATTTTCAGTGGAGATTTTTAACAAAGCTCCAATCATATCTACTTATTCATCTGCACTGATTCTCAAAAAAAGATTTCATAATCAAACTGCCATTTCATTTCCACAACTCATCTGACTAGAAGCACACCTACCTTCACACACCTATCTTCAAAATGACAAAAGTCTGGTTTGTGGGGAATAGCTATGTCCACTGGGCTCAAAAATATGCAACTAACAGAGGTATTTACAACCTTGATTTACCAAATGTAGACATTGTATGGATTGGACAAAGAGGATTGAGAAGTCACCAATTTATACCATTGGTATAATCCTTTATGCATTTACCACACCCTGACCTTATAATTGTGCACTGTGTTGGAAATGATGTAGGCACATTGAGTGGGGTAGGTCTGGAAATGCTTTTAAAGGACATCTTTGGGCAATTGATATCACTTTTTCCAAATACTGCCTTGGTATTCTCTAATATATGCCAAAGGAAAAAATGGAACTGGTCCAACCAATTTTGTCCACTGATTGAGAAAGCAAGGAAACATGTAAATAAATATGTTTCTGCTTACATGAGAGACTATGTTATGGGTTCCATTTACCACAACAACTTGCGTTAAAACATGCAGGACATCTATAGGAGAGATGGTGTTCATTTTACAGATGAGGGGAATAGAGTCTTCCTCTTGAATTTGAGACTCTGCATTGGTACCTACTTGTAGGTACAAAAAACACCCACTTAACACAACAGCTCTTTTCAGAGCTCACTTACCACTAAACACTCTACATTATTTTTTTACTCTATTTTTTTACACTGTTTTTCCCCGTGGTGCGCTCCCGGGTGCGTGTACCGGAGAGCGCACCGATGAGCGCAGCCAGCGCTTACCCTGCGAAAATTAAAAAAAATATAACTTTTTTTGCCCTTCAGGGTCCTTCTAGGCCCGCCTCAGAAAAACTAAGGAGTCAGGGGGTGTCTACTCTGCCCCCTTTTAATTATATCCCCCTTTCTTTTTTCACCTCTTGTGTCTCGATTCTACCGAGACACAAGATGGCGGACTCTCCAGACTGTTTAGAATGTTGACAGACACCCGACAGCCAATCAGCTTTCCGCTTGTGCACTCCCGTAGCGCGCCGGGTGTGCTCCCCGGTACGCGCACCCGGGAGTGCTCGTAGCGCGCCTATAGATATATATATTTTTTTAAGTTAATTTTCCAAAAAAACACTGGAGCAATTTTCACCAAACATAGCAAAGGCACATCTGCGTACCAGTCCCTACAATTTTGCCAAGTTTGGCATAATTCCGTTCAGCGGTTCGGGCTGTAGACTTGTCAGACCGTCCTATGGAAATTAACATGGGAAAAACATGTTCTGGGACCCCCCTTTTTTCTCAGCCCTCACTTCACGAATCCCCCGGAAACTTTCAGGGAAGGAGCGGAGCGCAGCGAGACCATTTTAAGGAAAATTACAGGCAGATCCCTCAATCGGCGCCAAAGTTATTTCCAATAGAATGTTGCGGATTTCCTATGGAAAACAATCCTAACTATAACTACCTACTGGCGACCGCCAGTAGGTAATATATCGATGTGAATCTCTGGCTTGCTGTTAAAACTGTAAAAATCAGGTGGATATATTTTTTCCAGCATACAACATTGATGGTTCTTTGTTGAATAGTCAAAAAGTACAATGTAGATGGTATCAAAAAAATGTCTCGTGTATTGTGATTAAATAATTAACAAGCTTTCTTTTTTGATTTTTCAGCTTTTCCAAAATCAAGCGCTTGCATTCCAACAATCTTTTTTATATGACGTATGTACAATTTCTCAGAAGAAGCACAGTGGAATTTTTCTGGAAATAACAGAACGTGCCACTGAATATATTCTGGACAACCACACCAAAGGTAAAAAAGAACCATTTTATATAAATTAAAAAGCAACTTAGGGAAGATGTTACATGCACTTAGATGTTAATACTATGAAGAATTAGGATGCAGTATTAATTCTTTAAACCAGGAAATGTTTCCAACTTAAATAGGAGATAAAGGCCTAAAAACATAAATAAATGCAAACATCATATTGACAAAACGTTTAGGACAATCATGAACGTGAATTCATCAAAAGTTTAGCCGAAGTGACCTCAAACCTGAATGATGTCACAGAATGTGACATCATATGACCTTTGTGCCTGAATCCTAGGAAATGATGCCAGATGTCCTTCATCGTGATGGCATCATAAGAAATCACCTACTGAAGTCTACTCCATACCCCAAATGGAGGAAGTATTGCTAAATCACAATGAGATGCAAAAAAGAGATTTAAGAAACAATAGGGTCAGACTCGGATAATACTAGGTAGTATAAATTGTATATGATCTATCTTATTGACTTAATTTAGTCCTTATTATTGATTATAAGTTACAATGTATCTGAGCTTGTAAGGAACTAGTACAATTGTGGAAGACAGAGATGAAGGTTCTGTTCAAAAATATATTTTTTCAGGTATTCACAGTAATGGACCATGGTAGCCAACTTTAAAAAAATTGAAAGTTTAATTTTATGTGGTACTAAAAAGAGTGCCATTGCACTTCTGAATTTATTTTACTTATAGTGCAATCTCCAGGTGGGATCTGCAGAAGGTAAACAGTGTTCTTTAGAACACTTTTCAACTTTTGTGGTTAGTACTGCTTTTAACACCTTCGAGAATCGGGGTCGCAGAAGTACACTAGGGGTTGCAGGTGCCAAGCTAGGGGGTCGCAGCTGTGATCCCTAAATGATTTCAATGTGTGTAATGTCTATTATGCAAAGGTATTCCGATGTAAACCAAAATTACTAAACTATGTATTGTGTAATTTCTTTTTTATAACTATTACATTAAAAGCGCAATTTTCTCTTAGTTCAAGTAAAAACAAATCTTGCAGGAACAGCAATGGCAAACAGCAAAGCTGCCACATGCACTACTCGGTCAACACTAACTGCATGAATCTAGAAACTGAATGTTTATATTACTTAAGGGTTATTGTACTACTCTCAGTCCACACCTCCTTGTTCCAATCATTACAAATGAGGTGTCTCCACAGTCAGGTTTATCAAACCCAATCTTCTCCAGAAATATAAACTAAACCAGCACCTCCCTCCTGAATGAGGATGTATCCCCACTCCTCACCTTACTATTTAACATCTAATTGACTTCACCTTCTGTTGGAGCTGGCCCTTTTGGCAGGTTCACCCCGAAACCTTTTGCTTTTTCCTAGCCTGTTTCTAGAACCTGGTGTTGGTGATTTTAGGCCTTTGCGCACTTTTTCCCTGTGGTACAGTGTAAAGTGCATGAGCTCTCTGTATATGTGTGGTGAGTGACCTGCCCTCCCATAGGAATGAATGCCCATGGTAGTTCCTGATGTGTGGGGAGTGCAAGGTCGAGTTTGGTATGTGAGAACTCGTGAGACTGAATGCTGCGCAATGGTATATGCGGCATGATTGTGTCTAGTCTAGAAGGGCCACTTTTAGAAGTTGGCATATTTGTGTAATTTGTGCCTGGCGTGTGATTGGCTGGAGCCTGGCCCCAGAAGTGAGCCTGGGCCTGCTTGTGGATTGACTGTCTGGCTTGAGGGTGACAGGGGCTGCAGAGCCCCCAGGAGGTTGTCTGAGTCAGCCCGTGGATGAAAGGCTACATCTGCTGCAAGGGAAGTGGGAGGAGATAGCACCTAGGAGTGAATAGGGCTGTGCCTGCCTGACCATAATGCTGGCTCCACCTCCCCGCTGGGCGAATGTCACCTCAGTCCCTGATACTGAAAGAAAGAAGGAAGCCAGGAAAGCCCCAGTGCTCCAGCAACACCCAGAACTGGTTTAGACCGGGCTCAGGGCCCACTTGCACAAAGACTTCAAAGGACTTCAAAGACTTTTAGGGGTATAAGAGAAGGACCCCTGACAACAGAAAAGGAGATTCTACAATCAAGAGGAACCTCTGCTGGAAGAAGGACCGCTGAAGAACTGAAGGAAGATTGCCATGCTGTGTGCTCTAAGGGCTGACCTGTTCTGCTGACCAACTGAAGCTGAGGAGGAGAGGGACTTTGCTGTGTGCTGTGACCCTACCTGCTTTACCTAAGAAAGACTTTGTTGTGTGCTGTGTCTTCTCCAAGGGCCTGAGAAGAGCTGGCCTCCTGTTTTGCAACCCAGGGACAGAAAGGTTGTCAAGGACTACAAGACTCTGCTGTGTCCCCTGAAGCTGCTGTGGGCTGAAGAGATCGTAAGCTGCTGTGTGCGGTGGAAATCGGGGGCTGCTCGACTAAGAGCTGCTGCTTGCCCCGTGTAGCGCGCTGGCTGCTCTCTGATCTGATTGAGAGTGCCGCGATGCCTGCTGCCACCGTGTTACGAGGTTGACATGTTCATCGACACGTGTTTGGTGGTGGCCGAAGGGTTGTGAGCTTCCCCAATGCGGGCGTGTTGATTCGCCTGCCTGCAGTTCATCGCCGCGGCCCGGGGGCCCTGAAATTGATCAAAAGCGGCTGTCCCCGCTCCCGCTCCGAGGTCGCAGAGTCGAGAAAACAAAAGGGCCGCGACCTGACTGGTCGTTCTTCGCCAGGAGCCGCACTCTGATTGGCCACTGCTGTGGGCCTGCCCCGAGAGCCGTGCTCCGATTCGCTGAGTCACCCCGCAGAAGCTGTGACGTTAGAAGGGCTTGTCCCGGGAGCCGCGCTATCATTGGCTGACTCCCGGGTACCTGTGGAGGCTCGTCGGTGGAGCTGCGCTGCGAGTGGCCATCAGCTCAAGGAGTCTACACGTCACGAGGGGCTCGCCTGTAGGGCCGCGCACCGATTGGACCGTGGGAAGGAGCCGCGTCCAAGCCCGTGAGTAGACCCGACCTCACCGAGGGATCCGTGAGTAGACCCGCCCTCGCCGAGGGATCCGTGGGTGTGGGCCTCGCCTTCAAGCAGCCGTCCCAGCCCGCAAAGTGAATCCTGGCTCCCCGCTGCTCGTGGAATCATCCGAGCGGGCGGAGAGCTGCCGGGACCTCACGTGACCGCGGGAAAGCTTTACTGAGGTGGGGAGGCGATCCCTCTGATAACACGGGACCGGCGCCCCAAAACAGCGCTAGAGTTAGTATAGAACTGACTTTGGCAGAACAGCCTCCAGCCATATTTGTATTAGGAGCCTGAGAGGCTCAAGGGCATGTGTGTATTTCTAGAGCCCGTGGCTCCAACGTTGGACACACTTGTTTAGAGAGGGCCAGTGAGAGCCCAGGCCTCAGGTTGGTGGCCAGAGCCTGAGAGCTCCAACGTTTGGGGGCACCTGTTTATTGTCATGAGGGGCTAGTGAGCGATTGGGGTGCAGACTTTGCTCCTAAGGGTCAGTGAGGACCCTGTCGCAGTTTTAATTCACAGCTGCCCAGCAATTAGTGGGCAGCTGCACCGTTTAGGTCATGTTGGTGTTCCCAGGTGCCCAGCAAGTAGTGGGCACCTGCAACGTTTAGGTTTGCGCCGGTGGCGCACCCCTGACTGGCGCTGCATGGCAGCGCGCCCTGACATTTGGACACAGGGCTTCCTAGCCCCAACAAGGCCAGTTGGCCTAGGGACTGCCACAGGTGGTGGCTTATGTAGGTTTTTGCGCAATTGTGTGATTTTACACCTCTGAATGTGTTGGTTGATGCATCATGTGTTTTTCCCTCTCTACACCTCTGAATGTTTGATGCATCATGTGTAATGTGTTCTTGCTTCTACCCCTAAATGTATTTTATTCTTAGGTGGTTGTGTTTTGCATAGTATAGTTTATACTAGAGAGGTTATGTGTCCATGCGTGATCTAGGCCTAGGGTTATTAGTATTGCGTAGTGTATACCTACCTTTACCAGTAGTTACTGGTTGTGATTTATAACTGTTATTTTGTGCTATTTGTGCTAATTTGTGCTACAGTGATTTTATATCCTTTTATTCTAATTTCTGACAGTATTTCTATTTCTAAAGATTCTGACAGTGGCCCATGTGGCCCTGTCTTGTAAATAATCCCTTATGAATATTGCCCGTGCCAGTTGGCACAATGTACATGTGTGATTTTTATCTGATGTGATTTTGACAATACAGAAGTTATTTTCATATAACCTTGTGTGGAGTTCCTTTTGTGCTGTGCCTAGTATGTTGTTGCTGTTGTGTGCTAGCGCAAATGCTTTACACATTGCCTCCGAGTTTAGCCTTACTGCTCGTGCCAAGCTACCAAGGGGGTGAGCAGGGGTTATCTTGGCGTGTGCCTCCCTTGCCCTGACTAGAATGGTGGTTTCTGCCTGGCTTTGGCGTCAGCCTTAGCCTACCAGAAATAGCCAGTTCTAACACCTTCCATGTAAGCATTTGATATAATGTTAGGGGCAGGAGGGAGGGATGCAATGTTCAGACCAAGGAGGTTTGGACTCCGAGTAATTGATTTACTAGTAAGTCATTTAAACATTATCTTTTCAGCCCCTTCCTGGTTGCTCTCATTACAAATAAGGAGTGCCCAAGCTATAACTTCAATGGACTATATGGCAAAATATTACACAAACAATTTCTTATATTTCTGAAGCAATTATAATTTATTATTCTACTATTTGCCAACGATTTACTTCTTAGCAGATAACACCTTAACACCAAAACCATAATTTTGACTGCTGGCATTATTGGCCAGCATAATTTTGATCCCTTCCTGAGATACTGTAGGGGTACGTCATGATCATGTGTAGTCAGCAGTCGAATATATTCTGTGTGATTAAATGTTACTAAGAAAAGATAGGATATTGCATATCTAAAGTATTCTGCATATAACTAATGAAACTATTAAAGTATGTGCATAGAAATGTGATTAATAAAGATCTTGCAACATTTACATATTAATATTCGAAAGAGAAATTAAACCTGTATTGTAGCTCATTGTGAAGAAAATGAAATAAAATGTATATGTGGA
Organism: Lissotriton helveticus; assembly: GCF_964261635.1. NCBI lineage: Eukaryota > Metazoa > Chordata > Amphibia > Caudata > Salamandridae > Lissotriton > Lissotriton helveticus. Next base: position 710,501,367 of record NC_136065.1, read on the forward strand.
CCTGTGATACTCAAATTACAGCCCTGGGGCTGCATGCACCCCTCCTGACCTTTACATGCCCCTCCTTTGTCAACAGCAGCACTGGGCAGCTGTTCACTAGGCTCACCACTAACATTTTAAAACTATTAAATATACAGGCAAGACGTTATATGAAGGTTAATTGAAGTTAAAGAAAGTAAGTAACTAGGTTTTCCTGCACCATTAAATATCAGGAATACCTTCATTTTCAAAGCCTTCTTGCAGCAAAAGAGTAAAAATATGATAAGGTCTCTTCAAAACTCAAAAAGTGTATTTCATTAACATGGCAAACCATCATTCATCTTAGTACATCAGATTATATCAGTCCAATAAGAAGTATTTTATTTTTTAAAGTGATAGTTTTCAAACATGAATTTAGAAACAATCATTCTTTCACAGACACTGACAATATTGCCAATAGTAAAGAGGCAAGTCAGTTGTTAAATTCACTCTTAGGGTGGCCTGGCTTCCTATTACACATGAAACACATTATAGTTTATTAAATCAAACACCGGAGAATGGTTTGTACAGTGCACATCCTAAAGTCATATATTTTCAAAGTCCTCTTATATGTGATAATAAGGAAAAAGGAGGGAAAGTGTAATAAAGCAATTGCCGAGAATAGCACAAATTTGCATGCAGGCCCCCTTACTTTACTGCGACCCCCAAAACTGCCACCATGCTGGCATCAATTCGGCACTCCGTCACATCATAGACAAAAACTTTGTGGCCCCTGGAAAAAATGTTTGTGAGTACCCATGGTGTAGACTAATGCTTAAGCATTTGTATGTATAACAATAAATGATATTAATGTTGGCGTAGTATAAATAATTCTTTTACAATCTTGCAATTGATTCATGCATTAAGAAACTGCATTTTTTGTGTGTAGAAGTGTGCACGTATTTGTAACCATGTGCACTGTTAAGTTGGTGTACGTTTTAGGCCTTGAGAACCGTTCCAGTGCAAGCTCATGTTTAAATTTTAAAGTAACATTTTTATTTATCCTTTAATGTAGAATGTATTATCTTGTATTTTTTAGTTTCCACTGCAGGTGTGTACAAAACATTATTAGCAAGAAACAAAGTTTATTTTTATTAGATAGCAGGGTATAAGAAGATGGAGAATTGCAGCAAAGAGCAAGGAGGTGACTGTTCATGAAGGAGGAGAAGAATAGCCAATGACAAATGAAGTAGCAAATTATAGAAGTGAGAAAGGTGGTGCCAGTAACCAATTAGTGCTGGAATCGTGGAAAGTTACTGGAGGAGCACATGACTTACCTTGAGTGCAACTAATATATTGTGCTGTAACACAGGGAGAGTCAAAAGAGACGTCTTAGTACTTCATGAGGTACAGACCTCTGCTTCTGATTGGAGTAGCTTCATGCTACTTTACCCTTAGTTGGAGTTTTCTTCTATTGACTCTGACAGCTGACACCTATTTCCCAACCTTACTTAATGTTTCTTAGTCTAGGGTTGTCCCCTTTTAAGGTAGTGTAGCGAGAGTTAGTTTGCTCACACTCCTCTTTGAGAATCGTTTTATGCAATTTAATGCTCAATACTTTTTATTGATTACTTGGATTGTCATCGTTGAACTTGTTATATGCTTTTTGTATATAGGGCAAATCTCTTTAGGAGATTTGTACTCATTGTATTTGTCAGTCATTTCTAAACGATAATGCTGAGGCTCATTTATATCAATCTGTGCCGCTCGCAGTGGTTTTGCTCCCTGGTTTTGCTGTTCGTGACTTTGCTTTGGGGCAGTGATTGACAGCGGGACTGCGAGGACCAGCAGCCCGTGCTTCATTTCAGCTGTGCCTCTTCCCGCCCTCCCACGCCAGAAGACCTACTTAACTACTCACGGCCCCCTCTTCGCGGGAGCCGCTCGCAGTGGTTTTGCTCCCTGGTGTTGCTGTTCGTGACTTTGCTTTGGGGCAGTGATTGACGGCGGGACTGCGAGGACCAGCAGCCCGTGCTCCATTTCAGCTGTGCCTCTTCCCGCCCCTCCCACTTACACCTATTTCTTCACGGGCCCTTCCCGCTCCGCGGAACGCGCGCAGGCACGCGCTGGGCAAAGCCCGGGCCAAGGGCGGGCCCGTTTGAGCCCGTTCGAGCCTGGAGAGACTGGGCTGGGCCACCCCTCTAACGGCTGAAGTTCCTGATACACTAGTAAGTTCTTTAGCGAGTGTTTGACCTATTATAGTGTTAGTCCAATCCTATTGTGCACAAGGTATGGACTTCTGAAGAAACCAGACTCAATAGAGATATAATTCAGGATTGTCTGAAACTTCAGGGGGCCCTTAAAATTAGCTGGTTAACATATGTAAAGAGCTTCTTGAGAGATATCGGACATCCTGAATATTTTGAGTCCCCAACTTGTTTAGCGACAGTATCGAGAAAAAAACTGAAAGATTGAATATTGTGTAACTATATTGGTTACACTGTATTGAAAGTTTAAGGTGATTGTTTCCTCCCTCTTACCTCTCAAGCAGCTAAAAAGACCACGTGGTAGAATACGGATGTTTAAGAGGGCCCAAGCTTTCTCAGTTGGTAGCAGAGGATGGTTAGCTCTTGAAGTAGAGGGAGATCAAATTTAGCCTACGACAGTCCAAACTCAACGTCTGTGGCCCTAGTCCAGAGTCTAGAATCGAGACATGGAGAATAGATGAAGTTCCAATGGCACACTTGCAAACAGCAGAGAAGTGAATATTCATAGGGTTGTGTGTATGAGGGCAATGCTTAGCTTGTGGCAAGTAGTAGTTGTGTGATGTCTGGCGGAGAGGATGTGAGAGTTGCATGAATGTGATGTTTAGTTGCTGAAGTATAGGTTGTCGTTGAAGTTGTTATCGGGTCCGACGTGACCTAAGATCCCATGATATGTAATAAAGATGCAGAAGACACCGTGTTGTATTTGTCTGCTAAGGTTCTGTGGGGTTTGTTGTGCGATGTCCCGATTGAGATAGGGAACTTTTGTGTGCAAGATAGAGTTGTGATTAGTGTGGTGGACCTTTTGCGCAGGAGTAAAACAATACTGATCAAAGTGATTCATTGGTGATCGAGGTTTCAATTATGAATGTGTGTGTTCTTTGGGTGATTCAATTCTGTTGATTCTTTTAGAGCAGACAATTGTTTTCTGATTTTGTTTTGTATGATTAGTGTGGATGAGAGAAAGTGTGAGAAGTTGTGAAGGAGGGTTAATTGCTACGAGGAGTGTGAGTGACATCCGAGTGTGCCACAGTGGGATAGGTTGATTGGTGTAACCCTGCACTGGGATTGGTTGTACTTGTCATTTGGTGCTGCACTCTAATTGCTGGTCACATTGTTACGTAAATTAAAATGATTGGGTTTTGAATTGATTTGCAATTGTTATGATAAAGGTTTGAAAATGAGATGCTTTAGAGTAATAAGGGATATAATATGAGGAGATGTGAATGTACCTACTCGAGTGGGCGAAGAGACTCCACCAGAAGATACGGCAGCTGATTACATGGCGATGAATGTAGGGCTCCACATTATTATTTGGCTTAAAAATTGGCCCAAGATCACAGAGAAGGATCACACTATGGTACATTTAATAGGAGGATTTGTCAATTTGACAATTTGACAAATTTGACAATTTGACAATTTGAGAGGAATATTGTTTGCAATGAAACCATTAACTAGACCTGCACAGTTTGAAGTGCTTAATGCGTGGCTTTGCACAGGTCATACAAAACAAAGAGACAAATTTCAAGGGAGAATGAAGAAATCCATGCGTTCATATGCAGACGCAAGACAGGATGAGCAATAAAGGAGATGGAAGTTAGGTATGATTGAGGGAGCGCGAGTATACCCTGCCATATTGAAAGAGGGAAGTGATACTGAAAGAGAAAGAACGAGAAGAGAAAAGAAAAGAATAATAAGGGAGATGGGCATAAAGGCAGTGATAGAGATGCAAGTGCCAGCCTTTTAGAAGGACTGTTAGCAGAACGTCCACCCCCATATAATCAGTCACACCTTGGAGGTGGGGAAAGCATAGATTTTACTAAAAGTCCTCCGAGTGCTTCAGCTGCGGTAGCTTCAAGGTATGGTGTTGTTAGAGTCATATCCACAGGTCTGACACACATTATAGTGGGAGGGAGTATGGGAGCATGGGAGCATGTGCTCCTGGTCCTTCTGGAACATTTAATTCAAATTCAGCTCCAAGGATTCCTCACGCCCCTACAGTACTGGTTACCATTTTTCCTATTGTTCCCATGTATGACTTTAGTTCAACTGAAAATGAAACTCAGAAAGTAGCTGCCTCTTCCGAAGCGAGTTTGCAGAAAATAAGGAGTTAGGTCCCGGGACACAGGGTCAGCTGGACCATAGAATAATTTATAAAAAGAGAAATGCTGGCCCTGCGATTTTTGATAGCTATATTTTGAGCAACAAACCAAATCCTTGTTATGATTTGTATGGTCAAATTTATTTAAACCATTTACTTTTTCATATAAATCTCATTAAGTTAAAGCATTAGTTGCATGAGAAAAACACTACGTACATACAATTTATACAAAAACATTTGACAAAGAATTTTAACAAAAATACATAAATACATATGACAAAATGACATCCAATCATTTAGTGTACATAAATATACAAATACGGTCATACGAGAAGCATCAGTCGTTATGTAGTATTAAGCAATGAAGCTATTTGCAGTAAGGAAAAGAAAACAAAATGAATTGTAACAAATACAAATTTTCAATTGTCTGATAAATAAACTTGAATTCTTTCTGCTATTGCCAATTCCTTTCTGCTATTGCCGACGCGTTTCGAACTCGCTCTGGCATTTGGCAAGTTCTCATCAGGGCTTTCTCGTATTATTCTTCTGAAAATTATGTACAAAGAAAATGAGTGAGATTTTGCAATCCTCATTTTCGTCCCCTATATACATTGCCCCCTACCAAGACTTTCTAGAAAACGTGTACCTTTATTTTCAAGTTGGCAGCGGGTTTTCAATTTTCAAGAGATCTTATTCAGTCAATGTAGATTCGGTTCGAGAAAATTACAACGAACCAAATTACAATATAGTAATGGTCAGGACAGCCTGCGCCTAGATGGCCAGAGGACAATCTTGGAAAATTACCTTCAAACCAGTAGTCTGCACTTCTGTTTGGTAAATATTCGAAACAGCCGTGCGTGGGACAAAAATCAGCTCCCACCCGCCAGCCGGCGGTGGACACGTCTTATTGCACCTACAAGGAGAGTTTAAAGTCACTCAACTATTCCAATCGGTTTTACAAACAGCGGTTAGAACGAGTAGAACGGGTAACAGAACCGGGTGCCTACCTTATTGTTGGCGCTTGGGCTGTTTAAATGCAGCTCCCCTGTTTTTCTTACTTCTAGCCTGTTTCAGTTCGTTTTTATGTTCGTTTTTATGTTCTAAAATGACAAACACGGACAGTGTGAGCCCGCTCCTGTGTCATGCGCGGTATCACTAAGCATTACCTATCTTTGTGCTTACCTAAATGTTGGTGATCTTGAAGAAACACACGCTCCCAAGTGCACTCCAAACCAATCCAGGGAGTCACTCGATTGACTAAGTCGCCATCTTAAAAAGCAGACATGTGATCGTCAATGCGTGTCACATGACTGTCACATGACAGTCATGTGACAGTCATGTGACACGCATTGACGATCACATGTCTGCTTTTTAAGATGGCGACTTAGTCAATCGAGTGACTCCCTGGATTGGTTTGGAGTGCACTTGGGAGCGTGTGTTTCTTCAAGATCACCAACATTTAGGTAAGCACAAAGATAGGTAATGCTTAGTGATACCGCGCATGACACAGGAGCGGGCTCACACTGTCCGTGTTTGTCATTTTAGAACATAAAAACGAACATAAAAACGAACTGAAACAGGCTAGAAGTAAGAAAAACAGGGGAGCTGCATTTAAACAGCCCAAGCGCCAACAATAAGGTAGGCACCCGGTTCTGTTACCCGTTCTACTCGTTCTAACCGCTGTTTGTAAAACCGATTGGAATAGTTGAGTGACTTTAAACTCTCCTTGTAGGTGCAATAAGACGTGTCCACCGCCGGCTGGCGGGTGGGAGCTGATTTTTGTCCCACGCACGGCTGTTTCGAATATTTACCAAACAGAAGTGCAGACTACTGGTTTGAAGGTAATTTTCCAAGATTGTCCTCTGGCCATCTAGGCGCAGGCTGTCCTGACCATTACTATATTGTAATTTGGTTCATTGTAATTTTTTAGAACCGAATCTACATTGACTGAATAAGATCTCTTGAAAATTGAAAACCCGCTGCCAACTTGAAAATAAAGGTACACGTTTTCTAGAAAGTCTTGGTAGGGGGCAATGTATATAGGGGACGAAAATGAGGATTGCAAAATCTCACTCATTTTCTTTGTACATAATTTTCAGAAGAATAATACGAGAAAGCCCTGATGAGAACTTGCCAAATGCCAGAGCGAGTTCGAAACGCGTCGGCAATAGCAGAAAGGAATTGGCAATAGCAGAAAGAATTCAAGTTTATTTATCAGACAATTGAAAATTTGTATTTGTTACAATTCATTTTGTTTTCTTTTCCTTACTGCAAATAGCTTCATTGCTTAATACTACATAACGACTGATGCTTCTCGTATGACCGTATTTGTATATTTATGTACACTAAATGATTGGATGTCATTTTGTCATATGTATTTATGTATTTTTGTTAAAATTCTTTGTCAAATGTTTTTGTATAAATTGTATGTACGTAGTGTTTTTCTCATGCAACTAATGCTTTAACTTAATGAGATTTATATGAAAAAGTAAATGGTTTAAATAAATTCGACCATACAAATCATAACAAGGATTTGGTTTGTTGCTCAAAATATAGCTATAAAAAATCGCAGGGCCAGCATTTCTCTTTTTATAAATTCTTCCGAAGCGAGGGCATCAGAGAAAAGAATTAATGGCCCCAATGTGAGATTTATTCCATTGACTCCGATGAATGTGAGTTCATCTTGTGCTGAGAGTGCAGATCCCTCTGCACTACAGAAGGGATTTGGTCCCATTTTTTTTTTTTTTTTAAAGTATATTTTTATTGCAGAATTACGAACAAAACATCGAGAAAAGCAACCATTAGCACCCCCTCCATACAAGGTACCACATGTTTCCTGGAATGTACACAGCCCATCAGCCCACATCCCGGAGGTCGGGCGGCGCAAGTTCAATGTCCAACAAGGTTCCTAGTATGTTACGTAGGGATGACTGGTCACAAATATAATCCTGTTTCCGCATTTTATGTCCCCACAACAACAACTTCCCCCCCCCCCCCCCTATACATCCCCCTGAGGGGTCGTGCTCACCGTACAAGTCACACTGAAGCTAACTGGGTTTACAGAGCATAGTCCCGCCGATGTATCAGCGTGACGACTCACCGGGTTCATACTCTGGATGTCTGCATCCCAGCTCTAACGGGGCAATCCACGAACTCCTCTACTCCCACCCCCCTCTAGTTGCTGCTGATGTGGGTGGCGGTGATGTGTGTTGGACAGATGGGCGCGTCAGCAACAATGATTAAATGTTCGTGTTTCTAGTCTCCTGGAACTCAGTTTCCGAAGATCCCTCCTCTGCATCGTCCGTCAAATAATCACATAAGGCCTGCACAATCGTCTCCCAGGCCCTGGCTGCCTCTATGCCCTTCTCATTCCCCAATCTGGTGGCCTGCCGCATCCTCAGTACACTCTCGCATCTCGACCACTTCAACAGCTCATTCGTCCATCTCCCCATCACAGGTCCTTCCTTGGTTTTCCAGCGCCACGTGATCTCCCTCTGCGCTAACATAAGCCCCAAATCAATGAACTTGCTCGTGATTTTCGTTTTCGCTGTGTGGGGAAACCAGAGTAAGAGGCACGCCGCCATGTCAAATTCCACCTCCCTATCCGTGACCGCGTTCAGAAGGGCGCCCACCTCGGGCCAATACGTATCCAGCTTCGGGCAACCCCACATCATGTGGTCCAGTTCAACCTCCGGTGCCGAGCACCTCGGGCATACCGCGTCCTGCACTTGGAAGTGCCGGCGGAGCCTCCCCGGGGTCAGATATGCTCTATGTAAAAGGAAGAAATGGATTTGTTGGAACCTAGCATTCCTGCTACCCTTCCACGTCCGATTCAGGATGTGGCCCCATTCTACATCCGGAATAGGCTTGCCTATACTGTCCTCCCATCTGGCTTTCAACGTCACGAGCGGTTCCAGCCCGTCGTGCAACATCCGCGATTGAAGACATGTCACCGCCTTGATCGTACCCGCGGCCATCATCACGTACTGGCAGGCCATGGCCGTGTCCGGCTCCGCCAATCCCACCTTCCAGCGTTTCTGCATTGCAGCAGATACCGCCGCATGCAGGAGATAATCCCCATCTGGGAGGCCAAACTGCTCCCGAAGCACCGCAAACGGGGCCAACACTCCTTCCATAAACAGATCACCCACAACATGCAATCCCAACTCCTCCCATTCCGCCAGCGGAGACCAATCTCCCCCATGTGGCAGCGCCGTCAGCATCCCTATAGGGATCTCCGGGGCATATGGTCTCACTGCTCGTGCCCGCCTCAGGCTCCTGTTCCAGCATAGCCGGAGGGTTTTTTCCTCCAGAGTGAGCTCCCTCAACGCCAACCTCTGCTGCATAACAATATAGGAAAGGACGTGTCTCTGGATACCCATCCCTCGAAGCCGATCAGGACCTCTAAACTCCCTGGCCACGTTCTGTGTCAGAATCTGAAGCTGGGCTGCCAGGTAGTAGAGTTCAAAATCCGGCACCGCCATCCCCCCCTCAAGTTTGGGTCGAATCATGGTGTGCAACGCCACCCTACGCCTGCCATGCCCCCAGATGAGCTCAATAACCATCGACCGCAGGTCCTGAAAGATCCGCTGCGGGATCCAAATAGGCAGAGTTCTGAAATAATACAGCAGTCGAGGGAGTGCCACCATTTTCAACAACGCCACTCGCCCTTGCACCGACAAAGGGAGAGATGCCCAAAAGGACATGCAGCCACGCAACCCCCTGATACACCGCCCGATATTTCCCTCCAGGAGGCTCGCCGCATCATGGTAGATCCGGACTCCCAGGTACGTGAAGCACCTGTCCGCCCAGAGCACATCTACCGTAAGAGGAGGGCGCTGGGCATCCGCTCGCAGAGGGAAGACACAGGTCTTATCCCAATTCACCCTAAGTCCCGACAATTCGCCGAAGGAGGAGAGCAGCCCCACGGCCCCGTTTAAGGCCTCCTCCGTATCCTCCAGATACAGCAACAGGTCGTCGGCATACAATGAGATGTAGTGAAGACTCTCTCCGCAACGGACCCCCATAAAGGAGTCCCCTGCCCTGGCCAATGCCGCCAGCGGTTCCATCGCGAGAGCGAACAGAAGGGGAGAGAGCGAGCAACCCTGCCTAGTCCCTCTGCGTACCGGATAAGCGGATGAAATGAGTGATCCCACTCGCACTCTAGCTGTGGCCAATGAATATAGGACCTTCGTCCAGCGCGCAAACCCCTCACCTAGTCCGAACCTCTCCAGTACCCCATCTAGGTAACACCATTCAAGGCTGTCAAAAGCCTTTTCAATATCCACCGACAAAACAGCCGACGCACCGTCCGAACCCAAGGTACCCTGCAGTATACCGATCAGCCTGCGTGTGTTAATGGCCGTGTTCCTAGTAGGGATGAACCCTGCTTGGTCATCGTGCACCAACCTGGTCATATGAGGGAGCAGTCTGGTGGCCAAAATGCGGCTCAAGATCTTGTAGTCCACCGTTAGCATAGAGAGGGGTCTGTACGACGTTACCTCCAGCGCATCCCTACCTGGCTTCAGAAGCGGGGCCACCAATGCCTCCCTCATGGAAACGGGAAGGCTCCCCAGCGTCATCGCCTCCGAGTACACTGCCAGCAATCTGGGTGCCAGTACATCCACATATTTTGCATAAAACTCGATAGGCAGGCCATCTACCCCCGGCGTCTTATTCCTGGCCATCCGCTTAATAGCCCCTCGGATCTCCGTTAGTGAGATCGGGCCACCCAACTCCTTTGCTGGCTCCTCGTCTAGCACCGGGAGTTGCACCGCGCGTAAGTAATCACTTATGGTCGAAGGCCCCGCCTCCAGCTGAGTATCATAAAGGTCCGTATAGTACGACCGAAAACGCTCCAAAATGGCCGTTTGAGAATGGACCACCTCCCCTGTGTCGGTTCTAATGCACATAATCGGGCCACTCTTCGGTACCGGGTCAGCAAGCCTCGCCAGCAGGGTGCCCACCTTATCCCTCTCCGCGTGGACTTTCATGAGGTACAGTTTATAATCATAACATCTCAGTCTCTCCGTCTTTCTCGCCACCACTTCCTTCGCTTCCACCAGTCGTCCCTGCAAATCCGGGCATTCAGGCCTACTCCGCTCAATCTCCCTCAGCACACCTTCCGCTTTCTCTAAATCCGCCAGGACAGTCGTCCGGACATTCGAGAAGTTACCCATGCATACCCCTCGCACCACCACCTTCATCGCGTCCCACTCCATCGATCTAGTGGCAGTCGATCCATCATTCTCTTCAAAATAAAGCGTTATACCCTGGCTAACCCTGTCCCCAAATACCAAGTCCTCCAGAGTGTCTGGCCGGAGCCTCCAGGTCGGGATCGCAGATCTCGCTCTCTGCCATCTGACCGCCATCAACAAGGGATTATGGTCTGAGATGGTCCTAGCAAGGTATTCAGTGTGTGTTACCATGGCAGCTATGGGGGCGCTACACAGTATGGAATCTATTCTGACATGTAGAGCGTGCAGTGTCGAGTGGAAGGAGTAATCCCTATCGGTCGGGTGTTGTGCCCTCCACACATCCAGCAGACCCCACCTTTCCTGCCAGTCTCTCCCACGTTCCGACAGCTTACGCACTGGGGAGTCAGCTAACGGTGGATGGGATCTATCCCACACTATATTCGTGATGGAATTAAAGTCTCCCCCTAGGATAATGGGGCCCGCCAAAAAGTGGGCCAATGAGCCCGAGAGAACATCAAAATAACGGGCCTGGTCTACATTGGGGGCATAAACACTACATAAGACCACCTCAGAACCATGCAGCCTCCCCCCCACCGCCACAAATCTGCCTCCAGGGTCCATCACCTGCTCCATAACTTGGAAAGGAACCCCCGCCCTGACCCATATGAGCACCCCCCTCGCAAACGCCGAATAAGAGGTTCCAAACACTTGGCCACGCCACCTTTTCTGCAATGCATCACACTCTAGTTTGGTCAGGTGAGTTTCCTGTAACATGGCAATTTGAACCCCCTTCCTCACCAGATAGGCATGCACTTTGTACCTCTTTGACATTGTTCTAAGACCCCGAACATTCCATGTGAGACACTTTACATCAGGTAATGACCCCATCGCTGCCGTCTCTCCTCCACCCCACCAGTGTCAACCAACCCACCACATCATAGCAGCCGTACCCTCCCCCCCAAACACCCCAACAAACTACCCCAACCCCACTCCCCAGGACAGGACCTAACAGCACTGCTCTAGCCCCCATCTAAACGCATAACAACACACACATTCTACTAACCTGTGGTAGTCCCCACAGGGAGCCTTAAGGGCAATAGGGGGGTACTCTAGCACCAACCCGCGACGGGCCAACCCTCACCCCAAGCCCATGATCCCATGAAGAAATTACAACAGAGTACCTGCTAAACGCCGACCAACAGGATAAACGTACAGCAGTGAAGAACCATCATCATACCCCCGTATTATTCATTAAACAGGCCATCCGCCGTTTGAGGCGTGACCGTCGGTCCTGCAGAGCTGTCAGCTTCCGAAAGTTCTCCACCTGACTTGCGCCCTCCACCTTCCGATTCCGAGTCCTCCTCCAACCCTCCTTGCTGCGAGCCCGTGATAGTTGCCGTGGCAGCCAGTGCTCCCCTCCGTTCTGCCGTCAACAGGTCCTCTCTCATCGCCTGCTTGAGCCTGTCGCGCTTACGGATCCGTTGAGACTTTCGGGTCTGGACCGGTCTCTTCTTCTCCTTCCCACCTTTGTGCTGCCGGTCAGTCCCCGCCCTGTACGATTCTAGCCACGACCAGGCCTCGTCAGGGGACTGAAAAAAGTGGGTCGTTCCGTCCAGGATCACTCTCAGCCGGGCTGGGAAGAGTAACGAGTATTGAATACCCTCTTCCCTGAGCTCTTTCTTGACCGCAAGGAACGTTGCCCTGTTCCTCTGAACTTCCTGGGTATAGTCCTGTAAGAGTGTGACTTGGCTATTATCCACCTGGAAGGGTCCCGCCGATCTTGCCCTCTGTATCAACAAGTCACGGTCCTTGAAATGCAAGAGCCTGGCCACCATCGGTCTGGGGGGACGACCCTGCAGGGGCGGACGAGACGGAACCCTATGCGCCCTTTCTATTGAAAAGAACGGAGACAAGCCTTCAGGAGCAACGGTGGATCTGAACCAGTTCTCCAAATACGTCACTGCATCGTCCCCTTCACTTTTTTCCGGCAGGCCCACCACCCGCACGTTGTTCGTCCGATTGCGACTTTCGGAGTCCTCCGCTCTTCTCTCCAGCGTCGCCAGTCGGGTCAAGACGTCCGACAGTTTATGCTCCGCAGTGACCACCGCCGGTTTGAGCTCCTGGAGGAGCAGTTCGTTGTCCTATACTCTATCCGAGAGTTTGGCGTGATCCGCCCTCAGTAGGCCCAATCCCGTGGCCACCTGCGCAATATCGTGATGCAGCGCCTCCTTGGTCGCTGTAATCGCTTCCAATATGTTGTCGAGGCGTGCATTCAGTCTGCGTTCCTGCGCCGTAGCATCCGGGCAGTCCTGGAGCGTGCTAACCATGTTCTGCTTTTCCGCGTGGTCCTGAGTCATCCCCGCCGCCGCCGCACCACCGCCCTCAGCCATCTTGGATATCACTCTGATCGTCGCGACAGCATGCAGATGCCTCCTGCGCAGTCCCAGTACCAACTCCCCGGGAATGGGCCCCCTTATATGTCAGCACTGTGAGTGCCCCGGGTATGAACTGTCTCCTGTGGGCCAGAGACCGCCCGGTGTATGGATGGTCCCTCAAGCAATCAAAATTGGCCGGCTTCCACTCGCTCCTCTCGGGGGCCAACCTCCCCTTGGCAGTCAATAGCCCTCGTCGCAGTCCAACCCCTCGACCAAGCTCCCTTCGTTCCGGACCCGCAGGAGGACCCCTGCTATTCAGCACTCTGCAGCACGCGCGGGCGTCAAGCCTGAGGGGGGAAGGGGCTCACCGTCCCTCCACCTCCGTGATGCTTCCAGCCCAGGTCTTCACTACTGGTCCCGCAGGAGCCCCTGCCGTTCAGCACGATGTTCGCCGTCGGCTCGCGCGCCTGGCCACTCCAATTATGATTGGCAGCGCAATCGCAATTCAGCTCCACAGCAGCACCAGAACTTCTCTCCGAACCCTCCAGGGGCCGGCATCCTGCCGCCCGCCACCACTGCCAGCTCTCCTTAACTGCCGGGTATCCCACAGAGCCCCCTCGTCCATCAGACGACCAGCCGCCAGTTCTGGGACCGGGGGGGGGGGTGGATCGGGGGGTCTGTCCCTCAGTGCCTTTGTTCCCCTTCTCCAAGGGCCCCGGTCCTGCCTTCCCGGACCGCCGATCAGCGCTGGTCCCGCCTCCTCCGTCTCTCCGCACCAGGCCGGCCACCTCCTGAAGCAGCCGAGGACAGCGGCTGGGGGAGGGGCCTCCCAGCCGTCCACCGCCGAGTAGCCGTGCTCACCCCTCACCGCGGGTCACCCAGCCGCCACTGCAGCAACGGGCCACTGCCTCTCCACCTCTCCCGGACAGCAGCGCACCCTTCACCTCTGCCGGGAAGTGCTGTGGGCCACTGCACCTCCTCCTCCAGTCGGAGCCGCCGCCATCTTGGGGTCTCGGTCGCGGTCCCCGACGAGGACCGTCCTGGCTCGCTACCCCGCTCTGGAGCAACCGTCGTCGTCGCAAGGTATGCCTCGGTAAGACCCGCTCACATGGCAAGGGTCCCGGGCTCCCTGCCGGCGTTTCTACGAGGATCAGCAGGATAATTTCGGGACCCGAGACGGAGCTCCGGGCTCACGCCGCCATTCGAGTCGGCGCCCAAGCCACGCCCCAGAAGGGATTTGGTCCCATAAGGTGTTTTCCTGGATCGGCAAGTATAGATTTGCCTGTATGGGAAACACTCCCAAATGTACTAAATAGTACAACTCGAGGAAGCACTACCCCAAAATGAACTTCCGAGGGCCAAGGTATAGTTGAGGTTCAACATTTAGAGCAATGATTGAAAGTGCACAATTATAATTCAAATAAGAGTTAGAGTACAGGGAAAAAACATGAAACTATAAAATCAGGTATAAAGGTGTATTTGATTGACATGGTCTAATTAAAAACTGAACTAGATGAAATTATGAGTGGAAATCTAGAGCTCAATTAAATTGATGCTTACCAACAAAATGAGCAACGCTGATACTAGAGGAGTGAGACAGGATCACAAGAAATTGTCTGAATTTACTCAAAGATATGATGTTGACATAGAACGAACAAAGGCTTTACAAAAGAATCACAGACCTGCATTCAGCAATCAGGACATAGAGAACCCAAGGTTACCAGGGTTAAAGACACAACTCAGCAAATTGATATTGTGCATTTGGATTTGGAGCACGTTAGACAAATGGGCAGAGAAATGAGCTAAAAGAAAAGGTTCTAAAAGAGCAATGGGAGAACCACCTCCTTTAAGAGAAAGGCTGGACTATTGTATTGCTCTGCTGGCTGCTGCCAAAGAGTCATTACTGTCAAAACTGCAGGTCATACAAAACACTGCGGCATACTTGATTTGCAATCTAGCACCCGGCACAGCCTCTGCTCCTCTTTTAAAATCACTATATTGGCTCCCGATAAAGAAAAGAGTTGTATTAAAATTGTGATAATCAACCTATAAAGCGTTGCAGGGTAGAGGTCACTTATATCTTAGCCAGAGACTGAAACAATATCTCCTCTCTTGGAATTTGCACTCCAGTGAGAAGGAGCTATTGGTAGTCCCTCACATTCAATGTGTTAGATGGAGTGGCAGATCTTTTGCCTACCTGGCACCCTCTAATTGGAACAAACTACCTCTCTCAGTTCCAACATGCCCAGATTACAATAAATTCAGAAAAGCTTTAAAATCAGCACTGTTTTTGGTTCCAGACTCTGTTCCAGTATCTTGTACTAACTGCAGCACGAGATACCTCGGTTGGGGTGATTTGAGTGTGCTATCAGATGAAATCATTCATTCATTCAAAGGGGAACGAGTGTTAAGGCTTTCCCTTCGTGAGAAGTACCAAGTGGAGGTTATGTGCCTTGGAGTAGAGGTGATCTTGAAGCATTTACGGATGGTTTCCCGAGATTGAGAGAGAAGCCGGAAGAGCGGTACAAACAGGTCGATCAATTTGTGAAAATGTCAAAAGTGCTGTGGATTGATTTGAATACATTGTTTGAGATTGCAGTACCTAGTGATTTGTGGTCTGCATGTAAAATAGCTACAGAATGGCCTGTAGGTGAGCCTGAGAAATATCCAGTGACACATGATCCGTCACCTATAGTATTGAAGAAATATGATCAGGTGATTACTTGGTTGAAGGCTAAAGTGCCCTTGCAGGATATAGATTGGGTAAATATTAATAGGATGACTCTAGAGGCTAAGGAGAGGAATCATGCCTTTAATGAAAGGTTGTTGCAGGCTTTCAAACAGTATAATGGGATGGGAAGCTTTGAACCCAAGGATATGGGACAGTTTGTGTCCAGCTTTGTGAATGGTTTGAGGCCTGAAATTAGTATGATTATTCAACAACATTTGATTTTGTTGGCAGAATAAATCAGTCAACGAAATGCTGCGTTATGCTAGGTATTGTTGTGATGATAGTGCACAAGAAGTTGAAGGAAATGTTGATGGTAGCACAGATGAAGGCTGCTCAAAGAGGAGGTCAGATTCAGCCTTATGTAGGGAATAGTATACCTGTGCAGGGAGTCTACCAGTCAGTGGCTTCAGTGCAACAAGGTAGAGGATTTCAGGGTAAGAGAAGAGGAAGAGGTGCTTCTATAGATCCATAGACTGGAATTGATGTTGCCACCTTAAAGAAATGTAATCCATGTCTCTAGAGCAATGGGTTGGGGAATTGGAAGCGCAAATGTTTCCCTAATCCTGCAAATCAAGAGCAGAATGGAGGGTTTAATCATTGCAAAGTAATGTTATATAACTTCAGATTGTGTAAAGGCCAAGATCTCAGAATTCAGTTGGTCCCCAAGGACGCGTAATGCAAATATCACCACACAAAAGCCAGAGCAAGCTGTAATTAATATTTGATTTAACCAGAACACAGACCCGAGTAGGAATCCGAATATGTTCCATGGTAACAATCCATTCCAACAGTACCCCATGTTTGAGGCGCCAATGGGTATGGTTCAAGTTAAGCCTGGGCGGAGTTCGCAGAGTTCGAAGAAGTGCAAAAATACCTCAGCCGCGATAGGCGGCGCTCCGGGGGCGGCGGAGTGTGTTAAATAAGATGTTGTTTGCAGTGATTTTCAGTGCCAGGTGTTTGTCCTCACTGAGCAATCATCGCAGACGGCACCATGCACAGCTAAAGCGGGCGCTGCTTCCTTTCTGCCGCTCAAGTAATGTTTTACTCGAGCAGCAGCTTTCTCAATATGAACGGACGGTTTCTCAACTCGAACAGTCGAGAGCATAAGTGACCACTGGCAAAAAAAAATCCGACCACTCGTGAAGAGAAATCTCGTCGGGAGGCTGATTTTCCATGCTCTCGCTCGCAAACTTGACGTTGAGGGTCGAGAACAAGGAAAAATGTAACTGAGATGTGGATTTTCCCCACTTGCGCTCGCCAACTTGACGTTGATGAGCGTGAGCGAGGAAAACACTCTGCTCTTTTTTTGGAACTTCGCAAGCTCCGCATAATGCAGAGTTTGGAAAACTCTACTAACTCCGCTAGCGGAGCTTAATTCACTACACAGGTTATTTAAAATCAGTCCTTATGATGGTGTCACAGGGGGAAGAAGACTGTACACTTGGTGCAGTCTTTGAGGTAGGCCAGAGTGGACCATATGTTGATGCTGATGTAGATAGCCACATCATCACTTTCTTGATTGACACTGATGCTACCTGCCCTACTGTGAAAACAGCAGAGGTTCCAAATCTACCACTCTCTGGAAAAATAATCTAAGTTGTAGGAGTTGCAAATAAAAGGTCGTCAAACCCCCTTACTGAAGACGTGTCTATGAAGATATAGGCTTTTGAAGATTGTAAGGGAAACAATTTTGTTACAGTTAAAAATCGTTATGCAGATGAGGTTGAACGTTACTGTGCCCTAAATGTTTACACTTTCAATGGTGAATACACAAAAGAGGGAGCAGATAAAACTAATGTTACCCTTTTGGTGACTATTGCCGATACATGGGACAAAGAGAAGAGATTGGAAGAGGAAGTCACTGAGGAAGACCAGCAGAGTTGAATTAGAGCAGGATGTGTGAAACAAGATGATGACATTCGAGTTCCGGGATTAGGAGACTAGTAATGTCTAATAGTTTGATGCCACTGATTGTGAGGCAGTATCATGGGTCAACCCTTGTAGGAAGAGATGCCATGGTGAGATTGTTTAGGCAAACTTGGTTTAACCCAAAGTTTGAGTGATGGCTGAGTCATTGTGCCATAGATGTGTGACGTGTCAGCAAATGAGTGTGAGGCAAAGGACTGCTGTTACATTGAGTCACATATGGAGATCTGGAGGTACATTTAACAGGATACAGTTGGATTCTGTTGAGATTCCAGTATGCAACACATTGATGTGTGCATTTTCTCACGTTGAGTGGAAGCTTATCCAACTAGGAGATGTGATAGCCTCACTGCAGCTAATACTAAGGGAACTCATTTCATTCAAGAATCAGATTTCCAACCTACCAATGAACTCATTTTAATAATGAAGTTCTGAGAATTCTTTTTGCAATATTGCATGTGGAGCAGAGATAGCATTCCAGTTATCGGCAGAAGCTTCAGCCATCTTGGAACACGTCAATGGCACTCTGAAATCCCATAAGGGATGCCAGCAGTGGTCGAAAGGCCACGGGAAGAGATTAGCTAGGTTGTAGGGGACCAGACAGAGCCTAAGACAGCACAAGAGGAATCTGAGGGGGTCCAGACAAATCAGAAGTGAGGGCTGACTCGGAGGGAGCTGATATGGTTGTAATGAGTTAGATCCAGTCCCCAACTAAGGAACTAGTGCTGTGGGACCATGAGTGGTAGTGAATGAAACCTGTCTGAGGACTCAATCGAGAAGAAGACTGCAGTTGTCTTTTGAAAGAACACTTGCACCCATAGCTGAATCATCTGGAGAATCTGAACTGAGTGATGGAGAAAGTGAAGGACCTGATCAAAAAAGATTCAAGAGATCGAGGGTGCCCTGTCAGAGATATTGTTGCCCTGGGTGGACACATCTTGCTACGGATGACAGCGAGGGAGAATTTCTAAGCTTCTGGAATAATAGTGGAGATTCAGCTTAAGGTTTTTGTAATTTGATTTGAACGTTCTTCTTACTTTTGAACTGTGTTACCCGAGAAGACTGAGTGCCTTGAGACATCTTGTACTGAATGAAGCTGAATTACCCTGTCTGGATTTAGGGGAATTTCCTGTGCATGTTGAAGGATTGAAAATAATGATATTAGAAATGTTTATTATTGAACTTGGTCCTTTTATTGTTAGAGGTATTGAATGAACTTTCTTGAGGTGATTAAGAAGCTTACCAAAGCCCGAGTGGAAGAAGAATAAAATTAGGGCTGCAATCTAGAGGAATATTGAGTAGGGCTAGGGAAGCCTCACAAAGATTGTACATTTGTAAATGAATCTGAAACAGATAAAGAACAATTTTGCTGTTTGCACAGGAGGTGACTGACAGAGAAGATTGTGTTGCTGCTATTTTTCCACCGACTTGAGTCTAAATAATATGGAGGCTAGTAATCCTAATCGTAGATGTAGGTACATAGTAGGTGCAATAATAACTACTGTAGTGTTGGGCTTAATATTACTGCTTGTAGGATTATATTCTGATCCATTAGCACTGTAGAAGAGAAACATACACCTGAGCAGAAATCATCACATAAAGTAGATGGAGGTTCATACACATAAAGAGAGCAGGACCTGCATGTATATTTGTCTAGAGGAGATTACGCCTTAAATGTTTATACTAGGTTGCTTTATGAGTATGTTGATACTATGAAATCTAGAGATTCCTATGTTTGTATGCAGTTACCTGCTTCAGTAGCTGAAGGTATTACTTACCATCACAGACCCTTCAGGTGTAGTGGGGTCAAGCAGGTATACCTCAACCTCACCTAACCCCAGAGTGCTGCCAGCCGCAGACGTGGCCGAGCGAGAGCAGAAAGCCAGGAGGAGGAGCCTACCTTGCCGAGTCTGTCAAGTTTGCCGCTGTCCCGCTCTGACCCGTGGTCATTCCGTTTTAGGCCAGGGCTAACTGGAGCTGCAAACTTTGGCCAGGACCCTGTGCCAGAGTTGCAGTGGCCTGGAGCCTGAGCCTGAGCCGGGATTGTGCTGGGATCGAGTTGGGTCGAGCTTGGAGCCTGGAGCCTGGAGCTCGGGGGTGAGTTGAGCTGAGCAGCGCTGGCATGGTGGCGTATGGTCTGGCTGTTTTTGCCCTTGCTCCTTGCCTGCCTTGCCTTTGCGAACCACTCTCCTCGTTGCTCCCCTGCTCTATCGCCCCCCACCCCCCTGCTCTCTCCACTCTTGCTATTCCCATCTCTGACTCCCACCTTCACCTTGCTGTCTGCAGTCTGCCTGTCATTTGGGCGACAAGTGGTGACTGTGTGTAGGGGTTGAGTGGAGTGGCGCCTCCCCCAGCACCCCAGGCAGCGTTCATGCCCATGCATTGCCCACAGAGGCAAACACAGGGGCACCAGGACAGCCCCCCATGGCAAAGAGACCCTAAGGGTGGGTACTCCAGCAAGGAGTGCAGTGGAGCAGAGTGAGGTGCGGGGGTCAGCAGCGACTAAAGGGGTCAGAAGGAGCTGAGAGGTGAGATGTACCGGTGTTGGGGCACTGGACTGCTCCCTCTATCCCCACCCTGCCGCCACTTCCATCCCACTTTCTGACTCTTGTACTATTACTTTTCATTTCTGTGAATTAGAGAGGTGATACAAGCAGGGACCATCAGACTCACCAGGCGTGAACTGCCTCTCAGCGCTATTGTCTCCGCTCTCCCTCCGCTGCAGCACCCTTCACATCCTCACTGCTGCCGCCGAGTGGGGGAGAGCGAGGGGGCCTCTAAACTACAACTCCCTAGAGCCCCTGCGACAGGAAGTCGCATACCGGGATATCGCGCCAGCAGGTGCATAAAACCGCGCACTATTCCCCGCGTCGCGGGACGCCGAGCGAAGCCCGGGCAAAAGGCGGGCCCTCTTAGGCCCTCAGAGGCCTGAGGAGACTGGACTGTGCCACAGTCTTTGGTCTTGCAGGGAAGGACCTTATCCATCGACTGTGATTTCATATCTTCATATCTGGTGCGGGTAAAGATCGCCGCCTATTTTAGGGCTGTACTGCTACAATTATACTTAGATTGTAGCAATAAGTTAACATGATGCCTAAAAGCAACTGTGATAATATTGCTCCTGGGCGGGGTACTATGGATAATTATCTGATTAAGAAGATTAATCAGATTAATAATGATAGAAGGGCTTCCCTAGGCCAGGGGAGTCCTAGAACGATACAGGAGGAGGCGTCCCTCTTGGTGGCGGATACACTCATGCCCAATAATCCCGCCATTGGTCTTAGGAAAGTTGTGACGGCTATTGCCCAGGTACATGCTGAGAGCCATGAAGATCGGCCAGATATATCTATCGAGGAAATAGAGCATGTCCCGTCACCCCTAAGATCGGTCAGAAAATGTAAAAAAGCACAATTGAGATGAAGGGGGAAGTATTACCAAAAAAGAGTAGATATTGCGAATCCCAAAAGGGGTCTCTCCCTGGACTTAACGACTGGAAAACAATCCTCCCTGGGGCAAATAGGGACTGTGCTATCGCCAAACCCAACTAACACTATAGCAGATGATACTGGGTTAAGAATTACTGGAGATATAGAGGATAAAGGAGAAGTGTTGAAAAATCTTAGCACTGATGTCTCTTTTTTGAGTACACCTTTTAGTACCCGTGTGTATCTGCTGAGTCTGTATAACAGCAATGATGACGAAGGGCTATCAATCTCCCCTAGATTCTCCATTGCATCTCCTCCTAATACAAATTACATGTCACCACCCAAGGTCAAAATTAAAAAAGGGGGGGGGTCCATTAAAGAATCGGCATGCCAAGATACAAAAGAGGAGTTCAACCTCAACATTGTTGGACGTGGTCGACTCATTGACTCCTCCCACGGTCCCCTTAATGACAACCCATTGTCCTATCAGTCAGGGTGGCCTGTTGGAAAAAATTGAAATCTTGGTAAAATTGTTAATGCAGCCTCTTTTAGAAAAGACTAGTATGATTAACACGCACCTAGATCTGATTGATAAAAAGGTGGAAAAAAACACACTTCTATTATCGGATTTGGCGAAGGGGTTGGTTAACAAAAACCCAAGAGTAATACCTGTAAAAACGATGTCAGCTACAAAACAAGCCCCACCATGTCCCACTCCCTCTATAATATCTAACCAGCCCGGGAAAAAGCCAACCTGTACTTTTCCGAAAAAAGTACAGACACCCCCTTTGCTGAAGGAAAAGCCTGCCTCTAAAACTCAAATTTCAAGTAAAGTAGGCGATCAAAGGGGAGATAACCTGATTTTAGAAGAAAGGGCAGAATCCCAGGAAAATAAGGCTACTAAGAATAATGGGACAGGAAATTTCCATAATACAAACTGGCAAACACATAGAATAGTAGACTTACCGCCAGAAGCTGCCCCATATGCAATTGTCATGGCGGGTGTCCCTGAGCTCCCTTTAGGCATTAGAGAAGATCATCGAGCCATAAGAAATAAAGTCACTTACTGGCTACGTAACAACAGACCCTTGCCTGCCCACATCAATGGGGAAATTTTAAATGTTAGGCGTTCAATCTGGGTGGGCTCACGACCTAAGGACAAGAAAGGGGATGTAATTATCGTAAACTTTAAAGATCATAGAGCTGTTAGGCATATCGGGGATTGGTTTGATTCTAGAAGTAGTGATTCCATCTCTACTCATTACCTCAGCTACTTCTACCCATATTCTCCAGGCCAACACTCTAAAAACAGGGATGCAGAAAGGCAGCCACAAAATAGGTTTGGCTTTAACCATCATGGATATAGTCAGACTCCTTTTTCCCAACCACAGAGACCATTTAATTTCCAACCTAGGCAGTTTTATCCACCATCCTCAGGTCCTAATTTTGGAAATAATTACGTTTGGGACAATAGAGGTATAGCTTTACCTGTTTATAATTTGCCAACTTACAATCAGTTCGACACTTTCTCAGGTCTTGAACATGTTGATTGACAAAAGAAGGATACTCACCATATTAAAATATTGGGACTAAGGGAGCAGACTGATGAACCCAAGGGGAATGTAAAAGATCAGAATCCATGGGAGGGAAATGAGGACATCATGCAAGTAGAAACTGTCCCAATAGCGACTCATGCTGATATTGAAGAGGATTGCAAGACCCTGAGTAACCTTGATGTAAAAGAGGGGGGTAACTGTGGAGGAGCTAGTTCCCCGTTACACGAAAAGGTTCTGGATAATGCCTCATTGGGCGATTTTGTGGTCAATGAGAATAGGAAATCCTGCTCGCTTCTATTCTGGAATGTGGCAGGATTAAGGCAGAAAATTAAAAACCCATCCTGGGAATCTGTCATAAATGGTTGCGATATTCTGGCCCTCCAAGAAACCTGGTCTACTGACCCAGTGTATATAAACGGCTATAGAAGCTTCTTTACTAAGGCCGTGGGGGGGCAATATGGGAGAGCAAAGGGAGGCCTAATAACGTTCCTCTCAAACCAACTCAAGTATGAGCAGGTTTGTTTTACGCCTAAATCTAATTATTATCAAGTAATAACCTTAAGCACCAAGAAGAGAATTAATGTTGTTGTTATAAACTTTTATAATAATATCCCGAAAAACGAAATTCCCTGCACTTTAAAAATGCTGAGGGAGGATATTCAACATGAAATAGATAATAATGACAGGGAATTAATAATCTTACGGGGGGGGTTTAACTGTCCACTCTGTACAAAGGGTAAACAGGGTATTTGTGGCCTAATGTTAGAGCAGGAGATCAATCTAACACATTTTGACCACTCCCTGATCGGGGATTTACTAAATGAAATATTGTTTATGTATGACCTGGGATTTGCGAACGAAACAGGCCAAAAACCCACTCCCTTTGGGCCCACATTTATTTGTAGAGGAGCATCAACCACTATTGACTTCATCATCTCCTCAAATAGTTATAGTCATAGGATCAATGGGATAAAGATTATGGAGTTACCATTAAGTGACCACCTGCCCCAAATAATGGAGGTTGATAACCCATTTTTTGAACAGCATGATGATGTGTTCCCCCCACGTACAGTCTTCGATGTGGCTCTTGGGAGACAGAATGGGTATACCCTTAAATGGGGTAAGGTTGTCCCAGAAATGTTCCTAGGTAAACTGTTGAATGTCTGCTCGGACAGCTTCGCGATTTGCCTGGGAGAGAAGTCTAATAGTGAGCAGATATTAGAGCACTTTAATAAAATCGCCTTCACAATTAAAAATAGTCTGCAGGTGGAGGTAAAGAATTGGGCAAACGGTAATAAAAGTTGGTTTGATAACGCATGCACAAGGGCATTGACTGACTTGAAACACGCTATTCATAGGACACCCCGAGACCCGTTAGAAATAAGAGGTTTTAGCAAAACATATAATGAAGCTTTAAAAAATAGAAAAAATGCCATAAAAAGGAGGCCTTAGAAGCATTATGCGAAGCTTCACAGTCCAAGGATGCATCCGCATTTTGGAGGGCCGTAAATACCCCTTTCCTCTATGACAATCTCAAGGCGCGCCTGGAGATAGCAATTTCGGAGGAGGACTGGGTGGACCATTTTTCAAACCTTTATAGGTCCCAAGATGAAAGCCATATTTTAGATCCCATTTCTATGGGTAATAGAGGAGCAGGGGCTGAAAAACTGGTGATAACTCTGGAGGAAGTTATGATGGGTCTGAAAGCAACGAAGGGCGGCAAGGCCGCAGGTCCTTATGGGATCCCAGCAGACCTGTACAAAGCAAATTTGAGATCTGGGGCCCAATGCTGGTGCAACTCTTTAATGCGGCACTAACAAGGGGTTTAAATCCGTCCTGGTTTACCTCGGTCATTGTGCCGATATATAAGAAGGGAGATAGACAAAATTGCGCTTGTTACAGACCAAACTCCCTTCTAGACTCATCTTTAAAAATCCTCGGGAGAATCATCTTGGCGAGACTCCAAAGCTGGGCTGAGGAGAATGAGATCATGAGTGACCTACAGTATGGATTCCAGAAGGGCATTGGAACTGTTGAACAATGTTTTAATTTAATGATTATCCAACAAAATTATACTAGGGTAAAAGGTGAACGTCTGTACCTTACGTTTGTCGACCTTACGTCGGCGTTCGATTGTGTGTCACACGTTAAATTATGGGCAATTTTGAAAGGGCTGGGTGTGGAAGATTCCATCATTTGCTTTCTGAGAGATTTATACTCAGGAGCCACAGCAGCAGTACGTTACGGTAGGGGGGTGAATGTACCAGAAAATTTGGCGTGGGACGCGGAGTACGCCAGGGGTGCGTCCTGGCCCCATTTTTATTTCTGGTTTACATAAATGGACTTGAGCATCGTCTGCTGCAGGAGGGCAGGGATATGCCCAGGGTTGGTAAGAGATCTATCCCTGCACTCCTGTATGTGGATGATGCAGTCCTAATGGCACGTACTCCCCTGGCCCTTCAAAATTTGATAACATCATTCGAGAAGTTCATGTCGAGTTTAGACCTAAAAATTAATTGCAGTAAAACTTTCTCCGTGAACTGTGGCACAAGAACTGGAAAGCAGATGAAAAGAATGATCATAAACAATGTTCCTTTGGAAAACACCTCTACTTTCCCTTACCTTGGTATTTTGTTCCATGAATCTGGGGTCTGGACAAGTCCTGTAAAGGCCAGAACTTTTCTGTGTTTAAAAACAATAATGGCCTTAAAGAATTTTACGAAGAAGTTGGGCAAAAAAACAATCCGAGAAATCTTAACTATATATAATGCCACGTGTACATCGGAAGCATTGTATGGCTCGAGTCTTTGGGGGTATTCAAACATAAAAACAATCCAAATAGCCGAAAATAAGTTTATGAGGAATGTCCTAACAGTACCACAAAGTGTGGCGACCTATATCTGCCATACTGAACTTGGACAACCTCATATCTCAGATCTAATTAGAACACAACCCATCCTCTTGTGGCATAGGGTATGGACAACAAATGAGTGTGTCATGAATCGGGCTATTTTACAGGACGCATTAAACTGGAAAATGTGGGTAGATTTGAGTGGCTAGATTATGTAAAACGTTTTCTAATTGAAATTGGTTGCCCAATATTATGATGACCCACTCTTAATGTGCAATATATCCAGAAAACTGTTGAAAAAACTGTGTATGGAATACCTCGAGGGAAAGAGAAGGCGAGATGAAATGATTAAAAAGACAGTTACCTCGCATCTCTCGTTATTAACTGGTGATAAAGTACAGCCATATTTAACTCTCCCGATGTCTAATTATGATCGATTTCTCTTGACCCGTTTTAGACTAAATGTTGTTTTTAGACTCTTGTCCTTCCCAGAAATGAACTCATGGTTGCGAAATTTGTCTATTTGCCCTTGTGATGATTCCTCGTCCCAATCTGACATCCATATTTTATTCTTTTGTAAATTTTATATTGTACCACGTAGGAAACTCATTATCCCATTCCTCAAAGAAATGAATTTAAATAGATGTCGCCCAGCTTTTTTAGAATTACAGAGAATGGACACTGTCTTAACTGTCGCTGTACTTTTAAGCTTTTTTAAACATGTTTTTAAATTACGGAAAACAATTGGTATCGACGAAATGTAATAGATTTGTCTTTTTTTTAATTTTTTTATGCCCTGTGTAATCTGTAAATTCATGCTGCTGCTTTCATGGTTATTGCCTTTTAACCGAATAAAGTACTTTTTGAACTTTGAACTTGACTCTTGTACCTCTGTCATCAGCCACCTGCCTCCTACTCCTCCTCCCTTTTGTGTCTACCACAACCATCAGAAGGAACCGCTGCGATATTGTAAGCAGTGAATAGTGACACTGACAGGAAAAAAAGAAGGCCTCCAATCTTCAACCCCGAACTTCTTGCCCAATGATCAATGATCAGAGACCAATGTTCAAGGACTAGGCATTTACGGAATAGAACGGTATAGAACGGTATAAAAATAAGACAAACTCAGCTAATTATACAATTACAGCTAACACTTGCCATAATACTAGTTACAACATTAGCTTCAGTCCGAGTCAACCATCAGAAGCGCCACAACCGCCAGGATCATCTGTATTGCTAAATTTAGGGAGGGTCAGGGGAGGACATCGGGACCCATTTGCCTTCTAGGAACCCTAGACTTTGGATAGTGGACCTTAGAACCTAGAGTACCAGTTCGTAGAACAACTATGCGGACAAGGAATGCGGGTCCGACTCAGCCCCAGGTCAATTACCGCCACATAAATCTGCGAGACGCCAAAAAGCTAAGATGTTGCATCCCCCTGGCAAAGACAGTGTAAGATACGGTCTGACCTCACAGGACGGGCAACAACTGGGAGAGAAGCAATCAAATTCTCCTGCATCATCAAGGACAAACACCAGGAACACAAACACAAATACAAATACAAACATAACCCAAAAGTGAATACACCGTAATTTAAAACAGCAATAGTAACAGTATCAGTAACAGTAACAGTCCTAAAGGCAACATAAGAGAGTTCTGACCCAGACCCAGACCAAAGCACATTAAGCGCAAATTTACCATGGCCGCCCGACTTGCCTAAAACAGAAATGGAAACTGGTTTGGTGCCACAAAAAATAGAAAACCATCTTTCATTAATTAATAAAGCTTTGGTTTCATTGGCAAATGCAGCCATAATGCACTCAGACAAATTAGACAATCAAATAAACATACTGCAATTAGTTGCCAGCCTGATCCCTGGAGTGGACTTGAAATTGGAACATTTAAACTCCCTGATACACAGAGCCCAGGCAAATACAGATGCAAAGGTAAAACCAAACAACTGCGGTTGTTACCCAATACTGCAGACCTTCGAAAAAAAAACAGAAATAATGAGCACTCTTTTTACGGACCTTAAGTGTGAGGTCAACTGGTGGACGAGCAATACATCACGCCTCCCTCACCACAATCCAACTCAGAGTCCAAGCACGAAGACTACACATAAAGAAAAAAATACGATAACAGCCATGTACGCTCCATCAGGACTAATGGGAGGTCAAACAAGCAAAATAAGAACAAGAGATACGCAGTCCACACCGGACCCACAGCAATCGCCACAGGATAATCAGGATAGCTTAGAAAAAATGCAGGAAACCTTCAGGAACGATAAATAATAACTACCCCAAATGCCCATTGAGCGTTAAAACCTTGGCTTCGAAACCAAACTCACAGTTAAAACCACAATCTTGCCTCATTACTGATAATGATCCTGGAAAATCAGATGATCTAACATCATTATCTTTAGAACTTCAACCTTTATCTAGGAAAAACAAGAAACAACTGAAAAAGTTAAACAAAACAAAAAACGACAAAAGACATTCTAAAGGGACCATCAAGCATTAGCTTGTGCCAGAAAAACAGGAAAACAAAGATTATAGCAAGGAGAACCAGAATGGCTGTGGCCCCATACAAAAACCAATCACTGCTGATCAAAACAGAGGCACAGAAATCTATGGTACAATTACTACTGAAATACCTCCTCAGAGCCTCTTAGGTAACTCAAGCGGGAATTCGATTAAAACACAGACCATAACACCCCCTGCGCCCAGTGACCTCTTGACCAACACACAGGACCCACAGATCGAAGAGCCACCCCAAGACAACACAAACAAACTTGCCGCCGCACAGCCAATAGCCCATAATGAGCCTCAATTTGTAAACACACTCAATGACCAACGGGAGGGGAATATCACCCAAGTAAGTCTCAATGTCTGTCCATCCGCCTCCGATCACATTTTCACCCTCAGGAGTGATTCGCAATTCTGTATCTCAGGCACAAATTGGACAGGGGGAGCTGCTCTCCGTGAAAACCCAACTCGGAATTTAACAGAGCCTTTGGAAACTACCAAGGTTCTTATAAACTTACTTAAACCTCCCCCAGTCCCTTGCCACAGACTGTGAAAACCCAAAAGTTTTGTTATATCCTGAATACACTTTGCTGGGGAGTTGGAATTTTCTCAACAGAGGGAACCTTCTGAAGCTCTGCGAAAACATTCCGGGTCTGGAAAACATCAAAACAACTGATATTGGGAGGACGGCTTTCTCCGGTCCAGGGCCGAGCAACTTAAAGGAAACAACTGAGATAACCTTCTCCAACCAGATCATGGCGGAGGTTTTGAGAGGATACAAAACGCAACTGGACAACTGGGGCATAAAAGTCAAGCCCCCACCTGTTACTAGATATCCAGCATATTCTGAAAAATAAAGGGCCGAGCGCTCAACAGGGAGAACAAGATCTGAACGGAGAGAAATGGATGAACAGCTAACACCAAACTTAACTAGCTACCGGATCGATTTTACATGGCTCTATAGGTGGCACACAAGCAAGCAATACAGCGGAGTAACAATTCAATTCAAATCACCAAACATGTAGATGGAGGCAATCGCTCCTGTTCAACTAAGGGGAACAGTACCAAAGATTAGTCCTGGCTCCCACTGGCTTTAAATCTTAGCTCCTAATATTAGACCCTCATTGGGCAATCATCCGATACCATCAACGACCACCTATGTCCTAAACAGCCACCACATTCAAAACAGTAGCCCCACTGAGAATAATCGAACAATCAGTATATTGACCTGGAACGTTGCAGGGATACATACAGTTTTGAAAAGTCCAGGGGCAATCACATTTCTTGCAGGAGCAGACATAATCTGTGCCCAGGAAACATGGGCTATTTCTTCAACACCAATAGGGGACTATGCTGAATATTTCAAACCTGCAATAAACGCCAACATTTTCGGGAGACCGTCAGGGGGATTTCAACATATGTCAAGCATACACAGAAAGTACACTTTTCAGTAATAAAGAATTTATCAGACATGTTTTTGGCTGGCACTTTGAAAGGCTTGACACGACAGACGGCCCAATATCAATACTCTTAATCAACGTATATTTGAACCGCCACGGGGTGTGTGTGAATGATAAACTCAATCAACTATTAAACAAGGTCGAAATTCTTCTATTACAGTATGCATGACATAGTGCTAAATGCACCTGAATATCACCCCAATGGGAGCACCAGAAGATTCAACGCCCTAATGCGGGCATACAACCTGGTAACGACACTCTCTCCAACCACAAAAGTCAACCAAACAGCATTGATAACATCTACGTATAACAACCAGACAACAATAGGTTATATTCTATTAAGTGAGAGTCTACAAAAACATATGTTAAATTATGTAGTTTAACCCCAGAACGAAAGTGACCATGCCGCTCTAACCTAACAGTTGTCCAGTACTGCGAAAATACGTTATACTCTTCGCAGTCTTGGAGCTGCAAAGGGGGAAGAGTTATATAGACTCCTTAGAAGAATCAAATGGGGGCCGCTCCTGAGTCATAAGTTCGCCTCATGGAAACTAACATGGAAAGGCTGGCAGACAGGCCATAATCACAAGGACCGAATAGGGGAATGGGGCTCGCTCACCTATGATTTAGCATCTCAGCATTTCAGCTTTGGGGGAGCGACATTCATAGAACCTATGATAACTCTGCATATAAATTGTGACATCAACCAGCAATTAAGAAATGCTCCAGACAACTGAATTCTAAATGCAGGGCCTATCGAGCAACTAGATCCGAGTCTGCAAAAAAGGAACTGAAACTAGTGTATAAGAGCCACTCAACACTGGTCTGGCAGGTAAAACGCGAACTTACAGAGGCAAAACGGCTGTAGATATTCGAGCTGCTTGCACCCAGCAAATCCGAAGAATTCTGGCAATATTTAAACAAGGTAATCCATGGGACCTCTAACAGAGAGACCCCACTTGACGCAAGCACTTGGAAAGCCCATGTAAAAACCCTCTACACCGATGTTTCGAAGATAAAATGAACAGAAAGAATATCAACTGGCAGGGAACTGCCAAGCAAAGTAACAACTGAACCTATGGATCTTATGGCCGTTGCCACCCCCTCCGAAAAACAGATAATACGAACTATTCCGAAAATAATATTCCATAAGGGAGCTCCTGGACTTAATGGCCTGCCTGGCTCCCTCTTCAGGGAGGACATCAACTTCTTAGCTGAGAATTTGGCACAGTTGTATGCCAGTTGTAAGCTTTTGGAGGATGTCTCAAATTCCTGGAGGCGATCACTACTACATCCAATTTACAAAAAAGGGGCCAAGCGTGGACCCTAGGAACTACCGTACGATCGCCTTATTCGACATTGAGGGCAAGGCTTATGCAAGCACTCTTCTGACGGAACTAGCAGACTGGTTCAGCAAGGAGGATCTGCTCCCTTTCTACCAGACCGGGTTCCGTTCAGGAGGTTCCACCTTAGATAACATCATTGCCCTATCATACTTAGTACACCAAACGATGGCTCACGGCAATCAGCCGCTTTTTGCTTGTTTCATCGACTACACAGCAGCATTCGATGGGGTAGATCGCAACATCCTATGGAAGAAATTGACCTGTTAGAACATCTGCCCGAAACTGTTACAAGCCATCATATCGTTGTATACGCAAACTTGGGTAAGAGTCAAATTCTTGTGCGAATCTGCTAGAGCAAAAAACATCACAGACTACGGGTTAAAGCAGGGCTGTGCCCTTGCCCCGTTGCTCTTTAATTTATCCACAGCAAATTTGGGTAGCGCTCTGCATGGAGCCACTTTAGCGACTCCTTGGATTGGGAGAATCAGGATCCAGCTGATACAATATGCAGACAACCTGGTCCTTTTGGACCACACCAAAGTCGACTTCAAAAAGCTTTAACAGCACGCTCAGAGTATGACGCTAAAAATAAGCTGGTAGCAAACCCAACTAAATCCAAGATAGTGATCTTTGGCCGCCACCCAAAAAAGGCATTTATGAAATGGAGCTTCGGCCCACTAATATTGAACAGTACACAATCGCACAACTATCTCGGAGTCTGGTTTAGTGAAACTGGCCATTCACAGGCCCACTGTCACAATCTCCAGAAGAAAGGAAAAATGGTTACCTATGCCATCTGTAAACTTCATGCAGTTTTAGAAAGTCCAACAACTACGGCCATTCAACGAATCCAGAGGGCAAAATTATTACCTTCCCTCAATTATGCGATACAGGCGTTCCTAGGCAAATTTGCAGCTTACAAAAAGTTATTTTGTCTTCCAGCATGCACTAGGAATACTTTAATTTGGCTGGAATTGAACCTTAATCGACAATCTTTGGAAGAACTGGTGAGTTTGAAAAAAAACTTTCATTTACCACTGTGGCGCCAGAGAATTAAATGAAGACTGTTAAAAACAAAATATTTCAATAACCAAGCAACCCGTGGTCAACTTGTCTTGCCTCAGCCAAATAACTTTTGAAGCTAGCCATAGAGAATTGGGATCCCAATATAATTAAGTATACCACCATTAAAATATCAATAAAAAAGCAAGTAACATCATGCTCTCGTATATTGGACATGGAAGCTCTGACAGCTAGAGGCTTCCATGAGACCCAAGCTCCCTTCATACATCATATGGCCTTAAACCACATCTCACACAGTCGTTGGGGAGGCAAGCCCTACGAAGGATTCTTGCAGCCAGAGTACATTCACTCCCTCTAGAATATTTGTATCCTTTAGTGAAAGTAAGACCAGTCATTATGAGTGCCATCTCTGCTATTACAAGCCTGAATCATTGTTTCACATCTTACTATGCTGTCCTGCCCTGTTGAGACCCATTCTCCTCCAACTGGGCAGGCGGACGGCAAATGAGGCTGTTCTTCAGTTATATTTGCTGGACACAGTGAAGCATATGCCCAATTTTGCTAAGTTCATCTATCATGCCCGCCAAGCTCTTATGGACAGGTCAACCTTGGCACTGCATGGGAACTATGTGGATGAGGGTCCCACGCAGTCTGGCCCGCACTGAAAGTTTGCCTTGGCGCATCTAAAGGTCTAACACTAATTGCATTTTATAAAACAAAAACATCAAATGGTGGTTTTAGGAATAAGACGTGTATATATATTAATATATTAATCAATTTTAACTATCCCTTTTATATTGATCGTCCTTTTGTATTGGTTTTTATTACTCACACAAATAAAGAACAATTGCCATCACATACCCCTGACATATGGTATCATTTGTAGTTTACTGTTGAGTCTTTTCTATGGAAAGGGCCATTCCAAGTTCTACTATTCTAACTCATCATCATCAAACTCTTTATTTCAGTAAAATACCATGAAAGATACAAACATTCAGGATAAATATCATACATTCTAGTTTAGGAAAGTACATGCAATCGAGTATTAAAAATAAATACAGTTAAAAGATAACACAAGTTGTCGAGACTATAGCAGCGAGCAAGGGGTACCGAAGCGCAACAATTGTCATGTAATTTATAGCTTTCAGGTCACAGACGACAAAAGAGTATTGTACAGAGTGACAGAGACCCTTGTCTAAAGTGCAACTGCATTAATTAAAATTAGTGCGGTCATCAGACCCTAAGTTTACATTCATGGACATTACAAAACAAGATTAAACTGCTTGTTTAAAAACACCAGTATTTACAATAAAACAGAGAAAGGAAGAATTCAAATTTGTTGATGTTGAAGGGTAAAAAGACTATTTACATTTTAAAATTAGTGACCATTGTGGCGATTGATCTTGATAGGGTGGGTCGTCACATCTGGGGCTCTCTGGGGTGCATAAGGGGATTAACAGTGCCCTCCTTCTGATTGCCCAAGAGTGGCCCAAGAATTTTGCAGTTGCGCACACTAATAGAGTTGTGCATCTGATTTCAATATGTGCAGGGCCATTCTAAAGTCTTGAGTTCCAAGTTGTCTACAAACGAGGGTTAACCATTTACCCTTAGGTTTTGCATTGCTGTAAAAGCAAAGAGAACATGACCTATCGATTCATGTGGGCAGGGGCAGCAAGGGCAGCCCTTTGACTGGGTTTGTTAATCAGCCAGTCCTTTGTAAATGCATTAATTGGCAGACTACCATGCCTGAATTGGATGTAGAGCTTCCTTTTAGCCAGCACCTTGATAATATCAAGATAGCTCTCTAGGGAGCGGCAGGCTTTGAAGTCTCTGAATTTTTCAGTTAGTCTACCCGGGTTGCTGTTGGAGTATCCATTTTGCTCAACCCATTCCCAGCATAGTAGTTTGATCTGACTTCTGGTATGGGTTGATGGACAACCAATATTATGTTGTGGATTATTTACCTCAGCTAAGGGCTAAATAAAACAAAGGTACTACAATGATTAGGATTGTACAACTTCCAGTTACTTCCAAATTTGAGATGACCAGAGTTGATTTGGACTCTGCATATGTTCTTATAGCCTGTGGAGGGAACTAAAAGACTGAGCAGCAGCAGGGCCGCATGAGGTAATCCCTGACATGCAGCCCACCAGTGTCCAGTGCAGCACTATATATTGCATTGGGGTATCCTGCTTCACAGGAGTGCTTGTAGCCTTTGGAGGAGACTACCATGCCCAGCAGCACCAGGGCACCAGGAGGCGGTCCCTGACATACACCCCACCTGTGTCCAGTTCAGCACTATATTGCGCGTTGGTGTGTCCTGCTGTGCTGGATGCGTGCAGTCGTGCCCGAGCATGGCCCGGGCGAAAGGCGGGCCTGTTAGCAACTGACAAGGTCCGGGTTCCGCTCATGGTCTTGATAGAGTGCGAGTTCACCTGCCCAGAATTTTAACATACTCACATGGGCCCATAAACATATACACACTTTGAACAGGTAAACCTACGCTTTAAATCAGTGATTTACTTTACCTTTTTAGGACCTATACCGTTTGCCTTGCCAATCCTTGTTACCATTACCTAGAATCCTAAGGGATCAAGAGAGTTAGCAAGAAAATAGGTAGTAAAATAAACATTTGCACACATAAAAAAAACACAGAATCGGGAAAGATTTAAACGCTTTATCGAAATAAT
Source organism: Lissotriton helveticus (assembly GCF_964261635.1). Lineage (NCBI taxonomy): Eukaryota > Metazoa > Chordata > Amphibia > Caudata > Salamandridae > Lissotriton > Lissotriton helveticus. The sequence goes on from NC_136065.1 coordinate 710,535,793, forward strand.
GTTTTAAATGTCAATGTCCATACTAAATTAGTCAAGGTTTGATCCATAAAGAATAATATCAAAGCAAGATAGATGAGAGAGTATCATGAAATGTTCTTTAAGCATTGAAATATAGGAAGGGTAAGGAAAGGGAAACAGCACAATGACATACCCTTACGACTTTTATATTTACCTAGAATGGTGTGAAGACCAACCCTGGCCACAGGTTGGGATAAAGGACAGGACCCCGAAAGTGCAGGTGCCCACAGGATAAAACAGGTGCAGACCAGAATCAGGATAAGTGCGGTACAGATTGGATCAAGACAGGAACACCGTAGGTCAGGACCGGCACCCACAGCTAAAGTGCGACGCCTGCATCACACCCCTCTATGCAGCTAACAGTCGGATTCGATTGGGTTAACGAATCCTCTCCCCAGGAACCCCGATTGTGTTATTGAACTCTTTCCCAGAACCCCGATTGGGTTATCAAATCTTCTGACAGAGTGCTCCGCCAGCACCTCTGCTCTTGATCGCCTATCGAGTGTGGTGGGTCAGTGACAGGTCAGCTATTCGGACAAGTCGGATGATCTAACTAGCTAAGCCTACCTTAGATATACCATTTTCCAGGGCAGTGTACCACCCCCAATGTTGCAAATGTGTGAATTTGATTGGTCAAAAGACGAGGAGAGGTCATCACACCATACCAGTTATGAGGTCATGCTCTTCAATATTCAGATTAATGTTCCCGCCCAATATTTTATTTTCCCATGCACTTCTATTCCACCCAAGAATGAATGTTCCAATATTATTACAATGTATAATTTGACATCCTCTTTGAGGTTCAGAAGGTCGCGTTCCCATCAACATCTTCTAGCAAGACAGGAGTTGGCGGGATTTCAATGCCAGTGCTTCAGGAATTTGAGCTTCTCTGCTCAGGCGCAGTTCCTCCAAATACGGAGTTCAGAAGTACATGTCAGGCCCAAAATACGATACATGTAAAAGTAGAAAAGAAACAGTTGTAGAACCAGAAATAAATGAATGCACTGTATACCACTTATCTCCACTCTATTCCCATTGCTTTATTTTAACTACAGCGTTACAAATTAAGCAGAACTAACAACTTAATAAAAGCAGCAATGCAAGCGTTAGCATGAGAAAACACAGAGCAGCCATCTTTAGTTCTAGTGCGTAGAAGCAAGAATTATCCACCAAGCAGAGAGAATACGTTATGTCACGTGAGTGTGACAGACGCATGCACAGAAAAGTTCCTGCGTTGCGATGGCCATATTAGATCACTCGAGTTACTGTTAGTAAAAGCAAAGCACATAAGAAAGCTTCCCCTAGATACTAGAAATGTCGTGTTTTGCATTGTTAATAAAACAAAACATGTTTATTAGTATATTACAGCTTATTTCGAGAAGGATGAGTCCAAACAAGGCGCTTTACGTGCGAAACCTTCCTCCATCAATCCCAGCTTTGATGATATTTTACATCATCACAAACTATAGAAACAGATGCCAACTTCTCAACATTTACTCATTTCTATTTCTCCAAACACTCTTTTAGGCTTATCCCCATTATTCATGTGGAAGTATTTCCTTTTCTTATACAAATCCCCATTTAATTCTTCAAGCTCAATTTCACTGAAGTTTTGTTTCTTTCCTTTTTGATTTACTTTATATGTTTTTTTGTGTTTGCGGCATTTGCAGCAAATTATTATCCCTAAAATCAGTAGTGCTACTCCCACCATTGGCATCAGTATTTTACCTACAAAACTTTTTCCTACGTTAGTAAACCAACTACCTATTGAGGAGAGACCACTAATTAGTCTCTTCCATGCACTATCAACCTCCAGTGGTTTCAGTTCTTCCCTCAAATTAGCAATATTTTTTGCGTACCTTTTAATTCCTACACTTTCATCTGGAATGTAAGTGCAACAATGTTGCGTCTTCAGCATTCAACAGACTCCGCTCTCTTTTGCTAATAACATGTCAAGAGCAAGTCCATTTTGAAAAACCATTGATCTTGTTGCCGATACCACTAACCTGTGATATATCTCCAGGCCCAGTCCACAGGAGCGACGTGAATTCCCCACACTACGAAACTCTATCTATGGGTGCAAAGAGAAGAAACACTTACACCCCCAAATGGACTCTTGGAGATATGGGGATAAGAAGCCAACAAGGCAGAGACCTCAAATCCCCCAGCTGGTTCCCTCGGAATGCCCAAGATGAAAGGTACCTAGGGAAAAATAATAGGAACAAGATTAGTACAGAACCCACCCTTCAGTCACTGCCATTAATCCCAAATAACTGAGAGACAAGCTTTATGGAAAACACACACTTTCTTACCAGCTGGACATCACCAGGTGTTAAAAATAACACATGAGCAGCAATGTAACAGCAGAATTCAAGGCAGATAGCACAGGGTAAATACAGCTTCAGATCACCAGAGAGAAAGGGAAAGGTGACTAAAGCTACACGTGTCGGAATATCTAATGACACTTCACAGAGAAGTCAAATATACCACAAACTAACTCCAATACAGACTAGAGTCCGACAAAACTTTCACACCATATGTGTGATAAAAAACGTATAATGCTTCTCAAAAACAGAAAGAAAACATAAAACACACACCACGCGTATAACTCAAAATAGCTGGAAAACTACAATTCCCAGAATGCAACAAGATGTCTAACAGACATGGCAGTTGCTAATGAAACTACCCTGTGGCCAGAAAAGGAAAATGCTCGCGGTCGCGGAGCATAAGAAAACAACACTGCAGGCTAAGAGGAGTGACCGCAATAACTGCCACAAATGACTAGCAGGAGCGGTGCCCATCTAAACAATCCTGAGGGTATGAAATGAGCGACCGCGCTAACTAAAGCAGGAATGCGCGCGGTAATCACAATCACAACAGGGTGGGTGATAGAAAATCACCTGGGGCTGAAAGCTTGAGGAGCCCGACTACTGCTAACTGAAGGAAGGAAGCACCATATGGATTGGGAGCAAAGGTGGATAGCAGGAAAGGAGGGTAGGCAGGTAAGGAGCGAGGAGTCAGGTACTGGAGAGGAGGGCAGGCAGGCAAGGAGTGAGGAGTCAGGAACTGGAGAACTGGAAACAGAGGGCGGAGCGAGGATCCAAGGGAGCGAACGTGAAGCACCGGCTTCTTGGCAGAACGAGGTATTTAAAGGATGAGAGTAATAACTAACTCCGCTTCCCAAAACAACTAGGGACCATCTAAAAAGTGTGTATCCTCCACAAAACAGGCACCCAGTCCCTTCTCAGCCTCCAAGGGATCATGCACAAAACTCGATGTCTAACAGTTCTCCCACCCAAAGGTCGTGTCACAGGACAGGGATTTGTAGGATGTAAGGCATGAAATCTACGAATTAGAACAGGAGCGTGAACATTTTCAGCGGGGTCCCAAGATCTAGCTTCAGGTGCATATACCACCCAATCGATTAGATACTGGAGTTTAACCCTCAATCTGTGGGAATCTAGAATTTTCTTAACCTCGTATTCCATTTCTCCACCCACTATGATGGGGGGAGGAGGGTCTTCAGGGTTCTGTGAGGATCTATACTCTTTAAGTAAAGAGACATGGAAAACTGGATGGATACGCATCTCTTCGGGTAATGCAAGTTTTAACGACACAGGAGTGATCATCTTGGCGATTTCATAGGGACCTATGTATCTAGGTTGTAATTTACGGGGACCTTCTAACCTTAGATTCTTGGTAGACAACCAAACTTGCTCCCCAACCTTGTACTCAGGAGTGGGTCTGAGATGTTTATCTGACTGCAACTTCATGGCTGCTTTAGCTTTCTGTAACTCTTCTGTAGCAGCTTCCCAAGTGGTTAGAATATTGACATGATGTTTGTGTAATGCAGGGATGTGGTGTACATGAAGTGGCATGGGAAAAGGAAGGAATCTAGGGCAATGGGCATTGGAAAAGAAGAAAGGAGAAACACCAGTGGAAGAATGTGACGCATTGTTGTATGCAAACTCAGCTAACGGCAAGGCATGTACCCACTCAGAGGTGATGTAGATAACAAACATCTTAGGAATTGTTCCAAAGTTTGATTGGTCCTTTCTGTCGGGCCATCTGTCTGTGGGTGGTACACAGTGGACAACCTATGGTCTATTCCCAGAGAAGCACATAAACCCTGCCAAAAATGTGAAATAAACTGGGCCCCTCTATCGGTGATGATCACAGATGGCATGCCATGTAAACGAACTATCTGGTCTATGAACACCTGTGCTAATTCCTTTGATGAGGGTAATTTTTCAATGGAATGAAGTGCGCCATTTTTGTAAACAGATTGACCACCACTGAGATAGTGTTATAGCCTTTTGATCTAGGTAATTCTGTAATGAAGTCCATACTTATGGTATGCTAAGGAACAGAAGGAATGTCTGTGGGTTGAAGTAAGCCTGTAGGGGCAGTGTGTAAAGATTTTTGTCTAGCACAAACAGGACACTCTGCTACATAGGACAATACATCTTTATTCAAACCCTTCCACCAAAACCATCTTTTGCAAAGTTGTACGGTCTTCTCTCCACCATGATGAGCTGTTAATGAGGTGTTATGGCACCATTTGATGATTTGTTGTTGTAAATCCGGTAGAGGTACATAAATCTTGTCGTCATGGAGATACAACCAATCCTTTATAGTATGTAATGGTTTCTTTTAACCATTCAAGAGGTGATATTTTAGAAAAGGCGTTCATTAATTGTGTCAGGAAAGGTGTAGTTTGATCTCCTTCTACTCCTGCTCCAATGATCTTATTACAAGGAATGAGAGAAAGATGGTCGCTCTTTAAGTTCTTTTTATCTGATCCCAATCTAGACAAGGCATCGGCTTTCCCCTGTTGGGACCCTGGTCAATAAGTAATGATAAAATCGAATTCACTAAAGAACAGATCCCATCTCATTTGTCTTGGAGTTAATGCCTTGGCTGACTTAAAAAATTGCAAATTACGATGATCCATATAGATCGTAATAGTGTGTGGGGAACCCAGTAAATAATGACGCTATTCTTGGAAGGCGAGCTTTATTGCCAATAATTCTCGTTCTCCGATAGTATAGTTTTGTTCCGCTTGGAAGAAGAGTCTTTGAAAAATATGCTTCTGAATGTAAACACCCCGTTTTAGGAATGTGCTGAGATAAAACTCCCCCCACCGCATATTGAGAGGCATCCGCCTCAACATAGAAAGGCTGTGAATTGTCTGCATGCCGAATGATGGGAGCTGTAGTGAATCTTTTCTTGAGTTGAGAAAAAGCCTGCTTTGCTTCAGAAGACCAAACAAAAACTACCCCTTGGCGGAGCAGCCGCGTGATGCGAGCAATCAAGTCTGAAAGGTGGTCAATAAAGCGCCTGCAGAAATTGGCAAATCCAAGAAAAGATTGAATCTCTTGTATTGGTAGGACTAGGCCATTTGATTAATGCCTCGATCTTCTTAGGGTCCATGTGTATGCCTTCTGATGATGTAATGAAGCCTAAGAATTCAACTCTGTTAGTATGGAAGGTGCTTTTGTCTAGTTTGGCGAGAAACTTATTCTCTTGTAGTTTTTTTCAAAATCTTTTTTACGTGATCAACATGTTCTTGTTCAGTATTTGAAAAGATCAGAATGTTGTCAATGTAGACGATTACAAAGAGATCTAGATATTCACGAAATATGTCGTAGATAAAAAATTGAAAAGCCGCAGGGGCGTTGCAGAGACCGAATGGCATGACACAGTATTTGTATAACCCGAATTTAGTACGGAATGCTGACTTCCATTCGTCTCCTTCCTTTACTCTTATAAGATGGTAAGCCCCTCGAAGGTCTAATTTAGTGTTTATCTTAGCTGTAAATGTAAATGTAAATATAAATGTACAGGAATTTATATAGCGCAAATCACCGAGCGGTTTCTAAGCGCTTGCTTAGGGAACCCGTCCTGGTATTCCCCTGTGAGATAACCCCGGCAGGGTATCCGCAAGGTGAAAGCCAGGCATCCCGCCGCGAGGGGCCGTTGTGGAGATTAAGCAAGCTATTGCCCAGAGTCGCAGAGTGTGAACCCGTGAATCGAGTAGGCACCGGAGCGAGAATTGTCGAGTCCATGGACATTTTAGGACTCAAGACCCGGCCGAGCCGGGAATTGAACCCTGGTCCCGGGCTGACTTCTGCTTCCAGGTCTGCCTCCTCTAACCAGTGAGCCACACTTCTCCACACACTTGGTCTATTAAAACAGGAATAAGAGGAAGGGGATACTTATTCTTGATGGTCACTTTGTTCACTGCGCGATAATCGATGCAGGCCCTTAAGCCACCTTCCCGTTTCGGAATAAAAAAATGGGGGAAGACACAGGAGAGGTGGAATGTCGTATGAAACCTTTAGCCAGCATCTCGTCAATGTATTTCTGTAGATAATCCATTTCTGGCTCCGTTAACGCATGCACTCTGCTTACAGGTAACTCGGCTCCAGGGGTTAAGTCTATTCGACAATCATAGCTCCTGTGAGGAGGCAAAACAGAAGCTTTTTCTTCATCAAAGACTTCTCTAAACTCACTATAGATGGGAGGGAGATTTTCCTTTATCCCTTCTACGGCGCAGCATAATAGGGTGGGGGGCATTCTTGAGCTACCTTGTAACAAGGCAACATACAAAATTGAGATTTCAAGGTAATTTTGAGTGTCATCCAATCAATATGAGGGTTGTGTACTTGTAGCCATGGAACAACAAGTATTGCACCAAAAGTCGGGGTGTCTATTCGATCAATTATTAACATCTCTGAGTGACCATTATTACATACCATAGTCAAGGCCGGGGTATGACACGTTATCAGACCTGAAGACAGCTCTGTTCCATCCACCGCTCTAATGGGTTCAGGTTTATCTTTAGGTAAAAATGGGATGCCTAGAGTTTGAGCAAGACGGATGTCTAAAAAATTACCCGTGCCTTCGGAATTCAGAAGAATGGACAAAGCTTTGCGACATTGAGTAGAAACTATGAGTGTAACATCCAGTGTAAAATGTCTTACCACAGGAGCTGTAATACTGGCGACTTCCTGAGAGACCTTGAAAACTGAACAACTTGAAGAAATGGTCTCAACATTCTCCAAGTTTTCTAGTTTTCCCCCAATAGAGAGGAATCTTGACACATTGCTACTGTCTTAGTGGGCCGAACGGTCTTAGCAGGACATCCTCTGGCATAGTGCCCTCCTTTACCACAATAGAGACAGAGGTTTTGTTTTCTACGTTTTTCTTTTTCTTCGGGTGTTAAAGTGGACCTCATTCCTCCTATTTGTATAGGCTCACTAGTGTTTTATTTTCTTTGACCTCTTTCTTACCCCCTCGAACTACCAAAAAACGAGCCAGATTCCCACAGGATTTTTCCCCTTTACGCTCCGTTAGTCTATGATTTAATTTCACCAGTAAATCAATAAAAGCAGGACAATCTTCTGGGGGGTCCACTATTTGAGAGAGAATATCCTTTAACTCATCATTCAAACCCCTATAAAACAAGGATGTCCTTTTCTCTTCGGGCCAATGTGCCTCCACTATCAGTCAATTTAAACTCTGTAATATAATGAAGGAGATCCTTGCTCCCCTATTTGAGACTCAACAGTTCACTATCGCTTATTTGCACATAAGTATGCCGAGCTAATAAACTTCTCAACTTATCTTTAAAAAGAGTGAAATCATATAACAGGGGGATGTTGCTTTCAATTAGAGGAACAGCCCAATGGGCAGCATTTCCTCCTAGATCCGAAATTACAAAGGCCACTTTAGCTGCATCATCAGGAAAAGCGGATGCTTTGCACAAAAAATGTAATTGGCACTGGTTTATAAAGACACTGAACTTAGTACTATCTCCATAAAATCTCTCAGGTACTGCTAAGGGAACAGGGTTGTATGTATGTACTGCCACCTGGATAGCCTGTGGAGTAGCTGAAGCTGTGGTAGGGGTTTCTATTGAAGAAGAAGGTACTGTGAATCGGACTGGTTGTATACAAGTGTGTTTGCTTCTTTGCGGGGTTTCTCCTACAGGGTTACGAGAAGTCTGTTGGTGTTGTTCTAACTCTGAGTGTAACTGTTGATTTTCTACTCTAAGTCTCCCTACCTCCCTCCGAAGATCCAAAAGAGCTGTTGTCAACTCTTCTACTGATGGACTTTGGAGAGCATCCTCCATTAAGGAGCTAGCCCCTTCTGTATTCATCATCACTCAGGTGGAGTTAATTAGTGGGCTTGGTGTTCTGTTGTCTAACCTGTGATATATCTCCAGGCCCAGTCCACAGGAGCGACATGAATTCCCCACACTCTGAAACTCTATCTATGGGTGAAAAGAGAAGAAACACTTACACCCCCAAATGGACTCCCGGAGATGTGGGGATAAGAAGCCAACAAGGCAGAGACCTCAAATCCCCCTGCTGGTTCCCTCGGAATGACCAAGACGAAAGGTACCTACAGGGAAAAATAGTAGGGACAAGATTAGTACAGAACCCACCTTCCAGTCACTGCCATTAATCCCAAATAACTGATGGACAAGCTTTATGGAACACACACACTTTCTTACCAGCTGGACATCTCCAGGTGTTAAAAATAACACATGAGCAGCAATGTAACTGCAGAATTCAAGGCAGCTAGCACAGGGTAAATACAGCTTTAGATCACCAGAGAGAAAGGGAACGGTGACTAAAGCTACACGTGTCAGAATTCGAATTACACTTCACAGAGTATTCAAATATACGACAAACTAACTCCAATACAGACTAGAGTCCGATAAAACTTTCCCACCATACATGTGATAAAAAACGTATAATGCTGCTCAAAAACAGAAAGGAAACATGAAACGCACACCGCGGTATAACTCAAAATAGCTGGGAAACTACAATTCCCAGAATGCAACAATAAGTCTAAAAGACATGGCAGTTGCTAATGAAACTACCCTGTGGCCAGAAAAGGAAAAAGGCGTGCGTCGCGGAGCATAAGAAAAAAACACTGCAGGATAAGAGGAGTGACCGCAATAACCGCCACAAAATGACTAGTGGGAGCGGTGCCTATCTAAACAAGCCTGAGGGCATAAAATGAGCGACTGCGCTAACTACAGCAGGAATGCGCACGGTCACGGTAATCACAATCACAACAGTGTGGGCGATAGAAAATCACCCGGGGCTGATAGCTTGAGGAGCCTGACTACTGCTAACTGGAAGAAGGAAGCACCATATGGAATGGGAGCAAATGTGGATACCAGGAAAGGAGGGCAGGCAGGTAAGGAGCGAGGAGTCAGGAACTGGAGAGGGGGGCAGAGGCAGGCAAGGAGCGAGGAGTCAGGAACTGGAGAACTGGAAACAGAGGGCGGAGCGAGGATCCAAGGAAGCGAATGACAAGCACCGGCTTCTTGGCAGAACGAGGTATTTAAAGGATGAGAGTAACAACTAACTCTGCCTCCCAAAACAACTAGGGACCGTCTAAGAAGTGTGTATCCACCACAAAACAGGCACTCAGTCCCTTCTCAGCCTCCAAGGGATCATGCACAAAACTCGATGCCTAACAGATGTTACCGCAACCAATTTGGTATTGATCATCAAAAATCCACTAGCAGTGTCAGTCGATAAGCGATCCACCACTGTTGACAATTTGCAAATCCTTTGAGTATTCAGAACCACTCCCACTGAAGGTATTATTGCACTAAATATGTCACCTACAATTGCAGCAAATTATGCTCTTTTATTATGAGTTAGTCCATTAGTTTCTTCATTGCTTCCAGTGCTTTTCTATATGTGGTACACTTTTGGGAATACTATTCCAAAATAGCAACTACCGTACCAATGATCAGGCAATTTAAAATAAACTTTGTTCCCACAAATGAAATAAATTCCAGGGAATACTGGTTCAGTTCCATCCTTGAAACCCCAACCCCCAATAACTCTGAAATTGTGTTCACATTCACTGGAACCAATGAATATATTGTTATAATAATCTGTTTTCTCTCTATGGAGACAGAGTTTCCCTTTCTTTTCGAAATCCAGCAACATAGCAGCGTGAGTCTTGCTATTAGAGGTAAAATCTTTTGTTTATGATCAGTGGCTTTTCTATGGAAATACTGTCTCCTTTTCTCGACTAAAGCTAAAAAGATCTTTTCTTTCTCTTGTAATGTGCATATTAGATTTTATTTGTGAGCCTTAGCTATATCTATTGATCCTACTGTTAGAAAATAATCTCCCATAAAGTGTGTAGAGTCTCTAGTACTAGAAATGCGATTGAAATTTCTACGTAAAGAAACTACAGAAAAGACTACATTAAAGTTAGAATAATAATATTGTAATTTTCCAGTTCTATAAAACAGACTAGCTAAAATGCTACATGAAATACCATAGGTTAGTGATAAATGATGGTAAGTGACCCCTTCAGCTACTGATGTGGGCAACTTCATGCACACGTAGCAGTCACTGATTTCCATAGCTTCTACCTAATGTACTAATAGATTAGCAAATACATTTAAATGAGTTCTATTTCTAGCTCTTCTATAACGTAAGTATCCCTCGTCTGGTGCTTCTAAATCTACTCCAGGTTGCTCAAGACTAACTGCTTTCTCATGTGTATGTGTATCTAGTGTCTCAGGTGAATCTACTTGCTCAGGTATATTAGTGTTATTTTGCAATTCTTTGCTCATTAGGTAAGGTATAGCTAATGTCAATCCAAACCATGCTACAACCACTAATACTATACTACAAGTGCATATTCTACAACATGTCGTTAGACAATTTCTTTTCGGTCTTCCGTTAACATTATAATCAGCCATTTTCTGACTAAGGAGATTTTATCCCCTCTTTGTAACTTCTCACAGACTTTTAACCTGTGATTCATTTCACAAGTTGGTCTTCATCAGTCTGATCAACAATCAGTTTGTCATCACTCAGTTCTAGATTTTCTAAATCTTCAAGTATGACGTATGTCCACTCAGGTCCTTTGAACTTGTTATTCAGTCTTTTCAAACGTGGACTTCTTCTGGGTTGCTCTGTGGACGGTCCAGCTTGACTTGACATTTCGTTTACTTGCTCTGGTTCTTCATTTATTGTTTTAGGGCGAAATTTCAATCTTTTGACAAAACCAGGCCACTTATCTCCCTGTCTGAGTCTTTTAGCTGGCACTTTGACTTTCTTCATATGCTCTTTTATTTTCGTTCAGTTGTGGCACTATTTGTTCTCTGTCAGACTCTGAATTCCTCTCGATCTGACTAGGTCCAGGGTTTACTTTGGGTTCTTCTGCCTGGATAGTAATCTGGCCTTGTTCAGGAGTTTGTTGTATTTTACTTTGACTTTGATTTTGTTCACCTTTTTCTTCCTGAACACGTTTTTCTGTACCTGTCTGGTCCTGCTCAGGTCTTTGGATTTCTTGATTGTCTTCTGCCTGAGCTTTCACCCTAATACCTATCTTTCCCTACTCAGACTCAGTAGTACTGGCTGGATTTTCAAATGTTTGAGTACACCAACTTTTCCCTATCTGGTCCTCCTCAGAATCACTTTTGACTTGGATTTCTATAATCTGAGTACCTTCTTCTATTCCTGTCTCATCCTCACTATCACTCTGTCTATCTAGATAGGTTTGACTTCTGGTTCTCACAAAATCTGCAGGTATTGTCACGATCAACAGGCTCCTCAGGATCAAGAAGATGCTCAAAGGGGTCCACCTCCAGATTTCCCCGCACTCTGGTGACTAAATCATATACAGAGTACAGAAGTAATCAGGCGAGGGATAGGATAGGGTGGGAACAGGGGGAACAGCGGTGGAAGAGGGATACCTGTATTGAAAAAAGCCAAACATTAACTCATGTAGTATCCTGGCTATTCTCATATATTTCTCACTAGGTGCTATTCTGTACCTGTTAACCAACTTCTGGAGGTAACCCCTTCCTCCCTTCCCTGCGACAAGATGACTTCTCTCCCCGCAGGTAGAACTCACCTATAATTCAAAACACAACTCATGAATCTACATGGCACAATGTATACTCACACACTCATCTCAGTTGCACAATCATACATACCATTCATTGTCCACCCAAGAACAGTAAACAGGACCAGACTTCAGCATCCTCCCAGAATGGAATGAAGAAATCATTAACCCTCCATAGTGTTGTAGCGAAATCAGAAAATAATGTCCAGGAAAGATTATGGTAGCATCCTACCTGATACATGTGCTGAAAACATTGGAAGAAAGTAAAAACCCACTCCGCCGAGGGGTAACAACTGAGGCAAAACAACATTGTACCTGCCGGTCCGAACCCGAACACAGTCTCTGCCGGGAAAAGGAGGGGGCAAATCCTGCGTCTCCTCACCAGCCGGTAGGATACAGGACACCGTCTCCGATGGGAAAAGAAGGGGGCAAATCCTACGTCTCCTCACCTGCCGGTATGATACACAACACGGTCTCCGCTGAAAAAAGGAGGGGTAAATTCTGCGCCTCCTCACCAGCCGGTAGGATACAGGACACCGTCTCCGCAGAGAAAAGGAGGGGGCAAACCTGCGTCTCCTATCCTGCGGGCAAGTAGCGGTATCCAATAGGCGTTCCCGTTTGTCCGAACGGAACGCTGACAGAAGGGGCTCAAGAAATAGAAAACAGCAGCCACTGTTCTCACGTACGGGGAGGGAGAGACAGGAGCAACGACCACAAACGAGGTTCCAAAACTCCAGAGGCTCCACGGGAACCGGGTATCCTCTGCAATCCACTGCTGTCAACAGACAAGAATCACGTACGACGCTCCCCAGCATCTTACGTGGTTAAATGCTCTTCCTGTTCCTCCCAGAAGGATGGCCTTCTGGGAGATGTAGTCCTGTATTTTCCCCTATATATCAGGTAGGCACAGGTCAGAACCCGACAGTACGCCCTCCTCCCAAGTGCCTCCTTGCACCAGGCTTCCCAGGGTAGCGTGAATAGAACAGCTGGACCTCCTCAGGGGCATGTACCTCAGAACAAAGCTCCCGCGAGTCGTCCTCTGATTGATACCCTTTCCAGGAGATCAGGAACCACAGCCAACCCTGGCGATATCTGAAATCCAGAATCCGGCGTACCTGATACTCCAGTTGACCATCCCTCAACACTGGAGGCACTGCCTTCCACCGTGCTCCCCTAGCGGGTTTCAACAAGCTACAGTGGAATACCGGATGTATCCTCAAGGAAGCAGGCAGCTTAAGCTTGTAGGCCGCAGGGTTTATTTTGCGAAGGATGGTATAAGGACCAATGTATCGCACATGGAAAATACTGCAATAGCGAAACCGTATGTTCTTCGTAAAGAGCCATACTTTGTCACCTATGTGATACGTAGGGCCATCTTGCCGGTGTAGATTGGCCCATTTCTTATAGGAGATCTTTGCCCGATCTAACGAGGTTTGTATCCATTGGTGGAATTTCAGGAGGGTCTTCACATGAGCTGCTACTGTAGGATGGTTCTGGACTTCGCTCGGGATCACCAAAGTCAAAGTGTTCGCATGGAATCCGGTATTAGCCCTGAACGGAGTGTCCCCTATGGAGCTATGCCAGGCATTATTGTAAGACAGTTCAGCTAACCACAACAGCGATACCCAGGAAATCACAGCCTTCTCGGAATAACACCTCAGATACTTCTTGATGTTCTGATTAAGTCTTTCGGTCTGTCCATCCGTTTGAGGATGGAAACTGGTAGATAAGGCATCTTCCACACGGAGGGCTTTGCACCACATGTGCCAGAACGGCGCCACAAACTGAGGACCTCTGTCGAAAATGATGTACCTTGGTATTCCATGCAGCTTTACCACGTGTGTTAACAACAGCTGAGCGGTCTGGCTTGCAGATGGTAGATTATGGCAAGGGATGAAGTGTCCCATTTTGGTCAAACTGTCGACCACTACCAAGATCGCATTACATCCCTGATCAGAGGGTAGGCCCACGATGAAGTCTAGGCTGATCGTGTGCCATGGTTGTGATGGCGTGGGTAGAGGCATAAGTTTCCCTTTGCTCTTGGCCTGCACTCCTTTGGCTCGGGCACAGGTATCGCATTGGTTGATCCATGACTCTACGTCCTTTGCCATACCCTCCCACCATAAATGGCGCTTCACTAGATGTAACGTCTTCTTGTTTCCAGGATGATCTGCGAGTACTACATCATGACACCAATTAAAGGCCTTCAGGCGTATAGAGTGTGTGGGTAAGTATAGTTTTCCAACATACATGGGTATACCATGTTTAAGGGTTCGGAGCTTGATTTGTCCTGCCCATATTTGCCACTGGCCCAGAGTCTTGTGACTGGCAACTTAATCCAGGAAGTGTTCCACTGTAACTGTGCTTAGCACATCTCTCACAGTTTTAGGCACTGGCCAATGCTGTACTGCCTCTACCTTCCTCTCCGCCTTTCGAAACCCTCGGGGATTCAAAATAACCCCCAGGAATTCTACCTCTGAAAGATTAAACTCACATTTACTGAGTTTACAGTAAAGTCTGTTGTCACGTAAACTTTTGAGGATGAGGATGACATGGCTCACGTGCTGTGCCCTAGAAACCGAATAGACCAGAATGTCATCAATGTAGACTATGACAACCCGAACAGCATGACCAAGTATTCAAACAACCCGCACCTAGTTTTGAATGCCGTCTTCCACTCATCGCCCTCGCGGATTCTCACCAAGTGATAGGCCCCGCGGAGGTCCAACCGGGTGTAGATATTGGCCTCCCTGACTTGATCCAGCAAGACTGGGATGAGTGGAAGAGGATAGCGTTTTGATACCGTATTCTTATTCAACAATCGATAATCGATACAGATTCTGAGGTCGCCATTTGCTTTTGCTGTGAAAAAAAGAGGGGAGGCTGCCGGGGACCGTGACGGGCGAATGAATCCTAAAGAACTAAAATACTCCAGATACTCTTGTAAGTATTGTGTCTCTGGTTTAAATAAGGCATATACCCTACAGGATGGTAGAGCTGCCCCCTCTATCAGATCAATGCGACAGTCATATTCGCAATGAGGTGGTAGGGTCTCTGCTTTGAATTCACTGAACACCTCCCTGTATTCCTCATAAGCCGAGGGTAACTCTACTTCTTTTTCGACTGCCGTGGCCACCTGAAACATGTGGGCTAGAGCTAAAGTAGGGGAATCGGTGTCTTTCATGCAATTATTCTTACATTCATCGGAGAGGAAGCTAATAGTCTTGAGCCTCCAATCCATGGTGGGATTGTGTTGCTCTAACCATGGAATGCACAAAATGACCTCATATTGAGGGGCCTAAAAAATGTTCAAAACAATGGATTCTACATGATCTAGTGGATGTCCTGTGAGGATCATTTCCACCACCTCGGTGTGTTCTGTTATCGGGCCTGATTTGAGCGGGGTGCCATCAACTGCCAACACCATTTTGGGTTTGTCATTGGATACTCTTACTAATCCCAGGCAACGGACTAACCCATCATCTATGACCTTTCCAGTGGCTCCGGAATCAATCATGATCTGCACGGGAAATTGTTGTTCTCTTGTTCGGAGCAACATAGGCAATACCATGTGAGCCACTGTGTTTTTGGTGTCGACTGACGCCAAAGATGGCAAATTCCATTCCGTCCCTTCAGAACTATTCTTAACCACCGATTTGCTTTTGGTATCGGACTTTTCCACCACAGTGAGTGCTAGGTTTTTACTGGCATAGAAGGGTTTTTGTCTCTTGGGTTTAAGGGTACCTTCTTTCATGTAGTGTCCCTTTTTACCACAATACATGCAGAGACCCTGGGTCCTACGGGTTTCCCTCTCAGCTCTGGATAAAGGAGACCTAACGGCTCCGACCTCCATAGGCTCGGAAGGGGTATCTAGATGTGGAAGGATACCGGGTTGCCTGTTCCGATCCCCCTAAAAACCTGTCACTCCTTCTACGATCTCCGCTCCTTTCGGCCAGTCGATGGTCTAATCTTAAGGTTAGATTTATCAAATCAGTGCAAGTGGTAGGCTGCGGATCTATTTGCGCAAGCACGTCTTTAATATCGTCCTTCAACCCCTGATAATGAAGCGCCATCCTTTTTTCTTCCGGCCAGGCAGTCTCGGCCACTAATCGATGAACGTGGTCATGTAGGTAATTAAATCCTTCGTGCCCTGTTGTAGCTCCAGGAGTTCCCTGTCGGCGCTGAGTGTGGTGGCCCTTCGTTCAAATACCCGTTCGAATTCTCTTCGAAAGGCTACCCAATCTGATAGCAAGGGGTCGTCATTCCTGACCAAAGGTACGGCCCGGTTAGGTAAGAAATGGCGAAGGCTACTCTAGATAGGTGCGTCGGGAACGAAGCAGGTCTACAAGAAAAATGTAAAGTAATTTGTGTCAGGAAAGCCTGTATTTTATGAGGGTCTCCAGAATACCTCTCGGGCTGGCTAACGGAATTGGTGAAGGAACCGTCACCTGAATCTGCTGGGCGCCTGCTGAAGCGTCAAAAGGATTTCTTGGCTGTCTATCAATTCTTTCTTTCAGGTCGGCAGTCTCCACCCGTAAGGTAGCTAGTTCTTGCTGTACCAGGACCAATGCCTGTAGTACATCTTCTAAAGTGGCCATCTCTGAAGATCTTCCTGACCGGGAGGAGAGCTTTTCTGTCACGATCAACAAGCTCCTCAGGATCAAGAAGATGCTTAAAGGGGTCCTCCTCCAGATTTCCCCACACTGTGGGGACTAAATCATACACAGAGTACAGAAGTAATCAGGAAAGACATAGGATAGGGTGGGAACAGCGGAGAAAGAGGGATACCTGTAATGAAAAAAGCCAAACATTAACTCATGTAGTATCCTGGATATTCTCAAATATTTCTCACTAGGTGCTATTCTGTACCTTTTAACCAACTTCTGGAGGTATCCCCTTCTTCCCTTCCCTGCGACCAGATGACTTCTCTACCCACAGGTAGAATTCACCTATAATTCAAAACACAACTCATGTATCTATATGGCACAATGTATACTCACACACTCATCTCAGTTACACAATCATACATACCATTCATTGTCCACCCAAGAACAGTAAACAAGAACAGACTTCAGAATCCTCCCAGAATGGAATGACGAAATCATTAACCCTTCATAGTGTTGAAGCGAAATCAGAAAATAATGTCCAGGATAGATTATGGTAGCATCCGACCTGATACATGTGCTGAAAACATTGTAAGAAAGTAAAAACCCACTCCGCCGAGGGGTAACAACTGAGGCAAAACAACACTGTCCCAGCCGGAAGGGAGGGGGCAATCTGGCGTCTCCTTACCTGCCGGCCCGAACCCGAACATGGTCTCCGCCGGGAAAAGGAGGGGGCAAATCCTGCGACTCCTCCCCAGCCGGTAGGATACACAACATGGTCTCCGCAGAGAAAAGGAGGGGGCAATCCTGCACCTCCTCACCAGACGGTAGGATACAGGACACCGTCTCCGACGGGATAGGAGGGGGCACTTCCAGCGTCTCCTCACCTAACGGTATGATACACAACACGGTCTCCGCAGGTAAAAGGAGGGGGCAATCCTGCGTCTCCTATCCCGCGGGCAAGTAGCGGTATCCAATAGGCGTTTCCGTTCGGCCGAACGGAACGCTGACAGAAGGGGCTCAAGAAATAGAGAACAGCAGCCGATGTTCTCACGTACAGGGAGGCAGAGACAGGAGCAACGACCGCGAACGAGGTTCCAAAACTCCAGAGGCTCCACAGGAACCGGGCGTCCTCTGCAATCCACTGCTGTCAACAGACAGGAATCACGTACGACGCTCCCCAGCGTCTTACATGGTTAAATGCTCTTCCTGCTCCTCCCAGAAGGATGGCCTTCTGGGAGATATAGTCCTGTATTTTCCCCTATATATCAGGTAGGCACAGGTCAGACCCTGACAGGTATGTTGACTACTGGTATCCATTCATCCTGACTGGTACTCGGTTGTTCCTCATCAACTACTTCGAGATCAACTTCTTGAGACCCCTCAGGTGCACAAACTTCAGCTCCTACGTCATCAGGTTCAGTCACCCTTTTAGTGTGAATCGCGTTGCTTTACTTTGGAATTCCCCTGCACTTTACAGCTGTGGTAGTAACCAATATCACTTGATGTGGCTCTCCCCATCATGGTGCTAGGCAAGATTCTCAAGTATGTTCTTTTATCACTACCCAGTCACCTGGATTCAGGTCATGTGCTGGAGATGATTGTCTGGCAACAGCGTCTTCCCCAACCTGGTGAGAGATAGAACGCACTTGGTCAGCCAGTTCTTTGCAGAACCCGAGCACTAGATCATCAGATATATTTATCAGCTTGTGTCCTGGTACACATGCCTGCCTCATTGCTCTTTCCATGAGTATTTCATGGGGACTCAAGCCTGTTTTTCTGTCTGGAATGCTTCTGAGTCCCATCAGAACAAGAGGTAAAGCATCAGGCCACTCCAATTGGGTAGATTCATACATCTTTCCCAATCGTGACTTGATAGTGCCATTCAGTTGTTCTACCACTCCAAAAGCCTCTGGGCGGTATGCACAGTGCAGTTTTTGCTCAATTTGGAATGCTTCACAGATCAGACAAATTATTTCATTATTAAAAGGAGACCCTCGGTCTGATTCAATCGTTACTGGAAAACCGAAACGTGGTATGAGTTCCCTCAGTAGTAACTTAGCTTGCGTGTAGGGTAGGCTTCCACCCATTTTGAAAACAGGCAGACAAGGATGTACTTCAGCCCTCGGCAAGGGGGTAATTGGATGAAATCAATCTGGAGTCGTATGAAGGGACCTTCTGCCTTTCCAATCTTTCCTGTCAACACTACAGTTCTTTTTCCAGGATTCATTCTTTGGCATGTTATACACCTCTGGCAAAGACTCTCTGCTACATTCCTGAACCTCGTGTTGCACCAACTTCATCTGAACTGTCTAATCATAGCGTCTCTACCTACGTGTGTACTTCTATGATACATCCTAGCCATAGGAGCCAGCATACAATCTGGTAACACAGTTCTCCCATCAAGGTAAACAACAACACCATCCTCAGCCCTTCTGCGACATCCTATTTTCTCCCACTCTTCCTTTTCCTTCATTTCTGCCTCATTTTGCAAATTTTTCACTTCTTCCCATGTTTTCACTCTTCCAAGCAACATAAGTTGGCAGCTGTTTCCATGTGCATCAATTTTATTATTTATTGCCATCTTATATTTGGCACAATGCTGGGCTAGTTGGTCAGCATATCGGTTACCTGCTGTCACTTTGTCATTACCAGATTGGTGAGCAGCACACTTGACCACAGCCACTTCTTTTGGTAATTGAATTGCTTCTAGTAAGTCTTTTACATAATGTCCATTCTTAATAGGTGTACCCGAAGAAGTCAGAAACTCCCTTTGCATCCAAAGTTGGCCAAAGTCATGCACAACCCCGTAACCATATTGACTGTCAGGTTATATAGTTACTTTCACATTTTTCCCAAATTTGCAGGCTCTTGTCAATGCAAATAATTTGTCTACTGGTTCAGACTTGACTCCAGGTAAATAGGTTGCTTCCACTGGGCCCCACCAAGTACACACAGCATAAGCAGCACTTAATCCTCCTTCCTCATGTCTCATGCATGAGCCATCCACAAACAGCTCATATTCAAATGTCAACAATGGCTCTTCTCTTACGTCTGGTCGGGGCTTTGTACTGTATTCTGTGAGGTCAATGCAATCATGCTCGACTTCTCCTTTCACTTCTGCAAAGTGTGATTCAGGTAACAGTGTGGCTGGATTTAAGACAGCGCACCTGGCAATAGTTACATTCCCTGCACCTAGAAGAATTCGCTCATACTTAGTCAGCCGACTAGGAGTCAAATACTGAGTAAGTGTTCTGGTTAACAAAATAACCACTGAATGTGGAACATACACACTTACAGGGTGTCCCATTATGATGGATTCACTTTGCTCAAGACTCATGCAGGTTGCAGCTACTGCTTTCAGACATCCAGGCAATACAGATGCTCTGGATCTAGTGTGGATGAAAAATTTGCCTCAGGACGTCTCATTAAACCATGAGTCTGGGTCTGAACAGACAACGCACAATTGTCCCTTGCATCACAGGATAATGCAAATTCTTTCGAATAGTCAGGCATCCCTAAGGCTGGAGCTGAACAAAGGCAGTCTCACAGCTTCAAGAAGGCAGTCATGCTTTCGTCATCCCACTCTACTGGGTCTTTTGCTATTTTTGTTTGCAAATCCCACAATCCACTGTCTGCAGTAACCTACAACTCCAAGAAACATTATGATTTCTTTCTGTGTCTGAGGTAGATTCATGTTTCTGATTATTTTGATTCTTTCAGAGGTAACTCGTCTGACACCTCTTTCAATCTGGTGCCCCAGATACTTTACCGATGTGGTGCAGAATTGCAATTCTCAGGTGACATTTTATGCCGTCCTACTGCCAAATGATTCAGCAATGCAATGGTATCAACAACACAATCATTTAGAGTCTTAGACGCCACCAACAGATCGTCTATATATTGCAACAGGACAGAGATTAAAGGCATTTTTTCAATATCTGATTAAAAATCAATGGACTATCTGTGTACCCCTGAGGAACACGGTTCCAAATGTAGACATGGTCGTCAAATTTGAACGAGAAAAGATATTTGCTATCTGGATGTAATGGTATGGAGAAAAATGCATGGCACAAATCTATTACCGTGAACCATCCGACTCCCCGCGGTATCTGATACATAATCACTGCAGGATTTGGCACAACTGGACAACATGGGACGACAATTTTATTAATTTTGCAAAGGTCTTGTACAACCTTATATTTCCAGCTCGGTTTCTTTATGCCAATTATCGGTGAATTACATGGACTGCTCATTATTTCCTGTAAAATCCCTTGTTCGACCAAACGCTTTATTTCTGCTGCAACACCTGCTTTTATTTCTGGGCTCATTTTGTATTGTCGAATGTTTGGGTAAACTGCACCTTCTTTCACTGTCACTTTTACCAGGTCCACATTTGCCATTAATCCTACATCTTTTCCAGTGAAATCCCACACTTCAGGATTCAGTGTACGCTGCAATTCTTTTGGGGGGTCTGTCACTAGCATCTTTTTATTTTCAGTTTCTTGTTTGGCCAACATTAATTTATAAACTCCATCTTCGTCTGGGGTTTGAATTTCAACACCACTTGGGGTGCAAAAGATTGTGCAATTCGTTTTGCACAGCAAGTCCCAACCTAATAGGTTCACTGGACTGGAGTCCACACTACAAATGTGTGCATTTCTTTTAAATTACCTATTCTAATTTTCAAGCGTTGCTTATTAGAAATGCCCACTACTTGGATCGCTTCTCCCGAAAGGGGTAGGTTTGGAACGTCTGCTGTTCTCACAGTAGAACGGGTAGCACCAGTATCCAACAAAAAGGTAACATCATTTCCCTCAATGTATAGACCTGACTGATCTACCGGCAAGGATGCGCCAAGCACACACTCCTCGTCCTCCCCTCTCAGGCACCTAACTAATAGTAACTATCCTCCTCAAAAAATGTGTCACTCAAAAGAAATTGTGATGTCACTGTGTCTCTCCTTCCACTTCCCTCCCAATTTGTGGTATCCACTTTGCAATTTGCCACTTGCCCCTCTGGTGGAGGTGCAAGTGGTAACTGGTTCTGTATTACCTGTTGCTGTGGCTTCATTGACACCCCATTCTGCATCTGTGAATTAAAATTATCGTTTTGTACAGGGTTATTCAATACAGCTTTACACTCGTTCCTCCAATGCCCCATTTTTCCGCATCCATGACAAGGAAATTTCTTCTTGGCCTCCTCCCTCTTCATTCTACCTTTTGGTTTACCTACATTTCCATCTCCTTGGTTCTGATTATCTTTCAATTGATTTAACTGAAGTTCCTGTTGCTCTGCTAATTTTACTTGTGCCCACATTACCTTTTCTTCTAAATTCTTTCGTTTATTGTCACATTCATCACCACAATATTTTGCATACTTAAGTATTTCATCTGTCGGCTTGGCCTGCCAACAGATTTTATGATCTTAAATCACTTGAGAAATTTCTGGTTTCAACCCTGACACAAATCGATAAATAAAATGGGTCATGTCTTTCATGTCAATGCTTTCCAACCCACTGTACAGCTTGAATACCTGTAAAAGGCGTTCATAATATGCATGTACTGTAAAGATTCATCTTTATTTTGGGTAGTTATGTCTATTCTTGTCCAGTCAGTTTCTTTAGGGGATACCATCCCTTTCAAGTACAGTATTACTTGATTATTATTTTATCATGACTTCATCTGGCCTGGCTCCTGTCTTCGGGTCTCTAGGGTACTCATCATTAGGCCAATCAACCGCTATTTTACATTCTGTCCATAGATCTTTAAGAACCGCAATGTCAAATAACCCATCAAAATCTTTTTGAAACTTTTAAAAATCTCTCGACTTGTCTGTACCACTCTACAGGTTTCTCTCTGAGTTTCGGGAAATCATTTGTAAATGATAAAATATCTTGTCGGGACCATGGGTCATGCACATAACCTCCTCCAGGCACTTCTCTCATTGAGCACAACCTTTCCACTTTTTCTGGTTCTTTTAATAAATATTTATTTGCAGTATGTTTTACTTGGGCCTCCTCCTTTTTCTTTGCCCATCTAGCTTTTCATTTGTCTAAATCACCCCACTTCTGCAACAATGATAGTAACTCCTTAATCTGCACTTTACGTCCTGACACATTTATGTTTTCTAAATCTTTGTCAGAAAATTCAGCCTGGTAAGGTTTCTGTAAAACTTTAGATTTTCCAATATCAGTTCCCATTTCAGAAGCCAAACTCATTAGCTTTTCATGAAATGTTTTAGTATTGCGAGTGATACTTCAACATATAAACAACAATTCATCCTCATTGAGGGTGTTTAACCTGTCTAATCCTACATTTCCAGCCATCAGTTCCTCTAACTCGACTCTTAATTTAAAAATATCCAATACCTTCGGCTGGGATTTTGGTTTTTCTATTTCTCTGGACCATCTCTCTATTTTTTCAGGGGTTACTACAGTAGCACTTCTTGTACCTGAGAATGTTTCTATCTGTACCTCTCTAGAAGTTCCAGAAGTATTTTTCCTGACAGAATCACCCATCGGTTCCCTTATAGGTAAATCCATCAGGGAAATCACTGACTCGCATTCACTTGCTTGATCATCAATTATCAAAGGTTCTTTTCTAGGTTGCACTACAGGTGTAATCAAAATAGGAGGTTTAGGACAGGTCTGTTTCTCTGCATATAATGGGACAACAGGACCTATGGTTACCGGAATGGTCAAGGCTTCAGGACTCATATTTAGCTGTTTTCTGAATGAATTCACTTCTCTGTTTATTTACGGCTTCTCGTTAACTTTCCTGTAAGACTTTTTCTAACGAAGTTTCATGCACTACTTGCGGAACCAAAGGTGGATTTAAGAACGGGGCGCTAGGGTTAACTCTCTTTGCTTCCTCATGGTAAGGTGGTGGACTTTTCATCAACAAATCCTCCAAGTAGTCATCATCTGACTCACCACTATCATTACATTTTTCGTTTTCTCTGTGCGTTTGCTTCCTGATGCTTCCTCTAAAGTCCTTACAGGATATAATCCTTCTACTAACATAGACAGTCTACATTTTTTCATTTGTTTATCTCTTGTCTCGTTTGGAAATTTGGGATAAAATGTACTTCAATTTCTGTCGCTTCTGGGTCTATCTCGCTCAAAAGCCTCAGTCTCCCATTCCTCTAATGCTTCATACTGGGTTAATCTAGGTCCGGGATCTAATTCATTCATGCGTGTTCTCAAATTGTACAAGACTCTGCTATTAAAGGTACCATGTTCTGGTAATGCCAAAACACCCTCATCTTTTGTGTACTCTGTCCAATTCTCTAACCACACACTGGTGTGATAGCCCCTTTCTACCATCATGTATGATGCAGGTGTATTTGGTGGAGGAATAATAATCCCTTCTCTACTTTTAATCGTTTTGTCCTTTTCAAAGAAATTCTTAATCTTTTTAAATAGCGACATCTGTCTCTCTCCTCCGTATATGATATAAGGTCTTCCCCTTATGTACTGCTTGTGCGCAAAACCTAAGTACCTCCTATCTGGGCTATATCCTTTAACTGTTGGATCTAAATGCTACATATAATTTGCACCAATAAATTTAATATGCACGCGTTTCTTATTTTCAGGAACCAATAAGTGATTTGAATTCAAATTATTTTCAACCAATGATTGTGCAGCTTTTCTCATGAGACAAGTTCCCACACTCCTGTACTCACCTCTCCTTTACAATTACCTCGGCTACACACCCGCTGTTTCAACCAATAACAGAGCGGCTCTGAGTGATGTCAGCGCAGCTCGCAACTGACTCCCTCTTTTGTAAGATAATACGAGAACTTATTTCTTTTCACTTTAAATGCCATACTTATTAATTAACAATGTAAAAACATTTGCCACTGTGCCTAAGTGACTAAATTCAAAGGAAAGAATAATTTCCATTACTGCGAGTAGATCCCTTCTGCCTACTCTTCACACAATCATCAGAGAACCTGTTACTCCCTCAGGCTTACCCTTTCAAGGTGATATAAGGCCAAAGTTTCACCAGCAAACTCCTTTGCCATCATATATTCACATATTTATACAGAAAATTCCCTAATCAGTGCTTCCAGTTTTACCTAACCATGCACTTACTTCCTTGGGCAAGTGACCTCAATGCAAAGTGGCTTCCATTACCACCGCCTATTCTGCCGCCGGGGATTCCAAAACAAACATAGAACAATACAAACGGGTTTTGTTTAATATATATAATCAATGCAATTTAAAAAATAATAATAATACACAATTAACTACCTATCTTAACTAAACCCTAACCATACTACTGCCACCAAAAATACTGATAGAGAGCGGGTTCACCTGCCCAGAATTTTACCATTCTCACCTGGGCCCATATACACATACACACTTTGAACAGGTAAACCTACACTTTAAATCAGTGATTTACTTTACCTTTTTAGGACCTATACCTTTTGTCTTACCAATAATTGTTACCGGTACCTAGAGTCCTAAGGGATCAAGGGAGTCAGCAAGAAAATAGGTAGTAAAATAAAAATTTGCACTCATAAAAAAACCATAGACTCGGGAAAGATTTAAACGCTTTATCTAAATAATGTTTTAAATGTCAATGTCCGTACTAAATTAGTCAAGGCTTGATCAATCAAGAATAATATCAAGGAAAGATAATGAGAGAATATCATGAAATGTTCTTTAAGCATTGAAATATAGGAAGGGTAAGGAAAGGGAAACAGCGCAACTTTTATATTTACCTAGAATGGTATGAAGACCAACCCTGGCCACGGGTTGGGATAAAGGACAGGACCCCGGAAGTGCAGGTGCCAACAGGATAAAAAAGGTGCAGACCAGAATCAGGATAAGTACGGACCAGATTGGATCAAGACAGGACCACCGTAGGTCTGGACCGTAGGTCTGGACGGGCACCCACAGCTAAAGTGTGAAGCCTGCGTCACACCCCTCTCTGCAGCTAACAGTCGGACCCCGATTGGGTTGACGAATCTTCTCCCAAAGAACCCTGATTGGGTTATCAAACTCCTTCCCAGAAACAAGATTGGGTTATCGAATCTTCTGACAGAGTGCTCCACCAGCACCTCTGCTCTCGAATCTCTTGATCGAATATTGAGTGTGTTGGGTCAGTGACAGGTCAGCTATTCGAACAAGTCGGACAATCTAACTAGCTTAGCCTACCTTAGATATACCATTTTCCAGGGCAGTGTACCGCCCCCAATGTTGCAAATGTGTGAATTCCCTCAATTTGATGGGTCAAAAGACGAGGAGAGGTCATCACACCCTACCAGTTATGAGGTCATGCTCTTCAATATTCAGATTAATGTTCCCGCCCAATATTTTATTTTCCCATGCACTTTTATTCCACCCAAGAATAAATGTTCCAATATTAATACAATGTATAATTTGACATCCTCTTGGAGGTTCAGGAGGTCGAGTTCCCAGGAACATCTTCCAGCAAGACTGGAGTTGGCAGGATTTCAATGCCAGTGCTTCAGGAATTTGAGCTTCTCTGCACAGGCGCAGTTCCTCCAAAGATGGAGTTCAGAAGTACATGTCAGGCCCAAAATACGATACATATCAAAGTAGAAAAGAAACAGTTTTAGAACAAGACATAAATGAATGCACTGTATACCACTTATCTCCACTCTATTCCCATTACTTTATTTTAACTACAGTGTTAGGAATTAAGCAAATGAACAACTAAATAAAAGCAGCAATGCAAGCGTTAGCATGTGAAAACACAGACCGGCCATCTTTAGTTCTAGTGCGCAGAAGCAAGAATTTCCCACCAAGCAGAGAGAATACATCATGTCACGTGAGTGTGACAGACGCATGCGCAGAAAAGTTCCCGCGTTGCGGTGGCCATATTAGAACACTCGAGTTACTGTTAGTAAAAGCAGATAAGAAATCTTCCCCTAGATACTAGAAATGTCGTGTTTTGCATTGTTAATAAAATGAAACATGTTTATTAGTATATTACAGCTTATTTCGAGAAGGCTGAGTCCAAACAAGGCGCTTTACGTGCGAAGCCTTGCTCCATCAGTCTGAGCCTTGTTGGCTTATTGGTGGGGACCATCTTGCAGAAACCATGGGGAAGAGGATGTTCACATCAATCACCACAGCGGGTGATATTGTCACCATTAACTTCTTTCTGGTACGAGCAGAGGGGTCCTTACAAAGGAGATAGAACTGACTGAAAGATGTCTCTCTATGGATGAGGAAAGGGCCAATTTGGCAGTACTGGTGTTCCATCATGTTCAGCATCAGTGTGCCATAGTGAATGACCCTGGCAGGCCTCCCTTCCCCCAGCTATCTTGGAGGAACAGAGTATGGTCCCTGATGACAATTACAATTCTACCTTTATTGACCCAGTGGTTGAAAAGAAAAATGGAGGTGGTCTGCGCAAAAAGTCATCCCTACCAACTCCCGAGGCCAGTCATAAGCAGGAGTCAGTTTGTTCTGACCTGGACCTTTGTGTTATAGATTAAATCTGCGCTAGGGTGGAAACTATGATACGACTATACCTAAAACCAAAAACTTGATGGTCTAGAGACAAAAATGTCTAAATTGTTTACCCACCACATTGACACTTCTAGACAGGGGATGCAATCAGTTGCAGCCAACTCCTCCTCTCGACTCCAACAGAGATGGAGGGCTGGCAGACTCAGGGGCTTCCACCAGTAGGCAAATACTTCCAGCACAATCTCAAACCCATATGGCCCCTAGCACCATCACTACACATTTCCCCCGAGGAGCGAGTGAGCCTCCTCTTGATGAGGCAGGTTGCAAGGGAACACAGGAGAATCTCTATGGTAAAGGCCTTCAAAATACGATCAATCCACAAAGGCCTAGAGGCTGGGAAAGAGATATTCAGGTTCTGAATCTACCACTAGCATCATGCTTGTACATTGTGGTATTGGAACACATACCTAGGCCCACTCAGATTGAGTCAACTGACCAGCTGATCCTAAAGGTCTCCCATTGGCTAATCAAATCCATGGGCACTGTTCAACCTCTCTCATCCTACATTATCATGGCAAGAAGAGTTGATTGAGTGGACATGTTGCAGAAAACGATACCAGGTGACTGCATAGTCGCCAACTTTAGAAACCCAGCCATGGTTCTAATCATTTTTAGACAACTGGAACACCTACTCCTAGGTCCTACCCAGATAGTGGCCCTCCCTCTGGGCTACCTTTACAAACCTTGTGATCTTGCTAAATCACAGCCTAACCTGACTTTAGAACCCTGGATAGGTCATAAACCGGTGAGCCAATTGGAGAAGATCCCTGGGGTAATGCTTAGTAATAGATATTCCCCCCTGGAAAGATTGGAGGGTTGTGATCGACTGGTAAATCCAATAGACATAGTGACCATAAGGGTTACGGTGGGACCACAGTCCAATGGAATCCACTAAGCGAATGACCAAAGGCCACTTTGTTGCAGTCTGTCCCTATTTCTTGTTGAATCATGTAAAGAATGTAAAAATTTGGATATGATATGTAAGACGTTATCTGTCTCATTCCATCCATTAGGAAACTTCAAAGGGTTAGTTTGAGGATGAGGATTAAATAGAAGTTGGGCTTCACACGCCTCATTCTGATTGAAGCTGCATCCACAAAGACAGTGGTTACTGCATGCATAGATACATGTCACAGCAATATTAAAGGGCAGTTTAAGTAAGTTCAATAAAGATAGAAGGGAAGAAAAGATCAAATAGTCACAACGTACCTAAAATCTAGTTCCTTCTAAGGTGAGCAGGATTTCTGCTCTTAAAGAGGATTTGGGCTCTGGGGTGGTACTCGGTCAAACCAAAGGTGATAATGTGAAACACATAATGACAGTAAGGCAAAATATGCATCTCAGAGAAGAAACTAATTCCACAAATTCCCTGTTAATTTCCGAACATTCTTCCAACTCCAGTCCTTTGTGGCTGAAGAAGATTCAAAATAATGACTTGTGGAAACAACGTTTCCACCATTGTGTCCTAAAATCTATGGAAAGTTTTAAAATACTACGGAATTGGCTGTCATTTTCATGATACTTTATAGGGGCTTCTTCCCCAAAATTTAAATCACTTGTCATTAGCTATAGCATCTCTGGATATGGGTAGAATGACTTGTATATTTGATAATTCTATTTTAGAAGCATACGTGCAGCGATAACCCAGGCTAGTAGCAATTTTATGTATGCTGTTTTAAGGTTTTAAGCTTGCTTGCTCTCTTCTTGTGTTATAGCCTCGTCATTCTGTACCAGCATTTAAAACACGGCGTGTCTGAGCCCAATATTTTAAAATTAACGAACTATCTGCGTTTGTTACTCTGACTTTTTATTCTTGGTGACAATTTTACAGTAAAATATGCCTTAAGCTGGTCTTTTGTCCTCTCCCCCCGGGCTCTCCGTTCCACCGCAGGATTCCCGTTTATGTGGAGAAAGCAAGCGAGAATGAGTAAACCTCCACTACCAGGTCAGAGTGGGCCACAGGAGTCAGCGGTCCAGCTGCTCTCTCGGACCAACGTGAGCCACACGTTGGACCTAATTTTAACCACTTCTCCCTAAATACACACCGAGGCCCCCCATCTGGTAGTATATTCAGACCACTCCCTGTTGGATTTTCAGATAACTGGCACCTATGTGGACACTTCCTCCAACATGACCACTCACAGTCTTAGGAAACAGTGGCATAGAATTACTTGAGATGCGTTAAAGAAAGAATTCACAGCTCCTTTGATGTGGGGACTTAAGTGTTGACAACTATCATGAGGCTTTAAAGTCAGTTATTGACTACATTGCCCCTTTAAAACAATACAAAGATAGTCAGAGACGGTCTATGCCCTTGTATTCACCTGAACTACGTAAGGAGATGCCAACTTTACTTCCCTACAGGTAGACAGTGTAGAGGGAATGCAGAAATTTGCAAAATCTGGGTCACTTCTTGATATTGTACCAGACAAAATGTCTTCACTGCTATCCACTCAGCTTGCCCCATCCACCAGCCCAGTACTAAATTTCTCTCTGAGGGAAGGCTGATTTCCACTAGAGTGGAAATTGGCACAGGTAATCCCTGTTTGTAAAACACCACTTGCAGACCATTAATCTAGGACCTTTCCGATCCTGTATCATTAAACTCACCAAGGGTGTGTCTTAGTTCTCCTGTCTTAGCCTACATTGTTTAACATATATGTGGCCCCCCTTGCTAAGATTATCAGAGAATATGGTTTCACCCCCATCTCTTATGCGGACGATACCCAACTTCTCGCAATTTTTAATAAAAGCATTCTGTCCATTATATGCCGTTTCTCAGATGGCATGAAAGCAATCTCCTCCTGGATGACGAAAAAACTTTCTCCAGATGAATGCATGAAAGACTGAGAGTATGTTATTTGCCACTGCCAATTAATTTGGTCTGCAGAGTGCTGGCCCACTGACTTGGGCACTGCCCCTATCCCTAAGACAGTGGTAAATAATGCGAGTGTGCATCTGGATCAGGCCCTTTCCATGAAGGATCAGGTAGTGGCTACCGCTGGCACCTGCTTTCATGTGATGCGTCTCTTGCATAGAGTATTCCCCCTCCTTCCATTGTCTGTGCACAAAACCCTGGTTCAGGCACTGGTCATCAGTCGCCTGGACTGCTGTAACGTTCTTTTGACAGCAGCTAATGAATCATTACTGAATACATTTTCAGGTGGTACAGAACACAGCGGCTCGGCTAGTTCAGAATATGTCACCCAGGACGGCCTCTCTCCCCCATTTGCAACAACTACACTGGCTCCCCATTCACCAGAGAACTAAGTTTAACATTTGCTGCATAGAACACAAAGCCTTAAATGGTAAAGGACCCAGTTATTTAACTGATATACTTATCCCCTACCAGCTAGGTAGGTCCTTACTTTCCAGGGCCAAATCTCTTCTTTCCCCCATTTAAGAAATCCTGTCCGGGAGGTAAAGCCCTCTTTTATCTGGCCCCACTGTTATGAAATCACCTACCCCTAAACTTCATAGGTGTGCAGATCTCTCGCTCTTTAGGAAACTCCTCAAAACCGAACCTTTTGGCAACTAAATACCCTGCTGACTACAGCACGGAGATGCCCCTTCGGGGGTGATTCGGGCGCTTTAAAAAAGTATATATATAGATAGATATAGATAGATAGATAGATAGATAGATAGATAGATAGATAGATAGATAGATAGATAGATAGATAGATAGATAGATAGATAGATAGATAGATAGATAGATAGATAGATAGATAGATAGATAGATAGATATATGGTCAACATCATAACAATAACATCTTTATTTGGCGTCAACAAAGAAAAACGTAAAATGACATAAAACAAATCCACGGACAAGTAACCTGGGGTGGGTAGAGCTCGCTGAGTAGCACTACATGGAATTCCGTGGAGTTTTATAAAAACTTTGTGGAATTCTATGTAGTTATGCATGAGAGCAGAGTTGCTCACCTTGCCCACCCCATATCACAATGCATCCCCCTCCAATGATCCAAGTGCCCCCAACCTCACAGGAGGTATCCCACCCCTTCCCAGAAAGGAGGAGAGATGAGCAGCCTTCTTTCCCCATAGCATTCCCTGACTCGCCGCCAGTGTTGGTCCTTTTGGTGCTGGTGGCCTTGTTGGGGGTCTCCAGGGGCCTCTTCCTGGAGTCTGGGGGCTCAGAGTACATGTGTGGGGGCTGCTGCTGCTTGGTGGCTGCCATCAGAGGAAGCAAAGATGCCGTTCTGGGCAGTTCAAAGAATCCTTCTGTTGGCCGGGGTGTGGACCGAAGAGCCTAATATCTAGCATGGATGATGGGGGAAGATGCCAGGCAAGGAGGAGGCAGGTTTAGGGAGCAATGGGAGGCGGCACCCGGTAAGCAGTAAGAGGATGTAGCTGAAGGCTGCTGCTGGCGGGGGCAGGTTGGTCCTTCACAAGCGCCTGAGAAACAGCACTTGCCTGCAGTCCTCCAGAGCAGGGAAGAACTCTAGGGTCAGAGGGTCCACATATACCACCCTACTGCTGCGCCGACAGCACCAGCCAGTGGTGTAACAAAACCTGAGGGGGGGCCCCCTGCAAAGTACATGTCACCCCACTGTCACCAAAAAATCTGGTATATCCTGAATTGAAACATCCAAAATGTAATGAAATGCCTTTATGTTTGTGGGTCAAAGTTCAAATAAGAAAGTGAGAAACACTCTTAACATATAAGCTAGGCCATTTGTAACATTATTGTCAAGAGCAGATTATTTAACTGTGATAGCAATCAGGACAATGCCAATGAACAGTCCTATTTATTAGGACCTGCCTATTGCTGAAGAACAAAAAACAGCTATGTATGGTCTGAATTAGAATTTACATTGATGGGAAATAACTTGAAACTTTGAAAAACAAACCCAAATCTGCAATTTCACAGTCTCGATTGACAATATTCACCAGTAGTATATAAGATGTAACCCAGTATCCTGCCAGCTCCAAGAGAAATAAACTGGTGTGAATTACCTGTATGCCACACACTTGCGTCTCTCAGGGGTAGTGTATGATATTAACCATCTATAGTATTTAAAATGAACTGAGGAAGCAATTTCAATTTCTACCATAATGGCTGTATTAGTAAGCAGGGCATAAACAGGCAGGCAAACAAGGCTGAGGATGAAAACTACTTGGCTGCATCAGGACATTGATGCAGATGCTTGTCCGTATTCATCATTTCTGTATTGTAAACAATGCTAATTACACGATTTAAGGGGCACATATTATAGACCAGTGCGAACAATACCATCAATAACACATCACGCAGAATAAAAGCAAACCATGTCAGCAAGTACCTAATGACAGAATCTATACTAACTGTAGCTGGTTGAGCAAAAGAAAAAGTGAAAATACTTTCAAAGTGCATAATAAAACAATCAGCAATCCAGCAATATACAAAACTCAAGCATGGTTGCAAAACAATACCCCTTTGGGTGTGCATAAAGACGCAAACATTTCAAAGTGACTGGTCAAACAATAACAAGTACAGCAGGCAGCAGCATATAGAAATCCCTGTACTGTAAACTTCCCAGGCACACAGACATCTAGCGCAGATGCATTACTCCTGCGCAGCACTGCATATTTACCCGAAGTAAGCCAAAGGTGAGCCAAGCACAAATCAGCTGAACTTTAAAAAAAAGTGAGTTAGACTGTAGGCCTCACTGCAGTGACGCAGGGTAAAAAGGATCTGTTCACTACTACTGATCCCTACACACTACACAGTAGAATCACTACATAGTAGGATGTATGACGTTACAACGCATACTTTTACAACGCCTACCTTTACAACGCATTTTTTACACCGCAACATCCATTACAACGCACACCATTACAACGCATGCCATTACAACGAATTCTTTGAAACTACCTTTACAACGCATTCCACTACAACGCATACTACATTTACAACGCATACCATTACAACGCATTACATTACATTGCATATAAGGTAAGTGTTGGATAGTGTAGGGGTAAAAATTACTATTCTAACTCCAGGGGGTGCAACAGTAGGGTAAGTGTTGGATGGTAAGTTATGCGTTGTAATGGTATGCGTTGTAATGACTGAGTTGTAATGGCATGCGTTGTAGTGGTGTGCGTTGTAGTATCATGCGTTGTAATGACTGCGTTGTAAATGCATGCGTTGTAAAGGATTTTGCGTTGTAAAAGTTTTGTTGTAATGGTAGTGCGTTGTAAAAGTTGCGTTGTAAAGGTTGTATACCACATAGTATATTGCCACCTCCACCCATGTATTGCTTAACTCCTGGTGAAGGGAGTAGCCTTCCACCACTATAAGGGTAGCACCAGTTTTTGAAATGGAAAAACAAAAGTGCAGGTACTCTGCACCAGAGTACCTGCTTGTTTTCTGAGAAGTGCTGGTACTCTCCAATAAAAAGTATTACCTTTCTCTTGAAAAGTGCCGGTACTCTCCCCTTCAGACTAAAAAACTGCTGGTCCTCAGTACCAGACAGTATAGGCCCATTTAAAGCACTGGATAGTACTCTGGACCTCCTGGTTCAGCAAGACCACGTGCTGTGAGACAGGCCTATGTCATGGCACACCTGCATGATCTGTGCTCACCTATGACATATGACAAAAAGAAATCAGCATTAGGTATCCCGACAACAGCCCTCAGGATGGATGGATAGATAGATAGATAGATAGATAGATAGATAGATAGATAGATAGATAGATAGATAGATAGATAGATAGATAGATAGGTAAATAGATAGATAGATAGATAGATAGATAGATAGATAGATAGATAGATAGATAGATAGATAGATAGATAGATAGATAGATAGATAGATAGATAGATAGATAGATAGATAGATAGATAGATAGATAGATAGATAGATAGATGCAATTAATAAGGCACTTAATGCCAAGATCAAGATCATGATTGTAGGTTTCGAAAACCTCTCTCTGAAACCATAATTGTATAGGCGAATAACTTGTTGTTCTTCTCATCAAGCCTGAAGGTGGGCATGGTGAGGTAACACTTAGGTCTTCTATATCATCTCCTCTTACTTTATAGTGTACTAGCAGCCAGCCCCGGCGTTGTCCGGGGATGAAATCGAATGTCTGCAATGCTTTCAATTTGCAAGACAATTTATTTTTAAAACTTACTCTGAATTGCCCCATCACAGGGCTCAGACCCCGTGTTTTTTTTAAAACTTACTCTGAATCACCCCATCACCGGGCTCAGACCCGCGTTTTTTTTAAAACTTACTCTGAATCGCCCCATCACCTGGCTCAGGCCCGCGTTTTTTAGAAAAACGTACTCTGAATCGCTCCATTACCCGGCTCAGGCCCCGTGACTCAGAATTGCCTCATCACCCGGCTCAGCCGCCACAGAAGAATGCGCCCACTGTGAAGCTGTGTCCTCAATGCAATATGGGAACGTTTGTGTCCGCTGCAGACGCAAACGTGTTTGTGCGCTCCACCTGACACTCCACTCCAGCCGAGGGCAATTAGACGCCCCACATCGCGTCCACATGCAACGCCCACAACAATGGTAAATGCAACGCCCACTTGTATTGGGATGACGCCCACCCGTATTGGGACGGCTCGGCTCCATCCGACGGAAATTACACGCCCCACATCGCGTCAACGGCCAACGCCTACAACAATGGTAAATGTAACGCCCCCTCGTAGTCACAGCAGGCCGCGCCCATCGCTCTATGCACATGCCCATGCACACGCCCAAATGGTAAATGCAACTCCCCCTCGTTTCGGGATGGCAGTCCCAGCATGCCGCGCCCATCGCTCTATGCACACGTCCATGTACACGCCCATGGCTTTCCAGCAGAATGCCCACGCCCACAATGGACTACTTTTCCCCTAACGTTTTTTCTTTGGCCCACTGTTGCGGTAAATGCCACCCCCTCTCACTTAGCACGGGGACACGCCGAGATGGCGTAACCATGCGCTTTATAAAAAAGAAAAAAAAACTTATATGGTGGCCAGCTGTATAGCTTATGTCCATCTGCTGCAACTGCCCTTTCCAATGCTGCATTGGGTGTTGTGATTGGTGCTGTGGTTCCTGAGGTTACCCGCCTCAAAGGTTTGGGCTCTCTCTTTATTATATTAGTATAGATTTTGAGTTTCTTCCTGCTAAGAGCGAGCCACACTAGGTGAGCACTAATATTTTGCTTCAAGATTGAAATATTTTGCAAGCTCTTTTTAAAGCTAAAGTGGTATTTCTCACTATGGTTATAAAAGCAGAACATGCAGCAGGCATTGGTCAACGGGTAGGCTCCCAATGGGAATCCAATTCAAGGTGTCACAAAAATGGTGCAGTGAAAATCAATGGGTTTAAATCAAAGGAAACATTAAGCACCCAATTAAAAGTGATCTGTATTGAGATGCCAGGATAATGTCTAGCTAAAAAGAGCGATTCCAAACGGTATATCCAGACCTAAATCCTGCTGTTCTGAGTACTGGTCCCTAGAACTGGGAATTACCTGGTCCAAAATGGCATGTGCAGCCTCCCTTCTGTGGATAAATCTGCTTCGATTCACCACCAGCTATTAGGAGGTGAGAAATGGGTGCAGGACCAGGTCAGCCTTTGTAGGGTGGGTAGGGCTTCAGGGGGTATTAGAGGCAATTGATTCTGATGTAGTAGGAGGGGACCAGAGGATGGGGTATATTCTTGAGGCTGAATTCCAGGAGTAAGCTGGGAGTTTTCCTGGTTTATTAATAACATTTGAAAGTAAGCCATGAGTACTGCAAGAATACGTCATACCTACTCATAACAAACCTTTTGTGAATCAGGCCATGTGTGAATTGAGTTTCTATGAGCCAATACACACACGTTTTGGGAGTACCTGAGACTTACACATATAGTAATCCTATCGTACTCATGAATAGTAAACATAAGGTAGACGGTTCCTAGCTTGATCCTGCCTTGCTCACAGAATTCAAGAGTAAGCTAGGTGACCTACAAGATTAAGTCATAGCTAAACCTTTAGAGATTGTGGCCTGTATCTTCCCCTTGGCAATGTCATTTCACATAGAAAATATCTACAAAAGGCAATCTCGCAGACACATTTTTCTTCTTGGCTGGCTTTTTTAAAAGTGAAAAACTGTATTGCTATGCCCTAAAAATTATCACACTGTGCAGAGACAAACTTTGTGGGATTGAAATGGGAATTTGTGCAAGCTTTTCAAATGGAAAGAATTGGGCGCTCTGCAAATCTTTGCAAGTTAAAAGCAGCACTCAGCTGCACTCTAACCCTTAAGCCTGTTGTGCCTCAAATGTCCTCTTTTGGCTGACACTATTACCCAATTCAACCCTTTTTTGTATGGTATGTAAAATCAATATTAATGCACTCAGAACAGAGACAATCCAATGGCATGAGTGTCCCAAACGAACTTTCAATGCACATTAAGTAATTTAACTTAACCCCTTCCCTGCGATGCTAATTCCGCTGCGGTGCTAGGATTTGATTAGGGGGCGTAACCAATGTTCCCTCTAATTTATTTCCTCTGTGTGCGGCAGTGTGAGGTCTCTGTGCGCTCCAGCCACAGCAATGTGCGCCAAGAACCTGACCACGTGTGTGGGTGCAGCGACAGGGGTTCTGACACTGGAGTTCCTGCTTGATTGTGCAAATAAATGACCTAGGTACTGGAACGGAGGAAGCCTGTTTGATGGGGCAGGGCTGGTCCGGCAACACAAAAAAGTAGCGCTGGCAATTTTGCTGCACTGGCTCCCACCCACCAGAGGTGGGGTGGAGGGGGGTGGGGTCCCAAGTGTCAAGCACTACTGCTTAAACCCAGTCCCCAGCACGGATGCTTTTGTTACTGAGGGCCCATATTGCAGCATCGCTGCAAAACTGCCTCCAGTAATACAACTGGGCCCCACTGCTCCAAAACTGACCCCCAGCCTTCCAGGCAAACGCCTGATGCCTGCTAAGGCCAGTCCAGCCAGGGGGGTGGCCTTCATGTTGGTGACTGCTGTACAATGATTGTGTCATGTTCAAAATGAGAAAGTACAGTGCAGAGCATCTGCAACCACGACAAAGCTACACTAATATATATATTAGGAAAACGGGGCAACCAGCCTCATTCCACAGTGCCTGTGAACCTCTTCTTTAATAACTAACTACACAGCAGCTCAGGGACATCTTAAGGACTTTGAGCGCCCTCGGCCAAACATATTTTGGGGGCCTCTGTGCGGATCAGCTTTGAATTTATGATCCAGTTTCAGCTTTCTCGTGTACTTTTGGCTAGATCACAAACAGTGCACAGACACACTGGTTCAAATTCCAAATGTGTTTATAGTTAAAAATTCAGGGATAGTTATGTATTTTTTCAATATTGTAACACTGTAGAAACCCACTAATACTACTGCAAATAATCACTGTGACATCCTCCGATTTCTCATATCCGAGATCCTGTTTAAATCTAAAATAATTTTTTTATGGATGCTGCATGAAACAAAACCACATTTGTCAAAAAATTTCTATAATACATTCTCACACATTACCCAGATTAAAAGTAAATGAAAAGAGAATGCTATTTACAATAATCTGTTTAAGAATTATTCAAGGTTATCAGGGCAAGACTCTGCAGAACAGAGCTGGCTCTACCAAGGCGGGCGTTACCCCACTCTTTAAAACTGATAATCACGAGTTCACTTATCCGCTTTGAAGATGGATTCTTGGATACGCAGGGGGGATGGTACCCAGATGTCCACCATGTGTCCATTCAGAGTCACTAATATATGTTAGCGATTCTTAAAGCGCGCATGGTGCTTTTAGGAGTGCTCAGGGCTTTAAGTGGGATGAAAAACCTTGGGGGTCTCTCAAAGGGGCGTGCCTGATGTAATTAAGGGCATGGCGTAGAAACACATAAGCTAAAAACCTCTGCTTAGCATAGTGTGCCCCCGACCATTATTTTGCTGCCTCTATCAATGCATCCAGATATATAACACAATAAGTAACATTATACCTACACAACCCAGGACTTTTGACTTTGTCAATGGTTGTTAGTTGCATAGGATAAATAAGCAACAACTACAGCTTTGTTGAATATATTGAAAATGCCTCAGTTCTGAAACTATTTTTAAAAAGTCCTATGAAGTTACACCAAAGGCTTTCAGCAGTTGAGATTTTTTTTTTACCCTAAGGGTGAGGGCAAAAATGAAGAGCCTGATTAAGACCGGTCTTTAAAACTAAGCATCAGCAGGAATCAGCCCACTTAAAGCCCTGGGCTCGCTGCATGCTTTTTGTTAATAGAGCGTGGCTGCGGGAAGATTGTGTGCATTTTTGAAAGTATACATGTTAATTGCAGCAATTAACATGAATACTTTAAAAAATGTACACAATCTTCCTGCAGCCACGCTCTATTAAAAGAAAGCATGCAGCAAGTCCAGAAGCAGGATGTTTGCTTTCAGAATCACTAACATATATTAGTGATTGTAAAAGCACACGTTATGTTTTTAGGCTTACTGCATGCCTTTTATTAATAGAGGGTGGCAGAGTACATGCCTTTTGGAAAGTGTTCATGTTAATTGCAGAGCCCGACATACTTATACACAGGGCTGCATTTAACATCATAGCTTTCAAAAAGTCACACAATCTGCCACGCTCTATTAACAAAAGGTGTGTAGCAAGCCTAAAAGCACAATGTGTGCTTTACACGTCGTTCTTTTGTGCTGGTGCATGTCTTCTCTTAATAGAGCACGGCTACGAGCTTTCTGTTGACCATTGTGAAAATATTCCTGTTAATTGCAGCACCGTTGTGCGCTGCAATTAACATAAATATTTTCACAATGGCCCACAATAAGCCCGCAGTCACACTCCATTAAGGGAAGACAAGCATCAAGCCCAAAAGAATGACGTGTAAAGCATACGTCATGCTTTTGGTCTTTCTGCATTTCTTCTCTTAAAGGAGTGCGGCTGCGGGCTGATTGTGGGCCATTGTGAAAATATTTATGTTAATTGCAGCGCACGACGGTGCTGCAATTAACAGGAA
Organism: Lissotriton helveticus; assembly: GCF_964261635.1. Classification (NCBI taxonomy): domain Eukaryota; kingdom Metazoa; phylum Chordata; class Amphibia; order Caudata; family Salamandridae; genus Lissotriton; species Lissotriton helveticus. Next base: position 710,574,805 of record NC_136065.1, read on the forward strand.
CATTTTCACAATGGTCCACAAACAGCCCCCAGCTGCGCTCCATTAAGAAGGGAAAACCGCAGCAAATACAGGAGTCACCACAAGACAGAACACAAGCAGTGTTCCCAGTAACGTGCGCCCATGTCTGATCCCTCAAGCGCGAATGCTCTCCTAAGATGTGCTGTGGATGCACGCTCCACACGCAGCACAGCGGGCTCGGGGGATCAGACGTGGGCGCGCGCGAACATTACTGGGAACACTGGGCGTAACCCCTTGCATGCTCAGGACGGCCCCCGGCGTCCTACGTCACGGTAGGCGTGTGCGGAGGACAGCTGGGGGCCGTCGGAAACTAATTAATTCTTCTGCACAGGCAGGGAATTTGCGCCACGCTCAGGAATCGGCAGCGTTCGAACGGCCAGGGGCTGTCCTGAGCTCACGCCCACCGTGACGTTCTGATCACAAAAGGGGTTAAATAAAGGGTCAGTACATATTCAAATAAAGTAAAATGATAATAAAAGCCACCGCCAACCACAAAAAAAAAAACACTGCACGGTCAAGCATTCCCCAAAGAGGACATGCTCTCTGTATTCCAAAATCGGTATGCATCAAATCTTAAAGGACCTTTAGTACGCCAAATATAATCCAGTACATTGGAAGACGTGTACATAATTTTCCAAGCAAAGGTCACCAGATCATTTCATGCTGTTCTCAGTGCAACCGAAATGACCCCAATAAATGAAGGAAGATTATCCAGACACTAAGGCAAACAACAGCTTGTAATGCAAATCTGGACATTTCCATAGCACGGCCCATTTTTGCCTTTGGCAACACCTAGATTAAACCTGGATTTCCATCCGACATTTATTAAAGCAGTTAATAAGTCCAAAAGGACAATCTTTGTGTGTAGGGTTAGTTAATAGTCCAAATAAAGTTTTTATTCAACGTGTAATAGTGCAAGGTGCCACGCGGTGCTGCATGCAGGATAGACCTGATGCTTGCAAAATACATATTTTGTCAAGTTGTGTATCACAACAAAAAGTGATCTCTATATTCATATGCAGTGCAGAAATAAACATTAACATTGTTTAAATTGTGGTGTTTTTTTGTCTTTTTTTGGTAGCATTTTTTACAAAATGCAATTCTATTTGCTCACAATTTCCAAAGTACACGATTTGTACTTTTGCTTGCAAGTCAGTGAGTAATAGGTGTAGGGTAGGCATAAATCAGTACCAGTTTTGATGAGAGACAGAAGTGTCAGCTGCACTTCCGTACCCACATTGTGGGTGTGGCACAGCAGTGAAGAATAAGAAGGGACGCCTGATCCGGGCTTGGGCCTTTGGTGATGTAATAAATGGGGCAGAATCGAGGTAGTGAGGTCTTTGTGTGTGTTCACTCTCCCGGACACTGGAGATGAACAAAACGTGTAACTATCCAACCTAGTCTCACAGACTCACACCCTTGAATGGTGAATGTTAATCCGCATATTGTTAGGTGACAGTTCTTAGCGGAAAATTGTGCTTTCACTGCACGTTTCACTGAATGTCATTCCCATTTTCTATTACTCATTAAATCCTTTTCGTAAGCTACCTCTGGCGAGGGAGAGCCAGGCGTCATAGGATAGATACAGCTCAGCAGATAGATCCAGTCAAAACACAGCATACCCCCCTTCCCTCGCCCCCACTGGAGGAGCACAGCTCATCACTACAATAAGAAAGACTCTCTTTTCCTGTGCAGGTGTCAGATAAATAAATCCGACTCCCAGGTGGAACAGCGGATGCGCTTGGGGTTTAAAGAGAGGGAGGCTGGCTCATGCTGGCACAGTATGTATTGTGCTGAAGGGGCCCCCTGGACCTTGGGGACCCCCGCACTGCGGGGGCTGCGGAGGCCTTTGTTACGCCCCTGGCACCAGCACTGGCAGCTGCCTTGACGGCCGCAGCACCACTGTGTAAAACGGCAGGGCAAACAGGAAGGAATAGAGTAGTTGTCAGGCCGCGCCCTCTGTTGCTCCAGACTTCAGACTCCGAGACTGTCATCTGAACCAGCTCAATTACACAGCGCCACAGCAGCCAAACCAGCAGCCTCCACTTCAACTTCCCAGCTCCTAAAGCTGCTCACATCCATGTCAGCTCATCACCCATGGCGCTTAGTCTGACATCAAACTGGAATATAAGAAGGGGTTTAGTGGCATCGAAACTAAGTGCAGTAGGGACCTGGTGGTCCTCACTGTAGAAACAGCCCACAGACTTTCTCTAAAAGAGCTAACGGAAATTTCAGCTTTGGAACTCGAAATTCAAAACAATCAACTAATTACGGATGCTAAGGGATTACTGGAGAAAAAAGAAAAAGAAATTCTTGACTTCAAGATTATACAGTAACGCAAAAAGGTAATAAATCCGACTTAGACCAAAAAAAAATTTCATTGGAAACAGTTTATCCATTCCTACAACCGGACTTCTATTCAAAACCAGCCCAGCGGCGATTCTTACAGGACAATTAAGGTCGCTCCCGTAATAAGTTTCTCACATTTTCAGACACGTCCTCCTCATCTGGAGGAGAGACTGATCCAAGTGACACAAGGCCTAATCAACCGTACAGAGGAAATCAACATAACCAAGAATTAAACCCCCGGCCTTTTTTATGAAGAGGCCAGCGAAGGACACGGGTCGCACCCGCTCAACCTTCCAACCATGGGAAATGAGAACCAGGCGGCAGTATTACAGGAGTTAGAACCATCACCCTTATTCAATCTGCCCAACCGAGAGCTATCAACTTCGGAATTATCAATTCTTAAGAAAGGACTGTCATACGTTCCGGTTAGATTGACTGACTTTGTTAAAATGAAATTAGAAATTCTGGAGTTTTGTCGCAAAATCCGCTTGAAAATGTTTTTCAAGGATACACCGGTACAAACTACCAACGAGGTTACGGGCCTCCATAACAAATCTTCGTTTTGTCCACCTGTTTCTAAGATCCCGAAGGAGATAACCACATTCGAAAGAGCTATATTGTCAGGAATAACAGCACTTGAAAAGAAAAGACAATTTGTTCACTATAATATATCTATGGAAGAGAAAGAGGCTATTTTCTCATTGAAAAGGAATCACTCGTTAGTGATAAAACAGGCGGGCAAAGGTGGGGCGGTAGTAATTTGGGACATTAACAAATACAAAAAGGAAGTCCACCGCCAACTGGACGACCCAAATTGCTACACATGGATCAACAAAGACCCTACTAACGATTTACAAAGGGAACTATTTGGTATCCTTTTGCAGGGATACGACTCAGGCATTCTTGGACCGAAGGAATTCACATTTCTTAAGAACAAATATCCAAGGATACCACTGTTTTACGTCCTTCCTAAGATGCATAAGGACGAAATGAACCCTCAGGGTCGACCGATAGTCTCTGGATATTCCTCATTGATTGAACTGGTCTCAAAATACATTGACCACTATCTTAAACCGTTTATTGAAGAGATTCCAGCACACCTGAAAGACACCACAACATTCCTTAATCAAATTACATCAGTTCAATTCGATACCACCAAACAACTATTAGTGACTATGGATGTAGTTTCACTATATACGCAGATTCCTCAGGATCTAGCACTGGAAACTATAACTTTCTTTTTAGACCAAAGAGAGCCGGCTAGAGTCCCCACGAATTTTATAGTTCAACTGGCTAAATTTGCATTGGAAAGAAATTACTTCCAATTTGACGGGGATTTCTTCTTTCAAATTAAAAGGGTTGCGATGGGCTGCCCCTTTGCACCAGAATTGGCGGTTTTGTTTATGGGACTTTTTGAGAACACATTTTTTTACAACATGAACCCATACGCTGAATACATCACAAAATACATGAGATACATCGATGATGTATTTATGATCTGGTCTGGTACTAAAGAAAAGTTGAATGAATTCATGGTTTGGCTAAATCAGAGAATGGTAGACATACAAAATAGTTTGAATTCTTCCAACGACAAAATCAACTTTCTGGATGTACAAATATATGCTGTGGATAGGACATTGGGTACCACGCTTTTTCGGAAATCCACACCCCGAAATAAAGCACTTTATTTTACCAGCCATCATACCGTAAGCCTTAAACAAAATTTACCATTTGGACAGCTCCTTAGAATAAGGAGAAATTGTTCAAACAAGGAGGAGTATTTTCATAATGCCAATGAACTAATGGAACGATTAATTCAAAGAGGGTACCCTAAGAAATTGTTAAAAAAAATTCAATAAGGAGAGCCTGGTGGGTGCCTAGAGACACTCTACTCCAAAAGAAAAGACGTCCTGAACTAAACAGGGTTGTCTGTGTTACAACGTTTGGACCCCAAACTCACCAGCTGCGCAAGTTGGTTAGGCAAAATTGGCACTTGGTTAAGGATCTTCACAGCGACTTTGAGGATTTACCTTTATTCGCTTTTAAAAAATAAAAAAGTGTGGCCAATCATATTGTTAGGGCAGGACTGCCAAGTACTCCAAAACCCACTTTAAGAGGTATGCTGGGTTTACCCCCAGTCAAAGGGCATCACAAGTGTCGAACCTGTTCATGTTGTGCACAGACAGAGGAAGGGTCCCTATTTACATTCAATGGGATCCACTGGAAGCATGAAACAATTACCTATTGTCAGACGAAAAATGTAGTGTACGGAATTGTGTGCCCCTGCCCTAAGTTGTATATAGAGAAGACAACTCAGGAGGCACGTCAGCGTATCACACAGCACAAATCACGCATAAGAAATGCAACGCCAAATGCGCCATTGGTCTTACATTGGCAGACACAGAAACATCAGGAAAAGGACTTAAGATGGACTATCATTTCCAAAATTGATAAAGATCCACGAGGTGGAGACATTGAAGGTAGATTGAGTCAGCGCGAGGCATTTCTTATAATTAAATACCATACCGCAGTAAATGGCTTGAATGAAGTTTCAGAGGTTCCCGGTGTTTGAGTAATTTTTAAACCATCGTTAGTTTTTCATCTATTCAATTGCATTAGTGTACTCAAGTTTAAATCCTGTATTATGTTCGCGGAACAGGATTCATTGTTTCCATTATCCTCACCAGGATTTGCTTTTCCAAAAGGACACACCGTGCACATGCGCCACCCACCAGTGTCTTTCAGTCTTTTGAGCAAATGCTTGCATGATTCCAGTCATTTTGTCCGCTTTTCATCTGCAGACACACAATAAATTCAATTCTTTTTTTTAAAAAAAGACCCATCGCGTCATTTGCCAATCACGTGATCGGAACTTAGTTCCTGGTAAATATAGATGAAAGACCTCGCGCGTTCACCATACTTGCCTTACACTGTGAGACGCGATCAGAGCTCTTGATTTAGGTACGGTTAGATGCCTCCACGAGCAGACCGCTTTACAATTCGGAAACGTTCACAGCGGCTCACCCTCCGTTTTCTGCCTTTTGTTGCAGGAAGATTTTGACTTGCTGATAATTACAATAACGACAAGGACGATACAAGGAATGCCTCCGCATAGCCCGGTAAGTCAGGATTGGCAGCCCCTGCGTTCTCGTCATTAACAAACAATTGGCTACATCAAGTCATTGAACTACTGTTTACTGCCCCTATTAGGTTATTATGGCCATGACACATATAAAACAGGTTAGTGCAAGTACACTTACTGATTGCCCTAAGAACTTTTGCGAATATTGTCTGTGAGATACAGTCTTATGTTGTGTTTTTCTGTTTTAGTGGAATACTGAAAATTGGTGATTACCTACCACTTCTATGTTGGTGTCAGACCACATTGATAAGGTATGGCGGTTTTGCTGACTGGTGGTTTGTTCACTTTTGAATTTGATTAGATGCCAGCAGACTTTCTTAATGCTTTTTTTTGTTGTAGAAAGTGTTGGTCCTGAGGAGAACCACACAATTAGGGGTTTGAAACGCGTCGACCTGACTGGACTCTTTGTCAATCAGAAATAACAATGAAGTTGTTTTTTCTTTAAATAAGGATTTGCCTCCAAAGTGCATTCATGACAAAATAAAACTGAAAATAGACATAGATAACACCACTTATAGGGTTATAAGATTGGATTTTTTGACAAAGGGCCACATTATGTTGTCTTTTTGTATAGCTGAATGATTGAAATATGAATGTTGTTGGAAGGATGTGTAAAATTTCTTTGTAAATATTGGTAATTCTGTTTGTTATGATATGTATAGTTTTGTAAATAATTTGTACATGCATAAATATTTCATGTGATGACTAAAAAATCAATATGCTCTACTAGTGAAAAATAATAAATTCAACTAGTGACGTAAGTAAAAAACGGACCGGTATGTTTGAGTCATAAAGGTTACGAATTGAATATACAAAATCAAGTCCGGTTTGGGCTTTTGTTTTCGTTCTTTTATCTAACTGGGCAAAGCAGTCCTGTCCCTCAGCAATCATTTAACACTTCAGCCGTCCCGCACAGTGGAAGGCTCAGTAGCGCTAAGTTGCACTTATTCCCTCATACAAGGAAGTGATGTTGCCTGGGCAATGACGTCCTTGCCCCCAGCAGCCTATAAACATTTCAGGAGTCCAGCGCAGTGGGAGGAATGATGACTCTAATTAACGCTTAGCCCCTCCTCCAGGACAGAATTATGTACTCTGAACAATGCAGTCCTGTCCCCTAGAAGTCTCCAAACATTCCTGTAGTCAGAGACAAGTCACTTCCTGTTAAGGGTGGGCGTAAAATCAGTTTCGCGGGCGAATTTGCGGATGTTCCGCAATTTCACGATCCGCGAATCTCGCAAAATCGCGGTAAAATCCGCGAATCAGCAGGGACTAATTTTCAGCCAAGCAAGGGTTACATCAGCAGGTGCAAAAGTTGAAAAAAGGGTTTTACAAAAGGGTTACAAAGAAATTAACTTCAACTTGGGCACCTGCTGCTAAGTGCTTCCTGGAGCCTAGTTGCCTACTTGCAACTATTCTCTGACCCTGCTCTGACCCTTGAAGCAGGGTCAGAGAATAGTTACAAGTAGGCAACAAGGCACCTGTCCCAGGAATTAAACCTCATCAGGAAGCACTTACAGATATAAAAAAAACAGGGAGAAGGGAGAGGATGGCAAATACACCCATTTGAGTTGTCAGGAGGGGTTAAACTAAAAGAGACCTTTACAGCACAATTTTCATATGCATTTTGCTAAAAATAAAAAGCTGTATGTTCTGTAGGGGCAACTCAGGAATCTGGCCCTTCAGAGATCCGGCCTCTCTTTCTTTCTCTCGTTCTCTCTCTCCCTCTCTTTCTCTCTCTTTCTCTCTATCTATCTCTCTCTTCCTCTCCTTTCTTGCTCTATTTATCTCTTTCTCTCTCTCTTTCAAGGTCTTCCTCTTTCTCTGCTTATCTCTTTCTTTCTCCATTGTTCTCTCTCTCTTTCTCTCTCTCTCCCTCTCTTTCTTTCTCTCTCTCACATCCTCTCTTTCTCGCTCTCTCTTTGTCTCTCTTTCTTTCTCTCTCACTCTCCCTCTTTCTCTCTCTCTTTCTCTTTCTCTCTCTCATCCTCTCTCTCTCTCTCCCTCTCTGTGTGTCTTTCTCTCTTTCTCTCTCTCTTTCCATGTCTCTCTCTCTCTTTCTCTCTCTCTTTTACTTTCTTGCTCTTTCTCTGTCTCTTTCTTTCTTTTTCTCTCGTTCTCTCTTTCTCTCTCCCTCTCTCCTCTTCTCTCTCCCTCTCTTTCTCTCCCTTTCTCTCTCTCACATCCTCTCTTTCTCGCTCTCTCTTTCTCTCTCTTTCTTTCTCTCTCACTCTCCCTCTTTCTCTCTCTTTTTCTCTTTCTCTCTCTCATCCTCTCTCTCTCTCCCTCTCTGTGTGTCTTTCTCTCTTTCCCTCTCAATTTCCATGTCTCTCTCTCTCTTTCTCTCTCTCTTTCACTTTCTTGCTCTTTCGCTGTCTCTCTCTTTCTTTCTCTCTCATTCTCTCTCTCGGTGTTTCTTTCTTTCTTTCTTTCTTTCTTTCTTTCTTTCTTTCTTTCTTTCTTTCTTTCTTTCTTTCTTTCTTTCTCTCCCCTCTCTCTCTTACTCTCTCTTTCTCTTTCTCTCCCTCTCTTTCCCACTCTCCCTTTCACTTTCACTTTCCTGCTCTTTCTCTGTCTGTCTCTCTCTTTCTTTCTTTCTCTCTCTCTTTTCTTTCTTTTTTCTTTCTTTCGTTCTTTCTTTCTTTCTTTCACTCTCTCTCTCGCTCCCTCTCTCTCTCTATCTCTCTCTCTTTCTCTTTTTTGAAACATTGCAAAGATCTCGTAGATGACAAAGTACAAACAAGCATTTGCAATGCAATAGGTCTCGCATGTTTTGTATTTACGTGACTTAGCTGTATTGATATTACAAATTACAATGGCTGTTAATTTTTAAATAATTAATACTTAAATAAAAGTGATTTTAATTTATAATGGCAATAGCTTAAACTTTTGTAAATAACTTTTGTGAAGATTATGTTCAGTGTATTTTATTGTGACGAAAATCCAAGAACAGAAGGGAAATATTAACATCTTTTTGTGACATTTGTAATAAAGTTTGAAACATTGAGAGAACATATTTGAACCAGTTGTTGTTGAATGGTTGCGCAGATTGATGCTGGGGTGGTGCTGAGTGGTGCTGTGGTGGTGCTGAGTGGTGCTGTGGTGATGCTGAGTGGTGCTGTGGTGGTGCTGAGTGATACTGGGATGGTGCTGAGTGATGCTGGGGTGGTGCTGAGTGGTGCTGTGGTGGTGTTGAGTGATGCTGTGGTGGTGCTGAGTGATGCTGTGGTGGTGCTGAGCGGTGCTGTGATGGTGCTGAGTGATAATGTGGTGGTGCTGAGTGATGCTGTGGTGATGCTGAGTGATGCTGTGGTGGCACTGAGTGGTGCTGTGGTGGTGTTGTTTGGTGCTGTGGTGGTGCTGAGTGATGCTGTGGTAGTGCTGAGTGATGCTGTGGTGGTGCTGAGTGGTGCTGTTGTGGTGCTGAGTGATAATGTGGTGGCGCTGAGTGATGCTGTGGTGGCGCTGAGTGATGCTGTGGTGGCGCTGAGTGGTGCTGTGGTGGTGCTGAGTGGTGCTTCCGCTCGGTCACAGGACAAGGGGTAACGACGGACAGAGCGGGGCCTCATTTTCCCGAGCGGTTGCCGGGTGAGTTGAGGTCTTCACCCACACAAAGATGGGAAGAAGATATTTTTCTCTTTCTCCAGTGTACATTGGATTTCCAAGTTACTGGTAGTTATATGTATAATTATATGTATAATTTTGTAATGTTTGCACTTATCACTTTTTTAGTTGCTGTAGCTATACATCTTTTAAGGTCCTGAAGAAAGCCAGAGCAACTCTCTTATTGGCTGAAACATGTCGACCGATCTGCACAGCGCCATACTGTAGCCTAACTCTCTAGCTACTAGGCGAAATTTTAATCCTGACACTTAGATAGATCTCAAGTAAGACATGGTTTGTCTAAGTAGTTAGTTTTATCCTTCACTATTATTTAAGCACTGCACCTTACTAGCACTATTTCTTGAGCAACAATATGGCTACAGTATGTTTATCCACATACGCATCATCACCTGATGGTTTGGGCGGTGTCTGGATTATTGAACTAATTCCCACATGACGAGACTCCGCCGCAAGGGTGGTCTGATGGGATTTTTTCTGAAGCCATTTGTGACTCAACTTTTGACACGCATGCCCTCCCTGCGTCTTAGTCACTAGTATAGCTTAACACCTACTTTGACCTGGTCTTCTCTTTTTACGTGTTACTAGTATGAAGTAAGGGAGTGAGTTGACAGGTCGGTAAATATTTCCCTTTGACCCCCCACACATGTTCTTTTGATAAGGTGACAGTGGTGAACCAGAGGGTGGCAGTGCTGAACCAGAGGGTGACAGTGGTTAACCAGAGGGTGGCAGTGGTGAACCAGAGGTGCTGTGATGAACCAGAGGGTGGCAGTCGTGAACCAGAGGGTGGCAGTGGTGAACCAGAGGGTGACAATGCTGAACCAGAGGCTGGCAGTGGTGAACCAGAGGGTGCTGTGATGAACCAGAGGGTGGCTGTGGTGAACCAGAGGATGGCAGGGGTGAACCAGAGGGTGGCAGTGGTGAACCAGAGGGTGGCAGTGCTGAACCAGAGGGTGACAGTGGTTAACCAGAGGGTGGCAGTGCTGAACCAGTGGTGCTGTGATGTACCAGAGGGTGGCAGTGGTGAACCAGAGGGTGACAGTGCTGAACCAGAGGGTGGCAGGGGTGAACCAGAGAGTGGCAGTGCTGAACCAGAGGGTGGCAGAGGTGAACCAGAGGGTGGCAGGGGTGAACCAGAGGGTGGCAGGGGTCAATCAGAGGGTGCCAGTGGTGAACCGGAGGGTGGCAGTGGTGAACCAGAGGGTGGCAGGGGTGAACCAGAGGGTGGCAGGGGTGAACCAGAGGGTGGCAGTGGGGAACCAGAGGGTGGCATGGGTGAAACAGAGTGTGGCATTGGTGAACCAGAGAATGGCAGTGGTAAACCAGAGGGTGGCAGTGCTGAACCAGAGGGCGACAGTGGTTAACCAGAGGGTGGCAGTGGTGAACCAGAGGTGCTGTGATGAACCAGAGGGTGGCAGTCGTGAACCAGAGGGTGGCAGTGGTGAACCAGACGGTGACAGTGCTGAACCAGAGGGTGCTGTGATGAACCAGAGGGTGGCAGTGGTGAACCAGAGGGTGGCAGGAGTGAACCAGAGGGTGGCAGTGGTGAACCAGAGGGTGGCAGTGCTGAACCTTAGGGTGACAGTGGTTAACCAGAGGGTGGCAGTGGTGAACCAGAGGTGCTGTGATAAACCAGAGGGTGGCAGTCGTGAACCAGAGGGTGGCAGTGGTAAACCAGAGGGTGACATTGTTGAACCAGAGGGTGGCAGGGTTGAACCAGAGAGTGGCAGTGCTGAACCAGAGGGTGGCAGTGGTGAACCAGAGGGTGGCAGTGGTGAACCAGAGGGTGGCAGGGGTGAACCAGAGGGTGGCAGGGGTGAACCAGAGGGTGGCAGTGGTGAACCAGAGGGTGGCAGTGATGAACCAGAGGGTGGCAGTGGTGAACCAGAGGGTGCTGTGCCCATACACGACTGCAGGGGTAACTTCGCCATGCAAGCGGCCCGCGAACATGCAAAAAGCCCCGCGAACACGCAAAAAAACCCGCAAACGCGCAAAAAAAACATAAATCCGCAAATTCGCACCAGAACGTGAATTTGCAAATTTCGCCCATACCTACTTCCTGTGGTGCTCCCTACTTTAGCACCTCTTGCTGAACCCACCAGGTGCCTTTTCAAACTCCCTGCCAAGCTACAGTTGGTGTAGTACCTTTTCGGCTGCGAGGAGGCAGCCTCCTGCTGGTGTCTGGATGCAACTCTTCCCCTCGCCTTCTGCATCGCGGCCCCAGTTTCCAGTCACACATGTCTTGATGCTGATCTTGAAGCATAAGTTATTTAATCCGTCCCATGAAGTAATACTTGTAGCGTGGTAAATACCGTATTTTATAATCCTATTAGAAATAACATACCATAAAAAACAGTCAAGACAAAATATTTCCATCAATCATTCCTTCTTGATTGTCCACGGAATGTGCATACTTTGCATAGTTAAGATGAAAGAAATCCATGACAATCAACTTGAATGGAATAACTTCAAGCTAAAGGGACAATTTGGGGAGTGTACTTCTAACTTTCATATAAGGACATATTATATATTTTTTTTAAAACTCACACAATCATTGTTATACGTTGAAAGCCATTGCTTGCTACTTGCCTATATCACCCATAAGATTAGGCCTGGGCAGAATTTCAACTAGGCTGGAGTAATATTTGTAATTTCGGTAATTCGGCATTGCTCTTTGATGTGGAATTAGCAATGATAACTTGATTACGACCCCTCCAGTAACTAAAAGAAATTTTGGGGAAAAAATCCTACCAAAAAGTACATTTAGCACTGCTGTTTATGTTCTGTTGCTTTTTAAACCATGGCTGTGAGTTTGACAAATCAGCTAAAGTAAGTATCCTACATCTATTAACATCAATCTAAGAATCCTAATTCTTAACTTTTAATTTGTTGCTTGTTCCAGGTTTAACTTTATTACCACCCGCCATGGTCCTGATTCCCCTATGTTCACAACCATCATCCTAATGTATTACCATGGCAACTGAAACTGCTCATAGCCACTCAGAAAATGCGTACTCCCAACTTTTCTGACCCCACACTCCCAGGAAGCTCTGTCACACCTGTTCCCACTTAATATTCTCCCCAGTACCTCTTTTTCTTGCAACAAATATAGCTCCATCTCATACTTAGACAAATAAACCCCATCCTCGCTAAAGAATTCTGGTGCATTGCACCTCTACTCTGGATACTCTACCACCCTAACATGTTGTCCCTACAAAAAACTTTCATGTCCCTATTTATTTTGCGCCTGGCCTTATCAATGCAGATTAGCTTTATCGCCACCCGCCTTTGCCACCTTGGAATGAATTCCGTCAGGATGACGAAAGTTCCTGACCATTGCCTCTTAATTTCCAGCATATCCTTCTTTGTTTCTTTTAACAAGGCCAATACTTTGCAGATCACCAAATCATTTTCACCCAGGTGCTAAACAAGTATATCTAGATATCAATACCTCTTCAATAACTTATTAAAGCATTGTAACAGAGCCCGCCATCTCATACCACCTTTCCCATTCCAAGTCACTCTAAAGAAGTTGTAGTCTAGCCTGAGATTAGTGCCTTGCCCTTTCTGGACTTCTTGCCTTTCCGCCCACTTAATGAATGAATGTTCTATGATCCATGTCGACAATTCGATCGTCTCCGGCCCAGTGACTGCACCAGAAGAGACCACCATATATGTGAGATACCACTGAAATGTCACCACTCATAAACCTCTCCTGTTCTCCATGCGCACATACCACCACCAGCACTCTGATGACAAGCGCCCTAAATGCATAATCCTATCCCAGCCCAAACCCAGCTGTACTGCTTCCATGGCAACACCAATCCTATATGAATGTGTTCCATAGTCCCCAGTAGCTTCCCCAATACCTGACAATGCCTTCCGCGGTACTCACAACAGCTGATAAGCAGTCACCTGAGCACCATCAGCATGGTGAAATAAACACTTATTGGGAAGCCCCGCTAATCACCCTTCACACAGAACCCCAACATACTGGACCCACCTCCATGACTGGCAATACCTGTGGCAACACCATCGTCCCTGTTACCCTCTGATCTGTCTTAGATTGACAATTGTGCAACTCAATCTTGTCAAACTTACCTCCGACGTCTGCCCAATTCAACTGGTGGACCCATTGCCTCCCCAGTAGGTCAGAGACCCTAAAGGCCCCAAAAAACATCTAAGACATTAGGGTGGCAAACAAAACCATCTCCTTTTTGTCCCTGCACAAAGTTGTCAGTACACCCAAAACCTTGCCTAACAAATGCCTTGATAACGGACCCCTGTCCCTAGCTCACCCATGGCATATAACCCAAGAAGAGCTGGCTCATAAAGGCAATTCCATCCAGTTTCCCCACTATCGTTACTTTAGACAGACCTTTCACAACCAGTGTAAGGATGAACTGTACTATGACTTCTTCTCTACTCCAAAGCTCTGACCTCCCTTTTGGACTCCTCTGCTGGAAACTCCTGCTAAGCTTGCAAAAACAAGTGGATTTTGCCCACAACCCCACCACCAACTGAAGCATTTTCCCTCTCCTATATTCCATATGTCCCCTGGCACAGGTGTCTTGTCCTCGTTTGCCTCTGTGGCTAGCTCATGGATCCTCTCCCAGTGTGAATATGACAAAGCATCTGCAATATCATTGTCCACCACTTGCAAGTTTCTCCTTGGAGGCAACATCATGTTTCAAACAACCCATCACGAAGACGTGCATCAGCTTGAGGACCTGCTCATCCCGCACTGACTGTTTGTCACCCAAGAGCTCTTGAAAACAGTTGTTGACAGTCCGCAGAACCGTGTTGACCCACAAAAAATAAGTTGTCAAGAGAGTGCGTCACTGTCCTTTTCCCTGTGTGACACGTGAAAACACTCAGCAAGAAGGAGCTGAACAGCTCAAACAGAGCTCAGGAGATGGCACGGCCCATAGGTAAAGCCTTGTCGACAAACCAGCTCCCTTCAAATTGTATGGCTAGTTACTGAAAATCCTCTGGATGGACTGGCAGCAGCCCAAAAGCTGACAATGTTTCCCTTCGCCATGAGTGCACCCTTGCCCACCTGTTCTGCCAATGCCATATCCATATCCACCAAGAAATACAATACCAATGTAGCCTCCCTTGGAATAAAATCATTGACGGAATTCCCTTCTGGTCATGACAAGTGCTGTATAAGTTTAAATTGACCTTTCTTCTTTTTTGGCACTACCCCAATGGGTGATACGATCAAATTGGGCATAGGCCATGTCTCAAATGGCTCTACCATTCTACCCTCCTCAATCTCTTTCTGTAGCTTTGACCGCACCACTTGCTTATGTGACCGTGCAGTTTCCAAGTTCTCTGCCCATCTTGTAGCTCTAGGGCCCTTGTACCCCACCCGAAATCATTCCCCCAAATCATCGCTCAACAACTTTGCATCCCCTTTGTCAAAGAACAATGCAATCGCTCTCCTACAATTGGCTTATGAGCCTTTGCCCATATTGCCATGTGTTGTGCGTCCTCTCCTGTTCCCTGGCATCTGATTACCTTGCTGCCCGCTGTATGCCCCCTTGGTGTTGAATCCAATGTCCTGCCTGTTTCCATTGTCCACTGCATTCCGCCCCAGAGCATTGTACGAGGGCTTGTCCAACACACCTGGAACATTCATGCCGGAATTTACAGTACTCCCTCATACATAAGCCGTTGCTAAAATACCAACATGTTTTAAGCAGTCCTCCCTGTGTCTTGGCCAATGTCCCCACCCCTCCCCAGGTAGGGCATGGTTGGAAGAAACAATATGCCAATGGCAGCCACTCACTGACAAGGTGGCTTTATGATATTTTATGGAACCCATCATCTGTTGATATAAATCTGTGTCAATTTCTCCCCCTTTTGCATCAGGATCCCTTGCTAGGCAGGCGTGAAACTCCTTTTCATAATGTACCCAGGCATACGCCTGTACATGATTTGCACTCTGCAGATCAAGCCCATATATTTGATTAGCAAAACGCAAGTCCAGGGTAATTTTCACAATATACACTTGTGAAAATTAAAAACACAGCCATCCGATTCTTAATTGTCATAGGCACCCTAGGCCGTTTTGACAACTCAGATTCTTCTTTGGACCCCTCCTATGCCCTAAGTTATCTATGGAGGAGCTTCAGCCTCTCTATGTACTCCCCTTTCCATATTTTCTCCTTGGTTGCCAACATTAAATGCGCAACAAGTGGTTAAGTCACCCCCATGTGTGGCCATTCCTTGACCTTGAGTTATTACTCTTTTTCGCTCCAGTGTCCTGCACATCGTCCTTATCTGGTACATCCTCAGACTCTCCTTTCCCCCACGGCATGCCCTGATCCCCTTTAACACCTGATGCTAGCATCCCTGTTTGTAGTACCTGCCCTATTATCCCTTCTTCTGCATTTGCCGCTCCAAGACTTTCTTTCTACTGTATGTACTTACCTCAGGATCCTTGACATACAAAACTCTCCTTAAGCGTAATTCCCTGCTACCCCCTTCTCCCCCCTCATTTACTCCTATGGACACCTTTTGTGCGTGTACTGTATTTCCCCCAGAACCTCCAGTGCCCTGGCATCAAGGTTGGCCTCCGCTCCGGATCCTGCAGTTAGAAGGACAACGCCCACCCTTGCCGCCCCACTTGTTCCCCAATCGTCATGACACTGCTACAAAATACTAGGAACAACCACATAATCAGAACCCCCTTGCACTGCTTGCCCACCGCCTGTTTTCTTCTTCCTCTTGAACCTCGTCATCCACAATTTCACCTTCTTCCAAACTCATTTCCTTGCAATCCAACTGGGCATGATCTTCTCAACATTCCATAGCTCTGTGGGCACCATGGCCTGTGCCTCCGTACCGCAACCTGCATTCAAGTCGTACCCTACTGCACTACCTGAGGGAGGCCAGGGTGATGTGTTTTGCCCTCCTGGCTGAGACCCCACCCGCTGCTGCCTACTATGTCCCTTCCTTCTCTCCTACTTGCACGGCTACTGCCGGCCCTACCGGCTGCATCCTAGCCCAACGCCCCTCCCGACCATACATTCCAGCACGGGCATCTGCACTGGCCCGCTCCCAGCGTGTGATCCTCGCGCACCTCTAAGGCTGCTCTCCTTTCTACTGAGCACCCCTGGATCTTACCTGTTGCAGCGTCTCTACAATACGGCTGCGATGCAGAGGCAAGCAGGTCAAGATCTCAGCCGCCTGCCTTGCCAGGTGGTACAAAAGGGGGGGGTGATGGACGGAGCATCTGAACCAATCAAACACTCACACCCAGTCAACAGATCTGGGTTTGATCCATCACCGTTCTTTAGCCCACTCTGCCACCCCAGTTCAGACATGGCCAAATGCAAATCAGTCTGACCCTGTGCCTCATGGGAACAGTCCAGCCCGAACTGCCAAGCCATGCCTTCGCTGGACCGGACTCAAGCTTCCTAGGACCGGTTTCTGGCATTACAGCCATCTTCAGACAGGCTTGCTTGAATCCAGTGGCAAAGTGAGCAAGGGACTCACGTCTGAGCATACCATGCCAAATTTATGGCGAACAAAGCGGTACAAAAGGGGGTGGTGCGCCACGACACATGCGCCTGATGTCAGTAAATCAATGCGCCCTTCCTCCGCGAGAGGCACATGGCTTCCTTGACTTTGAAATCTTCCAACACAGCTAAAAACTCTCGAAAACTTCCACTGCAAAACTGTAAAACCAGAGTTTTACTAAAAACACCTTTAATTTATTTGCTGCTTGGACAGCCAACGTGTCACCTACAAAAGTGGTGCCTAAAATGATAAAATGGCCACATATATATAGGATATGTACCCCAAAGGAATATAGCCCAGAATAGCCCAATGAAGCCCAAATGTAGCCTGGGGTGACCATTGTCCCAAATTCCCAGGGGTGAGGGCTCACTTTCCTTGGGTCATCTGGCTCCCAAAAGGCAATTCCACTCGATTTTAATCCAGAATTTATTGAGGAGGGGAGACAATTAATTTAACATGGTGTTAGTAGGTCACATGAAAAAAGCAGTGCAGTCTTACCTGCCTTCACGTAGTACCTCTTTTCGATGATCCAAATCGGCAATCCAAGCTGAGCAAAGCTGTTGCAAAGACTCAATTGCAGGGTCATAGATATCAATAGTAATGTAGATGCTGTGGCACCATGGAACAGGACTGCTAAGGGCCACTTGCATTCCAACTGTGACTACTCATGACATAAGGGTGGCGTTTTCCCTGCTTGAATTAGGGTCCCTGCACCTGGCTATATCTCCGCTCAGCTGGAGATCAGGCAGCTCCTGACGCCACCACTGCTCATCCTCCTCCACAGCTATGTTGATGGGTGCAGTGTTTTGATAGTTAGAAGTAAATTGTTTTGCGACAGCCACCTCGTCTTTCCAGACGCCTTCTGCTTCAGTGTAGTCTATGCACCCGATAGGAATTACTTTGTATGAATCACGATGAGAACACTACGCTTTCACCGATGTACAGCGTAACACAGTGAAATGAAATCAAATGGATGCTCCCTCTAGCAAACAAATATATTATCTATGATGTAACATTTTTGCGCCTGCCCCAGTAATATATACAGTAAGAGGCATATGTATCATCCGTTTTTTTTCTTGCAAACGCTGCGATTCACAAAAAAGCAGCGTTTGCAAGAAAAAAAACGGAAAATGCGATGTATCATGGAAATCGCATCACAAAATTAAGGAATCGCAAAATTTGCGATTCCTTAATTTTGCGTCAGCATTTAAGGAATCACAAATTGCGATTCCTTAAATTCTATCAGCCAGATTCATCATGGTCCCGATTTGCGAGTCCTTAATAGCGTTTAATAAGGAATCGCTATTAAGGACTCTCAAATAGGGATTCATGTAGAAATTGCAAAATATATTGCGATTCCTACAGCCTCCTTATTTGCGATTAGCAAATTGCTAATCGCAAATAAGAATGTGATTTCAAGGGTGCTAAGGGTGTCCAAAGGACACCTTGTAGCGCCCCTGAAATGGAAATGTAGCCTGATGTTGCGCACACACATGTCCAAAGGACATGTGTGTGTGTAACATACCACTTAGAAAAATGCACTAAAGTGCATTTTTCTAAGTTTTCTCTATTTACCACGAAGTCAGACTTCGCGGTAAATAGCGGCCGGAAATTGCGAATTCGCAAATTTTAAAAGTTTCATGAATTGCATTTAAGGAATCTCAAATAGAGATTCCTTAAATGCTATTCCTCGCTAAAATGCGAATTCTGTAATACCGAATTTTGCATTTGGGATGATGAATCCCAAATGCAAAAATTGCGCTCGCAAAGGGCCAGATTCTCAGAATCTGGCCCTTTGCGAGCGCAATTTCCCTTGATGAATCTGGCTGTATGTATGAAGCACCCAAGTTGTGTGAATTCCAATTAAGAAATCGCAAATTACCACCAACTTATAATTGTTGGTAATTTGCGATTTCTATTACAAATGCACTTTTTGGCATTTGTAAAGGTGCCATGTGGCGCACATACATGCCCTTAGGGCATGTATGTGCACCATATGGACACACATGAAAATTTCAGGGGTGCAACAGGGTGTCCTTTGGACCCCCCTGCACCCTTGAAATTATTCTCAATTTGCGATTAGCAAATTGCGAATCGCAAATTGAGAATAACTTCCCATTCCTTCCTATGGGCCTCCTGGCCCATAGAAATGAATGGGAAAGTATTTCTTAATTGCGAATTCGCAATTTGCGAATTCACAATTAAGGAATATCAAGAAATCGCAAAAACATTGCGATTTTTTGGATACATACCATTTGCGATTCTCAAATAGCGATTTTCAAAACATCGCTATTTGAGAATCGCAAATAGGTATCTTGATACATTGGCCCCCAGATGTTTATCCTAAAAGTGCACTATGATATCAGAAAAGTTATGAGTAGGGAGCTACCCTTTCTGTCAGGAAAAGGATTGGGTCAACAATTGTACAAAAACAGAGTTCCTTTTCCTGAATTTATACCTTATGTGTGGTGTGCCTAACCCCGTCGGGGTGACCACCTACGTGAAAGAGATTATGCAGTATTGTTTAGGTTACCAAATTTACAACTTGAAATATCAAACCCTTCGGTGTCATGGGGGACCATATATGAATCAAAGACTTTTTAAAATTTGTCATACATTTATTTATAAAATTTTGTTAAAAAGATCATAGTACCACAATACTGTTACATGAAAAAACAATGCAAAATATATATTCAATTAATACAAAAAATGTTTATAACACACTCACTAAAACAATTTATAGTTTAAAAACTGCTTGTGCAGCAATGTTTACCACAGACATATTTATACATCATAATAGTAGAGCAATATCTTAATAGGAACAAACTGTCGACGCGGCGTTTCGGTGCCTCTTTTATTCTTGCACCTTCTTCAGGACTCGTTCCCTGATTGGTCACATCTACAAAAACATATATCATAATGCATCTCATTAGGTCCCATCTTATAACATCGATTACACTTTCTTTGTACATCATTAATTACACCCTAATATTTGGTAACCTATACAGTGACTTTTGCAAAAACTCACTAAAGATTTCCATCAACATTATTCACTGTCTATTGTCATTTCTTATAGACAGATTAACTAATGGGCGGGATAATAGCAGAGGAGTGTGTTTCCTTAAATAAACACTGGTGACTGACTCAGTTTTCTTTACTCTCCTGGACAGTCCTATCCCAAACCCCTTTCTCAGATCTTTTCATTGTGTCTGCATAATAGTTTCTCCTGGGTCCATTTGTTATGACCCTGGGGATTGGTTAAGGGTTCTTTTACTTAACTGTATATTTCCGCCCATATCTGTTTCTCAACTTACCCAGGTAATATTCCCTGGATCTTTTTTCTCTATTCTTATGAGTCCGTTTAACATCTGCTCATATTTTTCATTCCCTTTGTTTATATGAAATTTCTGTTTTTGGGACGAGAAAAAAGAGAAAAAACCGCATGTTTTGGTTTTTACTTGCATGCTCTGTTATATTAAATATGGGTTTTTGGTTCTGCCCCTGGTTTATTACCTTACCACTCGATATTCTCGGTCTTTCCTCAGAGTGTATGGAATTTAACCACTTCAATACTAAAAGGCAAAAAAACACATATTTTTCTATTTATACTCAGTCTGTTTCTTAACTCAGCACTCTTCACTCAGTAATTTACTGGTTGGCCTACAGCTTCCTTACCGGTCATATTTCCATTTCTCTTTTGGTCATGAGGAGGACGCCTCTGGGAGCTCCCTTTTAATATTTCTTCTCCCTGCTCCGTCTAGGGATGGAATTATCTTATTAGTGTATCTCTTCTTTTATTAAGCTTAATCAGATATGTCCCATTGTTATTTTAATTCTTACCTTACTGGATGACAAGAGTTACTTTTTATTTACTTCACTCTTATGTGTATAGATCCACTCTGGGGTTGAAAATCTTTTAGTTGAAGCCTTTTGACTTGGCTTGCACTTCTAAAAAAGACAAATGTTTAAGCTATGTCAGAAAAGTCTGTCCTTAGTATTTTCTTGCTACCTGCGCACTGTTTACCCCATTCCTACTTACTTGGTGGTGGGAGCTGAACTGCGTGGCGTCCTCCTTCCTTCTGAGTCTTCTCGATCTGATCAGACTTGCTCCTCTCTGGTATTTATACCGTCAGGGATTGGCTGATTAGTTCCACCTGGCCACTGTTAGTTAGTTCATTTATTTGGCGTCCTGACTACGACCGCCATCTTGTAGTGGGTTTGATTCCTTAGTCACTTATAGGGCTTAATACTGGATCGATTTATATTGTATATTGTTTATTTGGGTAGCTGGGTGGTGACTATTAAAGTGGAGCATTGTGTTGCGGTCCGTTGGTTTTGTAAAAAGTTCCACTGCTAGAACACCCTCCACATTTTTTATTTTAATGTCAAGAAAGTTACACTCCTCGTTGCTATACGTGGAGGTGCAGTTTTTTTTCCCCAATCCAAGATGGCGCGCACTAATAGTGACGGGTGGGTAGAAGACGCGAATCGGGCGCATCCGCGCTCGAAAAATTTAGTAAACAAATTTTAGGAACAGAGAGGAGGATAAGTAATATAATTGGAAAAAGTCCGATTACAATCCCAAATATAATGAGTGGGGACTCTAAGCAACACACGGTCTCCTTATCCAAAATGGCGACCGCGGAATGATCACGTAACGACTATCGATCGTTCCTAGATCACAGCAAACAGCATATGAAATATGGTATAACACTAGGTGGGGAAACGATTAAAAATAATTATATAGCGATAGAGTGGAGGCATAACAAAGAACATGTATTCTTAACGAACATCGCCACAAAATTCGGTTGAATCCCGAAATGCGTTACTTAAACGAACAACAGTTGGGATATTAATTAGAATGATGAACTGGATATAGGGAGCTTTAATATAAATCGATCCAGTATTAAGCCCTATAAGTGACTAAGGAATCAAACCCACTACAAGATGGCGGTCGTAGTCAGGACGCCAAATAAATGAACTAACTAACAGTGGCCAGGTGGAACTAATCAGCCAATCCCTGACGGTATAAATACCAGAGAGGAGCAAGTCTGATCAGATCGAGAAGACTCAGAAGGAAGGAGGACGCCACGCAGTTCAGCTCCCACCACCAAGTAAGTAGGAATGGGGTAAACAGTGCGCAGGTAGCAAGAAAATACTAAGGACAGACTTTTCTGACATAGCTTAAACATTTGTCTTTTTTAGAAGTGCAAGCCAAGTCAAAAGGCTTCAACTAAAAGATTTTCAACCCCAGAGTGGATCTATACACATAAGAGTGAAGTAAATAAAAAGTAACTCTTGTCATCCAGTAAGGTAAGAATTAAAATAACAATGGGACATATCTGATTAAGCTTAATAAAAGAAGAGATACACTAATAAGATAATTCCATCCCTAGACGGAGCAGGGAGAAGAAATATTAAAAGGGAGCTCCCAGAGGCGTCCTCCTCATGACCAAAAGAGAAATGGAAATAGGACCGGTAAGGAAGCTGTAGGCCAACCAGTAAATTACTGAGTGAAGAGTGCTGAGTTAAGAAACAGACTGAGTATAAATAGAAAAATATGTGTTTTTTTGCCTTGCAGTATTGAAGTGGTTAAATTCCATACACTCTGAGGAAAGACCGAGAATATCGAGTGGTAAGGTAATAAACCAGGGGCAGAACCAAAAACCCATATTTAATATAACAGAGCATGCAAGTAAAAACCAAAACATGCGGTTTTTTCTCTTTTTTCTCGTCCCAAAAACAGAAATTTCATATAAACAAAGGGAATGAAAAATATGAGCAGATGTTAAACGGACTCATAAGAATAGAGAAAAAAGATCCAGGGAATATTACCTGGGTAAGTTGAGAAACAGATATGGGCGGAAATATACAGTTAAGTAAAAGAAACCTTAACCAATCCCCGGGGTCATAACAAATGGACCCAGGAGAAACTATTATGCAGACACAATGAAAAGATCTGAGAAAGGGGTTTGGGATAGGACTGTCCAGGAGAGTAAAGAAAACTGAGTCAGTCACCAGTGTTTATTTAAGGAAACACACTCCTCTGCTATTATCCCGCCCATTAGTTAATCTGTCTATAAGAAATGACAATAGACAGTGAATAATGTTGATGGAAATCTTTAGTGAGTTTTTGCAAAAGTCACTGTATAGGTTACCAAATATTAGGGTGTAATTAATGATGTACAAAGAAAGTGTAATCGATGTTATAAGATGGGACCTAATGAGATGCATTATGATATATGTTTTTGTAGATGTGACCAATCAGGGAACGAGTCCTGAAGAAGGTGCAAGAATAAAAGAGGCACCGAAACGCCGCGTCGACAGTTTGTTCCTATTAAGATATTGCTCTACTATTATGATGTATAAATATGTCTGTGGTAAACATTGCTGCACAAGCAGTTTTTAAACTATAAATTGTTTTAGTGAGTGTGTTATAAACATTTTTTGTATTAATTGAATATATATTTTGCATTGTTTTTTCATGTAACAGTATTGTGGTACTATGATCTTTTTAACAAAATTTTATAAATAAATGTATGACAAATTTTAAAAAGTCTTTGATTCATATATGGTCCCCCATGACACCGAAGGGTTTGATATTTCAAGTTGTAAATTTGGTAACCTAAACAATACTGCATAATCTCTTTCACGTAGGTGGTCACCCCGACGGGGTTAGGCACACCACACATAAGGTATAAAATCAGGAAAAGGAACTCTGTTTTTGTACTATCCTAAAAGTGCTAAAGTGTTACAAAACAAAACTGTTGTAGGTCTCTGCACATGGCCTTTGAAAATTAACATGTACAATTCGTGTTTTTCAGGGGCTGTTGATGGATGTCTTCAGCTGCTAGTGAAGCTATGGAAGTGGTGTGTACAGAAAACAACAATAGGAAGAAAGAAAAGGTTTAAGATTATCCTAAAACACTCCTTTGAACTGCTGGTCTATCATCCATTAATCGATGTTAGGAATGCCATAGTTCCATTACTTTTCAGCGAGGACGAACCCCCTGTGGAGATTTCTAGACTTGGATCTCAGTGCATTCTTGCCAACCAATCCCTCGTTGAGGACTGCATCCGCAAACAACTCACGAGAAGTCACTCAGGAATAACAATGAAAATAAAAAGGGAAGAGGAATCAACGTATCTGATCTTCGATGCTTCCACGCGGGAAGGCGATGCTTTACTTTACCTGTCCACCCAGCAGACACTGAATGATATTCTACTAACTAACTCGACAGATGACTCGTATGAACGTTTTCAAGAAATGGGAACGATAGTGAAGAAGTGTCAACATAGAGATCACATCGCGACGCTACGCAAAGAGCACTTGGGGAATGTTCCATATTACTTTGTTCTAGAGAATGGAAAACCGTTGTTACAGTATTTACATGAGAGTGAAAACCAACACACCCTGCTAAATATGGTATACATCCTACAAGACATTGCTAAGGCCGTCAGTCAGTGCCACGAGAAGGAAGTCATTCTTCGAAATATCACCCCTGCCAGTTTCATTGTGTTTCCAAACAATGGAAGCGAATCGCTTCCGGTTCGGACCAAACTTGTCAATTTCCAATATGCAAAAATGCTGCCGCTTCAAGACACGCCCTACGTGCAAAATGCATCAGACGTCTATGAAAACAATTGTGGCTCAAGCATAGAAGGTAATTATTTAAGAATTCTCAAAGTATCTTGCTTTCACATTTTCGCCTGTCATTTAATCCACAGACTACTATACTACATGTACATGATTACAGAAATGTATGAGTGTGTATCATATGGAGAAATTAATAATTTATGCATAATAGATTAATACGAACGTAGGATAGTCCAAACAAGCTAAAACAAGCATTGGCATAGACAATAGGTCTCGCCTTTGGGACCATAAAAGTGTTTAGCCAGAGCTATTGGCTTTGGCAATGTATTAGGCTATTGTACCCAAGCGAACAGATATGCCGAAGTAGGAAGGAGAGCGTTTGATGTACACAACGATTGAAGATCGCGTTAGTGTGGATTAAAATAAAACAGAGACCCTAATGTTTTAATAAAATGTGTGGTGCTTTCAATATATCAACTTTAGAAGGCTGAGGGACTGAGATGGTGCTAAGAGCAATGTACACAAAGTTTGGATGGAGAAATATACTGTGTTTTCCTTTGGAAGTTTCTAATATTTTTAATAACCACGCTTTCACATTACTGCTAGGTCCCAGGTATAGGGAGCGTTAGTGGGACATGATTCTGCTTTCCTTTTTTAATTTTTTTGATACCTGTCTATCCTTTTGGGTACTGAGAGAGCGTGGTGGCGGCAGTGGTGATTCCCGTATAGAGTACGGGTATAAAAATAACTAAGACTTTCTCCTCTGTGCTTGATTTTATTTCCGGTTTGTGTCATCGAAAGGGCTTTTCCCACAGCGTCTGGAGAAGCCTTGCTGCCTCCTTTGTTGTTCCTGGCTTTCCTCTGGACTTGTTCCTTGGATTTGGATTCTTGCGGCATCAGGCTTCGTTCAACTTGGAGTGTCTGTCAGGTCTTCGGCTTCGCCCTTGTGTGATCGTTCTGTTTCTAAGTTATCGCTGGAGAGGTACGCGACTGTTTTTTGTTTGTTTCCCCTGTTTTTTCTCTGCAAGACAACTCTTGGACATTGCAGTGTTTGCAACCTACGCCATTCGTTTCGGGTTTTTTGTGCGGTTTTTACAGCACACAGAGGCCAGGGGCCTCATTTATGCGTGAAAGCAGCGATGCGTCACTTCTCAGTGCGCACTCCTTGCGACATACCTGATGCGTCATATTTAACCCCTTCGATGCTGATGACGGCCCCCAGCCGTCATGCATCACGGGGCTTGTGTGCTGATGACGGCTGGGGGCCGCCATAAACCCTCCCACTCGCGATTCTGCCGCACAGGTGCAGAATCGCGGCCGCGCCCAAGGGGCTAATGTATGACGCATCATGTCGCAAGGAGTTACAGATACGTCAGTATTTCTGACGTCTCTGTAAGCGCAAAAGTGACGCATTGCTGGAGTGTGTCATAAAAGCGACGCAACTCCAGCAATGTTTCCTTTCACATGGGCAAGCCCCATGTGAAAGGGCTTGCGTCAGTCTTACGCCTGCTGTGAGGCAGGCGCAGGATTTTGACGCAACGGTGTCCTCGAAGTGACGCAGTGAAATCTCATAGATTTCACTGCGTCACTTCTACAAATCTTTTTGCTGGCAAACGCCCCCCCTGCATACATTATACCTGACGCAGGTATAATGTAGCGCAGGGGTTTACAAAGTGACGCACTTTGTAAATAGAGCGCAACAGGAGGCATGTTTTACGCTGCCGATGCGTCACAAAAAGTGACGCATCGGCGGCGTAAAAGTGACGCACTGCCTCATAAATGAGGCCCCATAAGTTTAGAAAGGGATCACTTGTTATTTGTTTTAGATAGGAAAGCATTATTTTTTACCATATTGGATTTTTTATCCCGCATTGAGAAGATGGGATTTATTATGTTCTGAAACTATTCAGTCTCAGTGTATTGCTTCTGAGACTATCGTTGGACTCATTACGATGATGCTTGGAATGGAAATGTAGTTCCTTTTTGACTGCCTCCTCTCCATGGCTAGTGCTCATAACATGTGGTAAGAAAATGATATATGCTGCCAGAAACTGCTATATTGTTTAGTACCTGCTTTGTTCCAAGAATCTCCTTTTCTTTTTCTTTATTAAGAGTTGTCAGCCTTACCCCGTGATCCACCGACCAGCCAAGAGAGGGGAATCACAGCACTGAGAGTCCATGTCTTAGTTCTTCCTTTCCCTTATTTACCCCTTGTTTTCCCCCATTTTCTCTGGGTGTCTTTCTCTCCTCTAGCCTTTTTATATTATGGGCAGTTGAGCTTAAGGCACGGGTAGTGGACTGGGACTTGCTTTGCTCCTGCAGTGTTGGGTTTATCAGTGCATGGTGGCCGAACAGAAAGCCAAGCCCACAAAAGACACACTGCCCGAGCAAGGATGGACCAAGGAAACTATGAGCCCGGTCTCCCGTGAAGGTGGGGATGCCGTGGTGGGACCATCAATGCAGGAGTTAATGATATTGCTTTCCGGGGGCGTGGCTGCAAGGCTGCGAAATGGCCGCTCTCTAGGCGAGCTCCGCCGGCCAAGCTCATTATCCTGCCAAAATCCTGTTTAAACCTTCAATCGAAGAAGCACAAGCACTGTAAAACGAAACCGGAGACAGCAACGAACCGAACGAGCTAATTTTCAACAAGTATGGAAAAGTGGTGAGCGAAATATAACCAGGACCGATCGAGCAGAACGGAGCTGCGACGTAGTGCCGGAGGCGGGAACCGAACCTCGGGCTCCGAGTTCCATTCGAGCCGGAGGCGGTGCAGGCCGAGCTGAGAGGCGTCACCAGTGACCTGACACGTGAGGCTCGCGCCCTGCGTGCTGTGAGCTGCGATTCCCCGCTCGCGGGGTGGATATCGGAAATCTGCGGATCGTGCTGTAGGAGCAGCTCATAGCTGGAATCCAGCTCGGGGACATGGACAATAGAGATAAGTGCGGCAGCCATTTTCCCTGAGGCTCGATCATAGCGCTAGCCGGGTTCCATAAAACCGAGAGTGTGATTTGGTGTATGAAGCACAGCGTTTCCCCACCGGGTGTCTGGGACTGGTCGGGGTTCTGAAACAGACTGCATTTGAGCGCAGTCTTGGTTCCACCTGAAGTTGTGGTTATCGGACTGAGCTGCTGGGATATGACTGATTATTTACCAACCCATAGCCACTGCTAAGCCGGTCACAGAGACGCAGGTGTCATTGATATTAGAACACGAGGTGCAGCGCTCATATGAATTCGAAACCTGCGGGATTGGCGTGATACTCCCTGCCAGTACTGATGAGACACCGTTTTATAGTCCGCACTATACAGCGCCGCCATTTTGTCTGTTGAGAAGCCTGGAGCGGCTGGGGCTGGAATCCTAAGGTCGCCATGATAACATGTCATGCGCACAACACCGGTAGATACAGATAGAGGGTTGGTTGGGATATATAGTGCTGTCCTTGTTGTGAGGAGTCTCCAAGCGCTGAGGACATTATTTGTAAAACTAACATGGAGTAACAGCGGCTGCTGACTACCACTGGCCATCTTCTAATGCGAAGTCCTAGGCAACTGCGGCCTGCTGCTTCATGGAGAAACTGCCTGTAAGCGGATGTGACAGCGAGAAGGTGTGATTTAAAACTCTGTCTTGCCTGTAGATTTGGCTGCAGGAAAGCTGTGGATAGCTGGGCTGTGTCTGCAAAACGAGCAACAGGTGCACAATGGGCAGATCGGACGCCAGACAGTCCAAGATACCGTTTCCAACCGCAAAGGGCGGTAAACCACCCGCGCAGAGCCAAGATGCATCCGGGGAGGGTGGAGACCTGGACGACCAAGGAGGTTAATTAAAATCCCTAATGTTGGAAATGAGATCGAGCCTGAAGAGTATAGACGCAAAACTTGACAACCTGACCTCACAACTCGATCTGGTAAAATCGCAAGTCACAACGCACGAAACCAGACTGGACTGCCTGGAAAACAGACAAATCGAATTCCACAAGTTCAGGCAGGAAACAAAGGAACAACTCTTACAAATGGACAAACTCCTCATGGTCATACGGGCAAAGAATGATGACCTGGACGCACGCTCTAGAAGAAACAACATACGCCTTCTTGGGATTCCAGAGACTACAGCTATGCCAAAGATGGAGACCTTTGTGGCTGATCTATTGCACGAGCTATTCGACCCTCAAATTTGCTAAACATGTCTGTGGGCCCACTGCGAAGCGAAAAGGAGCCGGGGACGATCCTCTGACGCACCGTCTAAGTGATAATGACTGATTGCTGTCAAGGGTTGTGTAAGATTTGGTTGTGCTAATCTAACTGCTTCAAATGCCACATTCTCACTGAATATATTGATAAAGAATGTTAATTTGCTGGTAACAGACATTACAGTTGGCTTTCTTGCCAATGCCATATCTTCCTTTTTTGTTCCACTATGAGGCTTTTTCACATGCGTTCTGTATTTGCATGCTGCTGTGTACGTTGATCTAGGCCGCTGTTGGGGAAGGTCTATTAATCGTAAGCTTGGCCACCCTGTGCAAACGGGGAGTATGCCTCTACAACCTCGCCCCCACGGGAAATTTCCCATTCTTTGTAAGTTTCCACGTTCTGCGTGTTCATGGGGGGATTCAGACACGACCTGATTGGGGGGTTGCTGTGGGTGGGAGCAGTTGGTGGTTTGGTAAGATGCCAGTACGATAATTATATGGCCCAATTTGTCATGCATTACACCGTTATTGGGAGCCAGGCTGGGAACGGAAGCGATCAATCTGTTTTTTGCACATGGAAGTGACTAAAAAACATCCGTGGTCTAAACAATGGTAGAAAAGCGAGGTTAATGCACGCATATTTACAGAGACATGCAATAGATGTTTGTTTTATACAAGAAACACACATTAACTCCCTGCCTTCAGGGAAACTTAAGCATAACCGCTGGGGCGCAATATACTCTGCCATATTTTCAAATTATGCTCGAGGGGTAGCAATATTGTTGCGTAAAGGTTTGGACTGGAGAGAACGTATCACATACATTGATCCAGATGGTAGATATGTTGTCGTAAATGGTGTGCTCAATGGCAAGTTGATAACTCTCGCAGCTGTGTATGGTCCGAACGTAGACGACCCCGCATTTTTTAGAACTGTCTGGGCTCGAATTGCTGGGATGGAATGTGATACCATAATCTGGGGAGGTGACTTTAATGTAGTCCTGAATGATTCCATTGACCGTCGAGGTGCATCACGACCGCTACACGGAAACCAAGCTCTACATGATATCATGCTAGAGGGTGCATTAACAGACATTTGGAGAGTGAGGCACCCTACTGCACGAGAAGGTACATGTATCTCTAGTCACCATGCTGCTTGGTCCAGATTAGATTTTTGGTTAGTAACTCCTGATGTGGCCACTTGGACTGCACGTGTAGATGGTATGGCTCGCTCATTATCAGATCATGCCCCCTGCCTCTTAGAATTGAATATTCCGGATGCCCCGACCCGGGCATTTAGTTGGCGATTGCCGCCGCATGCACTCCTTGATGAAGCCTTCAAGGAAGAAATTAGACGGGATATCACAGATTATTTTGATACTAACGCAGGATCGGTGTCTACTGACTCGGTACTGTGGGACGCCTTCAAGGTGGTCATAAGAGGACAATGCATAGCGCGACAGGCTGGAGTCCTGAAGTCTATCAGGGGTACCATTAACACACTTGAGGGCCAAATAAAAGACCTATAGAAACTATTCTGTGAAAACCCCACGCCGAGCACAGCGGCAGAGCTAAAGGCAAAGTTGCTGGACTATGCTGAAGAGGCGCAGCGAGAAATAAAATTCCTGGGTAAACATGCAGAGGCCAGGCGCTATGGTGAGGGAGATAGTCCTAGCCGTACACTGGCGAGACTGCTTGGTACTACCGCAAAAAACGGAATACATACATACAATCAATAGCCCCACAGGAAATGTCATTGTAGGGCAGCAGGACATTCTGCAAGAATTCAAGAATTTCTATGCTGACTTATACATGACTAGGCACACTACCACTCCAGAACATTTTGAGGACTTCATTGAATCCATCGCACTGGTTTGGTTCGGGGATGTACACCGTAAATACATGGACCTCCCAGTGTCGGTTGAAGATATAGCAAAAGTGATTAAGGGTTTACCATTAAATAAGGCACCGGGCCCAGATGGGCTCACCACAGCGTTCTATAAAACATATGTGGAGGAATTGGCACCCAGGTTACATGAAGTTTTTGCGGAATCATTAGAATTAGAGATCCTCCCTGCATCGATGAGAGAAGCCCTGATTATTACATTGCTGAAGCCAGACAAAGATAGCCAATCCTTAGACTCTTACAGGCCCCTTTCCCTCATTAATGTTGATGTAAAAATATTCGCGAAAATCATAGCTGACCGTCTGCAACCTTTACTTCCAATGGTGGCCCTGCCGGACCAATCGGGATTTATACCTGGTCGTTCCACGTCCCATAACCTAAGAACCATTTTTTCGGTGTTGCACTATCTACACCCCAAGGTCCATGCGGCTGCGGTGCGGTGTTTTTGGACGCCACAAAAGCATTTGACTCCCTTGAGTGGCCCTATTTATTTCGCATATTACAACGTATGGGCTTCAGCACGTTATTTTTAAATCAAATTCGCCTTCTTTACACCAAGCCCATAGCACGAGTGAGAGTTAACGGTGTGATATCGGACCCTTTCGAGATCTCTCGAGGCACACGACAAGGGTGTCCCTTATCTGCTTTGTTATTCGCCATAGCCATGGAACCACTCGCAGCCCGTATACGGCAGCACCACACTAGCAGGGGGATAGGCTTCAGTTCACGCAGTTTGTTAATTTCCCTATACACGGATGATGTCACCCTCTACGTCCTGAACACAGCTGAAAATCTGAACCCTCTATTACGGGAGTTTGTAAAGTTTGGTGGCCTTTCAGGGGTATCTATTAACTGGACCAAATCGGTGTTGTTCCCCCTAACTGACAATACACGGGAGGTGGAATCAGAGTTCCCACTGCGCTGGGAAGTAAAATACCTGGGGGTATGGATAAGCCGTAACCTCCAGAGCATTTGGTCCTTAAATTTTGGACGGGCTGTAAATTGGCTAGAGGGTAAGGTGGCAACCTGGTCAAAATTGCCACTCTCTCTCGCTGGCAGGGTGGCACTGGCAAAAATGACAATCCTGCCCAAGTTCCTATATCTATTCACCAACATACCGATCCCACTTACGAAACACTTCTTTGCTTGCCTGCGTTCTCATCTCTTATCCTTGGTGTGGGCCGGCACTCAAGCCAGAGTCTCATGGGTAACCCTGGGCGTCCGAATCGGCTACGCCCACGGAGTAGGCGTAGTGTTGCCTTCTACGCATTTTGCGTAGACAGCGTAGCGGTCGCCCGCGCATGCGCATTTCTCGGGAGAAATGCGCATGCGCGGCCGCCTGCGCATGCGCATTGGTATCCAGGAAAGGACGCTATTCAAAGAGGGAGCCCCGGACGAGCCCCGGACAAGGTAAGTGCTTTAAAATTGTTTTATTCACGGTAGTTGCCTCAATAATGTATCTAGGGGAGGGCGGGAGGGAGGTGCGTAGTGGGGCTACGCGGAGTGCGGGAGTGGGCGTAGCTTCTCCCCCATTCCGCGTAGCTCCGCGGAGCCCCACTACGCCCACTACGCCCAGGGTTACTCATGGGCCTTGTTGACCCTACCGCTGAGGCAAGGAGGGTTGAGTGCTCCAGACATGCATTTATATGCACTGAGCGCACAGGCCTAATTCTTACATTTCTGGCCGTACCCGACTCCCTATCAGCCACATGTGGCTGCTGAGCTAGACTCGGTGGCCCCATTGCCTTTAAGTGCGGCGCATTACCATAAAAATCCAAGACCCACTACAGACGTTGATACAGCTAACACATTTCGATGGTTGTGGCGGGAATTACAGCGGCAAGCTCGCCTCCCATTACTGTATGCACCAGCTGTTCTAATGAAACAGAACCCAATGATACCCTGTTTGGCGGAGAGTGGGGGTGAACTATCCCTGGCTAGCACACCACTGCGCACATTTGCTGACGTGTACCCCGATGGGAGATTCAGGGATCCACAGCCCAGAGGTGAAAACTCGCCAGTGCCGTTCCGAGACATGTTCACCTATCACAAGTTGAAGTCCTCATGTCGTGCACTCTGGGAGGGATTTCCAGATGAGCCCCCAACATTGCTGGCACTCTAAGATATACTGAATTGGGCCTCACCCAAAAAGTTAGTGACTCGTATATACACAATCATGCAGGACCAATCTCCAATCACAACACCAACATCTATGCACCTTTGGAATAGAGAACTACACCCGCAATTGGATGAGATGCAGTGGTCCTTCTGCTGTAAACAACTATTGGAACTCTCACCAAATTACAAACTACGCCTCATACATTTTAAATTCCTGCATAGATATTACCGCACCCCTGTCAGCCTACAGAGAATGGGTTTGAGGGACAATGCTAACTGCTGGAGATGTGGCAAGGAAGATGCCACGTTCATACATGTGGCTTGGGATTGCCCTTTCCTATCTAATTACTGGACTGCAATATTTGATGCTATTAATCAGATAGTCGACAGATCAGATGTCCCAACACCACATATTGGTCTTCTAGGCTTGATCACCAACACAGAACCCACAAAGCGCAAACTACATGCGTTGCTCCTGTTATATGCCAGGCGACAAGTGGCTCTTAGATGGGGTCGTAGGATCCTGCCAACGTTTTCAGCCTGGCTATCTGATGTTACATACGGACACACACAGCTCGGCACGTACTGGGAATTGATGCCTACGGCATCCAGGCCCCACGATATATGGGGCCTCCTACACAACAGATACCTAGGTTAGTTGATCCAGTTAGTCAAAGTACCTTGCATGATTCAGACTGGGAAGAGATGTAGAGGCTGCCTCAACTGCCTGCAAATGGATATGACCTGCAAATTGAACGCATGTTGTCGATTTATGTCCTAGCGAATTGACCTGCCATATGTTGCTACTTTCCATGTACTATATATCCGTATAAGTGCTTATGATGATGAGCTAACCCGTTCCTTCCTTGTGTTCTCATACCTTCATCGACATTGGATGTGTTGAGGCGTGACAGATGTATACCTTTTCATGGAGATCCTGCTTACTAGTGATGGCAGTTACCTGTTTTTGTTAATCTGTTCTTGACTGATGTTTATGACTCCTGTACACCCAAGTACTATCCAGATTGTCTACATCCTAATTGTACTGTTTAAAACGAGAAGCCTGTACTGTGTTCTTCTGCAAAAATACTATAAATAAAGTTATTAAAAAAATGATATCGCTTTCCGATCTCCAGACCGAGGTCAGGAAGCTACGGCAAGAAAATATAGGTCTTCATCAGGAATTAAATATCTTCAAAAACAGGGAACACCCGTAGGGGCGGGGTCCGGGGATGGTACCTAAAACACAAGGGCCCAAAGTGCAGCCAGCAACCTTCCAGTTTGATCGGACTGCCAGTGCTGGGGTTCGTGGCAGTCCACCTGTACCTATTACAGTCACTACTCCAGTGCCAGTCCCTTTGGCAGTACCAGAAAGGTTTTCTGGAGACTGTAACGAGTTTGGCATGTTTATGAACCAATGTCATTTGCATTTCATGTGTACATTTTCAGGCTTCCCTGACGATTCAGCAAAGGTTGCGTTTGTTATCTCTTATTTGGCAGGCACGGCCTCAACTTGGTCTGTCCTATTGGGAAACAACAATGACCCTGTCCTTTACAATTTCCCGGCTTTTAAGGAGCAAATGTATCGCTTGTTTGCAAAACATGCGTTTATGCAGGCCAGCGATGCAGAGTTGCTGAAATTGCGACAAGAGAAACAGGACTTGTTAGTCTCTATCTCAACCTTAAACCTTCTTGTATCTGAAACGCATTGGCCTATCGAAAAAAGGACTTCACTGTTCTATCAAGGCCTCTGTGAAGAGTTTAAGGATGTGGTATCCCAGGTGGTAAATCGGCCGGAGGATTGTGTGGAGTATATGGATCTGGTGGTAAAAGTAAACCATTGTTTGTCTGAAACATAAGGGGAGAAAAATCAATTGCAAACACCACGTATGATGATTGTGATAGGGGATATGAAAGATGAAGTAGGGTCAAAATCTCTGCCGGAACCTATGCAGATAGGCGGGGTTTGAGGTCCTTTGACAAGAGAAGGAAAGTAGGTTGGATCACAATTTCTGTTTGTATTGTGGGAAGAATGGACATTATGCTAAAGAATATCCAGTAAAACCCTCCAGTTTCTCCCTGAAGAAGTCAGTGGCTTTTTTGCAACAGGATTTATTGTCACTATGCCCTGAAGACAGTGGTCATGTTAATCCTTATGATATTGTAGGATCTGTCCTAAGGGTACCACATCATTTTACTATTTTTGTTAACTTGGTACTTACTAACAGAAAGAGAACTACCCTTTCGGTGTTACTATGTTCCGAGGCCACCGGGAACTTCATGGATATTCATTTAGTTGAGAAATTGAATGTTCCTTGTGTAACTAAAGAACTGCCTGAACTAGTCAGAGCGATTGATGATACTGAGTTATTCTCTGTGTTGATCACTAAACAAACCGAGCCTCTCCTGATGATAGGTGACAATGGTCATTCAGAGACTGTCAGTTTTTATCTCATTGATGCCCCCTCTTTTGGGGTGATACTTGGTATGCCTTGGTTAAAGCTTCATAACCCAAGAATAGATTAGGTGAGACGGACAGTCACATTGGACTCAGATTATTGTTTACAGCATTGTTATTAGGAGGCTACAGATTGGGTATCTCCTTTGATGTGTGCAGTAGGTGTGGGTGGAGAGAACAGGGGTATTCCTCTTCCATTTGCTGAGTATGGAGATGTGTTTGACAAGACACAGGCCAGTGTGTTGCCCCCACATAGGAACTTTGATTGTTGCATTGACTTAATTCCCGGGACCTAACAATTACCAGCACCCGATTGTGTTGTGTCTGTTTTAATATATTGCTTTAGCATGAACTTCTGTTGGTTAAGGTCCTGCACTGAACACTAGTGGGCATTTTGCGAAAGACCAAACAAAACAATGACCTGCATGTAGCACAAAAAATATATTGGAAACATATTGCTTTTTACTTGGATATATTGTTGGCTATTGGGAAGTAAATGCTATTGTACAGTTTAATGTATCTTCTCAAGAATATTGGTATCCAGCTGTTCATCTGGAGATTGGTATACTGCACTGTTTAAGAAACAAAATAAAATACAGTTGTATACTTATAAAGCGAAATGAAATAGAGTAGCATGTTATATTAAACCCGTTAAAAGACAGGTGTGTTGTTAAGTAGAATGTTAACTACCATTTCACAAAAAAGGCACATTTGAAAAAAACACGCAAACAAAAAGAGAAGGTGGGGTGGCATTTTTCACCTCAGATTTGCTACTGAGGCCAGTCTCTACCCCATGCCCCATGCTCCATACTGTGACGGTTTTTACATGATAAGGGCCATGTGTTGTGTTTCTGGTGGCTCAGTGTATGTATTATCCAGGCCAGTGACTGCTTACTCTACCACAATAAGCTATACTAACCCCCAAATGACAAGTTAAATAGAACAAACAATCTTAAACTCACTATCGGTCGGATATGTACCATTTTCCTATTTATTTATGTTTATTTATTGCATTTTTATATAGCGTGAACATTACCCGAAGGTGTCAGAGCGCTTTACAAAAGAACCAGTTGCTTTACATACGGACTTTGGATTATATGAGGTACATAAGAGATATAAACAAAAAAAACATTAAAAACTTTGCAAATATACAAGTGGAGCGAACTGGGGAAATAATTGCAAATGTACAAGTTGTAGAGTCACTCAAGGAAGAGATACAAACATATAAACTCTAAAACCACATAGGAATGGTAGTAAGTACAAAGGTCTACTACATATACTAGTGGTTGGAGTTATATACACAAGTGGAGTGAAAGGAGGAAGAAATTGCAAATGTACAAGTTGTAGAGTCACTCAAGGAAGAGATACACACATATAAACTCTAAAATCACATAGGAATGGTAGTAAATACAAAGGTCTACTACATGTACTAGTGATTAAAGATAAATATATATACAAATTGCAAATTCACTCAGAATTATATTTTAACAGCGATTAGGCTTGGACAATTATATATTACAAAATATACAGAGCAGGACATTCTTGCCATTGTTCAGCCAAGTGTTCAGGTGGTGTTGCACTCAAGGGTGGTGGTCTTGGGTGACTGAATGTCTTTAGTCCAGAAACACCTACGATTCAATTAAAACACAAATTTGTCCCACAGGCTAATGTCTGGTGGTCTCGCGACTCCCAAATCATGGAGAGGGTGCCATGGCAGCGGCAGCTTGACGAAAACGGGACTACGGGTAGGGGCTCCCCTATAACTCTGAGATGGCGCTTGACCGCCGCCTTCTTAAGGTCAGGCGCCGGTCTAATGGGTGCTTACAATGACCGTGGCAAGCTTAGCTTAGGGAGCCCACACCTCTCTTCACAATCGGGGATCCACTCACCGCTGGGGACTATCATGCCCCTGAAGGTCCTCTCTAGCTGGAGGGGATCCTGACTCAGAGCGTGATGCTGTGGTGTCGGGCGTCACCACGAGTCGTGCTCCAGCAACGGAGCTACAAGGGCAGCCGGTGAGAGGATCGGGGGGGGGGTCCACAACGCAGTGCCTCTGCATCCGCTGCCTTGGTGGATATTGCTGGGCTCCCCTAGTGACTGAGGGCCACAGCACTCGGAGCGGGAACCAGAGTCAGTGTCAGCCACCATTTTAGGCGGCGCTGCAGGCTCCATTCTCCAGGATGCCCCCCTTGCAGATCTCGATTAAGAAGCTGGTATACATGACGTACCGGCTGAAGACAGGATATCCTCGCTTGGTTGTTTTCCTCTGCTTCTCCTTGGAGATTATACTGAAGGCTTTGCTCATGGAGCTGGAGGGGAGGTCTGCGGCATGTTCTCCGTGCTCAGTGCCGGGAAGCCTGTGCTCCGTGGTTGGCTCCGTGGTTGGCTGTAGGTATATGAATTCTGCCTTTTAATTTCAGATGTAGAAGTGGGAAACTGAAGTATTTGATTAGAAACCAATTGGAACGTGATTCCGCACTCAAGTTGTTGGGTGTAAATGATGTATGTAGAATTTTCCTCAGAGTCAGTGGTGCGTAGGTAGGTTACCCCACTGAGCTGTTAGGGTACATCCAATATGAATATTCTTTGTGGTTCCTGGTACTCAAGAATCACCCCTACCTCGCACTCCTTTCTATTTTCCTTAAATGATTGATCCACTTGAGTTCGTCATATTCATCAACTTTTATTTTCAATTATTGTCATTATTTTCAATGATCATGATTTCTGTCTTTTGTATTATTTTCATACAATATTTTATGCATTTTTTTGGTTCCCAATGCATTTCAAGCATAAAGCACTTCTTCAGGGGCTTCCTTCTCTGAAACAGTTAATATACGATGATTTAATTATCTGGTATACAATCATTCATGTTATGATTTCATACACATTATTTTCACCGAATTTTACGAAATTTTTGAAAAGACCACAAGCCATATATCAAGATACATTTGTTACATGCAACATTTGCCTTATATCCACTTTTGAGTGAAGTGATGTGTGGCGCGTAACCTTATAACCCTGTTCGTCTAAGAATGTGATGGCCGAAAATGTTAGGACTGACCTTTGCACGATCGTCAAGAGTTCTCAAAAAGTGTTGAAATCCAAAATCACGATCTAAAAAATCAATGTATGGCCGTCAAAGTTTACGAGTGAAACTCTACGTTAATCTATATAACACGGTCAAAATGACGCCAAAGTAGCGTTTTACCTGCAGTAGTCAATACTCGTGCGTTCTCGTCTTTTCGGTGGTCTACGAGTCTGTCGCATTTGTTTGCGAGTTCCGATCAGATGACCGGAACCCGCATCATATTGGATGTCGAGAGTATAAACAGTGACGGAGGACATGTAGTCCTAGTCAGGTGGACTAAAAATAAGTGTAGGACTCGTTACACAAGTCAACAGTGTTCATTCTAAAAGTCGTGTTTGGTCGTGATTTTGTAAAGCCAATCGGGTTCTACGTGTAGATGGCTGTGGGAATGTTCGAGTGAATTTGGTGAACAATGTTATGTGTTGAATCATATCTAACTTGTAGGCAATCAAAAAATACAACTTTAAATGCAGTTTGCAAAAAGTGAAGAAATAAAAACTAAAATTCATGCAGCACATTCCATCCTGATCCAAGGTAATATTTACATCAAACTTAACCCTCTTTAGTTAAAAAACTGATTTATAAGAAGCAATTCAGATCTAATTTTTCATTGAGTCCAAGTGGGTTCATTGTGTTGAGAAAATGTATCCAATAAGTTTCTCTCCTTAAAAGGTGGCTGTTGTTGTCTCTTCCCGGCAAAATTGGCAACATTTCCAAGATACAAAATCGAAGTTGACTCACAATATGATTCGCTTCGTTGAAATGTACAGCAATTGGTGATTTTTGATTGTTTAATCGAATATTACTTTTATGTTCGATTATTCTGGTTTTTAATTTGCGTTGGGTTTT
Organism: Lissotriton helveticus; assembly: GCF_964261635.1. Taxonomy (NCBI): domain Eukaryota; kingdom Metazoa; phylum Chordata; class Amphibia; order Caudata; family Salamandridae; genus Lissotriton; species Lissotriton helveticus. The sequence goes on from NC_136065.1 coordinate 710,613,661, forward strand.
ACCCACATATGACATCCCGCATGGGCATCTTAACATATAAATTAAATTGTTCGAATCACATGTGCCTGTCACTTTCAACTTGATAGGTGTTCCTTTTGTGGGGTGATTGATGATATTACTTTTTATTATTGCTGAGCAATTTCCACAATTGTGGCAAGGTAAAGTGCCTTTGTAGGTCATTATCGTTTGATTGGAAGTTTGTTTGATTAGTTCTTTGACATTTTTTGTTCTTTCATAAGCAAAGATGGGAGTTTTTTTGAAAATGCCTTTAAAGTCATCCTCAAGGGTTAAAAGTGACCAGTGATTTTTGATGCTTCTTTTGATTTCTCCACTTCTTGTGGAGTATTTTGACACAAATACCATTCTCTGTTAATCCTCTTTCGCTTTTTGTGTGAGTAAATGTCTCCTTTGAAGTTTATCTGCTCTTTCCGCAGCTGATTCCAAGATGGTGTCAGGATATCCTCGTTTTTTAAATTTATCCAATGTTTCCCTTTTGTGTTTCTGGTACAATTCTTCAGTTGATGCTATTCTTTTTATTCTCAGCAATTGAGAAAATGGTAGATGGTGTTTAAGTGAATTTTGATGGAAACTCTTGTAGTGTAGTAGGTTATTTCTGTCGGTTGGTTTTGAAAATACGCTAGTAGTGATCTTTCCCTCGTTATTGTTTATCAGTACATCCAGAAATGCTAGTTCATTTTTGTTGATGATGAAAGTAAACTGGATCCTTTCATTCACCTGGTTCAAATTCTTTAGAGCTTGTTCTAAACTGTTTTGATTACCTTTCCATAAGACGAAAATATCGTCGATATATCTCTTGTAGATGATGAGATTCTCCTGCCATTGTTCATTATTGAGTATATGGTCAATCTCAAACCTGTACATGAAGGTATTTGCGTAGCAAGGGGCTGCGCAATTGTCCATGGATGTACCAGAGGCCTGTATGTAAAATTTGTCTTTCCACTTAAAGTAGCTGTGATACAGCGTGACATGTAATAGCTCCATTATGAACACTTTCAATGTTTCAGGTTTATCCTCATTGACTAAAAAACTTTCTACCGCGGATATACCCAGGTCGTGGGGTATGGAAGTATATAGCGACTTTACATCTATACTTGCCATAAGCATGTCTCTGGTGAATTTGTCTTTTTCATCTTCAAGTATATTTAAGAAATGAGTTGTGTCCTTTATGTACGTGCTGCTGTTTTGAACGATGTTTTGCATACAGGCCTCTGGTACATCCATGGGCAATTGCGCAGCCCCTTGCTACGCAAATACCTTCATGTACAGGTTTGAGATTGACCATATACTCAATAATGAACAATGGCAGGAGAATCTCATCATCTACAAGAGATATATCGACGATATTTTCGTCTTATGGAAAGGAAATCAAAACAGTTTAGAACAAGCTCTAAAGAATTTGAACCAGGTGAATGAAAGGATCCAGTTTACTTTCATCATCAACAAAAATGAACTAGCATTTCTGGATGTACTGATAAACAATAACGAGGGAAAGATCACTACTAGCGTATTTTCAAAACCAACCGACAGAAATAACCTACTACACTACAAGAGTTTCCATCAAAATTCACTTAAACACCATCTACCATTTTCTCAATTGCTGAGAATAAAAAGAATAGCATCAACTGAAGAATTGTACCAGAAACACAAAAGGGAAACATTGGATACATTTAAAAAACGAGGATATCCTGACACCATCTTGGAATCAGCTGCGGAAAGAGCAGATAAACTTCAAAGGAGACATTTACTCACACAAAAAGCGAAAGAGGATGAACAGAGAATGGTATTTGTGTCAAAATACTCCACAAGAAGTGGAGAAATCAAAAGAAGCATCAAAAATCACTGGTCACTTTTAACCCTTGAGGATGACTTTAAAGGCATTTTCAAAAAAACTCCCATCTTTGCTTATGAAACAACAAAAAATGTCAAAGAACTAATCAAACAAACTTCCAATCAAACGATAATGACCTACAAAGGCACTTTACCTTGCCACAATTGTGGAAATTGCTCAGCAATAATAAAAAGTAATATCATCAATCACCCCACAAAAGGAACACCTATCAAGTTGAAAGTGACAGGCACATGTGATTCGAACAATTTAATTTATATGTTAAGATGCCCATGCGGGATGTCATATGTGGGTAAAACCCAACGCAAATTAAAAACCAGAATAATCGAACATAAAAGTAATATTTGATTAAACAATCAAAAATCACCAATTGCTGTACATTTCAACGAAGCGAATCATAACGTGAGTCAACTTCGATTCTGTATCTTGGAAATTGTGCCAATTTTGCCGGGAAGAGACAACAACAGCCACCTTTTAAGGAGAGAAACTTATTGGATAAATTTTCTCAACACAATGAACCCACTTGGACTCAATGAAAAATTAGATCTGAATTGCTTCTTATAAATCATTTTTTTAACTAAAGAGGGTTAAGTTTGATGTAAATATTACCTTGGATCAGGATGGAATGTGCAGCATGAATTTTAGTTTTTATTTCTTCACTTTTTGCAAACTGCATTTAAAGTTGTATTTTTTGATTGCCTACAAGTTAGATATGATTCAACACATAACATTGTTCACCAAATTCACTCGAACATTCCCACAGCCATCTACACGTAGAACCCGATTGGCTTTACAAAATCACGACCAAACACGACTTTTAGAATGAACACTGTTGACTTGTGTAACGAGTCCTACACTTATTTTTAGTCCACCTGACTAGGACTACATGTCCTCCGTCACTGTTTATACTCTCGACATCCAATATGATGCGGGTTCCGGTCATCTGATCGGAACTCGCAAACAAACGCGACAGACTCGTAGACCACCGAAAAGACGAGAACGCACGAGTATTGACTACTGCAGGTAAAACGCTACTTTGGCGTCATTTTGACCGTGTTATATAGATTAACGTAGAGTTTCACTCGTAAACTTTGACGGCCATACATTGATTTTTTAGATCGTGATTTTGGATTTCAACACTTTTTGAGAACTCTTGACGATCGTGCAAAGGTCAGTCCTAACATTTTCGGCCATCACGTTCATAGACGAACAGGGTTATAAGGTTACGCACCACACATCACTTCACTCAAAAGTGGATATAAGGCAAATGTTGCATGTAACAAATGTATCTTGATATATGGCTTGTGGTCTTTTCAAAAATTTCGTAAAATTCAGTGAAAATAATGTGTATGAAATCATAAAATGAATGATTGTATACCAGATAATTAAATCCTCGTATATTAACTGTTTCAGAGAAGGGATCCCCTGAAGAAGGGCTTTATGCTTGAAATGCATTGGGAACCAAAAAATGCATAAAATATTGTATGAAAATAATACAAAAGACAGAAATCATGATCATTGAAAATAATGACAATAATTGAAAATAAAAGTTGATGAATATGACAAACTCAAGTGGATCAATCATTTAAGGAAAATAGAAAGGAGTGCGAGGTAGGGGTGATTCTTGAGTACCAGGAACCACAAAGAATATTCAAACTGAAGTATTTCTCAGTGGAAATTAATGCTAAACTTCATTTGGCCATTCTCTTTTTTCAAGAAGGTCACGCTTCACAGCATTTGTAATGCATCTGTGGCCAACTTAGCATGCTATCTAAAAAATGACCCAGCTGCTTTGATTTGACCTGCATTCAGTTTGCTTTCAAATGGAAGTTATTTAATGCTGAATGACTAAAGGTTGCTTTGGGATCAAACCGGGAGTACCCTTTGTAGTGAGCGTTTCCAGGGTTATGACCTGCTGTAATAACGTGTTATTTTGACCTGCACGTACATTCAGAAAAGTGACAGTTTGGCCTTCAATAGCTATTTTTAACGTGAACTTTTCTAAGTTGAGCAGACTAAAAGCCTTCTTATTCCAGACGGGGGTTTCTTTAACATCTGCTAGAGAGGTGTTTGATCCCCAAATTGCAATGTCTTCCTCTAAATGCAATTGCTACTATGCACTAACCTCCCTCAACATTTTGGGAATTTGTGCACTGCTTATTTAATGTGTCTAATACTGAGGGAGTAGTACATTTTTTTAAAGCGAATGGTTCTGGCTTTGTTAGCACGTTCTAAGCTGTCTTCGGAGTGATTCCATCTTTCATACACTTCTGGGTTTCCAGTGTTTTTAGAGGCAACCACTGGTACTTTTCCTGATTGTTAGAATTGTGGTCCTATTTTTGCTGCTCTGCAATGAATGTTCCTCCTCATGGCCAAATGGTGATAGAATTACCACACATGCTGCTGTGTCATGAAAGTTTGATGCAGTGCTTTGGCACGTCTTTTCTACAAGCACTAAGGGCCGGATGTAGGAAGGCAAATACCGGTCGGTAACGGCCGATTTCGGCCGTTACCGACCGGTATTTGCTTTTTGATATGTAGGGGGCCTATATTTTACAGAATCGGTAAATTTACAGATTCGGTATATTTACCGTTTTGGTAAAATACCGAATCGGTAAATTTACCGATTCTGTAAATCCAGATGTAGGTGGCACTGAAAACCGTGTCACAGGCCCTTAGGAATTCGTTATTTACCACCAAATAGTATTTGGTTGGTGGTAAATGACGAATTCCTGTGTACATGCACATCTGTGCATGCACACCTGTGCCATGTGGCACGCATACATGCCCTAAGGGCATGTATGTGTGTCACATGGCACACAAGCCAGAATCAGGGGTGCAACAGGGTGTCAAAGTGACACCCTGTCCCCCTTGTCAATTCGGTAATTTTACCGAATCAGTATTTACCGGTTCGGTAATTGACATTGATTCCTATGGGCCTCAAGGCCCGTAGGAATCAATGGCAATTACCGAATCAGTAAATACCGATTCGGTAATTACCGAATCATACCGATTCGGTAATTACCGAATCATGCCGATTCGGTAATCAAATCGGTAAAAATACCTACATCCGATTGCCAGTTCTTAAATATTGAATTGGTATGATTCGGTATTTAAGAATTGGTAATCTGGGATTACCTACATCTGGCCCAAAATGACAACTGATCTTTGACCTTTTGACCTGTTTGGTTAGATTTTGTTTAGCCTGCATTCCATTCCACTGTCTACAGTGCACTTTTGAGTGTGCTTTGATATATGCTTTCATATCTTCAATCAATGGATATAGATCTGCTGATGTGTCCGCTCAGGATTCATTTTCAGTGTTTTCCTATGCAATTGCAGTTGCTACAAAATGCATAATATGAGCCTTTCTTGGATGCTTTGGCTCCTGGATACTTAAACCCTGCCTCCTCTGTGGCTACACTACTGGCTGGCACACCATTAGCGGCTGCTAAGTGGACTGGATATGACCATGTATGTTCGTTGGAAATTGGGGTCCGGGCCACAACGGAAACATCGTCTGCGGAACCAGGTTCCATCATGGTTCCTAATGACTCTTGAGTCATGTGAAACATTACTGGAGTCTTCAGAATTTTTATTCGCCATCTTTTATTTTTTATATTGCTTTTATGCTTTTACTAATTACATCTTTCTTAATTGGCATTTTTAAAGCAATTTGCCTTTCATTTTGCCTTATTATTAAAGTACATTATCTGTTTTTATAATTTTAGGCTTATACTTATAATAAGTTTAATTTTAGGATATGCTTTTAAGCTTACTTTGAAGTGTTAGCTTCTCTGCGGGACAAAGAGTTAGTGTTGTGAGATTCAACAGCGCCTATTCAAGAAATCTTTCCATTTTACCGGTTCATGTTTAAACTTGACATCTTTTTAGATAGTGACTTTTTACATGCTTTGCGCATACATGATAATGCACTCAGAAAGTGTTCTGCTTGCATGCACATTTTTTCATAAGCAGTTTATCAGGACACTGTACATTCTGTTCGAGGATAAAGCACACTGAGCATGCTGCTCTTGTATTGGTTGTACGTCTGGAGACAGCTATGAATCGGAAAGACAAACAAAAACACTAGCAAAAGACCTATGAAACAGTATGAACAGAACCAGTTATTATTGTATAAACTGACTCTGAGCTCAGCTTGCCAGAGGAGCACTTCCATGGATTATCCTGTACGTTCGCCTGTGACTGATTACCAGCCCTGCTGACTTCCAGCACTATCCTGCAAAGGACGGCGGCCTTTTGTACACCAGACTGGCTTCCTGATACATCACACACAGGTAAATGGGAGTTAACTTGCTCCAAGAGATGTGGCAGCTCACACTTCCCATTATGTTCTCTGTAGTATAGTTAGTGTTAGGTATGGTTACCATTATGATATATATTTATATATTCATATAATCACAGCAATAATTAAAATGGTTCATCTTCCTCACCATAATTGTAAAGCTGGTAACAATGCTTTGTTTCCTTCTACTAATAATTGCAGCTCACGTATTTTACACAAAGATCAAATTGCTTCAATACATTTTTGCAATGCCAATTCGTGTATTCCTAGTGTCACCCTTTGTGCATGCCTAAGAAAACAACGAAAGGGTAGATCTGTTTCCACAGCTTCCTTGTGGGAATTGGTATGGCCATGTTCTGAGGTTGTGGGCACCATCCAGTACCCTGTCAGGTTTAGGGGTCCAGATGGCACACTGTGCTAATCAGGAATTGGACCAACATATTCTGATTATATGGTTGGACTCAGTCCTCATATTTTGAAGCACATGTTGTCCAAAACCACACTGCTATTTAATTAGTAATAGCCGCCCAACAGCGCAAAACTTCAATGCACAAAGTGAATATGTGCTGTATATTTTTTGAGTTTTTAATTACTACCTCTGTAAAAAGTACACTGGAAGAATGTGATCAAATAGGCTTTGTGCTTGGTTCATGTACATTATTACTTACTGACTGGTTCGCCGGCCAAATACGAACAGGTAAGACCTGGTAGTAGGTGCCTTAGTAATACCATAGCCATTGTGATTTGTGCAAAAATGGGTGAGTGGAAGGTTAAAACTGGCATATCTGCACATATTGCTAACATTTTTACTGAGATTTAGATGACCTCATAGGAAAGTATGCAACATGTTTCATGCTGCCTTTGTTTTCTCTCTCTCTTTCGCTCTTTCCCCCAGCTTTTTTCTCTCTCCTATACTCTTTCTAATCCAGACACTCCTCCAGACTGGGGTTTCGATGCATTGAGAATTCTCCTAACTATGCCTTTGAATTCTATGATATCTGCACAAAATCTTCCAATAAGCGCTCGGTGTAATTCAAGGCCAGTGACTGTATGCATGAACTTTGAAGCAGTTAGGGAGATACGTGTGGCCAGTCAAACACTTGGATCTCACCCAGAAGTTTGGCAGGTCCTCAGAACTTACCAAATGACTTTTTACCAATTGTAATGCCTAGCCAAGGGCAGTGCAGGTACATGCCGATAGTGCATGTGGAAAAAAACCTTTTCTGGAGTTGATTATAACTTTTGCCCATATTTTAAATCATAACAAAACGTACAAAAAGAAAAGGAGAGGGTTTCTCTTATTTTATCATGGAAAGTTATACCCACATTGGTGAAATGGAGAAATGTTATAAGGCTTCCCAGCAATTATGTTTTCAATTTAAAATCTCAAAGAAAATTTCTTGAAAGGGAGAACTCAAAAAGTGTTTCGCTATCTCCTTCTCTGTTGGGTACAATGGAGAATGATACAATCATGGAACATGGTCAACGGTCAGTGTTAAGTAAAGAATATGGCATTGGATCTGAGACTAGCACGTAGGCAGAGACCATATACTGTGGCAGGGCATGCTGGACATAAAAAATGTCTATTCTTAGTGGACACAGTAGCAAAGGTTCTCCTCGCAAGAAATGGAGGAAGCCCATGCACTGTACCCAGTACTCACTGGTCATGGTCGCAGGCTGTGCCTATGAGTTGTGGTTAGAGAAAACCTGGCGCAGAGACCCAACACCGGACAACATGACTGCCCTCAAGCTCGCCACCCGAAAACACCACCAACTGATCCACACCACCAAGAAAACCGCATTCAAGGAACGACTGGACAACAACGCACACAACATCAAGAAACTCTTCAACATCGTGAAAGAGCTCTCCCACCGCAACGCCGGAAACAACGACATCACCCCTTCACAAGACCTCTGCAACTCCCTCGCCTCCTACTTCCACAACAAGATCGCGGACATACACAACAGCTTCAGCACTCAACCGACGCACGCCACAACCGAACCACCGCCCCCCACCACCACCCTCCGCGCATGGACCCCGATCAGCACCGAAGACACCATCCGCACGATGAACTCCATCCACTCCGGATCTCGGACCGACCCCTGCCCTCACCACGTCTTCAACAAGGCCGACGCTGTCATCGCACCCCACCTGCGGGACATCGTCAACACCTCCTTCGACACCGCTACCTTCCCGGAGAGCTGGAAGCATGCCGAACTCAGCGCTCTACTTAAGAAACCATCAGCCGACCCCACCGACCTCAAGACCTACCGCCCCATCTCGCTGCTCCCGTTTCCGACAAAAGTCATCGGGAAGACCGTCAACAAGCAGCTGGCCGCCTTCCTCGAGATGAATGGTTCCCTCGACCTCTCGCAGTCCGGCTTCCGGGCCAACCACAGCACCGAGACCGCCCTGATCGCAGCTACCGATGACATCCGAGCCCTGCTCGACAACGGAGAAACAGCAGCCCTCATCCTCCTGGACCTCTCCGCGGCCTTCGACACTGTCTGCCACCGTACCCTAGTACTAAATAAATATGAAACTGGTACCTTGGTTCTAGGTATAAATTCTAAATTGAAATAAGGAATAAAACTAAAATATTCCCTATTCAGTGTTTATATCACTATGACCACACTTTATCTATGTTTACCTTTTACAATCTCCTGTCTCGTCATGAACCACAACCACGCCTTAGACTATTACTGATTGATTTTTTATTTTTTATTTTATCAAAGTAAAGAGATTTTAAAATATTTTTTGTTTTCAATTCACACACAGTTGTATATACAAATAATTTTTACATATATACAATAGAAGCCCTTCATTTCCAAACTAGGATGTCACAATGAAAGAATAAACCGGACATTCCTATCGAGATCAAACAGAATAATGTGAGGAAAACAAATAGGTAAAACTTATTTCAACCAAATGTTTTTTTAGTTCCTCAACAAATTATTTAAATTAATCAAAAGTGTTTTTTATATATCTGTTGTCTCTTTACAGTCGACGCGTTTCAGCCAATCAATTCTGGCCTCTTCAGGACTAGGGCTATTCAAAATCCATCTATAAAAATAAAAATTGGAACAGACATCACCTATAGATCCCATAGACTAATAACATAGTTACCTATCTACATATATACATATCAACATTAGATTGAGCATCATTTTTCTGGATATTACTCCTGTGAGCAGACTGACCATTGTGACACTCAATTGATTGATTAAATAAACGAGGGCATGTTTCTGATGACTAGATTCCTAATATCCTCTATTCCAATAGTTTCCTGAGCTTCTACATCTTGTTATATTGTAAACAAAGTTATATTCTACAAGATGCAATCTTAGTTTTAGTTATTGCAAGGGCATTAGAATTTTAATTTTTACCGGGTTCTAGAGTCATCCGGGGCTGGAGGTAATTTTCCAATTGTATCAGGACCTCTCTTTCCCACTGAGCTCGAATTATATCCAGAAAATGGAAATAGTTCGTGCACTGCCGGTGCTTGGGTGAAATGTATCTCCCTGTTACCTTTTCTACAGCATCTGGATAAAGAGGGCATAGAGAACCCCTGTTAGTACATTATATCAGTGGCCCGGTGTTCATAAGGCGCGCGCTCAAACTACATGGGGAGCCCACTTACTTAGCTGTCACCTAGAACGCCTCTTCCTTTTGTTCGCTCGCGTTTGTTTACCGACACTCGGCCATGTATGATGCTCTCTTCCCGGGGTCTGTAAAATACAACATACCCCGCACTTATCAGCCTCACGATATAACTGTGCAGCGCTGGCCAATATATAGAAGTTTATAACGGCACTTACGTTTTTATGTTTCTCTTTCTTTCAAGTGAAAAGTCGCTCCGCTGACTCTGTTGGAGATTCCCCGCCTCTATATGTAGGCGACATGGACAAGAGACTACCTATTCCGGGTTCGTTATAAAAAAGGAAAACGGACTGCTATACTACCTGGCTCAAAGAGTAGCCACAAACGAGGGACTATTTCAATTCTCTATTACAGAGACATTGCCCGATGCCTGCCCTTAATAAGATGCTCGAAGCTGACATAGAACTCGAGCTATATGTTCTATAAACTAGCTAGCTGACCAAATTAATACAGTCAAACGACTATATGTGGAAAAAGTTTATTTTTTTATAAAAATAGAGCTTATTGTTAGTAATATTGCGCCCTTAGTGTTAGTAATTCTAGTGTCACAATGATTTCATATTTACAATCTTTTGAGGTCAGTCGCTCCTCACAATCTAAATGATGTTTTCATTATTTTATTCTTTGGTAGTATCATTGCATGTTACATCAAGGAACAGAACTACAGTGTATTACACTTCAAATACATTTCATCTTTACAGTAAGGACCAGATTTCGTCTTTTTCATTTAACCCTGTGATTGCTGTTTTATATTTTTCAATCATTCTCGCTTCCAATCTATTCAGTTTGGATTCAGTCTCTTCTGGTCTAGTTTTATCTAGTACACAAAGTACTGACCAGGTTATGTCTTCCTCTGAGTGTCGATGAGTTTCAAAATGTTGTACTAAAGGAGCCCCTGAAGTTTTACATTTGATGCGTGACTTGTGTTGCAGGATGCGTTTCTTGACCAACTGGGTGGTTTGCCCAATATAAGTCTTTTTGCAAGGGCAAGTAACACAATAAATTGTGTTTCTTGTGTTGCAATTAGAAAAACGTCTTTGTTGGTGCATAGATCCATTAATCTCAATTTCTTTTGAGTCAGATGTCAAAGTACAGGCCACACAATTTAAACACCTATAATGGCCAATTATAGGGGGTAATTTCAACATTCCTCTTAAATCCGTTATTTTTTTGTCTTCTTTTCTCTCTGCTCTCACAAGCATTTGTCTTATATTTTTGCCCTTTTTAAAGGCGAATAGTGGTTTTTCGATTCCTAGATGTTCTATGATTTTCCAGTGTTTCTGGATAATCTTTTTGATTTTATGAACTTTTGGGTCAAATGTCAAGACGCATGTTAAAGATGACTCTTTTTCTGTTATTTTAGGTGTTAATAAATTTTCCCTTGGCGTGAACCACGCTCTTTTTAGAGCATTTTTTACTAACCTCCTTGGATAACCTCTGTTAACCAATTTTTCTTTCAGGAGTTCTGCACTCGCAAAATAATCCTCTTTCTTGCTGGAGTTTCTTTTTATTCTTAAAAATTGGCCATACGGCAAATTTTCTTTTAAAGTTCTGGGATGGCAGCTGGAGAAGTGTAATAATGTATTACGATCTGTCGGTTTAGTGAACAAGCTAACTTCAAGTTCTCCATCGTCAGCCTGTACATAAACATCTAGAAAGTTCAATTTCTTTTGGTGGTACGCCATAGTGAAGTTAAATTCAGCTGTGCGGGAATTAAGCCAATTGTGAAAGTCCTGTAGTCTGGAGATATTTCCCTCCCAAATTAAAAAAATATCATCTATAAAGCGACACCATAATTTTATGCAATTTTTGAAGGGATTAGTGTCACTATAGATTAGTTTATTTTCAAATTCGGCCATCACAAGGTTTGCTATTTCCGGTGAAAAGCTACATCCCATAGCCACTCCTGACGTTTGTAAATATAATTGACCTTTGAAATTAAAAAAATTGTTTTTTAGACAGATGGTGGCCAAAGATACAATGAATTCTGAAGGGACTTGATGTGGTCTCTCTCTAGCATTTAATACACTAGCCATTACCGCTATAGCTTCATCTTGCGGTATATTCGTGTACAACGATTCTATGTCTAAAGACACTAACAATTGGGTTTCTTCGTTGAACGGTAGTTTTTCAATTTTAGATATAAAATCCATAGTGTCTCTTATGTATGATTTAGTTTGTTTGACAATTGGAATGGAGGAAGCCCATGCACTGTACCCAGTACTCACTGGTCATGGTCGCAGGCTGTGCCTATGAGTTGTGGTTAGAGAAAACCTGGCGCAGAGACCCAACACCGGACAACATGACTGCCCTCAAGCTCGCCACCCGAAAACACCACCAACTGATCCACACCACCAAGAAAACCGCATTCAAGGAACGACTGGACAACAACGCACACAACAGCAAGAAACTCTTCAACATCGTGAAAGAGCTCTCCCACCCCAACGCCGGAAACAACGACATCACCCCTTCACAAGACCTCTGCAACTCCCTCGCCTCCTACTTCCACAACAAGTTCGCGGACATACACAAAAGCTTCAGCACTCAACCGACGCACGCCACAACCGAACCACCGCCCCCCACCACCACCCTCCGCGCATGGACCCCGATCAGCACCGAAGACACCATCCGCACGATGAACTCCATCCACTCCGGATCTCCGACCGACCCCTGCCCTCACCACGTCTTCAACAAGGCCGACGCTGTCATCGCACCCCACCTGCGGGACATCGTCAACACCTCCTTCGACACCGCTACCTTCCCGGAGAGCTGGAAGCATGCCGAACTCAGCGCTCTACTTAAGAAACCATCAGCCGACCCCACCGACCTCAAGAACTACCGCCCCATCTCGCTGCTCCCGTTTCCGGCAAAAGTCATCGGGAAGACCGTCAACAAGCAGCTGGCCGCCTTCCTCGAGATGAATGGTTCCCTCGACCTCTCGCAGTCCGGCTTCCGGGCCAACCACAGCACCGAGACCGCCCTGATCGCAGCTACCGATGACATCCGAGCCCTGCTCGACAACGGAGAAACAGCAGCCCTCATCCTCCTGGACCTCTCCGCGGCCTTCGACACTGTCTGCCACCGTACCCTAGTACAGCGCCTCAGCAACGTCGGCATCCAGGAGAAGGCACGGGACTGGATCATCTCCTTCCTCGCCGGAAGGACACAGAGAGTCCGCCTCCCCCCGTTCAGATCGGAGGCCACCGAAGTCATCTGCGGCGTTCCCCAAGGCTCCTCGCTCAGCCCAACACTCTTCAACGTCTACATGAGCCCCCTCGCAGCCATCGCACGCCAGCACAACCTCAACATCATCTCCTACGCCGACGACACCCAGCTGATCCTCTCCCTCACCAATGACCCCGCCACCGCCAGAGCCAACCTGCACGAAGGAATGACAGACGTAGCCAAATGGATGCCGAACAGCCGCCTGAAACTGAACTCGGACAAGACGGAAGTCCTCATCCTGGGATCCTCACCCTCCGCCTGGGACGACTCCTGGTGGCCCCCCGCCCTGGGCAGCGCACCCAAACCAACAGACCACGCACGCAACCTGGGCTTCATTCTGGACTCCTCCCTCTCCATGACCAGACAAGTCAACGCCGTCTCCTCGTCGTGCTTCAACATCCTGCGCATGCTACGTAAGATCTTCCGGTGGATCCCCACCGAGACCAGGAAGACGGTCACCCAGGCCCTCGTCACCAGCAGGCTGGACTTTGGCAACTCCCTCTACGCCGGAACCACCGCCAAACTCCAGAAGAGACTCCAGCGGATCCAGAACACCTCAGCACGACTCATCCTGGACATCCCCCGCCGCAGCCACATATCCGGACACCTGAGAGCTCTGCACTGGCTCCCGGTCAACAAAAGAATCACCTTCCGGCTCCTCACCCACGCACACAAAGCCCTACACAACCAAGGCCCAGGATACCTAAACAGCCGCCTCAACTTCTACGCTCCCAAACGCCAGCTTCGATCGACCAGCCACGCCCTCGCCGCCGTCCCCCGCATCCAAAGAGCCACCACAGGAGGAAGGTCCTTCTACTACCTGGCCGCCAAGACTTGGAATTCCCTCCCGGCCCACCTCCGCCTGACCCAAGACCACCTCGCCTTCAGGAAGCAGCTCAAAACCTGGCTGTTCGAGCGGTAGCGGACCCCCCACCCCCCAGCGCCTTGAGACCCTCCGGGTGAGTAGTGCGCTATATAAATGCTTTGATTGATTGATTGATTGATTGAGAAGAACTTGGTGCAAGACAGTTTTATTAGGGCATGTCCTATGCCCGTGGCACAATATGCACAGCAATATGATTGTATCAGTAGGGATATTGTGTGTAGGGCATGGTTGTTAACTATGTTCTGTGTCAATTTTCAATGGGCATGGCTACAGGTCCTATCTGATGGGTACAGGGGCCCGAGTTGGAGTACAGGAATTGGTCGGAGACCAGTCTCTGTGCACAATGCATAGTCAGCAATTGAGCAGGAGAACTTAGGCAAAGGTCATGCCATATATCTGCTGGGTACAGCCACATGCTGCTTTCATCCACTACTGGGATTAGGTCACACTTTGTGTTCCACACGCAACAATCTGAGGCTATAAATTTAGCACTAACAGCAAGGTTAAAGCTGTGCTCCGTCACCGTGCCTGGATCCTATGGCAACAGCTGCAGGGTATACCAGAAAGGCACTGGGAGAAGGGGTAGTGAACATAGTATTTGGTGGTAGGCCATAATTAGGACCTTGTTCAGTTTGGTAAATACAGCCATAAATAGTACATTAAAGTGGTTGTTGTTGTTGTCAACCAACCTAAATGTACTTTAAAAAAAAATGAGGGGGGCGTGGCCAAGATGGCGGAGTGAGCGGTCGTGTCTCGCCACAGCTCCTGCCAACTGCCTGATTTTAGCACCGGTTCCGGCGCCTTTTCCATCCGCAGTCGGTGCCCAGGGCTGTCGGAACCGTCCAAGCAGCAGAGCGGACCCGGTGGAGGCGGCTGACGGCGCCGCGAACAGCAGCTGCGGACTAGCGCGACCCGGAGGCGCGGTCCCCCTCGCCCCTCCAGCCTGGAAACGAGGCCGGCGTGGTGCGGTGGATGCGGCCGAGCAGAGCAGCCCTGACGCGGCATCTCTGTGCGGCCTGAGGCGGGACCCGCCCGCGAGCATCTGGAGGCTGCCCCGGGACCCGCGACACCAGCGGAAGGTGCTTTGAGTTCGGCGGGGGCCGCTAGCCGGTCCGACAGGCGGAGGGGCAAAACGAAGACACCACGAGGCGCAGACGACGACGGAGCCAGACAACAGCGGGAACACGGAGGTGAGAGTGGATCCTGGGCCCCGCGGGCGGCGCTGTGGCAGGTCCTGGGCAGCATTTGGGGGACTGTGGCGGCTGACCTCTCGGCGGGCACACTGGCCCGGTGTCAGTCAGAAACCTGCATACCTGCTCCTCTTCGAGTTGACTAGCCCAAGCCTGAGATCTAAAGGGAGGTGTCCCCCCCCCCTAGCTGAGACTGCTGTTAGAGAGGCCTGCTGGCTAGCGGCTTGTGTGGCCGCCGTACCGGAGAAGCCCAGGCCTGCCTCCCTCCCTGCACAGTAAGTGGCGTCCGCCGAGGGACAGCGTTGGGGGGCCCTCCCAGACACAAGAAGTGACCACATCCGAGGCCGCCGTGCCTCCCCCGGTCCCCGGAAGCTGAAGAAGGCCATCGTAGGAGCCGCCGAACCCGACCGCGCTGCGCGGTGCCCACCCCACGTGGCCCACGATACCACCCGACGGCATATCCGCCCAGAGCCCGGCTGTTCGCCGAACGCCGTCGGTGGCGTGCAGTGACATTGTGCGTTGGCCCTCGCAGACACGGACATTTTCGTACCCCGAAGCCCCTGACTCCCGCAGCCTGGACATTGCGAAACGCGTGGCACAACCCGAGGGGCGGAGGGCGAGAGATGCGCGCTGCAACACAAGCCCAGGACCTACAGTGGGGCGCTCGTGCAGGGGAGGCCTGGAGTGCGCATTGGCCGCGGTGGGGCCCGTCGCCCGCTTGCAAGCTCATTGCGACGCGCGGCCAGTCGCCTTGAAGGAGGTCGCGGGACTCGGAGTGGTCGGCCCGCCGGGGAAGAGGGAGGTCCACGGCAGGCCGCCCGAGGCAAAACAGTGAAGGAGATGTTTGCTAAGTCTCAATCCCCTCCGCAGAAGGACGCCATGGCCCCGGCGCCGAAAAAAACGGAGCGGTCCCCGGATGAGGGCACGGAGCCCATAACGAAGGCCTTCTTAGAGTCCCTCTTTGCCTCCCTGCGTGATGATATTCAGACCTTCAAAACTGAGTTCACCAGCGAGATTCGGGAAGTGCGGCGCGAGATGGATGGCATAGGAGAACGGGTGGCGGACTTAGAGGCCAAGGGCGACGAACGGGAGACGGAACTCTCAGCTCAGCAACAGGAGATTATCCGACTGCACGACCAACAGGTGGATCTGCAACTCCACCTGGAAGACCTAGAAAATCGCTCCAGGAGACATAACATCCGCATTCGCAATGTTGCCACGTCTGATGCCACTCAGGATGTATTTCGCTATGCCAGGGAGCTCTTCAACCACGTGCTGGGGAGGCCGCTGGACTCTCCCCTGCAGCTTGATAGGGCTCACAGGACCGGTCCACCCCGCGCGGCTACGGCGCCTCCTCCCGACATCTTAGTGTGCATTCAAGACTACCGCACCAAGGAGGAAATATTACAGAGGGCACGCCAGAAGCACCCGGTAACGTTCCAGGGCACATCGCCGCTGCTGTTTCAAGATCTGGCGGCGCTCACGTTACACAAGCGCCGGCTCTTCAAGCCTGTCACCTCCTTCCTACAACAGAAGGGCATTCCGTACAGTTGGGGCCACCCCTTTCGCCTCATCTTCAGACTGGAGAATAAACAGTACCAGCTCCGATCGGTCACAGAAGCCTGCTCTCTGCTTGGTATAGCAGCGCCGAAAGAGGATGCGGAGGCCCAGGGGACGATGCCAGAGACAGAAGGGAGGAGGCCACAATGGAGCCAACAGCGACGGCAGAAGCGAGTCAAGAAGCCGCCGGCGACGGAGATCGCAGCAGGACAACGCGCCGCTGTGGATGCAGTAGCCACAAACAGCGGCACCGGCCCCACGGGATGAAAGTCTCAAGACACCGACTGCTTTGAACGTCCGCTCTGGCCACTAGGCCGTTGGCGGGAGGAAGACTCCCGGATAGACTAGTAAGACTACCTTACTTTGCTCCTTTTTTCCTTTTCGTCCTTGGATGAGAGACAATGACACTTTTCAGGAAAGACATTGACAGTTTGCAGTTGGGGGGGAGGGGGGAGGGGAGTTTGGGATGGGGTGAGTTCCTAGGGGTTGGGCAGTGGGAGGGAGGGGGGGGATTGTGGTCCATGGTCAGCTGGCAGGGTAGTGTGTCGGCCTCTATGGGGGGGGGTGGCGGCAATGTGATGAGGTGGGTGAGTTTGCCGGACGGGGCGATCTGGGAACAGCACTAATGGCTACTTGTCAGATCCTTTCTCCTTAGATGGCTCCAGATGACTTTGTTGTTCTCACTCTGAATGTGAGAGAGCTGAACAACCCAGTGAAACGCAAAGCAGTACTCTTGCTCCTAGAGCAATCTAAGGCAGATATCTGCCTCTTGCAAGAGACGCACCTCCTAGCTAGGGACTGCCACCGCCTCCACTCTAGCAAGTTCCCGCTGCAATTTTTTTCCTCCTGCACAGAGAAAAAAGCCGGGGTGGCAATCCTAGTGGCACGCAAATTTAAGGGAAGGGTAATGGGTAAGATAGCAGAAATTAGAGGACGATTTCTGGTTTACAGGTTCGCACTGGGAGACCTGAACTACACGATTGGCTCGATCTACGGGCCTAATGAGGGCCAGGAGAAGTTTCTGCACACTGCACTTACAGAGGCGACTGACACAATAGACCGTCACATTCTGCTTGGGGGTGATTTGAATTTGGTCCTAGATAATTTACTGGACCGATCCTGCCAGCGCGCTAGGCAGGTGGGTGCTTTGTCCGCATCGAGACTGGCTCGATTGAAAGATCTTGGGCTTGTGGATGCTTGGCGCGAGCTTCATCCAGGTGAAACTGACTACACGCACTTCTCAGCAGCGCGTAGAACGTATGCGCGCCTAGATTACCTGCTTGTCTCCACAGCGGCGCATTCGCTTATCACCAGTGCAGAAATCGGTACAGCGTCCCTCTCAGATCACGCCCCAGTCACGATCAATCTGGCAGGGCCGAAGGCACCGCACGCGAGCAGGGTATGGCGGCTCCGGGACTCGTTGCTCTACAAGAAAGAGGCGGTCGCCAGAATTCAGGGAGCCATAAAAGACTATCTGTCCCATAACAGTAACGGGGACACTGCACTGGCTACTCAATGGGCTGCGCTCAAAGCCATGCTAAGGGGTGAATTTATATCGATTTCGTCTGCGGAGAACTTAGAGCGCCAAGCCAAGAGGGACGAGCTCACCCAGAAGACCAGGGAGCTAGAGCAAATCCACAGGAGGAGGGGAGCCCCGAGGATTTGGCTCCAATTAAGAGCTGCCCGTCAGCAGTTGGCGGCATTGGACATTGACAGGGCGGAGTGCGCAGCTTTAAAGGCTGAAGCACGCATACTACATGGGGGGGATAGATGGGCGCAGCTACTGGCACATAAGCTACGAACGGTTGCTCAGAAACGGGAGTTTAAGGAACTGAAAAGAAATGATGGTACAAGTATCACCGGAGATTGAGCAATAGCAGGGGCCTTCAGCGACTTCTATGCTACTCTATACGGAGCAGCCCCACCCGACCCAGAGGCGGAAACGGCCTTCCTGGAGGGGATCCCATTACCAGCTCTAACCCAGGAGCAAATAGATGGCTTGGAGAAAGACATCCGCCCGGAGGAGCTCAACTCGGCGATTTCCCGGCTCAAACTCGGGAAGGCGTCGGGGCCGGATGGCTTCCCGGTGTGCTTCTACAAAACCTTTTGTGTTCAGCTCGCTCCGCTGCTGGCCAGACTCTTTACCGTGTTCGCGGAAGATGGGGCGATCTCCCGGGAGCTACTTGAGGCCTCCATTACGGTTATACCCAAGCCGGACAAAGACCACACTGACTGTGGGGCATACAGGCCCATCTCCCTTTTAAATGTCGACCTTAAACTCTATACAGGGATCCTTGCCTCCAGACTGGGCCCCTGCATGGGAGGTCTCATTCAGCCGGACCAGTCGGGCTTCATCCCGGAGCGCCAGACCTCCGATAACACCAAACGGGCCCTCCATCTCATTGAGAAAGCTTCCCGCACACAGGGCGAATACATGATGCTGGCCATCGATGCAGAAAAGGCCTTTGACAGGGTGCACTGGCCCTATCTTGAGAAGGTGCTGCTGAAGGCAGGAATGGGACCCAAGTTCCGGACCAGAGTGCTGAACTGCTATAAATTTCCCTCTGCCACGGTCCGGATTAATGGCTTGTCCTCCCTTCGCTTCCAGATCGAAAGAGGCACCAGGCAGGGGTGTCCATTATCCCCTCTCTTATTTGCCCTCTACATGGAGCCGCTGGCACAGCTAATCCGAACTGACCCGGAAGTTAAAGGCATTAAATTTGGGGCAGACGTCCATGTTATAAGTCTCTACGCTGACGATGTTTTGTTGTCCCTTGCGGAGCCCCGGTGCTCTCTCCCTGCCTGCATGGCCGACCTTGACAGGTTTGGCAGTGTGTCGGGCTTTAAGGTCAACATGACGAAGTCAGTGGGCCTCGATCTATCCCTGACCATGAACACGCGCGCCGAGCTACAGGACCAATTTCCTCTGCAGTGGGCTACGGACGTGGTTCCACATCTAGGCATCAAACTGGCGGCCTCCCTTCAGACCACGGTGGAAGTCAACTACACCCACCTACGACAGAAGGTTAGACAGGAGCTGGGACAGTGAAAACACTATCCGCTGTCCTGGTTAGGCAGGGTAGCGGCGATCAAGATGACGATTCTTCCCCAGATTCTTTACATTTTTCGCACTAAACCTCTCGCTCCCCCTAGAGGTTGGATTAAATTAATGCAATCAGAGCTCTCTCAATTGATTTGGAATGGGAGGAAGCCGCGTCTGAAGGCTCAGATAGCGATGCTTGCCCCGGAACAAGGAGGGATCGGGATTCCAAACCTGGCCTCATACTTCCAAGCGGCACAATTACGCTTCATGGCGGAATGGGTCCAATGGGAGTACGGGAAGCACTGGTTATTCCAGGACCAGGCGGTCGCGGGGCGAACATTGCAAGAGATCCCGTTTATGCGCAAGATTCACAGGCCCCACAACTTGTACGTGTCACACATCACGCGAGTCCCGCTGGAGATTTGGGATCAGGTTGGAGTGGAGCTCGGTCTCACCACCATGCCTTCACCTCTCACCCCCCTCCTTGATAACCCCGACTTCCAGCCGGGGCTGGATGGGAAGGCTTTCGAACGATGGAAGTCTGCTGGTTGTCGCTCCCTTTGCCAGGTGTATGGCCCCGAAGGGATAGTCCCCTTTCCTCAACTACGTCAAGACTTCGGCCTCCCGGAGTCCGAGCGACTCCGCTACTTCCAAATCAGACACTGGGCCCTTAGGACGACAGTGAGATCGGAAGCGGATAGGCGACTGACGGATTTCGAATACTGGTTGATCACGCGCAAGTCCGACAAGCAGCTAATCTCGGACCTGTACAAAATGCTCACGCACACACACAAGTACACCTACAGCGCGAGTAGGGCTCGCTGGGAGAGAGAGATGGGGAGGTCCTTTACACATAAGGAGTGGGAAGGAATATACTATAGAGCACGACACTCGACGTACCATATGGGACTCACAGACACTCTCACAAAGGTGGTGACCTAGTGGTACTATACCCCAGAACGGCTATACGAAATGGACAGTAGCAAAGACCCCTTGTGCTGGCAGGGTTGTGGACAGCTGGGCACTCTCACGCACACACTATGGGAATGTAGACTTCTGCAGGACTACTGGTGTCAGGTACTGGATGACATAGATAAACATTTTGACACTGAAATCCCACGCTTCCCTTCATACGTCATTCTGGGGCTCCCTAATGCACTGACCTACCCATTAAGATGACGAAGGGGACGCCTGATAGCTATAGCTCTAGGCTCGGCGCTACAAAACATCCTAGCACACTGGCGCACTACCCTTATCCCCACGTATCAAGGTTGGCTCCACCGACTGTGGATGGTCCTGGGTATGGAAAGACTTTCTTTGTATAAGGCGGGGGAGGGGGCAAAATATGCTGAGCTTTGGCAGCCGTTTCTGGCCCTCCTGTCCTCGGAGTTCGTGGAGGTCACTTGCCCGAGGTATCTTAGATTGTTGAGGCTGACAGAGACTGCCCTGGAGGAGAAGGGCACCAAAGCCGCCCTCCGGACGGGTGAGTGAAGATGTACCGCCTGCTGAAACGAGACTGTGGACCGCGGGGGGAGGGTGAAGGGGGTATGGGGGGGTTGGGACTGTTGGGGTTGGGGTAATGGGGTGGAGGGGGTGTTGGGCACGGGGAGGGATAAGTTGGTTAAGACAGAGGGGGTTGGGGATGATTGTTCAAGAGTGTGTTGACAAACAGCGCAACCATGTGAGGGGCGCGGGCTATTCTACACGCCAGCGACAGAGGGTGCGGGTCGGCGGAAGAAGCTAGAGCGGCCTTGAATAGCACTGCAATGTTTGAAACGCGGCCGGCCCATGTTGGGTTGTAGGCGACTTGCTGTGTATAACCTCGATCTCGTACATGCTGCGTAGTCCTGACCCCTCTGCTGTAATCGAAGCCCAGCCTTGCTGAAACGATTGGCAATCGCTCTTGATTGTTGGTGCCTGTACTGTGTTGACTTACTCAATAAAAATATTTAATACTAAAAAAAAATGAATGAACAATTAATTAGATCACTAAGTAAAATTGATTTGAAATGTCATAAATGGTAATTGTGTTCAACTTTGCTTGTTCTTGTAGGTGAACATGGTGAGGCATTAGCAGTATGCTTCAGTGCCCCGGAATCACTAAGAGTCCAGTTATTTAGCAAGAGTTCGGATACTTGGATGGTTGCAGCAACATTCTACTCAGTTCTTCTTTACGGCAGGAATCCCTTTGTCGAATTAGATCACCTTCGACTGCCTTCATTAATTGATGAGGTACTGTCTTGTTCAGTGGTAGTCAGATTTGTAACTAAATGTCAATTACGTATCCGTTTCTGTTTCATTCTGGGTAAAGTATGCAGTCATTTTAAAAATTTAGGTTTGGGAATGACTTATAAAATGTGTAATTCAACAACAATGTTATATTTTGCCAGCAAAATACACTACAGGGCATTGTGTGTACCCGCGCCCTCGCCACACACTGCTTATACATATTGGATTACTCATGGTGTGTTTAATGACCTCATTGATAATCTCATTTATCACATTTGAAATGACATCATTGATGAGAACACTTTGCATGGCGTGGGGAAGAGTTGAAGTTACTTCAGTAAACTATTACAAGTCAATCAAGACAATCAATCAAGACATTTATAGAGCGCACTACTCACCCGTAGGGTCTCAAGGCGCTAGGAGGGGAGGGGGGGCCGTTACTGCTCGAACAGCCAGGTCTTGAGCTTCTTCCTGAAGGAGAGGTGGTCTTGGGTCAGGCGCAGGTCGGTCGGGAGGGAGTTCCAGGTCTTGGCGGCCAGGTAGGAGAAGGATCTTCCTCCTGTTGTCGCTCTTCGGATGCGGGGGACGGCGGCGAGGGCGTGGCTGGTTGATCTGAGGTGGCGCTTGGGAGCGTAGAAGTTGATACGGTTGTTGAGGTAGCTCGGGCCTTGGTCATGTAGGGCTTTGTGTGCGTGGGTGAGGAGACGGAAGGTGATTCTTTTGTTGACGGGGAGCCAGTGCAGGTCTCTCAGATGTCCGGAGATGTGGCTGTTTCGTGGGATGTCGAGGATGAGTCTGGCTGAGGCGTTCTGGATCCGCTGGAGTCTCTTCTGGAGCTTGGCGGTGGTTCCGGCGTAGAGGGCGTTGCCGTAGTCCAGTCGGCTAGTGACGAGGGCCTGGGTGACAGTCTTCCTGGTCTCGGTGGGGTTCCACCAGAAGATCTTCCGTAGCATGCGTAGGATGTTGAAGCATGATGAGGAGACGGCGTTGACTTGTCTGGTCATGGAGAGGGAGGAGTCCAGGATGAAGCCCAGGTTGCGTGCGTGGTCCGTCGGTTTGGGTGCGGTGCCCAGGGCGGGGGGCCACCAGGAGTCGTCCCAGGCGGAGGGCGAGGAGCCCAGGATGAGGACCTCCGTCTTGTCTGAGTTCAGTTTCAGGCGGCTGGTCGTCATCCACTCGGCTACATCTCTCATCCCTTCGTGCAGGTTGGCTCTGGAGGCGGCGGGGTCGTTGGTCAGGGAGAGGATCAGCTGGGTGTCGTCGGCATAGGAGATTATGTTGAGGTTGTGTTGGCGTGCGATGGCCGCGAGGGGGCTCATGTAGACGTTGAAGAGGGTGGGACTCAGCGAGGATCCTTGAGGGACGCCGCAGATGACTTCGGTGGCCTCTGACTTGTACAGTGGTAGGCGGACTCTCTGTGTTCTTCCGTCGAGGAAGGAGGTGATCCATTCCAGTGCCTTCTCCTGGATTCCGATGTTGCCGAGGCGCTGCACTAGGGTGCGGTGGCAGACAGTGTCGAAAGCCGCGGAGAGGTCCAGGAGGATGAGGGCCGCTGTTTCTCCGTTGTCCATCAGGGTTCGGATGTCATCGGTGGCAGCGATGAGGGCGGTCTCAGTGCTGTGGTTGGCTCGGAAGCCAGACTGTGAGGGGTCGAGGGATCCATTCGTCTCGAGGAAGGCGGCCAGCTGTTTGTTGACGGTCTTTTCGATGACTTTGGCCGGGAACGGGAGGAGCGAGATGGGACGGTAATTCTTGAGTTCGGTGGGGTCCGCTGTAGGTTTCTTGAGAAGAGCGCTGAGTTCTGCGTGCTTCCAGCTCTCCGGGAAGGTGGCGGTGTCGAAGGAGGTGTTGATAATGTCCCGCAGGTGGGGTGCGATGACAGCGTCGGCCTTGTTGAAGATGTGGTGAGGGCAGGGGTCAGTCGGAGATCCGGAGTGGACGGAGTTCATTGTGCGGATGGTGTCTTCGGTGCTGATCGGAGTCCAGGCGCGGAGGGTGGTGGTGGGTGGCGTTGCTGCGGTTGTGGCGTGCGTTGGTTGGATGCTGAAGCTGTTGTGTATGTCCGCGATCTTGTTGTGGAAGTAGGACGCGAGGGAGTTGCAGAGGTCTTGCGACGGGGTGATGTCGTTGTTTCCGGCGTTGGGGTTGGAGAGCTCTTTCACGATGTTGAAGAGTTCCTTGCAGTTGTGTGCGTTGTTGTCCAGCTGGTCCTTGTATGTATTTTTCTTGGTGGCGCGGATCAGTTGGTGGTGTTTCCGGGTGGCGAGCTTGAGGGTGGTCATGTTGTCCGTTGTTGGTTCCCTTCTCCATACTTTCTCGAGGGCTCGGCAGTTCTTCTTGGAGCTCTTGAGTTCGTCGGTGAACCATGGGGTTTTTCTGCTGCCGGGTCTGCTGGGCGGGGTCCTCAGAGGGGCGAGTTCGTCCGCGCAGTTGCTGATCCACTTCGTGAGGATGTCGGCGGCCTGGCTGGGGTTGGCTGAGCCGGCAGGAGGGTGCTGGCTCAGGGAGGCGGTGAGCTGGTCGGCTGTGATCTTGTTCCAGCTTCTTCGGGCAACCTGTTGCTGGTGGTGGTGGATTGTCGTTCTTTTGAAGGTGAAGTGGACGCAGCTGTGGTCCGTCCAGTGGAGTCCTGTTGCGTGGCTGAAGGTGATGTCTTTGCTGGATGAGAAGACGGCGTTGAGTGTGTGTCCAGCGAGGTGGGTGGGGGTGGACACCAGCTGCTTGAGTCCGAGGTTGGCGAGGTTGTCGAGCAGGGTGATGGTGTTGCGGTCGCTGTTGTTCTCCAGGTGGAAGTTGAGGTCCCCCAGGAGGATGTAGTCGTCGGAGGGGAGGGCATGCGGGCTGATGAAGTCGGCGATGTCCTCGCTGAATCGTGTGCGTGGTCCCGGGGGTCGGTAGATCAGGGTGCCTCTGAGGGTGGTCTTCGGGTCGGTGTGGATCTGGAAGTGCAGGTGTTCGGCGGTGGTTAGGGTGTCGTCGGTGTTGGTCGTGATGCGGATGGTGTCTCTGTGGATGATGGCGATGCCTCCTCCCATCTGGTTGGCGGTGCGGTCCCTCCGGGTGATCTTGTAGCCCTCTGGGATGGCGATGGCGATGTCGGGCGCTGAAGAGGCGTTCATCCAGGTCTCCGTGAGGAAGGCGATGTCAGGGGCTGTGGTGTCGAGGAGGTTCCAGAGTTCGATGGCGTGTCTGTGGACGGAGCGGGTGTTGAGCAGGATGCACTTGAGGTGGTTGCTGCTGGTGTTCGGCTTGGCTGGTGCAGGGTAGGTCCGGATGCAGGTGAACTTGCAGGCGTGGCAGCTGAAGGGTCCGTAGGTGTGCTTCGGGGTGGCTTGGTGACATCCCGGGATGGCGCCGGTGTTGAGTGCGATGAGTTCGGCTGCGTTGTAGGTCCGTCGGGTCGTCTTGCATCGGCGGGGGCCAGGGTCCTGGCACTGGGCGCGGTCCAGGCGCGGACGGGCGCAGACGGGCTTACCTTTGGCGCGCCTTCGGCACACAATCGGCGCACCCGCTGCGCGTGACCGCTGCGCGTTCGCACGGTCGCCATATATGGCGAAGTGCGCGGGGGCGGAGCAGCTGGGAGGCGGGAGCGGGGAGGGTACAGAAGGAAGAAAGGGGCGGGGTTTAGCGGCGGTGGCGGGAAGCGGGGAGCAGGGAGGGATGACGAAGGGGGCTAGAATACAGGAAATACAGAAGAAATAAGCAAACTACAGAACCAGGCAATACAGAGAATTGAACACACTTCTAAACCCAAAAATACAACAGGGGCAGGTCGGGCGGGGAGGGGGGGACGAGGGGGTTAACGCTGCTGGGAAAACAGAAGGCAAAACACGGCAAGTACAGGGAGACAGGCAACAAGTACAATATACAGAAATACAGTGAGGAAAACAGCAATAAAGACGGGGGCTGGAACTTCTGTGGGTTTTTTTGTATAAAAAGTTATGTTTAAACAAACATTGTCAGCTAACTATGATGTCACTTTAACCTTTGTCCTATCAGGGAATCTTTCTATCTATCTGCCTACCTATCTATCTACCTACCTACCTACCTACCTACCTATATATCTATCTATCTATCTATCTATTCACTGAAAAAATATAGGTTTCAGGGACGTTATAGATAGTTGGACATTTCACTTGTACAAAACCATAGAAAATCCCCCGTTATAGTTAGTTCAACTAACTATAACTCGCCCCTCCGCAACGCATTGCTGATGATGTCACATATTACATCATTCATGACATGGTCAGTGACATCACCGATTACATCACTGATGACATCTCAAATGACATCACTGATGACATCATCCAGTGAATGTGTGTTTCTATAAAGTTTAAATATATATTATATATATGCCAAGGTGTATTGAAGAATGAGTGGGTGTATAAGTGTCTGGATGGAGGATTTAGTAGGTGCGTAGTGAGTTATTACATATGTCTTATTGACTGCAAGGGCTAGTGCCTAAACTGTGTGAATGTCTGTAACAGTCTGTCTGCTGTTGTATAAGCTCCTCCATGGGTTGGTTAGTAGCTACACGAGTGTCTATATGGGTTATTGATTGCTTGCCAGAATATTTGTATGGGTGCCTGAGTGTGTGTGTGGGTGCGTGGGAGGTGTGTGACTCTGTGCATACATGTTTGAGTGATTGATTCACTGGCTGTATGGGTTCAATAGTGCAAGTGGAAACAGCTGTATGGGTGGGTCAGTGTGTGTATGGGTGTGTTACTGAGTGAATGGATGTCTCAGTGGTACATGTCCAAATAACTACATATGTAAAAGGCAGTGTATGTGAGAGTTGGAATATATAAATGACTATATGTGAGAGTCAGTGATTGTGAGAGTTGCTGTATAGATGAGTGTGTACTTGTATCAGTAATTGTATAAGAGAGTAATTATGTGTTTGTTTCTGTTTGAATAAGTGATCTGTTCTGTGTATAACTTTGCAGGTCAGTAAATGGAAGTGTGATCGATTCTTTGCATGACTGACCTGGTGTTTGAGTAACTCTGGATGAGTTCTGGTGTGTGAGTGTCTGAGTAGGTGTATGAGTGTACATGATAGTGTTGTATTGATGAGTGACTGCATGTATGAGTCATTGTATGGGTGAATGTGTAGATGTGTGTGTAGTCCTTAGAACCAGTGAGTAGATATGTAGTAAGTGGTATTGGTGTGTATATGTTTTCAAAAACGAGTATTCTGTATTTTGGAGTGGGTGTATCAAAGGTTATATAAGGATGTGAGGATGTGCATCAGATTATCACATGGATGATGTCATCAGTGATGTCATCAGTGATGTCATTTGAGATGTCATCAGTGATGTCATCAGTGATGTCACTGAGGATGTATGATGGTACATCGCAAACTTTTTCATCGCAAACATTCACATCGCCGTCTTCACATCACACACACATTCACAATGCGCGCTGACACAAAACAACCCATTACATCGCTCCACCATTGAAGTGCATACAAAACACAAATCACTACGCACACAAACACCTGCATGCTTTAACATCGCATTTTTTCCTGAAATAACACACACTACCCCCAGCACGAGCACACCCCCTACGCCCGTCCACCTAAACCCGAACTCCTAAATCCTTAATTAGTACCTTACGCTACGGCCCCCTGACCCAACCCTTAATCCGAAAACACACGTTCCACAACAATACAGTAAACACATGTTCCAGAACTTTACAGTACCCTGAAGCCTGAAACCTAAACCCTTAATCTCAGTACCCTACACAACACTAAACCCTAATCCCTAAGCCCTAAACCCTAAAACACTACCCTACACAACCCTAAGCCCTAAAGCTTAAAACATTCCCTATACAACACTAAACCCAACCCTGAACCCCTAAGCCCTAAAGCCTAAAACATTCCCTACACAACACTAAACCCTAAGCCCTTAAACCTAAAACATTCTCTACACAACACTAAACCCTAAGCCCTGAAGCCTAAAAAATTACCTTACACAACACTAAACCCTAACCACAATCCCCCTTACAATCCCCCATACCTCTCTCTCGTCGTGGCCTGTCTCCCGGTTCCTGTCGCACGTCCGTCTTGGAGCCCGCCCATTAAAGCACATGCGTTTTAAAAGCATGCGTTGTAAAAGCCTAAGCAATGTAAGGGGCCGCGTAGTAATGGCCCATGTCGTAACGTCGCTTGCATTGTAACGCGTGCGATGTAAACGCATGCGATGTTACGCATGCGTTGTGATGGGTGTTCGCCGTCACGGACCATGTCATGAATGATGTAATAGGTGACATCATCAGCAGTGCATGCCGGGGGTGCGAGTTATAGTTAGCTGAACTAACTATAATGGGGGAATTTCTATGTTTTTGTACGAGTGAAATGTCCAACTAACTATAACGTCCCTGAAACCCATGTTTTTTTAGTGAATTTTTAATGTTTTTTAAATGCTAATTTCTACCTATAACATGCCTGAAACCTATGGTTTCTTCAGTGAATTTCAATGGTTTTTTAAATTCTAATTTCTAACTACGCCTACAAAAGTAGGACGTGAAGAAAGAGGAAGAAAAGCACAGAAAGAAGCAAGATAAATGCTGGAAGAGTCAACAAAAGTCCATAAAGACAAACAAAAGTGCAGGAAGAAGCAAGAGATTTGCAGAAAGAACCAACAGAGGAGCAGAAAGTCCTCCTTTGCCCCCAACGTTTTACTGACGGGTACTGGTGGTAACGTACTCAGACTAACCAGGACCGGAGCCAGTGCTATGGCAACAGACACTTAGAATGCAGTGAAAACACCTACTTACACTAGGGAACACTATGTGTTGGGGTACCCCTGTGATTAGCATGACCTCCTCTGTATTTGCCATGAGTTAGTACCTGGGTCATTGCATAAGTACATGGGTACTGAGTTGATGATTAGAGTACTGCAAGGAGAGTGCATGGTGAAATTATAAGTGCTTCGGTTTTGTCGGAGTGATTGGATAAGTACATGGTGCTGGCTGGGTGATTGGAGCAGTGCATGGGTAGTGACAAGAAGATGGCTGGACTGCATCAGTAGTGCTCAGGGGATTGTAGCAGTGCATGTGTTAGTGTCTGGGTCACGGCATGAGTACATGGGTAGTGACTTGATGATTAGAGTGCTGCAAGGACAGTTCATGGTGATTTTATATCTGCTTGGGTTTTGGCGGAGTGATTGGATGAGTGATTTGAGGAGTGCATGGGTAGTGACAGTGGGATTTCATGGAATGCATGGGTACAACCTGGGTAATTGCGGACTGAAGTAGTACTGTGTAGGTGGTTAGAGGCCTGCATGGGTAGTGCACAGGGGATTGTAGCAGTGTATGTGTTAGTACTGTAAGGGGAGTGCATGGTGAATTTATAAGTACTTGGGTGTTTGTGGAGTGGTTGGATAAGTACATGGTGCTGGCTGCATGATTAAAAGAGTGCTTGGGTACTGACAGGGCGATGGCTGGACTGCATGGGTAGTGCTCAGAGGATTGTAGCAGTGCATGTGTTAGTGCCTGGGCCATTGCATAAGTACATGGGTACTGATTGGATGATGATAGTACTGCAAGGACAGTGCATGGTGAATTTATAAGTGGCTGGCTTTTGGTAGAGTTATTGGATAAGTACATGGTGCTCGCTGGGTAATTGGAGGAGTGCATGGGTAGCGACAGGGTGATGGCTGGACTGTATGGGTACTGCTCAGGGTATTGTAGCAGTGCATGATTTAGTGCATGGGTCCTTGCATGAGTGCATGGGTAGTGACTGGATGATTAAAGTGCTGCAAGGAGAGTGCATGGTGAATTTATAAGTGCTTGGGTTTTGGCAGAGTGATTGCATAAGTACACACATGTCACGTCAGGCCCGCCCCCTCCCTTCATCACAAAGCAAACACGCCCCCTGGCGGGTTTTAAGTTGTGGAATTAATTCCCCTTGAATCCTTAAGGTCCTCGGGGGCAAACTAGCTCACCAGGTACCTCCAGTAAGCGCCACAGAGCTGCGTTGCAGAGAGGTGGTCCGAGGCCCGCCCCTTTTTACACCTCTCTGCAACGCAAGATGCAAAATGGACCTGGTGGCTACTTGGCCCCAGGGACCCTCAGGAGTCAAGGGGACTTAATTCCCCAACTTAAAACACACCACAGGGCGCGTTTGCACACATGTCACGTCAGGCCACGCCCTTTCCCTGCACCAAAGTGCAAACGCACCCCCTGATGAATTGTAAATTGGGGGATTAAGTCCCCTTGAGTCCTGATGGTCCCTAGGGGCCAACTCGCCCACCAGCTACCTCCAGTAAGCGCCACAGAGTGGTGTAAAAAGGGGGCGTGGCCTTGGACCACCTCTCTGCAACGCAGCTCCCTGGTGCTTACTGGCGATACCTGGTGAGCTAGTTGGCTCCCAGGGGCCCTCAGGATTCAAGGGCACTTAATCCCCTAACTTAAAATGCGCCACAGGGCGCCTTTCCACACTTGTTACATCAGGCCACGCTCCCTCCCTGCACCACTGTGAAAACGCGCCCCCTGGAGCATTGTAAATTGGGGGATTAAATTCCCTTGAGTCCTGAAGGTCCCTGGGGGCCCACTAGCCCACCAGCTACCTCCAGTAAGCGCCACAGAGCTACATTTCAGAGAGGTGTAAAAAGGGGCGTGGCCTTTCAACACCTCTCTATAACGCAGCTTCCTGGTGCATACTGGAAGTACCTGTTGGGCTAGTTCGCCCCCAGGGAGCCTCAGGATTGAAGGGGACTTAATCCCCCAATTTACAATGTGCCAGGGGGTGCGTTTGCACACTTGCTATGTCAGGCCCCACCCCCTCCCTGCACCACTGTACAAACTCGCCCTTGGCGCATTTTAGTTGGGGGATTAATTCCCCTTGAGTCCTGATGGTTCCTGGGGGCCAACTAGCCCTCCCGTTACCTCCAGTAAGCACCACAGAGCTGCGTTGCAGAGAGGTGTAAAAATGGGTGTGGCCTCTGAACACCTCTCTGCCATGTAGCTCCCTGGTGTATACTGGAGGTACCTAGTGGGCTATTTGGCCCCCAAGGACCCTTAGGGTTGTAGGGGTCTTAATTCTCCAACTCAAAACGCGCCACAGGGTGCGTTTGCACACTTGTCAAATCAGGCCACGCTCCCTCCCTGCACCACTGTGGAAACGCGCCCCCTGGTGCGTTGTAAATTGGGGGATTAAATCCCCTTGAGTCCTGAGGGTCCCTGGGGTCCAACTAGGCCACCAGGTAGCTCCAGTAAGCGCCACAGAGCAGAGAGGTGTAAAAAGCGCGTGGCCTTTGACCACCTCGCTGCAAGGCAGCCCTGTGGTGCATACTGGAGGTACCTGGCGGACTAGTTGGCCCGCAGAGACCCCCAGTATTAAAGGGGAATTAATTCCCTCATCTTAATACACACCACAGGGCGCGTTTGCAGAGAGTTGCTGGGAGCGGGCGGGACCTCCGGCACGGTGCCTGACTTTTTATTTTTATTTTTTAGAAGGGGGCTGTGTGGCCCCCCCCTTATTTTTTCTTTTTCTGGGTCCTGGGGACACATCCCCCAGGGCCTGACCCCTTATAAAAATAAAAATCTAAATGGGAAGGGGACCGCGTGGGCCCGCCTCCTGTGGCCAATTCCGGCCCCGGGGACCCATCCCCTGGGGCATGGCCACATTTTTCTTTTTATTCAAGGAGGGGGCTACAAGGCCCCCTAGTGAGGACTCTATTGGCCCCGGGGACCCCATCCCCAGGACCGGCCTTTTTTGGGGGGGGGAGGGGGACACGTGCCACCCCTCCCGGGCCAATTCCGGCCCCGGGGACCCCATCCCTTGGGGTATGGCCACATTTTACTTTTTATTGAAGGAGGGGAGCTATAAAGCCCCCCTCCTGAGGACTCTATTGGCCCCAGGGACCCCATCCCCCAGGGCCAGCCCTATCCATTGGGGACTGTGGGGGGAGCCCCAATGCCCCCTCGATCCTACCGGCTCCGCTCCTCCTGCGGGAGCCGGCATTGCTTTTCCGCACAGGGAGCTGCTGACATGCAGCTCCCCATGTGGAAAAGCATTCTGGTGTGGATTTTAGAAGTGAGAGCAGGAAACCTGCTCTCGCTTCCAAAATCCAAACCAGTGTTTGCTATGGCAGGACGGGTCCCCAGGGCCATCACAAGCTCCAGGAGGGGGGCCGAGTGGCTCCCCTCCCTATGTGATTAAAGCCCTGGGGAAGTGGTGGTCCCCGATGATAGCAGATCTTTAACGGACCCCCGCATTTCCATTGTAGTGCCCTGGGGAGGTGGCGGTCACCGGGCCGAGTGGGGAGCTCGAGCCCCCCACAAAGAATTATTTTTTATTTACAAAACTAGCCCTGGGGAGTGACGGTCCCCGGGCTGAGGGTCGGCTGTGTGCCCTCGCAAATAAGTAATAACAGCCCGGGGTGGGGGTCCCCGGGGCTTGGGGGCCTTGGAGGCCCCTCACACATTTAAAAAGAAGCCCCTGGGGGTGGCGGTCCCCGGGGCTGCGGGATGGCCAAGTGCCCTCCCGCACATCATTTTAACCAAGCCTTGGGGGCTGGTGGTCCACGGGGATGCAGGGGCCCCCGCGGACCCCGCATATATTTTTTGCAAATGCCCCCGGGACCTGCCTATCCGGTGGCCTCAATTAAATGAAGCGCGGGAGCCAGCGCTTCATTTTTTTAAAAATGTCTGCCAGATTTGGGACCCCAGCGCGAATTTGGCTGTTTTATAAAAACAAAAAAATCTATTTTGGGCCTTGGGGGTTCTTGTGGGACCCCCTGAGCAGGCCTAAGGGGTCAAGGTGTTTATACCCTGCCCCCTTTTCTTTTCTTACCTTTGTTTTTCTGTTTTCTCGTGACTCGGTTCACAAGATAGCTGCCAACACTTCATGGTTTGGAGTGTTGGCAGCCAATTAAAATGAAGCTCGTGGTCCGGAGGGTTCGCAGATCCACAGCACCCCTAGATATCGATATTTTTTCAATTTCTCAGCAACTACTGAACGGATTTATACCATTTTTAAAAAGGTCGCTTTCTGAGCCAAGTTGTACCTTTTAGCCAAATTTGGTGTAATTGCATTCAGCAGTTCGGGCTGTAGCCTTGGCTAAAGTTTCCTATGGGAAATTAATTTTTTTACTGTTATTTTTTTACTTTCTCAGCAACTACTGAACGGATTTACACCCATTTACACGTTTACACTTTATGGGATCCCCTTTTTCTCAGCCCCCACTTGACAAATCACCCCCAAACTTTCAGGATATGGCCTGACCTGGATAGACCTTTTTTGGGGAGAATTTCACAAAGATTCGTCAAACGGTACCAAAGTGTTTGGCAAAACAAATAACGCCTTCTGAATAGAAACGAGGTCCTAACTATAACTACCTACTGGCGACTGCCAGTAGGTAATATATATATTCACTGAAAAACACCACAGGTTTCAGGGACGTTATAGTTTGTTGGACATTTCACTCATAGAAAACCAGAGAAATTGGGCTGTTATAGTTAGTTGAGCTAACTATAATCCGCGTTCCCGCAATGCACTGCTGATGAAGTCACATATTACATCATTCATGACATGGTCAATAACATCACTGATGACATAACCTACTCCTGGAGAGGCACTTGAATGACTCTCAGGTAGGGAAACAAAGCATCTGCCAAGAGTAGAGGTGTGAGCTCCTCTTGGTAGGTTAATCTGTAAGTATGCAAGCCCAAAAGGCATGCTTCAAATGGGTGCCTGCCTTTTAAGGGCAAATGGGGGTGATCAAATGAGGAAGGGCTGCTTTTTTTATTTAGCGGACAAGTTTATATCCTGGGCAGAGAGGGAGACACCATTATCAGACAGTTTCCTCCGAGTGCATATAGTCTCCAGGTAGCCACACCTCTGGGTTGGGCTACAGAGGTCCACACACCAAGAGAATGGTTCTTCTAGGTAGGGAGTGGACAAAATACTGCATTCTGGCCTAGCCAGATGCCACACTTCAAAGGAAGTTGTCATTAGGTAGGGACGGACCTGGTAGCCCATTGGTAGTAAGTAGCCACAACACCCTGCACTCAGAGTGGGCATACAAGTGTCACCACTAGAACCCAGACCTCAGATCACATCTGGACTGGAGAGAGGACTGTAGAAGAACTGGCTTGCTGTTCCCTGGACCCAACACAGAAAGGCTGCACCAAAGGCTGGACTACTCCTGCTGCATCTTGGGCTAGCAAAGAAAGGACTCTGCTTGTGGTGTCCCACTCTAAGAAAAGTCATCCCAGAGCCCCAGAGTGAAAAGGTGAACACAACTGTCAGTTGGCTGACCTCTAGTAACAACTCTAGGTCCATAAAAGTTGAGAAGCCCACTTCTTTTGAGTGTTCAGTGCCAATAAGCTTGATCACTGCTCAGGTGCAATCTGATAAACCAAGTCCCGACCCTCAAAATTGCACCCGAGTCAGCTGGACCCAAGAGAGTCAACAGAGTACAGTTTCTTTGCCAGCATAGAAGTTACTGCAAGTTAAACCACTGGTTTTTCTGTAACGGAAACCAGGGCAACTGGTTTTGTGATGGACTTTACCCAGACTTTGTCCAAAGTCCAAAATCACCCCACCAAATTTGTAAACCAAGGGGTGGCCACCGGAAGACCCCCAACACCAGTTCTCTGTCCCTGAGCGTCTTCAGCATCCTTCATTCCTTGCATCAGGACCACTCCATTGACTTCTCAGGAGGCTGCTTAAACTTCAAGGTAACTGCTAAACTAGTCCTTATTGAACCCTGTGACTGGCTTCTTGTCGGAGTTGTACACCACAAGAGGGCCTTTATAGCCGTTTTCAAGTTACTTGTTGTGGCTAACCCTAAACTGCAAGTCACAATAGATTTAAATGATTCATTGCATTGAATAAAAAGCTATGATTTAATGTCCCTTTATAAATTCTTAGCTCCAGAACCCTCCAGTGAAGTGTTGTTGAGATGTCTCTTTAAAGATAAAAACATATCATATTTATATAAATTGGTGTTTGGTTTTTATTGTGTAGAATTTTCTTCTTATTCAATTGTCTTAGTATGTCTACATTCTTTGCACCTGCTCTTGTTCCAGGCAAGTCGCTCCCCATGCCTCACAACTCCACCTGCTGGTGCCCATGTCCCTGACCTCGCTGCTGCTAGTGCTCTCACCCTGCTGTAATCTTGTCTGATTCCCTCTTTGTTTTCCGTTGGACTCTGTACTGTTTGTATTCTGCTTGGATTCTGCTTTTTATTCCGCTTGTATTCTGTGTTGCCGCTCGTTTTAACGCTGTAAACCCCTCCAGCCTTCCTTCCCCGCCGCTTAGTCCCCTGCGGCCCGCCCCCCTCGCTCGTCCATTCGCTCACTCTACCTGCCTCCCACCTGCTCCTCCCTTCCACCTCCCCTTATTATGGCGGCCGCTGCATGGTGAAGAGAGCGACCCTTGACCCTGTTCCAGGCAGGTCACCCCCATGTCCCACAGCTCCACCTGCTGGTGCCTGTATCCCTGACCTTACTGCTGCTGGTGCTCTCACCCTGCTGTAATCTGGTCTGATGCCCTCTTTGTTTTCCGTTGGACTCTGTACTGTTTGTATTCTGCTTGTATTCGGCTTTTTATTCTGCTTGTATTCCGTGTTGCCACCTGTTTTTGCGCCTTACACCCCTCCAGCCTTCCTTCCCTGCCGCTGCGTCCCATGCAGCCCACCCCCCTTGCTCATCCATCCGCTCACGCTACCGCCCTCCCAGCTGCTCCTCCCTCCCACCTCCCCTTATTATGGCAGCTGCTGCGCGGCCGCGCGCAGTGGGTGCCCCACTAGCGCACTGAAGGCGCGCCAAAGGCAAGCCGCCTGCCCTTGTCCGCACCTGGACCGTGCCCAGCGCCAGACTCCCTGGCCCACGCGACACCAGACGCCGCTACGACTCCAACTTCCTCCACGCACTCAACGCCAACCACTCATCCACCTGCTTCCAGGCCACCCCAAAGCGCATGCACG
The DNA here is from genome assembly GCF_964261635.1 of Lissotriton helveticus. Taxonomy (NCBI): domain Eukaryota; kingdom Metazoa; phylum Chordata; class Amphibia; order Caudata; family Salamandridae; genus Lissotriton; species Lissotriton helveticus. The sequence continues at coordinate 710,649,565 of NC_136065.1, forward strand.
GACCCTTTTCCTGCCGGAACTGTGGCTTTACCGGCCTCCAAGCCACCGCCACACCCACCGGGCAGGACGCAAAAACCTCAGTTGCATACTACTCAACACCCGCTCCGCACACAAGCATGCCATCGAACTCTAGGACCTACTCAACTCATCCTCCCCAGATGTCGCCTTCCTGATGGAGACCTGGATGAACCACTCCTCAGCGCCCAACATCCCCATCGCCACCCCGGACAGCTACAAAACCAACAGAGTAGGAGAGGGAGCGCCATCGTCCACAGGAACACCCTCAGAATCTCAACCAGCACTGATGACACCGTCAGCGCCGCTGAATACCTTCACTTCCATATTCACATTGATCCTAACACCACCCTCAGAGGAACTCCCATCTACAGACCCCCCGGACCCCGGCCACAGTTCAGCAACGCCATCGCTGACCTCATCAGCACGCATGCCCTTGCATACATGGACTACATTCTCATCGGAGACCTGAACTTCCACCTTGAGAATGCCAACGACAGCAACTCCACCATCCTGCTCGACAACCTTGCCAACATCGGACTCAAACAGCTCGTCTCGACCCCCACCCACTCTGCCGGACACACCTTCGACCCTATCTTTTCTGCCAGCAACAACGTCACCTTCAGTCACACCACAGAACTCTACTGGACCAACCACCGCTGCGTCCAATTCACCTTCGAGAAACCCACCACACATCACCACCATCAACAGACCCCCTCACCGCAACTGGACCAAGGTCACCGAACACCGGCTAATAGCCAGCCTCGCCCGAAACCACCAATCGACTCCGCCGATGCAGCCGCCTGCAACATTAGGCAATGGATCAACGACTGCGCCAACACTCTCGCCCGATGAAGAAACACTCCAACAGACGCACCAACAGAAAAGCCTCCTCGTTCACTGCTGACCTCCAGGCATCCAAACGGCCCTGCCGAAGACTCGAGAAGAAGTGGCACCACAAATAGACACCAGATAACAACACAGCCCACAAGAACGCCATCCGCAGGCACCATCAGCTCATCCGACTCGCCAAATGGACCTCCTTCAAGGAACGCATCGACAACAAGGCACACAACAGAAAAGAGCTCTTCAACATCATGAAGGAATTCTCCAACCTCCGCTCCAATTCCAATGACATCCCACCTTCTCAAGTCCTCTGCTCTCCTGGACCCACGTCAACAACGACAACACCACCCCGGCTCACCGTTTGACCCCTGCCCACACCACATCTTCAACAAAGCAAGCACCACCATTGCACCCCACCTTCCCAGAGAGCTGGAAGCAGGCCTAGATCATCGCCTTACTCAAGAAACCCAAGGCGGACAATAAGGACCTCAAGAACTTCAGGGCCATATCCTTGCTCCCGTTTCCGGTGAAAGTCATCGAGAAAACTGTCAACAAGCAACTGACACGCTTCCTCAAAGAGTACAATGCTCTGGAGCCGTCCCAATGAGGATTCCGCAGCAACCACAGCACCAAAATCGCCCTCATCGCTGCCACCGACGACATCAGGACCCTGCTAGACAAGGGCGACCTGTCAGCCGCCTTTGACACCATCTGCCACCAGACCCTACGCACAAGCCTCCACAACGCAGGGATCCGTGACAAAGCCCTGGACTGGACCACTTTCTTCCTTACTGGCAGAACACAGAGTGTCCGACTCACCCCTTCTGTTCGGAAGCCACCAAGATCATCTGCAACGTACCCCAAGGATCATCACTCAGCCCGACACTCTTCAAAATCTACATGGCACCGCTCGCCCACATCGTCTGATCACACGACCTCAACATAATCTCATATGCCGACGACTTCCAGCGGATTCTCTCCATCACCAAGGACCCCACCACCGCCAAAACCTACCTCCATGAAGAAATGAAGGCCGTCGCCAAATGGATGAAGAACAGCCGCCTGAAGCTGAACTCGGACAAGACGGAGGTCCTCATCCTCGGACACACCCCCTCCGCCTGAGATGACGCCTGGTGGCCTGCCACTCTGGGAGCCGCACCGACCCCCTCCGACCACGCACCCGACTTGGGATTCATCCTAGACTCATCGCTATCAATGACCCAGGAAGTCAATGCCGTCTCATCCTCCGGCTTCAGAACCCTCTGCATGCTCCACAAGATTTATAGATGGATCCCCACCGAAACCAGAAGGACAGTTACACAGGCACTCGCCAGCAGCAGACTGGACTATGGTAACACCCTCTACACGGGAACCACTGCCAAACTTCAGAAGCGACTCCAACGCTTACAGAACGCCTCTGCACGCCTCATCCTCGACTTCCCTCACCACAGCCACATCACAGAACACCTGAGAGAGCTGCACTGTCTCCCAAGAGGATCGCCGTCAAGCTCCTCACCCACGCTCACAAGATACTCCACAACATCGGACCAGCATACCTCAACACACGACTCACCGTCTACACCCCGAACCGCCAGCTCCGCTCCACTGACCTCGCCCTTGCCACCGTCCCAGGCATCCGAAGAATGTCCGCCGGCGGCAGATCATTCTCCCACCTCGCCGCCAAGACCTGAAACACCCTCCCCTATCGATCTACGGCAGACCCAGGACCTACTGATTTTCAGGAAACTCCTCAAGACCTGGTGGTTCAAATAGTAGCAGTGCCCTCTTCCCTCACCCCCAGTGCTGTGAGATCCTCACGGGTGAACAGTGCGTTTTCCAAATGCTTGATTGATTGATTGATTGATGTGATAAAGCCAGACTTCTCAGAGCCCCAGATACTTTACTGAGCTAATATTTTACAAACGAACCAGACTGGACCTAATACAGATTTGTGACTTAGTTACAGGGTGAGGCCATGCAACCACACTATATAATAAACCACTTTCCTCACAATTATATATAGAATAAGAACTGCATTGTTGATTCAATTATATTTTGTCTTGATTAAAGAAAGGGATTCGGGATCACAGTCTATGCCTCTAAGGCCTCAATTTGAAGAAATGGATGCACCCATTGACCAATTCAGAATTCATCAAGAAGATGCCTAGTAAATTCCTTAAACAATTTCAAGCTGCAGATGTTTTCTAATGTTTAGGTCAATTTTATTTAAATCCCATATGTTTCTATCACATAAAAACATATTGGCCAACTAACCTAGAAATGTCCTTTTCCAGAAGATTCAGGGATGCAGTATAAGAAAAAAGTCAAACTCTTACTAGTGAACAGATTCCTGGTTAGATCCTCAACACTCTCCTCCGTTTATTAGTTGATTTCTGCTACACTGCATGTACCTTTACCACGTTTAAACGTTTTATTGATCATTGTTCTCCTCATGATGTAAAGCACTTTGATACCCGCAGGGGTCTAGTTCACACTACATAAAATGTTCAAATAAATTCATTAAAGAAACAATAAGGCTATGCACAACTTATTAACACCCATGTCTTCCTGTAAGTTTTCGTATATTGATTGTAGTCACATTCTCATTGGACGAAGAGCAGCCACAGATATTTTGCTTTTTGGACAGCGTGTTTTCCTTCTATGCTGCCTCGGACCTTTGATGATGTATTGCTAATCCTTAATGCCTATTACGTAAACATATTGGACTGAGCAATGTTCTTTAGAAATAGGAAATATGTTGTACTTCATCCTGTGCATCCCTCTCTTTCTTGTCTTAGGGTATCCTGAGAAAAAATTCAAAATATTAACCCTTTTACTATCGCTCAGTTGTAACATTGGCAGCACAGCAGCCACGCATCTCGGTGTACTTCTACAGTTCACAAAGTACTTTATTTCGACCAAAACTTCAAAAAGCTGTACATAACAAAACATGCATATCACACAATTCATTGTCATAATGTTCGACAAAGCATGGGGGAAAGAGAAGCTCAAACAAATAATTTGCATCAAGCACAGACCAGTGACAAAAGCATAGAAAACGTTCTGCTACGCCATCCAACTATGCTAGCAATCTTCTAGTAGATCTTATGGACCTCATGATATGGAGAAAGCCCTCCTCCTGCTCATACATAATTATGAGACGATTAATCAGTAATAATGCAGCAACTATATACTACACAAACAACATTAATAACACGCAGTAAAGGTTATCAGAAAGTGCATTCGGAATATCAGCCAATATGTGCGTGTCAGAAAATAATATAACTATTATCAGTAAAACATCTATCCAAAGACCCCAGCATGTGATAAAACAGATTAAAATTCTTTGCCTTTCATTTTTCTAATAAAATACACAATGTGAACAAATCTGATGAGGTCAAAGGCAATAAGGAGCGAAGTATCAGTTAAAAATGCTGGTTGGAAAGTACAGAAACCCAGGGTAAGAAACAGAATTCTAATCCATTGGTGCCTAGGATTTACATGAATTGGTCAGAAAAATAGAACATTTTCAAAGCTTTCAACTGCATTATTGGTGCACAGCTCGCATAAAGCCACATTGTCAGAGCCAGTATCCTACTTAGCGGTATGAATATTGATTTTAAGGACTCCAAAACGCAACTTCATGAACAGGTACCCAGCCAATGGTAGTTGAATGGAGGCTAGATATGCTTCATATCTAGAAAATAGCTTATTAAGAATGAACCTATTGGAGAAGGAGCCCAGAGAAATGTGTCTGTGCCGAGCAAGATGGATATATTCCCAAAATGCTGCTTTAACAACCCCTTTGGAACTCTGGGTAATTGTTGTACAAGGGTTGGCCCATAGATCGTCTAGGCCAATTTCCAGAACCATTGGCAAATAGGGTGGAGCCATGGAAGGTTGCTGCTACCGGCCACTGGCAGAATCTCCTTTAGAGCTTCCCTGTATACTTACAGTTCCTCCGCAGCCCATAGCTTGGTCCAAAGTAAAAGAGGTCGGAGGACGGAACAGAATTCAATACGTTTGAGGAGATCTTAATAAACAGGAGAATTATAGGGTTCTCCGTGGGAGATTACTCAAAGCTCTTATAAAAGTGTATTCCTCAAAATCTTGATGGGTCACAGATAAGTACCCCAAGATTGCAGCCAATATAGTGCTATAGTTTGGCATTTGGCCTATAAAGCTCGACACCAGGTGTAATGGCCCTGAATTGGGCTGCCTTAAAGAATTTCAGAATAGCAGCTGCCATGTGGGTGAGAGTGACTTTGCTTTTCTCTAGATGCGCCAGCCAATAAAGTCTATCATCAAGCTTATTTTCCAGATAGTTGGAACTAGGAACTCTATCTAGCCCTTTATCTCCCAGTCTAATTTTCCAGTTATTACCTTTCTGTGGGTAGAAGATCATTATATTTGACTTTGAGCTGTCTATTTCCAGCCCCTTACAGCTACAATATGATTGAAAGAAGGCCAGTAAGTTTTCGAATCCTTTAGGGGTCAAGTAGATCAAGATGGTATCATCAGCGAGCAAAAGGACCGGGACGATTAACCCATTTAACTTGGGAGAATCGTTGGGGCAACCATTGAGATGGTCAATTACATCATTTATATATAATAAAAAAAGCATAGGGACCAGAACACACATTTGCTCACCCCCCCTCCTAACCAGAAGGGTTCTGACAGTCCACCATTACTGCCCCATCTGATCCGGGCATAATTCTCCTCATGGAGCCTCACATTGATGTTGAGAAGGAAAAATTGAGCTCCCATAGACCGAAGTGTTCCCCATAGAACCAGATCAAATTCAGCTATTAGGTCCATAAGGGCAATATATAGATGATCATTGGTTAGATTAGTGTACTTTGATAAGATTAGTGTCAAGTGGAAGACCTGATCAACTGTCCCTATTCTTGCTGTAAAACCTGTGTGAAAGGGTGAGAAAATGTTGTTTTGCAGCATCCAATCCTACATTTTATTGAGGATCTGGCAAGTAGAAACCTTTTGAATGTTCTCTAGAAGGCTTATGGGCCTATAGCAAGAGGGAAGACCTTTGTCCTGTTCCATATAAACTGGTATTATTTCAATCCCTGGCCAGGGGGACAGAACGTGGGCACCTGCAACTCCCGGTATTTTGTCAGGCCCTGGGGCCTTACCTGTTTTTACATTTTCGGTGGCGACCAGGGTTTCGGTCATGAAGAAAAAGTCAGTATGCAAGGGATGGGAGATATCACCCCCAACTACTTAGTGGACGATACCTTGAGGTGCAATAACTAGCTGTTATTCTACCATAGTACAATTGTGCAAAATGGTGCACCCACTTGGACAGTTCAATGTGGTGTATGGTAGTGGTGAAACCCTTAGTGATCCCGTGGTCAATAATATGCCAAAATAATTCTGTATCCCTGAGCTCAGAGGCCTCAAGTAAGTCTGATCATTTACGTTCTTCCCAATTAGCTTTGCAAGTGCGCAGGGTCTTCTGGTAGTTGGCTCTAGCAAATGTAACTCATTTTGGACTGCCTTGCTTGACAGCTATAATTATTTTAGATTTGGCCATATGAGTTTCCTGGGTGAACCAAGGAGAGGAGCCAATATTTCTGGTGGTCTTTGTATAGATTAATTTCCAGAAAAGAACCTTCCAATTCAGCAATAAATTGCTCGGTTTAAATTTAACAAAAGGAATCTGGTCAACTGTACAATTAATGTAAGGATCAAAAAAGTTACAAATACTATGGTATAATAAAGCTACTGAGTTCATGTATTTAACAGTTCTGGTCCACTTAATGTACCTATGGTTGTTCCCTACCTGAATGTCAGGGTTAAAAACCTAGAGGATTTCAATGATCCTACTGCTATGGGATACGTTTATGTCAAAATCAACAGGTAGGGATTGTTGTCAAACCGAGCATCGACTATGAAATTGATCATTTTATGCCAGATAGATGTATCCAATAAAAAGTAATCAATCAGACAATGATACAAATCTCTCGTGAATGTAGCTGATCTATGTTGGTCTGACAGGACCCTACCATTACAGACACGCAGGCTGTGAGACAAAATCAAAGAAGCTCATTGAACGGCTGTGACCGTGTGAGGAACACAGAAGGTGGAGTCAATTGTAGTAATACCCCTCTGTTCTTCTTCATCATCAGTTATTAGTCTCATACATTCTGGGGACTCAAGCTTAATGTCGAAATCACTCCCTATGAGAATGGGAAACTTAATGCCACTGTTGTCTAAATAATGATCCAAAGTTACAAGCACAGGAGAAGTCTTCTGTCTCACTAAAGAAAGGTTTTACAGATTATTTATGTGTAGGGTTTCTTGTCCAATCCCCTCTCAGAAATGCCCAATATATTCTTACAAGTAAGAGATAATTGTTTATAGTTACATTTTCCAAAGATCTTTGTCCAGCTCAATAGACTTCCAGACGCTCTGCCAGAGGACGAGAGACAGGAAAGCGGAACACTACTCACTAAGAAACCAGGGTAAGTATTAGATTCAAAAAGACAGTGGTTCCTGTGGAATAATACTGTCAATATTGGTAATAGGATGTGCAATCGCAATGGAGGGCTTAAGTGATGTCAGAGGGGGAAGAAACCACATACACCAATGATTCAGTATAACACAGTAATGTTTATTTCTCTTCCAGGGGATCCTCATCAATAGTCATAAGCATTAGAATATTCCCGCCCATGCGCGGGACCCCGGAAACACTATATTGTATGTGCCCCACATATATATACTCATATATATATAAATACATATATATATATATAAACATGCAATAGCAGCCAAATAAAATCAGAGCTGAAATATGCTGTGTAGAATTTCCACCATACATGAATAATAAGCATTAGAAACATGAGAAACAACAACAAAGTTTGTTTAGAAACTGTTTTGTTATGTTATGTTATGTTATGTTATTTATATTTTTATAGCGCGCTGATACCCCAGCAAAGGGGCGTCCAGGCGCTCAGACAGGTACTGTAACATAACATGCAGAATAAAAGAAAACTATTCAGAAGCAGAAAACAAGAACGTTTTAATAGTACGCCTAAAAGTAGATAAGTCATTCAGAGCTCGGGTGTGCACTGGAAGCGAGTTCCATAGCCCCGCAGCAAGCACCCGAAAAGAGCGACCACCCATTCTGCTGAGTTTAAACCGAGGGCAGATCGCCAGATGCAAGGCCTCAGATCTAAGAGATCTCAGAGGTATGTATGGAGTGAGTAAATTAACAAGAGCCGGTGGGGAGGAAAGTTTCAAGATTTTAAAAGCCAGACAGAGTGCTTTAAACTTAATCCTCTGTCTAACCGGCAACCAATGAAGAGAAAAAATAGTGCCGGAGACAGAGCAGTGTCTGGGAAGACCAACAATGGCCCGCGCCGCGGCATTTTGCACCCTCTGGAGTCTGGCTACCTCAGCCTGGTTGACCCCTAACATCAGTGCACTTCCATAGTCCAGCCGAGATAGTATAGAGGCTTGGACTACGAGCTGCCGAGTAGGAGGGTCGAAGTATTTAAGGACCGGCCTTATTCCTCGCAGTATACCGTAGCATGTGGCTGCAACCTTCTTCGTATGCCCAATGAAGGTGAGCGCAGGATCCAGCCAGATCCCTAAGTTTTTCACTTCTGTTGCCGGTATAGGAGTAACACCCAGTTCTGGAGGCCACCACTTTTAATGCTCAGAAAGCAGTAGAAATTCTCATAACTCACTAGAAGCATAGAAAGCTCCCAGGCTGCATTGCAAACACATAGTCTAAAAAGACTGAAAAGCTAACCTGTAGCTGCATAGCAATAAACTGACACCGTGCCTTTAAGACACCCATGACCCCCAGTATCCCATCATGCCTCAGGGGTGACAGTTAGGTCAGTTGTTCTTTCCGGCTCCTTCAGGAAGGATCCTGGTTACACAGCTCCACTAGTTTTCTGTTTTCTGACAGAAAAATACTTCACTTTTGTCTATTTTTACACTTACTTTGACATTTAACAGCTAGTCAAGTAAGATACTGTCTTTTTTAGTCAGTTTAGTGAAGATTTTCTTCTGAGAATGCCTTTACTCTTTGACAAATGTCCATCTTGTGGCAACAAGAAGGCAAATTCAGACAATCACGACGTCTGTATCTTGTGTCTGCCTGAAGATCATGATCCAGACACCTGTCCTCACTGTGAACACCTGTCAGGAAGAACTCTTAAAGACAGGGAGAGGATTCGCATTTATGGCCTGGCTCACAGGTCATTTAGAGGAAGATCTCCGGTGAAGAAGGGTTCCAAGAAGACTCAAACATCTTCAAAAAAGAAGTCTTCACATCCTTCAACATCAGCGCCGGGCTCCGCGCTGAGAAACAGAGGACTCCGTCGACGGCTGGTCATCACCGGTCGACGTCGAGACAAAGGACTCCGTCGACAGCTGGTCATCACCGGTCGACGTCGAGACAGAAGACTCCGTCGACGGCTGGTCATCACCGTTCGACGTCGAGGGTTCGACCCGCGACCCCCCAGAGGCGTTCGGCGTCGGAAAAAGAACGCTCAACGTCGAGACATTCAGAAAGAAACTCTGTTATCATGGTTACGGAGTCAGCTTCTCGTCATTCCACTTCACAATCTTCTGGTTCCTCAACAGCATCCTCGAGGTCCAGAAGCCCTGTACGCAGATCTCCTGTGCGTCAGCCAGATCCTTCGGCTGCGGAGATCAGACTGTCACCTAGATGGTACAGATCATTGGACCATTGGCGAAATTCAGGAGCTGCCAAACGTATGTATGAGTATGCCAGCTCTCAACACGGGTCTCCTCTTCAGAATCTGGTGGAGGAGATGGACAAGCGTAGTCCTCCCAGGCGCAAATCACCTGTGAGAACACCAACTAAATCTCCCAGAAGGGAACTTCCGGTTAGACCCCGATCTCCCAGAAAAGACAGTCCGGTCAGGCCTCGTTCGCCCAGAGGGGAGGATCGGGTCAGATCTCGCTCTCCTAGAAGGGAAGAGCATTCAAGAAGATCGCGTGAGAAGAGGCACGGTGCTCACCGTAAACGTCGAAGGACTCCGTCTACTTCATCTACCTCTTCTACCAGGTCTTCCAAAAGAGATTACTCTCCTACGCTGACGGATAGTCCTACCTCTAGATCCTCTCCAGTGGATGACATCGGCACTTATCTGGATGTCCTACAAAGAGGAGCTCAGAAGCTGAGCATTGAAATGTCTGTCCCTCAAGTTACTACAACAGTCATTTTTGAAACTTTGCACAAAAAAATCTATCTCTCGTCCACTGCTGCCTTTAGTCCCGGGGATTATGGATCCTGTCAAGGACGTTTTCCTAACCCCAGCGGCTATCAGAGCGGTTCCAGCCCGCATACAGAAAAAATACAAACCGGCTTTTTCTGACCCAGTTTTTGTCAAATCTGACCCTGTGATAGTGGCTGCGGCGAGAAAGACACATGCAGTGGCCGCTACCTCTTCAGTCCCACCAGACAAGGACAGCAAATCTCAAGACTCCTGGGGTCGCAAGGTTTGCAATTAAGCATGGGCGTAAAATCCGCTCCGCTCGCGGATTTTTCGGATTTTCGGCAAATTCGCAATCCGCGAACGCTCGCGAATTTGTCGAAAATCCGTGAATCCGCTCGCGGCGGATTTTTTGCTTGGTTGCGGCGCGCGGCGTGGTGCACGGCGTTCACTTTCCGTCATTTAGCGTTTGCCGAGTTGTTTTTCTCGATCATATTTTGAGAGTGCTGCGCCATTTTGGATCTTGCTGCGTGTTCCCGCGGGAGTTTGGCTCCCGCGAATACGTAATCGCGGCTTGCCACCTTGCACAGCACATCTCGCGAGAGTTCGCAATTGCGAACACGTAGTTGCGGCGGAAAGGAACAATCTCGCACTTGCGAAGTAGAGATTTTGCAATTTCGCACAAGAAAATCACCAGCAAACAGGATAAACCTTCAGAAAATTATGATTTTTATCAGAATCACTCCTCAGGTTGACATTTGCATGGCCTTTCTTTTTGCAAGGAGTCCATTTTTGGGGGGGGGGGAGGAAGGAAGTGCCCCACAGTCTCCAACTTCCTGTTCCTGTCCAGCAGGCTCCTCCCAGTGCTTTGTCCATCTCCTGGTCACTTTCATTTGGATCTGGAGCTGGAAGGATTACTTTTTGTGGGTGCTGCTGGATATTTGGATTTGAGGTCTTTTTGACTGTCTTTGGATCACTTTTGGATTAGAAATCAACTTTCACAAGTAAGTTTGTTTGGGGCATTACAGTTGCTGCAAGTACAATTTTGGAACTTTTTCAGAAAATTAAATAAATTATATTGTGGGTAGCCACAGTATCCAGTAGGACCAGGGTTGGTTATGGGTGCATGATACAACTGTTTTGTTGAATTTAAACACCATTGAGGCCATGGATGGGCTGGGATTGTGCTGATTTTTGTCGTTTTTTTGGGCCTGCTGGTGGGGCCCTTTGCCCAGGGGTGGTGGTGAGTGTTGCATTGGCCTAGTCTTTCTGTGTGGTGTCTTCTTGAATTTAAACATAATTGAGGCCATGGATGGGCTGGGATTGTGCTTATTTTATTGTTTTTTGTCGTTTTTGGGGGGCTGCTGGTGTGGCCTTTTGCTTGCCCAGGGGTGGTGGTGGTGCATGGACTGAGTGTGCCTGTGGTGTGGTCTCACTCTCTTTGATGTAAACATCATGGATGGCATTGGATTGTGGTGATTTCTGGCTGTTTTTCTGTTTTTTGGGGGTGTACTGTTGATGTGGACTGGCCATGTGGGTGGTGGTGGTGGCCATCTTGAGTGCTGGCTGGTACAGGCAACATGTGCTTGGGGTGTAAGGGGGCCATTTTGAGGAGAGGCAGTGTCTGAGGCCTGCACTTATTTTGCCTACTTTTCATCCCTTATGCCCAGGGGTAGTGAGTGTTGCATGGGCCTAGTGTTTCTGAGGGGTGTCTTCTTGAATTTAAACTCTATTGAGGCCATGGATGGGCTGGGATTGTGCAGATTTTATTGTTTTTTGTCGTTTTTTTGGGCCTGCTGGTGTGGCCCTTTGCCCAGGGGTGGTGAGTGTTGCATGGGCCTAGTCTTTCTGTGGGTTGTCTTCTTGAATTTAAACATAATTGAGGCCATGGATGGGCTGGGATTGTGCTTATTTTATTGTTTTTTGTCGTTTTTGGGGGGCTGCTGGTGTGGCCTTTTGCTTGCCCAGGGGTGGTGGTGGTGCATGGACTGAGTGTGCCTGTGGTGTGGTCTCACTCTCTTTGATGTAAACATCATGGATGGCATTGGATTGTGGTGATTTCTGGCAGTTTTTCTGTTTTTTGGGGGTGTACTGTTGATGTGGACTGGCCATGTGGGTGGTGGTGGTGGCCATCTTGAGTGCTGGCTGGTACAGGCAACATGTGCTTGGGGTGTAAGGGGGCCATTTTGAGGAGAGGCAGTGTCTGAGGCCTGCACTTATTTTGCCTACTTTTCATCCCTTATGCCCAGGGGTAGTGAGTGTTGCATGGGCCTAGTGTTTCTGAGGGGTGTCTTCTTGAATTTAAACTCTATTGAGGCCATGGATGGGCTGGGATTGTGCAGATTTTATTGTTTTTTGTCGTTTTTTTGGGCCTGCTGGTGTGGCCCTTTGCCCAGGGGTGGTGAGTGTTGCATGGGCCTAGTCTTTCTGTGGGGTGTCTTCTTGAATTTAAACATAATTGAGGCCATGGATGGGCTGGGATTGTGCTTATTTTATTGTTTTTTGTCGTTTTTGGGGGGCTGCTGGTGTGGCCTTTTGCTTGCCCAGGGGTGGTGGTGGTGCATGGACTGAGTGTGCCTGTGGTGTGGTCTCACTCTCTTTGATGTAAACATCATGGATGGCATTGGATTGTGGTGATTTCTGGCTGTTTTTCTGTTTTTTGGGGGTGTACTGTTGATGTGGACTGGCCATGTGGGTGGTGGTGGTGGCCATCTTGAGTGCTGGCTGGTACAGGCAACATGTGCTTGGGGTGTAAGGGGGCCATTTTGAGGAGAGGCAGTGTCTGAGGCCTGCACTTATTTTGCCTACTTTTCATCCCTTATGCCCAGGGGTAGTGAGTGTTGCATGGGCCTAGTGTTTCTGAGGGGTGTCTTCTTGAATTTAAACTCTATTGAGGCCATGGATGGGCTGGGATTGTGCAGATTTTATTGTTTTTTGTCGTTTTTTTGGGCCTGCTGGTGTGGCCCTTTGCCCAGGGGTGGTGAGTGTTGCATGGGCCTAGTCTTTCTGTGGGGTGTCTTCTTGAATTTAAACATAATTGAGGCCATGGATGGGCTGGGATTGTGCTTATTTTATTGTTTTTTGTCGTTTTTGGGGGGCTGCTGGTGTGGCCTTTTGCTTGCCCAGGGGTGGTGGTGGTGCATGGACTGAGTGTGCCTGTGGTGTGGTCTCACTCTCTTTGATGTAAACATCATGGATGGCATTGGATTGTGGTGATTTCTGGCTGTTTTTCTGTTTTTTGGGGGTGTACTGTTGATGTGGACTGGCCATGTGGGTGGTGGTGGTGGCCATCTTGAGTGCTGGCTGGTACAGGCAACATGTGCTTGGGGTGTAAGGGGGCCATTTTGAGGAGAGGCAGTGTCTGAGGCCTGCACTTATTTTGCCTATTTTTCATCCCTTATGCCCAGGGGTAGTGAGTGTTGCATGGGCCTAGTGTTTCTGAGGGGTGTCTTCTTGAATTTAAACTCTATTGAGGCCATGGATGGGCTGGGATTGTGCAGATTTTATTGTTTTTTGTCGTTTTTTTGGGCCTGCTGGTGTGGCCCTTTGCCCAGGGGTGGTGGTGAGTGTTGCATGGGCCTAGTCTTTCTGTGTGGTGTCTTCTTGAATTTAAACATAATTGAGGCCATGGATGGGCTGGGATTGTGCTTATTTTATTGTTTTTTGTCGTTTTTGGGGGGCTGCTGGTGTGGCCTTTTGCTTGCCCAGGGGTGGTGGTGGTGCATGGACTGAGTGTGCCTGTGGTGTGGTCTCACTCTCTTTGATGTAAACATCATGGATGGCATTGGATTGTGGTGATTTCTGGCTGTTTTTCTGTTTTTTGGGGGTGTACTGTTGATGTGGACTGGCCATGTGGGTGGTGGTGGTGGCCATCTTGAGTGCTGGCTGGTACAGGCAACATGTGCTTGGGGTGTAAGGGGGCCATTTTGAGGAGAGGCAGTGTCTGAGGCCTGCACTTATTTTGCCTACTTTTCATCCATTATGCCCAGGGGTAGTGAGTGTTGCATACTTGCATGTCCGTAGTCTTTCTGTGGGGTGTCTTCAATGTAAACATCAAGGATGGCATGGGATTGTGCTCATTTTTCTGTGTTTTGTCGATTTTTTGGGGTGTATAACTGAACTGATGTTCCTCTGTCTTCCATTGCTTTTAGGTGCACAAGAAGACTCAAGAGAACCACCAGTGCCAGGAAGAAGTCCTGCAGCGGTGTGTGCAGCATAACGTCACGCGACGTCACGTCTGGACACAGAACCCTCTGCAACTCGTACAACTGCTGCCTGCTGACCTGCTCTGAAGAGGATGGCCCCAAAAAAAGTAACCCGTAGCTCCTCTAGCAAGAAAGGTGCCAGTAAGGAGCAGAAGAAGCAAGTTACCAAGGAGACTGGTGTGCCGCCCGCCCCTTTTTTTGGGAGTAAAAAAAAAAGTATGCCTGCAGCAGCAGCAGCGGGATCTGCTGGGGACCAAGCTGGCAGCAGCACCCCCGCTCCATTGGGCTCAGTGCCACCACCACCACCACGCCAACTTAAGTCCAAGCCCTTGAGTGCTGCAGAGGCAGCCAGTATAGTTCTTCAATCACCATCGACCAGTGATGTTGGCTCATCGCAAGAAAGCAGCAGCAATGTCCCTCAATCAACACAGGTTGTTGTAGCTCATCTGACGAGTGTTGAACAACCACAGCCGCAACAACAATCACATGTGCAAGTACAAGCCCAAGTACATGTGGAAGGAGAGGCAGCGCAAGGAGATGCGCAAGCAGAGGTGCATGGAGGGTCACAAGTGCCCACAATAGTTGTTCCTCCCGAAGTAGGGGCACATCAGGAAATCGACAATCAAGGCGAGGTATCATTTGAGGAAGCCACTCCTCCTGATGATCCTTCATTGTCTTCCACACCCCTAGCAAGGAAGAGATCAAGGGTGGTGTCTACATCCTCTTCAAGCACACCTCCTTCTGATGATACGGATCAAACTTGGGAACCAGCACCACAGCCGTCTGAGAGTGAGGCACACCATGATCCAACAAAGGTAGTTAAGCGTAAAAGGAAGCTCGTCCAAAGTCTCAGAGTTATGGAGTGTGATGAGGCTCAACAAGAAGTGGCGGATACTGCTGCTGATGAAGACTCTGCCAACGACGACCCAGTCATCATAAAGGTCACTGCAGCCCCAGCGGGCATGCAGCAAACAGACATTTTGACCCTAGCCCGAAGAGCTGCTGCGCGTGATGATGATGATGATGATGTTGTCGATGAGGAGGCAGTGGAAACACCACAATCATTGGAGTTAAGTAGTACACCAACTCGTCCCGCTTCCATATTTCTTTCTGGCAAGAAGAGACCTCCGTCAACCTCGACCTTAATTAGTGGCGGTGAAAGTGCAAAACGTACAAAAGTTGGGCAATCCAGATCCTCCACTTCATCTGGCATTAGCTTCATGACCACCACCACCAGTATCGCCGCCTCCTCCAGGTCCCACAGACACTTCAAGTCCCCAGTTTGGGACTTCTTTACTGTTTGTCCCAAAAATCCAAAGTTTGCCATTTGTATCCTTTGTAAGCTTGCAGTTAGTCGTGGTAAGTCAGGTACCAACTATGGTACCGGCGGCCAGAGTGGTCATCTTGAGAGAAAGCACGCTGTCAAATGGTTTGCGCACCTAGATGCGATCAAGAAAGGCCAAAATCAAGGAAACGTTGATGTTTCATCTGATGATGACGAGCAGGAAGAAGACGTGTCAAACACGTCCCTTACACCCAGTACCCCTGTCAGCAGCACACCCAATGTGAGGCACACTAAGAGTGTTGGAGCGAGTGAGACACCAACGCACAAAAGTTCACCAGCGAGCAAAATTGGGTCAACGAAGTCATTATCAGCCCGTAAATGCTTGGTCCAGGGCAACATTAGAACAATGCTTACTTCAGACGTGCCATATGAACGCAACCACCCACTGACGCGTCTGTATAACACTAAGCTGGCTAAAATGCTAGCTGTGGACCTTCTACCTTTTTCTTTTGTAGAAGCGGTAGGTTTTCTTGAATTAGTGGCAACGCTCTGCCCTAAATGGAAAGTTCCGAGCCGGTTCTATTTTGCCAGAGTTGCGGTTCCAGCACTACATGAAGATGTGCTGCAGGCGATTGGGGCAGCTTTGCAGAAGAGTGCTGTTCACACAATACATCTGACAACAGACATGTGGACCAGTGGCCCAGGCCATGATTACATGTGCATCACTGCACACTGGGTCTCTTTTTCAGGTGTTAAAGCAAAGCTAAACGCAGGTGTTGACCCGGACAAAGTTTTCAAAGCTGCTCGGAAACATGCAACACTAGCCATGTTTGGCTTGGAGAAAAGTCACACAGCAGAAAACCTTTTGCAAGAGTTTAACAAAAAGGTCTTGACAATGCTATCCCCCCTAAAACGCAAGATTGGTTATGTTTCCACGGATAATGGCTCCAATGTAGTTAAGGCCATGTCGGAGGGTGGCTATTTCAGAGTGCCATGTTTGGCGCACTGTATCAACCTGGTAGTTCAAAAATTCTTGAGTGATAGAGACAGTGCAGCGTTCGCGGTAATGGCCACCTGCCGCAAAATGTGCAACCATTTCAGCCATTCTTTTAAGGCCCGGAAGCATCTGCGGAGACTGCTACTTCAACGTAGAATGCCAGTGAAAGCACTCATCCAGGAGGTGGCAACACGTTGGAACTCAACCTTCTACATGCTTGAGCGTCTGTATGAGCAGTATACGGTACTCGATCACTATTTCTTCACAGAGGGTACATCTCAGAAGGAGGACCTGCGGATGAGTGCGGCGCAATGGGACATAGTTAAAAGCCTGACAGACATGCTTTGTCCTTTTGAGTTCTTCACGCGTGCAGTCAGCCAGGAGGACTGTAATTTGGGAAAAGCTATCCCATTGTTGTGCATGCTGGAGCACCAACTGATGGCGGTGTCTTCTGAGTTTGAAAAAGAAGATGAAGAAAAAAAAAACCATTTCATTTTGTCAGAGAAATTATTAGAGCGCCTACGTGGTGATGAACGTCTTCAAAAGATCAAGTCAGATCAGCATTACATTTGTGCTACTATTCTGGATCCACGCTACAAAAAGGCGCTGGCAGGCGAAGCATTCTTTCCTTTTGATGATGCAGATGTTCAAAAGTACAAACATTGGTTAGCCTTGTCAGCCAAGAGGTTTGAAAAAGAACGGCAGGTTATTGAAGGAGAAGCCAGTACATCAGCATCAGCATCAGCAGGCCATCCCCAGTCACAAGAATCCACTTCTGCACCTGTGGCTGGGGCACAAGTGACCTCTCAGCCGTTAAAGACACCGACAACTGGATCATCTGCACCACACACAACAAAAACAGTGGCTGTTGTAGAGGATTGGCTAAGTTTGCTTGGGTATGGTTCTCGAAAAAATGTCACAGCCACAGCAAAAAGTAAGCAAAGTGGAGGAACCGTTGATGACCTTGAGTCGATGGTGCAGGACTATATGAATGACTCAACAGTGGTCTTTCTTAATGAGGAGCCATTGCAGTATTGGCATGGCAAAAAACAATTGTGGCCACAGCTCTACAACCTGGCTATAAACTATTTGTCTTGCCCACTCGCAAGTGTGTCTTCTGAACGTGTTTTCAGTGCTGCTGGTGGCATTGTAACTCCCAAACGGAGCCGCCTCTCGCCCAAAAATGTGGAGCGGCTGACAATGATCAAGATGAATCAGCACCTCATACCACCAGATTACAAAGTACGAGAAAGCACGCCGCATGAAGACGAGGAGGACGGCAACGTAGATGAGGGGATTTTTTCTCTGTTCGGTGGCACTGACCTCATCCAGCCTGAATTCGCAGAGTATGCTGACGAAATCTTGTTCTTATTCCCTGACACCGAGCCCTGAAAATGAGACAATCAATCAAGAACTTTCTTTTTCGTCCTTATTCACTTTTATTCCTGTGTGCTTTGTGTCTCTCTTTCTTTGTTTTGCACAGTTAATTAAATTCAAACTTTAATCACCTAATCCCAAAAACAAGACCATCATCAGAACTGTCTTCACTTGTTTGCTTATTGCTTTGAAGGTGCCGCAGTCTACATTCCTCAGGTTCACAAGTTCCGAAGAACATGCTCCTCTATCCTCCTCCTCCAGACTGCGATTTCCCTCCAAGCAGAGTGCTGGATTACGCCCAATGAAGAAAGACTCAGCACTTGTGGGGGTGTTGTACTTCTTTGCGGGTGAGTTGACGGATTTGGGCCCATTGCTGTGAAGCTCTAATAATGGACAAAAGTGTTTTGGACCAAATATGAGGTGGAAATTTCTTGCCGTTTTTGCTGACTTGCTTGCCTTTGAGGTGCTCTTTGGCGGGGTTCCGGGGGTTTGTGGGTAATTTTTGGTGTCTGTCGAAGCACTGCTGCGACAGTCTAATCTTGATTGCATTTGCTTTTCAGGAAATCCGTGGTGGAAAACAGGAGTTATGATGATTGATGATGATGACCTAGCTGAACAGCGCCGCATTTGGACCGAAGGCCGAGAGATATTGTAAGTATGAGATTTAGCTTTTTCGCTGTTTGGGGGTGTTGTCGGGTGGTTTTTTGCGGGTGGGTTGGCGCCGGCGGGTCTTGCCTGGGGCATTCCTGGGAAGGTCTAATACCGGATAGAAGTGTTTTGGACAAAATCCATAAGGAACAGCCTTTTTTTTGCTATTTCTTCTGACATCTTGCTCAATGTAGCGTTTTGGGGGGCTTCCTGCTGTTCGTGGGTGGGTTGCGGCCGTGGTCTCTGTCGAAGCACTGCTGCGACAGTCTAATCTTGATTGCATTTCTTTTCAGGAAATCCGTGGTGGAAAACAGGAGTTATGATGATTGATGATGATGACCTAGCTGAACAGCGCCGCATTTGGACCGAAGGCCGAGAGATATTGTAAGTATGAGATTTAGCTTTTTCGCTGTTTGGGGGTGTTGTCGGGTGGTTTTTTGCGGGTGGGTTGGCGCCGGCGGGTCTTGCCTGGGGCATTCCTGGGAAGGTCTAATACCGGATAGAAGTGTTTTGGACAAAATCCATAAGGAACAGCCTTTTTTTTGCTATTTCTTCTGACATCTTGCTCAATGTAGCGTTTTGGGGGGCTTCCTGCTGTTCGTGGGTGGGTTGCGGCCGGGGTCTCTGTCGAAGCACTGCTGCGACAGTCTAGTCTTGATTGCATTTGCTTTTCAGGAAATCCGTGGTGGAAAACAGGAGTTATGATGATTGATGATGATGACCTAGCTGAACAGCGCCGCATTTGGACCGAAGGCCGAGAGATATTGTAAGTATGAGATTTAGCTTTTTCGCTGTTTGGGGGTGTTGTCGGGTGGTTTTTTGCGGGTGGGTTGGCGGGTCTTGCCTGGGGCATTCCTGGGAAGGTCTAATACCGGATAGAAGTGTTTTGGACAAAATCCATAAGAAACAGCCTTTTTTTCAAGGTCAAATTTTGTTCTAAAACACAGTAGTACACCTACCTTGAGGGGAAAGATCCGCTATAATATTTTGGCCATACTTATTGATCCTTAAAAAGGTGACTCAGACAGAGCACGCAATTTCAAAAATATTGTACTGTCTATTAGGGAAATCAAAGTGTGACTTTTTGCACCACACAGCGTACATACCTTTTATTTATTTATCAGTGGTATTGTAATAGCACTTCCTGTTTTCCGTTCAATAATTACAGGCCGGGTTTCAGTCAACATCCGCCAGGCAGGCAGTGGACAGGGTGTCTTCTGTCAGTGGTCACCACATTGATGGACGAAGCGTCAGCTGGAATGGAGGAGTGCCGCCAATAAGAGGAATTGTTTGCTGCATGCTTATTACTTACCAAATTCAACAGGACAACTCCAACAACATACGCAATACAGATACAGTATCCATTGTTGTCTTTTATTCTATGAGTGTGACTGCATGTGCTTACCTTTAGTTTGTAACCAAAGATTGTCTGTATCTTCAATTATTGTTTGTCCATGCTCTGCTTTTTTTTTCTTCTCTCAACAAAACCTACCCAAAAAGAAACCCCCATTCCCATCCATTTTACAAACCCTAACCCTCTTCCCCCGGGCTGTGTTGTTTTGCTTGATGTCTGACTAAAATGACATCAATAATTCCACACACTTGCTGGGGAGGATAAGGTCATAGCAGCAACAGGCTGGTGAAGGAATACGAGGATATCTTCTAGACTTACTCAGCTTCAGTACTATATCTTCTAGTAGTAGTAGCCAATGTCAAATAAATTCAACGCAAGTACTAGTTATACTTGCAAGCAAATACTTTACCATTTGTTAGGCTACATTATGGCACTGTTCTAGTGTACTGTCACCTGCTATTTTCTCGATCGTACCGTAACCGTTGTAATGCTACAGTAAGGAGGACAAACAAGGTTTCGTTTTCTTTTTTTCCATAGGCATGCAACTGCCACTGTGTCACACCACTAGTACCACCGCAATGAGGAAATGTCACCCGCCCAGGATTGACAACGTTAATCCCCATTTCACCTGGAGCCAGCCCTGGGCCTAGCCCTAATTTCTAACACAAATTACAGGTAAGATAAGCGTTTGGTGGGAGGTAGTATAATGGAGTATTATTTCGGAGTAGACAAGAGATTGACGGTTGTACTACTAAAGTCCTACGACTGTTCAGGAAAACAAAGTTACTGTTACACCCCCGCCCCCCACCCACCAGACTGAAAAGCAGTAAAAAACAGGTATGGTCAGATAAAGTTGAAAAATATATTTATTTAGCCCTAACAAAATAATCTCCCTCACCCACCCTAACCCCAACGATTGTCTCTGAAACGTCCCAAAACGATCCCAACTCCCAAATCCCACCCCCCAAAAGTCTATAAAAAAAGGGCAAGGGACACTCCACTACTGGAGGGTGCTGGTGCTGGTGCATGATGCGGCATGGGCATCATACTCCTTGCGGAGGGTGGCAAGCTCGGAGCGGAGGCCCTTAACCAAGTTCTTATACCTCAGGACCTCCTGCTCCAGGTTGGACATGCGGACTCGTAGGCGGCGTTGGCGGTCCTTGCAGCTCCTGTGGGGGGCAGCTGGTATTTCGGTTGCTTGGCGGTGGCGGTCGTCTTTCTTAGCCCGGCTCGGTCCCGCTGGCTTAGTCACGGAGGAGGATGCAGTGGTCACAGTCGAGGATGTCGTTGTTGCCCCGCTCGACTGCGTTTCCTCCTCCTCCTCCAGGGCCACCAGCCGCCGATATTCGGCGACTGTGGCCTCCAGCCTCCGTTGCCGGGCCAATCTAGCCTGCTCCCTCCTTGTTGTTGATTTGGAAGGAGCAACTATATGAAGAAAGAAAGACATAGTCTGTAACCAATGCTCCTTATTAATAACACAAAGTGATTGAGCCGAAAGTTGGGTCACAGAGTACAAGTAGCAAATTGAAAGCACAGTACATAACTATTGAGGACAGTATCTATGTAACCTCCCACTTCTGCATCCTTGCTCTAACAGTAGTGGTAGTTTAATGAACTAATTCTACGACCACTATGGACTTCCATTACAGTCGACTATGACAGTACACCAGTCTTATTCTTCTTCTTCTCTCTTGTTTAGGGAAATGGGTACGTTATCTTATGCAAGCCGGCAGAATGACATGGACAGCACAGTGAACTTGCACCCGAGAAAAAAAGTTGCACACCATGATGAGTGAGACAGACTTGCGTTACTGTACCGGTCCAGTACATGCAGGTGGTGAAGCTATTACTTTTCTATTACGGGTGGCACTGAGAATACTTTGTTACAAGGGCTACTGCTTCATTAATTTACCTTTCACCCTACAGTGCAAATGAGTACTAGAAAAGGAAAATGAAGAAGCTAACTAATTTGATTATCTATCACTTCACATGGGACGTATTTAATGACAGATGAGATGACTTTAGGTGCTTTGCTTAATATTGAGTGAACAGTGATACACCCACACATGAATGACGTACTACAAGTAAACTAAAGTTATTAAGAGAGGTACGGAGTGTCCACCGTAATAACCAGATATATGCTGTGAATGCAAACGCAATACAAAGTACTGCTACTATTCATGGTAGTATTGGACACATTTACAATTTCTTTTCCTTGCCTTCCCTGCACTGGAACGGACGTGCGGGTGCGGTGGTACATGCTCTTCAAGGTAACACTTACTTCACCTGGCGACCATCTACTCTCTCTAGATACACATGTGCTATCTAAGAGTCAGAGAATACCATGCTCCAGGCATCCATTCAGTCAAAGTATACGCACACATACAGTTTCTGTTTCACCCACCCAGGCTGCTGTCCTTCCACCCATCCTTGCTTCATCATTGACCCAGCCATGCACCATACCATATTCTTTCCTTCCCAGCCACCTCGGGGGCCAAGCAAACACATATCGTTCTTCTTTGCCAGCCATCATACAAGTTCGCGTCCCACTTACTTACACCCTTCTTTCGCTTTTCGTTCATCCCATCCATCACGTTCGTCTAAGAACTTATTGGGATTCTTCTCACCAAAAACTTCACAGCTAAGTCGAAGTACATTTCGAGGAGGCTACTACCTGGTTGATTTGTAATTGTAATACACCCGTGCAGAAAGCACACTATGCAGTCTTCAATCTCAATAAGTAAGGAATATATAGCTTACCTGTTTCCGCCACCACCGTTTGATCCCCCACAGGAACGTCCGCCGGCTCTTGTACCGCCTCCTCCCCAGAGGCCTCCGAGTCCTGGTCCAACACAGCCACCTCCGCGCTGGCCCCGTCACCAGATGTTACACCTACAAAGTACATTTAAGAATGTTAGAATACACCACTCACTACTATATAATATTTGGTCTAGGAGAAATGTTAAAAAAACAGAATACAATGTAATAATTTGTGACTGTCTACTCCATAGTAAAAATGTCCCATTTTCCAGGGAAGGCTGTTGTCTTGCTGCACTTTTATGCACAACTGATGAATGCTTGCTTTTGATTTTTAACACGCACCACTTTTTCTCCTAACAGACAGAAGCTTGACTCCTGAGTCCTAAGAACACGACCAGGATCAAGTTCAAACCAGGTGAGAGCTCGGCTCGACCACAAGAAATGTGTCCAATTAATCGTCAGCACTAACCACTTTTCCGTTTTCAGTTAAATAGTTTTATGACAAAGTAGATTTTAATAAATGTGTTTACTTTTAATAAAGCTTTTAAACTTAAATAGACTCTGTGGTTTTTGTTCCTCTAGACTAGAGTGGATGAGCTAAAGGTTTTGGAATTTTTGCAAGCATGAGTGCCTCTGACACTTCTTGACTGTGCTGTGACTCCGTACTACTCTCTTGTCCTGCGTACGATAATCTAGAGATCATTGGGGATCTATAATCGGTGACTTCGGGAGCTGAATGACTCTGCCACACTATCTAGTCAGTAAGGAGACAGTGCATAGAGGTATTGCTGAATATAATGGGAGTCCAATGGAATTGCCAAATGTCCAATCTTAGTTAGCTACACAGACAGACTAATAAGAATAGTCTAGTAATACCACAGGGAGTCATATTCGAGGCAGGATAAGAATTTATATCCAGTCTACAAGAAGATCAAAGACGATTTAGAAAAAATCGAATGAGGAACGCTAGGAAAAAATAGGTACTGTTTATTAAAATGTAAACTTACTGGGGCCAGCAAAGGAGCCCTCGCCTGCCCGATCCTGGCCTGCATCCTCAGCACCCTCCTCCTGTGTCCTCTTGCCCTTGGGGGGAGCTGATGTACAACATGAAAGAAAGAAAAACCAGAAAACATGGATGAGATTTTTCAACCAAATCAAACATTTCAAAAGAACAATAACAACATATTTTGGAAAAATAGCAAATAGATAGACAACTATTCCACGGGATCTATCTCATGTGGTATACTACGTTATTCGTATTGCCTGATTTGCGGAACGTTGACTTAGAAAGTTCCTATGTAACTCAATAAACAGACTACTAAAGAGGTTTGCCTAGGCCTGGCACTGCAGGCAGCAGTGCGCAACACGTGACAGACAAAGTCCATCCTGCTTGCAGATCAGTGAATACTCAAACTATCAATCCACCCGCCACCACCGCCACTATTTCTTCTTATAGCCATGTGTCTAAAGGAAGGACTGGACTTCAGTCTGTTGGGGCTGATAGAAGTCCCTTGCGGAAGTTGCGGCTCATTTTCCTCCATTGTTGCGTGCCTTTTCTGACGCAGCGGCAGAACAAAAGACTCGCCATGGTGTTGGTGCGGCGTATATATTAAAAAAAAACACATATGGGCATATGGGCGATGCATCACGTTGTAAAGCCCTGCGCCATCAGGGGGCGTTCCGGCGCAAGGGAGGGCGTACCTGCGCAGGAACGAATCCTAAAAGTGGCTGAGGGAAATCTACAAGATGTCAATCAGTCACTTTTAGGACAATGATGCATGACTCAAACCCTGCGCGCTTGAAGCCGACGTACGGCTTGATGCAGCATTGGGGAGATAGGGTACCCCAGAGCATTGCTGGAGCTGCGCCATCGTTGGCACGCAACTCCAGCAATGCGCTGCCTTTACGGCACAGATGCGTAAGGCTTCTGTGACGTTTTGGGCCAATGGGTGGTGGTGGCATGGCACACAATTACTGCCGCATACCTGCTACTTTGCAGGGATGCGCCGGTAATTGAAAATATGACCCTTACTGTCTAGCATTACGCAGTTCTTTTCTTTACACTACACTCATACATAATTTCTCAGGCCAATGAAATGCTTCTGAACACAACATACAAAACAAAGAAGCATAGTAGCAAGCAAGGCTACTGAGAAGGAGAGCAGTGCACCTGAAATGCATAGAAGATTTTGAAATATAATTTACCTCAATGTAATCGGCAGCATTATTGCTCTTGGTAAAGAACAAAGATTTGCAAATAACAGAGCAGGATAAAACAGAGTAGTAAATGTACTACTACTACTACTCACCAAGCCCGGGGACCTCTACGCCGAGCGCGTCCAGCAAGTCCCGCTCCCGGTCCATGACATCGGTCCAGCGGTGGGTGGCCTGGTTATATGTGCGCCGGACCCCAGAGATCTTGTACATGGCCCGGCACACCTTCTCCCACCGCTTGCGACGCTCCCGGATGCCATAGCCAGTCGCGATCTTGCCGCCTCCCAGGATCGTCTTGGGGAGGCGGCGCTGGACGTGGAAGATCAGTGCCGCCACTTCCTCCGCGCTGAAGATCTCCCTCGGGACCACTTGCTCCCCCCTTAAACGCCCGCACGGGAGCCGGGCACGGGGTGCGGGACCCTTCCCCTTCTCAGGGTGCTTCCCGGCTCCCTTTACCATGGTCTGGGCAGAAATAGAGTTAAATGATAAACAAGAAATAGAATAGTGAAGAAGAAAAGAAAAGAGTTTAAAAAAGTAGTTTAAAAGTAACTAAAAGCTGCAGAAAACACAAAAATATAGAGCTAGAAAAATAGAGGGATAGATAATAAGTAAAATTAGATCAAAAAAACTTCAAACAAGCAAAGGATGGCAGAGATTGAGAGAGGATAGAGAAAGCATGCCCAGAACCATAGCAATGAATGAGAAACAAGATGGCCGCGCCCGTTCACGACCGCGTGGGTAAGTTCGCGCGAGATTTTCCTTGCGAGTACGCGCGAAATTGTACTAGCGAGCAGCACACTTTGCGAGATTACACATAGCGGGCGGAAACGGAATTACGTCACGCCAACAAGATGGCCGCGCCCGTGTACGACCGATAGGGTAACTTGGCAAACGTATAGCTAGAAGCGCCTCGCGAACACGCGCAAGATCACGCGAACATACACGTCGCAAAAAAAACAATTTTGTATTCGCACGTATTCGCGGCTTCCGAAATCGATCTCGCACGGATTCGCGCCCCAAAAAACGCGCGAAATTGCAGAAAAAAACGATTTTAGCTAAACTGAAAGCAATGAGCAGGTGCAAAAGTTCAAACTTAACATTAGTAACATTCAAGGTAGTGCTTCCTGATGGGCCCCTCCAGAGTTTGCAACTATTCTATGACCCTGCTATGACCCAAACAGCAGGCTCATAGAATAGCTACAAGTAGACCATAAAGGTCCTGTGAAAAAAAAATTTCACTGCAACAAAAAGCAAATTACAGATAAGGAAGGAAGCAGGTGCCAGCCAGACTGGAACTTTCAAAATTACTGACACATTAATGAAACACAAATTAATTGATGGCAGTTGAAGAAGGGCAGGTGTGCTTGCTTTTTTCAACCACCATAATCTACAGTGATAAATAAACCTAATGGGTGGCAGTGAGGATGTACCAGAGGGTGGCATGGGTGTCCCAGAGGGTGGCAGTGGTGAAACAGAGGGTGCTGTGAACCTGTGATGATAAACCAGACGTAGAAACAACATAGTCGCGGCCGTTGCGAGCCGAAAAGTAAGTTCGCAATTGCGAACTTGTCCCAAAATCGGCGCGAACGCGCGCCAACACAAAAAACGGGAAAATCCGCGAATCCGCTAGAGTTCGCGGATCTTCGCGGATTGCGAATCCGTAAATCCGCAAGTTCGCGTACGCGAGATCCGCTAGATCCGCCCATGCTTATTTGCAATTCAGCTGCCTCCACGCTGAAGGTCTCCAGTGCGGCTGCGCTGCTGGGTAGATCCGACAGAGCCTTATGGGACTCCATGGAAAGGTTCAAGTCCAAACTGCCAAAGGAAGACCAGAAGGACTATGAAGAGACTATGACAGAAGGATGTCTGGTGGTGAACCAGTTAATAAGCACAGCTGCGGATGGTGCAGTGCTAGCGGCACATTCCTACTCACATGAGGTTTGTGCCAGGAGATCGGCTTGGTTGCCCCTTACAGGGCTGAAGCCGGATGCGCAGCATCGCATCCTCAATCTTCCCTTTTCGGGTTCCTCTCTCTTTGGGGAACACGCTGATGAAGAGATGACCCGTATGAAGACAGAACTGGACACAGTAAAAGCGGTGGGTTTGGAAAAGAAAAAAGAATTCAAATGCCGCTTTAAGACCAACAGGGGGAGAGGGGCTCAACAGAGGGTTCAAACCCCTCAGTGGTCCCAAAGTAAGAACCAGGGAAAAACCCAGTTTCGAGGCAAAGCCAACAGAGGTAGAGGAGGTCACCAACAATCCTCTAACACCATGAGAGGAGGAAAGGCCTGAGCAGTGGCTTCCTCTGGCGCCGTTGCCCACTCCAGTGGGAGGAAGTGCTTCACAACACCTGGAAGAGTGGGTCAGCATCACAAAGGATCAGTGGGTGCTGAATATACTGCGCAATGGATACAAGCTTCGTTTCCGTGCGCTTCCAAAGAGCATTCCTCCAAAGAACTCTTGCCCTCACCAGCTAAGCTCGCTCCGAAGAGAGGTGAAAGTTCTACTACAAAAAAGAGCTATAGAGGAGGTTCCCCCCTCTCAAAAAGGAAAGGGAGTCTACTCCAGGTACTTTCTTGTCCCCAAAAAAGATCAGGTAGACAAGTTCAGACCAATACTCGATCTGCGTCTCTTGAACAAAGTCATCATCAGAGAAAAGTTCCGCATGTTAGCTCTTCACCAAATATGCCCACATCTTCAAACCGGAGATTGGATGTGTTCGGTGGATCTGCAAGATGCATACTTTCACATTCCGATTGCTCTACAGCATCGCAAGTACTTGAGGTTTGTAGTGGGAAGCAAACACTACCAGTACAAGGTGCTACAATTCGGTCTCAAGTCCGCACCACGAGTCTTTACCAAATGCATGGCAATGGGCGTTGCAATCCTGGTACATCGTAGGGTCCCTTACACCCACACGAAGCTCTGGCAGGACACGCAGGGGAGATATGTAGTGGTACAGGGGGTGGTGGGAGGGACTCCCATTGTCTTGGGTTGTGTATATGCCCCGCCGCCTCTGCAATGGTCCCTTATAGAGAAGCTACACACTGTTTGGGCTGATATCCTGGATGTGCTGATGGCGATTGGTGGTGACTGGAATGGTGTTATGGATGCTGCTAGGGACAGGTTCTGGTGGGGGGGGGCGAGGTGCCGGTGGGGGACGCCCCACAAAGCTGCAGGGTTTGGTGACTGGTATGGACTGGATTGATTCATGGAGGCATACTCACGATGCTGCGCGCGAATATACATACGTTTTGGCGGTGCATGGGTCCTTCTCGAGACTTGACTACATTTTCATTCCTAGGGCAAGGGTGGGCTGTCTGGAGTCGGCGACGATCCATCCCCGGGGTCTCTCGGATCATTCCCCAGTGTCAGTGGAGCTGCAGCTAGGTTGGGGGAGACAGCCGTTTCGGTGGCGCATGTCGGTGTGGCATCTTCAGCAGGAGGACTATAGGCGACATATGCGGGAGGCGCTGTCCGCCTACCTTACTTCTAACGTGGGCTCTGTTGAGGGGGCCACTACGCTATGGGAAGCCCTGAAACCTACACTGAGGGGAGTGGATATCGCCTGGTGTGTGGAGGCGCGGAAGCGCAAACGAGAGGCATTGGTGCGTGCGAAGGCTGAGGTGGGGCCGTGGAGTGCAGTAGTAGACAGACGGGTGAGGCTTGTGATGTGAGTCAACTCCTGCTGCCGCAACAGTCTTATGCTGCGTTACTTATGGACGAGGCTCATCAGATGTGGCTTGCCACACGTAGTAGAATCTGCCAGCGGGGAGATAAGTCCAGCAAAATGTTGCATAGGCTCTGTCAAGGGGTCTTTTATGCGCAGCAGTTGCCAGGGCTACTGGATGATGCAGGGGAACCATTGACGGACCCCGGTCGTCTGGCCAACAGCTTCGCGTGGTATTATGCGGAGCTCTATGCCCCGCGGGAGTGTCTCCTGCCTGCTCAGATTGATAAGTTCCTGGCGAATCTGCCTCCCAAGGCGGTGACGAATGACGTGCGCGACAAGTTAGATCTTCCCCTGTCAGCGGAGGAACTGGGCACTGCACTGGGAGAGCTGAACTAGGGGAAGGCTCCTGGTCCAAACGGTTTCCCCAGTGAATTTTTTAAGAAATATAATACCCAACTGGCTCCACACTATCGGGCGGCCTTGGGGGAGGCTAGGGATCAGGGTAGGCTTCCCCCAGACTGGAGGCACGCGGAGGTGGTGGTATTCCATAAGCCGGGACAGCCCCCAGAGCAGCACTCCTCCTCTCGCACTCCTCCTCTCGCTTCTCAATGTGGAGGCCAAAGAGCTGGCCAAGGCTCTGGCCAATAGGCTCCTTCCATATATATTGGATCTGGTGCATCCCGATCAGGCTGCTTTATGCCGCAAAGGGCGACCAGACACAACATTAGACGGGCCCACGTGGCGATGGAGGCGATTAGGGTCACAGGGCAGCAGGCGGGGCTTCTCCTGGCCAATATTGACAGAGCGTTTGATTCCCTTAGTTGGGTATACCTGTTTTCATTGCTCCCGCGGCTTAACTTGGGCCATCGCTTCCTCTCTTATGTACGCCTCTTGTATACCGACCTGACAGCTTCGGTTCGGGTGGCGGGAGCGGTGTCCTCCACATTCCACATTCGGCGCGGCACCTGACAGGGGTGTCCGTTGTCGCCCTACCTGTTTGCCCTGGCCATGGAGCACCTCGCTGCATGGGTGCGGAAGGACGCTCAGCTGAGTGGATTTGACTGGGTGGGGGGTCCGTCCGACAGAATAGCGCTCTACGCGGATGACGTCCTCTTCTTCCTTACAGAACTCCATAGATCAGGGTCACGCCTTCTAGAAATTCTACAGATCTTTGGTGAGAACTCGGTCTTGGGGGTCTTCCTGTCAGATGCCCCGGCTGTGTCTTGGGAACGGAACTTGGTGCCAGTATGGGATCGGGTACGAGCAGACATTAAGACCTGGGCGTGTATGCCACTTACCATTTATGGCAGATCGGCCATCTTTAAGATGGTGGTGCTCCCGCGCCTGCTTTATCAACTCCAGAACCACCCCTATCCGATTCCTCTGAGCTGGTTTCGTCAGGTCAATTCTCACTTGGGACAGTTCTTATGGGAGGGGGGTGCGGTTCAGGTGGCCCTGCGCACGTGTTTCCTCTCCACTTACTGTGGAGGACTGGCCACGTTGGACGTTCTCTCCTACTATCAGGCCTCTCATTTATTGGTGTTGAATGAATGGTGGTACGGTGACCGCGCGGATCCGGCTTATGCCATGGAGCGCTTCTTGATGGGCTTCAATACGCTTCATACTATCCTTTACCCTGCGCCCCTGCGTAGTGCACTGCCCACAGTTACTCGGGCGGTATTTCTCATCTGGAAGCAGGCCCTGCGCCGCGTGGGGTGGTGGAATGTCCTGACAGCGGAGACGCCTTTATGGCACAATGGCCGCTTCCCAGCTCTGGTCTCCCTACAAGGTTTTGCAGGGTGGGACAGGGTGGGTATCTCGACCTTAGGGGATGTGATGCATGACACCACACCAAAATCTTTGCAAGAGGAATTTTATATGCCCAACTCCCAATTTTTTCGCTACCTTCAGTTTCGCCACACCCTATCCCCCAGTTTGGTGGGTCTTGAGACGTTGCCGGACTTCAATCCCCTGAAGGCGAAAGTATTTATGGGGGACCTGATAACAAAAAAAATTCGCGCATATACCAAACACTGGTCATTCATAGTTCTCCTACACTTCAGAAACTCAGGGAACACTGGGAGGGAGATGTGGGGGAGTTGGAGGAGGAGGACTGGAGGGAGGCACTGGCTTCACCTAGGGGCGCTGCTATTGCGATGCGTCTCCGCTTGGTCCAGTTCAAATACCTGCATAGGGTCTATTATACAAAAGTTCGTCTGTTTCGGGCGGGCCTGATTGCCTCGCCGGTTTGTCTTCGCTGCCAGAGTGAGGAGGGGATATTCCTTCATACTGTATGGAGTTGTGGGATCGTAGCGCGTTTCTGGAGAGGGGTTTGGCCTGTTTAGCGGAGGTGTTGGGGTGGGAGCTCCCGAACACGCCAAAGTTTGCCTTATTGCATGTCATGGATGGGGTGGTGGGCAACATATACATGGACTACATGTGTACGATTATATGTATGGTGTAATATATGTTCGGTGTGGTTTTCTTTTCCTAGCTATTTTTCCCTGGTCCTATTGAAAGCTGTGCGACTGTGGGGGGAGGGGTGGGGAGGGGGGTGGGAGGGGGAGTTGGGGAGTGGGGGGGTTGGGAGGGGGAGTGGGTGGGGGTCAAGTTGGGTGGGTTGGGAGTGATTCATGTTTTCTTTGTAGTGTTTGTCTATACAGTGGAAAAGTCAAATGCTAATGATAGTGTGATGTTTATTGTGACAGGCTCCCCTGGGAGTCAGGGCCCTGTGCTGCATCTGCAACTATGACAATAAAAATGTTGTTTTTAAAAAAAAAAAAGTACGTTAGAAAGAAATTTGAAAAATATTAGCGCTTTCCTGTACTAATGAGAAGACAAATATGAAGATGAAGATCAAGGAAATCATGTGATAGGTGAGGAGGAGGGCCTTGAAGAAACCATAAGATCTGTCTTGTGTGAGTTAATGAAGCTTTGAAGACATAATGGGTCCTCATAAGAAGTTGTTCTATTATTATAAGTAACTTTAAATAGACAAGGGTGATAAAGACCATATCTAGCTCTCATGGAGCGTAAATCGGGTCTCATGTGGAGGAAAGCTTTACGCCTGGCTGCTGTAGCCTTGGAGCAGTACTGTGCAAAGAACAGTGTCAATCCAGACCAGGAGATCCGTTGGATATCTTTAGCGGCTGACAGTACTTTTAATAAATCCGTGTATTTAAGGAAGTAAAGGATGACCCCTCTTGGCCGCTGTGAAGAAGCGCCATTAGTGGAAACTCGACCTAGCCTGTGGGCGCGTTGGATGTTTAACATAGTGTCATCTGATAGGTGCAGGATCTTAGGGAGAAAGGATTTGGAGAAACCGATGGGATACGTACCTTCCTCCCCTTCCACCAGGCCGTATATATGTATGTTGTTCCTTCTTTTGTGGTTTTCAAGATCCTCAATCTGCTTTTGAAGTGAAGATACTTGTGACTGCATGAACGTGACGGTCTTGTAGGTGTCGGTGAAAGAGGACATAGTATGTTCCACTGTTGTAAGTCTTGTATCGAGTTGAGACCACTTATCCGATAGGACCTCTAATTTGGAATTTGTTTATTCAACAAAGGGTCTGAGGGCCCTTATCTGTTGTAACAATAACTCCATCGAAACTGGAGACGATGGTTTGGGTGGCGAAGGGGGGTCTTTTTTCAAACGCTTTACATTAGACTTCCCTGAGGCTGCTGACGTGGGATCCATTGTTGCACTGTAATCTTCTGAGACCAGTATACCAGAATCTTCCAATTTGGAAGGTTACGAAAAGAGCTTTGAGTTTTTAATGAAAGAGCGTTTTGGTTCAGTTGCGGTATAAAGAGAGTCCTTTGTCATACCCATCAAGTTATGAGGTGAGTACAGTGAGAAGTTCAAGCAATCAGAACAAATATTCAGTCAATGAGGCACAGTATAAATAATGCAGCCAAAGGAATTGTGATAATATATCATGCTCCGTGCGCTGATTAAGTACGTTTTAAAGCCAGGCACATTGTATTGTCCTTAGCGACATAAGCAAATATATTGCATGTTATTCATTTTCCTTGAAAACTTAATAGAACACATGAAAGATTTCTTAGCAAAACAATATGTATGAAAAATTATCCTGAAAGTACTTAAATTCCGTGTGAAAGACTTTTTGTTCATCAAGTTATGTGAAACTTGAAACACTCCTCAAAATGGCGATCACATCCTGCTGCCACACAATGTATAGATTGGTAAGGTAACGCTGGCTGTTGCACCACCTCAAAATTTGAATATAAACATTGGAGCAGCAGTTGTAGACATTGCAAGTTGAAGTGCTCAGCAATTTATGTCATTTCTGCTGCTTCTGAGGCACAGGAGATTGAATGTGGCAAAAACCGGAAAAGAAACAAAACAAAATGGCGGCCGCTGTAAAACGGCTCCGCATTCGGGTGTTTACCTTCGGAAAAAGCTGCTTTGCTGTTTCAGGAAGTGGCGTGCAGAGCCATATGGAGATGAGTGTCTGTTTAGAGGAGCATTCCTCCGGGCAGCTTCGCACAGGGTAACCTGTGAGCGCGACTTCACCGCACCGGTTCAGGGAGCCTCACTTGGGCGCCGCCATACTCGTTGGGTGCTTAGCCACGCCCCATGTCTTTATTTCTGGATCGGGTCCTAAGCATTTATTTTGGACCGCTGTTTCACTGTGTAAAAATACAAGCCAGGAGATTACTCCATTTAATCAGAAAAAGTGTTATAACATTTTGCATAGAAATTTGTGTGACCCACCTACTCCCATAACTAATCTAAACATATATTTTATTATGTTTCTCCAAGATTTTAAAAGGTCACGATGCAAGTAACCCATCTTCAATCCCATCCGAACTATGGAAAGTAATATCGATCAATCTGAATGCAGATGAGAGAAAGCGTATGTCCATGGAAACATTACTAAAAGAACTGGAATCATACAAGCTTTCACTGGGTAAGATATTTAAATTTTTCTGATGTTATGTAATGTTGTGCAGTTTTTAAATAACGTATTGAAAATCATCCACAGTTCCTCTTGGCACGGGTTAGTGTTTAAAATTCTGGATGATTTTTTTTTTGTGATTTTGGACAATAGAACGTTTTATCATTCAGTCCCCTTCTTCCTATCTCCTTTATCTTCTTAAGAAGACCCACTAGATGCTTGCTAAATGGTTTTAACCCTTCCAAGCCTGCGATGTGCAAAGTTTTCCAATTTACAAGGATGAGTAACACAGATGGCAATGAGCAAAATGGACAATGAGTCGCAAATATCTATGTGGCTCACATCAACCTGGCGAGTGGCGATTCCTTGAAAATCGCAAGGAAAAGGCAATAACAAAGATACGTTTCACATTCCTTATCATTGGCAGAGAAATGTTTCAGCTGTTTCCAACCACTCCAGAGAGCTGACAGCATTGTAATATTACTGACTGTTCGTATCAGTGACTAGCCATTTACACAAAGGATGCATCGTTCAGGGACAGCTTTTGTGGTGCGAATGATTGCTAAGGGGATCAGGGGAACAGGCAATGGTCACAGGGACTGGTACGTGCTCTTCCAAATGTCCTTTTGTAAAGTTATGCTTTTTTGTCATTTCAATCACGATTCTTCCAATAGTCAGGGATTATCATGCTGGTCCTTTGCAAATGTAAGTGGAGAGATGGTTGTCTGCTGAGACTTGCAAGCTGCCATCGCTGTAATTGCAGCTGGTCACAAGGATTCCAAGAAGGAACCTTGCCATGGATCATTTGTGACCAGACACTGTGTGCTGTGCCATATTCATACATTTAGCAGCGTGCAAAGAATAGGTCTATTTTAAGTACCAGACCATTTCAGACTCAAATTGCTGCTTGCTTTTCGGCGTCCCTGATTGTAATCAACAGGGTATGAGTTATCTCACAGATGTCTCAGTATGAGTTCTACCAACATATGTGCATAAGATGAGTTGTATTATGCTTTCCCATGCTCTTACATCTGTAAGTGAATTGTGATATGTGTATAAAGGCTCTCTGGTTCCATGATATCACCATGTAACTCAGCCATGTTGTGGGACATTCAAAGCCGGAGTATTATTGTTAAAGTGGTGGTGAGTGCAGAGCGTGGATGCGAGGTACTATTTTTGTGTGATTTTCAAATGTGTTTATTTAACGAGTATTGTTTTTAAGCACATTTTAAATGCAAAGTGCATTGTAAGGAAAATAAAAATATGCGTTCTAAAATGTGCTTTTCTTTTAAAGTATATTGACCGTGTAGAGTAGTTTTAATACGACACAAAGAAAGAACATAATAGGCAATGTGAGGCATTGAAAGTTTGGCTGAAAAGGTTCTGCGTTAATAATGTTTACTTTCACACACTGGGAAAGATTCATTGGGTGAGCTGATCAGGTGTGCTGATTAATGCTGCAAGAGTTTTGACAGAAATGGGGTAACCCTGTGTCCCTCAGAACCTGGGTATATCGTAATAAACAAAAAGTGGTTCTGTCGGGTTTTGTCAGTTATTTCCTTTCAGCGCACTTTCCCCCACATGCATCAATCTAGGATTTTGCATTTCTTAAATAGCGAAAATTAAGGAATCGCTATTTAGGAAATGCAAAATCCTATGCATCAAGAAATCCTAAAAGTTTTTAGGATTTCTTAATTTTCGGAAATTGCGATTCCTTAATTGCGAATCGCAATTAAGGAATGGCATTACATTGATTCCTATGGGCCTAGAGGCCCATAGGAATCAATGCCGTTTTGCATTTTTTTTTTTGCACTCGCAATTTTTTGATGCATTGCAAGGGTGCAGAGGGGGGTCCAAAGGACCCCCCCCTGCACCCCTGAAATTTATTTTCAAGTGCATGTTTCACACACACATGTCCTAAGGACATGTGTGTCTGTAACATGCAAGTTTAAAAAATGCACTTTT
This sequence comes from Lissotriton helveticus, assembly GCF_964261635.1. Taxonomy (NCBI): domain Eukaryota; kingdom Metazoa; phylum Chordata; class Amphibia; order Caudata; family Salamandridae; genus Lissotriton; species Lissotriton helveticus. The sequence continues at coordinate 710,685,040 of NC_136065.1, forward strand.
TTGCTTTTTTAAACATTTTCGCAAATTAACACGAGGGTCAACCTCGTGTTAATTTGCACTTCCAATTTCACAATTCGCTATTTTTTACAAATTGATGCATTGCATTTAAGGAATCGCACAAATGCGATTCCTTAATTGTATTTGCATTTTTAAGAAATGCAAAAAATAGCGAATTGTTTCATGCATCCCAAAAACGTATTTAGGAAGTGCAAACGGCCGAATTTAGGGGCACATGCATCATTGTACCATTTTGCAATCCTTAATTTGCGAAAATTACCGATTCGCAAATTAAGAATTGCAAAATGGTATGCATCATTTTTTTCTCTATTTATTTGAGAATCGGTAAAAATCGCAATTTCTACCGAATCTCAAATAAATAGCGAAATCCAAAGTGCATTTTCGCAATTCCCATTGATTCCTATGGGCCCGGCCCATAGGAATCAATGGGAAGGCATTTAAGAAATCGCAATTTTTTGATGCATTCCATGGGTGCATGGGGGGGGTCCAAAGGACCCCCCCTGCACCCCTGAAATGTATTTTTAATTGGATGTTTCACACACACATGTCCTATGGACATGTGTGTCTGTAACATGCAAGTTTTAAAAATGCATTTTTTTTCATTTTTAACAATTTTCGCAAATTAACACGAGGGTCAACCTCGTGTTAATTTGCACTTCCAATTTTTGAATTCGCAAATTGTAAAAAATTGATGCATAGCATTTAAGGAATCGCACAAATGCGATTCCTTAAATGCATTCGCATTTTTTAGAAATTCTAAAAAATGCGAATTGTGCACAAAAGTTTGATGCATCCCAATAACGTTTTTTGCATTCGCAAACGGCCGATTTTTCCGATTCGCACCGTTTGCGAATGCAAAAAACGTTGATGCATGTGCCCCTTACCGATTCGCACTGTTTGCACTTCCTAAATAGGTTGATGCATGTGGGGGTATGTGTCGCATTTGTTATTCTTTCCTATTTTTACCATTTGTATCTCAACTACCTAAACATAGAAAACATTTTCACAAACAATAAAGCACATGACTCAAATTGCTGTCTACTGTTTATATTTTATCTGAATTAAATCATTCATATATACTCACATATATAATCACAGCTGTCAACACATGGTGAAATATTGCAAGTAAGGGGTGATGAAGTGACATGTGTGCTCAGTGCTCAGTGGTGTACAATATATACAGAGTGATAAAAATGTGCACATGGGGGGGCGTGGCCAAGATGGCGTCGGAGTAAGACGCACTTTCGAGTCCCTCCGGCGCCTGAACAGATCAGCATTGTACAGCATTGTCCACGGGGTGCTGGCCAGCCTCAGGGGGCCGGCGGAGGCCGCTGACAACAAGTGGTGCGGTCCGGCGTTGCCGGTGGAGCTGCAAGCGGCCTGAATCGGCCGGGGGAGGAGAGGCGACTTCCGGCCCTGTCGGCACCGGCCTTGCGTGGGGAGGAGGCTGGCCCTTGAGTGCGGAGGCGCCCGTCCTAGACGGGGAGCGGTGCCACAAGGTCGCGGGTCTTCCCGGCCCCCCCTACTGCCTGCGGGTTCTGCGACACATCACCGGAGGAGAAACGGCAGCCCTGGGCGCTCTACTGCGGCTGGAGGAAGGCGACTGGTACGTCCGTCCGACTGCGGGGGGAGTGCACCTCGGCCTGTCGGCGGAGCGGAGAGAGGCTGGGAGCGGCCTTTCGTGGAGTGCGCCGGGGGTACTGAGTGCGGCCGCTGGAGGAGGGGGTCGGCCCTACTGCGGTGGGGTACGCCTCGGTGCTGCCTGCGGATCTGAGCGCCGCGTGGTACGGCTGATGACGGAGTAGCAGCCCCCGGCCTGAGGAGCACCGACCTGGCGTGGGGCGGACCCTGACTTTGAGTTAGCGACACAGCGGAGCCCAGCAGTGAGAGGGTCACGGCGAACTCGGGGCCTTCTGGTCCGGTTGACTGCCATCTGGAGCTGTGCAGCGGCATTGGGTGCCCCGGGGGAGCCGGGAGACGGGAGCTGGTGGGTCTAGAGGCCAGGGACACACCGAGGCCAGCAGTGGCGGTTCTGCCTACGCCGCTTCGCGGTCCGAGCGGCCGGTCTGATCTATTCTTCCGGCTGAAGTTGGACCATAGCTCTCGGAGGGAGCGAAGAGGGGCGCTGCGGAAGCCGGGGGGTCCGGGCTGGTGGCCCCCGGTCGGCAGTAGCGGAGGACCCGAGACCGGGCTGTGCGCGCTCTGCGGTCTTGAGCTGCCGGACTCAGGGGGCGCAGCATTGACTATCAGAGAGGCGCCTCTTGGCGGGAAGCTTCAACGACGCCATCTTGGCTGGGCAACCACTGACTGCAGCATAGATAAGTTGGGTCGGACAGGTCTAATCTGGCCTACCCCACTCCTCTGTGACCTGGGCTGGCTATCGGGAGAGGCCCTGCATCGCCCTGGAAACCTCTTATTTGACTTAGCACCGGGGTCCCGTGGAGCTTGGCTCCCCCCCCGCCTTCTGGTGTGGAGGGCACCTCGGAAGAGCTTTAGTGAGGGGGGCCTCCTGGGGAGAGGATTCTGCGGGACTCCCTGGCGGAGAGGAAGAGGCCATACCCCTGGTTGGACTGACTGGAAGGAGGTGCTGTGTGGTCTGCTGCCCCGGAGACCCCATAACGGCATTCCGCCTTTTGTTCCTGGAGAGTGAGGGTCCGCCTTGACCTCACGCCGCAATCGGAGCTCCACGATGTCCAACACACTACGTAAGGGGAGACCGGGGAAGGATGGCACCTCTAAATCTTCGCAGCAGCCGGCCTCTCCCGGGGCCAGTGGATCGTCCAAGCAGTCGGATGATGAAGCGCCCGCCACCAAGGCCTTTATGACTGAGCTGTTCGCCTCTATTAAAGAGGACATCTCTGAACTCCGCGCTCAATTGGCGTTGGATCTCCGTGAGGTGCGGAGAGATGTGGATGGAATTGGCGAACGTGTGGCGACGCTGGAAGATCATGACCTGAGTGTGGCGAACAACGTGCATCAGCTACACGAAGACATCATCCACCTCACTGAACAGAATCTGGACCTGCAGGCCCACTCAGAGGACTTAGAGAATCGTTCTCGAAGGAACAACATCCGCATTCTTGGGGTCCCATGGGACGGAGAAGCTGGGGATTTGCGTGGCTATGTACAGGCCCTGTTCTTACAGATTTTGGACGAGAAAGATGTGCAGGAAATAAGAATGGATAGGGTGCATAGAGTTGGTTTGCCCAGAAGAGGAGGGGGGCCCCCTCCGGACATCCTCGTTTGTGTGCACGACTTCCAGGTGAAGGAACGCATCCTGCGGAAGGCCAGAGCCATCTCTTCCTTGCAATTTAGGGACCATCGTCCACAGCTCTACCAGGATCTGGCGGCGTCGACACTTCAGAAGAGAAGGGAGTTCCGCCCAGTGACTTCTTTTCTGCGGCAACGCAACATCTCCTACTCATGGGGGCACCCCTTCCGTATCATATTTCGCTGGCAGAATCGGCTGGCGCAGATTCGCTCTCTTCAGGTGGCAAAGGACCTGCTGGGCATGGGTGACGTTCCTCCTTCCCAGGAGGCACGTGCCTCACCATCAAGGAGACGACACCGTTCATCCTCTTGGCACAGAGTTGGTGCGTCCCCGGACCGGCGGCGGCCGGATCGCGCTGCTAGCTTGCAGGAAAGAGGTGAAGCGGTGGCCTCCGCCACGTTAGCAGATTCTCAACAAAGCTCTGGAGCAGCGTGATCCCGGATTCTGTGGAGGATTGGTGCCGGAGGGACTCTGGCCCTAAGGTCCCGGGGGTACGATTGTACTTTTGGAGAAGACACCCCGGACCGTGGCCCTGGGGGTCACTAAGTTGGTGACCCCTCCCCGATTCCAGTCCAGAAGGGACCTTACGAACTATGGTCTACTGGAACTGCTGAGTACATTGTTCAGGTTCAGTGCCTTACGTTATTTCCTATTGTTTCTCTGTTTGCGGGAGGGGGGTCCTAGGGACAGGGGACGCGGGGGTGTTGGGGTCCGGGGCAAGGGGGGATGGGAGGGTGGTGGCGTCCAAAAGCTGTGTGTGCGGTGTGTTGTTTGCTCTGGAGGTGTTATCCCTTGGCTTCTACTGCTGGTGCCCTTCTTCGGGCGCGGTCACTACCTTGAGCCTTGTTGAGGATTATATACTCACTGTTGGTTACTTGGATGTGGGGAGCTTGGAGCTATGGGGTGGGCTGTGTGCTGCTCCTCAGGGAGGGATATTGGACTGATCATTGATATTGGTGGTTCTACTCAGATGTTATCAATGTGAAATGCACTGCGGGTCATCCTGTATGACTGGCTCTGAGAGGCTTGAGGGTGCGGATCTGATGGAGGAGGGGGAGGCTTGGGGGTTGGAGGGGGATGCTTGGAGATGGGCCTGGCCCGGGAGCATATGGAGTGGTAGTGGCACTGGCCAGGGAGTGGGAACGGATCACACTGATAGGCATACAGAGCGGAGACTCCCAACATCACTATGCCTGTTAGTGTAGGTACCTGGAATGTGAAAGGTCTCAACTCCCCGCAGAAGCGCCAGAAGCTCTGGAAGTACCTGTCGGATCACCATCTTGATGTGGTGGCCCTCCAGGAAATCCACTTAGCTAGGAAAGATGAACTTAGACTCCGACACAGACAATTCCCCCTCATTTATAGGGCATCAGCATTCACCAAGCATAGGGGGGTGGCCCTCCTGTTCAGGGCATCTCTTCACTTTCAGCCTCTGGGGGTGAGCAGTGATAAGGAGGGTCGTTGGCTAATGGTGAAGGGGTCATTATATGGTCGACAGTGTACGCTTGTGATTGTTTATGCCCCTAATGCTGGACAGAATGTTTTTTTACAGGATTTGCTGGACAGGGTAGGGGACTTCGTGGAGGGGCACTTGTTCCTCCTGGGGGACTTTAACATGGTGTGGGACAGAGACATGGACAGTTCGGGGGCACGCAGGGCAGACTCTGGGATCTTTTCTGATGAAACGCAACGACAAATAGGTGCCTTGGGGTTGGTAGACAGCTGGCGTTTCTTACACCCACACACTAAGGATTACACATTTTTTTTTCTCATGTCCATCGCTCTTACTCCCGTATAGATCATATTTTTGTTAGTCAGGCCCTCAGGGGGGATGTCCGAATATCCAGTGTCTTTCCACTCTCGGTATCTGACCATAGCCTGGTGGTTCTTGGACTGCATTGGCATGTGGGGGGGGGACGGTTGGCGAAAGTGGTACTTCCCGGCAGCGTTGGTACGGGATGAGGTGTCCTGTAAGGAGCTGCGGAGGGCTATAGGAGAGTTTATGGCCCTTAACCCACCTTCTGATACCTCAGTGTATGTCACTTGGGATGCATGCAAGGCCTCATTACGGGGCACATGCCTCGCCCTTAATGCAAACCTCAATAAGCTTCGGAGGAAGGAGAGGGAGATCCTGGAGGCGGAGCTCGCTATTTTGGAACAAGCACACAAGTCAAACCCCTCTAGGGTGACCCTCCGAAGAGGGAAATTGAGGGCCCACTACAACAACCGGGCTGAATTTACCCTCCTGCGCCTCCGACGCGTCTCCCCAGGGGAACAAGGTGGGGCGGCACTTGGCCCGGCAACTTCGAGATAAGCGCGAGAAGGACTACATTGGGGGCATACGGGACCACACGGGTTCTGTGAAGCACAGAGATGCAGACAAGGCAGCTCTTTTCGGCCGCTTTTACGCAGATCTCTATTCAGGCGACACCCTTGACCCAGAGGCCCAATCCGCGTTCCTGAATGGTCTCCCGATACCTCAGGTCTCCAGAGAATGGAATGATTTGCTATCTTCCCCCATCACTAGGGAAGAGGTGCTAGACGCCATCAAGGCTCTGAAACTCCACAAGGCCCCGGGCCCTGACGGTTACACTGCCCTGTTTTACAAGACGTTTGCGTCGGACCTCTGCGATTACCTGGTCTCCCTCTTTAACAACATGGCGTCAGAGGGAAGAACATCTGAGACTATGGCCGAGGCCCTGATTACCGTCCTCCCCAAACCGGGGAAAGATCATACCAAATGCGCGTCCTATCGCCCGATAGCGCTCCTCAACCTGGACGCTAAGTTGTATTCGTCTATAATCGCTGGAAGATTACAGGACTTGATGCCGGCCCTTGTACACCCGGACCAGTCCGGATTTATAAAGGGCCGGCAAACTCATGACAACCTGAGACGCGTGATCCATCTGATCGAGAAGGCTAATAGATTTCATATACCGGCGGTATTAGTGGGGCTCGACGCGGAGAAAGCCTTTGACCGCGTCGATTGGGGCTTTCTACATCGCACCCTGGAAGCCTTCGGGTTTTCACCCCACTTCATAAGAATGATTGAGGCTAACTACAGCAACCCCACCTCTAGGGTGATGGTTAATGGCCATAGATCCGGGTGCTTTCGTCATTCGCGCGGAACGCGTCAGGGATGTCCTCTCTCCCCACTCCTCTTTGCTTTAAGTATTGAGCCGTTGGCTCTTGCGATTCGGGAGAATGAACATATCTTGGGCCTTCCCTTCTCAGGTGAACAGCATAAGATTTCGCTATTCGCGGATGATGTGTTACTTTCGATCAGAGACCCGGCGCTATCGTTGCCCTATGTCCATACGGTGCTCTCTGACTTTGAGACGGCGGCGGGATTCAGGGTCAACCTCGACAAATCGTATATTCTGAATCTGACTCTACCTCCCGAGGAGGTGCACCGGATTCGAGCAATTACCCCACTGTCGTGGTCGACTATATCCTTGCTGTATCTGGGAGTGCGGCTGACCTCTACCCTAGGCGCACTACTCCCGGCCAACTTTCCACCGATGTTGACGGCGATACGCGCGGAGCTAGAGAGGTGGAAGCCGAAGTACATCTCGTGGATGGGTAGGATTCACGCGCTCAAGATGGTCCTCCTCCCAAAAATGTTGTATCTCTTCCAGGCACTGCCCATACCGGTGGAGTTAGACTATTTCCGTCGGCTTAAGACCCTGATGTTGAAGTTTGTGTGGCAAGGCGGCCGGGCGCGACTTTCCTATGCAGTGCTTCGTCGTCCGCGAATGGAGGGGGGGGTGGGGTTCCCGGACATGCACTTGTATTATAAAGCTGCACAGTTGAGGATACTGGTGGAATGGTCCCAGCAGCTTTCAGAAAAGCACTGGCTCCATATGGATCGGAGTGTGGCCGGAAGATCCATCTGGGATCTGGCCTGGAAGCCCAAGGCTGACCGACCCAGGAATGCATATATTAGCACTCCCACCAGCACGGTATTAAAAGTCTGGGACACAGTCAGTGGCGACGACCGGTGGACCACCTTCTCATCTCCGTTTACTCCTATTCATTTCAACCCGGCTTTCCCTCCAGCCTTGACTGACGGACCCTTTGGCGTCTGGAGGGAGGGTGGTTGCAGAGCCCTTACTCTCCTGTTTCATGGTGTGACACCTCTCACCTTTCAAAATTGTATGCGGGATTATGGTGTTCCGCCCACTGAACGCTTTCGACACCTTCAACTCTTACACTGGGCGACATCGACGGAGGTGGTAGACGCCGCTACTAGACCACTGAAGAAGTTTGAGGCTTTTATTCTCCGCACGTCCACGATGAAGGGGACGATCTCCTTCCTTTATGGGTTGTTACTGGACACCGCGGTGTCCCCCCGCCCTCGTTACATGGACCACTGGGAGACTACCCTAGGTAGGAACATTTCTGATAACGAGTGGAGGAGCCTCTGGCGAGATGTGGTGGCACATATTCATTCAACAGACCTCAGAGAGGCTCACCCGAAGCTTCTGTTTGACTGGTATCTCTACCCATCTAAGTTGCATCGGATCTTTCCGACTACCTCGGATAGGTGCTGGCGGGGCTGCGGTATGCTGGGTGACTTCCGCCACATTTGGTGGGATTGCCCCACCATCCGACCTTTCTGGTCCGAGATCCTATCCCACATTAAGGATGTGATGGGTTATCCGATTCCGAATTCGATGGAGTATGTGCTGTTGGGGCTTAGAGACTCGTTGTTGGAACATCAGACTAGAGCTGATAAACGCATTATATGGCTGTGCTTGGGGGCGGCTAAGTTGACCTTGGCAGCCGCCTGGAAAAACCCGACTGCGCTGGCCATCTCTCTATGGCACGCACGGTTATGGCGACTACTGAGTATGGAGAGAATGTCAGATATATTTTTGGGGAACTTTAAAAACTTCATGTTCAACTGGGGACCCTTGGTTAGATTTCTATCTCGAGGTCTGCCATCTGCGGTTTGCCCCTCAGCGCTTCGTGCACTACACCTCTTCCAAATTTAACCACCTACTTGTATGAAGTTGTTCTGAATGAATGCTGGTCGCCACCACCGGGGAAAGGGTGGGGGGTGGGGGGAGGGGGGTCTGATGGGTTTTGGGGTGGGGTTGTTGTTTACTTTTGGTTGCGACAAAATTCGCATGTGGAGATGGATTGCACGGCCTTCCTATACGACTGTGATCCTGGTTGGGGACCCTCCCTTCCCTTGTGAACTTTAGATCACCTGATGAGGGATTGGCGCTACCTCCAATCGGTACTGGTTGGCGAACAATGACATTGCCATGGGCATTTAACAGCGGTGTGTGCCATCTTCTTTTATATAATTTTGGTTTCTAGAGCAATTTTTCAGCGCCCCCTGTGTGGGGATATGTGGCGGATTGTCGCCTGTTCCTTTATTCTCTTCCTCTCTCTTTTTCTTCACCTTCTTTGCTCTTTCTTCTCTTTTTCTACTTAAAATCTTGAATAAATAAAAATTAAAAAAAATAATATGTACATGTGGGTGATAGGCCAGATAACTATGGAAATACAATGACTCTGCTGGCTAATGATTATTCTTTTTGGTGTGCAGAGCCTTGGTCAATCTGGGCCTTGCGTGGTCGTCGATGTTTCAACCCAAACTATGCTCCATTGGGTAGTCAAAAGCGGGTAATCATCAGGACAGAATGGGGGAAGGATAATGACAGCCCAAAGAAAACCAGAGTGAATCCTGGAATGAGGCCTGGAGGTAGAATCAGTGTTGGCCCAGGCAATGACTGTCTTGTATCAGTGTGAGCACGGGAAATTTAATGCTAGTAGACGGCAAACAGGCATCCGTACGGTATAACCGCCGCAGTCTGTCAGTGACCATGTGTTGACAGCATTGATTATATATGTGAATATATATGAATGATTTAATTCAGATAAAACAAACAGTAGACAACAATTTGAGTCATGTGCTTTATTGTTTGAGAAAATGTTTTCTATTTTAATGTAGTTGAGATATGAATGGTAAAAATAGGAAAGAATAACATATGCAACACCTAGTGCGATGACAGGAAATAACTGACAAAACTTAACAGATTAATGCTGTAAGAGCAGCACTGTCTTTGTGAAAGTTTATTTACTAGCAATGAAAAAAAGATTAAATGCTGTGTTTAACATTTTGATTTGTTTAGGAAAGCTAAATATCCTGCAAATTAATTCAACCCTGCGAATTACAGGAAATAATTCACAGTTAGCTCAACAAACAAGGTAGAGAACATCCAGATAGTCAGCAATTACTGTATCCTATATTTTCTAAATCCAGTACATTATTAACTCAAGGTGATGGTCATAGAAATGTTTGCATTCAGTCCATTCATCACTTTAAAATACAGATATATTTCTCAATCCCGTCTCTCACAGGGGACTTCATCAGGGCAAACGTTGTAGAAATGTTTCAGCATTCACGGCCTTTTTTATTTCGAAGCATCAGTCCAACAATTCATGGTTCCCCAGCCAGCATCCATTGCGGTACCGGTGAAAGGTGGCTATTTTGTGAGAGTGGGTGCCCATTGAGGACCGGTGTGGGGGGGGGGGCAATGCCGCCACTGCCATAGTCGGCTCTCCAGCCTGCACTATAGTTGGTGCGAGTGGGAGCTGGCTCTGTTCCTTTGCTACCACCAAGGCAGGAGCAGCTTTTTTCTTTGCTCTTACCCAGTCAGGAGCAAAATGATGTTCCTTGCTTGGGATAGTGCGGGCAGTGAGTCAAGTGTATATTCCCGCACTAGCAGTGTTCTGGGGATTGGAGACCTCGGGACACTGCACTTATTGGTCCTCAACTATGTTTAACTGATGTATGGTTCGAGAAGTGGGGTGCACCACCTTCTTTAAATTTAGATCACAGCTAAGGATATGGGCCTCGATGAGGGTATGAGAGGAGGGCTGCATGCTCCCCTCCCCAAAAAAACAATCAGCGAAGGAGAATGGGGCCTGAAGCCTCAATTAGGCTCGGGAGGGGGGGCAATGCCTTACCATCCCAGATTTTAGGAAAAGTGGCCTGGCAAATGAGTCCATGGGGCCTAGAAATATGCCAGCCCCTCGATCTCTGTCACTCCCTAGGGGGTACAGATTTAAATCCACACAAAACTGCGATGCCAACTTTTTAAAAATATACGTCCTTTTGAAAGAGGTTACTCCAGTGGTGAAGACATGCAAGTCTACACTTAAGTATAAACATGCACTAAGAACTGGTGAAAAAATACACCTGCCAAGCCCCCAAGCCCTGGCCCACCACAGCCTGGTGACCAGCAAAAACAAAAGATAGAGTTACACCTGGGTGCAGTAATAGATTCAGAAATAATTGCATTTACCTTTGTGAATAGACCCCGGTGTGTTTGTGTGTGGAACAAAAGGCTTCTCAGAATTCGATCACCTCAGTCTTCTAGACCAAAGCTCCATGAAAAGCTTCCAACTAAATATAGTCTTTTGGCATTGATGGGATATTGTGCAATAACAAATTGAAGACAGATGTCTGCAGGGCACGGATCGGCAGGTGCCCATCTATGCTCTCATGCACCCCACTATGTCATATTTCGAAGGCAAGATGTGTGTGACTTGCCAATCACAGTATGAAATACATGCAGTCATGTTTTGCAAGATACACCTACATTGCAAATCAAACTATGGCAGGCTGGAGTTTCTGCAAAGGCTGCACGTTGTGTCTTCTTTGGCACTGGCAGCAGCAATGAGTCACCAGTTACAATGAATGTGTGAAGAGCAGTTTAGTAGCAACAGCAGTGGGGTTGGAAGGGCTTTAAATAATATGCAGATACAGGTCTGAGCTCACTCTGTCTGTGATCTAAGATAGGGAATACCTAATGCTCCATCAGCATACTGCCACTGAGAGTCAAGTGCAGGAGAGGGTACTTGGCCCAGCTGCTCAGGATCCTTAGCAGGTTGGGCTCATGGACATCAGGAGTAAAAGGGCTCCGCCCCCACAGTTGGGCCCAGTAACCTCTGTGTGCCCAATAGCCCTCCGAAAGGGGTTCTGACATTAGCCTACAGAGATCCTGAAAGACTGTCCAGATGCCTGGTTACATTTTACTGAAAAAAAGCATTTGATATGGGATCCAGCTAAAACAAACTAGTCTTATTTTGGCTCACATACCAAACCACATTGTAAAAGAAGCTATGATGAAGGGAAGACCCATAATACAGCCTTATAAATAATGTCACCAACTTACAGCAGGTACCTTGCTTTGTTTGTTTGGTATTCATCAGCATCAACTTTTAGTCACAGTCCCATTTAAGAACTATGTGACTGGGGCCCCAAGTATCTTCTATGGTCCAAATGCCCTGCAGGTCATTCAGGAGAGGCCTGTCAAAGTTTGAATGACAGAAGGAAGGAGGGATATGACACCAGTTAGAAATTGGGTTTCTGGTTGGCAAAAGTATGCACGTTGTCTAAGCTGGAACCACAATCCTAGTCAGGTCAAGTCACAAACACACCCTAAATTAACCTGTGCTCAACCCCTGGTAGCTTGGCACAGAGCAGACAGGCTTAACTTAAGAGTCAAGGTGTAAAGTATTTGTGCAGCCCTTCTGACAGTAAAACAGTTGAAACACCACACAAAAAATACCATGCCTGGTTAGAACAACAGAGCTTCATTTAATGAACAAGACAAGACCACAACTACAAAGATCCAATAAGTAGAACCGGAGTTATGAATTATTAAAGAATAAACTGAGATGTAGTGCTTAAAAGCATAAAGCTCAGTTCAGTTCAGTTCATAGACTTTATTACTATAAATATATCACAAAAGTCTTTACATGACACAATAGTGGTGAATTAAAAAAGCACGGTATAAAAATCTATAAAACAATTAAATTAACATCAAATCACTTGTGTTCAATTAACACCAAAAATATACACTAAGCACATTAAAAATCTTAATACATATAGAGCTCCTAATGCGTAAAACATTTACATTACATTCACCAGCGCAGCAGAGCGGAATTACCAATGGAATATGTGCAAAAAGTGCTCAGACACAAGTTTATAAAGTGCATTGTGCGGGAGACATTATATAGCACTTCTTTTCACAGGGGTGACCTGTTTGCAGTGATTATTATACTCGCCCATCATTAGGTGCTTAGATTGGACTGTGAACGAATGACCCACACCTGTCCCAAAAACTTGGTGACGGCGATCACTATCGGCTCTTCCAATGAGGTGGTCAGAATCCGCACTGCCTCATTGCTCATCCTAGTTCCCATGTTCTGGCAAACTGGTTTCAGCCATCTTTGTCTTGGTCTATAATAGGCTGGGCAGGCTATTAAAATATGTACCACCGTCTCCCCCTGATCTAAGCAATAGGGACCGGCATCATCATTCAAGCCTTTCCATTTCCCAGTGAAAGCCTTATTAGGTAGAGAGCCCACCCTGAATTGGTGGTATAGTTTTCTTTCATTTGGAATGGTAATTACGTCCCAATAGTCCTCAAACTTGGCTTCATGTTTTTGACCAAGAAATGATGTGGACAAAGACGGCCCATTGGAAAACACATAACGCGTTGCTATGACCATTTTCCAATAGGCTGCCTTGAACTCTACCTTGGATGGAAATACTGTGCCCCCTGGATCTGTCCATAAGCTGCTCATGCCCATCCCAATGAGTAAGTCCCTCACACACGTAAGCCATGGAATTTTGTTTGACACATCCGAGTTCTTGACATCGTTTAGAGCCAACGCATAATGTTGTAACTCGGGAGTCACCCATATCCTCCTCCAGTATGCGATTGGCCTAAACTTTGTGGAGTGGCAACCCAGGTCCAAGAACAATGGTAACAGGGGAGTGGACTGGGGGAGCCCAATTAAAGACCACAAGAACTTGTTTGTAGGAATTGTTTCAGGAGGTGGAATTACTAATATTCCAGAGTTAACATCTTCACAAAAGAAGTGTGAAACCCACCTTTCTGGCTCTACAGAGTTGTGTGGGACATTATTAGCCACACCATTTCTACACCTAACCAAGTGCCAAAACACACACATATTCCTCCCACGTGAGGCTTCCAACAAGTCCCCCCAATGCCGGTCGTCCCAGGCCCTCCTGGTACTGGGCCCTCTTGTAATCAGCCCTGGCCATGGATATTACAGGCCTATCCTTAGAACGTATTGCTACCGCAAGTTTTTTATGTGCAACTCTGCAAGAGCTGTCACACCATGCTGCCGCTTTCTGGCCAATGTCATGACTAGGCTTCTTTGCTCTCCTTATAAAATGACTTCTGAGCTTAAAAAAAAGTTCCTCATGGATCTGAACTATTTTTACATTCACCTCCCCCTGAATTGCACAAACCCTCAGCTTACTAATGGCGCTTGCTAGTAGGTTTTGCATGTTAGCCAAGTGCTCTTCGTTCTGAAGGACACTTGCCCACTTGACCCATCTGGTGTCATTGGTCATTCTCACTTCAACAAAATCATCGCGTGTTGCTAAAATCGCTCCACGAACTGATGCTGTGCTTAAAACAGAGAGCATCAAGGGGTTATGATCGCTCTCTGGTCTTTCGCAGACCTCCATATCAACAAGGTTACACCACAACTCCTTGTTCAATAGGATATAAACAATTCTGCTGGAGCGTACCCCATTATTAAAAGTATGGGAACCGAATTCATTTTGTTAGATATACCCGCAATGTTCCAGGAAGCTAACTTTAAACATTGCACGTTGCCCACAGTGACATTATCGTTGCCCAATTGGTCACAAGGTTCGTTTGACACCCCCACTACATCATCAGCTATCTGCTGCTGGTTATCCAGGAGACCCCCTTCTAAAACCCTACCATTAGACCTACTACACCCCTCCCCCCCAGTCAGATGCACTTTTGGCGATGTGTGAACTCGCAGGTTGGATACTAGTACCCCAGCTATCCAACTCTTAGTGGGTGGTGACTGAGGATTCACTCCGCACACATCTAGTGTGTGTAGTCAATCAATTTCCTCCAATGTGGATAGTGGTTCAAATCTATTAAGTATTGGTACAGCATAGTCATAGGGGACACGAGCCTGACTGGTATTTCTTGCATTTCCTCTACCTACCATATTTGGAAATAGTACTCGATAAAAGAAACCAAGGGGCAATATATGAATGTTAGGCTCACTCAGGTCCCTCGTCCCTCCTCTTTCCAAAATTGTTTGCCCAAGTAGCAGGGACCCAAAACTAATTACCACACAATCCCCTATGCATTGTTTCTGATTAGGCCCGACCCATGGGACTCTACGTACCATTTTGAACTCATTAAATAGAGAGTCACCCAACCCAGTCCTGCGGTTTACCACATGTAGTGCTTTGTTCTTTAATGATTCCCAATGTTCAGTATTGTTAGCAGACGTAAGTACTGGTACATTGGTAAGAATAATAGTATAGGGTGTTGCTTCCGGAGGAAGGATAAGGTTACTACTGGGTTTATCATAGCTCTCTCTCAGGGTGCCCAGTCCCCTACTCCTTCCATATTCCTTGGTAGATGCAGGACCATTTGATGATGGCAGGCTGGAGTTTCTGCAAAGGCTGCACGCCGTGTCTTCTTTGGCACTGGCAGCACCAATGAGTCACCAGTTACAATGGATGTGTGAAGAGAAGTTTGGTAGCAACAGCAGTGGGGTTGGAAGGGCTTTAAATAATACGCAGATACAGGTCTGAGCTCAGGTTTGCAGCTGCTTTTGGTGCAGAGCCCCCTATACCCTTACTGTCGTTTGTGAAGCCTATTTCTTTGTGATTACTGTTACTCTGTGCTGTAGCTACCTTGGGTACAGATGGCTGCCCAATCACACCCCTACCCGTATTTGAAATTGGTAGTAGCATGTGTTGCTCCAGTTTACATAACCTGGCATCAATATCTGAAAGTTTGGATAGTAGGGGGTCTAGCAGGGCCACCATTCTATCACCTACTTTGGACAGGAGTGCATCTTCTAGACCCCTAAATAGGTCTTTAAAATATGATCTATCGTCTTCCTTGCCTTTATTTTTATCAAACTTGATCAATGGAAGGGCAACTACCTGGGTTCCAACTTTTTCACCAGATTTATTTCTTGTTTTAGCCACCTTGCTGGCACGTGTTAGCATATGCGGCTGTCCACGTGCCTTCCGTTTTTTAGTGATTGAGTCATCTATGGCCTTAATCTACTCCGATCTCCGTTGCCGTGTATTTGTTTTAGGAGCAGGAGATGCATCAAGGGATACCATACTGTTGTTTATCGCATCTGGTGCATGGATCTCGGCAGTCACCAGGTGAGTATGGACAGCTTTTGGGGCCTCAGTGGTAGGGAGGCTAGAAGGGCAGGGTCCTAATAAGACTCAATGATGTTGGGGGTTCTTTGATGGTCTTTTTTCTGTCATCTTAATTTCGTGCATAAGGACCAACTCTGCCCGTGTTAAAAAGGCATCTAAATTGCCCACAACCCTAGAGCCACCCCCTCCCACACGATCAACCTTAGACATAGTAAACTCTAAATTTAGGGACCAGTATATTAAGCATAATTATGGGGCACAATTACCATTGACGTATAGAATACCAGTATCAACTGCACGGGCCACCAGTGTCTGAAGTCAATAGGCAGGGTAAATGTCCCAACAGCAAATTAAGTCAATGTTAAGTGTTCTTACTTGCAGGGTGTAGACGCCTCCCCTCCTGGGGCTTAGATAGTGGGCCCAGCCCGGCCTCCTCTGGGCTCTGACGGGCGCAGATGGGCCCGCCCTTGGCCCGGGCCTTGCCCGGGCACGCCCGCGCGCGTCCCGTGTTGTGGGAGGCGCCCTGCTAATTTTAAGCGCCTCCGGGCGCTGCTAGATGATGAGCGAAAGAGCGCCGCTCAGGGACGCACAGGACGCTGGGAAAGCGAGTACACCCACTCGCAGTCGGTCCGCCAGCCTCGGTGCTACCGTCTCTCTTCACCCCGGTAGGTCAGTTCAGCCCACGCTTCTGCCACGGTAAGAAAGTGTTCAAAGGGAATCGCGCGCTGCGGGAGGCGCCCTGCTGATTTTAAGCACCTCCGGGCGCTGCTAGATGATGAGCAAAAGAGCGCCACGCAGGGACGCACAGGACGCTGGGAAAGTGAGTACACCCACTCACAGTCGGTCCGCCAGCCTCGGTGCTACCATCTCTCTTCACCCCGGTAGGTCCGTTCAGCCCACGCTTCTGCCACGGTAAGAAAGTGTTCAAAAGGAATCCTTAAAAGCATAAAGCACTAACCTGGGATATCTAGTCGCATTAGACCTGGTCAAATCCAAAAGTACAGGGATATTGTGATGGAGTGCAGGTCAGATACAGAGAACGTCCTTGGCCGGCTGCAAAGTACCTTAGTTGCGTCGTCAACGGAACCGAGATGCAAGAAGCAAAGAGTTGAAGCATAATCGGCAAATCCCAGGATGAAGGAAATGCGTCATTTCCAAGCCGCACACAGTCGAAGATGAGTCGGAAATGGAGGCGATGTACTGCGCAGGTGATGATGCGATGGTCTTGATACTCATGGCAGCAGCAATACAAAGCTGTCAATTCAGATGCACTGGTTTCGAGCAGCGCATTGGCGTTCCATGGATTTCTATTGGAAAAGCACTTTATAGTCACGTCCAAGGGCCCTGGGCTGGATTGGCACCACTTGGCAAGGCAAGACTCACAGTAGGCAGAGTCCAGGTGCTGTACCAGGATGAATTGGAAGACTATTATGTTCCCGAGACTTCACACCGGAGACAAGCCAGCAAGCCCTTGAGTCACTTTGGTTCTGGGTTGGAGACATGCAGGTCCTGCAGGTCCTGTCCTTCTAGCTCCCAGGCAAGAGTGCTGCAGGTCAGCAGAGCAAAGCAGGTGTCCAGCAGAGTGGTAGTCCTTGTAGCAGCACAGGGCTCCTTCTTCCTGGAAGAGTATCCACAGGTCCAGAAGTGTACTGAACTGGTGGTGTCAGAGGTCCAGTATTTTTAACCAGTTGTGCCTGTTAAGTGAGGAGACTTCAAAGAGATGCCTTTGAAGTTCACATATTTCCTGCCCTTCTTGCCCTGGCTCCAGACTCACTTCAGGGGGATCTGCAGCCCTTTGTGTGGGGACAGGGCACAGCCCATTCAGGTGTAAATGCCAGCTCCTCCTTCCCATTCTGCCTATGATAGCCCATCAGGATGTGGATGGCCCATCAATCGCAGTTAAGCTCCCTTTTGGTTTGGCTGCCTAACTCAGCTGTCACTAACCCCCGAAGTCCATTCAGAGACTGACAGAAGGTGTAAAATTGCTAAAGTAAGAAAATGCAACTCTCCAAAAGGGGCATTTTCAGAATTACAATTTAAAATCTGACTTCGCCATAAGCTTTGATTTTACATTGTGATTCAAGAGACACCAAACCTGGAGGACCAATATCTTCCTGATTGGAAATTAAACGTATAAAATGTAATATGGTAATCCTAATGTTCTCCAATTGGAGAGATAGACCTTGCAGTACTGAAAAACAAATTTAAGAGTTTTTCACTACTAGCACATGTAAAACTTACAAGTGCATGCCCTACCTTTTAAATACACAGTACACTGCCTTTTGGACTGTCCATGGCCTACCTTAGGGGTGGCAGAGATGTACTAGAAAGGAAGGTTGGGGCTTAGCAAGAGGCTTAATTTGCCAAGTCGACATGGCAGTTTAAGACTGCACATACAGGCTCCGCAGTGGCAGGCCCAAGACATGTTTAAAACGCTACTTAAGTGGGTGGCACAATCAGTGCTGCAGGCCCACCAGTAGGATTTTATTTACAGGCCCCGGGCACATACAGTGCACTTTACTAGGGACTTATAAGTAAATGAAATATGCCAATTGTGGATACGCCAATGTCACCATGTTTTACACAGAGAACATGCGCTTTAGCACTGGTTAGCTGTGGTAAAGCGCCCAGAGTCCTAAAGCCCCAAAAAATTAATTCAGCAAAAAGAGAAGGAGGAAGGCAGAACATTTGTGGGTGACACAGCAGAGAGGGCAATTTCCAACAACACCCATCTGAAGAGCTGATGCAGCAACTGCACTGTTCCCTTTTATGTTACTGTAATGTTTCTGAGCCTACTGGACGCTTCGGTTATCGTAGAAGGTGGACACAGATAAGAACAGGATGGGTAAAAGATGTAAACTCCCTTTTTGACACGGGTGGTGTCTGGTTTATATAGAAGATAGCATATAAACTTGAATACTGGGTGGCAAGTGAGAGAAGTGGAGCTCCTTATACTAGTAAGGACTCAGACAGAGTCGAGTATGAGGAGGCCATGCATCTGAAATAACTTTTTTCCTATTCATTGAGTTTAACTATTTGAAATAAAACACTTTTTGTCATGTTTCTCAATTTCCATATTTTTCTTCTTCCTTCTTTGCTTTAAAAAAAAAAAACGAACATAGCATTTGCTATACAGTTGCCACAATGAGACATTTGGTCCGAGGAATTGCAACCACTGAGAGGAAGTGAAGAAACTTCTGTCACAGTCAAGTTGATTGTAGGGTTAGAAACCAGCGAGTAGGAGGGACCCTCCTAGCCTCCAGCTTGGCTTTGTCAACCATAGATATGTCTGGCTTGGTATTGTAGTCCCTGCACACTAAGATTGCATGAGGGCATTACTTACTCCTAGCACTATTTAGCTGTGATACGTTCCCGTTAAATGAGTTATCAATGTAAAAGCTAAGTAGATTTATTATTGTAAATAGTCTTTCTGTTTCCCTGATGGAATATAAACATTGAATAGGTCAAAGACCCATTAGTCATGACAGACTTTCAAATGTTGAATGTTATTTCCGTTTTCCTATTTGGTTTCCATCTGCACTGATACTTGTAGATTCACTGCAACCCAGGTTGTTACACCTCCTTCTGGCCTTCCCTCATTTCCTTTGGTTGCTGGTAATGAAAAGGTGGAGACACCCCTCAAGTTCTATTTCATTGCGCGCGCAGGTCTCTTGAAGACAGCAAATTGAATGTGATTTGATGCAAGTGACCCATTCGTTATTCCCTGATTTCGTCTCCAAGTTAGAGATGTTCCAACTAATTAATCTGCCCTGCTCATTTTTAAAATTTGATCAGAGCGTTTATCCCATGAGCACAATCTTGAGATGTCCTGAGCAGCTCCCGGCAAGGCTGCTGGTAACCAAGGCCAAATAGAGTAGTCGCCTGGGGGTCCAGTCGGAGCAAGAGTAATTGTGGGTCGGTCGCTGTTGACCAGCAATGCTTGCAGTCGCTTGCTGTTGTTTGTTTAAATTTTCATTCCTAGACGTTGTGAGTCTTAGATACTATTTGGGTCACAGTCAGATCTGACAAGAGGCTGTCGACATCGCTGTCTCTGGGCCAAGACCACGTCGGTGTCAGACAATATTTAAAAAATACTTGGATACTGGTCTTCCTTTCCTGCAGCGACAACGATTCCCCTGTCCAAAATAATGGCTTCTTTTGTTAGGTTTGCTTTGATGATGGCCTTGTTTGCCCACCAGGAAACCATTGCTTCTCTAGTGCCCTCCTTGGTCACGGATAGAACAAAGCCTACTCAAAGCAGGTCTGTAGACAGCACTTTATTAAGGCTGGGCAATGCCTCTATCACTCTTACTAAATTGCCTCTGTTTAAGGCTTCGTGGCAGCCTCTGGAGCAGTAGGTTGGTGTAAGGAGAATTATGTTGTTAGCTTTGGGCTGCCCATTAAAGGCAAGTGGGCCTGCATTGCAGCTTCCTTTACCTGGCCTTTCCCGTCAGAGAGAAGACTGCATTTGTGGGCCAGCCATTAGGATGGTATAGTTTTGGCAACAGACCAGTTACCCTGATGGCCTGTGAGTTATCTCAACTATGAAGAAAAACCTGCCTGTCTGCTTGTCAGGGCCGGACTGGGAACTGAAAGCAGCCCTGGCAAATTTTGCCAGACCAGCCCCCGTCCGTCGCATAGCGAATCAGCCCCCGTCCAGCGTGTAGCAAGCGAGTGCAGCGAGCGATCCCGACAGACCAAAATGGTGAATTTTACAGCACATTTTTCATTACATATTCAAATTGTATCAACTTTCAAGGCACAGTAAACAGTAGATGATGTCCTTAAAGAACATCAGGTTACCCACCCAGTCATATGTATTCATAGGCATTCTTTCAGAGAGCACCAAAAATAGTCTTGGGCCGAGAGGTTATAACTTATCAGGTACATATTCACGTCGCGCGCTGCTTGCTTCTTTCAAGCTCGGGGCAGAAAAACAGACTCTCCTCACTCAGGCCTGCTGACTGCTGTTGGTGGTGGGGTGGCACTGTGCCACCCCACCACCAACAGCAGTCAGCAGGCCTGAGTGAGGCGAGTCTGTTTTTCGCACTGTGGCAGACACTGGACACAGGGCGGTCGGGCTAGGCGCTAGCCACTGCCAGTAGAAAATTATGGCTTACACAGGCAGCTTCAAGCAGCTTGTGTGGGATTTTTTTTCTGCTGCTAGTGCGACTATGATCCGCGACGACCAGAGGCGATTTCTAATTGAAAGAACAAAGAAGCAAGCAACAAGCAAGCATAGGATCGAGAGAAATTAAGTCCTATAGACCAATAAATGTTTACGCAAAAGAGCAGACACAGAAGCAATAGGCAAACTTTTTGACCGAGTATAAGAAGGCTAGTAAAATGCTTGTAAAACACCTTAAAACGTAAAGCAAGATGCTCTAAAATATCCTTACATCAATCTCTGTGGGCATTCTCAAAATAGTCCTTTTAAAGTTAAGACAAGAGTTATACAGTACTGCTAGATTCTTTTTTGAAAAGCTACCTAAATTCTCAGTAAAAAATAAATAAATATGTATCTTTTAAAAGCTAAACATTTTTAACATGCCTATTGCTCATAAAATCATAATTATCGGGCACATACATCAACCAAAGGAATTGCGATTCCTTAATAGTGATTATTAAGGAATTGCTATTAAGGACTCGCAATACCTTTTGCATGTAGGAATTGCAAAATAATTTGCGATTCCTACACATTTCCAAATAGCGAATTGCAAATTGCGATTCACTATTAGGGAATGCCTAGAGGCCCCTAGGAATGATTGGGAGAGCATTCGCAAATTGCGATTACCATTGAAGTAATCGCAAATTGCAAATGCAATTTCGAGGGTGCTAGGGTGTCAAAAGGCCACCCTGATGCACCCCCAAAAATTGTATGTGTGCACATGTGGCGTACACACATGCCCTTCTAAGGATTTGTAAATTAACATCAACTTGAAGTTGATGTTAATTTGTGATTCCTTAATGCAAAGTCACATTCTGAGAATGCTTCTTGCATTGCATTTTGGGAATCGCAAATTGCGATTCGCTAACTGCATTTGCAGAATAGGTGATCGCAAAAATTGCGATTACCTGTTTTGCGAAAGCATTTTGGGTTGATGCATCGGAAATGCCTGTTTACCGGTTGCAAGCGGGACGATTCTGCGAACCAGCCCATTTGCGACCGGTAAATAGCATGATGCATGTGCCCCTGAATTCCCACTACAGAGTATTGATTTCTACACAAAATTCAAATTTCAAACTGTGGAGAGCAACTGACCTCATATGTTTCCTTTTCTAAACCTATAAAAAAAACATTGGTCATGTATTTGCACCATTATTGTGAAATCGTTGTAATGAATTTGTGCACAAGGCTCTGACAGATGCCATTTTTCCATCTAAATACATATTATTGATCACAAGACAAAATAAAGAACAATAAATATAAACCGTTATTTTACAAATAAATCAGGACTGTAAATCATATGCAAACATTCTCTTAAAGGGACTATTCGAAGTTGATACTTTAATCACAAAACCCCAATGAAGTTGGATTCCTACTGAGCTAACTACCTCAGTATCCCGAGTAGAAAGACCCCAGATCTGCTGTTTGGTCCTTAACCATAGAAGTCGGAAACGTGTAGGGCAGTATCTTCTTGCGTTTTATGGTCCAAACATTATATGCATTTGGATGTGGCTCAAAACAACCATATATTCAAGACATCCCTGGTCCTTCGCCCCAGTTCTCAAAAAACATCATACTAATCTCAGGGCCAAACCTCATATTAACAAGCATTTGCAATGCAACAGATCTCGCATTTGCGAAGGTGTAAGCTATTGACATTGTAAATGAGAATGCTTTTTATTTATGTTTTAAAAACCAAAATATAAATAAAAGGCATTACCATTTACAATGCCAGTAGCTTAAAGTCACGTAAATGCGAGACCTATTGCATTGCAAATGCTTGTTATTAACACTGAGTGGTAGTTATTGTGAATGTCAACGGCAATTAAACCAATTTGCAACATGTTTGAAATGTACAAACGTGAGGGAGGGGGCATTGGGGGAGAGGAACCAGGATGTGAGGGGGCCTGCTCCTGCGTCACTCCCACTCTGCGCTGTAGGCTACACACATCCCATGATAAATGAGACACGTCCGGACCGTAGTAGAAACCTCTGCTGTGAGACAGGCAGGCCAGGCCAGGCCAGACCACTTGCAGTAGAAGGTGAAAGTGAAACTGGGCATACATTGGCACGGCACTGGCACAACGAATGAGGAATGATGAGCAGGCAGCGCGACGTGACTGTACCACCACACTACCTGATAAGTTAGAACTTCAGTGAGTCTCTCGGGCCGAGAGTTTAGAACTTAGTTATCAGGTGGTACTGG
The DNA here is from genome assembly GCF_964261635.1 of Lissotriton helveticus. NCBI lineage: Eukaryota > Metazoa > Chordata > Amphibia > Caudata > Salamandridae > Lissotriton > Lissotriton helveticus. The sequence goes on from NC_136065.1 coordinate 710,707,937, forward strand.
TACATAGTCGGCAGCGAGATGACGGGGGACAGCGCTGCCTACAGACACGAGCGCTAATGAGAGCAGCAGCGCTGCGTGAAGAGTGGGCCGCACCACCGTCCATCTCCAACCACCCAATGCCCATCCGCATCCATCCAACACCCATCCGCATCCACTATCGTCCATCTCCAACCAACCAATGCCCATCCGCATCTACCCAACACCCATCCGCATCCACCCACCGTCCATCTCCAACCACCCAATGCCATCCGCATCCATCCAACACCCATCCGCATCCACCCACCGTCTGCCTCCAACCACCCAATGCCCATCACATCCATGCAACACCCATCCGCATCCACCCACCGTCCATCTCCAACCACCCAATGCCAACCGCATCCATCCAACACCCATTCGCATCCACCATCGTCCATCTCCAACCACCCAATGCCCATCCGCATCCATCCAGCATTCACTTCCATCTGTCTAAAGTCACTTACATACAACGAAAGCCATCTGAAAGCACCCAGCACCACCCTGCATTCATCCAACACCAATTTTCATCTGTCCAACCACAGCTATCTCCAACCACCCATCTGCATCCATCCAACACCCACTTCCATCACACCAAACTCCATCTCTCTAGATGTCCCTTTCATCTAACCACAGCACTCTCCAACCAGCCAACGCCCATCTGCATGCATCCAACACCCATCATGATCGAACACACACCCGCCTCTATCAAATGCGCACTTCATCCAACCAAATCATCACCATCAAACCAACTCCACCTACATCCCCCAACATTCACCTAAGTCCATCCAACACCCATCTCTAGCTGGCAAATGCCCATTTCAAGCCACCAAGTGCCCATATTCAGGTGCCCTCTCCAGCCGGTCAAGGCCAAACTTGATCTATCAAACCCCCTCCCTCATCCTTTCCTGCAACAGAAAAATCTCGACGTGGCAACAACGGAGATGTGACCAGATTACAACGTTCATCTTTCAGATGTGAAATACAGCGCCTCCTCCAATGCCGGTCCATTCAAAGCACTGCTTCCCAGTGCCTTAGGCCAGGGCGTCTGAGTCGTGCTGTAAGGGCACACCCAGAGTTTGCACAGCACGGTGCTGTGGTCAGCAGGTCGCAATGACAGCACCAGAAGACATTCGATGCATCGATAGGAGGCTAATATGCCAACTCTACATCTTGTACTCTGCCCCCTGCTGCAGATCTGCACCATCTGCTCCGGTTTGATGTGGTAAAAAATAATGCGGATAAAGCTCAAGGGAGGTGCACCTGCGCCCGAGTAGTAACCCCGATTAGGGCTCGGACTGGAGTTTGCGCCTGAATCTAGATTGGCGCTACACTTGGGGGGAGCTGCGCCGGAAGTAAGGGAAAGCACTAGTCGGAAAACTGGAAATATGGACGCCGTGGCCAGTTGAACCAGAGACTTCCCAACAACCATCATCACCGTAATTGCAATGGCAGTGCGATAGCTCTGTGGGCTAATGCGCGTGTCTGCATATGTTGTACCTCACAGTTGCATTCATTCACCAAGAGGTGTTTAAAAGTGTGAACCCAACTCGGCAAAGCTGTAGTCAGAGCACTGCAGAAAGGATATTTGTATGTTAAGCACTCGTCCAGACCAGGCCCAGGGCCAGCCAGGCCTCAGGCCTGGTCACGCTTGCCCTGTTCTTATTTCGCCGGACTCACCTCACTCACAGGCCTGTGACTGTTGTTGGTGGCGGGGCGGCACTCACGTGGCAGACAGTGGCAGTCTGGCAGACACGGGGGTCGGGCTTAGCTAGTGGCGATACTAGCCACTGCCTTCTGCCTCAGCCTGGCTGTGAAAATGTATTTAAAGTGCGCACCTCTCTGCGCCACTCGTCCTCGTCTGTTAGATGTAATGCGCATGCGGGGAAAAATTACACCAGCAGCCGCACCCTGCGCAGACGCGGCAGAGGAGGAGACGGGGGGGGGCATTCTGCGCACTGCGCACAGCCTCCTCCTCCTCCGTTTGGTGGACGGAACCGTGGACGTTTGCATTGCTGCAGTGCTGGCTGGGTCAGACTCTCGATGCGGGGGCCGGTTTTCTAAACGGGGGCCGGTTTTGTGGCTGGGGGCTGATTTTCAGTCCGACCGTCACAGGCTGTGAGTGTGACTGACGGGCGGGCTGAAAATCGGCCCCAGCCACAAAACCGGCCCCCGTTTAGAAAACCGGCCCCCACCACCCTCCAGCCGACCGGGGGATTGCCCGGTGGGCAGACTCACCAGTCCGGGCCTGCTGCTTGTGGAGGAGACAGTGAGTCCCTGAATGAGTCTCTTTCTTGTGAGAGAACTGTTGTAGAGATCAGATTAGGCTATAGTGACATCATGGCTAAGGACAAGGTATGTATCCCTGGTTGTAGGTTGGATCCATGCTTGTGTGGACTCCGCAATTCATTGGCAAATTTTATACCCAGCTTTGTTGCTACAGTCTGTAGGATTTGTCATGGGGCCAAGGTAGAAGTTACAGCTAAAGTGATGGATAGTTTCTCAGTATGGGGCTTTCTATTTCTATACTCTTTGTGTGTAATTGAGAGCATGAGGTAGCTGCTGAGGACTGTGAAGGGATAGAGGATAATACTTTCTTTCTTGGGCCTGTCGGGAAATACTGAATGTGAGGGTTCCTTGCAGTGAAGGTTGCACTGGAGTTTCTGTGTGGGGTTCCCGCTGATTCCCGCTGATTCCATTGAGTCTGGCAGTAGAAGCCCCTAAATGAGTCTGTCCTTACTCATTTCATGGCTTGCATTCTCCTACTGATCATTGTCACATTATTTCCTATTATGAAACACAGAACGTGGGTTTGCCCAATTCAATCCGCACATCAACTTACTGTCACAGTTCGAGGAGAGATCCTTATTTCTGAGTACACTAGGTAAGGGGTGCTCTTTAAGGTGTCAAACACCCACCCACCAGGGTGTTAATCAGTCCACAGATTCAAAGAACCCTGGCCAAATAATTTAAACACTACACCTAAGCACACCCAATCATTATGTCTATAATCCAGTCTTCCCACAATTTTCAGTTGGGCAAAGTAATCCAGTTACACAGCCCTTTGGAGTCGGACGACATGTTGAGGGCCTGCAGATGTTATAAGTCCACTTCGTCTTGGTTCAGTTCATAAGAGTCAGTTACATCTTTCTTAGCTGGGCAACGTAAGTTGAATGTAGATGGTCCATCTTGTAGAGTCTGCTGGTTTGGTCCAGGGCCTGGGTGCAAAGAACAGTCAGGCGTTAAGCTAAAATAAATAGGCAGGTCTTCTGTTTTCAGTTACCTATGAACCATGGCATTTGTGATAATGTATTGGACGTGAGCATTGCGCAAGGTTGATGGCTTAGTAGCTAATGGACTGCCTTGCTGTAGGTTGAGAACTCGGGTGACCATGCAGGCAGGCTGACGAGGTTTCACCTTGGTCAAATGGCCATTTTAGGTAAAGATGAAGACTAGACATGATAGGTTCATCTCATGGTAACAGAATAATGCTCTCCATTCTCTAGGGATGGTGTGGCATTATTTGGATTACTTAAATTGCTTGGGTTTGCCATACTTGAGATCCTATTTCTCTCATGTTGGAGGGCTTCTTAAGGCTTTACACTGAATTGGGATTTGAGAAAGACGTTTTCAGAGTAATAATTTGTAACTCTGTTCGGAGATGAAGCTGGAGCAGATCTTGGCCAGGGGAGGCAGGATGTATTTGCTGTGGCAGAGAGGCACGGTGACTGCATGTAAACAGACTCCAGAGATACTGGATAAGGGAGACTTGAATGATTGTTTGATAGCGTGACAAGAGGCATGGTTAAAGGTTGCATGTGACATGGACTTTGGGCAGCAGTAGTTCAGCTTTGACTTTGGTTAGTTCTGTCTTCCTCTAAAGGTCCCTCGCCCAGAGTCTGGACTAAGACATATGAGTTCAATTTTGGGTTCACTACGGGTAGAAGAGATGGCAGCATCGTGGACCCCAGATCCTGTGGCCTATCCCCAGGCTGTTTGGGCTGGGCTGTCGTTTTCATTCTCTGTCTAGTATTCCTCATAGTTAGGTGGTACAGGTGAGTCCTTAAAAGGTTAGAGGGCTCCTCAAGGGCTTGGATGGGACCTTATATCAGAAGGCTGGAAAGGTGGGCCGGTACTAAAGGGAACAGCCATTGATGGGGGCTAACAGCCAAACCGAAAAACCTGGCTGCCCAATCGAGCATCTGCCCAGCTGCTCTACTGTCCACTCTGCTGCCAGTCTTTGCCCATGGTTCCTCTGCATAGGCGGTTACCCTGTATGGGTAAGTGACAGGGCAAATGAAGGCAGCTAGTCCAGAGGGTAAGAACACTACCTTTCCTTTCTGCCAAGTGAACTCCAAAGGCAAGAGTAGCTGAGCCAATGGGCTGGTGGTATACGTTATGTAGCTACAGGCTATAAAACTGTGGCACAGTTGATGCTGAAATTACATGAAATGGCTGTGAATGTTGGAGGCTCCTCCTTCTGGAAATGAGATGGGGAATACCTGCAAAGTTAGGCTATGAAAGAAAATCTCTTTGTGGCCATTAGTGCTCCCAGTCTTTGTGAGCCTCTCTGTGTTCGCCAGACTCTGGCTTTATGTTCACTGAGGGCTCTGGCCTTAGACCAAAGGGTGGTGGGTGGAGCAATGCATCATCAGCAGCGTTCTTGTTGGGTTCCTGTGGTTCTGTAGTTCTGTGGTGCTTTAAGCTTGTACTCCTCTGGGTCACTCGTTGGCTACTTGTTTTGATGTGACTAAGTCTTTCTTCCCTCTTTCCCTGGTGTATCTAGTCTGTAGTCGATTTTGGGGATAGTGAAATGGGTGGGTACCAGGTCGGTTGAGACCAGTGGGGGCTGTTGGTGTCTGGATGTTCAGGCACAGGGTTCCTATGCTCCATTATAGATAAAGAACCCAACACATTGGACTACATGCTGTTCTTGTACTGGAGAGACTACAACATTGTTGGTGACAGGATGGGATGTGCCAGACATCTGTGCCTGAGTAGTGGAGCTAAAGACAAAGGAACCCTGCACCACATACCAGGGTTCCCACCGCTGTGAGGAGTGTGGTAGGGCTACCTACACAGAATTTTTTTTTTTAAACTACAGCCTCACGATTTTCCCTGTAAATCGCAATGAGCCTCTACCGCCAACCTAAAATCCAGTTGGTCAAGCCTTTGAGCCCGTCAAGCAATCAAAGTGTACTTGCTCGCTTTCTCCTAATGCTGCGTGCTATCGTGCCTCCTCACTCTCTCCCCTTGGTTCAGGAGTTCGCGTCTAACACAAGTGCGCCTGCTGTGTTTGTCAAACATTACCAAGGCTCCTGGTTGCTTCGCCCATAACTATTACACCCCTGGTGTTCAGTAACCAGTGTTTATCTTCAAACAATGAATATTCAAGCACTGTTTCACCTGCTATATTAGACGAGTGCAAGCCTTCAGCCATTTCCCCTTCTCACTCGACCAGCCTACCACAGAGTTCAACAGTGGGAAGGAGATACTCATCATAAACACTGCTATCGGGTGGTTGTTAATAGTACTGCACTTTGACTACAGTCAATATTTACATAAGTACATCGGATGGTTGTCGATGGTGCTGCACTTTGATTACAGTCAATATTTAAATAAGCACATTGCAAGTTTCAAAAGCAACAAGTGCTAAAGCAACCATCATGAGTATCAATCAGTCGGTAGTTGTCCATCCATCTTTTCTAATGCTGCAAGGTGAACCACCCATACAGTGGGAAGACTGGAAAGAGACATTTGAAAACTATATTGTAGCATTAGGTGGATCACATTTTTCGCCAATCAGGAAGACACTTTGTTAACAGGATGCCTTGGCACTGAGGGTCAACATATCTTTAAATACTTGCCACAAGTATATGAAGACAACGGCGATGTAAAGGAAGATGTGTATAAGGAAGCCAAATTGCGTCTTTAAAAACACTTTGCCAAGACATTGATTATTGTTCTGCAACAACACAAGTTCTACACCCAACCGCAGAGGCCAGGTGAATCCGTATTTGAGTTTGTGACGAGGTTAAGAGAATTGGCCATTAAAAGCAAGTTTGGATCTATGATGGAGGAACCCATAAGAGACCAAATAATTGTTCAGTGCAATAACAAAAATATGCAGGAGCGCTTGTGGGCAGCTGCTGATTCCACATTAAAGGAAGCCATAAAGATTGCTAAAGTTGTGGAGGAATCAGAGAAATGTATGAGGGAAGTGCAAAAAATAAGCAACAGGGAAAACATAGACATAACAGAAGTGGACTGCGAGTCTGAGTTGGTTAATTTTGTCAAGAGGAAAGCAACAATTTCAACTGTGCCACCTGATAAAAATGCAAGTTCAAGAACCACAGTATTCACTCAAGGCAGATCCACCGCATGTTTTTGCTACCGCTTCGGCAGCAGCTTTCACACAGGAGACTCCAAATCTTGTTTTGCTTTTGGAAAAGATTGATGTTCTTTTGGGCGTAAAGGCCGTTTTGCTCGAATCTGCAAGGCAAGCAAAGGAAGGGTGGCAGCAGTTGAGGAATCGGCAGAACTCATGGAGCAGAGGGTTCTCATGATGGACTCAGAATATGTTGGCCAAATTGAACTTGGGGAACTTGATCATTCCAAGAGATACTTACGTCCCAGAGCAGATTTTGTGGTGGATGGGAGAACAGTAACACTGATGGTGGACTCAGGCTCCTTGTACACCATTATTTCAAAAAGATCTTTTTGATGAAGTGTGGCCGGGCAGAGTGTTGAAAGCCACAGATGTGGTATTGAAAGGTTATCAAGGAGCCAACTTTGGTGTGATGGCTTATTTTAATGCTAACATTGAGTTTTGCAAGAGAAACACGAAAGGGAAACTTTATGTTGCAAGTGATGGTCCACCTATTTTGGATTGGGCTCATCAATATGACTTACACATAGTGGTGAATCCAAGAGCCTCCGAGCAAGTCATCATTGTGGATGAGGGTGATGTGAGTGATGTACCCACAAAATATTCTTAAGGAAAGATGCCATTCCGGTAAGACATAGCTCCAGGAAAGTACCAATCGCTATGAGGGAGGAAGTTAAAAAGATCATTGACCAAATGGTTAGTGATGGTGCAATCGAACCTGTGGAAGGAACACAATGGTTATCCCCTGTTGTGATCACAAAAAAAGCTGATTGGTCTTCGAGATTCTGTATTGACCTCTGCAGCTTAAACCAGAATGTGGTCATGTAACGGTTTCCCCTCCCCAACATCACAGAGCTAGTCTTCTTACTGGCCAAGGGGAAATATTTCTCTAAATTAGAACTCAAGATTGCTTATAACCACTTAATGCTACATCCAGACTTGAAATATCTTACTGCGTTTGTCACAGCGGATGAAGTATTCTAATTTATTATGTTTCCCTTCGGTTTGTCATCAATGGCTAGCGTGTTTCAAAGGCTTATTTCGAAAGTGTTGGCTGGGATCGGAAATGTCATATTTTTTCGGGATGCATTCTTTGAAGATAGCACTGCTTCTCACAATGACATGTTACGTGAAGTGCTCACCAAATCGTAAGAGGCTGGCCCCACCTTGTGGAAAGAGCAGTGGATGTTCCTGGTGAGTGAGGTCGAGTACCTAGGGTACTGCATTTACAGTGAGGGAGTAAGACCAAAATAAATTTAGTGTGTGCCATTGTTAATACAGAACCCCCCAGTGACAAGGATATGTTGCACTCTTTTATGGGCATGGTAGAATACTTTGCCAATTTTGTGAGAGACGTTGCCAGTAAATCTAAACTGTTAAGGGAGTTACTTAGGAAAGGAAGGAAGTTTGAGTGGGGAACTGCCCAACAGAGAGCTCACTCCACTATTAAAGAAGATATTTTGAATGCCAAGATACTAACTCCATTTCAGTGTAACCTCAAAGACAGTGCTTACGGTAGATGCTAGTGCAGTCAGGTTGTGTACTGTGCTTTTGCAGTTACATTGAGGGGTGAAAAGAACTGTAACTTTTGCATCTCGTTCGCTGATGAATACTGAAAGGAATTATACGGTCACAGAGTGGGAGGCATTGGCTGCAGTTTGGGCTACTACCCATTTCCCCACAAGATCAAGATGGTTTGAGGTGGCATTCTTGAAGAAAATATGTACAAAAATTACCATTGCTTTATTGGAAGACGTATTTAGGAGGGAAGGAGTGCCTGTGAAGCTTATTACTGACAATGGTAGGCAACTCACCTCAGGTGAAATGAGGACATTTTTGGCACATGGTGGGGTGTAACATGTGTTTACGTCTCTGTATAACCCGCAGAGCAATAATCAGGTGGAAGGAATCAACAGATTGGTGAAGGGTACCATGGAGTTGACTGGTATAGCGGGACAGAGTGTGCAGAGTGCAATGAAAGATATGCTGTGGGCATAGCGCACCACACCCAATGCAGCAACAGGTAAGACACCTATTGAGATGATGAGGGACAGGAAACTTAGCACAAAACGGTTTCCTTCCTGGTTATCGAGGTGTGGTGACAAGTAAGTAACCAAAGCAGGCCTTGAGTCCTTGATTTCAAAGGGGTGGAAATAATAATTTGTCAGTACAGGCAGGGTTGGTAGCAGGCCTGTGTTTGCCAAATTTGAATGATGACGAGTCCCAGGTGACTGATAATTGCAGTGAGAATGTTGTGAAGGTGCCTCTAGCAAAGCCTGTGCTGCACAATGTAGAGGGTATTGATGGACAAGGAGAAATTTAGTCGGGTGGAAGAGGAAGAAGATGTGGTAGGCCTCCCAGATGGCTTGATAATAACATGTGTAGCCACTTGGGGAAGGTGTTGGTGTGTTCTTTTTGGGGGCATACGGGTGGTGGGTGGTGTCTCATGTATGGGGTTCCTCTTGTGTTCCTGTATGTTCTTCTGTCGGTGTTTGTGTGCTTACCCTGGCAATGTGGGAGGTGTGGTCATTTATATATATTATGATGAAAGAACAGGGATGTGTTATTATATAACTTAGTCTTTTTTCCCTCTTTCCCTGGTGTACTAGTCCGTAGTAGAATGTGGGGATAGTTACATAGGTGGGTTCCAGGTCGGTTGAGATCAGTTGGGGCTGTTGGTGTCTGGCTGTTCAGGCACAGGGTTCCTATGCTCCATTAAAGATAAAGAATCCAACACATTGGACTATGTGTTGTTCTTGGACTGGAGAGACTACAACACTACCTTTTGGTTGAGACAGGCTGGCCCCAGCAGACAGGCTGTCATGGGACTAGGGCCCAGGAGGTAGCAGCCATAATGGGCTGGTCGACTGGCGGTGGTCATGGAAAGTACAAGCCACACGGGTAATTAGACGAGCTGCTTCTGTATGTTGCTGCTTCCAACCCTGCGCCACAGTAACTACCTTATCACAGCTCACTAAATCCAATTAAGTCCAATTCCCTGACTCACCCGCCACGGTAACTACCTTATCACAGCTCACTAAATCCAATTAAGTCCAATTCCCTGACTCACCCGCTACCTATGTCACCTCACACACTGGACGAAAGGCCATCAATGTTGGCCCACTCCTGCTTCTCCGGGTGGGCCGCTATGGCACTGGAGCGATCTCCAGCTGGTACGTCTCCCTTCAGAGTTCTGAGCTTTCAGGCTGTCTTTCCAATTCCAACGAAGCTCTGGGACATTTATACTTATTTTATTATCATTTACTCTTTTTTCATGCATTTCCTCTTTGAATGCCTTTAACATATATATTTTTTCAAAATTATGATGAGATTAAATTCAATACTGAATAAGAGACGCATGTTTCATATTTTCTTTCCAGGTCCCCTCACTAATGAGAAGCATGTAGTAAACACCAGATGTTCTCCTATAGGACCAGAAGACATTTCAATGGTAAGTTCTACTACTAGTGCATTTGTTTACATTAGTTTTATGAATTTGGTTTTACTATTGCCCAATTAGCAGCCTTCCTACACATTTTAACTATTTGCAATGTGGAAGCATTCCTTAGTCACCTCCACCATGCCACACTTCTTAACAGACTATTGTATGTTAAGGAGTGTGGCATGTTGCAGGTGACACCCTTCAATATGATAGAGCAGATCTTGTAGGTGATTTGGGCTTACAAAGGTGCCAATTTAGTTTCAAGTGTCTGTAGTTTTTGGAGCCCAGTCAATACAGTCGTATTTTCTCAATCTCTTGAGTCATGCTCCTGTGTGAGATATGATTTTTAGTGGTGTAATAGTAAGGCCTCTATTTAGAATTTGGTGGGGGGGTACTACGTCGCATCATCACACTGCCTGTCACTGCCATATAAAATCAGGCTGCACAGGGCAGTGAAAACTGCAAAATGACTCCCATGCCATGGGAGAAAACTCCTATTTAGAGGCAGGTCAAAAAAACAAAAGTTGAAAGTTTGAGGCACGGATCTGTTATGTTGATGGTAGCTCCTGAATCCAAGAAATGTCCTCTTAGATATTGGACATCTCTAAAATTGGGGGGCAGTGTACCCGTGCCATGGCAAGTGTAAAGTACTCCACCATGGCAAATGGTACAGGCTCCATCTACCGAAGTGTAAATTGGGCCCAAGTTAGGGATGTATTTGAGGCCGGGTTGTTACTGCAGTCTAGGTACAACAAGACCCTGACCTTGATGACAGTTCTTAAGTTTTACTCTTGGAGGTTTATTTTGACATATTGGAAAAGTTAGATTTGGTGCCATGCAGTGTACATATGTACCCAGAACTGAGCCGCAGATCTGAGTTTACCAAAGTATATGAAGTGGAAGGGTAAGAAATCTCCAAGACAGTTCTGCTCAGTACATAGCTGCATGCCATACCATGTTAGAAGCAGGCTCTTCAGATCAACAGTGTTGTTCCATCATATTTGCCCTTGTGGAGAATTGAAGGGTCTTTTGTGAGCAGAGAATGACACAGAGTACAGTACTGTTGGTCTCCAAAATCCCACATGGTGGGTGGAATAATGTTCAGTAATATGTTCTTGCATATCCTATTTGTGCTCAACACAATTCCTTGCACTCTAAACATTTTGGGTATTTGCAGCCTTTGCAGATGTCCCCTGTATCATGGTACAAGATCTTGACAGATTTCATTACTTATCTTCCCCCTTCCGAAGGTTATCAAGTGATAATGACGACCATAGACATGTTTTCAGCGAGTTTTCTTTTTTTATCCCTTTAAAAAAATATTAGCAGCTGAAGCATTGGCCCAGTGCTTTTTGACAGATGCATTTACATGGATTACCTCATACTATCATCACTGATAGGAGCCCCCAGAATCTGTCAGTCTTTCGGAAGACTTTATGTAAAGCATTGGGAATCAAACAAGCTCAATCTTTTGTTAGACATACTTAATTCAGTGGCTAGACTGAGTGAACTTATCAGAGTTGTAAGTAGTATTTACATTCATATTGTAATTCTACTAGAGATGATTGAGTTTCCAATCTTACAATTGCAAATCATTGTCCTAGTAAGGTATCACCATTCTGTTGTATGCAAGGTTTCCATCCAAGATTGCTTCCATCTCCTTCTCTTAAAAAATAATAGATAGTAGGCTAATTCAGTAAGCTTCTCAAGTAGATCCTGCAGCTACAGAATACTTGAGTCAATTACGAAGACATAGATTACTTTCTTCATACTATTTATAGCCTACCAATGCCATGATAAAGATATATCACATTTTTAGTTCTTTTGCTATTGCATGATAGTAAAATAGTAAAAACCGTTACAAAAATCAAGTAAATCATTTTGATGATACATTTGTAATAAAGTTGCAGTGTATAAAATTCATTATTAAAAATGTTTTTGTTGATAAAATAAAATAAAGACACTGGGCCTGATTCACAAAGGTAAAGTTAGACACAAGCATAACTTTATGACTGTCAGTATTCACAAAGGGCATTTAAGAGTAGTAAATGCCCTTTGTGAATACTGAAAGTCGCAAAGTTAGACTTTCAGTATTCACAAAGGGCATTTACGAGTAGTAAATGCCCTTAGTGAATACCGAAAGTTGTGAAGTTAGACTTTCAGAATTCACAAATGGCATTTACGAGTAGTAAATGCCCTTTGTCAATATCGAAAGTTGTAAAGTTAGTCTTTCCTCTAACTTTACCTGTGTGAATTGGGCCCCCAGTGTGTAAAATGTAATAGTACATTTCTTTAAAAATCGAGAAATATAATTTGTGAATGAAGTGTCTTCATGAACTACATAGATTTAATGGAGAGGCATGAGAAACAAAGCATGATTCATAAATTTCACGAAACTTCTTGGGCATGGCTTGGACAGCCAGTATCACGGACGCTCATTAGCAGAGCTCTGCATGGACCCTCTGTACTCCAGTGATTATCCACGTAACTGTCTGCCATCAGGACCTCTCCTACAGTTTCAGTGACCTTTAGTGTGGGGTGAAGCTGTGTAGGTGTCCTGAAACAATGGAATACCTCACTGTGCTATCCTGCCAGTCAGGTTGCTACTGAGCCGCAAGTGCTGAAAGGGAATGGACAACCTGCGTGCGAGGCCCTCAGAGCAAAGGACGCTGACCAAGCAAAGACTGAGGGGGTGATGCTGCAGATGCTACTTCTGGCCCCCCTGGGTGCCCCATACTGAGGAGACACTGTAGAGGTGGCTGTGCGGGCCTTGCTGCCGCTTGCGGGCTGACTCTCAAAGCCTGGGCCTGATGGTTCATGGGAGCATACCACGATGGTTCATGGGAGCATACCACAGTCCTACTCTGTTTTTGCCCCTCTCCCAGCCTTCGAGTTTAGACACTAATTGCCTGGCCCTGATAGTGAAGATGCCTCCTGGGCTCTGGGAGTAGCTGCGGTGCCGGTTGGGGGTCCAGTTGTGAAGGTCATCTTTGGGGTGGTGCTGGATCTGCTCCCGCGAGTCACAGGAAATAGATGGAGAGGTGGACTAGCCTGGACCTGACCTAGGTGAGCTTGAGTCGCTGACTTGCATCATTAATTCAGACACACATATCCCCAAGAACTACAGACAGTTGGTGCCACTTAGGTAGGGGCTGGCCACCTGGACTGCCTTGTTCCCGGAGCTACAATTGGGGAGCGGTCTCTCCCCCAGCCATGATAGCATTGTACTCCTTTGGCGGTATTGATCTGCGGGGTGCCCTGTGAGCATGGCCGTCTGGGCCAGAGCAGTGGGGGGGGGGGGGGGGACGGTGGAGCAGCAGAACCCAGACTGCCTCTGTGAGACCTTATGCTGGTCTCCCCCCTTTTGTTCCGGCTCACTGCATGTGACCGGCCTCTTGGCCTGGACCTCCTGCAGGTTCTGTTTAGGACTGTCCATGGCATCCTTGAGTTGCCCATCTTATGGCCTGCAACCATATTCTTACCTACTGCATGATATTGCTCCCTCCACTGGGCTGTGTTGTGACCATGTTGGGGGTCACAAAATGCCTTCCCTCTTAACCTCATTTACACCCTTCACTGGAAGTGTGCATGACAGAAGTGAACCACGTTACCCCTGCTAATCCTCGAAGTGCATCTGCCTTACTGCCTCCGGCCCCCTTTCACGAATCATGATAAACTGTCTCTGTCATCACGGGATTCCCAGCTCATGCTACCACGAGGCGTTGGTAAGGGAGGCCTATCTCCACTGCCGGCAGTGTCTTTCGGAGTCTCCACTCTGCTGATATGGGTAAAGAAAAGACTACCCGTCAGACTACCTCTCAAACTGGAGGAGACCGGAGGAGGAATCAGTGGTTTCTTGTTTTCTGGACACCTAGCCATTATCCTCCAAGCCTTTCAAACCTCACAAGTGGCAGTTGAAACTAAAATTGGAGTGTAGTATGGCCTAAGGCCTGCTTTGCGCGCATGTTATTTTAGCATTGCTTATTAGAAGTTTAAACGCCATTTTACCTTTTGCTGCTTTTTCACAAGATACTACATAGCTGTTTTTGTAAGTTAGCTTTCGTGAAGGTCTACATATGAGAAAGGGCTTTGTTTTCAACATCTCTAGACTTACATTGTGCCCCTAGTCTGCACAGTGAGTGCTGAAGCCGTCAAGGTTATCAAAACATGGTAGCTGTTTTTCGACATGATCGAGTCACGCTTTCTAGACACAACAATTTGGCAGCTGTGAGCCAACTAAGATTCTGGCGCCCTTTTTATTACACACTTGCCATGATTTCACACATTTGGAAGAATTTCCGTTTCCAGGTATGCAGAGAGCTTATGCTGATCCAGATGTGACTCACTCTGTCTGAGCGGAAAGCTAATGAGGTTCCCCTAACATGCCTAAGAGACCTTCTTTAGTTTATAATACATAGTTCCTATATAGGGAGGGTGTTAAAGCTAGGTGCTATAAGACCTGTTTTCACCATCATTGTAATATGATTTCTCCTTTTGTATTTTATGGAATTGTAACAATGCTGACCATATTATTTTTAATCATATGTCTGCTTCTGTTGGCTAAGATACTGCACCTGAGATCACGTTGTTAAAAAAAATATTTTAACCTTGCCGTGTCTCTTCGTTACTCCTGTTGTGGACTGGTATGAGAGTATAACAAAAGAGTTTGAGTTTGTACTAAGTCGCATGTTCTAGTTTGTCTAATCATTGGTTACTTTTGCTAAAGGACGAAGAGCTAATGTGACACTGATGCTAGCTGGTTGGGGGTTTTCCAGGTAGTGAGGTGAGTTTCTGGTACACCACAATTCACTGATGTCCTAGGTCTCTGTGCACAGTTCTGTGTATGAGCAGGGTCCTTGCAACAGGAGCAGTGTGCTTGTACGTGGCGCTACTCTGTCAGGACCTCAGAAATGCAATGACCTTGATTACGAAGGCTGAATCCTAAATCTCTGCAGTGGAGGATGAGGTCATATCTGTTGTGTATCGATTTAGATTCCGTATGAATTTTCCGATTCATGCCCTAATATAGGTACAATTCACATTGCCCTTATATAGCGGAGCGGAGGAGAGTCCAAAAGGGAGTGTGGTGAATTCGTAATTCGATATATATCTGACAGACGATGACCTGGATAGGCACTTGAACAGGGTGAACACCATTATACTTGGCTTCGCCTCTGAAGGGTATTAATTAAATTTTAAAAAAATCGAGAATTGCCCATCTCAACGTCCTCTTTCTAGGATATGAACTATCAAGTGAAGGCAAAAGCTTGGCAGCCAACTTTTTAGAAAAGTGTGCGCTGCTCCAACCTCCAAAAACGCTGAAAAACTTACAGTTGATTCTAGGTTTCCTGAATTTCAGAAGAACTTACATTCTGAACTACGCAGAAAGGGTTAAGCCTCTCTATGAATTAATCAAACCTGATTTCAAAACCATTCATTGGAAAAAAAAGCATACAGAAATTTTGCGTTCACTCCAAACAGACATGTTAGCAACGCAGTATAGTCGTAACTTCCGTACCTGCCTTAGAGGCAGTGACAAAAGCAAGCATTCCAAATGCTAAAGTTTTACATCGGAGATGGATACAATGGGTTAATTCTCTTACTGCAACTGATGTTGAATACGTTTTTGATCCTTATTTGAAAACACAAGCATTTCTACAATACGAACAAGAATGTCTTCTGCCTACTGAAATTCTGACTCTAGACCAGTATGAATGTATAATTTATACTGACGGATCAGCAACCCGCTACAGAGGGTAAACAAGCTTATAGTGCTGCATGTGCGATCGTTAAAGGTTATATGCGCGATGGCAAATTCAGACCTATGGTCTCGAAAGCCAACAATTCTGTCTTGAGTTTGTCCCGACCAAAGAAAATAGGTGCCACTAGAGCTATTTTTAATTTTTTTAACCTACAGTGCATTCCAGTAGCCACTTAACTGAGGTTTGGAGATTGGGAAAAAGCTCCGGCATCCAGCGTGAAGAAGCCCGATTCTGTAGGAAAATCCTGGGTGCCCCAATTTCCTCTTCAGAATTTATTTGTCATGAGGAACTCAACCTCCCATACGTATGTGACTTTATTAGATCTAGACCAGTTCTCTTCTGGTTAAGGATCTGGAGAAACGACTCAGCAACTCTAACTCAAAATATAATAAAAGACTGTCTTAAATGTGATCATGGCATGTCAATCCCCTGGCTCGCGGATGTCTTAAAAAGACTGCGCGATGTGAACAGGGAAGATCTTTTTTCCGATCCCCGTAAGATTGAACCTAAAGATAAAATCGAGGTCAGACAAGCACTGTATGCACTTTATAGTTCAGATCGGATGGAAAGAGAAGCTCTCAAATCTACTGTTGTGAATTATCAGAAAAATGATCTAAGCAGGAGCAAACTTGCACAATACCTCACCTTACCCATGACGAACTGGGAGAGATCACTGCTTTTCCGGCTAAGGGCAGGTTCTATAAAATTTTTGCTGGGATTTCCCCTGGGTTATCAGCATACAAAAGATTACAAGCCATGCCCATGTGATGGTATTAGTAAACAGAATGATTTGCACTTTCTATTCTTCTGTAAATTTTATCTAAAATATATTAATTGGTTTTTAACTCCGTATTTTAGGCAACATAGACCCCTCTCATTAGGGGAATCTTATGCAATGTTATTGTCCCTGGATACAGATGAACTAATTTTTCGCACTAGCACTTTTTTGAGAATTATAATATGTGCACGCAAAACGATGGAAAGCCCTTGAAAATTGTCTGATGAGAAATTCTCCAGTTTTTTTTTTTTTTTTTTTAACAATTTATGAATTTTTATACTTGTCTTTGTTGTGTAAATATATGTTTTATTGTGGTACTTTTATGAATTTTATGAAATTCGAATAAAGGTCTTTTGAACTGAACTGAACATTCTGAACTACGCAGAAAGGGTTAAGCCTCTCTATAAATTAATCAAACCTGATTTCAAAACCATTCATTGGAAAAAAAAGCACACAGAAATTTTGCGTTCACTCCAAACAGACATGTTAGCAACGCAGTATAGTCGTAACTCCCGTACCTGCCTTAGAGGCAGTGACAAAAGCAAGCATTCCAAATGCTAAAGTTTTACATCGGAGATGGATACAATGGGTTAATTCTCTTACTGCAACTGATGTTGAATACGTTTTTGATCCTTATTTGAAAACACAAGCATTTCTACAATACGAACAAGAATGTCTTCTGCCTACTGAAATTCTGACTCTAGACCAGTATGAATGTATAATTTATACTGACGGATCAGCAACCCGCTACAGAGGGTAAACAAGCTTATAGTGCTGCATGTGCGATCGTTAAAGGTTATATGCGCGATGGCAAATTCAGACCTATGGTCTCGAAAGCCAACAATTCTGTCTTGAGTTTGTCCCGACCAAAGAAAATAGGTGCCACTAGAGCTATTTTTAATTTTTTTAACCTACAGTGCATTCCAGTAGCCACTTAACTGAGGTTTGGAGATTGGGAAAAAGCTCCGGCATCCAGCGTGAAGAAGCCCGATTCTGTAGGAAAATCCTGGGTGCCCCAATTTCCTCTTCAGAATTTATTTGTCATGAGGAACTCAACCTCCCATACGTATGTGACTTTATTAGATCTAGACCAGTTCTCTTCTGGTTAAGGATCTGGAGAAACGACTCAGCAACTCTAACTCAAAATATAATAAAAGACTGTCTTAAATGTGATCATGGCATGTCAATCCCCTGGCTCGCGGATGTCTTAAAAAGACTGCGCGATGTGAACAGGGAAGATCTTTTTTCCGATCCCCGTAAGATTGAACCTAAAGATAAAATCGAGGTCAGACAAGCACTGTATGCACTTTATAGTTCAGATCGGATGGAAAGAGAAGCTCTCAAATCTACTGTTGTGAATTATCAGAAAAATGATCTAAGCAGGAGCAAACTTGCACAATACCTCACCTTACCCATGACGAACTGGGAGAGATCACTGCTTTTCCGGCTAAGGGCAGGTTCTATAAAATTTTTGCTGGGATTTCCCCTGGGTTATCAGCATACAAAAGATTACAAGCCATGCCCATGTGATGGTATTAGTAAACAGAATGATTTGCACTTTCTATTCTTCTGTAAATTTTATCTAAAATATATTAATTGGTTTTTAACTCCGTATTTTAGGCAACATAGACCCCTCTCGTTAGGGGAATCTTATGCAATGTTATTGTCCCTGGATACAGATGAACTAATTTTTCGCACTAGCACTTTTTTGAGAATTATAATATGTGCACGCAAAACGATGGAAAGCCCTTGAAAATTGTCTGATGAGAAATTCTCCAGTTTTTTTTTTTTTTTTTTTAACAATTTATGAATTTTTATACTTGTCTTTGTTGTGTAAATATATGTTTTATTGTGGTACTTTTATGAATTTTATGAAATTCGAATAAAGGTCTTTTGAACTGAACTGAACATTCTGAACTACGCAGAAAGGGTTAAGCCTCTCTATAAATTAATCAAACCTGATTTCAAAACCATTCATTGGAAAAAAAAGCACACAGAAATTTTGCGTTCACTCCAAACAGACATGTTAGCAACGCAGTATAGTCGTAACTCCCGTACCTGCCTTAGAGGCAGTGACAAAAGCAAGCATTCCAAATGCTAAAGTTTTACATCGGAGATGGATACAATGGGTTAATTCTCTTACTGCAACTGATGTTGAATACGTTTTTGATCCTTATTTGAAAACACAAGCATTTCTACAATACGAACAAGAATGTCTTCTGCCTACTGAAATTCTGACTCTAGACCAGTATGAATGTATAATTTAAACTGACGGATCAGCAACCCGCTACAGAGGGTAAACAAGCTTATAGTGCTGCATGTGCGATCGTTAAAGGTTATATGCGCGATGGCAAATTCAGACCTATGGTCACAAAAACGCAATCTCTAGGAGATTGTATAGCTCAGCGAGCTGAACTATAAGCATTCAAAATGGCACTTGAAAATACGGATTGCGAATTCCACACACTCATAGTGCGCAATTCTTTTTATTGTGTTCAATCATACAATGAATATTTACAGAACTGCCTTCAAAATGGTTTCAAAGATGCAAAAGGTGGCACAATGAAGCATAAAACGCTTTGGGAATAAATAGTTCAGTTGCGAAACGGACTACAAAACACTCACGTGATACACACACTGAGTCATCAACGTAATGGCGTTCACACTGAAGGGAATTCGGCCACAGTATCATTACTAATACAATGGTACTGGTAGCCAGGCATTAGGAAACAAACCCAGAACTATGTTTTGGATTGTGAAATATGTCAAATATGCCAAAAGATTAACGTTTCTACTGTGAAACATCCTGCGCAGACGCCCCTGTTAATCTCAGATAAACCATTAGCATGTGCTTACCTGAACCACTGAGGTCCCTTACAAAGGGATGGTAACTATAAATATATCATGGTGGCAGTGAATTCGTGTTCAAGGTTCCTTTGGATGTGGCCTCAGTTCTTGGCTGACAATCGAATTGTTATAAAAGATTTGCGAGTCTTTTTCAGCACATACGCAATTGGCACGCTACATTCTGACCAGGGTCCTGCGTTCAGCTCTCGAGCTTACAAAGAGGCCATGACCAGTTTGGGGGTTGCATTGGGGTATTCTAGTCCATTGCATCCTGAGGGAATTTCGGTTGTGGAGTAAAAAAAAAGGACATAAAGCAATCTATAACAGCTAGGGTATTAGGTTTGGGTGACGGGTGGGTCAAACATCTAATAAGTGTCCAACGTAGTCTTAACAACTTGTTCTCTAGGAGGTATCACTCTGTATGAGGTCCTTTTTGGGACAAGAATGCTGGTCTCGGACCTTGATTGTCACACATCAGTGGTGCAACAAAAGAAACTTGACATCAAAGATCGTTTGGCTGTTTTACAAGACGTAAATGAACTAAGAACGAAACAAAGCAACGTGTTCCTGAAGCCAACCACCACTGGGGAAAAAACAACCGTCCCAGCAAGGCCTGTCTGGATCCCAAAGCTTGGTGATCTAGTCAGAGAAAAGATCGCGGACACGAAGGAATTTGGGCCTTCTTACAGACAACCAGTACCTGTCCTAAGCAATCCACGGATCAAGAACAGTTTTGCTGCCACCCCTTGCTGGTAAAGAGGAGAACAGGTCTGTGTCTATCGACCTGATCAAACCACACTATGTGGCCGATACTAAGCAGTAGGCCACGTGGACTCCGACCAAGTAGCTGATGCACTCCTCTAGCAACAATCCAAGAGGTTCAAACTGAGAGACTCATCAACATTGACGAATCTGCAGTGAGAAAAGAAGGACTAAGTAATAAAGCTATGGAACTTGTTCCTCCAGAGACCCAAATAACAATTCGTCATGAAACACCTGTCTACAACAAAGTAACAAATGATCAAGTGGTTCCAGTGATTTCAACAAATCCGGATGCCATCCCAACTATTGACAGAACTGCCTCTGGCTATTTCATTAACTTTGATACATTTTCTGAGGATCCTGGCAAACCTGAAACGACGCCAGTGTAAAGAACTTTCAAAGAACAAGCAACTGAACTTTTTCATCACCTGGAAAAGACTTATCTGGTTTCACCTTGGATTAAACTCTGGATTGTGTTGGGAATATTTTTTCTTCTACTTTGGTTGACTCTAGTATAACTCTGGGTATGCTGATAAATGGAAGATATGTCAAAATGGACACAGCAAGTAAGAACGTTAACTTACTCCTCAAGCCACACAAATCATCCCATCGTGAACAAAGAGACTTGTCAGCAGTAAACATCACATCTGTTCCTATACCTGATGGTACAGCCTGGGACAAAACAGAATATGAAATTTTGGGCCCGTCGGAGCTGTTGAAGATTCCACACATATTCAAGATTTCATTGAGTGACTTTGTTTCATATTGTACCTTTTCTGATGATTGGGACTTCGAGACTGTTAATAACATGATGTCAGATTTAGAAATGTCTGCAGTATTCACAAATTATGAATATTTAGAAGGTTCTTCAGACTAAGAACAAATGTATTGTCATTCTGCAAGTCCTTAAAATGTATTAATATATAACCAATGGTAACATTGTCCTACGCCACAAAAGGGTAGCTCAAAAACATTTGCTATGAAATTTCCATACTTTCAGGGTTCAATGTATCCAATCCAGAAACATTTTACTTTAGAAATGTGAACAGAACATGAAGGAAAAGTATGTTGACCAATACCAAACAGATTTATTCTGCAGCCTTTTTTGCCCAAGTGTCTAGACTAGGTTTCGACTTTTGGAAAGACAACATTGAGACAAAAATTGTCTGGGGTACGAAAGATTGGCAGGTACAGGGCGTAGAAGCTATGTTTAGAGTCTGTATCATCACTGAGCAAATTATGTTTTTTAATGACACTGTCCAACAGACGTCTTGCCTTTGGTTAGCCAAGATGACAGACATGAACAATCCGTCCATACCTACACCTACACCTGAGAGTGATAACACTTCAATCAATCAATCATAGCATTTATAAAGTGCACTTCATACCCGTGAGGGTCTTAAGGTGCTGGGGGGGAGCTGCTACTGTTCAAAGAGCCAGGTCTTTAGAAGTCTCCTGAAGGTTAGGAGGTCTTTGGTCTGCCGCAGGCGGGTGGGGAGGGTGTTCTATGTCTTGGCGAGGGCAAGGTGGGAGAATGATCTGCTGCCGGTGGTCCCTCTTTGGATGCGGGGGACGGTGGTGAGGGCGCGGTCTGCAGAGGAGAGCTGGCGGGTGGGGGTGTAGAGGTTGAGTCGGCTGTTGCAGTACGCTGGTCCGGTGTCGTGGAGTGCCTTTTGTGCGTGGGTGAGGAGTTTGAAGGTTATCCTCTTGTTGATGGGGAGCCAGTGCAGGTCTCTCAGGTGGGGTGTGATGTGGCTGCAGCGAGGGATGTCGAGGATCAGGCATGCGGAGGCATTCTGGATGCATTGGAGCCATTTCAGAAGTTTGGCCGGGGCTCCTGCGTAGAGCACGTTTCCGTAGTCCAATCTACTGCTGATGAGGGCTGGGTGACCGTCCTTCTTGTTTCAGTGGAGATCCACTTGAAGATCATGCGAAGCATGCAGAGGGTGTTGAAGCAGGAGGAGGAGACAGCGTTGACCTGCTTCGTCATGGAGAGGGTGGATTCGAGGATGACCCCTGGGTTACGTGCGTGGTCGATGGGTGTTGGGGCTGCTCCTAGTGCAGTCTGCCACCAGGAGTCATCCCAGGCCAAGGGGGTGGATCCGAGGATGAGGACCTCCATCTTGTCCGAGTTCAGCTTTAGTCGGCTGTTTCTCTTCCAGTCGGCGACGGCCTTCATTCCTTCGTGGAGGTTGTTTTTGTCAGTGTGGGGGTCCTTGGTGAGGGAGAGGATCAGCTGAGTGTCGTCAGCGTAGGAGATGATGTTGAGGTTGTGCGTTATGCGACGTGGGCGAGTGGTGCCATGTAGACGTTGAACAAAGTTGGGCTGAGGGATGAACCTTGGGGTACGCCGCAGATGATCTTGGTGGCTTCAGAGCGGAAGGGGGAGGCGGATACTCTGTGTTCTGCCAGAGAGGAAGGAGGTGGTCCAGTCCAGGGTCTTCTCTTGGATTCCGGCATCATGGAGCGTGTTCGTAGTGTGCGGTGGCAGACCGTGTCGTAGGCGGCTGACAGGTCCAGGAGGATGAGGGCTGCGGTTTCTCCCTTGTCAAGCAGGGTCCTGATGTCGTCAGTGGTGGTGATGAGGGCAGTTTCGGAGCTGTGGTTGCTGCAGAACCCGGACTGGGAAGGGTCAGGGATGCTGTTCTCCTCGAGGAAGCTGGTCAGTTGTTTGTTGACTGCCTTTTCGATGACCTTCGCCAGGAATTGGAACAGGGAGATGGGTCGGAAGTTCTTGAGGTCCTTGGGGTCTGCCTTGGGTTTCCTGAGTAGGCGTTGATCTCGGTGTGCTTCCAGCTCTCCGGAAGGTTGCTGTCTCGAAAGAGATGTTGATGGTTTTCCGGAGATGGGGTGCGATGGTGCTACTGTCTTTGTTGAAGTTGTGGTGTGGGCAGGGGTATTCCGGGGATCCAGAGTGGATGGTGTTCATGATCTTCATGGTGACGTAGTCGTTGATGTTCGTCCAGGTGAGCAGGTGGTTGGTGCGGGTGGTGGTCATGGGAACGGGGGTCTGGTTGCCGGGGTGATGACGGTGTCAAAGCTGTTGTGGATGTCTGCGATCTTGCGATGGAAGAAGGTGGCCAGCGTTGTTGTCTAGGCGGTCTTTAAAGTAGGTCATTTTGGTGCATCTGATGAGGTGGTGGTGTCTGCGGGTGGCGTTCTTGTGTGCGGTGTAGCTTTCTGGTGTACGTTCACTAGTCGAGTTTTTTCGAGTTTTTGGCAGGTTTGCTTTGAGGTCTGGAGGTCTTCGGTGAACTAGCTGCCTCTCTTGCTGGCATGAGTGTTGGAGTGCTTCTTGAGTGGGGCGAGGGTGTTGGTGCAGTCATCGATCCACTGTCTGAGGCTACGGGCTGCGGCGTCGGGGTCATTCGGGTATGCGGGTGGGTTCTAGGCGAGGGCAGTGGTTAGCTGGTCCTCGGTGACTTTGTTCCAGCGGCGACGAGGCATCTGCTGGGTGCGGTAGTGTTTGGTGGGTTTCCAGAAAGTGAAGTGGATGCAGCAGTGGTCGGTCCAGTGGAGTTTGGTGGTGCGGTTGAAAAAGACGTGGAAGCTCACTGAGAAGATGGGGGTCAAGCGTGTGGCCAAGGAGTGGGTGGGTGTTGTTATGAGTTGTCTGAGTCCGAGGTTGGCGATCAGGGTGGAAGAGTTGGAGTCGTTGTTGTTCTCGAGTTGGTAATTCAGGTCCCCGAGGAGGATGTAGTCCGTGGAGGCGAGGGCGTGTTTGCTAATGAAGTCAGCGATGGTGTCGCTGAACTGCGGTCACGGTCTGGGGTGGTCTGTAGATGAGGGTGCCTCTGAGGGTGGTGTGGATCTGGAAGTGCAGGTGTTCAGCGGTGCTGAGGGTGTTGTCGGTGTCTGTCGAGATTTTGAGAGTGTTTCTGTGGATGATGGCAATTCCTACTCCATTGGTGCGGTCCTTGCAGGTGATCTTGTAGCCTTCCGGTATGGCTATGGCGATGTCGGGGGCCGAGGAGGGGTTCAGCCAGGTCTCCGTCAGGAAGGGGATGTCTGGGGCATTGGTGTCGAGTAGGTCCCAGAGTTTGACGGCGTGTTAGCGGGGGGAGCAGGTTTTGAGCAGGATGTATCTGAGGAAGTTGGGTTCTTTGGTGGGTGGATTGGTGGGCCGGATGCTGGGGAAGCTGTAGTCTCAGCAGGAGAAGGGACCATGGGTGCGTTTAGTGGCAGCCAGGCAGCAGGTGCTGGAGTCGTAGCAGAGGCAGGCGTCGTGGCATTTGTGAGAGCCAGGGGTCCTGACACTGGGCACGGTCCAGGCGCGGAGGGGCACAGACGGGCTTCCCTTAGAACTTCAGAGGGGGTCGTCGACGTAGATACTATTTTTCATCACAATAGAATAGATCCAGATTGGAATATACGGTAGATCTGGCCCACAGACACAAACAACTGTCAAGATAGATTCCTGAACAAAACACAAGGGTTTAAAATAAATAGGCCAGACCCAAGAGATGTTCGAAGACAGCATCCTGGAATAGTAACAACATATAGTGTAGGGAAGCTCTGCCTTGATTGGGTACAAAGATCTACACTTAAGGATGTAAAGCAACACTTATCTTTACTTAAAGATGGCGCAGGCCTTAGGCAATTCTTGCTAGGACCAAGAAAACCACTTCAAAAGCTTTTCATATATGCCGGTATATATGCTGCATATAACGAAATACGGAAGATTACGCAACCAGAGACTGCAGAACGAATACGAGAAATTGATCATATTAATTTAGAGAACTCTCTCTCTGTAGTTGACAATGGGTTAACGACTCTGCCATAGACATCATGGAACAGGACTTGGTCATGTTGCAACATGGTCAGTCGCAACTACGTTCTATCATGCTATTAGGCTGGACGTTACAAAACCTTCATTCAGGCTATGTGCCTTGGCATTTAATCAAGGCTACGTCACTGTTTTCAGAATTCAATCTCACTGATAAACAGAGAAACTGGCACAAAGGGGAGCAGACTATACGGTGCTGAGCATTGAAAAACTGGAAAGGTTACCATTCACAGTGGCAGAAAAACCAGCTTATGAATGGATTATACATGGAACAATCACTCTGCCTGTTACAATGTTCCATTTGCAATATTGCCTAAAACACATACCAGCAGGCAAATACGAAAGGTTGGGTAAGAATACATCAAGACATCCTGGGATTTACCGTACACACACAGATGTTGGAGGTGGGGGTGGGAGGTGTTTCTTAGCGGTTCACACTGTGAAAATGCATTAAGTGGTTCTCTCCTTTGTCAGGGTATTAATTTACACGGGCCTGTGATGGTTCCTCTAACAACTTATCCTGCCACCTGCAAGGTTCACCAGCTGCAGTGATTGATCCAATTTTTGGACAACTTTTGAATGGGAGTTACCTCACGTTGAACAATCACAGCTGCTGTGGCATGTTGCCAGGAATACCATATCTAGTAACTGTGTCATCCAGGGTCACTTGCTCTATGCAAGTATTGTTTCAAAAAACCAAGAAAGTCAGGGAGTCGCCTCTATGGCCTTCACTGAACATCTCTTCTATACGAATTGATACTCTAAGCAGAATGAAAGCCATTCTTTTGCAAAAAACGGTGCCACTGACCTCGGCCAAAGAAACGTATGATCTACAAGTCGCAAGGACTTCTGCCGAGATACTTGCTCTTTTGAATACAAACTGCCCTATACATTTCTCAGAAATGTTTAGTCGTATCTTAAACATGTCTGATACAAGCGGTATTGTACATCTATTTAAGAACGTATTTTATGGACTGTTAGCAACTTTTCAAGCAGTCCTCGGAATATTTCCCAACTTCGTGCACTCTGTGTTTGGCGGACTGCCACTGCTTTTTGCACCTGTTGCAGGGATACTATTTTTGCTCCTACTGCTGAGACATGGCAAGCCAAATCAGCAGCGACACCCAGTTCTCCATGTAGACAACTCTACTGGCGATGAAGTGTCGTGAGCGAATTGTTCAAATTCTGGGTTTAACTTGTCTATGAGAATTAAATACCACAAGGTTTCTGTCATTCAGACCAATCTGGCAAGATTGCATCTTACCTGTTCTACGTTTCCCCTAGGTTTATTAAGGCACTGTAGGGGGCCTTCGGGGAAAATAAGATTACCTGTATTTCTTACCTCACTGAAGTGTGTGTTAGTCATCGCTGCTGTGGACTACGGTCCCGTTTTGATTAGCTTTCAAATATCGCTGTATATTGCTGTTACTGTTGTGTTCATTTGTGACTAATCCCCACCTGCGGCACTGCCTGCACTGATTGGGTGACCTTGCAAGGTCGGGAGGAGGCAGTTGTGCCCCCTGGGCATTTCAGGCTGGTTGCAGCTTGAACGTCCCGCTGGTGTGCTGAAGGCTAACAAGAGGTAAGCCTGCCTGCGCCCGTCCGTGCCTGGACATCGCCAGGCGTCCGGCACTCGGCTCATTTGGACACTCACAGTCAGGTATACCCCCAAGGAACTTCACTTACTGAGAACCACTATGAATCCCTGCCTTAACCAGTTTTGGGACCTAGTTTATCACATGTTCTGCTGTGGAAATTGCGATTACAAAATCAGAATTGATGGCCATGTTGCAATGCCCTCCTCCCATGCTTTCAAATTCCTTAGTCTGAACTTTCGCTCCTTAGTAAAGCACCACGCTGATGTGTTTGACCTGATCCAGGCTTAAGGATCCGATGTCCTATTTATCAAAGAGACTTGGCTTATCTCTGTTACGGTGTTCGAGCCACAGATGGCGTTACTTCAGGAATAGTCGATAAAGAGAGACACTAAACAGATAGGACGGAGGGGGAGGAAGTATGGCGATCATCTGTAAAACTAACTATGCCTGTAGTCTCACTAATGGCAATGATCACAGAATGTGAAGGTGGACTGTTTAAATATCTTTAAAACACAATTTCACTCTGACAGGACTGCTTATCTATCGCCCTCCCGGACCATTCAAAAAGTTTAGGGAATTGCTTACCAATTCCATTACCATCCATGCCAAGATGGTGATATCACCAATTTTCTGGCGGAACTCGCAGCATGTCAACTACTACAATATGTCCTATGATTAACACACTCTGCAGGCCACTTTCTAGATCCAGTGTTTTCTAACATACCTTCGCTTTAAAGTCCTTTCCCCCCTTCCTACTGCTTGGACAGACCACTTTCTCTTTTTCATGGCACTCCTCGGTGAAAAAACGCCACCGCACACTCACCCTAAGCTCATCTTAAAATGCCCTTGGCCTAAGTTAAACGTCAATCTCCTCTCAGACACTCTACGTTCCCAAACGCCCCAACTGTCTGGTGATATTGAAGCAGCGAACAGCCGCTTCCATGAATGACTCCGACATTCCCTTGATAAACATGTCCCTGCTAAACTTATGCCTTGCTGCAGAACTTATACTAGTCCTTAGTCTAATGAGACCCAAACCCAGATGAGAAAATACTGCAAAGTTCTAGAATGTGTTTGGAGATGCAAATATTATCTGACTCTCAAGATGCAAATTCACTCAGCCATTAAGGCCAACCCTAAATCTATACGGAAATCGCACGCTGAATACTTTGCAGAAAAAATTAAAATAGTAACAATCTGGGCAAAAATATCTTCTCCTTGGTGTATGATATTAGAAATCCCCCTTCAATCAATCAATCAGGAGTTTGTTAAAGCGCGACTACTCACCCGTAAGGGTCTCAAGGTGCTAGGGGTGGGGGGGGTGCAGGTTCCATTCCATCAAGGAGGGGGTCTGTCGAAGAGCCAGGTTTTGAGGTTTCTTGCGAAGATGGGGAGCGATGTTGTCTGTCTGAGGTGGAGCGGAAGGGCGTTCCATGCTTTGGCCACGAGGAAGGAGAAGGAGCGGCCTCCCGATCTAGTCTTTCTGGTGCGGGGGACCACGGCGTAGGAGAGCTGGGCTGATCGTAGGGTCCTTTGGGGTGCGTGGAATTTGAGCCAGCTGTTCAGGTATGCTGGTCCGGTGCCGTGGAGGGCCTTGTGTGCGTGGGTGAGCATCTTAAAAGTGATTCTCGCCTCGACGGGGAGCCTGTGGAGTATGCGCAGGTGCTGGGAGATGTGGCAGTGTTTTGGCAGGTTGAGGACCAGTCTTGCGGCGGCGTTCTGGATGTTCTGTAGCTTGCGGATTAGGTTTTTGTTTATTCCAGCGTAGAGTGCATTGCCGTAGTTGAGTCTGCTGGTGACCAGGGCGTGAGTGACTGTCTTTCGGTGTTCGAGGGGGATCCATTTGAAGGTCTTACGAAGGAGGCGGAGGGTGTGGAAGCAGGAAGATGAGACAGAGTTGATCTGGCGGTCCATTTTGAGCTCGGAGTCCAGTATGATTCCCAGGTTGCGTGCGTGGTCTGTGTGGGTTGGCGGGTTTCCGAGGGCGGTGGGCCACCAGGTGTCGCTCCAGGCATCGGGGTCTGGGCCCATGATGAGTACTTCTGTTTTGTTGGTGTTTAGTTGTAGGCAGCTGTTTTTCATCCATTTGGCGACGGCTTCCATGCCTTCCCGAAAGTTGCGTCTGTCGGTGTTGGGCTCGTTGGATAGGGAGAGGATGAGCTGGGTGTCGTCTGCGTATGACCCGATGTTGAGTCCGTAGGTTCTGACGATGGGGGCAAGTGGAGCCATGTAGACGTTGAAGAGCGTCGGGCTGAGGGTGGAGCCCTGGGGGACTCCGCAGGTGGTAGGTGTGGGGTCTGAGAGGAAAGGGGGGAGTCTGACCCGTTGCGTCCTGCCGGAGAGGAAGGAGCAGATCCAGTCGAGGGTCTTGTCCTGGATTCTTGCGTCGTAGAGTCTGCGTATTAGGGTGCGGTGGGAGACTGTGTCGAACGCCGCTGATAGGTCTAGGAGGATGAGGGCTACTGTTTCGCCTTTGTCCAGTAGGGTGCGGATGTCGTCTGTTGCGGCGAGGAGGGCGGTTTCCGTACTGTGGTTTTTTCTGAAGCCGGATTGGGAGGAGTCGAGGATGTTGTGTTCTTCAATGAATGTGGCGAGTTGGCTGTTGATGGCTTTCTCGATGACTTTCGCTGGGAAAGGGAGCAGGGAGATGGGTCTGTAGTTTTTGAGGTCGGTGGGGTCCGCTGAGGGTTTCTTTAGGAGGGGGTTGACCTAGGCATGTTTCCAGTCGTCGGGCAACGAGGCGGTCACCAGGGAGCGGTTGATGGTGTGGCAGAGCATGGGTGCGATGGTGTCGGCGGCTCTGTTAAAGATGTGGTGGGGGCAGGGGTCCGTGGGGGCCCCTGAGTGGATTGACTTCATTGTCTTCAGTGTGTCTTTGGTGGTGAGGGCTGTACAGTCATCAAGCGCTGGTTTCCGGGTGTCGGGGGTGGTTGGTGAGGGTTCAGTGTATTGGTTGTCTTTGTCGAAGTTGTCATAGATGCTCTTGATTTTGTGGTGGAAAAAGGTGCTGAGTTTGTCGCAGAGGTCTTGTGAGGGAGGGATGTCGGTAGACTCGCTGGTGGGTTGGGCGAACTCCTTGATGATGCTGAAGAGTTCCTTGCTGTTGTGTGCTTGGGTGGAGATTCTGTCTTCAATCGCTTTTTTCCTCATTTCTCTGATGAGTTGATGGTGGGCGTTGGTGGCGGCTCTGAAGTTGTTGTGGGCTTCTGTGGATTTGGTGTTTCTCCAGGCCTTTTCGAGGCGGCGGCATGTGCGCCTGGACTCTCGAAGTTCGATGGTAAACCATCTGGCTTTCTTGGCACGGGTATTGTTGTTTTTCTTGAGGAGAGCTATGGTGTTGGTGCTGTCTGAGATCCATCTATGCAGGGTTCGGGCTGCGGTGTTGGGGTCGTTGTTTTCCACGATGGTTGAGGTGTAGTTGTTGAGTGAGGAGGTGAACTGGTCGTCGGTGATTTTGGTCCAGTTTCTTTGTGGAAGCAGGTGCTGGTGTCTGTGGATGGTGGGTGTTCTGAAGGTGAAGTGGACGCAACGATGGTCGGTCCATGGGAGTTCGGTGGTGTGGTTGAAGGTGATGGAGTTTCCTGTAATGAAGAGGGGGTCGAGGGTGTGTCCTGCTCAGTGCGTGGGCTCGGTCACGATCTGGCAGAGTCCAATGTTGTGGAGGTTGTCCAGGAGGCATGTGGTGTTGGGGTCCAGTTGATTGTCGAGGTGGAAGTTGACAGCAAGGGCACTCACTTTTATCTCTAACTCTCAATGCAAGGCCGTAGCCACTTTTTTTGTTAAAAAATTTGAGGACATTTATAAATCTTTTCCATACTCTATTAACATTGAAGGGCGTATTGATCACACTAGCTGCACGGAAACTCTTCTATCCTCCTTCCCAGCGCTAGCGTGTGAAACTTTAAGGACTCTCTGCTATAAAATTAAATTGGGATACCCAGCAGATCCGTTCAAACCCGATCAGCTCCTACAATACCTACCTCAACCCCTACCCGGGAAACATCCTTTACAATGCAACTAACACAACGCACTACCGTTACAACAAAACTTTTACATCGCAGGATCCTTTACAACGCATGCCATTACAACGCAGCTGCTATTACAACGCATGCCATTACAACGTAAATATGGCTAAGTATTCAATTTATTTTTAACCCCTACACCATCCAACACTTACCCTACTATTACGCCCCCTGGAGTTAGAATAGTAATTTTAACCCCTACACTATCCAACACTTACACTATAAATGACTTACCCATACTTACGTTGTAATGGCATGCGTTGTAATAGCAGTTACGTTGTAATGGCATGCGTTGTAATGGATCCTGCATTGGAAAAGTTTCGTTGTAATGGCATGCGTTGTGAAAGCATGCGTTGTAATGACATACATCCCTCCTACCCACACTCTGCGAACTGATAAAAGTATCCCTGGCATCTGCAGTCATACCAGCTTCATGGAAACATGCCACGGTCATTCCTTTACTAAAAAGCCTACCTTGGATGCCTCCAAACCGGAAAGCTTTCACCCGATCTCACTACTCCCTTTTGTGACTAAAGTCACTGACAAGGGCTTTATCTCTGCTTTTTTGGCTTATAAATCCAAAAAAGCAGAGATAAAACTATCGCCCTATTTACAAGAGGGTGCTAACATGCATAATCGCATGTTAGCACACTTTTTCCCAACGCCTTCTAAAGTGGGCATCACTGGGCTTACCCCGGATGGACTACCTTGCAAATATCGCTGATGTTCACATCACAATATTTACAAGGCTGCCCCAGCATTTTAGCACACATTCATTTTTGGAGAAAACTGCTGTTTTCTCCAAAAACTAACGGCTGCTAAAATGAAGACATACCTATCCCTAACATTGGGGTGGATTATGCTGATTTGACCCTGTGGGTCGTATCAGCAAGGTTATCGCCGTTTTGCAGGGAACATCGCTGGAAAACCAGCGATGTTCCCTGCAAAACGGCGATAACCTCGCTATCTCTGGAATATTTATCGCCCTGGAGAAACGCGTTGCTAATAACACGCTACCAGGGTGATAAATTCCAGAGATAGCCTGTGATAACAATATTATCGCTAAGCAAGGCCAGCGATAATTATCGATGGCCGTTGATAATATGCCCGCAGCCTTACATCAACTCCATTTTGAGCAAATTTATAGAATCTAACATTATTCTGGACCCTGCACAGAATGGTTTCAGACCTGGCCACAGCACTGAATCAGCTCTGCTGGCAGTGACTGAACATCTGCGGAGCTCACTAGATGAGGGCCATATCTCTGCCTTGATTCTTCTTGACCTGTATCATATAAAATCCTGGTGCAACATTAACAAGAGATTGGCTTAGGTGACACTGCACTGAACTAGTTTGTGTCCTTTCTATCAGGCGGATCTTTCCAAGTGATCTCACCTTCTTACGGCTCCCAGAGGCATTTTGCACATCACATGGTTCCACAGGGCTCGGCCATGAGCCCAATAATATTTAATATCTACATGCAAACCCTGGCGGGTTTTGCAAAAAGTAGGGGCCTCTCCATGGTCTCATACACTGCTTATATGCAGCTTGTGATCTCTTTATCCAACACCTCTGACCAACACATTGCCAAGTTCCATAATAACATGATGGCCATCGCAGAATTGATGGCAGCCAACTGCCTTCCAGGAAGGGACACGCATCTTTGCAGTGATCAATAGTGGCCTGCCTCGTCAGGACCTCCCACTACCCCCAAGGAAACTGTGAAAAACTTGGGCGTTTGGTTAGACTGTGCATTTACTTTTCAGGCAAAGACAAAATCAGTGGCTGGCCGCTGCTTTGGACTCCTACACGGTCTGAAGCCACTTCTTGGGATTTTGATGCTCAAACATGCCAGGCCATTATCCAGTCTGCTATCCTTTCTAGACTGAATCATTGCAATTCTCTGTACCTGGGTGATAAAGGGGGCATCAATCATCTTCAGAGGGTGCAGAACGGACCCTCTTTGCCCTGCCGAAATCATGCCATACCTCCAAATTCATTTGCAAGTTGCAATGGCTTCCGGTAGAAAGGAGAATTCACTTCAAGTCCTTGTGTATCTCTCATAGAATTTTCCATGCACAAGCCCCTCTCGTTCTAGCCAATCTCCTCATCCCCTATGTACCAGAACGTACCCTCCTCTCCTCTAATCTAAGCCTGGTTTGCTTCATTTCTTTCGGACCACTCTTTCAAGGTCCACGCCCCTCCCTACACATCCACCATGCGTCCCCTTAACTGCGGGGTCCCGCAGGGCTCTGCCCTCAGCCCCACGCTGTTTAACGTGTACGTCCGCCCCCTGGCCCTCCTGGCCAGGGAACGTAAGATCAAAATGATCTCTTATGCGGACGACACTCAGCTTATCTTCACACTTTCCAATGACACCTCGCCTGACCAGGTCAAATTTCAGGAAGACATAACGACCATCTCAAACTGGTTGTCTGATAATTATCTCCAGCTTAACTCCTCCAAAACTGAGGTGCTCCTGTTGGGACGCAACGTACAGAAGTGGGACCATCAGTGGTGGCCCACGGGCATGGGCTCCCCCCCTAAACCTAAGGAGGTCGTAAAGAATCTGGGTGTCCTAATGGACAGTGCACTTTCTTTTGAATCGCACACTAAGAAGGTTGCTGGCACCTGCTGTGGCCGCCTACGATGCATCAAACCCATACTGGGCTTTTTTGAGCCACCGACCAGGCAAGTTATAGTCCAATCCCTGGTCTTATCCCACCTTGACTACTGTAGCGGACTCCTACTGGGTACTAATAAGTCAGTCATCAAAAGATTACAGAGGGCTCAGAACGCAGCTGCTCGCACCCTCTTTGCACTACCCAAACATAGCCACACCTCGCATCTTCTTAATCGACTCCATTGGTTTCCAGTGAAACAGAGAATTGAATTCAAGACTCTCTGTTTCACTCATAAAATCCTCAATGGCCAAGGCCCTCAAATACTGCAAGGTCTCTGCACCCCCTATACTCCTACCCGGGCATTGCGCTCTGCCGATCGCCATCTAGCCTGCACTATCAGGGTTCGTAGGAGCAGAGCAGGTGGCCGCTCTTTCAGATCTCTGGCCCCTGCTCTCTGGAATTCCATCTCCATTGAAGCACGTGTGCCATACGAGACCATTGGCTCTTCCGTAAATTCATCAAGACCTGGCTGTTCGCTTCCATCTAGTCTGCCGACTCCTAGGCTTCTCAGTACTTCCTTTGCCGCTTTCCGCTGCCACCTCTGGTTGGCTCTTCCGCAAGCGCTGGGACGCCCTGCTGTTGGGGCAGCCATGCGCTATATAAGAAAAATTAACATAACATAACATAATCAACATCTGTCATGTGTTCCCCGTGTTAGAAGAGCATGGGAGGGAGGTCGGTCATTATGGGCGTTAGCTTCCAGCCGTGGTCGGTAGGGGAGTACCTGCCGGGGCGGTGACGTGGGGAGGGGGAGGGGCAGGGTGGGGGTAGTAATCTATGGATAATGGACGTTTACAGGTAAGTAAACATATACATAAATGAAACGAATTTCGATGCTACACTGCATTGCGTTTAGGGATGCAGCACACACAACGAAATTCGTTTGATTTATGTATGTTTACTTACCTGTAAACTTCCATTATCCATAGATTACTACCCCCCACCCTGACCCTCCCCCTCCCCACGTCACTGCCCGGGCATGTACTCCTCTACCGACCGCGGCTGTTAGCTTCCTAACTTTGGAATGCTCTCCTGTGCACTATCTGGAGCATACAGAATCATGGGGTTTTCAGGAGGGCAGTTAATACATGGCTCTTCCCTGAATAATCCTATGCGTAGCTTCCTATATTTCGGTTAGTATATGCGCATCTAGCACTGGGACACCCAGTCATTGGGGCAGCCTTGCGCTCTGAAAAAAAAGAAAAAGAAAAGGTGAGCTATTGCCCAGAGTCACATGATGCTGAGTTGAGCTGCCGCCTGTGCTGGGGATTAAACCGTGAGACCTGCGCTCCAGAGTCAGCCGCTCTGGCTGCTGCACTACACCTCTCCCGTAGCACATGTGTGATGCGTAGTCAGCAGTTTGAAAATTGTATTTTGTGGATTTGGAAGCTGGCTCGAACCCTGTGTCTGCTCAATACTTTGTGATTCTGAGCAAACAATCTCCCCGTTCCTGGGGAGCTCTAGTCTCTCGTAAAAATCCACAAACTGCAATTCCCAAAAGGCAGTAGAATGGAATGCATACTACCACTGCCCCTGCTTCTCTGGTGCAAATGTTGCACGACTTGTTCTTTTGTGCATGGGTGCATGGGTTAGGTTTTAAACTACCCTATTCAGTGCCTGAACGCTTAGGGGCAGGAGTTTTACTCTCCAAAGTTACAATCCAGCGCGAGAGCTCAAAGGAGCTGCTCATCCCGTACAACCTGTCTCATACTACAAATCTGTCATTGATATTTCAGCTCTCCTAAGAATCAGCTTTCAGCCTGACTTGGCCATTAAACTGTTTGCCCAGGCCTAGGCTGGGGGCCACTGGGGTGAACTTCATTGTGTACAGCCTTATCTACATACTCCCTCCCCCATTGCTCATGAATTTTATTAAGGTTGTTCTTTTGTTTCTAAAAATGGACAGCTCTTCGGTTCATTAGGCTTCAGAGCTGCAGGAGTTAAATCCCAGATGGATGCTGCAGAAAGGACAGCTTTGTGGATGGTTTTTGATATAAATAAAACTGCTGATGTCTCAAATTTAAATAGTGAGACCAGCATCTGTATTGCGTGGCAAAGTAAAAGTGAAAAAACATGTAGGAGCAATACATTATTTATTTCATTCTGCCACCTCATCAGGTAGGCTAAACAAAGAATAAAATGGGCAACATCTCAGGAAGATTCTGTGTTACACCACAGTCGCTCAGCCCTCAATTATTGTGTGCCAGATCATGATATAACACAATAATGAGCAGCACGCGATGTATGTATTTGTATGTATTACAGCTTATAAATCACTCAGCTACCCCCAACGGAGGTGTCCCGGCGCTAGCGGGTATAGAGGAAGGTGGGGGCAAGCTAGAGTTGTCCAGTCACTGTGTGCTAGGGGAGGCTGAAGAACCAGGTCTTCAAAGCCTTCCGGAAGATAGATTCTGATTTGGCTTTTCTGATGTGGTCGGGTATGTAGTTCCACAAGGTTGTGGTTTTGACGGAGAAGGACCGTCTTCCTAGTCTGGATTTAGAAAAACAGGGGATGACAAGGTGCTCAAGGTGGTTTGATCTTAGGGTCTTTGACTGATGATATTTGCGGACTCTCTTCTTTAGGTATTGCAGCCATTATTATTAAGTGCTCTGTAGGCCAGGGTCAGTGCCTTAAATTCGGTTCCCCTTTTGACAGGCAGCCAGAGGAGACTACGCAAATGAGGGGAGATGTGATGCATTAGTGGGACGTTTCTAATGAGCCTGGCTGACGCGTTCTGCACCTTTTGCAATTTCCTAAACAGGTATGCTGGCAGACCCAGGTGCAGATTGTTTGTGTAGTCAAGCTGCGACGTAATCACCACATGGACTATTGATTTTCTTCAGTCCATTGGTAGGAAGTGAAGGAATCTCCATAGGGCCTTCATCTTCCAAAAACAGGACGAGGAAACATGGCTTATCTGGGTCTTGCATGACAAGATGGTATCCAGTTTGAAACCCAGATTCCTAGCAGATGGGACAGGGAGGGGGGGGTTGAGCTCTGCTGGCCACCAGAGGTCAGGTAATGGGGTGGAGGGCTGTTTTATATGTATTCAACTTTAGGCAGTTAGTTGTCATCCATGTAGAAATATCCATAAGACACTGCATAAAGTTTGAAAATGGGGCCTCGGAGCGATCTTGGAAAGAAAACACGAGCTGCGTGTCATCAGCATATGAGATAACATCGACACCGTGTTGCTTTACCAGCGGGCGAGATATACATTAAAAAAGTTGGGCTGGGGCCGAACCCTGAGGCACTCCACAAATCAAAGGCCGAGAGTTGGAGGTGTAAGGGTGCAACCAAATTCTCTGGGAGTGACCTTCTAAGAAGGAGCTGAACCAAGCTAGGGTAGTCCCTATCACTCCCAACTCTCTAAGCATGTCTAAGAGGATCTTATGAGACACTGTGTCAAATGCCGCCGACAGGTCCAATAGCACCACCATTGCACAGTTCCCCTTATCCATTGTCTCCCAGACAGTTTCTGCTACTTTGAGTAGTGCTGTCTCAGTGTCATGTCCTGCTCTGAATCCAGACTGAGAGTCATGGAGTAGATTATTGGTTTCAAGAAACATGGATAATTGTTTCTGCACTACTTTTTTGAGAATCTTAGCAGGTGCTGGTAGAAGGGAGATAGGTCTAAAATGTTTCACTATTGCAGCATCTGCATTCTCCTTCTTGAGGATCGGTTGAACAACAGCGATTTTCCAACTAGATGGATAAATGCCAGTTTCCAACGAGGTGTTCTAGAACTGGTTTACGGCAGGGTTGAGCAGTGGTGCTAATATTTTGTAAAACCTAGCCGGGCAAGGGTCAAGTGGGAACCCGGATTTAGTTTTATCCAACTGCTTAAGGGACGTATCCTGATCAAGAGGGCTAAATTCAGATCAAGTTTTTGTCAGTTAGGGGAGAGACAGTGGTGTGTTTATTGGTTCTGTCTCAGGAAATGCTGCGTAGATGTCTTGGATCTTCTCCTGGAAGACCGAGAGATCCTCACAGAGTGTGGCAGAGGGGACTACATTGCTTTTCATTGTCTCTGGTTTAAGGATCCCTGAATAATTTTAAAGACTTCCTTAATGGAGTTGTCAGCTGATTTTATTTGATTGGCAATGTGGTCCTTAACCCCTTCCATGCTCATGACGAGCTCAGCTCGTCATGCAGTACACTGCTCGTGTGCTCATGACGAGCTGAGCTCGTCATGAACAATGGGAAATCTGGAGTAACAGCACTCAGGAGGAATTGCCTTAGCACTAATGTGGTTAATAGTATTGCGTTTTAATGTGTTATATTGTTTTATTGTCTTTCTGTATATATTTTTTGCTTCAGGGTCGTAGGCTTGGCGCCAGACCCGATTAAGTTTCTTGCAGTGGCTTTTTTCTGATCGAAGTTCTGGTGTGAACCAGAGGGCAGAGGGTTTGTTCCTGGCCTGTTTCATTATTTTCATGGGAGCTATTTATTTGGTCTAGGGCTGAACTGACCCAGTGGTTGAAGGTTACAGTGTTGCTGTTTGGCTCTCCGGTCAGTATCAGAGGGGAGTTTGTTAATACCGGGCCTAGTGTTTCGGGGTTAACTTTCCTCCAATTTCTTCTAAGTTCGTGTTAGGGCTTCCTAGAGTTGTGGTTCGTGGAGATGGTTAAATAGAAAGGAATAAGACTGTGGTCTGACCATGTAAGAGGAATGACTGTGGTCTGACCAGGTAAAGGGAATTGGATTTTCAGTGGTTAAGGTGGGCATATTAGTAAAAATGAGATCCAAAGTGTGGCCAGCCACGTGGTGGGCTTGTGGACAAGTTGTCTAAGGTTCAATAATGTCAATGTCCACGCTAATTGGGTGGCCATTGTGCATAGATCATTGTCCATGTGGACATTGAAGTCCCCCAATACTGCGAAGTTAGTATATCTTAGTGAGAGATTTCCCATAGCTCAGCAGGTTTAGATGCTGGTGGCCTGTAAATCAGCATTCCCGCAACGGTGAGAGTAGGGGATATTGTGATGTTAAAGGACATTGCTTCTATGAGGTCAGTGTGTACGACCATTTTATGTAAAATCTACCAATCATTTCAAATGATCATCGCAAGTCTACCCCCCACTCTATTACCCTTCCGGTTTTCTGAAACTATATTGTAGCCTAGTGAGATAGCCATCGAGATGCCTGTGTTAGAGCTCTCTCTCCACCAAGTTTCCGTAAGGAAGATGAGGTTTTAAGTTTCTGATTCTAGCAGTTGACAAATGTTATCTGCGTGCTTGGAAAGAGATCTGCAGTTGATAAGACAGGCTTCGATTTTAATAGTTGACCTATTACTGGAGGTCCATGACTCTGAGGGGGTGGCCTCTTCAACGGCTTTACACTTTCTTCCCAAGACCTCTTTATTAAACTTGAAAAAGCAGGATTTACAACTTACTCCTAGGTTGTGTAGCACATGATCCAATGTGCAGGGGTCAAGACAGGTCGGCCTAGGACAGGTTTTTGAGTTAAGCTCCAGGATTTGCACCCTAGACAGCATTATTTGTGTGTCTGGTTGGAAATGGGTAGTGTGGCTGGCCCTGGTCGTGGGCTGGTAGCAGATGGGCAAAGACAGGCTCGCCTTAAGTGTGCCTTTGGTGCGCCAGCGGCGCGCCAGCGGCGTGCCCGCTGCACGCATCTGCTGTGCGTCTGCTGCGCGTCTTTGGCCGGCATACAATTAAGTAGTGTTAGCGGGAAAAGGGCCCTCCTCCGCCGTCCCCCGGGAGTGCGTCACTCGCAGGGGGAGCAAGCAATTGGTCAGGAGACGCCCTCCACTCAACTGGCACAAGCTGTGGTGGACCGGGGCAATGACCAGGAGAAATGCGGCATGGCAGAGCGAGAGTAAACACTGCAAATACCAGGTAGGTAACTGGAGAATGGCGAGGTTAAAGTTTATACAGTGCTATTTTAAACAATATGCTGTGAAAATG
The DNA here is from genome assembly GCF_964261635.1 of Lissotriton helveticus. Classification (NCBI taxonomy): domain Eukaryota; kingdom Metazoa; phylum Chordata; class Amphibia; order Caudata; family Salamandridae; genus Lissotriton; species Lissotriton helveticus. The sequence continues at coordinate 710,746,946 of NC_136065.1, forward strand.
TAAAAGCTAGCAGTGCTGCTAGGTGATATTTAAAACAGATATGCTGACAAGCGTAGCTAGCGCCTTACCAGGATAGCTCGTCCGTCAGTGTAAGGGTATTACAACTTATTTAAGAGTTAATTTAGGCACGCCCTTTCCCCAGCTGCTCCATGCTGCTACTGCTACAAACTAGGGTGGCATGGTGAGCAAAAGAATGATGGATTTACCAAGATCTCTTGACTGGGGGTGAATATTTTGATTTGCTCTGCATTCCGTCCATCAAATATTTGTCTTTTGCTTTCTTGCCCTAAGTGCGCCTGGTATGCCTAGACTTGGGTCCCGGGCTCACTGTGTCACTAGAATCAACCTGGCAGATGAGGGGTGAAACCCCGAAACCAGTCCTAGGATGCTTGTTTCCGGTCCAGGGAGGACTAGGCTTGGCAGTTCGGGCTGGACTGTTCCCATGATACACTGGGTCAAGACTGATTTGCATATGGCCAGGTATAAACTGGGGTGGCATGGTGAGCAAAAGAATTATAGATTTAACCCGGATCTCTTGACTGGGGTGAAAGTTTTGATATGCTCTGCATTCCGTCCATCAATTGTGCGTCTTTTGGTTTCTTGCACTAAGTGCGCCGGGCATGCCCAGACGTGGGTCCCGGGCTCACTGTGCCACTGAAATCAAGCTAACCTGGCTGATGAGCGGTGAAACCCCAACACCGGTCCTAGGATGCTTGTTTGCTGTCCAGGGAGGACCTGGCATGGCAGTTTGGGCTGGACTATTCCCTTGAGGCACAGTGTTAAGACTGATTTGCATATGGCCAGGTCTAAACTGGGCTGGCATGGTGAGCAAAAGAATGATGTATTTACCCCAGATCTCGTGAATGGGGTCAATGTTTTGATTTGCTCTGAATAACCTCCATTAATTGTGTATCTTTTGCTTTCTTGCTCTAAGTGCGCCAAGCATGCCCAGATGTAGGTCCCGGGCTCACTGTGCACTTGAATCAAGCTATCCAGGCTGAGGAGGGGTGAAACCCCAAAACCGGTCCTAGGATGCTTGTTTTGGTCCAGGGAGGACCTGGCTTGGCAGTTCGGACTGGACTGTTCCCATGAGCACAGGGTCAAGACTGATTTTCATATGGCCAGGTCTAAACTGGGGTGGCATGGTGAGCAAAACAATGATGGAATTCACTCAGTTCTCTTGACTGGGGGTGAATGTTTTGATTTGCTCTGCATTCCATCCATCAATTGTGTGTCTTTTGCTTTCCTGGCCTATGTGCGCCAGGTATGCCCAGACATGGGTCTGGGGCTCACTGTGCCTCTGGAATCAAGGTATCATGGCTGATGAGGGGTGAAACCCTGAAACCGGTCCTAGGATGCTTGTTTCCTGTCCAGGGAGGACCTGGTTTGGCAGTTCAGGTTGGACTGTTCCCATGAAGCACAGGGTCAAGACTGATTTGCATATGGCCAGGCCTAAATTGGGTTGGCATGGTGAGCAAAACAATGACTGAATTAACCCAGATCTCTTGACGGGGTGAATGTTTTGATTTGCTCTGCATTCCATCCATCAATTGTGTGTCTTTTGCTTTCCTGGCCTATGTGCGCCAGGTATGCCCAGACATGGGTCTGGGGCTCACTGTGCCTCTGGAATCAAGGTATCCTGGCTGATGATGGGTGAAACCCTGAAACTGGTCCTAGGATGCTTGTTTCCTGTCCAGGGAGGACCTGGCTTGGCAGTTCGGGCTGGACTGTTCCTTTTTTTTTTGTCCTCATACATGCCACCAGAAGATATCTGCTCTAGATGGGATCTCTCTGAGCCTTTCACACACACAGACTTAAATTCCGCCCCTGGAGTGTGTGCGCGACATACAGAAATCACCCAGAGGTAGGCTGTCTCCTTGTCCAACTCCCAATTACCTCGATATACCATGTTGACCAGGGAAGACCGGACCACAAACCTCTGGCATAATCATTGGACTTGAGTTATTCTCTTGACCAGATCTCTAACGCAGACCAAACTTTAATGGCACTCTCTCCACCACACGCCCAACTGACTGGCTGATCATCATGATGTTCTTTAATCAGTCAGCGAATCTGGGGGGGGGCTTCGACTTCCACACTCTACATGTTTCTCTCCTAGCGAAAACAATCACATAGAACAGAAACTGTGTGGCACAATTATTCATCGAGTACCCCTGCGGGAGACCAAAGAAAATCAATCTGGGGCAATAGGTAATTGATATTAATAGGACCTCTTCCAAAAAGCCACACACCGCCTTCCAGTAGCTGGTAATTTCCGGACAGCCAATAAACATGTGTTGGTTATCAGCTGCCGGAAGGTTACATCTCGGGCAGTAATAGCTTTCAGCTGATATCCTGGATAACTTAGCAGGGGTCCAATATACCCTGTAGGCTGTAAACAGATGGTTTCTTCTGAGGTTGGCTGGTTTGATTATCTTTTGAGACATAGTGAATGCATCAGACCAGACTTTCTATATCTCCTCTGGGCTCTCAGTTAGAACATTCCCCCAGAGATTCGCTAATTCGGAGTCCAGTCTATCTTTTACAGCCACCAGAGTGTTATACCAGAAGGTGACCTCCCGCTTCCAGCCTCTCCCTCTACCAATGAAATCTAAAATCTGGGTCTCCTCCTCCCCCCCCCAGCACTGTCTTCCCCACCATGATGACAATTGGTAGTACTTAAATTTAGTGAGGGACCCCTTAGTTAGATTTACTAGAGATTCCCAATCTAAGAGCCGAGTGTTAACACAGAGGTCCCCCCACTTTTCCAAACCTGCTTCTTTCAGTGGCTGTGCCAATCGATCTAACAAACAGTCCGGGGTGCCCGGGGAGTCCCATATTGGGGCTTGTAAGTTGTAATAGGGGATCCCCAGAATCCTCCGGATATATCGCCAGATTTTAAGTGCTGCCTGTAGAATCTTCAGGCGAACCTTTTTGTAAAATTTTTGGTCCCCGAATTTATAAAGAAAACATTCGAAACCCTGTGGCTGGTCCGATAACATTGCCTGGAAGAGACGGCCATGCGAGGAGGAGTCTAACTTATTGGCCAAAATTCTAAAGTTCTTGAAGTGGAAGGCATAGCAGTATAAAAACAAATCAGGTAAAGCCAAGCCTCCCAACTTCAGCCCTCTCCTCAATTTCTTCCAGGCTATCCTGGGTGATTTTGTGGCCCAGATAAATGATCCAATCTTCCCTTGGAGGCTAGCAATATCCTTGGGATTAAATGATAGGGGTATGGTGTTAAACAAAAAAGTTATTTTGGGGAGGATGGTAATTTTAACCAAATTCACTCTTCCATAAATGTTCAAGGGCAGACCCCCCCACCTAGATAGTAACTTACTTACTTCCTTCACCACTGTCTGCCAGCAGGTTTTAGAAGTATCTGCTAATTTCTGTGTAAGATATATTCCCAAATATCTAATTTTTTGTTTAGCCCCCTGTACCGGGGCTACGTTTCCAACTCATTATATCGGTTTTCTCTTTATTGATTTTGTAGCCCGATACCCTACCAAAATCTTCAGCTAGTTTAAATAACCTGGGAATTGCCTCAGCATGGATTGCAGTGTATAGGAGGAGATCATCTGCGTATAATGCTATTTTAAGTTCTAACTCCCCCATTTTAAAAGGTGAAATAGCTGAGTACGATCTCAGGGAGCATACGAAGGGCTCGATATAAACATCAAACAGGAGGGGGGACAGGGGACAGCCCTGCCTGGTACCGCTGGAGATGTTAAACCAATCTGTCAGACCACCATTAATCAGGACTTTGGCCCGGGGGCTCCTATATAAGGATTAACTCCCTCAATAAAGATGGAAGGAAACCCAAACTTTGTCATAGTCTCCCATAGGTACACCCAATTAACTTGATTGAATGCTTTAGCAGCATCAATTGCTACAATGGTGAGTGGCAGTCCTCTCTCCTCTGCTAAGTCTATTGCCCCAATCACCTGAAACGTGAGCTCGTTGAGCTGCTGGCCATGTATAAACCCCCGTTGATCTGGGTGAATGATTGTCTTGATAACTTTTGCTAATCTGGTTGCTAGTATTCCAGAAAATATCTTCAGATCTGAGTTTAAAAGGGAAATCGGTCTATAAGACTCCATTTTTTGGGGATCTTTATTCGGTTTAACTATTAAGGCGATAGTAGCCTCCAGCCAAGAAAGGGGAATACCATCTACTTGTAGAAGAATTCTGTTAAAAAGTGTCATAAGCACGGGCAAGATTTCCTCCAAATTATCCGCGTATACCTCTGTCGGCAGGCCATCAGGACCAGCGGTTTTATCTTGGCTCATTTTTTTAACTTGCACCCTTATCTCCCCCTCTGTGATCTCACTAGCTAACATGATCTTATCTGATTCACACAGTTTGGGCAAATCCCTCAAGCCTAACCAGGCCTCAACATCCTCAACATCCTCAACTCCAAGGCTGCTATCTTCTTGGTATAACCCCCTCATAAAACCCCTTGCCTCCTCCCTAATCGCTTCTTCATCAACTATCAGCAACCCCGAATCCCGCTGAATAAGTGATTCAAAATTATTCCTGCTCCTCTCTGACCTCGACTTCCAGGCCAGGAGAGCACCACACTTCTTCCCATACTCAAATTCTTCAATCTGCTGACCTCCCACCTATCCTTGATGGCTTTATCACTTCTAGCTTTGAATACTGCTTGAAGTTCTAGCAGTTCTTTTTCCAACCTCGGGATGTTATCCCTCTCTGTCAGGGCCGCTAGCTGTAGTTGTAATTCTTTCTTTTTTATGGCTTCAAGGTCAAGGTCATCGGTCTCCCTTTTCTTAATAGATCTCCTCTTATAACTCATCTGTGAACTCAAAATACCTCTTAAATAGGCCTTAAAAGATTTCCAGACTAGTTGCTAGGTACCTGAGTCTATATTGAAATAAAGAAACTCAATAATACTTTCTTTGACCTTGAACTTAATTTGATCATCCAACAGGAGTGTTCTATCTAAAGTCCATCTAACCTCTATGGGCCTAATCCTAAGGTTTATTAATAGTTCCACCACTGAGTGGTCAGAAATACCTGCTGGAATATGGGATACCGATACTATGTCTGGCAGTAATACGTGATCGACCAAAAAATAATCAATTCTCGTATATTGCTTGTATTTTTTGCTGTAGAAGGAATATTCTCTTACAGCGCCATATTTAGCTCTCCACACATCCTGTAAGTTAAAATCCTTCATGATGTTCCTAAGAGCTAATAGAGAGTTCGTTGGGACACGATATTTCACTCTAGAGGTACGGTCTAACTGCTTGTCAAGGACCAAGTTAAAGTCTCCCCCTAATATTATCGGCGCTGTGTATTGTAATAAAAGAGCCCCTAATTTTAAAAGAAAACTAGAATTATCCTCATTCGGGCCATAATACACTGTGCATGTAAAGGATAAATTACCTATGGAGAGGACTGCCACCAGACACCTACCGGACTGATCAGTATCCCATTTCTGGACCTTAATCCCCTTATTTGCCCTAACAATGATGCCTACCCCCCTAGAGCTTCCCTTCTGCCTTGAACATAGTACCTCCTGAACCCAACCCAATTTACCAAAGACTTTTTCACATGACTTGGCCTCTAAGTGAGTTTCCTGTAACAAGTAGACATGAGCTTCCAAATTTTTTTAATATTCACAGACCCTAGATTGCTTTCTACCTCCGCCTATACCATTAAGATTCCAGGAGAGGAATTTATTACCGATTACTCTGCTCACAGCCATAGTCATAACCTGGCCCAAAACTTCCCACCCTCCAGAGCTCTAACCAACATGACTAATTTTGCAGCATAGGAGGACAGTTTTTTCTTTTCATCCCCCCCGTGACTCCTCCCTAACCCTCCCCAGAGAACCCTCCCATCATACCAGGCGCTGATCTTGCCTTTAGGGAACCCACGCAACAGCGGCACAACGGCTATTCCTTCTAGTGGAACGACAACGTTCCATAACCTCCCTACTGAACCAAAAAATGCCAGCTGTTTTAGAAAAAGGATAAAACAAACTAGGTTAATGTATGGAATACCCTCCTACCACCTTTTCATCTAGTAATTATGTAGTTCTTCCTCTTCTTCCCCTTCTAATTTTGAATCGTAGAATCACCCCCTTTTTTTCCCTTCCTTCCCCCTTTAATTGTTTTATTATTATTATTATTATTTTAATGCCCTAGTTGTCTTTTATACTGGTTTTTATCTATTTTTACTAACCCTCCACCTACATAAGTCTACTGATGACTGTGTATTTACACGAGAGCCAATTGTTTTCTCATCTGGGACAAGAGGTCGTCAACTTCCTCTGGATGACTACAATTGTGCATTTTATTATTCCACATCACCTTTAAAAGGGCTGGGAACTTCATCTGCACCTGCACACCTAGCGACCTAAGTTCTGGCATTCTGGAGCCTAATTCCCACTGTCTCTGAGCTGTCCGGCCACCGACGTCAGATCGAATTTGATATGGATTGGCCCGATAATGAAGGGTGGATCGTGTAAGGCACCTGCTCAAGATCAGTTCCTTGATACTGTAGGTTTACAAATTGACAAGAATTTTCCTGGGTGCCTTCCGGTCTGCATGTAACTTAAAGGGATCTGTATGCACCCTCTGATTCTCTGCCTCAAGATCTATATCCGGTCGATCTTTCAGGACCCCATCTCTTAACAATTTGCACACAAACCCCTTGATGTCTTCTACCTCCTCCCCCTCCGGAATCTTTAAGATTCTGAGGTTGTTCCTACGGGTTTGCATCTCTAATCTTTCCATGTCCATCATGAGAGACCTATTTTTTGCTTTTAAAGTATCAATGTCCTTAGAATTTCCCAGCGTCGACTCCGATAGCATAGAAACCTTATTCTCAAGAGAACCTGTCCGAGTACAAATATCGTCCAGCCTAGCCTCCAGAAGATCAAATATATCATGAAGACTTTTTTGGTTCGTCTCTGAGGTCTCAAACTTACTCAAGAGATCCTCCCTCAGTGACTGAAATAGAGAGCCGATCCTGTCCCCTTCGTATCCAGAACTATCTGAACCCACTGACTGCTGGGGAACAGTGCGGCCTTGAGGAATGAGCTGGGCCTGCACAGGGGTTTGAACATGGACCTGAACCAAGGCCCGAGACTGTGTTTGAGAATTACTGGGGTCAGCAGGGGCCAGGGACAAAAAGGGGTCCACGATGGGGGGAGAGAGACATCTCTGGATATAACTGCTGCTGAAGAACTTCCGACTGTACCCACATCAAGCCCTGCTTCCGAATTCCCCACATCCTGCATAGACCCCAGAGGTGTGTATCGGTTTCCCAAGGTCAGGGGGGAGGATTAGACACCTGATCTAATACCACAGTCTCCATCACCCCCTTGGGGCTCACCAAAGGCTTCATAATTTTAAAATAGGTCTTAAGAGATGGGGTGTTCTTTTGCAGCTGTTGAGTCACCTTAGCACTTCTAACCTTCTTGGCAGCCCCCCACTTTTTCTTCCTTTTGTAGGGGGTAAATGGGGTCGGCCCCTCCCTCTCCACTGTGTCAACAGAATCCAATACCCCCTTGGCCTTCAGTTCGGACTGGACCGTTCCCATGAGGCACAGGGTCAAGACTGAATAACATATGGCCAGATCTAAACTGGGGTGGCATGGTGAGCAAAAGAATTATAGATTTAACCCTGATCTCTTGACTGGGGTGAAAGTTTTGATATGCTCTGCATTCCATGCATCAATTGTGTGTCTTTTGCTTTCTTGCACTAAGTGCGCCGGGTATGTCCAGACATGGGTCCAGGGCTCACTGTGCCACTAGAATCAAGCTATCCTGGCTGATGAGGGGTGAATCTCCAAAACCGGTACTAGGATGCTTGTTTCTTGTCCAGGGAGGGCCTGGCTCTGCAGTTTGGGCTGGACTGTTCCCATTAGCACACAGTCAAGAATGATTTGCATATGGCCAGATCTAAGCTGGGATGGCATGGTGAGCAAAATAATGATGGATTTAACCCAGATCTCTTGACTGTGAGTGAATGTTTTGATGTACTCTGCATTCCATCCATCAATTGTGTGTCTTTTGCATTCCATGCCACTGGGGGTTAACAGCCATTCATGCTAATCGCCTTGCCCAGCCTATAAGGTCAAGCTCTGGCAAGCAACTCCCTGCCACGTAATGTTTTGAGGGTGAAAAGAAAAGGTATAAGGCAGCTCAGAAGGTTGTGTGCTAGCAGCACTTATCTGATTGTAACTGTTTTTACAAACCAACCTCCAAGGCAATTCAGTGTACAGGCATCCAGGACCAACATTTTATATTCATCAAGTCAATGGTCCGCTTGGTGAGGCTTTGACAATTTAGGGTGTGCACTGAAGTCAGCATGTCCGTTGAGGACAGAATTGTTTATAGAGATTGTGAGCGAAAGAAAGTGCCAGAACACTCATTGATTAAAGAGATGTCAGTGTCACAAGGTGTACTGTAAAGTAGAGGTGGATGCCGGTAAACTCTGCCTTGCGGCGGTTAATGCTGAATTTTTGCCAAACTCTACCCTCCAAGCAGAGCACAGGGAGGCAAAGCTCCACGAAATCCCACCAGCAGAGTTCCTCGTCCACCTTTAATATTGAGTTAAAATAGGTTAAAAGGCCATTGAGCATAATAGATTGAAAGGCCCACATTGGAGATGATATTATCTAGCATCATGGTCATAAGGACCATGAGGACCAAGTAACACTCCGTTAACCTACTCACCCAGCATCTAAAGTTCTAGCTTTGTCTGGTATGCAAAGTCAGATCTTTTTTTTCTGATAATCAAATGTATTGATATGTAGAAGAAACCACACATTTACATTGACTGCAAAATCAAGCACATTACCTCGATGATCATTAACAATAGGGGTGATGATGACATAGACCTGTTCACCAGGCTCTAGAATAGGTTCTTGTGCAAGTTTAACATGATATATAGGAACACATACAACACTCAAGACAATAGATTGAACCATTTACACCAGATCTTTCTGAACAGTTCAGGGCAGCCCTGGGCCTCAAAGAGGGGTTCTTCTTGGGTCCCGCACCAGTCCACCCCCCGTCGCCTCTTCCGTACAATAGAGGGCTTGACCAGAGACCAGACTGCTGTAATATCCCATTTCGCCACCGTCACTGCAGTCCCAAGAAAACGTCTATACTTCTGAGAACAATCCAGGCCATCAAACACAACTAAAAGCAAACTTAGTGGGTCGTGAGGGACCACCCACCCCAAGGTCTGTGTAAGCTCTAGTTCCACCCCTGCCCAGAAGGTTGCAATGGCGGGGCACTGCCAGACCATATAATAAAAGTCGGCTGGGGCGTGGTCGAGCTGCATATCAATGTGCATGAGTTAGATAAGCCATATGTAAATAGTAGAGTTGGATTAGGCGCTCTTTGGAGGAGTTAGTCAAGGTCTTGGAAGCCGTGAGAGTGTCCTGCCAGTCTGCATCTACCAAAGGGCCCAGTCAACTCTCCCAGCTGGCGCATAGTGATTCTAGGGTCGCGGGGCCATTGTTCACAAGGGAGCGGTAGATCCGTGACATCCCTCCCCTACCAAGGTTCCCCATCATAACTTGGGCCTCTAGAGGACTGAATTCGGGAAGGGAGATGGGTGACGTAATGTGCGCATTGAGGGCGTTGCGAAGTTGCAGATATTGGTAAAACTGGGAGGGGTAGAGGGAATAGAGCTGTTGCAGATCTGCGAAGGCCCTGATATGGTCCCCAACCGAGACGTCCCAGAGAAGCGAGATCCCAAAGCCGTCCCATTTACGAAAGTCCCGGAGAGTTGAAGTCTCACGCATGTGTGTTGGGTAAGTTTCCCATCCCATTTCATATGGCGCAGGGCAGTGCGCCAGGCCAGTAGGACTGCCCTTGTGATAGGGGGAAGGACTTTTGATATGGGGGCCCTGTACAATTAGGCTTGGAGCTGGGGAAAATCCATAGACCAAAGCTCAACCTGGTACGCCGGGTCTGGCCAGCTGTCGGCGAACCAGTCATGAACAACAATAAGTCTCGTGGCCAAATAAGAAATGTGGAGATTGGGCACACCCATGCCACTATCGTAAGGAGGTATCCGACAATGAGCCAGGACCATACGTGGCCTCCCGCCTCTCCACAAAACCGGGTGAGCAGACCATCAATCTCTCGCAACCAGCTCTCCGGGAGATAAAAAATTATGTTTTAAAGAATATACAGGCAGCGGGGGAGAACCATCATTTTAAAGAGCGCACTTCTGCCAAGGGTGATTGAGAGGGAGGGACTGCCAGTGCTTAAGGTCTGCCTTGGCCTTGGTAACCAGGGGTGTAAGGTTGAGGGCCCACTGAAGCTCCGGGAGCAAGGTTACCCAAACTCCTAAGTATTTGAAGGACTGTCTACACAGGGCAATAGTTGTCTGCCAGTCGAAACAGGTTTGTGACGGGTGGAGGGGAACCAGAGTCGATTTTGCTGGGTTGATCCACAGGCGGGAGGCTCCCTCAAAGGCGTGAAGGAATACCAAGCACCGTGGTCCAGAGTCCTCGCGGTCCGCTAAGAAAAGGAGGACGTCGTCCGCATAAAGGGTGACTTTGTCTACATGATAGGGGTCCCAGGCCCATCCCTGCATTCGGGGATCATTGCGTACGAAGGAGGCCAGGGGCTACATTGCCAGCGGTGAGAGGGGACAGCCCTGGCGAGTGCCCCTCTGGATGGAGAACGCCTCTGAGAGAGCCCCATTAGTCAGGACCCTGCATTAGGGCTAGAATACAGAACACGGATGAAACACTTAACCCCTTCGACGCTGATGACGAGCTGGGCTCGTCATGAGGTAGCCTCCTGCTACGCTGATGACGAGCCCAGCTCGTCACGTAACATGCGCTTTTAAATATCTCAGCGTGCGAGCGGAATTCCGCCCGCACGCATGCGGTTAAATGGGAGGACAAATTCCATCGCTTCTAACACATCCTCCAGGTAGCTCCAATCAACCGTATCAAAGGCCTTTTCAAAGTCGATAAAAAGCAGGGCCAAGTATGGGATGAGCTGATGGTGATGTGCGAGGGCCAGGTGAAGGCGGCGTATGTAATGCCGGGTACAACGGGCATGCATAAAGCCACATTGGTCTGGATGGACCAAATCGTGCAAGAGGGGGCGGATTCGTTGGCCCAAGGCTGTGGCAAAGATTTTCACCTGGGTTTTGATGAGGGAAAAGGGGCAGTAGTCCGTGCAGGAGAGGGAGGGCGGCTGTGTCTTAGGAATACCCACAATGGTGGCCACGTCGGTCTCTGGGGGAAGGACCCCTTTTCCACCACATGTTGGAACAGATCGACTAAGTGAGGAACCAGCAAGTCGTGATAGGCTGCATAGTATTCCTGGGGATATCCATCTGGCCCTGGCGTCTTACCGGAGTGCAAGAGTGAAATGGCCCCATGTATCTCCTCCGAAGTAAGGGGGAGATCCAGATTCTCCGAGACGGCCTGGGTGAGATGGGGTAACTGAGTCACAGCCTCTGTCAGCAGGTCGGCCAGGGAGGCCTTGGGAGGCCGGGCTGCGTAAGGTTGGGCATAGTAGCCTGCAAAGGCTTGGGCAATGGCATGCAAGGTAAAATGATGAGTGTCAGCCACGTCGCAGACCTCAGGGATTATGCGATTGGCTTTGGGATATGAGACCAGATTATGGAGTAGCTTCCCATTTTTGTCACCCCAGCTATGTATATGCACTCCGAGGACCTTCATAACATATTAGCTGATTCTAGAGAGTTCAGACAGATCTCCTCATGCAGCAACGCAGCTGTCGGGCGCAGCGAGCACTTTATACATAGGCTTGGGATGATTCCAACAGTGCAGCTTGGGCTTTGAGCTGTAGCAGGCGTGGACCTAGCCTCTAGCCATGCCCCATTCAGTAGCCTTGCCAGCCTCCCGCAGTGTACCCAGGAAGGGAACCTATCCCTTGTTGATCAACAGATAGTGCTTCAGCTCTTGCCCGAGGGACTCAATGAATCTCGCATCTTGCAAGAACAATGAGTTCATCCACCAAATCGTATGAGCTCCTTCAGGGGCTCGCCCCAGACAGAAGGAGACATGGGAGTGATCGGAGATGCTCGGGAAGGTTAGTAACCCCAGACACCAACTGTCATTCTGTGGCCGGCAACAGGATCAAATCAATACGGGAATGGGTATGGTAAGCCACGGAGGTGTGAGTGTATTGCTCTCGGCGGGGGTCCCAGACCCTTCAAGCACCGCAGAGACCCAGGGCAGAGGGCCAATCAGAAAGGCGCTTAGCAGAGGCAAGGCGGGTCTTGGAGAGAACACCTGTTGTGTCGCAAGAAGGTTGCATAACAGCATTGAAGATGCCCCCAATGACCGTCAGACCCTGAGGGAAAGTAAAAATAAACAGTGTGAGGTGTCAGAGGGCATTGTGGCGGGGGGATTAGGCACCAAGGAGATTGAGAAAGTGACCCTCGAGCCTAGCAGTTAAGGCCACATATCGCCCCTATGTGTCAGTCTCTACTTGTACCAAATTAGAGTCAGAAGACAACAGTCCTCCCACCCCCATGCCCCTAACACCCCCACCCTACACTTCTGAAATTGAAGCATCGGTTGCCCTAAAAAGGAAAATTAAGGGATAACAAGAATGACAAACAAATCTGAGTGCTAAGCTAAAACGTTTAGCCGAACATATTTGTGGCGGTGATGGACCCCCCATGTAGACAGATGAGCTATTGTTAACAGATGCAGTAGAACTTAAGAAACCGTTCATGGTCCCAAATCTGCAGGGCTTCAGGGTCAGACTCCCTCATCTTCCTCGGATCCCCAAAGTGCAGGACTCCTAGACCAGTCAGAGTCAGATATAGCAGGGCGCAGTGTCTCGGAGGGGTCCGGGTCCCGGCTCAGATCAATCACATGCTGTGAGTCCCAGAGACTCGAGGCAGTTAAGAGGCAATGAGCAATTGGAACACTGTTTTGGGTGATCGTGAGGCCCCGTTGCACCAGTCACCCTTCTTGCGGGACCGAGTGTGGTGCCGCTGCGGCTTGGAAAGGGGTGGTTGAGGTTGCGTAGGCTCCCGCAGAATGGGGGGGAGGTGGGACGAGTCCGGAGGGGGCGCTCCTCCGTGAACCAAGTCCAGGACGCTTGTGGAGTATCGAAAAAGAGTGTCTTGTCCTGGAAAATGACTCTGAGCCGGGCCGGAAAGAGGAGACTATAACAAAGACCCAGAATATGGAGCTTCTGTTTGACGTCGTCATATGTTCGTTGTTGGGCATGCACCTCTCTGGTATAGTCCGGGAAAAGCATAATCGTGTTGTTTTGGTAAGTCACATGGCCTTGCGTCCTTGCCACCCTAAGGATGGCGTCTCTGTCACAGAAGTTGAGGGCCCTCACGATGATGGGCCGGGATGGAGCCCCAGGTGGAGGCCGGGGAGCCAGGGAGCGATGTGCGCGCTCAACTGCGAACCATGGCGAGACTCTTTAGGTATCCAGGATCTCACCCAGGTCTCCATGAATGTGTCTGCTTGGCCCTGTTCAACCAACAAGGGAAACCGTTTGAGGCGTAGGTTATTCCTTCTTGACCTGTTTTTGGCGTCCTCGGCCCGTCGGTGGAGTTCCGAGGTCTGAGTCTGGAGCCGGGCCACATGGGTCTTTAATTGACCTATGTCGTCCTTGGCTGTGAAAAATGCTTGATTCAGTCTCTGAGATCCGGGCTGTGGCATTACCCAGATCCTGGTGAATAAAGGAAGCATGGGCGGATTTTGCGAATTGGCAATCCGCGAAATTGCGTATTTACGGATTCGCAATCCGCAAAATCCGCGAACTCTCGCAAATTTTGCGGATTCCTTTTTTTTGTGTTCGCAAGTGTTTCTGCCATTTCACAAGGGTTTTTTACCAGTTCGCATGCGCGAACTTACTTGTCGGGTAGCAACAGTCGCGACCATGTTGTTTCTACGTCTGGTTCATCACAGCACCCTCTGTTTCACCACTGCCACCCTCTGTTTCACCACTGCCACCCTCTGGCTCACCCATGCCACCCTCTGGCTCACCCATGCCACCCTCTAGTTCATCACTGTAGATTATGGGGGGGAAAGCACACCTGCCCTGCCTCAACTGACATGAATGAATTAGGGGCTGATAAATGTGTCACTGAATTTGAACTTCCAGGCTGGCACCTGCTTCCTTATCTGTAATTGCTTTCTGTTGCAGTGTAATTTTTTTAACAGGACCTTTGTTGTATACTTGTAGCTCTTCTCTGAGCCTGCTGTGAGGGTCAGATCAGGGTCATAGAATAGTTGCAAGTAGGCAACTGAACTCTGAAGGGGCCCCTCAGGAAGCACTACAGGGAATGGTTACTAATGATAAGATTGAACTTTTGCATCTGCTGAGTGCTTTCAGTTTTGCAAAAATCCAAATATCCAGCAGCATCCACAAAAAGTAACCCTTCCAGGTCAAGAAACAAATCAAAGTGACCAGCACATGAAGAAAGCACTGGGAGGAGCCTGCTGGACAGGAACAGGAAGTTGGAGACGGTGGGGCACTTCCTTCCACCCCCCCCCCCCCAAAATCGACTCCTTGCAAAAAAAAAAGTGCAGGCAAATGTCAACCTGAGGAGTTATTCTGATAAAAATAATAATTTTCAAGGTTTATGCTGCCTGCTGGTGGATTTCTTGTGCAAAATTGCAAATTTTGCAATCTCGCAATTGCGAGATTGTTGCTGCCCGCCGCATCTACGTGTACGCAATTGTTTACTCCCGCGATGCGTGATCACAGGCCTTTATTACGAACTCTCGTTGCCAAACTCTAGCTGTGCAAGGTGGCAAGCCGCGATGACGTCGACAAACTCCCGCGGGATCCCGCAGCAAGATCCAAAATGGCGCAGCACATGCAAACATGGAGAAAAACAACTCTGCAAACGCTGAATGACGGTAAGTGAACGCTGCGCGCCGCAAAATTGTATAGTATTCTAGTTGGCAAGTGTGACCAAGCAAAAAATCCGCTTCGCACGGATAAAAAAATTTTCGGCAAATTCGCGAGAGTTCGCGGATTGCGAATTTGCCGAAAATTCGCAAAATCCGCGAGCGGAACGGATTTTACGCCCATGCTTAGAATAAAGGCCATGTCCACCCTCACCTCGTCAATCTTGTTCTCCACCGAAGCCTTAGAGGTGCCAATTGCCTGGAGGATAGTGGAGAAGTCTCCTCCAGTGGGGGCAGGGGTATTCGATGCCCCCCTCCGGGGTCCCGGTCATTGGTGGTGTGTTAGTTCATTTTGGTGTGGGTCTGTGGAGCGGATGTCTTTGGGTCACGGTCCCTGCCCATCACGACCGTGGAAACAGGCCCTTGATGCCAATCAGGCGGGGGAGGCGAACAGCAATCCCAGATAGGGAGGAAGCTAACACCCAAGCCGTCAATACTCGGGCCCGTTCGTCACGGCAGCACGAATGCGGGCCCTCTGTCTCGCTTTCCGCCCGATACGACGGTCGATAATAGGGAGGCACCACCCCTCGTCTCAAGATGGGTGGTAATGGGGGTAAGGTCCGGGAAGCCAGCCCGCTGCTACTCAACAGCCCGACAATGACGGCCGAAATCGTTCTCTCAGCCGGAGAGATTCACCAACTCCTGTACGAGGCCAAAGTAAGGAAAGTAGGTCATCTCCGGATATGGGGGGAGGGAGGCCACAGGGCAAGACCTCAAATCCTTGGGGGTTTTAACGTTAGCAGGGGGTTGGTACGTGGCAGGGAAGGCCAGGCAAGTCCACCTCGCACTCAAAGGTCTACACCCGCAGAGAGACACCCCCAGGTAGGATGCGTGGCCTAGGGGGGAAGTGGGGTAGATCAATGAGGGGGGGCGGGGTGCCAACATCGTCCCTCCACACCACCACCTGACACGGTAGCCGATCCCCAATTTCAACCCCACTCACCTGGAGCCTGTAGATTGAGTACAAGGCGGTCCTGCTGTACTTAGAAGTCAGTAATTCTTGGGAGTTGGGGTGAGGCCGTAGCACCGTCGTGGTCCATCGAGAGCAGGGGGGCCAGACAGGGCCGGGCTTGGTGTTTTCACAGCAGTGCGAGTATGCCCAGCAAGCTGCCAAGGAGAGGGGGGCCTACAGTGATGATAAGGTCGCATCAGCGGCCGAGTCCACCGCCTCACCACCATGACCAGCGGGAAGCAGCGTCCGGAGGGCCAGGATGACCCCCACCTCCAGCCACAGAGAATGGGTCATCTGGGAGTAGGGTGGAGAACACCGACTCAGCAAGAGGGGGAGGGGGCCAATACCCAACCCTTCGCACCGCTACTCGACAATGGCAGCCGAGCCCGATAGATCCCCACTCACAGGGTGGGGCGCCCTCAAGTAGGTCCGGTGCCGAGCCTCTCCGGGGACAGCAGGCAATCGCACGGCCCCCTGCTGGAGCCAGGAAAAATTCACCAATGTGTCTGGGACATGGTCACCTCCTGTCTCCCTCCGGCTCCATCAGCACGGGAAGCAAGCCCCCAAGGGTGGCCTCTGGCCGCCGGCACGGAGGTGTAGCTTCAGGGTGAGTCTCAGGCGGGAGTGGAACAAATGGACCCCGGCCAGGCATGCCTGCCACCCTGCCGCGGCAAGAGGAGCCAGGCAGCAGACTGTCAGGGCAGAGGCATCAGGCCCAGAGACGCTATGCTGTGGAGGCTGCCATTTTTTTATCCCAAGGTTGCAGGAGGAAGGAGGTTGTTTTTATTACATACCTATTAAAAAACGAATGAAAGCACATCTTAACAATATTATTCACTTGGGGCCCTTAGGAGAGACGGTGGCTCAGATAAATAAGGCAACAATACACAGAAAGATAGATCTGCTGCGTTGCCATAGTACAAAGAGTCCAAGGAATGTTATGCATATAATTCTTGTACATAATCACAGTGACATAGTTACAAGTTCAAATGCTATTAATATATGAGGCACAGACTATGGCGTAATGGGGATAGGTATCTAGTTAAAATACTGCAAAAAGCAGTTTAACCATTCCTCATTCTGAGCCTTCTAATGAGCCACATTTTACCCAGAAATGTGGCTACTGCGGAAGCTATTAGTGGCCTGGAATCAGTTTTTAAAATACATAGTGCTTCTTGATGGCATTGGGTACCCATCTGCCTTCAGACAGGGGTCAACCATTTAAGCCTCGGGATTTTGAACAGTGGGCATGCAAAAAAAAAGTGTTTAATCATCTCATGGGTCCCTGGACAGCAAGGACAGCAGCATAGTGCATCTGCATCTCCCCGCTTCCAGGTCGCTGTAAACGATTTCAATGGGAGGTTACCAAATCTAAATTGAATGTACAACTTTCTATCATTCGGGAAGGTGATGACCTCCATATACTGCTCATACATGCTTAGTAACTTGAATTCTAAAAATACTGAAGTACACACTTAAAAATTAGATATATGATATTAATTACTACAATAAAACATACAACAATATTTTTACGACAAAAAATACTTTAAAAAATAATCTTATCTGCTATATTCTGCCCTAAATTTTGACATCACAATATTATGATGGAATGCTGCCAGGCATGTTTGGCTCTGGCAAGAGAGTCTGTATATCGCCAGGTATTTTGCCCCGGGATCCTATTTTCTTTAAACAAATTACACTTCTGTTGCCATTAAAAAAGAGATAAAATGTATTTCTTTTTTAAATGTAGAGCCATAGACCTGGAGTGGGGTCCACCTACTGAATATAGAATTTTTGCCCACTGGATCTGCCTATCAGTGGGTGGATGCTCAAATCCTATCAGGAAACCAGAAGCATTTTTATTTTGAAGGCTGGACTTGTCTTTCTGAGACCCACTACATCCTTTCGGAGGTCGAAAGATTGTCCCCTGGTCCTTTATACCTTTCTGACCCTTTTTTCAGGACACAAGCATGAGTGCCTGAGCTGTTAAGCTTGCCATAACAAATTAATTTGTTCTGATCATCAAGATCCTTGGAGTCTCTGACGCATTGAATAAAGGAAGCTAAACATAACTATGTAATTTGAGGTATTTTTTCACTTTTATTTTATAACCATAATGGCACTTTAACTGTGATTTTACATGAATTCCAGGGTCTTTTGTAAACATATTTTAAATTATTATAGCTTATAACAAACCATAACTTCAATGTAACCATTTTGCAGTCAATTTCGTTTTCCGATGATCTAAATTTAAATTCAACTTCGATAAAACAACCCCTCTTATTGGTAGCACAGCAGGGGTTGGCCTTCAGTCATGTGCAACAGTGGACCAATCAACCTCCATAAAGCCAGCCACCAACTGCATCTGAAGCTTGTATTCAGATTTGTCAAATTGTGCAATAGTTATTACCAAATCAAAGCTTTTTAATATTTAATAAAACCCCAAATTGTCAGATCTACATAGCACCTGGCGTCCTTTATCTGGGCTTAACCAGACATTAAATATCACTAATTTTACAAACACATTAGCACTTTTGCCACCTCTCCCTTGTAATCTACCAGATCATGACAGATAGCAGGGCACAGGTCTGCTGCATACAAAGCCTTGCTGTTTGGTTAAGCCCTACAATCCACTTTTTTCCATTCCAAATATAGCCCATTGTAAGTGACGGCATTGAGACAGCTGCATGATGTAATTGGCATCTCGAGATCCACGCCCTCCTCCAGTTCTTTACACAATGGCTTATTGCTGGGATTTATGCTAAAATTGAGCTAGATAACTGGTTGGAATGTATTAATATATACAAAATCATTCTTACTGGAAACCTAGGCAACTAATAATATATTTTGTGAAGGTTTTTTTTGGTTGTTATTCTGTCCCCTGCTGTTCCCTCCAATTAGGGTCGAGCCAGGCTGGACTTACTGCATGGTTCAAGACCACTTTGGACTGTACTTTATCTTGTATTCCACTTAAGAGTGGCCTAATACAGACTTTCTATGTGAGCTGGCCAAGAAACTTCAGAGTCAATAATATTACTTTTTATAATGACAATTTTATAGCAAAGGATAACCCTATTTTGATCAACTCTTCAATGGAATAGGTGAACCTAATTGTAACTACACTGATATGGGTCAATGGCAGACTTTGTAGGTTTAGTGTGAGAATCAAAGGCCCCAACCCCTACCGGACTCATAGGAGGTAGTTTTTGCTCAATTAGGTGCAGCCGGTCACACTGGGGTTGAAGGAAGTCTTCCACCAGTTTAAGCTTTTTACAAGTCTGAGACATTAAGTCACATTTGATTGCATCCTAAGAGACGGGGAATATAAGAAAATACTGGAGAGGAATCCTCCCTGGTGCATTAACCAGCTTCTTTCTGAGTTTTCATTTTATGGAGTGTTTGGGTGTGAGTTATTGTTATATAATATAAGAGGCTTGTGCATGTGGGGCTTGGGATAAAGAAATAACTTAATAATGTAAAAAATATTCATAAATATATATAGTTTTAATGAGTTGTGAAAAGGAATTACTAATTGTGTATAAGAAAATAAAATGTTATTTTTGAACACTGGTGTGATATAGCATGGATCACTTACAGATTAATTCTTTACAAGAAACAATACAGGTTGAGCCAGGTTTTTCTTTTAGGTGTGAACTATATTTAGCCCTCTCCCTAACCTAAAAAAAATGTGGGGTTACCATTTGTGGTTTTGTTGTTCTGCTAGATTGCAGTCCTATTCTTTACCTGGATATTAATAGGATTTCACTTGCCAAATTGCAGCAAGTTCGAAATGCTGCAGCCAGAGTAATTCTTGATGTCTAATCAAAAAATGGGGGGAGGTAGAGGTTAAGGTTAGGTTCACCCTCCTTACTGAATGCCGTTCCACAACTTCCGGAATACTGGAATTAGAAACCTAACCATAGGAAGAACAGGGATTATACTGAACATGTGTGAAAAACCCTCTTTCCAGAAAAAAACATTCTTTTCTAGAGTCCCCTCACCCACCAGGGTTACCCCTAGGTGGCATGCTTCATCATTGGGCTCCTCTCAATCCGCTGGGGATGGAGGCATGCTGCGACTTGTGAACTACGTAGGAGCACTTAGGTTTTGGAAAATATGGGTGGTGCAGTGATGTGGAGTGGCAAAAATAGGTTAAAAATACCTGGCTAGTGAGCTAATATTTTCTTCCTGCTCCTAGTCGATATGTTTTAAAATCAGGGGTTAATACTAGGGAAAGACTAACTTTAATGAGTATGGTGTCCCTAGTACTGCATGGACATGTTTCAAGCTTTCTCCTAAAGCTTTTCTTCAGGACCACACGAGGGCCAGCCCCGTGCATACCACTCCTAAAGAATCCTGTGAATAGGAAACAGTGGAGTGTACACCTAATGTGTGTTTACCTGATACTTAATACATATGGTTGTACACTGACACACTGTATCTGTAGGAAATAAAGCAAAAGGAAAATTAAAAAAGCACGCCTACCAGCCTGGCCGGACCTTTATATATGCGGTGTTGTATCTCGAGCAATGTACTCCTCTTTAGTGGATGTACTTAACAGCTATGCGATCATCTGTGGTGGAAGAAATCAATCACACACAATCAATGTCTTTGTGAAGAAAAGTGGTTATGTAGAAATTGCAGTTTAAAAGCACTCTTGAAAAAGACACCACATGACATATAACATTTGACAACATAATAGTATTACATATCAATGACACATACTTTTGTTTAGGCAGAAATATGGCTCATGATCTGCAGGGGTAGAGGGGCTTGTAGTCACACCCTAAAATGGTAATTGGAACCTAGAGATAGTCATTAGAGTTTCCTAAAGGGAAATGAGATAGGAACCAGGGAGAGAACTCCCGGTGCCTTGGCTTATCCTGGAAAGAAAATAGAAAACTTATCATCTCCTTCCTATCTCCTTCCTAAAGGTAAATGAGATCGGGAACCGGGGAGAGAATTCCGGGTGCCTTGGATTACTCTGGAAAGAAAATAGAAACCTTATTATTGACTTGGGGTCAGTGTCACATGGGTACCACTTCATCTAGAATGCCCAAATACCCAGGAAGGCCCCATCACCATTCCACTAGCAGTGGCTCTTTTGTGAACAGCACACTACCTATCGGTGGCATTCAGACTCGAATTGACAACTACGAGTCTACTATTCCATACATGATATCTTACATCATCCAGTAATCGGGCATTATTTATGACTTCCACCTAACAAGACGTGAGGTGTAGTCTTTACATGATGTACATACAAGCTATTCTGAGAAGAGAAGAGTGCAGTCCAGCATTTAAGTCTAAGGGTCTTGCGCATCATTCTGATATACCGCATCATCCAGGAATCTGGCATTTTTCATGACTTCCCCTAACACGACATTAGGTTCCATCATTTCATGATGTACATACAAGCCATTCTGAAAAGAGCACAGTCGAGCTGTTTTGTCTAAGGGTCTTTCGCATCAATCAGATGTTCCTTTGCATTCGCAACATACTGCACAAATCACTACTCTACATCGTACTTGAGTGTCTAAATGTATTCTGCTTGTAAATGTATCCTCTTTGTTAGTTTTATTTTATTTTATTTTTAGCTTTTTGTCCACAATACCCGACAATTTGATCATCCGCCTAAGATGGCTCCGCTCCATTGCCAGTCACAGCGGCCATTTTGTGAGACACAAGGTCTAGTTTTTGAAGTAAGCTTGACTAGGCTGATCCGGGTCTATTTAATTTGCCCAAGATGGCCCGCTCCATTGCCAGTCACAGTGGCCATTTCGTGAGAGACACAGTCTAGTTTTTTGAAGTAAGCATGACTAAGCTGATCCGGGTCTATTTATTGGCCACCTGGAGACAGACGCGGTAAGATGCGGTCTCCAGGGGTGCCATCAGGTCATTTTCCAAGAGGAGTGCTTTGACAAAGTAAGTCCAGACACACCCGTTTGACCTTATTTCTCATTTTCCCAAGGAAATAAGAAGGTTCTATTTTCCTTCCAGGATAAGCCAAGGCACTGGGAATTCTCTTCCCGGTTCCTCTCATTTACCTTTAGGAAACTCTAATGACTATCTCCATGTCCCCATTACCATTTTAGGGTGTGAATACAAGCCCCTCTACACCTGCAGATCATGAGCCATATTTCTGCCTAAACAAAAGTATGTGTCATTGATATGTAATACTATTATTTTGTTATATGTTGTATGTCACGTGGTGCCTTTTTCACAAGTGCTTTTAAATTCCAATTCGTACACACCCACTTTTCTTCACAAAGACATCATGTGTGATTGATTTCTTCCACCACAGATGATTGCACAAAATAGCTGTAAGGGCACCCACTATAGAGGAGTACATTGATCGAGATATGACGCCGCATATATAAAGGGCCTGCCAGCTTGGCTATTAGGCATGCTTTTTTTTTTAAATCTTTTTATTTTCAAAATTCAAGACAATACAAAAAAGAAAGAATAACGTCAGGCGTTCTCAAACAATTAAATACACAGATCATGTCGGCCAGGTACAGAATCTAAAACAGGATACACAATATAAAGATCACGGGGACTCCTGCGCTTCCGACAATGGATTAGGTGTTGGCGGATCACAAATCTCACCCCGATGTGCATTCCACGCCCCCCATATCTTCTGCCACTTTCTCGAGCATCCCCGTGCCATAAACACAGACCTCTCCCGGAACATGCACCAATCAAGGTCCTTCTCCCACTGAGCAATACGAGGCGGGCGGCTAGCACCCCACAGCCTAGCGATATTCCGCTTAGCCACCACATATGACAAGGTAACCCACTGCTCCTGATACTCATTCAGATCCGTAGGCTCCCAGACATTCAAAAGGCACCGCCGGGCTTCCGGCCTTATCACAACACCCAGAACAGCAGCCAACACCCCATGAATCTCGTTCCAGTAGGCTTGTATCAACGAACAATGCCACAAAATATGAATCAAAGTACCAGACTCCCCACATTCTCGTCTGCAGTGATCACTCTCTCCCCGACCCATCCGCACCATTCGAGGTCCAGTAATATATGACCGGTATAGAATCTTCAATTGCACAAGGCGCAGCCTCATTTGAATGGCAACAACTTATGGGGAAGAGACCGCGTCCATCCAATCCTCATCATCCAGTTCCAATCCATCCATACACCACTGGGCTCTGATACGCCCCAACGGATTCTCCATATTATTGACCAACTTCTCAAAGATCAGGGGGATCATTTTCTCCGGGAGGTGGCCATCAAGCACTCGATCCTCAAGAGGAGACGCCTCAGGCAAGGCCAAGCCCCTGGGAACATGAGTGGCAAGGGCGTGCCTCACCTGCAAGTATCTGAAGCGCTCATTATCATGCAAACTATACGTTTTCTGGAGCGACTCGAAAGAAAGTATCGCTCCCTTCCCCCAAACGTCTCTGATGTGAGTAATTACAATGGTGTCCCACTTATCAAACCCTTTGGTCTTAGAAAGGTTGCCTAATTTCTCCGAGTTCCAGAGGGGGGTGGCCAGCGTAAGCCTACCGTCCCACCCCAAACATCCATTGGCCACGTGCCAGATTCGGACCGCATGAGACGACGGACCAGTTAAGGCGAACCTCCCCGGTCTGGCATACAACGCCCTGTCCAACATTCCACCCGGTGCCTGACCCCGATCCAAGGAGAACCCCGGGTCCACGGGGGGCCCATAAATGATATGGTTGATAGCAGCCAGTTGCGAGGCCCAATAGTATCTCCGCAGTTCCGGGAGACCAATCCCGCCATCATACCACGGGAGAGTCAACTTCACAAATGCAATTCTAGCCCTACCTTCCCACAGGAGGCACCTCTGAAGAGACTCTATCTCCTTAAAGTAGGAAGCCGGCCCAGGGTCTAACGTATTCTGTAAAGCATACAGGAACAGGGGAAGGGCCATCATTTTAAACAGAGTGGCCCGACCGAGCATAGATAACGGAAGGGCCTTCCATCGGTCCACGTCCCTCCTACAACGCTCCAACGGGAGAGCGAGGTTCCTCGCAAAGTGCAGTTGCGGGGCCAGGGTGATATAGATACCGAGGTACTTAAAGCCCACCGTCTCTATCTGAATTGGACAGGTATGAGGAACTACCGGAGGATCACCAACCAGTACAAAAAGGACAGACTTAGTCCAATTAATAGCCAGACCGGAGTACCCACCAAAGATGTCTAGCACGTTCAGGAAATTCCGCAGGGAGTCCTTGGGATGAGTGAGGTAGAGCAAAACATTGTCCGCATATAACGAGATTTTGTCTTCCCACTCAGACGTCCACCTTAGACCCTTAATCGTCCTATCCCATCGGACCCAAGCAGCCAGGGGTTCCATGGCAATAGCAAATAGCAGCGGGGACAGAGGGCCTCCCTGCCTCGTACCCCGGTGCAAGAAAAAATCACCGGATCTACAATTGTTTACCACAACTCTTGCCAAAGCAGCAGTATAGAGCAATCTCACCCAACCAATAAATTCCTGTCCGAAGCCCAGTTTAGCTAGTACTGCAAAGAGATGTTGCCATTCGACTCTATCCAACGCCATCGTGGCGTCCAGGGACACCACAACAGTCGGCTCATGTATCTTCGAGGAGCCCCCAACAATTCCATGGAGTCGCCGCAGGTTCAGCACCATATTGCGGCATGGCATAAAGCCGGACTGATCCGGGTGGACCAAAGATGTAATCACTTTAACCAGTCGGGTGGCGAGCAGCTTCGCCAAGATCTTAGGCTCCGCATTGAGTAACGAAATAGGCCTATACGACGAACAGCTCGTCCTAGGCCTACCCTCTTTATGGATCACGACAATATTCGCCACCCGCTGGTCGTATGGAAGGCGGCCCACCTCCCTCCTCTCCAAACACATAGCTCGGATGTGTGGGGCTACTCGGGTCGCAATCAATTTATAGAGTTCAACCGGGATACCATTGGGTCCCGTTGCTTTACCTGACTTCAATTGCCGTATGGCCTGTGCCACCTCATCGTCAGCGATGGGGGAGTCAAGAAACCCCTTATCCACCTCCGACAGCTTCGGCATAACAATATCTCTGATCATGGCAGCATTATCAGCCTCAGAGTAGTCGCTGCCAGCCGCATAGATCTTCCCATAGTACTCTGCAAACTAATTCGCCACCGCCTGAGGATCAGTAATCGGCTGCGACCCCGACCCCTCTAACTCCGGCACCACCCTAGAGGCTCTCTCCCCGTGCTCCAGCCAAGCAATGAGCTTACCAGCCTTGTCTCCATGCTCATATATGCGACCCTGGACAGCACTGTTATGCGCAATAGCCCTATCCCGAACCAGGCCCTTATATTCCTCCTGTCGGAGTCTCAAATGGTGGATCTCTTCAGCCGTGTGCGACCCCGCCAGTCTCTCTTCTAAGCACAGCACCTCCTCCTCCTTCCTCACCACCTCAGCCTGGTTACGCTTCTTTTTCCCGGCTATCAAGGACAAAACCTCCCCCCTAGCAACCGTTTTATACGCTTCCCAGAGAGACTGGGCCGACTCCACAGAACTTTTATTCTCGAGGAAGTACCAGTCAGACATACGGAGGACCTCCTTCTTAAGTACAGGGTCTTTTAACTGCCAGGCACTAAGCGGGGCAACAGTCCCCGCCACATGCCCGCCAGAAGCGAGCTGCAGCCACAACGGGGAATGGTCTGAAATCCCCCTTGCGAGGGACTTCAACTCCCTAACCATGGGAGCCATGTGTGCCAGCAGTAGGATATAATCCAAACGCGACAGACTGCCTTGAGCAGCCGACACATGCGTGAAAAGCGGCAACCTGGGATTACGCACACGCCAGCTACCAACCAGGTCAAATGTATCCAGGAACTCCGAAAGCCACCTCTGAGGCTGTCGAAGAACACGCGGCGAATTGCGGTCGAGCTCCCCATAAAGCACCAAATTAAAATCTCCCCCCAGGACGAGACCACCCAAGGGTAGGGTGAGGAAAACTGTCCTCAGATCCCGAAACGTATCCGACTGCAGGGCCGGGGGAACATAAATCGACAAAAATGTGACAACCCTGCCTTCCACCAGCCCAGAAACCCCGGCGTATCTACCCCTCTGATCCAACCACGTAGCCTGGACAGTAAAAGGAAAGGAGTTCTTAAGCAAAATCCCACCCCCCTAGAGCCAGTCGTGTACCCAGCATGCACCACAAATTTGTAACCCCCTCTGTGGAGGGCCATACATTTATTACCCACCAAATGCGTCTCCTGAAGCAACACAACATCCGGGGAGTGTCGTCTGATAAGCTGACTGACCATCCCCCTTTTGATCTTGTCTCCCAAGCCATTAACATTCCAGCTCAGCACCCTCATCCCCGATCTAAAACTACTCTGAGCCATCCGATCTGGATCTCACACACTGCAACACATTGTGAGCGCCTGACAAAGAAAGAACCAACACAAAACATCATAAACTAATCTGCCCAAACCCACCTCCCCCCACCCTTCACCCCTGCACTCGGCGTCCACCAACCCCCAACTCGCAGTGTGCCTGTCGCCCCATGGTCTAACTAAACCTACTTTCTAAATAAAGATGAGAGGAGGAATACTGAGCCCCGACCCCCACTCCCGCACCAACGTTATCATCTCTTAGCGCAAGATACAAATTCAAGTCTTGAGGGATAGTTCAACCGCATAGATATCAACCCACATCCGAGGATTCAGCAGGGCCACCTAGTCCAATGATCAACAGTCTCGCTACTGAGTGTCCGGGCCCTCATCTCCAGCCTCCGCCCGGGGAGCCCCCCAAGGATCGCAACTGTCCAACCAGTCCGAGGCAACCGCCGGGTTGTCAAAGAACCAGACCTTCTCCTCAGTCTCAATCCGCAATTTAGCCGGATACAACATCGCATACTTCAGTTCCCTTTCTCTCAGCTGCCGCTTGACCCCAATGAAGCTCTGTCTCTGCCGCTGAACCGCCTGGGTAAAGTCCGGGAAAAAGTTCAGAGTAGAATTCTCATATCGGAGCGGGCCGCCGGTCCTAGAGGCCTGCAAGATAGCATCGCGATCTCTGAAGCTGAGCACTCTAGCAATCATAGGGCGCGGCGGAGCCCCGGGCTTCCGTCGTCCACCCGGAATCCTGTGAGCTCGGTCGACGGTGAAAAAGTTCCCCAGTCCTTTCGGTTTCAGGTGGTTCAGAATAATGTCTTCCACAAATAGATCAGGAGCTACACCTTCCGCCTGCTCCGGAACTCCAATAATGCGCACATTATTCCGCCAGGCCCGTCCTTCGTACTCATCCAACTGACGGTGCATCTGGGCACTGGACGCCTTGAGGTCGCGGACTTCCTGTTGTAACTGCGACACATCATCCGTCAAACTTGTGGTCTTTATATCCAGCGATTTGACCTTCTCACTAGTTTTAGTGAGATCGGGCCTGATCAAGCTGACTTCGATGGTCACTGAGTCTAGTTTATGGTCCAGGACAGTCATCTGCTGCCCCAAGGAAGTCTTGAGGCCATCAATGGCGGCCATGACATCCAACAGTGTAGGGTCCGACGACTGATCCGACGTGTCTTTGCCCCCTTCCAGTACTCGGGCCAATCCGGTGGGCGAACCTCTATGCACCGCGTATCGATCCAGCTTGTTA
The DNA here is from genome assembly GCF_964261635.1 of Lissotriton helveticus. NCBI lineage: Eukaryota > Metazoa > Chordata > Amphibia > Caudata > Salamandridae > Lissotriton > Lissotriton helveticus. The sequence continues at coordinate 710,774,428 of NC_136065.1, forward strand.
GACTGCACCACTCTGGAACCCTTAGCTATTCTGGCAAGCTGCCTCTCGCCCTCGGATAAGGCCGCCATCTTAGGCCCGCAGTCGCGCCAAGTCCCAGCTCACCGACTAGGATGACAACAGCCGAAAACAGGCTTCGTCACTCAGAGGCACCGGGCCCAGGGTCACGACAGGCCCTTCCGCGACTCCGAATAGCCCAGGCTCCAACTTCACGCCTCGACCGACCGATGTTGTTGAACTGCAGGCCAGCCTCCGTGCCAACGTGGGTCCCCCGGTGTCACAGCGGGTCAAGGCCCAAATCGCCCAGACCGACAGCTTCGGCCCTGTTCCACCTCCAGAGATCCACGCGGTCCACTACCCTTCCGCCAAACGATTTCAACATCAGCGCCTCAGGATAGTGACAGGATAGTTTAGGTGAGGAGCGGGTTACACGGAGCTACGGGCTCACGCAGCCATCTTGTACGGATGCATGGCTCCTCCTTCCTAGGCAGGCTTTTTTAATTTTCCTTTTGCTTTATTTCCTACAGATACAGTGTGCCAGTGTACAACTGTATGTATTAAGTATCAGGTGAATACACGTTAGGTGTGCAACCCATTATTTCCTATTCCCAGGATTCTTTAGGAGTGGTACGCACAGGGCTGGCCCTCATGTGGTCCAAAAGAAGAGCTTTAGGGTAAAGCTTGAAACATGTCGACCCAGTACTAGGGACACCATACTCATTACAGTTAGGTCTTTCCCTAATATTAACCACTGATTTTAAAACATACCTACTAGGAGCAGGAATAAAATATTAGCTCATTAACTGGGTATTTCTCACCTATTTTCCCACTGCACATCACTGCACCACACATATTTCCCAAAAACGACGTTCCTCCTACATAGTTCGCAAGATGCAGCATGCCTCAATCCTCAGCGGATTGAGAGGACCCGCAATGATAAAGCATGGCACCTAGGGGTATCCCTAGTGGGTGAGGGGACTCTACAAAATAATTTTTCTTTCTAGAAAGAGTGTTTTTCACACATGTGCAGTGGAATCCCTGTTCTTCCTATGGTTAGGTTTCTAAATCTGGTATTCTGGATGTTGTGGAACCTAATTCTTGATGTCCCCAGATTCCAATCAGTTTCTGAGGGGATTTGTAAATGTCATTGGTTACCCGGGAGCAAACGTATTACATTCAATTCTCTTTGCATCGTCCATAAGGCCTTTTACACCATGGGCCCAGCAGAATTTAGGAACTTATTCCAATGATACACCCACCAGACAATTGAGATCCTCATGTAGAAATCTCTTAATTGGTCCTAAGCATCGAAAGTCAAGGTGGGGAGTAGAAAATTCTCAGTGGCAGTATCTAAGGTGTGGAATTTGCTCCCTCACTCCATTTCCAGTCTCTATTCCCATATTCCATTTTGTAAGGCCCTTAAAACTTGGCTTTTCACTCTTTAAAGATAGGTGGTAGGTTTAATCTGTTTCTCTCTTTATCCTCTTAGACTAACTGCTGCGAGCGCCTTGACACCTTTGGGCAATTGCTGCGCTTTAAAAATCTTTTTCATTCATTAATTTCATTCATAACCACCGAATGCCAGTTTTTTGGTTTTAATCTTCGTAATCATAACTGGATTTTAACTGTTCAAGTGAATTAGTGATGTTTTTGTTTTAAACATATGATAACTTCAACGCTAACCATAACTTCACTTTAACCTTTTTTCATTAAACACATCATCTATGCATGTATAAGATTAAAAGCAGTTTTCAATAAATTTGTGTCTACATTCACATGCAAATTCTGTACTTGATTTCAAAGTTATTTTTTTTTTTTTTTCAGTTTAATAAAGGTTTTATTTTGTTTAAGAAAGATAGTACAGTATAATATAACAGCATGACATATAACAGAACCAATATGCAATAATCATAAAAGATAAGTGGAGATGAAAAAGGTTCAGAGACAATATGAAATGGAAGAAAATAGTAGAGATAAAGAAAGAGAAGAAAAGAAGAAAGAAAAAGAAGAAGAGAGAGAGAAAGGAGGGAAAGGTTAGGGAGGGGAAGAAGAGGATAAGAAGGTGGAGAAAGGTAGCCAGGTAAGGTCAGATTTAATTTTTAAGGTGACAGAAGAAGAAGAAGCAATTGCAATTCTGTGCTCATCACATACAAAATTCCACCATGTATGCACGGACAATTTAGAGTTATCCTTCCAGCAAGACAAAATTACTTTGAAAGCAGTTGCAATGAGAAGGTCAAACAATTTTGCGTTATAAGAATGTAAATCCAAAACATCAGAGAGGGAACCTAAAAAAACATGCAACGATGAAAATGGTTCAGAGAAATGAAAAATACGCATGCAATATTTCCAAACTGCGTTCCAAAAAGTGAGAACTGCTGGGCAATCAAATAAGAGGTGAGTGAGTGTGCCAGGGAGAGATGAACAGGACCAACAAAGGTGTGAGGAGGAAGGGGAGAATTTTGTTATGCTTACGGGGGTAATTAGAGCTCTATGGTAAAGAAAAAAAAGTGACTGAGTAATACGGGCTGAAATCGAAGTCTTAAACAGTTTAGACCATAAGCGATCCCAAACATCAACAGATAACGAGAAAGATAAATCATTTTCCCAAACTTTTTCAATAACAGTTTTAGGCCTAATGCCTACAGTCTCTAATAACAGTTTATAAATTAACGCAGCTTTGGGTATTTGTTGAGTAAACATAGTATATAATGGGGTGGAAGGAGTAAGGGAAGGAAGGAGATCAAAAGTAGGAAGGGTAGATAAGTGAGACAAAATGGCAGAAGTAATAATGTCAAATTCTTTGCGAAAATGTGCAGGTAAAGCAAACATATTTTGCATAATGTCAAATGAAATAATAGATGAATCAGAAAAAAATTGGTACACAAACATAATATCCTTTTCTTTCCAATACTTGAAGTAGAAAGATTTACCCTTGTACTTAAGATATTTGTTATACCATACGCTAGAGGAAAGAAAAATTTGTAGTGGGGACGAGTCTTCCGAAAATATATTATGCAACAGAGTATGGGAGTATTTCAGGACAGGGTGTATATTCAAGAATGAACAATTTGACATGAAAAGGGTTTGCTGGAAAGAAAAATCCTTTAACAAGGACCGTTCGACAGCAATCCATCTAGGTAGAGGGGTATCGTTGAAATCAAACGCCAATGAGAAGGCTTGTTTTAATAAAAAGGCCGAATGGTACGATTGAAAATCAGGAAAGCGGACTCCACCTTCAGATTTTGGGCGTGTAAGTTTATGTAAGGAAATACGAGATCTTTTATTATTCCACAGAAATTTGGAGCAGATGGAGTTCAGCCGATTGAAATATAATTTAGGGATTTTCACAGGTAGCATGGATACAGTGTATAAAATATGTGGGGAAATCATCATTTTGATGGTGTCTAAACGACCCCACCAGGAAAGGAAGAGGGGAGACCATAAGTGGAGGAGTGATTGGATCTTTTGAGTAAGGGATGTAAAGGTCAGTTTGAGTGTGTCACGCAAGGTAGAGGAGAACCAAATACCCAGGTATTTGATCTTAGAGGGACACCATGCAAAATCCGTCGATGCAAACATATATTGGTAACAAGATGAGTTGAGGGGTAGGACCTCCGTTTTAGAAAGATTAAGCTTATAACCAGAAACAGAGGAATATAAGCGGACTTCTTCCAAAAATGGAGGAAGGGAAGAAACAGGATTAGCCATGTAAACCAGGACATCATCAGCATAGGCTGAAATTTTTGTCTCAATCGAGGACTGTGTGAACCCCTGAATCAGGGGGTTAGAGCGGATTTTAGTGAGGAAGGGTTCAAGGCAAAGAATGAAAAGTAAAGGGGAAAGAGGACATCCTTGTCTTGTCCCTCTGGATAAGGGGAAGAATTTGGAGAATTGATTATTAACAAAGACACTAGCACGGGGAGCAGAATATAGTAGTGTAACTAAGGAAATGAATTGGGGGCCAAACCCAAACCAATGTAATGTTTTAAACATGAATTTCCAATTAATGCGGTCAAACGCTTTCTCAGCGTCTAAGGATAGGGCAGCTAGAGGGGTTTTGAATCGTTTACTGTGGGAGATAATATTGGCAAAAACACGGGCATTATCAGCTGCAAGTCTACCTTTCACAAAACCAACTTGATCGGTTGTGATTAGCAGAGGAATAAGGGATTCAAGGCGGGCCGCTAAAATTTTGGCAAAAATTTTACAATCGTAATTAATAAGGGATATGGGACGATAGTTTTTACACAGGGAATGGTCTTTATCAGGTTTGGGAATGATGATTATGAGGGCATCCAAAAATGAGCCAGATGCTTTGGCATTTGCGATAAAGGAGTTAAAAAGTTGTAAAAGATGGGGGACAAAAATAGAATGCATGTGGGAATAAAATTCAATCGGGAGACCATCTGGACCAGGGGCTTTCGCTTTCTTGAGGGAGGTAATTGCCTTGGAGATTTCCTGAGGGGTAATTTCAGACTCTAATTGATGGAATTCGGTAGGGAGCGAAGGAGGAGGGGGGAGGTCTCGGAAGAAGCGGGAAAGGGCATCATCATCAGGGTGTGTATCATCAGTATACAGGAGTTTATAATAGTTATGAAAGACTTGTGCAATATCCTCATCAGAAGAAACCGTTGTATTAGTTACCTCATTGAGAATAGAACCAATTGATTTTCGCTCAGATTTAATTTTGAGATAGTTTGCTAACATTTTCCCCGCTTTATTCTGACCCCCATGAAATTTAGATTTAACCTTCAAGAGGGTATTGCAAGCTTCAACTGTGGCAATTTGATTAAGTTCAGATTTGGCTTTAATAAGTTGGTGGAGAGCGTCAGGATTTTTGGACGAGAAGTAAGAGTGTTCAAGGGTCTTAATGTTGGAAAGTTGGGCGGTATACTTATCCCTATTGAGTTTCTTATTCCGAGATACATAAGAAATTGTGAAACCTCGTAAAGCAGCTTTAAAAGCATCCCAATTATTTGAAACTGACGTGTCTTGGGGTAAATTGAGGGCGAAGTATTCAGAGATAAAATCCTTAACTTTAGACATAAAAACAGAATCGGAGAGAAGGAAAGTGTTAAATTTCCAACGATTGAAAGAGGAGGAGGTTTGGGCCAGGTCAAAAGTGGCATAAACAGGTGCATGGTCCGACAAAAAAATAGAACCAATTTCGGATGTCTGAATTGTAGGGAGAAGAGATTTGCTGACTAGAATATAATCAATTCTGGACCTAGTGTGATGAACATTTGAGTAAAATGTATATTCGAGCGAGTTAGGATTGCATGTCTTCCAGACATCAAAGAGGGGACGTGCGGCTATGGCCGATTGAAAAGATTTATGAGTTTTATCAGGCTGGAATTTGGAGGAAGACAGTCTATCTGAGAAGGGATCTAACCATTGGTTAAGGTCACCAGCTATAACAATGTTAGGGCAGTCAATGGAGGATATGAGGACTTTAACGTCAGACCAAAACTTAGGATCTGGTCGGACAGGGCCATAAATATTTAGGAGGACCATCTGTTTTTTTTGTAACACCACTTTTGACATAACCCATCGACCCTCATCATCCGTTTGAGATGAGATAATTTGAACATCCAAACCTTTACGAAATAGTATAGCAACACCACCTTTTTTATCAACAGCAGGAGAAAAAAGAACTTGACCTACCCAAGCCCTCTTAAGCTTCAACGATTCAACATCTGTACAGTGAGTCTCTTGAAGAAAAGCAATTTGAGCATTTAATTTGGATAAATGGGAGAGTACCTTTTGACGTTTAACAGGGTGTCCAAGACCACGAACATTCCACGTCACAAAATTACACATGATGGAAGACAAGGTAGATGGAGAACATCTGGGTCCAATACACTGCGGGTGAACAACTACAAGGGAAGACAGTGAAGACAAACACAATAAGAATGAGAACCAAATACTGAATACGACAAAAAGCAAGGAGATTCTGGTCAATATGGGGAAACATTAGACGAGTGAGCATTTCAAGCCTAAGGAAAGAAAATGGGGAGCAACGAGGTGTACAGCAGGTAATAAGAAGAAAGAAAGATAGGCACTCGAAAAAAACCACGGAACATGAATGGACATGGGGAGAACACGTATGGCCTGTGAAAAGAAAAGAAAGAGAAGAAAGAAAGATATGAAGAAAGAGAGCAAACAGATCAAGGCAAAGGAGCCAGATCTGAGAGAACAGACAAGAGCTAGACATTAGGAGCATGGAGACGCCGGCGAAGGCGCCAATCCCACAGAGCGACGGAGAACGCGGGAATATGGATATGAGGTAAACAGAAAAAGAAGAGAAGTCGTAAGAAAGAATTACAGGAGAGAAACCAGGACTAGGCCACAACAGTCGTCAGGACGTAAGATAAGTGAATGCAAGTAAAATATAAGAATCATTTTCAGTCATTGGTGTCCATTGTGGAAGAGGCAGCAGAAACATTCCGGAGATATTCTCGAAGTTTCAGAGGATCATCAAATGTACGGGAACGACCGTTGTGAGTTATTTTGCAGAGACAGGGATGAAGAATTCCATATTGAATGTGCAAGTCCCTCATATGTGGTCGTAAATTAAGGAACTCCTTGCGACGAGCATTCGTGGCGTTTGATAAATCCTGGGCAAGAAAGATGGTATGGCCCGACCAGATGAGGCGACGTTTAAGTCTTGCAGCTTTAAGAACAGTCATCAGTTCGGTGAATTCCAAAAAAAGCAGGATAATGCCTCTAGGTTTGGTCGGGTTTGACGTGAGTCGGCCCAGACGGTGAGCACGCTGTATATTTAGAGGAGTAGAGTCTGGTAGTAGGTCCAAAAGTTCGTAGAGAAATTTGCGGATGAAGGACACCATGTCGGACCCCTCAAGGGACTCCGGAACACCATAAATACGAAGGTTATTCCTTCTGTTGCGATTTTCAAGGTCCTCAGTGTGGAGTTTTAACTGCTGTATCTCCTTTTCAAGAATAGGAATTTTCACAGATACATCCTGGACGTCACTGACGCGTTGTTCGAGTTGCGAAACCTTGTTCTCCATAACGACCCAACGCTCTTCTATCTGCTTGAGCTTCTCATTAGTTGCCACCATGAATGGTTGTAAGCCACGTACCTCTTCTAAAATGGAGTCCAACACCGGGTTCTGAGAGGATCGGATAGGAGATGGAGGGTCATTCTTGAGGCGTTTCGGTGTAGTGCCGGTGACAGAAGACCTCGCATGCCCCGCGTTCTGAGACATATTACCAACAGAGGGGCAAACTCGGAGGACCACAGGAGGAAAAGTCACACCGCAAGGTGCAAAACGTTGAAACCCTATTAAAAGGCACACCGCAAGGTCCAAAACGTTGAGACCCTATAAAAGAGCGAGCAGAGGCACTGGGAGATAGAGGCTGTAGAAGAGGCACAACGTAGCAGCGCAGAAGCGACAACTCAGATCAACATGGTGTAAAATCCATCCAGGAATAAATGTAGAAAAGTAACAGCACAGCGTCCATAGGAAGTGAGACCCCAGGGGGTCAAGTAGTACTCCACAAAAGGGTAGGAATAGATGAGGTGGAGATGATGAATAGTGCGCCAGACACACCACAAAATGGCCGCCGCCAATCAACATTAATATGGTGAGATGGCATGTAGAGAATAGCAGCGCCAGAGGTCGCTAGGGCAGAGTAGGACCATAGTGGACAGACCCCACAACAAACCTTAGCACCAAAAGGCCATATGGCTGAGCAGTAGTAAAAACAGGCTGCATATGCGGCAAACGGGCAGAGAAAACGGGACGCGAGCTCGGCGGCACAAAATGGCGGCCGCTCGCGTCTCAGAACAGCCGAGGGATGTTTACCGGCAAAAGTGTAGAAAACAGCAGTCAGGAGGGCCGCCGCATCACGCAGCAGACGGGGACCATGTTCCGCCGTCCAGAAATCCCGCTTGCTGGTCTCCGCTCATGAAGTAGATGACGGGAAACGAACTTCAGGTCCCGCGTTTCTCCGGAGCTCACAGAGGATGCGCCATTGCTCGCCGGCGCGTAAGCCACGCCCCTCCAAAGTTATTTATTTTTAATTTGCGCTGTGCACTCTATGCAAAGTAATATTTATTTGAAAAGAATAACTGTTTTGAGTACGGTCAATTTATGTACATTATAGCTGATTTCTTTTTTTATTTTGCAGGGCTATTTCGATGAAAACGGTACGTACTGGGTAGTTCACTTGTCAGAATTATTTGAAAGACTATATTGTAATGAGCTAAAACAAAATAGAAGTCATAAATAGGTGTGGATTTCCACTCCTAAATAAGTGCAAATGTAACTTCACTGCAACTACCAACAAAGCAATAGAGGTATATGGCAGATTGATTAATTTTTCTTTTACTGCAATCTTCATTCCAGGGAAACAATACATTAGCAATGATATCTGCTAGGGTTTTATTTTAAGCACTGTTATTATAAAATGTCTGGCTTGCCAATTTATAAAGCTTCATACAGGTCTACATTTGGCATGGAAATCTCATTCATTTTGACAATTATGGTAGAAACAAGCACTGGCAAAGCCAATAGGTTTAGCCTTTGCGAGCTCTACTGGCTTTTTAAATGTTTGTTGTTTAGACATGTTGCACAGCAGAGCGAGTCCCCATTTCAGAGTAGTATTTGTGGCAACGGCCTGAAAAACATGTGGGCAAAGGTAAACAAAACAAAACATTTTCTTTTATAAAATGGATGGGTTTTTAATCTAGTAAATTGTTATGGTTTTAATTAACTGAACAATAAAGTTTATTATTATTATGTGGGCAAAGGTACACAAAATATGTTGCTTTTATGGCTGTCATTTTTTTACTTCTTTGGTAAAGTGATCTTGCGGCCAACTTGTGTGCTCGTGCTTTAAATTAAATCACTTGTGGGGGGGGGGGCTCCATATTTTTGAAGGTTCCATGGTATATTGAGCATTCTTCAGCATACGCTCCATGGAATTTTGCGGTGAAAGGAAACATTTACTTCCAAAGTATTCCTCAAGATATCCACACCTCACCATCTTTGTACTTCAGCAGAAATAGAAACTGATCCAAAATACAGAAAGGTCCGGCCTATGGCAACGATGCATGCACGAAAGCTGTAGATACTTAGTGGAATTTAATCAGGTGATCAATCTCCGTAAAATGCATATCCAGGCATATAAACCCCGGCCTTAGAAAAGATTGAAGTTTGAAACGTATCAAAAAGTGATGGGATAGCAATGATCTGCAAGTCTGGGGCTACTTACAAATTATCTCTGGGAGCTGTTTCAGCGGCAGGTTAGTAACTCGGGACGACCCATCACTGTCCGTTTTAATTGCAGGGTGGACCACCTCGGTAAATCAGTGCTGATTACACTTTGAAACATGGCACTCACATTACTTCTAGCGCCTAATCTTTCCATGTTGCCAAATACCGTGTCCTCTGTAACTCAATGCTAGACTTGGCATTTGTCTAATCTGCTGACTGTGTAGCTACCAATTAAGCCTTTGAAAGCAAGATTTGTTCTTACTCCTGGCATTAATGTTTCCTCTTGAAGTAACCGAAAGGAGAGTTACTGCGCTCTCTAAAATCAAATAGTAATGTAAATAATAAAAGGAAGTATAACAGTGTAGGTTTTAAAAGATGAATTATGTTGCCTGGTCTTAAACTTGTTTTCTCTATGATATTATGACTGGTTATTTATGCTGCTCTTTTTTTTCTGCAGATGTTGCAGTTTCTTTAAATGATGTTAATAACAGATGTTAGTATTATCCTTTTCAATGGCACTCAGTTTGCCAACCACGAAAGGTTGAAAGGCTGATTTGGCCATGCCTGTTTCAAGGTCGTGACTTGCAAATCATGCCAAATATCAGCAGTGAGTGGTTATCTCTTTGACCAATCTTGCAGGTGCTGGCGCGAGAATCAATTTAAATAGAAAAGGTTTCACATCTTTATCTCATTCAAAGATTCCTTCTTTCACTGAGTGACCTTTACTCCCCTGCAACAGACCCTTGCCTCTGTATATGAGAAGACGAGAACTCTGCATTGGATGCCTGAGGCTTGAGCCGGGCAGACACTTTTACTTGTACTCTTAGCCTGTTATTTTAAAATACTTTTTCTGTATTGCACTGCCCTTTGTGTCCTCTCCCCCCTGCACTAAGCGTGCTGATTTTCGCGACGCTGGCGTCTTTGCCGATTTTCGGGTAAAGACCCAATTTAATAACAAATTTTAATAACACTTCCTGACTGGTGTGCTCACCCCTTCTAGCGCTACCTCCCCTTGAGGGTCCGGCCGATTTGGGGCTGTTTAGACCGGGGGCTCGGGCAGAGCTAGTGCGGCCGCCATCTTGGGCAGGGTTTCCTCCCTTGAAGTGAGAGGAGAACAGTATAAAAATAAACGGCTATGACTCCGCGCAGCGGACGCGTTCAGCGGATGCGCCGTATTCGCGCCGGAGTCAAGCCAGAGTCCAGCCCGTCTGTGCCCGTCCGCGACAGACCGGGGCGCGGGGCGACTCCTCCAAGTCCTATGATTCCACTTGATGTCCCGGAACCGGTAAGGCACCTTGCTCAATACACGAAACAGGAGCTTCTTGTTATACGGTCCAAAATGAACACTGGCTGTGATCATAACTACCCAGCCGATAGTCTCCCTACCAAATGCGACTTCTGTAACCACACTTTTTCATCACCTAACAACCAGGGGCTTCCCTTAGCAAAATCCAACATGCTATTACTCAACTTTAAGTCGATGAAGAAACATAAATTAGAAATGTATGACCTAATTACTAGCAGTAAGCCCGAAGTGCTATTTCTAACTGAGACGTGGTTGGATGAGGAGTCTGCCCCAGAAGCATTGGAAGCTACCCCCCCTGGCTATAGTCTACTACGTTTAGACAGATACAAACAAAGAGGGGGAGGGATTGCCCTCATTCATAAAACAGAGTTAGAATGCACTCTAATAAAAGCTGAAATTTTACATAGCGAAAGCGGCTTATTTTCCATCAAACTTGGACCGAGAAACATCATTTTCGGCCTGTTGATATATCGTCCTCCTGGAGTAGCTGGACAATTCGAAAGTCATCTCTTTGATTACATCACGCAACCAGCCCTCAGTTATAAAAAGTTTATAATTTTAGGTGACTTAAACCTCCATTTCGAGGATAGGGAGTGCAAAGAGGCACAGGAGGTAGCCACGGCACTGGCGTCGCTGGGACTGAACCTTCAATCTACTGCCCCATCACACCAACATGGCCATCTCTTGGACCCTATCTTTGCCAACTGGGAAGGCATTACTACCTTCCCTTCGGTAAAAATAATTTGGTCTGACCACTTTATCATTCCGTTTCTGGCAGATAATACACTCACAGAAAACATAATTTTTAAGCCCTCATCCCATAAACGTAGAAATTGGAAGAAGTTCGATCAAGTAGCTTTCAGACTTGCTCTCCAAAAAAATCCTCCATTGCATTGTAACTCTCTTCAAGAAACCTATGAAAATTATGAAAAATGGCTCTCTAATGCCCTGGATGAGATAGCCCCATGGACATCTAAGCCCCCCGCTAGGCAGTCTAAAACCGCTCCTTGGTTTTCTGAAAAACTAAAACTAGCCAAAGCCAGATGTAAAACTCTAGAGCGCAACTGGAGAAAACATTACAACCTCGAGGAGAAAATGTTATACAAGACTGAACTCCATAAATATCATAAATTAGTGAGATCGGAAAAAAGATGTCATCTCAAAAATAGAATTAACTTAGCTGATAATCCTACCAAAGAACTGTTTTCAATCTATAGGGAACTCACCATTCCTACTAGATTAGAAGCCCAGGACACGTATTCGAAAGAACTATGTGACTCCATTGCTGACTTTTTTGTTAATAAAATTGACAAAATCCATGACACCTTCACAAAAGATGAGTCCAGTTCTAGCGAATCCGCTGAAGCCAATAACAGTAACATGGGGACCCATGATCTCACCTGTTTCATCACTCCTGAGAAACAAGAGCTTCTCAGCATTGTGAACAGCATACAATCGGTTCTCCGAGTGATGTATGCCCACCGACTCGTTGCAGAGGAGTCATGGAATCCACGGTTATTGACTATATCAGTCGTATTGTATCACTGTCCTTCGAGGAATGTAAGGTACTAGATGCCTGGAAAACAGCCCAAGTAATCCCCCTTAAAAAAAAGGCGAACATCCACATCTCCCAATTCCAGAATCTTCGCCCCATATCCCTCCTCCCTTTTTGTGCCAAGATTGTGGAAAAAGTAGTGAATAAGCAGCTCATGAGTCATCTAAAAGATCATGCGCTCCTACACCCTACTCAATCAGGGTTTAGAGCCGGATACTCTACTGAGTCAGCCCTACTTTTTTCCACCGAGAGTCTTAGGCGCATAGTGGATGGAGGAGAGATAGCAGCGTTGGTATTATTAGATCTTAGTGCAGCCTTTGACACCGTGCTGCACTCAACGCTGCTGTCTCGGCTATCTGGAATGGGAGTTAAGGGGCCGGCCCTTGCGTGGCTGGAGTCCTTCTTGGCCAACAGAAACTTTCAGTTGCATTGCCCCCCCTTTAAGTCTTCCCCCAGAAAAGCAAGCCATGGGGTTCCTCAGGGGTCCAGTCTGAGCCCCACCTTGAATAATATCTATATGGAACCCCTGGCTCGCATAGTGGAGACTTATGGGGTGGGCATTGTCAGCTACGCTGACGACACCCAATTGGTGTTCAAACTCACGCCCGACCACAGAGAAGACGCCAACAATTTCTCCAACTGCCTCTCTTCCGTGGCAGCTTATGTGAATAACAACTGTCTTCGCCTTAATGGCGATAAAACTGAGCTGTTGGTGGTGGGCAAATCTTCTTCCGCTTGGTCCCACATGTGGTGGCCTGCGGAACTGGGCAGCCTGCCCTGCCCTGTGGCATCGGTGCGGAACCTGGGCATAACATTGGATTCTAACTTGTCTTATAACCCTCATGTGAAGAAGGTTGCAGCAAGATGCTTCAGCATACTGAGAGTCCTTCGAAAGGTTCTAGACCTTCTCCCCTTGGACTCAAGAAAGACCATAGTCCATGCCCTAGTCACCCCTCATCTGGACTATGGGAACGCCTTGCTACTGGGGTTGAGCAAAAAGGGCACTTACCAACTCCAGTCCGCTCAAAATGCCGCAGCGCGCCTTGTGCTCAAGCTTCCTCGAAGAGCCTCAGGGAGACTGGCCTTGTCCAGACTCCATTGGCTCCCTATCAAGGAGCGAATTAAATTCAAGGCCCTATGCTTTGCCCACCGCATAGCCCACGGCACCGGCCCAGGATATCTGCAGGGTTTACTCACTATACATCCCCCTACCAGGAACCTTAGATCTGCTGGTACGATGGTGTTCAACATCCCTAAGATAGCTAGAGCGAAGATGGGCGGCTCCTCTTTCAGATACTTGGCTGCCAAGGGCTGGAATGAACTCCCTCTTGAGATGCGGATGGAACCCTCTGAAATGAGATTTCGAGGAAAATTAAAAACCTTCCTCTTTCCCCGCATCTAATTTTCCCATTCCCCCTTGTCTTGTCTGTTTTTCCTGTGTTCATTCCTCTTAGCTTCTTTGCGGTTTTCAGCGCGGGGACACTCTGTTCCTGATTAACCAGGCGCTTTATAAATGGCTTCTATTCTATTCTATTCTATAAATCAAAACAAATTTTAATTGCAATACTACTTCTAAATTCAGTCAATAAGGAGAGTTTTGATTAGTTATAAGGGTTTTATTTTTTATTAAAAAGGTTTAGTAAATGTGATCTTTTTATTCTGTATTCAATAAGCCAAATGCATCAATCAGATTACAGAATTGATAATAAAAATATGGCTAGAACAAGTCATGACAAATAATGCAATACAGAGCGTTCTATAAAGAAAAGAATCCCTATTCTAAAGAATGGGGCGAAATGGGTGTTAGCAGGAACCTATAAATAATGAGTTTTGATTAGGTTTAAGGGTTTTATTTTCAATAAACATGTATATTATTAATTATTATTTATCTTTTTATTATTTATTCAACTAGTCAAATGCACCAATCAAATTACAGAATTGGTAATAAAAATATGGTTAGAAAAAGTCATAACAAATAATGCAATGCTGCGCGTTCCATAAAGGAAATAATTCCTATTCTAAAGAATGGGGCAAAATGGGTGTTAGCAGAAACTCATTCAGAGTTCAAGAGGAATGAGTGAGAGTAAGTACATAAAGCTCAAATTTGATCAATCAATATCAGCTGGACTTCCCGTAAAGAGAGGTTCACAAAAAGCAAAAATAATCATGTAGGAGCAGTAGCAACTGCAATCAGAAATCAGGTCGGGTAGGGTGGAAAATCAGCATTCAGCCTTCAGTATAAAGCCATAAGCTTTCAGCTTCAGTGCGGACAAGTGGTATGAGTCTTGAAAAGCATCAGGGAAAAAGTTTCTCTGGAAAAGCGTGTCTCAGTAGTGGGGTCTGGAAAAGCAGTAACAGGTTGTACTATAAACAGTCAAAAGAAAATGTTGCAGTTCGTGTTGCTTCTACTCCTCTTGACCAATCATCTTTCGATTCTTTTTGAGAGGAGTCACATCACACCTCAGTCTTTCCCACGTTTGAACACAATGGGTTTGCTAAGAATTATCTTGAAGTATTAAACACATTTTAAATGATGTCTACATTTGAGGCCTTTGGATTGATATCCACTGATCCTTTATAAATAGAAACTGTATAGAAATGTTATTGATCTATGTGTTGCGACGCATTGTTGGTATAGATGTGATAATTATGATTGTGGCATATTGTGATGGTTTTTGGAAGAACATGCAACAATAGAAATATTTCAACAAAATAAAATGAGGCCTTTGGATTCTTAGACCTCAGTTCTCATGGGTATGATCAGTCTAATCTTCTAATGAAATAAATTGTATGTTAGTCTAAACAATAGGCAAAGTGAAATAAAACTGGAACTAACTTTATCAGCATGACAATTCATCATTATAACTCAGAAAAGAAACAGGTTAAGCTATCACATGTCTCTAATCATGTGTTGTATTTAGTGTGCGAAATTATATGAAGTCATTCTATTCAGTGATAAAGTATTTCTTAGCAAAACATTTCAAAACATTATTATTAATCAAATATATTCTTTAATACAATTAGAAGTATTTTCTAAAGGCATGCCAGGGTAAGAACAACTTTTAAGGATTTTGTGCACGTCTCAGTATATTTAACCTTGCTGCTTGGAAAATGAAGCTTGCTTTAGACTTTGCGAGGCCTAGTACTAATAGATATAGTTATTTACTACAAATTGCACATTTTAATGTTGCGTCAGCTCAAAATATATTGCACATTAATATTGCACAGGTGTTTTTAACTATATTAAATTTACATTTTAATAAAACTTTTTATCACAGGCTGTTTGGGATTAGAAAAAAGCAGGATAACTGGAACATTTGATCTTGCAGAAAAGGAATAGGTTTAATCCCGGATAAAAGACTGGCAATTCGAATAGTCACGTCTTGTAATAAGCTCCATCTAGATGGAGTGCCAGCAGTTTCTAACATTGTTTATAAGGTCAAGTAAAAAAACTTTTTCGAGAGACACAGTATTTATTTGTTAATGTGGACTGTACCTTTTTGTTAATCCTACGAGAAAGGGCTGACACCAGGTTTGTTTCCACCTCGTGTAACTGATGATCTTGTTAAGAGCTCCAATACCTTAGAGTCAAATTTGACCCATATAAATGAATAAACCAGAAAAAACCCACAATCAAGGCCCGTGAGTGGAGAGCGGGAGCAGCTACAACAGACTGTGGAGAGCAACTCGAGAAATGTGTGGGGAAGAAGGGAGTGTGGGAAGGACAGGAGACTAACTTGAGTCATGCACTCTTGAAGAGAGCACATATAAAAGGGAACAAATTACCTGCAAGTGTCTCTAGCCAGTGGATGGACACTGGCTGCAGAAATGAAGCTGTACTAGTCCATGCCCCACAACAGGGACTGACAGTGGAAGGCTGGGAGCAAGCAGGGAAGAACAGGAGGGGCTGGCCAATAAAAGGGACGGAAAGGTAAGTGACATGATGTGAAGCCAACCATTGGTAAGTAATGGGCAGGCTCCAATCCCGTTTTTAAGCTTTTTTTTGTAAACCATAGATTTTGCTGACAGCACATGCGCACTGTAGGGGAAACCTAAAGATGATGTCTCTTTACATGGTAATCCTCCTTTATGATTGTTTTAATTTCTCCAAAGAATTCCAAACTGATGTGCGAAGTGCATCAAAAGTTCTGCAACCATTCATAAATGCAGTGGCGTTGCCAGGGGGCAAGGGAGTTCGGCACAAGTTTATGAGGCAGCGGCTTCGCCCTGCTATCAGGGGCGGCAACAGCAAGCTGAGAAAATGCTAGCCAGAACCCCCCCTCATTCTTGACTGCGGCAGCCGTCGGGTGCCAAATGCAGAGGCCTCCACGGGTGCCCATAGGGCTAGCTATGCCACTGCAGCCAGAAATTACTTGACTCCTTACCACTTCAGAGAACACTACCTCAGTGCATGAAACTTGAGACTAGGTGAAAATAACCTTGAATCGTGCCTCATCGGTCCTACATTTTTTCAGCACTCCGTTGCTCTTTTGCTAGGTTTGTCTTCTATACCACACCTATACATATTGTATATGGATTTATGCAAGACAGGACAGGACATTGGGACACCCTGAAATATGTGTGTGGGGAGGGGCTAAATAAAAACTACATACTTTGTCTATTGGGTCGATTATCTGGACTTGCTATGCCCCTGAGCAAAAACTGTATCACAGTCAGCAGCACAGCAGTACAGGCAGATCTGTGTGAGTTTGTGTTCCCAAATAGATCAAATACAAGGTTCCAATCATGCAAGTAAGAGTTAGAGAAGGCACTATGTTGCTCATGGTTTGCTGTGGTGTGCACATGACATGGGATCACAATATGGCCTTGTTATACCTGGCACCATTGGCGGGGTTCTCCCTTCCATTTTTGCTGTTGCCTCGTGTTTTTCTGGTGTTAGATGCTTTGGGCACTGTGCCACTGCTGTTCAGTGCCACAGTGCAAGTGCTCCCTCCTGTAAATTGATGTATTGATTAGTGGTTCCATGATTGGATATTTGGTTTACTTATCAGACCCTAGTACAGTGCACTGAGTGTGCCCAGGGCGTGTAATCCAAATGCTGCTAGTGGGCTTGCAGCACTGATTGTGCCACCCACAGAAGCGGCCTTGTAAAATGTGTCTAAGGTCTGCAATTGCAGAGCCTGCGTGCAGTCTGGTACTGTCATGCTGACTGGGCAAGTGCACCCACTTGCCAGTCCCTAAACCTTCCCTTTTCTTCATATTAGTCACCACTATGGTAGGCCCAAGGGCAGGGTGCATTGTAAGTATAAGGTAGGACAAGCCCTGATGTGTGTGGCGTGTCCTAATAGTGAATGACAGCCATTTTCGTTCTTCACTTTTGCAAGGCTACCTGTTCTCCATAGACTAAAATGGGCTGCTGGATTGTTAAATGTTTATAATCCTAGCAGACTCAGAGAACATGGTAGAAATTCAAGTTTAGTATGCCGGACTCAGAATAGTAAAATACATCTTTTAGTAAAGTTTATTTTAATATTCTATGTTGCAAATACCACTTTTAGAAAGTAGGTATTTGCTTGCCTAACCATTTGAGCCTGCCTCTGCTAGTTTGTGTATTCCTTGTCTGGGTTTGTGTGTGACAGGACTGGGGAATTCCAGGAGACAGGCTGGGGCAGCCCGGTGGTGAATAGGGAGATCTGCATCTAATATGGGAGGGAAGAGTTGCACCTGGGACCTGAATAGGGCTGGGCCTTCCCTCTACAATGCTGGCTACACCCCCTGTGGTGTCTGATGTCTCTGCCCTGCACACTGAAAGAAGAGAAGGAAGACTGTCAACAAAGTGCTCCTGGATTGTACTTGCCTTCCACAATGCTGGCTCCACCTCCTGTGGGGCATCTGATGTGCCTGCCCTGTGCTGTGAAAGGAAAGGAGAAGTCTGGTAAACAGAGTGCTTCTGAACTGACGTGAACTGGGAGCAGGCCCCTCTTCCCTCAGAGAATAAAGGATTTTGGGGTATATGTATTGGGACCCTGCGCCCATGAAATTAGATCACTCCTGGAACTGACAAGACGAAACCTCTGCTGAGGAGAAGGAACCTGAAGAAACTGAGGAGAGACTATTCCCAAGCTGAAGTGCTGCTTGGGGGATTGGCCTGCAGTGGTTGCCTGACTGCCAAAGAGAGGAGGAAAGACTTTGTGGACTTTACCTTTATTTTCAACTTGTGCAAAAGATCTCCAAGGGCTTGGAAGAGAGCTTGCCCCCTGACCGAAGTCCCAGGACCAGTGGACTTCACCAGCCTTTGTGAATTGCTGCTGGAAACAAGTGGCTACAGAGGCAGGGAGCTGTGACCGACTCTCACAACCGGCCTGGTGTCCTGTTGACACCGCACTGAGCAACGTCCACCTCGAACAATGCAAGCTCTGCGCTCACCGACTCCGTCTTGACGCCGTCAACGAGCCGTAGCCTGCACCGCGACTGGAAGGACACCGCAACGTGCAACGCCTCGCTACACCGACTCGAACTGGTCTGACCGATGCGTCACTGCTGCTGACTTCGAGTCCGGTGACCGCATCGGAGTTGGCCACCGCCTCGCACACTTCGCGACGCACCGCCCGACTCGCACTGCTGTCCGGACTGATCGACGCCAGCTCCCGAACTCCGGCTCGAACGCCGCACTGTAAAGCTGGAAGCACTGCAACGAGCAACGTCCGCCCCGAACAACGCAAGCTCTGAGCTCACCGACGCCGTCAACGAGCCGTAGCCTGCAAGGGACACCGTGACCTGCAACGCTTTCTTTTTGTACACCGCGACGATCCCCGGAACCGGCTCGCACATCAGTGCCGGCCGCCCCAAGGAAAAGGTACTGTGTTTGAGTCTGTCGACATTTCAGTGGGCCCGGACCGCCGCGGTCCACTGGATTTGTTAGACTCTGTGTTCTTTCAGCACGCTGTAGCCGGACAAGGCTACCGACTCGCACAGAACTTTGATTTACACCGTTTTACCCAGAACCCTTGAAATTTGATAGTACTGTAGATTCTTTTTGTCGTTTATTGGTCTTGTGGATAACCCTATATAAAGTATACTTATTTTTGATATACAACCTTGTGTGGTGTCCATTTGTAGTGTTGTCACTGGGTTACTGTATGTGGTCACAAATGCTTAACTTACATCGCCTCTGAAATAAGCCTTCACTGCTCGCGCCACGCCGCATAGAGGGTGAGCAGGGGTTATTTTAAGAGGGTAATTCCCTTGCCCTGACTAGAGGAGAGGGTCCCGGCTTGTCAAAAGTACCTACCTGTGCCAACCAGAGACCCCCAATTCTAACAGGCCCCAACTTTAAACATAAGTATATTGTGTTCAACAACACAATATAGTGACAAACCTTTTGGTCACAGGTGGCAGATAGTGAAGTCCCAATAACAGAAAAGCCTGCAATGTTTATTGTACTGATATGTTCCGATCCCACTTGTGTGAGATAAATACCAACCAATCACGATTATTGTCCTCTAAATGAAGCACAACTGTCAAATGTTGGTGAATACTACACCAAAATGTGCAGGTTCCATTACTTCCTGGCATTTTCCTCGGTATAGTTCAGCAGCTTTGACGTGCGGAAACTTACATGGTGAAAAATGTGGGTGCTGTGGTGATTACCAACCGGTTCTTGATTGCTATAAATGCGCAGTAAATTGGACCCACCATAATCTGGGCCTTACCCAGCACCAGCTGCATGTGCTACTATTTACTAATTTCAATATTCTCCCTGCGCCATGGGTTTCTGAACTAAGTTCCGTGTAGACACGAAATGCTGTATTGCCCCTAAACCATGGTTTATAGTCTTATTACAGACAGCACTAGTGAACGATTAAAGGAGGACAGTTCTTCACACACAGACCTTTGAAACCAATTCTTCTTTAGCAGGTTCTTTGATTAAAGAGACAATATATATTTTCTTCCAGTTAGACCTCGTAGCAAATGCCACCAGGTAGGCCTCGGGAAGAGTATTGCCTGAATGAAACGCTGCTTGGAAGTCAGAAATATATAACCAACCGTTTGTCTCTTGCCACCCACTCAGTTTTTTCAATGCATAACAAAATTTACTGGACTTTGTTGTTTCCCGGCCCTCGCCATGTTTGCCACATATCCTGCCTCTTTTAGTCTAACACAGTATTTCCCAAACTGTGGGTCAGTGCCAATTTTTGGTGGGTCACGAATGTTCAAGCAATAAGCAGAAAGGAAAACCTGCAGCATATCATTTTCTGTAAAATATACCAAAATGTAAATGCCTGTAAATGAACAGTACACATTCAGAAGTTAGGAAAGCAACATTTAAGCACTTTGTTCTGTAATTCTGAAATGTGATGGAAACATATATTGTAATAGGATCAAAACAAATCAAAACACTTTACTTAGTGGTGCACACATTATAAATATGCACTGAAACCCAATTTCCACACATTAACCCAATTTCAGATTTATCAGTAAAACTGTGTGCACATGTAGGTGCTATTTTAATGGAAAATGTGCTGTCTGTAAATTACTCTGTATCGCCACACGATGAATTAGTTACATAAACAAATTGCCTGCCTCGCGTCTATTAAAGATAGGTGGGTGGCAAAGGTTTATCGACGTGGTTCTGAAAAGTTTGGGAACCACTGGTCTATCAGTAAATTAGCAGCAGCCAGTTTTACTCAGTTGCTACAGCCTACTTAGATTTTTGCTCTCTTTTATTTTACATTTGTTTTGTACATTTAATATCTTATGGTTTATTTATGTTTTCATTTGATATTTATTTGGGAGTATTGTAAAAATGCTCATGTACTTGACAGCTGTTTAAAGCACTGCTTAAAAGGAAATGCATACAGACCGTCTGTGGTTTTCCATCTAGTTGGAAGAGGTGAGAAAGTGTTGTGAGTCTTGGCATCACCCTCACGATGTGCATGAGAATATGTTGCCTGGAACGGGGCAGTTTGCAGATGTGTATGGAATTTCATTAAGTGTATTTTATTTTCATTATTTTTCGTTTCACCTTCAGATTGCTTTCCAGATACAGACATTAAATAGGCATTGAAATAATATATTCTATTTGTAGAGGAGTGGAAAAGAATATTGGGGTGGGGAAAAGATCTATATCACGTGCATTTTCTATGTGTAAGAAATTGGAATATTATTCGAGGGGGTGTGAACTCACATCAAATAATCACAATCCTTGTTGGGGTGACCCACTATAGTCACTAAATAAACCAGTACTTAACCCTTTAGTAGCAGTAGGGCCTAACTTTGAGGCAAGTCGTAAAGTATTTATGCAGTACTCAAACTGTAATAAAGCGTTAACACAACTCAACAAAGTTCCAAACACAATTTAGAAAAATTGAGTTTATTTTTATAAATGAAATGACACCAAAACAACATAAATCCATGACATAGAAGCACAGATATAATTTTTCCAAGTTTGAAGATAGTGCGAAAAGCACCAAATGCCAACTGAGGTTATCTAGTCACTCTAGACTTGTTCCAAATAAAACGTTAAGGCCGACTGCGATGGTGCTTGGGGCGGATACAGAGACCAGGTTCTTTCCGGAGGAAAGTTTACTTTCGGACTTGCATACTTTTATGGAGAAAAAGTGGTTGTTGGTGAGTCGTAATCGGGTCAAGCTTCAACTGCATCTGTAGTGGTCCTCGACGATGGGTAGCAGGCTGCTGAAGAGCGGGGTCCCATGTCCTTCTCAACAAAGACTTGAAAGCTCCAACTGGGAGAAGTTCAAAGTCTGTGCCCAGAAAATCCTTCAAGTCAACAGGTTGCTTTTCGGAGTCTGCCAGATGAAGCCATTACTTTCAAACTTAAAAATATTTCTGGAAGTCAGATCTAATTCAGTGGGGCAAACCATTAAGCTGAGGCTGACAGGCGATTCAATATCTACAGTTGTATTTTTTTGGGGTGTCCTAGTTAAAGTTGGTTACAAGGCAGAAAGTTGAGAAAAAGTTTCTAAATCCTACCTTTTGAAGTGTGGACAGGAGTACACTCTGACACCAGTCAGGATTCCAGGACCAGGGGGGCACTACTTTGGGGTTAGGACTCACTCCAGCAGAGGCCGGTAGCAGGGTCCAGGGCAGGTCCAATTGACACTTGTAGCAGTTGCAGGGAAAGGGCCTCTGGAAGTTTCTTGTTTTCTTGTAGCTCAAACAGGAGGTCAGCCAAGTGACACTTTGAGTCACTTCTAGGGTCTTGGTTTCAAGCTGAGCAGGCCCAGTCTTCCTTCAGGTTTTGTAGACAGCAGGGCAGTCCTTCTTCTGATTCTTTATAGGTCCAGGAGTGTTCTGAGGATAGGTCTGTGGGGTCAACTTTTATGGCCTGTGACTGTCATGGAGCGAAGTCAGGGCCAAGTGATTCCAGAGGTAACACTTAACCAGGAGACAAGACAAGTTAATACCAGTCTACTCAAAGTATATCTGAGGCTACTAAACAACAGAGGATAGGCTTTAGACAAGAACAAAGTATGTTCAAAGTCAGGGATATACTGGTATATGACCAAGAGGGCCCTTGTTAGCTTAGAGAAAGTCTTTTGGACTGACACCAGCAGATTGCTCTTGACAACAGTCATAAAAGTAAGTAATAGTTGGGCTGCTGTAAGGGGATTGTTGTGCTCTATCCACGGTGAACCGAGGCTGGCAACAACACTGCGACAGGTAAGACTCCAAAGCGCCTGGGCGCAACAACAGAAGTCTGCCACTTACCTGATCGGAACAGACACCAAGCCAGAGATAATATTGTAAATGGATAGGGACTGCAACAGACTATGGACCGAATATGAAATGGAACAGAAAACCAGAACACAGGACAGACAAGCCAGCAATCAGACCAGGAGTCAAAACAAGACAAGTAATATGAACATGGCTTTGGATATCAAGAACAGGAATACAGGAATCAAGGGCAGGCTGTACCCAACCGGCACTGGAACAAGTAATGCCCCATTGGCACAGGGAAATGGAAATAGGATTCAGAACAAGGAACTTGAGGCCATAACCAACAGGCAGTGGTACAAGAAATGCCTCATTGGTACAGGGAAACTGAAACAAGGACTCAGAACAAGGAGCTTGGGGATGTACTCACCAGACACTGGAACAAGTAATGCCCTGCTGATACATGGAAACTGGAACTAGGACTCAGAACAAGGAATGCAGGAATGTACCAACAGGCACTGGACAAGGTATGATATGCTGATACAAGGGATAACACCGGAATTCAGAACAAGGACTGAACAGAGATTCCATACCAGGATATAAAGGGAACAGCTGCCAACAAAGTGAACATGTGGTCAGAAGTTCAACAGGTAAAATAGAGAACTCAGGATTTCGGGCTAGCAAGGAAGGTGAGACAGAGAAAGAAGGAAAGCACATAACACAATGCCGCTCTTGGCCTTTTGGCTAAGATCAAGTGTAGTATCAATGCCGCTCAGGACAGCCACAGGAAAACAGGACACCTCAAAAAGCACTAGCAAGAATCAGGTACTCCCCTAAAGGTATCAAGGATTCAGGAGTGCAGGCAGCTGGAGAAGAAAGCAGGAGCATTCACCAACAGTGGCTGTTGAAACATGAGTCCCGAAAGCAGAAAGCAGAAGCAAGGCTTAAATCCTTCCCAGTTCACAGCCACACAGGGTGAGTGAAATTCAGAAGAGGTGTTAGCAGACTGCAGCGCAGTACATGTGAGAGAAGTCAAAGTCCCTCATCCAGCTCTCTGTCTGAAGGAGTTCAGAGAGGTTCCAGGAACCAACCAGTGGGCAGAACGAAAATCCAGAGTGAAACATGGATCAGATCTTATTTTGCAATATGATAGGGATTCATGCAAGGGAGCACATAGGTATGCTGGATGTGGTAAGCTAGAGTTCCAAGGATAATAAGATTCACCCAAAGTCTCCTCTGCAGCGCTCATGGTCGGGTGAGGTATACAAGTGGCATAATGCGTTAGTGATTGATAAGTAAACCCTGTAATAGAGTTTGTAGTGGAACTGATTTCCAGGAGGATTTGACACTGAAGTTCAGCACAGGTTCCAAACTAGTATTAATGATGACAGCAGGCTTGCAGAAGATACTCACGTAGCGCCACCCGATGGCAGAATCGCAGAATCTTGACAGTGCCAGCTAGTGGGTGGAGGCCAAGCCTTTGTCCACCTCTAAAACAATGCTGGTCACCTCCTCTACCCCCACTGGATGTGCCTTCAGCCTGATTAGAGAGACAAACAGGAGGCAGGCATGGGTGTGAGCCAGTAAAACGGTAAGCATTCTTTAAAGCACAGAAGGGGGCTGAGTGCAGCCCCCAGGCCATCCTGTCAAGGGAGGAGTCCCCCTACCAGCCCCCGGGGCCCTTTGTTCATTGTCTGGGTACAATACACATCACCAAAGGGGAGCCAGAAAAGGTCAGGTGACAGCTAGAAACTACCAGGAAATCATTTTGGTTTTAGTCAATAAAATGAAAATTTTCTAAAAGTATAATTTCCAAAATGCTAATCTTAAATCTGACTTGAGCATTAGGTTGGATTTTATATTACTGTTAAAATTAGTCCTTTGACCATTTTTCTAACTACTCCAAAACTCAATTTAGCATTTATTAAAGGTAATAGAGTAATGTAGTGTTCACCTATGAGAAAACCAACCTTACCACATTGAAAAACGACTTGTAGGTTTTTCACTGCCACCATTTTAAAACATAAATTATACATGTCCTACTCTTTGTACCACCATGCACCCTGCCCTATGGGCATTTAGTGCCTACCTTAGGGGTGACTTATGCATATTAACAAGCATTGGCAAAGCCAATAGGTCTCCCCTATGTGAGATCTATTGGTTTTGCTGGAGCAGAGTGGCATTGTGTGGTGTGGTATTTTTTAGCGTTTAGTGGCATTATGTGGTGTGGAGCGACATTGGTGTGGAGTGGAATAGTGTGGAGTGGATCCAGTGGAAATGTGTGCCATGGAGTGGCACTATGTGGAGTGGCATTGAGTGAGTGGCATTGAGTGGAGTGGAATTTAGTGGAGTGGAGTAGGATTCTGTGGTGTGAAGTGGAGTGCACTGAGTGAAGAGCATGCTCGAAGCACTTTAATGTCTCATCAGAGGTAGCAAACGCTACAAATATATACTTACAATTGAGTGGAGTGGCATTGTGTGGAGTGGAGTTGCATTGTGTGCCATGAGTGGCATGGAGTTGAGCAGTATGAAGTGGCATGAAGTGGCACTAAGTGGAGTGGAGTGGTATTGTGTGGAGTGGAATGGCATTGATTGGATTGATATTGTGTGGTGTGGAGCAGAGGACTGAAGACTTAAATGATGAGATGGTTAGCTGGTCAACTGACCGGTGGCTTGATCCAAAATGTGCTACGTCCCCAAATGCCATTTCGGTTACTGTGTCCCAAGAGCTTATCCATGTTAGTGTCTCTCGGTACTGGCATCCACCTCTGCTAGCCCAGTCAGCTTGGTGACCAACTCAACAGCTTTAAAATAACAATATTTCCTAGCCCACTCACAAACCAGAGAAATAGAACATTTCTGAAGTTACCCGAGGTAGCTTGAAAAGTCCATAATTCTCACTGTGCTCTGTTAAATTGTGTGCCAATTATAGTTCCTCACCCAACACATTTGGAAAATGATCTGAAACCTGCACAAAATAATTCTGAGCACCACAGTTGAAGGATTGCAAATCCATCACACATACTCTCCCTAACAGCATAACATGCAGAGCTAATAAAGAGTGTAAAGTGAACTGAAATTAGGTGGATCCTAACCAAGCCAAAAAAGACACTTGATCTTTGAGATTGGTCTAAGAGTAGTCACAAAACGCCCCCAGGTCCTGGTAAACTGAGATGAATACGCGTTTCTCGTATATGGCCTACACAGGCAAACAAACTGTACAGTTAGAAGAAAGGTCAAAGCATTAAATGTCAACCCTTGTTCACTTTTCCTAAAAGGCAGCTTATTAATATCAGGCATTACAGACAAGCATCTACTATTGCAAGCGCTACAGTAGCGCTACCTGTGTGGTGTGCGTGTCAAACTTGAAATAATAGCATACACAGCTTGTGTAATTCATAATTACAGTACTGAAGGGCAATATGAAATATTACATTGGTCTTTAACCTTTATGTCTTCATTCATTGTGAGACAAAATAAGGTATGGCTGCCACTGCCTGATATTCTGATATTCCAATTAAACGATTTAACTCTGAGGAGAATGCCAGCCTAATCTGGTTAAAGCCCTAATATATACACAAATAATTCTCAAGATCTATCAAAGCAAATCAACATATGTAGACTGGAAAGCAGGCTTCTCTGTAACCTAACTTAGAGTATCTGTTTCATAGTCATTGCGCCCTAACCTGTAAACTACTGATTCACACAAAAAGTAATAGTCCCTGGTGTGTGCAAGGGAAAAAGACCCATTGATTGTTGGTGGGGGGAATTAAAACAGCAATCATCCTTTTTCTATTGGTGACTCAGATTGCTGTTGAGGATACTAAAAACAGCAAGTATCAGTGTTCAATTGGTCATTCAGGACTCTGAGACCCATGGCCACCGCACCTGCTGCAGCAATTGTAGCTCTGCCTCTGCTTACAACACACCCTGTGCGAAGTGTGGATGTTGAGAAGTAGAAGGGTCTATTGTATATTGTGGTTTGTCTGTCAACTCTCTATACTGATTGTCTGCAACTCATCATACAACACAGCCCCAGTATAACTTCAATCCTGTCTTTAAAGACAACGCATGCAAAACGGCTCTGTTCAGACCTGCTCTCACCTACTAAAACCAAGTGCCCCATTGCACCCTTACATTTGAAAATCGCTGCCCAGTTGTTTGTGATTGTGGTAACAAAACTGTCAAGATGGCACCAACTGTTTGAGTCGCAAAGTCAAATTGCTTCGCAAATAGGATATTGGTAGCTTGGATCCCACGAACAGAGGACATTGAGGTAACACATCTGGTGTGCTTCCTGTCCGATCACTCTCCAGTCACTACGCTCTACGCTGGGGAGGCCCAGGGGGAACATCCTTTACGATGCGGATTTTACCCCGCGCTACCATTACGTCGCGTCTCTTACAACGCAAGTCGTAACCACGACTTGCGCTGGAGGGCGCTCAAGGACAAGGAATAGTTCATTTACTATTCCAACACCTTCCCTACTATCCACGGGAACTGGTGTTGGAATAGTAAATTAAACTATTCCTAAGTCCGCACCCTACAGCACAAGTCGTGGTAAGGGCTTGCGTTGTAAAACACGCGTTGTAACGGTACGCGTGGTAATAGCCCGTGTCGTACCGTCATACATCCGAGGCCCAGTACAAAGTGAGATGTCATGGAGGATGCCGGTGGATATCTAAACGGTACCCGGCTGGGAGGAAGGCGATATCAAAGACACTGGCAGACTACATGGAGACAAGTAGGGCTCCAATGCCCTTAGGGCCGGGGAATGCAAGGTGCTTAAAGCAGTAAAGAGGGCAAACTGCCTGGGGCTACTCTGGGAGGGTGTGTTGACCGTGGCAGGCGGATTTGCGCAGGAAGGAATCGTGCTGGCTTCAATACAAGCAGAGGCCCAGACCACCTCCTGATGTGCACAGGAGGGATCAGAGTGTGCACAGGCAGATAGCAGGTATTTGGAATTGTCTAGATAAGAACACTTTAAAGCACTATAGACAGAGGCTGCACAGAGAGAGCAACAAATCAGGTAGGCTCTTGGTCTGGATCCTACTTAGGGAACACCCTCTGCCACTTACAACACATATGATGACGCTGGGGGGCCACTAGTGTCACCACTAGGGCGGGCATAGTGGGCGCGTTCCCGGGAACACCTATAGCGAGTGTACCCTGCAGACCCAGAAATAGGCCCG
This sequence comes from Lissotriton helveticus, assembly GCF_964261635.1. Taxonomy (NCBI): domain Eukaryota; kingdom Metazoa; phylum Chordata; class Amphibia; order Caudata; family Salamandridae; genus Lissotriton; species Lissotriton helveticus. The sequence goes on from NC_136065.1 coordinate 710,802,361, forward strand.
ACCCATTACACACCATTCTAGGAGAGTCTGGAAATGCCCAGACTTAGACCTGCGCCTGCCAAGGCCCAGGACGTCCCCATAGAACTCGAGTAGCTCAGGATAGCATTAGGCATACTCCCACGACTATGGCATCGAGCGGGGATGCCTTCCCAGTTGAATTTTACCAGGCCTTCCCATCAATGACAATGCAGGGCCTCCTGGAGGTTTTCCGTGAGGTTCACAACAGAAGGATGCTGCAGCCGAATATGAAGGGGGAGAGATATGCATGTTCCTAAAACTGGTAGGTGACAAGGCCAATCTGCAGCATACAGGCCGCTCACTATGATTAACTCTGACCTGTAGGTCCTATGTAAACTACTTCCCAACTGACTGACCTCCAACATGCCCTGCCTGGTTCGCGAGGACCAGTGCGGGTTCATACCGGGATGGAACATCCACAGGTGTTGGATTGGTCCCAATGACCGTGGCCGGTTTAACCGGGGATGGAGCTGGTTACACCCTATACACCCTCTGCACGCCTGCCACACCTTTGCTAACTGCCTGTTACACATGTGGTGTTAAATAGCTCTAGGTGTTTATATGGTGTGAAGCAGTGTGGCGCAAATGGGTGAGCTGCAGGGGTTTGAGGTGGAGCAGCTAAATCAAGCACTGCAAGGCCAGCGTCTAGGCAGAGCCAAAGCTAGAGTGGGGTCATGGCTGAGGCTAAGTCAAAAAATGGACAGTGCCTTTGACCGGCACCCTCCCTCGCATACCTTCTTTTCCACTCTGCTCGACTGCTCCACTCACCCCGCCTCACCTTACTGCTGGCTCCGCAGCCTCACTTCAAGACTAAAGCACAGGCTTGCGGCAGCCGCTCCTTGGCGATCGCCTAACTGCTGAGGGCTCCTTCCTTTCATGCCGAAATACCACAAATCTGACAACTCTTTTTTTTTTGCAACTATGAATGACCGTGGAAGTTTTATGGATTCTAAGTTGCAGGAAAACTCATAGCAGCTCCAGTTTAGGGACAAAGCAAAACATCTATTTACAAATATTTTCTAGGATTTCCCTGCTGCAGCACCAGTTCTCTTTGTCCAAAGACCCTCTGCAAGCCAAAAGCACAGATGAGAAGTTTCACAGGCATTAGGCAGTACAGATATCCATTTCTGTAGGAAAGTATGATATGCTTCTTATGGTTACCCCCACTTGTTTGCTTGATGTTACACTGTTTTTGACCAGTCTGACTCAAATCATGCTAATCAGGACCCCAGTCTATCTGCTTTCTCCCTAAAATGTTATGCCATGTACTTGGTACACTCCAGATTGGATACTGGAGTACCCTTGTCAGTCTCTAGTATATGGTACACATGTACCCAGGGCATAGATACCCCAGAGGCCTCCCATGGACTGATGCTTGTATCATGTCACCCATGAAAGACCATGCAAAATGGAAATACAGGCCTGCCAATGCAGCTTGTGTAAGATGGTGCGTGCACCACTTACGTTAGATATAGGTTTACTATATCTATAGGTCACTACACTTAAAACCTATAAGTCACCCCTTGAGCAGGCCTTGACAATCCTGAAGGCAGGGTGCTGGGTTTTACAGGACTGGGTCCCCCTGCATGAGCAGAGCTAGCCTTCGGAGACCATTCTACTGGGTTGCCCGTACGCAGCCAGACATATAGGTAAAAGTGCATTATATGCTCGCGTAAAATGCTATCTCGAAAACCGCTGTAACAAACCATGTCTTGTTTGGTATCATACTTTATATTCCTGAGGCGTGAGCCGGGAGAGAAAGCACAATGTTTGCATACCTCATTGTTTGTTTTTAAAGCATAGCGTTTGCACACCTTATTCGGCTGTTTTAAAAGCATTTTATCTTCACATGAAATTGTTTTAAATTGTTTAAACTTTGTCTCAGTTAAACTGGACTTACTTCTGCTGCCGCATCGTGCTGTTCGAAGGCTGCTGTGTGGGGGGCTGTTAGAAATGGGGTAGCCAATTCTACGGGGGGTAGCATGGTGCAGAGCGGGCAGGCCAAACTCCTGAGGACATGTGTGAAGCATCCACGCAGTACACACAGACGACACACCAGGCACACCACAAAAAGAGACACAACACCAGTTCAGATGGAAAAGAATAACTTTTGTATTGTCTCAAATATCAAAAAGTAAACACATTTATCACTATACTGCGCCAACTGACGCCAGGGCAATATTTACAAGGGGGATTATTTACAGGGTAACTGAAAAAGGTAAGTCCATCAGTTTCCAGGCTGTAGGGAAAAAACACATAAAGCAACATCACATGGCATAGAACATCAGTTATCAAAATCAAGAAGGACTAGCTAGGTATTTTACAAGGAAGACTCAATGGAGTACGTATGTCAAGAAAAACCAGTGGGTTTTTTTGGAAAGCCCTCACCCACCAACCTAGTTGGTGGCATGCTTCATCATCGGGCCCACCACAGTGGCACCTAACGTGCCCCGGGTGTGCTTCGACGCCAGATTACTGCGGAGCTGGTATAATTGCTGAGTGTGCAGTGTGGTGAGTGTGAAGGTGAAGATTAAAAAGCCATACAAAAAATCCCAATAATTTAATAAACTGGGTCTCTGTTGGCATATTAAAAGGCAGACGGACACGGTGGAGTATGGATTATGACCTCCAGTGTCCTGTGTGGTCTACATGTTTCAGCCTGGCCTTTCTTAATTTAAAACAGGCTTTCCTCAGGACCAAGTGAGTATGTGTGGGGTTGAAAAGGATAATTTACAGTGAGTGTTTTTTTGTTTTTATGTGTAGCACTCCCTACGGTGCTATATGGGTGAGAAGGGGGTTCCCTCTCGCTTTGCTACATATAACATGAAAGGGAGACAGACAGACGTACAGGGTAGAGTCATATTAGCATATTATTGCAGAAACAGTCGTCATTCCACCGTCTTATAAGGTGAGTGAACGAACTATGCATGGCTAAAGTGTGGCCTTGTCAGTGGCAAGACTCAAGTGATAGTTATCTAGAAGCCGGTTGTTGTGGTGAGCTAGAATACGGAAAATACCAATGTGAGGTTCAGGTAAGTGAAAGAAAGTTTTCCTCACACAGTATTTTGCTGTTCAAAGCCTCCTTGGGTCGCCTGGCAGAGAAAAAGACCCTAAAAGAAGGTTGTATTGGTTTATAAAATTATCCAACCTGTAAGGGAAGACCTCAACACCTTACCCCAACAGTAGCTGTAGAGCGCAGCCTCATTACTCACGAAGATGTCGATCTGGTTCCTCCTTGGACCTGTCGTCCTTCTGCGGCGCCCGGTTGTGAAATGAGGGCTTGGCCGAGCTTGTTTATAAAGCCTTCGTGATTGCCTGCACCTGGGTGAGGGTAGAAATAGAGGGAGGGGTGCCCTTGCGCGAAAGCGCCATGTCATCTGTGTTCAGCGCATGCTTAGAGGGGTAGTGGTCTCTATTCAGCGCGCGAGCCTTTGATTAGTGTTCTCCGCGCATGCGCGGAGGAGCAAAGGCTGTGTACAGTTACCGCGCATGCGTGGCAGAGTATGTTAGCGCTCGCTGTTACCAAAGAAGCGCTTAGGGGCATAATGAGCACATTATAGCTTCAGGAAACAACAGGGAAAGCAAGTCAATTAACGTGCTTATGAGGAATGGAAAATTAAAACATAAAGGAGTTAAAGAATTAAATTGTAGGTGGTTCAAATTGGGTAGATGCACAGTATAGTTGGGAGAAGAAAAGGTAACAGTATGTCAGGTGGTGAGGGAATTCCACGGTATGGAGTCGTTCAGCCCCCCAGTATGGGTGGATAGACGGTAAATCCAACGTTGTTCTTTCTGGAGGAGATATCTTTCATTATTCTCAGTTAAGGCAAATTGTTCAATCACAGTCCAAGTGAAGTCATTGGGGGTGTGATTGTGGGACAGGAAGTGGTCTGTGAGTTTACTTATATTCTTGCCACATCGGATGGTGCTTCGGTGTTCAGTCATTCTTGTCCGTACTTTACGGGTGGTCATACCCACATACCGCAGGCCACATCTACATGTCATCAGGTATACCAGGTTTGATGAATTACAGTTAGTGAACTGGCGTTGTGTCCATACTTTTCCTGGTTCCAAATCCAAGGTTTTTGATGGGGATGTGAGGTGGCACACACTGCAATTATTGCATGGCTGGTGTCCTGTAAGTGGCGGTAAGCCCCACGCATTGAGGACAGTGTTGTCTTTTGTGGCTTGGTTGGGCCTGGGTCTGGTGTGTACCAGGGAATCTTTCAGATTCTTCGCTCTTTTATATGCGAATCTGGGTTTCTCCCAATTTCGGTTGCCTGAATTTATAATCTTCCAGTTCCTGTTGATTATGCCGGAGACCTGGTTTGAGACGGTGTTGAATGTAGTGACGCATGTCAGAGTAGGTTCCTCAGTATGCCTAGTTGTTACTTCAAGTAGCGCCTCCCTATTTTGGTTCCGTGCCCTCTTGCAGGTGGTGTTTAGGATCCTTGTGGGATAGCCCCTATCTTCCAATTTATGGACTAGGCTGGCTGATTGTTGTTTGAAGTCCTGGATCCGGCTGCAATTGCGTCTGAGTCGCAAAAACTGACCATAGGGGAGATTCTCCCGTAGAGGTCTAGGGTGGAAGCTATCAAACCTCAGAAGGGAGTTCCTTGATGTAGGTTTGTAGTAGGTCGTAGTTGTCAGGCCATTCATGTCAGCTTTGATGTTAAGGTCCAGAAAGGCCAATTCAGAGGCACTGCTCGTGCAGGTAAATCTCAGGTAGTTGTCGCGGGTATTGATCCACACGAGGAATTCATCCAGGGATTCCTGGTTCCCTTCCCGGATAACCAAGATATCGTCAATGTAGCGGCGCCACATGCTGATGTTAGCTGTATAGGGATTGTTCACAGATTGTATGTGTGTTTTTTCAAAATGGGCCACATAAAGACCAGCTATGCTGGGAGCGAAAACGCTCCCCATGCTCGTCCCATTGGTCTGCAGGTACAGCTTACCCTCATACTCGAAGTAGTTGTCCTTCAATGCGAGGGTGGCACATTCCATTATAAAGCTACGTGGAGTGTGATGGTTCCAGGTAGTCCCCATTAGGACTTCCTCCAGTACTTCCAGTGTAGCGTCCTGGGGTAGGCTAGTGTATAGGCTCTCAATGTCTAGTCCAACAAGAAGTTGGGTTTCTGGGTTGAAGTTGATTTCTTTAATCACATTGAGGAGATGTTTCGTGTCCTTAATGTATGATGGCGTAAGTTGGACCAGAGGGTTTAGGAAGAAATCGCAGAAGCGTGACAGGGGCTCTAGGAGTGATTGGTTTCCAGACACAATTGGTCTTCCCGGTGGCGGTGTTACCCCTTTGTGTACCTTTGGTAGTGTGTAGAAGTATGGGGTTTTGGCATTTTTGCTGCACAAATAGTCCGCCTCCTGTTTGGAGATATGTTCAGCATCTCGGGCATTTTTTACCACGGTCAGTATCCTCTTACCCAACCCTTATTCGGACGATGCTTATACCCCGGCCAAAAAAGACTCCGAGAGCTCCGGGGACAACAGCTCTGTCTCTAGCAATTCAAGCACCGGATCGAATCAATCTAGAGGGAGAGGGCGACGAGGCCAACACTGGCAGCAACCCTGGCAGGGACCACCACAGAACCACAATTTTGGGCCCCCACAATTTGGACCGATACCACCTCCATTCTACGGTTTCCCTCCAATGTACGCACCAGGACAGATGCCATACTTCCAAGGGAATCAGAATCAAAGATATCCTTTTTTATCACAGGGCCGGAGGAACCGCGGAAAGAGAAGAAATGCACCACAGGTCCACTGGACACCAGAGGCGGAACCAGTGAGCTCGAACACGAGGAACAAAACCAAGGAACAAGCGGGACCCAGCAAATAACAACAGCAGTGAGAACCAAAGACCAACTGGTGTTCAATATTTCCAGCACACAACTGACCAAGGAAGAAGTAGCAGTCCTGAACAAGGGCCTATCTTTCGTCCCCACAGCCAAACTGGACCACTTCAAACTACACATGGAACTAGCGGAGTTCTTTAGAAAATTAAAATTGAAGGCCTTCTTTGAAAAGAAAACAGAGTCCAACGACCCTCAAGAGGAGATCCCCAACGAGACAGGCCTCAGACTAAAATCTACTTTCGTCCCACCACCCGCCAGTATACCAGTCGAGATTGCTGCCTTTGAACAGGCGGTCTACACTGAGGTGGAGAATATACAGGAGAAAAACACCTTCAACAACCTGTCCCATCGAGAGCGTGAAACAATCAGACGCCTGCAGGCTAACCCAGCTCTTATCATAAAACCCGCCGACAAGGGCGGAGGCATCGTGCTCATGGACAAAACGGATTATGACACTGAATGTCGCAGACTCCTGAGCGACACCAGGAACTACAGACCACTCAAGAGGGACCCTACCGAAGAGTTGGGTAAGAGGATACTGACCGTGGTAAAAAATGCCCGAGATGCTGAACATATCTCCAAACAGGAGGCGGACTATTTGTGCAGCAAAAATGCCAAAACCCCATACTTCTACACACTACCAAAGGTACACAAAGGGGTAACACCGCCACCGGGAAGACCAATTGTGTCTGGAAACCAATCACTCCTAGAGCCCCTGTCACGCTTCTGCGATTTCTTCCTAAACCCTCTGGTCCAACTTACGCCATCATACATTAAGGACACGAAACATCTCCTCAATGTGATTAAAGAAATCAACTTCAACCCAGAAACCCAACTTCTTGTTGGACTAGACATTGAGAGCCTATACACTAGCCTACCCCAGGACGCTACACTGGAAGTACTGGAGGAAGTCCTAATGGGGACTACCTGGAACCATCACACTCCACGTAGCTTTATAATGGAATGTGCCACCCTCGCATTGAAGGACAACTACTTCGAGTATGAGGGTAAGCTGTACCTGCAGACCAATGGGACGAGCATGGGGAGCGTTTTCGCTCCCAGCATAGCTGGTCTTTATGTGGCCCATTTTGAAAAAACACACATACAATCTGTGAACAATCCCTATACAGCTAACATCAGCATGTGGCGCCGCTACATTGACGATATCTTGGTTATCTGGGAAGGGAACCAGGAATCCCTGGATGAATTCCTCGTGTGGATCAATACCCGCGACAACTACCTGAGATTTACCTGCACGAGCAGTGCCTCTGAATTGGCCTTTCTGGACCTTAACATCAAAGCTGACATGAATGGCCTGACAACTACGACCTACTACAAACCTACATCAAGGAACTCCCTTCTGAGGTTTGATAGCTTCCACCCTAGACCTCTACGGGAGAATCTCCCCTATGGTCAGTTTTTGCGACTCAGACGCAATTGCAGCCGGATCCAGGACTTCAAACAACAATCAGCCAGCCTAGTCCATAAATTGGAAGATAGGGGCTATCCCACAAGGATCCTAAACACCACCTGCAAGAGGGCACGGAACCAAAATAGGGAGGCGCTACTTGAAGTAACAACTAGGCATACTGAGGAACCTACTCTGACATGCATCACTACATTCAACACCGTCTCAAACCAGGTCTCCGGCATAATCAACAGGAACTGGAAGATTATAAATTCAGGCAACCGAAATTGGGAGAAACCCAGATTCGCATATAAAAGAGCGAAGAATCTGAAAGACTCCCTGGTACACACCAGACCCAGGCCCAACCAAGCCACAAAAGACAACACTGTCCTCAATGCGTGGGGCTTACCGCCACTTACAGGACACCAGCCATGCAATAATTGCAGTGTGTGCCACCTCACATCCCCATCAAAAACCTTGGATTTGGAACCAGGAAAAGTATGGACACAACGCCAGTTCACTAACTGTAATTCATCAAACCTGGTATACCTGATGACATGTAGATGTGGCCTGCGGTATGTGGGTATGACCACCCGTAAAGTACGGACAAGAATGACTGAACACCGAAGCACCATCCGATGTGGCAAGAATATAAGTAAACTCACAGACCACTTCCTGTCCCACAATCACACCCCCAATGACTTCACTTGGACTGTGATTGAACAATTTGCCTTAACTGAGAATAATGAAAGATATCTCCTCCAGAAAGAACAACGTTGGATTTACCGTCTATCCACCCATACTGGGGGGCTGAACGACTCCATACCGTGGAATTCCCTCACCACCTGACATACTGTTACCTTTTCTTTTCCCAACTATACTGTGCATCTACCCAATTTGAACCACCTACAATTTAATTCTTTAACTCCTTTATGTTTTAATTTTCCATTCCTCATAAGCACGTTAATTGACTTGCTTTCCCTGTTGTTTCCTGAAGCTATAATGTGCTCATTATGCCCCTAAGCGCTTCTTTTGTAACAGCGAGCGCTAACATACTCTGCCGCGCATGCGCGGTAACTGTACACAGCCTTTGCTCCTCCGCGCATGCGCGGAGAACACTAATCAAAGGCTCGCGCGCTGAATAGAGACCACTACCCCTCTAAGCATGCGCTGAACACAGATGACATGGCGCTTTCGCGCAAGGGCACCCCTCCCTCTATTTCTACCCTCACCCAGGTGCAGGCAATCACGAAGGCTTTCTAAACAAGCTCGGCCAAGCCCTCATTTCACAACCGGGCGCCGCAGAAGGACGACAGGTCCAAGGAGGAACCAGATCGACATCTTCGTGAGTAATGAGGCTGCGCTCTACAGCTACTGTTGGGGTAAGGTGTTGAGGTCTTCCCTTACAGGTTGGATAATTTTATAAACCAATACAACCTTCTTTTAGGGTCTTTTTCTCTGCCAGGCGACCCAAGGAGGCTTTGAACAGCAAAATACTGTGTGAGGAAAACTTTCTTTCACTTACCTGAACCTCACATTGGTATTTTCCGTATTCTAGCTCACCACAACAACCGGCTTCTAGATAACTATCACTTGAGTCTTGCCACTGACAAGGCCACACTTTAGCCATGCATAGTTCGTTCACTCACCTTATAAGACGGTGGAATGACGACTGTTTCTGCAATAATATGCTAATATGACTCTACCCTGTACGTCTGTCTGTCTCCCTTTCATGTTATATGTAGCAAAGCGAGAGGGAACCCCCTTCTCACCCATATAGCACCGTAGGGAGTGCTACACATAAAAACAAAAAAACACTCACTGTAAATTATCCTTTTCAACCCCACACATACTCACTTGGTCCTGAGGAAAGCCTGTTTTAAATTAAGAAAGGCCAGGCTGAAACATGTAGACCACACAGGACACTGGAGGTCATAATCCATACTCCACCGTGTCCGTCTGCCTTTTAATATGCCAACAGAGACCCAGTTTATTAAAATAGTGTTTTTACCCTCGGGTGCTGGGATTTTTTGTATGGCTTTTTAATCTTCACCTTCACACTCACCACACTGCACACTCAGCAATTATACCAGCTCCGCAGTAATCTGGCGTCGAAGCACACCCGGGGCACGTTAGGTGCCACTGTGGTGGGCCCGATGATGAAGCATGCCACCAACTAGGTTGGTGGGTGAGGGCTTTCCAAAAAAAACCACTGGTTTTTCTTGACATACGTACTCCATTGAGTCTTCCTTGTAAAATACCTAGCTAGTCCTTCTTGATTTTGATATATAATAACGGGGATCCGGACTAGCTTACCTAGTCCTCCCTCTCTCCTTTGATTCAGTGATAGAACATCAGTTGACATAAATCATGAGACATCTCATTAAGCGCACAACCCTCCCTGGCGTACGTGCATGAACATGGGTGCCTATACCATTAGCATAGAATCCACTCCAGTGGTGGTAGTGGTCCCTGCAATGGTAGGGAGCACACAGTGTTGTGTAAAATACCCCTCACACACCAACAGGCCCCTTGGTGTCATGCTTCATCATTGGGGTCTTCGCACCCCACTACCGGATGCGGCGTGCTACGACTCACGACTACGTAGGAGCACTTTAGGTGTACTATGTGTTGGTGTGTGTAGGGAAATAGGTGTGAGTGGTGAGGTAGTGAAAAGTGATTGTTAAAAATACCTGGCTCGTAGGGTAAAAATAGAATTTATTAAGCCCTCGGCTGGTATCGTTAAAAGGGGTGCAAGATGAGGTTGTTACTGTATTTTAAGGTACACCAATCTCAGGAAGTGCGTCGACATGTTTCGGAGTGTAAAAACTCCTTCTTCAGGACGAGCGAGTGCACAAACCTCCTCACCTTACTCACATGTAGTGTAGATGTCAAAGTGAAATTTACATAAATACTATCTACAAAAAAATATGTGTAATGTTCCTAATTATGTTTTATAATATAATATAAAAGTCTGTTGCGCCCAATTGGCGATAATAGAACCAGACCTGTAGAGATAAAAGGCAAAATAAATCATATCATCACAATAGTTCGTTGATCCTCATCAGGAAAATGACCTGTTCAAAAAATATAGGGTAGTCTGTGACCAGGTAAGGCCTAGAACCCTAAAAAGAAAAAGACATAGACACACATAGAGACAGGGACATTCACATTACAATGAATAGGTCATAAGCTTCTCCTTAGTAGTTGGATTGTAGGAGAAAGGTTGGTTGTTTCAATGCTTACTTAAACTATAAGGCAGGATGGCCTCATGAGCCCTGCGTGGTATTGGGGGTTGTCTTCCGGCTCAATGCGGCAACCTAAAGGACATAGGAAGCTTGATTCAGGTATTAGTAGGTATTACTCACAGATAACGTAGATATGATTCCCTAAGTATCAAACTCACAGTTACAGCAAGCCTCGGTGGGCTGTCTTCCCCTCAACGCGGCTCCGACGATGTGCCACGTGTTGAAGACTCGGCCCTTATATACTGTAAAGTATGCTCTTAATTACTACTTAACTCAAAGCGGATTATGCCCAAAGAAGGTCACCTTGGATTGTTTGCCGCTACTGCGTGGATGGATATTTGACTTCCCAGTTATATATTATTAATATGCTACGTTTGGGAACTGTGTGCCCCTCCATTAGAGATCTACACATGAAGAACTATGCCCACTGTTACTCCAGCGTATGACGATCTGAGGGTCCCTTCTTTCCTTTGTTCACAATCTAGAGCACAGAGCAAATGACAGCGAGCCATTGCACTAAAATGCGCGTTTATATACTGAGGGATTTAGTATTTATACTCTGTCTGGAATATCTATACAAGATTCCATTGTCCCTTCGACTCAAACACACGTAGGGTTATGGCGCGATACCACGCATGCGCGTAGGATGCCAAATAGTGAACCGGGCGTTTTCCGCTACTCCCGCGGGCATGCGCGCTAGACAGAGACACGCCTTTCACATCCACGCAGTAGCGGCAAACAATCAAAGGTGACCTCCATTGGGCATAATCCGCTTTGAGTTAAGTAGTAACAGTACAGTACATAAGGGCCGAGTCTTCAACACACGGCACATCATCGAAGCCGCGTTGAGGGGAAGACAGCCCACCGAGGCTTGCTGTAACCGTGAGTTTGATACTTAGGGAATCATATCTACGTTATCTGTGAGTAATACCTACCAATACCTAAATCAAGCTTCCGATGTCCTTTAGGTTGCCGCATTGAGCCGGAAGACAACCCCCAATACCACGCAGGGCTCATAAGGCCATCCTGCCTTATAATTTAAGTAAGCATTGAAACAACCAACCTTTCTCCTCCAATCCAACTACTAAGGATAAGCTTATGACCTATTCATTGTAATGTGAATGTCCCTGTCTCTATGTGTGTCTATGTCTTTTTCTTTTCAGGGTTCTAGGCCTTACCTGGTCACAGACTACCCTATATTTTTTGAACAGGTCATTTTCCTGATGAAGATCAACGTCCTATTGTGATGATATGATTTATTTTGCCTTTTATCTCTACAGGTCTGGTTCTATTATCGCCAATTGGGTGCAACAGACTTTTATATTATATTATAAAACATCATTAGGAACATTACACATATTTTTTTGTAGATAGTATTTTTTGTAAATTTCACTTTGACATCTACACTACATGTGAGTAAGGTGAGGAGGTTTGTGCACTCCCTCGTCCTGTAGAAGGAGTTTTTACACTCCGAAACATGTCGACGCACTTCCTGAGGGTGGGGTACCTTAAAATACAGTAACAACCTCATCTTGCACCCCTTTTAACGATAAAGTAAAGTAAAGTCCACATTTGTAAAGCGCACAATCACCCGTAAGGGTCTCTAGGCGCTGGGGGCCGTCGGGAAGATTAAGCGAGCTATTGCCCAGAGTCACATGGTGCTGGGCTAACCTGCCGCCGGAGCCGGGGATCGAACCGTGGTCCCCAGATTCCAGCGTCAGTCGCCCTGGCCGCGGCGCCATACCAGCCGAGGGCTTAATAAATTCTATTTTTACCCTACGAGCCAGGTATTTTTAACCATCACTTTTCACTACCTCACCACTCACACCTATTTCCCTACACACACCAACACATAGTACACCTAAAGTGCTCCTACGTAGTCGTGAGTCGTAGCACGCCGCATCCCGTTGAGGGGTGCGAAGACCCCAATGATGAAGCATGACACCAAGGGGCCTGTTGGTGTGTGAAGGGTATTTTACACAACACTGTGTGCTCCCTACCATTGCAGGGACCACTACCACCACTGGAGTGGATTCTATTCTGTTTATGTAATTTACCAGGGGAGACGGAATCCACTTTTCCTCTCCCTCCCTCCTTTGTTAATATTTATACCATTAGCATGACATTAGCAACCAGTATCCGCATCAGGGGGGAAACTATTACCAGGGGTGCAAAAGCACATTGAGCATAAAAGGTAACATGGGAACCCTAGGCAGGAACATCTGCAATAAAACCTGTTGGCAGGACATTCATCATAGGCCCGGAAAACATTAGGCACATTGGTATAGGCAGAACACAGGGTCTGCAACCTCATTAACACAAAGCATGAGATCATAGAGACATAACTTTAGTATGGAACACATCCTGCATAATCAACACTGTAGGCAAAACCATATTGAAAGGGGGAAAACATTATGCGTAAAACCTACATTAGCCTGACCACATTTTACATGGGTTCATACTACGGCAGCCTAGGTCACATTAGTAGGGCATAAGATCCTGTGTAGCATGAGGCAGACACACCACTTTCAAACATGACCGGCATCCTGCATAGGGAGGCCCTCAAATTAACAATGCCCCCAACTATGGCGACTGCCCTCTGTCCGGCGGGGCAGTCCTGGCCTGACACTGTCACTGGGGAGCCCCTTCTCAGGGACTCCACTTGGCCCAACGTCGCAGGTGTTCGCTGCCAGACGGGGCACCTGTAAATGCAACACTGCCACCGGGGGATGGGCACCGACCCTATGCCCCGACACCCCCCACAACTCTGCCACACGCCCCACTCACCGGGTGCACTTGGCTCTGCCTCGGGCTCCTTCCTTGCTGAGATCACGGGGCTCTCCTCAGTGCACGAGAGTTTCGTCAGCAACAGCAACGCCTTGCCAGACTTTACCCGGGTCAGTGACTCTGCTCCTCGGATCTATGCGGGCCCCACGGGGACTGCGATGCTTCACTCGGGCCCTTGCTCCTCCGGCTACACCACCGGACCTCTTCCGGCACAGCGCTTGACTCGCGGGGCTCTCAGCAGCACACGAGAGCCCCGCCCGGCGCTTCCTCTGCTTCACCCGGGCCCCCTCCTGGAACCCGGGATTTAGGTGTGGAGCCCTCGGGCTCCCAACTCCCAGCGCTTCCTGTTTCCGTCCACATTCAGGCTCCAGGACGTCTGATTTCCTTCGGTGCGGGGCAGGACTTCCTGATGGAAAAAAACGCAAAAAACGCGGGGTGACCTCCCGCTGGTTTTCAAATCTGCAGGGACGCAGTGATCATGCGGGGTAGGCTCCCGTCTAATTTTAAAATACGTAAGGCACTGCCATCACGCGGGATGGGCACCTGCCCTCCAAGACAGCCCAGATGTGGCCATGTAGCGCTTAGAAGACAGCGCGGTGGTTTAAAACAGCATAGCGTCAACCCGCGGGGTAGGCTCCCGTTATAGGTTTACATACACAGCTCTCACCGACCTCACAAGCTGCAAGGCCCACGCGCCTCACCTCCTTAGGGTCTTGAAATATAGCGCTCAACAGGCGCTAGGCAGCCCCACCAGCTTCAGTGGCCTTCAACCAGCACCTCTCCCCTCCTGGCACTCCACCTACAGCACTCCCGAGGCGCTAGGGGGCCAGGGCACACCGGCAATTCCAGTCTGGTGCTCCTTTCTTCTCCTGGGTAGCACAGACACAGCGCTCATGCTTTACCGGGCGCTGGGTAGCAGAGCAGCGGTAGGCTCTAAAAACCATCCTCCACTGTAGCGTGGCACTCCTCCTGTACAGCAGCCTGTACTCCTGCAGTGGGGCTTCCACTAGCCCTGGGGACAGCAGAGGGATTTTAGTTGGGTGCCGGGTCCAGCACACAGGCCCAAGTGGCGGTATCCCCTGGCAGCAGGTCCCCTCACGTTCCTGCTCTGACTCAGTACATGGTGGCGCAACCCCCTTATTTATACGCCCCTCACCCCACCTACTAGTCAGTGCCAGAAGCTTCTAGAATCCTCTGGGGGAACTGGCTCTAACTGGCTAAGGGGGAGGAGTAGAGCACCCTGGGTGCCAGGCTATCCGTCCAAAAGCTGGGGTGGCTGGGAACCAAACATCTAGACCGCTAACCTACTGCAGTCAGGTGGCACAACACACAGCCATGGCATCCATTTTAAAAGCGTAATTTCAGTAAGGTGCATGTATACAATAGGGGTATTACGACCCAGGGCGGTAGAGCATTTAGCGTAGCAGCGGCCCGCCTCTGGAATAGCCTTCCAATTGAAATCAGGAAAATCAGCGAATTGCTGCTGTTTCACAAAAAAATCAAGACCTGGCTCTTTTCAAGGGTATAACCCCTCAGGGGCAATAGTAACAGCCTCCTGTCAACACACCCTCCTCATGCTCTCACGACTGACCCTTTCTCTTAGCGCCAGGATGCCCGCAGGGTTACAGCGCGCTCTATAAATGAAATAAATTAAAAAAAAAATAATAATTACAGGTGAGCACACCATTGTGTCACATTTAACATGGTGTCACACACCACACATGGCCTATACAGTATTCTTTACCATGGGGGAGACATCCTAAACAGAGGGATGAAAAGCAAAAATTTTGGGAAAATGGGCCAAGCCCAACACGGGCAAAGTCCGCGGTAAGCTCCGTGATCGCGGGAGTGGGACCACCATCTTGGGGGTAGTGTAGGTCAGCGGGCTAGTTCTCACACCCCTGACACTACATGTGGAGGTGCTAACGTGACCGCGCTCTACCTTAGATTCCTGAGGCATGAGCCGGGAGAGAAAGCACAGCGTTTGCATACCTCATTGTTTGTTTTTAAAGCATAGCGTTTGCACACCTTATTCGGCTGTTTTATGTTTAAAGTATTTTTATTAGAGAGGTACAGTGGTAGAGGTAGACAATCATACAAAGGGTCAGTGCTCGTGCCAGAGGCATCTCTGGAATGCAGTTCTAATGTCCCGGCCTCTGGGGCCGTCCAGCACCCGACCCAACATTATGCAACATGCAGGAAACAAAGGCCTAAAGCCATACCCAAACCAATCCACCCCCCCATTAACCAACAAACCCACCCCCCACAGTCCCTCCCCCCATTCCGTCCGGCGTCATGTAAAACCAAAGCCTTGGTGTAGACTCTAGCACTCACCCACTCCTCAGCACCACCCGCTAGCACTCCCCTTCAACCCACGCCAACAGTTCTTCACAACGGTGGTGTAAGCCTCATGAGCCTCAGGTATCTAGGGCATGTTATTTCCTTGAATTCCGTGGACAGCAGTGCATGAAAAGGCTGCCACAACTCCTCAAAGCCATCCACCTCCCCAGCTAACGTGAGAGAGAGCTTTTCCATCCCCAGAACATGCCACAGCCTATGTAGCCACCCTGTCAAGGAAGGAACAATGGGTGTGCGCCAGTGTATTAAAATGTTCTGAACCGCTGAACCCAACATTATCGCTATCTGCCTCCCCCGTCGGGATTTCAAAGGATACATTAATCTGTTAGGGAGGCCTAGCAGGGTATAAGCAGGAAATCTGGGCAGTTCAATCCCAAAGCACACATCAATCTCATCAAGGATCTCTGACCAGTATGCCTGTATAATTGGACAATCCCACAGGATATGAGTCAGAGTGCCTTTCTGCCCTATTCGGCTGTTTTAAAAGCATTTTATCTTCACATGAAATTGTTTTAAATTGTTAAAATTGTTTAAACTTTGTCTCAGTTAAACTGGACTTACTTCTGCTGCCGCATCGTGCTGTTCGAAGGCTGCTGTGTGGGGGCAAAGTCCGCTGTACGCTCCGTGATCGTGGGAGCGGGACCACCATCTTGGGGGTAGTGTAGGTCAGCAGGCTAGTTCTCACACCCCTGACACTACATATGGAGGCGCTAATGCGACTGTGCAGCGGGCGCGCCGCTGGTGCGTGGTAGGCACGCCTAAGACAAGGCCGTCCACGCCGGGTTGCCACCAGACGCCAGCCCCCCTGCCCAACCTACAGATGCCCCACTCAGGTATTCTCACGCTGAGCTTTTGTCGCTGAACATTAAATGCCCTACTTTGGCGTACGTTCCTCCGGCTGGTTCATTTAAGTGTCAGCAATGTGCCTTTCAACTCCAAATAGAGGAGTCAGACTCACTCCCTCCTGAGCTCAATGAGTTCAAGTTCTTAAGCCTGAAATGTCGGTCGCTTGCAAAGCCCCACGCTGAGGTCTTTCATTTATTAATTGATGAGTCTCCAGATGTATTATTTTTAACGGACGCATGGCTCACGCAGGACTCTGTTGTGGAGTCCTGGCTGGCTCTCCCACAAGGCTTTATCATGTATCAAGTTAACAGATTAGGAAATAGAGGGGGTGGCATTGCAGCAATTTTTTAGGACTCGTACCATTGCAGTTTTATTAAGGAGGACAATCCCTGACTGCAAAAGCTCCATTTTAAAAATAACGTTAATCCACAATCTCCCTGTCAATGGTCTTCTTATTTATCGACCTCCAGGGCCATCTAAAGTTTTCAGGGAAGAATTGTTGAATAAAGTTACCTTTTTCGCGAGTAAAGCGGCAAATTTTACTATCTTAGGTGACCTTAATCTACATCTTGAGAATGTCGGCAAATCGGAGATAGCCAGTTTTCTGACAGATTTAGAGGCCTGTCAGCTGGCTCAATGCGTCCCTAGGAGTACACATGTTGCAGGTCACCTGTTGGACACTATATTCTCCAACTTGGGTTCTTTAAAGGTGTTGTCGCCGATCCCCTTGGTCTAGACAGATCATTTTCTCATCTCCTTTTCCCTGCAGTGGCAGGGAAAGTTGGTTCTGAACTGCCCTGCACCTGTCTTAAAAAGTCCCTGGCACAAGTTAGACATTAATCATTTCCTAGATTTATTGTTAAGCCACAAGCCTCAGCTTCCATCTGACATTGAGGATGCAAATATGCAACTCCAGGATTGGCGTTAGTCTTGAGCAGTTGCATCCCTGATAAATTGTGTGTAAAAAAAGAGGGCAGTCTAATCCCTGGTTTAACGACTCGCTAATTAAAGCCAAAAAACATTGCAAACAACTTGAGCGTGCCTGGAGGCGCTCTTATGATGTTGATACAGAAAAGGGGGTGGTGATGAACAGAGTGTCTGAATTAAGCAGACCACTCTTACCCAGTCCAAAGATCAGGGCTTGATCCATCACCGTTATTTATCTCACTGCCCCATCCCAGCTCAAAACCTGGCTATATGCAAATTAGTCTGTCCCTGGCCCAGTGCATCATGGGAACAGGGCAGACCAAACTACCAAGCCAATTCTTCACCAGAAAGGAGAAAAGCTACCGGGGACCGGTTTCTGGCATTTCAGCCTCTTCGGCCCGGCTTGCTTGAATCCTGATGGAGCAGTGAGAAAAGGACTCATGTCTGAGTATACCCTGCCACACCTATAGTGGCCAAAAACGATACAGAAAAGGGGGTGGTGATGAACAGAGTGTCTGAATTAAGCAGACCACTCTTACCCAGTCCAAAGATCAGGGCTTGATCCATCACCGTTATTTATCTCACTGCCCCATCCCAGCTCAGAACCTGGCTATATGCAAATTAGTCTGTCCCTGGCCCAGTGCATCATGGGAACAGGGCAGACCAAACTACCAAGCCAATTCTTCACCAGAAAGGAGAAAAGCTACCGGGGACCGGTTTCTGGCATTTCAGCCTCTTCGGCCCGGCTTGCTTGAATCCTGATGGAGCAGTGAGAAAGGGACTCATGTCTGAGTATACCCTGCCACACCTATAGTGGCCAAAAACGATACAGAAAAGGGGGTGGTGATGAACAGAGTGTCTGAATTAGGCAGACCACTCTTACCCAGTCCAAAGATCAGGGCTTGATCCATCACCGTTATTTATCTCACTGCCCCATCCCAGCTCAGAACCTGGCTATATGCAAATTAGTCTGTCCCTGGCCCAGTGCATCATGGGAACAGGGCAGACCAAACTACCAAGCCAATTCTTCACCAGAAAGGAGAAAAGCTACCGGGGACCGGTTTCTGGCATTTCAGCCTCTTCGGCCCGGCTTGCTTGAATCCTGATGGAGCAGTGAGAAAGGGACTCATGTCTGAGTATACCCTGCCACACCTATAGTGGCCAAAAATGATACAGAAAAGGGGGTGGTGATGAACAGAGTGTCTGAATTAAGCAGACCACTCTTACCCAGTCCAAAGATCAGGGCTTGATCCATCACCGTTATTTATCTCACTGCCCCATCCCAGCTCAGAACCTGGCTATATGCAAATTAGTCTGTCCCTGGCCCAGTGCATCATGGGAACAGGGCAGACCAAACTACCAAGCCAATTCTTCACCAGAAAGGAGAAAAGCTACCGGGGACCGGTTTCTGGCATTTCAGCCTCTTCGGCCCGGCTTGCTTGAATCCTGATGGAGCAGTGAGAAAGGGACTCATGTCTGAGTATACCCTGCCACACCTATAGTGGCCAAAAACGATACAGAAAAGGGGGTGGTGATGAACAGAGTGTCTGAATTAAGCAGACCACTCTTACCCAGTCCAAAGATCAGGGCTTGATCCATCACCGTTATTTATCTCACTGCCCCATCCCAGCTCAGAACCTGGCTATATGCAAATTAGTCTGTCCCTGGCCCAGTGCATCATGGGAACAGGGCAGACCAAACTACCAAGCCAATTCTTCACCAGAAAGGAGAAAAGCTACCGGGGACCGGTTTCTGGCATTTCAGCCTCTTCGGCCCGGCTTGCTTGAATCCTGATGGAGCAGTGAGAAAGGGACTCATGTCTGAGTATACCCTGCCACACCTATAGTGGCCAAAAACGATACAGAAAAGGGGGTGGTGATGAACAGAGTGTCTGAATTAAGCAGACCACTCTTACCCAGTCCAAAGATCAGGGCTTGATCCATCACCGTTATTTATCTCACTGCCCCATCCCAGCTCAGAACCTGGCTATATGCAAATTAGTCTGTCCCTGCCCCAGTGCATCATGGGAACAGGGCAGACCAAACTACCAAGCCAATTCTTCACCAGAAAGGAGAAAAGCTACCGGGGACCGGTTTCTGGCATTTCAGCCTCTTCGGCCCGGCTTGCTTGAATCCTGATGGAGCAGTGAGAAAGGGACTCATGTCTGAGTATACCCTGCCACACCTATAGTGGCCAAAAACGATACAGAAAAGGGGGTGGTGATGAACAGAGTGTCTGAATTAAGCAGACCACTCTTACCCAGTCCAAAGATCAGGGCTTGATCCATCACCGTTATTTATCTCACTGCCCCATCCCAGCTCAGAACCTGGCTATATGCAAATTAGTCTGTCCCTGGCCCAGTGCATCATGGGAACAGGGCAGACCAAACTACCAAGCCAATTCTTCACCAGAAAGGAGAAAAGCTACCGGGGACCGGTTTCTGGCATTTCAGCCTCTTCGGCCCGGCTTGCTTGAATCCTGATGGAGCAGTGAGAAAGGGACTCATGTCTGAGTGTACCCTGCCACACCTATAGTGGCCAAAAACGATACAGAAAAGGGGGTGGTGATGAACAGAGTGTCTGAATTAAGCAGTATATGCCAGAAACCGGTCCCCGGAAGCTTGTTTCCTTCCCAGTGTAAGAATTGGCTTTTGTAGTCTGGTCTGCCCTGTTCCCATGATGCACTGGGCCAGGGACAGACTAATTTGCATACAGCCAGGTTCTGAAACTGGGATGGTGCAATGAGCTAAAAAACGGTGTTGGATCTAGCCCTGATCTCTTGACTGGGTGAGAGTTTTCTGCTTAATTCAGAGACTCTGTCCATCACCACCCCTTGTTGTAAATATTTTTGTCCACCCTAAGCGTGGAAGGGTATACTCAGATGTGAGTCCCTTGCTCATTGCACCATCAGGATTCAAGCAAGCCGGGCCGAAGACGGCTGAAATGCAAGAAACCGGTCCCCGGAAGCTTGTTTCCTTCCCAGTGTAAGAATTGGCTTTTGTAGTCTGGTCTGCCCTGTTCCCATGATGCACTGGGCCAGGGACAGACTAATGTGCATACAGCCAGGTTCTGAAACTGGGATGGTGCAATGAGCTAAAAAACGGTGTTGGATCTAGCCCTGATCTCTTGACTGGGTGAGAGTTTTCTGCTTAATTCAGAGACTCTGTCCATCACCACCCCTTGTTGTAAATATTTTTGTCCACCCTAAGCGTGGAAGGGTATACTCAGATGTGAGTCCCTTGCTCATTGCACCATCAGGATTCAAGCAAGCCGGGCCGAAGACGGCTGAAATGCCAGAAACCGGTCCCCGGAAGCTTGTTTCCTTCCCAGTGTAAGAATTGGCTTTTGTAGTCTGGTCTGCCCTGTTCCCATGATGCACTGGGCCAGGGACAGACTAATTTGCATACAGCCAGGTTCTGAAACTGGGATGGTGCAATGAGCTAAAAAACGGTGTTGGATCTAGCCCTGATCTCTTGACTGGGTGAGAGCTTTCTGCTTAATTCAGAGACTCTGTCCATCACCACCCCTTGTTGTAAATACTTATGATGTTGAAGCAAAAAACAAATACAGAGCGTCTATTAAGCTCTATCATAAACTGGCCCGGAGAGCCCGAGCAGAGTTTATAGCTGGAAACATCTCGGCAAGTAATAACCCCTCCAAAATAATCTTCACCCTGCTCAAGGTCATGAAGAGTTCTGGGCTGAAGGTGGACTCACCGATCACCTCAAATCTTCAGTGTGACGACCTGGCCAGTTATTTTCTGATTAAGGTGGAGAAGATATCCTCCCACCGGCTACTGGCACCATTGATCTTGTGGAAAGGCATGGGAACATTGGAGCCACTGTGGTTAGTGTACTCTTTTCTTTTCCCTTATTGTCCTCCACTGATTTTGAGGCCCTTTTTCTGAAAATTAAATCAGGCTCTCCAGCCAACCCTTTGACACCTGCTCACTTTCGTCAGTTTTATACCCTCATTTGGCATCTGCGTGAAAGCATGCTAAAGTTATACCTCTTCTGAATAAACCATCTCTGGATCCATCTGAGCTGGGTAACTACCGTCATATATCTCAACTGCCTTTTTTGGCAAAGACGGTAGAATCTCATGTAAATACCATTCTTACTGAGTTTATCGAGAGGAATGAAATCTTAGATCCCGCACAAAAAGGTTTCAGATCTCGCCACAGTACCGAATCAGCTTTGTTGGTAGTGACGGAAGAAATCAGTGGTAGACTTGATGTAGGAAATTCTGCGGCCTTGGTTCTTTTGGATTTAAGTGCCGCCTTCGACACTGTTTCACACGTGATACTTTTAAATCATCTTCAGGAGATAGGAATTAGGGGGTCTGCCCTGGCCTGGCTTCGATCCTTTCTGGAGAGCAGATCTTTTGAGGTCCTAGTGCCACCTTTTCCACTCTCGGAGTACGCCCTGCAACAGGGGGTGCCTCAAGGCACAATTATGAGCCCTATACCTTTTAACATATATGTCCAACCCCTAGCAGCGATGGCTAAAAGTTGTTGTTGGTGTCGTACGCTGATGACACCCAATTGGTTATTGCCTTCTCTAAGAAATATAACCACAACCGTGAGAAATTTAAGGAGGATCTGTTGGTGATCGTGGACTGGATGGCTTCAAATTACCCGCAGCTGAATGCCAGCAATTCAGAAATTCTGCTGTTCGGGAGGGACCCTGATAATATGTGGTCTGAGCAATATTGGCCAGATCGACTAAAACCAGCACCATCGCCTAACGAGGCATTTAAGAATCTTGGTGTTTGGATTGACAGTGGTCTCTCCTTTGACACCGAATCGAAATTAAGCATGGGCGTAAAATCCGTTCCGTTCGCGGAATTTTGCAGATTTTCTGCAATTTCACGGTCCGCGAATCTCACGAAATTGCAGAAAAATCTGCGAAATCGCGTGCGGGACGGATTTTCAAAAACTGAAGTACATGAAGCACTTACAGGGTTACAGCAGGTGCCCAAGTTGGATCTAATTTCTTTGTAACCATTTACAAAATGGTTACAAAGAAATAAACTTCAAGTTGGGCACCTGCTGTAACCCTGTAAGTGCTTTCTGAGCGGCACCTCCAGAGTTGTTGCCTACTTGCAACTATTCTCTGACCCTGCTCTGACCCTCGAAGCAGGGTCATAGGATAGTTACAAGTATGGCACAATGCTCCAAGCTGTCACAACAATTAAACCACAACAGGAAGCACTTACAGATAAGGAAGCAGGTGCCGGACTTGAAGCTCAAATTCAGTAACACATTAACCAGCCCCCGGTTGAGGCTGGGCAGGTGTGCTTTCTCCCCATAATCTACAGTGGTGAACCAGAGGGTGATGTGATGAACCAGAAGGTGCAGTTGTGAACCAGAGGGTGCTGTGATGAACCAGAGGGTGGCAGTGGTGAACCAGAGGGTGGCAGTGGTGAACCAGAGGGTGCTGTGATGAACCAAAGGGTGGCAATGATGAACCAGAGGGTGGCAGTGATGAACCAGAGGGTTGCAGTGATGAACCAGAGGGTGACAGTGATGAAACAGAGGGTGACAGTGGTGAACCAGAGGGTGCTGTGATGAACCAGATGGTGGCAGGGGTGAACCAGAGGGTGGAAGTGGTGAACCAGAGGGTGGCAGTGGTGAACCAGAGGGTGCTGTGATGAACCAGAGGGTGGCAGTGGTGAACCAGAGGGTGGCAGTGGTGAATCAGAGGGTGGCAGTGATGAACTAGAGGGTGGCAGTGGTGAATCAGAGGGTGCCATGATGAACCAGAGGATAGCAGTGATCAGCCAGAGGGTGGCAGTGGTGAACCAGAGAGTGGCAGTGATGAACCAGAGGGTGGCAGTGGTGAACCAGAGGGAGCTGTGATGAACCAGAGGGTGGCAGTGATAAACCAGAGGGTGGCAGTGGTGAACCAGAGTGTGCTGTGATGAACCAGAGGGTGGCAGTGAGGAACCAGAGGGTGGCAGTGGTGAACCAGAGGGTGGCAGTGGTGAACCAGAGGGTGCTGTGATGAACCAGAGGATGGCAGTGAACAATCAGAGGGTGGCAGTGATGAACCGAGGGTGGCAGTGATGAACCAGAGGGTGGCACTGGGGAACCAGAGGGTGCTGTGATGAACCAGAGGGTGGCAGTGATGAACCAGAGGGTGACAGTGATGATCCAGAGGGTGGCAGTGATGAACCAAAGGGTGGCAGTGATGAACCAGAGGGTGGCAGTGATGATCCAGAGGGTGGCAGTGACGAACCAGAGGGTGGCAGTGATGAACCAGAGGATGGCAGTGGTGAACCAGAGGGTGGCAGTGGTAAACCAGAGGGTGCTGTGATGAACCAGAGGGTGGCAGTGATGAACCAGAGGGTGGCAATGATGAACCATAGGGTGACAGTGGTGAACCAGAGGGTGGCAGTGGTGAACCAGAGTGTGGCAGTGATGAACCAGAGGGTGACAGTGGTGAACCAGAGGGTGGCAGTGGTGAACCAGAGGGTGGCAGTGATGAACCAGAGGGTGGCAGTGGTGAACCAGAGGGTGGCAGTGATGCACCAGAGGGTGGCGCTGCTAAACTGCCTGGGAGCCCTGTGGGTGTGAGCCCCCACGCTGCTGAGCTGCCCAGGGTTTGTGAGCCCACGTGCTACTGAACTGCCCCGGGGCCCAGTGGGTGTAAGCCCACGTGCTGCTGAACTGCCCGGAGCCCTCTCAGTGTGAAAATCATTCATGCTCAATTGCCTGGGAGCCCTCTGGGTGTGAGCACATATTGTGCTAAGTGCCCCCCTGCCCCCAGTACATATATACCCGCACCGCACAGCACCATTATGCTCTTGCACCATGAAGTCTGGTACCTGGATGCTCCTGATCCATGTAGGTAGTACCACCGTCTGGTGCAGTCAAAATGTAAAGTCATAACTTGCTACACAGCACCAATAAACACGTGTCCACCCTGGCACCGGTATGTGCATGTACCAGGCGTGGAGCACCCGCATGCCACTGCACCCTACTGCCCAGCGCCAGCATATGTCTGTACGGGGCAGTTTAGTATGAGATGGGACATTGTCCAGCAGCAGCAGCTGCATGCGCCTGACCCCACTCAGCAGGATCAGAATGGCTTGTACCAACACGCGCAGCAGAGCTATCTTGGGCATCTGAAGGATTCTGGGGTCCTGTGACCACATATCACGGTCCTGTGCCAAACTCTGTGCATCCATGAGTTTCCCAAGCACCATCCCTGTGTAGCTCCTGTGACCAGGAGGCTGCTTTCTCCTCATCTGCTGCTCTGCTCGGTCTCTGACCCTTTATAAACAAGATGCATGTGAACTTGCATAGAAGCCCCGCCCGTTTGGCACCGTCCACCACACACTAGCGGTATGAAACGTCTTCCCACCCGTCCCCACTATAATGGCCAGCTCACTCAAGGGACCTCGGCGCCTTTTGGCGCGCTGGCTAAGTTACAGGCACACGTGGTCACATATTTGTGCAAATGGCACAAAAATCCACGAGTTTGCGGGAAAATTCGCGAACTCACGGATTTTTTTGCCATTTCGCACAAATTCACGTACCGCGAATTCGAAAATTTCACCCATACTTAAATCAGTAGCAGGGACCTGTTTTGGGCTCCTGCGAGGATTAAAACCTCTACTTGGCTTTTTTGATTTGAAAATTCATCAGACCATTGTTCAGGCTACGAGTTTATCTAGATTAGACTACGTCAACTCTCTCTATTTAGGCGCCAATAAGTCTAGTATCCGGCGTCTGCAGAGAATACAAAACGCAGAGGCCTGTACTCTCCTGGTGCTCCCAAAATCTTGCTCAGTGTCTACATTTCGACCTAAACTACACTGGCTGCCAGTTGAAAAGAGAATCCAGTTTAAAATGTTGTGTGGCTCACAGAATTCGAACTCAACCAGCACCATTGGGGCTGGCTGATCTGCTAGCCTTTTCTGTCCCTCGGCGTACTTTACGCTCAACCGATCAACGGCTGGCTTGTATTCCCCAAGTCTTAAGAGCCAGAGCTGGAAGACGCTCTTTTAGAACTCTTGAGGCCAGAATATGGAACTCGCTCCCAGCTTCCATCAGAGGGATCCAGAATCATCTTGCCTTTTGTAAAGGCATAGAGACCTGGCTCTTCTTGGCGTAACTCCCCTCCAACGTGTACAGTCTCAAGTCTTTGGTTGCCCTGGGACGCCCAGTTGCGGGGGCAGCCATGCACATTACAAATCTGACAATCCATACTAATATTATAAAGAGAGAGTCCAAACCTTTGAGGCGGGTAATCTCAGTAACCACAGCACCAATCACAACACCCAATACAGCCCTGGAAAGGGCAGTTGCAGCAGAAGTACATAGGCTATGCAGACGCCCACCATATACATTTAAAAGGTAAAAGAACCGTGCCAGCAAAGTAGTCCCTTGTAGGCGTGTCTGCGTTGTGCTGTGGGCGTGACAAACGCTGGGGGCGTGTGGTACGTTACGCCCTTCATGCCATGTCTCATATCGTGTGCTGTGGGCGTGTGCTGGGAGCGCGGCATTACGAAAACGTGTGGTACGTTCCGCCCTTCATGCCATGTCTCATATCCTGTGCTGGGGGCGTGGACGTGTGCGGGGCGCGACATCACGGAAAAAAAAAGCGAGCGTACATTCCAGCTCCGGGTGTGCTTGCCCCGCGCTCCCAGTGCTGTGCACCTGCTTTACTATATGTAGGTCAGGCATGGCGCTATTCCCAAGGGCCGGAAGGAGCGCAAACAGGGGCCATTGTGCAGGAAATCTGATCTTGCCTTATCGTCCGGTGACGCCTGATGCGCAGACTGGAGATTTACCACTTCTGTTGCGCACAGGCCTCGCGCGACGCACATCCGGAAGCAAGGCCCGCCTCCACGGAAATAGCAAGAAAGGGTCTATCCCTCCCCCGGTAAGTACATTGCTGGCACGGCGGGCCACATGTCCAGCAGCATACTTATATTGTTTCACCACCCATTTGAAAAATGCACAGGTCTCTCTCATTGATGGCCAGCACCGACATACAGTTTTAGACACACCTCCCGCCAGAAGTTCTATGGAGGGCACTCACATATTAGGATTTAGGCATTTGTTATGGTCATTTTTATTGGGCAATATTTCGTGTTCTGGGGGCGTGGCCAATGGGCACGACAATCGGCCGGCAGCAATTCATACCCGGACAACGTCGGGACGGGCTGCTAGTAATAATATAATAATATTACACCTTGGAATCATACCTCCACACGGAGGTATGATTCTACCCTTCAGAAGTAAGCTTCGTGGGGTCCCTGGTCTTCCCGGTGCCAGCCTTCTCGAACCGGACAGCACAAAATGGTTGCTGCCGACCAGAGACACATTTCTGCCCTCCTGCTGCTGAGCCAAGCTGGAGCAGAGGAAGGCAGAAAAATAGGCATACTGTCACAGGGAGGTGTGACCACTTCCCAAACAGGATTTAGTGTACTGGGGCTGGGTGGGTGCACTTCCAAAGTAGCTGAAAGTCTGCATGAGGGGCACATTTGGTGTCCCTGTGCATAGTACAGTTCAAACCAGTCCTGGGAGCCCTTGGCTCCTGCTCTGGCCCAAAACTGGACAAAGGACATGCAAGTAACCTCCACACTGCCCTGACCCTCCCCTGGAATGGTCCCCTGAATTTTTCCAACCCTCTTCATTGGGTACTTAAGGTCTCACCTTGCTGTATGTCCCTAGATTCGATGTGGACAAGATTTTGAACAATAAACCACTGACCTTCGACCGTCCGAACACTCTGGACTTTGCTGGAGTTCGACTGGGCCCTACTTGGTCTCCCTCTCCGTCCAAAGTATTGTCTGTGCTTGTGCACAATACAGGCTCTGTTTAGGACCTGTGGGGCATCAAGGACAACTGATGTATCCCCCTTGGGATGAAGGAGTCACTCCCCTGCATTGGCAGGCACCGTAACACAACTGACCTGTCTGCTGATCCTGAGCTCCTGTGAACTCCGAAGGCTCCAGCAACACAGGAGGCGGGTTCCTATGTTCCTTGAGGTCGAGCAACCTCTCACCAAGTTTGAGGCCAGTATCCCTTGTGGGGACCACATAACACAAACCCCTGTGCACTGCATACTTTTACATGTGCATATGCTTGTTGGCATCCCCCACCTACATGTCATGATTCCGCTACAGTATCTCATCTATAGCCACCATCCGTAGCTGCTTATCAGCTGCAGTAGTAGAATGGTGCCAACTTCCATTACCCCTGTTAAAACCCACCCCTGTTCCGTGCTTCCAGCACTCCAAAAAGTGTATTATGAATTATGAATGTGTATTAGGAATTATGAATGTATCTGAACTTAGTTATGAACACGATCTCTGCTTCTGTTCTCTCATGTACTCATTGTGCTTATTATTTATAAGGTAATATATGTTGTATTTAATATATGCCACATTAATAGATTGTTAACATTTGCTAGAATTCACCATGGATAAAAGTGCATGATTGAAAACCTCTTTAAGTTTACTTGTGGCTTGTCTGCAATTGATAAAAGCTCCGGTTTCATTGTGAAAACCTTGACACTGCATGTGGAAGACGTGCAACGTGCGTATTGATGTTCGGGTGTGGCCAGACTATAAATAGCCACACCCGTGTTCTGGAAAATGCATAGCCTTCCATTGGAGCGGAAAGGAAACACCGGCTTACCTGATCTTCGAGCAGGAATCTTCTTTGCTTCGTTGCCTGGATACAAGCTCCACGGAAGGCATCTCCTGGTTTCCTTGCAGATCCTCGGTCCTGAAAGACCAAGTTTTTGGAACATTTTTTCCACAAGGAAAAACACTAAAGGACATAGAACATTTTGCTGAAAAGTTCAAAGAACATGTTAACCATAGTTATGAATATTGTATTGTAGTTTCTTTTAAACCTTCACATGACGGATCATGACAACTTGGAAAATTAAGCAGAAATATCTCTGCACAAGACACTAGACTGAGCTGCATTTGCCAGGCGATAACACCTCTCAAAAAAACCTCCCAATCTCCGTCACAAGACTCCACGGGCGCTACTCAAGACTCCTGACTATCGCAGGCGACAACAGTAAGAAGTCTGGGTCCATATCCATCTCTCCTCCCTACACCTTATCCCTTAGCCTTCGTGTTTGTAAACATTACACAGGTTAAAAGATAGGGTTTTTTGGGAAGTTGGTTTATAGCGTCTTCTATCATGTACTCCTCAAGTAAGAGTGCTTATCTGACCTTGACAATACATACATTGGGCCATCGATAGCCCCAACCTCTGCACACATTTCAAAGGAAGGACTCCGGCCTCCGTGCACTCTGTGCCCTGCAAGCTGTGACTTTATTAAACTGCTAGGAGGTCCCCTCGCCACTCCTGTACCTTTGGCCTGTGCATCCATTTGAGGAACAACACTGCTTTACTTGGGCTCTCCTGGTTGCTCCAGGCCTCCCCTGACTCCTCTTACTGTGGTGAGGCCTCTGGTCCATGCTGGGCCAGACAGTAACCATCTTTGACCCTCCTCGTGGGTTGCCGTTGCCAAGGCTTGTTGGTGCTCCCGCCAGATAACGTCCACCCAGCACTCGACATCCTTCGTGGGACAGCTTGTATCCTGTCATGGTCATCCTTAACGTCTCCTGGTACCAGCAGCTGTAGAGTCAAGGTCTCAATCATCACATCTAAAGCACCCAACATCGGTGGGCATTCCTCTACCAAGCCCCTGGTCTGACCTGGGTGGCCCAGGCTCTGTCCCCTCTGCTTTCAGGTTCCTTCCATCAAGAATCCACCTGTGGGTTCCACCGGACACTTTTCTCATTTCCAGCAGTGGCATTTCTTTGAAGATTCCCATTGCGAAGGACAGTGGTTTCCGACACCATAGATAATGCTGGTACTTTAATATCCACAGGTGGGGTGGCTCTCCAACCTTCTATGTTACAAAGGGTTTCTTCGTAATCCACTGGGAAGGCTCCTGAAACTTTAAAACTGCAACCGCTACCCTCCAATTGAATTGTACATAGCAAGCAGTAGTGTTCTCACACTGCACCCTTCCTCTGTGGGGTCCCTCCTTACTCACCTTGGGTGGCTCCTTGGAGTCCCAGCGATTCTACAACCTCTAGACACTGTTTTGACTCAAGTCGTGGTTCTTATACCACTATTCTATTATATGGTTTGGTCTCCCCTGGAGCCCACTGTGTATTCGTGCTACTTACGATTGTTTTTGTGCTACAGTATTGTGTGCTTTGTGTTTATCTGTGGGTAGCAGATACTGTGAGGTATTTAAGGAGTGTTATAATAGCAAATACATATTTTTATAAATACTATACGGTTGCATTCTGGTAAAACAAGTTGCTTAACATTCCTTCAAGACTAAGCCTGAAGGCTGCTTTCCACAGCTACCACTTGGATAGCTTACTAAGGTTATCTTTAACCTCTTAAATCATCATAAGGGTTGTTTGGACTGGTGCATGGTGCCCACTTTAATTAGTGGACATCATAAGCCAGGCCAACTTCTTACAGTACCTTACTTTTTTGTTGTTTTTGTCTCTCACACTTTGGGTCAAAGTCTAATGAGGATAAAATAAGTACCAATCCCCAAAACAAGGGCCCCACCTGGAACCACAAGCTCAAAATGAGCACTACTCTCAGCCGCTGGAGGTTATTTCCACAGGGAGTAAGCAGTCTTCACTGACAACCTAGACACTCTGTTCATTGGGGTCAGCAAGAAACTGGAGCCTCTAGCTCCAAAAGCAACTGTCATGTCCTAGAGGTCCAAGACAGAGCTGGAGACAACAGGGTCATTTAGAATATGGTGGACAGTTTGCTCCTCTACCAGGGATTTCTTTCACATAAAACTCCCAAATGAGAAGTTTTTTCTCTAAACAAATAACAGATGTCACTGATGGGCAAGGCTTTTTCTCCCTGCCATTGCAGACCGTTCTATATGTTTCTTGCCCGTACCTGCATGCCTAGAATTTCAGACACAGGAAAGTGGCAAGTGACGGTTGTCCAGCCAAAAGGTCAAGAAGTCCTTCGGGGTGACCTAATGGCCTGTGGTAAACAGGCTTCCATCTTAGAGATTTATACTGGAAGAGGTAGAGGTGGCCCCACCTGTGCAAACACATGGCTACCCTCAATTCTATATAGAGCGGGGCAAGTGGGGTTTGGGGAGGGGCGAGTCCAGAGCACCACAATTTATCGCTGTGCACCCACTCCGCTAAACTTAATATAAGGCCCCAAATCTTTCCACATGCTTCTTTCTAGCATTTAGGAAAGTTATTAATGTAGCAAACAGGTTTCTTTTTGCTTTAGTTTTAGCTAGCTCTCTGTTGTGAGTGGGTAAAGAAAGGCTAATTAAAGGATCAATACAGTCTGATATTGGAAATAGAAAGCAAGGAGATCATATCAACATTTTATATATTTATTCTCCACCTCCAAGCACCCATATCTGCCAGCTCTCCTACTGGGTTTAAATCCACATGCCAAAACAAAATCAATAAACCTAATGATGCATGGTGTAGTTTAACTATTCACAAGAAGATGTGGCCTGAAAGACTTGAAACATATGTATTTTTGTTCCCTTCAGGAGCCCATTTGATGGCTTGTTTTTGATGTATCAACTACTGGCCTCCTCAGCTCCTGGGGAGAATATATATGACAAGTGGAGACAGGTGTTAACAAGAGAAAACCAGCCACTCTTCAAAATATATGTCTGCTTTTGTTTTTTTAAGAGAAGTTAGCAGGGAGTTGTATTAATCTTGTAATTTTACAGGAAGTGGCTATTTACCTGACCACTGGCCAAATAGGACATAACCTCTGCTATTTACCTGAAGGCTGGCAAAATAGTACATAATCTCTGTTATTTAGCTGGCATCAGGCTAAATGGTACAAATTATGTACAGTTTGACTAGCGGCCTGATTATATGTGTGAAGTAGGTCTTCCTTGAGCCAGCCATGAAGAAAAAAAGGGCAACAAGCAATAGTAGGGTGGAGGTCATCTTATAATGGGGATGTCACATGTGTGAGGCATTTGAATGAAAGTGCTTGCACAAATGTACAATAGTTTGTAGAAAGATAAGCGCACGAATTAAGCTAAGCTGTTTACTGATGAAAAGTAGGAAAATCAATTCTAAATAAAAACATGTATGTTATTTTCAAATCCACGTAACTTCTATCCCTCAAGTTATGGCACGCAGATATTTTGGGCTGCATTCTAGTAATATGTGGCTGTCTACATTGAATATTAATTATGGTTTTGTTAGTACTGGAGCTTCTGGTTGGTTAGGGTATGCACCTAAGCCAGGCAAACCCACCAGTCTAGTCAGGTTTAGCACTGAGCAGGCAAGCTTATCATAAGAGGCAATGTTAAAAGTATTTGTGGAACACACACATACATGCACACAGCAACTCAATAAATGTATCACAAACAGACTCCACACAGGTTTAGAAAAATAGGGAATATTTATCTGCATAAAATAGACCAAAACAACAAAAAGCCAATCAGTAGATCAAGAGATATAAGTTTTACAAGAATAAATGTAAAAGCTGAGCTTAAATTAACTGTGCTCGTTCTAGAGC
Source organism: Lissotriton helveticus (assembly GCF_964261635.1). Taxonomy (NCBI): domain Eukaryota; kingdom Metazoa; phylum Chordata; class Amphibia; order Caudata; family Salamandridae; genus Lissotriton; species Lissotriton helveticus. The sequence goes on from NC_136065.1 coordinate 710,834,361, forward strand.
ATTTAAGGTATTTCTTCTTTGCCAGAACAGCACAATAGCATTGTTTGTATTGGGACTCAAAGTATCCCTATGTGGTCTAAAGGGCAGCTAAGTCACTTTTCCCCCAGCTGCCCTCGATGTCAAGTGGTCAGCGGCAAAGACTGCACGGTCCCTGTGCCCACAGTAACTAGAGAGGCATTCCCCTGTGGAAACCGGGCGACAGAGCGTGTGAATATTTGAATTGATTGTTATTTTAATCTGTGCTGCTTTTTGGGTAAAACTGATTCTTAACTTTGCACTATTTTGCATAATAAGAGGAGCTGTGTTCAATGCTCCGCTGTTCTCCTTTTTAAAACACTGACTCGCTGCTTTCCATTGCTGCCTACAGAAGTGGGGAGCTGTGTTGTAGCTGAGGGAAGGGGCTAGAGCGTTGCATTGGTCTCAGGTCAGCGCTCTAGCGGCGGAATCCGGCACATCGCCGACACGGATAAAAGCATCTGATGACGCAACCGTGCAGCGAGCGCGCTGCTGGTGTGCCAAAGTCGCGCCTAAGGCAAGCCCGTCTGCGCCAGTCCGCGCCCGACCGGGCCCAGGCGCCAGAACCCCTGCTCCACCTCCCTTAGCACATCTTAGTTATATCAGCTCTCAGTTGTGGCAGCTGAACAGACCCCTAGGGCCTCAATGTACTCACTCAATCATGCTAGAGGACGTACAGGACAAGTGCTCACACTGCCAGTATGTGCTCTCTACTAACTCACATCCCCCAGCCTCCGCAGGGAAACGCTTTAATTTACTGCTTCTTAATTGCAGATATTTGCCAAAACACTCTACGGAGGTTTTATTGCTGCTATCGGATTACAAACCGGAAGTGTAGTTCCTGACCGAGACCTGGCTCTCTGTAAGTTCAAAGCCTGACATAGTTAGAGCCCTTCCTCTGGGCTATTTTATCCAAAGGTTAGATAGAACAACAGGCATGGGTGGTGGCATTGCTTTTGTCCATAAAAATGACTTGACTTGCCGCCTACTCAGCAGCCCCCTAGCAGACTGCGAGAATGTTCAGTTCTCCATCGAATTTACCCCCTCACTTACACTGTCACGTCTCCTTATATACCGCCCTCCTGGTGCGGCAGGCCAATTTAGCAAATCCCTGATGGGAACAACCATTGATCTCACAAACACCAATTCTAGCTTCAATATCCTGGGAGATTTTAATCTTCACTTCGAAGACCATTCTACCCTGGTCGCTATTGACCTCAGTCAAGACCTTGCGTCCTACCAACTCCAGCAGAAGGTCCTTCAATCCACCCATATTAAGGGACATCTTCTTGACCCCATCTTTTCCAGTCTGGAAGATTTAAAAGGAAAAACCCGTATCCCCCTCCCTTGGTCGAACCATTTCTTAGTCCCCTTCTTCTGGTCCCCTGTTATTGCAGGTTCAAACATTCAGTTGTCTTGAACTTTTAACCGTCTCTGGTCTAGACTCCCCTTGGAAGAATAGTCCCATGAACTTGGTAAGTCCCCTCCCACTCCAGATTCCAACCCGGTGGCTGCTTATATTCACCTTACTTCCTGGATTGAAGGTACACGCAACTTAGTGCTCCCGAAAAAACATATCCAGAAGAAGCTTGATCTAATAAATCAGCATGGTTCACCCCTGAATTATGCCTTCTCAAACATCAATGTAAAAAGTTGGAGAGGCTAGGGAGAAAAGACTTCTCTCACATTAACTAATCTGAATATAGAGCAAATCTATGATCATATAAAGGGGAAATTAAACAAGCCCAAGCCTCATACTTTCAGCAAAAGATTTCCCTTTCTGTCAATTCTCCAAGGGAAATTTTCCGGATTGCAAAAAAGCTACTAAAAGTCCCTGACCCACCCACAGTTACTGATCACTCTGGACGCCGGTGTAACGATCTTGAGCAATTGTTTTCTTCTAAAGTGCAAAACATTCTTAAATTACTCGCTGTGAAAGACAATGTCTTTATATCTAACAGCATCGTCTCCAGCCGAGCCGAGAATGCCCCTCTCATGGAGACTATTACCCCCTGACCCTGGACTCTTTCCTACCTATCCTGGCCTCCGTGAAAAGTGGATCGCCACTCGATCCCGCACCTCTTGACATTTTGATAATGGCAGCTGTCACAGTTGCCCCCCACATCCTTAGTGTGACCAATGCCTCCTTCGTCTCGGGTTTGGTCCCCTCAGATTGGAAGAGAGCTATGGTCAAAGCACTAATAAAGAAACCTCATCTGGACCCCAATGACCTAGGCAATTACCAGCCTCTCTTGCTCCTCCTTGGAGTGAGCAAAATCGCAGAAAAATCGGTGAATTATACACTTTCTGCACTCCTTGAGTCTCATGATTTGCTCCATACATCACAAGCAGGTTTCCGTCCCCGCCAAGGAACCAAAACCGCTCTGTTAGCGGTGGTGGAGGAATTAAGAAAGATTCTTGCCTCAGGAGGCTCAGCCGCGATTATGCTCCTTGACCTGAGTGCGGCCTTTGACACGGTGAACCAAAAAATTCTGGTTTACCGTCTCAGGAATGTAGAAGTGCCAGGCCAAGCTCTCTCCTGGCTCCAATCCTTCTTGGAAGGAAGGTGTTTCCAGGTGTTTGAAGATGATATCACCTCGGATCCCTTACCCTTGCGTGTGGAGTACCTCAGGGCTCCTCCCTGAGCCCTACTCTTTTTAATGTTTATATGGCTCCACTGGCGGACATTGTTGCCCCTTTCGGAATCCATATAGTGTCTTATGCCGACGACACTCAGCTGGTCGTAAAACTGAATCAAGCTGACCAGTCGCCCTCTCTGGAAAAAGTGTTTAAGTGAATGAGTCTTTCCCATTTCAAACTCAATGGCAACAAAACTGAGCTGATGATGCTTGGTAACCACCTGAGTGTCAATCTCAAGGCCCTCTGGCCAGTCTGCATGGGTTTGGCCCCGGTCCCAAAGCCTAAAATAAAAAGCTTAGGCATTAGGCTAGACTAAGACCTCTCCTTCACAACCCATGCTAGGAAGACGGTCGCCACATACTACAGTCTGCTTAAAATGCTCTGTGAAGTTCTTCCCTTACTTCCTTTTTCAGCAACTACTACAGGCTCTGATCCTATCTAGGATAGATTTTGACAACGCCCTTTATCTGGGAGCCCCCAATGCAGTGGCCGCTAGACTTCAGATCGTTCAGAATGCGGCGGCATGATTGCTCACTGGCACTAGCCACCGTTGTTCTGCGAAGCCCCCATTGCGCTCCCTGCACTAGCTCCCGGTGCAGGAGAGAATTCACTTCAAAGCCCTTTGCGTGGCTCACAAGTCTCTGGAAGGGAACGGACCACCTATCATCAAAGCTTTGATCCGCCCGTATAAAGCCTCCTGAAGTCTTAGCTCCTATACGCTTCATCTGGCAGAAGTGCACAGGATCAAGAAAGCTAGAAGCGGGGTAGGCTTTTTTCATACAATGCTGCCAAACTTTGGAATGCTCTCCCACTTCACCTTCACTGGCAACCTCTCCAATCCATCTTCTGGAAGCATTTAAAGACCTGTCTTTTCCCATAATTTCTGGTTGCTCACTCTGGTTTTTCCGCTCAGCGCTGGGATGCTCCTGAGTAGCCATGCGCTTTATAAAAACCCATTCCATTTCATTGATGACTGCAGCCGCCGTTTGGTGAGTTGCACTGCAGAAATTCTGGTTGATGGAGGCGGGGTTGCAGCAAGTCACTAGTGGTGTTGGTTGTCCTCAGGCACAGGGCCCACATCGCAGTGCACTGTTCCTTGTCTGTGCATGCGAGGTGGAGCAGCATGAATGTCGCAGTGCACGCCCCATTGAATAGGCATTGTGTCAGTCCGGGGGGGGGGTGGAGTGTCAGAGCGCCCACACCTCGGAGGCATCTGGTTTCAAGCAAAGTGTGGATTTCCACGCCAGTGAGCTTGGGCAGGACACAGGACGCATTGATAGTGGGTAATGAAGCACCGTGCTCCCTCCTCACTGGCACCAGCTGGCAATCAGACACGCTCCCACAAAATGGAGCACTTCTCCTTGCAGAACAGCCTCTGCAATACAGACGTAAATCAAAAGAAGAAGATAGCGAAGTCTTTGATATCCCTGAGACATAGGAGAGTTCACAGGACAAGTCAGCAAGCCCATGTAGTCACTCTAGGGCTTAGTCCTTGGTCCTCTAGCAGGGCGGAGGTCAGCAGGCAGCAGGGCAGCTCAACAAAGTAGGGAAGCAGTCCATATAACACTCAAGCACAGCAGAGTGGCAATCCTTTAGCACAGCAGCCTTTACTTCAGCAGTTTCTTCCAGGTCCAGTAGTATACTGATTTGAAAGGGATGAGATCCCTAATACTGATAGTCCATAGTGTATTTGATGTAGGGGTTGACTTCGAAAAAGCCTTCTGAAGAGCACAATGATTTCTTTCAGCCCACCCTGGCTCCAGGCTACCAGTAGGGGGTAAATCAGCCCTTTGTGTGGTAGCAGAACACAACCAATTCAGATGAATGTGTGAAACACCTTTTCCTCTCCCTTTCCAGGAAGACTATCAGTATGCAGACGAATGCAAATCTATCCCCCGTCACACCCAGCCCTTCCGGTAACGTTGCTGTCTAGAGAGTATGCACTCTCTAGACAGCCACAGTCACCCAGCCAAGACATGTATTGGTTGAAGGTTGCAAACACAAAGAACAAAGTTAAGAAAAGAGAAATGCCCACTTTCTAAAAGTAATGGAACCAGTAGGACAAAAAGTCTTAGACAGAGTATGCACTACGTGTACGCTTAAATACTGCGTCATCAAAGGAAACCACTATTTTTGTAATAAATGATACAATAACATATTGTCAAACAACATTCACATAATTCGTGTAGACAAATTGATCAAACGATTGTGTGTAGTATCGCCGATTCATTCTTTCATGAATCTTCGTTTATTTACTTGAATTTTCTTTCTCTTAACAAAATATCTTGCAATTGAGAGTCATAAATAATGGGCGTACATCACTCTATCCCAATGCATTGCAGGTGCTGATTACACCCTTCCTCAGGGGATTCTCCACGCCCATGTGTCTGTACGTCAGCCGGCTTAAAAAGAGACCATGGGGGTTCTCCCAGTTATAAATAATGAGACAACGTACCCACGGTGTGAAAAAACTGATATCAGTACTTCAAGTTCCTGGTACCGAAAATCCTGAAAAAATTTATCCAAAGATGTTCTTTATAAAGCCAATGTGCAATGCCCACGATATCCTGTGTATGTCATAAGTTGAAGGAAGAATCAGAAAGGAATCGGGAAGTGCTCCACGCCGTGAAACATAACCAGTCTGTGTGCCGGAAAATGTAATCCACAGTCAGTTGCGTGACGTCCAAAAATGCTAGGCCACCATTATTCAATGTATTCCAGTTTTCTAAAAGTGGCATTTCTAAAATGTCAATTCCAACTTTACCACCCAAAAGGATTTATGATCACCATTCCAAAGATATTAAACATGTAGTAGCTACTCCTTTCCAATCGGGAATCACAGCGTAACAGGTATTTCAAGGAACCTTCAAGACTTGCCTAAGGAAGGAATAGGTCTCAAAGCAATGAACAATGAATGTAGCTGTTTGTCAATGCCAGGACATGTAAAAATTAACGGTGATGTCCTGCTTTTTAGTCACACAACACCTTGCCCTAAGGGTCACCTAGGGCCTGCTTTTGGGGTTACTAATGTGGAATAATAGGATAGTTTTTATGCTTGGCAAGGTTTTAAATGCTAAATCTAAGTGGCACTTAACTGTGTACATAGGCCCTGCAATGGCAGCCCTAAGACAGGGTTGAAAGGCTACTTGTGTGGGTGTCACAACTAGTGCTGGAGAACCACTAGTAGCATTTAGTGTGCAGGCCCTGGTACATGGGGTACAACTTTACAAGAGATTTACAGGTAAACTAAATATGGCAATCAGGTATACACCAATGTCACCATGTTTAGGGGAGAAGCATGTGCATTTTAGCACTGGTTAGCAGTGGTAAAGTGCTCTGCGTCCTAAGGCCAACAAAAATATACAGCAAAAGGTGGGAGGTAAAAGGCAAAAAGTTGGGGTAAGACCAGCCTAAGGATGACAGGTCTAACAGGTTTTGAATAAGGGTGACTGGTGAACTCTGCTTCGCCGAAGGAGTCTCCAAAGTTTTGCCAACTTCAAAGCTCTTCTACCCACCGGCGGAGCCGAGTTTACTGGTGAACTCACAGAGACTGCTAGGCGCCACTCACCCCTGCTTGACTTTGCCTGTCTGCATTCTGCTGCCCACTGTGCAGCCGCTGTTGGCTGGGAGGGGATGTGTTCCAGGCAGCGTGTCTGCACTTCATGTTTGTGAGACGGTAGTGTGATCCCGCTCATGCAGGACGTGGCATGAGCATGACACCCCAGACTTAGGTGGCCCCACCCCACAGATAGCCCCATGCGACCTGCGGCAGCAGGTCCTGCTTGAGCAACATGGTGGCCTTACTTGTCACTGCAAGGGGGACTCACAACCATTTGGATCGCAGGGCTGGAGTGTGCAGCCGGGGCCTCCTACAGCCAGCTCTGTGCATGCCCCCACTTGCAGGCAGAATTTTCTTTGAATGTGTTGTTCGGAAGGGGTGTGTATGTCTGAGGACTGCACGCTACGCCATCTTGTTTTGAGACTGTGCCAGGAACACACGCCCTGTGTGATTGACACAATGTATTTTGTTTTTATTTTATGTGTTATTGACTTTAGTAGTGTTCGTGCACACTCTGCAAAGTTCAGGCCCATACAATGCTGAGCCCACTACCTTGTGATCATATATCTGGAGTGGGGATGCTACTGGTTTGCACTGGGAAGTCCTATACTCTTTAATCAGGGCCCCAGTGGTCTGCTTCTGCTGAAGAACAAGCTTCCTGATATGATACTTATAGGCCCTTTCCTCAGACAGAGTGACACCCAGAAAATCGAAGGTAGTTACTCTCTCTCGAGGGTGATCCCCCCCATACCAATTTGCTTTTAAACGATTTATGGGGCTTCATCAATAGGAGCTTGTTCTTCGATTTGTTTATCTCCAAGCCTCTCATTCCACAAAAGGTCTCGAAATGATCTAGGAGCAGTTGCAGACATCTAGGGGTCTTAGAGACTATCAGCGTGTCATCCGCGAACAATAAGGCTGTTACTTTGACACCCCCCAGAGTAGGGGCATCAGCAGTGATGTCAGTGAGATGTTGGACCTCTCCATTTATAAAGAGTGAAGAAATGGTAGGAGCCAATAAACTGCCCATTCAGCTCCTCCCTATCAACTGCAATCGGGTCTGTCAATTGTTCTTGTCTTCCCCAGCGAAACCTTGTGTAGTTGTCCTCATGAAGATGAACAACCAACACAAGGATTTCAGAGGGGAGGCCCATCTCCTTTAGAAAGCACCATCAGTTGTGCCTAGGGATGAGGTTAAATGTGGACTTCAAATCAATGAATGCAATATACAGGCCTGAAATCAAGTTCCGGGCACACGTTCAGAATAACGTTTCAGAGTAATACGTTCAGAGTGACAACACACAGTTATGGTACTTGCTGTGAAAAATTGTAGGGGTCGGCACCAGTAGGTTCTTTATGTTAATTTTTTTATAGTTCTTGGAAAAGGTAAAATAAGAAAACCGGCCGACACGTGTTTCGTCACCTGGGAATTACCCTGTGCCTCTTTAGGGCTGGGAAAGACATAAGAGGTGAAATATAATATAAGGAAATGGGCACATAGTCTTTGGAACATAAAGGTTGACATATGTGTGGTGACATAATAGAAAGCACCTCTCTAGTGTGGAAACCCTATGAGAATCGTGAAAAGGGCAAAATCAGTGACCACAGCAAACGGGTGAGAAAAGTCTTATGGGAAAGTGAGCTTAAAAAAGTATAAATGAAAGATAAAAAAACACAGGATGGTCATAGACGTATTCACTGCATACCTAAACAAATTGAGGTGCCAGTGGAGCAACGTGTGGGTGAGTGAAAATTTAGTGACTTTAAGGATAGTAACTCCAACAAGTTTAAAGCATGTTACAACAGGGTACAAATTCAGGGCAATCGCAACCCGTACTTAAGTCATACTGGTAAGTCAGAAGAGAAAGGAGAGGGAGGATTCCAAAGTTTCAGGAGGAAAGTGGTAGGAAAATCTCAAGAAGAAAAGGAAGTATCTACAGTAAAGCATGCAGTCGAATCTAAAAGGCAAGGCTGAATGCAAAAACACTTCATAAATTATCCCAAGGGATGGTTTCAATTTTCAGTGTGGGTCTGCACCCAAACACTTCCAGGGGTTGTTTGGGTTTGTTTTCCCCTGACCTGGTAGCACCGTAACAATTCTCTTGTATCCCATACTCTACCGTGAACCAGCTTGAGCGCCATTCTTCCTGCCTCATCCAAAACCCTAGGCAGAACCAGCGCAATATACAGACTTCCCTGTTCGATTGTCACCATTTTCCAGTCCAACAGGAGGAAGCGACAGACCTGATCGATGGTGCTGGTTTTCCGTCTAAACCCTGGTTAGGGGGATAAGATGTCTCCCATCCAAGTCATAATCTGCATGAAAAGTGCACAGAAAAAGACTTTTCGAGCACCATCAATCAGGCTAATGGGCCTATAGTTAGAGGGCAATGAGTGGTTGCCCTTCTTAAAGACCGGAATCACCTCGGCTCCCTTCCACAAAGATGGTATTGGTGCGCTGCTGCAATTCTTTTCGGTAGTATCAAGATATATCTAGACCAACTCCCAATGTTGTTAAGGAAAACATCGCCGGGAATACCATCAGACCCTGGGGCTTTGTTCCTAACTACAGAATTAATGCTGTGCATGATTTCCGCAAAGGAGAAAAGCCTGTTATTCTGGCGGCAAGTATATTCAGGGATAGATCATCCCGAGTAGGATCCTTATATCCGGTATATACTACAGAGAAATGGTCATGCCAGGTGGCAGAGGCAAAGTTTTTAGTAGGTGGCCTCTGCCTTTCAACATCGCCCCTAGTGACTAGAAGCCAAAACTGTTGTGAATCTATCCAGTGGCAAGCAACCCGGATCTGGAGCCATCAATTCGTATCCTATTCCATTTTAGCTCTGGCAAACGCTGTCTTATAAGAGCTCCTAATTTCTCTTAAATTCTACCACATTGTTTGCTCTGATTGCAGTGACCAGTTTTGTTCTGATGTTCCTACACTCCTGAATAAACCATTTGGACTGTGGCCTGATGTTTTTTGAAGTACCCTATGGCCGTTGTGGTATTTTAAAATGAGAGGCTAGCTGGTTAAAAAGGTGTTTATGACAAGCCGTAATCCTAGGAGAACCACCCTACTGCTCAAATAAGCTATACATCTCTCTAGTACTGTCAAGGAGATTACACTTGATTACTTCTAGTTTAGATGTGTCAATAGCTACACTTGCCCATTTGAGTGGTCTGTAATCGTTGGTTCACCATACCTCCTTAGTTGTAAGAGTTGAGCTTGGGAGGTTAGAGTTTTTGGCCCAGGGTGATGTCAAAACGAACCCAAGGGGGTTATGGTCGCTGTCAGTAGTAGACCCCACTACCATGTCAATCCCTCAAGGCCACAGTCTTACATCTAACAGGAAGCAGTAAATACAGCTCATATTTGTAGTTTTATTGTAGGTGTTTGCCCTTTTCTTATCAGATTATCACGGGTTAGAGGATAAAGCTGCCACGCCGTATGAGTCCATTTGTTTGTATTTCAAATCTGGCAACACAGCAGTGATTGCCAATCAGCAGCCATCAGGTATGCAGACAAATCGGTGCTATCTGACACCAGAGGGAGGGACACATACAGCAGGCAAGTGACACTTTGGAGACACATTGCTTTGGGACACTTGCAGAAGGTAAATGGAATAAGGGACAGTAATGGTGCTTTTGAGGAATGGGATGTGAAAGCAGTAGACAGGTATGTAATGCATCTGGATAATTCACAGGAGTTCACTCTGCTGTCTATGAATACACACATTTTTTCATAGTATTCACCCACCAGAGTAGGTTTCAGGCATATATGCTTACTTCTCTTTGTCATGAGTGGCCCCTTCAGCCACACTGGTGACATTTATGTTACCAGCACAATGTATCTTGAAGAATGGTAGTTTTCATTTTTAACATGAGAACCAGTAATTTAAGTGGGAGGGTCCTGTCTCTACTGCCCTTATTTCTGTCTTTGGCAGTGCTATCTCAAAAATAAAAATCTGGGTGACCGGATTGGAGGTTGTACCTGACTATAGTCATTGTAGAGGCAGTCTAGGAAAGGAAGGAGTAGGACTAGTAGGAGGAGGATGATGATGAGTAGAAGAGTAACAGCAAGAATATGGACCAACTGAAGGACTAGGACTACCAGAGCTACAAGGACCAGGACAAGAAAAACCTCACCCAGGGAGACCTAATTTACGAGTAGCAGATTTGTCAACGCCAGAGGGGACCAAGAACAAATAGACAATGAGCAATAGGACAAGGAAAAACAGGACTAGGGATACCATAACCAGAATGAAAAGGATCAGGAGGGCCAGGAAGAGTGGAACAGGGGCATCTGGACCAAGTGGACAAGGGCCTAAAACAACAAAAGAACCAGGGGTAGAAGGAACAGAAGGCCCTGGACCATAACGCCAAAGAGGGCTAGAAGGGCATGAGGGCACTGACTAGGACCAGAAGAATTAGGACGACCATGGTCAGGAGTAGCAGCCCCAGGTAGGCAGACCAAAAAAGACCAGTGCCATGACACCAATTGGAAGTAGGACCAGAGACAATAGGACCAAGACCACGAAGATCAGATGAAGGAGGACCAAGGGGCCAGAAGTAAATGGACCACCCTCTGGAAGACCAGAACCTGAAGTGACCTGGAGTAGCAGGACATGGAGACCCTAGATTAGAATGACATGTGGATATAAAGGACCAGTAGGTCTAGGCCCAGGGGTACCAGGATTAGCAGGTCCATGAGGGTCACAATTAGAGGGCTCCAAAACCAAAGTGAAATAATGGACCAGGGTGACCCACAACATGGAAACTAGGAGGATAAGAGCAAGAGAGATAAGGAAGATCAGACCCAGGAGGACCATTACTAGGAGGGTCATTATAGAGCGGACCAGAGTGAGATTGATAATAACAAGGTGTAACAGGTAACAGGAAAACCAGGAGGACTTGTAGGACTAGAATGGGGACAGGAGGACCAGGGAACTGAGAGGGTTAGGGAAAGCAAGGCCAGTGGAACCAGAACAAAAATACCAAATACTTGAGCACCAGACAAGGGAGTACTAGGATTAAATGGACCAGGAGCAGTCAGGTTAGGAACAGGCAAACTAGGGTACTAGGTAAACCAGCGGAGCAGGACCAACAGGACTGATGGACGAGAATTAGGGTGAAACAGATTAAATTGCTAAGGATCGGGAGCCTGTGAAACAGGAGACCCAGTATACAAAGGACTAGGTACAGGAGTACATGGAAATGATGACCAGACAGGACACGAAATACAAGGTCAGTAAGTTCTAAGGCTAGCATGCAGAAACATAAAGGCAAGGAGCATGGGAACTAGGGCCTGAAGGACAAGGACCAGATTGAAGAGTACTACAAAGATCAGTCTCTGGAGGGCAATGGACAGTGGTACTGGGAAATCAAAATAAGCAGGACAAGGAATAGAAAGACAAAGGGGACCAGTACCAAGGGCACCCAGAAAACCAGAGCAAGGATGACTAAGTCAACTAAAATGATCATGACCAGGTGGACCAGAAACAGGTCTAAGAAAGCCATGAAGATTATGACCTCAGGGAAAATGGTGCGGGTTACAAAATGAGGCAGAGCAAGGGGACTGACCAGTCAATCAATCAATCAATCAATCAATCAATCAGCACTTGATTGATCGCACAACTGCTTCAAACAGAAGTGTCTTGGCACTCTTGTAGACAATGTAGGCCAGCCAGAGTAACATAGAAGCTAAATAATGTCAAATAACCAGGTTTTGAGTTGCTTTTTAAAGGTTGTCAGAGACTCTGCCCTGCGCAGATCGGGTGAAAGGCTGTTCCATGATTTTGCAGTGAGAACTGTAAATGAGCTGCCTCCCCGGGTAGACTTCAAAAATGTTGGAATCAGTTGGAGTTGGCTGTTGTTGGATCTGAGTACTCTCTCCTGGGTGTATGGGATTAGTCTATTCAACAAGTAACATGGAGACTCACCATGGAAAATTCTGTAAGCCAGCTTCAGAGCTTTAAATTTAACATGCTGTTCGACTGGGAGCCAGTGCAGATTTCTCATATATGGAAAAATATGATGGGGATGCCGGACTCTCCTAAATAGTCTAGCCTCTACATTCTGGATTAATTGAAATCTGTGTATCACATAGGTAGGGAGTCCAAGTTAGAGGCTGTTTGAGTAGTCCAGGCGAATGGTGACAAGTGCTTGAACCACAGTTTTACTTCTCTCCTCAGGAACTAGTTGAAGGAACTTTTTAAAGATTTTCATCTTCATGAAGCTGACCCACGAGATTTGTTATGTTTAATTTGAGCAGCAAAGGAGAAGAGGAGTCATTTCATGTGTTTAATTTGAGTGGCAACAAAGAGAGAGGAGTAAAATATGATGCTGAGATTTCTAGCCGAAGATGTTGGATTAGGAGGAGCATTGAGTTCAGAAGGCCACTTTGATTAAAAACCAAGACTTCTATTTTATCAGACTTTAATTCAGGGCAGTTTCCTACCATTCAACCTGCAACTCTTTTGAGACACTCTTTGAAATTGTAAAAAGCTACCTCTGTGTTGTCGTGGAAGAAGAAAAGCAATTGGATCAGAGTACAGCACTACCTTAAAACCCCAGGATTCGATGAGATCCGCCAAGGGTGAAAGGTGTTAATTAAACTGGAGCGGATACAGGGCAGAGCCCTGCAGCACACCACATACCAATGGTTTAGGTGATGTAAAATGTGGGTGTAGATGCACCCGCTGGGATCTGCACTCCAGGAAGGATTTGACCCACAAAAGGGCCTTAGCAATCTGGGCATTCAGGTTAAGTCTGTTCAACTGGATGGTTCAACTCTATTACTTCCAGGAGAACCGTCTCCGTGCTAAAGCCTGCGTGGAACCATACTGCGAATTGTGGAGAATGGAATTGGCCTCCACAATAGTGGACATTTGTTTATTAACAAATTTCTCCAGCATCTTTGCAGGAGCTTGGAGGAGCGCTATGGGCCTATAATTGCTCAACACACCTGTTTGAGCATTAGGCTTTTATAGAAACTGCAGCAGTGATTCCTGTTTCCAACAAGAGGGAAAGCCGCCAGATGTTAGCAAGGCATTCCATATTTTATTGAGTGGAAGGTTGAAGAGCTGTGCCATAAGTCTGAAGTTATGCGGGGGCAGATATTATCCTGGGCTCCAGATTTGCAATTTAATATCTTGTTCCAGGAGCTTTGCTCTGAGATTTGTGCAAATACATAAAGGAATGGTTTGAGATAGGAGGTAGAACACCTGATGGTTTCTGTCTTCCCAGCATCTTCTGTGCTAGTGACTAAAGACCGAGAAGGAAGCTATAAATTATGAATGTTGTCATCAAAGACCAACAGTGGGCGTGGCCAAGCACGCGATGTGAAAAGACGTGCTTCGTCTGAGCTCCGAGTGAAGCTCCCCAAACACGGGCCAATTATCCTGTATTTTCTGACGGCACCGGGCCCAAACTCAGACCGAGTGTGCCCGGATACCAGACCCACCTCCGGAGCGATTTCCAGGCGGATCGGACCACCTGACCCTCCGGCCGGCAGCGACCCTCACGACTAGCCGCCCAGTGCGCACTTCCGGCCGGCGGCCCCGACTACCTGAGGCCGGGGATCCGGCCTTGCGGAGTAGGCCGCGAAACGAGTGGCCTGCAGTGCGCGGTCCAGCGCAGAGTCGGGACCGCGTCCCATACCTTGGATCCTCAACGACGACGATACACTGCGGGGACCTCGAACACCAGTGGGAGGTCCGCAGCCTGGGCTCACGAAGGCCACGAGATCGGCCCGCCTTGCCTACCGCTGCTGGGACCACCCTGCCGGGCTCCATGATTGCCAGGGGGTGAGTGCACGAGACTACCTAGAGACCCGCATTGGCGACAACGACCCGGGGCCCCTCCGGCCCGGAGCCTATGCTACCCGGCACAGCCCCCTGGACGCCCCCTGGCCTACCTGATGCCCAACCATAGGCCCGGCCCAGGAAAAGAACCTGCGACGCACTGCCGTGCACCTCCAGTGCCCTACCCACACGAGGACCCCAGGCGCTACGAACCCCTGCGCCGCGGCGGCCCATGGCGGACTGCATCGCCGCCCTGCCGGCGCTGAGCCGCGCATCCCGGCTAGACGGACACCGGTGGACCACCGAGCTGGGCCGTCACGAGACCCACACAGACACTGTCACCCCTGGCCCCGGCAGACTGCCGCCGGAGATAACGCGGCCTTATCTCCCAGGCTCCTGCACATGCCCGCCGCACAGAAGGAGTCGCGGAGCACCACCGGACCCATCTGGCACAGAGGAACCGGGACTGCGCCACGTGCGCAATGAGGCTGCAACACGTCGGCCCTCGCAGGCAGTCGACCCAACGCTGAGAGAATCTCCCGGCCAGGTGCAGAAGCGCAGATTTTCCGACTTGCACCCCCCCCACCTCTACCGAGTGTGGGCCAGACAACGTGGACCCACATGTGGCACTAGGTGGCGCCTGGCATCGACCGACGGAGTGCATCTTTCCGGGCCCAGTGGACGGACTCACTGAGAGAGACCTGTCGTTCCGGCCCATCGAGCCGCCACGAGGCGCAGACAAGAGGCCACCAACAGTCAGGTCCAGCACGGCACTGACCGCCACGCCTGAGAGTTCTTATAACAGTTGCTACACGGTCATTTCGTCCTCCTCAGTCGGCTGTGTAACACGAAACCCTGGGGCCCTGCGGTGAGGCGGTCCTCCTCCTCCCACCTACAGCCACACGCCATTCAACACGAGTGCGACGAAGGCCCTGACCGGGAGACTAACACGCACCGGTCCCTCCATCACGCACTACGAGAACGTACCCACCCGCTTGACAGACCGCAAAGGCCTCCCACATGTCCGGGGGGACCAGGGCAAAGACTGGCACAGGAGGGTCATTAAACAAGGGGAAAATGGTGAAACATATGGAGACGGACCAGACTACATCCAAACTAGACACTATGCTGGCAGCCATGGAACGCCTGGAGGAATCCATGCAGCTGACCCGTACGTCGCTGGAGAACAGAATCGACAAAGTGGCCGTGGACCTGACACTCCTCCGGACCGACCACAAGAAACTGGCCGACCGCACCACGACCCTGGAGCATGCGATGGCAGAGGCCACACCTAAACTGGTGCAGACGGACAAACACGTCCAGGACCTACTCAACCGGGTGGAGTTCCTTGAGGATAGAGCAGAGGACGCGGAAGGACGGGCCAGAAGGAACAACGTGCGCATAGTGGGCCTGCCGGAACGATGGGAACGGAGAGAGACGGCGGAGCATATGGAGGCCTGGCTCAGAGAACTACTACCAGAAGGCACGCTGTCGCCGCACTTTGTGGTAGAACGGGCGCACAGAGTTCCTCCTCGCCCTCCCCCGGAGGGCTCCAACCCGAGGCCGATGCTCATGTGAGTGCTGAACTACCGCGACCGAGATGCCATCCTCCGCGAAACGCGGAAATTGTCGGATATTCAAGTGGACAATGCCAAGGTGATGTTCTTCCCCGATTACACCATACAAGTTCAGAGACGACGCCAATCCTTCCACGTGGTGAAGCAACGGCTTAGACGATTGACTCTCGAATACTCACTGTTGTTTCCGGCACGCCTCAGAGTGGTGGCGCAGGACAGGACCCACTTTTTTGACACCCCAGAGGCGGCCATGGCATGGTTGGATTTGGGGGTAGACACGAACCCTGGGCCTGTGCCGAGGGAACAACGCCGGAATCGAGGCGCACGCAGACGGAGACAACGCCACACCTCGAGGGCCGAGTCACCGACCATGGCAGCGGAGATCGGCCCGACCCCGGAGCAAATCCAAATTGAACAACAGGAAGCCGTCCGCATAACTGCTGAGATTAGCGGGTCACAATCACCTATCCTGCTTTCCAACACTAGCCCACGCTCACACGGGAGCGAAGACGACGACTACTTGTTCGGTCTACCAGATGGCTCGAATCCGGAGGGCCTACCTGACGTCACGCCCCAAACATCAGACTTGATATCATGAACAATCCTCCCCCACCCAGCCCTGGCTGGACCGACGTGTCTTACGTATTGGAACAGTCAGCACACCCTCAGGGATGGATCGATCAAGGGCCCACATTGACACTCCTGGGGGCCCTGGCAACCATGAGCACCGTCTTCTGTGGGGCCTGTACTTTGCTGCCAAACACCACCCCCTCCCCCCCCCCCGTTCACCAGACTACCGCGGAGCTGCCGTGGCGCCGGGAGGGGAGCCGGGGTTATCCTGCCAGAGTGCCACCGGGACCATGACTTTAAGGGGGTGGACGGACCCCTAGAGGTGAGTGCCCCTCCCCCCGGGGGACTAACAGAAGCGCTCCTGCCTTGGGATCGAATGTCCGGGTCCAGTGACACTGGGAATCGGTCCTGGCCGCGGACACTATCACTGACTCCTGGCGCCCTTTTGGCCCTCTGCCCGTGGCAAGGGAGCCGCTGCGGCTCTTCGGACGTAACGAACTACCTTGTTTAACTCAAGTGCTGTATTTAGTCATCCCCCCATTGACCTTACGGATTGATTGAGCTCGATAGAGCGTTTGGGCGGCGACTTGTTTTTGTTGTTGCCCTTTTGGTATTATGTTTATGTTCATGTTATGCCTTCTGAGACTAGTGTTGGTACTGTCCTGCTATTGCGTGCATCCTTGGGTTCCGGGGCGGGGCTGTGGGGTGAAACTGCTCATTGTTCGCTGCTGCTGCGCGGGTGCGGGTGGGGCGGGTGGGGGCCTGGGGGGGGGGGATGGGTGCTTGACCGTGATCAGCACTGTGATGGCTACGTTTAAATTTTGTACCTGGAATGTCCGGGGCATGCACACACCCTCACGCAGATACCAGGTATATTCCTACCTTAAAAGGCACCAGATTCAGATTGCACTGCTCCAAGAGACACACCTAGTTGCCACTGAGGTAGCCACACTTCGCCGTAAGTGGAGGGGTCAGATATTTGCTACAACCTTCTCGGCATTTGCGAGAGGGACCTTGATCTGGGTCCGGCCCGGGGTTCCATTTGCACTAACACACAGCAATATTGACACTGAGGGACGCTACGTCTTCATACAGGGCAGACTTGACGGGCAGCAGGTAGTCATAGCCTCCATCTACGCTCCTAATGTGGAACAGGGGAAATTTTTCACACGACTGTCGGCTGCGATAGCGTCATGGCCGGACGTACCCTTGATGATGGGCGGGGATTACAACTGCGTGCTAGACGCTTCCCTTGATCGCTCGTCCCTCCCGGTAGCGATCGCCCCGGTACAGGCGACATCCAGGGCCCTCCTTGACTGGGCGACGCAATGGAACTTACAGGACGCATGGCGCGTCAGGAACCCCTCCGCCCGGGTATACTCCTACTACTCGGGAGCCCATTCCCTACATGTCAGGTTGGACAGATTCATGCTGTCCCGTGACCTGCTCCCCTCTGTGTCTGACACTGACTACCTAGGCCGGACACACTCAGACCATAACCCGCACACGCTGGTATATGGATGGAAGCGCCCACGCCCGCCCGTACCAACATGGCGCCTGCAACCGGATCTCCTACTTGACACTCCATTCCGAGAGGAAATCTCCGGGAAGATCTTACAGTACTTCGAGGACAATATTGACTCGACCTCCTCCCCGAGAACCGAGTGGGACGCCTTTAAAGCGGTGACCCGGGGTAGCTGCCTCGGTGTCCAAGGAAGCTTGCGTAGGCAAGTGGAGAAAGATCTGCTGCAGGCGGAAGAGGCTCTGTTGGATAAAGAACGGGAAACAGCGGGGGGAGATGATGCCCAACTCGTCTCGGCCAGAGCGGACCACGCTGCTTTGCTGGAGCGCCTAAAGAATATCAACTTCGCTGCACATTCCGCACGCACCCACAATACAGGCGACAAACCTGGCAGGCTACTGTCATGGTTGGTACGACAGGACACACACTCTGCATCGATCCTATCCATCCGTACAACCCAGGGCGTTGAGGTATATACCCAGAAACAGATCCATGATGCGTTCACGTCGCATTACAAATCCCTGTACAGCTCGCGGCTACGGGCCACGGTGGTGGAGATCACAGACTATCTGGCGTCTTTACAGCTCCCGACTGCTACCGCTGCCCAACAGGCCGAACTAGGAGCCGCGCTTACTGGTGAGGAGTTACGAGAGGTGATTTTCTCCCTCTCCAATTGCAAAGCGCCGGGCCCTGACGGGCTCCCGGCGGAGTTTTACAAGGCCTACTCCCTGGTATTAATACCGGAACTGCTGAAAATGTATGGGGCGGCACTGGAAGACGCTGAACTCCCGGCGTCCCTGAATGAGGCTAACGTGGTCTCCCTGCTGAAACCGGGTAGAGAAGCGAGCGACCTTGGCTCCTATAGGCCGTTAGCGCTCCTCAATACCGATTACAAAATTCTTGCAGCGGCCCTGGCCCGGAGACTAGCGCCACTGGTCCCCACTCTGGTACACTCTGATCAGAATGGCTTCGTACCCACACGGAGCACGTCCTACAATTTACGCCGTTTTTTCAGAATCCAACGTTATGCGACCCTAGCCTGGCCTCGCTCGGGATGCATTGTACTTGATTTGGAAAAGGCGTTCGACTCGGTGGAGTGGCCATACCTCCTCCGAGTCCTCGAGAAATACGAACTGGGGGACGCTTACGTACAGATGGTGGGACTCCTCTACCAGGCCCCAGAGGTCCGGGTCCGGACTGGACGGTTGTTCTCGGACAGGATCCGCATCGGGAGAGGTACCAGGCAGGGCTGCCCCCTCTCCCCCATATTATTCGCCTTAACGATGGAGCCGCTGGCCGAGATGCTCCGCAACTCCGGAGACGCCTGGGGCATACCGCTGGCGGATGGCACCCACTCGGTGTCTCTATATGCCGACGATTTGTTGCTATATGTCAGAGATCTCACGCAAATACCAGCGGCGATCACGGACATATTTCGGATATTTGGCGACAAGTCGGGGCTCCGTGTCAACTGGGCCAAGTCAGGGACCTATGCGTTCGGTAGCGAGATGCCGCAGTGTGATGTACGCATGATGGGGGAGACGCTCCGATGGCACCCGACGGTATTTCGGTACCTTGGGATATTCATATATCGAGACCCCGTAGACCTCCTGGAGGGGAATCTAATAAGAGCCGTTTGCTCGCTTACGGCCAGGTCACGTTCTGGAATTCCCTCCCGCTCAATGTGCCCGCCAGAGTGGCGCTGACCAAGATGATAATGCTTCCCCGGCTTCTCTATTACTACACCAATCTGCCAGTGTATGTGCCGGCGCGCAACTTTAGAGAACTGGACTCCCTCACCAGACGCCTCATCTGGAATAAGGGGAGGCCCCGGGTAGCACTAAAGACTCTGTTTGCACCCACGGACGCTGGAGGCCTAGCGGTTCCCAATCAGGAACTCTATTACTTGGCAGCACAGCTGCAGTGGGTTGCCTACTGGCTGAGCGGTAAGAACTTAGTGGACACAGCCACGGCTGATACCATCCTATCTCCCGTACAGGCGCTCGCCCTCTTCCACCCGTTGGCGTGGGGCCGCCCCCCCACGCAGGTCCTTGTAGCAGTGGCGAAGCGGTGCCTCGTGCGGAGCCTCCGGCTCACCAAACAAACGGTGCCCTATGCCCCGAACCTGCCTCTACTGGGGACACCCCTGGGTGCAGGCACGCTGTCCTCGACCGAACTACGCAGCTGGACTGCGGTGGACTTGGACGACCTGGGCGGCCTGTACAGCGACAGGGAGCTGTTACCCTTCGAGGCCTTGGCCACGGACACTGAGCTGCCGGTGGGTCAATTTCTGACACACGCCAGACTCCTACATGAGTTGACAAAGGCGTGGGGTGACCTCAGTCATGAGCCGTCCACACACCTACTCATCCAATACCTGCACGTGATGGGAGATGGTTCACACCTTGTACATTGGCTTGCACAAGCCTTACACAGCCACACGCAATTTTCCTCTCGGAGATTGAGGGACAAGTGGATGGCCGACCGTGGCACAGACTGGACAGACAACCAGTGGAATGCTATTCTAGCGGGCGCCAGGGTCGTCCCCCGCAATGCACGATTCAAGATTATACAGTATTACATCATCCACCGGGCATATCTATCTCCAGACAAACTGAATCGTTACTTCGGACTCACTTCCTCGGCGTGTCCCAGATGCGGCCTCCACGACTCGGACCTCCTGCATGCACTCTGGAGCTGCGCTCATCTTACCTCGTACTGGTCTGCGGTCGCGGACATGTTGACGGCGGCCACGGGCGAAACTCTTCCCAAGACTTGGGAAGTGTGCCTCTTGGGACTCTACAAGAGGACCAAACAGACCAAGATGCGGGTGCGCTTTTGGGATTTAGGCCTTATCACGGCCAAGCGTCTTATCACACGACGCTGGAAGAGTGCCGACCCGCCGCGCCCTGCGGACTGGCGCCGCTCTTTTGCCACCTGGGCCTGTGCGGAGAGTGTGTCACTTCACAGGGAGGAAACCGCTGGACTCCGGAAATACCCGATCGCCCAGGACTGGGACGTTGCCCTGATTGCGTATCACCACGCATGCACACAAGCCGAAATAGAGTGCCGTCCCGTTGCGACATAGGGAGGGCTCACTCGACTGCTGTCCGCACCTAACACGGGCTCCGCCGCCCCTTTCCTTCTCCCCCCCCTCCCCTTTGCCCTCCCCCTTTCCCCCCCTGTCTTTCCCCCCTGCTCCGCGCGCCCCCTCCCCCTCCCCCCCCGGTGACCGAGACCGTGTGTGGCGGAGACATCCCCTGCCGCATTTGCCTTCCTGCCGCCTGTGCCCCCCCCCCTTTGCCTCGCAGCCGCGGCGACGCCGCCTCCTCACTTGTCCCCGCCCCTGCATGGCCCATATCGGATGCACCACACACAGTTAGGATCCTGGGTACACTACCACACACACGAATGCTAGTCCAACAGTTTTTTGGAATGTTTTTCCCTCCCCCCTGTATTAGACTTCCCAGTTCACTCTTTGGTTGACACAGAGGCCGATTATACTGTACCCCTAATCATGCCCGACCACACCTCCTCGTCTATACCTCACATGGAGCTGCTTAGATACGTCCGGGACTGGGAAGCGGACACCCAGCGACCCATGACCCATGGGAAGGTATGCTGTTGCCTCTATCCTCTGCTGCATTGTACAGGGAACTCAATTTCATGCACTAACTGTGGACTTTTCTTTTTGAACGCGCTGGGCCCTTTCTGCAGTGCTGCGAGCTGCGGGCACTGCACCATGAGTCACTCCCTGGCACAGTCACTTATGTACCAATGCATTTCTACCAGCAACTGTTTATTTTCACTCATGTATAACTGCTGTGTTAACATGTGCAATCTGCTAGGTACTGTTTGTGGCAATAACCCGTTGTTCTGACACTGTATGTACACTTACTGGCTTATCTGTGAATTTAAATAAAGTTTGGGACCATTGGTCTTAGAAAAAAAAAAAAAATCAAAGACCAACAGTGTTTCACAAAGTTCAGGTGAATGGACTATAGCAGTCTTTGTCCCTTGAGGGGAAACAAAATAATACACTATTTTAAACACTTCCCTGTAAGAATTAACCACTGTCTTGATAAGAAGTGTAAAATATTCTTTAATGCATTTGCATGTTTTTTTGTGGAAGCTCCTAAGTGCTGCTTTGTAGAGAGTCTTAGGATTGAAATAGTATGATTTCTTCCAGTTGTATTCTAATTCTTTTCTCTGCTCTTAAGTTCTTGTTAAACCTGGGTGTTGAGTGCATCAGACTTTTTGCCATATACATTATGAAGGGAGAAAGGTGTTAGAGATCCAGCTATCAAACAACAACATGTCTGATTCAATAGTTCCTGCAGAGGTGGCCAGAAGGACCAGGACCAAAATGACGTGGTTCAGGAGCACCTGAACAAGGAGAACCTGGATCAACAGGGCCAGGATCAATGACTGCAGTTCCAGTAGAACTAAAAGGAAAAGGAAAAGATCCAAGAGGACAAGGACATTGCAAACCAAGAAGTCAAAGACTAAGAGGGCCAGGACACGAGAGGCCATATTGACAAGGACCTGCTGTCCCAGGGCTAGGAGGTTCAGGATAAGAAGATCCAGGACAAGATAAGCCAGGGCAAGAGAGGTCAATTGGACAAGGATCTGCGCTACTAGAGCTAGGAGGTTTACTCCGCCTGTATGAAGGTTTGCTAAGTCACAGAGTTTAAAAATTGTCTTAATATCTCCAACTTGTGAATCTTTCAGATAAGATACAAGTTCAGCTAGAGCTATTCCTTCTATTGAGGTCTCATTAGGTGATTCATTTTTATTCCTTTGTACACTGCATCCAACTAAGCATTTATGACTGTATTCAGAATCTTCTGTGTGCACATCATCTATAGCCAATTTTGCAATAAGTGCTGAATTTTGAACAAACTAGGCACGCAAACAAACATTAGCATCCACATTATCTATTTTCGCTTTATGCATTACAGATATAGCTGATTTGTTGCAAAAGAAACATGCTTTGCTTCCAGGATTTTTCTTTGGAACTGGAATTGCTGAATGTTTTTTAACTGGGCTACCAAATAAATCTGAATTACTATGTTTTCTTTTCTGAGCCCGTTGCAGCTTTAGACTTGTTAAAACACGATTTATGCCACACTGCATTGTTAGTCCTGATCTGGGCCAGAACTGTCATTAAGCGTTCTAGTTCAATATTCATAGGTACGCTTTCCAATTCTTAAATTAAGAACACAGATGTGACCAGTTTGTAGCAACAACATTATCGTGCTGGACAGCTTGACCAATGTTTGTCAGTGTTGTAATAAGGTATTGTTTTGACATGCTACTCATTTTCAGGCATTACAGAACAAGTGTTGAACCTGAAAACAAAAGATTGGTACATATTAATATATAATACATATTAATAAATGTTGATACATTTCAATAAGTATGAATATTTACACTCAAATGATTTGAATTTTAAAATTTTCGACATGATTTTGGCAGCCCTTTTAGATTTATATTATAACATCACAATTCGGATCCAACATGGGCATGCACATACCATGCACTGACGTGCACATATGAACTTTTCTGTCAAATTTGAGGCAAATCAGAAGAGTTAAAATGATTTTTTAATGTTTGTTGGCCATCTTGGATTTCGATTTGACTATATGACATCATAGGCAATATCCACTTTGGTCTTGCTTTTATATGATTATTATTACAAAGACAAATGTCTGTACCTATGTTCTGCTTTTTTTCCAAGTTCAACGATTTTTCAGTCTAACAGCTATACTGTTACTACTACCATACTAATCAGATGCAACTAATCTTCAGTTGTTATCTGGCAACTGGCTTACTAGGTCAACATGTCTGCTATTTAATGGGTGACAACATAAATTGAACTAAATGAATGAAACAGGGTTGATATAGCGTGCAGCTACTTCTAGGAGTGTTCAGGCGCTCAGCTCAGGTAACTTTGCAAGAATTGATAGGGCCACTATTCTTTAGCGAACAGCCACGTTTTCAGTCTTTTTCGTAACATGGAGGTGGAGTCCACCAGGCAGAGCTCAAGAGGAAGCTTATTCCATGCTGAAAGTCCCAGATAGAAAAATGCCCCACTGCCCCCCTGCTCTGGCGTGGCGAAACTTGGGAATCCTAGCCCGTAGGGTGCTGGCAGATTGCAGGTTCCTGGTGGGAAGGTAGAAGCTCGTTTTCGCCCTCAAGTAGCCTGCACCTGTGTGGTACAGGGGCGTAACAAAGGCCCCCGCAGCCCCCGCGGTGTGGGGTGCCCTCAGACTTCACTACATTTGAAGGGGCCCCCTTGGCCCCACACTGAAGTGAGTGCTGAAGCACAGGCCTGAGCAATGCGCATCAGGTCTGTTTAGCTTCAGCCATTATTCTGGCAGGTAGCAGTGCTGTGAAGACCTCCAAACAAAAAGAAACAGTTTCAATTTAATAGTTTTAACTTCTTGACAGCTAGAGTGGCCTGGAAGAGAAGACATCCCAGGCTGGGGTGCAGAAAGAAACATTCAAGAGAGCGGCAACCAGGAGAGGTCAAAGGGCAGTTCAATGGAAGAAGCAATGCAGAGGGGGAGAGGGAGATAGTAGAACTGTGTGAATGGGGGGGGCACACAGAGGGACTTACTGCAGGATGCCTTGGGACCCATCAGCCTTGGGGGGGTATGGGGGCACTCAGTAAAGTAAGGGGGCCCCTAAGCTCTTCAGTGAGAGAGAAGCTTGCTTCTCTCTCTCAAGCAGCCTGCAGCTCTGGCCCAGGACTGAAGAGAAAAAAAGTAACAAGTTAAATTGTTTCTCTTCAGTCACAGAGCACCAGCACGCCGGAAAGAGGATGGGGGTGGGGACCCAGAGAGAGTATTCCCCACAGGGCACAGCCTTGGAGATAGGAGAGGACAAGGATGGGGTGGGGGCCCCAGAGAGAGCAGGAGGCAGCACAGAGGAGAGCTGACATGGCAAAGGATGGGGGTGGGGGCCCCAGAGACATCATTCACCACAGGGCAGGGCACTGCTCAGGACCCTGAGAAGGAAGAGGGTGGGGGCCCCAGAGACAGCATTCCCCAGAGGGCAGGGCACTGCTCAGGACCCTGAGAAGGAAGGGGGTGGGGGCCCCAGAGACAGCATTCCCCACAGGGCAGGGCACTGCTCAGGACCCTGAGAAGGAAGGGGGTGGGGGCCCCGGAGACAGCATTCACCACAGGGCATGGCACTGCTCAGGACCCTGAGAAGGAAGGGGGTGGGGGCCCCAGAGACAGCATTCACCACAGGGCAGGGCACTGCTCAGAAGTCAGACCCTGAGAAGGGTGGGGGTGGGGGCCCCAGAGACACCATTCACCTCAGGGCAGGGCACTGCTCAGGAGTCAGACCCTGAGAAGGGTGGGGGCCCCAGAGACAGCATTCACCACAGGGCAGGGCACTGCTCAGGAGTCAGACCCTGAGAAGGGTGGGGATGGGGGCCCCAGAGACCGCATTCACCACAGGGCAGGGAACTACTCAGGAGTCAGACCCTGAGAAGGGTGGGGGTGGGGGCCCCAGAGACAGCATTCACCACAGGGCAGGGAACTGCTCAGGACCCTGAGAAGGCTGGGGGCTCCAGAGACAGCATTCACCACAGGGCAGGGCACTGCTCAGGAGTCAGGCCCTGAGAAGGGTGGGGGTCCCAGAGACAGCATTCACCACAGGGCAGGGCACTGCTCAGGACCCTGACAAGGATGGGGGTCGGGCCCTCAGAGAGAGAATTCTCCACAGGGCACAGACTCTGAGAAGCTTTGGATGAGGCAGCACAGAGGAGAGTTGACAGGGGCCAGAGAAGGATTGCAGCTTCCTCCAGGAACAGGATCTGCTGGGAGGCATTGGAAGGTAAACACGCATTTGCAATATATGGTTTTGCAATATATGGTTTTGCAATATATGCATCTGCATATATGCAAGTCATATATGGTTTGGATTGGAATAGTTAGCTGTGGAATTGTGTTGTGTGGATTGGATCTGTGTAGTGAAAGAATGTGGCATGGTGTGTAGTGTACTTATGTGGATAGTAATTGTGTGGTATTGAGTGTACTACAATTATGTGGAGTGGGATTGCTTGACATGGAGTGGGATTGTGTGTTTTGGAGAGAGATTATCTGCAATGATATTTTGTGCTGTGGAGTGGAGTGATGTTTACTTATGTGGTGTGCTGTTAAATATTGTAGCATGAGGTGGAATTTTGTGGTGTAGATTAGATGTATGTGGTGTGTTGTCTAATTGTGTTATTGGTTTGAATTATGTAGTTGGTTGAATTATGTGGTGTGGAATGGAAATGTGTAGAGTTCAATTTGTGTGACGTGGAAGTGTGCGCTGTTGAGTGAAAAGTATGGTGAGTGGTATTAGGAATGTTGCTACGTGGTGCTGAGTGGTAATATGTGTAGTGTAATTATGTTGTGTGATGAATTGTGTGGGGATGAATTGTGTGACGTGTGGAATTATGTAGCATGGTCTGGAGTATAATTGTGCAGAGTGGAATTATGCAGCATGTTGCAGAGTTGTATTTTGTGGAAGGTAATTATGTGTTTCGGAGTGGAGTGTAAATATGTTGTGTGAAGTATAACTATATAGGTTGAAGTGGAATTATGTGTAGTTGAATTGTGTTGTGTGGAGTATAATTATGTGGTTTGGAGTGGTATTAAGTTGTGTGGAATGTTATTATGTGATGTGGAATTATGTGGTATTGGGTGAAGTGGAAATATGTGTTTTTTAATTTTTAGTATTGCAATTATGTGGTATGGAATGTTGTAGGGTTACATTATTTAGTAGTAGAGTTCTGTTGCATGGAATTTTGAGATGTTCAAATGTGCTGTGTGTGGTAGACTAAGCATAGCTGCCAAGGTTTCAGATTGCGATGTGTGACATTTTCATAATTTCAGTGTAATTATGAGTGACATTTCAACATGACAGGGGCGTAACAATCAACCACATTCCAAATAAATGAAAGGAAAACGGTATTTAAAAAATGTGTTTAAGAATTACTTAAGATCATCAGGGTGAAACATAACAGAGCTGGCTCTAAAAGGAGCCCCCTAAAAACGCTGGGGCCCTGGGCCAGAGCCCACTTTGCCCATGTCTTAAAACGTCTCTGCGTGGCTGGCACTATCCCTTGTGGTGATCTGGTTAGAAGTGCTGGTACGGTCCATTTAATGCTCTGGTGTCCCTTGAGAAATGCTGCACTCTCCTTATAGGTGCTATGGGGTACGGTTCAGAAGTGTTGCCACTGTCCATGAAATGCTTTAGGACCTGTATGTACTGCCTATGAAATGTTGCGAGGTCTGCACGGATTTATGTATGTACTGTTCGATTTGTGTATGCACTTCGCATTGGAAGGCTGTGTGTCTTTTTAGAAATGCGGTTCTGTCCTATGAAATTGTCTGAGATCTGTTTGGGTGTGCCTATATTATCCCTTGAAACGTTTGGGACCTTCTAATTTGTTTGGATCGGTTTGTACTGCCACCTGAAATTCTTTGGAATCTGTTGATACTGTCCAAAGAAATGTTCTGGGAACTGGTTGTACTGCCCCATAAAATGCTCAGGGATATGTTTGTACCCACATGGAATGCTCAGGGATATGTTTGTACTGCCCAATGGAATGCTCAGAGATATATTTGTTCTGCCCCATGGAATGCTATTAGATCTGTTAGTGCGACTGCCCAGTGGAATGCTCAGGGATCTGTTTGTACTGCTCCGTGGAATGCTCTTAGATCTGGTGGTATAACTGCCCTGTGGAATACTCAGAGATCTGTTTGTACTGCCTCGTAGAATGGTGTGAGTTTTGTTGGTGCTACTGCCCTGTGGAATGCTCAGGGATCTGCTTTTACTGCCCCATGGAATGGTGTTAGTTCTGTTAGTGCTACTGCCCTGTGGAATGCTCAGGGATCTGTTTGTTCTGCCCCATGGAATGCTTTTAGATCTGTTTGTACTGCCCCGTGGAATGCTCTTAGATCTGGTGGTACAACTGCCCCGTGGAATGCTCAGGGATCTGCTTTTACTGCCCCGTGGAATGGTGTTAGTTTTGTTGGTGCTACTGCCCTGTGGAATGCTCAGGGATCTGTTTGTACTGCCCAGTGGAATGCTCTTAGGTCTGGTGGTGCAAGGTTCTCTTTGTAATGCCTATGGAATGTTCTGGGATACGTTTGAGTACTGTCCCGTGAAATGCTATGGGATTGGTCTATGCTGTCCCACGAAATGCTGTGGAGTCGGTTGGATGTATTGATACTGTCCCATAAAGTTCTGTTGAGAAGCGCTGCTTCATGTCCTAGAAGATGCTCTTAGATCTGTTTGTGTTTTCACTATTCCACCGCACGTGCAGCAGACTCGCAGAGATCGGCATAATTCGTACTGCCCCATTTGCAGTGGCGGATGCCTGCTGAGACTACTGGCTCTGCCTCTGCTCCACTAAATGTAATCAAATTCTTCGGAAAAGTGCTTCCGCCGGTCCGTGGAAAGCATTGAAGGTATGTTGAGACGTGCCCGGGGTGTTCCGTTAAAAGTGTGCTAAGCATCAAGCGCGCACTGTCCCTTTAAACGAGATGCACCGTTCTAGATGCTAAGTGCTGCTACTATAACATAACATGTGTATTTGTAAAGTGCACATTCACCCGGAGGTATCTTGGCGCTGAATAACAGATGTTTCTTATTACCCAACTCAATGGTACTCATTTTATCGACCTCAGATGGATGAAAGGCTGAGTGAACACACCGGGATTTGACCCTTTGACCATGAGGTCAAAATCAGGCCCCTGCAGTGGATGCGTTAGTCCACTGAGCCACCAAACCCGGCTAATTGCCAATGAAAGTGCTTGAAGGGGTGAAGCAGGCGGTGTCCGTTTAAATGTGATCTAGCTGTGCATTCGAACTGCTATCACTGTCCCATTGGTGCGGTTACACGTTTTGGTTGTGAATTGCCGGTAATTTGGCTGCTTTATTCTTTTTAGTGTGTTGGGTGAGTTACTGCGTTTGTAGCTGCTGTTATCATGTCACCGTTAATTCATTCAGGACAGTGGGGAGTTTGCAGGCCATACAAGCAGGGAAGAGCCTATGTAGTTACATGAAAGTGCCAGCTCTATCTGTAAAGTGCTGCTACTGACTAAATGAATGCCGTCATGTTGGAAAGTGCTGGGATTGCCCCACGTAAAGGGCTGTGTTTCTCGTTGTGAAAAAGTTAGAAGTGCCTTTCGCCCACCTAGGCAGTAGTGTAAGGATTGTTTTTTTATTTTTATTGTTTATGCTGGCCTTCATGTCCTTTTCTTTAACATCAATGGTGTTCTTGCAGAGTGTTGTGCGAGTGACTTTGATGTGTTGGTCAAATCTTTGTGTCTCTATCCAACAATGTAGGATTTTATTTATTTTTTAGAGTTCTTAAGTAGGTCAGTTTGTCAGGTCTTCCTATGACGTGTATATGACGTCGACATGGTCCTGTGTGCTGCCAGACCCCATTGGATGATTATCAGTGTCACTTCAGAGCGCATAACAGTTTCGCTCAGATGAGCATGACAGCCTTGGCCATGAACAAGGATGTATGGTGGCCAAAGCAGTGTTGGCAAGTGTTGGCTGCAATGGGGTTCTTCCTTTGGCGATCTATAAAATCCATCCGCTAATGGACAATTCCTGTGGCATTGTGACCTATTTATAAGAGCGGGTCATCCCTACATACTCCATAGGGGCCTACAGCTGTTGTCGTGGGCACAAAGACATGATGGGTCAGTCCGGGGCATGTCAGCAAGAGGACTTCATAGGTCACACCTTCTTGAAGGTTTGCAGAACACTAGCCATGAAAGGACAGATGTCCATTTAACAGATCAAATATATTTTTTTTAGTTTTCATTTTGGGGGGTTTTGCATCAACGTAGCAGCTAATGGGTAGCGTAATATCACTTCGATTGTTGATGGTGGGACACTACTCAAGCCTTTGCCCTTGAAAGCAGAAGCACTTCCCTAGTTACTCAGGTGGTATAGTCCGATTTTCTCAATTGATAAGTGAAATTTGTGTTACAAAATCATCAAAATCAGGTCCTGTTTTCGGGAATTTGTGATTGTGGCCCATACATAGTAGAGGAGGGGGGATCTAGGGTCCAAGGAAGTAATACTAAGGCCTAAGAATAAGCAGAAATAAGCAACAGAGGGCCTTTCTCAAAACTGGGACATTTCCTGAAAAGATCAGTGTCTCTGAAAGCTTGTGAGGGTCGGGACAGAGTCAGTTGTTTCTCAGGCAAGCATGCTTAATTTGTGCTGTTAGATGCATGTTGTAGACTCGGGCATTCAATATTTGGGCATCCAGAATTATTTTTCATTTCCAAAGATTGACCTAGTGCAATCGAGAGAAAGGCAGACAATGGAGAAAGAAGCAGGAAGAGAAGGATACGACTGCAGCAGTGATAAAAGCAGGAATCGGGATGAAAATAATCCCAGCTGTGAGCTAAGAAGCAGGGTGGGAGTGTGCAGTGGAAGAATCAGGCCTGGGGTGGAATAAAAACTAGGCTCCCAGTTTTCTATTGTGCCTGCGAAAGGCTTATCCTTTGCTCACAGCTTGTATCTAGAGAGATGGGTGGGTAGATGAGTGAAACAATGGATGGTAATATGGACAGAGGTCTTGGTTTGATATGGGTTTCGATGCAGGAGGATGGATGGGTGGGGATGTATGAATGGTTGGTTTGATGTGTTAGGTTGCCTGAATGGCTGGGTGGGTAAATAGATGGATGGGGTTTGCTAGTTTGATGGATAAAAGGTTTGGAGGAATGAATAGATGGGGTTGGATAAGTGGGTGGGTGGATGGGACATTTGGGTGGTTTAGTTGGATGGATGGGTTACGACTTGTGGATGGCTAGGGGTGAATTAAAATACAAAAGACAAATGTGTAGCATTTGACTCGAAAATGGTCACACAAAAGTGTCCGATATTGGCACAGCAATAACGTGATTAAAAATGCTCCCGTCCTCGCCTGCATAAGAGTGAGCGTCCTCATAATGCGGCCATATTGTTCTTGCTGGCTGTTGCTCACCCATATCCATTAATGATTGTTGCCAGGGCAAGTGTGTCTGCAAGTGTGTGGTTTTTACACCAGTTCTTTGGAATTACCAAATAAATAGTATTGGGTCGTTCCCCATTAAGCTTCTATTGCCAGCCCACTATATTCGAGTAGCATGTGGGTTGGTGGGATTTAAATGGCCCCCATTGTATTACGCTTCCCTCTTCTCACAAAGGGGAGCAGATGTTAAGTATCTTGCAACATCTTCCATGGCATGTGCGAGCTATATCAAAAATGTTTGCAGTCACCTCGGTCCTACACGTTTCCTCAGTGGGTTCCACTTTTGAATCCAGTCCTTGATTTGCTCTGGTAAGCTCTTGGTCAGCATGGGCACTTGACTATGGGGGATCATCGACCTTGTCCCACCCCTAAGGATCATCGGAGTTTCAGTGGGTGGTAACTGGTAATCAGATAATTTGGAATCAGTGAGGGCATCATGGTGGGGCGACTGGGGCCCGGCCGGCAATAAAAGTAAAACATATTGTAGGGCGGTACATACTTCACCCACTCTTCATCTCATGCCGGTCTTACACCTGAAGGAAATTCGCCAACATATACTATAAAATCAATAGATCAATCTACAAGCTAAAAGAAAGCCTTTCCAAACTATGGGGCTGATTATGATGGCGGACGGACCTGAGTCCGTCCGCCACCATAGAGTAGGAGGGACCGTCCGCAGGGGCAGCAGCGGTCCCTCCGTGCAAATTAGGATGTGACCGCCACCCTGGCTGTCACATCCTGTATTTTTATCATTGCGGCGGGTGCTGCTTGAAGCAGCACCCGCCGCAATGATAAAAATGTAAGTTGTGCATTTGCATGCACAAAGCGGCAGGCACTGCGCGGTGCCTGCCGCCATGTGCACCCCCCACCCCCACTTCACCCCTGGGGGCCCGCAACGGGCCCCCAAACAAAAATGCGTATGCCTTTGCACGGAGGAAATGCCGCAGTGTAAAGGCATGTTCCTCCAGACATCCTAATATGGCTGGCGGTGTCTGATAGACGCCGCCAGCCATGTTAGTGCTTTTCTGCCACGGACGGGCGGCGACCGCGGCGGAAAAGCTGCGGACTGAAAAACGATCCCCCAGCCATCCTAGTCTTTTTCAGTCCGCTGCGGTTTTCCCGCATCCTCCGGGCCGGCGGTGGCTTCCGCCGGCCCGGAGGATGCGGGAAAACCGCCATCATAATCGGGCCCTATATCTAGATTTTAGTGTTTCTACTGGTGATTGTCTAATCTCACATTGGGGCTCTAACGGAGTCAGTATATATTGATGAACATCATGATCCCTGTAATAGGCAATGTTTCCTTAATTCACTTATCGATTTAATTTGTTTATCTACTTTAGTTGATCATTGTCGTACTAAATCCTATTTTACATCATCAGTGACATTCTAAAGTCTTTAATGTGGCTTTAAGTTTGGCTGATATAATGTTTGCTGTGCTCTCATTGCTCATGTATGTCTCAGTCATGTATTAGTTATTCCTGGAAGACATTCCGGCAGTTTCTCCATTAACCCTTCAAAACTTAGAGCTTCCTTTATCAAATGCCTCAGAGCATTCTACGAGGAGCAATGTGTATATATTCCTATCTGTGATAAACGCGGTACTTTTACCACTTGTGAGTTTAACCTGAGGAATTGCTGGAGTGAGTAGTCGAGATGATATACTGTAGGTGGTGGGCCAGGCTTGCGGGGGGGGGGGGGGCGCCTCCATGAGCTTTGCAGGGGGGCCCCCTCAAGTTTTGTTACGCCTGGTGCGGTAAAGTGCTTTGTGGACTAGGACTTGCGCTTTGTAAGGTTTCTTCACCAAATGGTACTTAATGTCCGCTATATTGTTGGTGTGAAGCTTCATTGCTATTTGCTCGCCTGCCAGTCAAATATTACTTTTATCTCTGTCATTTACTCAGCGGCTGTGAAAATAGTGAATTTTATTCGCTATTTGCACAGCCATTGGCTACATTGTGTATAATATCTGCTAGTTATTGAACAACCAGGTAAACAGTGACATATATTTTCTATTTGCACAGCTGTTGGCAAATAGTGCAAAATCTATGCTATTTATTCAGAGGCCAGAATAGTTGTGAAGTTTTTAAGCTGTTTGCATGGTCGCTGGTGAGATAGTCCATGATCTCTAATTTTGTTTGCAGCCACTTAAATAGTAAAGTCTCATTTGTTTTTGTACTGTTGCTAGCCATATAGTACATGATTACTGCTTTCTAGACAGCAGTCGAAATAGTGCATGTTTTAACACTCTAGTAGGCGGACAGTTGAATAGTAAAGCTCTTGTGCTATATGCATGGCTACTAGCCAAATATTAAATAACCTCTGCTATCTAGACCTGGCCAGGTAAACAGTGAAGTTTATTTTCTGTTTGCATTGCAAAATAGTATCCAATCTCTGCTTTACAGCTAAAATAGTGCTTATTCTCTGCTATTTTTCCAGCAGCCTTATAAATAGTGGCAGAAATTCACTATTTATGGGTTTTATGGTAAATATTCGCTACCAGATTTAAAAGCAGGCTATCTGGCTTGCTGCAGGAAATACAGGCTTTCAATCACACCTTTTCTTTTTCGGTGTGATTGAGGAAATTATTACCTCGAATCGTGCCCCTCACTATCGATTTTTTACAACTGCTCAAAATGTTTGTGCATTATCACAGTTGATTTTCCAAATGGTCACTATGGCAATTTTAGAGTAAATACATTTTCCCACCCACACTTGTAGCTGAGGCTTGGTCAGTGGGACTCCACTAATAAGTTGGTCAAATCCAGATATCCAAAATAATGAGCAAGAGAGAAAGCAACATGATGAATGTACGCATATGAATGTATAGGAGTTACACATTTTCCTTGTCTAGAGTCTCTGAATACGTGAAGCAATAAGGGGAAAGTTTAGGTTTCCTTTCCTCTGTTGTGTTTCCAATGGTACAAACTGCAAATCTCAAATGAAAAATACTAGACCAGTTGTTTAAAGTACAGAGGAAACCTAATTGTCTGCTTTTTGTAGGTATATTTAAACAGAACAAGCCACCAGAGACCAGCTCAAGAGCTTTCATCAGCTCAGGAACTCTCAGAGTCAAGATAACGCAAGTAATGTCTTCAATGATACAAAATGGGTGAATTAATTCTCAGAACTAATGCTCCGTTTTTCACAGGTTTCCTGTTTCCTTGGAGGTGTATACATCTGGGATAGTGGTGAACAGTGTAATGCAAAATCTGGGTATAACAATCATCACTGTCAATGTTGGCTGCAGCTTGAGCCCACTGTAATAATTCAAGACTTAAAGAAGTCTACACATTTATTTTCTACTCTATGACACACTGAGTAGGACTTGAGCTCCCAAAAAGCCATGCTGCATTAAATATGCTTCTGTAGGTTGCACTGTTTCAGCCACTGATGGAGGGAGGTGTTACCAAAACAAGATGGTTGTCGGGATTGTCTGAGTCAAGATGTTAAAACATGAAAATGTGCAAGCAGAGTTTGTTTTTTGTCATCTATACTAATATAATAAAGAGAGAGCCCAAACCTTTGAGGCGGGTAATCTCAGGAACCACAGCACCAATCACAACACCCAATACAGCATTGGAAAGGACAGTTGCAGCAAATAGACATAGGCTATACAGCTGGCCACCATATACATTTATTTTCTTTTTTATAAAGCGCATGGTTACACCATCTCGGCGTGTCCCTGCACTAAGTGAGAGGGGGGTGGCATTTACCGCAACAGTGGGCCAAAGTAAGAACGTTAGGGTAAAAGTAGTCTGTTGTGGGTGTGGGCGTTCTGCTGGAAAGCCATGGGCGTGTGCATGGGCGTGTGCATAGAGCGATGGGCGCGGCATGCTGGGACTGCCGTCCCGAAACGAGGGGGAGTTGCATTTACCATTTGGGCATGTGCATGGGCATGTGCATAGAGCGATGGGCGCGGCCTGCTGGGACTATGAGGGGGCGTTGCATTTACCATTGTTGTAGGCGTTGGCCGTTGACGCGATGTTGGGCGTCTAATTGCCGTCGGCTGGAGCGGAGCGTCAGGTGGAGCGCACAAACATGTTCGTGTCTGCAGCAGACACAAACGTTCCCAAATTGCATTGAGGACACGGCTTCACAGTGGACGCATTCTTCTGCGGGGGCTGAGCCGAGTGATGAGGCGATTCTGAGTCGCGGGGCCTGAACCGGGTGATGGGGTGATTCAGAGTAAGTTTTTAAAAAAATGCGGTGCCTGAGCCGGATGATGGGGCGATTCAGAGTAATTTTTTTTTTTAAACGCGAGGCCTGAGCCGGGTGATGGGGCGATTCTGAGTACGTTTTTAAAAAAATGCGGGGACTGAGCCCGGTGATGGGGCGATTCAGAGTAAGTTTTTTTTTTAAACGCTGGGCCTGAGCCCAGTGATGGGGTGATTCAGAGTAAGTTTGAAAAATAAATTGCCTTGCAAATTGAAAGCATTGCAGATATTCGATTTTATCCCCGGACAACGTCGGTACGGGCTGCTAGTATATGTATAAAAGGCAGCACTGTACAGGGTCAGAGACAAGCAGAACATTAATGAGTGATGGGACAATTAGCTAGTGTTTGGCTACGGCAAAAAGTCACATTTTAGGCCCTCCTTAAGAGAGGGCCATAATTTACAGTACAATGGTGACTAACTACCTTTATTGAATGCCTCAGGAATTACAAGCGTC
This sequence comes from Lissotriton helveticus, assembly GCF_964261635.1. Classification (NCBI taxonomy): domain Eukaryota; kingdom Metazoa; phylum Chordata; class Amphibia; order Caudata; family Salamandridae; genus Lissotriton; species Lissotriton helveticus. The sequence continues at coordinate 710,869,771 of NC_136065.1, forward strand.
TCAGAAACAAAGAGGCTTGGGCGTTTTTCAACTGGCTATTTCCGCTTCTTAACCCTTTCTGCGCTCATGACGAGCTGAGCTCGTCATGAGTTGCGCCGCTCGCACGCTCATGACGAGCTCAGCTCGTCATGTAACGCGGCTTTTTCAAAAACGCAGCACGCAGCGGGAAAACCGCTAGCGCGCATGCGGTTAAAGGAGGCAAAATGCCCGGTTGGTAAAGGTCCACTCATGGTGAAAACCTGTGGTAATTGGTGTGGAAATACCTTTCCTTCATGTTATTACCATTCATTTGGAGCACACTTGTAATGGGCTGGTATTCCTGCAGTTATCATAAATTATCATCTCATGTATGTTTCCCAACAGAGCGTGTGCCAATTTTTTTTCCAGCATTAGCAGCTGAAAGTTAGCACTTGACAGTCACAAGTGTACTGTCTTGTGGCTATTCTAGGACACATTTCAATTAAAAAAGGCAAGCATTTGTAATTTTGTAACACGTTGGTAGATGTCTAGTCTAACTTTCAACTGCTAAATTTGAAACTGAGTGACATAAATTATGTTGAACAAATAGAATGACCAGTTCTGGGGATATGTATTGGGTGCCATTTTTCTCCCAAACAAGCATTGGCAAAGCCAAGAGGTCTGGTATTGTCTGCCAGGTTATAGACTTTGGCAATTCTTGTTTTTTCTGGCATGGTTTTTTTCCAGGTCTTCATACGCCTAAACAACATTGATTAAAGGAAAAAAAAACATGTTTTTTGGTCCAAAAAGGCACACATTACCATAGCAGTCACCTGCACTAAAAGAAACTACTTTGTGTGTGTATGGTCTCTTTGCTAATAGTAAGCATGTTGTACACAGTCACAGTGAAGTCACAGTGAAATCAGACAACTGCTCACAGGACCCCCAAGCTAAAGCAAACACTCCGGTTCCAGCGGGCAGGAGTTGTCAGAGTGCTCCTGACCACTGAAAGCAAAGGTTTAATCTCTTTCCCTGCCTACAGACATGCGGGCATGGAAGAAATGAAACAATAGCTCTCTCACATAGAACATGCAGCTCCCTGCTTGAAAAAGAAATGCCAGCTCCCTCAGGAGGCGGGGAGCCGACTGGGACCACGGAGCCTTGAGGTTATTTCACAGTCCTGGCAAAAAGAAAAGCAGAAAGAGGCAAAGTAAAGGTCAAACACAAGCCGAAAGAGATAAAATAAAGGATGGAAATGAGCAGAAAGAGGCAAAATGAAGTTTATAAATGTGCAGAAAGAGACAAAGTAAAGGTCAGAAACGGGCAGAATGAGGCAAAATAGCAGTCAGCAATGAGCAGAAAGAAGCAGAATAAAGGTGAGAAACGTACAGAAAGAGGCAAAATAAAGGTCTGCAACAAGCAAAAAGAGGCTGAACAAAAGTCAGAAACAAGCAGCACGTGGCAAAATAAGGGTGAGGAACGAGAAGCAAGTGGCAAACTAAAGGTGAGAAACAAGCAGAAAGAGGCAACATTAAGGTGAAAAACGAGCAGGAAGAGGCTAAATAGAGGTCAGAAACCAGCAGCAGAAGGCCAAATAAAGGTGACAAACAAGAACCAAAATAAAGGTCAAAAAAGAGCAGAAAGAGACAAAATAAAGGAGAGAAACGAGCAGAAAAGCAGAATAAAGGTGAGAAACAAGCAGAAAGAGGCAGAATAAAGGTCAGCAATGAGCAGAAAGAGGCCAGATAAAGGTAAGAAATTAACAGAAATAGGTAGAATGAAGGTTAGAAATGAGCAGAGAGAGGCAGAATAAAGGTTAGCAATGAGCAAAAAGAGGCAAAATAAAGGTGAGAAACGAGCAGCAAGAGGCAGAATAGAGATCAGAAACGAGAAGGAGGAGGCAGCATAGAGATTAGAAACAAGCAGCAAGAGGCAAAACAAGGGTCGGACACAAGAGGTAAGAAATGAGCTGAAAGAGGCAGAATAGATGTCTTAAACGAGCAGCAAGGGGCAAAATAAAGGTGAGAAATGAGCAAAAAGAGGCAAAATAAAGGTCAGCAATGAACAGAAAGAGGCAAAATAAAGGTGTGAAACAAGCAGAAAGAGGCAAAATATAGGTCAGCAATGAGCAGAGAGCGGCAGAACAGAGGTCAGAAACTAGCAGCAAGAAGCAGAATATAGGTCAGAAGCAAGCAGAAAAAGGCAGGATAAAGGTCAGGAGCGAGCAGAAAGAAGCAAAGTAACATGCAAAATTAGCAGTACCACTGAGATATTCACACACATACACACAGGCCCTCTCAGAAACTCAACACCTACTCACGTACTCAGGCACCCACTAAATAAATCAGTCTCACTCACTGATCCACTCAGAGACACTTGCATGTTCTCACATACCCACTCAGACACTTATCTACCCACTCACAGGCTCACTCAGACACTCATGTTCTCATTCACAGACCCACTCAGAGACTCATGCACCCACTCACAGATCCACTCAGTGACTCAAGCACACACTCTCTGACTCACTTACAAACCCACTCGGATACTCACACAACCACTCAAAAACCCATTCAAACACTCACGCACCCACCCAGAGATACACACACACTACCCTACCTATACAGCCACTTGCACACCCCTCTCAAAGGTTAAAGGTTACAGTTAGGAAATACAAATAAAAAAGTCAAAATTCTCTGAAAAAAACAAAGGTTACAGGAGCTTTATACTTAGGAAATAGGATTTTAAAAAATGTCAAAATTCACAGACAAAAAAGGTTACTGGAACATTCTAGTTAGGCTTAAATTTCCCTCATACAAAACCAAAGAAATTCAGCAGTTATAGTTACCTGAGCTAATTAGAACTTATACCCGCAATGCACTGCTTATGACCTCACATAATACATCACTCATGACATGGTCAGTGAATATCACTGATGATATCATCCACACAACCACTCACACACCCATTCACACCCCTATACAGCCTCTCATATACCCTCTCACACACCCAGACAATCACTCACATACCCATTCACAGACCCATACAAGTATTCACACAAGCACTCACTCAACCAAACAGATAATTATACAGGGCCTTATCCAATCCCGTTTGGATTTTAATAACGCCCTATACCTGGGAGCCCCGGATTACACCCTACAGAAGCTCCAACGCACCCAGAATTGTGCTGCCAGAGCGCTGCTGGGCATCCCCCGGAGGACCTCAGTGAGAACCAGCTTAAAGACCCTGCACTGGTTACCTGTCAGGGAGAGAGTAAAATTCAAATCGCTCTGCATCGCCCACCAGACTTTCTGGGAAACGGGCCCAGACATCAACCGGCCCCTGATTTCTCCCTACAGGCCTAATAAATCCCTCCGCTCTTCTACAGCATCCCTGGCCGAGATCCCCAGAATTCGCAGAGCCAGAGCGGGAGGACGCTCCTTCTCGTATAATGTTTCCAAACTCTGGAACTCCCTCCCTCTGCAGCTGAGGAACAACCCCAATCTGACTACTTTTCGCAAACAGCTAAAAACCCTGCTGTTTAATGCCTAATAAAGTAACCTCAAGAGGGCTCCATCTGTTTTTAGCGCCTGGACGCCTCAGGGCAACTGTAGCGCTCTACAAGTCACATTTTCATTTCATTTCATTTCATTTCATTTCAACCATAGAGCCACTCACACACCCACTCAATCACTTATACAGGCACTTACATGCCCTTACATTCCCACTACTCACTCAAACAGCCACTCTCACAACCACTCACTCACCCATACATCTACCTATACAACCAGTCACTCCCCTATATAGTCACTCACAGACCCACACACTGCCATACAACTACTCACACACCCACTTATATATCTATACAGCCACTCACACACCCAATCCCTCATCCATACAGCCACTCAACACAGCCTCTTGCTCACCCATACAAGCACTCAGACACACTCACTTACACACCCACACAACCACTTACACACCCATTCACAAATACATACAAGCAATCCCACATCCACTCACTCAACCATACAGCCATTTACACAGAGAAACATTCTCCAATACAGCCACTCACACACTAACTAACTTAATCAAACACCCACTCAAACAACCATTCACTTACCTATACAGCCTCTTACACATCCAGTCACTCACTCATATAGCCATTTAAACACTCACTCACTCACTCACTCACCCATACAGTCATTCACACACCTATCCATACAGACACTCACTCTCTCATACAGGCACTGATATATCCACTCACTCACCAATGCAGCTACTCACTCACCCTCACAGCTACTTACACACCCACTTATGCACACCCACTCATACACCTATACAGCTCATACACCTATACAGCCACTCAGACCCAAACTCGCATACGGATACACACACTCACACAACCACTCACATAATATATGTTAGAAATAGTATCACTTATTTATTGTACACCTGGGGCCGTATTATGCAAATGCCCCAGGGACACAACAGGCATTTGCACCCGCTTTGCGTGCCCCCGGGGCACTTTGGTAATGCAGATGTATGTGCATCCCCTTCTGCAATCCCGATAGCGTTGGTGCACATACAGCGCCAGCGCTATCTTAAGAGGGCATTCCCACATTTGAATGGGGTGTGGCTGCATGCAAATGAGGGAATCCCTTTGCCTCTGCACCTGTACAGTATTACAGACACAGACCCAAGGCTAAGAAGCTGTCAGGAGGTGCACTGACTGTGCGCCCACTGGTGGTAGCCCTCTGGAGGGGTGTAAGCAGGTCCAGTCACTCACTGCACCTGTCTGCAAGGGGATCTCTATTCTCCTTTAAAAAATGCAGATGGGTTGCCGCTGCACTGAGCGGTTTCAAAGCAGCCGCTACTTTTTTCAGGGCAGCTTGAGTTTGTGTCTGACCTGAGGGCAGCACATACACCATAATGCAGTGCATTTTCATTGTTTGTGCTAGGTGCACTGTCATCTAGTTCCTACTAATCTGTAGGATCTGTGCTTTCTTTGGACAACATAAACTAATGGCTTGTTGCCTAGACTGGCTCCAGACACCCCTGCAGGATATGTTGGCCTACAGACCAGCTAGCTCACAGTGCCACCATAAGCCCCCCCTAACCTTACCGGTAAGCAAATGGACTCTGGCAACCACTGAACATGACAACCCCGATTACCCAGAAATCGTAGACACAGTACAGAATCTTTCGCTCAGTCACTCGTGCTTACTCTCAGAGAAGTATACGGAGAATACGCAGTGGAACGTTTTCAATACATTTTTTGGACCAACGTTATTCTTGCATAAAATATATGTGCTGCAATGATTAGGAGACAGAAGCAAATACATGAGATTACACTCACCGAAACAGTGAACAGTAGATACATTTCTACCATGGTGCTGTAGCAATTAATATATGCAGGCATATATGGAAAATGGTAATCTAGAGTACTCCTAGATGCGGACCCTACACTAAGTGTGCCTAGAGTGTGTATGGGTGTAGAACTAAGAATTCCCCCTAGGGACGATCCACCCCATTACCTGAACGGTGGGATTGAAGGACCCCATCCTGGTCTTCAGTTGGACACCCCTCACAGAATGTCAGACTGGTTTGTGGTGATTTCTCGGCATGCAAGGATCTTTGTGTCAGGAGAAGTGTCTCCTCTACATTCTATCGGGATGCCTATAATTTATGACAAAAAGCAGCCTTTGTGATTTGCGTGTTAGATTAGTGATGTTATGAATATATAGATAGCATTGTCCCCTCGTGGATGAAGATAGGACGACTTTTATACCTAGTGCGTACAGAGGCCTATTACATGGTGTTCAAGGTATCGTGATCATTTTGTGCAAAGCTGGATGTGAAACAAAGTAGTTTCAGAGAAACTAATCCAACATTGTTGCGGATGCAAACATATGTCCAATACGCATCAGTGGCCACAAAGCAGGCAGTAGAATACAGGTTGTATGTAGTGAATCCAGACAGATCTCAAGGACAGGAACCAGTGCTCATCCAGTTTGCAAAGTCGAAGTGTGCCAGAGCTGTGTACCATGCGCTCATGGCATTGCAGCACAATCAATGCTGTCTTCATTCCGAAATGAACTTGGATGTCTATTGCGGAGCACCTAAATTAAAATCAGTATTCCCACCTGGAGAAGTGTGGCTCAATGGTTAGAGCGGCAGACCCTGATGCAGAGGTCTAGCCCGGGACTAGGGTTCAATTCCCCACCTCGGCGGGTCTTGGGCTCAAAAATTCCACGGACCTGATAATTCTCGCCTCGGTGCCTATTCCAATCAGGGAGTCCCACTCTGCAACTCTGGGCAATAGCTTGCTTAATCTCCACAACGGCCCCCACAACGCTAAGGATGCCTGGCCTCCACCTTGGGGGTGCCCAGGAATGGACACCTCACAGGGAAAGCCAGGATGGGTTCCACAGCGGTATTCATGCAAGCGCCTTGAGACCCTTGTGGGTGAGTAGTGCGCTATACAAGTATCAATTTACCTAAAGTAGCAGGACAAGCAGGAGCCCTCCAAAAACACTTCCCTCATGGAGTGTATGACAGGTGGAATAACTCCCCAAAATGCAGCAGGAAGTTAGTGTGGAGTAATGTCTGTATCTCAGATGTGGAACTTGCAACCTGGAAATCAAACGTCTCTCTGACCAAAGTTAAGGCCACATCCTATTGAAAAAGCATGTCTTTCAGTCTGCTAAGGAAATCAAAGCGTTTGTTGGAAACATTTATTGGAGGCCACATCGCTGCCTTCCTAATTCTGCGGGTAGTTGGAAACAATACTTGTGTACAACAAGTGACTAAGGACAGGGCCGGACTGAGAACCAAAACCGGCCCTGGCAAAGTGCTCAGCCGGCCCCCCGGGGGTGCGACCGAGCTCTTTGCCGGGGCCGGTTTTCGGCCGATTTTGTTACTGGGACGATTTTGCAGCTATGCTGCAAAAAGGCCCTGCAACAAAAACGGCCCCCAGGGCCCAAAACCGGCCCCCACCCTTGCGGCGCACCGGGGGATTGCCCGGTGCCCGCAACAGCCAGTCCGGGCCTGACTAAGGAATTAACTGTCACCAGATAAGTGATGCCCGTTTCCATTCCACGGCAACCGAGAGCATTCAACATCAAATAGCTCCCATTCAAGAGCAGTTTGAAAACTGGATGTATCACTGCAGATGGGAAACCCTTCAGATGACAGGACAAGTTCTGAACAGAAACGTTGCACACCGCATAAAGCGAAATGTCCTTGCAAACTAAAGACCCGCTCAAAGCATCCTCACAGTCGGAACCACTAATGTTATTTAATAGGGGTATTTATAGAGTGCACAGCTACTTGGAAAGAGTGTCCCGGCACTTAGAGATCCTCCTGGCTAGTCTGATTGCTGTCAAACAAAGAGGGAGAGACTAAAGTTGTTGATTAAACAGCCAGGTTTTCAGCTGCTTCCTGAAAGTTAGTAAATCAGGCACCTGTCTGAGTGGCACCGGCAGAAGATTCCAGACAAGGGCAGCCTGCACTTGAAACGAGTGGCTGCCAGTTCGAATATGAAAGAATTTGGAACGGCCACCTGCTGTCGAGAAGATGACCTCAAGGTTCATCTGGGGACATAGTGTAGAACTCTCTTTCTGATATAGTGAGCTCCTGTACAGAGTAAAGCCTTAAAAGCCAAAACTAAAGCTTTGAAGCAAATTTGTTTACTGTCAGGCAAGGCCTTCAGGTGAGGAGAAATCCGCGCTCTGGGTCCAAGCATGGGAACTGCCCTGGCAGCCACATTCTGGACCACCTGAAGTCCGTTTAATTAGTACTCCGGGAGACCTACTTATAAAACATTAACGTAGTCCAACCTATAGACAGTAAGAGCTTGGACCAAAGTCTGTCTGTGAGTGAGAGTTTACAGGGGTAGGAATTTCCTGAAAATTCGCAGGAGGCCGAAACAGGATCCTGCGACTGCCTGGATTTGAGCTTTCATGGATAGAGTGTCATCCAACTTAACCCACAAATTCTTGGCGGTACTTGCTGAGATTTGGGGGGGAGACATATCCGAAGGTCACCATTGTTTCCACTTGTCCCGAGAAGGAGAGTTGAAGAAGATTATCTCTTATTTCTCTGGGTTGCATTTTAAATGATTCTGTCTAAGCCAGGTAAAAACTCAAGTCAGGCATTTATTTATCTTCTCCCCTTCAAAATCCTCGCCCTTCATGTGAACATGAGCTGAGTATTGTCAGCTTAGGAAATTATTGTTGTGTCACATACTTCAACCAAGGGGAAAAGGGGGGCCATTTAAAGATTAAAAAGTGTCGGGCTCAGGATGGAGCCCTGCGGGGCACCCACTTTCAGAGGCGGAATGGGAGCGGTGAAATGAGGGCACCAGACCTCTTGGTGTCTATCCTCCTAAAAGGAGGAGAACCACTTGAACACCATGCCTCCCAGGCCACACTCCTGTAGTCTATGCATGAGTCGGTCACGGGGCACGGTATCGAAGACTGCAGAGAGGTCCAGTAAGATCAACACTGCTTTACCTCCTTTATCTAATTTCTCCTTTAAACACTCTGAAATTTCCAGCAGTGCGGTCTCTGTGCTAAAATTAAGTCTGAAGCCTGACTGGCTCTGATGGAGAAGATTATTGGTTTCTACGTATTCTGTGAGAACTGAGTTTATGTATTTCTCTAGGGTTTTAGAGAAAAAAGGGAGAAGTGAGATTGGTCTATAGTTTGATGCTACCAAGAAGTCGTCAGAAGGCTTTTTTAACAGTGGGAGTATTTTTGCACTTTAGAGGCGCCTGGCCATTACTTAGTGATGAATTGAGAACAGTATTGGCAACTGGATTTATGTTCTTGGCCACGGATGCCAGAATTTTGGACAGACATGGGTCGATGCAATCCTGACTTAAAGCCTTTCATAATCTTCAAGGACGTCCCAAGTGGAAGGGGAGGGAACTGTGTGAGGGAAGTGTCTCCAGAAAGGAGTTTTAGATAGTTATGATTTTCTAATGAAAGAATGAAGCAAGTTCGTTTGTCCGTTCCATAGTCTGGTTGAAAGTTCGAGCAGCTGCACTCGGGGACGAAAAGTCTCTCACATTTTTAAAAAAAAGTCCTTACTTTTATTTCCAGATGACTGAATTTTGGAAGTAAAGAAGTATTTTTTTCTCATAAATTTTATTATGGTATACCTTTAAGGCTTCTTTGTAAATGTCTTTGTCTTTAGCATTAACATTTTTCCTCCATGTTCTTTCCAGCCATTTACATGCACTTTTGCTCTGCCTGAGGGCTTCATTGAACCATGGAGCAGAAAGTCGAGCAGATTTAGAAGGGCGAGTGAAAGAGGGTGCAAGCGCCCAGGCGTTTTGCTACAGCCAATTCTGTAAACAGAGAGCATCACTCTTTGTGTTGCCACTGATTGGAAGCGGGTGCAGCACGAGCTCTGCACTCAGGGCTTCTGGAGTAATTCGGTAGAAGGGTCTTGACGTGAGGGAACAATGCTTCTCATAGGGTTGAGGGCATCTTGCCAGTTTAGACAACTTGAAACCTATCATATAGTGACCAGTCCATGTTAAAGGGACAGGCACATCTGTTTGAAGCTCTACCTTAGAGAAAATCTGATTGAGTGCATGGCCCTTGTCATGGGTTGGATAATAAACATAAGGGGATAAGTTAAGAATATCAAGGGACTCAAACAGAGAGGTGATCTCCTGCTCTGCCGGATTATCCATATGAATATTAAAGTTGCCCAGTACCAGGAAATACTTTTATCTGGGGACTAGAGGCGCAATTGAGTCATTGAGGTATTTAAGGAACTTCCCGCCATGGCCAGGGGGTCTATATTAAGTGTCCGGCAAGGAATTGGTGAGCCGGAGGTACACAATGAAAACCTAAAATCTTCGACCATCCATCTCTTCCGTGGGGGCTATGGTGCAGGAAAAGTCCTTTTTAACATTAATCGCTATTCCACCACCTTTGCCCACAGAACTATCCCTCCTCAGGATCTGATACCCTGGGGGAAACATCTCTGTCCCCTTTCCTGTATCTAAACCTGACCAGTATTTCCCAATACTTGTGCACATACCCTTCCCCTAGCGCTTCTTATCTGCCTACCTGTTGGTATTGGAGACAATATTGGAATTGGAAAGTCATGACTGGTAGGGTGATGTTTCCATGGATAATCCTGTCTTACGAGGGTGTCTCTGCCACGGTATAAGCTAATTGGTTTAATTTTTCAATGTGCAACATGGTATATTTTGTATCTCTACGTGCCATAGTTATCTGCCTTTCTGTCACATTATATTCAGAAAATATGCTGGTAGTGTTGATGTAGCACCATGGCACGTGGTCAGAACGCGGTGTGTGTAATGTCCAGCTTAGTATTACGATTGATTGTGACTGTCCATGTTGTAAAACAGACATGTCCTGCTGAATTATGTCGAATTATGTTGACTGCTGAAGACACAATGTTGCCCAATGAATACATTCTGGATGACAGTGTGGTCATATCATTGTCAACCACAGCCAAATCCTTTTCCATATTAACTCTGTTGATCTCTCTGCAGCTTCCTGCTGAGAAATCTTCCATAGCTTGTTGTTTTATTTCATACAAGAAAGGCTTTTAACATGGGTGTCAGGACCCAATAAAAATCCCTGAGATCCAGGTCATCAGAAAGAATGGACAAGTGTTGTTTTATCTGAGAAAGTGCTGAGGTCTTCAGCCAATCTAAACATAACTTCCCAACACTATATGATGTCACCACCCCTGCGTGTTCTGTTTGTGCATAGCATGAGTCAGGCTTATTGATCTTAAATGCTACCAAGTTACCCAGGAATCTAGACTTACATTATGTTGTTTCTTGGGGCCAACCCTGCTCATCTGGGTCTGATGTATTGCATGATCCGTTGTGGAGCATAGCATCTAGCCTATCTTCACAGTGTTCAATATATCGTTGCCAATGTCCGAAACATTCAAATGTATGAATGCGAGATGTGTTCTAATCTTTTGCTTTAGCTAAACCAACACAGGAAGTCTGTTGCTCTGTTTTATTCAGGGAAATCATTTGAAGTGGTATGAGGCACGCTCTGAATAAGGCCTCTTATCCCAGACCCTGTCACTTTCTTGTTCCCCAAACAGATTTTGTATCTATTGTGTCTGTCCAAAAGTCAAAACCCTCTATAGACAGTTGGGAAATAAAGCAAGCAGAGTAATTCTGTTTAGTGTTTGTGAGCATATTCTTCTTTGCAGGTGTAGGTGTAAGTCTATAGTAATAAGAAGCTGGGTCTGATGTGTCAAAACCAGAAAAATATGCAAACTTTTGTGTAAATGTTTTTTGAACTACCTTACGGCGGTGTTTGGCAGTGTTCCCATTGGGTGTAATTGTAGAATGCATGTGCAATACTACCTTTGTGTAGACAATAGCGACCATAATCTTAATAATACAACATGTTGCCAGAATTAGATGTACCATCACACAATTCATCATTGGAAAATGCAGCTGATTGCTCTAGATCTGACAGCAAATTATGCAGGTTGAATATCCCAATCATCAGAGAATATACTAGAGGTGGTGATATGATTAAAAGAAATCTTATACAAATATGGAATTTGCAAAAGTTCAGTAGGACCATCCACATCATATGTTGCCCTGTCCTAATCTATTCCATCAGGAAAAGAACTGCTGTAATGTTCACCAGGAATACGTCCTTTACTTCATGGTGCGATGATGCATGTGGTTTTAGTACCAAGTTCACATGTTGGACCGCTGAGCGTTCTGGGAGATAATGTCCATCCAGAAGTAGAAAAAAGACAGTCACTAAACCAATCCTGAGTACAAGGAAAAGTAATCCAATTGTAACCCTGAGATGTATCCAGGGAGCAACAAGGTATGTATTTGTCAGCCAAAGATAGAGAGACTAAACTCGTAACTTGAAAGAAAGAGGTGGTTTTGGCAATAAAGGTTAACTTGGATCTGATGAAAAGTCATCATACTGCATGAGGTTCGCCAGACGCTGTCCAGTCTATTTTTGGCAGCTCAGCAGGTTGTTTAGAACCAGGAGATGACTTGATCTGTGGAATATTCACATAGATGTCATCTATTTGTCGAATCGAAATTTCTGTACTAGTTGATTGTACATTTGTAGTTGTTTCAATTAGGAGAAGTATTATTTCATTGTTGTTAATTGTTTCTGTTTGGAAAATGGAATCTTCATCTGATATTAAATCTTCCATCTGAACTTCCTGTGTGGTAGAGAGTGGAAATTGATGGCTACCCAGGAGCTTACATGGCCTACTTTTGAGAATTGGCCACATAGGATGGTGATCAGATCAATGGTGACAAATCTTTTGTCTCGGCGGCTGGCAAAAGGCAGAAGAAATACAGTTCAAGCACCCCCGACAGCCAGGATGGGTACAGGCACATGTAAGAGAGCCCACATTCTTTCTTGTCCACTACCTTTTCTCTGACCAGGACCCCAATCTTCGGACCCAGGCAGGTCTTGCTATTACTGCTTTAATTTCCCCAGTGTATGTGTGTTTTACTTGGACGTTGCTTTGTAAAGCTCGGTATTCTTTCAGGTCCTATAAAACACCCAAACAATCTGTGATGTCAGATGGAGGTTTAGCTGCCACTGTGCTGACACTATCAAGATCTGGTACCCACATTCTCACCGCAAACAGGAGATAATAAGGTATACGACCACCCAGGGACTTTCATGGCATGTTATTAAGTGCCCTCCGGTCCTCGTACAGGTGAATAGTACCGCAAGGCCACACCCAAACTTCCCATGGATTCTTTGTGAGCCCAAGAGCTAAATGCCAGACCCTGGTGAGAATGTAGTGTGCCAATTGCGTATGAGCAGATAAAGACTTGCAAATACTTTATAATAGTTTGAGCATCAGCCAAGCGCTGGGGCCAAACCCATAAGACTCTAGAGCATGAATTCACTGCCAACAAGATGTACCTGTAAGCCCCGTCTGAGTGTAGGGGGCTGCAGTATTCCAAATAGACAACATGCGAGAGGCTTGTCTGAGATCAATAAAGGTGTTTGGGGTGGAAGTGCTACAGTGGAACCTTCCATCTGCTGGCAGATGTCGCATTGAGGACAAAGTCCTTGGTCTGTTTAGTGAGACCTGGCCACCAATACCGCTGCTTCAGTCACAAAACTGTAGCAGTTATCCCTGCATGTGCTAAACCTGGACCCTCATGTGCAGCTAATAGCACTATTAATCTGTGATCAATATTTGGTGTTACTCTATCCCACATACCTGGAATCTGAGAATACGGAGTGGAAAGACTTTCGGCAGTGCTGAGAAACCTGTCCTCGGAAGCTTGTTTCCGGTCCAGGGAAGGCATGGCTTGGCAGTTCGGGCTGGACTGTTCCCATGAGGCACAGGGTCAGACTGATTTGCATATAGCCATGTCTGAACTGGGGTGGCAGAGTGGGCTAAAGAACGGTGATGGATTACCCCAGATCTTTTGACTGGGTGTGAGTGTTTGATTGGTTCAGATGCTCCGTCCATTACCACCCCCTTTTGTACCGAGATGTTACGTGTGTCATTGAGATCCAGCATAATTGTTCTGTCTATCCTCATACTTGAACAAATTATTGCTGCAATGGCAGCAGAATGAACTATTGCCTTGGGGGCTTCATCTGCCATAAAATTCCATTCAACCTACACGCCAACATGCTTATGACTCAATGTATGAAGAACATGAGCCTGTGGCAGACCTTTTTTAGCTTTGCCACTTGTTCCCAAAGCAACTTGTGCTTGATTGTACAACCCTTGGAATCTCCAAACCCATTTTAGCCCCAATAGCGATGGTATTCAATATAACACTGGACATAATAAAATTAATCACACACAGTAAGTATGGGGAATTCACGATTCATATTTTGTAGTTCCAGTATTAGGGCTTTTAATTCTGCTAGCTGTGCTATACAGTCCCCTAGGTACTGAGTGTCCGTCTTTCCAGGAAGAAACTTTCCATCTTGCCTGCGCCCTTTTACTACTGTGCATGCTGCAGACAATTGCTGTTTCGTTCTTACACCCGGTTGAGCTGATCTATCAGTATGAATGATGCATTCATATTTATCTACAGACATAATTTCATTCAGTAGAATATATTCTTGTACATACTGCAGGAATGCTTGTGTTTGTAATGTAAAGTTAAATCTGTAAATTACATCTGGTGCAGTGAGAGAGTTAACCCATTGAAGCCTTCTTGGATGTAGAACTTTAGAATTCAGAATGCTAGCTCTTGTAACTGCCTCTATGTTGGTACAGGGGTAACAACAATGATGTGTTTCCCTGAGCCAGTACTCTCTCTCTCTCACTACTTCAGCCTGTGCCAGTGTGAGAATTTTTTCAGTGGGTGCAAAACGCAATTCTGCATCTGTGTACAAATGTGATGTGTATGCTATAGGTACTGTATCACCCTCATTGAAATTGATATATGTGTACCTAGTTGGTCCAGCGACTATGCGGATCACTAGGTTAGTTGTGTTGACATGTGTGTAAATGTCTAGAAGCTAGCATGTCAGCTTGTACAAAACGCAAAATATCAGTGTGTTCCTGTGTCCAATGATGCACAGAAAAATCAGGTTTTAGTTAAGTTGTAGACATCTCTTTTCAGAGTTGTTGGAGGTTGGAGCAATGCAATTTTGTTTTCTAACTTGATAACTTGTATCCCAGAAATAGGACACTGAGGTGGGCTATTTACATTTTTGTGAAATTACATTTGAAGCCTAGGAAAGCAATCTTTACGATTATGTTGTTCACTCTAGCCAAATGTTCCATTCATTCATCGTCCGTCGGATAAATATCATCTACAAGGGACAATGCTTCCACATCAAAACTTGAAGAAACTCTGTTAACCTGGTTGAGAACAGCCCTGGGCTGTTCTTATCCCCCTGGGATAATCAACAAAATTGGCTTTGAGAGCCTTTACCCCAAAAATGCTGTCAAATATCTACTTTCAGGTGCTATATATCTTGGCAGAAAAAAACATTTGAGATGTCAAGTGTTGTTTTGTATTTCCTCCACACAATGTTATTCATCAGTGCTGCACTGTGTGCATTCTGTACTGCAAATGTGCATGTGGAAGCGTTCAAATGTCTGTAATCGAATACTAGACAAAATGACTTGCCAGGTTTCATTACTGAAAACAAAGGATTATTCATAGATGAGATGCAATTATCTATTACACCCTGGTACTCAAGTTGATCTAGGATCTCCCTGATGTGTTTATTTGCTGCTTGTTTAATTGGGCACTGTGTCTGCGGTTGAGGGATCAATTTTAATGGGATTTCGTAATGAGTAGGATTATCATCCCACACAACATGATCTCAGTATAGAGCAGGCACTAAAGCTGATGCTCACTCCTGTGCGTATACATTTTTAACTGATTCTGCTACGAGGTCCGAAAAAGCAACTTATGGCGAACAAAGTGGTACAAAAGGGGGTGATCTGTTGACTGGGTGTGAGTGTTTGATTGGTTCAGATGCTTCGTCCATCACCACCCCCTTTTGTACCACTTTGTTTGCCATAAGTTGGCAGGGTATGCTCAGACGTGAGCCCCTTGCTCACTTTGCCACTGGATTCAAGCAAGCCGGGCTGAAGACCAGCCCACTCTGCTTCCACTTACAGGGAGAACAAAACAGCTACGTGACCGAGATCTTTCCCACTGCCTGAGGTAACATGGTTACATCCACTGTCCACAATACTACAAGCACCAGCAGCACATGTCCACATGGAGAGGTCTGTGCTCTGCATATTAAGGTCTGTCCAGCATATCACCGCTACACTTGGCATTGTGTGCATTGTTATTGACGGGTGTCTTGACTCCCTCACACATACTTGGTTCCCACCTCTCCCAACATTCAGCTATTGTGTGGCTGAGGGGCCATACCGTTTTGAGAAGGTCTGCTGTCCTGTTCTGCGCTACCTCTGTGGTAGTGGGGTGTGGTCCTGGGGGGAGGTCCTGGTGGTGGAGGCGGTGGATGTTGTGGCCTTCTTGGGTGTCGGAGCTAGATTATCAGTAGCTCTGTGACATGTGGCTCTGGGCTGGGCTCCCTTTCATACTATAGGTAGTCGTCCTACTTTACACCAGTAAAAGGCAGATATTAAATTCGTACTGATAACGCAGCTTATCGCCTGTTTTTGGATTGCATCGCAGATTTGGCTGGTCGTTAAAAATATCGGGAAGTGGTGTTCATTTTTTTTTGTATGGGAATGCCTACTCTGCAAATCATTAGCGTTAGTTGTCGCTCTCATCCGTGGTGATGTTTTATGTGGAATCTTTAGTTGGAAAACTGACAATATCGGCAAGTTTGCACCAGGTTGAGAATGGGACAATAATTCTTTTGCCACTTTTGCTGTGCTAAGGTGCCGATAACTCGGCGATAAGTCCTTGAGAATTCGCCTGTTTTCTTTTATTTTTTCACTCGGTTTCGCGCACTCAACCGATTAAAAGCAAATGATCATCATTTTTTAGCCCTTGGGGTTTTTGTGGGATCCCCTGAGCAGCAGGCTTAGGGGGTGAGGGTGTTTGTACCCTGCGCACTTTCCTTGTTTTTTAATCGTTTTTTCTTGTGATTCGCAGGTAGCTACAACAAAGTCCTAATAAACACAAGAGCTCGTTTTAGAGTCACCCTATAACCCAACAGTGGGGACTTATTGCCGAGTTATTGGCACTTTAGCACAGCAATAGTGGCGAAAGAATTATCGCCCCATTCTCAAGTTTGTGCACACTGCCACATTGCCCACAGGCTGACGGTACCAACACAGCAGACAATCAACATCCTTCCACAGACAAAGCTGCTGGCTGTGCTGCACCTGTTGGCCTCTGGTACCTTCCAACTAACAACTGCCAGAGTTTTAGGAGACTCAAAGCCAGCCCTATTAAACTTCCTCACACGTCTTAAATGCATGTCCACAAAAGCAACGTAGGGCCCCTGTATCCGCACTACCCGCTCGTTTCAATTCATAGTATTCCCTCACAACCAACCCCAACCCCAGCTGTTGCTTGATGCCTTTGTGCTCCAGATCCAATATTGTAGTCACTGAAATGGGGGTGCGCCAGGTAATGAAGTCTAGTAGTCAACAGTAGTGGAAAAACAGTACTTTATTAGTAATAAATTAACAACACAAAAACATCAAACAACGAGTGACATTCCCAACGGGGAACATCATCAGGGCAACTTGTGGATCGAAATAACTAGATCGACCTGGAAATCTCAATACTCCGTATTCAGAAACCTGTTCAATGAAGACAATGGTCAAGCGTGAGTATGGTCACAAATGTAATACCGAACAATGTATTGCACTTGGACAAACCGGAATGCTTACAGGTATGATCAATGCTGCACAAAATGACCGTAACAGGAGTTTGTGAGGTTGTAACCTTCATGGGAAATAAAAGGAACATTACAACCACGCGTACTTCTGTTACGGTCTCATTATGCAGAATTGATCATACCTGTAAGCATCACGGTTCGTTTCAGCTTGATACACTTCCATGTTCACTTCAACCACACTGCGCATGTACAGCTGGAGACCAAGTAAAGTAACCACGCCATAGCAGGCTTCCTGCATGTGTTGGGGGCAATTGACTGCACACATGTACTACTTGTGCACCCTGCCGACCCTGCACACAGTCACCACAACAGAAACCACATGCATTCCAACAATGTGCAGGCAAAACTGTACCACCGGGGCCTGTACACTAATGTCGTTGCAAACCTCTCAGGCAGTGTGCATGATTCCTACATCTTTCACAAGCATCCCAGCCCTGCTCCCCAGACCAGTCAGCTGCCCAGCAATGACTGCCCAACCCTGCGCACCAAGACTTCAATGCTCACCTGCTGCCACTGGCGTGTCTCTAAGAGGGCCCACCACATGCCAGAGCATCCCCCTCAGCCGTCGCTGGATTCCACTGCATAGGCCTCAGCGCATCCTGCTGCACCAAGCTGATGTGTCATGTTTGTACAGCCAACTGCCTTTGGCGTACACTCAGTCGAGCCGAGTTCACAATTCAAATTGGGTCTTGATTGCCAATGGTGCCACCAACTGTGTGCACCGCAAGTAATCGCCACGTGGCAGGAGGCCAGTGTCGGGCAAAGTGCTTCGGCTGCCACCAACTCTGTGCACCTCAAGTCATGGGCCCTTTATGATTGAATATCATGGTGTTACCTCCAGCAGTGGGGAATGTGATGTGGTAGGTCCCTAGGCCCTCATCCATACATTATAACCACACAGACACACCCAGATAGAGAATGGAAATGGCCTCGAGCACGTGCACCCGGCCCTTTTATTGACAGAGTCACATGTCCTGTGACACCTGTGCTGGATGGGTGTGGTGGGGGTGTAAACCAGCCCTAAGGTAGTGGCTGTAGCATGCTGACAACTAGATCTGTTATCAGCAGATCACTACTGGGAAGACCTGGGACATGTAGCGTTGTAGTTCCCTCCCTGCATAAGCGGAGTGGGCTGGCTGAAACGTGCATCCTTCATTACTTTACCAATATGGTGGTTTGAATCCCCACACCTACCGAGATAGGTACACGATAAGTGCGCGACCTCACTTTTTCTCCCCCAAAAAAATATTAATATTTAAGAAAACAGAAGACATTATATTATTTTATCAACAAACAAAAACAATTACAAAAACAATTTTTAGGATATTAAAGTTAAAAAATATCACAAAAAAATTAAAAATTACTGAAAAACCCATAGGTTTGATGAACATTATAATTCGAAATAAGCATTTAAAAAACATTTGAAATTCACTGAAAAAAACATACGTTTCAGGCACATTATAGTTAGAAATTAGCATTTAAAAAACCTTAGAAATTCACTGAAAAAAACATAGGTTTCAGGGACGTTTTAGTTCGATGGCCATTTCTCTCGTACAAATCCATAGAAATACCCCCGTTATAATTAGTTCAGCTAACTAAACTCACGCACCCGCAATGCACTGCTGATGGTGTCACATATTACATCATTCATGACATGGTCAGTGACATCACTTATCACATCTCAAATGACATCACTAATTACATCACTGATGACATCATCCATGTGAAAATCTGATGCACCTCCTCACACTCTAATATAACCTTTGATACACCCACTGTAAAATACAGACTACTATTTTCAAAACCATTGACACACCAATACCAGTTACTACATACGCACTCACTGATTCCTAGGTCTACACACATCCACTCATTCACCCATACAATCACTCAAACATGCAGTCACTCATCAATCAATACAACACTATCATAAGCACTCCTACACCTATAAAGACACTCAAACACCACCACTCATCCAGAGTAACTCACACACCTAGTCAGTCATGCAAAGAATCAATCACACTTCCATTTCTCACCTGTACAGTTATACACACACTACATCACTTATTCAAACAGAAACAAACGCATACTTATTCTCTTACACAATCACTGATACAACTACACTCTCATCCATACAGCCACTCTCACAATCATTGACTCTCACGTATAGTCATTAATATACTTCAACTTTCACATACACTGCCTTTTACATATGTACTTGGCAGACTTCAAGTAGTACAAAATACAGCAGCAAGGCTAGTCCTGAATGTACCTCCCAGATCACCATTGCGCCCTCTTTTGGAAAATCTCCACTGGCTGCCTATCCACCAACGGATCAAATTTAAAACATGCTGTGTCATTCATAGAGCTCTCCAAAATATGTGTCCCTCTTATCTGGCGAAGAAGTTTATTTCTTATGTTCCAGCACGTGCTCTCCGTTCCAGCAATAAACTTCTTCTCCAAGTCCCCTCCATCAGGAGGGCAAGACTGGGAGGTAAAGCTCTTTCATACCTTGGCCCTCGTCTCTGGAATGAGCTTCCCGTTACCTTCAGATCATGTACAGAACATCTCACTTTTAGGAAACTGTTAAAAACGTTTCTATTTCAAACTCAGTGAATTTGTTAGTGCCACCTCTTTTCCTCCTCCATCCACTTTTAAGCGCAGAGATACTCCTTCGGGAGTCGATTCTAGCGCTATACAAGCCCTTAAATAAATAAATAGCTACTTGGACATGTACCATTGAGACATCCTTTCACTCAACAACACACCCATACACACACTCACCTACCCATAGAGCTATTTCCACATGTAATCTTGAACCCATGCACACAGTGAATCAACGACTCAAACATCTATGCAAAGAGTCCACACCTCCCACCTACCAACACGCACACTCGGGCACCCATACAAATACTCTGGCAACGAATCGATAACCCATATACACTCATGTAGCTACTGACCAACCTTAACAACAGACAGACTACTACAGCCATTCACACAGTTTAGTCACTAACCCATGCATTCAGTAAGACACATGTAATCACTCACTCAAACAGCAGTTACTAAATCCTCCATCCAGACACTTATACACCCACTCATTCTTCAATACACCTTGGCATATATATAATACATATTTAAACTTGAAAGAAAAACACAGTCACTGGATGATGTCATCAGTGATGGATTTTGAGATGTCATCAGTGATGTCACTGACCATGTCATCCAATGACTGTGTTTTTCTTTAAAGTTTAAATATGTATTATATATGGAGTAGCTAGCAATAACCTCACGGGCCCAGATAGAACTAGCACCCCAAAGCCACAGAGGCCAAAGCCAAGAAAAAGGGGTACAAGGTATAAGCGCAAAAGAAATTCGTGGAAAAAGCAGAAGAAAAATCAGGGGCAAAATCTCCGGACAAAATTAAAAATGAGGATTACAGTAGCCCAACCCCGATAATAGTTACTAGAAATATGAAGGGTCGTACCTGCAAGTTTCCATCGCCAGAACAATCAATAGAGACACAAATTAATAACAAGGAACAAAGTAACTTAATTCCACTAATAGTCACCCTAAATAATAAGGGCCGCACCTGTACGTTTCCATCAATAGAACAAACAGCTGAGACCCCATGGACAGCAACACAGAAAAACCCTGGGAACCAGGAATAAAGGAAACAATCCTCAAGGCCCCACCACAAGAAAGGGCCAGAGATTAATATGTATGCCAAGAACCTCAAATAGGTCGCAAATTACTTAATAAACATCAGCAGTTTAAATGGGACATTATAAATCCCTTAAACAATAAAATATAGACTACCATAACATTTATATTTGAGCCAGAATATTGCACAAAAGAAAGACAAGACACACGGAATCGAGGGAATTTGTTAATGTTGTTTAATGAGATACCAGAATTAAAGGGAATAACATCATGCAACCTATTAGCTGTAGAAATTTCAGCCAACGGCTTCCCCCATGGATATAGTAGAGACCTTGACAACTTGGAATTCCAAGGATCTAGTAGACAGGATCTATGTGACAAGGGTAAAATTCGAAGCCTGGGGAATCACTCCAAGACTTCATAAGCGACCTAAATATCCTTACCCCTCTTAAAAAATTTGGCGACATCAAAAACGGAGCAGTCACCCGGGAAAGGCCAAATATCTTGTCTACGTGGCGCTAGAAACTCCTCGCAAATCACTGAAAACAATTCAACACAGAAAAATGAAACATCAAGCCTTGACCAGCAGTTATGCATTAGTCAAGATTGGTCCTGGGTTCCAATGGCCTTGAGTAAAAATCGTACCTAACGAAAACCCAAGGATTGATTCCGATAGTATAATGAAGGAGAACCAAGACAGGAACAAAGGGAATGCACTAAAGAATACAACAAGGACCAACCAAAGGTTCAGTAGAACAACATCCGGAATTAATAAAGATCTGCTTTTGGAACGTTCATGGATTTGGAGTAATGGGTCAAGATCACGAAACCCTGTCCTTTATTTCAAAATCAAAATCTAATGTTGCTCTAAGAGACATGGAACATGAAACCAGTTCCAATTCCGGGTTACACAGGACATCACATCCTGGCTCAAAAATTCTTGAAGTTCGGGCATTCAAAGGGGGGTTTATCCTTTTTCGCAACAGCCAAATATGACTGGTCTATAAAAGAATTAGATGTTGGAGAAAACTGGCTGTAAAAGTTAAAATTGACAGGTAAACATTATTCTAATAAGTTAAACTGGCAACTAATAATAATGAACATATACATCCACCCAGAGAGAAAGCATCAGAAGGAGAAATTTCTAACATTGGTAACTTGATTAAGGTGCTACAGAAGACCCACAAACACAGCAATTTGATAATTTCAGGAGATTTTAATAGTAATCTTACAAACAGCAAACAGTCCAGAAGTAAGAGGAAGGATGTCCCGGGAAATAAATCAACAATTCAAGAGCTGGAAGCTTTTGGCTTAATCACCTTGAACGGTAACGTAATGGAGACAGACCCGCGGCCACCACGTTTCTGAGTGGAAAGAGCCAATCAATTATAGACTTCACCATCGTCAGTAATAATCTCTTTCCCATGATAAATAATTGCTTCCAAATCTGCCCACGTCCAGAAAGTAATTATTTTCCACAGATTACGAAAATTAATATTACTCTAACCCAAACACAAATATTAAAGTCTCTGGCACAATATCCAGAAAAATATAAACTGAGGAAACTGAAGTGGCAAGGACGAGATACAAATATAATAATGGACACAATCCAGGATTACGTGAAGACACAAGGGACACATAAAGAAGAAGACTCACAAAAAAATTGGGAACTCTTGGGGCAGTTACTCATTGAAAAAATCCCAGATATTCCAGGTCCACAAAAGAAGATAGAAACCAGGAAAGAGCCATGATTTAATAACCAATTGCGAGATCTTGAAATTCAAAATCAGAGAAAGAATAATCATCACGGAGAGAGCGGAAGAACGGCATACTTAAAGTGGAGTTCATGCAAGGAACATTTGACACACCATTTTAGTTAGATACTCGGCTGGACTTTAGTCTATACATATGGTTTTTTTCAACAAGCATGTGTTTCATTCAATTTATTACTGGATTGGTGTATGTGATTATTAATTTTTACGGATAGCAATGGGGAATGTACCTTTTTTAAGTTTTTTGAGAAGCAGCATTATTTTATTTTATTTAGTGTTTTCTATAGCGCGAACATGACCCTTCAAGGGGTATCAGAGCGCTTTACAGAAGTATTTCAAAATTAGATACGTGTAGAACCATAGATTGCAATTTACAAACTCTTCAGTTTACAGTACACTTTAAGTGCACTCTGCAATTTACAGTACATTTCAGGGAAGCGTATAAACAAAATAATGAATCAGCAATTGAGTTAGTATCGAGCGCATTAAATCACAGCAACACATGTGCTACATGTATACCCTCTCATGTGTGTGAAGTGAGAGGCTGGCGGATGACTGGAAGCAAACCTGGAAAGACTGAATCCATAGGTACTGCTGCAAGGTCTTGTTGTAGAAATGTTCTCATATAGAACAATTTTGCTTCTTTTTTTAATGCTGCGATGGATGGAATTCTTCTAATGCTAGGGGGGAGTGCGTTCTAAATTTGTGGTACTGATCCAGAGAACGCTCGGTCATAAGTTCTTTCCTCACAAAAACGATCTGGTTTCAGAAGTAGATTGTCTTTGCTCCTGGTACTTTGGTTTCCTCCTGACAGCGTCATTTTCTGTGCAAGATAAACTGGCATTTTATGATGCAATGCATTATGGGTGATGCATGCTAACTTGAAGTGAATTCTTGCTTCGAATGGTAGCCAGTTGAGCACTTTCAAGTGAGGGGAGATGTGGTCACATTTTTTGGATCCCGATATCAGTCTTGTGGCTGCATTAAGACATGCTTTTAAAGGGGCTGTTGTGACCTTGGGAAGCCCTGCCAGAGTAGTGCACCCATATTCTATCCTGGAGATGACCAGTCCCTGGACTGCTGTTTTAAGATCTGTTTTGTTTAGGAATTGTTTAAGTTTCTGCAGGTAGCTTAGATGGAAACGGGCGTTCTTTGCCATTGTGTTGATATATGCAATTATGTTCAGATTTTTGTCAAGAGTAATTCCCAAAGATTTAGTGGAGTCGACAATCTTCGGGGTACATTTTAAAGCAGTGATAATCTTGGACCAATCTGCTGTCTTGAGTTTACTTTTCTGAGGTGTAATCAGTAAGAATTCAGTTTTCTGCAGATTTAGCTTCAGGTGATTCAGGGTTAGCTATTGGAGGGTTCTTGTAAAGGTTCTAGTAAGGGCTTGATTCATAGTTTTTATACCTTCTGTCAATGTCACCTTGATATACAGTTGTGTGTCATCCGTGTACATATGGGGATAATGTTGAACCTTGTGGATCTCCAAATGTATTTCTGGTAGAACCTGACAGGGTTTGGTTGACAATGAAGTTTTTGTGATCTATTCTTTAGGAAGGATCTGAACCACTTTAGTACTATACCATCTAGTCCCATTCTGTTTTTCAACCTATCCAGAATTTTGGCATGGTTTACCGTGTCGAAAGCAGACGACAAGTCAACAATATTAGGAGACATGTGTCGTTGTGGTCAAGAGCCAGTTAAGGGTCATCTACTGTTTGCAGGATTGCAGTTTCTGTACTAGGGTTCGGTCTGAACCCCGATTGACCATCATTTAGTAGATTGAAATCCAAAGTGTGAAGACTCAGTTGTTGTTGGACACATTTTTCTAGAACTTTAGCAAGCATGGGAATGTTTGTAACAGGTCCGAAGTTGTTTGGGTCAGAAGGGTTTTCAGTTGTTTTTTTTTAGAAGAGGAATGACTTGCCCTGTTTTTAGGCAGTCTGGAATGTGGCCTCGTGATAACGAAGCATTTATGATCTTAGTCCATGACGGGATTAACAGGTGGTTAAGAGAAGACCAGCGCTTTGCTGGTAGGGGGTCGTTATAGTGGTTGTTAGGTTTAGTGGATTACATGATCTTTGATAAGGCTAATTCACTGATTAGATTCAATCCTGTCCATCGAGCATTGTTTTTTGGTTTGTCATATTCTTGTTGGAATTGTGGTTCATCTGAGGGACCCTTCTCCCTTTCCAAAGCTACAGCTGATTTTTTTAATTCCCTCTCCAGTGCGTTAGCTTTGTCGGTAAAGAAGACTGAGAAATCCTCACTATTTAAGATTGTTTTGGCGATGACGGGTGCTGATTTGGCAGATTTATTCAACTGTCCTTTGAGTATATCGAATAGTTTCCTTGGCCTATTTATTGCATTGTCCAATTCTTTCCTAAAAAAGTATTTTTTTGATTTAAGGATGCTTTTGTTATAAGCTTTCCTGGATTGTCTCAGTTGGCATAAGTGGGGTGAGATAGGTTATTGACGCCATTTGCGCTCTGAGAATCTGAGTGATCGTCTAGGTTATTGACGCCATTTGCGCTCTGAGAGTCTGAGTGATCGTCTTTCCTCATTTAGGGAACTATTGAACCACGGATTTTGTCTTTGTCAGAGATCCTTTTAAGTTTTAGAGGGGCTACTTCCTTGATGATGCTTGATATTGACTTATAATAATGCAAAGTGCGGTCATTGACGTCAACCATGTTTTTGGGTGGCTGCAACTTATTTTCACAGCGAGCTGCTACGTTTTCCATATTGATTCCTCTGGTGTCCGTAGTCCATTTTTTTGGGCTTTATAGCTTGCGAGGCCGATTTAGTTTTTCTCAGGGAAATTTCAAATGTAATTTTGTGATGATCGGACCAATCGCATGCTGTGATTATAATGTTCTCGATTGCTATTTATTTGGCTATGATCCAGTCTAAGGTTGTATCTTTGGAGTGGGTGGGGAGATGACATTCCTCAGCTAAAGATTGTTCTTCCAGGAAGGTTTTAAAGAGTGTGATTTGCTTGTCCGCCTGAGCCTCCCAGTGAATATTGAAGTCGCCTAGGAAGATATCATTTGACTGGGGGCTAGAGTTGACGGTGATGATTTCCATCGATTGGTCTACGAACTTGGTCTTTGTACCAGGCAGGTGGTAGAATGCATGGAGTTTACAGTTTTGGTTGTCTGCTGATCTTAAGGACATGCCTAGATATTCGCAAGAGTCTAGAGGGTCCAAATTAGTTTTAGTAATGGAAATGTCTGACCTATGAATGCAAGCGATGCCTCCACCCAATCTCACTTGTCTGTCCAATCTCATTATCTGGTAGTTTGGGGGGACTAACATGTCTAAGCATGGGGAAGACGCATCGGAAAGCCAGGTTTCGGTTAAGATGGCAACGTCAATTACATGATTTAGTATGAGGTCGGCTATGTCCCCCGCCTGTTTGTTTGCTGATCGGCAGTTGAGTAATATGCAACAAAAAGGTTTCTGGGAGTTGGTCATTGGCGGAGCTGAAGTTTCAGGCATTAGTGTCACTGTCTTTAGGTTGCTCGCATTAGTCCTTCTATTGTTAACCTGGGACGTTCTATCCGTATTAGATACGAAAGTTTGGATAGTGTTTATGCCTATCTTAAGTTGCGATGTGTGAATAGGATCATATGTGGACAGAATGGATGCGAGCTCATTGTCTGACAGGTAGTTGAGTTGGGTGCGTGGGCGGCACATTCTGTTTGACGTTGCTAAAGGGGTAGAACATCGATTACCATTTGTTGCAAAAGAGGAGGGCTGAAGGGTCTCCATTTTTGACAGCCAATTTTCTGATAAGCAAAGCAGGTTCTTCATATCACTGATGGTGGCGAGCATGGCTATGTAGGTCTTACTAGATTGTGCAGAGAGATGATTAAGATCCCCCTTTGTATGTGTGTATCTAGTCTTTTCTGAGTCTAGTCTATTTTGTATGGTGGTTAGGGGTTTCTTCTCTGTTGAGGGGCTAGCTTTGCACATCTCTGCAGGACCTGTGCCTGTCATTTTGAGATTGGAGCCAGATTTGCAATTCTCTGATCGGGACGGCTGCGTTCCTTTCAAGTTAAGTAGTTTGACTTGTGTGTTTTCCAACCTGCTTACCGGTCCTGTCAGCTGATCGTGTTTAAAGTCCAGCGTAGAAGTGGAGGTAGAATCTATGGGTGAAGTAACTAATCCTAGATTAGTGTTGACGTCTCTGTCTTCTATCTTGTTGGTAGCAGGATTCAATTGCTGGGGCTCATCAAGTGGAAGTGCTTTTTAATGCCACCTCATGAACCGTCTGTTGGGATTCGATCGTCCTACCAGTTCCTGTTTCGCCATCGTTCGGGGCAATGAGTTCCAGAGGTAACAATTGGAGTTCAACATTGGGGTTTAAGTAACCTAACGCCCTGACCCTTTCATTAGTATTATTATCCTGCCATATCCTGTCTACCTGATTCAATGGATAAGGCTCTTCATTGGTGTTAATGTCATCCAGTGTAATAGTTTGATTCGACTATTAGGGATCCCTCTCACTGCCTACTTCGGACACAGCCGGTTGGTTCCCCTGTGCGGCAATGACTTGATAGTTCAGCTTTGGTTGGTTACTTCCTGCAGTGAGGCCGCTGTGGACAAGGTTTTTTAATGTGGCAAAAAAGTTGTCAAAGCGTTCTAAAGCTTTGTTGGCAGCGTGGATGAGAATCGTGCCATTTTTATAACATGTTATATTTAATGTTGCTCTCAGTTTTCGGGAAGGTGTAATGAGCAACTTTGTTCCATAAGGAATGTTTTTTGATTCCTGTACTTTCAGCGAGTTACTTAAAGTATTTCTACATTTGGCCATTTCTGTAGTAAAGAAGATAAGGTCATTGATAATAATACCCTTTTTTAAGTTGAGGGAGGGATCTAGTATTAGCATTTCAGGGTTAGATCTGAGTAGGTTTGGTTTTTGGTTAAGTTAGCAGTATGTCAACGAGGTGCATTGCTGTAGTTTCAGTTCAGTTAAATACAGTTATTTGAAATAGGAGCACAGTCACATGAGGGAAAAGTCACAGGGATTTTATGAATTAATGAATCAGCAAGAGTGATTGGATACACGTGAGAGAGCACATTTCCTTATAACAGAAGTAGTGGGAGACAAAGAGAACATAAGATTGTGGTATCACAAGTGAAAATGTAAATGAAGTTAAGATTGACGTTCATGGCGTTTATAAGGTAATGGACAGAGATTGGAATTTTTTTAGGAGTGGGATATTGTGAAAGGGGGTTGGAAAGGGTCGTGGATTATGTTTTTGGGGCTATAGGGGATATAGTACGGGGTTAATATTGGTATAATGGCAAGTTTGTCAGGATTTGGTGATATAAGCACGAACATTTTTCACACACACAGAATAGTCAAGGGTTAGGCAGGTGGTGATTGCAGAAGGCTGGGAAAGTTTTTTGAGTTAGAGCACTTTTATAATGGCAATGATGTGGTTTGGATAGGGATTGTTATTGAGGGTGGGGGCATTGGGTCAGTAAGTGATGAGGTGAAAGTAACATGTCAGCAATAATGTAGTTATTTCAGTCGTGTTTCTATTTGTTTTAGTGAATCCCTGAAGTAGAGCCGCAAGGCTCGAAATGCATTGGGTAATGGAATGAGTTCATGCTTGGAAGTATGGTTGACCTAACATGTCACTGTGAAAAGCCTGGATTGGCAGCAGGAGGCACGTGAAACTGGTGAATAAAGCATTCAAAGGCAACGTTGCTGTCTCTGTGATGATTCATAATGTAGGAAAAGTTGTGAAATAATGGAATCATATTAAGAGGAATTTGAAATAATGAAAAAGAACAAAATGAAGAGCAATTGGTTTAATGAGAGGTATAATTCCTCAGTTGGCAGTGCGACAGTTGGATGCACAAATGCTGCACTCTGTGCTTGATTTAACTAATACTAATTAACATATACATCCACCCACAGAGAAAGCATCAGAAGGAGAAATTTCTAACATTGGTAAACTTGATTAAGGTGCTACAAAAGACCCACAAATACAGTAATTTGATCATTACAGGAGATTTTAATAGTAATCTCACAAACAGCAAACAGTCCAGAAGTAACAGGAAGGAGGTCCCGGGAATTAAATCAACAATCCAAGAGCTGGAAGCTTTTGGCTTAATCACCCTGAACGGTAACGTAATGGGGACAGAACCGCGGCAACCACGTTTCTGAGTGGAAAGAGCCAATCAATTATAGACTTCACCATCATCAGTAATAATCTCTTTCCCATGATAAATAATTCCTTCAAAATCTGCCTACGTCCAGAAAGTGAATATTTTCTACAGATTACGAAAATTAATATTACTCTAACCCAAACACAAATATTAAAGTCTCTGGCACAATCTCCAGAAAAATATAATCTGAGGAAACTGAAGTGGCGAGGACAAGATACAAATATAATAATGGACACAATCCAGGATTACGTGAAGACACAAGGGACACATAAAGAAGAAGACGCACAAAAAAATTGGGAACTCTTGGGGCAGTTACACAATGAAAAATTCCCAGCTATTCCAGGTCCACAAAAGAAGATAGAAACCATGGAAGAGCCATGATTTAATAACCAATTGCGAGATCTTGAAATTCAAAAGCGGAGAAAGAATAATAATCACGGAGAGAGCGGAAGAACGGCATACTTGAAGTGGAGTTCATGCAAGGAACATTTGGAACAACATTTTAGTTAGATACTTGGCTGGACTTTAGTCTATACATAGGGTTTTTTCAACAACCATGTGTTTCATTCAATTTATTACTGGATTGGTGTATGTGATTATTAATTTTTACGGATAGCAATGGGGAATGTACCTTTTATAAAGTTATTTTATTTTATTTTGTGTTTTCTATAGCGCGAACATGACCCTTCGAGGGGTATCAGAGCGCTTTACAGAAGTATTTCAACATTAGAACCGTGTAGAACCATAGATTGCAATTTACAAACTCTTCAGTTTACAGTACACCTCAAGTTTACTCTGCAATTTACAGTTCACTTCAGGGAAGCGTATAAACAAAATAATGAATCAGCAATTGAGTTATTATCGAGCGCATTAAATCACACCAACACATGACCTACATGTATACTCTCTCATGTGTGTGAAGTAAGAGGCTGGCGGATGACTGGAAGCAAACCTGGAAAGACTGAATCCATAGGTACTGCTGCAAGGTCTTATTGTAGAAATGTTCTCATATAGAACAATTTTGCTTTTTTTTTTTAATGCTGCGATGGATGGAATTCTTCTAATGCTAGGGAGGAGTGCTTTCTAAATTTTTGGTACTGCTCCAGAGAACGCTCGGTCATAAGTTCTTTCCTTACAAAAACGAGCTGGTTTCAGAGGTAGATTGTCTTTGCTCCTGGTACTTTGGTTTCCTCCTGACATCGTGATTTTCTGTGCAAGATAAACTGGCATTTTATGATGCAATGCATTATGGGTGATGCATGCTAACTTGAAGTGAATTCTTGCTTCGAATGGTAGCCAGTTGAGCACTTTCAAGTGAGGGGAGATGTGGTCACATTTTTTGGATGCCGATATCAGTCTTGTGGCTGCATTAAGACATGCTTTCAAAGGGGCTGTTGTGACCTTGGGAAGCCCTGCCAGAGTAGTGCACCCATATTCTATCCTGGAGATGACCAGTGCCTGGACTGCTGTTTTAAGATCTGTTTTATTTAGGAATTGTTTTAGTTTCCGCAGGTAGCTTAGATGGAAACGGGCGTTCTTTGCCATTGTGATGATATATGCAATTATGTTCAGATTTTTGTCAAGAGTAAATCCCAAAGATTTCGTGGAGTCGACAATCTTTGGGGTACATTTTAAAGCAGTGATAATCTTGGACCAATCTGCTGTCTCGAGTTTACTTTTCTGAGGTGTAATCAGTAAGAATTCAGTTTTCTGCAGATTTAGCTTCAGGTGATTCAGGGTTAGCCATTGGAGGGTTCTCGTAAGGGCTTGATTCATAGTTTTTATATCTTCTGTCAATGTCACCTTGATATACAGTTGTGTGTCATCCGCGTACATATGGAATGAAATGTTCGCTTTTTATAGTATGACCGTTTGTGGTTCTACATAAAGATTGAAAAGCGCCGGGGATAACGTTGAACCTTGTGGAACTCCAATTGAATTTCTGGTAGAACCTGACAGGGTTTGGTTGACAATGCATTTTTGTGATCTATTCTCTACGAAGGAGCTGAACCACTTTAGTACTATACAATCTAGTCCCATTCTGTTTTTCAGCCTATCCAGAATTTTGGCATGGTTTACCGTGTCGAATGCAGACAACAAGTCAACAATATTAGGAGACATGTGTCGTTGTGGTCAAGAGCCAGTAAAGCGTCATCTACTGTTTGCAGGATTGCAGTTTCTGTACTAGTGTTCGGTCTGAACCCCGATTGACCATCATTTAGTAGATTGAAATCCAAAATGTGAAGACTCAGTTGTTGTTGGACACATTTTTCTAGAACTTTAGCAAGCATGGGAATGTTTGTAACAGGTCTGAAGTTGTTTCGATCAAGAGGGTTTTCAGTTGTTTTTTTTAGAAGAGGAATGACGCCCTGTTTTTAGGCAGTCTGGAATGTGGCCTCGTGATAACGAAGCATTTATGATCTTAGTCCATGACGGGATTAACAGGTGGTTAAGAGAAGACCAGCACTTTGCTGGTAGGGGTCGTTAGAGTGGTTGTTAGGTTTAGTGGATTACATGATCTTTGATAAGTCTAATTCACTGATTAGATTAAATCCTGTCCATCGAGCATTGTTTTTTGGTTTGTCATATTCTTGTTGGAACTGTGGTTCATCTGAGGAACCCTTCTCCCTTTCCAAAGCTTCAGCTGATTTTATTAATTCCCTCTCCAGTGCGTTAGCTTTCTCGGTAAAGAAGACTGAGAAATCCTCATTATTTAAGATTGTTTTGGCGATGACGGGTGCTGAATTGGCTGATTTATTCGACTGTTTTTTGAGTATATCGAATAGTTTCCTGGGCCTATTTATTGCATTGTCCAATTCTTTCCTAAAAAAGTATTTTTTTGATTTAAGGATGCTTTTGTTATAATCTTTCCTGGATTGTCTCAGTTGGCATAAGTGGGGTGAGATAAGGTATTGATGCCATTTGCGCTCTGAGAGTCTGAGTGATCATCTTTCCTCATTTAGGGAACTATTGAACCACGGATTTTTGTCTTTGTCAGAGATCCTTTTAAGTTTTAGAGGGGCTACTTCCTTGATGATGCTTGATATTGACTTATTATAATGCAAAGTGAGGTCATTGAGGTCAACCATGTTCTTGGGTGGCTGCAACTTATTTTCACAGCGAGCTGCTACGTTTTCCATATTGATTCCTCTGGTGTCCCTAGTCCATTTTTTTTGGCTTAATAGTTTGCGAGGTCGATTTAGTTTTTCTCAGGGGAATTTCAAATGTAATTTTGTGATGATCGGACCAATCGCATGGTGTGATTATAATGTTCTCGATTGCTTTTTCTTTGGCTATGATCCAGTCTAAGGTTGAACCTTTGGAGTGGGTGGGGAGATAACATCCCTGGGCTAAAGATTGTTCTTCCAGGAAGGTTTTAAAGAGTGTGATTTGCTTGTCCGCCTGATCCTCCCAGTGAATATTGAAGTCGCCTAGGAAGATATCATTTGACTGGGGGCTAGAGTTGACGGTGATGATTTCCATCAATTGGTCTAGGAACTTGGCCTTTGTACCAGGCAGGTGGTAGAATGCATGGAGTTTACAGTCTTTTTTT
Organism: Lissotriton helveticus; assembly: GCF_964261635.1. NCBI lineage: Eukaryota > Metazoa > Chordata > Amphibia > Caudata > Salamandridae > Lissotriton > Lissotriton helveticus. The sequence continues at coordinate 710,902,233 of NC_136065.1, forward strand.
TTTTTAAAACCTTTATTGTGCAGTATCATCAAACAGTTACGGGCCTACAACCACCAGGCCGGCCTCGACGTCTGTGCAAGCACTTTCATAAGTTATACGGTGTCTCAGCAGTATGTCAATACAAAGTAGCAAGTATGCAGAATTACACTGGAAAACACCAGACTGCCGAGAAACAGGCGAATTAAGGTTCATTTTAAAATTTTAACAATATACGTAAAAGGATAGAAACAGAGAAGGATCAGTAGCTATACAGTCCATCAAGAGTAAGAGTGGGCAACGCCTACTAAAGGATATCCAACGAACAGAGAAACATAAGCGAAGTATCGGCACATAAATAGCAATGGAAGGATAAACTACCACCAAAATATTTCGCGCCAGTCCGTACCCACCCCACACCAAGCCACCCTACTGACCCGAAGAAAAGAAGAAGAGAAAAGGAATTAAAGAAAAAGGAAGAGAAACATAAGGCCCATAGGAACTAAAAGCAGACAAAATAAACCCCCCCCTCCTCACCCCCCACCCTACACACATGCAGAGGCTACGGCCTACCCCCCCCAGCAGCGTGTCTGTCGCCCAATAAAGAACACCCGAAATATAGACACAGAAAAGGAAGAAAGAAAAGAAAAAGGAACCATATAAATCGGAGGAGGGTCATACATATGAGCTCCCGGTCTCCCAAGCTACACGTTCATTCTCCACCCCAAGAGTAAATGACATCAATAGTAAGCAACAGTTACGGTAATGAATGGGGAGAGTCATCAAACACAGCGCAGCTGAATGGTACATTGGGACAAATTAATCCGATCCTCAGCCAGCCAAGCAGCCTTCAACCATGAAAGGAAGCACCTAGCCCTGGCCCGTTCGTGCGAGCCCCCCTAAACATGGCCCCTGAGGGAAGCCCGTCCCACCCAACACAAAGAAACAAAATGTCCACGCATGGCAGAGGAGAGGTCTGTGAACACAAAATGGACGCCGCCAGTTACCAATGAGTCCATCTTCACCGACAAACATCATCCCCAAGTTCGCCCGATGACACTCAATCCACAGCAAGAATCGTGGGGCTTGGAAGGAGGAGGCAGTCAAAGGGGCTAACAGCTGCAAAAGCATTGTTCGGGGCAATAGCGACGATACCATGAACGAAGTCTCAGCCCCCAGGTGGGAGAGATACACTGTGGCGCCACAGGAGCTGGCAGACGGCCGTCCGCAGGCAACAACACTACCAGGGATAATCCGCTCCCCTCCGCACTCGCGGGGAAACATTGTAGCCACCTCAGGAACTGGAGAAGGCAAATCGTCACCCCACTGGGGCAGTCCAGCCATATTCGCCTCAGAGTAAACGCAACACCATCAAGCTTCTCACCCAGCTCTCGGTAACCATTCCTCCATGCAGATCGTAGGTCCCCAAGAGCAGCGAGAATGGTGCCACAGGATAGCTCAGGTTGGGGACCCCACATCACCGCGTCACGAGATGACCCGCACACCCCATCACACATCGCAGCGATAGGCAGGGTACTGCAGCCTATCTCGTACAGGGAACCATCAAACGTTTCCACCATGGAGGGAGACGGACAATAAGATGGGGGCGAGGACGGCACCGGCAGGCAGCAGTCCAAGGTGCCGATGTCAACAAGGCATACCTCTAAGGAGCGATCCTCGGTAACAGCCATTCCCTCATCAATTCAAGGCTGGGGCAAATTCGGGGGTGGTCCGCAAAAACCAGGCAAGTTCGAAAATGGGGTCGATACTGCTCACCTTCAGCTTTACACAAAGAAGAGGTATTCCCAGTAAGTCCCCATCACGCAAACGCACCCCAGTCGCGTGGTGCGAGGAGCTGCGTTCCAGCAGAGAAATTCTGTTCCTGCTCCCCGTCGGCAGTCAATGCGTCTTAAAGGGCCAGCTCCGAACAGGCCCGGCTGGCCGGTGTTGATCAATTAGCACCCGGCGGCATTCAGCTGCGCAGGTCCCGGCTTCAGGGCTGCGGAGGCCACCAAACAACTTCCCGAATAACTCCGGTTACCGGGCAGGTAGAAACCCCAGGAGAAGACGAATGAGGACAGCGCGCAATCACCAACACCCCGCTGCAGCGCGACCCCAGGATGACAATCAGGATTTCAGAGCGGGGCTCGAGAACTCGCGGAGCCGGGAGCCTACACGTCCGCTCCGGCGGCCATCTTGGCTCCTCCCCCCGGAGTTTACAGTCTTGGTTGGCTGCTGATCTTAAGGACATGCCTAGATATTCGCAAGAGTCTAGAGGGTCCGAATGAGTTTTAGTAATGGAAATGTCTGACCTATGAATGTAAGCGATGCCTCCACCCAATCTCACTTGTCGGTCCAATCTCATTATCTGGTAGTTTGGGGGGACTAACATGTCTAAGCATGGGGAAGACGCGCCGAAAAGCCAGGTTTCGGTCAAGATGGTAACGTCAATTTCATGATTTAATATGAGGTCGGCTATGTCCGCCGCATGTTTGTTTGCTGATCGGCAGTTGAGTAATATGCAACAAAAAGGTTTCTGGGAGTTGGTCATTGGCGGAGCTGACGTTTCAGGCATTAGTGTCATTGTCTTTAGGTTGCTCGCATTAGTCCTTCTATTGTGAACCTGGGACGTTCTATCCGTATTAGATACAATATTTTGGATAGAGTTTATGCCTATCTTAGGTTGCGATGTGTGAATAGGATCATATGTGGACAGAATGGATGCTAGCTCATTGTCTGCCAGGTAGTTGAGTTGCGTGGGTGGGCGGCAGATTCTGTTTGACGTTGCTAAAGGGGTAGAACAGCGATTACCATTTGTTGCAAAAGAGGAGGGCTGAAGGGTCTCCATTTTTGCCAGCCAATTTTCTCGATAAGCATATCACTGATGGTGGCAAGCATGGCTATGTAGGTCTTACTAGATTGTGCAGAGAGATGATTAAGATCCCCCTTTGTAGGTAAACACACATTACAACGCATTTTTTACAACGCACTACCATTACAACGGAACTTTTACAACGCAAATACCATTACAACGCATTTATTTACAACGCATTTTTTTACAACGCAGGTACTGTTACAACGCATACCATTACAACGTAAGTATTGGTAAGTATATAATTATATTTAAAATGTTATATGTTAGGTTTTTTTTAAAGGGGTATTTTTAGGGTTTAGGGTCAGTTTTGGGTTTTTGGGTAAAGGGGTATTTTTAGGGTTCAGGGTCAGTTTTAGGTTTTTGGGTAAAGGGATATTTTTAGGGTTCAGGGTCAGTTTTGGGTTTTTGGGTAATGGGATATTTTTAGGGTTCAGGGTCAGTTTTCAGTTTTTGGGTAAAGGGGTATTTTTAGGGTTCAGGGTCAGTTTTCAGTTTTTGGGTAAAGGGGTATTTTTAGGGTTCAGGGTCAGTTTTGGGTTTTTGGGTAAAGGGGTATTTTTAGGGTTCAGGGTCAGTTTTCAGTTTTTGGGTAAAGGGGTATTTTTAGGGTTCAGGGTCAGTTTTCAGTTTTTGGGTAAAGGGGTATTTTTAGGGTTCAGGGTCAGTTTTCAGTTTTTGGGTAAAGGGGTATTTTTAGGGTTTAGGGTCAGTTTTCAGTTTTTGGGTAAAGGGGTATTTTTAGGGTTTAGGGTCAGTTTGGGGTTTTTGGGTAAAGGGGTATTTTTAGGGTTCAGGGTCAGTTTTGGGTTTTTGGGTAAAGGGGTATTTTTAGGGTTCAGGGTCAGTTTTGGGTTTTTGGGTAAAGGGGTACATGGTAAAAATAAAATAAAATTAAATTTAAATTAAATTAAATTAAATACAATTAAATTACATTATATTAATTTTAAATAATATACAATTAAAAAAAAATATATATACTTACCAATACTTACGTTGTAATGGTATGCGTTGTAAAAGTACCTGCGTTGTAAAAAAATGCGTTGTAAATACATGCGTGGTAATAGTATTGGCGTTGTAAAAGTCCCGTTGTAACGGTATGCGTTGTAAAAACATGCGTTTTAACGTCATATATCCCCCTTTGTATGTGTGTATCTAGTATTTTCTGAGTCTAGTCTATTTTGTATGGTGGTTAGGGGTTTCTTCTCTGTTGAGGGGCTAGCTTTGCACATCTCAGCAGGAACTGTGCCTGTCATTTTGAGATTGGAGCCAGATTTGCATTTCTCTGATCGGGTCGGCTGCGTTCCTTTCAAGTTAAGTAGTTTGACTTGGGTGTTTTCCAACCCGCTTACCGGTCCTGTCAGCTGATCGTGTTCAAAGTCCGGCGTAGAAGTGGAGGTAGAGTCTATGGGTGAAGTAACTAATACTATATTAGTGTTGAAGTCCCTGTCTTATATCTTGTTGGTTGCAGGATTCACTTGCTGGGGCTCATCAAGTGGAAGTGCTTTTTAATGCCACCTCATGAACCGTCTGTTGGGATTCGATCGTCCTACCAGTTCCTGTTTCACCATCGTTCGTGGCAATGAGTTCCAGAGGTAAAAATTGGAGTTCAACATTGGGGTTTAAGTAACCTGACGCCCTGACCCTTTCATTAGTATTATTATCCTGCCAAATCCTGTCTACCTGATTCAATGGATGAGGCTCTTCATTGGTGTTAATGTCATCCAGTGTAATAGTTTGATTCGACTAGTGGGGATCCCTCGCACTGCCTACTTCGGACACAGCCGGTTGGTTCCCCTGTGCGGCAATGACTTGATAGTTCAGCTTTGGTTGGTTACTTCCTGCAGTGAGGCCGCTATGGACAAGGTTTTTTAATGTGGCAAAAAAAATGTCAAAGCGTTCTAGATCTTTGTTGGCAGCTTGGATGAGAATCGTGCCATTTTTATAACATGTTATATTTAATGTTGCTCTCAGTTTTCGGGAAGGTGTAATGAGCAACTTAAAGTATTTCTACATTTGGCCATTTCTGTAGTAATGAAGATAAGGTCATTGATAATCATACCCTTTTTTAAATTGAGGGAGGGATCTAGTATTAGCATTTTAGGGTTAGATCTGAGTAGGTTTATTTTTTGGTTAAGTTAGCAGTATGTCAACGAGGTGCATTGCTGTAGTTTCAGTTCAGTTAAATACAGTTATTTGAAATAGGAGCACAGTCACATGAGGGAAAAGTCACGGGGTTATTATGAATTAATGAATCAGCAAGAGTGATTGGATACACGTGAGAGAGCACATTTCCTTATAACGGATGTAGCGGGAGACAAAGAGAACATAAGATTGTGATATCACAAGTGAAAATGTAAATGAAGTTAAGATTGCCATTCACGGCGTTTATAAGGTAATGGGCAGAGATTGGAATTTTTTTAGGAGTGGGATATGATGAAAGGGGGTTGGAAAGGGTCGTGGGATTATGTTTTTGGGGCTATAGGGGATATAGTACGGGGTTAATATTGGTATAAGAGCAAGTTTGTCAGGATTTGGTGATATAAGCACGAACATTTTTCACACACACAGAATAGTCAAGGGTTACAGGGGGTGGTTGCAGAAGGCTGGGGAAGTTGTTTGAGTTAGAGCACTTATATAATGGCAATGATGTGGTTTGGATAGGGAGTGGTATTGAGGGTGGGGGCATTGGGTCAGTAAGTGATTAGGTGAAAGTAACATGTCAACAATAATGTAGGTATTTCAGTCGTGTTTCTATTTGTTTTAGTGAATCCATGAAGAAGAGCCGCACGGCTCGAAATGCATTGAGTAATGGAATGAGTTCATGCTTTGGAAGTATGGTTGACCTAACATGTCACTGTGAAAAGCCTGGATTGGCAGCAGGAGGCACGTGAAACTGGTGAATAAAGCATTCAAATGCAACGTTGCTGTCTCTGTGATGATTCATAATGTAGGAAAAGTCGTGTAATAATGGAATCATATTAAGAGGAATTTGAAAAAAGGAAAAAGAACAAAACGGAGCGTAATTGGTTTAATGAGAGTTATAATTCCTCAGTTGGCAGTGCGACAGTCGGGTGCACAAATGCTGCACTCTGTGCTTGATTTAACTAATAATAATTAACATATACATCCACCCAGAGAGAAAGCATCAGAAGGAGAAATTTCTAACATTGGTAAACTTGATTAAGGTGCTACAAAAGACCCACAAACACAGTAATTTGTCATTTCAGGAGATTTTAATAGTAATCTCACAAACAGCAAACAGCCCAGAAGTAAGAGGAAGGATGTCCCGGGAATTAAATCAACAATCCAAGAGCTGGAAGCTTTTGGCTTAATCACCTTGAACGATAACGTAACTGGAGACAGACCCGCGGCCACCACGTTTCTGAGTGGAAAGAGGCAATCAATTATAGACTTCACCATCATCAGTAATAATCTCTTTCCCATGATAAATTGTTGCTTCCAAATCTGCCTACGTCCAGAAAGTGATTATTTTCCACAGATTACGAAAATTAATATTACTCTAACCCAAACAAAAATATTAAAGTCTCTGGCACAATATCCAGAAAAATATAATCTGAGGAAACTGAAGTGGTAAGGACGAGATACAAATATAATAATGGACACAATCCAGGATTACGTGAAGACACAAGGGGCACATAAAGAAGAAGACGCACAAAAAAATTGGGAACTCTTGGGGCAGTTACTCATTCAAAACTTCCCAGCTATTCCAGGTCCACAAAAGAAGATAGAAACCAGGAAAGAGCCATGATTTAATAACCAATTGGTCTTTTCTAGCCGCACAGCCTACCTGCACAGACGCCAGCACTCTGCCTCTGCCCCTGGGTTGCCAACGCTGTAGGTCTCGCCGCAAACAACATCCAGGAGCGGCTGGAGACTACAGCTCCCAGTGGGCTTTGCGCTGACTTCCTGTCCCCGCTGTCTTCGCGCCCGGAGGCGCTACAAAGCGGAGCCTTGACCTCGGTGGAGCGGGGGTCTTTTCTAGCCGCACAGCCTACCTGCACAGACGCCAGCACTCTGCCTCTGCCCCTGGGTTGCCAACGCTGTAGGTCTCGCCGCAAACAACATCCAGGAGCGGCTGGAGACTACAGCTCCCAGTGGGCTTTGCGCTGACTTCCTGTCCCCGCTGTCTTTGCGCCCGGAGGCGCTACAAAGCGGAGCCTTGACCTCGGTGGAGCGGGGGTCTTTTCTAGCCGCACAGCCTACCTGCACAGACGCCAGCACTCTGCCTCTGCCCCTGGGTTGCCAACGCTGTAGGTCTCGCCGCAAACAACATCCAGGAGCGGCTGGAGACTACAGCTCCCAGTGGGCTTTGCGCTGACTTCCTGTCCCCGCTGTCTTCGCGCCCGGAGGCGCTACAAAGCGGAGCCTTGACCTCGGTGGAGCGGGGGTCTTTTCTAGCCGCACAGCCTACCTGCACAGACGCCAGCACTCTGCCTCTGCCCCTGGGTTGCCAACGCTGTAGGTCTCGCCGCAAACAACATCCAGGAGCGGCTGGAGACTACAGCTCCCAGTGGGCTTTGCGCTGACTTCCTGTCCCCGCTGTCTTCGCGCCCGGAGGCGCTACAAAGCGGAGCCTTGACCTCGGTGGAGCGGGGGTCTTTTCTAGCCGCACAGCCTACCTGCACAGACGCCAGCACTCTGCCTCTGCCCCTGGGTTGCCAACGCTGTAGGTCTCGCCGCAAACAACATCCAGGAGCGGCTGGAGACTACAGCTCCCAGTGGGCTTTGCGCTGACTTCCTGTCCCCGCTGTCTTCGCGCCCGGAGGCGCTACAAAGCGGAGCCTTGACCTCGGTGGAGCGGGGGTCTTTTCTAGCCGCACAGCCTACCTGCACAGACGCCAGCACTCTGCCTCTGCCCCTGGGTTGCCAACGCTGTAGGTCTCGCCGCAAACAACATCCAGGAGCGGCTGGAGACTACAGCTCCCAGTGGGCTTTGCGCTGACTTCCTGTCCCCGCTGTCTTCGCGCCCGGAGGCGCTACAAAGCGGAGCCTTGACCTCGGTGGAGCGGGGGTCTTTTCTAGCCGCACAGCCTACCTGCACAGACGCCAGCACTCTGCCTCTGCCCCTGGGTTGCCAACGCTGTAGGTCTCGCCGCAAACAACATCCAGGAGCAGCTGGAGACTACAGCTCCCAGTGGGCTTTGCGCTGACTTCCTGTCCCCGCTGTCTTTGCGCCCGGAGGCGCTACAATGCGGAGCCTTGACCTCGGTGGAGCGGGGGTCTTTTCTAGCCGCACAGCCTACCTGCACAGACGCCAGCACTCTGCCTCTGCCCCTGGGTTGCCAACGCTGTAGGTCTCGCCGCAAACAACATCCAGGAGCGGCTGGAGACTACAGCTCCCAGTGGGCTTTGCGCTGACTTCCTGTCCCCGCTGTCTTCGCGCCCGGAGGCGCTACAAAGCGGAGCCTTGACCTCGGTGGAGCGGGGGTCTTTTCTAGCCGCACAGCCTACCTGCACAGACGCCAGCACTCTGCCTCTGCCCCTGGGTTGCCAACGCTGTAGGTCTCGCCGCAAACAACATCCAGGAGCGGCTGGAGACTACAGCTCCCAGTGGGCTTTGCGCTGACTTCCTGTCCCCGCTGTCTTTGCGCCCGGAGGCGCTACAAAGCGGAGCCTTGACCTCGGTGGAGCGGGGGTCTTTTCTAGCCGCACAGCCTACCTGCACAGACGCCAGCACTCTGCCTCTGCCCCTGGGTTGCCAACGCTGTAGGTCTCGCCGCAAACAACATCCAGGAGCGGCTGGAGACTACAGCTCCCAGTGGGCTTTGCGCTGACTTCCTGTCCCCGCTGTCTTCGCGCCCGGAGGCGCTACAAAGCGGAGCCTTGACCTCGGTGGAGCGGGGGTCTTTTCTAGCCGCACAGCCTACCTGCACAGACGCCAGCACTCTGCCTCTGCCCCTGGGTTGCCAACGCTGTAGGTCTCGCCGCAAACAACATCCAGGAGCGGCTGGAGACTACAGCTCCCAGTGGGCTTTGCGCTGACTTCCTGTCCCCGCTGTCTTCGCGCCCGGAGGCGCTACAAAGCGGAGCCTTGACCTCGGTGGAGCGGGGGTCTTTTCTAGCCGCACAGCCTACCTGCACAGACGCCAGCACTCTGCCTCTGCCCCTGGGTTGCCAACGCTGTAGGTCTCGCCGCAAACAACATCCAGGAGCGGCTGGAGACTACAGCTCCCAGTGGGCTTTGCGCTGACTTCCTGTCCCCGCTGTCTTCGCACCCGGAGGCGCTACAAAGCGGAGCCTTGACCTCGGTGGAGCGGGGGTCTTTTCTAGCCGCACAGCCTACCTGCACAGACGCCAGCACTCTGCCTCTGCCCCTGGGTTGCCAACGCTGTAGGTCTCGCCGCAAACAACATCCAGGAGCGGCTGGAGACTACAGCTCCCAGTGGGCTTTGCGCTGACTTCCTGTCCCCGCTGTCTTCGCGCCCGGAGGCGCTACAAAGCGGAGCCTTGACCTCGGTGGAGCGGGGGTCTTTTCTAGCCGCACAGCCTACCTGCACAGACGCCAGCACTCTGCCTCTGCCCCTGGGTTGCCAACGCTGTAGGTCTCGCCGCAAACAACATCCAGGAGTGGCTGGAGACTACAGCTCCCAGTGGGCTTTGCGCTGACTTCCTGTCCCCGCTGTCTTCGCGCCCGGAGGCGCTACAAAGCGGAGCCTTGACCTCGGTGGAGCGGGGGTCTTTTCTAGCCGCACAGCCTACCTGCACAGACGCCAGCACTCTGCCTCTGCCCCTGGGTTGCCAACGCTGTAGGTCTCGCCGCAAACAACATCCAGGAGCGGCTGGAGACTACAGCTCCCAGTGGGCTTTGCGCTGACTTCCTGTCCCCGCTGTCTTCGCGCCCGGAGGCGCTACAAAGCGGAGCCTTGACCTCCGCGTCGCGGGACGCGCGCGGGCGACGCCGGGCGGAGCCCGGGCAGAGGGCGGGCCGTCTGTGGCCGTCCGGGGCAGGAGGAGGCAGGGCAGGGCCACCCCCCTTACACCCACCGTACAGGTCTCAGGTCGTGGTGCTTTACTGTGGGGCCGGAACCCAGCATGTCAACACGTTCCGGTAAGTCCTTGAGGGGTGGCGGTGAAAGTGCCCCTGGGGGCACTATGTTCGGCTCTATGGACAAATTCCTCACTAGGGTGGCGGCTGTCATCGACAATGAACTCGCCATATCAGAACGGCGCCTTTCTTTTGACTTTCCTCCTTCCAAAAGCCCATCTCCAGCAATAGTGTTGTCCGCACAAAACTCCATTTCCCCTGCACTCTTGCCTGGGGATCTACCTGGGGATTCTTACATTGCGCCATTAGAGGGTGGTATAGATGGGGCAGAAAGCTCGCAGACTTGTAATCACTCCACCAGCCCTTGTGCCGTGCTTATAGAGCCCTGCACCGAGTCTTCCATAGCATGTCCACCTGGCATCCAGTCCCAACATTGCTCTGATGCTCCTGCTCTTGACCCACAACCTCCGCCTAAGATTCGATCTACCCAGGGGCTTAACAAAAGGAAGGGGAAAAGGGCAATTAACATCCGAAAGGGCTGTCCATCCTCGCTTACTAAGCACGCCAGGTACCCGCCCCAGAGGGGTCTTTCCCCCCCGGGCGCCGTAGGACCTGTATCTTCAGGGATTCCCATTACCGCTCCAATTGTAGCTGACACAGTATTACCTTCCCTGCTGGTCCCATCAGCGCCTGACCTAGCCAATGTGGGTCCCTCTCTGGAGTCGATCGAGAAGCTGGTCAGGTCTCTTTTGGTACCACTTACTGACCAAGTCAAGAGATTGGGGGATAGGCTTGACTGCTTTGAACAGGCAACCAGGGATAATTTTTTTTCCCTGAAAACCCTGTTCAAACTTCAGCCAAAGCTCAGTGAGGATAAGACAGACAGGATAGATAAGAACACTAGGATAGAGGTTCCAGTTAGACCCCCTTCAGGAGAACAGCTGCCGCAGCCGCCCAAGCGACCAGTCTCTGGGAATACTACCTCGGTTGCCCCTCAGGATGGCCCTAGGCAGACAAGGCCGAATGTCTCCACCCATGCTGCCCAAGTGCATGCTATCCCTCCCCCAGTAGTAACAACCTCGGCGCCTATTCAAGGCCTAAGGCAACATCAGAAGGGAGGGACGGGCCCAACTTCGCAACCTGGGGCCGCTTCACCTGTTACAACTGGCGGCATAGCATCAACTCCTAAGGCTATACCCATTCCTGTCCCACCTATAAACCCTCCTCCTTCAGGTTTTCCTCAGAATATCAGACGAAAGTGTCCCCCAGTTAACCTCCCCCCTGAGTGCCACCCGTATGTTGCTATCCTCACCAAAGTCCCCCCTATCAGGAGTACCCAGCAGGAAAACCATCAGGCACTTAAGAATAAGGTCATCCACTGGCTGAAAGCCAACAGGCCCTTGCCTCCGGGAGTGGATGGTATAATTCTTGGTGTACGCAGGGTGGGATGGATTGGAAACGGGAAATAATCTCTTGAAGGGGATTGCGTGGTGGTAAATTTCCAAGATGCCAGGGTTGCCCATCTGATATGCTCCCAAGGACAACCCACGGTTGGAACGGGTATCGACGTAGTCGACTTAACATTCTTTTACCCCCGGTCCATTACGACCACTCCGTCCTTTCACCTTGGACAACCCACCTATATTAGCAGTCCTGGGGGCCAATTTCCTGTGGAGAATACCGTCCACAGCCACTCTCCCCCGGGAGTTTTCCCACAGCGGCTACTCCTAGCTCCAGTGATACCGAACTGGGGATCCTGGGGTTACTGACTCTGTGATGTTCCCGGGGAGGTTCCTGTGGCTTCGAGCCCAGCTGTTGAGCCAACACCTTACCTTAAAACCAATAGCTCCTCGTCCTCATCGCAAATTCAGGCTACAGTCGAGCTTGTAGAAGAGCAAGGGGAGACCGGGGCATCTTTTAACCCTCTGGCTAGCCTCCCTGGTGTGGGTGTTGTGGACTTACCGCTCCCTGTCGAGGATTGTAGCATTGCGGCTGTGACGGACCCCCCGATAAGGGTTTTCAGCTGGAATGTGGCGGGCCTCGAGAGGAAGCTAGCGCTGCCGGACTGGAACGAGCTTGTGGAGCAATACTCCATATGCCTGTTCCAGGAAACCTGGAGTCGGGTGCCCCTACACAAGTCGGGATATTCCACCCACTTTTTGCCGGCAGTACATAGTGCAACTGGTAGGGGCCGCCCTTCGGGTGGCCTATTAATCTGGGTGGCCTCAGAACTTAACTGCAGGGTGGTGGAGCGGGACACCAATTGCCCGGATCTCCTTAATATATTGCTGAGAAATTCCCAGGGCCGAGTCATCTTAAACATTTTTAACATCTACGCCCGAGGCACAAAGGGGGGTAGAGAATCCCCAGTAATAGCCTGTCTGGAAGCCCAGCTCCGCTCATCTCCTCATAGGTCTTGTACCTTGTTGGCGGGTGACCTGAACTGCACTTTTGAGCCCCTGGACCTTGAAATCCTAACAGACCAAGAGGAATATGATAGTGGGTGGGGGATTCCGCCCCTCGAGCTTAGTCCTATTAAAAAGTGGACAGAAGTGGCCCTCCAGATCAACTCACTAGCTATGGAGTTTGGTCTCAGGGCTGCCAATGGCAGGACAAGGTCCGACAAAGCAGGGGCCCACACCTACAACAGGCCAGGGCACATGTCACGGATTGACTATTTTCTCCTTGACATACACCTGTGGAGCATGGTGGAGGACATGGTGATTGTACCATCGGTTGAGAGTGATCACAATCTCCTGTCCCTCACCTTGTCCTACAGGTGTCTTAATAGCACCGCGAGTAGATTTTCTAGTAACCCCGCCCCGGACCTGTCAGTGGTTACAAACTGTGGACGACGGCTAAAGTGGGCGAAGTTGGCACTTTCAGAGGAGAAAACTTCTGCCATTAGGCAGCTCCTTGCTTCGGCCCTAGTCAATCTCGACCCCCAAGAGGAAGGGCTGATGGAGGTGGCATCCAGGTACTGTGTCATAACTCAGGCTATTAGTGACCTCTTTGTAGTTTCAGCTAATTCGAGTAGAAGGAAACCAGGCTCACGATCGGGACAGGGCTGGTACAATCAGAAGTGTAGGGAGGCGAAGTCACTTCTCATTAAGGCAGTCAAGTCCAAATTACCGTCCATGGCTAGGGAGGCAAGAAGATACTATGCACTCTGCCAAAAAAATGCTAGGATGGAGTGGGAGGATAATTTCTGGCAGGACCTCCTGGCTGCCAGTCGTGGGAAAGATGCCAAAGGTTTTTGGGACATGGTGGGCAAAAGGAACCGTCCTGACGATACCCGGAGGACCTGTACCATCAATGCCCAGACTTGGTTCTCCCACTTCCAAAAACTTTATTCTGCTGTTGAAGGCCCACTTAACGATTCTTTTAACCTCCCACCCTTTACCCTAGTTCGTGACCTGGAACTTTTTTCTGTTTTGGATGTAACAAAGCCGATTAAAACCCTGGTTCCATTGAAAGCAGCTGGTCCGGATGGCCTACCAGGCGATATCCTCCGCGCTTATCCAGAAGAATGGGGGGTACTAATCTCTGCACTCCTCAACGCAATTATTGGGGGAGGCCCTGTGCCTGACTCCTGGAGAGGTGCGGAGGTGGTCCCCATCTACAAAAAGGGCAGTCGGGATCTACCCGGGAATTATAGGCCTATAAGCCTAATAGATTCAAGCCAGAAATTGGCGGGGAAAGCCATCTTGGGGAGGATCTCCCAATGGGTGGACGATAATCACATCCTGTCCGATATGCAAGCTGGGTTCCGTTCAGGTACAGGAACTATCGAACAGGTCTTCAGGCTCTTGTTATTATACTGGAAGGTGGTGGTACTGGGCAAAGGCAGTCTTTATTTGGCCTTTATTGACCTTAAGACTGCCTTTGACCTGGTACCTAGGGAGGAACTCTGGAGGGTGCTTTACGGTTTAGGGATGCCCCCGTATATACTAAACCTCCTTATCAACCTGCACACCAACACCTATGCCCAGGTTAGATGGGGGTTGAACGGGGAAAAGACCGATAAGATCAGGGTCGAGAGGGGAGTAAGGCAGGGCTGCGTTCTGGCCCCTACCCTATTCTCCCTCTACATTAACGGGGTGGTAGATCACCTACTGGGCGAACCAGCAGACGCTCCCACCCTGGGAGGAGTAAAAATTCCAACTTTGTTGTTTGCTGACGACACCCTCCTCATCTCTAAAACCCCCCAAGGTCTCCAGACACTGCTGAACCGCTTTCAGGACTTCTGTACCACTAAGGGCCTTGTCATCAACGTAGATAAGACTAAGTACCTAGTTATGCATCCACCTCGCAAACTTGGCCGCCCTCCCATTCTGAACTCCATACCTCTAGAAAGAGTGGCAGAATTTGATTACCTGGGAATTCGACTGAACGACGCGATGAGCTGGACTGCCCACATTGAAAAAATGACATTGGCCCACAAAAGGGTGGGGGGCGCTCTTCTTAAGGAGTTCAACAACTCTTCAAAACATTGTGTTGCCCCTCTACTTGAGATATACAAAGCACGTGCGGTCCCTGCGTCACTTTATGGAGCGGAACTGTGGGGCTTGGGCAAAGTTGACTCACTGAGCAAGGCTGAAAATAAATTCATCAAGGATCTCCTTGCCATTCCATCGAGTAGCCCGACCATCCCAGTGCTCATGGACACTGGCTGCAAAGCCATAAGGGACCAGGCTCGGCTTCGACCCCTTTTGCTTTGGGCACGTTTGTGGAGGGTCCCGGAGCTAAAATCCTATGCCAATGGTCTGGCAGAGGTGATGCACTCTGACGGTTGGCGTAGCATCAAATGGCTGAAGGACATAAAACACCTTTTAGGGGACCTAGGCCTGGACTCTTGCTGGCATAGCCACTCCGCTCCTCCGAAGGAGACCTTAAAAAAACTTTTCTGGGAGTGGGTTTGTGTGAAGCGCTTGAGAAGCCAGCAGCACTGCAAAACCACCGCAGCTTTTCTGCTGTTAAAAGACGCTGTCATGTATGAGCCGTACATGGACATAATATCAGTTGCTATGGATAGGTCCTTGTACATCAAATTTCGGTTAGGAACCCTACCCTTGGCCGACTTTTGCTCGAGGTGGAATAAATCCCAGCCTATATCATGCTTCTGTGCTCTTTGTCGTGACAAGCCAGAGACGGTGCCACATTTTCTTTTTGAATGCCCGGACTATGGTCGCCACAGATCACGTTGGCTTGGTCCCATCTGCAGAGAACTGGGTACTCGTCAGCACTCCGTTGCACTCCGGATTCTTTTAACCAACACAGCCCCTCCCATTGTTTGTGCTGTTGCTAAGTTTTTAAAATGGGCTTGGTTGATTAGAATTAGAAGACTGTCCATATCAATTTAATTCTTTTTTTATCTAATTTATGCTAACCTAACGTGTTTTATTCTTATACTAAATGTACAGTCTTACTTTTTTCGACATGCTGTTTTTATCTTTTGTACTGCTTTTATGATATGTGCATATCGAAATAAAGCATCAATCAATCAATCAATAACCAATTGCAAGATCTTAAAAGGACAATTGCCAGAGAGGTGCTCCTCTGAGCAACAGCAGAAAGAACGGGAAGTATTCTGACAATGGCAACCGCAAGGAAATGCGGAAAAAATATTAGAAAAATTTAAGGGAGGCAAAAACAGAGTACAAAGAATCCATCTGGAACAAACTACTATGGGCAAGTAAACTGCCAACAAGCAGGAAATTCTGGGAAAAATCAATAACCTGGCTAAGGGTTCAAGACTCCAACAAGACACCGGAATAGGAGAAGACACGTGGATCAAATATATTCAAAATATGTACCATGAATTGGATTACTATAAGCACGTTAATGCCGCCATGGTCCTGAAAGAACCTGGAGAAGATCACCTTAGTCTCCAGCCTCATGAAGGCCACCCTCAACAAATGCTAGCGATTAGCAGTAACGAGCTAGAAAATCTTGTCAATACCAATCAATTGAAAGGAATAATAACAAAATTAAGAACAGAGGGGGCAGCAGGACCAATGTGCATCCAAACGCTCTTTTTAAGAATGCACCCGAGTTTTGGGCGAACTATTTCACACCTCTTTTCAACTACATCTATAATCAGAATATCGTACCAAAATCCTTGAAAGGGAACATAATTCATCCAATATTTAAAAATGCTATTCATAGCAAGCCAGTAAACTATAGATTGATATCTTTGATTGATGTAGAAGCCACATTATATGCATCATGTCTTCTTGTTCACCTTCAAGAATGGATGAATAAGTAGAATATAATCCCAAAGTTTCAAACAGGTTTTAGGTCAGGAATGGGAACAATCACAAATTTGACAACTTTGGCCTTTTTAAGCAGAAAAGCTCTAAAAAGGAAGACAACATTATTTGCATGCTTCATCGACCTGAAAGCCGTGTTTGATAAAGTGACTAGAACTCGACTTTGGAATAAAATAAAAACCTGGGAGCTACCGACTAATCTATTGGACCCAATGATCGCCCTCTACACGGAAGCTTGGGCCAGAGTGAAACTCGGCGATGGAAGTAGAGTATCCGCAAGAATAAACACTCAGCACGGCTTAAAACAAGGCTGCGTCCTGGCGTCGAGTTTAATCAACTTGTTCTTAACAGACATAGCCGAGCATATGCAATCAGCAAAGAGCCATCCGCCAATGTTGGCCAAAGAGCCTATACCTTTTTTACAATACGCGGACGACATCATAGTGCTAAGTCAAAGTCCGATTGGGCTGCAAAGAGCAATAAACAACTTAGTAATTTACCTGGACCAGGAAAATCTGGAGTTGAATTAAAAGAAAACAAAGGTGGTTCGCCTAGTGGACCCCAAGAAAAATACGTTTAAATGGTACGTTAAGGGAGATCAAGTTGAGAGCAAGCCTCCTATAAATGTCTAGGCATAAAACTGGGGCGCGGCATTTCGTACAAGGACCATAAACAGGATTTAAATGCTAAAGCTCCATCATTAATTTTTTCTTTTCGACTGCTGAACAAAAAATTGAGCTGTCTGGCTTATACTCACCTCCTAAATGTGATGGCAGCACGAACTTTACCTACTCTGTCTTATG
Organism: Lissotriton helveticus; assembly: GCF_964261635.1. NCBI lineage: Eukaryota > Metazoa > Chordata > Amphibia > Caudata > Salamandridae > Lissotriton > Lissotriton helveticus. The sequence continues at coordinate 710,919,165 of NC_136065.1, forward strand.
GTTTGGAAACATGGTGTGGCAAGGAGGCAGAGTTACTGAATGAGCTCCAGACCAAGATTTATAAAGCTGTTTTTAATCTTCCCAAGTCTGCATCTCCTGCACATGGATGGCTAGAATTTGCCTTTCAAAATCAGAAGTTCCGGAGCATGAATTCCTTCGCGAAGCTCTGCCATAAATTTCGATCCTCAGAGCCGGGTACACTGAACAATTTATGCTGGGATGAGATAAAAGCACAAATGGTGCAAAAAGTACCTATATCTTGAGGAGCGTATTTGAGGAAATCACTGGTGGCGCTAAATACCCAAGCAGTATGGGAGTGCATGGCAGAAAAGACAATATTTAATAAAGCCAGTAATCTGTCCGCAAGAAGAAATCGCTCCTGGAAGACAAAAACATCTTGTCCAAACGACGCCATGCATGGATAGTAATAAATTCCTACATTGATACAAAGCCCCAAGCCTACCTAGCAGCCCATTTTAGCTCCGAGATAAAATATAGCTTTATTCACTATCGGCTGGGAATCCATGACTCGAAGGACCTAATGCCATCATGGAAACGCAATCATCAAGAGGAGAACTGTCATCTATGCGGTTATTCAGACGAAACATTAACCCATTTGCTGTGTGTATGCCCAGCTGTAAAGGATCTAAGGAAATCCTCTTTAAAATTGTTCTTTAATGAGCTAAATATTCGTACATGCAGACAAGCTGTGATTAGATGGATGGAAGGCTCATCAATCTTTCTGTCTTGTCGAGGTGTAAAATATTTTTCCCATATTAGGAAATTACTCCGACAAGCAGAACAAGCAATGTGAACACTGGTCGAAAAAACACAAATATAGGTTGTCCGAACATTACAGGCTATACAGCACTAAGCACTTTGAAGGCATCTTAACCGCATGGTTGGTTTTAAACTAGAAGCTTTTCATCCACCAGTGCTAGTTGCGCATCTCCAAATAAGAGACAGTTGCGGTTTGTGATTATGATTTTTTATTATGTTAGTGGAATCCAAAAAGACAATTGACTTCAGGCAAACCATCTTGTATTTAATTTTACCATGTACCAATGATTCTTTTTTATGTGATACCACGGTTTATATTGTGAAATTTGTTTTATGCAATTTTGTAATGATTTTAAGTAATCACGCAATAAACAACAAACAGTAAACAAGGTTCAAGAGTGCATGTGGAAAGAGCTGTATGGGTGGGTGAGTGTGTATATGGGTGTGCTGGTGAGTGAATGGATGTCTCAATGGTACATGTCCAAGTAACTACATATGTAAAAGGCAATGTATGTGAAAGTTGAAGTATTTTAATGACTATACGTGAGAGTCAGTGATTGTGAAAGTGGCTGTGAGGATGAGTGTGTACTTGTATCAGTGATTGTATAAGAGAGTACGTATGCGTTTGTTTTCGTTGAATAAGTGATGTGGTGTGAGTATAACTGTATAGGTCAGTAAATGGAAGTGTGATGGATTCTTTGCATTCCAACACTAGGTGTGTGAGTTACTCTGGATGGGTGGTGGCGTGTGAGTGTCTGTATAGGTGTATGAGTGCTTATGATAGTGTTGTATTGATTGATGAGTGACTGCATGTATGAGTGATTGTATGGGTGAATGAGTGGATGTGTTTGTAAACCTAGGAATCAGTGAGTGCATGTGTAGTAACTGGTTTTGGTGTGTTGAATGGTTTTGAAAATGGTAGTCTGTATTTTACAGTGGGTGTATCAGAGGGTATATTAGAGTGTGAGGAGGTGCATCAGATTTTCATGTGGATGATGTCATCAGTGATGTCATCATTGATGTAATTTGAGATGTCATCAGTGATGTCACTGACCATGTCATGAATGATGGAATATGTGACATCAGCAGCAGTACATTGTTATAGTTAGCTGAACTAACTATAAAGGGGCAATTTCCATGGTTTTGTATGAGAGAAATGTCCAACTACCTATAACGTCCCTAAAACCTATGGTTTTTTCAGTGAATTTCAAAGGTTTTTTAAATGCTAATTTCTAACTATAACGTGCCTGAAACCTATGGTTTTTTCAGTCAATTTCAAGGGTTTTTTAAATGACAATTTCTAACTATAATGTCCCTGAAACCTATGGTTTTTCCAGTGAATTTTAAAGGTTTTTTAATTGCTAATTTGTAAGTTTAATATTTATAAAACCTTTCTTTTTTTCTGTAAATTAAAATATTTTTTGTGATATTTTGGAATTGTACTGTTGTTTAATTATTTTTTGTGTTCTAAAATAGATATATTTTTTTGATTAAAAAGTGAAATTGCGCACCCATCGTGTATCCATCTTGGTGGGTGTTCGGATTCAAGCCACCATATTGCTAAAGTTGTGAAGGATGAGCATTTGGGGTGCGACGGGTGTGCAGTGTCTGGCCCGCGTTACATCATAAGTGTATGGGATCACGTGGTGTGTGCATTTGGTGTGCGAAGGGTGTGTGGTGCCTGACCTGCGTAACGTCAAATACGTATGGGATCGCGCCAGGTGCGCAACCCCTGAAAATCTTTTTAATGATTTCAAACTATATGTATATAACTTAATTTATACATGAGGGCAAGAGATTATCTAAACTATTTATAAAAATAATATATTTCTATTTGTACTAAACTTATATTATTGTTGAATATATTTTCACGAACTCACGTCGGGTTCGCTGGTTGCGCACCGGGTGTGCGACTCCCATCTGACTTCAAAAGAGAGCATTTGATTGGTTCATAAGGTTTCCCATTCCAACAGTTGAAGGATCCCACCCATTTTAGTCATTCTCTCTGCAGCTTCACAGCAGAGACACCTGTCGTGTTTTTGCAGCTAGTCTGTACATTTTTTGGGTGTTTTTTGGAAAGATTTGGAAATGGCTTCTTGCAAACCTCAGCAAGAACATACTTCTGATGAAGAAGAGATTGAAGAAACACCTCCCAAAAAGAGACCACAATCACTTGTCTGGAAATTTTTCACCATCCCAGATGGTGAAAAGAGAGTTAATGCAAGGAAGGTCAGTTGTACTCTGTCCACAGATTTTGTCTAGAGGTAGTGACAAAAAATACTCCTGTGGCACGTTGAGCATGTACAAGCACCTCCAGACAATCCACCCCAGACATTTTGCACAGGAGCAGATGCGACGTGCACAACAAAGTATGCAATAAGGTGACCAGGGAGCTGGTCCCAGCACTTCAGGAACGTCAAGTACATCATCTCGAGGGCCGGACATACGCTCACAGTTTGGAAACTTAAATCAGCTATGTATAAAATGCAACGCCATCCTATGTTGTGGTGTACAATCTGTGGATGCTGTTTGTTCTGCAGCTAGGAACCATCACTGCTATTTTGTTTTTGTTGGAATGATTTTAGAATTCTAAAAATTAAGCCTTTAGCCTGTTGCTTCTTTTGGTTTTCCAAAAACACCCCAAAAAATTACAAAATAGTTTAAAAAACGCAAAAACAATTTAAAACAAGAAAGAAGTAAAAAAGTTATTTTCAGAACTGCATTATCTGGTTTTTAAAAGATAAATAACTGCGTGCTAATGTCTGCATGATTGCTAGAATATATGTGTTGAGCATGATTGATTCAAAGAGTGCATGGGTGTGTGTGCATGAGTACTGCCTACATGATTGTACAAGTGTGTCTGTAATCCGTGAGTTATTGCATGAGTGGATGGATAATACGTGCGTAATTGCATTAGTATATAAGTGGTCATTGAGTGATTGAAAGAGACTGAATGAGAAATGTCTATATGGTTACAGGACTGCATGGATAGTGCACATGTGATTGTAGCTGTGAGGTTTTACTGTATGGGTCATTGCATGAGTAAATGGGTAGTGACTGGATGATTAGAGTACTGCAAAGAGTGCATAGTGAATTCATAAGTGCGTGGGTACTGGCGAAATGATTGGATTAGTACATGGTAGTGGCTGGGCGATTGGAGGAGTGCATGGAGAGTGATAGTGTGATTGATGGAGTGCATGGAATATGAACGTGTGAATGAGCAGTGTGTAAGAGGTTAGAGGACTGCATGGGTAGTGCACATGTAATTGTAGCACTGCATGGGTTAGTGTATGGGTGATTGTATGGGGACATGGGTAGTGACTGGATGATTAGAGTACTGCAAGGAGAGTGTATGGTGAATTTATAAGTGCTTGCGCATTGACGGAGTGATTGGATGAGACATGGTACTGGCTGGGTAACTGGAGCAGTGCAAGGGAAGTAACAGTGTGATTGCTGAACTGTATGGGTACTACCTGGGGAAATGAAGGTGTGAATGAGCAGTGTGTAGGTAGTTAGAGGACTGCATGGGTAGTGCATAAGTGATTGTAGCACTCCATGTGTTAGTGTCTGGGTCATTGCATTGCCTGAATTTGTGCTTGTTTTATTTCTTCCCCATAGCGTGTATCACTGTAGTTTTCACCCGCTTCTTGCCTGAATTTGTGCTTGTTTTATTTCTTCCCCATAGCGTGTATCACTGTAGTTTTCACCCGCTTTTTGCCTCAATTTGTGCTTGTTTATTGCCGCTTATCGCCGCGCTTTGCCCCCGCTTCCCGCCACCGCCTTGAGCCCCGCCCCTTTTCTCTTCTGTTTCCCTCCCCGCTCCCGCCTCCCAGCTGCCCCGCCCACCCGCGCACTTGGCCTTAAATGGCGACCGTGCGACACAGGTGAGTGTGACCCACTTGTGGGACACCCCCGCGCCGCACGGCCACCAGCTGCTGCGTGTGCCCCCAGTGCCTGCCTCTGTCTCAGCGCCGGCCTCGCTGCCGCCCTGAGCGATCTCCGTGGTGTTTCCCCCGTTTTTGCCAGCAATTGTGCTTGTTTTGTCCTGAATTTGTGCTTGTTTTTATTTCTTCCCCATAGCGTGTATCACTGTAGTTTTCACCCGCTTCTTGCCTGAATTTGTGCTTGTTTTATTTCTTCCCCATAGCGTGTATCACTGTAGTTTTCACCCGCTTCTTGCCTGAATTTGTGCTTGTTTTATTTCTTCCCCATAGCGTGTATCACTGTAGTTTTCACCCGCTTTTTGCCTCAATTTGTGCTTGTTTATTGCCGCTTATCGCCGCGCTTTGCCCCCGCTTCCCGCCACCGCCTTGAGCCCCGCCCCTTTTCTCTTCTGTTTCCCTCCCCGCTCCCGCCTCCCAGCTGCCCCGCCCACCCGCGCACTTGGCCTTAAATGGCGACCGTGCGACACAGGTGAGTGTGACCCACTTGTGGGACACCCCCGCGCCGCACGGCCACCAGCTGCTGCGTGTGCCCCCAGTGCCTGCCTCTGTCTCAGCGCCGGCCTCGCTGCCGCCCTGAGCGATCTCCGTGGTGTTTCCCCCGTTTTTGCCAGCAATTGTGCTTGTTTTGTCCTGAATTTGTGCTTGTTTTTATTTCTTCCCCATAGCGTGTATCACTGTAGTTTTCACCCGCTTCTTGCCTGAATTTGTGCTTGTTTTATTTCTTCCCCATAGCGTGTATCACTGTAGTTTTCACCCGCTTCTTGCCTGAATTTGTGCTTGTTTTATTTCTTCCCCATAGCGTGTATCACTGTAGTTTTCACCCGCTTTTTGCCTCAATTTGTGCTTGTTTATTGCCGCTTATCGCCGCGCTTTGCCCCCGCTTCCCGCCACCGCCTTGAGCCCCGCCCCTTTTCTCTTCTGTTTCCCTCCCCGCTCCCGCCTCCCAGCTGCCCCGCCCACCCGCGCACTTCGCCTTAAATGGCGACCGTGCGAACGCGCAGCGGTCACGCGCAGCGGGCGCGCCGATTGTGCGCCGAAGGCGCGCCAAAGGTAAGCCCGTCTGCGCCCGTCCGCGCCTGGACCGCGCCCAGGGCCAGGACCCCTGGCCCCCACCGACGGAAGCCGACCCGACGAACCTACGGCGCCGCCGACCTCATCGCACTCAACACCGGCCACATCCCAGGATGTCACCAAGCCGCCCCGAAGCACACCCACGGACCTTTCAGCTGCAACGCCTGCAAGTTCACCTGCATCCGGACCTTCCCTGCACCCGCCAAGCCGAACTCCAGCAGCACCCACCTCAAGTGTATCCTGCTCAACACCCGCTCCGTCCACAGACACGCCGTAGAACTCTGGAATCTGCTCGACACCACCGCCCCCGACGTTGCCTTCATCACCGAGACCTGGATGAACGCCTCCTCAGCCCCAGACATCGCCATCGCCATCCCAGAAGGCTACAAGATCGTCCGGAGGGACCGAGACAACCAGACCGGAGGAGGCATCGCCATCATCCACAGAGACACCATCCGCATCACTACCAACACCGATGACACCCTCACCACCGCCGAACACCTGCACTTCCAGATCCACACCAACCCGAAGACCACCCTCAGAGGCACCCTGATCTACCGACCGCCGGGACCACGCACACGATTCAGCGAGGACATCGCCGACTTCGTCAGCCCGCACGCTCTCCCCTCCGCCGACTACATCCTCCTGGGGGACCTCAACTTCCACCTGGAGAACAACAACGACCGCAACACCATCACCCTGCTCGACAACCTCGACAACCTCGGACTCAAGCAACTGGTGACCACCCCCACCCACCTCGCCGGACACACTCTCGACGCCGTCTTCACATCCAGCAAAGACGTCACCTTCAGCCACGCAACAGGACTCCACTGGACGGACCACAGCTGCGTCCACTTCACCTTCAGAAGAACGACGATCCACCACCTCCAGCAACAGGTTGCTCGAAGAAGCTGGAACAAGATCACAGCCGACCAGCTCACCGCCTCCCTGAGCCAGCACCCTCCCGCCAACTCAGCGAACCCCAGCCAGGCCGCCGACAACCTCACGAAATGGATCAACGACTGCGCGGACGAACTCGCCCCTCTGAGAACCCCACCCAGCAGATCCTGCAGCAGAAAAACACCATGGTTCACCGACGAACTCAAGAGCTCCAAGAAGAACTGTCGAGCCCTCGAGAAAGCCTGGAGAAGGGAGCCAACCACGGACAACATGACCACCCTCAAGCTCGCCACCCGGAAACACCACCAACTGATCCGCGCCACCAAGAAAAATACATACAAGGACCGGCTGGACAACAACGCACACAACTGCAAGGAACTCTTCAACATCGTGAAAGAGCTCTCCAACCCCAGCGCCGGAAACAACGACATCACCCCATCGCAAGACCTCTGCAACTCCCTCGCGTCCTACTTCCACAACAAGATCACGGACATACACAACAGCTTCAACAACCAACCAACGCAAGCCACAACCGCAACGACGCCACCCACCGCCACCCTCCGCACCTGGACCCCGATCAGCACCGAAGACACCATCCGCACCATGAACTCCATCCATTCCGGATCTCCGACTGACCCCTGCCCTCACCACATCTTCAACAAGGCCGACGCTGTCCTCGCACCCCACCTGCGGGACATCATCAACACCTCCTTCGACTCCGCCACCTTCCCTGAGAGCTGGAAGCACGCCGAACTCAGCGCTCTTCTCAAGAAACCTACAGCAAACCCCACCGACCTCAAGAACTACCGTCCCATCTCGCTCCTCCCGTTCCCGGCCAAAGTCATCGAGAAGACCGTCAACAAACAGCTGGCCGCCTTCCTCGAGACGAATGGATCCCTCGACCCCTCACAGTCCGGCTTCCGAGCGAACCACAGCACCGAGACCGCCCTCATCGCCGCCACCGACGACCTTCGAACTCTGATGGACAACGGAGAAACAGCGGCCCTCAGCCTCCTGGACCTCTCCGCGGCTTTCGACACGGTCTGCCACCGCACCCTAGTACAGCGCCTCAGCAACATCGGAATCCAGGAGAAGGCACTGGAATGGATCACCTCCTTCCTCGACGGAAGAACACAAAGAGTCCGCCTACCACCGTACAAGTCAGAGGCCACCAAAGTCATCTGCGGCGTCCCTCAAGGGTCCTATCTGAGCCCCACCCTCTTCAACGTCTACATGAGCCCCCTCGCGGCCATCGTACGCAAACACAACCTGAACATCATCTCCTACGCCGACGACACCCAGCTGATCCTCTCCCTGACCAACGACCCCGACACCGCCAGAGCCAACCTGCACGAAGGGATGAGAGACGTAGCCGAATGGATGACGACCAGCCGCCTGAAACTGAACTCAGACAAGACGGAGGTCCTCATCCTGGGCTCCACGCCCTCCGCCTGGGACGACTCCTGGTGGCCCCCCGCCCTGGGCACCGCACCCAAACCGACGGACCACGCACGCAACCTGGGCTTCATCCTGGACTCCTCCCTCTCCATGACCAGACAAGTCAACGCCGTCTCCTCGTCATGCTTCAACATCCTGCGCATGCTACGTAAGATCTTCCGGTGGATCCCCACCGAGACGAGGAAGACGGTCACCCAGGCCCTCGTCACCAGCCGACTGGACTACGGCAACGCCCTCTACGCCGGAACGACCGCCAAACTCCAGAAGAGACTCCAGCGGATCCAGAACGCCTCGGCGAGACTCATCCTCGACATCCCCCGTCGCAGCCACATCTCCGGACACCTGAGAGATCTGCACTGGCTCCCGGTCAACAAGAGAATCACCTTCCGGCTCCTCACCCACGCGCACAAAGCCCTACACGACCAAGGCCCAAGCTACCTCAACAACCGGATCAACTTCTACACTCCCAAGCGCCTCCTCAGATCAACCAACCACGCCCTCGCCGCCGTCCCCCGCATCCGAAGAGCGACAACAGGAGGAAGGTCCTTCTCCTACCTGGCTGCCAAGACCTGGAACTCCCTGCCGACCGACCTGCGCCTGACCCAAGACCACCTCTCCTTCAGGAAGAAGCTCAAGACCTGGCTGTTCGAGCAGTAGCGGCACCCCCCCCCCCTCCCAGCGCCTTGAGACCCTACGGGTGAGTAGTGCGCTCTACAAATGACCTGATTGATTGATTGATTGATTGCATGAGTACATGGGTACTGAGTACTGACTGGATGATGAGAGAACTGCAAAGAGAATGTATGGTGAATTCTTGGGTATGGGTGGAGTGACTGGATAAGTAAATGGTACTAGCTTGTGATAGGAGAAGTGCACAGGGAGTGGCAAGGGGATTGCTGGAGTGCATCGGTACTACCTGAGTAATTGGAGGAGTGCATCAGCAGTATCTAGATAGGTTAGAGGACTGCATGGGTATTACACAGTTGATTATAGCTGTGCATGTGTTAGTACCTGGGTCACTGCATGAATACATAGGTAGTGACTGGATGATTACAGTGTTGCAAGGAGAGTGCGTAGTAAATTTATAAGTGCTTGAGTATTTGTGAATTGATTGGATAAGTACATGCTGCTGGATGGGTGTTTGGAGGACTGCATGGGGAGTGACATTCGGACTCCTGGATTGTGTGGGTAGTACTTAGTTAATTGGAGGAGTGAATCAGTAGCATGTAAGTGGTTAGATGTCTGTATGGGTTGTGCTTGGAGGATTGTACCTGTGCATGAGTTAGTGGCTAGGTTATTGCACCAGTACATGGGTACTAACTGCATGATTACAATGCTGTAAGAAGAGTACATGTGATATTATAAGTGCATGAGCAATATCTAGGTGGTTAGAGGCCAACATGGGTAGTACACAGTTGATTGTAGCAGTGCATGTTTTAGTGCCTGGGTGACTTAGTCTTACCTGTTTTGAAGTAGATATAACACTGATTGAAAGATTTGTTCACTTCTTTTTTTGTAATGCAAATTTAAAATATGCTGGCCCAAAAGCATGAGTTCTGTTTTTGTGCCATTTAATTTAAGTCGAGAATCGCACATCCATGTGTAGATTTCTGAGAGGCAGTTATGCAGGTTTTTAGAATTGTCCTTTTCAAGGGAGAGCAAAACAACCAATTGGGTGTCGTCAGCGTATGTAACAACTTTAATCCCAAAAGGGGTGACAACATCCTCCAGGGGGCCATATAAATGTTAAATAAAGTAGGGCTCAATGACGAGCCCTGCGGCACCCCACACTGGAGGGAGAAAGGCTTGGAGCGCGCGTTCCCTTCCCAAACCTGGAAGGTTCTGTTCTCCAAAAAGGATGTAAGCCACAGTAATGCGGTGCCTCTTACCCCTAAGTTGACACGGCGCTGGACTAAGATCTTATAGTCCACGGTATCGAATGCTGCGCTTAGATCCAGGAGGATCAGCAAAGCCGATCCTCCCGAATCCAAGATGCACCTTGCTTCCTCGGCCACTGTTAAAAGGGCGGTCTCAGTCCCCTGGCCAGGGCGGAACCCGGTTTGAGAGGTGCGGAGCAGCCTGTTGGTTTCTAAAAAAGCAGAGAGTTGTTGATTTACAGTTTTCTCTGCGATCTTGCTAAGTCCTGGCAGTAGAGAAATTGGTCGGAGGTTTGCGAAGTCATGGGGGTCGAGTTCTGGTTTCTTTAGTAGCACCTTAACTACTGCCTGTTTCCAGCCAGGGGGAACCACCCCTTGGTCGAACGAAGCATTAATAAGGTCTGCAGCCAAAGGGGAGATGGTAGGTCCTGCATTCTGAAGAATATACATGGGAGCCGGATCATTAGGGGATCCACTCTTCATGGCAGACAGAGCAGATTGAAAGTCGTCTTTGGATATGTGGGTAAAGGAATCCAAAGTGGGGCCCGTGATTGTGGCAGTGAAATCCACATGGGCCGAAATATGTGACTTTAGCGGTAAGGATTGTAGGATGTTTATTATTTTGCTCTCAAAAAAGGCCGCTAATTGGTTGCATCTGGTGTCCGACGTATACTGAACCAGCGGGAGGTTCGGGATTTTGAGCAGATCTTTTACTATTTTGTATGTCTCTCGAGATGAGTTGGGGGACGTTCTAATTTTCTCTTCGAAGAAGGAAGCTTGGGCTGTTTTCCGAGCTGATTTGTAAATCCTCATGGCTGCTTTATATTTCTCCTTGTTGAGGGGGGCCCAATCTTTCCTCCACCTACGTTCTAGGTTTTTGCAAATTTTTCTTAGGTCTCTAACCTCTTGAGAGTACCATGGTGATTTGAAAGCCTTGCTCTTCTTTTTCATTTTTTTCTTGGGTGCTACTGAGTCAAGGGTATTAGTCAGCCAATTGGTAAAATTAGTGTCAGCTTTCAGTGGGTTGGGATCAGCGGGAGGGGCAGTGTGTTCTAGTACCAGGGTCCAGCTCTCAAAGGAGAGTTTGGACCATGCTCTCTCCAGAGTACGAGGCACCTGAGCCTGCGGGCACTCCGTGTTGGTTTGCCATGCGAACGGGACAAGGAAGTGGTCTGACCAAGGCAAGGGGAGAGAGGGAGATATTTCTAGCTGGGGGATGTTTGAGAAAATCGGGTCGAGAAGATGTCCTTTTGTGTGTGTAGCTTCAAAGTTTTTTAGGTGGAGGTCAAACGCATTAAGCTCTGATTTAAGATCGCCTGCTATTTTGTCGGAGAAGTCATCGAAATGAAGGTTCAAGTCCCCTAGTAGAATAAAATTAGGTGTCGCGGCACAGGATGTAATTGTGGTTTCTAGCAGTGAGCCTACGAATTGTCCTAGGCTTCCGGGGGGGGCGGTATATAAGAATCCCGGATAGGGATTTGTTTGGCGTGATTTGTAAGTTAAAATAAACACTTTCACAGTCCGAGATTCTTCCCTCTTGTATCCTGCAGGTGAACTTGTCCCTGTAAACTATGGCCAGCCCACCTCCCTTTCCTTGGATTCTGTTGTAAAACTGTATCAGGAATCCCTGGGGTAACATACTGACAATATCTGCTTCAGAGTTGGAAGTCAGCCATGTTTCCGTGAGGAATAATATATCCACGTTAGTATCTTGAATTAGTAGATTCATTTCTATGCAGTGTTTGGGTATAGATCTACAGTTAAGCAGGGCCAGGCTGATATACTTCGGCATCTGGCGATTGTCTTTCGGAGGTGAGTCATGATGTGTCTGAAATCATTTGTAGTGAAAATATCCAAAATATACTCAGTAATTCATGTTGACATCTTCTCAGAACTTGGCATCAAAGATATTAGATATGAATTTGGTAATTCATTAGGCAACCCACATTTGAACTCTAAATGTACATCATTGCAAAGTGTCCATCCTTTATTGTATTTTAACCCGTTAACCGCGGCGGTAATTTCGCTGCAGTGCGGGTGTTCTCTTGCGCAGGCAGGGCCTGTCGGCCGTTGGACGTGCACATCACTACCAAGGTAGTGCTCGCGACGGCCAACGGCCGACGGCAGCAGGGAAGGGGTTAAATACACAGTCAGTGTCGAGATGTTGAAGTAGGTCCATCGTGGAAAACAATAGCTTCCGTTTTAAAAGTTCTTCCTGAAATTGACTCTTGACCTGCCAAACAACATTTTTTATTTTGGTTTCCAATTTTGTTCCATCTGCTCTACAGCGTTGCAGTATTAAATTATATATTGTCCAAATCTTTCTATAAATAATGCTGACAACCTTTCCGATTTCCACCAAGTACATTCCATATCTTGATTAGCTGATTTCACTAATTCATTAAAAGACACAGTTTTGTAATCTGGTATTATCAAATATATGAATCGTTCAATATCTATTTTAGTGGTAGATGAAAATGATCAGCTGTCACATGTACGATCCCATCTGTAACGTAGTCCAGACAGAGTTTCAATTTGTATTCCTTCATCTTCTAATGCTGCAAGCATAGACATAAGACATTTCAGAGCATTTTGCTGTACATTCTGTGTAAATTGTGAAGAACCAGAACATATATCCAGAAGATTCCGCACGCCAGAAGTAGTATGGATTTTCGTTTTATCAAAACTTTTCAAAAACATAATGTAACAAAGAAAATAATCTTTTTTCTCAATTTTTCATAATTGCATGCTGTAAATTCTCTTAGAAAAACACAACGTTCACGATTACATTAGCATAGCAGTTGATACCTGAACTATTTTCTAACTGATTTCCTACAATATTAGCAACCATATCCACTTTTATTTTTTTCCAGCCTCATCATTCTTTTCAGTTCTTTTCTTCTTTGTAACTACACTAGAATGTTTCTGATATTTTTGTTTTGGACGTATCTAACGTAAGTTAGGAGCATATAGTCTTCCTAACCTATTGTACTCTTTTACAAAATGTACATCTGCACTAACTTTTTCCTCAACAAAATCAATCAAATACAATACAGATAATGTTCTTACTCAAGACAATGAAACATATGCCATACCCTCTTTAAACACAGAACTTCCAATATTTTCCAAAGCACTGTCAACACTTAAACATTAGGATATATGAATGGTCAATGCATATACTAAACAAACAGGAAAATGTTTTCTCTGAACATACAAGCAAGAAAAGAACACCGCAACGTGCAATCTGTTTGACCTCTTCAATCCGATCAAACTTTTAATCTTCAAAAATCGAATTCCATCTCTATTTGGATAACTAAAAAATCAACAACTTTCCCCATTGCTCCATTTACTAAACCTTTCTCAACATCTAAATTACGCCACAATATTTCCCGACACTTTACAATACATATAAAGTCTTTTCCAAACCAGCAGTCTTAGATATTGATTTTTCCAAAGAGTATCATTTTAACTGTAATTTCTCTGACAGAAGAATAGTTACTCCTTCATGTTCTATTTTATCAGTGGCTACCATTTTCATTATCGGTTGTTTGTCGAGTTTCAACAGTTCTTCATTGAATGTAGAGCATTCTATCAGTGTTGGCATAAGGCAAATTATAGACTTCTTTTCTGCAATTTTTTGGTAGATAGTTTCAGGTGCGATATTTTCTTTTGGAAAAAAGTTTGTTAGTAGCCGACTTTCTAAAGCTTCTTTGCCATCCATTTTAAGACACCAATTTTAATATTTTAGAGAATTTTTCCATTATCTTCATCATTTGCTTGTCGCATGTTCTTAATAAGTTCTTTATATTCAAAAATAAGACCAAATGTTCACATTTTCAATACTTCCCAATAATTGTTTAGTGTATTCATGAAGAATGGTGTTAAAAAATGGTTGGCCTTTCACAGGTGTGAGTTGTAGTAGATCACCAAATACAATTACATGTTTTCCTCCAAATAATACATCGTAATTTGTTTTTAAAATGTGCTGCATTCTCAAATGTACATACGCAAGCATTAAGTTTAAAACCATGCTTACCTCATCAATTATCAGAAGTTTAATTTTCTTCAATACTCTTGAAACTTCAAAACAAGCTTCTCCAGATAGCTTGTGATATTCCAACTCATTTTCACGTTCTACTGGTAACATATTTAAACAATGTAATGTAATCCCTTTGATATTGTGTCCTGCTAATCCAGTTAGAGCAGTTATAACACACAACAAATGTGAATCCATTGTTTTCTGTAGATAACTTGACAAACATTTAATCAAGAAACTTTTTCCTGTTCCAGCTTGCCCACTGTTCAGTATTCAGTTCTTTTAGGTTTTTCAAATCAATATTCTCCTGTTGTGCTTGTTGCATCGCCGTTTCCACTTCACTCATTGCTATTGCTGCTTCATTTGTAGGTATGGCTTCTCCTAGTGGATCTTGACTTTGTGCCGCAGAACTCTGACTATCTTGAGAACTATCTCTAGCTATTTCAGCTGCAATAGTATTTTCTTGATTAATCTCTTCATTCAACATTCAGAGATAATTTGGAAAAATTGTACATTCAATGCTATCTTTACATGCATTGAAATAATCTTCATAGCAGTAAAAATCTCCAAGTCATGTCAAGGTACTTATAGAGCGCACTGTCTCCAGACGGTCACCTTGCGGTGCCGCCTATTCGGCTTCCTTGCGCTGATACTCATAACGCTGTGGAACCCCTCCTGGCTTTCCCTGTGAAGTATCCACTCCTGGACACCCCCAGGGTGAAGCCAGGCATCCTTAGCGATGTTGGGGCCGGTGTGGAGGCTAAGCCAGCTATTGCCCAGAGTTGCAGCATGGGGCCCGTGATTAGAATAGGCAACGAGGCGAGAATTAACAGGTCTGAGGAAATTGAGCCTGAGACCCTGCCGAGGCGGGAATCGAACCCTGGTCCCTGGCCAGAACTCTGCATCAGGGTCTGCCGCTCTAACCATTGAGCCACACTGCTCCACTAAAAATCTCCACGTAATTCCATTTCACTCCCCCAAGGTTTGAAGAGTTGCAGAAGCACTAAATAGAAAAACTCCCTTTCATTTGGAGTATCGCAACTTAGTTTCCTGTGATTGATCAGACTTCCTTTGGCATGTTTTACCAAACATCCTTCACATCCAATGACAGCATATTTTCCTTCATTTATATTTTCCGTAACATTTTTCTTAAAGCTGTAATGTTGCAGTACTTCATATAGACATATCTTTTCCAGTTGTGGACTTCTATTTGGATGGTACGTATCCAACATATTTGTTTTAAGAATATCTTTACTTTCTGGATCATTTAATGCTAAGTATTCAATTTCTTGTACAGATTTCAAAACTTGATTTTGTGTTGCAGCAAGACCTAGACTTATCCAGATGATTCCTCTTGACTTTGAATATAAACTTGCAGATGTCAATCGATCGGAACATTCATGGGATCCAATTTCTCAATGTGAAAGCATCTTCAAGCTGAAGCTGTACAATTTTTTGCTAATGGTCTCCACTTGTGAAATTTGTTCCCACATTTCTTCCAATTTTGTCGTCTCAGTATTGGTTATATGACGTAACATAGCGAGCAACAGCAACTGAGTTATCTGCAACATATTGTATGTCCATATTTGCGTTCCACGTCGTCAAAATCACAGAGAAGGCTTTCGATAGTTTGGAATGGTTATATTTATTTCAAGTTATGTGAGTGCTGGGACTGGGGGACGATTTTGTGAGATGGACAGAAATTCTTTATAGATCGAAGACAGCTCGAGTGCGGACAGGGACGACGGTTTCCTCTTTCTGCTCGGTGGGGCGGGGCACAGAACAAGGATGATCTCTTTCTCCATTGTTATTTGCATTGGCCAACGAGCCACTGGTGGCACATGCCAGATTGGGAAGACATCACCTCACCCTGGATTTACGGGGGGACAGGCAGTACATATCACTTTATGCAGACAACTTGCTCATGTTTCTAGCTAATTCGAAGGGGACTCTGCAAGGGGCAGTGGCCCTGTTGTGCACATTCAGCAAGGCTTCGTGGCTGTGAGTGAACTGGGCAAAGACCTGTCTGTTCCCAGTGGTCCCGTCGGGGACGGAGCTCGACCAGGTGGAGGGCATTAGATGGGAACCTCGATGCTTAATTTATCTTGGCACCAATATCTATCATACGCAGGAGGGCCTGTTGGAGGGAAATATAGGCAGGGCTATGCCTGGGCGTTTGGGGTAGCCTGTCATTTTGGGGCACTCTGCCACTCTCGGTGGCAGGCCGGGTGTCACTTCTGAAGATGGTGGCACTCCCCCAATTATTGTATTATTTCAGGGCGCTGCCGATATGGGTACCGGGCTCGATATTCAAGCAGCTTCGCTCCATGGTAGGAGGATTTCTGTGGGGGAGTGGTAGGTGGCGGGTGGCACTTGCTACAATGATTCGCCCGAGGGCGGATGGTGGATGGCGGTTCTGGCTTTGAAATATATTACCTCGCAGCTTAATTGCAATGGCTTACCAAGGCAGTGGCTAGGGAGTTTAGGGGCCCGGATTGCCCGGAGGGCCGATGGATTATGCTGCATATATTGTCCTTCACCATACTTCAGCAACGGCTAAGCCTTGGATCGCTTTCTCACGAGGAGTGGACACTGAGGCTGTGTTGGAATCGGAGCCAGCATAGAGGTGGAATTGCCCGCCCTTATGCCCCAGACATTCCATTGGGTATGTGCACCGCCCTCCTGCACGGAGGGGATTGGTCCACCCTGGCTGAATGGGAGGAGATAGGGGTACAGGTAGTGGGAGACTTATGAGGATGGTGCTCTCCTACCCTACCAGAACCTGCAGGATGGGTATGGCCTTCCTAGGGGGATTACTTGTTGCAATCTGCCCTGGTATCGGTGATTCAACGCCATTAGAAGGAAGGGTTGGTAGAACCAAAGACGTCCATGGTATGCCAGTATGTGGTGATGGCAGCAGGAACCATTAAAGCTATTACGTGTCTGTATAGGCGCATGGTGAGCGAGGTAATTAGGCCATTGAGCACTTTGCATGGGAAATGGGAGGCGGATAACGGTAGGGAAATCCCTGAGATGACATGGTCCCAGATAGTAGAGAGAGCGTGGACGAGTATGCGAAACACTAGGTTCCAACTGGTTAATTTTTTTTATACTACATAGGGAGTATTTAACCCCTGCTAAGATCAATAGGTATTTTAAAGTGAGCACAGCTCAATGCCTGCGCTGTAGCCTGGAAGGGGCAGAATTTCACCATATGATGTGGGGTTGACCGCAATTAGGAACATACTGGAAAGAGGTAACTGACCTGCTCTGCGAAGTCACAGAAAGGAAGCTATAAACTGACATAGGGACATGCTTGCGACATTGGTTTCCACATACTACCAAAAGGAAGGTCTTGAGTAAGTACTTAGACCTAGGATTACTACTAGCTAAAAGGGATATAACAGCACATTGGAAATATAAGAACGGGCCTAACATTACAAGGTGGAAGGCAGAATTAATTAAATGGGCAACAAGTGAATGCATAGTATGACTTCAGACTGCTAAGCAGGCCAACAATGATCAAGCGTTGGAGGCTGTGAGAGCATGGGAAGCCATAGTTACATTGCTACAGACCCCAGAGGCAGACTCGGATAGTGGTTTGATTCTGGAGGCACAGACGGGGACCTCCCGATACACAAGGCTATTGGAGGAAACCCAGATATGACCAGGTGGCCCTATTGCGGGAATGGAAGTATATAGAGTTGGGTCGAACTGCCCAGACACTACTAGACTAAGTAACGTTGTGAACATTGAGGTATAATTTCTACTCCGCTAGCTATAGATTGAACACACCGGTGGTATGGGGTGGGAGGGAAGAGAAGTGGGAGGGGGTAGATTTGTTTAATTATTGCTGTGACATAGGTTTATTTGACATTGGATTATTATGGCTAATAGGGATGAACAGTCCTATATGTGAACATTGATCGATATAGCATTGGGAGTCATGTAAGATGTGAGATATGGTGGGTAGTATAAGTACCAGATAAGTGTGCAGCGGGGGTGGTGGAAACATTACGCTGAAGGGCAGATGAAGCAGAGGGAACTGCTATGTAAGATTGTTTTTGGAAAAACTCAATAAAAATATATTTATTTAAAAAATGAGGTGTACCTCTAGCTTGATATTCCTTTCTCCAAAAGAAATCAATAACTTTGCCAATAGGTGGATTCTTTTTATTACAGAGGAAAGACATCATAGCTTCAAACCTATGATCAAAATATCTGCACACATTTGCAGGATCCAGGGAACACAGTCCTCCAGCTATCTTCAATTCAATATTCTCTGTATTTGAATTTGCTTGTCGTAGAAAATCAAGTAAATCATCCCATGCATACTCAGCACAACTAAGTGTAACAAACCACATAGGGATTCTTACGTTCCTTAACATACATTTCAGTGCCCCATGACCCCAATACCAATATTCATTAGTGCCTTATTGACATGCCATCAAATTAATTAACTGTGAATTTAATTGTTCGTCTCTTTCTTCAACTTTGTCCATGAATTGTTTTGCAGAAACATCCGAAAAATGAATCCCTGTTTTTAATATGTGATTCACTGCATATGAAAGTGCAGAAAGGACACTTTCAAATAAAAGATGAAACAAATATGGAATACACTGTCTAAATCTTGCATCTTCTGAGTACAGTCATAAATTATGATATCCTGAAGCTGGAATCTGAACTGGTCGTTCATCATATCATCCACCTATTCCAGTAGGGAACAGCTGTGGAAAACAACAAGGTTCCAATCTTTTTTCCAATACACTCATGGGAGTTCATTTTGCTTTTTTCATCTAGAACAATTCAATACTGTCTCCTATTACTTCTTTTGAGTGTAGAGGGTGTATAGTGTAATGTTCATAAATTTCTTCTTTTCTGGACCTCTCCATTTTTTCTACTTGTCCACTTGAAATGTCTGTTTCATCTTCTAAACATATTTCCTGTTCTTCTACATTTACAGTTTTATAGTAAATATTGTTTAGCACCAGATATAGGGGTCGATTCCGATTCGGGAAAGAAAACCGTCCGTCGATTCGTATTCGTAGCCGTTTCCGTACGAATCGTACCAATCCGTCCGAATTGCGTAGTACGATCCATTGGTCAAAGCTCCGTCCGAATCCTTGCGAACCGTATGAAAAACAAGTGAAAATCAGTACGACATACACCCCACAGTGAACCATACGATTCGTAAACATGCCGTACGACTGGCCAAGTACGATCCGGAACGGGGACCGTGTACACGATTCGTACGGTAAATGTCGCGTATAGGCAATTTGTACAAAGAGCCACACAATAACATATGCACCGTACCCCTGAATTCAAGCGGTGTACGTAACGTACACCTACGTCCTTGGGGGGTACGGACCGTACCCCTAGGCACCGTACACCGACATCCATGGGGAGTATGCACGTGGACATACGCACCTACCCCTGAAATCCAGGGGTGTACGCGCCGTACACCGATGCACCATACCCCTGCAATCATGGGGTATACGCAAAGTACCCGGGGGGTCCGTTCCGTACGCATTACGATGCGAAATCATCTTTTCCGGACCTTTTCAGCTCCCGTAAAAAAAAGAGTCGTACGGAGTGGTGTCCACACGAATCGTACCTGCTGGGTCGTAATAAGATGCTGCGATCCGTACGAACATCGTGTACTGCATGTTCCGAGTGCGATCCGTATGGTTTACTGCATTGTACGGGCTTTTGTACGATTCGTACGGAGAACTGCAATGAGTACACATCGTACTACATCGTACGTACGGGTACGATTCTGCGTACAAATCGTACGGGAAAAACGCTCCGTACGGTGATTTGGACTGGATTTTACCAAATCGGAATCGGCCCCATAATGTAGCCTTCTGGACTTTGGTGACATCTACTAATTCTTGCCATATTTTCCTACTCTTTGTAGCTACACCATTAATAAGAATGACTACAGGTTCACTTTCCACTCTTTCTACACCAACAGTTTCAACATTTTTCTTAAGATCTAAAGGCAAATACACAACTCTTCCTCTTAAGCCTCTTTGTTGATCAGTTGGAGGCAGCTTACCTGTTTTAGGCTCCATACGAATTATAGTCTGAAACAGGTGCACAGATAGAATAAGGATGGACTCATATTTATCTAAATCTTTAAATTCTGGAGGTTTAGCCACTGATTCTAGGTCATTATGAACAGCTCTAGCTGGCATTTTATTCTCTTCTAATTTATTGTAAAAATATTAACAAATACATTGTTGAGTACCCAACTCAAAACGACCTTTCACAAACAAATAAACAGCAAATTCCCTCCATTTATCATTGTTTTCCTTCTCACTTTTTAAAAACACATCTACATTCCTATTTTAAATTTCATAGTGAATACGTCAGTAACAAATACAAACATAGTTGGGAATTACACCAGAAACTACTTTAAACTTGGTTATTTCTTTTTCAAACTTCACATCAGTAGTATCTTCCATCTCTTCTTCAACACCTACCCTTATCAAACGCTCACTTTCTCTACACTCCTCTTGACCAGCAATGAAATGTAACTCTATATCATCACAATTTTTTTTTACATCCAACACTGAACCATCTTTTTCTGATAATCCAATTTTGCACTTTTTTGTACATTTTTCTTTTCCTTTTGTTTCACTGTATATCTTTTGTCTTTCTCTTCTTTATTTTCAGAATTTTTTAGACGCTTTAAAAAATGTTTACATATTCTTTACTTCTCTTACCAGAAGGCTTTTTCTTTGAAGATCCATGTAGGTCTAATAGGTGGGCCTGAGGAACATGGCGGCGGCAGGCTAGCGGCTGCTGCAGAGCTCCCTGCCCCGACACCACAATTCGCCGTGAATCACTAACATAACGATGGATTTTATCGGCCGACTATCGCAGTTTTGAGCGGTGAGGACAGATAATGTTTTTGTCTTTTCTTTACCCCACGGAAACCTGAGTTTGTTCTCCTTTTGTGTCTCCCTGAAAAAGAAAAAAAAACGCTCCAGGCACTAGGACCTCAGGTCCGGATCCGGACCTGAGGGATGCGGCCACGGCATCGCGTTTCATGGGACGTTCGGCTGGGCACTCGGCTGGAGGTAGGAGAGCTGAGCCGTGCTAGAAGCTGCAGTCTCCCGAAGGCTGTCGTGCATTCACCGACCGACGGCTTCAAAAGCACAGGGATATTTCACAGCCGAGAATATTGGCAGCGTTCAAGAGCGGCACTCATTCTCCGAGCGAAAGGTCCGGTTTACTGGGGCCGCTACTCCTCTTCGAGCCCAAGGGAAAGTGAGGCAGCCGGTAAGGGGGTTCTAAGAGGGAGTGCCTGTATGGAGGCAGAAGTTGTGAGTGAAGCTGAAAACCGATCTGCTCACACAGACGCTAGTGTGGTTAATCCTACCATAGACAATACAGAGGGAGGTTTAAAACAGTCAAAGGGGGCAGTATCTAGTGGAGGAGCAGTGGGCACCAGAAATCGATATCAGTTGAGGTCTAAACAGGACCTTAGGAGGCAGGGGCTCTGGGACTCAGGAGATACCTTTGTGAGAGAGGGGCCAACACCGGTATCCCCATACAAACATAAGAAGAAGGGGGGGCCAAGAGAGGAGGGACTGTTAAGTGCAATAAACAGCTTTTATCTCAGAGAGGCACCCCCTCACTCAAAAGCTTCTTCAAGATTATGGAACAGGCAGTCAACTCAAAGGAAGACCCCTCTGAAAAATCAATCGTGGGAGTAGGAGGAGTAGGAGGAGTAGGAGGGGCAACGTCAGACATCAATATAGAGCCTGCGGTTTCGGAAGGGGTGGTGGAGGTAGGTGAAGGGTTTAACAAACTTGATATTGAGCCCACACCCCTCATCCTGACAACTTTACCTCTGAAAAATAGGTATGCAGCATTGGAGCCGATTACACGTATGGAAGGACCAAAACATACTTTATCCGCTCCCCCAGAACATGATCCTGTGTCGAGCACTGATTCCTCAGATAGGCAAGGGCTTTTCCTCCCAAGTATAACATTAGACGCAGTAAACCTGGTCACTGCTTCATCTCTAGTATCGCCTATGGTTCATACTCTATCCGATAATGGGCGCCCTATTACCTCTCAAAATCCCCATACAGCCCTACTCGATCCTTTTTCTAATCCCCCTCCTCTTTCTTCTTGTAGTACTAATAGTATTGCACACTATTCTATCCTAAATACCAGGGGTAGATTTGAAGAAGCTGTTAGCGGAGAAGAGAGGGACCGACTTGGTTGTCTATTCCAATCTCTCAGGGAGGACTTGATGGACAAGTTTGCAACTTCTGAGAGCAACCAGAAAGGGCTGTATGATAGATTTGATAATCTAGAGGCCAAAATGGAGGGATTAGCAGCTCGAACCTGTGTGTTAGAAAGTAAAGTTACCTCACTCTCAGAAACATCGAAGGAGAATTCCAAAGATATTGATGCTCTAAAGGTGCAGAACCGTAAACTTACAATGGACATGGAGAGGTTGGAAATGCAGAGTCGTCGAAATAACTTAAGAATACTTAAGATTTCAGAGGGGGCTGAAGTGGAAGACATTAAAGGGTTCGTGTGCAGGCTACTACGGGAAGATATATTAAAGGATCGACCAGACATAGATCTAGAAGCTGAGATTCAGCGTGTGCACAGAGACCCCTTTAGGCTACATCCGGACCGTAAGGCCCCCCAAAAAATCTTGGTCTATTTTCAGACATACAGAGTAAAAGAACTAATCCTCAGTAGGTGTCTCGCAAGATCTTCTCTTCACTATCGGGCCAATCCCTATCAAATTAGATTGGACATAGGGGGGAAAACGGCACAGAGGCAGTGGGAGCTGGGCTCCAGGATGCCTGAACTCCGTTCTTTGGGAGCTCAAGTCCAAATGAAATTCCCTGCCCTATTAAAAATAATGTGGAACAATAAGATGCATAACTGCAACTACCCTGAGGAAGTAGATGAACTGCTAGATAAAATGAGAAAATAGTCAAGCGGCATCAACCTGGGCATATGGTTATAAGTTGGGCATAACTAATTGTATGAAATTGGTAAAAACTGGGATGAGGGGATTGGCATACTCGTTTCTTCCCCCCAGGAGAAAAAAAAAAGAGGGGAAAAAAAAGGGAAAAAAGGGAAAAAAAAAAAAAAAAAAAACTTTGAAAGATATACAAAAAAAAAAATGCACACGGGTTGTTGGGAGACACAATAGTTAATGGCTAATACATAGAACACGGGAAAGATAAAGTTTTAAGTTAGATGTGGTGTGTTAAAGGCGGGGGGCTCTTTAGGGCGTGGATACGCCGAATAAGAGTGAGGAGGGAGGGTTCCTCGGGGGGAGGGGTGGGAGGGGTTTCTGGGGGGAGGGGGTAAAACGCTTAAAAATGTCCTCAGATGCAAGAAGTTCTTATTTTGATGGGTTGGAAAATCAATGCAGATCTCAACGAGCTATAATTACTGGCTTTCGCTATGACAGTTAGTACTACGATATTATCTTGGAACTTAAATGGGATAGGGGATCGGAAGAAACAGCAAAGAGTTTGTGAATTTCTTAAAAACACAGACGCGCACATTTTTCTCCTACAAGAAACCCATCTTGAAGCGGAAGCATGCGGTCAAGTTTTTTCTAGACTTAGGTGGGTTCAGGAAACTCTGTGTTCTAAACAGAAGGGTTCCACGAGAGGAGTAGCCATTATTGTGCGGGTAAATAAGGGTATCAGGGTGCAAAGTTGGGGAACTGATCAATCCGGGCGATGGCTGGTAGCAGTCCTCTCCATTGGCAGTCTTACTCTGTTATGTACTGCATATTACGGTCCCAATGAAGATAACCACAGGTTTCTTCAAAAAATAGAAGAATATATGATACAATACACAGCTCCAGTCATTTTGGGAGGCAATTTTAATCTTATATTGGACCCCCTTCTGGACCGTACTTCCAAGGCAAAATATAATTCCCCTAATAAATCCTTGCTGGCTCTGAAAAATATTATAAAAAATTTCAACCTTCGGGATGTTTGGAGAGCTAAGCAAGGGAATCTTAGGGAGTACTCGTTTTATAGTAAGAAATATAAACAATACTCTAGAATCGATTTTTTTTTCTTAGATCAAGCTTTCTTGTCAGATATCGTTTCAGTATCTCATATTCCTGTAGGTTTGTCTGATCACTCGGTTGTGGAACTGAAAATCGATCTTAAAGTCACCCCCCCACTATATAGATGGACTCTGGACAGAACGATCCTTTTAGATGATGAAATTAAAAGCAAAATCAAGGAAAATTTGCTGGAGTTTTTCTTATTCAATGCACATACAGCTCCAGAACCAATAGTTTGGGATTCACTTAAGGCCTACTTGAGGGGTGTCCTAGGGTCGTATATGGCTTTAAAGAGAAAACTTATGAAAGAAAAAGATAGATTCGACCTCGAAATGATTAAAACAAAAGAACAACAACTACAGTTAGCGGTACTGGAAGATAGGGGTAGGATTCCACTACTCGAAAAAGAGCTGCTTGAGCTACACATTGGCTTTAAGGCACGTGCTGACAAAAAAAATAAGGACAGGTGGGAAGTGAGTAAACTCCGAAACTTTGAGTATGGGGAGAAGTGTGGCTCTCTCCTCGCCTGGAAAGCTAGAACGGAGCGGAGTAGGAATAGTATTAGCACACTAATTCAGCGGGGTTCAGGTCTGCCCCTAACAGAAGACGCTGACATCAGGATAGAGGCCAGAGGGTTTATGGAAGAACTATACCGGGAGCAGAATAGCCTGGGGGAGGACGAGCTAGAACGCTGGTGGGCCATGAGAGAGTTACCCCAGTTCAGTGAACCGGATAAAGAATATTTAGTTACAGAGATTACCGAGGGAGAGGTACGGGCCCAACTAAAAAATATGGCTAGGAACAAGGCTCCGGGTCCAGATGGATTGCCGACCGAGTTGTATAAGGATAACGTGGAAGAAATCATAGCCCCATTACTGTCATTATTCAATAACATCTTTATAAAAGGGGAGGATACCCCAGTCTCCTGGTCAGAAGCTACTATCACTCTGATAGCAAAGCCTAATAAAAACCCCAATAACATAGAATCATATAGGCCTATCTCACTTCTTAATTCGGATTCAAAAATTTATTCAGGTATTCTTACGTCTAGACTGGCAAAAATAATTAAGTCCATCATCCACTCTGATCAGCGGGGGTTTATACCTGGGCGCCAACTAAACGAACTTACTTTCCAAGTTGTAGGAGCAATGGACATGGCAGTGGAGCAGGGACTGCCACTGACCATTGTGGCGATCGATGCTGCAAAAGCATTTGACCAGGTCAATTGGCTTTTTTTATGGAAAACTATGGCAAACTTTGGATTTCCAGACATATTTATTAGAGGGATTGAGACATTGTATAGGGGCCCTCGAGCCAAGGTATTAGTCAATGGTAGTTTGACTGAATGGTTGGATATCTCGAGGGGAACGAGGCAGGGATGCCCCCTGTCCCCTCTCCTTTTCGATATCTATATCGAGCCTTTTGTTTGCTCCTTGAGATCTGACCCAGTGATTTTGCCCTTTAAAGTTGGAGACTTGATTCTTAAGACAGCACTTTATGCCGATGACCTGCTCCTATACACATCAAATCCTGAGCGGGCCATTCCTAGATTATTTGAATTGGCTGAGGATTTTGGCACGGTCTCGGGATACAGGATTAATAAAGACAAGACTGACATAATGAGTTGGAATAACCTGTCCCCGATACCGGAAGCCAAATTAAAAATTAGATACCTGGGTATTCAGCTTACTCATAATTTGGACGACATCACCAAAAGCAGTTGGCAGACGGCGGTCAAGGATATTAGGAAGCTCTTGACTAGATGGAATACCTTACCTCTTAACATCTATGGAAGAGTCAATCTAGTCAAGATGATAATATTGCCAAAAGTTACTTTTCTATTTAATTCCATTCCCTTACACTTTAATAAAAAAGATATCTCTAACCTTCAAGGAAGGATTAGCTCGTTTATCTGGGCGACTAAGTCCCCCAGAATTGCCTGGCGGAAATTAAGAAGGGGGCTAAAACTGGGTGGATTTGCTCTGCCCGATATACTTTTTTATTGCTATGCTTTTCAATTTAAGAATTTTAGACTTCTGACAAACAAACTAGATTCCTCTTCACACGGAAGGATTTTTCAGGCCATGCTATCAGACCTACCACAAGGTCTGGAGTCTTTTCTGTACAAATTTGGGGACCAGAAGTTTTTTAAGAAGGTTCGCCTGAAGCTTCTTAGGACAGCACTTACCATCTGGAAGGCAATCCATAGAATTTTGGATATACCCTACTATCACTCGCAAGCCCCCATTTGGGACTCTCCAGGTACACCAGACTGCCTATTAGATCGGCTGGTCTTCCTCTGAGAGCTGCAGGATTAACCAAGTGGGGGGACCTATCTAATGATTCCAAACTATTAAGTTGGGAATCTCTTTTAAATCTAACAGGGGGTTCCATTTCCAGATTCAAATTCTACCAGTTGTCTTCCTGGTGGTGTAGTCAACGCTGGGTCAATGAGGACGAGATTCCGATTTTGGGACTTATTAGTAGAGGGACAGGAAGGAAAGGGGAGGTGTCACTCTGGTATAATGCATTGATGGGGCGAAATATGAACTAGGAGCTGATATCATCAAGCTTTGGGCTAATGTCGTCACCCATGACTCCGAAGAGATGCTGAAGATCTGGATAGACTCATTCACAATTTCCCAAAAAACCATAAAACCATCCAATCTCAGAAGGAATCATCTATTCACAGCTTATAGGGCCTACTGGACTCCTGCGAAATTGTCAAGGATCTCGACAGAAGAATACGTCTGTTTAAGATGCAGGTCACCAGATGCAGACGATAGACATATGTTCCTAGACTGCCCTGAAATTATTAGCTACTGGGATCAGGTTTGTGCGTTCTTAGAAGAGGTTCTATCCATACCAATCACTTTTTCCCCTAGATTAATATTCTTCGGTCTCCCTACGGACTATGATGTCAGTAATAGTACCTCACAGTTTATTTTTTATGTCACTGTTATAGCCAGAAGGGATATCTGTATGGAGTGGAAATCTGTAAGTCCTCCCCGATTTGCAAACTGTCTCAAGAACATTATGGCTATTAGTCGTTTAGACCTACTGTGCGGAGGAGAGAGTGCTGTCAAAATATGGTCCCAATTAATTGCATGGTCTGAGAGATAACGGACAAGGTACACAAAATGTCCAATGATTATGCCAGAGGTTTTGTGGTCCTGTCCTCCCAAAGGTTCCGACACATCACGAATGGGAGTGGGACAAGGTAACGACC
The DNA here is from genome assembly GCF_964261635.1 of Lissotriton helveticus. Taxonomy (NCBI): domain Eukaryota; kingdom Metazoa; phylum Chordata; class Amphibia; order Caudata; family Salamandridae; genus Lissotriton; species Lissotriton helveticus. The sequence continues at coordinate 710,946,532 of NC_136065.1, forward strand.
TACCTCTGGGTGATCTCCGTTGGCTATGCACGGTAGTCAGGGCGGGAATAGTTAGCCCGTGTTAAAGGCCAGGAGAAAAGCCCATCTAGAGTTGACAATTTCTGGTGGCATTTATGAGGACAAAAAAATAATTTTTTTTACATCCAACACTGAACCATGCAAAAGAGCTGCATTAATTTCATTTAGACCTAATGCAGGACTTTTCATGTAGTATAATCTTCTAACTAACTTCCACATTTCAGAATGATGTACTGCTACCATTCTTAAATGATGAAAACGACTTTGACACACTTTCCTAGAAAGACAAGCCAAAGAATGACCTTGCAGCCCTTATATTTTTGCTCACTGTGCAAGGATCCAGTCCTTGTAATATCCTAAACATCTGTTTCACAGTTATTTTCCATATTCTCTTAAGAAATTTAGTAATATATTAATAGATTCTTGTTGTATACTACAAATACTACTACTAAGCCATATATACACTGGAGACTGGGTATGTCTTCCTTAAACTTCCTCAGCTATTACTTCTTCCACATTTCTAGGAACCAACTTTTCTTTTTCAATTGGACAACCATTTTTAAGTTTGTGACAACGACCACAGGTATCAACTGCCTGTATTTTGTTGAAAATAGCTTTCTTCATTAAAAAAAGGTTGCGTACTAGAAGTATGCTTCCTTTCCCCAGAAAATATTGTACAAAAGTTAGTTCTATTTAAAATTATATTTTCTTTTAGGGGGCGGCCCCGCAAGTGGGGTAAGATCTGGGGAGTCTGGAACGATTACCGTGGGGACATTTGTACACCACCTGAAGTGGATCCTACGGGTGTGGATTCGGAGGACGCTTAAACCCATGCTTTATATTTTGCTTAATCTGTCTAAATATGGAGGTCTATGTTCTCTATGTGTATACTTGCAGTCACTCAATGCGCTCTGGTCAGTTTTGAGTTGTGTAATGTCCTTTTTGTTTAATAAAAAGATGTTTTAAAAAAAATTGTTGTTTTTCTTTTACATTTGTCCTTCATAGACTGCATTATTGTATTTAAAGTTTCCAATCTGTTTAAAACTAAGATAAACAATTTTCTTTTCAATTCAAATGCTTTTTCAATCACACTTAGAATCTCCTTTTTTTGTTTGAAAAATGCGATCTCTTTTTGGATTTTTTACATTTTTTAAACACATTTTGTAATACTCTATTTTTATATAGTCTTTTTCGAATCTCTAAAAATAGTTTCTTCCTCCTTTCAACATATTCTTTTTCTGATAATCCAATTTTGCACTTTTTTGTACATTTTTCTTTTCCTTTTGTTTCACTGTATATCTTTTGTCTTTCTCTTCTTTATTTTCAGAATTTTATAGACGCTTTAAAAAATGTTTACATATTCTTTCCTTCTCTTACCAGAAGGCTTTTTCTTTGAAGATCCATGTTGTACTTGATCTAATTGCTCTTTTGCTGTTTTTTTTACATAGGACTCTTTTCTTTGTTGTCTTTTTGTTTGCTCTTTTCTTGTTATTGTAACTGTCTTAATAATTATGCAAAACATCTGTAAAAAAAAGAAAGGTTTTTAAAACAATTTAGTGTAATTAAAAGAATTATATTGAAATATTCACATGTTTAAATATAAATATATATATATACAATGATAGTACCATAATCATTAGAGCAGTTGAACGGTACTACCTGGGTAATTGGAAGAGTGCATGAGTAGTGTGTAGGAGATAAGGGGACAGCATAGATAGTCAGTCAAGTCAAGTCAAAAGATCTTTATTCGGAATAAAAAACATCCATAAAAGTACAAACAAAAAACACATATCAAAAACATTCAATTCAATAATGACAATTGGAGAATAATACAGGATAAAACGAGCACAATCAAATCTAAATCGAATCATCAATAAAGATAGTTTCACAACTATACCAAATTTGTCCATTCCCAATAATCATAGTAAAAGGAATTTGATAAAAAACACAATTTTAAAAACCTTTCTTAAAAGACAAGCATCACATTATTATAATATTACCTAATTACACATAAATGCTAAGGATTAAAATGGTAAATGTAAAAAGTTCATTATCATAAAAGTACAGAATAAAAAGTGCAGTGTGCTATGGTTAAACATCAATAATAAGGGTGGCTCTCGATCTAACGGCAGCTTTGAGAAAACAACTCATCCTAAAAATGACTTCATCTGATCCCAATACCAAGAAGGACCGAAGTGCCAATTTAAAATTAGTCAGTTCATTTTTCTTGCAATAGGGCATTAAATAATGTACAGTAAATTTTTTATAAAAACCACAGAAGAACAGGAAATGCATGAGACTTTGTTTCATGCAGGGGTTACAGGGGCAATTTAAAGTTTCAAGATGTTTATTATATCCCAGAGGGAAGTTCAATAAGTTAACTATACTCCCCTCTCGGAAACGAAACAATAAGCCCCTTACCCATCTACCAAGATGCAAACGCAAATATCTGTACGGTAGGCCAGGTTTTTTAATGTGAGGTTCACAACAGGCCATATATTTTACAACCGTACATTTGATCTGATTCTTTCTGTCCCGCTCTTCACTATATAAATCATACAATGCCCTTAAAATGATGGTCTTATGGGAGCGATTTATTAGGTGCGGTGATGTGAACAAGGATGCCAAACCCACGCTTACGAGGCACTCTTTTACTGATTTCAGCCATGGAATCTGATGTCCCCTGTCACATTTTAGACAATCCGAAATGATATCACGGGTCAATGTAGCAGCCGTATTGTTCCATAACTTTATCCAGAACAATGCTGGTCTTGATCTCACAAAATCCTCTATGTAGGCAATATTTAATTCATTATGACATACATAGGTTGGAGAACAGATGACCCCCCCCAATACCTTCCGACAGAATCTATTTTCTTCTGTTTGAATGGAGGAACACTTAGTGTAGCCCCAAACCTCAGCGCCGTAAGTGCCAGTTGGCATGCATTGGGTTTGGTATATCTTCACCAGGGGGGTTATCACATCAGCTTGGGTGGGCTGCCTCAACGAGGTTACACAATTAATTGCCTTGCCCAGCTTATTCCTGGCATAAGAGACATGGGCATGCCACGTACCACTATTTGAGAATAAGAGCCCTAAATAGGGGAAGGTGTTGGTACTTTTTAAGACATTTGACCCTGAAATAATCTGGGGGATTTTGTGACTTTTTGGCCCACAGCTCATAATCAGTGATTTTTTAAAATTGGTTGTTAAACCTAAATCGGCCATAAAAAGGACAAACCCTGAAATTAAAATACGCAGTGCCTTCGGAGTACGGCCCATCAGGACCGCGTCATCTGCGTAAAGAAGGGTGGGTATTGGGGCTCCGTTAATGTAGGGCACATCACTAGTTAGGGTGCTCAAAGTGCCGCTGAGTTTATTAATATACAAAATAAAAAGGAGAGGGGCCAGCACACACCCTTGTCTCACCCCCCTACCAATGTTGATATCGTTGGAAACTTCACCCATTTGATTCACACGTACACAAGCTTTAAGATCACGGTGTAGAAAAGCTAAAAAATGTACCAGATGGTCATCCAAACCATATTCGAGAAGGGTAGACCAAAGCCGGGAGCGGTTAACGAAATCAAAAGCCGAGCTCAAATCCATAAAACCAAAATATAAAGGGGATTTCTTTGCAATGTTATATTTTCCCATGATCAAATTCAGATTCAAGCATTGTTCCACCGTTCCGACACTGCTGCGGAACCCAAACTGACTAGGATGTAGGATGTTATTCTCATCTGACCATGTTCTTATCCTTTTAAATAAGATCCGTCCCAGGACTTTTAAGGTGTTATCTATTAAAGAGATTGGGCGGTAACACCCAGGGTCCAGCCTATCGCCCTTTTTAAAAATGGGAACAATAATACTACGTGACCATGTTTCCGGAATCTCTCCTTCAGTTAAATTATTGAAAACATTGCATAGCAAAGGAGCCCAAAACTCTGGTTCACATTTTAATTGGTCTATGGAGAGCCCATCAGATCCAGGAGCTTTGTTCCCGGCGCTTTCTAAAATTGCATCGAAAACCTCAAGCGTGGAAATAGACATTGGGTGTGGAGGGGGTAGCAGCAAAGGAGTATTGTCTGGTGTTGCGTAAATTTTACCAAAGTGCGCAACCCAGATCGGGCCAGTGATGTTACAATTAATTTCCGTCAAATTTGAGCCAATAGATCTTATTTCCTTTACCTCCCTCCAAAATCCAGTGGTATCTTTTAGATCAGCAGATCGTGCCAGGGAATCCCAGTGTGTTTTCAGTAAATCATTTGATCTAGTACGTAAAGCGAGCTTGTACTCTGCTCTAAGCAGCCTTACCCTCAATGTGTCCCTTGGTTCAGCTTTTAGGGCAGCTCTAAGCATCCTATTCGCTTTTGAGCATGGGGCATCAAACCACCTAGGTATTTCCTCGGCCTTACAAGAGGCTGGTCTAGAAATTTCACCTTTAATTATATTGCAGAGTTCAGAAAACGCTTTAACCACATTTATCCCTTGGTCCTCTGTGGTAAGACAATCTTTAATCAAAGATGGATGTTTCTTACATACTTCAGCCAGGATCCCCTTATTGTCTGCACCCTTCCAGATTACCCTCAACTTGTCTGTCAAGATTTCCAGACCCCTTGCGCCTATTTCACGCTTTGGACACTTACCCCTTGGTTGTGATAAATGGATGGCAATTGGGTAATGATCGCTGTAAATTTCACACACTACTTCTGCCCTTATTAATGCCTTTGCAATGGCATGGGAAACAAAAACATAATCAATCGTCGTACCACCCCCATGACCAATAAAGGTGGGGAATGGGGATGCATGGTTTTCCATACCTACATGCTCCATGCAATTAACAAGTTCATTAGAAGAGAGAAAATCTAACAGTTCTATACCTCTTTTACATGGGGGGTTTCTTGAATGTATATGCGCGTTAAAATCTCCCCCTAAACATATGCCATCAAATTTTCCATACACTTGTCCATCCATGATTACATTAATAAAATCAAATAAAGAGATAAAATTAGGATTAGGTTGGGACAGAAAATCATTGTTATAGAAATTGATTAAACACAGTTTTATCCTCTGAGTATACGAAAGTGCCATGAAACTAGGACAATTTGTTTGTAATTCATCAATCTTCACTTCAGCAGTAATTTTTATCCAAATGGACAATCCACCACTTGGGCGACCAACCAGAGGGGCCAAAGCAGTCCTATTATGGCAACTATACCCCTCAAACAATAGGTCCTCAACACACCAAGTTTCTTGGAACATCATTATATCATAACGATTGACACAATCCCTCCATGATGGAATTCCCATTTTGGACTTCAAACCCGCTATGTTCCAACTAAAAATTGTTAGATTATTGTTTATATTGTTCCTTGAACATGCACCCCGGTCGGTGCTTGGGGCAGTTTTAGGTATAACCACGCTTTGTTGGACACTTAGTGAACTAGATGGAGAAATCTCTAATATTGGCAGGGTCCCCTCTAGGGGTGGTTCCTCTGACTGTGCTGCCTCAGAACACACAAGAAGTGGTTTAGTGGTTTCAGTAGGCAGTCAGTCCAAAGAGTCCAGATCCTGGAATATTCCAAATCTATTCTGTAACGGAAAAACTGGTGGCGGTTGCATCAACTTGTTGGGAGGACGATAGAAATATTTTAAGGGAAGTGGGGTCACCACAGTAGAAGGTCCATAACGGCCAGGATTAGTATTCAGCAGATATTTCACTGTACCCGGATTTCTAAAGTTAATTACAATGCAGTCCCCATTGATGTTTTTATAAAGAGGACCGACCCAGGTTACTCGCCTTGTGGTTATAATTTCTTTGGCTATATCATAACCCACCCCCTTATGCTTTGTTAGCCAATCTATGCACTTGTTGTGAAGTTGAACCCATGATTCTCCTTGACCTTCCTTAAGCGGCGGGATTCCAGCCAGAACTAAAACATAAGGACAAGCCTCAGGTGGAAGATGTAGGGCCGGGCCTTGATGTTTAATAGGCCTGTTGTCCTCATGCATATTCTTTTTGTTATGCTGATTGTGATTGACAGGACCCTTCTGGGCTAAGGTGGTCTGCTTCGCTACATTACTCTTTCGAATAGAATTAGTTAATGATCCACTTACATCATTAGCTGGAACAGAGGATTTAGTCGAAGCAACATATCCATGTATAGGGTTACATGGGGGTACGGGGGTGTTGGTTTGACAAGCAGACGAGTTGCTGCCTGTAGTGCCCTTATTTTTAGATGCCTTTGGTGTATCTGACTGTATTGGATTAATTACAGCTTGTTGTTCCACTGTCCTTGTATTACCGTGATCACCTGAAATAATGACATGGGTAGTAGTTTCAAGGTCTTTTAACAATCGTTCTACTCTCATTTTGTCCAAGTTTGCTATACCTTTTCTCTTAGCATCCTCGTTTTTAATTATATTCTCCAATTTGTCAAGTCTTTTAAAAATATTATTAAATTGTTTGATCATTTGACCTTCCAAATTTTTAAAAATTGTATCAACAACAGTCTCAATAAGGTTCCCCTCTGACTTGGAATAATGGCTGAATTTGTCAATTCCGTGGAGGGGCTCAGTCTGGGTGGAGATAGATACGTTATTTGACACCTCATTGCTTACAACGACCATATCACCCAGATGCGGTTGATCCTGTGTGGGTACTATATGCTGGACCAACTTTTGTCTCTTCCCCTTATTCCACATGCTTTGTGGGGTAGGTTGATTAACAGTCCTTAGCGGCTGCTTCCGTTTGTTGTAAGTTGTTTTTGCAGGGCCCCTCTTTCTCTTGGCTGCAACTTTATCAGTTCCCTTATTTCCAGCCTCTGTCGGTGTCTTTACTGAGGCATGGCCAGGGGTCACTTCTGATGCTATATATGTTACAGTGTCATCATCGTCTAGGACAATTGGTACTTCTGTATGGGGATGTGAGGATTTTACAACAATTATTTCAGGAGTTATATGGGTATTGCCATTACCATTAAGACTGGCAGTGGCATGTAATAAATTAATACTCGTCGGGCCCATAGAAAATCTCCTTTCAGTCTCAACTATCTCGTTGAACGCAGTATCTATTAATGTCTCAAACGATGTTAGCAGTATTACAGGGGACTCTGCGTCCTGAGTCAGGATATCAACATTATCACTTGTAGCGGTGCAATTTGCCATTATGGACAGCTTATTAGGTAACTAACCTTATAGAAGATGTTGGTGGGGTGGCCCGCCCGACCACTGTTGACCTCTGAGGGCCTCAGAGGGCCCGCCCTTTGCCCGGGCTTAGCCCCGGGCGTCCCGCTCGCGTCCCGCGACGCGTGGTTTGCCGGTCTTTTCAACCCCCGTTGGCGCTCTCTGAGCGCGAGGCGCGTCACTCTGCACGCGCCGCCGCGTTGCCTGCCGGGATTTGTGGTCTCCCGGAGCGGCGGCGCGGAGTCCGGAGCCCTGGGACTCTTGGCGGTGGCGGCGATGACTAGTGGAGCTTCCTGGTGCTCTGCGGCTGTTTCCGACTGACTCTCGGCGGTGGCGGCAAGGTAAGAGTGTCCCCCCGCTCCGCCAGGTTTGCCGGTCTTTTCAACCCCCGTTGGCGCTCTCTGAGCGCGAGGCGCGTCACTCTGCACGCGCCGCCGCGTTGCCTGCCGGGATTTGTGGTCTCCCGGAGCGGCGGCGCGGAGTCCGGAGCCCTGGGACTCTTGGCGGTGGCGGCGATGACTAGTGGAGCTTCCTGGTGCTCTGCGGCTGTTTCCGACTGACTCTCGGCGGTGGCGGCAAGGTAAGAGTGTCCCCCCGCTCCGCCGGGTTTGCCGGTCTTTTCAACCCCCGTTGGCGCTCTCTGAGCGCGAGGCGCGTCACTCTGCACGCGCCGCCGCGTTGCCTGCCGGGATTTGTGGTCTCCCGGAGCGGCGGCGCGGAGTCCGGAGCCCTGGGACTCTTGGCGGTGGCGGCGATGACTAGTGGAGCTTCCTGGTGCTCTGCGGCTGTTTCCGACTGACTCTCGGCGGTGGCGGCAAGGTAAGAGTGTCCCCCCTATCAGCATAGATAGTACACAGGTGACTGTAGAAGTGCATGTTTAGTACCTGGATCATTGCATGAGTGCATGGGTTCCTCCTGGATGATTAGAATACTAAAAGGATAATGCATGGTGAATTTACAAGTGCTTGGGTATTGTCAGAGTGACTGGATAAGTACTTGATACTGAGTGATTGGAGGAGTGCATGGGTAGTGACAGGGCGATGGCTGGAGTGTATAGATAGTGCTCAGGGGATTGTAGCAGTGCATGTATTAGCTCCTGGGTAATTGGAAGAGTGAATCAGTAGTGTGTACCTGGTTAGAGGGCTGCATGTATAGTGCACAGAGGATTGTAGCACTGCTTCAGTCAGTGTCTGGGTCATTGCATGAGTACATGGGTACTATCTGGATGATTAGAGCACTGTGTGGTGAGTGCATGGTGAATTTATAACTCCTTAGGTATTGGCGGAGTGATTTAAAAACTACATGGTGCTGGATGGGTGATTGGAGGAGTGCATGGGTAGTGACACAGTGATGACTAGGCCTGGCAAAGCACTACGCTACGCTCGCGTAGTTTGCGAAGTTTGCGCTACTTCGCATTACGCGAACTGCACGTAGCACAGTGCAAACACGCGTAGCATAGCGTAGTGCAGTCGTCATGTTTTGCTTGCTCGCTCGCGGTCCTCAACGTCAAGTTGGCGTCCGCGAGCAAGCAAAATGACATCCGGGCGAGACTTTTTCCTGGTTCGTTATCAGCAACATCAAGTTGCTGATCGCGACAGTGGAAAATAAACATCCCGGCAAGGTTATCAACGCGGGGAGGTCAGGTATCTCATTGCGAAGGGTCGCGTATGCTCACGACCGCTCGCAATGAGAAACTACCAGTCCACGTTGAGAAAGCTGCCGCTCGAGTAAAATTCTACTCGAGCGGCAGAAAACCACAGCTCGCACTGTGCAAGATGCCGTTTTCAATGATTGCACAGTGCCGGATGCTTGTCCGCACTGTGCAATTATTGAAAACGGCATCTTGCACTGTGTGAACATGCTACTACGCAGCGAAGTGCACTTTGTGTAGCTTCGCAAAGCGCTACTTCACAAACTACGCCCAGCCCTAGTGATGACTGCACTGCAAGTCTAGTGCTTAGGGGATTGTAGCAGTGTATGGTTTAGTGCCTGGATCATTGCATGAGAACATGAATACTGATTGGATGCTTAGACTACTGCAAAGAGAGTGCATGGTGAATTTATAAATGCTTCGGCATTGGCAGAGTGTTTAGATAAGTACATGCTGCTAGATGGGTCATTGGAGGAGTGCATAGGGAGTGACAGGGGAATTGCTGTAGTGCATGGGTACTACCTGGGTAATTGAAGGAGTCAATCAGTAGTGTGTAGCTGGTTAGAGATCTGCATGGATAGTGCACAGAGGATTGTAGCAGTACACAAATTAGTGCCTGACTCATTGCATTAGTACATGGGTAGTAACTGGATGATTACAGTGCTGCAAAGAGAGTGTATAAGTGCTTCGATATTGGTGGAGTGATTGGAAAAGTACATGATGTTGAAAGGGTGTTTGGAGGAGTGCATGAGGAGTGGCAGGGGGGTTTTCTGAACTGCATGGGTACTACCTGGGTAAATAGAGGAGTGATCAGTAGTATGTAAGTGGTTAGAGGTCTGCATGGATAGTGCACAGAGGACTGTGGCAGTGCATATGTTAGCGCTTGAGCCATTGCATGAGTACATGGGTAGTGACTGGATGATTAGAGTGCATAGTGAATTTATAAGTGCGTGGGTATTGGCGGGGTGATTAGAAAAGTACATGGTGCTGGATGGGTGATTGGAGGAGTTTGCTGGACTGCATGGGTACTACCTGGGTAATTAGTGGAGTGAATCAGTAGTGTGTAGGTGGTTAGAGGTCTGAATGGATAATGCACAGGGGATTGTAATAGTGCATATGCTACTGACTGAGTTATTGCATGAGTACATAGATACTGACTGGATGATTACAGTAGTGCAAAGAGAGTGCATGGTGAATTTATAAGTACTTGGGTATTGGCAGAGTGATTGAATAAGTACATGGTGCTGGATTGGTGATTGGAGGAGTGCATTGTGACTGCCAGGGGATTGCTGGACTGAACGGATACTAGCTGGATAATTGGAGGAGTGAATAAGAAGTATGTAACTGGTTAGAGGTCTTCATGGATAGTGCACAGAAGATTGTCGCAGTGCATATGTTATTGCCTGAGTCATTGCATGAGTACGTGAGTAGTGACTGGATGATTACATGCTGCAAAGAGACTGCATGGTGAATTTATAAGTGATTGGGTATTGGCAGAGTGATTGAATAAGTACATGGTGCTGGATTGGTGATTGGAGGAGTGCAAGGATACTGGCAGGGTGATGGCTCCACTGCAAGAGTAGTGCTTAGGGGAATGTAGCAGTGCATGAGTTTGTGCTATTGCTTTACTATTTTACAACTACTTTTAATGTCACACCTAGCCAAATACAAAGCAGGAACCATTCACATTTATCTGCTATAAGTCTCTCCATTTTTCTAAAACATGCATTGATATCTCTGTACCACAGCACTATGTACACCTCAATAAATTCACAGAACAAACTTCAAATTAGAACCGAACACCAAAAATGGTGTGGCATATTTCAACTTTACCTCTCTAGAGACTTATAAAAACTAGTCTAATCAGAAATACCGTAACTCAACATTTGCAAGTAGATACATACTTTAAACACAACTCCATGCACACCTTTAAACTTGACAAACTGCACATCCAATTTGAAAGCAACAGCTAAAATTATTCGGTATACTACAAATGTACATGTGATCGGAGAAGTCTAAAGGTGGTGCATGTGCACTGCCTAAATGATCGGAGTAGTGCATAGATCCTGACAGGGTGATTGCAGGAGTGCAACGATAGTGTCTGGTTGAGTACATAACTGCATAGGTAGGGTCTACATGATTTTGAAAGTGCATCAGAACTTCCTAAATGATTGGAAGAGTGCATAGATCCTGACAGTGTGATTAGAGCAGTACAAGGATAGTGCCTGAGTAATTGAACCAGTGTATAGCTAATGCATTGATGTATCTATGACTGCAGAAGTATGTCTCGGGGATTACATACGTAATGCCTAGTGATTCCATGATTGCTAGGGTAATGTCTGGCAGATTTCAGGAGTACATACAAAGTGCCTGAGTGATAATATCTCTACAAACATATCTCAAACCTCACTTTTGTGCTGCTGCTTTACCTTTTTACAACTACTTATAATGCTACACCTAGCCAACTAGAAGGCAGGAACTGTTCGCATGTCTCTGCTATGAGTTTCACCATATTCCTGAAAAAATGCATGGATATGTGTATACCTTAACACTGTGTATGTGAAAATAACAATTCCTAGGCAATCATGGTTAACACAAATATATAAGCGGAGGGTATCAAACAAAGACCAGTAACACATAACAATATCCAAGGATTCACGTGTCATATTTTTAATGAATCATATAGTAAAAACAATAATCATAATACATTTTAATTGTGACTTAATTTATAAATGCAATTTAAAAAGTATATACAATCAGTAAAAAGCAGAATTATACATTCAATGTTAAGTGAACAAATAATGCAATCTAAAAAACAATACAATATTTCTAATCAGAGGACTGATTGAGTAGTAATCATTCAGTAGTAATCATTCGACACACTCTACAACAGAAAATAGTTGTTACATATTTATAGTAAAATCTACAATATTCATAGTTAAAAAAGAGACTAAATTTTATATATTTGTCATTCTATGGACAGCTATCTAGTCAGTCTATTGAAGGATGCCACTCCATTTTTCTTTTATATAGTAACATACAATGTTTTAAATATAAGCTATGTCTTCTAGTCAGTAACATTGCCTACCTCGTATATGTCATAAGATAAGAACATATATAAATGGAAGAATTACCAACCTATTGTTTATATAACTAATAGAGAGTGTAGGCCAAAGATAAATAGCAGGACAAAAAGGGGGGGGAAGGGGGAGAAAGGAGAAAGTGTGACCAAGGGGGATGGTTTTTATATATATGGGGAGGCGAAGAAGCAAAGGGTTGCAAACAGAGGATGAATGTAATAAAAATTTACATACGATGACGGGTATAGAGAAATAAATTAATTTTGATAATGAATTAACAACTCTACTTACTTTTATTTAAGTGAGGTCTGGAAACCAACTTTCAAATTAAAAGCATTGGTTTTCTTAATGTTGATGACCCACAGTGGCTTTTTCTGAGAATATAATTATATAAAAAAGAATATAGTTATGATGGTCTACTTAGGTATATAATCTAACATAGTTTAATGCTACTTCAGTTAGTCATACTTACTGAAAAAACACACTTTAATTGGTAAAGTGATCTATATACGTAAATCAGATGATCTGAAGTTTTCATACAAAGGTTGAACAATCCAAGGATGTCCTGTTAGACAAATATACGGGATCGAATGAGTACAACTCTCCTATTTAGATAAACCGTAAATATATATTTAAAACTTATTGTTGTGTTATATGAGCATTCGTATCTGATTGTCTATCTCCGATATTTGCATATTTTATTATAGATATAGATCACATTGTGTGCCAGATATAGCATTAATGAAAAAACGTCTCGAAGTTCTGAATAATTAGTCTTGTAAGTCTCTGACAACCATGAGGAATGTATATGTTCCTTATATGGAACAAATAACATGTATATAGTATACTCAAGTTATACCATGTATGTGTTAAATAGAACTACCTTTTCTCATCATCGTGTTTTAAAGAATGCATCACTCCATTGTTTAACGAGTTCACATAAAGCATGCTTACCTGTGCTAGACGTAACGGGTAGGGCCTTGAAACGACGTAATGATATCTCCTTGTAGGTATCTTGATAAAAATGCGACATACACGAATCTAAAACAATCAAATATTTATTGGGCCCGATTAGATTGGCAGGGAGGGTTTATAGAACGTTAAAACAGAATTTCATCTTCTCGCCCAAATAATCGTACCTTAAAACATTATGCATGAAAGCGTGACATGAATCCCGTTTCTTTGGTAGCCACGATGGGTCTGGTCATCGATATGTTTAACGTTTAATTGGTTACGTAGCACTATAGTTTGTTAGAAGGGGAACAAAAAATAAATGTAAAAAAAAATTTAACGATACAATGCGGGTCTATAAATATCATCTGATTAAGAAATCTGTACGTCACGCCATGTACGATTAACCAAGTACTTACATATATTTTGTCTGATAGAAGCAGCGTATATGGGGTTCGGCCAATGGTGGCGTCTGACGTCACAGGATACGGAAGTCTGACAGTGTAGCCCAATTGGTTGCCGACTTATATAATGACTACTGATTGGTGTACGATAGTCATGTGATATTGACAATACTAGTATTGCACGGCGAACCAAGTAATTTTGACTTATTTACCCTATGTGAAATCCTAGTTATAAAAAATTATATTTGTTGTTCTCTTAAAAAATAAGGATATAATTTTTGCGAATTTCGTATGTTGATTTTAACAACCGTGGTAACTTAAAAGAACGGACCACTTAAACGAAGGCTGTGGATTGGTAGTCGGTCGTCATGTGATCGCGAAGTTGGTATAGTTACGGAGCAAGATTGGCAATACTAATGTATAACTATATTTAATTTCCCGATGTCATACATATTATTTTATTGCTATATAGTGAGTATTAATCTCTTAAGATACATGTAGACATTGTGATAGCGACCAAACAGAATGTGATCGAGAAGTCGGTAAATTACGGAGTAAAATTGGCAGTACCAGTTTATTGCTATACTAGATTTCTCAACAGCAAAAAATGGATTTTATTCCTACATGGATGAATACAACATTCTTAGAAAATATATTGGCACGATAGTGGTGACCAATCAAAATGCACATAATAAATTGAAATAAACGAAGGACTATATACGAGCACAAAGATGAAATACGTATAATCTATTCTGTATTCTACTCTATATTGTCCTACAGGTTTTATATATTACTCTATTTATATCCACATATATTCAAAATTAAAAAGGGGAATCTTTAAATAAAGCAAAAATAAATTAATATAAGATTGTTCTTATAAACCTGTGACAGAGTCTAACGATTACCAGTATATTAAGGCTTGATGTTATTTCTAAGTAATAGCATTTTCCCAAGGGATCTCACTATTGAGACCCCTTTTGTGGGTGTCAAGTGAAAAAATCAAAAAAACTTCACGTTTCTTATGGATTTTGTCACCTCCCTGGATAGTAGGGGTTCTGATCTTCTCTAGGATCCTCCACTTAAAATCCTCTGGCCCATGGTTTTTTTCTATAAAATGTTTAACCATGGGACATAGAAGTTTTTTTGTGCGGATCGCGGAGCGGTGTTCTGTGAGTCGAGTCTGGATAGGTCTTGATGTCTCTCCCACGTAGCCTAAGGTGCATGGGCAGAGAATCAAGTACACCACATTAGTGGTTTTGCAGTTCCACATGTCTGTAGCACGGATGGTATACTCATTGTGAATAAAAATCTCTTCTTCTAAGACAGAACTACATGATTTGCACATGGAACATTTTCTAGTGCCTCTAATTGGGGCCTCACTGTTGATTGATCTTTGAACCAGATTTTTAGTTGTGTTGACGTCTTCAAATCTAGAATGTACTACTAGATCCTTAAAGTTTCTATTTCGCCGATGGGCAAATATGGGTTTTTCAAGTTTAGAATTGTCATTAGGGTTGCTGTTTAAGATATGCCAATTGGCATTCACAATTTGTTTTTTCTTAGCATCTAATGTAGAGTCTCTTGTGACACATACTAACTTGGTATTCTCTGTAAATTTTTTAGATCTGAGAAGATGGTCCCTGTCAAAAAATCTAGCTCTTTTGTAAGAGTCTCTGATAAGACGATGGGGGTACCCCCGTTCTAATAAATTTCGTCCGCATGATTGCTGCTTGTCGATCAAAATCTTTTAATTCAGAACAATTTCTTCTGACTCTAAGAAATTGGGAAAAGGGAATGCCCTGCTTTTGGTCTCTAGGGTGGAAGCTATTAAAATGTAAAATCGTATTTCGAACAGTGGGTTTCACATATAGATCTACTTTTAATTGGTTTTGGCTATGAAAAATCAGAATATCCAAGAATTCCACTTGATTGGCACTAATCTGGGCAATAGATTTGAGATTTGGGTCAGTGACATTAAGCCACTCAAGGAATTCAAGTAAGGTCTCTCTCCCATTGGTCCAGACAAAAAAGATGTCATCAATGTATCTGGACCAATGGGAGACAGATTTAAAAAATGGCGCTATCTCATTGTAGATGAAATGTTGTTTAAATGCTGCCATATAAATATTTGCAACGGAAGGCGCCACTGATGCCCTCATGCTAACGCCTTTAATTTGGCGAAATAGGTCTTGGCCAAATTCAATAATATTGTCCGAAAGTACAACATTAAGAATTTCCAGAATAAATAGTTTAGGGCAGTTTATATGATATGTCTCAATAAACCATTTTGTTGTTTCTATAGCACCTGTCAATGGAATATTGTTATATAAGGCTTCCACGTCTAGCGTGACTAGTAGATCAGTTGTCTGGTTAAAAGTAATACTCTCTACTTTATTAATCATTTCCCCTGTGTCTTTAATATAAGATGGTATTTTGGGGATATGTGGATGTAAATAGTGGTCCACAAATTTGGATAGAGGCTTGGTATTGGTTCCAATAGTTGAAACAATTGGTCTGTACGGTGGGTCTACTGTACTTTTGTGAACTTTGGGCATTCCGTATATGCATGCTGTTTTATTCTTATTGAAGTTTAAAAATTCAAATTCTTTGTTATTAATTTCTCCGTTGTCCAGGGCTGTACGTGTAATATCATAAATTTTCTTAGAGATGGCGTGTTTGGGGTTTACCATAATTTTCTTGTAAAAAGAAATGTCACTGAGCATAGTATTAATTTTCGTTGTGTAGTCGGACGTGTTAATAACTACGATTCCACCTCCTTTATCGCAACTCTTAATAACTATATCTTTATTTTTTGATAATGAAGTAAGTGCAACATGTTCTTGTCTGTTTAAGTTATATAGAGGTTTTGGGATGAAACACATAGCTTGTTCTAATCTTTGTATAATGACTAATTCAAAAGCAGCCACTTCTGGTCCTAACTGTTCTAGGGATGGACTAAATGTAGATGGTAGACTGAGAGTATTTTTTAAGCTCGGATCTCTGTATTGTGGGTCTTTGTTGTTAAAGAATTTCTTTAGTCTAATTCTACGAAAAAAGGATATCATATCTTGATATAACTCAAAGCTATTGACATGAGCATGTGGAACATAAGATAACCCTTTCGATAGGAGGTTAATGCTATGTGTGTCTAATTCTATATTGGATAGGTTGAACACAGGGATTATTGACCCTGTTTCCAATATTGGCGATTGCGTGTTTCCCGCATGAGTTGAGGGTCCTGCGGTTGGTGATGGAATTGTGGTTGGTAGTTCCCCTTGTTTGTGGTTGAAATCGGACTCTTTGGCGGCCCCTGCCTGTTCCACGATTGCCTAAAAAAGGCTGGGTGGAAGGACGTTTATTTTTAAATGAATTAAAATTATTTTCAGGTTCATAGTAGCTATTGCTATTGTCGCCATCTGAGTCAGAATTATCTAAAAAGGTATTAACCCTCTGTTGTTGTGTCCTAGTTTCATCAGAATAATGATTTTGTTTATAGAAGTCAGGTTTTCAGAAAGGATAGGTATTTTCAATGCTATAGAATCTTTTATCTTTCATTAGTTTGTCATTTTTACGTTTACTGAGGTAATTTTTAAAAGATTCTATTTCTTTATTACAGTCTTCTAGTTTTTTTAGGAATTCATCAATATTACTAGCATTTTTGATTCTGTCTTCTAATTCTTGTACTTCTATTCTGAGGCTGATTGATAATTCTTTAGCCATTTCTACTATCAAGATCATAAGATCTCTTGTACATCTGCTAGCAATCATGCTCCACTTTTCTAAAAAAATCTTTGTGGTCTACAAACAGTCCAGGAATATTACAGACGCTGAGACCTATTGGAATAATGCCTGATCTTAAATATGCTAGTATAAATTCTCCATGTGCTTCAATCCGAATGAGTTTCTTTTTGAGTTCTATGAGTTTATTAATATCATCTTGGTTATGATTACTTGTGTGGCTACCTGTGCCAAAATTGGCTGTAGTCCCTACCAAGGTTGCGAATTCCTCATCGGAAAAACCAAATGTTTTAAGTTGGGCCATTCTTTAAATATTAGTCTAAGAAACGAGGGGGGTGGACAGGGGGGGGAAGGAAGAAGGCGGGAGGGGGGTTGAATAAGGGGGGGAGGTTGGGGGGAAAATATTTTGAGAGAGACCAAAGGATGACTAGAAGTATAGATGAAAAGGAATTAGTCAAAAAAGTACTCAAGAAGGGACAGGCTTAAATGATAACAGAAATGTATTGATACACAGAAACAGCCCTGCACAGACAAGCTGTGGGTAAAAATATGAGGATTAAACAAAGGCCCCCTGAACTTTGATCATGCGATTCCTAGGACAGGGAATAAACATATGTGAAAATAACAATTCCTAGGCAATCATGGTTAACACAAATATATAAGCGGAGGGTATCACAACAAAGACCAGTAACACATAACAATATCCAAGGATTCACGTGTCATATTTTTAATGCATCATATAGTAAAAACAATAATCATAATACATTTTAATTGTGACTTAATTTATACATGCAATTTAAAAAGTATATACAATCAGTAAAAAGCAGAATTATACATTCAATGTTAAGTGAACAAATAATGCAATCTAAAAAACAATACAATATTTCTAATCAGAGGACTGATTGAGTAGTAATCATTCAGTAGTAATCATTCGACACACCCTACAACAGAAAATAGTTGTTACATATTTATAGTAAAATCTACAATATTCATAGTTAAAAAAGAGACTCAATTTTATATATTTGTCATTCTATGGACAGCTATCTAGTCAGTCTATTGAAGGATGCCACTCCATTTTTCTTTTATATAGTAACATACAATGTTTTAAATATAAGCCATGTCTTCTAGTCAGTAACATTGCCTAACTCGTATATGTCATAAGATGAGAACATATATAAATGGAAGAATTACCAACCTATTGTTTATATAACTAATAGAGAGTGTAGGCCAAAGATAAATAGCAAGACAAAAAGGGGGGGGGGAGGAGGAGAAAGGAGAAAGTGTGACCAAGGGGGGTGGTTTTTATATATATGGGGAGGCGAAGAAGCAAAGGGTTGCAAACAGAGGATGAATGTAATTAAAATTTAGATACGATGACGGGTATAGAGAAATAAATTTATTTTGATAATGAATTAACGACTCTACTTACTTTTATTTAGGTGAGGTCCTGGAAACCAACTTTCAAATTAAAAGCATTGGTTTTCTTAATGTTGATGACCCACAGTGGCTTTTTCTGAGAATATAATTATATAAAAAAGAATATAGTTATGATGGTCTACTTAGGTATATAATCTAACATAGTTTAATGCTACTTCAGTTAGTCATACTTACTGAAAAAACACACTTTAATTGGTATAGTGATCTATATACGTAAATCAGATGATCTGAAGTTTTCTTACAAAGGTTGAACAATCCAAGGATGTCCTGTTAGACAAATATATGGGATCGAATGAGTACAACTCTCCTATTTAGATAAACCGTAAATATATATTTAAAACTTATCGTTGTGTTATATGGGCATTCGTATCTGATTGTCTATCTCCGATATTTGCATATTTTATTATAGATATAGATCACATTGTGTGCCAGATATAGCATTAATGAAAAAACGTCTCGAAGTTCTGAATAATTAGTCTTATAAGTCTCTGACAACCATGAGGAATGTATATGTTCCTTATATGGAACAAATAACATGTATATAGTATACTCAAGTTATACCATGTATGTGTTAAATAGAACTAACTTTTCTCATCATCATGTTTTAAAGAATGCGTCACTCCATTGTTTAACGAGTTCACATAAAGCATGCCTACCTGTGCTAGACGTAACGGGTAGGGCCTTGAAACAACGTAATTATATCTCCTTGTAGGTATCTTGATAAAAATGCGACATACACGAATCTAAAACAATCAAATATTTATTGGGCCCGATTAGATTGGCAGGGAGGGTTTATAGAACGTTAAAACAGAATTTCATCTTCTCGCCCGATTAATCGTACCTTAAAACATTATGCATGAAAGCGTGACATGAATCCCGTTTCTTTGGTAGCCACGATGGGTTTGGTCATCGATATCTTTAACGTTTAATTGGTTACGTAGCACTATAGTTTGTTAGAAGGGGAACCAAAAAAAATAAAAAATAAAATTTTGCGATATAATGCGGGACTATCAATATCATCTGATTAAGAAATCTGTACGTCACGCCATGTACGATTAACCAAGTACTTACATATATTTTGTCTGATAGAAGCAGCGTATATGGGGTTCGGCCGATGGTGGCTTAACACTGTGTACACCTCATAAAATCACAGAACAAACTTCAAATTTAAATCAAACCCTAAAAATGACGTGGTATATTTCAAGTATATCTCTCTAAACACCTATAAAAATTACTAATACCTTAACTCAACATATACACTTCCAACTTGAAAGCAACACCTAAAATTATGCGGTATACTATAAATGTACATATCCACACACTGAAACAAACTACCACAATCAGTGATCCGTATCCAAAAATCCACATAATACTATACAGAATATATATTAAACAACATTTAAATACATTACAACAAACTGTAATAAACATTTCTACATTTAATAATATAAGCCACATTTCATGATTTATATTTTACCTTCAAAAACAAAGCCAACACATAATTATAACTCACCTTTCAAATTGATTTGTAGAATATGAAGTATCAGAAACTCAGAAAAGATTTTCTTATGCACACAATCAATATGTAAAACACTTCTCTCAGCAAAGCAAAACCAGAAATGGCAAAGTTTCCCTCTCTTTCTCCACACATATACATGTAAATAACAAATCACATTGCGACCTCAAATTCTAAAACACATTTCTATTGGTTACACATATCAACCCTTGCCAACTAACTTCTAACAGAACCCAAACTGCTTCTGGAATTGTTTGAAGTCACGACTCCACCGTGCACCAAAAGCAATGGCACTGCAAATCCATACGGGTGTTCAAAAATATATTACAAATAATGTTACCACTTTTTTTAATAGCACACCACTTCTAAACATAGCACTAACTTGGAAAATCTAACAGCAATAACATATTACTTTAATATTTATAACAAATTCATATGTTAATGCCACAGTTAACTTTCAACCCTACCCCCATTCTGCTTAATACCTGTTTCCATAGTAACATTTCATAGAACACTCAACTGAACTCACAGGTTACAAGTTCAGCATATTTTCAACTTTACCACACAATGTTGCAAATACAAACAGCAGGTGTGGGTTAATTTACAAATAATGAACTTATTCTATCTACTGTACCTTTCAAACATTTTTTTACTAACCAATAGGAAACATACTATTTAAAGACAGAAACATGCACCCTATTTTTCACTGTACAATGTTCTTAAACAACAAATCATTCCTTTTCTTTTTAAAAAACTACATCTTATCCAACATTTTAGATGCCTCCTATTATAGCAACTGCCTTCTTCAGCTACAGACATCTTTTCAGTGTATCCAGACTTTCCTGGAAGACTCTTAGAGTGTGGATTTGGAACACAGCTATGTTTTCTGGTGCAAAAGGTATGCTGAACACAGAGATATTGACAACTATCTAGCTTTACCAAATGTGAACATCAATTGGATTGAACAAAGAGGATTAAAGTGGCACCAATTGATGCCTTTGGTTAAAACCTTTTTACATCTCCAACCCCCTGACCTCATGATTGCCTACTGTGGTGGGAATGACCTAGGCACATTGACCATGGTAGGACTGGAAATGCTAATAAAGGACACCTTTGCAGAATTGCTGTTGCTTTTCCCCCAAACTGTCTTTGTATACTCTAACATATGCCAAAGACAGAAATGGAAGTGGTCCAATCAATTATTTCCACAAATTGAGAAAGCTAGAAAAATGTCAATAAAGCTGTTTCTGCTTATCTCAGAGACCAAAGGATGGGCTCCATATACAACAACAATCTGTGTTTCGATATGGATGGCATCTACGGAAGTGATGGTGTCCCCTTCACAGATAAGGGAAACAGAGTCCTTTTCAACAACCTAAGACTCGGAATTGGCACTTAAATGTAGCTACAAAAATCTCCCAATAAAAACAAGGGCTCTTTTTAGAGCCACCCAATAACCCAACATATAACCTAGCTTTACAATTCTTGTAAAAATCATTTATGCTTGGAGTCGCACACCCATTGTGTTCACACTAGGCGGCCACGCTGAGAGTCGCGCACCAATTGCATTCACACTAGCGGTCGCACTGAGAGCCACACACTCATCGCGTTCACACTAGGGTCCGCGCTGAGAGCCGCGCACCATTCGTTAACACACTGGGGGGGGGGGAGGCACTAAAAGCCAAGCTTAGGTCGCCACTCCTATTCTTTTTTTGTTTTTTAAACATTCACTTTCATTAATTTACATTTGGCTCTGGGACCCATTTTGGAGCTCAGGCTGATTCAGCATTACGTTTCTGTAATAGGAGGAGTGATACAGTTCTAATGATTCCTTCTCTGTTATTTGTTCTTTAATTTTTACCCTGTATTTAGGTTGTATTGGTGGTCCCTTAACATTTATTTTCGAAGGGCCGAACTTTGTTTCTGCGGGGCGCAAAGGTCATTTGCAAGTGTTGTGTCTTCCGGTTAGGAAGTTTACCTTTTCACATGCTTCTTTCAAAGCAGTTTGGTCTGCAGGTATGCATTACTGTTGACTTGCAGTGTTTTCTGTAGAGACATATTATTCATGCAAAATATAAGACTTTGTATTTGGAGTGTATACTTGGTTTTTGCAAATACTCTAAATATTCCACTTCAGGGCAAATTTGGTCTCTGGTTTGTCCAATGCAGTCCTTCTCGCTACTTGACATGAGTGCACTTTTCATCGGGACCCTTTCAGCTTTTCTATGTGTTAAATTTCTTATATGCACATGGGATTTTGTTCTATGGGAAGTGTGCACCTATTTGCTGGGGGTGTTATGTCTGACAAGCTCAGGGCTGATGTGTATTCTTCTGAATACTTATAGTCTTTGTTTCCTCTGTTTCTGGAGGTGATGTTAATGCTTTTGTACAGATTTTGGAACATGGTTGTCCCATGAGCTCTGTTTCTGAGATTTCTATTATTTAAGAAAATAAGGTTCATGTTTGATTATTCTTCAATTTAGGGACTTCCTGGAGTTTTTTCCATATCCTTTGGTACTCGCCCTATTGATAGCCATACATTTCCTACCTGGTGGTTGGCTGTTCTCTGTCTCCCTGGGAACATTTCCCTTTCTCTTTTAACCATTTTTCGTTTTCTATAACGTGCAGCCTTTTAAGGGATCATAGAGTGAGGGTATTATCTGATGCTTCATGTCCTTAGAAAACCAAATATGCCTATAGGGGGTCTTCTCTACCTTACAGTCAGATTGGATGTTGGCTCATATGTCTTGTGGATAATTGTTCCAACTGGGTTCTCTTTTTGGGTAATTCCAGGTACTTGGTTTCTTTTAATAATTCTGACCTCCGATGCAAAGTGTTGTTGTAGGTGCTTGCTGATGGCAAGCTGTCACTTTCTTTACATAATACCGGGCTGTTAAGATACTTTTGACAAGCAGCATTATCTTAATGCTAAGTCATTGAGGCTGTAATATCTCTCTTGATGCTATATTGAAGGGTATTATGTGGGGTTGTTTTTTCGGTTTTGTTTATCAGCATGTGTATCCAGAGTATATATAAAGGTGTTGCATGTGTGTTTACATATGCTATGTTATGATTCTACTACCTGTAATAAAGAAAGTATTCATTCTATTTAAAAATAAAAAGTTTTTTATATTGAAAGATGTTATTTGCATTTCTCTTCTCTGTAATTTAGAATCCTGATCTATATCTATGCGTGGAACACAGTTTTATAGAGCTTGACATAATTGTTAAATTTTTAGGTTTCCTTCTGATATTGCTTTACTGATTTAGAGAATGCCGGTTACATGGCACGTACTTTGTCTTTGGTCTTTCAAGTTCAGGGACTCACTCACCCTTTCAGGGTTAAATGTTACTGTCTGGCTGTTGTCAAATGTCTGCTGGCACAGTTTATCTTGTTTCCCTTGAGGTTTTGGTTCTTTCCTCCGTGCCTCCAGGGTTTGTTTCTTATTCACATTATCTGGGGTCTTTTCCATGGTGTTCATAGGGAGCATCAAATTCCTACGCGTGTCTGGTCTTTTGTGTTTTTCTTTTTGAGGAGTGGGTATAGCTGTGGTATTTAATTCAGAATTTCAGGAATGTGCTGCTAGATGTCTCTATCAGATGAACAAGTTACTTTGGCCCACATGCATCAAGCATTTTTGGAGTCGCAAACGGTGCGATTCCTTAAAATCGGCCGTTTGCGATTCCAAAAGTGCTTTTTGGGATGCATGAAGCAATTTTAGAATTCGTAACATTTTTGCGAGTTCTAAAATTGCGATTGCTTTTAAGAAGTCGCAGATGTGCGATTTCTTAAAAGCAATGCATCATTACTTTTAAAAGTGCAAAATCGCAATTAGGGTGTCAAATTTACCGAGTGATTGAACCACTCTGTAAATTTGGAAAAAGTGTTTAAAATGCTGAAAATGTTTTTTTTTCAACATTCATATTTCACACACACATGTCCTTAGGACATGTGTGTGTGAAACATGATGCGAAAAATACATTTCAGAGGTGCATGGGGGGGTCCTTTGGACCCCCCCCTGCACCCATGAAATTTTCAAAGTGCCACTCGCAATTTGCTAATGCCTTCCCATTGACTCCTATGGGCCTTTTGGCCCATAGGAATCAATGGGAATTGCGAAAATTAACTTAAGAATTCGGTATTTATTTGGGATTCGGTAAAAATTGCGATTTTTACCGAATCACAAATGAATACCGAAAATAATGATGCATAGCATTTTGCAATTCTTAATTTGCGATTCCTTATTTTTCGCAAATTAAGAAGTGCAAAATGTCTCAATGATGCATGTGGGCCTTTGCTTCATTGTTGTATTATGTGGTAAAGACACAGTCTGGCCGCAGACTCCTTAACACCCTGCCCAATCTCCCTGCTCTGTGAACGTGTTGTAGTGTTGTAGTGTAATGGTTAAACCCCTTTTCAGTACTGATTTTATATTTCAGTAAACACAGTTTCACGTAGTTGAGGGAATCTGCAGACCATTGGGTCTTTCTTCTTATTCTTGACTTGGTATTGCCATACTTTTTGTTTATGAATGCTTCATCATTCCTTTTGGTCTTTCCTTATGAGCCTTACCTGAGTATTGACATACCATTTATTTCCATTTTCTATTTATGTTTTGAAGATATTTTTATCTTTTTTGGCACACTGTTACCACAGCCAGTTTCTATAGAGGCTCTGCATTCTGGCGCAGAAGGTTTCACGAAATAAACTGACGTCAGCGCACCGGAGGGGACTTATATGGCTCCACTGACATCCCAACTGGAGTTGACGTCACCAAAAAGCCATACAGCACTGTCCCATGGTGCGCACAGGTACTGCTGAAAAATATCTGGATCACGTCTGACACCTGTGGAAAATTCAAAAGTTAGGGAATCTGCGGCTAGATTGTGTCTCTACCATATAATATGTTACCGAAAAATAGCTTGCCTTGATGAATTAGACACATGATGTTTTAAATGTGTTGAATAAATTAAAAACAAATACGTACATTTGAAATTGCAAAGTGTGATATCTCCATTGAATTTAGCGCCTCTTTGTGGTTCTACTCATATCCATGTGGTGAGCAAATGTTGAAAGAATGAGACTTATTTAGAAGTAACTGGTTCATGAAGCAGAAACAGTTAGTTTGCAGGATAATCTGGAGCACGCATTATTGAATTACCAAGGGAACACCTTTGTTTTAACTTTGTGACTTACCCAGTTCCCTTTGGTTCAAGGGTTACTCTCTTCTGTTTATACCTGCTATCACTTCAACCGGTAAGTCTTGGCAGCCATCTTGGAACTCGGCTTGAAGCTGAGTCCCAGAAAAAAAGTAAAAAACAAAGAAAAGGGAGCAAGGTAGGAATAGCCTGACACCCCAGATATCGTTGGAGGTCCCTCACGGACCCCGCCAGGGGTAAAAAAGTTTTTTAAAAAACTGTTTGTATAGACTCACAGGTTGTTCCGCGAATCCACTGCAAAAAAAAAAGATGCATGCCTTTTTTTTTTTTTTAAGTCCTGGTTTGACCAAATCCCGGGGTCCTGAGGGAAGGGAGCACCTGGGGCCCCAGTTAGGCTTATAACAATCCCCAGGGACTGCCACATCCCAACAGCAAACAATAAGATTAGGGAGGCCCGCTGGGCCCTCGGCAGCACAGAGACCGCCACCTCCCCGGGGCACAAACACAACAATGATGGCGGTCAGTTGCTGTTCCTCGGCCCCGGGGACCACTACCTCCCTGGGGCTAATGTTAACATAGGAGCGGGGACATGCGCCCCTTGCCTGGAGCCCTAGATGGCACTGGGGACCGCCACCACCAGGGCCAGCTTCAGCAGTGTCCCCGGGTTCCCACCCCTGGGACATTGCGGTTTGCTATGGATTGATGGGAGCACCGTTCCTGCCAAGCTATAGCAAACACTCTGCTTTCAGCAAGTGAGAGCAGAAAATGCTCTTGCTTGCTGAAAGCAGAGCATATTTGTTTCCCTGTCTACTATGAAGCAAAGTGACCCACCCTCAGGAGAAAGCGGTTTGCTTTTGCTTGGTGGGAGCTGTCCTAGCTCCTGCCAAGCAAAAATTAAACACTCTGCTTCCAGAAAGTGGGAGCTGGCAAACTGCTTCTGCTTGCTGGAAACTGAGTTTTAATCTCTTTACCTGACTGCAGACTTGTGGGCAGGGAAAGAAGTGAAAGATTGCTCTCACACACAGGGAGCTGCATTTCTAGCAGGTCCCTGTGTGCGAAAGCAAGGCTGGCTCCCGCAAAATGCAGGAAGCTGGTTGGGACTGCAGGGGCCTTGAGCCCCCCCCTCAACAGTCCAATAAACACTGGGTGCCCTGGGTGGCTCCAGGGTACTCGGGGACTCAGGGAGAAGTGGATGGGATCCCCAGGGCCAAATTGGCCCAGGAGAGGGGGCCACACGGCACCCTTCCCCCATTGTATTTCAGGTGGGCCCCGGAGACAAATGATTCTACCTCCTGGGTTGGGGAAGGCAAAGAAAGTGTGTTTTCTCTGCAGTTCCCTTTTGAAAGAGGATCTGAAATGCTTTATGGAGGTGAATACATTGTCTGCTCTATTAGAGGCAATCTGTTGGTACTATGAACAGTGGGTCCTGAATTGTCCTTAACTGGTGAGAGCAGAGTCCTTGGTTCTGCCTTTAAATTGCTATGTGTTTTCAAATGTACAAATCTCGGAAGCTTTACAGTTTGGCCCAGCCCGCCTTAGTAGTATGCAGATGTCTTCCTGCCCTTTGCCAGGATGATGGACATCTCATCAAGCATGCCCCAGCTCATTTCCCACAGATTTTGGTGAGGCTTTGTTGATGTTGAGGCTTATTAGAACATCTCCAGCTCATAAACAAGTACTTGCTTCAAATAGTTAGGAAGAAAGACCTCTGTTAGGTGGAGATTTACCACTTGTTAACTTCTCTACAGGAGGATTTATGTTATCACATATTTCTGGATAAAGACACACCACTAACAATCATATTACTAAGACACACTCAAGGTCACTGGTGACATTTCCTCATGCTCCATTACACAGCTGCAGTGTAGAATACGTACTGGACAAGCGTGGCTCAATGGTTACAGATGCAGAGGTCTGGCCCGGGACCAGGGTTCAATTCCCGCCTCAGCGGCTCTTAGACTCAATTTCCCCGGACCTGATAATTCTCGCCTCGGTGCCTAGTCTAATCATGGGTCCCACTCTGTGACTCTGGGCAATAGCTTGCTTAATCTCCACAACGGCCCCAGCAGCGCTTGGATGTCTGGCTTCACCTTGGGGGTGCCCAGGAGTGGACATTTTACAGGAAAGCCAGGATGGGTTCCACAGCGGTATGAATACAGCGCTACACGACCTCTGGGTAGAAGTGCGCTATATAAATACAAATACATTTACATTTACATTTACATTTACATTTACCCAAAGTGGTAGCACTTAGTAATAAACCGGTGGAAACTGACACACCCACAAAGAGCCTCAGACACCCATTCATCTACTCTCACATATACTCACAGATCCACACAGCCATAGTCACTAACACATCCACAAACACTTGCACACCTACTCACAGACCCATAAAGCCACTCACATACCAACTCACAGGCCCATCCTGCCCCTCAGAAGCCCACTCACATACACAGAAAACTATTGATACATCCACTAACACACCAATACAGGTACTCACACACCCACTTACAGATCCATACAGCCACTACCTCATCTATCTACAGATCCATAAGCCACTCATGTATCCATTCACAGACTGATACAGTCAACCCCACACCAACTCACAGACCCATGCAGCCAATCCCACATCAACTCCCAGACCCATACACCCACTCACAAAACCAGTCATACATCCACACAACTACTCACATACCCACTTACAACCCCATATAGCCATTTACATACCCAGTCACTGACCTAGGCAGCTACTTACAAACCCACTCACGGACCCTAACAGTCACTCATACAGTTACTCACAGACCCATACAGCTACTCATACACCTACTCAATGACCCATACAACCACTCACATACCTACAAACCCACTGAAACACCCACTCACAGACCAATACAGCCACTCACACACCCACTCACCGATATATAGAGACACTCACACTCCTACCTGCAAATGTTAAAGGTTTCGGCCAGTAATAATAATTTTTAAAACCTTGGAATTTCACTAATAAAAATGAAGGTTACAAGGAAGCTATAGTAAGAAAAAACATTAAAAAACGATAGAAATTTACTAAAAAAAAAGAAAGGTTACTGGAACGCTATAGTTGGGAAATAGAATTCTTTAAAAATTGAATTTCACTGAAGAAAACAAAGGTTAAAGGGATGTTATGGTTAGGCTCAAATTTTACTCTTACAAAACCAGTGAAATTCAGCAGATATAGTTACCTGAGCTAACTATAATTTACTTCCCCTGCAATGCACTGCTTATGACCTCATATATTACATCACTCTTGATATGGTCAGTGACATCACTGAGGATGTTACTCATTACATCTCAAATGACATCACTGATGACATCATCCAGTGATTGTGAGTGTTTTCTGAAGTTTGAGTGTTAAATACATTTTACTAAGGTACCACAAAAGTTAAATTAGTAGACTTATTGTACCACTACTGAATGATACTATTTTTAAGATATATTATCTGAGTGGCTGTGTGATTGGGTGCATCCATGTATGACTGGGTATCTGAGTGACTGTTTAGAAGTGAGTGGATGTGTGAGTGGGTGTATGAGTAAATATGTGGGTGTGTGAGTAGCTGTATGCGTGAGTGGGGAACTGTGTGACAGCTGTATTGGTGAGTAAGTGGCTGTGTTAGCTGGGTATGTAAGTGACTATATGGGTGCATTAGTGGCTATTTAATTGGGTGTTTAGTTAACTTGGTGGACTTGGGAGAGGCTGTATTAGAGAGTGACACATGAGTGGCTGTATGGGTGAGTGAGTGGACGTGTGAGTGCTTATATGGATGTGGGAATGGGTATGTAAGTAGTTGTATGGGTTTGTGAGTGGCTCTGTTGAAAGGTTGTATGGGTGAGTAACTTGGTGTGCAAGCAGCTGTATTGGTGAGCGAGTGGGTGTGTGAGTGGATGTGTACTTTAATTAGTATGCCCCGGGGTGGTGGCAGTCCCCAGGGCTTTAAGGCTTCTAGGAGGGGTGCCCCCTCCTCCATTACATAGACAAGCACCTGGGACCTGGTCCACAAAGGAGCCGATTCAAAACAAAGTGCGGGAGACCATGCTTAATTTATTTACATTTTTGTCAGTGGGATTCCCTGTGGGACCCCACCAAAAACAAAGGTTACAGGAATGTTATAATAAGTTCAGATGTTTCACACACAAAACCATGGAAATTCAGCAGTTGGAATTATCTCAAGTAACTATATCTCATGCCCTAAGGTAACTATAACTTGCGCTTCCGCCATGCACAGTTTTTCATAAATAGTTTTAAAGCACATTATCAATGATGTCTTAGAAGATGTTGTGAGTGATGCATTATTTGGGGTATTTAGCAGTGCATGGCAAGGTATAGGTACTAGAGATAACTCTAACTGCTGAATGTCTATGGTTTTGTGGTTGTAAAATCTAAACCTAACTATAAAGTCCCTGTAACCTTTATTTTTAGTGAATGGCTATGGTTTGTAATGCTTTTTCCTAACTATAAAATCCCCGTAACCTTTGTTTTTTCACTGAATTTCAAGGGGCGTTTCAACGTAGAGTAATAGTTAATTATCATGTAATAGTCCACCCACTGACGAGCACAGCATGCAGTCAGCACCCCCACATGCAGTCACCCCATGCCCTGCATGGCCAGCAGGGTTGGCCGCAGGGCCTGACCTGCGACCAAACCCCACAAGCAGTCAACCCCATGCGGCACATTGCCGGTGGCCGTGCGCAGTGGGGGTTACCCACAAGGCTTGGCCTGCAGCCATACCCTGTGGAGACCCCCCAAAGGCAGCAAACCCATGGGCCCCATCCTAGGCCACATTTGCCCCTGGGACCACATCTCCCAGGGCCTGACACATTTTTTAGGGAGAGGGGCACGTGCCCCCTCTGGCCGCTTTTGGCCCAGGGGACCCCCACTCCTAGGGCCCACCACTAGATTTTTGAGGGAGGGGCATGTCGGCCCCCTCCCCGGGCCAATTTTGGCTACAGGGACTCCCATCTCCCAGGGTCTGGCCATAATATTAACAGGGAAGGGGCCCACAACCCCCCTTTCTGGGCCCATTTTGGCCCCGGGAACTCCATCCCTGGGGCCCAGTGCATTTTATTAGGGTAGAGGATATGACCCAGCTCACCATTATATTTATTGTAATTGTAATTGCATTTGTATAATGCTTAATTCCCCTGACGAGGCGTTGAAGTGCTTTTCGCTGAGTAGCACGCTTCTCTGGAACCAAAAGAGGATTAGTGGTGAATTAATATAGGGAGATATGAAATTAATTACAGCAGTGGACCTGTGAGTTTGTTATTTGGATTGAAAAAGGATAGTGGAGGGATAGAAGAGGGAAGGGCTTGCCCCTGACGAGGCGTCAAATTGGTTTCGGCGAGTAGCACGCTACTCTGGAACCTAAACTTGTTTAGTGGGAAATTAGAATAGGGAAATTTTTAATGAATTCGAGCAGTGGACATGGAGTCTGTTAGTTGGATCGAAAAGGATAGTGGAGTGATATAAGAGAAGAGGGTCTAGAATTCATAGCCGTAGGTGGAGGTATGAAGTGAGTAAAGAAGAAGTGGAGAAGGACGAGTTAGAGGGAAGGGTTTAAAAAAAAGGCATGTTTGGTAGATCTGAATAGTTAAAGAGGTTTGAGAAGATGCAAGGTGAGGTAGAGGAGGGAAGAGTGTGGAAAGGGTGTTTTTGGGTATCATAGTAGTAGAATGAGGTTTCGGGATGAATCAAAGAGGGGAGGTAGAGGATATATTGAGAGGTATAGGGTGAAAAATAGGGTAGTGCATTGGAGAGAGTTGCAGAATAAGGTTTGGAATGAGTCAGAGAGTGGAGCTAAAGGATATAATGAGAGAGGTAAAGAGTGTGATATAGGGAAGTGCATTGGAGATGCTGAATTGGACGTAAAGTGATAAATAATAAGATACATAACTACATGGGAGGTATATATGTAAAAGGAAAATAATAAATGCTGATTAAGTTGTATTTAATACACTCATACTTTTAAGGCTGCTGTAAGTTAATACATTTGTTTTTATAATGTTTTATATATATATTTGTATTCAATAGTGAAGCAATTGTAGATAGTTATGATAAAAATTTACTTATTGATGCAGTGACCTATAAGCATGTTAAACATAGAATAAATCACCATAAGTAATATGTACATTTGTTAAGAAAAAATAATGAATATACATATATTTTATCAACATCATTATTATACAATTTTTGTCGTTTGGCAGGCATGAGTAAAACAGATACTCAGGTGGCGTTAAAAAATAACTGTAGATTTTTTATATATCTCCAAAAGAAATAAATGTATAGATATCACTGAAGAAATTTTTGTCTTCTCCTTTAGATCACTCTTTCAGCTGGGGACCAGGATCACAGCGATACAGGTATAAGGAAAGTACCACAGGTAAGTCTTTGTCAGGCTATTGGGGTCTATATGGTGGGTTGTGATATGGGAGCACCAAGCATGCTAGAACCATCACCATTGGGAATTGAAGTGAGACTTTTCCTTTAGTTTGATACTCAAGGGAACCTTTGTACCTAACTATCTCTCACTAATAAGCCTCTAATAGCTTCTCATGTCTTTACAATAAGCCAACATACGTCCTTTTCGTCAGGTGGCAAATTTAATTGCTCCTTTATTGAATTTTAAAACAAACACATGAGCTTAAAAATAATATCTACTCTCTGGATGTCCTTCACCCACACTCATTTGTCTGAGGAGGCTCGGTCCACAACTAAGGAGGCTGTAGTATTTTTACCTCTTTTTGTCTCTTTGGTTCGGTTTCCCCACCTCCCAAGACCCGGTATACATTCACTGACCTGGGTATGCCACGCTCCTCCAGCAGCATGGCAAGGCAACTCACGATCGAGGTGGCTTCCTCGTTCTTCCCGCGTCTCGACAGGCTTCACTCGGGACTGGCAGTGACGCAACCTTGGGAATCCCTCTTCCCTTTCCTGCGGGCTGGATTTCCCCTTCTCGTCTCATTCTCTGCTGCATCTCTCTTTATTTGCTGCTTCCCCAGCGTCTTGATACTTGTCTTCTCTCTTGCCATCGACTTCCTCCTCCCTCAATTTCGGTCTGAAGGCCTGATTTCTCTCTGCCCACATTGGTGGGGAGAGACCCATGATGTCAGACAAGGTGGACCTGCAGTATGACGGCTCCTCCCCCTTAAAGGACCCGTAACGTTCTCTGTTTTTTTGGGTGTTGGGCAGAGCAGATTCAGAGCCTTTTCCATGCTGTGTAATTAGGATAGGTTCCCATCAAGATTTCTGGAGACACTGGTTGCAAACACAGAAGTCCAGGAATGTTGTGTGCTAAAGGTGCAGTACAATGCCAATTATCTGAGTAGTCTTCCCCACCCTAGTTTTGTATGTTCTCCGGTGACACTTTTATACAAAGAAATACACATATGTAGGTACACATATATAGTCCAAATAAATACTCATACGCACACAGGGATATGATGTATATTTATCTTTAAGTATGTGGGCTGAAAATTCGTTCCGCTTTTGGAATTTGCGGATTTTCTGCGATTTCGCAATCCGCTAATCTCGCGAAATCGCGGTAAAATCCGCGAATCAGCGGGGACGCATTTTCAGCCAAGCACTTACAGGGTTACAGCAGCAGGTGCAAAAGTTGAAGCTAATTTTTTGTAACCTTTTACAAAAGGGTTACAAAGAAATTAGCTTCCTGGCGCCTCGTTGCCTACTTGCAACTATTCTCTGACCCTGCTCTGACCCTTGAAGCAGGGTCAGAGAATAGTTACAAGTAGGCAATGAGGCGCCTGTCACGAAAATTAAACCTCAACAGGAAGCAGTGACAGATATAAAAACAAGCATTTGCAATGCAATAGGTCTCGCATTAGGAACGTTTGAGCTATTGGTCTTGTAAATGACAATTTTTTTTATTTATGTGTTGGTTTTGAAAATAGCTAAATTAATAGCTTTGTCATTTACAATGCCAATAGTTATAACTTTCGCAAATGTGCCACCTATAGTATTTGTAATGCAACATGTTTTGTATTTACGTGACTTAGCTGTATTGATATTACAAATTACAATGGCTTTTAATTTTTTTAATAATTAATACTTAAATAAAAGTGATTTTAATTTATAATGGCAATAGCTTAAACTTTTGTAAATAACGTTTGTGAAGATTATGTTCAGTGTATTTTATTGTGACGAAAATCCAAGAACAGAAGTGAAATATTAACATCTTTTTGTGACATTTGTAATAAAGTTTGAAACATTGAGAGAACATATTTGAACCAGTTGTTGTTGAATGGTTGCGCAGATTGATGCTGGGGTGGTGCTGAGTGGCGCTGAGTGGTGCTGGGGTGGTGCTGAGTGATAATGTGGTGGTGCTGAGTGATAATGTGGTGGTGCTGAGTGATGCTGGGGTAGCGCTGAGTGATGATGTGTTGATACAGAGGGCAGAAAGGCACAAAAAGCAGTCTAACAAAGGGCACAAGGGCAGAAAGACAAGGGAAAAATGAGTCTAACAGAGGGCAGAAGGGCACAAAAAAACAGTCTCACAGGACAGAAGGGCAGAAAAACAAGGGAAAACGATGCTAACAGAGGGCAGAAGGGCACAAAAAACGAGTCTAACGGGGCAGAAAGGCACAAAAACGAGCCTAACAGAGGGCAGAAGGGCACAAAAAACGAGTCTAACAGAGGGCAGAAGGGCACAAAAACAAGGGAATAACAGAGGGCAGAAGGGCACAAAAAACGAGTCTAACAGAGGGCAGAAGGGCAGAAAAATAAGGGAAAAATTAGTCTAACAGAGGGCAGAAGGGCAGAAAAAACGAGTCTAACAGGGGGCAGAAGGGCAGAAAAACAAGGGGAAAACGAGTCTAACAGAGGGCAGAAGGGCACAAAAAACGAGTCTAACGGGGCAGAAAGGCACAAAAACGAGTCTAACAGAGGGCAGAAGGGCACAAAAAATGAGTCTAACAGAGGGCAGAAGGGCACAAAAACAAGGGCATAACAGAGGGCATAAGGGCAGAAAAAACGAGTCTAACAGGGGGCAGAAGGGCAGAAAAACAAGGGAAAAACGAGTCTAACAGAGGGCAGAAGGGCACAAAAAACGAGTCTTAACAGGGGGCAGAATAAATCCCGCCCTGCGTGTTTGTCCACGAAGATGCCACCTTTTTGTGCAATCCCTCTACTCAACTGGAGTACTTTCTACTGTCTAATCAGTAAGTGCTCCCTCGTTGGCTAAATGTATAGGGGCAGATTTACAATAACTGGCGCATCCCCAGGGATGCGCCAATTATTGTGTGCCGCAGCTCTGCCACCCATGGTGCGCCGCATTTACAATGCGGCGCACCATGTGGCAAAAACGGCACAGATGCTTCACGCATCAGTGCCGTAAGAGCAGCGCATTGCTGGAGCTGCGTCGCGCTTGCGACCCAGCTACAGCAATGGTCTGGGGGTCCCTATCTCCCCAATGCTGCATTAAGCCTTGCGCCTGCTTCAAGCAGGCGCAGTGTTTTGACGCAGCATTGGCCTAAAAGTGACTGAGTGAATTCTTGTAGATTTCACTCAGCCACTTTTAGGAGGCGTTCCTGCGCAGGAACGCCCTCCCCTGCGCCGGAACGCCTCCTGATGGTGCAGGGCTTTACAACGTGACGCATCTGTCAGATGCGTCACGTTGTTAATACCCAGCACCATGGCGCATCTTTTGTGCTGCCGCTGCGTCACAAAAGGTCTCGGTAGAGGGTGGCAGTGGTGAACCAGAGGGTGGCAGTGATGAACCAGAGGGTGACAGTGATGAACCAGAGGGTGGCAGGGGTGAACCAGTGGGTGACAGTGCTGAACCAGAGGATGGCAGTGCTGAACCAGAGGGTGGCAGGGGTGAACCAGAGGGTGGCAGTGATGAACCAGATGGTGGAAGGGGTGAACCAGAGGATGGCAGTGGTGAACCAGAGGGTGGCATGGGTGAACCAGAGGGTGGCAGTGGTGAACCAGAGAGTGGCAGTGGTGAACCAGAGGGTGGCAGTGCTGAACCAGAGGGTGACAGTGGTTAGCCAGAGGGTGGCAGTGGTGAACCAGAGGTGCTGTGATGAACCAGAGGATGGCAGTCGTGAACCAGAGGGTGGCAATGGTGAACCAGAGGGTGACAGAGCTGTACCAGAGGGTGGCAGGGGTGAACCAGAGGGTGCTGTGATGAACCAGAGGGTGGCAGTGGTGAACCA
Source organism: Lissotriton helveticus (assembly GCF_964261635.1). Classification (NCBI taxonomy): domain Eukaryota; kingdom Metazoa; phylum Chordata; class Amphibia; order Caudata; family Salamandridae; genus Lissotriton; species Lissotriton helveticus. The sequence continues at coordinate 710,981,884 of NC_136065.1, forward strand.
GAGGGTGGCAGGGGTGAACCAGAGGGTTGCAGTGGTGAACCAGAGGGTGGCAGTGCTGAACCAGAGGGTAACAGTGGTTAACCAGAGGGTGGCAGTGGTGAACCAGAGGGTGCTGTGATGAACCAGAGGGTGGCAGTGGTGAACCAGAGGGTGGCAGGGGTGAACCGGAGAGTTGCAGTGGTGAACCAGAGGGTGGCAGTGCTGACCCAGAGGGTAACAGTGGTTAACCAGAGGGTGGCAGTGGTGAACCAGAGGTGCTGTGATGAACCAGAGGGTGGCAGTAGTGAACCAGAGGGTGGCAGTGGTGAACCAGAGGGTGGCAGTGGTGCACCAGAGGGTGACAGTGCCATACCAGAGGGTGGCAGGGGTGAACCAGAGGGTGCTGTGATGAACCAGAGGGTGGCAGTGGTGAACCAGAAGGTGGCAGGGGTGAACCAGAGGGTGGCAGTGCTGAACCAGAGGGTGACAGTGGTTAACCAGAGGGTGGCAGTGGTGAACCAGAGGTGCTGTGATGAACCAGAGGATGGCAGTCGTGAACCAGAGGGTGGCATTGGTGAACCAGAGGCTGACAGTGCTGAACCAGAGGGTGGCAGGGGTGAACCAGAGGGTGGCGGTGGTGAACCAGAGGGTGGCAGTGGTGAACCAGAGGGTGGCAGGGGTGAACCAGAGGGTGGCAGGGGTGAACCAGAGGGTGGCAGTGGTGAACCAGAGGGTGGCAGTGATGAACCAGAGGGTGGCAGTGGTGAACCAGAGGTTGCTGTGCCCATACACGACCGCATTGGTAACTTCACCATGCAAGCGGCCCGCGAACACGCAAAAAGCCCAGCGAACACGCAAAAAAAACAGCGAACATGCAAAAAACCCCGCGAACACGCAAAAAAACAAAAATCCGCAAATTTGTACGAATTCGCCGATTTTGCGGATTGCGAATTCGATTTCGCACGAATTCGCGGAACATGAATTCGCAAATTTCGCCCATACTGTTATGTGGGGAAGCGCCAACTCGTGAGTAGTCTTCTGAAGATAAGGTTTTGAGGCAAGGCGCTAATCTTGAGCCAAGGTTCCTTTTTTAAAGCGGAGGTCCCTTTGAAGAATGTCTTTGGTGATTTTATGCCAGATGAAGAACAGTCCTGGTCCATGCATGCATGGATTTGTGGGTGATACAAAGCAGCTTGAATGTGGATCTTCTATCAAGAGTAACCTATTTAGGTCCTTCAAGGCAGGGGAGACGTGGGCTTGTGGCTTTATACGTAAGAGTAGTCTGGCAGCAGAGTTCTGAATCTGTTGTAGTGCGTTCATAGTTGTTAAAGATGATCCATGGCAGAGGCTATTGGCATAATCAAATTTAGACAGAACAAGAGAGATAGTAGCCTGGACCTTGTGTGGAAGTTCTAGGCGAGGAAAATCACGTCGCAGAGTTTTAATACTAATGAAGCTTCATCTTGCTAATTTGTGCATTTGAGCATACATTGATAGCTTGTTAGTCCATGGTATTTCCAAGGTTTCGTACGTCCTTTGATACCTTAGGCGGTATTACCAAACTGTCAGGCCAGGCAGGAACTGGGTCATAATTTCTCCAGTCGCCATATATGAGTATTTCTGTTTTGGAAGCATTTATTTTGAGATGGCTTCCTGTATTCCACTGATCAATGGCTCTGAGGCAACTGAAAAGTTGTGAGTTTTCAATGTCTTTGTTGCTTTTCAGTTTAAGGAGTATTTGTGTGTCATCTGCATAGTTATATCATGTGAGGTGAAACTGATTGATCAGTGCCAATAATGACTTCATGTAGATGTTGAAAAGCATGGGTGAGTGACAGAGCCTTGAGGGAGCCTAGAGGGACCCCTGCTTTTGTAAAGTATGGTTTGGACAAAAATGAGGTGGTATGGATGACATTTGTTTTGTTTTGAAGTAGGATGTGATCCAGTCAAGAGCAGTATCCTTCAGCCAGCTTTGTAGAGTCTTTGTATTAGAGTCTAATGGTCAACTGTGTCAAAGGCAGCTGGGAGGTCGAAGAAAAGTAGTGCAGCAACCCTGTTCTGCTCAACTGTGTTCTTAAGGTCACCCTAGATGGCAAAGAGGACAGATTCTGTGCCTCTGCATTGATTAAATCCTGTTTGGCATTCTGAAAATATGGAATTATCTTCAACGAAGTGTAACAAGTGGGCGAATGCTGCTCTGTCTATCAGTTTAACCCAGGAAAGGTCTATTTGTTTTTGGTCTGTTGTTGTCAGGGTTAAGCAGGTCCAGGTTTTTTTTTTAGTAATGGGCATATGTATAACTTTTTTAGATCATCTGGAAATATTACTGTAGATAAGGGATTGTTGATGATTTTTCTTACTGGTGTGGCTGCAGAGGTAGAATTTTCTTCAAGGTTTGTGGTGGACATTGGTTAGAAGTGCTGCTGGCAGGCCTGCTTCCTTTTACCATGTCCATAAATTCACTGTCTGATATTTGTTGGAAGAAATGCAGAGACTGGCCTAGCCTACTCTTTGAGGTTTGATTGAGAAAAAGGGTTGGTTGCTGGTGGGTTTGTCTTGTTTTGAATAGGAGTCCAATGTGTCTGCTTTGGTCGGGTAATTACTTGCCAGTTTGTCATGGAATTCTTGAGTAATGGGATTACACCTTCTAGGCAATTTGGTTTATGAAATTCAGTGAGAATTTTATAGATGTATTTACTTGCACATTTAGCATTTTGAATTATGTCTGTATAGCATTTTCCTTAGCTTGTTTGATTGCTGACTTGCATAATCTGTTTAGTTTTTGTCGTTGAAGTTTGCCTTGATTGGTGCCTGTTTTGAGCCAGGTGCATTGCAGCTTTCAAATTTGCAGTTTTCTCTCATTTTAGCTTCGTATTTCTCCAGGTTGCATGTTTTCTATTGTTCTGTTGTGTGGGTGTTAGTGGTATTAGGATATCAAAAGCTTCCTGTAGCCACTCATATCGTTTTTGAACAATGGTAGTCTGACCATGTGACAGGAGTAATTATTTGAAAGGTAACTAGTTCTGGATTAACAAAAATGACATCTAGGATAGTTCCAGCGATGAATGTGGATTTGTAGATAACCTGATGTGAGTTAAGTGTGCCTAGGCCAGTGATGATTGTTTTCAGATGGGACATATTGTGTCTATCAAACCAAATGTTTAGGTCACCAATAATGCAAAGGTTAGAGTGTAGTGTTATTAGGTTTCAAACTTTGTCTAGAAATGTGTCTGAGAACATTGCATTGGTAATTGGAGGTCTGTAAAAGAGTAGGAAGTCACAGGAGGAAGATGGTGTAGGGTTGCCTCTGGTGAAGGGAGCCTCACAACCTTGTATGGAGAGGTTGTCAGCTTTAGTGATATCTAATGATTGCTTGAATACAACAGCTAGGCCACCACCTGTTTGCCTATACAATTTTGTGTGATAGTTTGATAGCCTAGATGAATGGCTTAATGCAACACTGGAGCCATTTCATCTCCCAATCATGATTCAGTTATGAAGAGTGAGCCAGGTTGTGTGTCAGTGAGAAGGTCGTAGATGTGATGCTTGAATTTAGAGAGTGATAGAGCATTTATTAGCAGGCCGTTTAGAGAATGTGTTTTGGTGATGGTGTAACTTGTAGCAGGTGTGTCCTAAGTGCTGGTATTAGCTCGATAAGGATAGCAATAGTGTAGCTGTTCTGTATCGTATTTCTCATTCAGAGGCTAAGAAGTCATTTTGATGAGTCTGCGTGTGTTGGTGGTGGAGATGGTGGTTAAGAGTGAGTTGGTGAGCTACGTTGTTTTTGTAGAGTAGCCTTGTATTGCAGTAGACATGGAGATGCAAAGTTGTGAAGAGTGGCATGTTGCTTATTTTGTTTGCATCTGTGGTGGGTGAAAGCTGTATGAGTTAAGGGTGTTGGTGCAGCATGTGTGTCATGTTGTAAGGTTTGAAATGATCCAATGGATGAGAGCTGGTGAAAAGAGAGTTGCTGGGTTGCTGTATATGTGTTAGGTGTGGGCGGAGAGAGAAAGCTTGGCAGTGGAGTTGGTTTAGGATATGTATTACTGGTGTAGTCAGGAGGGTGGGTGTGGGTGTATGTGTCAGGGTGCACTCCGCAGGGTCCAATCGCAGCAATATAGGCTCCACCTCCTGACGTCCCCAACACCCTGATAAATAAATACACAGGGTGTTCGAGTGATCGGGCGGGGGAAATAAAGAAAAAAGGGAGGGACGGAAGGGAACAGCAGGGAAGGGATAGCTGAAAGAGAAAACACACCAATGTTATACTACACATATGAAATGCTACTCTCATTTCATTCTCGCTAATGTCTCTCTATTCACCTGGTTCAGGTTATCCCAAGGTGCCCTCCTGCTGCTGTAGGTAGATATATACATATAACGAAATACGTTCCTGATCCCTGATGATAGAAAAGACAAGTTATTCCTCAGACCCATACATGTGTGTGCAATACTAATAGGAACTTATTAATGGGAAAAATAACGCACCCCCTAGTATTGTGTTCATAATGTAATGATGCTCCTTTGAAACTATTCCCAGAATGAAAGAGAATTCTTCTCCTTACTCTTTCTGAAAACACTTATATCCAAAATCATCAGAAAAGGGTTCCTTCACCCGATCTGAAGACAACAAAGTAAATAGTTAAACAAACGGTAAGATGTAGCCTCCTACTACTACCTTCCGTTGTGATAGTTCAGTTCATGTGTCCTTTAGCATTTGAAAACGAACATACTTGAAAACCAGTCTCCAAATACGGTAAAGTGTAGAGGCTTCCACCACTTTCCGCTTTGGCACTTGCAAAAGATACCTCCAACTCCCCCCAGCTATTGTGGGACTTCGTAACGGTAACGCGCAGCAAAGCCACGGCGCTCCGCTCACTAAGCAATCAACAAATGAATACCCGTCGTGGCCATGGAAAAGACGCACGTCGGTATAACTACAGTTTATCACAAAGCAGCTTAGCGTTTTACTCACGCTTAGAACGACTTGAATCCTCGGCACGAACCCCAGTATGCAGCTAGTGACAGCCTGCTCACCAGCCGAATCGGAAGGACGATGAGTAATTGACCCGGAAGCAAGAGGTCCAGAGGAAAGGTGCTAGGCAAGCACCTCGCTCGGAATACCGAGCTGAACCAAGGCACGTAACATGAGAATCTACGAGACAAAAGGGCAGAGCACAGCAAGGAGACCTTCCTCCAGCGCAGGTTACTCAGGAAACAGGAAAAGAACCAAAATCATGCACAAGGTCTCCCGGTCCCGCCCTTATTTATACACCAGGGAAACACACAGGGCATTATGGGGCATGTAGTTCAACAATTAGGTAGGCGCTGCTACGTGATCCTGACAGTATGTCCCCGTCTCTAGCGCTTCCTAGGACCAGGCTTAGCAGGGTACCTCACATGAAAGGATCTGACTGCCCTTGGGGCATGGACATTCGTCACCGGCTCCCAAGAGTCGTCCTCGGCAGAATAGCCCTTCCAAGACACCAGATAACAGAGTACACCCCTACGCCACCTGGAGTCCCTGATGCTCTTCACCTCATATTCAAGCCCTCCATCGCTCACCACAGGCGGAGGAGCCACCCTCCTAGAGGTCAAAGCCGGTTTTAGAAGCTGCACATGAAACACCGGGTGTATTCTCAGTGACCCCGGCAGCTTCAATTTATAGGCCACTGGATTGATTCTTTTCACAATTGGGTAAGGGCCAATGTAACGGGGGTGAAAAACACTTCGCAGTTTAAAATGAATGTTTTTTGTTCACAACCAAACCTTGTCCCCCACTGCATACTGGCGACCCTTCATGCGGTGCCGATCTTCCCACCTCTTGTACACCTCTTTTGCCTTTATCAAGTGCGCCTACACACCCTTGTGTACCTTTCTCAGGAGCTGCACCTTTTCCTTCACCGAAGGCTGGTTTTTCACATCCTCTGGTATGTCTACGGGCAAGGTGGTAGCATCATAACCGTAATTGGCCTTGAAAGGAGACATACCAGTGGAGCTGTGCCTTGCGTTATTGTAGGCCAATTCCGCCATCCACAACAAATCAACCCAGGATTCATGAGCCTCTTTCGAATAACATCTCAGATACTTCTTCAGCGTCTGATTAAGCCTCTCGGTTTGGCCATCAGTCTGGGGATGGAAACTTGTGGAGAGAGACGACTCTATGTTCAATGCACGACACCACATGCGCCAAAAACGGGCTATGAACTGGGGCCCACGATCTGAAACCACAACTCTCGGAATCCCATGCAACCTTATGATGTTGCTGGCTAACAACTGGGCTGTCTGTCCTGCTGTTGGAAGGTTCCTACAAGGAATAAAGTGCCCCATCTTTGTGAGGCTGTCTACAACCACTAGGATGGCAGAGTATCCCTGATCAGAAGGTAAACCTGACACAAAATCCAAACTAATGTTCTGCCAGGGTCGATTAGGGGTAGGCATAGGCATGAGCTTCCCGGCTTTCCTGGTGTTCACTCCTTTTGCTCTAGCACATACATCACATCTTGACACCCACAATGTTACATCCTTGGGCAAAGTTTCCCACCAAAAATGTCTTTGTATCGTAGTGATAGTTTTACGTATGCCAGGATGTCCTGCCAAGGGCACTTCGTGGCACCAAAGAAAAGCCTTTTTCTGTAACTGGACGGTGGGCAAGAACAACCGATCATACCGGAAAGGCAACCCTTGTCTCACTGTTCTTTCAGGTTTACCAACTGCCCAGGTATTCCAACCCCCAGGGACTGGAAGTGACTTCACCTCCTCTAGGAATCGATCGGCTCTCACCACACACACCACCTTAGTTGCTGGAATTATGGCCTGAGTGTCCTCAGTCTTGGGCATGGCCGGCAGTATTTGTCTGGACAACGCATCTGCCTTGCGATTCTCGCTACCAGGCCTGAACGTGACCACAATTCATATTCCGCAAAGAACAACATCCAGCGCATTTGTCTTTGCGTGAGATGCCTTGCAGATGACATATATTGTAGGTTCCGATGGTCGGTGTACACCGTGATGGCATGAAGGGCCCCCCACAAATACTGTCTCCACTCCTGAAAGGCTCTCTTGATGGAGAGGAGTTCTTTCTCAGCAATTGTGTAATTGAGTTCAGCAGGACTCAACTTTCTAGATAGGTAGGCCACTGGATGGAGCTGGCCTGTACCTGGGTCTCTTTGAGATAGTATCGCCCCTATGGCCTCATCAGAAGCATCAGCCTCTACCACAAATGGATGTTCCAGATTTGGATGGGAAAGCACAGGAGCCGTGATGAACGAGGTCTTCAGACTCTCAAATGCCTCCTCAGCCTCCCTAGTCCATACAAAAGGCACCCCCTTCCTCAGTAGTTTGGTGATGGGAACAGCCACTTGCGAGAAGTGTAGAATGAAGCGGCGATAGTAATTAGCGAAGCCCAGAAAACTCTGGACCTCTCTAACGTTTTTGGGGGTAGGCCATTCCTGAACCGCTAGCACCTTGCGCTCTGACATCTGTAAACCTTTAGGGCTAAGCATCACCCCCAGGAACTCAACTTTGGTCACCCCAAATTCGCATTTGCTCAACTTAACTATAGTTGGTGCTCTCTCAACTTTTCCAACACCCTACACACCTGTTCCGTGTGACTAGACACCTCCATAGAGTAAACCAGGATGTCGTCAATTTAGACAACAACAAAAAGATCTATGTATTCCTTCAGCACATCATTTATGAAAAACTGGAAGGCCGCAGGGGCATTACATAGTCCAAAGGCATGACCAGATATTCATACAGGCCATACCGCGTCTTGAAAGCTGTTTTCAACTCATCCCCCTTACGGACCCTGACCAAGTGATAAGCACCCCGCAAGTCTAAGCGGGTATAGATCTTTGCCTCCCTCACTTGATCAAGCAGAACTGGTATGAGGGGGAGAGGGTATCTGTTATGGATGGTGTTTTTATTCAAGACGCGGTAGTCTACACATGCCCTCAAATCCCCATTGGCCTTCGCTATAAAAAATAAAGGAGAGGCTGCAGGGGAGCGGGATGGTCTAATGCTCACATGATGGTCCAAGTATTCTTTCAAATGGGTGGTTTCGGGAACAGACAGGGCATACACTCTAGATGCGGGAATAATGGCACCATCCACCAGGTCTATGCGGCAGTCATACTCCCTATGAGGAGGCAATGTTTCTGCTTTGCTTTCGCTGAACACATCATGATAAGACACATACTCCACCGGGAGTACGACCTCCTTCTCAGCGGCCGTGGCCACTAGAAAAGGACTGGCCAACACAGCCACCTGCGAAACTACACATGGAACGAGATGTTCCTGACAATATTCCGGCAAAAACTGTACTGTCTTAGCTTTCCAATCAATGGAGGGGTTGTGGTAACTCAACCATGGCATCCCCAGTATAAGCTCATATTGAGGTGCGTCTATGATATTTTGTTCCAACACCTCCGCGTGTCTCTCATCCTGTACCTCAATAGACACCACCACTTCACCCGTCTTCTCTGTTATGAGCCCTGATTTGATAGGCTGACCATCCACAGCTAAAACCTCCTCCGGGATGTCCCTGGGCACTCTGGGTAAAGCTAAACGGGATACCAATCCATCATCAATAAAATTACCAGTAGCCCCATGATTCGAGCATTACTAGTACTTGATGGGACTTCTGCTCACATTCCAAAACCATAGTGAGCACCAAACGAGACTCCGTCTCCCCTATCCCTCTTGTGGACAAAGAAGTAAGCTTCCAGTCCTCAGAACCCTCTTCTCTCTGCTGTACAACAGCGGTATTCTCCGACTCTTTTACTGTCGAGGAGACTGCCACTCTCTTATTTCTATTCCAATTGTTTGGTCCCTTGGGTTTAGCAGGGCATTCTCTGATGTAGTGGCCCCTCTTGCCACAGTACATACATAATCCCTGTACTCTCCTGCTTTCTCTCTCTTCTCTAGACAATGGTGCTCCAAGGGCGCCTATTTCATGGGCTCAGAACCAGTTTCAGCTGTGCTCACCACCTTTCGTGGGAAACGATCAAATCTGAAAGAGCTTCTCTCCCACTTCCTCCTGTCCCCTCCTCTCTCAGCCATCCGGCTATCAAGTCGCCATAATTGCTACAACTGGACCAGGCAGAATGTAATTCTTGGGTGCGTGATTCTGTCAGGGTGCACTCCGCAGGGTCCAATTGCAGCAATATAGGCTCCATCTCCTGACCTCCCCAACACCCTGATAAATAAATACACAGGGTGTTCGAGTGATCAGGCGAGGGAAATAAAGAAAAAAGGGAGGGACGGAAGGGAACAGCAGGGAAGGGATAGCTGAAAGAGAAAACACACCAATGTTATACTACACATATGAAATGCTACTCTCATTTCATTCTCGCTAATGTCTCTCTATTCACCTGGTTCAGGTTATCCAAAGGTGCCCTCCTGCTGCTGTAGGTAGATATATACATATAACGAAATACGTTCCTGATCCCTGATGATAGAAAAGACAAGTTATTCCTCAGACCCATACATGTGTGTGCAATACTAATAGGAACGTATTAATGGGAAAAATAACGCACCCCCTAGTATTGTGTTCATACTGTAATGATACTCCTTTGAAACTATTCCCAGAACGAAAGAGAATTCTTCTCCTTACTCTTTCTGAAAACACTTATATCCAAAATCATCAGAAAAGGGTTCCTTCACCCGATCCGAAGACAACAAAGTAAATAGTTAAACAAACGGTAAGATGTAGCTTCCTACTACTACCTTCCGTTGTGATAGTTCAGTTCATGTGTCCTTTAGCATTTGAAATTGAGCATACTTGAAAACCAGTCTCCAAATACGGTAAAGTGTAGAGCCTTCCACCACTTTCCGCTTTGGCACTTGCTTAAGATACCTCCAACTCCCCCCAGCTATTGTGGGACTTCGTAACGGTAACGCGCAGCGAAGCCACGGCGCTCCGCTCACTAAGCAATCAACATATGAATACCCGTCGTGGCCATGGAAAAGACCCACATCGGTATAACTACAGTTTATCACAAAGCAGCTTAGCTTTTTACTCACGCTTAGAACGACTGGAATCCTCGGCACAAACCCAGTATGCAGCTAGTGAACAGCCTGCTCACCAGCCGAATCGGAAGGACGATGAGTAATTGACCCGGAAGCAAGGGGTCCAGAGAAAAGGTGCTAGGCAAGCACCTCGCTCGGAAAACCGAGCTGAACCAAGACACGTAACATGAGAATCTCCAAGACAAATGGGCAGAGCACAGCAAGGAGACCTTCCTCCAGCGCAGGTTACTCAGGAAACAGGAAAAGAACCAAAATCACGCACAAGGTCTCCCGGTCCCGCCCTTATTTATACACCAGGGAAACACACAGGGCATTATGGGGCATGTAGTTCAACAATTAGGTAGGCGCTGCTACGTGATCCTGACAGTATGTTTGCAGTTTATGACAAAAAGTATTATCAGCGTGTGTTTATGAGATTTTGTTGTGCTGGTATGTGTGTTATGTTTTGTTTTTCAGGAGTAGTGAGAGTGAGAGGAGGTGATGCATGTGTTTTCAGAGAAGTACTTGTTGGTGAGTGGAGGTTGCAAGGTAAAGGGGTGGTGATGTGTTTTGGAATAGAGTGTATGTGGTGCGTAAGAGGAGATAAATAAGAGTTAAGAGTGTTCATGTTAAATTTGATTGCTAGAAATGGTAATATGTGTGGTGCAGTGGAGTGTAAGGGTTGTGTGTGTGTTCTTTTGGCAACAAGAAGAAGAGGGTGTTGGTGGATGTCACTGACCATGTCATGAGTGATGTAATATGTGACATCATCAGCACAGTGCATTGCAGGGGCCCGAATTATAGTTAGCTGAACTAAGTATAACGTCTGAATTTCACTGGTTTTGCACGAGTGAAATGTCCAACTAACTATAACGTCCCTGAAACCTGTGGTTTTTTTCAGTGATTTTCTAAGGTTTTTGGATTGCTAATTTCTAACTATAACCTCCCTGAAAGCTGTGGGGTTTTCAGGGAATTTCATAGGTTTTTTTAAATGCTAATTTCTAACTATGCCTACAGAGGTAGGACATGTTCAGAAAGCGGAAGAAAGGCACAGAAAGAAGCACCAGAAATGCAGAAAGCAGCAACAGAAGTCCAGCAAGACGAAGAAAGGTGCAGAAAGAAGCAAGAGATGTGCACAAAGATCTGACAGAGGAGCAGAAAGAGGCCTTGTTGCAAAGTCATCCTGTGCCCCCACCTTTTTGCTGATGGGTACTGGTGGTAACTGACTCGGACTAACCAGGCCTAGAGCCAGTGCTATTTTAAAAGACACTTAGAATACAGTGAAAATACCTACATATACTAGGGAACACTATGCATTAGGGTACCCCTGTGATTGGCATGACCTCCTCTGTAGGCCCTAGTACATAATAGGGCAGGGGGATTAAAACTACCTCTAAGTCAGAGGTGAAGAAAGAAGCTTCTTTAAGTTGGATATATATATATATATATATATTTACATCCATATCCTTGAGATATATATATATTACCTGCAGGCAGTCGCCAGTAGGTAGTTATAGGTAGGACCTATTAAGCATAGGAAATCAGCAACATTCTATTCCCAATAGCTTTGGCGCCGATTGATGAATCTTTGCAAAATTTGCCAAACTTTTGGCCAGCTCTGGTCCCCTCCTAGCCTAAAAGTTTCACGGTGATTAGTCAAGTGGGGGCCGAGAAAAAAGGGGGGTCCCAAAACGTGTTTTCCCCATGCAATTTCCCATTGGACCTTTAGCCACAGCTACAGCCGGAACGGCTGAAAGGATTTACACCAAATTTGGCAAAGAGGTAGTCCTCAGTTCAGACTTGTGCCACAGGGAGCTGCATGTTATTAGCTCCCCATGTGGAAAAGCAATGCCGGCTCCCAAACGCGTAGAAGTTGTGCACCAAAGGCGCTGGAGTCGTACACCCTACAGATTATGAGTGGTGCATCCAGTGAATGCACAAATGGGGGGACGTACTGAGCGCTGCGCTGGGTGCGCGACTTTTAATTTTACCTTAAAAAAATAGCCCCATTCAGGAATTTCTAATATCCCCGGGGACCCTATCCCCCGGGTCTTATAAAAAATGTTGGGGACCGTGGAGGGAGCCATAATGTCCCCAAGGTCCCGCCGGCTCCTCGCGTTCTTCGGGAACGGGCATCGCTTATCCACATGGGGAGATGCTAAGTTGCATATGGAAAAGCAATCTGGTTTGGATTTTGAAAGTGAGAAAAGATTTCACTGCTGTGTCTTTCAAAATCAAAACTAAGTTTGCTATGGGAGGGCGGGAGCCACAGGACTCCCACCCTCTCATAGCAAACAGCAGTATCCCGGGGTTAGGCACCCCAGGACACTGCAGGAGCCGGCCCTGGGGAAAAGTGACGCAAAAGGGGTGCAAGGGTGTTGTAAATCTAGTTTGGATTTTGAAAGAGAAAGGAGAGTGCATCTGTAGGGTAAATGCAGGTTAGTGTAGGGGTAACAATTACTATTCTAAGTCCAGGGGGGTGCATCTGCACAGAATGTGCTGGATACTGTATCAGTAAAAAAAAAAAAAAATCCAACCCCAAGGTGGTACATCTGTAGGGTATGTGCTGGATAGTGTATGAGTAACAATTACTATTGCAAATCCAGGGCGTTGCATCTGTGGGGTATTTGCTGGATAGTGTTTGAGTAACAATGACTATGAAAAAGAAAGGAGTTAAAGGAGAAGGAGACACGCACTTTCATGGTGAACCTGGAAGAAGAGAAAGTGACGAGATATGATTTCCGACCTGTTTAGGCTTGAGAGCCTGGTTCATCATTAAATGGGGTCTGGCAGATAAGTGCGTACTTATTCTGCAAGAAGCCTTTTGGGGTCTTGCGAAAGCAAGTCATCTTTAATAATTGCCTCTTGCTGCGTGTACTTGCAAGGTCATCTGATTTGCTCATATGTTAAAAACAGAAACTTTCTACGCCTCTTTTTTATTGGTTGTGAAGCATGGTTAGAAGATGTATTACCGACCAATCCCTTTCCTTGCGCAGATTTTGAAAAACATTTGATTGGCTGTTGTGTGGTTAACTCTACCTTCCTGATCCTAATGTTGATTGGCTTGTTTTTTCTATTGACGTTACGATACCCTCACCATGTACATAGCCCATTTTGTGACGCACTTTATTTTACAATGCGTTTCAAAAACTAGTTGTGGTAGGCTGTTTTTAACATAAACTGTGTACTTTGCATATGAGTTTGTTGACTGTAAAGGTATATAAAAATATTATTGTATTTTCTTTTCTGTCATAAATGTGCTGAGTTTTCTCCTTTAGCGTGGAGTACTATGTTCTTTTATTAAATGTATAATTCTTCTACAAAACAAAGAAAAATGCTCATGTTTTCAAACTATTTTTATTGAGGCTTTTATATTCATCATATGGGTGAAATGCCACATTTTTTTTTCATTCATTGTTTTCACGTGTTGGACTACATTTATTTTATTTTATCATAAGCACTCATTCCTTATGTTTACATTATATAAATGTTGCCCCATCATCTTTATTTAAATGTTTGGGCTTTTTCTACTTTCAGATAAAGTAGAATAGAAGTGCTACAACAAACACTCCCTCACTACTTCATCTTTCTTTTTGTATGTACATTTCATTTCATTATTAAATTTAACAATCATTTTTAAAAAAGGAAAGAATTATTAACATTTGAAGCCACAATTATATTATTTTTTTCATAAAAAGTGCTTGCGAAGATAATCCTCTGTACTTCACGAGTAAAAATTTGTATAAGCACTACTCAATATAAATACTTTTAGCACATTTTCACTCAAGAAGATAAGGAGTATTCTCCTTTATTCTCCTTTATTCCAAAGTATTTCATTCTTTCGTCGATAGTTTATTTATACTACATTTTTCAATCATTAAAAAAATACATGCAAAAAATATTGTTTATTATTGTTTGAAATCCTCTGTTGAAAGTCATCCAACTCCAGTTGAAGGATCATAAAGTTAAATTAAAATATACATTAACAATATGATCCCTCTGTGGAAATGAAAGATAAATTCAAGATGATGGCATCGCTCCTAATCATTACTATGCATGTAGTAATTCCTTAAGTAACCTATATTTCTTGTAATGGTGTTTCGTCAACTCGTTATTGTATTCCATTCAAACTTAATCATACCACATTCTATAATCATTTAAATATTTTTGCTTTCTTTTTTCAAAAATATCAAACATATACCCATTCAGATAATTTACCTCTCTTCGATATTCCGTCGTAATTCATCCAACTCCTCTGGCGGGGACATATTGTTTTATATATTTTTAAATATACATTAACAATATGTTCCCTCTATGGAAATGAAAGATATTCTCAAGATGCTTCCCCAGCCCCGAATCATTACCTTGCTCGTAGTTTCTTCACCCATAATGATTCTCTGAAACGAAACTAATTATCCCACAGGCGTGGTTTATATACTTTTTGGTTACCTAACACTCTATGGGATCAATTAATTGCTCCTCCCACTTTTTACTCACCTTTTTCATGATAGGTGTTCTAATTTCCACTGTTTTAGTGTGTTACCTGTTTATGTAAACGTGCCTCTTTCCATGCTTTTTAACTTTCGTAAAATTTCTAAAATGCTTAATTTAAACTCATTTTTCTTATTAAAGCATTTCTATAGGTTGCTTTTTTAATACAAATATTAACTCATTCCTCCTTTTATTCTGACTTATTATTCTAGTAACTTCCCTTTTTTTTGTAAAACTTTATTATTCTTCATTACCCTAAACCCTATTTTCCCTGCATCACGTGCCAGAGATACTCTCTATTAAACTCTGAGTATTCTAATTTATATCCGAGTATTAATTTATTTATTCCCATTACTCCGAGTTTTAATACATTTATTTATCTAATATTTCTTTATACACTGCAAGGATACTGTTATTTGTCTAGAATCACACTATGAATCAGTCTCCATTTGGCAAAATTGAGAGAGAATGATTTAGTTGGTTGATGTGTTTGCAGTTACATAAGTACATATACCCTTGCAGTAAGCCAGGCTTTAGGGTATGCAGTGCTACAAACTCCTATGCGTTATGCATGTAGTGGTGAAACCACCTTCACATTTGTGCTTCAGGCCTACAATTCCCCAGTCACTATCTATATATTCCAGCAAACACAGTGTGACTGCTGTTGCAATTTCAAAATGACTCTTTTAGTTTCATGTAGTAATTCATTCACTAAAGTAAAAGTCAACCAAGTAAGAATTCATCCAGTGTCTTTACTTATATTAACCTGTTTACTGCTCCCGCGATTTTGCGGAAGTGCGGCACTTCCGCAAAACGGGCAGGGCAGTGTCGGCCATTGGCCGACGGCAGCACTGGGGAGGTAGTGCTGCCGTCGGCCAATGGCCGACGGCAGCATGGAAGGGGTTAATGTAATCATTCAGTCAGTAAGCATGTGCTCATGTAGTGAGCCAGGCTTTAGGGAATGGAGTGATTCAAAGTGCTATGTATTATGCATGTAGTGGTGCAATAACCTTCACATTTGTGCTTCAGGACTACAATTTCCCACTCACTATACATACCAGGGGTCTCAAACTAGTAGCTCGGGAGCTACTGGTAGCTCACCAGAACCCTGAAAGTAGCTCTCATAGGTGAAGCCAAACCAAGCCAATCTCAGAGATTCTGTGTATATTAAAGAAGGTAGTGCTGCTCATTTCAAATAAGATCCGCCAGAACTGCTTACCAACATGCAGTAAAAAAAGCGTAAAAGAGAGCTGAAACAGGAAGCCTGGCAGGCTTTACATCAAGCCTGTCTGATTAAAGATAATACTGGATTCTGGAAGGCCGTAAATGCCCCTTTTTTTGCAGAGAAAGAAACCAACACAATAGAAGTGGCAATCACTGAAGATACTTGGGTAACCTATTTCAGTGAGCTCTATCGGGCAGATGTCTTAAATGAGGATGCGAGCACAGAACAACTAGACGAAGCTCTTAATGTGGCCCAAAAAACCTTCCCTATAAATCTTGAATTTTCATTAGTAGAATTTCAAGCTGCTATCGATAATAGTGCCGCAGGGAAAGTGCCAGGACCGAATGGGGTACCGGTAGATGTATACAACTCCAATACAGAATTATGGGCCCTACTTTTAACTAATGTCTTAAACAGCTGTAACAAATATGGGTTTTTCCACACATGGCAAGAGGCCATTGTCATTCCCATTTTTAAAAAAGGTGACCGTAGTGATCCAAAATGCTGTAGACCAATTTCTTTATTGGATTCACCTATGAAGGTCGCTGGGAGAGTTATACTTAATAGATTGCAGTCCTGGGTAGAAGACCAAGGTATTTTTTCACCTTTTCAATACGGGTTTAGAGCAGGACTTGGTACAACGGAGCAAGGCCTGAACTTAGCATTGATAATTGGCAAGTATGTAACGGCTAAAAACGAAAATTTATTTTTAACCTTTGTAGATCTAAGTTCGGCCTTCGATTGTCTGACTCATGACAAATTATGGTCCATAATATTGCAACTGGGTGTAGAACCGAAACTGCTAGATTTTGTAAAGGAACTATATCGGGGGGTTGGGGCAAGGGTACGGCATTGGAACAAGGGTGAATGCACTGCCAAATTTGATATAAAAAAGGGAGTGAGGCAGGGATGCATACTTGCACCATTCCTGTTCAATTTATATATAAATAGTGTAGGCTCCCACCTTTTGGAAGATCAACATGACTACCCAAGAATTAGGAACACCCCTGTCCCCATTTTACTATACTCAGATGATGCAGTAATTATGGCACGGACACAAGTCGGCCTTCAAAGATCACTTACTAAATTCTCACGGTACATGAGTGATAGAGGTCTAAAGATAAACATAAGCAAGACTTTCGCCATGTGCTGTACTACAAAGAAGACCCTAAAATGTAAAATCCTTCTTTCAGACACAAAAATAGCCATGACCGATACATTCTCCTATCTGGGCATTAATTTTGACAAAAGGGGGACTTAGTCTTCGGCTGCTCAGGCCAGAAAAATGGCCTTTTCATGAGCAATAGGGGCTGTCCGAAACTTTGCTAATAAAGTCGGGGGCCGCCCAATCCCAGTACTAGTGGACATATGCAAAGCCAAATGGGTGTCCACGGCGATGTACGGTGCAGGGATATGGGGGATAAAAGAACCTCACACCTTACAGCTATGTGAGATTGCATTCCTCCGTTATCTACTAGCTGTTCCACAGTCCACTTCTACTTTAGTGTGCCATCAAGAATTAGGCATACATTACATCTCAGACCTCATTAAAGTTGATCCCACTTTATTGTGGCATAAAGTGTGGTCAACGGATGAGACAGGCTTGAACAGGGATGTAATACAGGATTGCCTTAGACTTGAGGGGTTCTCAAGAATCCCCTGGATAATGTATGTAAAGAGATTTTTTGCAGATATAGGGCTTACAGAATATTTTGACCCCTCGAGCTGCTTAGTGACCGTATCTAGGAAGAAGCTTAAACAAACTTGCCTGCACTTTTTAGAGAACAAACGATGGTTGGATGAGAAGTGCAAGACATCAGTCATGGAGAATCATCTGATTCTCCAAGGGGAGGGTATGCAGCCATATCTGATCACGTGCTAAGCTGCTACTCTCGCATGCTACTGATACAATTTAGGGGGGGGGCCTTCTTTAGACTGATTACGTTTCCAGAGTCAAACTGTTGGTCCAAAAAGTTGATCTTATACCCCTGTGATGATGTTTCTGAACAGTCCACTTTACATTGTACCCTTTTCTGCAAATTGTATACACTGCCAAGGAAAAGATTACTAATGCCAATCTTAAGAAGTTGGGGCTTGAGGCAATGTAGGGCAGCGTTTATGAGACTGAAAATGTTGGAAGATGAATTGATTATGTACCTTGTGTCATCATTTTTAAAATCTTTGATTAGATCCAGGACTTCAATGAATTAGTTTAATATAACTTCTGAAATCATTTTAAACCCCCCCTTTTTAAATGTTTTTTACTATTTATTTTTTTGTCCTCATACGCCGATAAAGATTTGTGTTTGAATGTACCTAGAATCTTTATGGGAGCTCTTTTTGCAGACACCCAGTATAAATCTCACACTGCGAACATGTGGATAGTCAACTCAGTCTCTCACTTTTCCAGACCCTAGACTGATCTTCGGGTGGATCATTCTGCAGAAAGGGCTAATCATTGGACAAAGTTGTTATAAACCATCAAGCCAAATAATGCAGGGAGTCCAAAAGTGCTTCCTTCTCTTCCATACCATACTGTCCAAACTGAGAGTGTGCCTGATTGCCCTGATCCAATTTATATATGTCGGCATGGTAGAACTCACCCATAATTTACATATTTCCCTACGGGCTAGGACAATTAGATACAAAAATAACTTATTATTATCTCGTGATACATTCTCATAATTAGAAAGAATTCCAAAAAAAATATGTTGCGTACTAACCTGTATTTCATACCCAAATAGGGCTTTCATACCTTCTTGTATATCAAACCAAAATTCTCTGAGTGCGGGACAGGTCATAAACATGTGCAGGTCATCTGCTTTTTCCAATTTGCATTTTGGACAACAAGGAGTAGGCCCCTTCGAAAATTTAGCGAGCCTGGCTGGAGACCAATATACTCTATGAAGAGAAAACAGGTGGTTCCGCTTTAAATTGGCAGGTGAGACTGTGAGATGTAATAAATCAAAAGATACTTGCCATAAATTCTGCAAGTCGGAATCCGGTACTTGATCCCTCCATAGCTGATCTGGGAGGGCAAATTCTCCATCTTCTTCCTCGAGTATTGTCCAATAAAGGACTGATGTTTTAAGTGTTCTGGTTTTCTTCATTAGGAGCTCATCAAGAACAGTCTTGACACCTTTATCCCCTGTAACCGCCTGAGTCCAGCTTTTAATTTGAAGATACTTGAATTTAGATAAGTTCTTGTCTGTTAGATCTGAAATATCTTCCCAGCTTAAAAGATTCCCTCCCGGCAATAACTGGCCCCATGTTCTGATATTCGCATTCTGCAAAGCGATAGATAGTACATCCTTAGTCCATTCAGGAGAGCCAGGAGAGTCCCATATTGGGGCGAGAGCAGAATAATATGAGATATTCAACGCTCTTCTAACTCTGGCCCACACATATGACATGTCTCTGACGACCTTTAGTCTTACTTTTTTAAAGTACCGCATATCTCCAAACTTAAGCAAAAATGCATTAGATCCTCCCTGGATCTCTGATAACATATTCTGAAACATAAAGTCTGTTTCTGTCTCCCCTAGGGTGTCAAATAACCTTAATCCCGCTTTCAATAATAAGGTCCAAGCATATACTCTCAGATCTGGTGCGCATAATCCACCCTTGCTTTTCTTCCTACGAAGCTTTTTCCAAGAAATCCTTATTCCTTTAGAGGCCCAAATGAAGGAGTTCCATTTGGTTTGAATCTTACTTAGTTTGGCTTCATTGAAAGCAAGTGGAATGTTCTGAAATATGTATATTAATTTCGGTAGCAACATCATTTTTACTACATTGATTCTTCCAATTAGGGTCAAAGGCAAGAGTGACCAACTTTTCAAGGATTCCTCAATTTCTTTCTGAATTTTAAAGAGATTTTTTTCTGCAAGTTGATTTATGTCCTGCGTGATTTGAATTCCCAAATATCTAATTTGATGTTTTAAAGTTGGGATAGAGTTTGCGTAGGTAATGTTCCAGCACATACATTCTGATTTGGATTGATTAATCAGGTACCCAGACACTTGACCAAAGTTCTCTGCTGCTTTATATAAGAGGGGGATTGATTTGATCGGATAATCGGTGTACAGCATGAGATCATCTGCATATAAAGCAACTTTTTTCACCCAGTTGTTGTGTTTGAAGGGTGTAATATCTTGATCTTGTCTGATCTTTTCTGCGAGCGATTCCATATATAGATCAAAGAGCAAGGGGGAAAGCGGACAACCCTGTCTTGTTCCTCTCTGAATTTTTATGGGAAATGATAAGCTTCCATTTATTAATAAGCTAGCTGTCGGAGCCTGGTAAAATGCAGCAATTACCCTACAAAAGTTTCTCCCTAAATTGACTTTTTCTAATACTTTGACTAGAAATGTCCAGTTTACGCGGTCAAAAGCTTTGGCAGCGTCCAGTGTGATAACCGCTAATGGAATTTTAAAGTAAGAGGCAACATCTATTGCACCAACCAAAGCTTGTGTAAGATCTTGTATAGAGCGACCTCTAACAAAGCCCTTTTGGTCTGGATGCAGCAGTTGGCCTGCCACCCCATTTAATCTTTCTGCTAATATTTTAGCCATAAGCTTATAGTCCGTATTAAGGAGGGAGATCGGCCTATATGAGTCACAATGGAATGGTCTCTTCATTGGTTTTAAAATAAGGACCACTATGGCATCATTCCAAGAAATAGGAATTTTTCCTCCTTCCTCATATATAGAAGTGAAAAGCAATTTCAAAACTGGTATTACTACCGGTGCGAGCACTTTATATATCTCGGAAGGTAGCCCATCCGGGCCTGGAGCCTTACTTTTTTTAGCAGAGTCAATTGCCGAAGCTATTTCAATAGAGCTGATATCTCTGTTAAGATTAATAGAGGCCTGATCATTTAAAGCTTTAACCTGATATTGATCTAGCCACGACTGTATTAATTGCTGTTGTGGTAAAAGGTCTTCCCTATATACTTCATCGAAATAATGGTAAAAAGCCTGATCAATATCCGTCCTTTTATCTGAGATAAGATTTGTGTTTAATATCTGTACTTCCTTAATAGTGTTCTTCTTGATATCTTTTTTTGTTTTCCAGGCTAAAAGTTTTCCGCTGGCCTCGCCATATTCAAAATGTGCTAATGAGCTAGCCTGCCATCGTTTCCTCAGCCTATCATCTAGTAATTGTTCCAGCTGTAGTTTACATACTAGCAAGTCTTCCTTATTATTCTCTTGGTCAGTCAGACTGGGATCTAGTACATCCTGTTCAAGAGCTTTTATCCTAGCTTCAATCTGGGAAATTTGTGCCTTGTAAGCTGAGTATTTTGCGATCTGGAATGATAACAAACGCCCTCTCAAGAAGGCTTTATATGTATCCCAGACCACCGAAAGTGAAGCTGTGCCCAAATTAATAGTGAAGAACTCGCTAGATTCCTTAAGTAGTTTATCTACTATTTCCTCTTCCAAGAGAATGCTTCTATCTATTGTGTATCTCTTAATCAGCTGGGGACCTGACAATTTTAAAGTTAGAGAGACCGCTGAGTGATCAGAGATGTGGGCACCAAGGTGTTTTATCTCATCTACTTGCTGAACTAGATGTTCCGCTATCAAAAAGAAGTCTAATCTGGACTTGTTTCGTAATTTCTTGTTGTGGAAAGTAAATTCTCTTTTTGTGCCATTTTTTTGTCGCCAGATATCTTTCCATCCAAACTGGATAATTGCATTAGATAGAACGACTCTAGTTTTGGGATTATGTGTGAACCTTACAGTAGTAGATTTATCAAGCTGTGGATCAAGTACTAAATTAAAATCTCCTGCAAGAATCACCGGATCCTCGTAATCTAAAAGTTCAACAAAGAGGTCTTTAAGAGGAAGAGTATCATCCAGATTGGGACCATAGTACCCCACTATCGTGAACTTAAATGCATGTTGTTTTATTTTTGCTATGACCCACCTTCCCTTTTTATCACACTTGGATTGTAGCAAAGTTATCTCTGAATTAGCTTTAATTAGTATAGCCACCCCTTTGGTAGTAGTTGGTTGCGAGGTGGTTATCACCTGCTGAATCCATTTTTTTCTTTTGAACATATCTTTTAATTCTTGTTCCGTAGAGTGGGTCTCTTGTAAAATAAACACTTTTTCAGGTACGTCCTTTAAGTACTGAAGAATTCTCTCTCTCCTATGCTTAACCCGTAACCCATTAACGTTCCATGAAAGAATACTAAGGTATGATGACTGAGTTACCCTATCCTGCATTATTTCTCATAATGAATGTGTTTAAAATCAGACTTTGAGTATGGCGATTTGGACATTTTTTTTTTCTTTTCCGAATGCTCCCCACCCAGTGCCTTCCCCTCCCTCCCCCTCCCATCCTGACCCACCCGTGCTCCCCTGGAGAACCCCCCTCCTTTTCCTGGCCTACTTTCGGCCTTGAGACTCTTTCTCCCGGGTGTCTACTCTATATACAAGAGAGCATTGAAAATATATAATATGTAGCTAATATGCAGCTAAGTTTTAATGATAATTAATGATAGTTTAATTCTTGAACTGAAATTCTCAATACCTTGACTATTCCTTATCTTGCTCTCTTAACTTATCATCTGTGAGTAGTTGTAGGTATTCTTCTGCCTCATCCAACCTTTTTAGAACTTTCATTTTGTTCTTATACATGACTTTTCAGTGAAGCCGGAAATTTTAGCTGAGCGGTGGCGCCAAGTTGTTTAAAGGGTTCTAGCAGCTTACCAAGCTCCCACTGTCTAGATGCTGTGATGGAAGACACATCTGATCTGATCTGATAGGAGAAGCTATCTGTCATAAGCTCGCTAGTTCTTAATGCCCTGTTGAGGATCTCTTCTTTTAGAGTGTACGTCAGAAAGTGTACTAGGATCTTCCTAGGCCTGCTCTTGTTAGGGTTCTGCCTGAATGTGTCCCTGTGCACTCGTTGGATGTCTTTTATTATATCTTCCTCAGACATCTCTAGATCTATTGTTTGTTTAATCAGTCTGGCGACAAAAGCTTTGATATTTCCCCCTTCTGATCCTTCTGGAATTTTTAAAAGGCGTAGATTATTCCGCCTTTGCGCGTTTTCTAAGGATTCCATTTTCTCTTGGAGTCCTTGCTCCTTCAGTCTGAGATCCTCCAGCTTTTTTGTGTGTTGAGTAGCCGTCTTTTTTAGTTCTGCTACTGAGGATTCTAGATCAGTGGTTCTGGCAGCCAAAGCATCGAATTTCTCCTTAATCTCCTGCTGATTAACTAGTGTTGCCTCGAAACCACTTTTAACCTCGTGACTCAGGGCTTTTAACATTAGTATTACTGACTGGTCCATATCTGAAACATTTGTGGGAACTGTAGATAAAAGGAAAACATATCTGTGGATATCTCGTGTTTTTTTGCTGCTCCCACCATTTATATATATATTTTTCAGAGCCCAAACAAACAGTCTGGAGAGGCTCATTCATACCGACACGGCAAGGGCCGTGACCCCTCTTCTGCTACGCTCTGCTCCCAGCACCTTAAAGGTAGGAACGTATGATGCATCAGAGCAACGTTTAATACGATGGTTTAAGGCTGCATATGAGCTCAAGAAGGGGAGAAGAGCTGGCTATAGATATAACCTTTACCATTCAGGGGGAGAAAATCAAAATATAAAATGGAACTTAAAACTACAAAACCCACAATGCAATGGACTAAGTGAGATTTCGAAAGAATTACACACATTAACCCCAGACTTGCATATGTCAGAAAGAGGGGCTCAAGGTTTCCAGGCTTCGGGATATACTCTTAGGAGCAAGGGGGGAAAGCAACCTAATTTAGATGCCTCTCTAGATACTCCTCCTACTGCTACTGCTATTTCAAAATCGAAAATAAAATCTCTAAAAAAAGCTGGGAAAAAAGGTGCTAAAGCTCAGAAAAAAGTCGAAAAAACGAAACCACCTCCTTCTTTGAAGGCATATATCAAAGCTGTGCCTTCAGTACTAGAACTTAGTTTCTCGGAAGAGGCTTTAGGTGGGGTGGCCATAAGTAGTTTAGAAACTACCAATAAGTATCAAGTTCTGGAGGGGCTAGAGATGGACTTGGGACTCGAGGAAAAATCCGAGCCTGTAGAAAACTTGAAACATAACGCTATATATAGTTCTGGAGATAAGGATTTTGAATCAAGAGAAGCAGCCTTAACGCATATAATGAATTCTAACAGTGAGGACAGCTTATCTACAATGTTTTTTACTATTGTGCTTTTATGATTTTTATTACCAAAATCGAATAAAGCTGTTTTTGACTTGACTTGAGTTACAGACAGCCAAACCAATGGCAGGGCCTGTTGATAACACTCAAACACACACTGTGGTGGCATATCAATTAAGCAATTAGGGATGTATAGGGCGCACTACTCAGCTGTGAGTGTTTCCAGTCTCTGGGGGTGCATGTGGAGGGGATTTGTACAGCTTTGGTCATTCGAAAAGCCAGGTCTTATGGCTCTTCCTGAATGCTTTCAGTGTGGGCGTTCATCTGATGCTGAGGGGGAGTTCATTCCAGGTCTTGGCCATGATGTAGGGGAAGGGTGTGACTCCTGTCTGGTTCTGTGGATACAGAGGATTTAGGCCAAGACCTGGTCAGCGGAGTGGAGGTTTCTTTTGGGGGTGTAGAAGGAGATTGAGGTATTGGAGTCCGGTGTTGTGGAGGGCTTTATAGGTATGTCTGAGCAGCTTGAAGGTCACTCTTTTTTCGACGAGGAGCAAGTGGAGTGCTCGGTTATGCTGGGTAATGTGGTCTTGTCGTCGGATGCTGAGGATGAGTCTGGCTGTGGTGTTCTGGACAGTCTGAAGTTTGTGGAGTAGAGATTTGTTGATTCCGGCATTGAGGACATTCCCATAGTCCAGCCTTCTGGTGAGGAGTGCTTGGGTGATGGTCTTCCTTGATTCGGGGTGGGTCTATTTGAAGATCTTGCTGAGTATGTGGAGGGTGTTGAAGCATATGGAAGCTGCAGTGTTGGCCTTTAGGTCTGTCACATGAAACATGTTTATCCACTTTAAATCTAAGTTGGGGAGACTTACTGCTGTGGTAATACTATTTGTGGCACACTGCATGTGATGATTTGAATTTTACTTGATTGGAAGCATTTAATATTGATAAACGTTTTCTTGGCATTCTGCTGATAACTTCACCTGGAATTTTTTGGTGGTTACTACTGATAATTGTGCTTAGGGTGGTCATAGTAAAATGTTAATACATACCCCCAGCACAACCCCTACACTTCACAAACACCATTACACTACCCTAAAGCCTAAAACACTACCCCCAGCATGAACATCTACACTACATAAACACCCCTGCACTACTCTAAACTATAAAACACTACTTCCTAAAGTAGATGAACACCACTGGACTATCCTAAACCTTAAAACACAACCCTCAGCACGATCACCTACACTACACAAACACCAGTGTACTACCCTAAACGTTAAATCTACCACCAACACGACCCCCTACTCTACACAAAGACCAATGCACTACCTTAAACCCTAAATCTATCCCCAGCACAACCCGTTCACCTCACACACACCACTACACTACCCTAAACCCTAAAACACTACCCCTAACACTTATACAAACAGCACTTCATTTATTCATATAGATAGTAACTCATAGTTAGTGTTATAAAATCACTATTACAAGTATACAGTTATCCATACCATTACTGATGCAATCACTGAGTCATATGTATACTTCTTTATATACAACAAATGTCACATACACTGCCTTTTATTTTTGTACTTTGTTGCACCTGTACCATTGAGAGATATATTTGCTCATCACCACACCCATGAAGATATTAACTCACCCAAACAATTGTTATAACATGTAGACTTAACGTCATATATCTACTGAATCAACTATTCACACATCTTTCGGCAGTCACACACCCCCCACTCAATCACACACACATTCACTCTCCCACACAAATACTCATTTAACTAATCAATAAGTAATATACACTTTCACATAGCTAGTAACCAACTAGTGCATCAGTTTACAGAACAACTGACAAAGTAATACAGATATTCACACAGTTTATTCACTATCCAATATATTTAATGAGACACCATAAATTACTCAAGTAAACAATCAATCACACTGCTACTACATCCTTTATCCAGATTTTTTATATCCACTCATTCTTCAATGCAGATTGCTATATATATATAATACATATTTATATAACAAACCAAACCACATTCCCTGGATGCTGTCAATAGTGATGTCATAAGTAATGTCATATGAGATGTCATCAGTGATGTAATCATTGATGTCACTACCCATGTCATGAATGATGTAATATATATACGTAAAGAGCTACGTATTAAGGGGCCGAATTTAGAAGGAAAGGAAAAGTCACGCAGGGTAACTTTTTCTCTCCTTGTAAATATGGAGGAGCCACCTGTGCAACCAGTAGGTCACAAAAAGTGACGTACTGGTGGCGCAGAGAGTTTGTAAATCTGCCGCAGAATTGTTTTCATTTCTCATCATTTTTTCCTTCCAATATATGCTAAAATGCACAGCATACATTGTAGGAGAAAAATGCCTTCACTGATTGTTTTTGTGCACGAAGTTGTGTCTTCCTGCACAAAAACAAACTCCACACGACACATTTATTCTTGCACCGTGGTGCAAGGGTGCCTGTATCACCACATGCCTGCAGTTTAAGCAGCAGTGCTGAGGGAAGGACTGACTTCCAACATATTTATGTACATATGATGCATCTCTGTGATTCGGAAGTAGCTCAGCACGCTGTAGCTAAAGAGCTTACAGTGTCATGATACAGCACTTCCTTATAGTTCTGCAGTTACACATTCACCATATATGACAAATGCATTCTTTAGTCAATTATGCAGTTCGTATACATTTATGTAAACTTTCACACACTAACATATACATTTAGCTCTTTCTTTAATCAGAGTAGTTAGTTCTGAAAATCATTTTTTTGTTTTTTGAACTTTTATATTTTTTTTGATTTTTAGAACGTTTTTTGTTTTTTTTGGTTATCTTAAATAGAAAAAAAAGTCAACAGGTTGAACAAAACCATGAACTTTGAGGGAATAAAAAAAAACAAGCATTGATGGTTATCAATTGCTCTGCAAACTAGGTCTACTGATTGCTCCCCATAACAAATTAAATGATTGCACTTCACGCAGTGCATTCTAACTCTAATTCACGAATTGGGGACGTATGTCTGGTGGTGATGTTGAAGGTGATGCCACAGAGGTACTTGGTATTGCCGGTGGTGGAGGTGCATTTTGGGTGCAGTCTTCTACATTCTTCGTGAGCATAGTTCAAGGGATGCGTGGATTGGAGGCGCCTGCGCATGCCATCAGTGCCACAGGAGTATTTCTTGTTTGGATCTCCTCTTGCATGTTACTTTGGTGGCATTACATTTCTTTTGCCTCTCTGGAAAAGTAAAAAATGTCCATACGATGGATGTTAATCTTTTGGGAGGGTGAAGTTCTGGTAGAAATTGTTCAGTAACAAAATCATCAGAATCAGATGATTCTTGCAGTGGTGTAGCCATTTTTGACTCCAAAAAAGAAGTTCAGGTTTCCAATGAACAAAAAGTGGCGTTCTTTTCAGGATAGGTCTTTTCCTAAGGAAGGTCTACGAAGAGTAATTTAAATGGGTGGCGTTCTTCAATAGTTTAGAACAGTGAGTGTTATAATCCAATGAAATCTTTTTTTTTTGGTCACATGGGATCCGCGTTGGGTGTGTACACGCAGCACGTATCTAGTGCGACTTCACCAAATTGCATTTTAAAGTAATATAAGTTTATTAAAACTAAAAGAATATTATTTTTTTTCCTTAATATTTATAATAAATACATATATATGTCTTTTTTATATCGAAAAATGTTGCGGAAGTCGTGTGCCCACCACGTTGAACATGTAGATGAAGTCATGCAGAAACGCACGCGCGTCGCGCGTCGCGCGGCGTGATACGTATATGTTGGGTATGTGCTTGAAGTCACGTACCCATCGCACACCCTACGTGCATCCTACAGAGTAATTGTAAAATGGCGGCTACGTTCTGCGCAGCAATCGAGAGAGGTGCGCTTTGTGTGCGAGACTGCTAAAAAAATTGTAAAGTAAAAGAAAACGGAAAATAGAAGTATTTTACAAAATATTAAATATATATATATTCACTGAAAAAACCATAGGTTTCACACCAGTTATAGTCAGCTGGAAATTTTACTCGCATAAAACCATTGAAATTCCCACGTTATAGTTAGTTGGACTCACTATAACTTGCGCGTGCAATGCACTGCTGATGACGTCACATATTACATCACTCATGACATGGTCAGTGACATCACTCATGACATCACTGATGACACCATCCGGTGAATGTGTGTCTTTTTAATGTTTAAACAAGTGTTTACATGGATGTTTTTTTATAAAAAAATTGATTGGTTAACTGGTTTATTAAGTGTATCTTAGTGAATACATATATTACAGAGTAATGTTTAAATATTTAAATATATGTATTAGTGTTTCAATTTGTGTATAAGTGGCTGCATGCTTTGGAGAGTACCTACATGTGTATGTATATGGGTTATTAGATGTTTTTCTTATTATCAGTATGAGTGTTTGATTGGTTTGGTGGGGGTATTACTTAGCACATAGATGCATGAATAACTGACTCTCTCTTTGTATGTGTTTTGAAGACAGCATATGTGCTGGACTGTATGGTTGGATGAGTGTGTATATGTGTTTGTTAGTGAGTGAATGACTGTCTCACTAGTGTCTTTATCAGTAACTAAATATGTTTTAATTTAGTATATGTGAATATTGATGTGTATAAGTGAGTATATGTGAGAGTGAGGGATTGTAAGAGTTCCTGTTTAAATTAGTATGTGTTTCTATAAGTGATTGTTTAAGAGAGTAAGTATGTGTAAGTTTATTTAGAAGTAAAGTGGTAGTGTGTGTATAGCTGTATATGCAAATAAATGGATGTTCAATAGTTTATTTCTATGTGTGAGTATGTGTGTGAGTAACTTTTGGGTGACTGACGGTGTGTAACAGGATGTATAGGTGTATCACTACATATGATGAGTGAGTATATGTATGAGTGAGTTTATTGAACTGTTGGTGAATGAGTGCATGAGTATATAGATGGTGGAA
Organism: Lissotriton helveticus; assembly: GCF_964261635.1. Classification (NCBI taxonomy): domain Eukaryota; kingdom Metazoa; phylum Chordata; class Amphibia; order Caudata; family Salamandridae; genus Lissotriton; species Lissotriton helveticus. Next base: position 711,010,731 of record NC_136065.1, read on the forward strand.
TAATTGAATTGGTTGTTGTAACTGGTATGGCTATCTCCATTGTTTTGAAAATGTTAGTTTTTATTTTTGAATATGTGTTTCAAGGGTTACATTTCAGTGAAAGGAGGTCTGTCACTCTGTCACAAGGATGGTGTCATCAGTGATGTCATGAGTGATGTCACTGACCATGTCATGAGTGATGTAATATGTGACGTCATCAGCAGTGCATTGCACGCGCAAGTTATAGTGAGTCCAACTAACTATAACGGGGGAATTTCAATGGTTTTATGCGAGTAAAATTTCCAGCTGACTTTAACTGGTGTGAAACCTATGTTTTTTTCAGTGAATTTCATAGGTTTTTTAAAGGCTAATTCCTAACTATAAATGGTGTGAAACCTATGGTTTATTCAGTGAATTTCATAGGTTTTTTAATAGCAAATTTCTTTTGCTATCAAATATAATATTTTTTTAATGAATCCTATATTTTATAATTATGTAATACTATTTTTTTAAATGTATATTCTTCATTTTTATTTATTTTTATTTTTCCCCCGGTGCGCTCCCGGGGCGCGTACCGGGGAGCACCCCGTTAGCGCTATTGCCGCGAACGAAAACATCATCGTAACGTATCGCGTAGCTGCGTCCGCGTGATACGCACGGCGTAAGCGCACCCGGAAGCACCACGCGCATACGAACGCGCTGCGTAAGCGCCCCGGGTCGCGTAGCGTAAGCGCGTCGGGTCATGTGACCTGAAAATAACACTTTTCATTGGTTCAGAACAGTTTTGGTTTCCAAATAATGAAGGCCCGAGTCATGTGACCTGAAAATAACACTTTTCATTGGTTCAGGACAGTTTTGTTTTCCAAATAATGAAAGCCCCACCTATTTTCCTCATTCTCACTTTGTACTTTGAGTGAAGAAGATCTGTTGAAAGACCTCTCTGTATCTTTTTGGACTAAAAATAGCTTCAGTAGCAGCAGCAGCTGGAGCATCTGCACCACCACCACCACCACCACCACAAGGACCACCACAACATCACATCGGTGGTCAAGAAGAGGAGGAAGAGGAGGAAGAGAGAAGACAGTTCCTGCCTGAACAAACTACCCCATATAAGCCAAAGGAGCACATTATCTGGGAGTTTTTTTCTATCCCAAAGGACCAGAAGAAAGTCAATGCGCCAAACGTGACTTGTTTAATCTGTGGCACTCAACTTTCAAGGGGGAACCCTAACAAAAAATACTCTTTTGGCAACAACACCATGATTCGCCACATGCAACGCCGGCACCCTAACAACTATGCTAGGGCAGAGGTCAGGGAACTGGCCAGAAACCTTCCCCAATCATCTCCCAGCACCTCCCAAAGTAAACATCCCACTCCATCGGGTCCAGAGGCAAGGGAGATGATCCCAAGCATTCAACCCAAGTTTTCCGAATTTAAAATCGTTTGCATATTTTGTGGAGGGACAATTAGCTATGGAGAGCAAAGCATTAAACTTATAAACCGTGCTGGTGACAACCACAAGTGCCCCAAAAACCCTAATTTTTTTCCTTTTTTTTTTTGATCCAGTTGAGCCATTTACAATTCCCTGTTTTTTGTGTGTCCCCATAAAAAATACAAAAAAAATATAAAACTGTTCATAAAATCCCAAAAAAGTAAAAAATGTTCAAAAAAACAAAAAAAATATAAAACAACAAAAACAATAAAAAACAGTTCTTTTTAGAACTACCTCCAATTTATAAAAAAAATGCTACATTTTTAAAAAACTGTCATTCTTTTTTCCCCATGGTACGCTCCCCGGTATGCTCCCCGGTGCGCGTACCGGGCGCTCCCCCCGCGAAAATAAAAAAAAAAATAAAACATTTTTTTTGCCCCCGGGGCCCTTTTATGGCCCCCACATCAAACCTAGGGGGTCAGGGGGGGTCTACCCTGCCCCCTTTTGATCATTTCCACCTTTGTTTTTGCCACCTCTTGTGTCTCGATCCTACCGAGACACAATATGGCGGCCGCTCCGGACTGTTTGGAATGTTGACAGACACCCGAGAGCCAATCAGCTCTCCGCGCGCGAACTCGCGTAGCGCGCTGGTACGCGCCCTGGTGCGCGTACCGGGGCGCGCTTATTGATATATATATTTTTATGAACCTAAATTACTCAGAATCCTCTGGAGCACATATCTTGAGACATAGCAAAGGCACATCGGGCTACCAGTCCCTACAATTTTGCCAAGTTTCGTGGGAATCCATGCAGCCGTTCGAGCTAAAAGTGAGTCCAACCGCCCTATGGAAATTAACATGGGGAAAACACGTTTTGGGACCCCCCTTTTATCTCCGCCCTTGCTTAACGAATCCTCCCCAAACTTTCAGGGAAGGAGCGGAGCGGGCCATCTAATTCGAGAAATTCGCGAAAATTCGTCCACCGGCGCCAAAGTTATTCTCAGTAGAATGTTGCGGATTTCCTATGGAAACTAGGTCCTAACTATAACTACCTACTGGCGACCGTTGTTACCTCACGTTTGTGAATAAAATAACAGCGTGAATAATCAAGAAGTGTGCCGCGATTTCTTTATTGTATTGCAACTACTTGAGACACTGTCCTGGTCTCATTGCGGGCACCAACTGGAACGAGCTCCCGCTGCGACAGGACAATTTGTTTGTTAATATATATATATATATATATATATATATTCACTGAAAAAACCATAGGTTATAGACCATATATAGTTAGGAATTAGCATTTACAAAACCTTGAAAATTCACTGAAAAAACCATAGGTTATAGACCATATATAGTTAGGAATTAGCATTTAAAAAACCTTATTTTACTCACACAAAACCATTGAAATTCCATATATAGTTAGTTGCACTAACTATATATCGCGCACCCGCAATCCACTGCTGATCATGTCACATATTACATCATTCATGACATGGTCAGTGACATCACTGATGACATCACTGATGACATCTCAAATGACATCACTGATGACATCACTGATGATATCATTCATGTGACAATACAATGCATCTCCTCACATTTTAATATAACCTCTGTTTCACCCAGTGTTAAATGCAGAGTGCTAGACACCAACTTGCTAGACATCACCTCGGTCCGAATCCGAATCTTGGCATCTCAACGCCTAGTGGTATCTTCCATACAGAAAATATTGTTACGCTGCCTTTGGCCCCATTCGCACATCAGTCCGCAACTTAGACATCACCTCGATGCCATCCGGATCTTGGCATCTCAGCGCCTTGTGGTGTCAGTCAGAAAATATTGTTGCGCTGCCTTTGGCCCCATTCGCACATCAGTCCGCTACTGACACCATCTCACAGGCCAATAGGGCGCCCCACGCCGACTTTTACCATTGTACGATGGCCACACCAGTGGCACAACTTGCTAGACATCACCTCGGTGCCATCCGAATCTTGGCATCTCAACGCCTAGTGGTATCTTCCATACAGAAAATCTTGTTACGCTACCTTTGGCCCCATTCGCACATCGGTCCGCAACTTAGACATCACCTCGGTGCCATCCGGATCTTGGCATCTCAGCGCCTTGTGGTGTATTCTCTTCAGAAAATATTGTTGAGCTGCCTTTGGCCCCATTCGCACATCGGTCCGCAACTTACACATCACCTCGGTGCCATCCGGATCTTGGCATCTCAGCGCCTTGTGGTGTCTTCTACTCCGAAAATATAGTAGAAAATATTGTTGCGCTGCCTTTGGCCCCATTCACACATCAGTCCGCTACTGACACCATCTCACAGGCCAACAGGGCGCCCCACGCCGACTTTTACCATTGTACGATGGCCACACCAGTGCCACAACTTGCTAGACACCACCTCGGTGCCATCCGGATCTTGGCATCTCAGCGCCTTGTGGTGTCTTCAAATCAGAAAATATTGTTGCGCTGCCTTTGGCCCCATTCGCACATCGGTCCGCTACTGACGCCATCTCACAGGCCAACGGGGCGCCCCATGCCGACTTTCAGCATTGTAGGATGGCCACACCAGTGCGGCAACTTACTAGACACCACCTCGGTGCCATCCGGATCTTGGCGCGTTGTGCTGCCTTCGGCCTATTCGCACATCGGTCCGCTACTGACGCAAACTCACAGGCCAACGGGGCGCCCCACGCCGACTTTCAGCATTGTAGGATGGCCACACCAGTGCGGCAACTTACTAGACACCACCTCGGTGCCATCCAGATCTTGGCGCGTTGTGCTGCCTTCGGCCTATTCGCACATCGGTCCGCTACTGACGCAAACTCACAGGCCAACGGGGCGCCCCACGCCGACTTTCAGCATTGTTGGATGGCCACACCAGTGCGGCAACTTACTAGACACCACCTCGGTGCCATCCGGATCTTGGCGCGTTGTGCTGCCTTCGGCCTATTCGCACATCGGTCCGCTACTGACGCAAACTCACAGGCCAACGGGGCGCCCCACGCCGACTTTCAGCATTGTTGGATAGCCACACCAGTGCGGCAACTTACTAGACACCACCTCGGTGCCATCCGGATCTTGGCGCGTTGTGCTGCCTTCGGCCTATTCGCACATCGGTCCGCTACTGACGCAAACTCACAGGCCAACGGGGCGCCCCACGCCGACTTTCAGCATTGTAGGATGGCCACACCAGTGCACCTTACTAGACACCACCTCGGTGCCATCCGGATCTTGACGCGTAGTGAAGCTGCAGCAGCTGCAAATAAGCTTCAGACAGTGTTACAACCGCTGCTCAGAACTCTCAACTATGACACCACCTCGGTGCCATCCGGATCTTGGCGCGTTGTGCTGCCTTCGGCCTATTCGCACATCGGTCCGCTACTGACGCAAACTCACAAGCCAATGGGGCGCCCCACGCCGACTTTCAGCATTGTAGGATGGCCACACCAGTGCTGCAACTTGCTGGACACCACCTCGGTGCCATCCGGATCTTGGCGCGTTGTGTTGCCTTCGGCCTATTCGCATATCGGTCCGCTACTGACGCCGCCTCACATGCCAACGTATTTTCTCCTAATTTTACACCCTATGCCGCATAACAGGTCATGTGACTTGTTTATAAAACTTTTCATTGGTTCATTTTACTTTTGGTTTCCTAATGATGGAAGGCTTGATCATGTGACCTAAAAACAACACTTTTCATAGGATGAAAACTTATTTTTTTCCCCAAACGATGAAAGCCCCACCTTGTTTCTGGATGTTTCAGACTGAAGCTGGCGTCAGCATGAAAGCACCACCATCTCGTAGCTCAGTCGTGGTCATTCCGCGAGCAATCATGGCAGCCGCTCCCCACCAGAAGCCTGCAGGAGTCGGAGCCCCCAAAACTTTTGATGAATTCTCAAGGCGGAGGGGACGCTTTCGAGAATGAGGTCCAAGACCTAGCAGACAAGCGTCCGATTTCCAAGGTGTCCCAGGGCCATTTCAGTGGACCAGGCCCAAAAAGGAAACAGCCTGCCGCCATTTTGAGAGTCCTGTGACAGCCGCCTATCGCTGCACCGCAAGAGTGGGCGCAACTCAGCTGAATTGCGGCTTTTGACACAGTGGACCAAAAACGGATGGAATGGCAACTGAAACGGTAAAGGGGCGCCCCACTACAACAGACGAGACTCCACCTGGAGAGGCCCGTTCACGCCGCCTCCCCCGGGGCGCTCCACGCCGTTATTCGGAGCAGCATTGTAGGATACCAAAACCAGTGCGGCAACTTACTGGACATCACCTTGGTGCCATCGTTCTGCTGCCTTGGAACTATTCGCGCAACAGTTTGCTACTGATGACCCACCCCCCGCGACGCCCCATGCCGTTATTTGCTGGGTGGCAACTTACTAGACATCACTTTCGTGTCATCTAGATTTCGGCGCGTTCTGCTGCCTTGGAACTATTCGCACAACAGTTTGCTACTGATGACCCACCCCCCGCGATGCCCCACGCCAGAAATCTGGACGTTGTGCTGCGTTGGGACTATTCGCACAGCCGACCGCTACTTCGTTGTTTTTCCCTAAAAATGTTTATATGTTATTACTATTTTTGTTTTCTTGTATATATTTATAAATTATTAAAGTTTTATAATCTTACTACTTTGTCGGAGTGCTATATATTTTTAATGTGACACATAATTGTAAAAACTTTGATGTACAAAGAGTCATCCCTGGAATCTTCCGCTTCAGGCTCGGTCCCCTCCCCAATCACAATACAGGATGGTTTTCAGATAATAGCAACGCTTCTGCTGTGACGGATCTCATCGAGTGTGGGCCTTGATCTACTATAACTCCTTTGAAGAGGGGTGATTCTTTACAGCTGTGGCCATAAACTACATCTGCAGGGCTAGCTGATACCCTAGGACCAGCCTGGACAATCGGACACAGAGGAAAAGGAGTGTCAGAGGGTGCGGTAGTGAATAGGGCGAAAGGGAGGTGTCGGGCGGGCACAGGGTGTGATTCTCAGGGAACAGCAGCGCAGATGGGGGAGGTTTATTACCCATGCATAAGACAGAGAGCGGGGGTGACCACTGCCTGGGGGAGATGCTTGCGAGGGTGGGGAGCCATGCTAAGGATCGACAGCGTGCACAGAGTGGGTCTGGTCAAGGCATCTAAAATGGCTGCCGTGCACGACAAAAGTGTGGCATTTGAAAAAAGACAAGATGGCGCAGACAATGTTTTTCAACACTTCCTGATTTCCTTCGAATCGAAGGTTAACAGACGTTGGGGCATATTACCAAAGTTAAGCGATATTTATCCCTAACGATGCTTAGCAACGATTTTTTTAGCCGTCAGAAATTATCGCAGATAAACCTTGCTATTATCAAGGTTTATCGGAAATACGATAAAAAACGACCGCAATGCATTAATATCGCTGAAAACTCAGCGATATTCATGCATTACCGAGCTAATGCTCTTAGCCATGTTGTCCACCTCCCATTGGATAACATGGCTAAGAACTGCTCAGGGCAGGTGGTAGCTTTTAGAGATATTCGCCCTTATCTCGAATATTTCCAAAAGTTGATAATAGGAGATAGCGATGTTAGCGACTGTTTCCAGTCGCTAACATCTTGGCATGCCCACTTTGCATGTCATTAGTGATAAATATCACTCACATGCAAAGTGGGGCCCAAGATGGTCGCTATCTTCTACTAGCCGTCGCTAACTGGTGTTAGCAACAGCTAGGTAATACACATATAATTTTATCTCCGCGAAGCGGAGCGCTGTTACAGATATATATCTTGTTTCTGAACGTTAATTTCTCAAAATGCACTGAAGCACATATATTGAGACCTAGCAAAGGCACATCGGGCTACCAGTCCCTACAATTTTGCCAAGTTTCGTGCAAATCCATTCAGCTGTTCGATCCTACCGAGAGAAAGATGGCGGCCGCTACGGACTGTTTGGAATGTTTACAGACACCGGAGAGCCAATCAGCTTCGCTTCGCAAAGCTCCGTAACGCGAAAAGTACGCGAAGCGGTGCGCTGTTACAGATATATACCTTTTTTTGAACGTTAATTTCTCAAAATCCACTGGAGCACATATATTGAGATCTAGCAAAGGCACATCGGGCTACCAGTCCCTACAATTTTGCCAAGTTTCGTGCAAATCCATTCAGCTGTTCGATTATTATTATTTTTATTTTTTTTTGCCCCGCGGGGCCCTTTTAAAACCTCCACATCAAACCTAGGGGGTGAGCGACAATGTACTATGCCCCCTTATGGTCATTTGCCCCTTCGCTTTGGCCTCCTCTTGTCTCTCGATCCTACCGAGAGACAAGATGGCGGCCGCTACGGACTGTTTGGAATGTTGACAGACGCCGGAGAACCAATCAGCTTCGCTTCACAAAGCTCCGTTGCGCGAAAAGTCCGCGAACCAGAGCGCTGCCCGGTCCGCTGTTACAGATATATATCTTTTTTTAAACGTTAATTTCTCAAAATCCACTGGAACACATATATTGAGACCTACAAAAGGCACATCGGGCTACCAGTCCCTACAATTTTGCCAAGTTTCGTGCAAATCCATTCAGCCGGTCGGGCTAAAAGTGAGGCCAAACGCCCTATGGAAATTAACATGGGAAAAACGCGTTTTGGGACCCCCCTTTTTTCTCGCCCCCCCCTTGACGAACCCCCCCCAAATTTTCAAGGGCTGCTCAGAAACAAAATGTGCCATTTTCCTGAAAATTTCAGCCAATTCCGTCCACAAACGCCAAAGTTATTAGACATAGAATTTTCAAAAAACCCATAGAGAAAAAATCCTAACTATATATACCTACTGGCGACCGCCAGTAGGTAATATATATTACCTACTGGCGGTCGCCAGTAGGTATATATAGTTAGGATTTTTTCTCTATGGGTTTTTTGAAAATTCTATGTCTAATAACTTTGGCGTTTGTGGACGGAATTGGCTGAAATTTTCAGGAAAATGGCACATTTTGTTTCTGAGCAGCCCTTGAAAATTTGGGGGGGGTTCGTCAAGGGGGGGCCGAGAAAAAAGGGGGGTCCCAAAACGTGTTTTTAACATTGAGTTTTCCATAGGGCGGTTGGCCTCACTTTTAGCCCGAACGGCTGAATGGATTTGCACGAAACTTGGCAAAATTGTAGGGACTGGTAGCCCGATGTGCCTTTTGTAGGTCTCAATATATGTGCTCCAGTGGATTTTGAGAAATTAACGTTTAAAAAAAGATATATATCTGTAACAGCGGACCGGGCAGCGTCCTAGGACGCGTACTTTTCGCGCAACGGAGCTTTGTGAAGCGAAGCTGATTGGTTCTCCGGCGTCTGTCAACATTCCAAACAGTCCGTAGCGGCCGCCATCTTGTCTCTCGGTAGGATCGAGAGACAAGAGGAGGCCAAAGCGAAGGGGCAAATGACCATAAGGGGGAATAGTAGATCCTCGCTGACCCCCTAGGTTTGATGTGGAGGTTTTAAAAGGGCCCCGCGGGGCAAAAAAAAATAATAATAATAATAATCGAACACCTGAATGGATTTGCACGAAACTTGGCAAAATATTAGGGACTGGTAGCCCGATGTGCCTTTGCTAGGTCTCAATATATGTGCTCCAGTGGATTTTGAGAAATTAACGTTCAAAAAAAGATATATATCTGTAACAGCGCTCCGCTTCGCGTACTTTTCGCGTTACGGAGCTTTGCGAAGCTGATTGGTTCTCCGGCGTCTGTCAACATTCCAAACAGTCCGTAGCGGCCGCCATCTTGTCTCTCGGTAGGATTGAGAGACAAGAGGAGGCCAAAGCGAAGGGGGAAATGACCATAAGGGGTCATAGTAGATCCTTCCTGACCTCTTAGGTTTGATGTACCATTTTGCCAAGTTTGGTGTAATTCCGTTCAGCCATTCAGGCTGTAGACGTATGTAAATGTCCTATGGAAAATTGCATGGGGAAAACACATTTGAAAGTGTTGAAATTTAGAACCAATTAAAATGTTACTTTGGTTTTGTATTTGTGTGTGATGAAAGTTAATTGGTTATGTATATATGTCAAATGAGAGGAAACCACAGCCATTTTGTGATACTACTGTCTGAGGTACATTTGTGAGGAATTTTTGGTGGTGAATTTCTGGTGTTTGATTTACACAGTACTAACACTTCTGCTACTTTTAAAAAGGTGAGTTGTTAATTTGTAAGGGGAACTATGTTGTACACTTGAAGATAATTTGAAAAATGTTTTCTGTTATTTATTTGCAGTCCTTCTGTTATACTAAATAGTTGATGAAGTTAGTTTTATATTATGTATTACTAAAAACGATAAATGAAAGTGATTATTTTTTTCTGCAATTTACAGCAAGCAATTTCAAAATAAAATGGCTCACAATGAAGAGACCGTGGCAATTTCTTTTGAATTGTCCACTACATTGATTGAAATTGAGAGCACCAATAATGAAATATTGTCACAAGGAGGACATGACTTGTATGATTCCATTAGATTGATTGAAATGGACAGCACCAAGAATGAAATATTGTCACAAGGAGATGACTTGAATGATTCCACTACATTGATTGAAATTGAGAGCACCAATAATGAAATATTGTCACAAGGAGGAGATGGCTTGTATGATTCCATTAGATTGATTGAAATGGACAGGACCAATAATGAAATATTGTCACAAGGAGGAGATGACTTGAATGATTCCACTACATTGATTGAAATTGAGAGCACCAATAATGAAATATTGTCACGAGGAGATGACTTGAATGATTCCACTACATTGATTGAAATGGACAGCACCAATAATGAAATATTGTCAGAAGGAGGAGATGACTTGAATGATTTTTTTGATCAATCTCTTGATGGCGAATTTATCGAGTGTTTGGAGACCATAGAGTTACAAGAATCATCATTGCAGACTTTTAATGAGGAGATTCCAGATGAGATGATTGAAGAGGAAATTACTGATGAGGACATGTTACTAGTTGTTTCAAATTTAGAAAATTTTGAAGAATAAATTTATATTTAGAAATCAAAAATTGTTTGAGACATTATTTATTTTTATTTTTAATTTATGAGGTTGTAGCGAAGTGATTGTAGTATAAAATGAGACTTATAGTATAGAGTGCAACATTTTTATGTTACATGGTAAGTTTACTCATATTTACTTCCCTTCTGCCACTATATTATCTCCAATGTGTATTTGACATGTCTTCTTCATCTCCGGCCTCCTTTCTCTCACTGTGTGTCTCCGATGCATCTTATCGCTGGTATTTTGTGTAATTACAGAAGAGAGTAAAATAAAATAGTTCGGAACGTGAAAAGGGGGCAAAGTAGAGTACTCCTCACCCCCTAGGCCTTTTTAGGCGGTCCCAAAAGGATCAGTTTCTGCTTTCCTGAGAGATTATGGTATGAGTTCCATATACCACAATAACTTGCATTACAACATGCAAGATATCTATCTCCTATTACCAACTTTTGGAGATATTCGCGCTAAGCGCGAATATCTCCAAAAAGTAACACCTGCCCTGAGCAGTTCTTAGCCATGTTATCCAATGGGAGGTGGATAACATGGCTAAGAGTATTAGCTCGGTAATGCATGAATATCGCTGAGTTTTTAGCGATATTCATGCATTGCGGCCGTTTATTATCGCATTTGCGATAAACCTTGATAATAGTAAGGTTTATCTTCGATAATTTCTGACGATGCTTAGTGGTAAAAAATTGGTTGGTAAGCATCGTTAGCGATAAATATCGCTTAACTTTGGTAATATGCCCCAACGTCTGTTAACGTTCGATTCGAAGGAAATGAGGAAGTGTTGAAAAACATTGTCTGCGCCATCTTGCCTTTTTTGAAATGCCACACTTTTGTCGTGCACGGCAGCCATTTTAGATGTCTTGACCAGACCCACTCTCTGCACGCTGTCGATTCGTAGCATGGCTCCTCACCCTCGCAAGCATCTTCCCCAGGCACTGGTCACCCCCGCTCTCTGTCTTATGCATGGGCAATAAACCTCCCCCCATCTGCGCTGCTCTTCCCTGAGAATCACACTGTGCCCGCCCGACACCTCCCTTTCGCCCTATTCACTACCGCACCCTGTGACACTCCTCTTCCTCTGTGTCCGATTGTCCAGGCTATCAGCTAGCCCTGCAGATGTAGTTTATGGCCCCAGCTGTAAAGAATCACCCCTCTTCAAAGGAGTTATAGTAGATCAAGGCCCACACCCGATGAGATCCGTCACACCACACGTGTTCCTACTATCTGAAAACTATCCTGTATTGTGATTGGGGAGGGGACCGAGCCTGAAGCGGAAGATTCCAGGAATGACTCTTTGTACATCAAAGTTTTTACAATTATGTGTCACATAAAAAATATATAGCACTCCAACAAAGTAGTAGGAATATAAAACTTTAATAACATATAAATATATACAACAAAACAAAAACAGTAATAGATTTATTGAAATTGACAGCACCAATAATGAAATATTCTTGTCAGTAGCGGTCTGTTGTGCGAATAGTTCCAAGGCAGCAGAACGCGCTGAAATCTGGATGTCACGAAGGTGATGTCTAGCAAGTTGCCGCCCAGCAAATAACGGCGTGGGGCGCCGCGGGGGTGAGTGAGTCCAGTAGGCACCACAGCTATTCTTACCGGCATTGCAGAATTACTGCTGGGGACAATGCCTGTGCTGGAGCAGGGTCACAGCAGAAACAAAAAGGATTCTGTTGAAGATGTTGTTGGTTTTCAATTTGAAAACAGTTCTGGTGTCAACTGCTATGCTAATGTAGTGGTTAATGTTTTGTTTTCTCTAGAAAATGTAAAAGAGGGGGAGGCAGTCCAAAGTTCCGTTAAAAGGGCAAAGGAAAGGATCGGTGGTTTGAACTATCAGTCAAAAAGGGGAGGGGGTGCAACAATTTTTCCTACCGGGTCACACTGTGCTTTCACCGGAAGTGAGGTCTGCAGGATTCTAGTAATTCAAAGTGAGGCTGGCGCCGACGTCCCGCGGATACAGTTTCGTCACTCCACGGGTGATCATGGCAGTCATTCCCCATCGGGGGTGGGAGACTCCCGCGGCTCCTCTAGAATCTTCAAGGTCGTGGAGGACTACGGTGGTGGAGTCAACCAGTGACCGGGCCATTTCTTTATGCTGGGCCCGCTCTTGCCAGGTCGACCGCCATTTTGAGAGTTCGGTAGCTACTGGCGATCGCGGGGTCAAATGAACGGACGGGCTCCACCCTGCCGGGCGAGACGTTGCAGCATGGCCACAGTGGAAGAACTCTTTTCCGGGCGCCTGGACCGCTGAGGGTGCAGCTGGGAAGCCTACACTGGGGAGGCGGGAGAGGCCTGTTCGCACCGTCTCTCCCTCCCAGTGCACCCCACGGCGTCTCGCTTGAGATTTGTTATGGCCGGACCAGGCGATGAGGACGAGGGGGGGGTCGGAGGCATGTGCAAGACATCCCCCCCCAGTGTTGTCGCAGCCATTATAAAAGAAAGAAGTGTCCCGTCCGTCTTCGGGCCGGGCTTCCGGTGGATGTCGGCCGGACGCCCCTGGCTCTGGCCCCATGAACGGGTTTCTTGGTTTATCGGCTGCAGCCGGATTCCGTCGGCCTCGGCCCCCCGACCGTTGGTGGCCGGACCGGAAGAGCATGTGGCGCGACTACCTGCAACTCTCAAGGGCCACCGCGGCCGGACTGGGAGAGAGAGGGGAGGGTCGAGGAGACATTCCCCCCCCCCTGCAACTGTTCAGCGTTGTAAAGGCAATCCCCTGGCCGGGTCCCGTTGGTCTCGGCCTCTCCTCCGGCTACACCCTACGTTAGGATCTCCTGGCCGAGGCGTGGCAGCAGGACCTGCCTTATATGGGCTGCTCCCGGCTGGGCGTAGCCGGAACCCTGCCCCACCTTGGAAGTTTCCAGAGTGGGGGCGGATGTTCTACTGACTTGCATTTTCCCTAGTCTATCGATTTTTTTGGCGTGGCAGGCGGTGGGACAGCGAGGGGTGATTTGGTTTCTCTTACTGTTTTTCTGGTCTCTCACCACTGGCATATTTTAACGTTTTCTTGTTTCTAGGACATTAATAGGTTTTATCATTACGTTATGTTATCGTTTCTTTGTTCGTTGTTTAATAAAAGTTCATGTTCATCAGTGGCCTACTGATTTTCGTTTTCCTATTCTTTTCTTTCCAGGTTGTTTCATGCTAAAGTTTCTGTTAACAGGATACAGTGATCACTTCGTTATTATTGCATATGTCCTTTTCACTAGGGGTGCTCTCTGGTCGGGCCAGATGACGTATGTCTAGTAAATGGTCCGGGTGAAACAGGTGCATCAATCAGTGGGGATAGGCATGATAGATTACAACGGGGGAGAAAGGTCCGCATTACGTACCCTTTCACTACTTGCAAAGATTTTCCTACGTTTATTTGCAAACAGGGAATACCTCCAAAAAGAACTAATTCCCAAACAGTCAATGTTCGGACAATCAATCAATCAATGAGGAATGAAATAGGTACGACGTGTTAAAGGCTTGCGTTACCTACCCTTCACTATCTGCAAAGGGAGAGAGAATATTCCTATTCTTCCTCGTTTGCAGGTAGAGAAGATCCTTAAGAGAATTAACATCGAACAATTCAATGCTCGATTGAAACAATCAACAAGGGGTACTGTGAACACAAATGAACGCCGCTTATGTACATACGCATTGCTATTTTCAACAGGTTGTTCCTAATGTTTCTATTTTAGCGAGGTCAAAAAGAGATCCCATTAGTGGCCTACTGATTTTGCTCGATTCCTTTTGTTTTTTTACACGATTTTTCGCTATCTGCAAAGACTAAACAGAGTATTGCGACTCTGTGCTTGTTTGTAAATAGAGAATGAACCAAAGAGAACAATCAATCAAATGGAGAGAGAAGCAGGCACGACGGATTACAAAGGGGGAAAGGGCTGCGTTAACTACCCTTCACTATCTGCAAAGAGAGAGTACTCCTAATAGAAATGAGGGGTGGGGGGCAGCAATCAAAGCAGATCAGTGTGCATAAACACGAAAAAAAAAATTCTTACCACGTACTTGACATTCGACAGCTTATGATATTTGCTATTAAAAAACCATTGAAATTCACTGAAAAAACCATAGGTTATAGACCATATATAGTTAGGAATTAGCATTTACAAAACCTTGAAAATTCACTGAAAAAACCATAGGTTATAGACCATATATAGTTAGGAATTAGCATTTAAAAAACCTTATTTTACTCACACAAAACCATTGAAATTCCATATATAGTTAGTTGCACTAACTATATATTGCGCACCCGCAATCCACTGCTGATGATGTCACATATTACATCATTCATGACATGGTCAGTGACATCACTGATGACATCACTGATGACATCTCAAATGACATCACTGATGACATCTCATTTGACATCAATGACCACATCACTGATGATATCATTCATGTGACAATACAATGCATCTCCTCACATTTTAATATAACCTCTGTTTCACCCAGTGTTAAAAACAGAGTATAATTTTTGAAACCATTGACACACCAATACTAGTTACTACATACGTACTCACTGATTCCTACGTCTACACACACATTCACTCATTCACCCATACAATCATTCATACATACAATCACTCATGTTTACAACACAATCATATGCACTCATACACCTATACAGACACTCACACTCTGCCACTCATCCATGGAGTTACTCACACACCTAGTCAGTCCTGTAAAGAATCAATCACACTTCCATTTTCTACTCTATACAGTTAAACATAGAGCACCTTACGTTTTCAACCATATACTAACACATACTTACTCTCTTATACAATCATTGATACAAGTACACATTGATCTGTACAGAGTCACACACCTGCCATCCAGCCACACACACACTCAGTCTCCCATGCAAATACTTGGGCAATCAATCAATAACCCATATAGTTACTCATATAGCTACTGATCAACACATGCAGCAGTTTACAGAACAACAGACATAATGATGCACAAATTAAGACAGTTTAGTCACTAACCCATGCACTCAGTGAGACACATTTAATCACTCACTCATACATTCAGTCATGCACCTACTAAATCCTTCGTCCAGACACTTATACATCCACTCATTCTTCAATATGTAAGACATATTTTAACTTTACAGAAACATAGTCACTGGATGTTGTCATCAGTGATGTCACTGACCATGTCATGAATGATGTAATATGTGACATCATCAGCAGTGGATTGCGGGTGCGCAATATATAGTTAGTGCAACTAACTATATATGGAATTTCAATGGTTTTGTGTGAGTAAAATAAGGTTTTTTAAATGCTAATTCCTAACTATATATGGTCTATAACCTATGGTTTTTTCAGTGAATTTTCAAGGTTTTGTAAATGCTAATTCCTAACTATATATGGTCTATAACCTATGGTTTTTTCAGTGAATATATATATATATATATATATATATATATATATATATATATAAAAAAAATTATGTGTAATGTAGTCTAAAAAATAAGATACCTAAAAATAAATATATTGAAAAAAATTGTAAATCAGTACCAAAGAAATAAATATGACAATTAATAGATTTAAAAATTGTCATTGAATAAATCTTTCAAAATCACTGAAAAAAACCTTGGGTTTCAGGCGGGTTATACTTTGGAATTATCTTTAAAAAACCTTTGAAATTTACTGAAAAAAACATAAGTTTCAGGCAGGTTATAGTTTGGAATTATCATTTAAAAAACCCTTGAAATTCACTGAAAAAACCATAGGTTTCAAGAAGTTTATAGTTATGAATTATAATTTTAAAAAAGATTGAAATTCACTGAAAAAAACATAGGTTTCAAGCAGGTTATAGTTAGGAATTAGTATTTAAAAAACATTAGAAACCTTAGAAATTCGCTGAAAAAACAACCGGTTTTAGGGGTGTTATAGTTAGCTGTACATTTCACTCATACAAAACCATTTGAATTCCTCCATTATAGTTAGTTGTACTAACTGTAAATCTCGCGCCCGCAATCCACTGGTGAAGATGTCACATATTACATAATTCATGACATGGTCAGTGACATCACTGATGACATCACTGGTGACATCATCCGTGTGACAATCAGATACACCTCATCATACACTATTATAATCTTTCATCAGCCACTGTAAAATACAGAATACCATATTTTATTCCATTGACACAGCAATACTAGTATCTAAAAACCCACTCAGTGATTCCTAGTTCTACACACAGATCTAATCAATTACCTATAGATTCACTCATACATGTTGTCAATGATCAATAGAACACAATCAAACTTATACACTTCAAGTCAAGTCAAAGATCTTTATTCGGATGTAGAAACATCCATAAAAGTACATAAAATCACATCATCATCCACAACACATAATGTCACAATCGAAAAGACACTTAATAAAATCACGTAATTCATCAAAATATGTGTTAAAAAAGTATAAATTATTTGCATAGATGGGTCCAACAGTATATACACTTATATTGACATTACACATCAGCACACATACTATGCACTTATGCAGTCATCCTACTCACTTTTGCAAACAATGTATCCTATTTACATTTATTTATTTATTTATTTGTTAACATTTGTAGAGCGCAGCGATTACCCTAGGGCGTCTTGGCGCTAGTAATTCCACAGTTTCACACTCGTTGCAAGAGGCTCATTGGTTAAATAGCCATGTTTTTAAGAGTGACGGAATTGGTAGAGTGACGGACTCGTCCTGATGTTGTGCGGAAGAGTATTCCAAAGTTTGGGGGCAGCCACTGTAAAGCGACGGTCACCCCAGGAAACTTTCTTTGATCGTGGAATAACTAATTGGTGCAAGGAGGAGGAGCGGAGCTGTCTGGAAGGTACATAAAATTTCAGTTGGTCTTTAAGCGAGTGCGGTCCTTGATTGTTTAAAGCCTTATAAACTATGCACAAGGACTTGAACTTAATTCTATTTTCGATCGTAAGCCAATGGTACTGCCTTATTGTCGCTGATATGGATTCAAACTTTGAGGTTCCTGAGAGCAAGCGTGCCGCCGTGTTTTGGATTGACTGTAATTTGTTTTTGACCCTGACCTGAGCGTTGAGGAAAAGACCGTTACAATAATTTAAAGCTGTTAAAACTAAGGAGCTCACCAAAGTTTTGATTAAGGTCTCCGGAAGAAAGGGACGAATCTTTCTAATCATTTTCAGTCTGTAATGAGCCGTTGAGGCAACTTTGTTTGCGTGGTCCATAAAGCTGAGTCCATCATCGAAAATGACGCCTAAATTCCTAACTTTAGGTGTGGGGGTGGGAGGGGGACCAAAGGCAGGTGGCCACCAGTAGGAGGACCATGCTGGGAGGAGAGGACCAAAGATGACTACCTCGGTTTTCTCCGAATTAAGTTTGAGGCAGTTAGTTGCCATCCATTCTCCGATTTCAAGCAGTCCGTTTTTAAAGTTTTGCGCTACTTCTCCTCCATCACCCTTGATAGCCAACACCAACTGCGTGTCATCCGCATAAGATGTTAGGCTCATCCCATAAGCCCTGATGACATTGGCAAGGTCCGACACATAGATATTGAATAGTGTCGGACTAAGGGATGAGCCTTGGGGGACACCACATGGCAGAGAGAGTTGGGCAGATCGAAAAGGTCCGAGGGTGACCGCTTGTGTTCTATCCGCGAGGAAGGAGGCAAGGAGGTTTCTGGCAGAATAACAGATGCCCAATTTTTCGACACGGTCGACCAAGATGTTATGGTCGACCGTGTCGAAGGCTGCTGATAGGTCTAGCAGTACTAAAATTGCAGTCCCCCGGATGGCCCTAACATCATCAGCGGCCTTAATAAGGGCGGTTTCAGTCCCATGATGTCTACGGAAGCCGACACTTCAGCTCACACTTATACAAATTACACTTCATTTATTCATATATATAGTAACTCATACTACGTGTGTTATGAGATAACTATTACAAGTCTAGAATTATCTATACAGTCACTCATGGAATTAATGAGTTGTATGTACAGTTATTTATACAACAACTGTCACATACACTGTCTTTTATTTTTTCAACTTTGTTGGACATG
The DNA here is from genome assembly GCF_964261635.1 of Lissotriton helveticus. NCBI lineage: Eukaryota > Metazoa > Chordata > Amphibia > Caudata > Salamandridae > Lissotriton > Lissotriton helveticus. The sequence continues at coordinate 711,029,227 of NC_136065.1, forward strand.
TACCATTGAGAAATGTTTTTGCTCATCACCACACTGAATAAAGAAATTGACTCACACAAACAAGCAATTATAATACGTAGTTTTAACCTCATATACGTACTGAATTAACTATGCACATATCTTTGGGCAGTCAAAGACCCTCCACCAAAGCACACACACATCCACTCTTCATTGTAAATAATCAGTTAACTAATCAATAACTAATATAGAGTTTCACGCAGCTAGCAACCAACTGGTGCAGCAGTTTACACAACTGACCAAGCAATGTAGATATTCACACAGTTTAGTCACTATTCAATATGTTTAGTGAGACACTATAAATTACTTAAGTAAACAATAAATTATCAATCACACTGCTACTAAACCCACTATCCAGATTTTTATATATCCACTCATTCTTCAGTGCAGATTGCTATATATATGTAATACATATTTAAATATGGAACCAAACCACAATCACTGGATGATGTCATCAGTGATGTCATCAGTGCTGTCATTTGAGATGTCATCAGTGATGTCATGAATAATGTAATATGTGACATCATCACCAGTGGATTGCGTGCGCGAGAGTTACAGTTAGTACAACTATAATGGAGAAATGTCAATGGTTTTGTATGAGTGAAATGTACAGCCAATTATAACACCCCTAAAACCTATGGTTTTTTCAGTGAGTATATATATATATATATATATATATATATATATATATATATATATATATATATATATATATATATATATTGTTCACCAAAGTGCCCTGGAGCTTTTCGGGAGGGCACACGCTAGGAGTCTACCATCCGGTCTTCATTGTCTGACTCTCTACAGTCACCTTCATTTTTTCTTTTTGTTGCCTGACGCGTTTCGATGCACACGGCATCTCATCAGAGGCTTGCTGTTTGTGGTTAGACGGGTTCCGCCCTCTTCATTCTTTAAAGTCGCACGCAACAATTCACAATTATCCCTAAGTGGGTGTGCCTGACTGACGCACGTCGCGTTGCATTGTGGAAACAGAAGTTTACTTTAAAGAATGAAGACTTTAAAGAATGAAGAAGGCGGAACCCGTCTAACCACAAACAGCAAACAGCAAGCCTCTGATGAGATGCCGTGTGGAGTGCACCACTTCGAACCTTTTGAAGACCACGGCGCCTTAAGCCATGCAGGGCTCCACGTGTGGGGCACAGATGTGGATGAATAACGGCACGCGCCACAGTGAATGCGAAGCACAACCATCTGAGGCACAGCAATGAACCACACCTCCCAGAACACAACGTGATTGCTCATCCAGAGCCGTCCAATAAGGACTCACGATCTACGGGATAAAAGAAGGTGTGTCTACCGAGCGTGCTTTTAAACTGCAGTCTCCCTTTGAAAAAGAGAAGTCCTCGAAACGCGTCAGGGTGCAGTTTGCTGTTTATACCTGGACTGAAGCGACCGTTTGTACCTGAATAATGCTGATGGGGAAAAGCTTGTCTGTGTCAGAGTGCCCCCGCTTGTTGGACCTTCCCCAGGACCGTTAATCTATGTGCGGCCGTCCTGCCACAGGGAGTGCACCACTTCGAACCTTTTGAAGACCACGGCGCCTTAAGCCATGCAGGGCTCCACGTGTGGGGCACAGATGAGGATGAATAACAGCACGCGCCAGGATGAATAACGGCACGCGCCACAGTGAATGCGAAGCATAACCATCTGAGGCACAGCAATGAACCACACCTCCCAGAACACAACGTGATTGCTCATCCAGAGCCGTCCAATAAGGACTCACGATCTACGGGATAAAAGAAGGTGTGTCTACCGAGCGTGCTTTTAAACTGCAGTCTCCCTTTGAAAAAGAGAAGTCCTCGAAACGCGTCAGGGTGCAGTTTGCTGTTTATACCTGGACTGAAGCGACCGTTTGTACCTGAATAAAGCTGATGGGGAAAAGCTTGTCTGTGTCAGAGTGCCCCCGCTTGTTGGACCTTCCCCAGGAGCGTTAATCTATGTGCGGCCGTCCTGCCGCAGGGAGTGCACCACTTTGAACCTTTTGAAGACCACGGCGCCTTAAGCCATGCAGGGCTCCACGTGTGGGGCACAGATGAGGATGAATAACGGCACGCGCCACAGTGAATGCGAAGCACAACCATCTGAGGCACAGCAATGAACCACACCTCCCAGAACACAACGTGATTGCTCATCCAGAGCCGTCCAATAAGGACTCACGATCTACGGGATAAAAGAAGGTGTGTCTACCGAGCGTGCTTTTAAACTGCAGTCTCCCTTTGAAAAAGAGAAGTCCTCGAAACGCGTCAGGGTGCAGTTTGCTGTTTATACCTGGACTGAAGCGACCGTTTGTACCTCAATAAAGCTGATGGGGAAAAGCTTGTCTGTGTCAGAGTGCCCCCGCTTGTTGGACCTTCCCCAGGAGCGTTAATCTATGTGCGGCCGTCCTGCCGCAGGGAGTGCACCACTTTGAACCTTTTGAAGACCACGGCGCCTTAAGCCATGCAGGGCTCCACGTGTGGGGCACAGATGAGGATGAATAACGGCACGCGCCACAGTGAATGCGAAGCACAACCATCTGAGGCACAGCAATGAACCACACCTCCCAGAACACAACGTGATTGCTCATCCAGAGCCGTCCAATAAGGACTCATGATCTACGGGATAAAAGAAGGTGTGTCTACCGAGCGTGCTTTTAAACTGCAGTCTCCCTTTGAAAAAGAGAAGTCCTCGCAACGCGTCAGGGTGCAGTTTGCTGTTTATACCTGGACTGAAGCGACCGTTTGTACCTGAATAAAGCTGATGGGGAAAAGCTTGTCTGTGTCAGAGTGCCCCAAAACTCCTACTTGTCGGCTATGCACACCGACTCCGCAGACGTAGGTACAGACCACAAACAGCGCTTAGGTTTTCTTTAAAGGTGGTTTATTGCTCCGCTAACACCAGCATGACGCGTTTCGGCTACGTCACGGTAGCCTTGATCACATATATATCCCTGTCTAATTTCTTTCTTTTAAACAACTCAGAGATAGAGCCATTTTGAGTGTTCCATTTTTATGGTCCCGTCAAAAAAGGAAACCCAGGAGAAACAGACCGCAATGGTGGTACAATAGCAAACTTCATGAAAATATTCACTAATGTTGTACCAAAGCACAATGGTTCCAGTCATCTGCCTAATACCATGCGTCCTACTATATGAGTAAAATACATTTGGATTTTAACAGTTTAATTTGATTTTCCTCTGCAAACGAAAGTCAGGCTGTATGCGATTGCACCTGTGCTGAGTGAAGATTTGCTGTGCACAGTGGGGGCAGTGGTGTGTGCAGTATGAACAATTCTGAGTGCAGGGCTGGATGCTGTAGTGGCAGTACAGTGTATAGTGCTCGGCAACATGAGGGTACTGTGAAGATAGAGCTTGCTCAGTAATCATGTAATGTAATCATGTAATCATTCAGTCAGTAAGCATGTGCTCATGTAGTAAGCCAGGCTTTAGGGAATGGAGTGATTCAAAGTGCTATGTATTATGCATGTAGTGGTGCAATAACCTTCACATTTGTGCTTCAGGACTACAATTTCCCACTCACTATACATACCAGGGGTCTCAAACTAGTAGCTCGGGAGCTACTGGTAGCTCACCAGAACCCTGAAAGTAGCTCTCATAGGTGAAGCCAAACCAAGCCAATCTCAGAGATTCTGTGTATATTAAAGAAGGTAGTGCTGCTCATTTCAAATAAGATCCGCCAGAACTGCTTACCAACATGCAGTAAAAAAGCGTAAAAGAGAGCTGAAACAGGAAGCCTGGCAGGCTTTACATCAAGCCTGTCTGATTAAAGATAATACTGGATTCTGGAAGGCCGTAAATGCCCCTTTTTTTGCAGAGAAAGAAACCAACACAATAGAAGTGGCAATCACTGAAGATACTTGGGTAACCTATTTCAGTGAGCTCTATCGGGCAGATGTCTTAAATGAGGATGCAAGCACAGAACAACTAGACGAAGCTCTTAATGTGGCCCAAAAAACCTTCCCTATAAATCTTGAGTTTTCATTAGTAGAATTTCAAGCTGCTATCGATAATAGTGCCGCAGGGAAAGTGCCAGGACCGAATGGGGTACCGGTAGATGTATACAACTCCAATACAGAATTATGGGCCCTACTTTTAACTAATGTCTTAAACAGCTGTAACAAATATGGGTTTTTCCACACATGGCAAGAGGCCATTGTCATTCCCATTTTTAAAAAAGGTGACCGTAGTGATCCAAAATGCTGTAGACCAATTTCTTTATTGGATTCACTTATGAAGGTCGCTGGGAGAGTTATACTTAATAGATTGCAGTCCTGGGTGGAAGACCAAGGTATTTTTTCACCTTTTCAATACGGGTTTAGAGCAGGACTTGGTACAACGGAGCAAGGCCTGAACTTAGCATTGATAATTGCCAAGTATGTAACGGCTAAAAAAGAAAATTTATTTTTAACCTTTGTAGATCTAAGTTCGGCCTTCGATTGTCTGAATCATGACAAATTATGGTCCATATTATTGCAACTGGGTTTAGAACCGAAACTGCTAGATTTTGTAAAGGAACTATATCGGGGGGTTGGGGAAGGGTACGGCATTGGAACAAGGGTGAATGCACTGCCAAATTTGATATAAAAAAGGGAGTGAGGCAGGGATGCATACTTGCACCATTCCTGTTCAATTTATATATAAATAGTGTAGGCTCCCACCTTTTGGAAGATCAACATGACTACCCAAGAATTAGGAACACCCCTGTCCCAATTTTACTATACTCAGATGATGCAGTAATTATGGCACGGACACAAGTCGGCCTTCAAAGATCACTTACTAAATTCACACGGTACATGAGTGATAGAGGTCTAAAGATAAACATAAGCAAGACTTTCGCCATGTGCTGTACTACAAAGAAGACCCTAAAATGTAAAATCCTTCTTTCAGACACAAAAATAGCCATGACCGATACATTCTCCTATCTGGGCATTAATTTTGACAAAAGGGGGACTTAGTCTTCGGCTGCTCAGGCCAGAAAAATGGCCTTTTCATGAGCAATAGGGGCTGTCCGAAACTTTGCTAATAAAGTCGGGGGCCGCCCAATCCCAGTGCTAGTGGACATATGCAAAGCCAAATGCGTGTCCACGGCGATGTACGGTGCAGGGATATGGGGGATAAAAGAACCTCACACCTTACAGCTATGTGAGATTGCATTCCTCCGTTATCTACTAGCTGTTCCACAGTCCACTTCTACTTTAGTGTCAAGAATTAGGCATACATTACATCTCAGACCTCATTAAAGTTGATCCCACTTTATTGTGGCATAAAGTGTGGTCAACGGATGAGACAGGCTTGAACAGGGATGTAATACAGGATTGCCTTAGACTTGAGGGGTTCTCAAGAATCCCCTGGATAATGTATGTAAAGAGATTTTTTGCAGATATAGGGCATACAGCATATTTTGACCCCTCAAGCTGCTTAGTGACCGTATCTAGGAAGAAGCTTAAACAAACTTGCCTGCACTTTTTAGAGAACAAACGATGGTTGGATGAGAAGTGCAAGACATCAGTCATGGAGAATCATCTGATTCTCCAAGGGGAGGGTATGCAGCCATATCTGATCACGTGCTAAGCTGCTACTCTCGCATGCTACTGATACAATTTAGGGGGGGACCTTCTTTAGACTGATTACGTTTCCGGAGTCAAACTGTTGGTCCAAAAAGTTGATCTTATGCCCCTGTGATGATGTTTCTGAACAGTCCACTTTACATTGTACCCTTTTCTGCAAATTGTATACACTGCCAAGGAAAAGATTACTAATGCCAATCTTAAGAAGTTGGGGCTTGAGGCAATGTAGGGCAGCGTTTATGAGACTGAAAATGTTGGAAGATGAATTGATTATGTACCTTGTGTCATCATTTTTAAAATCTTTGATTAGATCCAGGACTTCAATGAATTAGTTTAATATAACTTCTGAAATCATTGTAAAACCCCCCTTTTTAAATGTTTTTTACTATTGTGCCTTTATGATTTTTATTACCAAAATCGAATAAAGCTGTTTTTGACTTGACTTGAGTTACAGACAGCCAAACCAATGGCAGGGCCTGTTGATAACACTCAAACACACACTGTGGTGGCATATCAATTAAGCAATTAGGGATGTATAGGGCGCACTACTCAGCTGTGAGTGTTTCCAGTCTCTGGGGGTGCATGTGGAGGGGATTTGTACAGCTTTGGTCATTCGAAAAGCCAGGTCTTATGGCTCTTCCTGAATGCTTGCAGTGTGGGCGTTCATCTGATGCTGAGGGGGAGTTCATTCCAGGTCTTGGCCATGATGTAGGGGAAGGGTGTGACTCCTGTCTGGTTCTGTCGATACAGAGGATTTAGGCCAAGACCTGGTCAGCGGAGTGGAGGTTTCTTTTGGGGGTGTAGAAGGAGATTGAGGTATTGGAGTCCGGTGTTGTGGAGGGCTTTATAGGTATGTCTGAGCAGCTTGAAGGTCACTCTTTTTTCGACGAGGAGCAAGTGGAGTGCTCGTTTATGCTGGGTAATGTGGTCTTGTCGTCGGATGCTGAGGATGAGTCTGGCTGTGGTGTTCTGGACAGTCTGAAGTTTGTGGAGTAGAGATTTGTTGATTCCGGCATTGAGGACATTCCCATAGTCCAGCCTTCTGGTGAGGAGTGCTTGGGTGATGGTCTTCCTTGATTCGGGGTGGGTCTATTTGAAGATCTTGCTGAGTATGTGGAGGGTGTTGAAGCATATGGAAGCTGCAGTGTTGGCCTTTAGGTCTGTCACATGAAACATGTTTATCCACTTTAAATCTAAGTTGGGGAGAATTACTGCTGTGGTAATACTATTTGTGGCACACTGCATGTGATGATTTGAATTTTACTTGATTGGAAGCATTTAATATTGATAAACGTTTTCTTGGCATTCTGCTGATAACTTCACCTGGAATTTTTTGGTGGTTACTACTGATAATTGTGCTTAGGGTGGTCATAGTAAAATGTTAATACATACCCCCAGCACAACCCCTACACTTCACAAACACCATTACACTACCCTAAAGCCTAAAACACTACCCCCAGCATGAACATCTACACTACATAAACACCCCTGCACTACTCTAAACTATAAAACACTACTTCCTAAAGTAGATGAACACCACTGGACTATCCTAAACCCTAAAACACAACCCTCAGCACGATCACCTACACTACACAAACACCAGTGTACTACCCTAAACGTTAAATCTACCACCAACACGACCCCCTACTCTACACAAAGACCAATGCACTACCTTAAACCCTAAATCTATCCCCAGCACAACCCGTTCACTACACACACACCACTACACTACCCTAAACCCTAAAACACTACCCCTAACACTTATACAAACAGCACTTCATTTATTCATATAGATAGTAACTCATAGTTAGTATTATAAAATCACTATTACAAGTATACAGTTATCCATACCATTACTGATGCAATCACTGAGTCATATGTATACTTCTTTATATACAACAAATGTCACATACACTGCCTTTTATTTTTGTACTTTGTTGCACCTGTACCATTGAGAGATATATTTGCTCATCACCACACCCATAAAGATATTAACTCACCCAAAAAATTGTTATAACATGTAGACTTAACGTCATATACCTACTGAATCAACTATTCACACATCTTTCGGCAGTCAGACACCCCCCACTCAATCACACACACATTCACTCTCCCACACAAATACTCATTTAACTAATCAATAAGTAATATACACTTTCACATAGCTAGTAACCAACTAGTGCAGCAGTTTACAGAACAACTGACAAAGTAATACAGATATTCACACAGTTTATTCACTATCCAATATATTTAATGAGACACCATAAATTACTCAAGTAAACAATCAATCACACTGCTACTACATCCTTTATCCAGATTTTTTATATCCACTCATTCTTCAATGCAGATTGCTATATATATAATACATATTTAAATAACAAACCAAACCACATTCACTGGATGCTGTCAATAGTGATGTCATAAGTAATGTCATATGAGATGTCATCAGTGATGTAATCATTGATGTCACTACCCATGTCATGAATGATGTAATATATATACGTAAAGAGCTACGTATTAAGGCGCCGTATTTAGAAGGAAAGGAAAAGTCATGCAGGGTAACTTTTTCTCTCCTTGTAAATATGGAGGAGCCACCTGTGCAACCAGTAGGTCACAAAAAGTGACGTACTGGTGGCGCAGAGAGTTTGTAAATCTGCCGCAGAATTGTTTTCATTTCTCATCATTTTTTCCTTCCAATATATGCTAAAATGCACAGCATACATTGTAGGAGAAAAATGCCTTCACTGATTGTTTTTGTGCAAGAAGTTGTGTCTTCCTGCACAAAAACAAACTCCACACGACACATTTATTCTTGCACCGTGGTGCAAGGGTGCCTGTATCACCACATGCCTGCAGTTTAAGCACCAGTGCTGAGGGAAGGACTGACTTCCAACATATTTATGTACATATGATGCATCTCTGTGATTCGGAAGTAGCTCAGCACGCTGTAGCTAAAGAGCTTACAGTGTCATGATACAGCACTTCCTTATAGTTCTGCAGTTACACATTCACCATAAAGGACAAATGCATTCTTTAGTCAATTATGCAGTTCGTATACATTTATGTAAACTTTCACACACTAACATATACATTTAGCTCTTTCTTTAATCAGAGTAGTTAGTTCTGAAAATCATTTTTTTGTTTTTTGAACTTTTATATATTTTTTGATTTTTAGAACGTTTTTTGTTTTTTTTGGTTATCTTAAATAGAAAAAAAAAGTCAACAGGTTGAACAAAACCATGAACTTTGAGGGAATAAAAAAAAAACAAGCATTGATGGTTATCAATTGCTCTGCAAACTAGGTCTACTGATTGCTCCCCATAACAAATTAAATGATTGCACTTCACGCAGTGCATTCTAACTTTCACGAATTGGGGACGTATGTCTGGTGGTGATGTTGAAGGTGATGCCACAGAGGTACTTGGTATTGACGGTGGTGGAGGTGCATTTTGGGTGCAGTCTTCTACATTCTTCGTGAGCATAGTTCAAGGGATGCGTGGATTGGAGGCGCCTGCGCATGCCATCAGTGCCACAGGAGTATTTCTTGTTTGGATCTCCTCTTGCATGTTACTTTGGTGGCATTACATTTCTTTTGCCCCTCTGGAAAAGTAAAAAATGTCCATACTATGGATGTTAATCTTTTGGGAGGGTGAGGTTCTGGTAGAAATTGTTCAGTAACACAATCATCAGAATCAGATGATTCTTGCAGTGGTGTAGCCATTTTTGACTCCAAAAAAGAAGTTCAGGTTTCCAATGAACAAAAAGTGACGTTCTTTTCAGGATAGGTCTTCTCCTAAGGAAGGTCTACGAAGAGTAATTTAAATGGGTGGGGTTCTTCAATAGTTTAGAACAGTGAGTGTTATAATCCAATGAAATCTTTTTTTTTTGGTCACATGGGATCCGCGTTGGGTGTGTACACGCAGCACGTATCTAGTGCAACTTCTCCAAATTGCATTTTAAAGTAATATAGGTTTATTAAAACTAAAAGAATATTATTTTTTTTTCCTTAATATTTATAATAAATACATATATATGTCTTTTTTATGTCGAAAAATGTTGCGGAAGTCGTGTGCCCACCACGTTGAACATGTAGATAAGGTCATGCAGAAACGCGCGCGCATCGCGCGGCGTGATACGTATATGTTGGGTATGTGCTTGAAGTCACTTACCCATCGCACACCCTACGTGCATCCTACAGAATAATTGTAAAATGGCGGCTACGTTCTGCGCAGCAATCGAGAGAGGTGCGCTTTGGGTGCGAGACTGCTAAAAAAATTGTAAAGAAAAAGAAAACGGAAAAAAGAAGTATTTTAAAAAATATTAAATATATATATATTCACTGAAAAAACCATAGGTTTCACACCAGTTATAGTCAGCTGGAAATTTTACTCGCATAAAACCATTGAAATTCCCACGTTATAGTTAGTTGGACTCACTATAACTTGCGCTTGCAATGCACTGCTGATGACGTCACATATTACATCACTCATGACATGGTCAGTGACATCACTCATGACATCACTGTTGACACCATCCGGTGAATGTGTGTCTTTTTAATGTTTAAATAAGTGTTTACATGGATGTTTTTTTATTAAAAAATTGATTGGTTAACTGGTTTATTAAGTGTATCTTAGTGAATACATATATTACAGAGTAATGTTTAAATATTTAAATATATGTATTAGTGTTTCAATTTGTGTATAAGTGGCTGCATGCTTTGGAGAGTACCTACATGTGTATGTATATGGGTTATTAGATGTTTTTCTTATTATCAGTATGAGTGTTTGATTGGTTTGGTGGGGGTATTACTTAGCACATAGATGCATGAATAACTGACTCTCTCTTTGTATGTGTTTTGAAGACAGCATATGTGCTGGACTGTATGGGTGGATGAGTGTGTATATGTGTTTGTTAGTGAGTGAATGACTGTCTCACTAGTGTCTTTATCAGTAACTAAATATGTTTTAATGTAGTATATGTGAATATTGATGTGTATAAGTGAGTATATGTGAGAGTGAGGGATTGTAAGAGTTCCTGTTTAAATTAGTATGTGTTTCTATAAGTGATTGTTTAAGAGAGTAAGTATGTGTAAGTTTATTTAGAAGTAAAGTGGTAGTGTGTGTATAGCTGTATATGCAAATAAATGGATGTTCAATAGTTTATTTCTATGTGTGAGTATGTGTGTGAGTAACTTTTGGGTGACTGACGGTGTGTAACAGGATGTATAGGTGTATCACTACATATGATGAGTGAGTATATGTATGAGTGAGTTTATTGAACTGTTGGTGAATGAGTGCATGAGTATATAGATGGTGGAATAATTGAATTGGTTGTTGTAACTGGTATGGCTATCTCCATTGTTTTGAAAATGTTAGTTTTTATTTTTGAATATGTGTTTCAAGGGTTACATTTCAGTAAAAGGAGGTCTGTCACTCTGTCACAAGGATGGTGTCATGAGTGATGTCATGAGTGATGTCACTGACCATGTCATGAGTGATATAATATGTGACGTCATCAGCAGTGCATTGCACGCGCAAGTTATAGTGAGTCCAACTAACTATAACGGGGGAATTTCAATGGTTTTATGCAAGTAAAATTTCCAGCTGACTTTAACTGGTGTGAAACCTATGTTTTTTTCAGTGAATTTAATAGGTTTTTTAAATGCTAATTCCTAACTATAACTGGTGTGAAACCTATGGTTTTTTCAGTGAATTTCATAGGTTTTTTAAAGGCTAATTCCTAACTATAAATGGTGTGAAACCTATGGTTTTTTCAGTGAATTTCATAGGTTTTTTAATAGCAAATTTCTTTTGCTATCAAATATAATATTTTTTTTAATGAATCCTATATTGTATAATTATGTAATACTATTTTTTAAATGTATATTCTTCATTTTTATTTATTTTTATTTTTCCCCCGGTGCGCTCCCGGGGCGCGTACCGGGGAGCGCCCCGGTCAGCGCAATTTTGCGGCGCGCCCCGGTGCGCGTACCGGGAAGCACCCCGTTAGCGCTATTGCCGCGAACGAAAACATCATCGTAACGTATCGCGTAGCTGCGTCCGCGTGATACGCACGGCGTAAGCGCACCCGGAAGCACCACGCGCATACGAACGCGCTGCATAAGCGCCCCGGGTCGCGTAGCGTAAGCGCGTCGGGTCATGTGACCTGAAAATAACACTTTTCATTGGTTCAGAACAGTTTTGGTTTCCAAATGATGAAGGCCCGAGTCATGTGACCTGAAAATAACACTTTTCATTGGTTCAGGACAGTTTTGTTTTCCAAATAATGAAAGCCCCACCTATTTTCCTCATTCTCACTTTGTACTTTGAGTGAAGAAGATCTGTTGAAAGACCTCTCTGTATCTTTTTGGACTAAAATAGCTTCAGTAGCAGCAGCAGCTGGAGCATCTGCACCACCACCACCACCACCACAAGGACCACCACAACATCACATTGGTGGTCAAGAAGAAGAGGAGGAGGAGGAAGAGGAGGAAGAGAGAAGACAGTTCCTGCCTGAACAAACTACCCCATATAAGCCAAAGGAGCACATTATCTGGGAGTTTTTTTCTATCCCAAAGGACCAGAAGAAAGTCAATGCGCCAAAAGTGACTTGTTTAATCTGTGGCACTCAACTTTCAAGGGGGAGCCCTAACAAAAAATACTCTTTTGGCAACAACACCATGATTCGTCACATGCAACGCCGGCACCCTAACAACTATGCTAGGGCAGAGGTCAGGGAACTGGCCAGAAACCTTCCCCAATCATCTCCCAGCACCTCCCAAAGTAAACATCCCACTCCATCGGGTCCAGAGGCAAGGGAGATGATCCCAAGCATTCAACCCAAGTTTTCCGAATTTAAAATCGTTTGCATATTTTGTGGAGGGACAATTAGCTATGGAGAGCAAAGCATTAAACTTATAAACTGTGCTGGTGACAACCACAAGTGGCCCAAAAACCTTAATTTTTTCCTTTTTTTTTTGGATCCAGTTGAGCCATTTACAATTCCCTGTTTTTTGTTTGTCCCCATAAAAAATACAAAAAAATATAAAACTGTTCATAAAATCCAAAAAAAGTAAAAAATGTTCAAAAAAACAAAAAAAATATAAAACAACAAAAACAATTAAAAAACAGTTCTTTTTAGAACTACCTCCAATTTATAAAAAAATGCTACATTTTTAAAAAACTGTCATTCTTTTTTCCCCATGGTACGCTCCCCGGTATGCTCCCCGGTGCGCGTACCGGGCGCTCCCCCCGCGAAAATCGAAAAAAAAATAAAACATTTTTTTTGCCCTTTTATGGCCCCCACATCAAACCTAGGGGGTCAGGGGGGGTCTACCCTGCCCCCTTTTGATCATTTCCACCTTTGTTTTTGCCACCTCTTGTGTCTCGATCCTACCGAGACACAAGATGGCGGCCGCTCCGGACTGTTTGGAATGTTGACAGACACCCGAGAGCCAATCAGCTCTCCGCGCGCGAACTCGCGTAGCGCGCTGGTACGCACCCTGGTGCGCGCTTATTGATATATATATTTTTATGAACCTGAATTACTCAGAATCCTCTGGAGCATATATCTTGAGACAAAGCAAAGGCACATCGGGCTACCAGTCCCTACAATTTTGCCAAGTTTCGTGGGAATCCATTCAGCCGTTCGGGCTAAAAGTGAGTCCAACCGCCCTATGGAAATTAACATGGGGAAAACACGTTTTGGGACCCCCCTTTTATCTCGGCCCCCGCTTAACGAATCCCCCCCAAACTTTCAGGGAAGGAGCGGAGCGGAGCGGGCCATCTAATTCGAGAAAATCGCGAAAATTCGTCCACCGGCGCCAAAGTTATTCTCAATAGAATGTTGCGGATTTCCTATGGAAACTAGGTCCTAACTATAACTACCTACTGGCGACCGCCAGTAGGTAATATATATATATATATATATATATATATATATATATATATATATTCACTGAAAAAACCATAGGTTATAGACCATATATAGTTAGGAATTAGCATTTACAAAACCTTGAAAATTCACTGAAAAAACCATAGGTTATAAACCATATATAGTTAGGAATTAGCATTTACAAAACCTTGAAAATTCACTGAAAAAACCATAGGTTATAGACCATATATAGTTAGGAATTAGCATTTAAAAAACCTTATTTTACTCACACAAAACCATTGAAATTCCATATATAGTTAGTTGCACTAACTATATATCGCGCACCCGCAATCCACTGCTGATGATGTCACATATTACATCATTCATGACATGGTCAGTGACATCACTGATGACATCACTGATGACATCTCAAATGACATCACTGATGACATCATCCAGTGACTGTGTGTTTCTGTAAAGTTTAAATATGTTTTACATATTGAAGAATGAGTAGATGTAGAAGTGTCTAGATGAAGGATTTAGTAGGTGCGTGACTGACTGTATGAGTGAGTGATTAAATGTGTCTCACTGAGTGCATGGGTTAGTAACTAAACTGTCTTAATTTGTGCATCATTATGTCTGTTGTTCTGTAAACTGCTGCATGTGTTGATCAGTAGCTATATGAGTAACTATATGGGTTATTGATTGATTGCCCAAGTATTTGTATGGGAGACTGAGTGTGTGTGTGGCTGGCTGGGAGGTGTGTGACTCTGTGCAGATCAATGTGTACTTGTATCAATGATTGTATAAGAGAGTAATTATGTGTTAGTATATGTTTCAAAATGTAAGGTGCTCTATGTTTAACTGTATAGATTAGAAAATGGAAGTGTGATTGATTCTTTACAGGACTGACTAGGTGTGTGAGTAACTCCATGGATGAGTGACAGAGTGTGAGAGTCTGTATAGGTGTATGAGTGCATATGATAGTGTTGTAAAGATGAGTGATTGTATGTATGAATGATTGTATGGGTAAATGAGTGAATGTGTGTGTAAACATAGGAATCACTGAGTGCGTATGTAGTAACTAGTATTGGTGTGTCAATGGTTTCAAAAATTATACTCTGTATTTAACACTGGGTGTAACAGAGGTTATATTAAAGTGTGAGGAGATGCATTGTATTGTCACATGAATGATATCATCAGTGATGTGGTCATTGATGTCAAATGAGATGTCATCAGTGATGTCATTTGAGATGTCATCAGTGATGTCATCAGTGATGTCACTGATCATGTCATGAATGATGTAATATGTGACATCATCAGCAGTGGATTGCGGGTGCGCGATATATAGTTAGTGCAACTAACTATATATGGAATTTCAATGGTTTTGTGTGAGTAAAATAAGGTTTTTTAAATGCTAATTCCTAACTATATATGGTCTATAACCTATGGTTTTTTCAGTGAATTTTCAAGGTTTTGTAAATGCTAATTCCTAACTATATATGGTCTATAACCTATGGTTTTTTCAGTGAATTTTCAAGGTTTTGTAAATGCTAATTCCTAACTATATATGGTCTATAACCTATAGTTTTTTCAGTGAATTTCAATGGTTTTTTAATAGCAAATATCATAAGCTGTCGAATGTCAAGTACGTGGTAAGTAAAAACATTTTCGTGTTTATGCACACTGATCTGCTTTGAATGCTGCCCCCCACCCCTCATTTCTATTAGGAGTACTCTCTCTTTGCAGATAGTGAAGGGTAGTTAACGCAGCCCTTTGCCCCCTTTGTAATCCGTCGTGCCTGCTTCTCTCTCCATTTGATTGATTGTTCTCTTTGGTTCATTCTCTATTTACAAACAAGCACAGAGTCGCAATACTCTGTTTAGTCTTTGCAGATAGCGAAAAATCGTGTAAAAAAACAAAAGGAATCGAGCAAAATCAGTAGGCCACTAATGGGATCTCTTTTTGACCTCGCTAAAATAGAAACATTAGGAACAACCTGTTGAAAATAGCAATGCGTATGTATATAAGCGGCGTTCATTTGTGTTCACAGTACCCCTTGTTGATTGTTTCAATCGAGCATTGAATTGTTCGAAGTTAATTCTCTTAAGGATCTTCTCTACCTGCAAACGAGGAAGAATAGGAATATTCTCTCTCCCTTTGCAGATAGTGAAGGGTAGGTAACGCAAGCCTTTAACACGTCGTACCTATTTCATTCCTCATTGATTGATTGATTGTCCGAACATTGACTGTTTGGGAATTAGTTCTTTTTGGAGGTATTCCCTGTTTGCAAATAAACGTAGGAAAATCTTTGCAAGTAGTGAAAGGGTACGTAATGCGGACCGTTCTCCCCCGTTGTAATCTGTCATGCCTATCTACTCCCCACTGATTGATGCACCTGTTTCACCCGGACCATTTACTAGAGATAGGTCATCTGGCCCAACCAGAGAGCACCCCTAGTGAAAAGGACATATGCAATAATAACGAAGTGATCACTGTATCCTGTTAACAGAAACTTTACCATGAAACAACCTGGAAAGAAAAAAATAGGAAAACGAAAATCAGTAGGCCACTGATGAACATGAACTTTTATTAAACAACGAACAAAGAAACGATAACATAACGTAATGATAAAACCTATTAATGTCCTAGAAACAAGAAAACGTTAAAATATGCCAGTGGTGAGAGACCAGAAAAACAGTAAGAGAAACCAAATCACCCCTCGCTGTCCCACCGCCTGCCACGCCAAAAAAATCGATAGACTAAGGAAAATGCAAGTCAGTAGAACATCCACCCCCACTCTGGAAACTTCCAAGGTGGGGCAGGGTTCCGGCTACGCCCAGCCGGGAGCAGCCCATATAAGGCAGGTCCTGCTGCCACGCCTCGGCCAGGAGATCCTAACGTAGGGTGTAGCCGGAGGAGAGGCCGAGGCCAGCGGGACCCGGCCAGGGGATTGCCTTTACAACGCTGAACAGTTGCAGGGGGGGGAATGTCTCCTCGACCCTCCCCTCTCTCTCCCAGTCCGGCCGCGGTGGCCCTTGAGAGTTGCAGGTAGTCCCGCCACATGCTCTTCCGGTCCGACCACCAACGGTCGGGGGGCCGAGGCCGACGGGATCCGGCTGCAGCCGATAAACCAAGAAACCCGTTCATGGGGCCAGAGCCAGGGGCGTCCGGCCGACATCCACCGGAAGCCCGGCCCGAAGACGGACGGGACACTTCTTTCTTTTATAATGGCTGCGACAACACTGGGGGGGGATGTCTTGCACATGCCTCCGACCCCCCCCCCCTCGTCCTCATCGCCTGGTCCGGCCATAACAAATCTCAAGCGAGACGCCGTGGGGTGCACTGGGAGGGAGAGACGGTGCGAACAGGCCTCTCCCGCCTCCCCAGGTGGAGGCTTCCCAGCTGCACCCTCAGCGCTCCAGGCGCCCGGAAAAGGGTTCTTCCACTGTGGCCATGCTGCAACGTCTCGCCCGGCAGGGTGGAGCCCGTCCGCTCATGTGACCCCGCGATCGCCGGTAGCTGCCGAACTCTCAAAATGGCGGTCGACCTGGCAAGAGCGGGCCCAGCATAAAGAAATGGCCCGGTCACTGGTTGACTCCACCACCGTAGTCCTCCACGACCTTGAAGATTCTAGAGGAGCCGCGGGAGTCTCCGATCCCCGATGGGGAATGACTGCCATGATCGCCCGTGGAGTGACGAAACTGTATCCGCGGGACGTCGGCGCTCCCATGCTGGCGCCAGCCTCACTTTGAATTACTAGAATCCTGCAGACCTCACTTCCGGTGAAAGCACAGTGTGACCCGGTAGGAAAAATTATTGCACCCCCTCCCCTTTTTGACTGATAGTTCAAACCACCGATCCTTTCCTTTGCCCTTTTAACGGAACTTTGGACTGCCTCCCCCTCTTTTACATTTTCTAGAGAAAACAAAACATTAACCACTACATTAGCATAGCAGTTGACACCAGAACTGTTTTCAAATTGAAAACCAACAACATCTTCAACAGAATCCTTTTTGTTTCTGCTGTGACCCTGCTACAGCACAGGCATTGTCCCCAGCAGTAATTCTGCAATGCCGGTAAGAATAGCTGTGGTGCCTACTGGACTCACTCACCCCCGCGGTGCCCCACGCCGTTTTTTGCTGGGCGGCAACTTACTAGACATCACTTTCGTGCCATCTAGATTTCAGCGCGTTCTGCTGCCTTGGAACTATTCGCACAACAGACCGCTACTGACAAGAATATTTCATTATTGGTGCTGTCAATTTCAATAAATCTATTGGATAATTCAAAAGAAATTGCCACGGTCTCTTCGTTGTTTAAATGTTTTTACTGTTTTTGTTTTTTTGTATATATTTATATGTTATTAAAGTTTTATATTCCTACTACTTTGTTGGAGTGCTATATATTTTTAATGTGACACATAATTGTAAAAACTTTGATGTACAAAGAGTCATTCCTGGAATCTTCCGCTTCAGGCTCGGTCCCCTCCCCAATCACAATACAGGATGGTTTTCAGATAGTAGGAACACGTGTGGGGTGACGGATCTCATCGGGTGTGGGCCTTGATCTACTATAACTCCTTTGAAGAGGGGTGATTCTTTACAGCTGGGGCCATAAACTACATCTGCAGGGCTAGGTGATAGCCTGGACAATCGGACACAGAGGAAGAGGAGTGTCAGAGGGTGCGGTAGTGAATAGGGCGAAAGGGAGGTGTTGGGCGGGCACAGAGTGTGATTCTCAGGGAAGAGCAGCGCAGATGGGGGGAGGTTTATTGCCCATGCATAAGACAGAGAGCGGTGGTGACCAGTGCCTAGGGAAGATGCTTGCGTGGGTGAGGAGCCATGCTACGAATCGACAGCGTGCAGAGAGTGGGTCTGGTCAAGACATCTAAAATGGCTGCCGTGCACGACAAAAGTGTGGCATTTCAAAAAAGGCAAGATGGCGCAGACAATGTTTTTCAACACTTCCTCATTTCCTTCGAATCGAACGTTAACAGACGTTGGGGCATATTACCAAAGTTAAGCGATATTTATCGCTAACGATGCTTACCAACCAATTTTTTACCACTAAGCATCGTCAGAAATTATCGAAGATAAACCTTGCTATTATCAAGGTTTATCGCAAATGCGATAATAAACGGCCGCAATGCATGAATATCGCTAAAAACTCAGCGATATTCATGCATTACCGAGCTAATGCTCTTAGCCATGTTATCCACCTCCCATTGGATAACATGGCTAAGAACTGCTCAGGGCAGGTGTTACTTTTTGGAGATATTCGCGCTTAGCGCGAATATCTCCAAAAGTTGGTAATAGGAGATAGATATCTTGCATGTTGTAATGCAAGTTATTGTGGTATATGGAACTCATACCATAATCTCTCAGGAAAGCAGAAACTGATCCTTTTGGGACCGCCTAAAAAGGCCTAGGGGGTGAAGAGTACTCTACTTTGCCCCCTTTTCACGTTCCGAACTATTTTATTTTACTCTCTTCTGTAATTACACAAAATAGCAGCGATAAGATGCATCGGAGACACACAGTGAGAGAAAGGAGGCCGGAGATGAAGTAGAGATGTCAAATACACATTGGAGATAATATAGTGGCAGAAGGGAAGTAAATATGAGTAAACTTACCATGTAACATAAAAATGTTGCACTCTATACTATAAGTCTCATTTTATACTACAATCACTTCGCTACAACCTCATAAATTAAAAATAAAAATGAATAATGTCTCAAACAATTTTTGATTTCTAAATATAAATTTATTCTTCAGAATTTTCTAAATTTGAAAGAACTAGTAACATGTCCTCATCAGCAATGTCCTCATTAAAAGTCTCCAATGATGATTCTTGTAACTCTATGGTCTCCAAACACTCGATAAATTCGCCATCAAGAGATTGATCAAAAAAATCATTTAAGTCATCTCCTCCTTGTGACAATATTTCATTATTGGTGCTGTCAATTTCAATCAATGTAGTGGAATCATTCAAGTCATCTCCTCGTGACAATATTTCATTATTGGTGCTCTCAATTTCAATCAATGTAGTGGAATCATTCAAGTCATCTCCTCCTTGTGACAATATTTCATTATTGGTGCTGTCCATTTCAATCAATCTAATGGAATCATACAAGTCATCTCCTCCTTGTGACAATATTTCATTATTGGTGCTCTCAATTTCAATCAATGTAGTGGAATCATTCAAGTCATCTCCTTGTGACAATATTTCATTCTTGGTGCTGTCCATTTCAATCAATCTAATGGAATCATACAAGTCATGTCCTCCTTGTGACAATATTTCATTATTGGTGCTCTCAATTTCAATCAATGTGTTGGACAATTCAAAAGAAATTGCCACGGTCTCTTCATTGTGAGCCATTTTATTTTGAAATTGCTTGCTGTAAATTGCAGAAAAAAATAATCACTTTCATTTATCGTTTTTAGTAATACATAATATAAAACTAACTTTATCAAGTATTTAGTATAACAGAAGGACTGCAAATAAATAACAGAAAACATTTTTCAAATTATCTTCAAGTGTACAACATAGTTCCCCTTACAAATTAACAACTCACCTTTTTAAAAGTAGCAGAAGTGTTAGTACTGTGTAAATCAAACACCAGAAATTCACCACCAAAAATTCCTCACAAATGTACCTCAGACAGTAGTATCACAAAATGGCTGTGGTTTCCTCTCATTTGACATATATACATAACCAATTAACTTTCATCACACACAAATACAAAACCAAAGTAACATTTTAATTGGTTCTAAATTTCAACACTTTCAAATGTGTTTTCCCCATGCAATTTTCCATAGGACATTTACATACGTCTACAGCCTGAATGGCTGAACGGAATTACACCAAACTTGGCAAAATGGTACATCAAACCTAAGAGGTCAGGAAGGATCTACTATGCCCCCTTATGGTCATTTCCCCCTTCGCTTTGGCCTCCTCTTGTCTCTCAATCCTACCGAGAGACAAGATGGCGGCCACTACGGACTGTTTGGAATGTTGACAGACGCCGGAGAACCAATCAGCTTCGCAAAGCTCCGTAACGCGAAAAGTACGCGAAGCGGAGCGCTGTTACAGATATATATCTTTTTTTGAACGTTAATTTCTCAAAATCCACTGGAGCACATATATTGAGACCTAGCAAAGGCACATCGGGCTACCAGTCCCTAATATTTTGCCAAGTTTCGTGCAAATCCATTCAGCCGTTCGATTATTATTATTATTATTATTTTTTTCCCCGCGGGGCCCTTTTAAAACCTCCACATCAAACCTAGGGGGTCAGCGAGGATCTACTATGCCCCCTTATAGTTATTTCCCCCTTTGTTTTGACCTCCTCTTGTCTCTCGATCCTACCGAGAGACAAGATGGCGGCCGCTACGGACTTTTTGGAATGTTGACAGACGCCGGAGAACCAATCAGCTTCGCTTCACAAAGCTCCGTTGCGCGAAAAGTACGCGTCCTGGGACGCTGCCAGGTCCGCTGTTACAGATATATATCTTTTTTTAAACGTTAATTTCTCAAAATCCACTGGAGCACATATATTGAGACCTACAAAAGGCACATCGGGCTACCAGTCCCTACAATTTTGACAAGTTTCGTGCAAATCCATTCAGCCGTTCGGGCTAAAAGTGAGGCCAACCGCCCTATGGAAAACTCAATGTTAAAAACACGTTTTGGGACCCCCCTTTTTTCTCGGCCCCCCCTTGACGAACCCCCCCCAAATTTTCAAGGGCTGCTCAGAAACAAAATGTGCCATTTTCCTGAAAATTTCAGCCAATTCCGTCCACAAACGCCAAAGTTATTAGACATAGAATTTTCAAAAATCCCATAGAGAAAAAATCCTAACTATATATACCTACTGGCGACCGCCAGTAGGTAATATATATATGTATATATATATATATATATATATATATATATATATATATATATATATATATATATATATATATATATGTGTATATATATATATATATAAAAAAATTATGTGTAATGTAGTCTAAAAAATAAGATACCTAAAAATAAATATATTGAAAAAAATTGTAAATCAGTATCAAAGAAATAAATATGACAATTAATAGATTAAAAAATTGTCATTGAATAAATCTTTCAAAATCACTGAAAAAAACCTTGGGTTTCAGGCGGGTTATACTTTGGAATTATCTTTAAAAAACCTTTGAAATTTACTGAAAAAAACATAGGTTTCAGGCAGGTTATAGTTTGGAATTATCATTTAAAAAACCCTTGAAATTCACTGAAAAAACCATAGGTTTCAAGAAGTTTATAGTTAGGAATTATAATTTTAAAAAAGATTGAAATTCACTGAAAAAAACATAGGTTTCAAGCAGGTTATAGTTAGGAATTAGTATTTAAAAAACATTAGAAACCTTAGAAATTCGCTGAAAAAACAACCGGTTTTAGGGGTGTTATAGTTAGCTGTACATTTCACTCATACAAAACCATTTGAATTCCTCCATTATAGTTAGTTGTACTAACTGTAAATCTCGCGCCCGCAATCCACTGGTGAAGATGTCACATATTACATAATTCATGACCTGGTCAGTGACATCACTGATGACATCACTGGTGACATCATCCATGTGACAATCAGATACACCTCATCATACACTATTATAATCTTTCATCAGTCACTGTATAATACAGAATACCATATTTTATTCCATTGACACAGCAATACTAGTATCTAAAAACCCACTCAGTGATTCCTAGTTCTACACACAGATCTAATCAATTACCTATAGATTCACTCATACATGTTGTCAATGATCAATAGAACACAATCAAACTTATACACTTCAAGTCAAGTCAAAGATCTTTATTCGGATGTAGAAACATCCATAAAAGTACATAAAATCACATCATCATCCACAACACATAATGTCACAATCGAAAAGACACTTAATAAAATCACATAATTCATCAAAATATGTGTTAAAAAAGTATAAATTATTTGCATAGATGGGTCCAACAGTATATACACTTATATTGACATTACACATCAGCACACATACTATTCAGTTATGCAGTCATCCTACTCACTTTTGCAAACAATGTATCCTATTTACATTTACTCAGCTACACACTTATACAAATTACACTTCATTTATTCATATATATATAGTAACTCATACTACGTGTGTTATGAGATAACTATTACAAGTCTAGAATTATCTATACAGTCACTCATGGAATTAATGAGTTGTATGTACAGTTATTTATACAACAACTGTCACATACACTGTCTTTTATTTTTTCTACTTTGTTGGGCATGTACCATTGAGAAATGTTTTTGCTCATCACCACACTGAATAAAGAAATTGACTCACACAAACAAGCATTATAATACGTAGTTTTAACCTCATATACGTACTGAATTAACTATGCACATATCTTTGGGCAGTCAAAGACCCTCCACCAAAGCACACACACATCCACTCTTCATTGTAAATAATCAGTTAACTAATCAATAACTAATATAGAGTTTCACGTAGCTTGTAACCAACTGGTGCAGCAGTTTACACAACTGACCAAGCAATGTAGATATTCACACAGTTTAGTCACTATTCAATATGTTTAGTGAGACACTATAAATTACTTAAGTAAACAATAAATCATCAATCACACTGCTACTAAACCCACTATCCAGATTTTTATATATCCACTCATTCTTCAGTGCAGATTGCTATATATATGTAATACATATTTAAATATGGAACCAAACCACAAACACTGGATGATGTCATCAGTGCTGTCATCAGTGCTGTCATTTGAGATGTCATCAGTGATGTCATGAATAATGTAATATGTGACATCATCACCAGTGGATTGCGTGCGCGAGAGTTACAGTTAGTACAACTATAATGGAGAAATGTCAATGGTTTTGTATGAGTGAAATGTACAGCCAATTATAACACCCCTAAAACCTATGGTTTTTTCAGTGAGTATATATATATATATATATATATATATATATATATATATATATATATATATATATATATATATATATATATATATATATATATTACCTACTGGCGGTCGCCAGTAGGTATATATAGTTAGGATTTTTTCTCTATGGGTTTTTTGAAAATTCTATGTCTAATAACTTTGGCGTTTGTGGACGGAATCGGCTGAAATTTTCAGGAAAATGGCACATTTTGTTTCTGAGCAGCCCTTGAAAATTTGGGGGGGTTCGTCCAGTGGGGGCCGAGAAAAAAGGGGGGTCCCAAAACGTGTTTTTAACATTGAGTTTTCCATAGGGCGGTTGGCCTCACTTTTAGCCCGAACGGCTGAATGGATTTGCACGAAACTTGGCAAAATTGTAGGGACTGGTAGCCCGATGTGCCTTTTGTAGGTCTCAATATATGTGCTCCAGTGGATTTTGAGAAATTAACGTTTAAAAAAAGATATATATCTGTAACAGCGGACCGGTTAGCGCTCTGGTTCGCGGACTTTTCGCGCAACGGAGCTTTGTGAAGCGAAGCTGATTGGTTCTCCGGCGTCTGTCAACATTCCAAACAGTCCGTAGCGGCCGCCATCTTGTCTCTCGGTAGGATCGAGAGACAAGAGGAGGTCAAAACAAAGGGGGAAATAACTATAAGGGGGCATAGTAGATCCTCGCTGACCCCCTAGGTTTGATGTGGAGGTTTTAAAAGGGCCCCGCGGGGCAAAAAAAAATAATAAAAATAATAATTGAACGGCTGAATGGATTTGCACGAAACTTGGCAAAATATTAGGGACTGGTAGCCCGATGTGCCTTTGCTAGGTCTCAATATATGTGCTCCAGTGGATTTTGAGAAATTAACGTTCAAAAAAAGATATATATCTGTAACAGCGCTCCGCTTCGCGTAACGGAGGTTTGCGAAGCTGATTGGTCATTCTGTCACTGGGCTATAGTTGGGCTACATCTGGCTGATATTTGGGCTACATTTGTTTTTTTGTGTGTCTGGCGGCCATCTTTGGGCTACATTGGGCTACATTGGGCTTCATTGGGCTACATTCGGCTAATTAGCAAATAGCTCATCGCAAACTAGGAATGGTAAAGAATCGCTATTTATTCCTTAAAGTTCGCTATTTAGGAAATGCAAATAACTTTGATGATACATATGGCGGTTCATCTCTAACAAGATAAGAAGCATAGGGATAGATTTATGATGACTGGCGCATCACCAGGGATGTGTTAGTCATTCTGTGCCGCTGTTCCGTCACCTATGGTGTGCTGCATTTACAATGCGGCGCATCATGGGGCAAAAACAGCACAGATGCGTGATGTATCTGTGCCGTAAAGGTGGCGCATTGCTGGAGTTGTATCGCAAGTGTGATGAAGCTCCAGCAAGGGTCGGGGGTGCCCCTGTCGCAGGGTTTCTGTTCTCACACAGAACTGTGGACAGAGGATTGGAACCTCGGCGAATTAGGGTGTCCCAAAACTCACGTTAGTAATCAAAAACTATTTAGCAAGCTAGGTACAGTGTCACATTGGATATAACAAACTCTCAATGTTTAGACAATCCAGAATATGAACTTATAGTACCTCAGGATACGTGGAACTCATGAACAGTCGGTCGTTATATATTTCTTAGAAACCAGAACATGGAGTTAAGAAGAACACATGTGTATTTGAAATGTTTATTTACTAATGCCGTCTTCTCAGGCGTAGTACCTTAGATAATAAAAGTACACATATTATCAGTAGCAAAATTACCAGCATAGTTACTAGTACATAAAAAGTGAATGGTGATAGTATGTTAACATGCTGTAAATGAATAAGAGTTAGCAACACTTATAAGCAGCCGCGGGCCGTGGAGGGAGTTACGGTGAGGCAGGGAGGCGGGGAGGGGGAGAAGCAGGGTGGAGAATACAAGTACACATATTATCAGTAGCAAAATTACCAGCATAGTTACTAGTACATAAAAAGCGAATGGTGACAGTATGTTAACATGCTGTAAATGAATAAGAGTTAGCAACACTTATAAGCAGCCGCGGGCCGTGGAGGGAGTTACGGTGGGGCAGGGAGGCGGGGAGGGGGAGGGGCAAGGTAGAGAGGGCTCCACCCTGCTTCTCCCCCTCCCCGCCTCCCTGCCCCATCGTAACTCCCTCCACGGCCCGCGGCTGCTTATATCTCACCCTCCCTAATACACATATTATATTATTTGCTAAGAAGGTCTCTTTGTGTTGGTTTAGGGCGTGTCCATACTTTAGTGTCTTAGATTTGAAGGAATCACATCAGCATACACCAGCTCTCTCTTCATGTGAACCGCATCAACTGTTGTGTATGTGTGTTCGGCAAAGCAATATAAAACCCGCCTCATGCCCAGAATTGGCAGAAGTTGCACTTATGTTATGAGTATGAAGTCGTGGAGATCAGACCTCATAACAATTCTGTATCGTGTTGTTCTTGAAACTTTAGCACTCGCTGTACAGATATAGTTTAACAAGTAAAGCAGATAGTAGACCAATAACATATTATTCTCATGTAAACCACGATGAACTACTAGGTGGAAAGCTAAAGCAACAACTAAGTGTCGTGTGCAGAAGTTGCAAAAAAGGAAAAATGGCGTTTAAACCGGTAATGAGCCCATGCTAACTTAACACGGTGTAAAGATATCCAGGACCTAGATGACACCTCCTCATGATCCGGAAACGAACTGAATAAGATAATAGAAGTGCCATCTCATGAGAGCAGATTGCAAGTTTATATGTGGACGGTCCGCAAGGTAAAGCATTAAAAACTAGGAAAATTCAATGCTAAAGAAAAATAAAACAGCCAAGTACTTTATCGAGTCTTAAGCCAATAGGCAAGGTAAATAATAAAAACTTGACAAATAAGTCAATGAATTGTCAATGAAATGCTAGTACTCAGCATATGAAACATGAAAAAGGTCTATGACATAACTGTGTATGCAAAATAAGCTGCAACAGCCTCCAATAGGAAGTCACCGTCTTCATCCGAAAACAGTTCAGCCATCCAATTTAAAAGCGGAAAAGAACATACGTGCTCTCCCAGCACCGGATCCTCTATCACCATCAGAGGACAGCTCGGTGGGTTTTCAAGAAAGCTGTGTTCCAAGAAAGACTGTGCTGCCGCCAGTAAATTCCAGGGACCAAGTAGTCCATGCATCAATGCCACAGCCATAATCCTTTCGCCAGGACAAATCAACTCGTGAGTAATGATAGGAGTCATCAGCTGATTAAAGTCGACGTCAGGAGAAACCGGTCCGCAGAGACACAAATCAATGGCCCAATCGAAATCACAGGTCAGGCAGTGAAATACAGGCTGGACACAGGTGAAGTAGGACAACCGAAAAGATAATCCATATGCCGTGCTTAATATCGCCAACGGCATTGTGCCATAATATTCTAGCATGCGATTGCGGAACAGTGTCAGCAGCTGCAGGGTCGGAGGTTGCATAGGAGGGACATCCATATTTAAAAATGTAAAAAAGCACAAGAGCGTCCGCTGGTAATGCAAGTAAAAATGCAATCCACGAACCAGAGTGGAGAAAATGGAATGAAAGGGAGCAGGGATGACTCCAAAGATTTTCTCAAATGAAGTCACGAGACCACTGGTAACAACTTTAAAAAAGTGTGCCAGGGATTTTGTGGAGGATGCGTTAAAGATAGTCGGAAACATGTTGCTGAAATTGAAAGGCAAACCTGTGTACGGGTGTTCGCTATGTGAAGTACGAAAGTTTCACGGGCCGAACTCAAGGCCACCTCTCTCTGAGACAAAAGAGCTCTTATTCTTGTCATGCCGTTGAAACGTGTCCCAAGGTTGGTATTTGTGGCCAGATTGAAAACTCCCTATGTTCATGTGTGGGAGGAAATAGAACATTTCTGCAGCAAATAACCCGTTCACTTACTGTTACGATAAAAGGAATACTTTTAATTAACTCAGAACAATCTTCATTATTGAGCATCAAATAACTACCATTTTCCAACAACTTGAACGTGGGGATGATAGCAGGAACTGGCGTGCCTTGCAACACGCAAGCCATATTTGGTCGGTGTTTGTTGCATGAATCGTGTAACTGTATGTGCCTACACATTAGTGAATGATCTGGCGTCTCAGTGCATTCCTCTCCATTCAGATAAACTTCTTGATCATCTTTGAAACATCTGTATGTGTATGGAAGCGACCAGACCTCATGAACAAAAGCACTACCTAAAGGTTCATAAAGACCTATTGGTATATATTTCATACAATTTGAAAACTTATATAAAGCAAAAGGCAGCGTTATTAAACCGTGGATAAGGCATGTTGCCAAAAAACCCGCAATCCTCTGCTGATGATGTCACTGAGCATGTCATGAATTATGTAATATGTGACATCATCAGTAGTGGATTATGGGTAATAGTATCTCTAGTTTACTCCCCTAGAGCTGTCTTTCTTTTAACATAAGTGTGTGTTTCCTTCCCTTATACTTACTGTTTTTGGTTCGCTTCCAGTTCGCGTACCAGCGAGCGAACTAGGAAGCGAACTAAGAGAAATAGAGGTTGGCACAGTTCCAAATATTGTACCAATTTTTTAATAACGGGGAGGTAGTTCTGAAAAGAACTTTTTTTTTTATTTTTCTGAACATTTTTTTACTGTTTTTGAATTTTTCGGAACAGTTTTATATTTTTTTGGGTTTTTCTTGGAGGGGGCAATGAAAACGATTCATTGTAAAGGGCTCAACAGGAGCAACAAAACAAAAAAAAGAAGTATTTATTATTTTGGGCGTTTCGGACAAACTTGCATATGATAGTCAATAGCTCTGTTGATCAGAGTGATGCTTCTTTCTCCGTAGGAAATGAATCCATCGCAAAATACGCAGGTGTGTTTTACTTCACCAAATCTCATTTGTATATTTGGCACCATCTCCCTGCCCTCTGGTCCCGTTACTTCCGGTACAACAGATCTTCTGGCCATAATAGGGAGATTATCTAGGTCGTTCCGAAACTGTGCAGCACTGTAGTTGTTAGGATGCCACCTAGTCATATGGCGATGCATTGTGTAGTTTCCGAAACTGTATTTTTTGTCGGTCCCTCTGGACAGTCTATCTTGACATATAAGGCAAGTTACGTATCTTGCATTTACTTTTTTCTGACCTTTGGGAATTTTAAAAAATTGCCAAATGAAGTTTTCTTTCCGGTGAGACGTCTTGGGCTGCTCAGGCAAAAACTGCCTCTCTTCGTGCTCGTCCTTCTGTTCCTCTTCTTCTTCTTCTTGTTGAATTACAACTTGAGCAGGTGGTCCACTCTTCCTTGGATGTGGTGGAGGTGGTGGGGAAGCACCAGCTGAAGCTACTAAAGAAGCCATTGCTCAGTGATCACAAAGGGTCTTTCTCTCACAATGATGAAAGTCAGAGTGAGGAAAGAAGGAGGGATTTTCATCATTTGGGAAAAACAAGAGTTCTCAACCAATCAAAAGTGTTCATTTTAGATTATATGACCTAGTCTTACATCATTAGGAAACCAAAAGTGAAATGAACCAATGAAAAGTGTTATTACCAAGTCACATGACTTGCTGTGTTTACGTTAAGCGCTTTGCAGGGCCTCCCTGTTTGCTTCCAGAAACCTGCGCTTTGGCACTCGCTTCGCGTACCAGTTCGCTAACGTAGCACGTCATATGACGTATCAAGCGACAACGTGGAACGTCATGCGGACGGGAGGCGTCACGATGTTGTTTTCTAACGCGGCACTTGCGGTAAAGAAACGTTTACCGGCTCGCGGTCTATTTCGCGGCATCAAGGTCAGCTAACGGGAAGCTTCCTGATTCGCGAAGCGGGAACGAAGAAAAAAAAATATTTAAAAAAAAAAATATTCATAAACATTTAAAATATATTTTTGGATTTAAAGAAGAATACATTTTACAGCTACAGATATTAGCTGTTAAAAAACCAATGAAATTCACAGAAAAAACCATAGGTTATAGACCATATATAGTTAGGAATTAGCATTTACAAAACCTTGAAAATTCACTGAAAAAACCATAGGTTATAGACCATATATAGTTAGGAAATAGCATTTAGAAAACCTTATTTTACTCACACAAAACCATTGAAATTCCATATATAGTTAGTTGCACTAACTATATATCGCGCACCTGCAATCCACTGCTGATGATGTCACATATTACATCATTCATGACATGGTCAGTGACATCACTGATGACATCACTGATGACATCTCAAATGACATCACTGATGACATCACTGATGACAACATCCAGTGACTGTATGCTTCTGTAAAGTTAAAATATGTCTTACATATTGAAGAATGAGTGGATGTATAAGTGTCTGGATGAAGGATTTAGTAGGTGCATGACTGACTGTATAAGTGAGTGATTAAATGTGTCTCACTGAGTGCATGGGTTAGTGACTAAACTGTTTTAAATTGTGCATCATTGTGTCTGTTGTTTTGTAATCTGATGCATGTGTTGATCATTAGCTATATGACTAACTATATGGGTTATTGATTAGTTGCCCAAGTATTTGTATGGGAGACTGAGTGTGTGTGTGGGTGTCTGGGAGGTGTATGACTCTGTGCATAGATGTGTGAGCAGTTGATTCACTAGATGTATGGGTTCAAAAGTGCATGTGGAAACATCTGTATGGGCGGTTGACTGTGTGCATGAGTGTATTGGTGAGTGAATGGATATCTCAGTGCTACATGTCAAAGTAAGTACATATGTAAAACACAGTACATGTGATAGTTGACATATATAAATAACTGTGCATAAGAGCCAGTGAATGTGTGAGTGGCTGTATGGATTATTGTGAACTTGTATCAGGGATTGTATAACAGAGTAAATATGTGTTATTATATGTTCCAATAAGTAAGGTGTGTATAACTATATAGTTGAGGAAATCGAGGTGTGATTGATTCTTTGCAAGACTGACTAGGTGTGTGAGTAACTCCATGGATGAGTGACAGTCTGTGAGTGTCTGTTTACACTGAGTGTATCTAAGGTTATATTAGAGTCTGAAGAGGTTCATTGTATCATCACATGAATGATGTCATCAGTGATGTGATCAGTAATGTCAAATGAGATGTCATCAGTGATGTCATCAGTGATGTCATTTGAGATGTCATCAGTGATGTCATCAGTGATGTCACTGACCATGTCATGAATGATGTAATATGTGACATCATCAGCAGTGGATTGCAGGTGCGCGATATATAGTTAGTGCAACTAACTATATATGGAATTTCAATGGTTTTGTGTGAGTAAAATAATAAGGTTTTCTAAATGCTATTTCCTAACTATATATGGTCTATAACCTATGGTTTTTTCAGTGAATATATATATATATATATATATATATATATATATATATATATATATATATATATATATATATATATATATATATATATATATATATATATATATATATATATATATATATATATATATATTGTTCACCAAAGTGCCCTGGAGCTTTTCGGGAGGGCACACGCTAGGAGTCTACCATCCGGTCTTCATTGTCTGACTCTCTACAGTCACCTTCATTTTTTCTTTTTGTTGCCTGACGCGTTTCGATGCACACGGCATCTCATCAGAGGCTTGCTGTTTGTGGTTAGACGGGTTCCGCCCTCTTCATTCTTTAAAGTTGCACGCAACAATTCACAATTATCCCTAAGTGGGTGTGCCTGACTGACGCACGTCGCGTTGCATTATGGAAACAGAAGTTTACTTTAAAGAATGAAGACTTTAAAGAATGAAGAAGGCGGAACCCGTCTAACCACAAACAGCAAACAGCAAGCCTCTGATGAGATGCCGTGTGGAGTGCACCACTTCGAACCTTTTGAAGATACGGCGCCTTAAGCCATGCAGGGCTCCACGTGTGGGGCACAGATGAGGATGAATAACGGCACGCGCCACAGTGAATGCGAAGCACAACCATCTGAGGCACAGCAATGAACCACACCTCCCAGAACACAACGTGATTGCTCATCCAGAGCCGTCCAATAAGGACTCACGATCTACGGGATAAAAGAAGGTGTGTCTACCGAGCGTGCTTTTAAACTGCAGTCTCCCTTTGAAAAAGAGAAGTCCTCGAAACGCGTCAGGGTGCAGTTTGCTGTTTATACCTGGACTGAAGCGACCGTTTGTACCTGAATAAAGCTGATGGGGAAAAGCTTGTCTGTGTCAGAGTGCCCCCGCTTGTTGGACCTTCCCCAGGAGCGTTAATCTATGTGCGGCCGTCCTGCCGCAGGGAGTGCACCACTTCGAACCTTTTGAAGACCACGGCGCCTTAAGCCATGCAGGGCTCCACGTGTGGGGCACAGATGAGGATGAATAACGGCACGCGCCACAGTGAATGCGAAGCACAACCATCTGAGGCACAGCAATGAACCACACCTCCCAAAACACAACGTGATTGCTCATCCAGAGCCGTCCAATAAGGACTCACGATCTACGGGATAAAAGAAGGTGTGTCTACCGAGCGTGCTTTTAAACTGCAGTCTCCCTTTGAAAAAGAGAAGTCCTCGAAACGCGTCAGGGTGCAGTTTGCTGTTTATACCTGGACTGAAGCGACCGTTTGTACCTGAATAAAGCTGATGGGGAAAAGCTTGTCTGTGTCAGAGTGCCCCCGCTTGTTGGACCTTCCCCAGGAGCGTTAATATATATATATATATATATATATATATATATATATATATATATATATATATATATCCGTTCCAAGAAATGTCAATGGTTTTGTATGAGTGAAATGTACAGCCAATTATAACACCCCTAAAACCTATGGTTTTTTCAGTGAGTATATATATATATATATATATATATATATATATATATATATATATATATATATATATATATATATATATATATATATATATATATATATATATATATATATATATATATATATATATATCCATTCCAAAACTCCTACTTGTCGGCTATGCACACCGACTCCGCAGACGTAGGTACAGACCACAAACAGCGCTTAGGTTTTCTTTAAAGGTGGTTTATTGCTCCGCTAACACCAGCATGACGCGTTTCGGCTACGTCACGGTAGCCTTGATCACATATATATCCCTGTCTAATTTCTTTCTTTTAAACAACTCAGAGATAGAGCCATTTTGAGTGTTCCATTTTTATGGTCCCGTCAAAAAAGGAAACCCAGGAGAAACAGACCGCAATGGTGGTACAATAGCAAACTTCATGAAAATATTCACTAATGTTGTACCAAAGCACAATGGTTCCAGTCATCTGCCTAATACCATGCGTCCTACTATATGAGTAAAATACATTTGGATTTTAACAGTTTAATTTGATTTTCCTCTGCAAACGAAAGTCAGGCTGTATGTGATTGCACCTGTGCTGAGTGAAGATTTGCTGTGCACAGTGGGGGCAGTGGTGTGTGCAGTATGAACAATTCTGAGTGCAGGGCTGGATGCTGTAGTGGCAGTACAGTGTATAGTGCTCGGCAACATGAGGGTAGTGTGAAGATAGAGCTTGCTCAGTAGACTAAGTTAAAGACAGGAGCTGTTTGGCTGAGTGGTATAGTGGTTGAGTGCTATAGTGGTTGTTGATATTTTGTGTTTGATATATCTGTAGGTCGATATTTTCACCATGATGAAGTGTACCATATTTATAGGCTTTGTTTTCACATTTCCAGAGCATTTGCCGATTTTAAAAATTTATTTTGATCTGTAGAGTTCAGGGTCAGACTGGGATAGAAAATAGGTTGGGCATCAACATAAAAGTGGCTCATCATTAGTGAATTAGAAAGCTAAAAAAGTGGCAGTGTTTGCAAACTGAGGCAGTTTTTAACTTGAACACGCTATATATGTGCAGGGTGGGAGACTATATGGATTTGAGCTAGCTGCAGGCAATGTTAATTTTAATATCAGGGAAATGAACAGCAGCCCAGCAGATCAAAAAACAAGCTCACTCACAGCCAAAATAATGGACCCTACATTGACCTTTCAGAATACTCTGTTGGGCATGGCCTGATTGCCATATATGCCAGTCTGACTCTGGTAGAATTTCATTCCACTCTTTTTATGAAATATAATTCTACCAGGGGTTCTATATAAAATTCCACACCAAGTACAGACACTGTGATGCTTCTGAGGGATGACTGCACAAGTGCAAACATAGAATACTGACTAGCCATGTCATAAAAATGGATTGAGTGACCACCTTCCATTAAGT
The DNA here is from genome assembly GCF_964261635.1 of Lissotriton helveticus. Classification (NCBI taxonomy): domain Eukaryota; kingdom Metazoa; phylum Chordata; class Amphibia; order Caudata; family Salamandridae; genus Lissotriton; species Lissotriton helveticus. The sequence goes on from NC_136065.1 coordinate 711,062,897, forward strand.
TTTAACATTAGACTCCCAACTATGCTAGATCGGCAACTTAACTAGCAAATTGCATGGACTCAGAATATAATGTTGGGAAAGTTAAATGGTTATTCTCTCCGATGGTCTAGCTGCAACAAAGGTAAATAAACAAATTGTAACCAAGGCTTATAACCTAATTTTAGCTTGTCTGAAGGAAACAACCTCATTCAGGGACATATTAGTAGCATTTTTCTAAATGACCACAGTCATTCAAAATTTGTTACGGGTAGAAAGTAAAGGTATACACACCCGCAGTCAGGGTTGGTTTGTCTCCAATTGTACCAAAGCCTACACAAATTTAAAGGTGGCTCTCCATAAAACAGTGAGGGATAAGGAGGAAATTAGAGAGCGTAGGAAGGAGTACAATCAAGCACGGAGTACACGAAGAAGGGAGCTAAAGGAGAACGCATGGGTTAGCCCTTCTTGAAGCTTCCCTAAGGAAAGACAGTGCTTCCTTCTGGTGAGCAGTGAATGAACCTTTTTCTGGGGAAGTAAAAAATCCATCATTGGTGGTGGCAATAGAGGAGCAGAAATGTGTCAACTTCTTCTCAAGTCTATGGTTTACAGGGAGATATCTATAGGGACAGTCCCCCTCCTAATCAACAGGGGGGATGCCCTCAGGTCTCTCCACTAATCAACCTCCAATTCACATATGAGGAAGTGATTGGGGCTATAAACGCCAGCAAAAGTAGAAAGGCCCCGGGTCCAGACGGGGTGCCCATTGATTTATTTAAGTCTAATCCCCCACTCTGGACCCCTTTAATAACACAGGTCTTCCAGGCATGCTGTGTGAAGGGTTTTATCAAGATTTGGGCAGAGTCAATAATAGTACCTATCTTTAAGAAGGAGTACCGCAAAAGTCCTGCATGTTACTGCTCTATCTCTTTACTAGACTCGCTGATGAAGGTCGCAGGTAGGATAGTTTTAAATCGACTTCAAAGCTGGGCTGAGGAATCTAATGTTTTAACTGATGTCCAATATGGTTTTAGGCAGGGCTTAGAAACCATGGAGCAGGTTCTCAATCTTAGTATTTTAATAGGAAAATATACCCAGGAGAAAGCAGGGAAATTTTATTTAGCAATCGTGGACCTCACAGCTGCGTAAGGTGTGTGTTTGCCGGAGTTTTGTCCATCTGTTGTGGAGGTGCCTGGAGCATCTAGGAAGGGAGCGGGACCTGTGGTGTCGTACTGCCAGGACCAGTAGCGGGAGTGACGCGCTACCAGCAGCGCGGGAACTACAACTCCCAGAACTGACTCCTGCTCACACCTGCAGCGGGGGATCAAGCACCGCCCCCTGCCTACGCTATATAACTTGCGGGTTGTACCGCTGCGCGGGAGAAGCCCGGGACAAGGGCGGGCCGTTTTTGGCCGTTAGTGGCTGGAGGAGGTCGGGTCGGGTCACCCCTCTTGGCCCCGTGGACTGGACTGGGGTAAAGGGCATCTTATCGTATATACTCAGTAAGACTCTACTTTTAATCCGGCTATTGCCATTTGTTAACTCTGGTGAACTAGAATATTGTGTAACATTAAGTACATCTGCACTCAGTTTGGAGTATTACATGTGGTAATCCTACACAGTTAGACGCTAGTTTTTAGAAACACGAGGAAGCTTAGCTCTTTCCGATGCCTGCCTTAGAAAGAAAGTCCCATTACCCAGCCTGACAGCGATCGATCGGATGCTCCAGAAAACAATTGGGGTAGTGGCTAATGCCATTGAGCATACCGAACGACGCCTATCACTTCCTGCTGGGTCTTTTCCACTTTTACCACCTACCAATACATCACCGACCACAATTAACTCCTTGGATTCAATTTTGGCCCCATCCTTTGTTTCCCTCCCTGGTGCCCATTATGTTGCAAACACTCATATCAGTCCGCCAATTATAGGCAACGCATCGCCAGAGTTTCTGCCTGCGCTGCCTAGACTATCTTTGACTCCAACCATCTTTACTAATGATCCATTAACTAATCCACCATCACAGATTGAGGACTCTTTAGCTATTGGGTCAGGTGATGCTCCCACAAACCCAATCCTTATTCCCGCCTCCCCTTTAAATATAAGGAATGTCACTCCGAGGGTTACAACCAGAGGGCAAAAAGCCAAACTTAACACAAAGAAATCTAACCCTGAACATTCACTTACTAATGATAATCTAAACGTGGGAGGGTTAATACAGAAACATAAGAAGACTGCTACAACATTAGCCAACACAAGGGGTTCAAATACTAAAATAGGCGTGCCTGTCGTAACACCTGCCCTAAGTAAAGGCAGTAGTCCTAAGGACATAATTAACGATAACCCAGTCAGCTCCTTACTCTCCCCTCCACATAATGAGGGTTTATTGAATAAAATAGAGCATTTAATGAAATCTCTAATGGCTCCCCTCTTGGAAAGAGTAAAGCATATAGGAGATAAAGTAGACAACCTGGAGAAAGTTTTGCTTAGTCGCCAGATCACTCTAGGGCAACCTTCCGTTGTAGTGAATGCAAAGACTACCATTAGGCCACCTTGTCTTACTACTTAGAATCCTCTCACAAGTAACAGGACTCACCTTCTACCTGAGCGCAGAACCATAGCTAAACACACAACGACCACTGTGGATACCACGAGCAGACCCCCACAACAAACTTTAAGGGCAATGGATTCTACGGACCTGGAAAACGTAGAGGGCACTAAAGATCTGGGAATGAATCATGAGGGACATTCAAAAGCGAACCGAAGAGCAGCAAAGGATCCTTCTCCGACCGGAAAATTAAGTAGGACTGTTTCACGCATTGATCTCCCCCCGCAATCGCTACCCTATACGGTAGTACTAGTAGGTGTCCCGGAATTACCCCAAAGAAGATCCGAATCCTTCCCTGAGCTTCGAAATAAAGTGGCCCACTGGCTTAACAAGAACAGGCCTCTGCCTTCTGACTTATCAGGGTCCATATTATTTGCAAGGAGACTTAGCTGGTTGGGCCACAGAAAAAAGGATCTCCCGGGGGATTGTGTTGTGGTAAATTTTGGGGACAGACTGGTCGTAGAATACATCTCCAACTGGCCTCCCCAGTTTAGCGATGGCAAGATACTCACCAGGGACCTGAGCTTTTTCTACCCCCAACTTCACTCACTTCAATCTATCAACTATAATAAGAGACACGCTAATAGACCATACTCAGAGGTCGGGGGGAGAGATATGGAGAACCTGACCTTATGGGCCAGGCGGCGGAGGGCACGCCTAAGATCTCCGAGTTCACTTGCCTCGACCGACAGAGACACGAGACACTCTGTTAGGCGTAGAAAAGTAGATTTATTAGCTGCAGCTAAGTACAGTCATCTAAGAAGTACCACACAGGTAGGTTCTCAAGAGACTGCCACTTCAATCCGTGGTGCACAGTCTATTATACAGAACAAGTTTACAATGACAACTCCCAATATACACAAAACTGACAAATAGGAATAGTTCGAAAACAAGCTATCGGATATCTAAAACACACCCTCCTTTCAGACCCCGTGTGCTCTCCTCCCCTCAGGTTAATCAACACTAGTGCCCGTAATTCAATTTGCAGGTGGCAAACACGTGTAGAATGCTTCAAAAGAAGGGCTATGTAACAAGAGAACACACGGAGAGAATAGTGAAGGCCAGTTAAACAAAATAGAACATGAGAAGAATGGTGGGACCCAAACAGTGGAGTAAGACATGGATTAATCAGTCTAGACATGGCTTTGCGAATTCGGCCAGACCCTGACATCAGTGCCGTACACAAGGAAAAGGGTTATTCTTTAACGGGAAAGACACGGAGCAGCTGAAAAAGGCAGAAAGACCATTTTACCACGTTAGCCGTGCTGCCTGAGTGAGGCAACATAAAATGGCAGCTAAGCACAAAATGGCGGCTGTAACGAAGCGGGGCCGAAAACTACGTAACCTCAGACCCTCCTTTTGCCATACTCAGGCAATGCACAAAGAGACCCATGTTAGTCTGAGTCGATATCAATGGTCATGATGTCATTGAGGTGTTGTTGCACCATCATCTTAATATTTTCTGTCTGCTGCGCTACTGGTTTGGAGACACAGATTGTGGCACAAAGTCCACAAATGGCTGGACCACACTGTAGACAAAGACAACAGGAAAAGATGATCGCTAAAATCATTCCAAGGAAAGTTAACACTTTCCATCCTTAAGTGGACAGTAGTCCCCAAAACCATCCCATCACAGACCACTCTCCAGTACCTTGGTGAATAGACTCAGAGATGACATGTAGCTTAGAGATGGCTTGGTATACCGTAGGGGCATTATCGGGAATATAGATGCAACAACTGGATCCAATCAGTTTACATACTCCACCCTTATCTGCAAGTACAATGTCTAGAACCATCCGGTTCTGTAAAGTCATAAGTCGGTCCGCCTGAAGCTCGGCGGTCAAATTCTTTAATGCTCCGGAAGTTACATTGATGGTGGCATCAACCACACGAACCAACTGTCTGATATTTCTGCTCTTGACCATCGGACCCCAAAAGGGAAGGAACCCTTTTAGAAAGTCCCCTGCTTCTTGTCCTGCTGTATCTTCCGAATCTACAACTCCTCTAGCAACTCTCTTTCTATGATAATCAGCAGGAGCAGTATATGTAGGAGGGAGGAGAAAAGCTACATAACACGTTCCCGAGAAGTATGTGGGAAGCCATGTATAAGCTTTGTCATGACAGATAAAATATGTACCTTGCGATGCCACCAGTGGTGCGGGAGTAGAAGGAGTATAAACATAAGTATGGGAGCAATCACTCCTCTCTTGCTTAGTTTTGGTATTCTGGCCATTTATATAGTCTATTTGCAGTACCTCGAATGGATATGTAGGCGGTGCAAAGTGACCTGCTGGAGTTGCAGTTCCCTTTCCTGGATTGTGCATCAAACAAACAATGCAATGTTTCACCACATTTTCTGCACATTTAGGAATACCTTCATTTTGCCATACTGGAGCTAAAAGCTTGCATATATACCCCTTGCATTAATATGGGCTGGTCCATGAGCCATGGTAACTACAGGCAGTACATACGCATCTGGTAACAACCATCGTTGATGCTCTGACAATTCCGTCCAACATCCCATACTATCCAACATTCCCGTACTCTCTCTCCACGTACTCAATTCTTTCTCGGTGGCCTCTTTCTGAATCCATTCACGCTTTCCACTGTGTCTTCACACATACCACCTTCTGCGACCCATCTTGCAAGGCCCGCAACATACATGTGACTTTCAACATTCCTCGCCGAATTGTTGCGTCAGAACTGATAATGCGCAACCTTCCCTTTCATGGACATAAAGCGTAAAAGGTTTACTGTAGTTCGGAGTACCCAACACAGGAGCAGAACACAAAGCAGTACGTAAATCAGAAAAACTCTTTTGACACTCATCGGTGCAAGGAAGAGGCTGGGGCGTATCTTTAAGTGTAAGTGCCAACAGAGGTTTAGCAAGCAGGGAAAACATCGGAATCCACTGTCTACAGTAAGAGGTAATGCCCAAGAAAGCACGCACTTTTCTTTGTATGGACGGTACAGGCATCCGTGCAATTGCATGAATGAATGCACGTTCTGGGGTCAATCGCCTTCCCTCCTTCGACAAGAGATGACCTAAATAGGTAACTTCTTGTCCGCAATATTGTAACTTAGAGGATGATACTTTATGATGTAAATCAGACAAATGTCGTAAGAGCGATACAGTTACAGTTTTGCTGACATTTTCCGAATCAGCAGCCACTAACAAATCATCCACGTATTGGATAAGAGTAGCACCCGAGGGCAAAGAAAAGGTGTCAAGCTGAGACTTCAAAGCTTGGCTGTATATTGAAGGACTTTCACAATAGCCCTGAGGTGCACCCTTGAACCGGAAACTTCGGCCTCTGAGAGAGAAGCCAAAGAGATCCCTACTTTCTTCAGCAATAGGAATGCTAAAGAAAGCATTCTTAAGATCAATAACCGAAAACCAAACCGCTGAAGCAGGAATCATGGTAAGCAAAGCAGTTATATCTGGCACAACAGGGAACTGAGGGACAACAATTTTGTTGACCTCTCGAAGATCAATTACAAAACGGTACACAGGTGGCTGAGAGGGATCAGTACGCTTAAGAATAGGCAAAACATGACTATTGCAAACATTCCCTCTAGTCTCTTCAACCACACCTTTCTGAACCAAATCATGAACAATGGCTAACAATGCTCTCTCACCATCACTAGATATTTTATATTGAGGAACACGTGGCAGCTTAACTTTGGGTTTAACGGTAATCACATACGGTGGAATTTGCAACAAACCAACATCATTCGGACCTGTAGCCCAAAGTGTAGCAGGAAGTGAACGCAATTCAGGTGGTAGCTGTTCTTTAGATACGTAAATAGGAGAAGTCAATTTATCACCCAAAGTGAGGTACACACCAGAGGGTGAACAACACAGCGTAGCATGTAAACGTTTCAATAAGTCCAAACCCAATAAATTCTCTCCACAACCTGTCGTTAAAATGAGTGGAGCCTCCAAATCGTACGGACCAATAGAAATGGGCAAAGGACAAGAAATCGGATTTGAAACTGGGGCGCCAGAGAATCCCACAGAAACATTTGTTAAGCCAGACAAAGGTGCCCCAGGGAGTTTAGAATGCATTATGGAACTTCTCATTGCACCAGTATCCAAGAGAAATGGTTCTGTAACACCTAATGCCATAACATTAACATAAGGTCCTTCCTGATCTACTGGAACTGATACGACTCCCTTACTTTGCCTATGGCTGTCCTAGCTAGTATGAAAATCAACGTCCTCATTATCGAGACAATAGTCATCATTGTAATATTGTGCAGATTGAGAAGTCTGCTGATCAAAGTAATTTGTAGAATCCTGAGAGGGAGAGGGACGTAGTTCCTGAGTCAACGCACCGCGTCCTCTACCTCTGGATATGGACCGAGAATCACCACGACCCCGTGGTGCTAATTGTCCACAATATCGTTGCAGTAAAATCGGACAAGTATTCTTGAAAATAAAATGACCATCTTACTTACAGTAGGCACACTGATTAGGACCCAACAGAACTCGTGGAACTGAGGGTGCCGGTTTCTGCAACAACTGCGGAGGCTGTTGAGATTGGGGCTGAGCAGAACGAGGGGGATAAGCCTGTTGCAGAAGAACCTTCATTTTTAATTCTTTAGTCTTTTTCTACGCTTTCTCCTTATCTTCCTTTTCCCTATTCTCATATTGAGCAGTAGCCAATATCTGGGCAGTGGAAGAAACAGCCCACAAACTTTCTGATTGTTTCAATTTATGTGATAATTCTGGAAGTATATTAAAAACAAATTTGTCTACAAACAATCGCTGTCCACCTTCAGTACTCATGTCTTGACCACTATGGTCGATGAAAGTCTCCTCGAACCTAGTAAAGAAGTTGGAGACACTTTCATCCGTCTTTTGCTTACACGCCGCTAACTTATCCCAGTTAACGCGCACTGCAGGCATCATAGTTTTCATCAAATCTATAATTTTTCCAGGTAATTCCGTAATCAAGTCATCCGGTTTGGCACCACCTATTTGTCCTGCATCCGCAGCTGTAATAGCAGCCCAATCACCACCTAGAGCTGCAGCATGATCCTGTTTACGAATCTTGGTCCATATTGCTTGTGGGACTACATTTCCCATAAGTAAATCAATGTCTGCCAAATTCATAATACAAGCGTCAACAGTCTGGGACAACTCTTTATAATACCCAGCAGGATTCTTACGAGGGTCCGGTAAAGACTGTTTAAGTGCCAATTCTTCTGACCTTTTCCAAGGATCATGTACCCATATATGCTGAAAATGAGCAGGGACACCAGGAACATTACCTGCCTGTGCAACCGCATCTCTCCATATTGGAGGAACCTCTCGCATTGGATATTGTGCCGTCTTACGACGAACCGCAGGATCAGGCTCAAAAGAATTTTGAGAGAAAAAGGCGGATCGAAAAGTAACAAGCATCTGAACAGCACGCTCTACAGCAGGACCCACAATGAGTCCCTTATCAAATTGATCCTGTAGGTCGAATAAATCCTGAGGAGGTGAGTCTAGATCCACATCTCCCCATTCTTTAATCAAAGTATTGCCCATAACAATAAATACGTATCTCTGTGTGGGCGCGTTCCATTGAAGAAAAGTATCTAAAATATCACGTATACTGTACTGCACACTACTCATAATCCAATTACGAGCAAGAGAATCTAATTTAGTCCGTTCTTCCAAATCTGGAAACTGACTACGGGATTGTCTCCTAGATGACGCAGGAGAAAAGTAGAGAGGCCCCAGAAAAGGCGACAAAAGACCTGAAACAGTATCGACTAAACGTTGTCGAGATGTAGGGGAATCTGACACCAAAACAGGAGACAACGTATTATGTAAAACAGAAGAGGAATCTGTAGCAAAGGAAACGACAGATGGAGGAGGCTGAGGCACAGAAGATTGGGGTACAGAAAATGCTGGCAAAGGGGGCGGAGCTGGAATCACAGGAATAGGCAATTGAGCAGGAACCAAAACAGCTGGATTAACAGCAGGATGTAATGGTGGTGCATTGGCACCTAACACATAAGGTGGGGGTAATGTCAACAGATGAGACATAAAAGAATCATCATCGGGAGTTTTACTCTTTGATACATTAGGTAACACAGGATAACATCTATCTATTGCCATACAATGTTGTCTTTCCGACACCTCAATCACCTGATCAGCTTCGTCATTTTTAAACTGTTGGGCAGGCTGTAGAATTGACATACTCTGCTCTTTCTTATCTTTCTTCATTTGCTTAATTTCTTTCTGTTTGGCTTCCTTACGCCAGAGGCGAAAAGGGTCAAACATTGCCGGACGGGCTTTTCTCTGGAATAGAATTGTTTCCAAATTATTTAATATATCGAGCTCAAAAGAACCATTTTGTGGCCACTGTAAAACACCATCCTTTTTAGTATATCGGGTCCATGTTTCGTTAAAAACAATAGGACCCAGACCATGTTTAGAGTAAAGCTCGGAAGTTGGAGTTCCAACTGGAGGAATCGGACAAGAATCCTCTAGTCGGGAATCCCTAGAACAACCAAAACAGCAACATTTCTTAAACTTACTAAATCCAGGCATTTCGTAACGATCTGGACTTCCTTACAAACGTCAAGGGATATATAGACAATAGAGTCACAGCACAAACGTACTTACCCCTTGGCTTCGGTTAGCGCGCTAATCGAATAACACAAACAAAAACAAAGAGTGGGCGCTACCCACAAATACTTAACTAAATGTTTTTCTCACGCCAACAGATGTCCGTCTAACGTCTCGCGATACCAATCATCACCAAAGGGCCAAGGCAGGGCGACAGTCAGGGCAGCAGTCGTCAGCAGCCGTCGGGAAGGAGTAGCCACGCTTCAAAAGACCTTCGGTCCACTTCGACATGCAGGGGTCGCTCACGTGGTTCGCGAAATCCTCCGGAATTTTCTTGCGAAGCTCCTCACGACTCTCTGGCATAAACTACTACCGCTGAAGTCGCCCACACGTTGGCCCGCCAATTGGAGAACCTGACCTTATGGGCCAGGCGCGCAGGGCATGCCTAAGATCTCCGAGTTCACCTGCCTCGACCGACAGAGACACGAGACACTCTGTTAGGCGTAGAAAAGTAGATTTATTAGCTGCAGCTAAGTACAGTTATCTAAGAAGTACCACACAGGTAGGTTCTCAAGAGACTGCCACTTCAATCCATGGCGCACAGTCTGTTATACAGAACAAGTTTACAATGACAACTCCCAATATACACAAAACTGACAAATAGGAATAGTTCGAAAACAAGCTATCGGATATCTAAAACACACCCTCCTTTCAGACCCCGTGTGCTCTCCTCCCCTCAGGTTAATCAACACTAGTGCCCGTAATTCAATTTGCAGGTGGCAAACACGTGTAGAATGCTTCAAAGGAAGGGCTATGTAACAAGAGAACACACGGAGAGAATAGTGAAGGCCAGTTAAACAAAATAGAACATGAGAAGAATGGTGGGACCCAAACAGTGGAGTAAGACATGGATTAATCAGTCTAGACATGGCTTTGCGAACTCGGCCAGACCCTGACATCAGTGCCGTACACAAGGACAAGGGTTATTCTTTAACGGGAAAGACACGGATCAGCTGAAGAAGGCAGAAAGACCATTTTACCACGTTAGCCGTGCTGCCTGAGTGAGGCAACATAAAATGGCGGCTAAGCACAAAATGGCGGCTGTAACGAAGCGGGGCCGAAAACTACGTAACCTCAGATATAACATCCCAACTTTTAATTATTTTGACAAGCTCTCGGATCTGGAGCAGGTAGATTGACTCGCTGTAAGGGCTCTGACTGAACCCTTAGGCTCTAGCACTACCGTTAATTCTTTATCCTTAGATAATTTAGAACAAAGTGGTGAAACAAACAATGAAGTACTACCAAATTTTGTACAGCCCAGTTCCCGTGTGGAACACGTGGAAGCAGCCCATAAACCTAGAACAATACAGGGTGACCCCTCGCTGGGCATTCTGTTCTGGAATGTCACGGGTCTCCGCTCAAAGGCTGGAAACAACATTTGGTTAGATTTCATCCATGACTACAGTGTCTTGGGTTTACAGGAAACGTGGGCTACGGCGGAGCTTCATATACAGGGTTATAGAACTTTTTCTTCCCTAGCTTTACCATCTCCTTCTGGCAGGGCAAAGGGGGGACTGGTCATATAGGTATCCAACACCTTACTACTCCAAAGAATTGATCCTGTAAAACTGGAATCAAACTATCAAATACTTATTCTGCATCAAACTAGTGCTAACACCCTGTTAATAGTGAATTTATATAATAATCTACTCACAGATGACCTAATAAGTGTGATTAAGAAAATAGGCCTTTGTCTCCACGAAATAATCGCCAAGGCCCGTAAGGAGCTGACCATAGTGTGGGGTGGGGACTTCAACCAGACATTATGCAAGCATAGTGCCAACACTCTATGCGGTATAGCGGAAAAAACAACGATCCGATAACCCACTTTCCTCATACTGCAGTTGGGAACATCTTGACTGAAACCCTGTGTGGCTTAGATCTCGTCATCGTTAACAATCTAGTAAAGCCTCCTGCACCTGTTGTTCCCGCCTACAACGGTAGAGGAAGGCTTAGTATAATAGATTTTATATTTATATCTGGGACAGTGGGAACGGCCCTGCTAAACTGCAAAACACATGACATCGCTGTCAGCGACCACTACCCGAACACCATCACCTTAAAATCTCCCAAGAATTATGAGAGGCCCAATATTGAAATCATCCTGACCCAGAATAACCTCATAATGGACAGAGTAAACAGCTACTCATTAAGGTGGGAGAAAGTGGATCCGCTGGCTATTACAAGAACTCTGGTTACAAGTTTTAGGCGGGAGTTCGCAAACTGTTTATATCCAGCAACCACAAGTGAGGGAATACTGGTTAATTTTTCCAAACTGCTGATAGCAATCAAGGACAACCTTTTCATTAAAACGAAAACCGGTAAAATCAGCGATAAGGGGTGGTTCGATAGTTCCTGTACAAAAGCCCATCGGAACTTGAAAATAGCAAAGACAATGCCAAAGGAAATTGCAGATCTTAGAAAGACTTATAACCAGGCACTAAAAATCAGGAAGAACACTCTCAAACAAGAACTCTGGTCACAACTCCATAGATCGTGTACTTTAAGAGATAGTGCCGCGTTTTGGAGAGTTGTGAAGTCCCCTTTCTTATTAGTTACACTGGATAACCCCAGAATTGAAGTTGCGGTTGATGAGCGGTCGTGGGTTGAGTATTTTGAGCGGATATTCAGCCTCCCTATAACCGCTAATCAACCAGCTTCAACTGGCCCAGTACAATCGCACTTCCCCTTGTCCATCCAAATTACTCACGAGGAGGTAGAAGTTGCCCCAAAAGCCAGTAAGTATGGCAAGGCGCCAGGCCCGGATGGGGTCCCAATAGATCTCTTTAAGTACAGCATGGATCTATGGTCCCCAATTTTAACCAGGGTCCTTCAAGCTACATGTGACCTTGGGCTTATTGAATCATGGTCCCAGTCAATCCTCGTGCCCATCTTTAAGAAAGGGGACCGCCAACTCCCATCTTGTTACCGCCCAATATTCCTCTTGGATTCACTGGGGAAAGTGGCCAGTCGTGTTATCCTAGAGCGCCTCCAATTGTGGGCTTCAGATAACAAAGTTCTGTCTGACCTGCAATTCGGATTCCGGGAGGGCTTGGGAACCATAGAGCAAGCACTTAATTTGTCCTTATTGATAGGGAAACACGTAAGCGCTAAGGGAGGGGCCCTTTACATGGCATACGTTGACCTCTCCGCAGCATTTGACTGCGTCAACCACAATAAGGTGTGAACTATTTTAGCAGATATGGGTATAGAGTCCCCTCTTTAACATTCTTGCGGGAACTATACTCAGATGCCACAGCTAAAGTCAGATACGGCACGGGGGGTGAACTAACAAAGTCGTTCAAAGTAGAGCGAGGGGTAAGACAGGGATGTGTCCTGGCCCCGTTTTTATTTAACTTGTATACTAATGGCCTGGAAAAAGCCATGCTGACGGGTAGCCAGGACCTCCCCATAATCAATAACTGTCCAATCCCGGTTCTACTCTACGCGGATGACGCCGTAATCCTGGCCCTCACCCCCATGGAGTTACAGCATGCACTCATTAAGAAAACCTTTGTGGTGGTAGCAGGGTCGAGAACTAACAACATCAAGCCTATGTACCTCGACTCACAAAAAGTAGAGATGACTCCTTCGTATCCTTACTTGGGTATTACTTTTGAACAAAAATGCTCTTTGAAGCCCGCCATAGAATCTAGAAAACTGTCCCTTATTAGAACAACTGCTGAATTATGTAAGTCTGCGAATAAACTGGGCAGGCGGCCCATCGTAGAACTACTAGAAATATACAGTGCTAAAAGCATATCAAGTGCACTTTATGGAGCGGGAGTTTGGGGACACGCCAAGGTCGAGGAGCTGCAAATAGTGGAAAACACTTTTCTACGTTTCCCTTTGGCAGTGCCTCAGGGCACATCAACTTACGCTTATCATTTGGAAGTAGGCATGTCCTATGTAGTTGACCTGATTCGGATCCAGGCTCTTCTTTTGTGGCACCGCAATTGGACGGCCCGTGAGACCACTCTTTGCCCGCGAATCATAGAGGATTGTCTTTCCCTAGATATGGCTCTAAAGATTGGCTGGATCTACTTATGTTAAAAAAAATGTTATCGATCTCAGCATGATCCAGTATTATCTTTCACCCACCTCAATAGCTGTCATCCCGAGAAAGAAGTTTAAAAAGATCTGCCTGGCCCACTTAGAATCTCTTCGACTTGTTAGTGAGGTCTCAAAAGTCACGGTCCAGCACTCACTTCGGATACAAACATCTTTTAAGGTCCAGCCCTATCTAACCTATAACTTTACGGGCTATGAGAGATTCTTGCTTACCAGGTTTAGACTGGACATCTTCCACCATCTGGTCACTTTTCCTAAGACCAACATTTGGAAAAAACCTCTTCAGTCTTGTCCTTGCGATGACAGCTCACCCCAAACGACAATCCATATTACACTGTTCTGTAACTTTTACAAGGAACTGAGGCACTATTGGCTTTTGTCTATCCTCAAAGTCATGGGCCTACGTAGGTGCCGCCCAGCTTACACAGCACTACAATTCCTAGACGCTGAACCATTTGCCAGACGGGTAGCAACTTTTTCGAAACTAGTTATCAAACACAGGCAGAACTTGGGCTGAAATGTTAATGTTAAAACACGCTGCGGTATGTTAGCCCCTGAAACTTAGATCCGGGTGTTGGACTCTTGGATCTTAGATTGCGCCATCTCAGTATTGTTTTTAGCTTCTGAGCTTATTTGTTTAGCAGCTAGTGTACGGGTGGAATTGTACAACGTACAAAGACTTAACATACAATGTGAATATGTTATTTGTTTTTAGCAAGTTTTTATCTGTTTTAGTCACTATCTTTGTTAATCGATTTTTAAATGGAATTTTTCTATATGTACTTTAATGTGATTTTATGTTTGTCTTTCTTGTACCCGAATAACGCTTGATTTGATTTGACCTCACAGCTGCTTTTGATTGTGATATTCATTGTAAATTATGAGATATCTTGGTGGAATTAAAGGTGGATGCACTACAGGTACAGTTTCTTAGACAATTTTACAGTGGGTCGACTGCCAGGGTTTCATATGGAACCAAGGGGTAATGTACAGCATTGTTTACAGTAGAGAGGGGGGTCAGACAGGGCTGCATTCTTGTGCCATTCTTGTTTACACTTTACACAAACAACTTGGAACAAGTGATGGTGGCAAGGGCGAGCGATCCACTGTATATTAATAAACGACCGATAGCCTCCATTCTCTATGCAGACGGTGCAGTACTGATGGCCGGTACACAGCTTGGCTTACAAAGAGCCCTTGCTTTCTATACCACCTTTATGGACAACCTGGGTTTAAAATTAAACGCTGAAAAAACATATGTTATGAGTTGTGGCAAAGGGAGACAGAAATGCATGAGCCTAACCCTTGGGGAAAGTAGGATAGAATCTACTAAAATGTTCACATATCTGGGGATCTTATTTGACGGCACTGGTTACCGGCGAGAGACTGTTAAAAGCAGGAGTCTTCTCTTTATGAAATCAACTGCAGCGGTGGCCAACTTTGCAAAAAAACTGGGGAAAGGCCCCCTGAGACACTTCTTAGGATATATAAGGCCAAATGTGTGAGTATTGCCATTTTCATGGCGGGCGTGTGGGTTTTTTATGATTCTTATTCTATTCAGTGTATTGAGAATGCTCTTTCCGTGAGGACGATAGTGTCATCTGCCAGTCTGCATCGTCGATATCTTCCAAGTCAGTGGACCATTTGTGTCTAATCATCTGCGTCGGGTCAGGCATATCGTTGATTAGTTTGCGATAGGTGAAGGAGGTAGCCTTTTTGGGCATATGTTCTGTCAGTAGTCTGTCCTCTAAGGGGTTGGCTTCTGGTATGTCGGTACCAGGCGTGAGTACCAAATGTAATGCATGTCTAATTTGTATGTACCTAAACATCTCAGTGGGTGCTAGATCATATTGGGTACTAAGCTGTGCAAATGAGACCATTTCACCCCTCTTCCATAGATTCCCCACCGTGGAAATACCTATCAGGTCCCATGCCTGGAATACTTTACTGTTTTTAAGCCGTCCAAGCTGCTGTGCAGACCAAAGTGGTATCATCTGGGTAATAACTCCCTTGCATTTTAGTCTGACCTGCGCCGTGTACCATATGTGAACTGTGTGTGCCGTCGGCCCAATGAGGGAGGATGACCTACTTTTATCGTACAACACAGACATAATTCCCGCTTCTCCCAACCACTGACTGTCGGCTTGGAATGCTGGAACTGTCTGAGGTGCATGTATCCATTGATTGATTATTTTTAACTGGGCTACCCAATAGTACAACTGTATATTCAGAAGGGCTATCCCGCCGTCGTACCAGCTGCTTACCAATTTGTCCTGTGCTATACGTGCTGGTTTATGCCCCCAGAGTAGACTGGAAATGGCTGACGCTATCCTCTTGAAATATTGCAGTGGCACAACAAATGGCACACAAAACGTATAAAAAGCGGGGGAGTATCATCATTTTAAAAAGGGCTGCCTTGCCCAGCAAGTTCAGCGGCAGGCTATGCCAGTGCATCACGTCTTGCCTAAATCGGTCCAGGGGGGGCAACAGATTTTTTGGGAGAAAATCCTCTGACTTGGGTGTTACATAAATGCCCAAATATTTAAAGATATCTTCCGCGATTTTTATTGGGCAATCCACTGGGAGCAGTGGGGATGGGCCCCTCAGGATAAACAAAATCGATTTCGACCAGTTAATAGCATAGCCTGACACCTGGCCGAAGATTTCACAGATGTTTAAAAGCACTAAAATAGAGCGTCTAGGGGAAGTCAGATATAGCAACACATCGTCCGCATACAAGGAAATGCGGTCTTCCCAGGTCATTGTCCATTTAAGCCCCCGAATCATTGGGTCCCATTGAATCCATGCCGCCAAGGGCTCCAGCACTAAGGCAAATAACAATGGGGATACTGGACAGCCTTGACGTGTACCACGCGAGAGGGCAAAGTCCCTAGAGATATGTCCGTTAGCCATTACATGTGCCAGAGGACACGAGTACAACAACTACACCCATGCGCAGAATTTTGGGCCAAAGCCCAGATGTCTGAGGACCGCAAATAAATAAGGCCATTCTACCATGTCGAACGCCGTTCGTGCATCGAGTGAAAGAATAACGGCTGGTTATACGGCAAATGCGCCATTAACTCATGTATTCTTCTGAAATTAAATGTTGTACTTCTGTTGGGCATGAACCCGGACTGATCCCGGTGAATTAAAGTCCCAAGGTGTGGGGTTAGGCGCGTCGCGAGAAAGCTTGGCGAGGATCTTAGCCTCAGCATTAAGTAAGGATATGGGCTGATATGATGAGCAGTCTTCGGGGGGCTTACCAGGTTTCGGAATCACAACTACAGTGGCCATTCATTGATCCTGTGGTAGTTCCCCTGCCTTCAAACTTTCAAGAAACATTTTTAACAGATGCGGGGCAGTTAGATCAGATATCCTTTTATAAAGCTCGATGGGTATACCATTGGGCCCTGCCGCCTTTCCTGATTGCAGTGAATAGATGGCCGCCTGCTGCTCATCAACCGTGGGGTCAGCCTTCAATAAGAGGGCAGCCTCCTCCAACAATGTAGGCATTTGTATATCCTTAAAGTAGGTCTGCGCCTCCTCTGTCGGCATGTGTGCGCCTGAGGTGAACACTTGTTTAAAATACCCAGTCAGCGTATTTACTATATCCTGCGGAGTGGTTACCGTAGAACCCGACGGAGTGCGTAGCTGCGCTATTGTCCGCTGTGCTCTTTCCTTCCTATCCAGCCATGCTAAAAGTTCACCTGCTTTGTCCCCTACTTCATATATCTTGTGACGGGTATCCTGCAACCATGCCCTAACTGCTCCTCGTTGGTGTTCCCTAAGTTTGCACTGTTTAAGTCGCAAGGCTTGTGACTTCGCCAAAGAGGGATTTTCAGCGTGCCGATCAGTGGCCTCGGTGAGGTCAGATTCCAGTTGGTCCAACTCTTCCCATACTGCTCGTCTATGACCTGTAATAGATGCAATAGCTTGCCACGCACTACCGTTTTATACGCTTCCCACAGAGTACTGGGGGATTGCACCGATGACATTCTCTTGAAAGTAATGTTTAGTGACTGCAGTGATGTCTGTCCGTATCTTGGGGACATGTAAATATCCAGGGTAGATGGGGAAGCTGCGCAGCCGCACCTTAGTATGTGTTGTATAGGTCAGGGTGAATGGTAAGAAATGCCTCGGGGACGAATCTCAACATGTGTCAAATTGGGAAGGATTTCAGCTGAGGTCAGGAAGTAGTCTATGCGTGAGAGGCTATTATGTACCCCAGACTGGAAAGTGTAGTGTCGTGAGGTGGGATGTCTATATCTCCAAGAGTCTGTGAGGCCCAGGGCATCTATAAATTCCCCCATGCCGGAATTGTTTGCTACATTGACCCTGGGGGGGGGGGGAGTCGGTCCATGGTTCCGTCTACCACTGTATTGAAATCTCCCCCAATAAGCAGCTCCCCCTCCAGGACACTCCGTATGAATGCACTAAGCGCCGGGAAGGTCACCACCTGGAGAGCCGGGGGAATATACACCGACACTATGTTAAAACGTCTCCCTTCCCACTGACATACAGTGGCTGCAAATCGGCCCTGGTCATCTGTCTGAGTCTGGTGTATAATCAACAGAAATTGTTTACGTACCATAATACCCATGCCCCTGGAACCCGATGAGAACTCGGATCGCTGGGGATTTAAAATGGTAGTGCACTCTATGGCCCTACATGCCGAGCCTACCAAGTGTGTCTCCTGTAATAGGGCCACTGCCGGCACACACCGCCTTAATTATTGCAACACCAGGCCCCTTTTTATCTTGTCACCCAGCCCATGCACATTCCATGTGATCAACAACAAGTGAGCTATCGGGGACATCGGGGGGTCATGCGAACCAACCTCAGTGTGCACCGCCATCGTTCCTTATGCCATAGATAATATAGTACTTCAAACAATCATCAATGCAGCATGCCCAATAAGCTGTGACAATTATACATTCTGTTGTTCTTGCCCTTTTGAAAGAGACATCAAACCGTAAATCAACTCTCAGCAAATGCCCCTCCCCTCCCACCCCCTCCCTGCCTCCCTGCTCAGTGGATTCATAACTACCCGCCACCCCAACAAAGCAGAGTGCTTATTACCCTGTCCCAGTTCTAAACGATGGGGGTAAGAGAAAAAAAACTCTGCCTCCCAAAGTCCCCCCCCCCATGAATCCTTATAAACCCTCTGCCCCTCCTCTGTCCTTGTCCGAGAAAACCAAAAGAACTGGTAGTGGAAAGAGCACAATAATGCCATCATGGTGGGTCACACCACCAGTTTACATCAAAAACCAAAAATAAATGACTTGCTCAAGAGCAGATTAAAGTAATATTGTGAATGTTGTCCCTATTGGGAACACTACAGAGGTACCATAGTCTTTGCTGGAAAAGAGTTCAGATGTACCATGTGGTCGTCAAACCTTACCAACCAGTGTGGTGATATCGCCCCAGCGTATCATGTCTCTGCTATGTCATACAACAAGTTGCATCCTTGTACAGCGTTCTACTCTTGTTCCACTCCCACCTGGGGATCTGTGCACCGAGCGTCTTGGTCTCCTGAACGACCTGATCGTGTGGCCGTGCGCCATCCGTCCAGCCACTCCTGCACATCTTCAGGTGTTGTGAAGAACCACGCCTTACCTTCGGCTTTAACCCATAATTTGGCTGGGAACAGCATAGAGTACTTAATTTCACGGTCTCTGAGAACCTTTTTAACATCAAGAAATCCACGGCGCTGTTTTGTAACTGCTGCAGTGTAATCTAGGAAAATTGTGATGGCGGCATTGTCTATTCCTATCGGAGGAGCTTTGCGAGCGGCCTGTAGTAACGCATCTCCGTCTCTAAAATTGAAAATACGGACCAGAATTGGCTGCGTGGGAGCCCCCGGCTTCGGTTTTCCTCCAGGGACACGGTGCGCCCTTTCAACAGAGAAGAAATTGGACAGGCCTCGTGGTTGTAGGTGGGCCGTAACCAGGTCCTCCACAAATAGATAAAAGGCTGGGACACCTGCCTGCTCCAGAACGCCAATAAGGCGGACATTATTCCTCCGAGACCCTCCTGATCTTCCAGCTTTGCCGCCATGAGTTTATTATCTGCCGTGAGCTGTTGTACCTGCTTCTTGAGGGTGGATGTGTCCGATGTCAAGGTCGCCGCCTTAGTTTCAACCTCTGCCACTTTAGTTGATATTTTATTAAAGTCAGCAAGGAACAAAGCTAGTTCCACTTCAAGATTCCTAATACGCGAGTCTACCTTATTTAGGGTGGTCATAATGTCTTGTAAGGCTACCTCCTGGGCTTCACCCATGCCAGCGCCATTTATGGCCGGAGTGTCTTTGACTGGCCCATCCGTTTGCATTTTGGTATACTCATACTTGTCCAGTTTTGACTGATAAGGGCCCTTGGCATTTTGGTTGCTCATTGTGGTGGCCTGTTGGCGTGAATACCGAATCCGAGGGGGTCAGGGTTGCCAGACACACCGCCTGCCTGAGAGCAGCTTTTGCTCACGCGGCCTGTCGGCGCTCACATCCCCCGCCCCTCCTAGCGTCCACCTCGTCTGTTTTAGGTCAATATGCAGCCACTATGGCCCAATTATCGCCTCCAAGTGTGTGCTGCAGTAGTATGATCGTGCCTATCTGGGAGAGAAAATGGCGGCAACCGGCACTTCCACTTGCAGTCCTCAAACACTGAAAACACACTGCACCACCGCCTCTGGATGTAACGCGGTGCTATGAACCAGCCAACAAATCACCTAGTCCGGGCCCGGCACCATCCATGCACAGTGGCCACGTTCAGTCCCGCCACTCGCCACTCACCCCTGCAGCAGGGGCGCTATTCAGTCCACAAGCCAATAGGCGAAGTTCAGCCCGCATCTCCCACCGCGTTGCAGCCTGATGTCCTGGTCAGTGGATGCTCCTCTCCCCTTCAACAGGCACTCACCACCACAGCGCCAATTAATTCAGTCCGTCGTGCTCTTTGAAGGGTGCCCGGTTTCACTCTGGACCTCAGGCGCCGATGCGCACAATGATGAAATGGCGGCCGTGGATTTCGCCACTCTCTTCCCCGATCCGGCCCCAGCAAGAAGCGCCCCCCCCCGCGCAGAGGCAGCAAGCCAAGGACCGCCACTGCACCTACCAGGGCTCCTGGGGCGATGCAGATGAAGGAGTTATAGTTCACGCCCCTGGGGGGAGGTGTACACCTCCAGCCGTCTCTCCTCCACACTCCCGCCCCGAACGCCGAGTCGCTGCCGCCGGGTGGTCATGAAACTCCAGGTCCCGGTTCACCACACCGCACCAGGCCGCCGCTCGCCGCAGGTCATCCTCGCCTTTAGGAAGCACTCCTCCACAGCCAGGACTCGATCGCCTGATACCCGGAGCCTCCCGCTGCCGTCGCCTGTATATGTGGACCAAAAGGATTTGCGGATCAGTGTACGGATCGACTGGGTTAGCGAAGGGAGCACGGAGCCTCTGTAAGCAGCGGCCATATTCCTCGGCTGCTTGCCACGCCCCGAGAATGCTTTTTTAAAGCGTATTTTAGCAGTACCTAGCAGCACTCTTGTTTATTACTGCAACAGTGAGCTGGGCATTCCGTATATTGCAGATGTCATCAAAGCCCAGCCAGTGTTATTCTGGCCTAGGATTTGGACTTCTACTAGTACGGGCCTGAATCAAGAAATAATCAAGGACTCAATGAAGCTGGATGATGCGACCAAGAGAACCTGGTTGAAATATATAAAAAAAAAATACGTGTGATCTTGGGCATCCTGGGTACTATAATTTCCCTGAATTAATAAATTCTATCTCTAGGAAACAGTTTTAAAAAATGTGCATGAGCCACCTGGGTGCAAACAGACTTGCACTGGAAATTAATAGGCAAACAGTCGTACAGCATCAATTGATTTTAACAACATATGAAATTCAATCTTGTTTATTATGTTGTCTAAGTGGATAGGACAGATATGTGTTAACGCATTTTAGATTTGGGATTTTGTATTGATTAATCAGCTTCCCTGACAGGAATGACTGGTCAAGAGAGCTATGTTGTTGCCCCTGCGACGATCCATCACCACAATCTACAATACATGTGGTTCTTTTTTGCAAATTATTTACAAAAGAAAGAGTGAGATGGATTGTGCCTCTTCTGAGGGCAGGGGTATAGAGGCAATGCCGACCAGCCTTTTTTTTATTTGCAATTTCTGGATAGCATTTACTGTGTTAGTGCAATGGTCAGTTTTTAAAAACGTGTACTTAGAGCCAGGAAGAGTATTAGTGGTTAACTGTTATTGAGAATCCAAATTAAATAAACTTGAAGTGATGGTATTGCGAGTTATACACGATGTGTAAATTCCCCACCTCTAAACATCTGAGTTAATTAATTAATTGTGGGTTTCTAATGCGCTAGAATCGACTCCCGAAGGAGTATCTCTGCACTATAGACCGCTGGGGAACCCGTCCTGGCTTTCCCTGTGAGATGGTCCCTACTGGGTATCGCCAAGGTGAAACCAGGCATCCCCGGCGTATGTGGGGGGCCGTTGTGGAGATGAGGCAAGCTAATGCCCAGAGTTGCCGAGTGTGTTCCCTGGTTAGAGTAGGCACCAAGGCGCAAATTATCGAGTCCGCTGACCCTGGTCCATGACCCTGCCGCGTCGGGAATTGAACCCTGGTCCCGGGCCGTCCTCTGCTTCCGGGTCTGCCGCCTCTAACCAGTGAGCCACACCACTCCAGGTAACAGTTCTTCTTGGCCCTTTTTAGGAAAAATGAATTTTCGGGAAACATTGAATAATTTTATGAATTTTGAGAGTGTGTAAAATGTCTTTTATCTGTTATGTCTGCTTTTGTGATTTTATATGACTAAAATCAAATAAAGCTTATTTGATTTGACCTGCCATATCTAGAGCTGATTTTCGGTTTGCCTTTGTTCCTTTCAGAGACCACTTCCAAAAATGTCATTAGGTTGCCTGCAGTGCAAAATGTAGGAGAAGAGGGGGTTCTGGCTCCATACGTTTTCTTTCATCTTTCTTGAATCCCTTTTCCTTTCATGTTCCATTTTTGCATTTTTACCTAACCCCCCTTTCCCTAGCACAGACTTTTCGCCTGCCTGTGCTCCAATACATAATTACTCACTAGCTCCCCGGTCTTTTGTTGAGTGTCATTTACCAGCCCCATTAGGTGCTTAATGATATGAATGATCGAATGATCTGTCCTTTGCTCATGATCTATCACTATAGATTTTATTTTTTGCTCCTGTTTCTTTCAACAGATGGAATACTTAATTGCAAAGCTTAATGCCTTGACAATGCCTTTGGCTTGCCATCCATATGGGAAAAACATGTGTTGGTTGTTTTTCTTTTTGTTTATTTTGGCATGAAATAAATACAGAACACAATCTTTCACAATGCATTTGGACTTTGAGATTTTTTTACCCTAGGAACTTACATATATATACATTTGGCACAACTTATCTTGTACACAAAAATCTTTCCAATTTGGTGGATCCAGGGTGTAGACACCAGACAGGTGCATGCTGCACAAAGTATTGGGTCCTGTCTGTTTGTGCGTGGACCCCAGCAGCTCACCCCTCCTTGAACATAATCAGTCTTTACCTTTTAGGTAGTTTTTTTATTTGAATTGGTTTTAACCTCTTTGGTTTGATAAGAGAAAAGTTGTACATTTTGAAATTCAACTAAAGTCAAAATCAGAATCTGAAAAACTGCAAAATTCAGTGGCCTGAAAAAATATGAACCCTTGATCATAAATTTTGAAGTGTTCACAAGTCACTTGACTTCCGTGATTCTGGTGGTATGTGGTGCTATGCAAAACTCAAATCAAAAGAAGGGGGGACTAGGAGCCAATAAAGATCCAGTACCTAGGCTCGAAAGGCAGTAATCAAACCAACAGGGAAGGTACTGTTCCTATCAAGAAAATGGAAGGTGAGGCAAACCGGTGGACGAAACATGGAGAGGGAATCTTAAGGATTATTTCTTGTTGCCCTCACACATGGCCTGGAGACGACATGCTTCATCTTTGGCCATTGCTCCTCGTAGGGCTGGCACTGCAATGCCCTTGGGAACTACAAAGGGTCGCTTTGGCGAAGATCTTTCATTTTATAGGCGGTATGATGAAGGGTGCAAGTATGAGGTCATCCTAAATGGTGTATGTAGTAGTGAGGAATTAATAAGGTAAAACTGTCTAGGAGGTACCAAACTATTTTTTTAATGTGGTGGTTCTCCTGGCAGAATTAAAAAAATGTGAAGTGTTTGGGTCTACTGTTTGGGCATAATGTACCCAAGTAGCTTCAAGTCTGTGGGTGTACTGTAGTCAGATCAACATGTTTCATGCCCAGTGGTCCAGAAAGGATCCACGCCACTTCTTCAGGCCCAAACAAGGGTGGTAGCAAATCTACCCCACACTGTACTGTGATATATATAGTGCAGGTATTCCCCATAAAGGAAACAACCTGGCTCAAAGAGAGACATGTACATGCTGTGGTTGCCACTGAATAGTTGCCAAATGGTGAGCAAAGCAAACAACAAACTAATACACACAACACAGCAAGCAAGTAGACAGACAAGGTGAAAACAACCTGTAATTAAAACCTGAGCAAGTGTTACACAGTGTATTGCTTTGTGACTGGTGATCTTACATTTGAACAAGGGATCTTACCCTTTCACATCAATCAAAATTGTCCCCTAAGGTTATACCTCACACCATGGGATCTCATTGTTTATGCCCGTACTGTTGGTACAGAGATGAAAAATCCATTGTTGCTCCTTCCTGAAAACACTTGCTGTGCTCCACATGTGGTTGGCTTCCAAAACGGTCCACCTTAGGTCATCATGAGAATGTCTGAGATCGCTAAAATGATTGCACATCTTTGTGACGTGTCCATAGGGAATTGTGCTCCTGTGTACCATGACCCCTGTTTTTTCTGCCCTCGTGGTCAGACCCACTCATGCAACTCATTAAGGTTGCATGAGCATGTGATCTTATACACCCAATTGTTTGTATTGCAGTTAATGTGATTTTTTTTGTCCAAGTGATGCAAGGTCACAGTTATCAAATGTTGGGTGAAAGAACACGCTCCACAGGACCCACACAGGTAGTGTCCTGTGACGGGTGGGAGAGCCCACAGAGTGATCTTTGTATGGCATAGTCTGACTGCATCACACACCATTACTCCATTAGCTAAAGGCAACACCACATGCACTGCCTTTTGGGGATAAACTTTATTTTTTTTTGTACTCAGGGTCAGTCCTGGTACAATACTAAGTATGTATTCAAGCACCACAATATGCTACATACCCACATGGTGAACATATGATGGCCTGAGTAACAAACAAGCATACTCCACAACTACACTATAAGATGCCGCCACTGTAAGACTTGAAGGAGGTCCTGTAGCCTTCATTGACACAGACCTGCATTCGCTCCCATGACCTCATAAACCACCCGATCACAATTCGACCTCACCTCTGCACACTCCACACCTAGAGCAATTTCCCGATCGCTACACTTTAAAAACGGGTCGCCTCCTCTGCTTTGTCTCGATCCGGGTGAACAGAGGAGAGTAGGTCTCTCGTACTTTACACATAGAAGCCACATAAGTATAATTGTCTTGGATGCACTTCCAGGGTTTGTTTTGATGCTTGATTCCTTTACTCCCTTGACCTGTTGTTGTTAGAGACTGACTGTCATTAAATTTTTATTACAGTTAGCGCCTATGCTCTAACCTCTGTTCCGACTTATGGGAAAATTTTTATCAATCTGAATGGTAAGAACCCCAGTTCAAACTTAAGATCACCAGTCACATGGCGATACAGAATTTAAGCTCATTTTTTTTCTTCCTACTGTTTTCCCTTGCTTTCCAGGTTGGACGGTCATCCTTTTATGGGGAATACCTACACTACATATCATGGTACAGGTGTGGGGTAGGTGCACTACCTCCCTTGTTTGGTCCTAAAGAAGCACTGTGGATACTTTCTAGACTATTGAGCATGAAACTATTGACCTGACCTAACTACCCACAGATTTGAAGCTACATGGGTACAATATGCCCCTACGGTAGCCCCAACCACTTTAAGTTATTTTAATCCTGCAATGAGAACCATACACATTTAAAAAAAGTTTGGTACCTCCTAGACAGTGTTATCTTATTTTTCTTCACTCCTACATACACAATCACCCCACACATTTAGGATGCCCTCATACTTGCACCCTTCAACATAAGGCATAAACAATAAATGTTCTCCGCCAAAGAGACCCTTGTTGAGGCCTGTAGGGTATTGCAGCACCGACCTGACAAGGAGCAATGCGCAATGATGAAGCATAACATCGCATGAATGTGTGAGGTCAACAATGAAATAATCCCTAGGATTCCCGTTCCATGTTTCGTGCTATATAAAACAACATAAACATTTTATAGGTGATTGCCCAAACTAACTTCCAAATTGTGCCATTGCCACCTTGTTACTTTCCTGTTGCTTTACTAAGGTTTGTGGGACTTTACTTAAATATTCTTTGCTACTGCATGGCAATTGTTTTGCAGTTATTGTGTAGCTTTGAACTGTTCCACCTCTAAATTTTCAAGGGAAATTGACACTCATTGCAATGTTATTGGTATGTCTAATAATAATTAATATTATTTTATTTGGTTTCATTTAAGTCGGGCGGTGAACTCCACTCCGCTCATGGAGTTTGCATAGTTTTCTGCACTCCACGTTCTGCGGAGCTTGCGGAGTTCCAAAAAGCTCTGCTGAGTATTTTTCCTCGCTTGCGCTTGTCAATATGAAGTTGGCGAATGCAAGCGAGGAAAATCTACCTTTCGATGAGATTTTTTCTCATTTGCGCTCCTCAACATGAAGTTGGCGAGCGCAAGCGAGGGAAATCAACCTCCTGACGCGATTTCTATACGGGGCGATCAGATTCCTCAATGCAGGTGGCCGCATATGCTAGCGATGGCTTGCGCTGAGAAACTGTCCGTTTGCGTTGAGAAAGCTGCTGCTCGACTAGAAAATCTACTTGAGCAGCAGAAAGGAAGCAGTGCCTGCTTGTGCCTACTAGTACTGTGCATGGGGCCGCTCCAATCTTTCAAAGTGCAGACGAACACCCGGCGCTGAAAATTACAGCGAACTGCATTTTTCTAATGCACTCTGCCACTTGCGGAGCTCAGCTTAGTGCGGCAGAGGTTTTTTTGTACTTCCCGGAGTTCCGCTTGGCAGAACTCCGCAAACTCCGCCCAGGCTTAGAATAGAAGTGAAGTCAGCAAAAGTACTCAGCTACATTTCCATATTTATATACTGTACAGTGTCTTAGCATTAATTACCTTCAAATACCATAGAGGTCAGCATATAAACAAAGCCTATTATAACCCCTGTATGAGAGCAATGTTGATAGGGAGGGGGAGAAAAAATTGGTATTCGGGCATAACATTGGGTTTGTGGTGTATCAGAAATTAGTAAGTTATAAACATCAGTTCAACTTAATAGCAGCACTGAGTTGTGAGGTCACGCCATTGTGTCTGGTGTCCAAATCCTTATAAGGTTCCCAAAGTGAGTGAGTTTGAATGGGCGGTTGTGAGCTAAAGTGTTGCGACAGTCTTGTCAGTGCAGAGGATATGCTGCAGGTTGAGGGAATGTCAAAATCTTTGTTGATATCATCTCATATACTTACTAACCAAAGCCACCCTTAAACCACTATAGATACATTTTTATTAAGTTTTACAAGTTTTGATAACTCAGACGACACTTCTGATGCGATGTTCACATATGTGTTTCTTGCAGAAAAACTATTTGCACGAGGAAGTATCAATAAGAATGAATCTTAGAACAAGGTCGGCATTACTGAAGTTAAATCATGACAACCTACTGAAAATTACCACAATCATCAAAGACTGTTTGTCAACAAAATTGGTAAGTGTAAAGTAGAAGTAATTACAGTTCTTTTGTTAACTCATCATAGTGCTTGACTCAACTGAAGGAGCTAAAAGGTGTCATGGTATATACACGCCCTCATAAACAATAGAGCTATACATCCCACTAATCTATTCATATCAATTATAAAATTTAAAATAGTCAAAAGTGATTTACAAACAGATTTCTGCCTTGACTATTAACATAATTTTAATCAACCATAGATTTGCTATATAAATGACAGCACAAATTGTCAAAAGAACATGGTTTGGCAAGCACATTTACCTAACTTAACTCCATTCTGGCATTCAAGAGCATCAAATGAAGGGATATGACCCAGTCTTATCTACGAAAGATCTGCATCTTAGTTAGATACCTGTATGTATTATGAGCCTCAATCAAATGATGGCTGGTATAATTTAAACAAGAGCTACAATAAATTGACTTTGCACAAGTTGGCAACAGTTTGCAGGCCTGCCAAGTTGTATAGGTCCATGTGTGATTAGCAACTGCACACCAGGTTTTTAGTTTTTCATTCTGGGACAGGTAGTCTTACTTAGCCCATTACAAAGTGAGAGCATTAAGTTCCAGAATGTACAGAAAACTTTCAACCAAAGCATTAGTCACGAAGAATCTAGGAAAAGTGGCAACTATGGAGGGAATGCTGTTAAAATATGGTCACAGTAAATGCTTACTTTGATATCAAGAGAACGCTTATAGCCAAGCTAGAAACCACACATCATTAGTAGTTACTGGGATATGCTTGTCTTGTTTACCATTTCTTTTAGTAGTGTGTTCTTTATTTGGATAATGATCATAGATTTGTTTTTTTAAATATATTCCTATTCATTTACAATAATATCATGACATTTTAGCAGTATAAATTAGATTGCCTAGTATAAGATCTGTAGAAGTGTCTGCTGCTAGTATCGTCAAAGCTGTTCAATATATCAACTAGCAACACAGCTACAACATCAGTCCTTAGCAGCAAAAGAAAGGTTTAGAGGTATGATATGGAACACTATATGAGCAGTCAGCTAGAGTGTAGTATGGAGGGCTATGCGCTGCTGGGTCAGTATGTAATTCTGTGGGGTCCAGATCATATGGGAGCTATAGGAGTAGCCCAGTTATCAACGTGTCTATGTTGTAAGGCCGTGCTCTACAAGTCTTCTTCTTCTCCTTCTGGAGTCTCCAGGTCCGGATGTGTTAGTTCGTGTATAAAGGTCTCCCAGGACCTGGCTTATTCTATGTCTCACAACTCTCTCTTAGCCTCTCTCAGCTAAAGTCCAACTTGAGTGGTGAGACTCTATTGCCACTGCTTCGAGTGGCGAAAACTAAAATAGAGTAATCAATCACGTATGGCAGTGAGGCCCTAAGAGGTACTGATGCAAAACTTCTAGATATAACTATATCAAAGGCCTACAGACTTCTCTTCCATTTGCCATCCTATACCTCACAAGCTCATATTCGTTTAGAATTTGGTCTGACGAGCCAAATGCTTGCACTTAGAGGGTCATATATAAAGTGTTGGCACAAAATAAAGAATTCACCGGAAAACTCCTTGAATCAACAGCTCTGGCAATACCTGACCAACTCCCTTGGAACACCGGCGGAAAAAAACTTAGAGGAGTCCCTGAGTATTACAGGTCTAAAAGAGCTATGGGAGATTCCTCTATCGCATGCACAATTTAAGCACGCAGTGAACAAGAGCTTAAAAAGACATTCTCATGTGGAGGACAAAGCCACCTTTTCTCACAGGCTTCATGCCTGGATGACTCTGTGGACATACAAAACACCTGGGCTCCAAGCATATTTTGGTCTGGGATATGGCTGGAAAACAAAAGAAGCCTTTTTAAAACATAGGCTAGGGACTCTACCTGCCATTCCATATCTACCACCGTGGCTGAGAACGAACTATGGGACTAGATGCCGGCTGTGCGGAATAGGAGTCGAAGACTTAGAACATTTACTATGCACTTGCTCGAGGCTGAACGAGGAGAGAGCAGGTCTGTTAAAAACAGCCGTTAACGAACTAAGTATCCGCTCACGCAGACAAGCAGTCCTTGCTTGTTTTGATCCTGGTCTTCCACCGCTAAATGGGAAGCTGGTGAAATTTCTGATACTAGCAGAACGGAAACTACCATGCCAGGCAGTCGGCTAAAGAGGAAATTTCGGGCTGTGACCAGCTGCTATGAACAATTTGCCACTCACGTTTATTGATTTTAGTAATGTTACTTTTTAACTAAAATTTCTTGCTTTTACATTTTCTCTTTTAACTCTACTTGTGGAGATTGTTTTAATGTATTTTTTTGTAATGGTTTTAATTAACCTAAACAATAAAAAGTTACTACTACTCTTAGCCTCTCTCATCAGTATTCTCCCTTCACACCCTGCCCACTTTAGGAGTTTTGTTTTCCAGCTGGTCATCTTCAGGCCCCTCGTTGATTTCCAGTTCCTGGTATTTTCACTTTTCACTACTACAAATACCAAATCCTGCAAATTGCTAGTGAGATTATTTTTTTGCTGTGTGGGGGAACCACCCTAGAAGGCAATGAGCTGGTTAGTAAGGAACCTCTTTGCCAATAACCTCCCCTTCTGTTCATACCACCCCCTTCCAGTATCCACGCAGGCTCAAAACATATGCAGAATATGTGCTTGTACTTCACAACAGCAAGGAAAGACTTCCCCTTCCGTCTGAGAGTACCTGCTTATGCGTTTGGGGGTCAGGTAGGCTGTATGGAGGACATAATAATTTATCAACGTAATGCGTGCATTTCTAGACACTTTAGGTATCCTTGTTAGTATGTTATCACAGTCCTTTGGGGTGCCCAAGTCTTCTTCCAACTGGAGACGTAACACCTCCAGTGAGCGCAATCCATCTGCATGAATTGCCCTATGCAGGCAGGAAAACGCTGTAAAGTTGCTCGTTGATAGGGCTATGTAGTAGCATTTCTGCTGGGATGAGTGTTCTGCAGAACCCGTCTTACAGTGTTTCCTTATTCTGTTGTAAGTGCCCTATGCAATAAGAAACTCCCCTGGGGGAACCTAAACTCTGAAAGGTGTTCGTCGAATGGTAGTAGCTCATTATCTCTATAGAGGTTGCCCATCTTTGTCACCCCTGCTTCCTTCCAAGCTCCAGGGATCACCAGTTGCACCTGTGTGGAAAGACCTGTAGCATGTCTAAAGGAATGTCTGGTGAGTTTGGGACCCCCACTCCCATTCTTTGCAATCTCCAATGCCAACGACTGGCCTGTACTTTAAGCACATGAGGGTCTTTACCAGCTGATCTGTTCACCCTTAGGAATACCTATAATATACCGCATAGCGGCGGTTCAGTCATTCCCGGGTTTTCCAACTGTCGTCTCCCCATAGCTATTGTTTGCACTAGCCACTGTAATTGTGACCCTATATAGTAGCTCTCGAAATCCGGGGCCGCCATTCCACCCGCCCCTGTCGGTCGTTCTATTGTTCTGAGGGCAATTCGACAGCGCCCTGAGCCCCAGACAAAAATCTGGATCTGGGAGCTCAGGTCATTTAAAAAGGCCATGCGGATCCACAGTAGAATTGCATTAAAAAACTATAGCAGGTGGGGAAGCACCACCATTTTGAGTAGCGTAATCCTGCCAGCCACCGAAAGCCGCAGGGCCTCGAGAAGTCTATGGATGCTCTCAATCCCTGCATGGCTGTCCCTATATTTCCTTCATATAGATCAGTCCAGTTATGGTAAATGTGGACTCCCAGATGCGGCAGACAACTAGGTTCCAACCGCAGGCTCTTGAGGTCCCAAGGAGCGCATCCCATCTGAATCACTGGGAAGAGTCAAGACTTTTTCTAGCTCACATTAAGCCCTGAGATGGAACCAAATCTCTCTAGCAGGATCCGGGCCCCCATCAAGTCTTCATCTCCCCTTTCTAAAAACAGCAGCAGACAGTCCGCATAGAGTGCTATGTGATGCCAAGCTTGGTGTCAGGGTTCACGGGAGGTTTCCTCCACGTAATCCTCAAGTACCTGCTATCTGTGCTATTTACCCTACAAAAACCAAGAAAAGAATGCATAGGGCCTTTAGTTGGTGGATTTGCTGGCACCGTTGGATTTCCAACATGTCTGCCAGCCCATCTGCGGTTCAGCGTTCTAGTCTTTATTGAATCCTATCGGAGTATGTGAAGCGCGCTCACTAACATTCCAAGGCGCACTTCACCTGAGATTTCAGCCCGTTAACACCTACCTCACACTCATCGTGGAAGTCAGGGTAGGCCGCGTCATTCCTCGCGAATTAGCTCCGACGGTCCACAGACTCTTCGGTGTGAAGGTTAGTGTTTACGAGCTAAAGGCGAAAGCGTGTCTTACTCTTAACGCACATGTATACCCGAGCAGTGTCACAGAATTTCACAGAGACTAGCGTTTTTAGTTAAATGCACATGTGTACTTAAACAGTGTTTCAAAGCCTCGCTTCACGAAACTAAGCAGCCTGGTAAATTCCTGAATAGACAGAGTAAGACTAGTGTCTCATAGCGAAAGCGCATTATCATTAAACAGTGTTTCAGAACATTGCTGCCTCAAACCAAGCAGGAGGTCGAATTCTAAAAATATCAGAGAGCGTCTATTGTTACTAATTCATGCGTTCATAGAAATTAGAAGGCGTTTAAACTATCTACTATAAAACTAGGACATACGTTTTGGGTTTGAACTAGCGTGTGCTACTTTCCTTCGCGGAGTCCAGGCTCAAATCTTCATAGAAATAGAGTAAGAATTCTCGATCCCTTTCCAAGGAATAAAACAAGCTAGTTAACAGAATCTCAGGATAATACTAATTGTTCCAGTTATTTCACGAAGAAAGATACACAGTGCTTGGCCCTAAATACTCAGTAAGTCTCGAATAATAATTACATTTACGATTTTGAGAAGACATTAAGAATACATAGGAAACTTAGCTTTATGCTTCTGATTAAAACATCATTAGACAATCTTCATTGACACCTGCAAGAAGAGAGAAAAGAGTGTTAACAAGAGCCAGAGCAAACCAGTTGAACATTAAACATAGTTGGTCCTGGATATCTCTTGGTAAGACAAGCTTTCCTTATTCAAGAATTACAGTAAGTTTTAAATATAGAATAATAGAAAAGTAATGAATGTTAAATGTTACAGCTTGTGATAGAAGAAGACGAAACGAGTGTCCAGGGCTGTCTCTTCTCTTTCTCCCAATCCCCTTTCCCCCTTGCAGTACTTATCTACTGAGAGTTGTAAAGTATCTCACAGGAACGTTCTGGTGGGGGCATTGGGAATTAGCAGCATTCTGCTCCTGTGTTATTTGAGTGCAGACAGAGAAGGTGGATCTGACACTTGGCCAACTTTCAGTCCTTTACAGGACCACCCTCTTCTAGCCCCAAATGCGAGGGGCTCCATGGGCAGGGCAAATATCAGGGGGACAGTAGCACCCTTGTCTGGTGTCACGCGCTGCTGACCATCCTCGATAAGGTCCGCCTGTGCGTACTTTGGCCATAGGCTCAGTGTATAGGAGTCTAGTCCATTTTATAAACCTTTCCGCCAGGTTCAAGTTTGCAAATACTTCATACAAGTAGGCCCATTCCAGGCTGTCAAATACTTTTTCTATGTCGACAATGAAAATCGCTGCTGTCTCCTGGTCCTCCCTGTTCGCCTCTAGGACAGTGAGCAGGCGTCTGATATTTACAGCTTTGCTGCAAGTTAGAATGAACCCAGCCTAGTCCTCATGCACTAGCGTGGTCATGAAGGGCAGTAGGCGGGTGGCAAGGATCCGGCTTAGAATTTTGTCATAGATGTTTAACATCAATAGCGGATGGTAGGTCGTCTTGTCTCAGGCATCTTCATTATGCTTCAGAATGGGGACTACAAGACCCTTTCTTGTGGTGACTGGAAGGGAGCCTGTATTGCCAGCCATCTTATACAGCCTCGCGAGGTGAGGAATTCAATTCCGAGAATATGTGGAATATAACTCTATTGGGAACCCATCTGTGCCCAGGGTTTTATTGTGCGCCATATGCTTAATAGTGTAGAATTTACAGGAGTGTAACCCATAGACCAGTTCAGGACAGGGTATGTAAGATGCATTAAGAAACAATGTCCTGATTGGTAAGGATTATAGACAGTTAATTACGCATGCAAACAGCATTACGAGCAAGGAAACGAAGGAAAAACCACATTAGTTCGAGAAAAGATAGCTAATCATCTTTACATTTTCACATAAGTTATGGTCGTAGAAAATACAGTTAAAGGCAGCACTGCATAAAATGAATTAAATACAACCATA
The DNA here is from genome assembly GCF_964261635.1 of Lissotriton helveticus. NCBI lineage: Eukaryota > Metazoa > Chordata > Amphibia > Caudata > Salamandridae > Lissotriton > Lissotriton helveticus. The sequence continues at coordinate 711,096,350 of NC_136065.1, forward strand.
GAACACTTGGTGCTTGAAAGTGAATATGGTGAGGGTAGCGGCGCAAGTGAAACAAGGGAACAGCAAGGACGGCGCACTGTGACAAAGTGCAAATTATTTACAGTGAGTGGCTCTAGGGTAGGTGACAACATGATATCACAATACATGATATTTTTCAATTTGTTGTTGAGCCACAGGAAAGGAGTATGCCTATTAATATGCTGTTAGGTCGACGGCGTTTCGATCCAGGTTAATTGGGATCGTCATCAGGACTGGGTTGTCTGAGTCAGGGCGTGCTTGGTTTAATTCCGTGTGTAGGGAGAGATCGTACTTTGTTTGGAATGTCACATACTTCAGGGGGGAGCATATGAATAGCTCTGGTTTTCCGAGGTGAGGCGATATAAGATTGGCCTCGATCTCGCACATTGTCGAGATTGAGTCACGACACGGCACGCTGATTTATACAGATGTGCTGTCATAACGGCTGATCACGGACGGCCGCTTAAAGCATTGCTTAGATCAGTGCCCTCAGGCATACTAGGCATAATAGGCGTACTCCTTTCCTGTGGCTCAACAACAAATTGAAAAATCTCATGTATTGTGATATCACGTTGTCACCTACCCTAGAGCCACTCACTGTAAATAATTTGCACTTTGTCACAGTGCGCCGTCCTTGCTGTTCACTTGTTTCACTTGCGCCGCTACCTTCACCACATTCACTTTCAAGCACCAAGTGTTCTATGGTTGTCTTTAATTCATTTTATGCAGTGCTGCCTTTAACTGTATTTTCTACGACCATAACTTATGTGAAAATATAAAGATGATTAACATCTTTTCTCGAACTAATGTGGTTTCTCCTTCGTTTCCTTGCTAGTAATGCTGTTTGCATGCATAATTAACTGTCTATACATCCTTACCAATCAGGACATTGTTTCTATATGCTTAATAGTGGCAGCTATCTCATGGGTAGTTCAGTCCCTTCGCAGTGTGTCTGCATCTTCCTCCTTGATTCGTGGCACCTGGAGGCCTGCCAGGTATGTTTGTGTTTCTGGTGGCTTGCTAGGAGATGCGCTAGTGTATAAGGCTGAGTAATACCCTGCGAGTATCTCATTAATCCCTTCCTGTGTATAGAGTATGCTGCCTTCTTCATTCTCCAATATGTAGGATGAGTGAACCTCTTTTGACTAGATTAGACAACTATGCTAACAAAGATTACCGATTGATCTCTTTCAGAATGGGTTCTGTCTATATAGTTCTTATAATCAAAACCTCATAATCTCTGCACTTGCATTGCTACGTCTTCTCGGCCGCCAAAGGTTCTGGATGGATCTAGGGGGTGAACCGGTCATCTTAATTCTATATCTCGTAGGTGTTCCTCTGCCTTTTCTACGTCAGTCAGTAGAGTTTGTCTAATCCACTTAGAATCAGAAATACAATATCCCAGTGCCACAGCGTTGAAGGTGTCCCATTCTATTTGAGGGGTGGATGCCGTCCCAGTATTGTCAGCAAAATATTAGATGATTTTGGTTCTAATTGTTTCGCTGACGCCCTGGTCCTCCAATGCTAAGGGTTTGAGCCACCTGTTGGTATTGAAGGTCTAGGGTGCGCCCATTGCAGGGCAGCAGCACTGGGTTGTGGTCTGAGATAGTTCGAGACAAATATTCAATTATACCGATTCAGCCGTGCACATCCTTGGAGGAGAGGAATAGGTCTAGCCTGACATGAACTTCTTGGAGGCTCAAAAACCAGAGTAGTCTCTGTCCTGTGGGTTCAGGCATCTCCAGGAGTCCATCAAACCCATTGCTGTTGCCAGTCCGCAAACATTCTGGCTGTGTGGGTCATTCTGGGAGTCCCGTATGGGAGGGTGTGAGCAGTCTAACAGGGTGTTGATGATGCAATTAAAGTCTCCCCTGATTAGGGTTGTTTCTGTCAGCAGTGGGGCTAGACAACACAATAATGTTGCAAAGAATATGCTTTGTTCAGAATTTGGGGTGTATATGTTTATGACAGTTATTTCCTTGCCCTCCTGTCGACCCCTCACTGATACATATCTGCCCTCGGTATCTATCACGGTGTCTATAAGTTGGAAGGGGACTCCCGCTTGAATCCACACAAGCACTCCCCTGGCAGATGCCAAGTATGTAGTAAAGTACAACTGACCCCTCCATCGTCTCATTAATGACTGACCTTCATCTATTGGTGAGGTGTTTTTCTTGCAATAGTGCAATATGTGCCCCTCTCCTTTGTAGATAAGAAAAAACGTGGTAGCATTCCTCCATATTATGCATACCCCTAACATTCCATGTCAGGTATTTATAAACTGGATTACCAGTCATGCTATGCTGGGTGTGGGCATAGGGTTCCCCGCGTCCTTGGTGTATAGGCAAGCTCACCCTTCTTAAAGTGTTCCGGAAAGTATTGTGTATGCTGCTGAGTGATTCGGTTTTTCCCATCCCCAAGATCAAGAACCAACCTCCCCAACTCCCCCTCCGCAGGACAAGCAGCAATATGCTCCTCACCCAAACCATATTAATGTTCAATAAATTTTGTGCAAGAGCTTCCACAGTGCTCTGCAGCATACAGGGGTGTCCCACGCAGTCCCTTGGCTGCCAGGCCTTCATTCTGCTTGGTTATTTATTAGTGTGGTGCACTGTTCAGGGTGGGTGGTCAGGACACTTCTTAGGTCCCTTGGGCCAGCACAGTGTCAGCATGTAGAATCAAAGCTCTTGATTGCTCTCTGACAGGAGACCCAATGCCCTATATGATGTCATCTGCTGTGCGTGTTGTGACCTTGGGCCTCTCTAGGCTTGAGCTCCCAGAGGCATTTGATTCTGGATCTGATTCAGAGTCCGGGGGGAGGGATCCCCACTCCAGTGTCTCCTGGTCTGTCTGACCCCCACTTATTTGTGCTACGACCTCCATCCCTCTACGGCGTCCCAGCTTGGCCTCAGCCTGGGAAGGCGCAGCCAGACCTTGTCATGCCTGAGTATCTCTGTGTTTCTGGTGCTGTTGTTTCCACTCTCCACCTTCTACATCCGATTTCAGTTCATATCGAGCTCCGAGGCAATCCCATGCTTCTTGTGGGGATTGAAAAAACTGTGTTCCGTCTGTAGTTGCTACCCGCAATCTTGCTGAGAAGAGCATTGAATATAGGAGTTCCAGTGTCATCATTTTTTCTTGACCTCCTGATAGGATGCTCTTCGTCTTTGGACCTGCCTGGAGAAATCGGGGAAGATGCACACAGTTATATTATCAACTCTCAGTTCTTTTTTCTTACGCGCTTGGTCCAGGATATAATTTTGATCTCTGAAGTGTAGGAGTTGTGCTATTATTGGTCGTGAGGGAGCACCAGGTGGGGGAGGCCTGGCGAAGACTGGATGTGTCCTTTCTAGGGCCAAGAATGCAGAGAGGCCCTCGAGGGCCACAGTACTTCTCAGCCATTGTTCCATTTGCTGTACTCATTGATGCCTTCAGATTTTTTGGGCATGCCTGTGACTTTAATGTTATTTTGGCGTGAGCAATTTTTCAGCATCTTCTGCTCGATTCTCCAGCGTCCGTACTTTGGCTTCCATAACTCGGATGTGCCTGTATCTTGGCTATAGTAACACCTAACAAAGGGTTCAGGTACAGAGATTCACTAGCAAGCTACAAATTCATTCTGGAAAATTCATTCAAGTAAAAAAAGAAAGAAAGAAGCCTATATTTCAAAAACAATTACAAAAAGTACTCATAATTTATTAGACATATAGTTTCAAATAAAACACATTACAAGTCAAATGAACGCTCATAAAAAAGTGTTGGCAAGACTAAGACAACCTATTCATTTTACCAAACACGTGGCTAACATACAAACATTACATATACAGAAAGAACAACAAAACAAATATAATGTGTCTTTCACAGTTTGTGGCCACAGAATGCGTCGACGGCGTTTCGACCGCTGGTTGACTATGCGGTCATCATCAGGACAGACAGTGGTTAGAGCGTTTTCAGTAAATATGCAAAGGAAAATTACAATCACTATTTACATTCAAAGGGGTAGGCTTCTTTAGAGGAAAAAGAAATAAAAGTAAAAAACGGAAAAACACCATTCGTGAAAAAGAAAAGAAATCAGCAGAAAGCTAGCACCACACCAAAAGTGATACTGTTTCCCCAAGAATAATAAATTAATATTCTCCAATATTAAAAGCAGACCATTCAGTTGTTGAACTGCAGATGCAATACGCTAAAATCTGCAATTCACAAAGAATTTTTTTTTGGGTTGATTCTAGTGGTCCATGGATACACTTAAATGGCCAGGAAAAAGGAAATACCTAAGCCACATAAGTCAAACAAATACTCACTTATGGAACAAATTACAAGTCCTCATAACACAATTCGAGGGCTGATAAGAAAGCTTATATGTAAGTGTGTCTTCAGCACGACAAGAAGTCCGTGAGGAGCAATTAATTATGGCCCAACGTTTGCCCAGTCAATCAGCACTAGGAATATAAAAGAAAAATGAACAGAGAGTGACAACCTGTACTACTCATGTGCCAAAACTCATCATATAGAATGGCCACAGGATTTCTAACTACGTCCATGGCTACCTGGGGATCTAGTCACAGGACTACCTGGGGTTCTAGTCACATTAACAATACAATCCATAGAATTATGCTGAAATGAAGACAGGAAATATCAGTCTATATTATTCGTCCACTAAAAATCGACACAAATAATAACCCAATTATTTACTTCCTACAGGGTTTCCTAATTATTTACTTCCTCCAAGGCTTCCTTAACTTGTAGCCCCGTAGATTTATCTATGCGCCACAAATACAGAAACGTGCCGTAGAGCATAACCCTGCTTTGTTGGCACACAAAACCACATGTAGTAAGACTCAACTTTATTAGACCCAAAACGTCTGCCGGGAAATAATGGAGAATGCCCTCGGTTTAAATAATATAAACCTTACAGAATCATATTCGGCAGTACTAACATCAGGGGATATAATTGTGTGGTACATCGTGTCACGAGGAACCAAATACACATTTGACATGGCACCCAAGCAAAGAAATTCTTTTGCAACAACTACCAAATATATGTTAAGTCCGTCCCGCTACATCACAGCTTAAAGAATGTTTAAACTTCGTGCAGGTACTTACTACGTCCGCGGGTCCGACCAGGTAGTTCACGGCACTGCTAAACACAGCAAACTTTGCTCGGCTTGAGCCGACATAAGTTTATAGAAATAGAAAGAAGAAAAACTCTCTCAAAGTCGGCGGACATCTTGAAACGGTAAAAGAAATCAGAAAAGGCACCATCAATCCACACGCTAATAGTAATGTGCATAATTTGAAGGTTTAAGACTACATGACCAAGAAGTATTCGGGCATGGTGATTCATATTACTGGACCAAAAAACCAAAAGTGCTCTCAATTATACCAAAAACGTAGGGATAAATCACCCCATAGATTTGAGAGGAATAGTGTGCCCATTGTTTATACCCTGAGAAGAGAAAAACTAACAAAAGTGCATAGCTCAATCACACACCTGGCGTACGTTCACAAAAGACAGTCGTCATAGCTTGTTGTCTATAATGTGAACTATAAAGAAGTCCCTCAGTATCTTGAAAATAGACATAGAAAGGAATAAGAAAATAAATTAAAAGATTACTTTTTCCTTTAAAAAGGTCTAGTTACAAGAATCACAACAATTATCATAACATGCAAAGGGACAATTTGATAAATTACAGTAAATAATCAAAACATTTATGTTTCACATCCAGATAAACTCCGCATATGCAACATTGAGTAGAGCAGTTCCCAACAACATCACAAGAATACAATATAATTCATTGGTCAAACAGGCCATTGTATCCGGAAACCGGATCAAGAGAGGGGAACAGATCAAACATAGTATACAGTACTTAACAGGTAATAATAGAATGGCACTCCTCCATTAATTTCAAACCTGAATTAATACTATCACACCTCAACATCCAACGACATTCCATCCGGTCTAATATCGCTGAGATGCTTCCACCTCAATCAGGGATTTTGATTACTTCAATGACCTGCCAGCGCATATCATCAGGTGCATGATTGAACTGCACATAGTGGGCCACTAAGGGAGCATTTTCCGTTTTACAACGGATACAGCTTTTATGTTGACCAAGGCGTAGTTTAACTTTTTGCGTCGTTTGGCCAATGTATATCCGGTCACACAGACACCAAATTGCATATATGACGTTCATCGTGTTGTAGTTTGAAAAACTGCGTAAGTCATACTTAATATTGCCATGTACAAATTGTTTGGTGTTTATACAAGACACACACATGAGGCAGCCGCCATATTTATAGTGTCCCAAACTTTGATCAACTGCGGTTTCATCCCTATATACAGGACGAATATTTTGCCCAACCTAGACATCAACAGTCCGATAACTACCCCACATGGGGGCGTTTCAAAAGGAATGTAGGGGTAACATTTTCTGAATCATCTGCAAGTTCAGGCGAGGAATCTGATCAGGACACTAACTCTCGTCCTGGTCCCTCTAACTCAAGTTTCCCTCCACCACCTTCTTTTTTAGATCAGAGAGGAAAGGGGAGAGGCCGATCGAAAACGCGCGTACCCTCTTTCCTGGCAGTGAACCCACCCCCCCCCCGACCTCACAGAAGTGGCCCCAGGCCCTTCTCCTACAGGATCAGGATATTGTGTCAGTTCAGGGAGTAATTGTCATTACCCACAATAGGTGCTGCACCGATGTGGAGCCGGTCTTCTTGCTCAGTGAGGCCTCTGCTTTTAATATGAATGGATGCGACTGCACCGGTTCCTTCTCAGGGGTAGGGGTCTTTGTCGCAGATTCCGCAGTCCCAGCGCCACTATCGGCGCTTCCCGCTTGTACCTTCATGTAAGCCCAGTGAAAGGCTCAGCGTTGTTGCCTCTCCGCTCAGGCCTGCAGCGGTTTCCTGCACTCTTCCTTTTCCTGCGCTATTGATCAACACCCAGGACCCTTTTCAGTACTCAGAGCTCACCTTGAGTATCAGGCTCCTCTCCAGCTGAGCCGCATCCTTCAGGGATAAGGTAACAGCTGGCTACTGTCCGGCTCGTTCAGGATCCCTCCAGCTCTCGGCTACCCTCCAGGGGATGAGTCCTTGCTCTCAGCTTCCTCAGGCTCTCCGCTCCAGTCACCGATATCAGCGGTCTTCACAGCCACCTGTTGGTCAGCGCTCTACGGGGCAGGTCACACTGCCTTCCCAGGCTGCCCCGTCACTCCACAGGCTCAGCTGAGTCTCAGCCATTTCGACCGATCAAGGCCATCTTGGGACAGAGGCCGCCATCAAGGCCCACCTTCGTCAGTGATTCAGGGGAATGCGGCAAGAAGGACACCGCACAGTTAAGGAACTTCCCTCCAAAGTGTCCAACAACATATTCAGGCTCTTGCAGGGGTGCATGGGGTTAGGATGATGCCAGATTGGGCCCGGCCACGAGGAGCCCCGAATAGAGCTGCTCAATCCATCAGCATTAGGCCACGCCCCCTGGAAAATGAACATAGATAAGAAAACATTAGCCAACACCAGTTTCTCCCTCGAGGGACCATCCCACCCCAAGAATTTTCAAGGCTGTCAGGTCTTGAGAAAATAAAACTGTTCATTAAAGATTATATAAATACATAAAAAGAATAATCGGTCTTCTATGCAGCCTAAAAAACGTAGCCATGTTAGGATTTGTATCGAGAAGGGAGGAGGTTGAGGTGGGCCACAACCAAAGGCAAGTCGCCGGTGTCATAGCCCACGCTCATAAGCATGAGTTCATACTATACTGCATACGCCTACAATTTATAGAAGAGTCCTTGGGCTCCAATGAGGGGGGGTAAAGTCACTGACTGTCTGTTCACTTTGGGTACTTCAAGCATCTGAAATTACCAATAGATTCACAGCATATTCTATCATGGGAGAAGCAGTTGCTGAGTGTGCGGTCAACCAAACGGGGACAGTCTTTCTTCCAACATATGGGCTCCTGTGCATATATTATTTACTATGCTCGGACTATTAAAAAGCAGTGTTCTGTTGCACAATATGCAGGTAACAGAGTAGTGTAAACAGATGCACTGATTAACAAAACTATAATAATAATATGTATATTTTTTTTTTGTAAATTACCATATTGCACATATCTTACATGTACAAGTCATAATGCTAATGCCTGTGGGCTTTGTTTTATGAAAGACAAGTGTTGTTTTTATTTTCATTTTTCATGTAAGTAAAACAATTATTTTTCATTTTTCATGTAATTAAAATTGTTTTTGTTGATTTTATACCAGTGCTACATAAATTAAAAGACATCAGTTACTCATTCGGATGGAATAAGACAACTCATGGATAAGAACTTGGCTGCAAATAGGATTGTGCTTACCTAAGATAAATAAGTCAGATGGAATCCTATTAGTAAATGGTAACAGCAAGCAAAATAAACAGAAGAGAAAAGTCAAACCATTTAGGGACAGATTTATCAAAGGTTTGCGCTAGAGCAAAGTCACAAAAAGTGACACAAAAGGTGCAAAGTATTAATAAACTATTTAGTTCCCTTAAAGTTGACTTAAATTAACAATTTAGCAAATTATGCTACTCTGCCTTTATTAATCATCAAAAGGGCATCCCATGGGTGGTACATGAGCGTTCCCATGCTACCATCCACGGCTCTTGATGCAAAGCCCTGTCTACAAGCACTTCTACACCAGTGGTGGTTGGTGACATGTAAAAATGGTGGGGCGACCAAAGTGAGCATTTTTACAAGCACTGTGAGTATCTAGCAGTGCCTTTCGGCTCAACCCCCAAGCTCCCAACCGTGAATTGTTAAGTGTTTTGTTTGATTTATAACAGACCACGACTCAGAGCTCTGGAGCTGAGGCTGAATGCAGTGCTAGTTTCTCACAGTGCATCAGTCAAAGATGAAAACACAGAATTCAAAGTATGCTCTGAACAGTCTTTTGCGTGAACTCGACCTGAAGGTATTGAGTGCTTTAAATAAGCACCAGTTACATTACACAGTTTTACCTTAATTTTTTTATGGGCACCAGGGAGATTTAATAAATTGCCTAGAATCATAGGATATTAAACTGCGCCGAGATTGGAACCTGCTTCCCTAGCACCAAAGTCTGTGTGTGGCTCCGATGTCTTCTTCTTTGGTGATAGCCATGTCGGGGCAGAGTGTATACTATATTATGTATTTTTTTAAAGTGGGTGGCCTGTGTTGTGGGAGTATGCACCCTTATTTATTTATGCCCGATGGTTACTTCACCATGTTCTGAAAGAACCTTAAATTGGGCCCCAACAAGAGAGATCCTCTGAGAGCAATCCAGGGTTCAAATGTATATGCCTGGTGACTTAAGAGGCATTGCCACTGTTGCATTAAACCTGTCTCATTGGATCTCAGGTGTGGTTTGTGCCCCTGTAGTTTATATTATGGAACTCCCTGGTGGTGCAGTCTGTCTGACAATCTACATTAATCTAGGCATCAGTGAACCATCCGAGTGAAATAATGACATAGGAGCTGCCCAGAGGCAGGCAAAATAGCCGGGGATACCTCCTTATGGGATGACATCTTGAATCTGCCTGCTAGGGTAACCAGACAGCATTCAGGCATTTGATGAGTCACGGCTCAAAAGCTTTCCTAACAAGGCCGTAGAATGATATTCTCCCCCAGGATTGGATTAATCCTTTTTAACCCCTCTATAGTGAGTGAACTGGTGAATCCCACCCTGTTTCCTCTGTAGCCTGAGAAGACTCTGGCAGTGACTCCACCCTAACAGTTCTTACACATAGGGTCGAAAACAACAGTGGTTTTGACCCCTTTTTACATTGGCTGAAACCTTCAAAGCAATCTGCTCGCAGAAAGCAGGTAAGGCCCCTGGCCCTGACAAAATCCATGGGGATCTCTTTAGGTCTGAGCCCACTGTCTGGGCCTTTAGCATTGGCACATTCGACTGCAGCGACCATCTCCCGCAAGAATTGACACTGAGGGCTCAAGGAACAGCTCTGACATTTCCCAGCAATGGCCCAATGCTATTGACTACTACAAAATGTAAAAGAATTAAGTGCAACATCAGTGATCCGGAGCGACTAGCGAAAGATGCGAAGCAGTGCTGGGAAAGCGCTGCAGAACTGAATGCTGGTAACATTACTGCCTGGGAGTCCTTCTTGAAATCTTTTGCCCTCTCGAATTCCAAGTCTAAATTGTCTCAAGAACTCGATGTACAGACAGGCCAAAAAACAGCCATCCGGCCCACTAGCGACTCAAAAAAACATCCTCAGACTCTTCTATCTCCCGATTTAAGGGCAATAAAAACGGCCATAAATAGTACACTCCGCGAGGTGCGGAAAGCCGGGAGTGATAACGACCTAATGACCAAACTGAGAGCATTAAAGTGTCAAAAGAACAAAATCCTGTGGCGAATCAAGCAGGAGTCCACTGAACAAACCTGGGCGAAACTGCTTTATGATTCAAAAAACAACAACAGCGCAAGATTCTGGAAAACAATCAACAAAATAGAGAGTCCGAATGCCCATGGTGTGAATTCACACATCACTGAGGACACCTGGGCAAATTTTCTGTTTAAACACTTTAACGATGAAGGCTCATGTAAAAACCATCAAAGCCCTAAATTTTGCCAAGCAATCCAGACGGTTTTAAAACCCTTAGTTGAGGAGTCCAACTTCCCAGGTTCAACCATCCGGTTGAAGGGTCGAATCGCGAAAGGCCGGAAGGAGGGAGCTCCTGGCCCAAATGGAATTCCACCCATCCTCTACAAGCAAGATCCAACTTATTGGGCTGATCAATTGCTCCCTTTTTTCGTAGAAATCTGGAGGGCCGAACAACTCCCATCCTCCTGGAGGGGTTCGATAATTGCCCGAATTTACAAAAAGGGCAATAAGAACGAGGCAAAGAACTATAGGCTCATAGCCCTTATAGATATAGACGCCAAATACTTTTCGGGGCTTCTCTTGGAAGAATTAACGGCATGGGCGTCACGCAGAAAATTAATCCCCATTAATCAAACCGGATTCCAAAAAAATCTGGGGACCACGACAAATATTTTAGCCCTTTCCCTGATGATAGATGCTACAATCGAACACAAAAAACCACTATATGTGTGTTACATCGATTTTTCTGTTGCATTCGACAGCGTTGACAGAGGAAAACTGTGGGCAAAACTTTCAAGGTGGGGAGCTGACCCCAAACTGCTGAAACTTCTGATGTTACTACACACAGATACTTGGATCCAAGTAAAACTGGGGGCCGGCAACTGTTTGTCAAAAGAAATACCAACCACAAAAGGGTTGAAACAGGGGTGCGTTCTCGCACCGACCCTGTTCAACCTTTTTATGTCCGACCTCTCCAAAGATCTGGGTAACTGCAACCACCATGCCCCAAAGCTAAGGGGGTTTACGCTGTCCAACCTACTATACGCAGACGACCTGATACTAATCAGTCAAACACCAGTAGGCCTGCAACACCTCATCAACACCATGAGCAAATTCGCTGAAAAGAATGGGCTAAGCGTAAACACAGAAAAATCCAAGGTGATGGTACTAAATCAAAAATCAAAAAAGCATGTTTTCCAATGGTCTCTTCAAGACAAAAAAATGGAAATAGTCCAAGAATACAAGTATCTGGGCATAATTTTTTACTCAAATGGCTCCTTCAAGCAACAACAAACATCAATAAGGAACAGAGGGATCTCATTGGCCATTGCATTAAAAAACATCAAAAATAAAATAGCGGGCCCAAATTTAATCCCCTTGCTAGACATATTTCGTGCGAAATCGCTGCCGTCAATTACATATGGAAGTGAATGTATGAGAAGGAAGGATGAGACCACCTTAGACAACGTGGTCAGCAAAACATTGCGAATACTATTCGCGCTTCCTCCATACACTTCCCCAGCACAGCTAAGGCTCGAGTTTGGCCTACAGAAGCAGCAAATTGCACGCAAGGGTGCATACGTAAAATGCTGGCTCAAAGTAAAGAACGCGGAAACAGACTCTCTAAATGCCCATCTTTGGAAAGAACTGGAAACAAACAAGGACTCCCCTGCAATGGTCTACCTCCAAGCAGCCATTATTTCCCTCGTGCTAAGAGATCTTTGGGACTCGAGTTGCACACACAATTGCTTCAAGCGTCTAGTCAATAAATCTGTGAAAACAATTTCCTTGGAAGAGGACAAAGCAGTACTAACCAAGAGGTCCCATGGGTGGTTTGTGATTCAAGGCTACATCAGCGCCTCACCACAGCCATACCTCAGCACCGGCTTTTCAAGGAAGGCGAAAGAAGACTTTCTGCGGTTGAGGATGGGGGTAATACCATCTAAAGTACACCTCCCCCCCTGGATGCGCCTGGACTGCAATCCCAACTGCAGGCTTTGCGAAAATGCTAAGGACGACGTTCTGGACCTGCTGTGTAGCTGCAAAGCTCTAGATAGTATCCGAAAGAGCTTACTAACACAGCTTTGGAACCAAAGACGTGTGCGAACTCGTAGACAAGCTCTGTTGATGAGCTTTAAGGGAGAAGACATCCAACTAGCATGCAGGCTAGTGCGCTTTATGAAATTAGTCAACACGGCCCTAAACCCAGCGGTTAGTAATTGAACTTGACTTAGCGTGTATGGCTTCTGCTCTTCAAGACTATTTTCCTTTGATAACCAAAGACACAATTGATCGGGAAAGACCTTTTTCACTAACGCATAGTACTGTACCACCCGAATGGTTCTTCTTTTACTTTTATAACTTCTCCAATGTTTTTTAAAATTGCTTTTCAAAATGCTTTATTCATGTACTTTTCTCCTTCTTGTTTTTATTGCCTAATTGCAAAGATTTTAATTAATCATGCAATAAAGATTATTATTATTACTGTCTGGGCCCCATATTTAAATTATGTAGCTAATTCTGTCATGGCTGGTGCCCAAATTCCTTTTTCTTGGAAAGGAGCAGAGATAATACCTAATTTATGAAAAGGGCTGTAAATCAGATCCAGGTAACTATGGCCCCATAAGTCTTATTGACACCACTCAAAAAATCTTCTGAAAACAAATACTTGAACGTCTCTTTGACTAGATGGAAGAAAATAACATCCTCTCCCAGTTTCAGGCTGGATTCCGTACCAAAACAAGTATGGTTGATCACGTTTTTAGATTTTTGCCTTTGAAGTGGAAGGTAGTGAATCTTAGCAGAGGCAGCCTCTATGTGTCCTTTGTTGACCTCCAGTTGGCCTTCAATATGGTCCCAAGAGAAATGCTTTGGTCCACCTTAAGAGAATTGGGCACCCACCCCCTCTATTGGACATTCTAATTCACCTACACACAGATAACTTTGCAGTTGCACAGGTGAGATGGGGTCTAAATGGTGAGACAACTGTGAGGTTTAGTGTGGCCAAGGGTGTCAGGCAAGGTTGTGTCCTCGCCTCAACCCTTACCCCCTCTTCATAAATGAGTGTGTTGATAGTTTATGAACTGTGTTAATGGCTCACCTGTTTTGGGGGTTGTCAAAACCCCAGCTTTATTTTTTGTAGATCACACCCTACTGGTGTTCAAAACCCCCAAAGGGTTAGAAACTATATTAAATAGATTCAAGTTGGTTTGCTTTAAGCAGGGGTTAGCATTAAATAGATTCAAGTTGGTTTGCTTTAAGCAAGGGTTAGCCATAAACGCTTCTATAACCAAGTTTATTGCAATTCATCCTCATACACACTTTAGAGGGGTTATAAGGGTAGATGATGTGGATCTCTGAGACTGTCTTGGACTTTACTTATTTGGGAATTTGCCTATCTAGTAGTAATTTTTGACTAGCCAGACCTTAAAGAATATGCTCATGCTATCCCACAGTGGTACAAAAGGGGGTGGTGATGGACGGAGCATCGGAACCAATCAAACACTCACACCCAGTCAACAGATCTGGGTTTAATACATCACCGTTCTTTAGCCCACTCTGCCACCCCAGTTCAGACATGGCCATATGCAAATCAGTCTGACCCTGTGCCTCATGGGAACAGTCCAGCCCGAACTGCCAAGCCATGCCTTCCCTGGACCGGAAACAAGCTTCCGAGTACCGGTTTCTGGCATTTCAGCTGTCTTCAGCCCGGCTTGCTTGAATCCAGTGGCAAAGTGAGCAAGGGACTCACGTCTGAGCATACCCTGCCAACTTATGGCGAACAAAGTGGTACAAAAGGGGGTGGTGATGGACGGAGCATCTGAACCAATCAAACACTTACACCCAGTCAGCATGCCCCTCTGAAATAACATGTTTTTTTTTTATTTTATTATTATTTTTTTTTGGGTTATAAACTTTTATTCATCGATTTTAAGCCAGTACACTGCTATTTAGCCAACAACCGGGAGGCAGGCAGCATCTGTAATTCCAAGCGGCCCACATGGTGTGGACACTCAACGAACGCAGATGTACACAATACGCAGTATTAATATGTAAGAACCTTATACAACTAAACCAGTAACTCTTACATTGTCGCCGTTCACAGTTTGTCACTTTTGAGAGTACAGTGTCAGCAGTACCGTGGCCATTTGGCAGCAGTTTGCGTCTAGTGTGGAAAGGTGAGCGCAGAGGAATGCGTGGGGAGGGAGGGACCGCGGGGGAGGGGGGGCAGCACGGGGAGGGAGGAGATCAATCCAGGAGACAGCCCATGCAATGTCAGGCGTGGTGTCGTCTTTTAACAGGCTCACTTCAACGGGGCCATCCGAGTACAGTCGCCACTACTTCCATTCTGAGCCTCCGTGGTACAACCCATAGGCTCCTCAACTCCCTCACAACGTCCATCAGCCATCACCAGTCTCTCCGCGCATCATGTCAGTCTCTATTCATCCGCACCTCCGCCAGTCAACCAGGTCGTCAGGGGTTGCCAGATATCAGCAGGTCTAGATCTCAGTGGTAGCAGCTCTCCATATGTGGTCAGTTGGTCCCGACAGTATAGCGCCGACTGAACCCAGTGCTCCGCCGTCGGAGCATGTTTCCGCTTCCAATGTAGCGCAATTTGCCTTTTTGCCAAGAGGAGCAACAGGGCAGCCAATTTTCTCGAGGCTTTGGGAACATCTGCCACAAAGCCCAGTAGGGCCACCAGTGGATCAGGAGGTGTCGTTACTCCTATTATCTGTCCTAGTTTTGAAAATATATCTACCCAGTATCGCTGCACCGGCAGGCAGCTCCACGTGAGGTGGAAGAAATTAGCATCTGCCGCATTGCATCTCCCCGGTACCAAGACCGGGTCTGGGCTCACTGGCAATAAGGACAAGCCTCAAATATAATCACTAAACCAAAATAAGCACCAATATTGCCGCAATACTTGTATAATGGATCTAGCTTGATCGCTCGAATTACTGACCTAAACAGTAACTCTCAGGAGATATATTTATCCGGAATCAATCCAACAATTTTTATTAATTATGCATCAGTAATCTCATGTAAATGAACAATTTTTTCTTTTTGAAGACGAACAACACAAATATCAGCTCCACATCATGTAATAAAGTACAATTATTTACAATTCAAAAAGACGATTTGGAACAAGCTACAAACTTTCAATCTAACACTCATACATCACAAGACATTGATAAACATACAAATACTAGTTTACAATTATACAATAATATTTACAAATTCCTGAATTGTAGAGAAAAGCATTGGAAGCAACAGATAAACAATTATTGAGCTTTTTGTTAAATCAACACGATCTTCCTAATGCTGGGTAGAGGGGTCTACGCGTTTCGATACCCCCTTATTGTGGGGAAATCTCGTCAGGACCAAATGCCTTTTAAGTGCACGGGTATTCTCTTGCTTGGAGAAAAAAATGCTTGCCGCGTATCCAGGCGGGATCCAAGTTAGTTCGGAAGTGGTGGAGGTGGTGATTTGTTGTCAGCGTGTGCGTCGGTCAGCTTCTGCTTCTCGGGACTGTCTTCTTTTAATAATGTTCTGAATGTTTGAAATGAAGCGAATTCATCCGGGGGTTCACGCTGTTCGGTCTCTGGCAACAAATGCAAGGGCCGGTCCCATCCAGTCGATCACCGACTTTGTAAATATTATTGTATAATTGTAAACTAGTATTTGTATGTTTATCAATGTCTTGTGATGTATGAGTGTTAGATTGAAAGTTTGTAGCTTGTTCCAAATCGTCTTTTTGAATTGTAAATAATTGTACTTTATTACATGATGTGGAGCTGATATTTGTGTTGTTCGTCTTCAAAAAGAAAAAATTGTTCATTTACATGAGATTACTGATGCATAATTAATAAAAATTGTTGGATTGATTCCGGATAAATATATCTCCTGAGAGTTACTGTTTAGGTCAGTAATTCGAGCGATCAAGCTAGATCCATTATACAAGTATTGCGGCAATATTGGTGCTTATTTTGGTTTAGGCATTGCATCTCCAGCACCGAGACTCAGACAGTAGCCCTATTTTAAAGAGTTGCGCAGGCGTGCGGTACGTTCTATGTAAAAAATTGAAGTGTATTAGGCGCAGTCTGTAATTTGGCGACAAGTTCTCTAATTGTGTGCACCAGTACGTCCACTGCTTGTCAGTGATGCTTATGCCCGCCTCTGCCTCCCACTGAGATTTCGAAAGAGGTAGTATCCATGGTGCCGTGTCTTGTGTGATTTTGTAGATCCGGTGGATCAGTTTTGTCGGAGAACTGTTCGATAGTACGTCCTCTAGCGCTGCAAGTGTCGGCGGCACCGCTGGGAACATCGGGTACCTGGCCTTGCATGCCGCTCGTAGTTGGTAGTAGAGCAGTAACTCGGAGGCCGTAGGGACTTCCGATTCGCAGACATCCCCCAGTTCCACAAATGTGTCATCGGGGTATAGGTCGCCAGCCTGCACGAGGCCGCATTTTCGCGCCCTCTCAGAGATCGCCGCATCCCGTAAAGGACCCAGCAGCGGGCTGCCGCACAGCGGCATGGACGGGGCTTACAGTTCTGTAATGTCTGCACGTTTTGCGATATTCTGCCAGGCCCATCGTACCGTTTCCACCGTGTTCACATCGCCCGGCGATCATTTATATTTATGGTATAGCGCCGTGGACAGGGGGGTAGGCGCCGAGACATCCTTTTCAATCGCCACGTGAGGCTGATACGGGATCGGATGTTGCCAGAAGTGCAGGTACTGGGCTTGAGCGCTATATGCATAGAGCTCGAGGTCCGGGGCCGCCAGTCCGCCCTGGCGAAAAGGAAGCGTCAGGACTTTCCATTGCACTCTAGGCTGTTTGCCCGCCCACACAAGATCGAGTAAGGCGGAGCGTATGCGCTTGAAAAAGGTCATTGTAATCGGTAGCGGTATGTTCACAAAGAGATATAAAAATTTGGGCAGTATGACCATTTTGGTGATTGCTACACGTCCCGTCAGCGACAGTGGCAGGTTGATCCACTTTTTCACTTTGGTCTCCAGCCAATCCACCGTCACGCCATAGTTCAAGAGCCACAGATCTTGTATAGAGCGGCTTATGTGTATCCCTAAATATTTCACTTCCCCTGCGACCCATGTGATGGTGAATTCGGTATGACAGCGTGCTGTGCCGTCCGTGAGCGGCAATAGTGTGGACTTGGACCAGTTGATATCTATGCCTGTCAAGCCACTGTATCGCACTATTTCCCTCATGAGGGGGTCAAAATTATCCGCCGGGTTTTGCATGAAGATAGTTATGTCGTCCGCGTACAGGGACACCAACAAACCCCTGGAGGTGAAACCTATGCTCCTCTGGGTGTGATGTTGCCTCAATCTTGCCGCCAGTGGCTCTGTGGCAATAGCAAAGAGTAGCAGTGATAATGGGCAGCCCTGCCTGGTCCCTCTGGAGATCCTGATAGGCTGTGAGACGTGCCCGTTTATCTTTACTCTTGCCGTCGGGTCATTGTAAAGAATGCAAATTTTCTGAATAAGTAGGTTGCTAAACCCCATTCTAGTAAACAGCGCTCGCAGAAACTTCCACTCAAGGGAGTCAAATGCCTTAGTGGCATCCAGCAAAGCCGCCGCGGCCTGAACCTTCGGGTCCAGGTAATGCAGCAGTCCAAATAGCGTGCGTAGGTTATGTGATGTGGACCTACCCGTCACGAATCCCGATTGATCCGATAGTGCTATTTGTGGTATCATAGGTGTCATTCTCTCCGCTAGCAATTTAGCATAAATCTTGGCATCCAAGTTTATTAGGGACAGTGGCCTATACGAATCAGGGCATGCTGGGTCCTTGCCCGGTTTTAGAAGCGTTATTATCATGGCTTCACGTAGCGACGGGGGGAGGCTGCCAGCCTCAATCGCTTCCATGTACATTCTGTGCATCCTAGGGGCTAGGATGTCCGCGTATTCCTTATAGAAAGAGGCCGTGAGGCCATCTGGGCCAGGTGCTTTGCCCAAAGGCATGCCAGCTATGATTTGTCGGATGTCTTCTGGTGTGATCGGCAAATCCATATATTCACGTGCCCCAGTGTTGAACCATGCCAA
The DNA here is from genome assembly GCF_964261635.1 of Lissotriton helveticus. Taxonomy (NCBI): domain Eukaryota; kingdom Metazoa; phylum Chordata; class Amphibia; order Caudata; family Salamandridae; genus Lissotriton; species Lissotriton helveticus. The sequence continues at coordinate 711,114,804 of NC_136065.1, forward strand.
CGCCACCGTGTCTAGATAGTCCGGAATCACCTCATCCTCGGGCTGCACCCTGGAGGTGTACAGATTCTCATAGTAATCCTCCATAGTTTTGAGGAGCTCTCCCGGCGTCCGTGCTATTACGCCAGTTTCGGTGGTCAGTTCCAAAATGTATTCCGTACCTCTCGGTTTCCGAAGCATTGCGGCAAGCGTCCTACCCGGGCGGTCTCCCTCCCCGTATCTCCTAGCCTGGGCGTGTTTGTGTAGGAATTTTACCTCCCTCTCAGCCTCTTCTTGATATTGGGTGAGTTTCACCCTGAAGGCCGCCTGGGTCGCCGTCGTAGGCGAGTCAATAAGTTCCGCTTCCAGAGCCGCCAGTTCTTTTTCTAGCGCGTCTAGCGTGTTTCTTATGGATCTCAGTACTCCGGTTTTAAGCGCCATACACTGCCCCCTTATTACAACCTTGCATGCCTCCCAGAGTGTGCCGGGCGAGTCCACAGACCCGTCATTTATCGTAAAGTACTCTTCTAGCTTATTTCTCAGCTCCTCTTTAAACACCTGGTCTAGTAGGGCCTGCGAGGGAAACCGCCAACTAAATGGCTGAGCGTACAGCGCAGGGGTTGCCAGGGTCACTACCACCGGGGCGTGGTCTGACAGTGATCTCGCCAAATGTGCCGCCGACAAAACTGAAGAATGGGGGAGTCAGGTCCAGGGACGTGGGGCAAGCTGGACCATTAATATAAATTCTAAGTACACAAATTGCCAGCCACACACTTACTCAAATCCTCTATTTTTGAGGGAACAAACCATAAGAGGCTTCCTGGTTCGTTCGGGTATATCACTCAAACCCTTTTATTATTTATTTATTTTTTGTCTTTTTTTTTAAGTATTGATGTATGAAAGGGACACCTTGTCGTTTGTACACCTTATATACAATTATTTACAATTCGCGATTATTTACAACACAAACACATACACATACACATAACTAGTTGTATTATACAAAGTGAACTGCTCTGATATATATACACTCAAATATTCATACTATGAAGAAAAAATCATCCGTAATTCCATAAAGACCAGAGTCAAAAGTATAAACTTGATGACAATCATAAATCAATGAACTACAGCTGAATGTAGGCAGTTCAAATAAGGAAAAATAGACTCCAAATTAATTCATTCAGTCCATTCAACCAATAAATGGCTAATCTTTTTACGCCAACGCGTTTCGAATCCGGTATGTCAACTCTACGGATTCTCATCAGGGCTCTGTCTTAATACGGGATATCTGCAAGTATATAAAATAAGACTTGTTTTAGCTACATTTTTGACAGTTGTTTAGCTTCCAACTACATTTAACTCGGATTCCTCATATTACCTGTTGAACCAGCAGCCGCCGGTCAAGGGTAAGGTATTAGTTCTGACTGAGTTTCTTTTCTTTTCGGGATCTAAAAACAAACTCAGGTATCATGACCTGTTCTTGCTCACTTTTTAAGACCAGAATGGGGCACATATGTTATTAACATACCTTACTGGATCATGCTCGTGATCCTACGTTTCCACCAAATGGGAGTTAATTTTCAGTCTTGTATTACAGCCTGAAAATAATGAGAATAACGTTTTACGCGCTTTTTATGCACAGACGGAGAGAGTATGGCACTCGTAACTCTATTGGCATACCTGCTCTGAGGGATTCCTCGCTTGGGCTGTTCGTGTTCTAATCGGTTGCAGCGGTAAACGCTTTCTGACCATGTGGGCACCGCTTTCCTCAATCCTTATTGTTTGCGCTCGCTTTCCCTAGAGGAAATGACAGCGTTTTATTAGGTATCAGGGGCTACTGCAAAATTAGTGGCAAATTGAACCCATGTTAGCTCTAGACTTACTTGAAAAAGCTGTGACTCGGCATCTAGCTCTCATTCACTTAGTTTGGCAGCCATGTTGTAACATGGCTTTGGACCTACTTATAGCTACTTACTTGGCGGCCATCTTAGAGTGGGGTCGCTAAAGAAAGCTCTCATTCACTTAGTTTGGCAGCCATGTTGTAACGTGGTTTTTGACCTACTTGTAGCTACTTGCTCGGCGGCCATCTTAGAGTGGGGTCGCTAGAGAAGGCTATCATTTAGATGTAAAAAAAGGTGAATTTAAATCACATATGAGAACATACGCACAATTACCATCGACCCTTTCTTTTAGAGGCACTTTACTAGGTAAAGCTCACACTCTAGATATTTCAGAAAGCGAGTTAAGCCCGCTGAGTGCGCTATTAAACTTAAGTATAAGGTAGGCCTCTTTTTTTAGTAGAAGTTTATCATGGTCGATGGATCTAGACTGTTGCAGAACATATAGAATGGACCACTTTAAGTCATTATCAGTGTGTTTATTTTCAATGCAATGCTCCACCATAGGTGCTGTAAGCACTTTATTCTTGATTCTAGACTTATGTTGCGTTATGCGCATATTCACTTGTTGTGTTGTCTTGCCTATGTAAATCTTATTGCATGGGCAAATGACTACATACACAACATTTCGTGTTTTACAATTTGAGAAACTTAAGTGTTTCCACTTAATATTCCCATGTTGGAATTCCTTCCCTTCCACAGTAGTCCCACAGGCCACGCATGTCCCACATTTATGATGTCCCTCAATGGGTTTCATTCTCCATTGAGACAATAGGTCACTCTTAGGTTTGGGTAATGCTATCTCGGCTCGGACAAGATGTTGTCCGATGCTCCTGTTCTTACGATACGCAAAAAGCGGACGGGGAAATGGACAGTCCAGGTTTTCTAGTAAGTGCCAATTTCTTAACACGGTTTGTCTGAATTTGTTTGTGTCAGGCCCAAATGTGGTGACACAGACCATCCGGTCTAGTTCAGCCTTTGATTTTGTTTGTAGCAAACATTCGCGTGGTGTACATCGTGCCCGCTTGAATGAGTTTTTTAACAGTTTTTTCGGATAACCACGGCTTTCCATTTCTTGACAGAATGTGTCAGCGTGTCTTTCATACTCTGACAGCTCCGTGCAGTTTCTCCTAATACGGAGCAGTTGGCCATAGGGCAAGTTAGCCTTCAAGTTCCTGGGGTGGTCACTTTGGTGGTGCAGTATTGTGTTTTTATCAGTCTGCTTCTTGTATAAAGAGGAGACCAACTTCCCGTTTGAACATGTGATTTCCACATCCAGGAACGTCATTCTTGTGTCACTGATCTCAATAGAAAATTTAATGTCTGGATGTTTGGAATTAAGCCATCCATGAAATTTCATCAACTCTGTGTGGCTCCCCTGCCACAGGAGCCACACGTCGTCGATATATCGTAGCCATTGCTTAATGTGACTGCAATATGGGTTATCCTTTTCAATAAATTTCTTCTCATATTCTGCCATATATAATATGGCCATCTCAGGAGCATAGGGGCATCCCATAGCAGTCCCTTTGGTCTGCATAAAGAACTGCTCATTGAATCGGAAGTAATTTTTGCGCAACGCTATTTCTGCCAATTTGAGAATAAAGCTGGTAGGGACTCGATGTGGTCTGGCACGAGCTTCTAAATAAAGCTCAATTACTTCCAATGCCTCTCCCTGGGGTATTTGAGTATAAAGGGACGTGACGTCCATTGTCACAAGCAATTGTGATGCAGGATTAAAATCAGTCCCTTCTACTTTGACGAGGAAATCCATTGTGTCTCTGAGATATGATTTAACGGAGCTAACAAAGGGCTTCAAGAAAAAATCAACGTATTTCGCAAGTGGTTCCAGGCAGGAATCGCACCCAGAAACAATGGGTCGTCCCGGCGGCTCATTTAGACTTTTATGGATCTTAGGGAGGAAGTACAGGATTGGAGTCCTGGGATATTTTTTGATTAAAAATTCACCTTCTCTCACACCAACATAGCCTTCATCTAACCCTATTTTAACAGTATCTGCTATCAGTCCCTGAATGTTTTTGACCGGATCTTCCTTTAGGGTTCTATACCAAACAGTGTTGCTCACCTGTGTATTGGCTTCAGCAAGATATTGTTCTCTTGGCCAAAGGACTACAGCTCCGCCTTTGGACACGCTGACACATTCTGTCAAGAAATGGAAAGCCGTGGTTATCCGAAAAAACAGTTAAAAAACTCATTCAAGCGGGCACGATGTACACCACGCGAATGTTTGCTACAAACAAAATCAAAGGCTGAACTAGACCGGATGGTCTGTGTCACCACATTTGGGCCTGACACAAACAAATTCAGACAAACCGTGTTAAGAAATTGGCACTTACTAGAAAACCTGGACTGTCCATTTCCCCGTCCGCTTTTTGCGTATCGTAAGAACAGGAGCATCGGACAACATCTTGTCCGAGCCGAGATAGCATTACCCAAACCTAAGAGTGACCTATTGTCTCAATGGAGAATGAAACCCATTGAGGGACATCATAAATGTGGGACATGCGTGGCCTGTGGGACTACTGTGGAAGGGAAGGAATTCCAACATGGGAATATTAAGTGGAAACACTTAAGTTTCTCAAATTGTAAAACACGAAATGTTGTGTATGTAGTCATTTGCCCATGCAATAAGATTTACATAGGCAAGACAACACAACAAGTGAATATGCGCATAACGCAACATAAGTCTAGAATCAAGAATAAAGTGCTTACAGCACCTATGGTGGAGCATTGCATTGAAAATAAACACACTGAGAATGACTTAAAGTGGTCCATTCTATATGTTCTGCAACAGTCTAGATCCATCGACCATGATAAACTTCTACTAAAAAAAGAGGCCTACCTTATACTTAAGTTTAATAGCGCACTCAGCGGGCTTAACTCGCTTTCTGAAATATCTAGAGTGTGAGCTTTACCTAGTAAAGTGCCTCTAAAAGAAAGGGTCGATGGTAATTGTGCGTATGTTCTCATATGTGATTTAAATTCACCTTTTTTTACATCTAAATGATAGCCTTCTCTAGCGACCCCACTCTAAGATGGCCGCCGAGCAAGTAGCTACAAGTAGGTCAAAAACCACGTTACAACATGGCTGCCAAACTAAGTGAATGAGAGCTTTCTTTAGCGACCCCACTCTAAGATGGCCGCCAAGTAAGTAGCTATAAGTAGGTCCAAAGCCATGTTACAACATGGCTGCCAAACTAAGTGAATGAGAGCTAGATGCCGAGTCACAGCTTTTTCAAGTAAGTCTAGAGCTAACATGGGTTCAATTTCCCACTAATTTTGCAGTAGCCCCTGATACCTAATAAAACGCTGTCATTTCCTCTAGGGAAAGCGAGCGCAAACAATAAGGATTGAGGAAAGCGGTGCCCACATGGTCAGAAAGCGTTTACCGCTGCAACCGATTAGAACACGAACAGCCCAAGCGAGGAATCCCTCAGAGCAGGTATGCCAATAGAGTTACGAGTGCCATACTCTCTCCGTCTGTGCATAAAAAGCGCGTAAAACGTTATTCTCATTATTTTCAGGCTGTAATACAAGACTGAAAATTAACTCCCATTTGGTGGAAACGTAGGATCACGAGCATGATCCAGTAAGGTATGTTAATAACATATGTGCCCCATTCTGGTCTTAAAAAGTGAGCAAGAACAGGTCATGATACCTGCGTTTGTTTTTAGATCCCGAAAAGAAAAGAAACTCAGTCAGAACTAATACCTTACCCTTGACCGGCGGCTGCTGGTTCAACAGGTAATATGAGGAATCCGAGTTAAATGTAGTTGGAAGCTAAACAACTGTCAAAAATGTAGCTAAAACAAGTCTTATTTTATACACTTGCAGATATCCCGTATTAAGACAGAGCCCTGATGAGAATCCGTAGAGTTGACATACCGGATTCGAAACGCGTTGGCGTAAAAAGATTAGCCATTTATTGGTTGAATGGACTGAATGAATTAATTTGGAGTCTATTTTTCCTTATTTGAACTGCCTACATTCAGCTGTAGTTCATTGATTTATGATTGTCATCAAGTTTATACTTTTGACTCTGGTCTTTATGGAATTACGGATGATTTTTTCTTCATAGTATGAATATTTGAGTGTATATATATCAGAGCAATTCACTTTGTATAATACAACTAGTTATGTGTATGTGTATGTGTTTGTGTTGTAAATAATCGCGAATTGTAAATAATTGTATATAAGGTGTACAAACGTCAAGGTGTCCCTTTCATACATCAATACTTTAAAAAAAAGACAAAAAATAAATAAATAATAAAAGGGTTTGAGTGATATACCCGAACGAACCAGGAAGTCTCTTATGGTTTGTTCCCTCAAAAATAGAGGATTTGAGTAAGTGTGTGGCTGGCAATTTGTGTACTTAGAGCCGACAAAACTGAGGCATGCAAGTCCCTGGATAGCAGCCAGTAGTCGAGCCTCGACCACGCGGCCCTATGAGCCGTGATGCAAGGGCCTTCCCGCGTGAACGGGTGTAATATCCTCCAGGAGTCTACCAGGGACGCTTCCAAGATAATAGTTCCCAGTGCCTCGGCCGCCTTCGGATGGTGCTCACGGGCAGCGCCCTGTTGATCCATAGCGTCAGACAGCACTACGTTGAAATCACCTGACCACAATATCGCTGCATTGGTATAGGGACGCAATTTATCCCATAGCTGCTCACAAAAGGCGGGGTTGTCGTCATTAGGGCCATAGACATTCACAAGCAGTACCCGGACGCCACACAACATTCCCAGGAGTAGCGTGTATCTGCCGTCCCCGTCCCTCACAACCTGATGTGTTACCCATTGCAAGCCTCTTCGGATCAGAATCGCCACCCCCCGTGCATAAGTCGAATATGGGGCATGCACCACCTCCCCCCATCGAGCGTGTTTGAGTTGTGGGGCATCAGCTGTGTGTAAATGAGTTTCTTGCAGCATGCAGATATCCACATTTTTCCTAGCTAGGTAGGCATGGACCAGTCTCGCTTTCCTCCTATCATTCAACCCTCTCACGTTCCATGACATGCATGTTATCGATGGCGTAGTGGTGCGCGTATCAGAAGCCGTGGGCGCATTCGACCTTAAGCTCCCATCAGCTGCCATAGGAGTAACAGGAATTGCGTGTACAATCCAATCAATAGCGCACCCAGCGCAGGCCACTCAGGACCCAACGGTCCCCACTCCACAGTCAATCGGAAAGACGACCACATCCATTCCATCCACATGACTTTCTTTTCGGGGACAATGACTCTCGCGTAAGTGAACTTCAGCGACAATTTCAATTTAGCGTTTTCGTAGATGAACAATGCGAACCAAACATAACTAAACCTCTTCCCATCCCCACCACCGGCTCCAACCCCCCAATTAGGTCGTGCAATCATCCCCACCCATTCCAACCCAGCAGGACGGATTAACAACAACAATAGATAGTCAGAACAGATTGTGGGAATCATCCCCTGGGGTGCGCGGGTATGTGCCTTCTAACCCCGCACTTGTGGCAAGGCGATCGAGCGCAGGCCAGACACTTCGCGCTACAGGGCCCCCCACCCCTCAAGCCAAGCGGAGTAACAGCATTTCGGTACAAAAAATCGCGAACAAACAGCATACTGCAATACTGTCCCCATTCAAGCAGGCAGCGTCCTGACATCCCTCCCCCACATGAAAAGCCCCCAACAACGTTGGGCATAAGGAAGCTGCGCATTATTCAACATCACTTAGCTGTGCAGTGTCCTCCTGCTCTACCACCTCTTGTGGACCCTTCTGTTCCTTGGCAAGCTGTTTAGCAAACTTCAACGCCACCCTGGCATCTGTGAAGAACGTGGGCTTGCCCGGGCCCTGAACCCTTAGTTTCGCTGGATAGATTAGGGAGTACTTCGTGCCAATTTGCTGAAACACTTTTTTCGCAGGCAGAAATTCCCTTCTCGCTAATTGCACTTGTAACGTGAAATCAGGGTACATGGCTATCCGGTTGCCCTTATATTGTATCTCCGCCATACCGCGTGCCAGTCGCAGTATCGAGTCCCTGTCTCTATAGTTGAGGATCCGAGCTAGGATGGGCCGAGGTGCGGCACCCGGCTTCGGGACGGGTCCCAACGTACGATGCGCCCTCTCCACTAGGAACATGGGGGACAGCTCTGCGCCAAACAGGTCTTTCAACAACTGTTCGATGTAGCGTTCCATATTTCCAATGTCTGTCGATTCTGCCACTCCCGTGATGCGCACGTTATTCCTTCTGGACCTCGCTTCCAAATCCTCATTCTTCATTTGGATTAGCGCCAACACCTTGTCCATGCCTCGCAGCTTTTTGTCTCGATCTGACTGGCTTTCCTCCGTCTCGGTCACACGTGTTTCTAAGACCCCAACCACTCCTTCCTGCTTGTCCATCCTTCTGGTCATACTGTCCATCCGAGCAGCCAGCGCATCCATCTTTCCATCAATTCCCTGCAAACTCGATTTGAGGTCTTGGAACATGGCTTTGATGTCGTCTGCCGGGAGCACGGGCCGAGGTTCTCCCTGCGATTCCTGTTCCGGTATTTCTTGACCCTGTGTTTTCTTGGTCGCCTTTTCGAACGCTATTTTGGGCTGTCTCGTGTCTGGCTTGCCCATGATGACGGCTGGGTTCCGCGCGACCGCCAACAGGTGCCCGAGGCCTCCTCCGCGTCCCACACGCCGGTCAGGCCCGGCGCCGCGTCCAGCAGCGGGTGTGATACTGACACTGCGTAGACCAAGATGCAGGCGGCGCGTTATGGCAGTACAGGTGGCCACTCCGGTCAAGAAGAGCACTTCCTAGTATCCCAGTGCAAGGAGACACCGGTGCGCGACAGGCAGGTAGTGAAGTGTTGACGTGGGGAGGCAATGCGCAACTATCGCCCCTCAGCAGTTATGCCATGCGGTCTGCTGTTCATGCGGTCACAGGCTCCTGCATAAAAATGGCGGCGTGTTCACCAACTGACATACGCTGTGGCCGGCCGCCCAGATCGATTGGCAAGCGGCCCTCTCCCCAGGGCGCTATCACTGTTACCGGAGACCTCCTCACCCGGGCAGCGCAGGCGGAGCCCCACTCACTGTCGGGGCACGGCCACGAGGTCAGTTCTCCTCCGCCCGTCCACCTCAGCTGCTCTATGTGTCTTGAGCACGGCGTCCGAAGCCGCCGTGTAGGTGGTCGCCGCCGCTAGCCCCCACCTCTAAATACCTGTCGGGCAGACGACGCGGTCAGATGCACCAGTTCACGCTCCGGGCGGGGCCGGCCACTCGCGCGATGCCGGGACGGCAGTCACTTCCGGTCGGGCATCGGCAACTCAAGGCCCCGGCGCGTCACACCACAGCAGGCCTCGCAGCGTCCACATGTAACGGGGACAGCGCGACTCCAAAGCCGATTCGCGCCGCAGCAAGGCTCCCGCGGATCAATGTGGGGATGGTCCGCTGGCTCAAGGGGCACGAGATCCGAGCTCCAGTGTCTTCAAAAGCGGATTATTGCCGGATTAATGTGCTCAATCGGCGGAGCTGCGCTTTCAGGCAGCCATTCCGCTCGGCAGTTAGGCCACGCCCCCCTGAAATAACATGTTGCTCACATTGAACAACTGCCACAAAATCCAGGATTATTAGTCAAGTCAAGTCAAGTCAAGTCAAGTCAAAGATCTTTATTCGGATGTAGAACATCCATAAAAGTACATAAAATCACATCATCATCCACAACACATAATATCACAATCGAAAAGACACATAATAAAATCACATAATTCATCATAATATGTGTTAAAAAGTATAAATAATTTGCATAGATGGGTCCAACAGTAATTTTAAGGCTCACGATGGTATATACAAAGATTAAAAACACTGCAGAAATGTCAGTAATATGTGCAAAGGGCAAAAGCAGCTATTTGTGCAAATAAGCAATGTGCAAACTAGGCAGTGATAAAACAGAAACTTTTCACGTCATATTCAATGATACTCTTGAGCGAACAGCATTTCTAAGAAAACAACTGACTCTGAAAATCACCTCATCAGTGCTTAGCCTCAATAAATCATCAAAGGCTAGGTTAAAATCCAACTGGGCTGTCTTGCGAAGGTATGGCATTAAGAGATGTTTAGTGTATTTTTCATAAAAGCCGCAGAAGAACAAAAAATGTAAAAGGCCTTGTTTCCCACCACGGTTACAGGGGCAGTTTAAGTTTTCTAAATTTCTATTAAAACCCCTTGGAAAGCATAATAGATTTTTAATGCTCCCGTCCCTGAACCGAAACAACAGGCTCCTGTTCCATTTGCTCATCTTTCTACACAGGTAGCTGTGTGGTCGGTCATAAGGCCTGTCGCTAGATACCAAGATGGCTATGTACCTTAAACTTGCAGGTCTTACGAACTCTTTCTTCTCCCTTTTGTTGTTATAGAGGTTATACAGGGCGTTTTTTACCAAGTTCTTGTGTGTACGATCTATTGTGTGGGGAGATGTAAATAAGTGGCCCTGCTCCACACTCACTAGACTTTTTTTCACCGCCCCGAGCCACAGTATATAACTGGCCCGTTCACTTTTTAGACAATCCTTAATGATGTCACGTGTCAATGACGCAGATGGATTCGTCCATATTTTCAGCCAGAACAGGGCGGGTCTAGATTTTACAAAGTCCTCTGTATACTTAAGGCTCAGTTCTCGGTGACACACAAAGGTTGGGGCAGAAATAACCCCCCCCCAAGATCTTTCTACAGAACCTATTCTCCATCGTTTGTATGTTGGTGCAGTTCGTGTAGCCCCACACCTCGGCACCATAGGTACCTGTAGGTAAGCATTGAGTTTTATAAATTTGCAGCAAGGATGTAATGACCTCAGCATGTGGGGGTTGTCGGAGTGAGGTTACAGAATTTATGGCTTTGCCCAGTTTGTTTCTCCCCTGGGCAACATGAGGTTGCCATGAGCCAGAGTCAGCGAACAGCAGGCCTAAGTATGGAAAAGTGGTTGTGCATTTTAAAACATTATTCCCTATCAAGATTTGATTGATCTTATGTTTTTTCGGGCCACCGCACATTATAAATGATTTATTAAAATGTGTGCAGAGGCCAAGATCTGCCATGTACGAAAAAAAACCGGAAATTAGGATACGCAGGGCATTCGGTGTGCGGGCCATGAGGACCGCATCATCTGCGTAGAGAAGGGTGGGTAATAATTTGCCATTGATTTGCGGGACATCAGTTGTTAATTTACACACAGAACTGCTTAGTTCGTTTATATACAAGATAAAAAGCAGGGGAGCCAGAACACAGTCCTGTCTGACCCCCCTGCCAATAAAAATGTCATTAGAGACTTCGCCAGAGGTATTCAAACGAACACGAGCCCTCAAATCACTATGCAGATGGGCCAAGAAATAAACTAAAGATTCATCTAACCCATAATTTAACAAAACTGACCATAAACGGGAACGATTAACGAAATCAAATGCAGAACTTAAATCCATAAAACCTAAATAAAGAGGGGATTTTTTTGCGATGGTATATTTAGCCATAAATAGATTTAAGTTTAGGCATTGCTCCACAGTGCCAACATGGCTTCTAAAGCCAAGCTGGCATGGGTGTAAAATAAAATTATCTTCTGCCCAAACTCTAATCCTGTTAAAAAGGACCCTGCCTAAAATCTTCAAGGTGTTATCTATTAAAGATATTGGACGATAACAGGCAGGGTCCGATCTATTTCCTTTTTTCAAAATAGGCACAATAGTGCTATTTGACCAAGTTACCGGAGGGGCAGTATGTGATAAGTTATTAAAAATATTACACAGTAATGGCGCCCAAAATTCAGGTTCCGATTTAATTTGGTCAATGGACAGACCATCGGGCCCAGGGGCTTTGTTCCCAGCACTTTCTGAAATGGCATCTTCAACCTCCATTAAAGAAATATTCAATGTAATTGACGGGGGGTAGTAATCATAGGGTCAGAGGGGGCCTCATAGATTTTCGAAAAGTGGTCTACCCACACATCTCCTGGGATATTGCAATTTATGGGGGTGATATCTGTTCCTAGTGATCTTAGGCTCTTAACTTCGGACTAGAACCCAGAGACATCCTTCAAGGAAGCAAAACGCACGAGGGAGTCCCAGTGATCTTTTACTAACTCCTCAGATCTTATTTTAAGAGTGTGCTTATAGCTGGCCCTCAGTCTCCTCATAGCTGACTGATCCCGTGGGACCGCTGTGAGGGCAGCCCTTAGCTCCTGGTTGGCTTTAGAACATAGAGAGTCAAACCACCTCGGTAGTATGTGGTTAGTTGTTCGGGCTGGTTTAGAGATCTCCTCTTTTATAGCCTTACAGAGGCCCGTAAAGGCCTCGATAATCACATGTTTGGGACTGTCAGTGGATAGACAAACTAACACTAGTTGGGGATGTTTTGGATGGTACGAGTTAAAGCTCCCTTGTTATCCACCCCCGCCAAACCACCCTAAGTTTATCTGGGGATACCCCTAAGTTTTGGGCCCCTATTTCCGTCTTGTTCCCCTGTCTCTTAATGGATTTGAAACTAATAAAAATCGGATAGTGATCACTATAAGGGACATTAAAAACCTTTGCCTTCAATAGAAGTTCTTCTAAGGAAGAGGATATGAATACATAATCAATTGTTGTTGAGCATCCTCGTCCTACATAAGTTGCAACAGGTTCTTCAGTCCCAGTGATGTTTGCCGTCTCCATGGCATTAACTAAATCATGTGTAGCTAAGTGATCAAGCAGTTCTGCTCCTCTTTTGCAGCAGGGGTTTCTTGGATGAATATGGGCATTAAAATCCCCCCTATACAAATACCATCAAAAACACCATATTTGTGACCGTCAACAATTTCATCAATAAAGTTAAACAATCTTATAAAATTGGCGTTGGGATGAGTTGTAAAATCATTGTTATAAAAATTGATTAGACATAGCTTTATCCTACAAATGTATATCAGTGCCTGAAAGTTCATATCATTAACAGGTAAAGTTTCAGTTCTGACTCCTGCCGTAATCTTAGTCCAAATGGATAATCCTCCATTTGGGCGTCCCATAGTCGGGATGGGTACAATCTGATTAAAACAGCTGTATCCTTCCTGAAGTAGTGGACTAATACACCAGGTCTCCTGGAACATCAGGACATCAAAATGAATAACCCACTCTGTCCACTCCTTCATTTGTGTTTTGGCTTTGAGACCGGCAATGTTACAGCTCAGAATAGTCAGGTCATTAGGTGGTATAAAGGAGTTAGTGACCTGCAAAGATGTTAAACTTGTGGCAGGTGATATGGATACACCTAAATCATTAGATTCCCTGGCATTGCGGCAAACAGTTGGTTCAGCTGCGGAAACTACTATAAGTGGCTGGTCATTAGATGTTATGTGAAGGATAGTGGATGGTAAAGGTCACTCAAAGCTATTCGGTTCAGATAAAACACTAAATCTATTAAATAGGGGAAAAAGTGGTGAAGCTTGGTTGAATGATCTCTGAGGGGGCCTGTAAAAGTAGGCCAAAGGGAGTGAAGTTATGACAGTTGATGGTCCAGGATGGTTATTAATGTTAAGAATGTATTTGGCTGTGCCTGGGTGCCGGAAATTAATTACGATGCAGTCGCCGTTGATGTTTTTAAATAGGGGACCAACCCAACTTACTCGGCGTACTGACAGGATTTCATTACAAATGTCATGGCCTACCCCTTTGTGTTTGCATAGCCAATCTATACATTTGTTATTTAACTGGACCCACGACTCGCCTTGGCCTTCTTTGAGTGGTGGAGCGCCTGCTAAAACCAAGACGTATGGGCAAGCATCCTGTGGAAGATGCAGGGCCGGACCCTGAGATTTTGAGGGCCTTGCTATCACAGCGGGCCCCTTGTCAGGGGCAGTAGCTGTAATAGTCGATGCCCCTGATTTGGGGATAGCTGGACCAGGAACGCCCTTTTGCTTGCCACTAACTGTGCTGGGAGTGCTGGAGGACACGGCTGCCACGGCCGGGGTGTGATGTGGTTTCGTGGCAGTTAGGGTTTTACCAGCAATATTACTCCCAGCTGCAGCAATAGATGTAGGTATACTGCTACTGGGAGTCTTCGGCCCTTCACCCATATTGGCCTTACAGGCAGACTCTATTTCCTTGAGTAGGCGATCTCCCCTCAACAGGTCTAAACTAATCAACCCCTTCCTTTTTGTGTCATCCTTTTTTACAAGATTTTCCAATCTGTCCAATCTTTTAAAATTAGAATTAAATTGCTTGATCATTTGACTTTCTAACTGTTTAAAAATAGTATCTACAATAGTCTCGATAAGATTCCCATTGGTCTTTGGTTGACTGATGCTGTCAAGCAGTGAATCAGTCTGTGTGCAAGCAGAGATGTGGCCATCAATTGCAGGGCTTGTTGGGGGTGCAGCAAAAACCACTTTGTCTTGTAGTGTGGATTCATTCGAAGTGGCGCCACCCCCTGTTAGATCTTTGTTTCCTTTGGTCCGCATACTCTGTGGAGTAGGTTGACTCTTATTGCGAGGGGGTTGCTTCCTCTTATTGACTGTTAATTTGGAGGCACCTCTTTTCCTTTTTTCACCACCGGGTTTATTGCTTGAGGTCGGGGGAGCGGTAACAGTGTGCACAACTGGGTCTAATGGAGAGTCTATTATAATATTGGGGCTACTGCCCCCTGGCAAAGGATCCGAAGAATTGGGGGTAAGATGGTTTTACTACTATGACCACAGGTGAAAGCGGCAGGGCAATGCTGGAATTTGCCAAAGCTGGCTCAGATTGTGTGCCACAGGTAGAAATATGTGAGAGGTACCCCTTAAACTAGAGTCAAGGGAAGTAGGGTTAACCAACCAGTAGACAAAAAATATTCCCTTGAAGAATGTGCAATAGAACAATTTAAAACTCAAAGCAAATAGCACAATACATTAAATCAACAACAGTTTTGCAAAAAATGTTTTACAATTTATTAAAATTATACAATGTATTAAAATACCAAGTGGACAAAAGCACCACTTTACACAAATAAAACCAGTTAAAAAAGTGAGACAGATAATCAAAATACATGCGGTTCAAGATTGACCAGCAAAATTGATACAAATAAAAAGGACAGACAACAGTGAGACATCCAATTGTGCAATACTGGGTGTATATTCAAGCTCTATCTAACCCCCATATGTTATGCACAGTCTGTTAATGTGTCAACACAGGTGTCCGAGTTGAAGAATTATACTTTGAAATGTGTCGACGCGTTTCGGTGGTACATATGATTTTGGGCCACCTTTGTCAAGACACTACGTTCTGTCTGTCGAGTTTCTGGGGTCAGTGAGATCACCCTTAAAACTATCCGTTGAGTACGATCAAATGAGGGTCTATTCTGACGTTGTATTTTTCTCAAATATATGAGATTGGCTTCGTTTTTCTCTCCTAATTATAAGCAGTCCGTTTCATTCGTTTGTTGGGTGTCCTGTAGGATAGGCGTGCTGTGTCTCAAACATCATTCCTTGTCTAATGACGTCTTTTCTCTTTAAGAACTTTTTAAGGAACATGGGGCGCTTTCGTCATGTCCTCCCGGTGGAAACAGTCGTTTCACTATTTTGCCGTGGAGAACTGCCTGCTTCTCTGGTTCTGTTCTATCGATAGATTTTGCCGTGGAGAACTGCCTGTTTCTCTGGTTCTGTTCTATCGATAGAACAGAACCAGAGAAGCAGGCAGTTCTCCACGGCAAAATAGTGAAACGACTGTTTCCACCGGGAGGACATGACGAAAGCGCCCCATGTTCCTTAAAAAGTTCTTAAAGAGAAAAGACGTCATTAGACAAGGAATGATGTTTGAGACACAGCACGCCTATCCTACAGGACACCCAACAAACGAATGAAACGGACTGCTTATAATTAGGAGAGAAAAACGAAGCCAATCTCATATATTTGAGAAAAATACAACGTCAGAATAGACCCTCATTTGATCGTACTCAACGGATAGTTTTAAGGGTGATCTCACTGACCCCAGAAACTCGACAGACAGAACGTAGTGTCTTGACAAAGGTGGCCCAAAATCATATGTACCACCGAAACGCGTCGACACATTTCAAAGTATAATTCTTCAACTCGGACACCTGTGTTGACACATTAACAGACTGTGCATAACATATGGGGGTTAGATAGAGCTTGAATATACACCCAGTATTGCACAATTGGATGTCTCACTGTTGTCTGTCCTTTTTATTTGTATCAATTTTGCTGGTCAATCTTGAACCCCATGTATTTTGATTATCTGTCTCACTTTTTTAACTGGTTTTATTTGTGTAAAGTGGTGCTTTTGTCCACTTGGTATTTTAATACATTGTATAATTTTAATAAATTGTAAAACATTTTTTGCAAAACTGTTGTTGATTTAATGTATTGTGCTATTTGCTTTGAGTTTTAAATTGTTCTATTGCACATTCTTCAAGGGAATATTTTTTGTCTACTGGTCAGATTGTGTGCCGGCAAGACCCATTGACATTCTTCTCTCAGTGTCAGCTATTTCATTAGATACCATATTGAAAGCGTTTTCTAACATACTTTCCAGGGATGGTTGAAGAACTAAGGGTCTATCAGGTACTTGTAACACATTGTTGCTGTTGCATTTCACCATTGTTTATAGTAATTGGTCTGTCTCACCTGATATAGACGACTTAAGGGGGTGGCCTAGCCCAGTCTCCTCAGGCCTCTGAGGGCCTAAGAGGGCCCGCCCTTTGCCCGGGCTTAGCCCGGCGCCCACCCGCGCGCGTCCCGCGTCGCGGGGGTTGACGCTGTAATTTATGCGCCCCTGGCGCGGTTTCCGGGCGCTAGGGCTGCTGGGAGCTGGAGCCCCTGTGTCCACGGGTCTGGTCGAGCACCGATGTGGGAATCCAATATTGCAGGTAGATTCCCTGAAGTCTCCTCGAGTCCGTTTAGAATTTCCCAGCTCTGCCGGGGCTGACGCTGTAATTTATGCGCCCCTGGCGTGGTTTCCGGGCGCTAGGGCTGCTGGGAGCTGGAGTCCAGCAGGCCCGCGCTCCACTCGGCGGCTGCTCCTGTGATGTTATGTGCGGCAGCGGGAGGCGAGCCCTTGTGTCCACGGGTCTGGTCGAGCACCGATGTGGGAATCCAATATTGCAGGTAGATTCCCTGAAGTCTCCTCGAGTCCGTTTAGAATTTACTGTCTGAGCTTGGTCAGATCATGTCAAACTCCGAGCTCAAGGCCCACTCCCACAGCCAACTCCTTTAACGAATCCAGATGCTGCTCTCATTCTGTTAATAATGTTAAGGCGCATGAGAGAAGCACCAGGATGGTTTGAGAGGGCTGACCTGAAGTTCCCTGTGCCTGCTCTTCATCCAGCGGTCTAAGACGTTTGGGTTGTAGAGGTTAGAAGTGCATAATGTTGAGCTGGCCATTGCAAGGCAGACAGCCAAACCAACATGCATACAAACTTAAGTGGCCACCACTTCTCCCTGCCAATCAGAAACAATGGCCCATTGGCACCTCACACTCAGCTTGGGCTGAAAGAGAAAACCTAAAATGGTAATAAAGTCATTTTCTTATCATTTTCTTTTTCAAGCTTTCTACACTCCCAGCAGGGGGGCAACACTCCTCCACCCTTATGGATGAACCACCGCTGTTCTATACAGGGCTTTGCACCAAAAAATAATGTCTCCTTGAGGCAGGTATTAACTTGGAGAAATCTTTTAATTTCTCCAAACCTTTTCAAACTTAAAACAGGTTTAAAGTTAATAAAAAACATAGTTTTTATACTTAATGTTTAGTCTTCTAGTACTATGCTAGACTCACACAGTCATCTTTGTACTATGATCGAAAGGTGCGTGTGTGTGGCCCTAGGCTCTTTTTAAGAGTGCCAGCGCTAGGAAAGTGAGAAGAAGTGCCATATGTCTGTGGCTATGATGCTGTTCTTCTCCCTCCTCCTATTGCAACGAAGCAACTTTGGTTCCTGCTACTTATATCATTCGAGATGTCATCAGTGATGTCACTGACCATGTCATGAATGATGTAATATGTGACATCATCAGCAGTGGATTGCGGGTGCGCGAAATATAGTTAGTACAACTAACTATATAGGAGCAATTTCAATGGCTTTGTATGAGTGAAATGTCCAGCTACCTATAACACCCCTAAAACTTATAGTTTTTTGAGTGAATTTTAAAGGTTTTTTAAATGCTAATTCCTAACTATATAAGGCCTGAAACCTATGGGTTTTTTCAGTGAATTTCAAAGGTTTTTTTAAATGCTAATTCCTAACTATAAAAGGCCTGAAACCTATGATTTTTCAGTGAATTTGCAAGGTTTTTTTAAATGCTAATTCCTAACTATATAAGGCCTGAAACCTATGTTTTTTTCAGTGAATTTCAAAGTTTTTTTTAATGCTAATTCCTAACTATATAAGACCTGAAAGCCCACCAGGAATCTCCAGTATGCACCAGGGGACTGCGTTGCAGAGAGGTGTAATGAAGCCACGCCCCTTTTTACACCTCTCTGCAACGCAGCCCCCGTGCATGTTTGAAGAGGGGGAACTAATTCCCCTTGCATACTGGGGGCCCCTGGGGGGCAACTAGCCCACCTTGATCCTCCAGTATGCGCCAGGGGGCTGCATTGCAGAGGTGTAATGAGGCTATGCCCCTTGTTACACCTCTCTCCAACGCAGCCCCCTGGCGCTTTTGCAGAGGGGGAACTAATTCCCCTTGCATACTGGGGGTCCCTGGGGGCCAACTAGCCCACCAGGAGCCTCCAGTATGCGCCAGGGGGCTGCATTGCAGAGAGGTGTAATAAGGCCACACCCTTTTTTACACCTCTCTGCAACGCAGCCCCCGTGCATGTTTGAAGAGGGGGAACTAATTCCCCTTGCATACTGGGGGTCCCTGGGGGCCAACTAGCCCACCTGGAACCTCCAGTATGCGCCAGGGGGCTGCATTGCACAGAGGTGTAATGAGGCTATGCCTCTTTTTACACCTCTCTGCAACGCAGGCCACTGGCACGTTTGCAGAGGGGGGACTAATTCCCCTTGCATACTGGGGGTCCTTGGGTCATATCTGCCCAAACGCCGAAATTCCGAACGATTGAAAATGACTTTTCTTGAGAAACATTTGGATTTGGATTATCATGTCCTATACTTTGGAATTTTTGAAAAACTGACTTTGAGGATGCTATAAATTACTCGTCTGCCCGAATTGTGTGGGTAAAATTGATACCTAGTCACTTTGAATAAGAATGTACTTACGTCTAGTCTAACACTTGGAAGAAATATCTAGTTATATGACAACAGGATACCGACATAACTTGAAGGAAATAAGAACGCCCTGAAGAAGTTCTGTTGTACAGAACGAAATGCGTCAGCTAGCTGTGGTGTCAAAACTTAAGGAAAATAAAAGCATTTGAATATACACCAAGATTCAGCGCTTCAATAAGGACTTTAAGTGATATGATTTGATTGGACTTATTGTGCAAGTGGTGCTGTGCCAAACTTTGGAATATTCTCCACTACTCTCTACTACTTACTCTCTACTACTCCTCTACTCTGTAATACTCACTCTCTACTACTCATTCTCTACTACTCTCTACTACTTTCTCTCTACTACTCACTCCCTACTACTCACTATCTACTACTCTCTACTACTCACTCTCTACTACTCTCTACTACTCACTCTCTACTACTCACTCTTTACTACTCACTATCTACTACTCTCTACTACTCACTCTCTACTTCTCACTCTCTACTACTCTCTACTACTCACTCTCTACTACTCTCTCTCTACTACTCTCTACTACTCACTCTCTACTACTCTCTACTACTCACTCTCTACTACTCTCTCTCTACTACTCTCTACTACTCACTCTCTACTACTCTCTACTTTTCTCTCTCTCTCTGTTACTCACTGTCTACTACTCTCTACTACTCACTGTTTACTACTCTCTACTACTCACGTTCTCCTGCTCTCTACTAATCACTCTACTACTTACTCTCTACTACTCTCTACTACTCACTCTCTACTACTCACTCTCTACTACTCTCTACTACTCACTCTACTATTCACTCTACTACTCTCTACTACTTACTCTCTGCTACTCTCTCTACTGCTCTCTACTACTCTCTACTACTCACTCTCTACTCTATTACTCACTCTCTTCTCTCTACCTCTCTACCTCTCTACTTCTCTCTCTACTAGTCTCTACCTCTCTACCTCTACCTCTCTACCTCTACCTCTCTACCTCTACACCTCTACCTCTCTACCTCTCTCTACACGCACACATATACACATATGTATATGCATATGCATTTATGTATGTGTGTATATATATATATATATATATATATACATACATATATAAACATATATAATCTGCATATCTATATAAATACAAATATAAATGCATGCATACATATACATATATGCATACATATGCATGTTATTTACATGAAAGTTTTAAAAACACTAATAAAAGCAAAGCTAAAAAGCCACCTCATTACAAACAGAATGGCTTTAACTTAAACGAGGGCGAGATCTATTGCATTTTCAATGCTTGTTTACTTTGGTTCCATCAAGAAGGCATTCAGATGTGTCACACATTTGCCATAAATTCTGAATGTTAGCACTCTAGTTTCTCATTAGATCACTGTAGTAAAGCTACTGCTCACCAGGGAAGTCTGCTGCTAATCATACTTTCTAAGGCAAAATGAACCCCCTCATTTTGTTCCTTTTTAAATTAAATGTTTTCAGACTTACCACTTCATTCCAATCAAGATGGCTTCTGGTGTGCCATACTTTTGTCATAAGTAAGACTGTTAGCGCTCTAGTTGTTCTTTAGAACACTCTGGGACATTCTGTCATTGGACTATACTTGGGCTACATCTGGGTGATATTTGGGCTACATTTGGGCTCTTTTGTCTCTGGTGGCCATCTTGGGAGACTGCATGTCAGAATTTTTTAATTGTGTCGTAATTTTTCTTTCTGCAGCACTAATCATACTTTCTATGGCAAAATATACCCCCTCATTTTGTTCCTTTTTCAATTAAATGTTTTAAGAGTTACCACTTTATTCCAATCAAGATGGCTTCAGGTGTGCCATACCTTTGTAATAAGTAGGACTGTTTGCGCTCTAGTTGTTCTTTAGAACACTCTAGGAGGCTGCAGTAGAACACAAAGGAATCAACTGACAGTCTCTGTCCTTGTTGGATGTGCATGTTTTACTGAAAATGTCAGACTTCATGCTCACATGACTGAGAAAGATAATGTGAATTTACAGAAAATATGCTTCCATTTTAGCTTATAGATCCCCTTCCAAACCACTGTGGGAAAAGCATGAGATAATAGTTTTCTTTCAAACATGATTCATGATATCCCAGCCGAAGGCTTTTTCAGATGGTAAAATCACCTTAGAACACACCACAATTCCTAAAATGAGTATGGTACCATCAACAAATGATTTATAATGTAACTAAAGTCCTAAAACCCTCTATTAACTACAATGCTTTTTAATGAGGTGCTATCATGCATATTGGTCCCAAGATGGCTGCCTACACTTCTTGGATGAAGTGCTGACAGCCAATCAGATCTCACGATGAGATGTGTGCTTAGGCTCCGCCCAGATATATATGTGTTTTTGAAGTTAATTTTCATAAAAACCACTGGAGCAATTTTCACCAAATATAGCAAAGGCACTTCTGCGTACCAGTCCCTACAATTTTGCCAAGTTTGGTATAATTCCGTTCAGCGGTTCGGGCTGTAGCCTTGTCAGAACGTCCTATGGAAATTAACATGGGGAAAACACGTTTTGGGACCCCCAATTTTTCTCAGCCCCCACTTCATGAATCCCCCCGAAACTTAAAATTTTGGAAAATTACACGCGAATTCCTCAACCGGCGCCAAAGTTATTCCCAATAGAATGTTGCGGATTTCCTATGGTAGCTAGGTCCTAACTATATATACCTACTGGCTATCGCCAGTAGGTAATATTTATATCCAAGGTCTTTTGAAAAAGTACACCTTGCGCTCTCAAGAAATAAGGAAATACCACGAAATAGAAATCACAGGTTTAATCCACACAACGCGTTTCGCCTTGCAGCTTGTTCACGTGTAGATGTGTTGGAAACAAACTCATACTGATAAAGTTTTACATAAACATCGACAAGGGACCATTCGTTATGCCACAGTGGCGGCCATATTGGAAGGGTAAAATATCTGGGAGAGGCCACAATAGTGCTTTTAAAGAGAGTAATATACCTAGAATATGATAACATATCAACCATGTGTACAATATGCAAAAACAAATCAAGTATAGGTGTCACTCACATAAAGAAATACTATAGCATGGAGTAAAACCGAAATGAATCACAATGCATCTTAGATATTCAGTTAGCACCTTAAATACGTATGCGAGAGTGATCAGCTAACCAAAGAGGCATATAGATAAATGCATAATCTTGTTGTGTACTACAATAGTGTAATGGCCAGTGCCCCACTATTATTTAACTGCCAACTCTATCCAGTATATCAGAAAAAAGTAGACAAATGTAATGGTAGATCCCATATGTATCTCCTTCCTCGTACATGGCCCGAAACCAAAAACGGGCAAGTGCCCCCAGGTCCCAAATCAATGATAATAATATCAGTGAAGAATTAATTTTGTTCGTGACATACGTGATCAATTAATCAGAGTACAAAGGTTAGGTACGCCAGTGAAGGTGAATGTTCGTGAATGGGCCCCTTCCTTTCCTCCTACAAAGAAACAGAGAAATCAGAAATTAACTTAACACTAAAAAAAGGGGGGGTAGGGGGGAGGGATATTAAAAGAAAGAACAAACACACAAGTGTGTGTGGTTCGAGCTTGAAGTTCTACACATGGTAGGTAATAGATAACTGTTTATTATATACATTATTAGCAGAACAACTATTGGGACAGTTAAGCAAACATTAAATTTAGGATCCCTCTTTCAAATGTATTGCCAGTTCCTCATCCATATTCAGCCCACCCGGCATTCTACATTGGAATTCTATTATGTAGCATGATTCTCTTTGTCTGAGTGCAGCATTATGATTCATTTTGCTTTTACTCCATGCTATAGTATTTCTTTATGTGAGTGACACCTATACTTGATATGTTTTTGCATATTGTACACTGTGTTGATATGTTGATATATTATTTATCATATTCATATTCTAGGTATATTACTCTCTTTAAAAGCACTATTGTGGCCTCTCCCAGATATTTTACCCTTCCAATATGGCCGCCACTGTGGCAAAACGAATGGCCCCTTGTCGATGTTTATGTAAAACTTTATCAGTATGAGTTTGTTTCCAACACATCTACACGTGAACAAGCTGCAAGGCGAAATGCGTTGTGTGGATTAAACCTGTGATTTCTATTTCGTGGTATTTCCTTATTTCCTGAGAGCGCAAGGTGTACTTTTTCAAAAGACTTTGGATTTTGATTTACCGGCACGCTCCGCCGGAGTTTGTGCCAACCCTCGTGGGTCCCAGTATCTCGGATGGAGCTCATTTGAAAACTATATATATATATATATATATCACGAAGTTTCCGTATCCAAAAACCATCAATCCAATCCTGGTCTTGTTTGAAAACACGGACCACAATATAAGTGCTTCTTTCTTTTAATTCAGTGCAAAGACATCATGACGCGTTTCGGCCCCGCCTTGAGCCTTGATCACATGACACAGTGAGACAAATTGCATTGGTTTATATACACATGGATGGGTGACGTCAATAAGGTGTAATACACAGCCGTTTCATAGACATGAAAGATTTCTTTCAACCACATCACAACAATAGGTATATTTGAATAGAATAAAACCCATTGAACAATTGCAAAATGATTATTAATCATATTAACAAGTAAACCAATGTATAAAATTGATAAAATAAAATAGAGTGGATACGAGGATAAAGTGCAAGTGCAATGTGCAAGATTAGTGTTTATTGATTTTTTATTTCATTTTCTCTCTGTCTGACGCGTAACAGTCAGAAGAATTAATCCCAATCTGGTAATTTGTGTCAATTGTTCAAAAATATTTTATAGTGTTAAATGAACAAGAGAAGGAAAGTGCCGGTTTAAATACCTATAGACGTCAGTCTATATACTCATATAGGTGATTGGAGCCCCAATGCGGTTGACTATATGAATGAACTAAAAGATAAGCAGCAGAGTATGTACAATAATCTCAGAGATTTGGGACGTAGGGAAAATCATATATTGGTAAAAGAGTGTACCATCTAGGTCAAATAGATCAGTTATTATTTGAGTAGTGTTATTTTGTAGTTATGAATTCAATTAAAGTTAAACGGAATGTGTGGTTATTCTAAGGCATAATTAATTGAAATACCAAAGTATCAATAAATATGTATATAACATTTCAAAACCATGATAAAATGTTTCATAGAAAAGTATCAAATGGGAGATAAAATTCATATATCATTATTATTTGATATATAATAGGGCACCCAGTCTCGCATTTGACTGCCCCCACTCAACATTTTAGCTGGTGCGACTGGTCGCTGCAGTCAGAGGGGACTCAGAGGGAACTCGGCTGTTTCAATTGATCTTCGATTCGCCCTACTCACCTGAAAAGCCTGCACCGATCCCACGATTACTCACTCCCCTATACTACCATCTCGGCAATGCAAACACACTGCATGCTGGGACTTGAAGTTCGCTATACTTAACACGAACTTTGATTGGTGAGCTGACTGCTAGGGGGAGGAGACTCTGGTGCTAGCAGAGATTTCAACAGGAGGAGTTAATGAAGGACGATATCCTCACAGCATGGGGCGCTGAAGAAGGCCCACTCGCCGAAATGCATCCGCCTCCGCTGGGACCCTTGAAATAAAGCTGCTGTTTTCAATGAACTCCCCTCGTGGCCTCTGTTTCTTCTCCTCGGATAAGAATCCCCTTCATACATACTGTGCTCGCCAAGGCACGGTCCGGAGGCCCTGCAGCATCCAAAAGACCCAGAATGAATTTGGCAACACGCTGCTTGCAGTTATCTTGTATCCAGGGAACTGGAAATTCCGAAGTCTGCCAGAAACGTCAGGAAGACGAGAGAGGACCGAGATATTTTATCTCAATAGGGCACCCAGTCTCGCATTTGACTGCCCCCACTCAACATTTTACCTGGTGCGACTGGTCGCTGCAGTCAGAGGGGACTCAGAGGGAACTCGGCTGTTTCAATTGATCTTCGATTCGCCCTACTCACCTGAAAAGCCTGCACCGATCCCACGATTACTCACTCCCCTATACTACCATCTCGGCAATGCAAACACACTGCATGCTGGGACTTGAAGTTCGCTATACTTAACACGAACTTTGATTGGTGAGCTGACTGCTAGGGGGAGGAGACTCTGGTGCTAGCAGAGATTTCAACAGGAGGAGTTAATGAAGGACGATATCCTCACAGCATGGGGCGCTGAAGAAGGCCCACTCGCCGAAATGCATCCGCCTCCGCTGGGACCCTTGAAATAAAGCTGCTGTTTTCAATGAACTCCCCTCGTGGCCTCTGTTTCTTCTCCTCGGATAAGAATCCCCTTCATACATACTGTGCTCGCCAAGGCACGGTCCGGAGGCCCTGCAGCATCCAAAAGACCCGGAATGAATTTGGCAACACGCTGCTTGCAGTTATCTTGTATCCAGGGAACTGGAAATTCCGAAGTCTGCCAGAAACGTCAGGAAGACGAGAGAGGACCGAGATATTTTATCTCAATAGGGCACCCAGTCTCGCATTTGACTGCCCCCACTCAACATTTTACCTGGTGCAACTGGTCGCTGCAGTCAGAGGGGACTCAGAGGGAACTCGGCTGTTTCAATTGATCTTCGATTCGCCCTACTCACCTGAAAAGCCTGCACCGATCCCACGATTACTCACTCCCCTATACTACCATCTCGGCAATGCAAACACACTGCATGCTGGGACTTGAAGTTCGCTATACTTAACACGAACTTTGATTGGTGAGCTGACTGCTAGGGGGAGGAGACTCTGGTGCTAGCAGAGATTTCAACAGGAGGAGTTAATGAAGGACGATATCCTCACAGCATGGGGCGCTGAAGAAGGCCCACTCGCCGAAATGCATCCGCCTCGACCCTTGAAATAAAGCTGCTGTTTTCAATGAACTCCCCTCGTGGCCTCTGTTTCTTCTCCTCGGATAAGAATCCCATATATATATATATATATATATATATATATATATATATATATATATATATATATATATATATATATATATATATATATATATATATATATATATATATATATATATATATATATATATATATATATATATATATATATATATATATATATATATATATATATATATATATATATATATATATATATATATATATATATATATATATTATAATAATGGCGGGCATGGATAGGCACTTACTCATTTTGGTATTCACAGAATGCGCTTACTCATACTAACTTTATGTCCGCACTCAGGCTAGAGATTCCGGCCCGGTGGCGGAGATTCCGGCCAGTGGCAGAATCTCCACCAACGGCCGGAATATCCACCACCGGGTCAGAATCTCCACCAGCAGACCGGAATCTCCACCAATGGGCTGGAATCTCGACCATCGGGCCAGAATCTCCGGCCCGAGTGCGGACATAAAATTAGTATGAGTAAGTGCATTTTGTGAATACCAAAATGAGTAAGTGCATTCTGTGAATACCAAAATGAGTAAGTGCCTTCTGTGAATACCAAAATGAGTAAGTACCTTCTGTGAATACAAAAATGATTAAGTGCCTTCTGTGAATACCAAAATGGTAGTAAGTTTAGGATTTTGTAGTAAGTTAGGTCTGTGAATCGGGCCCCTTTAAGAATATCTACCAGAGATTCAAAAGTCTTACATTCCTGATCCATAATAGCAGGAATCCCATACTCCACTTCCTTCTGCCTAATCAATTTTGTCAACAGCCTACAGGTTACCTTTCCATTCTCATAGAATTCTCAACGATAGAGATGAAACTTAGCTGCCAACTCCTCGTGTTAATATTGATTGATCTTTACTTCCAAAATAGCAATTTCTTGCTGGGCCTCTTGGAGACCTACCTTAGATACCTTACAAGTTAACTTCTACTCTGCTAGGGATAGTTTGTTATGTATTCCCAGATCACAGACTGCTTTGATCTCTATTGGTGCAGACTAAAGCTAAGTGTTCCCCCCCTAATTCCTGTGTTTGAAGCATCCCAGACCAGGCCAGTCGGGTCGTCCCTCTGTTGTCTTCGAGAAAATGTCTTATCCACCACCCCTATTACCCCCATATGTTTTCAGCTAACAGCAATTTCCTATCTAAAGTCCAAGACCGCTGTGACTTAGTAAAACCCATCACTGGGATTACAAGGACCGGTGGGCTAAGATCTGAGAGGACCCTGGGAAATATCTATATCTCAGCCTGAATGGCCAGGGTAGTAGACACCAAAAAATAATCTAACCGTGCCAACGTATGATGCTGAAAAGAGTAAAACACAAAGCCTGGATCTGGGGCCTTACACATAACCCACACATCTATAAGGCCATGATTCTTCGCCAGATGTTGCAAAGCTCAGAATACCGCAGCTTCCTCCCTGTATATACTTAATCCTCTTTCAATCACTTTTGGCCTCCGGATGAATATTTCAATATTCACATAAAATCAGAGGGCACAGCCTTATCACCAATTCTACATTCAGCAGATCCAAAATGTCAGCCTCATCCACACTAGACCCAAACACTGAGCACTGTGTGAACCAACCCTTACTTACCCCACATTTAACAATTACCCCTCTGCCCAGCTTATCCACAGCAGTGCGCCCCGGTAAGCAAATAGGGGGGAGAAGATGTTGCCCAACGGCTAGGGTGGTCGACCTCAAATCTGGGGAAGAGAGTTTGAGTGTCGGCAACAATGCTCAACATCTTGTGATTCTGGGCAAATCATTTAATCTCCCCAGTGTGCCTAGACTTTCCAAAAACTCCTTTGCCTTAATCTTTGAGACAAAGAAGTGGAACTTATCTTGGAAAACCACCTTTAGTTTAGCTGGGTTAAGGCGTGGCTAAGCCGCCTAAGATGGCGGACCGATCTTTCTGAGGCTCCTGCTGCCGGCCCACATCAAAGGCCTGCTACGAAATCCTCCATGAGGCAACAAGAGTATTGCGGGCGGATCTAGCCGTCGGAACCTCTGGAGACGGGTCGGAGGTGCCCGCAACAACAAGAAACGACCCACAACGGGCCAGCGGAGCTGCGCTGGTCACCCGGATGCGCCCGGCAAGATGGTGGCTACGGAGTGAAGCGGCGCCGCTGGGAAGTCGCATAGTCCAACAACACAGAGGTTGGGAAACCCCGGCGCAACACCGATGTGACAGCGGCTGATAGCGCAGAGAGTCAGCGGTGAGGAGGAGCGGTGCCGCAGAGAGTCAGCAGCGTAGGTGGAGGGAGCGAAAAGCGGACTGGCCTGACTCAAGGGCGGCCCATCCCCCAACAGGTGGGCGCCTCGCCGCAGGGGCCTTGCCCGCCAGAGACGCGACCGCAGGAGAGACGCGGGCTGCTCGCCTCCACGGTGATCCCAACAATGCACTAGAGGCCGAGACCCGGGAGGACGCGGTGTTGGGCGGCCCACTCGGCGGCATCTAAAGGCACTTCCGACCCGGAGGAGAGATGGGGTGCTTCCCTGTGGGGTGGATGGTGACGGACCCCTTGGCGAGACGCCCACAACCATATGGCAGGTGAGGAGGAGAAACGGCTGGGGGGGAAAACGCGCGCCGCACGCCCCCCACAATAGGAGAAGTCTGGGGTACTTAGACGGCTCACGCGACTGGAGGCGACCCATCCCCCGCGGGCAGAGCCTCTTGGCCCCTCTGCCACATCAGCAGCCCGGTACACTGACGGACCGCAGCGGTGGTCGCCCCGGGCCCGGCGTGGATTTCCCCCCTCGGTGAGCCCCCCACTTGAGACACGGCCCCCGGCAAGTCGTCCTTAAGGCAGTGAGGCCAACAAGAGGGAGCTCCCAACAGAAGGCCGACAGCGGGGGGGGGAGAACAGGAGTTGTGGGAACGGAGGCCGTCCTCGCTGCGACTCTGGGACTACTCCGTCGCTGTCACCACGGGCCCATCTGCCGCGGCACCAGATCACTACCACCAAACCCCGGCCCCACAGAACACAAGACATCCCTGTCGCTGGGTGGCCCCCCATCCGCCACCTGCATGGCCTATACGGACTGACATCAGGGGAGGACCCGGGTGACGAAGGGGCCCACCCGGAATCAAGCACTCTACCGGTCCGATCGCACCCGCACCCGCCGCCCTGGGGACGCCAAAACTACGGAGACCCCCTTGCCTCTCACAATGGGTCGCCGGACAGCACCAACCACGCAAGGGGGCGACTCACAGAAACCGCAATGCCCAACACCGGCACAAACAGCACAACGGGACGACCAGGACAAGGTGGATTCCACATCCAGAAAATTGGACCAAGTGCTCGCAGCGATAGAACACTCCAGAGTTGTGATGGAACAAAAATGTGACTCTTTAGCCACGGACCTTAATCTTCTCCGAGACGACCATAGGAAATTGTCGGACAAAGTGTCTCAAGGGGAACAAGAATTACAGACGCTCCGCCCGCAGGTACAACAACACCACCGCGACATTGCAGACCTTCAATCAAGACTCAAAACCCTGGAGTATAAAGCGGACGACTTGGAAGGACGCTCCCGTAGGAACAACATCCACGTCATGAACCTGCCGGAGGGGGCGGACCCCATTCAGTACATCACCGACTGGATCGCGTCCTTCACACCATCCACAGACCTGACCCCTTCTTCTCGGTGGAACGGGCGCACCGAGTCCCTACACGCAAGCTGAAACCGGGCCTGCCCCCGAGGCCGTTCATGCTGAAACTCCTCCACTTCAGAGACAGAGACGCAATCCTTCGAGTGGCCAGAACACACGGGCGACTGCAAGTGGAAGATAAACAAGTTATGCTCTTCCCCGACTATTCCCGGGCTGTACAGCAGCTAAGAGCCACCTTCCAAATGGTGAAGCGGACACTTCGACAAAAGAACATTCAATATGCCCTCTTATTCCCGGCCAAATTCAAGGTGATCCACGAGGGCACCACACACTTCTTCACCGACCCGAAAGAAGCAGATACTTGGGCAGAACAACACACTCCACGCCACCCGGCGCCAGCAAGTTCACAAAATAATCCACCTGGGCGGCGGCCGCGGGGCCAGAGCCGCAAAATCACCCTGACGCAACTCAGCACCCGTTCCACCCCACCGGGGACGGGCTCCCCAGACCTCTCCCAGATCATAGCGGAACGTAGGCGAGCGCTCCAAGCCGTGACTGCACTAGGCCCACCTGAGGAAGCATCAGACTTCGACAACGGACCGCATCTGTTCAGCTCAGAGGAAGAAACCAGCGATGCTTGGGTCTCCCGTGAAGGGTTCCAAACACCACCGAGAGTGACACCCCAGACCCCAGACTTACTGATATAACATTGGACACAGACGCGAAGATCACCCACCACAGTAGCAGGGCCCGCGCTGCCCTGCCTCTCGGATCCTGAGAGGCCCAGATCGGTGTAAAAGAATTTGTGTCCGGCGGCTGGACCCTGAGCGCAGCTAGATGGACGTCACACTGCCCAGGACATACCTGGTAACACACAAGACACTTATGGAGCCACTTCCATAGTCACTAAATTTCTCTTTGATAGTGGAGCCGGTGGCGCCGGAAAGAAACCTAGCCACCACCCCTCAGCAACAAATTAACAAACTTACATGTCCTACAGTTTGGACATATTGCCCCGAGCGATAGGTCCCCCTAGTTGGGAATGTTTCCCGAAGTTGCAAGTTCTTTCCCCTGTATGTTATTATATTCCTAGTCACAGAGCAGTCAACGGACATGATGGTGTGGGCGCGGGGCGGGGATCGGTGGGTCGGCGGGGGTCGGGGGGCCCGGGGGGGTGGAGGGTGGAGGGATGGGCGGGTGGCCCACGAATACCTCACATGACACAACCACATCATGACACCCACGTCGCGCCACACTCGGATCTTAAAGTCATAACTTTAAACGTCAGGGGGATGCACACAGCCGCAAAACGATACTCCATCTACGCCTACATAAAACGGCAACAGGCGCAAGTGGCCCTCCTACAGGAGACTCACCTAACAGACCTAGAGGTCGGCCGCCTTCACCGTAAATGGTGGGGAATCAGATGTGCCACGAAATATTCTGCCTTCGCAAGAGGCGCGCTGTTGTGGATCAAACCCGGAGTGCCATTTAAAGAACAAACCAGACTAGTAGACAGAGATGGACGATACGCCTTTATTAGTGGCCTAATAGAAGGCCAACCTATACCGCTCGGCAGCATCTATGCCCCCAATACAGAACAAGACCGATACTGGGACGAGCTAACAGGAATCCTGGCCCGCTACACTGCGATCCCGTGGCTATTAGGCGGGGACTATAACTGTGTATTAGATTTACTCCTCGACAGGTCCCCCCCCACGGAGTTCCCCAGCACGCAAACAAACTGAGAGCTTCTGCAACTGGGTGAGTCTCTGGGCACTGGTAGACACCTGGAGAGCGCGTCACCTAACATCCAGACTATACTCCTTCCACTCTATCCCACATGACCTTAGGGTGCACCTGGACAGGTTCCTATGCTCCTCTACATTAATATGAACGATACAACACACTGACTACCTTGGACACACAGTATCGGACCATGACGCACACGTTGTGACCCTGCGTTGGCGGCCGCCCCACCCCCGGTCCCCACGTGGCGACTCCCCTAGGAATGCCTCACTGACCAAGCCTTTTGCCACACGCACGGGGACTTTATCAGTGCGCACTTCCAACGCAACACAGGCTCTGCTTCCTCTAGAGGCATAGAATGGGACGCGTACAAGGTCACTGCGCGTGGACACTCCATGCAACAGATAGTGGGGGAAAGGAGAACACTAGAAAGGGCATTGAGTGAAGCGGTACTAACCCTGGCGAGATCATCCCGTGATTCAGACCAAGGCAGGGCCTCCCCGGAACAAATAGGGGCCGCAAAGCTAACCTACGCGGAAACGCTCAGGGACCTACGGAAATACAACTTCCGTAAATACGCGACCCGCATGCATAGGGAGGGTAACAGGGCGGGAGCCCTCCTAGCATGGATGGCCAAATGGGACAAAACCTCGCAGCCCATCACGGAACTGTTGGACGAAACAGGCCGACTCCACTACACCCAAGCTGACATTCTTAGCACATTCCGCACCTACTACACAGAAGTATACCGAAACCCTGCGCCGGCACCACACAACGCACTAAACAATTCCTAGATGTTCACAGACTTCCCGCATTATCCCCAGAAGACCAAAGAGACTTAGACAGCAAAATCACAGCGACAGAGATTAAGCATGCCATAGGGTCCCTCGCCCGAAATAAATCGCCCGGGATGGATGGACTCCCGCTGGAATATTATAGCAAATTCAAAACACAGATATTACCCCATCTCGCACTCACATACGAGGAGGCCAGGTCAACAGGGATCCTACCCACATCATTCCGGGAATCCATTATGGTAACGTTTTTGAAACAACAAAGGGACCCCACACACCATTCCTCATACAGACCCATTACACTCTTAAACGCGGACTGTAAAATCCTGGGAAAAATATTAGCTGACCGCTACAGTCCACTCATAACCACACTAATCCACCCAGACCAATGCGGTTTCGTGCCCGGACGCAACACCTCACACAACTTGAGGAGGCTATTCCACATCCAGGACGGTGTGTTTGAACGGTACCCCCGAGCAGCATGCCTAATATTCGATCTCGAGAAGGCGTTTAACACACTGTTGTGGTCACACCTGTCCGCGGTTCTCCAGTCATTAAATTATGGTCTGACCCTGCTTGCATACACGGGGCTCCTGTACAAGGGACTCACCTCTAGGGTACGAATCGGTAAACTCATCTCAGATCCCTTCCCGACCAAAAGAGGCACAAGGCAGGGTGGCCACTCTCTCCCCTCCTGTTCGCTCTAGCAGTCGAAACCATGGCCATACGACTACGAAGGGAGGGCGAAGTCTGGGGGATACCGATCGCGGAAACAATGCACTGTGTCTCCCTATACGCAGACGACCTGTTAATCTATGTCCGCGACGTGACCGAAGATCTCACCCCGATCTGGGACACCCTGCAGGCCTTTGGCGCTATCTCAGGACTTAAGGTCAATTGGGAGAAGCCGACCGTCTACCCGCTCAGCCCCCATCTAGCGCCATACACAGTGACGCTAGGCACACAATCGCTTCACTGGAACGGAGCGGCCCCCCGATACCTGGGAGTGCGAATGTACCAATCCCCGGCGGACTTGTACGAAGGCAACCACCGCAAGGTGCTGTCTGGATTACGATCGGCTGTGGACTTCTGGAAAACTCTACCCCTAGCACCCATCGGCCAGGTAGCACTGGCGAAGATGATAATGGTACCCAGACTACTCTATCAATTCGCCAACTTACCGGTGATCCCACCCAAATCCTTTTTCCGGGAGCTAGACACTGTACTAACAACACTCATATGGGGCGACGGCCGACATAGAGTAGTGCTCAGTAAACTACAGTTATCCACCGCAGAGGGCGGCCTAGGTGCCCCGTCCTTAGAATCATATTTTCTGGCGGCGCAACTACAATGGCTATCCCACTGGACGGCAGAGCGCCATGTACTCGAAACCACACAGATGCCGGCAAGATACCTCTCCCGGTCATCAGACGCTTGCTTCTGCCGGGCACCAAACCGTCCCGACACCCACCCCGTCCAGGTATCTATAGCACGCAAGTGCATGATGCGCATTCACTGACTCTCCAAGGATGCGCTGCTCTACTCCCCACTGTTGCCACTAGTGGGTCTCCCTCGGGGGGAACACCACTTCACCGACAGGAGTTTACAAACCTGGACTGATCATGGCGTAACGGAGGTAGCAGAGTTGATCCGGGACGGACAACTGCGTACATACGACCAGGTGGTGGAGTGGTATGACCTCCCGAGGGGCCAATTCCTTACACATAGACAACTCCTAGAGAACACACAACCGCTCTGGGACTTGCGGGATGGGGAACCACCCACATACCCAGTGCTCCATACAATACTTCAAATGGGCTCCGGCAGACATCTAATAACATGGCACTATAAAGCCATCAGGGAGCTGGTTAATGTTTCCCTAGACACCCTACGACAGACCTGGAAGGAGGACGTGGGAAAGGTGTTCCACGATGCGGAATGGAAGCGCGCCCTACAATACACCAAAAAAGTATCCAGAAACACGAGATTTAAAAACATACAATTCAACATCCTCCACCAGGCCTACCTCACGCCAGATAAGCTCCAACGATACTACCCGGACACCCCATTACTATGCCCACGTTGTGGCCTCACTGCAACTCATTTCAAACACATATTCTGGGATTGGCACTCCCATGGCCAATACTGGACCAGGATACACCAAACGCTTCGCACGTTAGTCAACCTACCACAAATAGAATCCTGGGAAGTTTGCGCGTTAGGGACTTACAGCAGAAAGAAATCGGAGAAGCTGCAATGGAGGTTTGCCTCCTTTGCACTCTTACTGGAAAAAAGAGCTATTTCCATGCACTGGAGAGCCCCCTCGGGCCCCCCCGGAAGCAGCCTGGATAGGAGCGGTACACAAATGGGGGGCTGCAGAAGAGGAGCTTCTACGAGAAGAGGAAGTGAAGGGAATGCGAAAGAACCCCATCTCTCTAGAATGGGCACAGCTGCTCATACAATTTAAACACGAAACAACCCCAGAAGTAATACCAGATCCATCTCCCCCTCACACCCGGGCCTCCCCGCGGCACCCGTCGCAATCACCAGACCCCTGAGCCCCCCACGTGCGGTGCAGGAAAGATCGGCTAAGGGCTCCCCCGCAGCTCGGTTGCTCTGACCCCAATGGCTGCCCCCCCCCACTCCATCCTTGGCACCCTCCGCGCACCGCGCTCGCTGTCCCGGACCAATGAGCCACACACGTCCAACACTGCATGTTACACTAGGAAATGTTTCCCCCCAAGATTACAAGATCTCCATTTAATTACAGACCGGTAGTTCCGAGACCGGTACACATTTTCCTCACCGTATTTATCATGAGATTACAGGCTAAAAAGAGTACACACGGGAACGACACCCGCACACGCCTCTACTGACACGCAAGTACACAAACACGGAGACAAGGGCCCCCGTATCATACACCCAAAACTTCACTTTACGTGCTAATGGACCCATTGGAGGCGACCCAGTCCGGCGAGGTTACCGACCCTTGACACAAAGAGACCACTACATGTACTTTTTTTTCTTTGTCATGATATCCACCAATGTGTGTAAAAATGTGTAATAACTTTGTGCCTTACCCCCCCCCGAGGGGACGTGATATGAGAAACCTCAATAAAAAGATTAAAAAAAAAAAAAAGTTTGTTTTGAAAAGGTTGTATCAGCTGACGGAGGTGCCACATTCTCTCCACCATAAAGTGGCAAAAATCTGCCTTAATGAAAAATGAACCCACTTCAAAAGATGTTTTCCAATCTGGACGTGCAAGGTTAGAAATCACCTGGCGTAGTAAAAAGTTGGTGAATCACAGAAACCTGTGTTGTGGGAAGCACTGTTCACTTATTCACAATAACGTGATTTTTTTGTTTTTCTATTAATCATCCATACATTCAATTCAATTTTAACATAAATTAAACAGATTCTATTTCATCACAAGTTCAGAATTTTCATATGTCCACAGTCTTTTTGATCAAACTGAAAGCCAAAACCAATTCCAAATTATATGCTCAACAAAGGATGGACGTTTTTCTTTTCTTCAAAAACGATTTTATTCTTCTCATTCATCAGTAAATGCGACAATCTGTGTTTTTCAAACAAATCTCCATAGTTCAACGAATACTGACATATCCCAATGCATTTCGGTATGCACCTTCGTCAGGGGAATGTACTATAAATAACAAAAGATTATACGTAATTACCAAAAGTTAAATCATGTGTATATCCAATACATACACTATTTACAATTGCACATACATTAATTGCAAAAAATAATTTATAAACAACAACCAGAGAATCTCCTAATGTAATTCAAACATCTAGTGTATATTAAAGAATTCATGCTCACAAAAGTTCACCTGCAACCTCCTAAATTAAACCAAAAAGCGTGCTGCCAACCCAGTGCTACCACCACCTCATGCTAGCTGTGATCCAAAAGTAACCAAGGCATAACGTGAATTCCATGTGCTTAAAAATCCACAACTCCTACCTTCGTCAAATCAATTAAGCTGAGAAATCGACCAGCTTCAACATCCGTCCTATTCTCTCTTCTAAAAAAACATAATAGTACCTTTAAAACCTCAACACGTTCCTACTCGGCTTGCTATATCTTACATACGAAGCCAGTACTTACTTAGTCTCCTCGACCCCAGTACTAAATTGCTCTGCGCTACTTCACTTTCGAAATACTTTTCGTTCTGTAATACATGAAAGCAGAAAGCTCCTTAACCACTGGTCACATTATGTAGTTGAAAAGCTGCTTCTCAACTAACTACCATGAATTCTTACCTCTTTCTTTAAAGCCAAAACGCTGCACATTACTCCTGGGTTCACTCCGGTATACCGCTTTCTCGCTAGGTCGAGCCCTGAGCGAGCCGCCTGAATATGGCGTCTGACGTCATACGTCATGGAAATCAAAAACGGACTCATAACCAAAACATCCTCATTCAAAAATGGCACCCGTGAAATGCCTAATTGTGATGACTTCAAACGAAATAGTCCCATTACAAAGATAGGAGAATAAACTAGGTTCATGATAATAAACTACTAATAACAGTAATGCCAAAAAATATATATAAGAAAACCAATTCTCAAAAAAACGTGAGATTTTATGAGCATGAGTACCAATACCATCTGGATGAAGAACATATATGATCCTAAGCATACATTATACAGCACAGTATTGCAAATTATAAAAAGCAAATCATTTCAATTTTGTCATTAAGCCCATAGGGTGTCAGTGTCCTAAGGAACTTGATCCAGTATGTTTCTCTCTGTGCCAACATTTTAGCTGTGTCAACATGTGGTTTTTCCACCAATCTTTCTAGCACAGTAAATTTTAGTTGTGGTATTGAATGTCCCCTCTCATGCCAATGTACAGCCAAACATGATTTCATATTTTTTGTACGTATCGTGCTTTTATGTTCGGTCATTCGAACCTTCACTTTCCTAGTGGTACGGCCAACATAGACCAGACCACATGGGCATTTAATTGCATAGATTAAAACACTCGAATTACAATCAGACGTGTGTCTCAAGGTGATGTTTTTACCTGTTTGCGGGTGAACGAAAGAATTGCCTACCATTACATTACCACAATGTCCACAGTTAAAACACTTCCTCATGCCTTTTTGGCCAAGGTCTGTGTCTTCATGTTTCCTATGCTTTAGAAGTTCCTTAAGATTCCGTGATCTAGAATGTGCAAATAAGGGTTTATCTAAAAATACCTGCTTAAAATCAGGTTCTTGCTCGATTATTTCCCAACGTTTCTTTACACATCTTTTTATCGCCGCTGCGGCTGTGGAAAATTTGAGTACATAGACTTCCCTCTTATTTTTACTCTTCTCACTTTTTTCCAGCATAGTGGACCTAGGCATAGTTTTAACTCTATTCTCAGCTTCATCTAGTATGGCAGCCGGATACCCCCTTGTAAGGTAATCAGTGCGCATAGTAGTGATGGTTTCAAACCCTTGCTTTTCATCTGAACAAATCCTTCTTGCCCTGATGAATTGTGATAGTGGTAGGTGTCTTTTTAATGATTCTGAGTGAAAACTCTCATAGTGTAAAGCATTGTTTCTATCAGTGGGCTTCTTAAATACGCTTGTGACAAGTTTGTTTCCTTCTTTTTTGATCAAAATATCAAGGTAGCTTATCTGTGCCGAACTGATAGTGTAAGTGAATTTGATAAAAGCATGACAGTTGTTCAACTCATGGAGTTGCGCTCGTAACTTTGCTTCTGAGCCCTTCCAAACAACTAGTATATCATCGATATACCTTAGGTATAGCGCTAGATGTTGCTGCCAATCATGATTCTGTAATATGTGAGTGTCTTCAAATTTAGACATAAACATATTTGCATATGTGGGTGCCCCGGTGAACCCCATTGAGGTACCCGTCTTCTGTAAGAAAAAACAGTTCTGCCATTGGAAATATCCATGATATAGACAAAATTGCAATAGTTCAAGCAAAAAAATGTTGTGCCCCTCCTCATAGTCATGTCTCAATAACATCCACTCTGCTGCCTCCAAACCTTCCATATGCGGGATTGAGGTGTACAGGGCTGAGACATCAACCGTGCACAACCACACTTCCTCATTATCAGAAATAGGCACTCTTTGCAATTTCCGTAAGCAATCTGTAGTGTCTTGCACAAAAGTTGACCACTGTTGTACCAAAGGTTGCATGAAATGATCTAAATACCTTCCTACGGGTTCATGTAATGACCCACATCCCGCCACAATGGGTCGGAATGGTGGGTCTACCGGGTCTTTATGCATTTTAGGCAACATATATATATATGGCCTATGTGGATGTTCGGTGGTCAAATACCTTCTTGTTTGTTCGTCAATCCTCCCTAACTCAAGCGCTCTTTTCAAGATCTCAGATAGAGCTATCTGAAACTCCATTGTGGGGTCCATCTCTAACTGTATATAGGTGTTGGTGTCTTTCACATGTTGATCTACTTTCTCATAGTAATAGGCGGTATTGAGCACCACGAGTGCTCCGCCCTTGTCCGCAGATACTATGGTCAATGTGTCATTCGATGCCAATTCATTAAGTGCCACCATTTCTTGTCTAGTCAAATTCCTTTTGGTTTTCCTCTGATGATTTAGTTCAGCAAAATCTTTCCTTACCAATGTTTCGAAGAGATCTAAAGCCTTATGCGACATAGGTGACATAAATGTGCTTTTAGGTTTAAATTGTTTAGTCTCTGGTGTTTCTGTCATGGGTTCTGGATTTTCCATGGCTATTTGGTGAAAGAACCATCTGAGTCTCAACTTCCTCATAAATTTAAAAAAGGAGACTTCAGTCTCTAGGTCATTACTCTGATACGTAGGCACAAACGACATACCCTTATTCAAAACTGCTATTTGTGTGGAGGTTAACACAATGTCTGAGATGTTCATAATCAATTCCTCTTTGGATTGCGTCTTACCACGTCTTGTTTTTTTCCCTTGTCCCCTCCTGGTTCGCTTGCGCCACTTTGTGTATGTTGTGCATCCGGTGGGTGATTGGAACTGTGGCCCCCCTCTAAAAAAGGCTGCCTACCCTGATTGCTTGTCCTGCTATCTGCATGTGCACCTGCTACTGTTGTTTCTACTGGGGGACGTGTAGGTAAAGTATCTTGGTCTGTGGCTAAACTCTCCTCTGAGGTATTTTCTGTTGGTTTTCTAAAAACCCTCCTTTGTGCATAGTTATCAGCCCAACTATAAACTTCATCCAGCTTATAGTCGAGTGTATCTCGCTTGAACTTCCTCAGTTTTCTTTCATGGACTTCCTTTGTGTGTTCAT
Organism: Lissotriton helveticus; assembly: GCF_964261635.1. Taxonomy (NCBI): domain Eukaryota; kingdom Metazoa; phylum Chordata; class Amphibia; order Caudata; family Salamandridae; genus Lissotriton; species Lissotriton helveticus. Next base: position 711,154,278 of record NC_136065.1, read on the forward strand.
CTAGTTTTTCAGTAATTTCTTTCAAAGCCTTATCCATATCCTCAGCAGACATGCGTGTAGCCAATTCAGTCTTCATGTCATTAATTTCTACCTCTAGCTCCTTCAAAACATCAGACAACTCTTCAACTATAAGGAGTACTAGATCAAGCGAACATTTATTCAATATTGCAAACCATCTTGCTAAAAATGGTTTATTAAATTTAAACAACATAGGTCTTAATGAAATGCGAAGTCCCCTAGGAATACGCTTAGCCCTATGGTATTGTATCAAGGTTGTGGCATGAAGCCTCTGATTAATTTCTTTACGTAATGTATACTGTAGTTGTTTTACTAATTGTGCTGTAGTGCCTGGTTTAGTTTTGAGATCTCTGGTTTCTTTGATCAGGGTATAAATGTTCTCGGCTTCCTCTGCTGTGTACCCTTTTACATCTGCCTGATTCTTGGTCATTTGAGCTATCTCATCGAAATCCATCTCTATACGTGGGTGCAAGTCACAAATGGAGCTAAAACAGTACTATATTTACAACAATAATTAGCGATATGCACTCCTCTGTTAGAACAGTTTATTCTTCAATATCAACAAATTAAACTGCCTGGTGCTGACCCAAATCTTGACTAGCTCCTAGCCAAGTTGAAAATAATTGGTGAATCACAGAAACCTGTGTTGTGGGAAGCACTGTTCACTTATTCACAATAACGTGATTTTTTTGTTTTTCTATTAATCATCCATACATTCAATTCAATTTTAACATAAATTAAACAGATTCTATTTCATCACAAGTTCAGAATTTTCATATGTCCACAGTCTTTTTGATCAAACTGAAAGCCAAAACCAATTCCAAATTATATGCTCAACAAAGGATGGACGTTTTTCTTTTCTTCAAAAACGATTTTATTCTTCTCATTCATCAGTAAATGCGACAATCTGTGTTTTTCAAACAAATCTCCATAGTTCAACGAATACTGACATATCCCAATGCATTTCGGTATGCACCTTCGTCAGGGGAATGTACTATAAATAACAAAAGATTATACGTAATTACCAAAAGTTAAATCATGTGTATATCCAATACATACACTATTTACAATTGCACATACATTAATTGCAAAAAATAATTTATAAACAACAACCAGAGAATCTCCTAATGTAATTCAAACATCTAGTGTATATTAAAGAATTCATGCTCACAAAAGTTCACCTGCAACCTCCTAAATTAAACCAAAAAGCGTGCTGCCAACCCAGTGCTACCACCACCTCATGCTAGCTGTGATCCAAAAGTAACCAAGGCATAACGTGAATTCCATGTGCTTAAAAATCCACAACTCCTACCTTCGTCAAATCAATTAAGCTGAGAAATCGACCAGCTTCAACATCCGTCCTATTCTCTCTTCTAAAAAAACATAATAGTACCTTTAAAACCTCAACACGTTCCTACTCGGCTTGCTATATCTTACATACGAAGCCAGTACTTACTTAGTCTCCTCGACCCCAGTACTAAATTGCTCTGCGCTACTTCACTTTCGAAATACTTTTCGTTCTGTAATACATGAAAGCAGAAAGCTCCTTAACCACTGGTCACATTATGTAGTTGAAAAGCTGCTTCTCAACTAACTACCATGAATTCTTACCTCTTTCTTTAAAGCCAAAACGCTGCACATTACTCCTGGGTTCACTCCGGTATACCGCTTTCTCGCTAGGTCGAGCCCTGAGCGAGCCGCCTGAATATGGCGTCTGACGTCATACGTCATGGAAATCAAAAACGGACTCATAACCAAAACATCCTCATTCAAAAATGGCACCCGTGAAATGCCTAATTGTGATGACTTCAAACGAAATAGTCCCATTACAAAGATAGGAGAATAAACTAGGTTCATGATAATAAACTACTAATAACAGTAATGCCAAAAAATATATATAAGAAAACCAATTCTCAAAAAAACGTGAGATTTTATGAGCATGAGTACCAATACCATCTGGATGAAGAACATATATGATCCTAAGCATACATTATACAGCACAGTATTGCAAATTATAAAAAGCAAATCATTTCAATTTTGTCATTAAGCCCATAGGGTGTCAGTGTCCTAAGGAACTTGATCCAGTATGTTTCTCTCTGTGCCAACATTTTAGCTGTGTCAACATGTGGTTTTTCCACCAATCTTTCTAGCACAGTAAATTTTAGTTGTGGTATTGAATGTCCCCTCTCATGCCAATGTACAGCCAAACATGATTTCATATTTTTTGTACGTATCGTGCTTTTATGTTCGGTCATTCGAACCTTCACTTTCCTAGTGGTACGGCCAACATAGACCAGACCACATGGGCATTTAATTGCATAGATTAAAACACTCGAATTACAATCAGACGTGTGTCTCAAGGTGATGTTTTTACCTGTTTGCGGGTGAACGAAAGAATTGCCTACCATTACATTACCACAATGTCCACAGTTAAAACACTTCCTCATGCCTTTTTGGCCAAGGTCTGTGTCTTCATGTTTCCTATGCTTTAGAAGTTCCTTAAGATTCCGTGATCTAGAATGTGCAAATAAGGGTTTATCTAAAAATACCTGCTTAAAATCAGGTTCTTGCTCGATTATTTCCCAACGTTTCTTTACACATCTTTTTATCGCCGCTGCGGCTGTGGAAAATTTGAGTACATAGACTTCCCTCTTATTTTTACTCTTCTCACTTTTTTCCAGCATAGTGGACCTAGGCATAGTTTTAACTCTATTCTCAGCTTCATCTAGTATGGCAGCCGGAAACAAACTTGTCACAAGCGTATTTAAGAAGCCCACTGATAGAAACAATGCTTTACACTATGAGAGTTTTCACTCAGAATCATTAAAAAGACACCTACCACTATCACAATTCATCAGGGCAAGAAGGATTTGTTCAGATGAAAAGCAAGGGTTTGAAACCATCACTACTATGCGCACTGATTACCTTACAAGGGGGTATCCGGCTGCCATACTAGATGAAGCTGAGAATAGAGTTAAAACTATGCCTAGGTCCACTATGCTGGAAAAAAGTGAGAAGAGTAAAAATAAGAGGGAAGTCTATGTACTCAAATTTTCCACAGCCGCAGCGGCGATAAAAAGATGTGTAAAGAAACGTTGGGAAATAATCGAGCAAGAACCTGATTTTAAGCAGGTATTTTTAGATAAACCCTTATTTGCACATTCTAGATCACGGAATCTTAAGGAACTTCTAAAGCATAGGAAACATGAAGACACAGACCTTGGCCAAAAAGGCATGAGGAAGTGTTTTAACTGTGGACATTGTGGTAATGTAATGGTAGGCAATTCTTTCGTTCACCCGCAAACAGGTAAAAACATCACCTTGAGACACACGTCTGATTGTAATTCGAGTGTTTTAATCTATGCAATTAAATGCCCATGTGGTCTGGTCTATGTTGGCCGTACCACTAGGAAAGTGAAGGTTCGAATGACCGAACATAAAAGCACGATACGTACAAAAAATATGAAATCATGTTTGGCTGTACATTGGCATGAGAGGGGACATTCAATACCACAACTAAAATTTACTGTGCTAGAAAGATTGGTGGAAAAACCACATGTTGACACAGCTAAAATGTTGGCACAGAGAGAAACATACTGGATCAAGTTCCTTAGGACACTGACACCCTATGGGCTTAATGACAAAATTGAAATGATTTGCTTTTTATAATTTGCAATACTGTGCTGTATAATGTATGCTTAGGATCATATATGTTCTTCATCCAGATGGTATTGGTACTCATGCTCATAAAATCTCACGTTTTTTTGAGAATTGGTTTTCTTATATATATTTTTTGGCATTACTGTTATTAGTAGTTTATTATCATGAACCTAGTTTATTCTCCTATCTTTGTAATGGGACTATTTCGTTTGAAGTCATCACAATTAGGCATTTCACGGGTGCCATTTTTGAATGAGGATGTTTTGGTTATGAGTCCGTTTTTGATTTCCATGACGTATGACGTCAGACGCCATATTCAGGCGGCTCGCTCAGGGCTCGACCTAGCGAGAAAGCGGTATACCGGAGTGAACCCAGGAGTAATGTGCAGCGTTTTGGCTTTAAAGAAAGAGGTAAGAATTCATGGTAGTTAGTTGAGAAGCAGCTTTTCAACTACATAATGTGACCAGTGGTTAAGGAGCTTTCTGCTTTCATGTATTACAGAACGAAAAGTATTTCGAAAGTGAAGTAGCGCAGAGCAATTTAGTACTGGGGTCGAGGAGACTAAGTAAGTACTGGCTTCGTATGTAAGATATAGCAAGCCGAGTAGGAACGTGTTGAGGTTTTAAAGGTACTATTATGTTTTTTTAGAAGAGAGAATAGGACGGATGTTGAAGCTGGTCGATTTCTCAGCTTAATTGATTTGACGAAGGTAGGAGTTGTGGATTTTTAAGCACATGGAATTCACGTTATGCCTTGGTTACTTTTGGATCACAGCTAGCATGAGGTGGTGGTAGCACTGGGTTGGCAGCACGCTTTTTGGTTTAATTTAGGAGGTTGCAGGTGAACTTTTGTGAGCATGAATTCTTTAATATACACTAGATGTTTGAATTACATTAGGAGATTCTCTGGTTGTTGTTTATAAATTATTTTTTGCAATTAATGTATGTGCAATTGTAAATAGTGTATGTATTGGATATACACATGATTTAACTTTTGGTAATTACGTATAATCTTTTGTTATTTATAGTACATTCCCCTGACGAAGGTGCATACCGAAATGCATTGGGATATGTCAGTATTCGTTGAACTATGGAGATTTGTTTGAAAAACACAGATTGTCGCATTTACTGATGAATGAGAAGAATAAAATCGTTTTTGAAGAAAAGAAAAACGTCCATCCTTTGTTGAGCATATAATTTGGAATTGGTTTTGGCTTTCAGTTTGATCAAAAAGACTGTGGACATATGAAAATTCTGAACTTGTGATGAAATAGAATCTGTTTAATTTATGTTAAAATTGAATTGAATGTATGGATGATTAATAGAAAAACAAAAAAATCACGTTATTGTGAATAAGTGAACAGTGCTTCCCACAACACAGGTTTCTGTGATTCACCAATTATTTTCAACTTGGCTAGGAGCTAGTCAAGATTTGGGTCAGCACCAGGCAGTTTAATTTGTTGATATTGAAGAATAAACTGTTCTAACAGAGGAGTGCATATCGCTAATTATTGTTGTAAATGTAGTAAAAAGTTGCCCAGATATATTAAAATAGTTCTGGGTTTTGCCCCTCCCAGCTTTACCCGAGTTTTGTTTAAAGGGGAATCACATGAGCAGCTGACCAGAGTGATATCTGTGCTAGGAGTCTGACGTGTATCCTCTGCTGGGGTGTCTGAAACATTGGCGCCCACAGCAGAACTTACAAAAGCCACTGCCGCCATATCCGATTCCAAGTTCACATCAGCCATGCCATCTAGCTTGTTCACAGAGTATTTCCCCCCATTTGGTAACTCTGTTTCTGCAAGTGCCTGAGTCTCTCCTACAGTAAATGAAGGCAACCTGCTCCAAGGTTGGGAAGAGAGCCCTCGTTACCAAGCACCTGATCTACAGTCATGCACACCGGCTGCATCAGCTTCTGAAGGCTGAGTCAATTTCCTAAAGTACTCGGCTACAGAGCTTGCTGATACTGATGGTTCTGCAGGGCCACAAGTCCTTGCATCAGGGCTATGTCCTTCCTCAGGTTTCCTGGTTGGAGGGTGGTCCGAACACCGAGATCCTCCCTCTGCTTTATTCACCACCGTCGTCACGCCACAGCCATCCCAAGTCTTAAAGCCTCTTGCACACTTTGGAGGCGTTGCTGCTACTATGAGCGAGGTGACATCACACCTTCACAGACGCCAAGTGGACTGCATGTAAAACCAGTACGACTAGTGTGCGCCGTGTGAGATCAGACCTTTCACTGAGAGTGACCAGGGTGCTTGCAAAGTGCTAACTAAGGATACTCCCACATTCATTCCAGCAAAGACCACATAGGAAGTAAAAGAAAGTCCATCAGAGCCAGTTGGAGAGGAGAGCTGAAACAGCCACCCTCACATGGCTGCCATCTTGCTCCAAAAAATCCTCCATGATCGTCTTTTGCTACTTATTAACTCTTTGTCACCCAAGTAACCCTAGTGTTGCTTGTTCAACTGCAGTAGGCCAGTCTACTCACCAGGCTTTGACTGAGGTTGCACTCCACCTCCCCTTCTGCTAGAACAATATATTTGTGGCCAAAGTTACATTAAGTTCTCTAAAATCTCCTCTTTTGCCATAATATATATTTGTAGCCAAATCTAATGACAACTTCTCTAACAATTTGCTCTTGTGATTGTTGAGAAGATTTGGAATTAGTACACAGGAATCTCTAAAATCATAGGATTCATTTGTTTGACAGATAGGATACTGAAAGAAGTTTCAGTAGCTTATCCCAAAAATGTGTTTCAAAAAGGCAGGTGAGTCCCCAAATGTTGCTTATTGTTCTGTTAAAACAAATGTTAGTTTGATAATCACTTTGCTTGATACTTTACTTTGTTTGATAATCTTTGAAGCTGCATATTACGCTAATGTGTAATGTGCTTATGTAAAATAATATCTCTCGTACAAGGCTGTAAGGTTGCATAGCAAGCAAGTATTTATATCAGCAGAACAGAACAAGCTATTTTATTAATGGATACTTCCAGGAGCAAATTGGAACAGCAAAATGTACAGTTTTTAAAGTGTTTTTAAAGTATATTAGAAATATGCCTAAAACATCAAGGATCCACTGTGTCACACTTTCACACGGTGCCACGCACCAAGCCACCTTGGTGTACTGCCCTGTATTAAAGGGAAAGGGCAGGAATGTGCTGGATGTACCATCATACAGCACATTCCTGTCCTGTCCTTTCCTTGTGCTGGTGCACTTTTGGCTGCCTAACGCCAACGAAGACACCTTGGTGCAGGGGTGCCTGCGATGTAAGCAGGATTGCTTTAGTGCAGGAAGGGGGACCTCCCTGTGCAAAAACAATCCTGAGAGGTATTTTCCCTTTTTCTATGTGTCCTGCAGAATGCCGCACACATAGAAAGAGGAAAATACAAGGAGGAATATATTTCTTCTCTTTACCTCTCCCTTGGGAGACATAGCATTTTGTGCATTCTAGGCATACCACTAATGGTAAATTTGGGAATGCACCAAAATCCATGGGTGGGTGCGTATGAGCTCTCCACCCAAAGACTGCCTCCAGATATATCAAGCCATGCAGGACCAATCAAGGTGGCCTTGCATGACTTGATGAATTTGACTTTAGTATTGAGTCACCCTTGTGTGGCACAATGCCAATGCAACACTTTGATAAATATGGGTCCCCATAACAAGTGTAATAAGCAATTTCACACTTGAAACAAATGTGTCTTATGACTCTCTGCAGAAAAGAGTTAGAGAAAACAAGATGACAGGGCATGTGCGGTTGGAGAAAAATCTGAATATTTTGTGCAATAATAGGCTGAGAGGAATCTGCATTTTGTCATGTAATATATAACATTTAGTTAGATCTGATTTAGAAGTAAGCTCCAGATATTGTTAATGGAACATTATCAGCAGAATCAGACCCATAATTACCTAATTCCTCTGTTATTTCTGATTGCCTAGGGGATTCTCTGAGCTCTACCTGGAGCCACCCTCCTTAATTCCACACCTCCAGAGTTAACAAGTCCTCCAACAATAACTCCTTGAATGCAGAATTAAAACACACATTACAGTGACCCCGTAATGAGGGTCATGCAGGAGTAAAGCTCTATTCAATCTCCACATGTTTTGTAGTTGGTTTATGGTTCATATATTTTATCTAAGTAGTGTTATTCTTTTTGTTTTTCAGATTTCAGATCTCAGTGATTTTCTGGCTTTGGACGACGTTACATCTACATGTGATATGGATTTAGATAAACTGCTTACTTACTATCAACAGATCATTTCCGCGATACAACATCTTCATTCGAAGAACATATTACATTGTGATTTGCGTTGCTGTTCTATATACGTTAATTGCAAAAAGGTATTTGTAGAATTATCAAATCATTACCTATACAGAAGCATTTTGTTACTGGTCTCCTCAGCTTTCTAATAGATATACCTTGGTGCACAAATCATGTCATCGTTATACATGCAACTATAATTTACCAACTTGTGCTTGAAAAGATTTGAAAATCTGTTTAAAAAGAGCCTGAGATTTGTCCATTAGACTGATGGTCAGACATCAAGTCCATCTCATTACAAATCCTATGAGATAGAATGCAGATGGGATATCCATTTTGGGGAAAGAGCCCCATCCATCAAACTCTAAATTATGCCTGAAATGAGGTGCAATCATTCAAGGTGGGAGTAAGTGGTAATGCTCTGCCTGCATTTTTACTTTTTGTCTAATTTCTTTTCAATTTTTGCACCACTATCAATGTTTATGTCCTCTCATTATTTGTATTGAAATCCTTCTAACATCTGCTCTAGCACGCACATATGGCACTGGTAAGAGCAGTGGGGCATTGTTGTGGGGAGAGTCGGCAGACGACAAGATAGATAAAGTAAAATAAAAATAAAACATAAAACCACTTACCTTGCTCTCACCACATCGCAGAGACAGCGATGCGGTAAGCATGGGGCGGGTGGAAGGGGAAGTCGACAGACGACGGGATAGGTAAAATTAAATAAAGAAATAAGTAAAAGCACTTACCTTGAGCTTGCCGCATCGGCAAAGTCACTCAGGGCCATGCACAGTGACCTTGTGTGGCTTGATAAATTCAACTTAAGCATAGTGCAAAAGTGATGCAGCCGTATGTTAAACATGCCCCATAATTCTTAACGGTAAGCCCAACCACGCTCATTACATTTCTTTGCAATATCTTCCTTCACAATGCAAATGCATGAGGTTTAATAAGTCTATATTGACTGTTGCAATACCACCCTCATAAATGTTAATATTTTGTGCCCAGCTGGGGTTTCTTCCATTTGACACATATCCCAGTTGCCTCCCTTGTAATCCACAGGTCATGAAGATTAAAACGTAGTCTTAGCCAGTACTGGCCATGGGCCAACAAATGGAGAAAAGTGCACAAACATAGACATTTGTTTTTACATGTGTAAAAACAGCATAGAGTTGGCAAAATATTTTCATGTTTTCCTAAATTACTCAAATGGGACAAGAAGAAAGCTTAAACATAAATAGTTACCTCTTGTAGAAGACAAACAGATAATATACAGATAAAGCTTCTAAGCAGCTGCTCCACAGGATTGTATAGCATAATCATAATATTCTACAAAAACAGAAAAAGTCCTAGTATGCAAAATCTTCTAAAGCCTCACCTTCTAAACTGTGGGATCTCAACCCCCACTTAGGAACTAGGTAAAGGCTGATCAAATTTGACAGTAACTATGAAGAGTAGGAATTAACTTTTTCGTTTCAATCCACATTGTCTCTCCATTCAACTTCTTTTTATGGAATCTGAACCTCAGTTAAAGCACAATAGCAGAATCTCACATATTTGACTTCTGCTAACAATGTTTAGCACCTAAGATTAAATATCACTCTGACTGGAGTTTGGGGGAGGAGGGGGGTAGTTTAACATGTGTTAGAAATTGGGTTTTTGGTTCGCAAAGGTATGCACTCTGTCCAAGCAAGAACCACAATCCTAGCCAGGGTAAATCCCAACATGCCCTAAATTATCCTGTTCTCACTCTCTGATATCTTGGCACAGAGCAGCCAGGCTTAACTTAAGAGGCAATATGCAAAGAAATTATGCAATATATCAAATAGTAACACAGTGAAAATGCCACAAAAGAACTACACACAGTTTAGAAAAATAGGACTTAATTTTATAAATAAAACAAGACCGAAAAGACACAAATCCAATAAGTAGAAGTCGAGATGTGAATTTGTGAAGAACAAATGCAAAATAATTCTTAGAAGCAAAAGGGCACTTAAATGGGGTATCTGGTCGTAGTGGACCAGGACAAAGACATCATGGGTTCGTTCCAGAAGGGGCAACACGGACCATATTAGAAGGGCAACAGCATTGTTCGATGCTCAGGGTGCCGCGGGGGAGGAGATGGCTATGATCCTCCTCGACGCGGAGAAAGCCTTTGACCGTGTGGTCTGGGACTATCTCTGGGGCATTTTGGTAGAGGGTTTGGCAGCAATTTTCTGAGTGCAATTAAAGCTATGTACCTTAATCCGGTGGCTAAAGTTTCAGTTATGGGGCATCAATCTGACAAAATAACAATTAAGAGAGGGACACGCCAGGGGTGCCCTTGCTCCCCGATTCTGTTCTCTATGTACATTGACCCCTTTATACAAAGAATCCTGACCTCACGACAAATAAGCCCAGTGGTGGTCAATGGATTCACCACTAAACTGTTAGCCTACGCAGACGATCTGGTAATAACAACTGTGGACCCCCATCAAGCAATGTCGGAGATAGTACAATTGGCTAATGAATTTGGCAGCTGCTCCAGGTATAAGCTGAATGAGGGGAAAACCCAGATCATTTGTACAAAAAACATCAGGAAGAGTGATCATAGGTTTGTAGAGTGTGCCGTATATCTCGGGGTCAAAATTAATTCATCCGTCGAGAAGATGGTTTAAGAGAATTATCTTCCACTGCTGGGTTCAATCGAAACAGAGCTAAGAAGAATAGATGTGCTTCATTTATCCCTGATAGGTAGGGTGAATGCCCTAAAAATGACCATGTTCCCCAAAATATTATATCTTTTCAGGGCTATTCCCCTATTTTTAGGGGAAACAATGATCAAGAAAATAGAATCCACATTTGTTAGGTTCGTGTGGCAGTATGGTAAAATTAGGCGCTCTATTAACTATCTATCACTACCGGCGGATAGAGGCGGTCTGTCGCTGCCGAACCTAAAATTTTACCATCTGGCATGCCTTCTTACACAAATGAATCTATTGTTCCAGTCCGAATCCCTGCCAGCGGTAGGATCTAATGAGAATGAAGATCCCCCTTCCATTTTCAAGCTACTGTTGGGTAGAAAGGCATTTGGATTATTGCAGTGCGAAGTGGAATGGAGATTCTATAGTAGGACAAGATATAAGATTATTGAAGGGATTTGGGGGACGTGGAAAAACCATTTGCAAAACATTGGGAATCCCTAAAATAAATGCTAATACCAGCCTGTGGAAATCGAGCTTATTTGCTCACCTAGGCCAGAATGAGAATTGTTCTATATGGAAGGAGGTTTGGGATCCCTGGAAATCATTGGCTGTTATATTGGCAAGTCGCTCAAACTATATATGCAATAAGACCAAAATTAGTGCTGACACCAGATAGTCAACTGATTGATTATTTAAAAAGAGGGGGAAGGAAGATCGGTACTGCTTATAACTTTCTGGTGTCTGGGCTCCTAGATGATTTAGATAAAACTGAGATGGCGTGGTCGCACAAGTTGTGGGACCCGGATGTAGACATAGACCTTGCCCTACTTTTAAGTAATAAAGTATTTCGAGCTTCAAATTTGAGGGCCCAACACTACAAGACGGTGTTTAACCTTTATTATACACCCGCGAAACTGTATGAGTGGGGGTTAAGGGAAGATGATAAGTGCCCAAGATGTAACACAGGTCCAGCAGACTTGGTGCATATGTTTCATGGTTGTCCCAGTCTGGCCCTAATTTGTAGTGAGATAACAATGTTTTTGAGGGGGCTGCTAGGCAATAACATCAACCTATCCCCCACCCTGGTCCTTTTAGGGACGGACGCCAAACTTAAGGTTGGAAAACACACACAAGCATTGTTATTTATTGCCGCTGCAGTACTTCGAATGCTGATATCTGCTGGGTGGAAAGATCCTAATGCCCCCACGTTTCAGATGTGGCTGTCTAGGTTGTTGGGTATTCATAATCTGGAAGCCTGCCTATATGAATTTAAGGGAAGAAAGAAGCAGGAGTTTGGTAGGAATATATGGGCACCAGTGAAGAACTGGAGGAATTTAGATTCATGAGCCATGCTGGGATGACATTTTTATAAACCATGATCGTATGTTATTAACTTTTGTACAGCTCTGATTGATTTTATTGCATATTATGAATTTCTATATTTATATTTCCAAATATGTATGGTATTATCTAAGAATAATGATAATTAATTTATTGCACATTATGAATGTTGTATTAATATTTTTTCTGGATACTTATTGGTTTTCTTTAACTATAACTGCCTTATCTCTTAATAAAAAAAATTAAAAAAAAATAAAAAGGGACCGGGCCAAAGACAAAAGTTGGGCCTGCTAAAAGAAAGTACCCTCAACTGGGCTTGCGTCGACGTCAAAGAAGAAGCGAGTTGCAGCTGAAGCAATGCATGGGTGTCGGGCAAAGGAGAGAGGGAGATGCGTCGAGATGCTCCATGCAATGGCAGCGATGCAGTGGTTCTGAGTGAGAGGCACTGGTTCTGAAAGTTATGGGAGGCTACTGCTCCCGTAGCAGGTGATGCATCGATTCCGAAGGTGATGCCCCAACCCCGTTCCATGCTTCAACGAGGATGCACCAGTTCCGATCCATGCAGAAGTGAAGATGTGAAGATGCGTGGGTTCTGACTCATGCAAATTGAAGAAGCAACGGTTCCGATGAGGATGCGTGGGTTCTGGTTGTGATGCACCTTAGACCTCACTTCCAAGGGCCCAAGACTGGGGTGACGAATAGAAAAAGAACAATTGATGGACAAAATGTTGAACAATGTCAAACATTCACCCCAGTACAGAGATCCCAGCATCCTAGGACCGGTTTCGGGGTTTTATCCCTCATCAGCCAGGTTAGCTTGACTCCAGTGGCATGGAGAGCACGGGACCCATGTCTGGGCATACCCGTCCCACTCGGGTTGACAAATGCAAAGAGAACAGTTGATGAACAGAATGTTGAACAATGTCAAACACTCACCCCAGTACAGAGCTCTGGGCCTAAATCCATTGTTTTTTTGCTCCCCATGCCATTCCAGTTTAGACCCTGTCATATGCAAATCAGTCTTGACCTCAGTCCAGCCGAACTGCTGGCCAGGTCCTCCATGGACTGGAAAAAGCATCCTAGGAACAGTTTCAGGGTTTCACCCCTCATCAGCCAGGCTAGCTTTTGTCTCTAGTGACATTGAGACCTATGTCTTGGCATACCCGTCCGACTCGGAATGACAAATGCAAAAAGAACAATTGATGGACAGAATATTGAACAATGTCAAACATTCACCCCAGTACAGAGATCTGGGCCTCAATGTATCGTTTTTGTTCTCCCCATGCCATTCCAGTTTAGACCCAGCCTTATGAACATCAGCCTTGACCCTGAACAGGACTGGAGTGGTACTACTTGGCACGGTAGACTCACAGCTTGCAGAATCCAGATACAAGTATTTGAAGTATTTTAATTCCATGAGGGTTAGAACAGGAAGCTAGCCAGCAAGCCCTTGGGGTCACTCCGGACTCAAGTGATACAGGTCCAGTCCTTCTTATCCAGGAGGGAGAGCAGGCAGCAGGGCAGCTCACCAAGTTAAGAGCACAGCAAGGAAAGAGTCCAGCAAAGCAGCAGTTCAGCAGGTTGGCAGTCCTTCCAACGGGGCAACAGTTCTTCCTGGCAGAGTGGTCACAGGTCCAGAAGTGTACTGAAGTTATGGGGTCAGAGGTCCAGTAGATAGATAGATAGATAGATAGATAGAAATTGTATTCAGTTATTGCAACCATCAAAGTATACAGCCATAAAACATTTCCTGTAGGACAAATACTGAATGCTATATGGATTTGTTTTACTTAGTAATATTGCATCACATGTTAAAAATATTTGAAAAACTCATAACATGTACTCATTAGCTACCAAACAAAATATAAAGTGACCTGTGCCTTCGAAACAATACGGTATAATAACACCATTATTACATTATCCCTGATGTAATAAATATATTGAGTCTTACACAAATCCAATACAAAAATTTGCTTTAAATGCTTGTTTAAAAATTTCTCATCTACAAGGATAGTCATATGAACATTTAAATAATAACTGTACGGTCTAAAGAGCTTTTTCATTTATGCCAGGCAGCTATTAGAAAATTTGCTAAAAAACAGTACAATTTAGAAAAAAGAAAAAAATATCCGTTTTTTTAATCATAAGGGCTACCTGGAATGCTTTATCTAGAAATTTTTAAAATTATTTTTCATTTAAACTAAGCAGCTTCTAAAGATTTACTTACAACAAAAGCAGTTTTAAAAGAAGTATCAGTTTTTAAAATCCTAAAAGCTGCCTGGCATCTGGTTATTCCCATTTCTTTGCATAAGGGGCAAATCTACTTTCGGCGGGAAGGTAGGTAGTCAGAGCAAAAGAACAGTAAGTGCGATTCATTCTCATCACTCTTACCACACGAAGTGCATACCATGGTTCCTTGTTCTTTGCCCCATTTATGAGTAAATGATCTTATGGGCAGATTACTGAGACAAAATCGTAAATACATATTCTTAGCTAAAGAAGATGGTATTTGATCTAGATAGTGCTCAAAGGCTGGAATGAGTTTATGTTCAAAGAACGCATTAGATAATGAGCCTACTGAGCTACTATTTACATACTCTTCGGTAATACATGCCCAGTAACTAGCCTCGGGTACTTGCATAGCTGCCTTGTTAATTCCTGTAGGGTCAGTCCAGAAATTATGCAAGCCCAACTTTCCCAGCCACATGTATACCAATGTAACCAATGGGAGCGTCCTAGCCAGCCACTGCCGCTTCAGGTAAGAGCGGTGGGGCCAGGTGAGAGGGGATTTCCAGGGACGACCATGAGGGAAAATTATTTATATATCTAATTTTCCCTTGAGGTCGTCCCTCGAATACTCCCTCACCTGCCACCACCGCCTCACTGCTCTTACCTGCAGCGGCTGCAGCTGGTCCTAGCACCTGGCATTCTTAATAGTTCTGCTAGTGGATCCTTTTATTCGACTACCTAAGGTGTGCTCCAAAGACGAACACAATACGCTAAAACTTTTAGCGCATCCACATCTATTTTCTTTAACCCTAGCTCTAAATAGCTAGGTGGAAGGCAGACCAGTTTTCTTAAAAAAGTATTTTCAGCAATAGCCAGTGAGCGAACATCCGCATAGCCCCATATTTCAGCACCATATGATGCAGCTCCTTGTGCCTTTGCTCGATATATTTCCAGGGCAGGCAACACTACATGGGAGACTGTTTGTTTCTGCAGCCTAATATTTGCATTCGCCCTGTGCGCAATTAAAAACCTACTTTTATTTAATGGTCCCATCCACTTAAAATTCTCCATGAGTCGCACCCCTAGATAGTTAGAATTATCCGCCCCTTCTAGAGTCTCGTTATCAACATGGATAACCGTATTTTCCTTGCACCCTTTCCGAATACCATGAATTTATTTACATTTAATTCAAGACCTCCTGACCTGCAGAAATCTAGGAAGTTGTCAACTAAAATTTGCAGGCACATAGGCGTCTTTGAGATGAGAAGAGATTCATCTGCAAAAAGTAAAATAGGTACCTTCCTGTTGTTCAGACTGGGGGAGTCATTTCTACAATTCCCCAAGGTATCAAAAATGTAGTTCATATATAAAGAAAACATAGTGGGTGCAAGAACAAAGCCTTGACGCACCCCGCATTCATTCGGGATACGTTTTGTCAACTCTCCATTTGGTCCCCAGCGTACTAGCGGATAATTATTCTCCTGCAATTTACTTAAAAGTTGTACAAGTTTACGAGGAACTCCCAAATTTAGTAAAGCAGGCCATAACTTTGTGCGTAGGATGAGTTCAAAGGCAGCTCTAAGAACTATAAAAGCCACATAAAGCTTATGTTGTTGCAATAAAAATGTTTTCCAGTATAAAATTGAAAATCTGAAAATCTGGTCCATCATACTAACCTTTGGCCTTCAGCCAGCTTGGAAAGATGACATTATGTAGTATCCTGCTATTCTCAATGTGATGCATTTCTACCACCAATGGAATGTTCATTGGAGCAGCTGTCAGAATGTTGGTGTTCTGCCTAGGTAGTGACAGTTGGATGGGCTGAGCACCTAGATGGAAGCTCCTGGTGGGGTCTCCTATTGAGCTTGTACTTGTCTTAATCTAACTGCTCAATAAATCTACTTGAGAACTTCCTACAAGCGTGGACTCAATTACTACATTATTTTGGCGACGATACTGAAAGAACCTACTTCAGTCACCTCTACAAGCAAGTTAATGGCACAAGATTTACTGAAATGTAATCAAGGCACCCCAACTGGCATCGTGACCCCACCAGTGACCTGCCACCGGTCGCCCACAGCAGCCTGCCAGTTGTTCAAGCGACTGGTGAGTCTATTCTCTGACTGTAGCTGTACCCTGTGAGGGTAAGCCCTTCTAGCAACAAGCCTTTGCTCTTGATAATATCTCGCAGCGTTTTTCAACATAAGTGGAATATTTGTAAAATAAACAGTCGAGTGTCTAAGGAATGAGCAGCTGAGTGGAAATGAAACTGTTTTTTTTACTAAAAGCCCTCAAGCAAATGTGGAAGGAAAGAGCAGCTATGTGGGAAAGTAATTGACTGTCCTTTCATTTCCTTAAGTGAATCCTGCTCTTAGCAACGGAAATGAAGAAGCCACGGAGCCTGTATTTAAATGGTATTAACAATGTATTTGAAGGAACATCAAACACAGGTATTCTTTTCTACCTCTACAGTACCAAAATATTCTTTGCTCCATTACTCCAGAGATACACGGAACACGGGTTTGAACTATTTTTTTTGGTGTCAAGCACGTTTATTATAGTAAAACTTTTTCACGTTTTTCACTGTTGTTTTCAACTACATTTGAACCAACTCCAGTTCAACTGTCCATTTGTTTTACTTCTGAAAAACGCAACGTGTCTAACCCTGTGCACGCACTTACCTATTTCTTATGGTTGCCTCGGAGTTTTTGTGACGTGCTGTGATCCTCTGTAAATCCACGGATGCTGTTTGGCTTTGGGGAGCATTTGCGTGCCTTGAACCACCCGAAGCGACGTCATCGACGTGGCGACATCTTGTATTCTGTTCCTTCAGTCCATCTGTAAATTTCGGTTCTCTACGTCATGACAACGAGATTTTCTGCATTTGCTACGATTTGAGGTTTGTCTGACAATGCCTGTCTAGAACACGTGGCACACACCGACTTTGTTTAAAAATGGAAACGTTCATTTTAGTATCTGCAGTGAAAAATGGATCATTTGTCAATAAGCAGTGTTTTAAACAGTCATTTTAACTCGTCCAGTGACTCTTTTTCATTCTTCGTTTTTTTTTTATTGAACTGTTCCTCAAGTTGCGTTTCCAAGGATGTGCTATTTTCTATTTTCTTTAAGTTTTGCACTATGTCACGGTGCCATCTGGTGGCTAAAGGTGGAATTCACTTCTTCAGTCGAGACTAGTATTCCACAACTTTTGTGTGTGTATTTTGGAGTTTGAGTCTAACCTTCATTTGTAGGTATTTCAGGTATATTACAAGTAAGAGACCACTCACCTGAGTGAAAGTACTTATTCGTTTATGTACAATATCACACTGTGCTAATTTGTTTTCTCGCATATATGCTGAATATTCAGTTTAGTGTCTTGAATTTAGAATGCCAATTTTCCTGATATGCTGGTTTAAACCCGTGACCCCAGGTTACACATGTTTACAGTGTACAACAAACACAGTGCATAATATTTCACTCTGTTAAGTGTGTATAATACATTTTGGTGTTGTATGGTATATTGTATTTCTCTTTCACATAGTGCACAAGTCTAAGTTTCAATTCTAGTTATGTTTAACAGTCTACTCTACATATAGTCTCTAAAGTTTTTACCTCTCACTTTGCACTAATGACCTCGCACAGACCTCGCTAAATTTTGTTACTGTGTGACGTAGGGTTATAGTCCCTTTAGTTTGCATTAGTGCACGTTAGTTCTCCATACACAGATCTCTGGCGTAGGGTTTTAGTCCCTTTAGTTTGCAGTAGTGCATGTTAGTTCTCCATACACAGATCTCTCTAGTTTTTTGTTTGTCTGTGTTTTGCATAGGGTTATACTCCCTTTAGTTTGCAATAGTGCACGTCGATTGTCCATACACAGACCTCACGAGTTTTTTTTTGGTTTGTCTGTGTTTTGCTAAGGACGACTGACGTCCTTTTAGTTTCTTCCAGCACCACTTCAGTTGTCCACACTTGGACCCTACATAAATTGTGTAGATGTGAATTTTTGTTTCCTTCCGAGTAGTTAAGCTTGAGATACTGTCCCTTGACATTATCGTAATGGGTTCCTACTCATATTGTATTTCAATATTTCAAATTGACCAGCTGGACCCTCTCCACAGTGGTCGCTCCCATCGCGCTGTGCCTCCTAACAGACACTTTGCTCCCTGCTGCCAGATTTCCCTGATTGAGCGCCTCGAAGTGCACGCAGCGCTTGGTGTAGCGCTTGGTATCGTTATTATAAATGATATGCCTGCTGCCTGCTTGCCCTATTAGAGCGTTTGTATCGCGCCTGATCTCATTTGATTGCCTGCATAATTGGTGTGCATTAGCCTTGCATTGCGGGGAAGGTGTAAAGCGCCTGCACAGTCTTTTGGGTATTTTAATTGTTGATGTACCTTGTCTCGCACTCCGGCTGTGCCCCAGTTTCGTTTCTGGTACCGGGCTGCCATTTGGTGGAGTGTCTGTTTACCTTCTGTGAGACCGTGTCTCCTCCCAGCTCCCCCTCCCACACACGAGCTCAGCTACGTCGCCCCGTCCTCTCACAATCTGTGACCAGCTGGACCCTCTCCACAGTGGTCGCTCCCATCGCGCTGTGCCTCCTAACAGACGCTTTGCTCCCTGCTGCCAGATTACCCTGATTGAGCGCCTCGAAGTGCACGCAGCGCTTGGTGTAGCGCTTGGTATCGTTATTATAAATTATATGCCTGCTGCCTGCTTGCCCTATTAGAGCGTTTGTATCGCGCCTGATCTCATTTGATTGCCTGCATAATTGGTGTGCATTAGCCTTGCATTGCGGGGAAGGTGTAAAGCGCCTGCACAGTCTTTTGGGTATTTTAATTGTTGATGTACCTTGTCTCGCACTCCGGCTGTGCCCCAGTTTCATTTCTGGTACCGGGCTGCCATTTGGTGGAGTGTCTGTTTACCTTCTGTGAGACCGTGTCTCCTCCCAGCTCCCGCCTCCCAGCTGCCCCTCCCACGCTCCGCCCCCCTCCACTCTCCACTTAAGCTAGATGCCCATACGCGCAGCGTCCACGCGCTCCGGCCGCGCCGAAGGTGCGCCAAAGGTAAGCCCGTCTACGCCCGTCTACGCCTGGACCGCACCCAGCGCCAGACCCCCTGGTCCCCGCCGCACCCAACCCTCTAGAGTCACATACGATGCCGCTACTCTCCTCGCCCTCAACCCCGGACGCACCCCACCATGCTGCAAAGCTACCCCTGGACGTACCCACGGCCCATTCTCCTGCCTCTCCTGTAAGTTCAACTGCTTCAGGACCCTCACCAAACACACTTCCTCCACACACAGCTCCGAACCCAACAACTTGAAGTGCATCCTACTGAACACCCGCTCGGTCCACAGACATGCAACCGAACTCTGGGACCTAATTGACACTGCGTCACCTGACATCGCCTTCCTGACTGAAACATGGATGAATGCATCTTCTGCCCCCGACATCGCCATAGCCATACCGGACACTTACAAGATCATTCGAAAAGACCGCACCGATCAAACTGGAGGAGGCATTGCCATTGTCCATAGAAACACCATCAAAATTACAACCAGCTCTGACGTCAATCTTGCAACCGCCGAACACCTCCACTTTCAGATCCACACTGACCCCAGGACCACACTTAGAGGAACCCTCATTTACAGGCCCCCAGGCACCCGATCTCAATTCAGCGACGACATCGCTGACTTCGTCAGCCCGCACGCCCTCGCCTCCGAGAACTACATTCTTCTAGGAGACCTCAACTACCACCTTGACAACATTCTCGACAACAACACCACCACCCTTCTGGACAACCTGTCCAATCTCGGACTCAAACAACTTGTTGACACCCCCACTCACATAGCCGGACACACGCTCGACCCTATCTTCACCTCCAGCAAGCACATCTCCTTCGATCACACTACAGCTCTCCACTGGACGGATCACAGCTGTGTTCACTTCAGCTACAAAATAACCCTGACCCACAACCGTCCACAACCCATTCCCCGAAGAAAATGGAACAAAATCACCACCGACCAACTCCTCACATCACTCAGCCAAAACACTCCCACCCTAGCAACGGACCCAGACCTAGCGGCCACCAACCTCAGGCAATGGATTACCCACAGTGCGGACGAACTAGCACCCCTGAAAAAACACCAGCCGAAATCATCCAGCAAAAAAGCTCCCTGGTTCAATGATGACCTTAAAAAATCCAAGAAGACATGCCGCACCCTGGAGAAGAATTGGAGAAAAGAACCAACCTCAGACAACATGGCCTCCCTCAAGACAGCCACCCGCAAACACCACCAACTGATTCGATCCGCCAAGAAATCAGCATTTAAGGACCGTCTCGACAACAATTCTCATAACAGCAAGGAACTCTTCAATATCGTCAAAGAATTCACCAACCCTCCCGCAGCATCCAACGACATCACTAACTCCCAAGACCTCTGCGATGCGCTATCCTCCTTCTTCTACAACAAAATTGCCGACATCCACAACAGCTTCAAGAATACTGCCAATGACCAACTCACCCCACCCCCTTCAGATCCCACCCCTCCAACTAACTACCTCAACTCCTGGAACCCAATCACCATTGAAGACACCATTCGCCTCATGAACTCAATCCACTCTGGCTCACCTTCTGACCCCTGTCCCCACTACATCTTCAACAAAGCTGACTCCATCATCGCTCCCCAACTCCGCGATGTCATCAACTGCTCCTTCAACTCCGCCACCTTTCCAGAAATATGGAAACACGCCGAACTCAGCGCCCTTCTGAAAAAACCAACAGCAGACCCCTCAGATCTGAAAAACTACCGACCCATTTCCCTCCTCCCTTTCCCGGCCAAAGTCATCGAGAAAGCCGTCAACAGCCAACTCGCAGCCTTCCTTGAATCCAACAACTCCCTGGATCCCTCACAGAACGGCTTTCGAGCCAAACACAGCACCGAAACCGCCCTCATTGCAGCGACCGACGACATCCGAGCACTCCTGGACAACGGTGAAACAGTGGCCCTCATCCTACTCGACCTCTCCGCCGCCTTCGACACTGTCTGTCACAACACCCTCATACAACGCCTCAACAACATCAGCATACAAGGAAAAGCCTTGGACTGGATCATCTCGTTCCTTGCCGGGAGAACCCAGAGAGTCCGACTCCCCCCTTTCTACTCAGAGCCCACCGAAGTCATCTGCGGCGTACCTCAAGGCTCCTCACTCAGTCCCACCCTCTTCAACGTGTACATGAGTCCCCTCGCCTCCATCGCACGTCAACACAACCTCAACATCATCTCCTACGCCGACGACACCCAGCTAATCCTTTCCCTCACCAAAGACCCCAACACCGCCAAAAACAACCTTCACGAAGGTATGAAAGAAGTAGCAGAATGGATGAAACAGAGCCGCTTAAAACTCAACTCAGACAAAACGGAGGTGCTCATCCTAGGATCCTCCCCCTCAGCTTGGGACGACTCCTGGTGGCCTTCCGCTTTGGGATCTGCGCCCACACCCACAGACCTTGCACGTAACCTTGGCTTCATTCTAGACTCCTCCCTCTCAATGTCCAGACAAGTCAACGCCGTATCGTCTTCCTGCTTCAACGTCCTTCGCATTCTCAAAAAGATCTTCCGCTGGATCCCCCTCGAAACAAAAAAGACTGTCACCCATGCACTGGTCACGAGTCGACTGGACTATGGCAACACACTCTACGCCGGAATTACAACAAAATTGCAGAAAAAGCTCCAGCGCATCCAAAACGCATCAGCGAGACTCATATTAGACATCCCGCGCCAAGAGCACATCACCGGTCACTTAAAAAACCTCCACTGGCTTCCCGTCAACAAAAGAATTACTTTCCGCCTTCTTACCCACGCACACAAGGCCCTTTATAATCTAGGACCCGAATGCCTCAACACCCGACTGTCCTTCTACTATCCCACCCGCCAACTAAGATCATCCAACCAAGCCCTCGCCGCAGTCCCGCGCATCCGAAAAACCACCATGGGTGGCAGATCCTTCTCCTTCCTGGCTGCCAAGACCTGGAACTCACTCCCCACCCACCTCCGCCTTACTCAGAATCACATCTCCTTCAGAAAAGAACTGAAAACATGGCTATTCGATAAACAATAAACCCCTCCCTCCAGCGCCTTGAGACCCTCTGGGTGAGTAGTGCGCTTTATAAATGCATGAACTTGAACTTGAACTTCCTATTTAGGAGTTGTATTAGGGTGCAATTCCCTTTGTGTGACATGGGTTCCCACCCATACTGTGTCTTTTCAATCCAGTTTGAAGGAATTTATGAAAAGTTTAAAGTCTTTTACATCTCTTATCATCAGTTTTACTCATACTTGCTAGTTAATTAGCATTTTATAAAGTGCACATCGTGGTTTTTCCACACGGTTTTGTCTTTATACTTACAATGCTAGTTAGTTTTGTCACTTGTGTTCTGTTTCTATGGATTCATGGAATCCTACTGTGTTCTCCGAGTGCATTCCACTGTGGACGGCACTCTGGTCTGGACCATGACTTGAACTGACGGTTGTATTAGTTCTGCTAGATCAAATAAATTACTTTGACAGGAGGCCCAAACTTGCTTTCTCCTTTGTTGACATGGACAGATTACAGTCTCCAACTTTCAAAACACTCTCTTTCGTACCCTTCCTGACATCAAAATTTTCCTTTTGCTTGGAGTGGGCATGCACAACATTACTCTTAACAATGGACATGAGACTCGAGACATCAGAACTAGACTTCAACCACTTGGACATCCACCCAGGACAAAATGAAGTGTTGGGCTTCCGACCTCTCATTAACTCGAAAGGAGAGACCTTGGTGGAGGAGTGAGGAGTGGTCCTGTAGAACCAAATCATGCTCTTCAACGCTTTGCTGACTTCAACATTACTACTCCTAGCCCATTTCACACAGTCGCCAATGACTCTGTTCATTCTTTCGACAAGCCCATTCCCTTGAGGATGATAAAAGGAACTTTTGACATGTTTCACACCAGATTTAGACAGAAAGTCAACAAACTCATGACTCACAAATTGCTTCCCATTATCGGAAACTAACACTTCAGGAAAACCTTCCCTGCTCCAAACATCACACAAGAATTCAATGACACTTTTAGTGTCAGCATCTTTCACCAATTTATACTCCGGCCACTTGGAGACATAATCAATCAAGACCAGAATGAACCTGGAATAGCCACTCAGCACAGAATAAGGTCCCATGATATCAATCCCCTGTTTAGCTCAAGGACGATCCGGGTACTCAACCGGCATAAGAGGGGGAACCCAAGTCTTGAGACTCTTATCTGAAGATTTGCAGATGCAATAGTCAGTAACAAAAAGATCAATATCCGAATCCATAGCAGGCCACCAGAAAATTTCGCGAATCCTACGTTTAGTAAGCGAACAACCAAGGTGACCCTCATGAGCCTTCACAATGATACCTTTCCTAAATGTAAACGGAGGAATGATCTTATCATTACGAAGTAAAATTCCATCTTCAATGGAGATCTCATGTCCAACCTTAGAAAAAGGTTGAAGAGAAGAAGACAAGACCTTTTCACGCGGCCAACCTAACTTAACAAAATTGCAAACATCCTGAAAAACACTATCTTCTTCAAAAGCTTTCCTCCACTCCACTTCGGAACAGACCTGTAGTTCAGGGATGTCTACACAGGCAACCAAACAATCATCACAGTCCTCTTCAATGAGATCAGTAAAGGAAATGTCAACATCGTCATCACGCACAGCAGGAGGAAACCGAGACAGAAAATCTGCTCTTACGTTTTTCCCACCCGCAATATACACAACATCAAAATGGTATTGCAAAAGCCTGGACACCATCCTCAAAATCCTAGGTGTGCAACATTTGGTAAGACCACCCCCCAAAATGTTGACCAAAGGTTTATGATCAGTTTGGAGTAAGAAACGCCTACCCCAAATGAACGGTCTAAACTTCTCAATAGCCCACGTACAAGCCAAAAGCTCCTTCTCGATAACAGAGTATTGAACTTCCAGGGTTAGTTCCATTCTTCTATTCCTATTTCTGGATTTCTCTTTGGTTCCATTGTTCAATTTCTATTTCTTGATTTCTCTTGCTGATACGAGTTTCTTTATTTCTCTTGTTGCTTTGCTTGTGATGGGTGTTCTCTTTTCGCTGTTACTTTCCTTCTTTTGCTAATTTTGCTTGCTTTTATTTCCCTGGTTCTGATTTGCTATTTCAAACTTTTGTTTTCTGTATAAGAAAAGGGGATATGTAGTATCCTGCTATTCTCAATGTGATGCATTTCTACCACCAATGGAATGTTCATTGGAGCAGCTGTCAGAATGTTGGTGTTCTGCCTAGGTAGTGACAGTTGGATGGGCTGAGCACCTAGATGGAAGCTCCTGGTGGGGTCTCCTATTGAGCTTGTACTTGTCTTAATCTAACTGCTCAATAAATCTACTTGAGAACTTCCTACAAGCGTGGACTCAATTACTACATTATTTTATTAGCTTCTGCCCACTCGTTCAGTTTATTAAAAATTTGTCTTGGAAAGATTTTTTGCGCATTGTTAATCAGACTTATCAGTCTGTAATTGGCAGGATTGCTTGTGTCTCCCTTTTTAAAGATAGTTATAATTTCTGCTCCAGTTCATGGTTAAGGAATATCCCCTCTATGGAGATTGTATTTGACAATCAGTTTAGTTAGGACGACCAAATTTGTAGTTCGCTTTTATAAAGGTCACCTGGTATGTTGTCTGGGCCTGGTGCCTTTCCCGATTTTAGTGGGGTTAATCACACTAACTGTTTCATCTAAACTAATAAATACTAAAGCAGCATTTATTTCACGCTCTACAATAGAATTAATTGGGGGAGAAGCCTGGCTATAACTTAGCACACAGTATCCTTGTCACCAGCCGCATACTGTATAGAATAGCGCGACACCCATTTTTCGGGAGATATATTATAATAATGGGATTTCAGACTTCCTGGCATAGCTGAAGCTGCCAATTTCCCTAATAATCTATTTTCTTCAATATTACTTGCAGGGAGCAGATCTAGCCATCGTTTCTGATCCCATTCCCTTTTGGACTCCCGCAGCCGGGTTTTATAGGTTCGCCTAACTATACTAATTTTAAATCTGTCTCCTTCTTGAATAGCCAACTTTAGTAAGCTCTTAGCTAGTTTACATGGTAAAGTAAACCATACATTTTCCTTGAACAATTTCGAATTTGAAACAACCACCTCCTTGTAGAAAATCGTTTGTAACTCACTAAACAACTCAGTGTGCACCATTAAAATAGGATTGTCTATTACATTCAACCCCTCAAAGTGTCCTAAAGATGTAATAAACAAACAGTACAGCCGTGAATATAGTTTTTGATTAGACACAACTACTGACCATTTAACAGTCTGTCAATTATTAGTTTGTTTGTATGTACTTTATTCAATAAAATGTTATCGTAAAAGTATGCACATCCTTTTACAGAAAAAGAACCACCAATCCATTCTTACATACAACTGTAATTAATAAATACAAAAATATTTTCTTTAAAAATAAGTATCTACAATAAAAACAGAAGTACAAATCACATAAAAGCAGCATACCATAAATCAATATAAAAGGATCTATGGGGGGATGTGCTTTATCCTTCGCAAGCGTGTCTGCCAGGCGCTGCCCAAATATTTTGCTACCCCACAGACCATGACTAGGGAAGCCGTATCAGTGGTAAGAACCGGCATGGCCATCCTATGACACCTAAGGCCCAGCTCTCTGCATATTGGTTTTAACCATGTCTTCCTTGCACCCCTGTATGCTGGACATGCAAAAAGGAAATGAGCCACAGACTCCTTAGGGGCTGCACACCCAGGGCAAGATGTTACAGGAGAACTTAACTTTTTCCACCCTGCAGTAATTTCATTCACCGGGAGGGTCCCGAACCTTAATTTTAAATATAGTGATCTGTCCAGGGTTTTTTGTATAAAATCAAGCAACGGTTCGAGTTTCCTTACAGGTTTGAATTCTAAAAACTGCTCTGTAAGGATACCCCCTTTGCCTCTACACATGTCCTCCTCCTGTACCCAGTCCCAATATAGTTTATTCATTACTTGCTTAGGGGGTGGCATTTGGCTAGCCCATATTTCATTCAAACCTAGTTTTAAAACCAGCTGTCTAAGGTTACTCAGCCACTTAATCTTATTGCCCGAGTTGAGTGTGATTAGTTCATCCAGAACAGCCGCGTAGTTTGACAGTTCTGGGGTCCTTCTAAGGCGTACCCAGAAGAGTAGTGGGCGAAGACAGACTATGGGGCCGATTATGATTGCGGTTTTTCCGCATCCTCCGGGCCGGCGGAAGCCATCGCCGGCCCAGAGGATGCAGAAAAACCGCTGCGGAGCCTCCAAAGACCCACCGCCATATTAGGATGGCTGGTGGGTCTGGAATTCTGTTCGCAGCTTTTCCGCCGCGGTTGCCTTCCGACCGCGGCGGAAAAGCTCTAACATGGCTGGCGGTGTCTGATATTAGGATGGTGTAAAAGACATGCTTTTCCGCTGCGGCTTTTCCGCGGCGGCTTTTCCGCCGTGGAAAAGCATACGGACTTTCACTTCGGGGGCCCGTTGCGGGCTCCCTGGGTGAAGGGGGGGTGCACATGGGGGGTACCTATTGTACCCCCCTGCATTTGCGTGCACAAAGCAGCAGGCACTGCGCGGTGCCTGCCGCTTTGTGCATGCAAATGCGATGCATGCATTTTTAACCTTGCGGCGGGTGCAGCTTGAAGTTGCACCCGCCGCAATGTTAAAGATAGAGGATGCGACCGCCACCCTGGCGGTCACATCCTAATCTGCTCGGTGGGAACGCCGCAGCCCTTGCGGACGTTCCCTCCTCCTCAGGGGTCGCGGACGGACTCAAGTCCGTCCGCGATCATAATCGGCCCCTATGTCTTTCAATGAACGCCTACCCATATCTTGTCGGACGGGTTTTACCGGGGTAGAGACGGGGAGTGAAACCAATTCTCTCAGGAACTTATTTTCTGATCTCACTAAATCATTGGTATTCTCGAACCCCCACAGCTCGGCTCCATAGACTGCCGAGGGCAATGCTTGACCTTCGTACACAGCAAGGGCCGGGGCTACGGGTTTTCTCATAGACTCTCGCTGTTCCCGTAGGATTGCTCCTGAAACTCGTTTGTGGTTTAAAAGCATTTTGGCCATATGGGCCTTCCAATTCATCCGACTATTAACCCTTACCCCCAAATAGTCGAATGAGTCTACCAACTCTAATGGAGTACCATTAAGGGAGACATTATTCTTCAATCTCTTTGAAGGTGCAATGGCCATAAGCTTTGTCTTGGTAGTATTGATAATAAGACCTCTATCCTCACAAAATGAGCTAAAGCGATCCAGCAGCTTTTGATGGCCAGAAGAGGTTTTAGAGATGAGGAGGGTGTCGTCAGCAAAGAGCAGGGTAGGTGTTTTTCCCCTGCCAGGGATGGGGCGTCAGCTGGGTCCTCTCTCAAATGGTCCACCACCCCATTCACAAAGAGAGAGAATAGAGTCGGCGCCATTACACATCCCTGGCAGACTCCTCTCCTCACGGCCACCCTCTCTGTCAGCTGGCCCTGAGTACCCCATCTAATCTTTGCATAATTCCCCTCGTGTAATTTCTTAATAAATTCAAGAAGGGTAATAGGGAGGCCCATCTCTAGTAATACATACCATGATCTAGAGCGTGGCACTAAATCGAAGGCGGTTTTGAGATCTATAAACGCTAAATAAAGGCTGCCTTTCCCGATGGTCACAGACTTCCAGTATACAGCAAAAAATCGGAAGACCTGATCCATCGTGCCCACCTTCTGTCTAAATCCCACTTGGAAATGGGAAAGGATGCTCTCCTCTTCTATCCATGACCCTACCCTAGAGATAATGACCCTGCCAACCACCTTCTGGACCACGTCTATCAGACTGATCGGTGTGTAGTTGGCAGGGTCATCTCTCGCCGCTTTTTTATACACTGTTACCACCTCCGACCCTTTCCAAGAGTCCGGGACTGGGTGACCCCTTGAGATCAGATTCATTATTAGGGAGATGAGGTTTGCCCAGGTTGCAGGGTCATTTAAGAGGAGAACCCCAGGGATCCCATCGGGGCCTGACACCTTTCCAGGGGTCAGATGTTTAATAGCCATTTTTACCTCGGTGATGGAAAAAGGGTCTTCAAGAACTGTAAGTACTCTACCATCACTGTCAGGTACTAAAGGTGGCGGACATGGCTCATCTGCGCCACAATACAGATCATGAAAATGTGAGTGCCATTGTTGTTCCGTTATATGATTAGTGATTGGTTCCGTTCCCCTTCTCCTAGCTTTATTGATTAAGTCCCAGAATAGGGTGGAGTCCTTCCTCTGAGATGAGGATTTAAGATCCTGCCAATATTATTCTTCCCATTCGCATTTAGCTAGCACTAATGACCTAGCATAATCCTTCCTAGCCGCTCTAACTAGTGATGGATTTTTTTTTAGCAAAGCTGCAGTAAGCGCCTTCCTTTTACCCCTACAGTGAGCCGTATACCAGGGGTTACTTGTTTTTGCCTGCGGCTGGCTCTGTCTGCTGCTACCCTGGATAATGAAATATTGACCCACTTTCTCTATTGCGTTTTTATAAACTAAGGGGAAGGAAAGGCCCTGAGAACTTTCTGTTACAACTGCAAGTTGCTCTCGGTCCACAATCATCTGTGCTAAGTGCTCACTAATCCTACTTAGATTCCCTTCCTGGGCTTGAACCCTATCCCATTTCAGCCGGCAGTTGCAATTGAAAGGAACAACCTCCTTAGTTTACATTAAAGGGGCCTTGGTTCTATTTTCGTTTTTTGTTCCCCACCGTAGCTTCATGCACAAGGGGTTGTGATCGCTATCCTGGGACGGTATTACCTCCATATCAATTAAATCTCGCCACAGGTTGATGTCCAATAAGATATAATCTATTTGTGACGGGCCATTAAGCCTATTAAAGGTATTGGCCCCGTCTGGATCAGAACTTGTGCTGCCATTTAGCGCTCTCAGGTTGTGTTCCAGAGTCAGGGCATTGATCTGAATTGCCCCCGGAGACCATTTTCTAATAGGTGCCAACGACAAGGCAGGTATTGACCATCTAATGTCTTCCTCCTCTATTCCCAGGAAGTCTTCCCTACTTAGAGGTTCAAAGGGGCAATTAAGATCACCTGCTACGATGGTTTTGGAAAGCGGGGGACTATTAGCTATTTCTAGCTCTAGGGTTGCTATTGTGTTGGAGAATTTGGGCCCCAGCAGACCCTCTTGCATAAACAATATATAGGTCTATCTTGCTGTCCCTTTGTTGGACCGCAAGATAGACCTTGTAAAATGTAAAATGTCCTCTGTCAACGAACTATGGACGGTGATGTCCCAGTTTAATGCAATCTTGATCCAAACGTGGAGGCCCCCTGCTGGTCTGCCCTTCCCGGAACTTGTTGCGGGGGTATAAAAAGTAGAGTACCCAGATTTGTATATGGGAAGTGTGCTCCAAGTCTCTTGAAACAAGCAGACGTCAAATTTGTCAATGAAATTATTCCAATCTGGTATGGCCAATTTTTTTTGTCGTCCAGCTATGTTCCAAGAGAGTAATTGTCTCACCTTCTGGTTCACTACCGGGGCAGCTGTCGTATTCCCTTGTTCCCACTCTTCCCATCCCTGCTACAAGGGTTTAGCTCTGCACTGTCTACGCTAATACTACTCTCACCATCCCTGCCCCTCTGGGTGCCTGTCAGATGGGGCCTAAGGGGAGTCTCATCCAGTCAAGCCACAGTGTTGAGATCTTGATTGTTCGGCTCCCTGGCTGTAGACCAAAGAGGCAAACGCCTAATTTGAATATCAGAATGTGTCGGGGGGAGGTGCGATGTTCCAAGGCCACTAGATTCTCCGCCAATTCTGCATTGATTAACTGAAGCTCAATACAATCTGTTCTGGAACTGAACAGGGAAACCCTTTTTTCCCCTACCATATCCTCCCTTATGATAGACCTGCAGCCCCTAACGTGCTGTAGCCAATGTATTGCTTTATTATGGATGGCCTCAGCACTTTCATATCCCGAGGAACTTCCTAGTTTTGGGACTTAAGTCATATAGACTATTGTAGCAGAGTTTCTTACAGGGGCCCCAAACTTATTCGTTCCCACTTGCCTATATATTCCAGTGAATGCATTTTGGTGCGCTGTCTTGAAAGGGGTGGGATCCAGTTGCTTAGCACCAGAGCCCTGGCTTCTACCAATGGGGCCTACACACAATCTATTT
Source organism: Lissotriton helveticus (assembly GCF_964261635.1). Classification (NCBI taxonomy): domain Eukaryota; kingdom Metazoa; phylum Chordata; class Amphibia; order Caudata; family Salamandridae; genus Lissotriton; species Lissotriton helveticus. Next base: position 711,184,758 of record NC_136065.1, read on the forward strand.
AGGTCTATTAAAGGCGACAATGGCCGGGGTCCCTTGTTCCCCCTGACCCTTTCACTGTAGATGGTGCTATATGCTCTGGCGGAGCCTTACATGCTTCCATAGTGGGTAAGGGTACAGGGCTGGTACTACCCCTCGTTGATCCTGATTTACTGATTAATTCAGCCATCATCTCCTTTATCAGGGCTATCTCTTCCCCAAGCATATTCATTCTTTGCAACAACAGCATATTGTTGTTACTGCAACTGGGGCATGATCGAGGGGCACCATTTGGGGACTCTACTACCCTATTTACCCTAAGTAGATCTTCTTCTAGGTCCCCGGATAGCCTTTCTAACACCGCAAATCTATTTGAACAGGGAATGCTATCCCCGATGCTATCCCCCATAAGGGTCACATCCTCTAGGCCCTCTGCTTCTTTGCTAGGGGTATTCAACAAGGGGTTTACTGCACCTAGTCCTTCAGATGGGCTGTGGACCTCACAGATGGGGAGGCTAGCAATTCCTTTTTTATTAAACATAGCAGGGATTGCCCTTTTCTTACCCTGGGTCACCTGCTCTACAGTTGGGGGAGCAACACTGGCTGCTATATTACTATCTGCGTCCTCCACTAATACTTCAACACATTAATCCACAATGGCTTCTATTCGGGTAAGCACACAATCAAATGCTGCATGTGCTATTTTTTTGCTTTTTTCCCCTTTTTCATGGAAGTTGTTGCCACCCCACCCTCCATGGTTTTCCTTTTCCCCATTTTATATGACTTTGTGCCACACTCACAATAATTTAGAACCCCTTCTTGCTACCTAGCCCACCTCGGGACCCTATTACCTTCTGCCTGTGGTGCTTGCAAGGTGTTAGGGGGGTGGCCCGACCCGACCTCGTCTGGCCACAGACGGCCCGCCCTTTGCCCGGGCTTAGCCCGGCGCGTCCTGCGCGTGTCCCGCGCTGCGGGAGAGTGAAGATGGCTAAGTACTCGAAGGGGAGGGGCGGGATGTCAGGTACTGCCCCCACAGGCTCCTGGGCGCTGAAGTCACCTGCGCTGCCCCCAGGTACCGGCAACCAACACCGGCGATGCGTCTCCTACGAAGCGGGAGGCGCGAGAAGTATTTAGGCTCCTGGTGGGAGGGGCGGGATGTCAGGTACTGCCCCCACAGGCTCCTGGGCGCGGAAGTCTCCTGTGCTGCCCCCAGGTACCGGCAATCAACACCGGCGATGCGTCTCCCGCGAAGCGGGAGGTGCGAGAAGTGTTTAGGCTCCTGGTGGGAGGGGCGGGATGTCAGGTACTGCCCCCACAGGCTCCTGGGCGCTGAAGTCTCCTGCACTGCCCCCAGGTACCGGCAACCAACACCGGCGATGCGTCTCCCCAATTATTAGTTACTGATGGGGCAGGGACATTAGTAAGAGGGAATTTTTTGTTTGCTCCAAGGATTCTCCAGAGAGAGTCCTCTCCAGTGAGTTATGGTCACTATTGGATTGCTCACTAACTCTCATATCTGCCAGAAGGGCCACAATTCGCACATCAATAAGTACGTAGTCTGTAACACTATGGCTGATACCTCTCTTAAAAGTCGGTGCTCTCACAGGATTGAATTGGTACATCCAATGCATGCTCTCAGCCCTCTGACAATTGTTAAAGAGACTAATTTGAGAGCAATCGAGGAAAGATGTTTTCTTGGCTGTCATAACAGTGATGAGGTACCCCAATACTCATCCTCCTCACTAGTATTCTCATTTATGAGGAGGCACGATTCATAAGAGGTATTAAAGTCTCCAGCCACTATTATTCGTGTATCAAGATCTATAATATACAGTATATCGTCTAAAAAGGATATGGTAGAAGGTTTATCAACTGGATGTGTTGGTCTAATACAAATATTTAGTAGGACCACAGAGAGCCCTGTAGCTAAGGTTTCTATGATCCCCATTAATTCAGGGCTGTCCGGTTTTAGGGAGGTTGTTGAACTAAAGCGATAGATTCTAATCATTTTTAAAAGCCTGCCAATTGCTCTCCCAAACCGCTCAGCTGGTTTAGCCTGTACAGTGAAGGAGGTAAACCCATCCAAAAAAAACCTTCCCTGTAGCCCGTGTTTTATGCAACATACATACATCATGTTTCCCCATATACTGTAGCTAATCTGGATCGCCCAGCTTTGAATTTAACCTAGCTACATTCCAAGATAAAAGAATAAGACTAGCTGGGTTACAGGAGCTAGTAGCAGGTTCGGGCCCTAAGAGAACACAGGAGCCAGATAGCCCACCGTGGTATATATCATCAACCTCACTATGCAAATTCGGCTTATCTCCCCTTCTCAAGATTTTGCCCTATTATCATGAGTGACCTGGATGTCATCTACAAAATTATCACAGGGAGTACAATCAGTAACTCCGTTTGCATCATTTTGGCTTAATGCACACACATTAGACATTTTATTATTTGCATTTCTTTTACACGATCTGACATTTTGAGAGATGAATGATGACAAATGTGAATTATAATTTAGTCAATCAATTGTATTCAGGTTGGACGAAAGAGAAGCTGGAGTTGTAGTAGTATCCCCTTGTGTCACGATTAGCCCAAGGCCTAGATAGGCCTCCCTCATTTATGATAGTGGAGGGCAGCTTTCAGCCATATACCCAACTGTTTACCCCCAGAGAGATGACTTGGTACGGAGTTCGAAATTAATAATATTCTCAGCAGGATAATTAGAACACAGAACAACATGAATGTAATCCTAAAATGATGCGGTGATTGGATGTCTTTTTGCATAAACAATGTCTGATCTAAATATGGATAAACAGTGTCGCTCCATACTTAACCAATAAATCACTTTGTTTCTTATTGCGTCAGTGTCCTCAGAAGTACCCGATTTCAATTTTGGAACTTGTGCTATAAAGATCGGCATGTTGGATTTCCGGTGTGCATTTTGCAGGTAGTGATGATTGATAAGCGGGTGAAGGTGCCGTGATGGAAAGAGAGGTGCTCCCTGTTTTACTGATCGGTGCAATGGTTTTGGTCTTCTAGAGTCCGGATTAAGGTTCAAAGTTATATCCCCACAAGCAGCATGGACTGGATTCACAGATCGAGGAACTGGCGGGATGGATTCTTGGACATTTTATTTACACACCTGACGTCTGCAGCAACAAAAGACTTTCAGTGAAAGTTCCGCAACTTTTGTTGTTAGAGGCACAACCTGGTTATAAAGATTGGTCAGTTTACTAGAAAATAGTTCTATTTCCCCTTTTTCATTCAGGACATTGAGTGGTCCTAAAGTAGGTAGTTCGATAAGACTGTCCTGCAGGGGCACAGGGGGAAAAATGTTTCTCCAGACATGTTGGGGACAATAGTCACACTCGGGTACTGAGGGCACAGTGTCTTGGCCATTTGTTCTGTGGTGCTGTTGACTCGAGGGCTAGTAAATTTAATATGCCAATTGGAGTTAAGCTAATGGTAACATGTTTAAGGAAGAGAGCACAGGCACTTCAGCACTGGTCAGCAGTCAAAAGTGCGCAGACTTCTAAAACCAGCCAAAATCGAGGTCAGAAAATGGAGAAAGGCAGTCAAAAGGTTGGGGGACGACCGCCCTAAGGCTGACATGTCTAACAACACGGTAAACTGAATATTGCTGTAAATACTCTGCATTGATCCAAATCTGGCTAGTTACCAAGCGTGCCACAAAAATACCCCTGTGACACATAGTAATGAAGGCCTTCATTTTAAATGACTGCCAGTATATATATTTGGCTTTAGCGATGTGCAATCACTTTAAAGAATAAATATAATTAGGGTACTTTATATTTTAGTTTGGCTAAATTATACTTGTATATATCCAACAAACAGTTAAGAAGGGTCTAAGGGCGGGTTTACCGACCAACCAGGTATGTGCCCCAAACACAATGTACCACAACAATTAATACCTGGGGGTCTGAAATCATATGAGTAAGTCAAACAGATAGGATCACAACACCAAGACTACGCAAAATAACACCAGTGAGAAATAGTTGGTAACTGCAGGCCTAATCAAGGCTCAAGAGCACATGGAGAGAAATATAGTTCCCATCAGAAGCCACACTGTACCGCCCTCTTTGTCATCATTTGGGTTCTCCTTACCCAGGAGATGAAACGGCCGGTCAGTTGTTACCGTGACCGAAAAATGTGATGAGTGGGAAGTACAGAAAAAATGCTAGTGGCTAATGAAAAAGCAGTGTATAGTGATTAGGGTGAAAAAGTGAGTGGTAATAATAAAATTAGGTGAACTGGGTAGAAAAAGAAATTTATTAGTATCTCCCAGTCCCTAAGATTAAAAGGCAGGTGTGAGTGCGGGTTTGAAATAATACCCACACTTTCTAATGGTCAACATGTTTCTGCATTACATAGAACAGAGTTTCTAATGCATTATTCAGGACCTTGTTGGAAATACACTACTGCTTTGTGAATAATAATAAAAAAAGATATCACCTGAGAATCCCAGGCGTGCTCAACCGTATACTGTTAATGCATAGTAGCATTGGATCCAAACGAGAGACAAACAAACACATAAATAAATAAAGAAACAAATGAGCATGAATGAATCCTACTCAAATAGTTCCTACTTCAAAACATACTGTGATTGCAACATATTCACTCATACTAGGAAACTGGCTCTAGTATACACACTCACCTATGTATGTTGGTTGAGAGGCTTCACCCCACCTGGCTGCAGCGCAGGTAAAAGGAGCACCGCTCTAAAGATAATTATAAATCATTTTCAGCGCGGTTTCATCAAGAGAAAAGAAATAGAGTTTACATGGAGACAGGAGGTGTCCCCTATTGCATCGCAAGAGGGTTTTGTTGTAGGTCCCCCGCGTAACACGGCAATCACAGCGAAGGCCAGTACCAGAGGTTAACGCATATATAGGTCCGCAAATTATGTGATGACCAATGCGTTAGATTAAACAAGAGGTGCGAGGCTTAGCGGTAAATCCCGGGACCGAGTTAGCACTGTGATAGAATTAGTTACTAGTTGGTGAATATTATCTCTGCTACTGTGGGGTAACATGCAGAAATTTAATACCGGGAATACGGAGATGGCCCTTTCTAAGCGGCAGACTTCTCCGTGTGAGTTTTAAACGCTCTCAGCATACGCGCCGATCAAGAAAGGAAATGCGATGCTTAGCGGTAAAACTCGAGATCGAGTTAGCATTGTGATAGAATTAGATGCTAGTTGGTAAATATTATCTCTGCTACTGCGGGGTGACATGCAAAAACTTATTATCAGAACAACGGAGAGAGCCCTTTATAAGCGGCAAACTTCTCCGTGTGAGTTTTAAAAGGCTGTCAGCATGCGCGCCGAGGAGCGCAATGTCCCGCTTACCTTTCCGTCGGTGTCTCCGGGCAGTCTTCAGTACTGCTTGGGGGGGCACCGGCGGTAAGTCACGAAGACGTTTTGTAAGCTCGTATTTTTCTCCCAAGGCGTCACGTGACTGAGTGCAGTCACATGGTACAGAGAGTTGTGGGACTTGTAGTTCGTGGCGCTGTAGCGCCAGACGAAAAATTGAAAAAATACACTGGGAAAAATTCATTGTGCAGGTGGGTGATGCTACCGTACTAAGTCAATAGGTGTTGATAAGACTGGTGACAGGCCCCTACCCTAAGTGTTATCAATACACAATGGTGTTAAGGCGGTAGCTGAGAAAAGGACTGTCTTTTAAATCAGAGACAATGAATAAGCAGCTAGTATCAAGCCCTATTCGGTAAGATGTTTTTGAGTAATAAGACGTGACACTATTCAGAGCACCAATCAGAGGGACATCCAAGGTATAGGCTCATTGAGGCCCTCCTTGTCGCTATGTGGTATATAAATAAATAATACCGGATCTATTTTTGAATGTATGAATGAATAACAGATAGCTCAATAAAATAAGAGTCAAGATTCGAGGTAGTAGGAGTTTCTGCAGGTTTATTACAGCATAAGGACAGGATCAGGACAACCTGCATAGAACAGAGGTGACAGGGCCCAGCAGGACAACTGGGGCCCAGCAGGGGAAAAGAGGCCCAGCAGCTGCTGGGGCTAGGTCTGGGATGAGCGCGCTAACTTTTAATAACAATACATCGACTTATATACATAGCGCAAACACATAGCATTACATTGCAGTAGGCGTAGCAGTGGGTGGAGCAGAAGGCGTGACGCGTAGCAGTCGCGAAAGATAACAGTAAAAAGAGGTGTAACTGGGAGTATACATAGACATGTGATGCAAACGTAACAGAATATGTCATGAATGGGCGGAAACATAGGAGGGGGCTACCTAAGGAGCCGGGACCTCTAACCTAATGGTGCGCGAAAACTGGCAATGACGTATTACTAGGAGAAGCTGGGGGCTACGAACTCTGTGCTAGGAGCAGAGACTAGAGTCTGGAGGGTCGGAGCGACATGTACCTAAACCCTATCTGGTATCTGATGTTTAGGGAACATGTTGATATAAACTAGAAGTCATGAGGGGAAAAGCTAACTTGATTCTAAGACTGGACCATGCATTATTCTACATGTAGTGCGTGATGAAGAATATTAAATGACCATTAATACAGTATTTCTCTAACGTGGAGCCGAAAAGGCTAGACAATGACGGAAACTATTGATGCAGTTCAGTAGCTCAGGAATGCAGAGAAGGAGGACTGAACTGATAGCTGGAATCATAACATACTCTTGGCAGACTCAGAGGCAGAGCCAAGCTGCACCGGGCACTGCGAGGCAGGAAGTAAGTGAAGGGTCGAGGATACAGGTGGGGGCTGTATCGCTCCTCAGCGAGGCTTTCAGGAGACAGGAGCTGAATCTGATGTCCGGGCCCTGTTGAGGCCTGGAAACGGGGACTTTATAATGGAATAACGTGCACACTGAGAAGCGTGGCAACATTACTTTACATAGGCCTGATATTCGTAGTATTCACGAGGACTGGAAACTAGCATACTAAAGGTGGACACAACTGGAATTGCGTCATTAATCGGACATGGGGAATAACATATGCATATTGGTCATGCACACATAACATATGATGGATGAGGCGTAGGGACACAGAACATGGCAAAATTTACTTTTCCACATTCCCTCCTTGTCACTACGTTTCCATCAGGAAACATCAATTTTCATGATACCATCTATCATTTCATACAGTACCATTTGCTCGTCTCGAATTGTCTTGGAACGGGATTTAGAACGGGGCTTGGGACTAGGAATACAAGAGGTAGCACACATGCTGCAAATCGTAGGGCCACATTGTATACAGAGGCAGCAGCTAAATATGATCGCTACTGCAATACCTAAAAAGGACAGGACTTTCCATCCCCATGCGGAAATTATATTCCAGAACCAACCGGACCATGTCCAGGTGCCTGGATCTTGGTGTAACAGATGGGCAATTTTATGGAGTCTGGTTATAGCTGAATAAACAGACGGCGCGTTATTTGGAATGAAAATGCAGCAACTAGATCCGATGACTCTACAGGCCCCGCCCCTATCGGCCAGTATGACGTCAAGGACGAGACGATTTTGCAAAACGACAAATCTCATAGCAGATTGTTCTTCGGTTAAGTTACCTAGAGCAGAGGCAGTCTCATTTACTACAGCTTCAAGGGTTCTTGTTAACCTACGGATCAGTTTACTATTCTGGACAGGTCCTACAAAGAAGAAGAAACCTTTATTGAAATCTGTATACTGTTCTAGAGTAGTTTCAGTATAATCGACAATTGGGGACTCCCTTCTATGTCTAATGTGTACTAGATGTGTGTTTCTGTGATAATCAGATGGGGCTAGGAAAACAGGTGGCAGTAGGAAGGCAATGTAACAGGTTCCCTCCCAATCGAGGGGCAGACGAACATATGCAGTTTGACCACAAATAAAATAAGAATGACGTGAAGCTTTGAAAACAGATTTCCCACTGTCACTATACTGGATAACAGTAGTACATTCACTATGACCTACATGTACGGAACCATAACTACGGACACATAATTCGCCTTTGACTGGTAGTACTGAAATAGCAGGTAAGTCTGAAGTAGTATCAGACTGAACATTCAGGACCATAAAATTCGACGAATAATTACCTAAATTATATACTTCATTTTCTAGATCTAAACCTGTTCTGTGGGGAAGACCTTGCTTGTCTGGGAAACATGTACTGTTAAGAAAAGACATATCTGTTGAGGATGACGTTAACGTGGACCATGCTCCACACGAACCATTGTGTGAGAATGGATAAGGAAAGAGTGGCAGAACTCCCTTCGGTGTCTGGAAAGGGGGGAGTCGACCACACACCCAACAATTAGTGGCATTGCTGGTCTGGTGTGAATAATGTAACATACGGATAAATGTGTTGTTGCGCATAGCAAGGCGGTAAGAATATTCGTGAGGAGGCAGATCACTAAACGTGTGCTCTACTGTAGCATTAGCAGACATATTAGCATGAGGAACTGGAAAATACAGATAGAATGCATAGCTGGTGCAGGAAATCATAATGCTGATGAATAATATGAAACTTAGAAAAACGATACATCTGATTGAACTTTGACTGACTCTCTCACTATGGGGGTCTATTTTATACATGTCAGAAACAGTCTAACCGTTTCACCTAGGGGAGGACTTATACAATCAAACTGACTGACTTATTTTACTAGACCTGAGCTTTAACTTATACTCCTGTTGCGGAGTTTTCTCTAACAAGGGAGGGGTTGTAATAATGTCTTGTGCGGGACAGTCCTTAAGAGCAATATTCTGGCAGTCCTTCAAATCCTGGGAAATGTTTTTAGGAACGGATTTTAATCCTTTAAAAAGTTTAATATGAGAAAGGTGGATCCATCCTTTTCTGCCTTCCAACTTGACGGCAGTACGGGTGGTCAAGAGGACCTGACGTGGCTCCTTCCAACGTGGTTCCAGCGGACTTGATCTGTCGAAATTTCTGATCATCACCAAGGAGCCTGGAACGATCTCGTGCGGTGCCACCTCGGTATTGTCTGGAAATGCGGCGGCAACCTGTGAACGACATGAGTTGAGGGCAGACATCAAGGAAGCTAGGTAATCTGTCAGCATATTACATGAAACATCAGTAATACTTCGGGGTCTAGGAGTACCCCACATGTTAGGGGGGCGGCCGAATACGACCTCATACGGGGACAGACCTGATCTGGAATGTGCGACCATGCGCATATAAAACAGAGCGACTGGCAGAGCTACTAGCCAGTCCACACCTTTTTCTTTACAGACTTTGGCAATGCGGATTTTCAGGGTCTGATTATGTCTCTCGACCAGACCGGCTGCTTCAGGATGGCGTACACAATGGAACTTCCACTGGTACCCTAACAAAAGGGAAACGTGCTTCATTAACTCTGAGGAGAATGGCTGACCGTTATCAGAATATATGACTCTAGGGAGTCCGTATCTAGGGAAGAATTCACGAACCAACTGCTTGGCAGTGGTCGCGGCTGTGTAATCTGGGACTGGATATGCTTCTGTCCATCTGGACAAAGCGCATACAACTACAAGGACATACTTGAAACCTCGACATCGCTCCATCTGAATATAATCCATCTGGAGGACCTCAAAAGGGTGGTCAGGGGGCTGGAAACCACCTTGTTCCACCGGGACACTTTTACCTGGATTAAACTGACAACATATCATACAGGTGCGGACTTTCTGCTTGGCTGCAGCTCGTAAATGCTTGTTGAACCAAATGTTCTGGATACTGTCTAACATAGCTTTTTCTCCTAAATGTGCTGGACTATGTGCGGTATTGATAATGACTTGAACCATAGAGTCGGGAAGAAACCATGTGGCTCTACCCTTCGTTAACCATCCTTGATCTGTCTGGACCCCTCCTTGTTCAGACCATTTCTTGATTTCATCGGGAGTAGCATGTAACTGGATATCTATGACATCTTGTGTAGGGTCCTTAACTGTCATGCATGTAATCGGATCTGGAGTATGTGTTTGATTAACTGGAATGTCTGGAGTCTGTGCTGTAAGCTTGGCTGTGCGATCTGCTAGATCATTACCTTGGGAAATAATGTCAGTAACTTTCGTATGTGCTTTGCATTTCATGATAGCAATGGATGTCGGTAAATGTATGGCATCTAACAGGGCTTGAATAAGGAGACCATGCTGAATCTTGGTTCCATGAGAAGTCATGAAACCTCTCTCCTGCCAGAGCACTCCGAAGTCGTGTACAACTCCGAATGCGTAACGTGAATCTGTGTAAACATTAACTTTCAGGTTCTTGGCATGTATACAGGCTTGTGTCAGAGCAACTAGCTCTGCTGCTTGAGCGGACAGGGTATCAATACGGTGTGTTTCAATAACTTCGGTGTCAGTAGTCACTGCATACGCGGCGACTAGTTCTCCTGTACTAGTTCTCATACATGAACCATCCACATAAAGTGTCAGGTCGGAATCTGGTAACGGAATATCTGTCAGGTCTTGTCTTGGCTTTGTCGTAATGTTAACTACTTCCACACAATCATGTGGGTCTGGATTTGAATCAACTGATGGTAACAGTGTAGCAGGATTCAGGACGTTGCAGCGTCTAATTTCTATGTGTGGCTGGAACAGTGTCAATTCATAACCTGTTAAACGTGCAATTGTCAAGTGCTGTGTTTGTGTTCGGTTTAAAAGAACTTCTACTGAATGTGGGACTTGTACTGTCAGGGAATGCCCTAAAACTATGGAATCACTTTGTCTGATAGCTAGAGCTGTGGCTGCAACTGACTTGAGGCACGCAGGCAACGCCTGGGCGACTGGATCTAATGTGCTCGAAAAATAAGCACAGGGCTTGTATTGTCCTGCTTGATCTTGTGTAAGAACAGATAATGCTGTACCTTCGCGTTCAGTAACGAAAAGTGTAAAAGGCTTACTGTAGTTCGGTGTAGCTAGAACTGGAGCTTGACATAGGGCTTTCTTTAACTCGTTGAAACTAAGTGTATGGTCAGATGTCCAAGGGAGGACAGTCGATACGGCTGCCTCCTGTGTCGTTAACTGTATCAGTGGCTTGGCTAGAAATGCATACTGGGGAATCCATTGTCTACAATAAGAAGTAAGGCCGATAAAGGCACGTACCTCCTTCTGGGTTCTGGGCTGGGGAAGACTCGCTATTAACTGGATACGGTCGGGTGTCAACTGCCTACCCCTCTTGGACAGCAAGTGTCCTAAGTATACCACTTGCTGGACACAGAATTGAAGCTTCGAAGGTGACACCTTGTGCCCCATCTCGGCAAGGAAATACAGGACTGTAAGTGATGCTCGCTCGCAGTCACGTTCAGAACGGGCTGTGATCAGTAGATCATCGACATACTGGAGTAGGGCAGTGTCAGTTGGCATGTGAATGTTGTCTAGTTGTCTCTTGAGTGCTTGACTGTAAATACTAGGGCTTTCTGTGAAACCTTGAGGAGCGCGTGTAAACATATAGCTCCTTCCATTTAAACAAAATCCGAAAAGAAACTGGCTGTCTGGATGAATGGGAACACTGAAAAATGCATTCTTGAGGTCTATGACAGTGAAGAACATGGCTTCGGAATCAATAGCAGTTAACAGGGAAGAAATATCTGGGACAACTGGGTACTGAGGAATAATACATTTATTAAGCTCTCGTAAATCAATCACTAATCGATATACTGGGGGTGCATTTGGATCAGTACGTTTCATGACTGGAATGATCGGAGAATTACACACATTGGAGTCAGTTTCTACAACTACTCCTTGAGCCATGAGCTCGTCAATAATTTTGGATAAGGCTGCTACAGCCTCAGGTGGCAATCTGTACTGTCTGATTCGGGGTAACACTACACCTGGTTTGAGAGTCACACGATGGGGTGTGATTTGCATGTAACCTACATCAGTTGGACCTTGCGCCCATAAGTGCTGTGGAACTTTAGACAATCTTGAATCAAAATCTCGTAATACATAGTGACCCTTAAAGTCACGTAGGAACAGACGTATTCCCTCTGGGGAACAGCATATGACTGCACCTAACTCTTTCAGTGTCTTAATGCCTAATAGATTTTCTGGACATGACTTAGTAAGTAACAGATCAGTAGTACGGGACAATGGACCTACTTCTAGAGTAACTGGCTTAGATATCTCATTAACTATTGGCTTTCCTGAAAATCCAAGGGAAACATTTCTTGAGCCTGAGAGCGGAGCCCCTGGAACTTCGGCATGACTAATTGTGGTCCTACTTGCCCCTGTATCGATCAAAAACTTTCTGTCTTTCCCTAATACTTGACTGTGAACATACGGACCTTCTTGATCTACAGGTATCTCGATGAGAGGCAAGCCTACCTCCCTCTCTAGGCTGTTTCATGAATATGGCTGGTACTCTGGATACTCGGACTGTGCATACTGGTACATCTGCGATGTGACATGCTGTGTTGCAGCAATAGGCTGCGGTGCGGTAACTGTCTGTTGTGCATTCTGTGGTTGAGGAGTCTGTGAAACTTGTTCTTGTCTAGGCGGACGTGGTCTTTCTTTAGTCTTACCAGTAGCTATATTATGTTTCAGAACTGCACACTCGTTTATAAAATGACCTGGCTGTTTACAATAATTGCAGTTCCCTCTAACGGGAGCTGCAGGATGACTGGCTTGATTCGGACCCCTCTTCTGACTGTCTTGAGGAACAGATTGTGCAACTAGTACTTTCATTTTCGTGTCTTTCATACGTTTTCTCTCGTGTTCTTGTTCTTCTCTGATTCTATTCTGGTGATACTGGAGCATCTGGAGCATCTGGGACGGGGTATTAGCTTGCCAGGTGCTTTCGACTTTCAAAACTCGGTTTTTAATTTGTGGGCTTGAATTCTCGACTAATTTAGTAACGAAAAGGTGAGGGTATGACTCACTACTTGTCTTGAGACCACTGTTGATACTGAAACATTTTTCAAATCTAGAATAAAAATCACTAATATCTTCATCTTGTTTCTGTTTACAGGCTGAGATTGCATCCCAGTCTTCTTTTCTCGTTGTCAATAATCTGGGTAAAACTTGAATCAATAATTCTGGTAATTCTTTACATTTATCTCCAAGACCGGTACCTGGTACTCGTGCCTTGTCTTCAGCTTCTAGAGCTGCCCAATCGATCTTTTTCTCTCCCACCTCCCATTCTTTTTCTTTTAACTTTTCATATACCCCTGCGGGCAGCAGGACTTTTAACATTTTAATGATATCTGGGTAAGTGTATTCTCCCATACGGAGCATGTCTTTTAATTCTCTATGGAACCCTGCTGGATCTTTATCATGACAGGGAATTAATTTCTTCATTTCAAGAAGTTCCATCTTTGATATTGGAGTGTATACAAACACTCGTTGCATTACGCCACCCGCCCCTTGGACTGGGTGGACCTCTCGTAACGGATTCTGTCTGTCTATGTAGAATGATTTACTTTCTGGGGGTGAGACATGAACAAAATGCGGGTTCAGGAACGTTCTATATTTGTGGCGCTGTTCTAGAATGACACTAATTAAATCGGTACCTAGACCTCTCCATCTATACTGGAGTAACTCGTTCAGGATATCATGTAACGGGCCTGGATCAGAGTGTTGACCCTCATACAGAGTAATGAGGTACTGGATCATATACATACCCACCAGTCGTTGCTTGGCTGGGGGCAGTTTCAGAAACATTTGTGCCACTATTTCGTCTGGAAAAGTGGTAGAATCAGTAATCCATCGGACTGCTGATCGGGCTAGTTCTTGTTCATGCATGGTACTTAACTCACTGTAACCGACTCGTGATTTCAGAATGTGATCGGTAGCTTGAAATACTTGTTCTAGAGAACCTTGTTCTGGAGCTGGATGATGAAAAATAGACTTGTGTTCTAGGCGTAAATGGCGATCTGGAAATCTAGATTTTCCTACATACGCTATTCTGGCGGAATTCTCGTCTTCCTCTTCAGGATCAGAGATACTTTCTTTCTCGCTTACTTGTGCTGCTTTACGCTGGTCGTGTAACCTTACTATTTCTTTACGGATTTTCTTGTACATACTCTCCATGGCACCGACGGTCTTGTGCTTACCCTCGGCTATATTATCACTCCACCTTGTCAGGATTCTCATCTCGGCGGAATCTTTAGACGGGTAATCTTGTTCTCTTATTAGACAATTGATCAGGAACTTTAATATCATGAGCTGGATCTCGGCTTTCCTTTGAGACATAATCTCGCCAATACTTTCTGGATCATCCCCTGTACGGATGAAACAATATATTCTGTCTAGATCTTCTTTCATATTCGGTAAGGTGACCAGATACTCGGTCACCTTTCTTACGCGGAATGAATATAAAACCATATTATCCTCGCCTGGGACTGGATCATAGACACATTCGGCAAGGGATTTTCTTATTTCTGCAACAGACTGATATCTAGGCGTACGCTGTGATGCTTGTGCATGTAATTCGGCTAACGTTAAACGCTTGTGTGGCGGCGGGGTTTGAGGAGTAGCTCCTCCTGCGGCCCCTAGACTGGAGTCGTCTGCTGAGGCTCTACGTCCTGGCAGAGTGGGAAATGGAACTGTAGGCTGGACCGGGGGTACCGTAACAGGTACTCCGGTGTCTGGAGGAGCGGGAAGTGCCTGATTTGCAGGGACTGGCGGAGCGCGAACAGGATTTGTATATTCGGGGACTGTGTCGTCCAAATAGGACGAAATAAAAATATCAGCTGCGGTCGGTTTGTGACGTAGCTTGGTCGGAACTAATGGCGGCGGGAAATTACTGGATGCCTCTGGGGTCGCTTTTGGCAAACCTTCGGCAAGAAGAGGATACATACCCTTAATGAGGGCATGCCTCTGTCTGTCTGACTGTTCGGCTTTGACTTGTTCACCTATCTCGATTAATTCTCTTTCTTGGGCTCGTTCCTGGGATTCTCTACTTAACTCTGACTTTCTGACTTCTTTCTCGGTCCTTCTATGAGCTTCCTTACGCCATAACTCGATGGCATCTTTCTGTGACTGTCTGGCTTTCTTTTTCCATAATGCTTCTTCTACTCGCATGATACATTCGGCATCCCATGTACCCGATACGGGCCACCTATACTTTTCCCCTAACTGTTTGGTATACTCTACCCATAAATCTAGATACATTATGGCGCTTATGCCATGTTTCTGATACATAAAGTGACCTGGACTGTCCCTAGGTGGGACAGGAACTGCTTCTTCTAATAAACCCTTTCTAGTTTTTAACTGACGTAACTTGGAAAATATAGGCATGACTGAACTGTAATCTGAACACAATACAATACACAATGAAAACACGAAATCACGTCACACTCATACCACAACATTAAAAATACATGAAGAACATTATAAATAACAGTTCGAACAGAATATTACCTGGAATACTGAGAACAGAAACAGAACAGAATTTCTCGAGAACGGAACAGACTAGAATTACTGGATGCACTGCTGTAACAGTACGGAACATACCGGTCCCATAAAGGGACGCATCAAGACCCGTATCCACCTAGGTGAACACTTCGTTTGTGAGTCTGGGCACCACCAACCCACGGACCAGGAGTCAATTTAGATTGGTCCTGTCTAGATACTACCCCAGCAATGGTACTCACCGGGCAGCACGGAACGGAAGGCCTCGGACTGGACTGGACGACGGACGACGAACTTCGGACTTCAGTTACGGGTGGGCCTCCGGATACCTCGGACCTTGGACTCTCGGCTTGGGCTCTGGTCGGGACTCGCCGCGTTCCTCCACCGTCTCGTTCGGATGCTGGACCGCCTCCTCCGTCTCCTCCGTGGGCCTGAGGGATACTTGAAGCAGAAATATCTGCACGTGGCCGGTATGGTTCCGTCACGGCTGCAGAGGGTCAGGGGGTCGGCGTGGCTTCACCGACGCGTGGGGAAAGGGCAAGTCCCTATTCGGGCGCCATTATGTGGTATATAAATAAATAATACCGGATCTATTTTTGAATGTATGAATGAATAACAGATAGCTCAATAAAATAAGAGTCAAGATTCGAGGTAGTAGGAGTTTCTGCAGGTTTATTACAGCATAAGGACAGGATCAGGACAACCTGCATAGAACAGAGGTGACAGGGCCCAGCAGGACAACTGGGGCCCAGCAGGGGAAAAGAGGCCCAGCAGCTGCTGGGGCTAGGTCTGGGATGAGCGCGCTAACTTTTAATAACAATACATCGACTTATATACATAGCGCAAACACATAGCATTACATTGCAGTAGGCGTAGCAGTGGGTGGAGCAGAAGGCGTGACGCGTAGCAGTCGCGAAAGATAACAGTAAAAAGAGGTGTAACTGGGAGTATACATAGACATGTGATGCAAACGTAACAGAATATGTCATGAATGGGCGGAAACATAGGAGGGGGCTACCTAAGGAGCCGGGACCTCTAACCTAATGGTGCGCGAAAACTGGCAATGACGTATTACTAGGAGAAGCTGGGGGCTACGAACTCTGTGCTAGGAGCAGAGACTAGAGTCTGGAGGGTCGGAGCGACATGTACCTAAACCCTATCTGGTATCTGATGTTTAGGGAACATGTTGATATAAACTAGAAGTCATGAGGGGAAAAGCTAACTTGATTCTAAGACTGGACCATGCATTATTCTACATGTAGTGCGTGATGAAGAATATTAAATGACCATTAATACAGTATTTCTCTAACGTGGAGCCGAAAAGGCTAGACAATGACGGAAACTATTGATGCAGTTCAGTAGCTCAGGAATGCAGAGAAGGAGGACTGAACTGATAGCTGGAATCATAACATACTCTTGGCAGACTCAGAGGCAGAGCCAAGCTGCACCGGGCACTGCGAGGCAGGAAGTAAGTGAAGGGTCGAGGATACAGGTGGGGGCTGTATCGCTCCTCAGCGAGGCTTTCAGGAGACAGGAGCTGAATCTGATGTCCGGGCCCTGTTGAGGCCTGGAAACGGGGACTTTATAATGGAATAACGTGCACACTGAGAAGCGTGGCAACATTACTTTACATAGGCCTGATATTCGTAGTATTCACGAGGACTGGAAACTAGCATACTAAAGGTGGACACAACTGGAATTGCGTCATTAATCGGACATGGGGAATAACATATGCATATTGGTCATGCACACATAACATATGATGGATGAGGCGTAGGGACACAGAACATGGCAAAATTTACTTTTCCACAGCTATTCAAGCGATACACCCATTTCTGTTCAATTTTAAACAGGAAGCGACTGACATCAGCGCATGAGTCTGGAATGTGCGGTTGTTCTAGGACGGTCCAGCAGAAGTCCTCAGGGCCATGTCCCTTCTCCAGGAAATGTGCGGTCAGGCGAGTAGCCTGTTTTCGACATCGCACTGTACTTTTGTGTTCCTGTATTCGCGTCCGTATTTTCCTGGTCGTCATGCCCACGTATTGTAATGGGCATGGACACGTTATCAAGTAAATGAGATTGCTGCTGTTGCAGTTCGTGAATTTGTTTTGTGTCCATGGGCGATTGGTGCCTATGTCGACCTCGGTGGACTTGCAAGTCTGGGGACAGACAGTGCATTGCCCACAAGGATGATGTCCGACCACAGGTGGTAGGTCCCATAGGGTGCCCACTTGCCTCACTTCCTTGTTACGTGGGCGTGTGTGGACTAGCTGGTCTTTTAGATTTGGTCCTCTCTTGTAGGCGAAAATGGGCAAAGCGATGTCATCACCTCCGGTTTTCAAGATGGACCAATGTTTTTTTATTATCTTCTGCACCTGGTTTGATCGACTGTTGAAAGTATTTACAAAAGCAATGCGATCAGTCTTTTCTTTCGGTGGGAGGATTTCCAATAGGGACTCCCTGTTGTTATTAGACGCCCTCTTCTTGGACTGGCGGATAATTTTCTTGGGATAGTTTTTCTCTTTTAGTTGGGCCTCCAGATTCTTCGAGTGGGTCTCAAAAGACTCTTTGTTAGAGCAGTTTCTTTGAACCCTGAGGAACTGACCAAAAGGTAAGTTGTCCCTCAGGGCTCGCGGATGGCAACTGTCATATCGCAGTAATGCATTCTTAGCCATTGGCTTGCGATACAACTCCGATTCAATACCAGTCGGAGTGGCATGTAGCCTAAGGTCCAGAAAGGCCAAAGA
Organism: Lissotriton helveticus; assembly: GCF_964261635.1. Classification (NCBI taxonomy): domain Eukaryota; kingdom Metazoa; phylum Chordata; class Amphibia; order Caudata; family Salamandridae; genus Lissotriton; species Lissotriton helveticus. The sequence continues at coordinate 711,202,827 of NC_136065.1, forward strand.
TGTTCTGCTGTATTCAATGGTGAACTTGAGGTAAGTATTCTTGCTATTCAACCATCTGTGAAATGACACTAGATCTTCTTCCGTGCCTCGCCACACCACCAGGATGTCGTCAATGTAACGTTTCCATACGTGTAGTGATGGTAAGTATGGATTAGCGGGTATTAGGACATCTTGTTACTCGAAGTTGTGGACGTACAGGTTCGCCAGGCTCGGCGCGAAAACACTGCCCATACTGGTCCCAGATGTTTGCAAGTACATGGTATCCTCGAAACGAAAGTAGTTCTCTTTCATGGCGATCTCCGCCAACTGCATGATGAAGAGTGTTGGAGTAATTGATTGGTGGTTGTTTTGCTCCAACAATGTGCCTACTACCTCAAGAGTCTCAGTGTGCGGGATTGATGTGTATAAAGACTCAACATCAAACAATACTAAGATGTCAGTATCGATGTTATACTGTATTGTTGGAAGGAGTCTTAAAACATCTTTCGTGTCCTGAAGGAACGTGGGCATTGCCTTTACAATGGGGTTCAAAAAGTGATCGACAAAAGTCGAGAGTGGTTCCAAGATCGATCCAATCCCTGAAATTGTGGGTCTACCAGGGGGCGGCCTCTGTGGTTTGTGCACTTTGGGAAGGCAATAAAAATACGGGATCGTAGGGTGTTTGGTAACAAGGTATTGTCCTTCCTGTGGTGTTATCCAACCCTCAGTTGTTGCTTCCTCTACTAAAGTGCTTATTTTGGATTGTAATCCTTCTGTGGGATCTACTCTCAAAGGTAGATAGGATTTCCGGTCACTTAGTTGTCGGAGGCATTCGTTTCTATATGTCTCAGTGTCTAAGATGACAGTAGCACCGCCTTTATCGGCCGGCTTGATAGTAATCCTATCATTGGATGATAGTGAGCGTAAGGCCAGCTGTTCATCTCTTGGCACATCAAGTTCAGATGGAGCCTCTAGTGACTCAGACACATCACAAACTGGATCTTCTAACCAAACCCCCAGGGGCCGAGGAAATAGAAGAAATTGGAGGACTGGACATCAACCGCAAAACTTCAACAACTTCCAACCGTGGTGGCCAGTCAACCCTTGGATGATGGGACCAAACTGTCCTCCCCAGATGGGCCCTCCCTTCTGTCCACCCCAAATGCAACAGGGCCCGGGTGCCTTCCCTTTTTTAGGGTTTGGCCAGAGACGAGGCAGAGGCAGAAGGAGACAAGGAACCACGCCACAACAGGTCCATTGGAATACGGACACGAACACCCCGCCACAATCGAGGATGGATTTACGCAGCGGGAAGAAAGTCCCACAAGACACTGCAGGGACAAGCAACCAGACAGCCTCGTGATGAACCTCAGTTCATATGCACTCTCCACTAACGAAGAGCGCCTCTTGAACAAAGGCTTAGGTTTTGTAGCAACCCAGAAAGGAGATTCCTTCTTGGCCCAAATCGAACTAGCCAAGTTCTTTAGAAAAATAAGACTGCACTATTTTTTCTCTAAACCAACAAACTTGGGAACTGTTACTGAAGACAAAAACACCGGACTGAAGAAACCCTCTTCATTCAACCCACCCAGCGCTGTCTTACCTCCCAAGGTTTTGACTTTTGAAACAGCCGTGGAGAATGATGTCACACACCTCTACAGAACAGAGACTAAACCCTTCATGAACCTCTCAAGAGATGAACAGCTGGCCTTACGCTCACTATCATCCAATGATAGGATTACTATCAAGCCGGCCGATAAAGGCGGTGCTACTGTCATCTTAGACACTGAGACATATAGAAACGAATGCCTCCGACAACTAAGTGACCGGAAATCCTATCTACCTTTGAGAGTAGATCCCACAGAAGGATTACAATCCAAAATAAGCACTTTAGTAGAGGAAGCAACAACTGAGGGTTGGATAACACCACAGGAAGGACAATACCTTGTTACCAAACACCCTACGATCCCATATTTTTATTGCCTTCCCAAAGTGCACAAACCACAGAGGCCGCCCCCTGGTAGGCCCATAATTTCAGGGATTGGATCGATCTTGGAACCACTCTCGACTTTTGTCGATCACTTTTTGAACCCCATTGTAAAGGCAATGCCCACGTTCCTTCAGGACACGAGAGATGTTTTAAGACTCCTTCCAACAATACAGTATAACATCGATACTGACATCTTAGTATCGTTTGATGTTGAGTCTTTATACACATCAATCCCGCAAACTGAGACTCTTGAGGTAGTAGGCACATTGTTGGAGCAAAACAACCACCAATCAATTACTCCAACACTCTTCATCATGCAGTTGGCGGAGATCGCCATGAAAGAGAACTACTTTCGTTTCGAGGATACCATGTACTTGCAAACATCTGGGACCAGTATGGGCAGTGTTTTCGCGCCGAGCCTGGCGAACCTGTACGTCCACAACTTCGAGCCACAAGATGTCCTAATACCCGCTAATCCATACTTACCATCACTACACGTATGGAAACGTTACATTGACGACATCCTGGTGGTGTGGCGAGGCACGGAAGAAGATCTAGTGTCATTTCACAGATGGTTGAATAGCAAGAATACTTACCTCAAGTTCACCATTGAATACAGCAGAACATCTTTGGCCTTTCTGGACCTTAGGCTACATGCCACTCCGACTGGTATTGAATCGGAGTTGTATCGCAAGCCAATGGCTAAGAATGCATTACTGCGATATGACAGTTGCCATCCGCGAGCCCTGAGGGACAACTTACCTTTTGGTCAGTTCCTCAGGGTTCAAAGAAACTGCTCTAACAAAGAGTCTTTTGAGACCCACTCGAAGAATCTGGAGGCCCAACTAAAAGAGAAAAACTATCCCAAGAAAATTATCCGCCAGTCCAAGAAGAGGGCGTCTAATAACAACAGGGAGTCCCTATTGGAAATCCTCCCACCGAAAGAAAAGACTGATCGCATTGCTTTTGTAAATACTTTCAACAGTCGATCAAACCAGGTGCAGAAGATAATAAAAAAACATTGGTCCATCTTGAAAACCGGAGGTGATGACATCGCTTTGCCCATTTTCGCCTACAAGAGAGGACCAAATCTAAAAGACCAGCTAGTCCACACACGCCCACGTAACAAGGAAGTGAGGCAAGTGGGCACCCTATGGGACCTACCACCTGTGGTCGGACATCATCCTTGTGGGCAATGCACTGTCTGTCCCCAGACTTGCAAGTCCACCGAGGTCGACATAGGCACCAATCGCCCATGGACACAAAACAAATTCACGAACTGCAACAGCAGCAATCTCATTTACTTGATAACGTGTCCATGCCCATTACAATACGTGGGCATGACGACCAGGAAAATACGGACGCGAATACAGGAACACAAAAGTACAGTGCGATGTCGAAAACAGGCTACTCGCCTGACCGCACATTTCCTGGAGAAGGGACATGGCCCTGAGGACTTCTGCTGGACCGTCCTAGAACAACCGCACATTCCAGACTCATGCGCTGATGTCAGTCGCTTCCTGTTTAAAATTGAACAGAAATGGGTGTATCGCTTGAATAGCGACAAGGAGGGCCTCAATGAGCCTATACCTTGGATGTCCCTCTGATTGGTGCTCTGAATAGTGTCACGTCTTATTACTCAAAAACATCTTACCGAATAGGGCTTGATACTAGCTGCTTATTCATTGTCTCTGATTTAAAAGACAGTCCTTTTCTCAGCTACCGCCTTAACACCATTGTGTATTGATAACACTTAGGGTAGGGGCCTGTCACCAGTCTTATCAACACCTATTGACTTAGTACGGTAGCATCACCCACCTGCACAATGAATTTTTCCCAGTGTATTTTTTCAATTTTTCGTCTGGCGCTACAGCGCCACGAACTACAAGTCCCACAACTCTCGGTACCATGTGACTGCACTCAGTCACGTGACGCCTTGGGAGAAAAATACGAGCTTACAAAACGTCTTCGTGACTTACCGCCGGTGCCCCCCCAAGCAGTACTGAAGACTGCCCGGAGACACCGACGGAAAGGTAAGCGGGACATTGCGCTCCTCGGCGCGCATGCTGACAGCCTTTTAAAACTCACACGGAGAAGTTTGCCGCTTATAAAGGGCTCTCTCCGTTGTTCTGATAATAAGTTTTTGCATGTCACCCCGCAGTAGCAGAGATAATATTTACCAACTAGCATCTAATTCTATCACAATGCTAACTCGATCTCGAGTTTTACCGCTAAGCATCGCATTTCCTTTCTTGATCGGCGCGTATGCTGAGAGCGTTTAAAACTCACACAGAGAAGTCTGCCGCTTAGAAAGGGCCATCTCCGTATTCCCGGTATTAAATTTCTGCATGTTACCCCACAGTAGCAGAGATAATATTCACCAACTAGTAACTAATTCTATCACAGTGCTAACTCGGTCCCGGGATTTACCGCTAAGCCTCGCACCTCTTGTTTAATCTAACGCATTGGTCATCACATAATTTGCGGACCTATATATGCGTTAACCTCTGGTACTGGCCTTCGCTGTGATTGCCGTGTTACGGCGGGGGACCTACAACAAAACCCTCTTGCGATGCAATAGGGGACACCTCCTGTCTCCATGTAAACTCTATTTCTTTTCTCTTGATGAAACCGCGCTGAAAATGATTTATAATTATCTTTAGAGCGGTGCTCCTTTTACCTGCGCTGCAGCCAGGTGGGGTGAAGCCTCTCAACCAACATACATAGGTGAGTGTGTATACTAGAGCCAGTTTCCTAGTATGAGTGAATATGTTGCAATCACAGTATGTTTTGAAGTAGGAACTATTTGAGTAGGATTCATTCATGCTCATTTGTTTCTTTATTTATTTATGTGTTTGTTTGTCTCTCGTTTGGATCCAATGCTACTATGCATTAACAGTATACGGTTGAGCACGCCTGGGATTCTCAGGTGATATCTTTTTTTATTATTATTCACAAAGCAGTAGTGTATTTCCAACAAGGTCCTGAAGAATGCATTAGAAACTCTGTTCTATGTAATGCAGAAACATGTTGACCATTAGAAAGTGTGGGTATTATTTCAAACCCGCACTCACACCTGCCTTTTAATCTTAGGGACTGGGAGATACTAATAAATTTCTTTTTCTACCCAGTTCACCTAATTTTATTATTACCACTCACTTTTTCACCCTAATCACTATACACTGCTTTTTCATTAGCCACTAGCATTTTTTCTGTACTTCCCACTCATCACATTTTTCGGTCACGGTAACAACTGACCGGCCGTTTCATCTCCTGGGTAAGGAGAACCCAAATGATGACAAAGAGGGCGGTACAGTGTGGCTTCTGATGGGAACTATATTTCTCTCCATGTGCTCTTGAGCCTTGATTAGGCCTGCAGTTACCAACTATTTCTCACTGGTGTTATTTTGCGTAGTCTTGGTGTTGTGATCATATCTGTTTGACTTACTCATATGATTTCAGACCCCCAGGTATTAATTGTTGTGGTAAATTATACTTGTGTCTTACTATCTTGTCAAACCAATGTCATTGTAAAAGAGACTATCAATGTTGCTGATACCCGGAGCACATATATTCCATGTCTGATGTTTCCTCCCTCTCAAAACATATAATGTTTGTCTTGTTAGAATTATCCACCAGAATGTTGACTTTGTTATATGATTCTAATACAGCAAATGCACTCTCATACCTATGTAAGGTTAAACATGGAAAAGACGTTTTACTCTTAGAAGTTATTCTCCTTCCTACCCTTCTTAGTTATCCTCTTTCTTCAACAATGTTTCTGTCTCTATTTCTTTGTGAAATGGAACATGCATTTTTCGTTTCCTTCCTTTGCTGTTTGAGATTTATTAGTGCTTCCTGAAGGGGCACATAAGACTTTGATGAACTTTTCAAAGAATTAACTCAGCGGTGATGTTAGTCTGCAAGTGGAGTTGGTGTTATGAACCTTTGGCCCAAAAAAGTAAATTTAGCTGTCCGAATCCCCCAGAGAGGTCCAGGAGTGTGACAAGCGGTTTTGTGAGCATGTCAGTGTGCCTAAATCCCTCTTATGAGGTTCTAGAATTTGTGGAAGATTCAAGCTTCTGTATGAATACCTGAATGGCCTGTTCTCTATTCGAGTTTATCTAAATGGCAAAATACGCATAGTAATGCAGGGTTGAAGTCTGTAAAGAATTCGACATAAATCTTCTAAAAGCTTTCTTCTTTATTATTTTTTCAAGTTAACTCATATTGTTTCGGCTGGTTTGATAATATAATACCTCAAAAGCTATATTCACATTATTCTTTCTTATATTTCAAACAAATCACTAGATAGAGCCTCTTATATTTTTAAAAAGTATTGGTCACCAAGGTTAAAGTTGCAGTCCTTGGTGGGCATTGCAGATGCACACAACGCATCTGAATCTCCCAAAAAGCATCATATTATAATTTTGAAAAATCTATAAAACACCCTTGAACACAAAACAGATTTCTTAAATAGAGTAGTTATAGCTTCAAACACATTTTGCAAATTATATTAACAAACACAGACAAGGACAGTTTATAATTTATCATACACTCAAGTACAGCATTATATTTTGCAATAAACCCTTCTGTCTGATACATTACAGATCTAGAAATGTCAGTCCTGTACAATCATTTTGCCAGGCAGAAATTTCCTTCAACTTGCAAAATTATTTTTAAAAACAACTCTGGCTGTATGGGAAATGCACTGTAAATGAGGATTTCGGCATCTTAAGTAAAGCTATACTAATAGAAAATAATTTGAGTAACTAAACGCCACCATAGAGGGGTTTATATCATTTATTTGAAAAAAAGTCTGTCAAACTCAAAATTATCTTGAAACCTCATATAACTGTGAAAAATAAGTTGTGAATTTCTGCAAGGTATCCTCTGGTAGCTTGGACAATGTGGAGCCTTACAGTGACCACAGTAAGCTGACTATCACACATATTATAACAATTTAAAGAGGAGAATTACTCTTAATCCAGAGTCTGAGTATAGTCAGAAAAAAAGGAAGAGGAGAATTCTTCGTGTGTATCCATTATTCTCAAGAGTAACTAAGGGCTTGACCTGCCTATCATAGAATTTAATGGTCAGAAGACACCCCAATTAGTGTGAGTATGAAATACATTTCAGGCGGTACAGAATTCGGACTGAAGAAGAAAACGCCTACATATACTTCACTCACAAATCTACTGGGTTACATCTACTGCATATGTTCAGCAGTCATAAAGCATTTTGCACAGTTATTACAAAAGTATTATCTCTGCTTTATATTGACCTAATATCATTCTAGTCTTATACATTCATCAATCAACATTTTGTAAAGTTCTCTTAGCTGCTCTGTCTTGCAGTTCTTAGCTTAAAGATCGGCTGAGTGCCATTAGCATAGTTTAGAACACTATATCCGAATAATAAAACAACTGGAATAATGGTAGCACATATACATCAAAATATGAGAACAATATATCTCTCAATGGGGCTGCTCAATAGGAAATTTGGCATGAGAGTGTTAAGAAAATATGGTCTTCATTACGATGCGAAAAAATAACTTATAAGGTTTAATATAGACTCTCTAAACTTGAAGTCTGATAGCTTGATAGCAAGGTGCAATGATGGACAGTGTCAGATACTGCCAACAGATTAAAAGAATCATGGCCAACCGATACCTTCATCAACCTCCAAACTTACATTATCTAATATCTACAAAGCCATCACATCTGGCACCTCCTTCTGACTTGACAACAAGCACACCATGTCCGATACTTCTTGGCACATCTGCAGGCAGGACACCATAAGACTGGAGATGAAAAGGTAGACAAAATAAAAAACAAGGCAACATAGCTTATCCCTCTAAATACTTGGAACAACATCCTTATATCCATCAGGGCAACCCCATCATGCTACAATTTGGAAAGAGCAGAAGACACACCTCTTAAAAGAACACTACATCGTGATGAAGTACCAGTCCACTTTTGCTCTTAGGAACCAGCCAGTCCTCCCACCATACATTGACTGTGGATTGCCTTGGTTGCTCTACAGCACACAGTTGTCTTTTGGCTATGTTTATGCGATAAACATACCACATATATATACATACATAGGTAGATTATCACTGTTTTGGTAATATACAGTGGCCTAAACCCTTGGATGGGACCACTTATTCGTATTTATCAGAACACTCGGTTGGCTTAATATTAGTTTCAGAATGCAGGAGCATATGCATGAGACTCTTGGATAATTTCTTTCACCAGCAACGGTTCTTCTTCAAGTGCCCCCAATACCCATCTAAATGTGCCTGAGGAGCTCTTGACTGCAGAAGGACCTCAACTATGTAGCTTTGCCTAAAAGTCAAAGTCAAAATATATGTTTATTGTGACCATAGTCTTTAAACAATACAGTGAACGTAACACAGAATGGAGTATGCACCATAAATTCATACACTTATTTTTAAAACTTGTCCATTAAAAAGATCATACACAGTTAACAAAAATACAAAAGTCTATAAAATTACAATTATCTTAAAACTTATTTTGTATATTAAAACCTATTCACATTCTTACTACTCCAAACAATTTCATTCCGCTAAAATCCATACAGTACTACATGTTATTCTTTGGCTCTCAATGCACCCAGGGCCACCTTTACAAATTTCCCGAGGGCAATTACAATATCAATATAGGGGATTTCTGTTAGAAGGCTGGCCGCCTGCGACCTTGTCTTTACTTCATATTTTATAAAAACTGGGCGCAGCCAAAGTTTCCTATGTTCTAGGAGTGTCAGACAATCTAACAGAATATGCAATAAGTCTCCCTTAGTACCCAAATTACACCTGCAGCGACCTTCCTGATCTAACATTTTTGTTTTAAGGTCTCTGCTTATTAGCCATGGGTTGATCCCAATTCGAAGCCTCAGGATCTCTTGCCTGAATCCGCGATTGGGTAATCTATCGAGGTAGGGGAACCAGTTTTCATGGGACCAAGCATTTAGCATATGCGCCACTGATTTTTTCTTTGTTAAGTAGCCTATATCATGCAATTTAGAAACTTCTTTCCCCCTTTGCTTCAGATCACCTTTGGTACTAGGGATTTGATATGTTCCCATGTCCAAATCGATCTCTAATGAGTTGCAGATTCCCTTCAATTTTTCCCTACTGGCCTTCGCCCATTTTAGCTCGCTTTTCTGGATTTCTTTGCGACACCAGTATGCTACTTTTTTGCTTTCAGGGTCTTCTAATCTCTTCCAGAATCTGATCACAGCCATCTCGGTTAGTATCACCCAGGACTTTGTGCCTATTTCTGTTCTGATGGCTTGAATCATGGCAGATTCGGGAAGTGATAGTAGCCTTTTTATGCAATTCCCCTCTATCACATCCCAAGATCCCTTACCGCTCAAATAAAGGATCTCTGCGCCATATAAGACTTGGGGGGGGGGGAATCATTGCTTCAAAAGCTCTAAGCATTGGTCGGTGTGACATCTCACCATAGTCCCCATTAAACCTTTTTAGGCCACATATGGAAGAGAGTGCCTTTGCTTTCTGAGTTTCCAAATGGGTATTCCAATTTAGAGTCCTATCGAACCATATACCCAAATATCGGTACTCATTGACTGTCTCCAATTTGAGATCACCTATATACCAACTGAATCTGCTCAACTTTTTCCCAAAGCATAGGGTTTTAGTTTTATCCAGGTTGATATTTAAAAATTTACTGGCACAGTATGTATTGAAGGCATTAAGCTTCCTTTGGAGGCCCCTCTCGGTCTGATCTACTATTACCAGATCATCCGCGTACAATAGGCAGGGTATCTTATTTCCATCCATTTTTGGGCTGGCACTACCCTCCACCTCTAGATGTACCGGGAGATCTGACAGGAAGATCGAGAAAAGCTGGGGGGCCAGCACACAGCCCTGTCTTAATCCATTAGCGATGGGTATTTTTAAGGTCAAGGAGCCCACCGTATCTTTAATTACTTGTCCCCAGTTTTCCCTGTGTAGTTCTTTTATTATAGTAAGGAGGTCTTTTGGGATATTTAACCTCTTCAGGGTCTCTCATAGGCAGGCCCGATCCACAGAATCAAAGGCTGCTTTGAAGTCAACGAAACAGCAGCATAACTTGCCATTTTGTTCCGTCGACTTCCTCGCCATCGCCCATAAAGCAAATCCATGGTCTATTGTCGAGTGGCCCGCTCTAAATCCACCCTGTTCTATTGGAATTATTTGGTGCTCGTCTACCCATGCATTCAGTTGTTTCAATACAATTTTAGAGAACACTTTCTCACCAATATCTAGGAGATTAATCAGCCGGTAATTTTTTGGCGCCTCTTTGCTCCCTTTCTTGTGGATCGGCCTAATTATGGCCCCCTTCCAGGTTGGAGGCATTACCCCTTTTTTTAGGACTACCTGGAACATCTTGGCAAGGAATCTTGCCCACCATTTAACCTCGGTCTTCAAAATTAATGCAGGCAGATTATCTGGGCCTGCTGCCCGAGTTAGCTTAAGTTCTTTTATTGTGGGCTCAACTTGTTCTTCATTGAACTTAAATAAAAGGTCATCTGAGATTTCTTGCCATGTTTTGATCTCCATCTCCTCTCTGGGCGTCCTTGCCCCGTACAATTCCCCTATGTACACTTCCCATGCTGCCTCTCTCACCACACAATTTAGTTCACCATCTGTTGTTCCGGCTGCAGCCTTTACTAGTTGCCAAAATTGCCTTAGATTTTTGTTCTCTATGGCTTCTAATAGTTCTGACCAGCATTTTTCTTTATATAACCTTTTTGCGGAGAGAACCATTTGCTTGAATTCTTTTTTCTGCTTAACTAGTTGTTCCTGTCTCTCTTGTGTAAAGTTCTTTTTTTGTTTCCTTTGGGCTGCTCTTATCTCCCTTTTCTTATTTTGGCACGCCACAGAGAACTCTTTACCATGGTTTGATTGTTTTACCCTTATGGGATTATTCCATTTTAATTTTATCTTTAGGCATTGAACAACTTCTTCTAATTTTCCAATGAACCATTCCAATTTTTTATTCTCACAGTTTTCAGGTGCCATTTTTGTTTGCATGGCCTTCAGTTTTTCCATATATTCCTCGGTTAAACGTGTCGTCACGCGTTTGGGGTACTCAACCTCCTGGGTATCACCGTTTCTCTCTGTACTTTCCTTCCCCCGCTATCATTAAGTGTAGGAGTTTGTGATCACTCACCTCTTTTTGGTCTAACTTAAAGTCCCTAATCTGGTGAAAATTCCAGGCCTGCAAGAATATGTAGTCAATTGGGCAGTTCTGTTGCCCTTGGATAAACGTTTTTCCTGCCGGTGAGTCTGACTCTATTCTCCCATTTACGCAGTGAAAACCCCTGCCTCCTAAGATGTGTATTAATGCTAGGTCTTGTTTCGAAGATTCCCCTACTGGGAACCTTGCCGGGTTTATTCCATATACCTCTAACTGTTCCCTATTCCAAAGGTCAGCCTTTTTTGGGTTTAGTTTATGATTGAAATCGCCCATTATAATTATTATGTCTGCGGGGTAATTTTCTAGAGTACTGTCTACATCCTCTTTAAAACACCTCATTTCCCTATCATACTCCTCCCCATTGTCCCACTGCATGTATACATTCATTAAAATCAACATTTTATAATTTAGATCCACCGTCATGAGTTCAATTCTACTTGATTGTACCCATTTGCATTTTGTATTCAACGGTTTTATTTCCCTCATTACTTTTGATGATACCAATGTCAGCAGCCCCCCCGAAGGCCTCCCCCGATTTTTCTTTATGGCTGGCTGATGTATCTGGGCATAGCCGTCAAGGGATGGGGTGTCGTCGCATAACCAGGTCTTTTGCAGGCAGGCAATGTCCACTTTATTTATGGATTCCTTTATATATTCCCATTTTTGCTCGTTGCCTAGCCCATTTACGTTCCAGGTTAAGAGACCTAGGGCCAGATGTAGGTAGCCAAATACCGGTCGGTAACGGCCGAATTCGGCCGTTACCGACCGGTATTTGGCTACCGAGATGTAGGGGCAGGTAAACTGGGCAAATCGGTCATTTTACCGATTCTGTAAATATACCGGTCGGTAAATTTACCGACCGGTATTTTTACAGAATCGGTAAAATTGATATGTAGGTGGGACTCTTCTGAGTCCCACAAGGCCTAAGAAATCGGTATTTTACCATCAAATTCAATTTGATGGTGAAATACCGATTCAGGTGTGCATGCACATGTGTGCATGCACACCTGTGCCATATGGCAGGCAGACCTGCCCTTAGGGCAGGTCTGCCTGCCATATGGCCCCCGAACCTTTTTTGGGGGTGCTAGAGGGTGTCAAAGTGACACCCCCTGCACCCTTGCCAAAATCGGTATTTACCGATTCGGTAAATACCGACCGGTAATGCCCCATTCATTCCTATGGGCTTCAAATCCCATAGGAATGAATGGGGCATTACCGGTCGGTATTTACCGATTCGGTAAATACAGATATTTACCGAATCGGTAAATGGAACATCTGGATGTTCCTACATACCCCCCTTCTTATTTACCGATTCTTAATTACCGAATCGGTAAAATTCGGTAATTAAGAATCGGTAAATACGTTTTACCTACATCTGGCCCCTAGTTCTTGCGAACCCCCTCCATCCTATTCAACGTCACTCAAACCACCTTCATCATCTGTATCCACTATATTTCTTTCATTACTTTCTCCCTCGGAATTGCTGTGTGACGACCAGTTACCCCATAGGGAGTCATTCCCTGTGTTGTCAATTACAATGTTCAGAGAGCTTCGATCACCTTTTGATTCTTTATCGATAATCACTTGCCTCTTCTGTAGCCCGGCATGCTGTTTTAAGAAGTTGTTATCTTTCGAGGTTTTTATATCTCTCTCTGGGATAATCCTTATTCCCTGTTTCGTTATCTCATTTGAGGCTTTCAGGATTGCCCTTTTTACCAGGTCTGAATAAAGAGTGATTTTTGTTATTTCTTTTCCATACCTGTTTTCTACAAAGCCAACCTGCTGGAGGTCTTTAGTACCGATCCCCCTCAGACTGCCGCATTTTGCAAATGCGGTCAAGATCAATGCCCTATTCAGGGGATTAGTTTTTCTTGTCAGCTTCTCTTTCCTCCCTGCTGGTATCTGGTCCAGAAATAACCATTTGTTATCATCTCTCTCATATGAGTTCGTGTTTATTTCATGCGTCTGTTGACTGGTGATTGTTCTCCCTCCTTTCCGACCTTTATTTCTCGTGTTGGTATCGTCATGTATCTGTGGTCTTACAGATCCATCCAATAGCCTTACTTTTTGTCTCGTCGTGCGGGTGGAGGGGGGGGTTCTCAGTTTCCTCCCTGTAAGTCTGCTTTTTCCTTGGTGCTCTTGGGGTCTTTGGGGGTGTTGAAGTTTTTGCCTCTACCTGTGTAAGTCTATGTGTTATAAATGTTGGGGCTGAGGCATTTAGTCCTGACTGCAACCCCCCCTTCGTTGGTTCTTTCTCTTTTCTCTTTCCTGCATGTTTCATTAGCCTGGGCTTTCCTATCCGGTTCCTAGTCCCGAGTGTGACATACCCTCCGTGCCTTTTTATCAACATAGGTCTTTTTGATATATACACATTGTCCATAGATTCTGCAGCATCCTTTGCAGATTGTTCTGCGGGTTTCGGCGATCTTTCGAGGATTACCATGCTTTCTTCTTCAGGTGTTATCCTGTCGCTTTCCTCATTTGGTGGTGCTATATCCATTAGCTTTACCCTACTTGGCAATTGGCTCTTTATTTCTCCGAGTTCTTCTTCTATTTTCTTTAGATGTTGTTTCTGAGCTTCCATCACTCCGTTGTTTGAGAGGGTTACTTCCAGGATTCCTTGAAGAGCTTTCTGCAGTAACAAGATTAAATCCATCAACGAGGATGTAGGAGCTTCCGAGAGCACCGAGTCCTGTGCAGTGTTTCTGACTGGGATTGCTGGGAAACTTGTCCTTAAGCTCTCTTGATGTATTGGGGATTTTTGCAATGGTAGGTAATGTAGGAGTTGATCTGGTGCGCCTCCCCAGGTAACGCTCTGGTTCTGGCCTTCATTTCCCCTATGATCTTCAATCCCTGGTGGCGACAGTGAGAACATCTTAGGTGAAGATGATAGTCGAGGCGCCGAGATTTGGTGGTTTTGGCTCTGCAGTGTCTGGTTTAATGATTTACGGTTCACTCCATCTTCCTCATTATCAAGATTAACTTCTTCCTGGAGTTCTCCCTTACTTGACCGTCTTTGGTTTTCATCTGGCAAGCCTGAATTTTCACCACTTTCTCCGCCGATTTCCACTATTTCTTCATCAGGATCCGATGTTATTGCTGGGTTTAATGATTTATAATGTTTGCCTACAAACTCCTTTATAGACTTTGACGCTGCCGTGTTCTCTTTCTGTTTATTGGTTGTTTGATTGCAGCCTCTTTTTGCCTTCTGGGCATTCTTCATTGCTCTTTTGACTTTTCTTTTCTTTCGTCTCCCCTTACTATTTTCCATAGATGATGCATGACTTTCCTGGCTTTCATCCAGAGATTTTGAGCCCTCCAATGATTTACTCCTTCCTAGTTCATCCAATAATAGTTGCCCTCTTTTGGGTGCCATTTTTCTGCAAGTCTGGGGCCTGGGGCTCTCGGTCTCTCACTTTAATATAATGTTGATTATCTTAATCGAGCTGAGATTGGGCTGAGATGAAAGGAGAGGAGAGAAGAGAGAGGAGGGATGAAAAGGGGTGAAAAGGGAGACATTTCTGGCTCGCCTCTCAGATCCTTTATCCTCCCTCCTTCTGTAACTGCACAGTTTGTAGTTTATAGTTTGTAGATTAGTTGTGACGTTAGTTGCTATTTAACCCCTTGCACCCCTATGTCCCCTTGTGGCTCCTTTATGGATCCTTGTGCCCGTAGTACCGGACGGCACGCAATATGAAAAAGATGTTGATGGGTACAATGGTCCGATCCTGCCCTGGTCCTAGCCCTGCGGCCCTGTTCCTTCTTAAGGGCTAGGGGCTACGGCTTCCGTGGCTGCAGCGGCCACTGCTTCTATATCTCTCAAAGATCTGCTGCCCACTTTGCTTTCCACTCTCTCTGCTTCCAAATTTAGCATGTGCTGTGCAGCAGGAGCAACAAAGGCAGCCGGGGCAGGTAACCAGGTGGTTAGGCAACGTTTGCCACTGTGTGAGTCCTAGCGGCTCTGTGGGGCTCTGTAATGCGTTGCGAGGCGAGGCATTTTGAGGGGTTATGAGGCGGGACCGTGTAAGGCGAGACCGTGTGAGGCGAGGGTGTCCCGGGGGCCACGGGAACTGGATTACCCCGGGTCCTACTGATGCCACTTCGTGCAGCCTCCCTCAAGTGTCCCGCGGTTATCCACAATTTTCACGGGGGTATTTCCAGGCCCAACCGCACCGCTACGCTCCCCTGCCTGCCGCCTATTGTCTTTACCTGCCTCTTGCTTTTCACCTTACGGCGTCCCCTGCGGTTACGGTAGCTGAGGAGCAGAGAAGCCGCTGCTTTCCCGCTCTGCTGACACCGCCGCCGGCTTCCGACTCCACACGTCTCTGCTGCTGCTGCCTGCCTGCTGACTGCAAAACCCGGACCGCACTCTCAAACCTGGGGTAGCTTTGCCTAATAAAATGCCATCAAACGGAGGAGAAGCAGTTGGCTCACAATTCTGCAATCATGTGATCAGATGTAACACCCATATTTTTAAGAAGCCATATGATGGTGAAGCATGCTGCCTCTTCATGGCAGGCATTGTTTGCACTCTGGGATTTTCATTGAAATAACGAATATTGAAAATCCCCTTTGCCTGTAGTAACTTTGTTTTGGGTGTTAGATGCCAAGGAATGGTTTGGGTCGAGGATCATGCCAGGTTTAGGGTTATCCAGAGGTTACATTATAAATAATAAATGAACATTATATACAGGTTGAGATTTTGGTCAGCCCACACTAACCACTGCTTGTTGAAGGTGTCATTGCATTTTGGACTGACACAGAGGACAACGATTCAAGTTTGACCATGTCAATCATCATGACTGATGACATTCTTAGGTTGAGCATTCGAGACCTCTTGTATATACATTAGTATATGTGTATGTACTTTGTGGGCTCTGGAGATCAGCCCTAGGACTTGTCTGCTTCCACTTAGGTACTTATTTTTTCTGTTCAGCTGCCTCTATTTAACTGTCTTGATAGAAAACGACAAGTAGAGGTCAGTAAATACCAGAATTGCTTTCTGCTTAGGGACTTTCCTTTTTAAATTTTTCTGGCAACTTGCCTCTCTTTAACTTTCTTGATAGAAAACGACCAGCAGAGGTCAGTAAAATACCATTATCACTTTAGCATTCTCTAGATTCCAGTCCATAGAAATTGTCTTCCACAAGCACCCGTAGAGAATAATATTTTTTTCAAATCTTGTATTTGCAGTGATATGAACACCGAAGGCCCTTATTTTATATGAAAAACAGAGCTTTGGGCTATACCATTTCCAGCTGAAAAGCAATATTTCTATCTATGTGTCCCATACCTGGCGTGTCAAGCAGTTTGGTGCTTACTTTCCCTCCATGTTAAAGAACAGTAGATGTTTCAGCAGAATCACTGACCTATTATCGAAAGACAGAATATCTACATACAAAAATATTGACACAAAAATATTGAAGTAAAAAATATCGGAGTTATATCTTCATAAAGGTAAGTACAAAAATATCGAAAAATTAATATCGTAGTACAAAAATATCGAAATTAAAAATATCGTTTTTTTAAATGTATTAATAATAATGTAAAAATAATTTAAAAAGACATATATTTTACAAATATTAAATAAAAACATTAAAACATTAAAAAAATTATAACTAATACATATACATTTAAAATAAATTAAAAACTCTACATATAAATTAATATATATACGTACTCCACATATTGCAACAGTAGAAAAATCGTTGGATAGCGTAGGGGTAAAAATTACTATTCCCACTCCAGAGGGTGCAACAGTAGGGAAAGCGTTGGATAGCGTAGGGGTTTAAATTACTATTCCCACTCCAGAGGGTGCAACAGTAGGGAAAGCATTGGATAGCGTAGGGGTAAAAATTACTATTCCCACTCCAGAGGGTGCAACAGTAGGGAAAGCGTTGGATAGCGTAGGGGTAAAAATTACTATTCCCACTCCAGAGGGTGCAACAGTAGGGAAAGCGTTGGATAGCGTAGGGGTAAACATTACTATTCCCACTCCAAAGGGTACAACAGTAGGGAAAGATTTGGATAGCGTAGAGGTAAAATTTACTATTCCCACTCCAGAGAGTGCAACAGTAGGGAAAGCGTTGGATAGCGTAGGGGTTTAAATTACTATTCCCACTCCAGAGGCTGCAACAGTAGGGAAAGCCTTGAATAGCGTAGGGGTTTAAATTACTATTCCCACTCCAGAGGGTGAAACAGTAGGGAAAGCGTTGGATAGCGTAGGGGTAAAAATTACTATTCCCACTCCAGAGGGTGCAACAGTAGGGAAAGCGTTGGATAGCGTAGGGGTAAAAATTACTATTCCCACTCCAGAGGGTGCAACAGTAGGGAAAGCGTTGGATAGCGTAGGGGTAAAAATTACTATTCCCACTCCAAAGGGTGCAACAGTAGGGAAAACGTTGGATAGCGTAGGGGTAAAAATTACTATTCCCACTCCAAAGGGTGCAACAGTAGGGAAAACGTTGGATAGCGTAGGGGTAAAAATTACTATTCCCACTCCAAAGGGTACAACAGTAGGGAAAGATTTGGATAGCGTAGAGGTAAAATTTACTATTCCCACTCCAGAGAGTGCAACAGTAGGGAAAGCGTTGGATAGCGTAGGGGTTTAAATTACTATTCCCACTCCAGAGGCTGCAACAGTAGGGAAAGCCTTGGATAGCGTAGGGGTTTAAATTACTATTCCCACTCCAGAGAGTGCAACAGTAGGGAAAGCATTGGATAGCGTAGGGGTTTAAATTACTATTCCCACTCCAGAGGTTGCAACAGTAAGGAAAGCCTTGGATAGCGTAGGGGTTTAAATTACTATTCCCATCCAGAGGGTGCAAGAGTAGGGAAAGCATTGGATAGCGTAGGGGTAAAATTTTCTATTCCCACTCCAGAGAGTGCAACAGTAGGGAAAGCGTTGGATAGCGTAGGGGTTTAAATTACTATTCCCACTCCAGAGGGTGCAACAGTAGGGAAAGCGTTGGATAGCGTAGGGGTTTAAATTACTATTCCCACTCCAGAGAGTGCAACAGTAGGGATAGCGTTGGATAGCGTTGGGGTTTAAATTACTATTCCCACTCCAGAGGGTGCAACAGTAGGGAAAGCGTTGGATAGCGTTGGGGTTTAAATTACTATTCCCACGCCAGAGGGTGCAACAGTAGGGAAAGCGTTGGATAGCGTAGGGGTAAAAATTACTATTCCCACTGAAGAGGGTGCAACAGTAGGGAAAGCGTTGGATAGCGTAGGGGTAAAAATTACTATTCCCACTCCAAAGGGTGCAACAGTAGGGAAAACGTTGGATAGCGTAGGGGTAAAAATTACTATTCCCACTCCAAAGGGTGCAACAGTAGGGAAAACGTTGGATAGCGTAGGGGTAAAAATTACTATTCCCACTCCAAAGGGTACAACAGTAGGGAAAGATTTGGATAGCGTAGAGGTAAAATTTACTATTCCCACTCCAGAGAGTGCAACAGTAGGGAAAGCGTTGGATAGCGTAGGGGTTTAAATTACTATTCCCACTCCAGAGGCTGCAACAGTAGGGAAAGCCTTGGATAGCGTAGGGGTTTAAATTACTATTCCCACTCCAGAGAGTGCAACAGTAGGGAAAGCATTGGATAGCGTAGGGGTTTAAATTACTATTCCCACTCCAGAGGTTGCAACAGTAAGGAAAGCCTTGGATAGCGTAGGGGTTTAAATTACTATTCCCACTCCAGAGGGTGCAAGAGTAGGGAAAGCATTGGATAGCGTAGGGGTAAAATTTTCTATTCCCACTCCAGAGAGTGCAACAGTAGGGAAAGCGTTGGATAGCGTAGGGGTTTAAATTACTATTCCCACTCCAGAGGGTGCAACAGTAGGGAAAGCGTTGGATAGCGTAGGGGTTTAAATTACTATTCCCACTCCAGAGAGTGCAACAGTAGGGATAGCGTTGGATAGCGTTGGGGTTTAAATTACTATTCCCACTCCAGAGGGTGCAACAGTAGGGAAAGCGTTGGATAGCGTTGGGGTTTAAATTACTATTCCCACGCCAGAGGGTGCAACAGTAGGGAAAGCGTTGGATAGCGTAGGAGTTTAAATTACTATTCCCACTCCAGAGAGTGCAACAGTAGGGAAAGCGTTGGATAGTGTAGGGGTTTAAATTACTATTCCCACTCCAGAGGTTGCAACAGTAGGGAAAGCCTTGGATAGCGTAGGGGTTTAAATTACTATTCCCACTCCAGAGGGTGCAAGAGTAGGGAAAGCGTTGGATAGCGTAGGGGTAAAATTTTCTATTCCCACTCCAGAGAGTGCAACAGTAGGGAAAGCGTTGGATAGTGTAGGGGTTTACATTACTATTCCCACTCCAGAGGGTGCAACAGTAGGGAAAGCGTTGGATAGCGTAGGGATTTAAATTACTATTCCCACTCCTGAGAGTGCAACAGTAGGGATAGCGTTGGATAGTGTTGGGGTTTAAATTACTATTCCCACTCCAGAGGGTGCAACAGTAGGGAAAGCGTTGGATAGCGTAGGAGTTTAAATTACTATTCCCACTCCAGAGGGTGCAACAGTAGGGAAAGCGTTGTTTAGCATGGGGGTAAAAATTACTTTCCACACTACTCCCCCTTTAACACACAACACACTACACATACAAACAAACACAATTAATATAAATTTCAATTAATCAATTAATAACAATTAATATTACTAAATTGATGTAATTATAAATGAACTAATTAACACATATTAATTACTAATTACTCAACAATAAATACCAACAAATAAATACGATCTCTTTAATTAATTACATTTAATTATATCACACCCTATCCCCCTATAAACACACAACCCACTACACATAAATAAATCACATCATTTAATCACTTAATAATTATTATTTACCAATTAATTATTAACAATAACAAAAAATTAAATATATTAGCACATTAACTCTAATTTAATTTACTAATTAATATTATTTAATTACCAATGAATTAATTAACAATAACAAAAATGTATATATAAAAACATTAACTCAAATTAATGTAATCAACTAAGTAATATTAATTAATTACCAATTAATTATTAATTAAAAATATTTACAAAAGTATATTAATTAATTAACTAATAAATATTAATTAATTACCAATTAATTATTAATTATACATATTTACAAAAATATATTAATTAATTAATTACTTCCCACCCTATTCCCCTATAAACCCACAACCCGCTCTGATACTAAAACGCAAAATGTAAGCAAAATTACTATTTTTCAAACATACATTACAAAATATATTTAACAAACATATAAACAACATAATAAAATACATAACACTAAACAACATTTCGATATTAGTAAATTTCGTTATTAGTAACATACATACCTTAAAAAAACGATATTCTGTCTGTCGATATTTTGGACATCGATATTCTATACCATCGAAATTAAAACATCGATATTATTGTATATCGATATTTTAATTTCGATATTTTGTCTTACTATCATTTCAGCAACCAGGCTAATGTGCTGCATAGCTAAATACATGTAAGGTCCCAAAGGCGAGAACGATTACATTGCAAATGCTTGTTTCTCTTTACCATAAAAGTCCCCAAATGATGACGGTGAGTGTCAACAGTCAAAGGAGTCCATCTTGTATGCTGCAACCATAAAACCCCCTGCTGTCCCAAGCTCAAGTTGTCCTCTATGCAAATACGCTTTACCATTCTGGATTCTGGATTGTAAGGCAAAGTTTAAGAGATTAGGAGTTTTACATTCTAATGGTGGATTCATACATTACTCGGCTAGCAGTTCTTCCACGCTGGCATTGCCTGGCAGGCTGGAAGGTATAGGGCTTCTTTCAGAGCAGAATGGACAGCCATGACACTCTCACTGGTGCCATTCTGGTCCTAGTAGTGTTGGTGTGAACATTTTTGCAGGACTGACTTTAGTTTCCAGGCTGGCCCTGAGTTGATACTAGCTCCCCCTTTTTCTCTCTTCCCTGGGCCTGCTCTTACTGCCTTCCACGCCCCATTAAGCCATAACTTGTCCCTCAACATGCTTGCTCACCATGCTACCAATCACTCCCTTTTTGCACCTCTGCTGTTCAAGTTCAATTTCAAGGAAAGCTTTATTCGGCTGATTTTTAAAACAGACATAAAAGCACATAAAAATCAATATCATTTCATGATATATTTACAACAATACAACGGTAAAGCTAATTGAAAAATTTCAATTAATTTTCTATAAGAAAAACATGTGTACACACAAAGACAGAGGTGCCCAAATTACTCCTCAGTGATTGTACAGCATTTCTTGTATTGAAGCACCTTCTTTAAGAACATAGATAATCTCCACTCTAAATGGTTTTCCAGGGATGCACCGGAACATATGGCATGGTTGAATCTTTGTGCTCTGAGGTGTCAGTGAGGCAGGAATCTGGCCTGATAGAACTCAGGGAGTATTATAATGCATGGGAAGAGCCTATGCAAATGGGGAAATCGCTTTGCCTCTGAGCCCGCACTGTATTATGCATGCGGGTGCACTGAGGCAAAGTGCATTTTCAGACACAGCAGACATTATCATAGCACATCCAGTGAGGATCTCATTAGGCAATAAACTAGTCTTCCTATCAGGAGTACTTTGGATACGCACCAGTACTAGGGGGAAAGCAACAGGCCATTTCAGTGATGTTGAAATACAAACGTTAGCCAAACTGGATTTTATGGTTCTATTAAACTGTTCAACGACCCCAGGGGCTTCAGGTTGATAGGTACAATGTAATCTTTGTTCAAACTGTAGATCTGCGAACAACATCCTTAGGACCTCATTGTTAAAGTGTATCCCTCAATCTGATTCCAGAGAAACCGACATACAATACCTGGGTATCAAATCATGCAATACCAGTTTTACTACAATGAGACTGTCATTTCTTCTGGTTGAGTCGGCTTCCACCCAACTTGAGAAAACTCAAATCATGACAAGGACATATCTCAACCTGTTGCAAACCTATTTTGATAAAGTCCATCTGCATTTGGGTGAAGGGACCACATGATCCAGAGATGCTTTAAGGCATGGGCAAAGTGGGCTCTGGCCCAGGGCCACAACCTTTCAGGGACCCCCTGATAAAGCCATCTCTGTTCTGCAGATAGTCTTGCCCTGATGACTTTAAATAATTGTTAAGCATATTGCTTGAAATACCTTTTCCCTATAATCTATTTTAATGGGTGTGATGTGTGAGAGTCTATTACAGACATTTTGCAGATAAATGTTTTGTTAATGATAAGTGCAACATCCATAAAAAGGTCTTTCAAATCAAAACAGGACCTGACTTATGAGAAATGGGAGGGTGTCACCAAGATCATTTCAGTAATATTAGCAAGCCTTTTTCTGCGTTACAGTATTGGAAAAACATGTCACTATCCCTGAATATTAGATGTAGGCACACTTAGAATTTGGACCAGTGCGTCTGTGCAATGTCAGTGACCTGATCAAGGAAAGCATAAAAGAGCTGAAACTGGATTACAAATTGAAAGCAGTTCTGAACAGGGGCCCCCAAAATAAGCTAGACCCAGGGCCCCCCAAACCCCTAAGATATCCCTGACCTTCTCTCCCTATGTGACTCAGTGTGATGGGTGTTCTCTTCCCTACGTTCATTTGTTGACATGTCACACAGCAATTGCCTGATTCTAAAAGCATTCTAAATCTTGGGTTAAACCACGTGTGTCTAAACAGTCTTACCAAGGCATCTCTCTCTGAATGTGTGAGTCCTTGAAAATGTAGTGTCATTGGGAACAACAAACTGTTAGTAACACTGGTCTTCAGTCAGCTGACATCCATGTGTCATTTGTATTTTTCTAACAACCTGCTCTGATCCAACCTAGCTGTTCTACATATGAAACATGTTTCTTGTACTCCTTTAACTCTTCTAATGTGTCAGCCACTGACATCAACATAGAAAAGACAGTATCCTCCTCGAGTTCATATGTGAAAGTTCTGTTAGATGTGCAGGCCACTAATGCACAATATCTTGCCACTTCATCAGCATTCCTGTTTATAACTGCAATGTAATCATTATTGCTTAGATGAGTTGCATATATATCCACTGCAATATCAGTAGACAACTAGAGTGCTTCTAACATTTTCCTTACATGGTTGCCATTATGTAGGGGTATACCAGAAGAGGTCATGAAATCTTACTGTGACCACAATTGTCCAAAGGCATAGACAACACCAAAGCCATATTGACTATCTGTAAATATAGTCACTCTTAGTTGGGCCGTCAATATGCAAGGTCTTGTAAAGACAATTCATTCTGCAACTTGTGCTGATGGAATACCTCTGAGTCAAGAAGCTTCCACAACGTCATTGATTGTGCAGACAGCATAAGCTGCTCTCAGAATTCCTTAATTGTTTCTCAAACATGAGCCATCAACGATTATTATATAATCAGGCTAGTTCGAAGGTACATCTTAAATGTTGAGTCTTTGTTTCGTGCATACATCTGTGACATTTGGACAATCATGTTCAACTTTGTCTCAAACATTGTCATTTATAGGCAACAAAGTAGATGGGTTCAAAATCTGGCAACATTTTAGACTCACATTGTCAGCAGCCAATATCTGATTACATACTTGGTAAGTCTATTGTGAGTCATGTACCTGTTTTTTGTTTGGGAAAGCAGTATTTCTACAGAGAGTGGAACTGTTACAGTTAAAGTGTGTCCCATCACTATGTTCTCACTCCTCTCGATACTAACACCTACTGTTAGCAACAGTTTTAAGGCAGCAACTATTTTAATGCAGCCGGGCAATCCTATGGCTGCACGGTCAAGAGTTGTAGAGAAGTAAGCCACAGGTTTTTGAGCCTCTTCATACATCTATGTAAGCACTGAGAGAGCACAGCCCTTGCTCTCACTGAAAAACGATATAAACATCTTACTGTAATCAGGCATTCCTAGTGCCAGGGCACAACAGAGACTTTCTCTCAGCTCTAAGAAAGCTTTTAAGCAATCACTGTCCCATGGAAGTGGATCAGGCACATCTTTGTGTGCTAGCCGCATTAAAGGTTTGCCATTAGGGAAAAGTTGGATTTCCAATGTCTACTGTAGCCAACCATTACCAAGAACATCCTGACTTCTCTTTGTGTTCAGAGTAGATTCATCTGCAGATTTGTTTCCACCCTTTGTGGTGATACCTTCCATGCTCCTTTCTCAATGTTATGTCCCAGATATTGAATTTTTGTTTACAGTATTACAATATTCTGATGGACACTTTATGTCCATTCTCAGCAAGGTGATTCTGAAGTGCAATCATATCCTACTTACAAGCTTCTCGTGTTTGTGATGCCCCAAGCGGGTCATCTATATATTTCACGAGAACAGAATTGTGGGGCAACTGTAATGACTCCAGATTCTTTTTCAACAGCTAGTTAAAGATGGAGGACTCTCTGTAAATCTTTTGAAACCCTACACCATGCGAAAACTCTTTCCAGAAAAATGAAGAAGGAAAGATACTAGCTATAATTTCAGGAGTTTGATTCTGATTGATTAATGTCAAATATCCTTCTCCAATCCTGTCACAATTTATATCTTTGAATACTTGTTAACCAATCTCAATCCGGTATTCAGACAACAATTGACCTATCACAGTGCAAAACCTTATGTTGTCACCAACCAATCCCAGAGTAATGATACACCTACCAACGAATCTTGGCATGTCACTTTATAACGTGTGATCTCATTCGTCACAGCAGTTTACCCTCCTTTACAATTTCTCTCATACACTAAATTCTACAACTATTATCATATGAAAAATAAACAATCTTTTGTCTGCTCCACTAAAGAAAATCAAAGGTGTTCAACAATCAGAATCTTAAGGATTTCATACCTTCTGCTTTTTCATACATAAGATATTCACATTCACAAGTGAAATCTCAACCAACTTGAAAAAACCGTAATCAATGTAGCGCTACCCATTGTGCAATCAGGTTCTGACAACATTAATCCATTTTAGCACAACCACAACAGATCATTGTTTCCTCTATCTCAATGTTGTAGTTGACGGAACCTCATGATCTACACTACAAACCTTTAGCAGACAAGAGAAACATAAAGGCCCAGACTGACATTGTTTAGAAATGGAAACAGACCGAATAGTAGTCAGTGGTTCCAGCCTATAAATTAAGCTAAAATAGGCTAAAATCAGAGGGTAGGGAAAAGTTTACAGGTACACCCAATACACGCACACAAAATGAGGTGGTTAAGATAAAAGCAACATTGGATTCCTTGGATACTTTTCTCAGAGCTACACTAGATAACTTAAATTGGAAGATGCTCTACTTAATTGTCTGAGTAAAATACAGAAACCAACACAGGAGTCATTAGACGTGCACAGGAGTAATCAGGTCCAAATTGTTAACACCCATAGCTGTCTATCCGGCGAACCTGCACCTATTAGTATTAAAGAACAGAGTAGTGCACTACATTGAAGAGCTGGGAAAATTCATTTTCTTAACCGTGAGGCTCACTCCAATACTTCCCTCTCAGTCCCGTTCATATCCATGAATCCCTTAAATCCCAACCTTAACACCATTAGCACTCTTAATGGGAATGAAGGTAATTGCCATAATATCTTTCTGGATTTACCGCCTGCCGCCACTCCTTATGTAGTGGTGCTAGCTAATGTTCCGAGATTAGAGATGGGGAGTATGGAATTGTGGGAGACTTTAAGAAATAGATCGATACACTGGTTAGGTGCGAGGATAGTACTAACTGAGAGACTATATGAAGATTTCAAGATGGCTAGAAGAGTGCCGTGGGTTGGTAAAGGCTGGAAGAACTTGAGTGGGGACTGTGTGGTACTGACATTCAGATCTCCACAACTAGTGCAACTAATTTTGAATAGAGCCGGGTCCCATACAATCACTACCCAGGGTGTTAACTCCGTACCATTAGGTTATTTCTATCACCCAAAGAATAATAATAATTTTGCCAACTTGAGGGAACTACTCAATCCGGGCTTCATGAATCAGTTCAATGTACCTGTCCATAATCGGTTTGAGACATTCTCTAACCTCGACCTAATTGACTGACTGCAAAAGGGGGAACATCAGTATATAGCTATACCCAGTATCAAGGGCACTGTGCCTAGCTCGGGATACCTTATATCGCCACCCAATAACATAACAACTGTTGAGCTTGACCGTAATGAGAAGGAAAGCATAGGGTTAGTGCATGATATGCTGGGCAATAATACGCCAGTATCAAATCTACCCCGATCTCAACAAAATCGCTCCATTCAATCTCATGTTGGTAACGAGGGGGTCAATGAAAATGGTAAAGAACTGGAGGATAAGTGTCAACTCCTGTTCTGGAATGTTGCCGGGTTAAAATCTAAGGAGTCAAATACTTTATGGATTGAGTTTTTTTAACAACTTCAACATTGTCAACATACAAGAAACCTGGGTGATAGACCCCATACATATAAGTGGCTACAAAAAATTCCATACCCCATCTATTGGAACAACATCTGGCAGAGCTAAGGGGGGGCTGTGTATGTATGTTTCAAATTACCTTATTGTAGGGTAAATTGAATTTATTGCCATTGAACCCTACTATCATATAGTTATTTTACATGTAAGTAGGACTCTCTGATTGGCGATACTGAACTTCTACAATAACGTGACACCTGTTTTGATCAAAGAAACACTGAAATCCCTGAGTCGTCATTTACATAGCCTATATACTCGCTTAAATAAGGAGGTATTTGTAATATGGGGTGGGGATTTTAATTCCCCTGTTTGTAAACATATTGATAAGGATGTCTGCGGCTTAACTTATGAGAATGGGGACAGTTTCGTTCACTTTCTGCATATAACATGCGGCGACTCTTTGAATGATATAATGTTCACGTTCGATCTAGGTTTTGTTAACAGTCTGTGTTCACCCATGGTTCCATTTTGCCCTACTTTTAATGCTCGTGGTACATTTTCTACCATATATTTTCTTTTGTCTTCCTGCAGATATTCTTCATGTATTAAAAATTTTAAGACACATGAGATTGCCTTAAGCGATCACTTCCCTCTAAGTGTAGACGTGACAGTGCTTAAACAGAGCACTAACGCTAGAACTACATCCATAGACAATGTTGACAATATTGCCATGAGTAGGCAAAATGGATATGCACTTAAATGGGCTACTGTAGACACCAAGGAACTTATTCCAAAAATTGTTCTTAATTGCAAAAACATGTACCTGTCATGTCTGGATGAAAACACACTTTTTGGCTATCTCAAATTATATAAATAAATCACTTTTTGTCGAAATTAAAAGGAAAGCTACTAATAATGAAGGATGGTTCAAATCAGAATGTACAAAGGCATATTCCAATTTAAAAAACTGTATACATGCCACAGTAGCAAATATCTACCATATTAGGGAGGTAAGACGAAATTATAAAACTGTACTTAAAGCTAGAAAGACCATTTTAAAACAAGATACATGCCGGGCCTTACACGACACTGCTGAAAGCCGAGATTTTTCTTCTTTCTGGAAAGCAGTGAATTCCGCTTTTCTAGCTAACAAGGAGATGGCAGCCATGGAAATTGCCATCTCTGAATTGGTATGGATAACACATTATTCAAATTTGTATTATAATCCGAGCGCAGAAGACCATGGCGCTATAGTTAACACAGAGGCTACAGTAGTTTAGTTTATTTATTTATGATTTCGGAACTCAAATGAGATCCACATAAAGATTTAAACAATTGAGTACATTTACACACAATCATTGTTCAATAAAAATATAACAATATACATTTCCAACCATAATTAATATAAGGCTAAAAATGTTTTTAAAAAGTTACAAATTTTGTAACAAAACAATTCGTTAGGGGGATTGTAAATAGCATCTAAAAAAGAGATAGCAGACGAAATACCCAATTGAAAACAGATAGGTCTCAGCCACTTGCGCCTAAATGCAAGTAGAGCTGGGCATACAAAAAGAGCATGATTAATATCCTGATTACTATTATTACAAAGATCACATAAAGCTGAAGAGCCATACCATCTGGATGTCAAAAAGTTCAGCGGAAGTAGATCCTGCCTTAGTAAGAGAAAGAACCGCCGCACCCCATGATGGAGATTCCAGGTGATATATGGTTGGGCAATTCTCATTTGGTAGGAATCTACAACCAGATGGGCACCTTTTTTCAAGGTACGTGATTCTCTGTCCAACCTAAAGCTTAGTTCCCAAGAGGCCGCTTTCAGGATAGTTTTCAACTGATGTGTGGATAAGGTAAATAAAACCGATTCGTCAAGTTCAAGAACACCAACTGCAGTTCTAAAGTTTTTTACAATTGTTGAATATTCTTTGAAGTTTCGAGCGCAGAAGACCATGGCACTATAGTTAACACAGAGGCTACAGTACAAGAACTAAGAATGGATTTTAAATCTCACTGAGATTACTGCAGGAATTAATTCTAGTTTGGGTGGCAATACCCCAGGGCCAGATGGCATTCCTGTGGACCTTTTTAAAACTAATCTAGCATTATGGGCCCCGCTATTAACTCAGGTCTTTAACGCATTTAATAAAAGCGGCTTTCTACCAACTTGGTACGAAACTACGATCGTGCCAATTTTTAAAAAGGGAGATAGGATGAACCTGGCTTGCAATCACCCGATTTCGTTGTTAGATTCTACAGCTAAGATCATAGGGCGGGTTTTATTCGATAGAATGCAGGTCTGGGCTGAAGAACAAGATGTTATCAGTGATATACAATATGGGTTTCGCAAGGGTCTGGGTACAGTTGAGCAGGGTCTAAACCTGCATATTTTATTGGACAAGTATAAAAGGGCAAAAAAGGGTAGACTTTTCATGACCTTCGTGGATCTAACGGCAGCTTTTGACTGCATCACCAATGACAAGCTGTGGTTGATCTTAGAAGAATTAGGTGTGGATCCCTTGATAATCGCATTTTTAAGGGAGCTTTACTCTGGGGCTAAGGCTAAGGTCAGATACGGGCGAGCAGGAGAATGCACAAGTCACTTTAGAATTGGGAGAGGGGTGCGGCAAGGCTTCTCCATTTCTCTTCACATTATATATAAACAAATTAGAACTATTTCAGTTAAATAGTGCAGGGATTTACTGAAGGTGGCAAATTGATCTATCCCTGCACTCTTGTATGCAGACGATGCTGTTTTAACACCACTCAGACTCCAAAGGGTTGTCAACTCATTCTCTGGCTTCATGTCAAATGTGGGACTTACAATAAATTGTACCAAAACGTATACAATGAATTATGGAGTCGGGTTGAACAAGAGGGTCAAAACTCTATACATAGATGGAAGACCTATAGAGTGTTCAAAAATATTTTCATACTTAGGGATTCTATTTGATAGGACAGGATTATGGACTGAGGCGGTCAAAACCAGACGCCTGTTGTTTGTCAAGGCATTAACAGCCTAATCAAATTTTAGTTGTAAATTAGGAAAGCGCCCCCGGCAGAACTTCTACATATTTACAAGGCCAAATGTGTATCCATAGCTACTTATGGAGCTGGCATATGGGCCTATGCAGACATCAACACCCTTCAGATTGCGGAAAATATTTTTCTTAAGTTTCTTCTGGCCTTACCACAAAGTTCATCAAACTACATTTGCCACCAGGAACTAGGCATTCCATATTTGGAAGATACTATTAAGGTCCAGCCTGTCCTTCTTTGGCACAGAATTTAGTTGTCAGATGAAACCGGTTTTAACCGCTACCTATTGGCAGATGCACTGAAGTCTGATGGTGTCAAATACATTAGACGCTGGGGTATGTGAAAATATTCCTCACAAAAAAAGGACATCCGGAATATTTCACAGAGCCTTCTGCGATGTGTAGTTATCTAGAAAAGATCTTAAAGCCATCAGCATGGGTCTTCTGGATGAACTCAGAACCACAAATGAAATGAGAAAGGCCATGGCACAAGCCCACTACTTAACCCTGCTCAGTCCATCAATCCAGCCGAACATATCCTTAATAGATCGAGACTTTGATCATTTTTTGTTGACCCGTTTTAGAATAAATATTTTATTCAGATCCCTAAGTTTTCCCGTAATAAATGACTGGTCTAGAGATCTGTGTAAGTGTCCGTGAGATGATGTTTCATCACAATCAACTATCCATATCATGTTTTTCTGTAAATATTACGCTATATTAAGAAAGAAATGGATTGTACCTGTTTTAAAGAATTTTGGACTGAAAAACTGCCGAACCAGCATTTTTAGCATTACAATTTTTAGAAAATGAATTTGTTAGTGCATCTGTTACAGCGTTTCTTAAAAATGTTTTTAGTTGCCGGAATAACATGATAATGTGATATGTAAATACACTGCTGGCCAAGAAAATATTTTATTCTTAACTTGTGCTTTTATGGTTATTGTTTACTATAACCAAATAAAGATATTTTGATTGGGCTACCTTTTTGCCAAATTTCGTGTAATTCCGTTCAGCAGTCCGGGCTGTAGCCATGTTTAAAGTTTCCTATGGAAATTAACATTGAGGAAACACGTTTTTTGGACCCCCCTTTTTTCTCGGCCTCTTCTTGCCGAATCACCCCGAAACTTTCAAGATAGGAGCGGACCGGAGTACCCTACGAGTTTAGAAAATTTCCCGAAGATTCGTCAACCGGCGCCTAAGGTATTGGGAATAGAATGTTGCGATTTTCATATGGAAACTAGGTCCTAACTATAACTACCTACTGGCAACCACCAGTAGGTTATATATATATATATATATATATATATATATATATATATATATATATATATATATATATATATATATATATATATATTCACTGAAAAAACCAAAGGTTTCACACACGTTATAGTAAGGAATTAGCATTTATAAAACCTTAGATATTCACTGAAAACACCATAGGTTTCACACATGTTATAGTTAGCTGGACATTTCGCTCATACAAAACCTTTGAAATTCCCCCGTTATAGTTAGTTCAGCTAACTATAACTCGCGCGCCTGCAATGCACTGCTGATGACGTCACATATTACATCACTCATGACATGGCCAGTGACATCACTCATGACATCACTGATGAAATCTCAAATGATATCACTGATATACTTTGTACTTCATTGTATTTCCTCCCTTCTAATCTTCCTGTCACTTTTAATATTTATTACTGCCTCACGCGGCCTTCCCAGGCCTCTAATATTATTCCTCATATATGATTGATCGTAATATATCTTTCTGCGTCACGAAGGCGTCCTAGGCCTTTTCTACAAAAATTGTACGTGCATGAATTTCTGTGTTGTATTTTTCAAGTGTTACGTGCTTTAGCCTGTATTCTTATAAATTGTGCATTTATAATAGTATTATTTTTTGACTAAGTCATGTACCCTTCCCAGCTCTGTTTTGCTTTAGTTTTGTGCTCCATGTGCTTTGTACTTCATTGTATTTGCTCCCTCCTAATCCTCCAGTCACTTGTAATGTTTATTGCTGCCTCACGTGGCCTTCCCAGGCCTCTATTCTTATTGATCATATATCGTTTATTATAATTAACCCGTTTACTGCAAACCGTTCTTTCGACGCAGTGCGGGCGTTCTGAAGAGTGGGCGGGGCTGCGTCAGACATTGAGCCAGGTACTGCTCCGAACGTTCAGCGGCCAACGGCAGCATCAATGGTTAAATAAATTGTGCGTGCATGAATTTCTGTGTAGTATTTTTTAATTGCGCCCTGTGTTTTAGCCTGTATTGGTCCAATTTGTGCACTCATATTGGTATTATTTTTTAACTGCGTCACGTGGCCCTCCCAGCCGTTTTGCCTTATTTTCTGCGGAACATGCTCGCTGCTTCATCGTATTTGCTCCCTCCTAATCCTCCCATCACTTGTAATGTTTATTGCTGCCTCACGTGGCCTTTCCAGGCCTCTATTATTATTGATCATATATCGTTTATTATAATTAACCCGTTTACTGCGACCGTTCTTTTGGTGCAGTGCGGGTGTTCTGAAGAGTGCGGGGGCCGCGTTGGACTTTGAATGTTTGCAGCACCAGCCACGTACTGCTCCGAACGTTCAGTGGCCGACGGCAGCATCAATGGTTAAATAAATTGTGCATGCATGAATTTCTGTGTCGTATTTTTTAATTGTGCACTGTGTTTTAGCCTGTATTGGTCCAATTTGTGCATTCATATTAGTATTATATTTTTTACTGCGTCACGTGCCCTTCCCACCCGTTTTGCTTGACTTTTGTGCAGCACATGCTCTGTGCTTCATCGTATTTGCTCCCTCCTACTCGTCCCGTGACTTTATGTTTATTGCTCTCTCTTTCAAATATGAAACTGGTTTGCTGTGCTAAAGTGGGAGCTGCGACGTTCCCGCCCTACCATACCAAACAGCAGTGTCCCGGAGGTAGACACCCCAGGCCACTGCAGGAGTCGGCCCTGAGACATGGTGGTCCCCAGAACAATAAAGACCTCCAGGACGGAGGCCACGCAACCCCCTCCCAACATTGAAAAGCCCAGAAAAGTGGTAATCCCCGGGGCTGGGAGGTCCGTGCCATTATGGACCCCCTATTTTAAATATTACTGCCCCAGGAAGGTGGCGGTCCCTGGGGCATGTACGAGGGCTATAAGCCCCCCGCATACTTCCAACTAAAAGATGGCTGCCAACACTTCCTAGTGTGAAGCGTTGACAGCCAATCAGCATACAGCTCGTCATTGTACGGAGTTCCGTACGCATAGACTGCGATTTTTCCATTTAAAAATAAAGAAAAATGTTTTGCCTAAAAATCCATGAACGGCCCCCTGAGCAAGCCTAGAGGATCAGGATGTTTCTACCCTGTCCCCTTCCCTTATTTCTCAACTTTGTTTTACTGTTTTCTTGTAACTCGGTTCTAGCGACTAACAGCATGGCTGCCAACACTTCCTGGTTTGGAGTGTTGACAGACAGTTGACAGCCAATTAGCATGCAGCTCGTGCTCAAAATTATACCAATTTCCATATGCGTACCCCGCGATTTTTCTATTTAAAAAAAAAAAAAATAGCCTAAAAATTCATAACCAAAACCCTGAGCAAGCCTAGAGGGTCAGGATGGTTCTACCCTGCCCCCTTTCCTTATTCCTCAACTTTGTTTACTGTTTTCTTGTGACTCGGTTCTAGCGATGAACAAGATGGCTGCCAACACTTCCTGGTTTGGAGTGTTGACAGACAGTTGATAGCCAATCAGCATGCAGCTCATGCTCGTAATCGTACGGATTTCCGTACGGGTGCTGAACTCCGTCTCTAGATATCACTATGATTGTACTTGTAATTTTCTCAGAAACAACTTAACGAATTTACACCATTTAACAAAAAGTTCAATATGCGAACCAAACTCTACCTCTCTGCCAAATTTGGTGTAATTCCGTTCAGCTGTTCGGGCTGTAGCCCTGGCTAAAGGTCGCTATGGAAAATTGCATGGGGAAAACATGTTTTGGGACCCCCCTTTTTTCTTGGCCTCCACTAGACAAATCACCCCCAAACTTTCAGGGAAGGAGCGGAACGGAGCAGGCCATTTTCTTGGGGAAATTCACGAAGATTCGTCTACCGGCGCCAAAGTTATTGCAAATAGAATGTTGTGGATTTCCTATGGAAACTAGGTCCTAACTATAACTACCTACTGGCGACTGCCAGTAGGTAATATATTCATATACATATACATATACATATATAAATATATATATATATTACCTACTGGCGGTCGCCAGTAGGTATATATAGTTAGGATTTTTTCTCTATGGGTTTTTTGAAAATTCTATGTCTAATAACTTTGGCGTTTGTGGACGGAATTGGCTGAACTTTTCAGGAAAATGGCACATTTTGTTTCTGAGCAGCCCTTGAAAATTTGGGGGGGGGTTCGTCAAGGGGGGGCCGAGAAAAAAGGGGGGTCCCAAAACGTGTTTTTAACATTGAGTTTTCCATAGGGCGGTTGGCCTCACTTTTAGCCCGAACGGCTGAATGGATTTGCACGAAACTTGGCAAAATTGTAGGGACTGGTAGCCCGATGTGCCTTTTGTAGGTCTCAATATATGTGCTCCAGTGGATTTTGAGAAATTAACGTTTAAAAAAAGATATATATCTGTAACAGCGGACCAGGCAGCGCTCCGGTTCGCGTACTTTACGCGCAACGGAGCTTTGTGAAGCGAAGCTGATTGGTTCTCCGGCGTCTGTCAACATTCCAAAAAGTCCGTAGCGGCCGCCATCTTGTCTCTCGGTAGGATCGAGAGACAAGAGGAGGTCAAAACAAAGGGGGAAATAACTATAAGGGGGCATAGTAGATCCTCGCTGACCCCCTAGGTTTGATGTGGAGGTTTTAAAAGGGCCCCGCGGGGCAAAAAAAAATAATAATAATAATAATCGAACGGCTGAATGGATTTGCACGAAACTTGGCAAAATATTAGGGACTGGTAGCCCGATGTGCCTTTGCTAGGTCTCAATATATGTGCTCCAGTGGATTTTGAGAAATTAACGTTCAAAAAAAGATATATATCTGTAACAGCGCTCCGCTTCGCGTAACGGAGGTTTGCGAAGCTGATTGGTCATTCTGTCACTGGGCTATAGTTGGGCTACATCTGGCTGATATTTGGGCTACATTTGTTTTTTTGTGTGTCTGGCGGCCATCTTTGGGCTACATTGGGCTACATTGGGCTTCATTGGGCTACATTGGGCTACATTTGGGCTCCAACATATATATAGGCCAATGTAGCCCAATATATATTTTTCAAAGTTAATTTTCGTAAAAACCACTGGAGCATATATCTTGAGACATAGCAAAGGCACATCGGGCTACCAGTCCCTACAATTTTGCCAAGTTTCGTGGAAATCCATTCAGCCGTTCGAGCTAAAAGTGAGTCCAACTGCCCTATGGAAATGAAGGAAATGAATGGGTAATTTGTAATTAGCAAATAGCTAATCGCAAACTAGGAATGGTAAAGAATCGCTATTTATTCCTTAAAGTTCGCTATTTAGGAAATGCAAAAAACTTTGATGATACATATGGCGGTTCATCTCTAACAAGATAAGAAGCATAGGGATACATTTATGATGACTGGCGCATCACCAGGGATGTGTTAGTCATTCTGTGCCGCTGTTCCGTCACCTATGGTGTGCTGCATTTACAATGCGGCGCATCATGGGGCAAAAACAGCACAGATGCGTGATGTATCTGTGCCGTAAAGGTGGCGCATTGCTGGAGTTGTATCGCAAGTGTGATGAAGCTCCAGCAAGGGTCGGGGGTGCCCCTGTCGCAGGGTTTCTGTTCTCACACAGAACTGTGGACAGAGGATTGGAACCTCGGCGAATTAGGGTGTCCCAAAACTCACGTTAGTAATCAAAAACTCCTTAGCAAGCTAGGTACAGTGTCACATTGGATATAACAAACTCTCAATGTTTAGACAATCCAGAATATGAACTTATAGTACCTCAGGATACGTGGAACTCATGAACAGTCGGTCGTTATATATTTCTTAGAAACCAGAACATGGAGTTAAGAAGAACACATGTGTATTTGAAATGTTTATTTACTAATGCCGTCTTCTCAGGCGTAGTATCTTAGATAATAGAAGTACACATATTATCAGTAGCAAAATTACCAGCATAGTTACTAGTACATAAAAAGCGAATGGTGACAGTATGTTAACATGCTGTAAATGAATAAGAGTTAGCAACACTTATAAGCAGCCGCGGGCCGTGGAGGGAGTTACGGTGGGGCAGGGAGGCGGGGAGGGGGAGGGGCAAGGTAGAGAGGGCTCCACCCTGCTTCTCCCCCTCCCCGCCTCCCTGCCTCACCGTAACTCCCTCCACGGCCCGCGGCTGCTTATATCTCACCCTCCCTAATACACATATTATATTATTTGCTAAGAAGGTCTCTTTGTGTTGGTTTAGGGCGTGCCCATACTTTAGTGTCTTAGATTTGAAGGAATCACATCAGCATACACCAGCTCTCTCTTCATGTGAACCGCATCAACTGTTGTGTATGTGTGTTCGGCAAAGCAATATAAAACCCGCCTCATGCCCAGAATTGGCAGAAGTTGCACTTATGTTATGAGTATGAAGTCGTGGAGATCAGACCTCATAACAATTCTGTATCGTGTTGTTCTTGAAACTTTAGCACTCGCTGTACAGATATAGTTTAACAAGCAAAGCAGATAGTAGAGCAATAACATATTATTCTCATGTAAACCACGATGAACTACTAGGTGGAAAGCTAAAGCAACAACTAAGTGTCGTGTGCAGAAGTTGCAAAAAAGGAAAAATGGCGTTTAAACCGGTAATGAGCCCATGCTAACTTAACACGGTGTAAAGATATCCAGGACCTAGATGACACCTCCCCATGATCCGGAAACGAACTGAATAAGATAATAGAAGTGCCATCTCATGAGAGCAGATTGCAAGTTTATATGTGGACGGTCCGCAAGGTAAAGCATTAAAAACTAGGAAAATTTAATGCTAAAGAAAAATAAAACAGCCAAGTACTTTATCGAGTCTTAAGCCAATAGGCAAGGTAAATAATAAAAACTTGACAAATAAGTCAATGAATTGTCAATGAAATGCTAGTACTCAGCATATCAAACATGAAAAAGGTCTATGACATAACTGTGTATGCAAAATAAGCTGCAACAGCCTCCAATAGGAAGTCACCGTCTTCATCCGAAAACAGTTCAGCCATCCAATTTAAAAGCGGAAAAGAACATACGTGCTCTCCCAGCACCGGATCCTCTATCACCATCAGAGGACAGCTCGGTGGGTTTTCAAGAAAGCTCTGTTCCAAGAAAGACTGTGCTGCCGCCAGTAAATTCCAGGGACCAAGTAGTCCATGCATCAATGCCACAGCCATAATCCTTTCGCCAGGACAAACCAACTCGTGAGTAATGATAGGAGTCATCAGCTGATTAAAGTCGACGTCAGGAGAAACCGGTCCGCAGAGACACAAATCAATGGCCCAATCGAAATCACAGGTCAGGCAGTGAAATACAGGCTGGACACAGGTGAAGTAGGAGAATCGAAAAGATAATCCATATGCCGTGCTTAATATCGCCAACGGCATTGTGCCATAATATTCTAGCATGCGATTGCGGAACAGTGTCAGCAGCTGCAGGGTGGGAGGTTGCATAGGAGGGACATCCATATTTAAAAATGTAAAAAAGCACAAGAGCGTCCGCTGGTAATGCAAGTAAAAATGCCAATCCACGAACCGGAGTGGAGAAAATAGAATGAAAGGAAGCAGGGATGACTCCAAAGATTTTCTCAAATGAAGTCACGAGACCACTGGTAACAACTTTAAAAAAGTGCGCCAGGGTCTTTGTGGAGGATGCGTTAAAGATAGTCGGAACCATCTTGCTGAAATTGAAAGGCAAATCTGAATTAAAAGTATTCCTTTTATCGTAACAGTAAGTGAACGGGTTATTTGCTGCAGAAATGTTCTATTTCCTCCCACACATGAACATAGGGAGTTTTCAATCTGGCCACAAATACCAACCTTGGGACAGATTTCAACGGCATGGCAAGAATAAGAGCTCTTTTGTCTCAGAGAGAGGTGGCCTTGAGTTCGGCCCGTGAAACTTTCGTGCTTCACATAGCGAACACCCGTACAGAGGTGCAGACCCTTTTCAATTAACTCAGAACAATCTTCATTATTGAGCATCAAATAACTACCATTTTCCAACAACTTGAACGTGGGGATGATAGCAGGAACTGGCGTGCCTTGCAACACGCAAGCCATATTTGGTTGGTGTTTGTTGCATGAACCGTGTAACTGTATGTGCCTACACATTAGTGAATGATCTGGCGTCTCAGTGCATTCCTCTCCATTCAGATAAACTTCTTGATCATCTTTGAAACATCTGTATGTGTATGGAAGCGACCAGACCTCATGAAGAAAAGCACTACCTAAAGGTTCATAACGACCTATTGGTATATATTTCATACAATTTGAAAACTTATATAAAGCAAAAGGCAGCGTTATTAAACCGTGGATAAGGCACGTTGCCAAAAAAACCCGCAATCCTCTGCTGATGATGTCACTGAGCATGTCATGAATGATGTAATATGTGACATCATCAGCAGTGGATTACGGGTAATAGTATCTCTAGTTTACTCCCCTAT
The DNA here is from genome assembly GCF_964261635.1 of Lissotriton helveticus. Lineage (NCBI taxonomy): Eukaryota > Metazoa > Chordata > Amphibia > Caudata > Salamandridae > Lissotriton > Lissotriton helveticus. The sequence goes on from NC_136065.1 coordinate 711,241,131, forward strand.
AGCTGTCTTTCTTTTAACATAAGTGTCTGTTTCCTTCCCTTATACTTACTGTTTTTGGTTCGCTTCTAGTTCGCGTACCGGCGAGCGAACTGGGAAGCGAACTAAGAGAAATAGAGGTTGGCACAGTTCCAAATATTGTACCAATTTTTTAATAACGGGGAGGTAGTTCTGAAAAGAACTTTTTTTTTTATTGTTTTTGTTGTTTTATATTTTTTTTATTATTTTTCGGAACATTTTTTTACGTTTTTTGAATTTTTCTGAAGTTTTATATTTTTTTGGGGTTTTCTTGGAGGGGGCAATGAAAACGATTCATTGTAAAGGGCTCAACAGGAGCAACAAAACAAAAAAAGAAGTATTTATTATTTTGGGCGTTTCGTACAAACTTGCATATGATAGTCAATAGCTCTGTTGATCAGAGTGATGCTTTTTTCTCCGTAGGAAATGAATCCATCGCAAAATACGCAGGTGTGTTTTACTTCACCAAATTTCATTTGTATATTTGGCACCATCTCCCTGCCCTCTGGTCCCGTTACTTCCGGTACAACAGATCTTCTGGCCATAATAGGGAGATTATCTAGGTCGTTCCGAAACTGTGCAGCACTGTAGTTGTTAGGATGCCACCTAGTCATATGGCGATGCATTGTGTAGTTTCCGAAACTGTATTTTTTCTCGGTTCCTCTGGACAGTCTATCTTGACATATAAGGCAAGTTACGTATCTTGCATTTACTTTTTTCTGACCTTTGGGAATTTTAAAAAATTGCCAAATGAAGTTTTCTTTCCGGTGAGACGTCCTGGGCTGCTCAGGCAAAAACTGCCTCTCTTCGTGCTCGTCGTCCTGTTCCTCTTCTTCTTCTTCTTGTTGAATTATAACTTGAGCAGGTGGTCCACTCTTCCTTGGATGTGGTGGAGGTGGTGGGGAAGCACCAGCTGAAGCTACTAAAGAAGCCATTGCTCAGTGATCACAAAGGGTCTTTCTCTCACAATGATGAAAGTCAGAGTGAGGAAAGAAGGAGTGATTTTCATCATTTGGGAAAAACAAGAGTTCTCAACCAATCAAAAGTGTTCATTTTAGATTATATGACCTAGTCTTACATCATTAGGAAACCAAAAGTGAAATGAACCAATGAAAAGTGTTATTACCAAGTCACATGACTTGCTGTGTTTACGTTAAGCGCTTTGCAGGGCCTCCCGGTTTGCTTCCAGAAACCTGCGCTTTGCGACTCGCTTCGCGTACCAGTTCGCTAACGTAGCACGTCATATGACGTATCACGCGACAACGTGAAACGTCATGCGGACGGGAGGCGTCACGATGTTGTTTTCTAACGCGGCACTTGCGGTAAAGAAACGTTTACCGGCTCGCGGTCTATTTCGCGGCATCAAGGTCAGCTAACGGGAAGCTTCCCGATTCGCGAAGCGGGAACGAAGAAAAAAAAATATTAAAAAAAAAAATTATTCATAAACATATAAAATATATTTTTGGATTTAAAGAAGAATACATTTTACAGCTACAGATATTAGCTGTTAAAAAACCAATGAAATTCACAGAAAAAACCATAGGTTATAGACCATATATAGTTAGGAATTAGCATTTACAAAACCTTGAAAATTCACTGAAAAAACCACAGGTTATAGACCATATATAGTTAGGAATTAGCATTTAGAAAACCTTATTTTACTCACACAAAACCATTGAAATTCCATATATAGTTAGTTGCACTAACTATATATCGTGCACCCGCAATCCACTGCTGATGATGTCACATATTACATCATTCATGACATGGTCAGTGACATCACTGATGACATCACTGATGACATCTCAAATGACATCACTGATGACATCACTGATGACATCTCATTTGACATCAATGACCACATCACTGATGATATCATTCATGTGACAATACAATGCATCTCCTCACATTTTAATATAACCTCTGTTTCACCCAGTGTTAAAAAGAGAGTATAATTTTTGAAACCATTGACACACCAATACTAGTTACTACATACGCACTCACTGATTGCTACGTCTACACACACCTTCACTCATTCACCCATACAATCATTCATACATACAATCACTCATCTTTACAACACTATCATATGCACTCATACACCTATACAGACACTCACAGTCTGCCACTCATCCATGGAGTTACTCACACACCTAGTCAGTCCTGTAAAGAATCAATGACACTTCCATTTTCTTGTCTATACAGTTAAACATAGAGCACCTTACATTTTCAAACATATACTAACACATACTTACCTTCTTATACAATCATTGATACAAGTACAGATTGATCTGCACAGAGTCACACACCTCCCAGCTAGCCACACACACACTCAGTCTCCCATACAAATACTTGGGCAATCAATCAATAACCCATATAGTTACTCATATAGCTACTGATCAACACATGCAGCAGTTTACAGAACAACAGACATAATGATGCACAAATTAAGACAGTTTAGTCACTAACCCATGCAGTCAGTGAGACACATTTAATCACTCACTCATACAGTCAGTCATGCACCTACTAAATCCTTCGTCCAGACACTTACACATCCACTCATTCTTCAATATGTAAGACATATTTAAACTTTATAGAAACAAAAAATCACTGGATGTTGTTATCAGTGATGTCATCAGTGATGTCATTTGAGATGTCATCAGTGATGTCATCAGTGATGTCACTGACCATGTCATGAATGATGTAATATGTGACATCATCAGCAGTGGATTGCGGGTGCACGATATATAGTTAGTGCAACTAACTATATATGGAATTTCAATGGTTTTGTGTGAGTAAAATAAGGTTTTCTAAATGCTAATTCCTAACTATATATGGTCTATAACCTGTGGTTTTTTCAGTGAATTTTCAAGGTTTTGTAAATGCTAATTCCTAACTATATATGGTCTATAACCTATGGTTTTTTCTGTGAATATATATATAGATAGGTATAGATATATATATATATATATATATATATATATATATATATGGCATACTTCTATGTATTATGTATAAAAACAATTTATTAATAAATTACATTTATCACTATTAATGAGCATGGGGTCAAAACAGTGTTATATATAATTCGCACTATTCCGTGGTGCAACTCAGATCATCAATTGTGAGTCCTCAAATTGTTGATCAAAGGATCACCCACTCTATGCAGTCCCACTTCAAGTCCGTATGAAAGTTCTTTAGAGGCTGAGAAGTTATTCTCCATATGACTGAGTAGATATGGTGATCACTACCTTGACATTTCGTCCCTAAGCATCTGACCAGTACATAGGACCATCCTCAGGACAAAGTGTTGAATATAGGTCCATTGATCCTTGTTCAACATTCAAACCTAAAAAATAATGATTGCAATGGGAGAAGAAAAGCAAAGAAGAAGTATGCCACCTTAGAAACCATGATGTGGATCAGAGAACCGCAGAGTGCAGAATAAGACAGGCTAAGTGAAAACGCCAATGAAAGAGCACCCTTTTGTCAAAGAATGCAGAATAAAACTAAGCTAGGTGAAAGCTGCTGAAAGGAACACCCTTACATAAACAGCTGTCCATCACCGACCAACAGCAAACCAATTAATAAAATACTCACACTGAGTGTACTAAAAGGGTTGGGGGCTCACAAAACACCCTGAAAAAATTAAGCATTGAAATAACTATCTATTTAAACAAAATGCTCATGAAAACAAGGTATTGAGTCCTTGGGTACAGGGTCAAAGTCTACACTGGTAGAATAAGCGCTGACTAACCTGCGAATAATTCAAAAGGAATAATCAGACATGCAGGGAGGAGCAAGCGTCACTCGACTCCATTTCAAATGCCACGCATACCGACATTCCTAGTTAAATCAGCGTGTGCAGATCATATGCCATGTTATCCAAAAGGAGTGCTGTATTTAGCCGGCCATTTTGGAACAGAGCCGTCAGTCTCGAATATGTGACATTATTCCGCACAGAAATACCCCGCATACCATCACTCCGCAAAACAAATACAGCAAGTGCTATAACTCCGCAAATTAAGACAATTAAAACTTTTACAACGAATATGCCTTTACCACACATGCCTTTACAACGCAAAGGCACGCATGTTTATTTATTTTATATTTATTTATTTATTAATTTATTTTATTTATGACATTTGATTAAGCGCGAACAAATGCCCGTGGGCGTCTCGGCGCTGCAACATCTGCTACAAATTCTCCAACGGTTTATGTATGTTTTGAGGTATTACTGATTAAACAGCCACGTTTTTAGCTGTTTACGGAAGGACCAGAGAGAGGGGCTGGTCCTGATTGACTGAGGTAAGGAGTTCCACAGTTTTGGGGCCGTAACCAAGAATCGGCGGTCTCCCCAGGTGACGGTCTTGGTGCGAGGCACCACTAGATCGTTAAGGGTTGTGGATCGCAGTAGTCTGGGGGGGCAATAGGGAATCAGCTGTTCTTTAAGAAACTGAGGTCCCTGTTTATGCAGTGCCTTGTATACGATACACAGAGTTTTGAACTTCATCCGGCTTCTGATTGGGAGCCAGTGATGGTTTCTGATTGTATCGGTCGCGGACTTGTGTTTGGGAATTCTAGCGAGGAGTCTGGCTGCCGCTCGTTGGTATACTCGTTGTAAATGTTATGAAGGTAAGTAGGAGTACCCTACCCTACCCTACCCTACACTCTAATGTAGTACCCCTGCACCACCCAACCTTGACACACAGTCCTTTTCCTACATTTACACTACCCAGCACGAACCCCCAACACTACCATAAAGCACTTTACTTCCCTACACAAACACTACAACACTACCTTAATACACTACCCCCAGCATGACCCTACTCAAACACTACAACACTACCCTAAACCCTGAAACACTACACCCCAGCATGACCCTACACTACACAAACACTACAACACTACCCTAAACCCTAAAACACGTCACCCAGCATGACCCTACACTACACAAACACAACAACACTACCCTAAACTCTAAAACACTACAACTGAATGACCCTACACTACACAAACACTTCAACACTACCCTAAACCCTAAAACACTACCCCCAGCATGACCCTACACTACACAAACACTACAACACTACCCTAAACCCTAAAACACTACCCCTGCATGACCCTACACTACAACACTACCCTAAACCCTATAACACTTCCCCCAGCATGACCCAACACTACAACACTACCCTAAAACACTACCCCCAGCATGACCCTACACTACACAAACACTACAACACTACCCTAAACCCTAATACACTACCCCCAGCATGACCCTACACAAACATTACAACACTACCCTAAACCCTAAATAACTACCCCAGCATGACCATACTCTACACAAACACTACAACACTACCCAAAACCCTAATACACTACCCCCAGCATGACCCGACACCACACAAACACTACAACACTACCCTAAACCCTAATACACTACCCCCAGCATGACCCTACACTACACAAACATTACAACACTACCCTAAACCCTAAATAACTACCCCCAGCATGACCCTTCACTACACAAACACTACAACACTACCCCAAATCCTAATACACTACCCCCAGCATGACACTACACAAACACTACAACACTACCCAAAACCCTAATACACTACCCCCAGCATGACCCTACACTACACAAACACTACAACACTACCCTAAACCCTAAAACACTACCCCCAGCATGACCCTACACTACACAAACACTACAACACTACCCTAAACCCTATAAAACTTCCCCCAGCACGACCCTACACTACACAACCACCACAACTCTACACTACACTAACACTACACTACACTACACAATCACTACCCCAGCACGACCCCCACCCCTAAAAAATTAACCCAAACCCCCTTACCTCTCTCGTCGTTGTGGTTCCACTCACCTCCTGGTTCCATCTTCATGAAGTTTTTTTTTTTCACAACGCATGTGCATTTACCATACATGCCTATACAACGTAATTCGTTGTAAAGGCATGCGTGGTAAATGCACATGCGTTGTGAAAAAATGCGGAGTGATGGTATGCGAGGACAATGACCTTGCGGAGTAATGGTATACGGACTGAAAGTCCGCGGAAAAAAAGATGCGGAGTGAAGGTTAATTACCGTCAGTCTCACATGTGCTTATCCAATTAAGGAGAATGAACCAAGAGGTACAAAAATGAAAGCACCTGGGCATCAGGTATATCAATTATAATACAATGACAACAGCCCAAGGAGAAAAAATGATTTAGCAAGCTATATATATCATTGAACATTGTGCATGGTGGCCATATTGGAACATGGCAAAAAAATCAAAAAAAGCTTAAACCCATAGTAATAGATAAAAAAGCCATGAGAGCGGCATATGAAACAGATTAGAGCAGAACAACTGCCTACCTAAGTCACTACAAACTCCCTAGGATAGCTGAATGCTCTTAACCCATATAAACTACCCATATAAACTACCCATATAAACTACAATACCATATAAACGGTGGGCGTCTTATAACGGGGTAATAGACTGCTAGGCTACATTTACCATATGAAAATAGGCAAATCATAAGAAAAGAAGAAGAAATTGTAGGGACAACAAACTGATTGTCATCATAAGGCAAAAAAGTTCACATTGTAAGACAACAGGGCCATATTCCTCTAATGAAGATAGTGTATACCTCCATTAAGCGGAAAGCAATATCGACATTGGAAAAATGTCAGCAGAGCTAGAACAAAGACACACTGACGAGGCCCAAGAATGTAAAGTGGCTAGAATTTGTTATTCAATCTGTTGTGTCAAGCCCTTGGTAACAGAGTCAAAATACCAACTTTATCTGTTCTTGGTTATCATAAGTAAATTATTCACATCCTGGTTCCTGGTGGTCCCTGTCACAACATTCAGAACAAACCATCTGATCTCATTGGCATTATGGTGTGACGTCTGATAGTGGGCAATCAGATGTGCATTCTGTACATTACGTCGGATCCTTGGTTGGTGTTAAAGAATTTGGCATCTAACTTCTGCGATTGTTTTACCAACATAATTCAAATCACAAGGCCAATCAATACAATATATGGCACTTTTAGATGCACAGTTGGAATGATGTTTAAATATCCAATCTTTACCATTAACACAAGCACTTTTTGTGGTGGAAGGAAAATTGCAAGCAGTGCAACTACAACACTTTAAATGACCCTATATTTGTGTTAACGCTGGTTTCCTGAGTTCTTTATAAGCTTTAATAAGGCTGTTCTTCAAATTTCGTCCCCTCTTAAAGGTAAACATCTGTCTTTCAAAGAGAAATGATATGACTCAAGTGAATGGCAATTTTTTAAGATGATTATTTTTATGGAATTCATCATTGTCCTAAAGGTAGTTACACATACAATTCTAGTATTCATTGTGTTTCTTTCCTTCTCTCTCACTAATTTTTCTCTGTTATTGAACCAGGCTCTTTTAAGGGAACATCTCAACAGTCGTAGTGGATAGCCCCTAACAACCAATTCTTCTGAAAGTCTCCTGGCCTCTGCAAAATATTTAGCTTTTTTTGGTGTAATTGCATCAAATTCTCAAATATTGACAAAAAGGCAGGTTGTCTTTCAAATTTCTTAGGTGATGTCAATTGTATTTCAGTAATGTGTTCCTAACCATAGATTTGGTATACAGACAGGCCTCAAGGCAATCATTATCTGATTTGTTCAGCAGATTCAATAAATTAATTTGAGAGTCACTATTGAGAATTTCAAGTGTAGGCTTTGATCATTAAGCCAGTGATGAAAAGATCTGAATTCTGCAAGGAAACCACTCTAAATCAGGAAGAAATTATCAATTAATCGTAACCATTTATAAATATGAGATGTGAAAGTGTTGATATAGGAATAAATTGTCTGAGCCTCAAAATGTGATGCATACAGATTGGTTATATCTGGGGAAAAACTGGTCCCATCGCCACCTCTTCGATTTGAGCATAGACATCTTTATTAAAGATGAAATTATTCTCAGTTAATGCAATAGAGGCATAGTCTACAATGAATCATGACGGTACTTTTTGGGTCCAGGTTGGTGTTTCTCGGACCATGCAGAAAACGCCTAGGGCATCTTGTTGTGGAATGTTGGTATAGAGACTTTCTATATCCATGGTGACAAGTACCTCTGTGTGGGAATCAAAGCTTACACACTCAAGTTGGATAATAAATGCACTACTGTCCTTAGTAAAGTATCTTCTTAGGGGGACAAATGGTTTTATGAAAAAGTGCATGCACTCTGCCAAAGGTTGTAATAGCAGACTCTTTTTCACTAAGCCAGGACTTGTTCAGACCTTATATAGTCAGTTTAGGAATCATCTTACAGATAGAATTTGTAGGGTCACTTCAGAGTTTTTAGTATTGTGTGGCATTGTTCAGTTGCCTCATAACCTCTGAGTCATAGTCATCCTTATTCTGTAACACTATACTTTCCCGTTTGTGTGCTGGGTTTATGATCACATCATCCATATCGGACAAATTCTTGAAGGTGGCCATATGATCCTTAGATAAGTTGAATTTAGTATAATTGTATTTCCTAAATAGCTCTTTTGTTTATTATAATACCATTTTTTTAATGTAACAATGTTTTGAACATCATATAAGAGGGTGGGTGAAAAGTAGATAGGCAATGCTGTCCAGTCGTACCAGTAGTCCTTTCAGAGTTTTGTAAAAGGAAAAAATATTTCAGTCTAATGGTTCTGAAGGAGCGGAATCATTCCACTTGTGCTGTCAAAGGATCATTCTTATGTGTTGGTACAAAAGATAGCCCAGCAATCAATACCTCAATTTCACTGGAGATTATAGTGTGTGTAGATAAGTTAAATATGGGTACTGGGGAAATATGGTCACTGTTGTTGTTCACTATTCGTTGTATTGGTTCTGGGTTTGTCATTGCCCTTGAGTATATTGAATTCTCTACCATCCTCACCTGCTCCCCCTCCGTCGACCTCTCTGCACCGGCCTCCTGGGGTCTTGCCCTGAAAAGAGTTGTTGGAGGTGAGCGGATTTGTGCTATATCCCAAGGTATTGTGGTCCCTATCAGAATCAGATGCAGTATCAGAAAAAGTGATAGATAAGTGATGGATATTCTGTCGCCAAAAGAAAAATCCCATTATATCCTATGGGATTTATATTTAGTCAGACAGTATATCTTTCACCGCTGTGACAGAAGAACCCATCCGCCAACATCTAAATTAGACTCATAGTCATGAGAAGGTCAACACTTTTCATGCAGATTTCAGCATTTTTTTGTCAAGTCATTTATGAAGCACAGCTGCTTTTAACATTTTGAAGTCTAATACCAATAACTATGACTACTTACTAATTGTAAAAAACAAGAACAATGGAGAAAGGAGGAACAAATACTAGGCTCTTTAAAAATAGGAGACTACCAATTCACCCATTTTATGCCAAATGTGCATTATGAAATTAATCAAACATTCTGTACTTCATCACTCATACACGGGGACATGATTACACATTTTTATTTTTTGTAATCAGCATAAATTATTTTTCTCTTATTTCTTATTCTCTTTTTTTCTCTTACAAAACAAAAAATGTTTAGTCAACGCTTAATACATAATACAACACTATATACATGTCTATATACACACCTACGTACAACAAAAAGCAACACAAACAATTTTGACAAAAATAAATGGGACGCAAAACAAAAAAACTAAATAGTTTTTCACCCTCAAAGAACAAATGTGCCCTCCTATTAACTCTAGGGGGTGCACTAGGAGGTAGTCCGACACCACTGGTTCAGTGCACAGATTTGCAGAACCTAAATCCAAAAGTGTGTCTCAAGGCATTAATTTCCAAAATTAATTTTCACATAAAGACTCCTCCGTATGGAAAATGTCGACGCGGTCGCGTTTCGGCCTTCCAATAAGTCTGGCCTCTTCAGGACAGGGCGATAAACAACAAACAAGCTCAATCCGGCAGCGGCAGGAGAACAATCATTTAGGGTACAATCACTATTTCTTATGACTCCCTGGGAGCGGTGCGTCTTCATTCCCATTCAAATTCGTCTTTTCTACACGCTGACAACTTTCCAAGGGTCACTCCGCTGTACGTGATGTTCCTTTACTCTACAACACACGGGGGCCGCCATCATGGTCGGGAAAAAAACTAGACTTACTAATTGTATACATTTTTTGGGGGGATAAAGTATTTTTATTGTTTTTCAGAGATAAAGAACATACCTGCAAACAAAGCAAGCACACCAAAGTAATGGCAAACTGTGACAACCCCCTGTCATAGAACAATAGTACGATCCACATAACATTCCCATGAAACCAAAATGTTCCCACCATGTATCCCATATTTTATGATGTTTCTGTTGGCAGCCACAAGCTGCATAAACTGGCTCCTCCATCTTTGAACACCAGTCCACTCACTGTTAGTCTGTACCCCAGGCCTTGAGCCTTAGCTCTCTTTCTGTTTTACTCCTACTAAATTATTTTACCTAATAAGGTTCAGGTTTGGCATCTCACACTTCTTGGTCTCATATCCACTCAATGTTTATCATGACGCCAAATTGGACCCATGCCCATGTGACTCAGTCAGTCCAGAGCACCTTACATTTTATGATTTTCTGTATACCTTATCTTGTTCCACGGCGGCCTTTTTAATACCTCTTTTAAAATTGTTAAATATAAGACAGTGTCGGGCTTTTAAAAGATGAATTTACCTGTGTCGGGCTTTTAAAAGATGAATTTACCTGTGTAATGATCTATAGGTTCATTTATTCGGCCGTGCGGTTACGGGACATTGTGGAAAATGACTCTATGAACTTATTTACATTTTGTTATCCTTTTTTTTAAGATTCTCCCCCGTGGAATTAATTATCAATGATATTGATATTTTGACAATTAAAACTGCCACTGTTAAGGATTACTATCAGATTCTTGTATTTATATTTGTAATCTTTGCTAAATTGTTGTTTTATATTGTATTCTTTTATAGCTGGTCTGCAGCTGAATAAAGACCTTTGACTGACTGACTAACCCTGTAACACAAAACTTTAAAGTAGGCAAGAGAGGGCGTGTGCACAACCATCCGATTCAGATAGAAGCATACAACAAGTTTTATTGGTTTGGGGGTTAAAGTTGGAGAGGAATATCATTTGACATTTCATAGATGCTAATGGCCTATAAGTTGTTGAAACACCCACATTAAGATGGTAGAGCTGAAGGAGGAGTGCCATATTGCAGAACTAGAATATGCAACAAGAACAATTGCTCAGCCTGTTTAACAATTAAAGAAGAGCTGGTAGTTAGGCAAAAGAGTATAATTGTGAAGAATTGTTTTTACTTATCATAAGAGAGGGATTAGGCCTATATTTGGGGTGCTATATAAAGGATAGGAGGTTATGCTGGTAGAGGAGGGGAACTGCTAATCTTAGGGAGATAGTGTGCTAATAAAAGGGGAAATATTGCACTTTTAGTCAGGGGAATATTTTCTACTGGTAGAAGGGGGGGATTTATTTCACAAATACAGGTAACCAGAGGAGACGTTTTTAAGGAGAGAGGTTCCTGTTTGCACAGCGCACTTTTTGGCGGCATTTGAGGCTTCGAGGCTTCCAGCTAACGACTCGCCGCACCCGCTTCGCGGGTGCCGCTTCGCTGGGGAGCCTTACTTCCAGCATCCTTGAGGGCGGATTCCAGAGGCTGCTAGCAGGAAGGCGGTAAGGGGCGCGAGGCACCAGCGGGGCTGCGAGCGTGCAGGGACTTCATTTCCCAGAAGTCCCTGCGAGACCAAGGAAGAGCTTCCGGTCCGCTCTCCCTGCTGGCCCGCCCCCCCGCCCATCTAATGACCATTTAAGCGCACTGGCAACCCTTGTACCGTGGGTCACTTACCAGAGGAGACGTTTTTAAGGAGAGAGGTTCCTGTTTGCACAGCGCACTTTTTGGCGGCATTTGAGGCTTCGAGGCTTCCAGCTAACGACTCGCCGCACCCGCTTCGCGGGTGCCGCTTCGCTGGGGAGCCTTACTTCCAGCATCCTTGAGGGCGGATTCCAGAGGCTGTGATGGAGCGAGATAGAAAACAAAATTTTGTTTAAACTCGCGAAGTCACATTTCCATAACATGAATAATAATATTAATGATTTGTGATATGTTGTGCTAATACAACTTAGATTAAACTTTACACGTGGGGGGACTAACATGTGTGCTCATAAACGTGCATAATTGTTGCATCTTTTTGTTTGTGCAAAATAATAAATTAATTTATTGTTTTCGTTTTTGTCATTACTAACTGCTGCAAACTTAAAAGAAGCATGTGCTTGTTTTGCTTTTCCTTGTCTGTGTGATGTCATTTCTACTATTCTAGATGCATATGAGTCTCATGGAATAACGGAGACTGGTAGATATAAACGCTGCTTTATTTGTTTGCAATGGCTAGGTAACATTTTGATTAATCGGGTGGGTTAAATAATTAGTGAACCAAGGGGTGGATACAGAATCTACTTTATTTCTTACATTAATACTTTTCTTGTGTTTGTTTTATATTAGAAATCATAAGTTGCCTGCTTTTGGGCCTAGTCACTTGAGCCGCAGAAAAGAGCTGACATGTAATTCTGCAGAAAGTCACGAGACGCCCATTCTGAAATAAATTATTCGTCAAAAGCTGCGTTCACAAAGCAAAAACTAATGTGCTGTCATCATTCTGTCGGACATGGCCAAGGTCGAAAGTGAACATTTTGTCAGTCCTTAACTTGGCATCCGCGGAAGTATAATGAAAGTCAATGGACGCTGCGAGAACGACTTTATACATTTGTTGCAATATGAGGAAGCTTCTGGCTTCACGTGGAAGGAACAATGGTCTCTATGAAATATGATTTAGTGGAACTTTTTGAAAACTGGGTGACATGTCACTTGTCACTCTCAGCCAATGGGACGTCGAAGATTTCTGAAAACTTTCCTTTGCTTAGTTCAGTTAGCGTAGAAAGGTATAAAAAGTCATGCCCTTAGGGATGGGCTGGCTGCTGCTTTCTGACTTTCCGATGAGGGTGAAGTGATGACGGACTTTGTGTGGAGCACGTAAGAATCCTCAAAGAACTTTACTTTAATTTCTATCTATTTAGCTCAGTTAGGGAATTAGATTTTAGAAATGCTAAACTTTAAATATTCACTTTAATTTTGATTCACTTGCTTAAATTGTATTTTTCTCATATTTCTTTACAATCATGCTTGCTTTATTGCAAATAAAATTCATTTATAAAACTATCAATTTATATACCATAATTTAGTAAATAAAATCTTACTTTTGACAAACAAGCTGGTCTTGGTTATTCAGGAGTGTAGGTTACTATTAGCTAGATCACGTCGCCAATGGTGGTCATTTAAATGGTATAGTTTTATTATAATGACAACATTCCTTTCACAGATGTATAAAATGTATATAGTTTGAAGATAATGTGTATATAGATTTAATTTGACCACCTGATTCAGTAGGCCCAAAATATGTCAGGTTTATAAATGGGTCCATATTTAATATAGAATTTTATTTATAGGTTATGAAGTTGGGTAGCGTAGTTTATGATATATTTTCTATAGGCCGCTGGATCAATTCTCTGGTAGCAGAAATTGATGGTTGCTAAGGGGTAACCAAGGTAATATGTTGGTTGCTAAGGGTTACTAAAGTGTTATGGTATGGAAATAGGATCGATGTTTTAACACATGTTGAGTTCGTTTTTCGTGCTATCTGTAAGCTATACCGGTATAGATTGTGTGGCGAGAAATTAGTCACGCAAGCCATCTGTTCTGTTTGTAGTGATATCGCCGAGTATCACAAGAGGTATCGCCGTGTACCATAGTGTTGTGGCCGAGCAGCACAGTTTTAGGGCTAGGTCTGAATCTTGTATAGTGAGGGTTTTCTAAGAAATTAGAGCAGCATGAGAATAGGGACAAAGTGCCTTCCATAAAACTCACTGTGATAAAAGTATTAGTTATATCCGAGCTTGAGTGAAGGGTAAATTAGCGTCGGTACATGATTATCTATAAACAGGTTAGAGTCCTGTACGGGTACATGTTTCATATCTATAAACAGGTGAGAGCCCTGTACGGATAACGTCGTTATTTTGCTAACGGTGCATGATTTCTATAAACAGGTGAGAGTCCTGTACGGATTTCATGTGTGCTTGAAATTAGGGAAATTTCAGTGTGAAAGTGCGAGTTTGAATTGTATTTTATGTTCAAGTGAAACTCTTAGAACTTTCACTTCGCGGTGGGTTCAGAGCAAAGCGAGTTCATAATTATACGTGTTAGAAGGGTGGGGTAAGGTTACTCTACTGACAATTGAATATTATCCTTAGTGTGAATAGCGCCGTCTATTCCGAAGTGTGGATACTTGAATGTATGTAAACTATCCTAAATAGTGAAACGAACAGATGTTGTCTTTATAGTCATTGTTAAGAATTAATTTACACTGAAAAGTGTTCTTAAAATGGCGCTGTGAAAAGATTTTGTGAAGGAGGGGTAAGCGCCAGGAGTGAGAAACGAGAAACCGCAGCTGCTGTGTACGTCACAGAGCCGCGCTGGGATTGGGTGACCTACGTCACAAGCTATATTCTGATTGGCTCTTGAGTCTCTGACGGCCTGTAAGCTGATTGGTCCTTCAGAAAATCTCTAAATTTATTGGTTGAGCAGAAAAGTGACGTAGCTCAACTGTCATTGGCTTGTTGGTGTGTTTCGCGCACGGATTGGTTGTTTTGCGGAACATCCCGGAAATATTTTACGAACGATTTTGTGAATTAGATTTAACTCTTAAAAATGAGTTATCATTTTAAACATGTTGAGAAAAAGTCAACATTATTTCAGAAATTCAAGAATTTATTTTCACCTGACAAGAAAATCGAAACGCGAGGTGGTAAACTACTTCATAAGTATAAAACACCTGCAGCGTACATGGAAGGTGAATATGGATATCATACTGTCTTATGGTTTGACAGTTGGAAACGTTATACTAAAAATGACGGTGTTTTAACTTGGCCTGATGATGGTTCATTTAATGTAAGAGTCTTAAGAAATTTACGAGAGAAAATGAATGCTCTTGTTCCAAAACCGAGACCAACTCAATTTGAAGCTTTAGTTGAGTGGGAAGACGAGATGTATCAATTACAAAGAGAAGCTAGTGGAATTAAAAGACCTTCTAAAAATCCATCTTGGAAAAGAGAAACTCATGAAGATAGATTGAGAATGTGGAGACAGGGAAACATGAGTGAAGGATTGTATTTAATTCATGAAATGGTAATGGGTACTCCTACAGGGAAATCTATGGAAAGTGAATCTGAGGATGCAGTTATGGAAGAAATATATACAACTGCTAGAAAGAATCAGCCTAATCAGCCTTTGAGACCTCCTAGATCATGGTCTACTCCGGTGGTTTCTACTGAAACTTCACCGAGTGCACCTCCAATTAATGAAGCTCCTAAACTTTATCCAAATAATTGTGAAATCAATGAAACTCCTAGAAGACCAGAATTCGAGAATGCTCGAAATGAAGGTAGACATTTTACAATGACTCCAAGAGCAAGGGAACCTCCAAAAGATTATACAAGAGAGGCAAGAAATGTTGAAGATGTTGATTATAATGAATATATAAGATCAAAGGAAGAACTAATAAAAAGAATGACAAAAGGCATGGAAGCTGTGACAGTTCCAGTAACAATTGGTCCTGTTCAGCCTGTATTTGACCAAAGGGAAACAAGCAAAACTGGATTAACTATTCCTTTAAATACAGAAATTCAAAAAGCTGCTGAAAAATTTTATTCAGATTTATCTGAAATAAACACTTCTAAATCAAGAATGCCTGATTTAACCTTTAATGAGGATTTATCTCCAAAAACACCAATGGGTGCTATATCAGATATAGGGAGTCCTGAAGTCAGGGTAACCACACCAAAACTAGATGTGGCCAAATTAAAAGCGAATATCGAAGAATTAATAATTGGAACAATTGGTCCAGATAGTTTGAATTACTATCGGGATGATGAACTACTGTTCATTTGCAAAAGCATTCAGTGGAAAACGAAAAACAAATATGATCAACTAGAGGATCTAGCAGCAGAACTTGAAATCGATGTGAGTAAACAAAAGAATTTTGCAAAGCATTACAGATTAGACTTTTCAGAAAGTGACATTGAGAGTTTGAACTCAATGGGAAGAATAGTTCACATTAAAGATTTGATTGTCTATATCAAAAAGCTAGGAGAACTGAATAAATGGAGAGTAAAATGGACGAAAAAGAAGGAAGATGAAAGATTGGATAAATTGTCAAAACAATTTCCAATGAGAGAAATTGCAGGTGGAGGATATGTTCATGTCCCATGGTCGAGACAAGACATTCTGTTATTCACAAATGACTTTCCAAAATTGAGGGAAAAACCAGTTGAGTGGTACAGGCAAGTTGATAGATTCATCAAAGTGTCAAAAGTTCTGTGGATTGATTTAGATGGATTTTTTGACATTGTTGTCCCATCTGATCTTTGGACAGAATGCAAAATATCGATTAGTTGGCCAAAAACAGAACCTGAGCGAATCAAAGAAACAGGTGCTCCAAATCCACTTGTAATGGATTTTTATGAAAAAGTAATTGTTTGGATGAAAAACAAAATTCCACCCAAAGAAGTCGATTGGGTTAAAATAGAAAGAACAGAACAGGAAACAAAAGAATCAGTTCATTCTTTTTATGAAAGACTACTGTTAATCTTTAAACAATATAGTGGTTATGAAAAATTAGATGAAAAAGACATGAGTCATTTTGTCTATAGATTTGTTTATGGACTAAAACCTGAAATTGGAGAAATGATTAGAACTAGTATTGTCGGATGGCAATCACTATCTGTAGATGATATTCTAAGAAAAGCAAAATATTGTAGCGATGAAATAGAAGTAAAACAGAAAAAGCTGAAGGAGAAAGCCATGTGGGCTCAGGTAAAAGTGGCTGAACAACAGATTGCCAGCATGGGAAATAAGAACACTAATTTTGTTCAAACTGGAAATACAAACCAGATACAAGGAAAGTTTAAAGGTAATAATTTCCCAAAGAAATTTAGCCCAAAGATTGAGGAGCTGAAGCAAAGATTACCTTGTTTTAATTGTGGCGAAATTGGACATTGGAGGGACGAGTGTCCTCATCCTCCTAAAAACTTAAAGAATCCCTTATTGAATCCACAGATGCAGAATGGTGTTGACCTGCAGCGACAGCTACAGATGCAACAGGGGTTAAACGAAATTAATATTCAGCGACAGTTACAGCAACAGCAACAACAACAGGTGAATAATCGTCAAGACCAATTACCACAACCACCTTTTCCGAATTGTGGGGGAGTTCAAAAATATAATCCAAACGTGGGATTTCAGGGAAGTGAACAGGTAATAAAACCACAAAAACAGCAAAAGCAGCAAAGGGTTCAAATGCAAAATGCTTCACAACAATTCTTATTAACAGAAAGTCAAGACAGCGATTCTGATGATTATTGTTGACGGTGCCCGAGAGAGGAGGAAGAGTGTGTTGTTGGAGCCACTCTTGAGGTTGACCAGTCTGGTCCTTTTGTAAACGGGAAAGTTAATGATGTAGACATCACTTTTCTAGTGGACACTGGTGCTACCCGTTCTACTGTTAGATCAGTGGAAATTGAAAACCTACCTCTCTCTGGGGATACCATCCAAGTTGTCGGAGTAAGTAATCAACAGATTAAAACTGACTTAACTGATCCAGTACCAGTTGAAATTGGAAATTACAGAGACAAACACAGATTTGTGGTTTGTAATAGTAGTCCAGTGAATCTATTAGGTAGAGACATCCTATGTAAAATGAATTGTAGAATATATTGTTCTCCTGATGGAGTTGAGTTACAAACAATGGAGGAAGATGGTTTATACAGAATGACAATGATGATGATAGAAGCAGAAGAAACAAAATTGTTTCCTGCATTTGAAGAAAAAGATTTACCTGAAGAACTCAAAGAAACAGTGAAATCTGAAATATGGGATTTTACTGGAAATGAGATGGGTCTGATGAAAAACGTAGATCCAGTAAAAATTACATTGAAACAGGGAATAGAATTTCCAAACACTCCACAATATAAAATGAAAACAGAAACAATTGAAGGTATTACACCTATAATTGAAAAATTAATCAAACAAGGTGTATTAAAGGAAATGAAGAGTAGCTCTTGTAATTCACCAATTATGGGAGTTAAAAAGTCTAACGGAACATTTAGAATCGTACAAGATTTGAGAAAGGTTAATCAAATTGTTGTTCCATGTTGTCCTGTAGTTCCAAATCCAGCAGTAATTCTATTTCAGATTCCACATGATGCTGAATGGTATACAGTCATCGACCTTTGCAATGCATTCTTTACTGTTCCCTTACATCCAGACAGTTATGAAATATTTGCTTTCAGATTCCAAGGTAAGACCCTCGGATGGTCAAGAATCCCACAGGGCTATACAGAAAGTCCTTCAATCTTTAACGAACTGTTAAAAAGATCATTAGAAGACCTAGACTTACCTGGTAGGTCTACGCTAGTGCAGTATATTGATGATTTGTTAATAACTGCAAAGACAAGAGAAAATTGTGTAACAGACACAATAATTCTGTTAAATCGCCTTGCAGAAGAAGGACATAAAGTGTCCCCAGCGAAACTACAGTTTTGCAAACAAGAAGTAAAATATCTTGGTCACAGAATTGCAAAGGGAAAAAGACAAGTAACAATAGAGAGAATAAAAATGATTCAAGCAATGTTACCACCAAGAACACAAAGACAAGTCAGAATGTTCTTGGGAATGGTAGGTTACTGTCGACAATGGATAAGTGGATTTTCAGTAATTGCAAAACCACTACAAAGACTGACAAAGTCAGATGTAAAAGATCCAATTATTCTCAATGATGCTGAGATGGAATCTTTTGAGAACCTGAAAAAGAGTTTATGCCAAGCTCCTGCTTTAGGTATGCCAAATTATGAGAAAGATTTTGAACTGTATTGCAGTGAGAGAGAAGGATGTGCATTATCTGTGTTAATTCAGAGACATGGAAATTTAAAGAAACCTATTGCATACTTCTCTGCAGTTCTTGATCCAATTGCAAAAGCATTACCAGGTTGTTTGAAAGCAGTTGCAGCTACAAGTATCAGCCTTGAACAAAGTGAAGGAATCATTATGGGATTTCCTGTGAAAGTTTTTGTGCCTCATTCAGTTGAAATATTACTGACAAGAGGTAAGACTCAACATTTAACAAGTAGCAGATTGACAAAGTATGAGAAAATCATACTGGGAGCAGATAATGTTTCGATTTCAAGATGTTTGAATCTGAATCCTTCTACATTACTGCCTGATTCTGAAATTGTTGATGACATTGAAACAGAACATGAATGTTTAGATGTCATGGAATTCTGCACTAAACCAAGAAAAGACATCAAAGACAGACCTTTGTCTGAATCGGATTTTGTCTACTTTGTAGATGGCTCATGCTTAAGATCCGAAGGAGGTGTCTTGAAAGCTTCATACTCAGTTTGTACAGTCGTAGATGTTGAAGAAGCATCATGTCTTGAAGGAGTTCGTTCAGCACAAGTGGCTGAATTGATTGCTTTAATTCGTGCATGTGAAATATCAAAGGATATAAGAGTTACCATCATTACTGATAGTCAGTATGGGTACGGAGTTGTGCATGATTATGGACAACTCTGGTCACAGAGAGGATACATGACATCAACAGGATCACCAATTAAAAATGCAGTTTTCATAAGGAGATTAATTGAAGCAATACAATTGCCAAAAGAAATTGCCATTGTTAAATGTGCAGCGCACACTAGAGGAACTGATTATATTTCCAAAGGAAATGCCTTCGCAGATGAAACAGCTAAATACTGCGCAAGGAAAAATTATTCATACAATCGGGAGAGGAGTAAAGAAACTGATTCAAATTCATTAATGCTAACAACTGTTGTAGAAACATGGCATGAGATTAGAGATTTACAAAATGAAGCAGAAGATGAAGAAAAAGACTTGTGGTTAAGATCAGATTGTAGACCACGTGAAGAAGATGGAGTGTGGGTTTACAAAGATGGCAGAGTAGTCTTACCAAATTGTTTGATTGCTGACATGGCCAGATTATATCATGGTCCAGCACATCTAGGAAGAGATTCTATGGTCAGACTTTTCAGAGAAACATGGTTTAATACCAAGTTTAGGACTATTGCTGAATCTTTTTGTCAAAGGTGTTTGTCATGCCAACAAATGAATCCAAACAGAAAATCAGTGGTGGGGACAGGAATAATTGGTCGAGAAGGTGGTCCCTTTACCAGGTTACAAATGGATTTCATTGAAATGCCCTTACACAATTGTTTGAAATATGTACTTGTAATTGTATGCTTATTTTCGAGATGGGTAGAGGCTTTTCCTACACGACATTGTGATTCAATTACAGTAGCAAAACTAATGCTCAGAGAAATCATCCCAAGGTACGGTTTTCCAGTCACTATTGAGAGTGATGGAGGAAGCCATTTTGATAACAAACTGATGAAGTTAATTTGCGAAGCTTTGAGCATTGAGCAGAAAATACACTGTGCATACAGACCAGAGGCATCAGGAGTAGTTGAACAAATAAATGGAACAATCAAAAACAGAATTGGAAAAATGTGTCTTGAAACAGGTATAAAGTGGACTGATGCTCTTCCACTTGTTTTGATGTCATTAAGAAGTACACCAGATAAAAAGACAGGTTTGAGTCCTCATGAAATTTTAATGGGAAGAGTTATGAGGCAAGCATTTGTACCTGTAGGTAAACTGTTGAGCATAAATGACAGTGCAATTTTGGATTACTGTAAAAGGTTATCTGATATGGTAACTTCTGTGTCTAATCAGGTGGGAACTGAAGCTCAATCAAATGAAAAAGTTTTGACTCATGATCTGAGACCTGGCGATTGGGTCAGAACAAAAGTACATCGGAGAAGGAATTGTCTAGCTCCTAGATGGCAGAAACCTAGGCAGATAATTTTGATCACTACTAATGCTGTAAAGTGCAGAGGATTGAAACGTTGGATACATCCTAGTCATACTATTCCAGTACCAACTCCTGAGAGTTCTGATATTGAGAGTGATACCACAGATGATTCTGATTCTGAAGCAGAAGGCAAAACAGAAGGTGAAATAATTCCAGATTCTGAAGATCGACAAGAAAGTCGACATCTGGAAATTGTGCCAGTGAATGGAAATCTGACAAGAAAAGACTTGGAAATAATTGAAATAGATTCTGAAGGTGAAGAGAATCTGTTAAAAGGAAAGATAACTGAGGATTCGGTTGTCTCTATTGAAGACAAAGAAGCTGAACCAAAAGAAGTTTCAGACCAGGAGAGTATCGAAAGGCAGAGAACAAACTCTGAAGTAAGGAACAAAAATCCGAAATCTGGGAAGTTGGAGGTAATTGAGGAAGAGGAGGAGAACGAATTACCAAGTACCAGTGATGGAAGACAAAGTGAAGTTCCTGAAGGAGTGAAATTGCCGAATAGAGAAGTTCCTGAGTCAATTGAAATTTCAGACTACGAAACTGAAGAAAGTGACGTGGAAGGTGAAAGTGAAAACGGAAAGAAAAGGACTTGGAAGTCAGAATCAAATAATTCTGAACCAAAGAAGAAGTACGTGAGAAAAGCAGACTACTGGCCAGGTGGAAGATTGAGAGTCAGATTGATCAAAAAGCCAATAGAACAAGTTGAAGAAATCAGTAGTCAAAAGAGTCCTGGAAAAGAAGTTGGAGTTGGAAGGAAAATTGAAGTGATATCGAGAAAAGGGAAGAGAATAATAAGACCAAACCAAAAATACAAGTCTCCTGAGTGGACTTACTTAGTAATTCCACCTGTTATTGATATATATGATAGTAGTGAAGAAGAAAACGAAATCCAAGAAATTAGTGACAATGATTGAAGTACAGAAATATTAAATTGGCAAAAGGCTGAAGAAAAATTGTTAGTTGACACAAGGTCGAAGAAAAACTGTTTAGTTGAAGAAAACTTATGTATGACATAAGGTCGAAGAAATCTTGTTTAGGATTATAAAAGAAAAATATATTTTAAAAGGGGGGTGTATATAAATTTTAAAATTTATTTTTATTTTTTGAGGCTAAAACTAACCAAAAATGCCTTATGTTAAGGAGAGCACTTCAAAGTGTTCTGTTTTTAAAAGATGCTGTAAGATGACTCTGGTATGTCTGCTCATTTTAGTTCTGCTCTGGTTGATTCTAGCTGTGATTATCCCTTTAGAAATGAATAGAGAACTACACAAAGTTAACATAACAAGCAAAGCTCTGGTTAGCCAAACTAAACATAGTGCGTCTGCAAAAGTTATTGATCATCAGCCTAACATTCATCAAGATAAATCAATAGGTGATTTTTCAAGTAATACATTCACAAAGCTATTGAGTGAATATGTTAAGGTAATGGATGCAAAAGACTGCTATGTCTGTGTTAAATTACCTGCTTCTGTTTCTGAGGGAGTAACATATAATATGCTTCCTCTCACTTATGCTGTAACATGTAGTGTATTAACTAGTTTATTTTATCAAACTGGACGTTTAGAATATTACTATTCAAATTATGATGAAATTTTTGCTAATATTAAGATTGATAATGCTTTAAATAAGCATAAGAAAGCAAAACAAATGAGAGAATTTTTCCTTGTTACTAATGAACTCACTTATGAGTATGCTTACAAGAATAATCTAACATGTAAATTAAGTGCTGAAGGAAAGAAATTTTTGAACATGGTTGAGGAGAGAAGAGCAATTTATAAGAGAAATGAATTAGTCAAGCAGACTAAGTCAGCCTTCTGGCAAAAAGAGGATGAGAAATTAAATGGCAAAATGCTTGAAAATATTGCAATTCACATAGACAAACCAGTTAGTGGAAAACTTTGCATTAGAAGAGATAATACACTTTTTGATAATTACTTTGTAGGTGCAAGTAACTGTGAAGATACTTATCAGATTATGGGAGGTTGGGGATTTAAAGGTGGAAAAGATCCTATCTTTCCTGGGATTTATTTTGTTTGTGCTGACAAAGCCTACTACAACCTTCCAGACCATTGGTATGGAACTTGTTATGTGGGAATTGTTTTTCCTAAAGTGTTTCATGTTGACAGAGATTCAGAAGGATTGTTTAAAATTCATAATTATGTAAATAGAGCTAAAAGAGAAACTTTTACTGAAGTTCTGGGAGATATTTTTCAAGCTGTAATACCTTTTGTTGGTATAACCCTAAATGCAGGGAGAATCAGAAAATTGTCCACTATAGTTGATAGATTGTCAACTGACACAGCTGATGGGTTTCAATTAGTGAATGTTGAAGTTATTGCAATTAGATCTATGGTAATTCAAGACCGTCTTGCTTTAGACATACTCCTAGCAAAAGAGGGAGGAGTCTGTGGCATTTTACATGTTCAACATTGCTGTACATATATACCTGATGAAAGTAAGAATATTGAAATGTATATTAAGAATATTACACAAATGCATTCAGAGATAATTCCTTTAGAAGAAGAAGATTTTACAGGGAAACTTTCAAAAAGGTTTCAAGCAATTAAAAACTGGTTTCATAATATCGGATGTTCAATTCTTGGCAAGATTCTGGCACCTTTGATTATAATAGTATTCATTTTTATTTTGACCAAATTAGGTTGTTTGTTACATAAAAGAAAGAAACAGTTGAAAGAAAAGAAAAGAATCTATAAACTCAGAAAAGAAGAAGAAAGGGAGATCGAATTACAGGAGTTACATAGAGAGCGTCATGTTAATTGCAAAGATTATGCAGAAACAGACTTTTAGGTTTACTGATACAAATGAATTTGAATATATTTCTTATAAATTTAATTTACCAAAATTTTGAGTGCTGGTGTGGTGATTTGTTAATCACCAGATGAGGGAGTTGATGGAGCGAGATAGAAAACAAAATTTTGTTTAAACTCGCGAAGTCACATTTCCATAACATGAATAATAATATTAATGATTTGTGATATGTTGTGCTAATACAACTTAGATTAAACTTTACACGTGGGGGGACTAACATGTGTGCTCATAAACGTGCATAATTGTTGCATCTTTTTGTTTGTGCAAAATAATAAATTAATTTATTGTTTTCGTTTTTGTCATTACTAACTGCTGCAAACTTAAAAGAAGCATGTGCTTGTTTTGCTTTTCCTTGTCTGTGTGATGTCATTTCTACTATTCTAGATGCATATGAGTCTCATGGAATAACGGAGACTGGTAGATATAAACGCTGCTTTATTTGTTTGCAATGGCTAGGTAACATTTTGATTAATCGGGTGGGTTAATTAATTAGTGAACCAAGGGGTGGATACAGAATCTACTTTATTTCTTACATTAATACTTTTCTTGTGTTTGTTTTATATTAGAAATCATAAGTTGCCTGCTTTTGGGCCTAGTCACTTGAGCCGCAGAAAAGAGCTGACATGTAATTCTGCAGAAAGTCACGAGACGCCCATTCTGAAATAAATTATTCGTCAAAAGCTGCGTTCACAAAGCAAAAACTAATGTGCTGTCATCATTCTGTCGGACATGGCCAAGGTCGAAAGTGAACATTTTGTCAGTCCTTAACTTGGCATCCGCGGAAGTATAATGAAAGTCAATGGACGCTGCGAGAACGACTTTATACATTTGTTGCAATATGAGGAAGCTTCTGGCTTCACGTGGAAGGAACAATGGTCTCTATGAAATATGATTTAGTGGAACTTTTTGAAAACTGGGTGACATGTCACTTGTCACTCTCAGCCAATGGGACGTCGAAGATTTCTGAAAACTTTCCTTTGCTTAGTTCAGTTAGCGTAGAAAGGTATAAAAAGTCATGCCCTTAGGGATGGGCTGGCTGCTGCTTTCTGACTTTCCGATGAGGGTGAAGTGATGACGGACTTTGTGTGGAGCACGTAAGAATCCTCAAAGAACTTTACTTTAATTTCTATCTATTTAGCTCAGTTAGGGAATTAGATTTTAGAAATGCTAAACTTTAAATATTCACTTTAATTTTGATTCACTTGCTTAAATTGTATTTTTCTCATATTTCTTTACAATCATGCTTGCTTTATTGCAAATAAAATTCATTTATAAAACTATCAATTTATATACCATAATTTAGTAAATAAAATCTTACTTTTGACAAACAAGCTGGTCTTGGTTATTCAGGAGTGTAGGTTACTATTAGCTAGATCACGTCGCCAATGGTGGTCATTTAAATGGTATAGTTTTATTATAATGACAACATTCCTTTCACAGATGTATAAAATGTATATAGTTTGAAGATAATGTGTATATAGATTTAATTTGACCACCTGATTCAGTAGGCCCAAAATATGTCAGGTTTATAAATGGGTCCATATTTAATATAGAATTGTATTTATAGGTTATGAAGTTGGGTAGCGTAGTTTATGATATATTTTCTATAGGCCGCTGGATCAGCTGCTAGCAGGAAGGCGGTAAGGGGCGCGAGGCACCAGCGGGGCTGCGAGCGTGCAGGGACTTCATTTCCCAGAAGTCCCTGCGAGACCAAGGAAGAGCTTCCGGTCCGCTCTCCCTGCTGGCCCGCCCACCCGCCCAAACCGCCACCTACAAAATTTCATCTTACTCCCGCAGCGCGGGACGCAGCGTGGGCGAAGACGGGCAAAGACAGGGCCGTTACATACCGATTAAGACCGGACCGGGCCATCCCCCTTGGTTGTGGTTCTTCCAAAACGCAGTAAAACCTGTCTATATTATAATTTCTTAAGGGCTACACTCCCATCCTCCAACATGTCTGTTCGAGCGACACGAAGCAAAACCACAAATAATGGCAAAAAGGCTACTGGGACACTTGATGATTTTATCACACGGACTAGCCTGTCAATTGATAACGAGATTACTAAGCTCCAGCACAGAGTTTCTCTAGAGCTGGAGTCTGCTAGGAAATTGTCAATAGAACTGGCACTGAAAAAGAAATCATCTTTGGGTCATATTGCAAACTCCAAAACGCCAGAGCGCGCTACCGGCCCTGTTCCAATAATCGCCTTGGCTGAAATTCACTCTATCAATGAGGGGGTAGCTTCTGCTGATATTATAGAAGTATGCAGCCAAGATGTATCTGATAGCATAGTTCCAGAAAACACCTTACCCCCTGAACTTTCTATTGAGTCCAACAAGGGGGACAAAGTACTGGGGGGAACTGGCCCAAATGTTACTTGTGACAAGGTTAAACCTCCACCCAAACGCAAACGCAATAATCTCTCAGTCTATGCTAGAAAGAAGGCCAAGGTAGCATCAAACCAATTTTTTTCGGGGGGTCTTGAACAGCTAACCATTAGCACAACCACAGGGACTGATCTTACTGCCCATATTAACCAATGTAGCACAGACAATACAGGGCTGTCCAACCTGGTACAAAGCATGGTTACATCAACAGAAGAGAGTGAGAATATCTCTACATCTAGGTATTCTACACAAGGGGACAGGGAAGAATTTTTGAAAATAGTGTGGGAAACGCTTAAAGTATTATTGAAGCCATTAGAAGTCAGGTTAGCTGGTATTGAAAACCAATTACTTGAAGTAGAGAAGAGGGTTATTACATTAGCAAGTATAAGCCTTAATGGTAATGACGGGCCCATACATGCTCAAACTCTACCAGTGGGTGTTACCCCAAATACTAACCCATTTAGCGTTCTAAAACAAAAAGAAGGGGTAGCCAAAAACAAAAATTCTAACTCGAAAACTACCTCCCAAATAGCACCTATTTCTACAGCTTTGAATGGGCCACC
Source organism: Lissotriton helveticus (assembly GCF_964261635.1). NCBI lineage: Eukaryota > Metazoa > Chordata > Amphibia > Caudata > Salamandridae > Lissotriton > Lissotriton helveticus. Next base: position 711,267,950 of record NC_136065.1, read on the forward strand.
GGCAAATACAACTGCATCTCAGCCCTCTGGGACTGCTCAAAGTAAAAAACCACAGCCAGCAAACACCTCCACAACTAATCTTCTGGCCACTAAATCTTCTGTTCCCCAGAAGCCAGCGGAGACAATCAGACTCCACCAGGGCTCTAACAAACCCACGCACGATAGGTCCCAAACGCATAGAACTGACTTATATAACCACCAGACAGCCTATCCCAAAAATAACTTCAGGGGAGGATATATAGATTTGCCACCAGACGCTAGTCCATTTGTTATAGTCCTCACTGGTGTCCCTGAATTACAAAATCACAATGAAGAGAATTTTGCTTCATTAAAAAACAAGGTGATTTATTGGTTAAATTCAAACAAACCGATTCCAAATCACATGAGAAGCAAAATTCTGATGGTACGCAGAGTGCCATGGGTTGGGCAAATGACTAAGTCAGTTCCGGGCGACTGTATAGTTGTCTCGTTTGAGGAACCGCATAGTGCGGAACAAATCTGTGCATGGAAATCGTATGGAGACACATTCCCTATTACAGCTAGACCCCTTTCTTTTTTTTACCCTCCTCCTAGAATTCCAAAGCATGGCCCTAGTTGGAACACTCCTAATCTGTTTCATGGCTATGCACCAAATACAGCCAGACAAGTAGAGCTTAATGCGTGGTCTGGGGTCCCAACATTCAATAGATTTAGTTGTTTGGACGCAGTGGACTGACTGAAAATTATGCCCAACTGTATTCCTACGCTCTATGATCTGTACTGTACATTGGGAGTGGGCCAGGATCTCCATAGATCAGGAATAATAACTCCACAAAACCAATCCAGTTCTGAAGGCAATTCAGCATGTACCAGCATGCCGACAGAACGACATGATGAAATTCCTATTTGTACAATAGGGGAAGTGGCACCCAATATTGAGAACAAAACAAACAATATACATTTAATTACTATTGCTCCTATACCATCCCTAGTAGTGCCTACAGCTAACGGTGACCCTTCTGACAAATCATTAATTCCTGAACTAAAATTTTTATCTTGGAATATTGCTGGAGTTGGTAAAAATTTGAAGGACCCTGATTGGGCGGATTATATTGATTCTGGTGAAATCTGCCTTTTGCAGGAAACATGGGCCATGGAAACCCCACATAGGATGGGCTTTAAAACTTTTGACAAAGTGGCAACTCAATCAGAGAGGGGAAGACCAGCGGGGGGTTTAATTATTTGGATTAAAATTACACTAACCGTAAAAGCTGAAAGCATAGATACAGGAACTCCGGATATCCTAGCCTTAAAGATCACTACTGCAATGGGGCATCAATATTATATTATTAATATTTACAATAGACCTATAGGTCGCTTTAGAGTTTCACCCACGTTGGAAATTTTGGATTTTTTCCTTAAAACAGTAGTCGGTGATGTCCCAGTAATTTTGGGGGGTGACTTGAATTGTAATTTTGAACCGATTCTAGGCATTACTGAAGCCCTTGAGGATGAAGACCATGCCTATAACATCCCCCAGCTTGAGACTGCCATACACGTTAAGTGCACTACGTTAGCAGTCCAACTTCTAAGGCTAACAGTTGAACACGGTTTGCGAGCTTGTAATGGCCGCCTTCCTTCTGACCTATCCAAACAACCAACTTTGTAAAGTCTGAAAGTAGGCTCGATTTTATTCTTGTATCATTAAGCATTTGGCACTTTATGATGGACTTTAGAGTATCTAACAGGGTTGAGAGTGATCATTTTCCCCTGGAACTCCATATTGAAGCACATATGTTTAGTGATTCTATGCCCACTGAAGTTGCAGATGTACCATGCGAATCTGTTCACATTAATAATAATAGACGTGCTCTAAAATGGCCGCATTTGCTATCAGATGGCACAACCCTTGCAGCTGTTTATTCTCTCTTTGATTCAACCTTTGGCCCCATAGCTGGCTCTCCACTCCTATCTGAGAACTATGCATATTTTGTTGAACTGCATAAAACCTTCTTTGACAAACTCAAGATCTATATGTCTAAGATGCCAAAGAAGAACCAGCAAAATATAAGGATGGGTTGCCATGGGAAGCTTTGGTTCAATCGCTCGTGTAAGATGGCCAAAAGGAGTCTTCTAACTGCAATCAAAGAGGGCTCTAAATTGGATGTCAAACTTGCAAGGGAAGAATACAAGCACGTCCTAAAAGATTCAAAAAAAGCCTGGGAAGAGCTTCTTTGGGCAGATATGCTGGGTGCTGCCAAAGCAAACGACAATGTTGGCTTTTGGAGATTGGTTGCTAATGGGGGGCATGCAGGAAGAGCAGTTAAGGACACTTTTTTGGATGAACTAACATGGGTAAACCACTTCACATCTCTGTACAAACAATATGATAGTGCTGCTGTTGAGGACACTTGGTTACCCCCACCTCCTGAATGCCTTGATTTTACCTTGGAAGAAACAATGAAGGCAATTAACGATCTAAAAAGCAGTAAAGCCCCCGGTCCGGATAAAATACCTGGCGACCTCTACAAACATGCAATCGAAGTTTGGGCTCCTTATATTAATTGTTTATTTAATGTGTTGTCTATTGATTGTTCGTTTCCTGAAAGCTGGCGTGCAGCAGAAGTTGTACTAATTTTTAAAAAGGGTAGTAAATCCGATCCCTCTAATTATAGACCTATTAGCTTAATGGACACCCTGCAGAAACTCTATGCCAAACATTTATTATTTAGAATGAATGACTGGCTGGAGGAGTCAAAAATATTTACTAAATATCAGGCAGGCTTTAGGTCTAAGACCAGTACACTAGACCAGGTCTTCAGATTCTGTTGTATTTACTGGAAGTACGTACATATTAGGAAGGGTCATTTGTATGTAGCGTTTGTTGACCTTAGAGCTGCATTTGATCTTGTTCCTAGAAAATTGCTCTGGAGTTCATTAAACAAAGCCGGGATGCCAGGGTGCCTGTTAAGTCAGATAATTGAGTTACATGCTAGAAACCATGCAAATATTAGATGGGGACCAAACGGCGAACTGTCTCGCGATATTCCAATCGAGCGCGGCGTTCGTCAGGGTTGTGTCCTGGCCCCCACTCTATTTTCCATATTTGTTAATGATGTTCCTGAACATTTAAATGCCTGTAACAACGACTCACCTCAGCTAAATGGAGAGAGAGTACCTGCGTTGCTCTTCGCGGACGACACCATCCTCATCTCCCAGACCAAGAGGGGCCTCCAGATACTCCTAAACTCATTTAGTGGTTACTGTGAAAAAAAAGGCCTGGAAATAAACACTAACAAAACTAAATGTATGGCATTAAATCCTAGCAGACCAGATAGAGGGATTTTGACTCTAAATGGACAAACTCTTGGGGTCGTTGATAACTTTTCTTACCTGGGGGTGGTAATTGACTCAAAGCTAACATGGAAGGCCCAACTTGAGAAGAGTAGGGTGGTATATGCTCAAAATGTCAAACCTATAATGAGTAAATTGAATGCTAGCATAAGTAAGAGTGCAACACCTGCTCTTGAACTCTTCAAATTTAAAATCCAATCTGCCACTCTATATGGGGCTGAAATATGGGGTCCCTGGGCCAGAGAGTGTTTCCAAGGATTGGATAATAAATTTATGAGATCTATTGTAAGGGTCCCTACTAGCACCCCCCTAACCCCCCTTCAATTTGACCTAAATTTTAAACGAACTGATCATTTTACAATTTTAAGACCGTTGATGTTCTGGATTAGAGTTTGGTCCACCCCAGAATTGTTGGATTATAGGAACTGTCTTCAAGAGGTATTAAACCTCGACACTTTTAATTCCATCCCATGGTATGGGCACATAAAAAAATGGTTTAGATTGCTGGGGTTGCATTCTTTATGGGAACACCCTGAGAATCTGCCACCTTCTGCAAAAACCATGGTGAAGAGAGTTTTCTGGTCCTATATGTATAACAAGGTTGTACACGAGAGTAGAACTGGCACTTTAACTAAAGAATTCCTATTGTTTAAAGTTGAACCTTGCTTTGAAACATTTCTGGACGAAATTGGGCCTCCTGTGGCCAAGACCCTTTACCTGAAATTCAGATACGGGACTCTTATGCTAACCTCTAACCTTGAACGATGGTCAAAGAAAAATGCTGATAGTACAATTGACAATAACAGAATATGTCCTATGTGCTCTGCCTCCTGTTTGGAGAATGAAATTCACATGCTCTTTGTATGCAATGCTTACACAAAAGCACGGAAAAAATGGTTAAAACCTATGTGTGCTCTCCTAGGAACTAGAAGTTGTCATATTGCATATAGGATTGTTAAAACGAATACTGACCAGTTCATTGTGTTCAGTACTAGCAGATTTTTAACTTCAGTTTTCTTTATTCGAAAAAAATTGGGTCAAATGTTTTAAGAAATTGTATCAGATTCTCCAAAGAGGCATACCCTGTAGTGCAATTCTGTTGCTAAACTGAATCATGTTAAATGAATTATTCTTGATTGGTGACCCTTTTTAAGGAAAATGCTTATGCATGATCTATATGAGTTGTTAATTGGAATTCAAATTCTTTTTATGTATGTATATTCATGTGTCTTTTATGGCTATTTTGCCAAAATAAAGATTTAAATAAAAAAAAATACAGGTAACGTCCTCGCTGCAAACCGTGGTGGTGAACCACGGTTTGCAGCAACGACGTTACGGTGCTGAATCTGCTTGAACATGGAGCACCTCATTCCAAATACTCTTGGCCTCTACTACGGAGCATCTCAACAGAGGCTGTTATTGGTGTACTCTCAATCATTGGACCACCTCTACTGCAATCTTAAGAGGTCAATTCCTCCTACATCAAGTGTCCCGTCCGGGACTTGCTTGGAATTCAGACGAGAACTTTACCCCAAGACAAACTGATTTCTTATAGCTATCGCCCTGAAGAACCATGTTTGGGCAAAACACGTTGGCTGTCTACGTATGAAAACTAAGTGCATCTTGAATAAAAACACCTTATAATCAAAAACAACAAGGTGGAATTCCTAATTTTGCTTTCTGTACATACTTTATGTTTTACTTTGTATATATATTGCCTGAGGTGGGCAATATTCCATTACTGTTGTAATTAGTCCTGGCAGTGCAATCCTCTACAACCCGGCTGCCTGTTTAGAATAATAGTTACCTCAACGTGCAGGATTGTGGCAGGCTCTGGGAAAACATCAGTGGCTGTCTAAAAAAAGTGGTGTACCAGAAGTAAAACAACTAAATGATGCATAGTTAGCCAGCAATACATTATTCCAGAAATGATAAGCCCGCTGAATTAAAAAAGGAATTAAATAAGAGGATGGTTGAAATAAAGTGGACACTCCGGGCAGATGGAAAGGTGGATTTTTATTCAATTAGGTAAAGTACACCTCAGCCACCGCTCGCAACAGCCCTGCACGTCCTTCCTCAGCACTGGCTCCTCTTAGAACCCAGGACGTACCATAGCAACTATTACCTATGCATTCCAAAGAACATTCCTAAACATATCCTTAACATTATAGATATTACAAAATACTACAACAGTATATGGAAATACAGCAAGGCCAGTGGGAGGGATACAATAATCAATAAAACCATAAGTTCTGGCACAAAAATTCCAATAAAAAAATGCGAAAACTGTATATAATATCACAGCAAATTAAGAGTTAGCAAAAAAGGAAAGAGAGTAATGCATTTTAACAATGATGTAATGAAGAAGGCTGCACAGAACAAACAACAAGCTGATGAGTGCTAGCCAAAAGCCTTTCCCTGTAAATTGTAAGTTGCATTTGTGACGACCTGAGCTCTGGCAGACCACCAACTATCAAACCAGATCTAAAAAAGGCACATCTTCTAGGTGTGTAGTGGGGGTCCGACAAAGGAAAGGGTCTTCGGAGTTCTCTGACAGTGTAAAACGTATTGTTAAACACAGTTAGAAGACTGAAGTGGTGGGAAGTTGAAGCAACAGAACAAACATTATGAGACAACTCCATGAGGTGAAAGTATGTTGCTTGAGCTAACACATTGCATTACTATTACCCTTTAGACATAAAGTCTCATTGATTGCACATGTTATATCCTCCAAGAGCAGAGCAAAGAAAAGCAAATATTATTGTACTAGCTCAAAGTGACCATAGTGTTAGGACTATATCACACTTAAAGAGGTCTGGCTTTGGGCAAACCAGACCAATTATTTATAACCCAGGATATTTTGTGAAATACTGAAAAATTCACTATCACAATATTGAAAAAGGTAATTTATCTTGTTATGTATGGTTGATAAAAAACAAATATGCAAAACACAATAAGCATTTTTCCTTTCAATTTCACAGGGATTGGTTACAGTGGCTAACCTTGGTAGGGCTATCTGCCTAAAAGACAATGAAGCTGAACAAAGTGTTTACAGAATGATGCCAGCTGATGCAAAACCATGGTACGTTGTACTATTGAAATGTAGCTTCAGAAGTATGATATGTATTTGTTCGGAAATTCCAAGGAAACTATTGCCATAATCCATATGTCATGAAAAGTACCTGCCTTTCATCAAGCCTTTACATTATTGGATGTTTTTTATCCAGGTTGCCTTCCAATAATTTTCTCTATCTCTATTCCTGTATGTGAAGATGAAACCCAAGCCACCAAATTAGAATGACTTGGGGTTTTAAATCACCACTGACTCGCTCTGTGCACAGGAGATATAAATCCAACATACTTTGGGAGCTTGAGCAGTGTGTATGTGTGAGTGGATAATTGCATGTCTGTTTATCTGGCCATCTGGGGTGAATGATGTTCTAATGGGGGGACAGCTATTGTCAGCAAAAATGGTAAATCCACATCTGGTTGTCTTCATTATTCCTTGCAGACAGGAAGACCTGGATGTGCACTAAACATTTGTACCTTCTCAGGGACTCCAGAGATGTTTGGTAGGCTGGAAGAATATGGATCAGTTTCCCCGTAGGCACCCTCTCCCTTGCCACTATTCCTAAAGGCACACCCCTAATTTGATTTGTGTTGCTCATTAGCTAGCAGTTTCTCAGTTGAGGATGCCTGGTTGTATCTGAAGTCAATAGATGGGTTAACCAGTTCACACCAATGCATCCCTGCTGCTAGACAGATAAGCCTGGGTAATATTATTGCCTGATATGGAATGCTGAAAATAGAAACAAAGCTTGAGCTTTCTTGGCCTGTCTTTCAACCTGTCCTCGCAAATCAGGATAATTGTAGGCAAAATTGAGTAAGTGGTTGTAGTTTATCGGCACATCACAACGCATGTGTGCACCAGCTCAGAAATATATGTACTACACCAGTGAAGGCAGGAGTAGTTCCCTGACAAGAAGTACACAGGGCAATTCACAGCTGACTGAAACCTATGTGGTGTTGGTCTTGAGTAAAACACTTTTTAAAACTCAAGGACCTTGCAGGTTGGCCATTTCTGATCCAAGACTAATTGTGTGAATAGAGGATCGAGGACCTGCACACAGCAGTTCAGGACATCAATTATGAGCCTACATCACAATTAAGCATGTGCGGATTTTGCGAATTGGCAATCCGCGAAATTGCGTATTTACGGATTCGCAATCCGCAAAATCCGCGAACTCTCGCGAATTTTGCGGATTCCTTTTTTTTTGTGTTCGCAAGTGTTTCTGACATTTCGCAAGGGTTTTTTACCACTTCGCAAACACGAACGTACTTGTCGGGTAGCAACGGTCGCGACCATGTTGTTTCTACGTCTGGTTCATCACAGCCTCCTCTGTTTCACCACTGCCACCCTCTGTTTCACCACTGCCACCCTCTGGCTCACCCATGCCAGCCTCTAGTTCATCACTGTAGATAATAGGGGGAAAAGCACACCTGCCCTGCCTCAACTGACATGAATGAATTAGGGGCTGATTAATGTGTCACTGAATTTGAACTCCCAGGCTGGGACCTGCTTCCTTATCTGTAATTGCTTTCTGTTGCAGTGTAATTTTTTTAACAGGACCTTTGTTGTATACTTGTAGCTATTCTCTGAGCCTGCTGTGAGGGTCAGAGCAGGGTCATAGAATAGTTGCAAGTAGGCAACTGAACTCTGAAGGGGCCCCTCAGGAAGCACTACAGGGAATGGCTACTAATGATAAGATTGAACTTTTGCACCTGCTGAGTGCTTTCAGTTTTGAAAAAATCCAAATATCCAGCAGCATCCACAAAAAGTAATCCTTCCAGGCACTACAGGGAATGGTTACTAATGATAAGATTGAACTTTTGCACCTGCTGATTGCTTTCAGTTTTGCAAAAATCCAAATATCCAGCAGCATCCACAAAAAGTAATCCTTCCAGGTCAAGATCCACATCAAAGTGACCAGCACATGAAGAAAGCACTGGGAGGAGCCTGCTGGACAGGAACAGGAAGTTGGAGACTGTGGGGCACTTCCTTCCTTCCTCCCACCCCCCCCCCCCCCAAAATGGACTTCTTGCAAAAAAAAGTGCAGGCAAATGTCAACCTGTGGAGTTATTCTGATAAAAATCATAATTTTCAAGGTTTATGCTGCCTGCTGGTGGATTTCTTGTGCGAAATTGTAAAATTTACAATCTCGCAATTGCGAGATTGTCGCTGCCCGCCGCATCTACGTGTTCGCAAGTGTTTACTCCCGCGAAATTGTATAGTATTCTAGTTGGCAAGTGCGACCAAGCAAAAAATCCGCTTCGCACGGATTTACGAATTTTCGGCAAGTCCGCGAGAGTTCGGGGATTGCGAATTTGCCGAAAATCCACAAAATCCGCGAGCGGAACGGATTTTACGCCCATGCTTAATCACAATACACCTACTGTGTACCGTTCCTGACTATGTGGCAACCCCTAGCTCCCCCTTTACAGCTCTGGAGGATAAGATGGATTTTTCTCTTCATGCTAAGTTTAAGATAGTGTCTTATGAACTACAACAATTCACTTTGATTATGGAACAATTTGAATTGGATCTATGCCATAACATAGAATGCCATGACAAAACATTACCATAGCAGGAAATCCCTGGTAACAAACTCACAACATTGTTTATTCAGTTTTCTGCCCAACACAAAAATGTGAGTTAAAGGTTTAAAAAATATTGTACAATGACTGTGGTGGGGGATATCAACATATCGACAGGCCACAATATTGTGTTCAGAATATTGAGAGATAAAATATCAAAGAGGTGAAGGCATAGAAGGGGGTATGGATTTATATTCTTAAACTCCACATTTATGTACCTTGAAGATATATACACATATCACCAAGGTATGTACATGTGGAGGTAGGAATAGAAACACTACCAACACGTACCTGTCTCTTAATATTCTGGTCATGATATTGTGATCCACTGATATTCTTGCTTCAGTATTTCCAGACCAAATCTTTTGCAACCATTGCCTCACCCAAATTTACAGGAACTCCAAACCTTTCCCTTTCCCTAATAGTAACCCCAATCATAAATATGTAGTTTATCTTGCATCTTAACCCTAAACCTCACTCTAATCTTTACCCTAGCATAATGCTAAGGTTTGTTTCAATCATCTCCATAGCCCCCATCTTCCCAAATTATTTTACTTCATATATAACATTGACCCTAACCCTAAACATAAGTGTGACCCTTAACCCAAGCTTAAACCTCACTCCACCCTCAAATGCAGCTAACCTTTACTCTACCCCTATCTCTAACCTTAACTCAAAACATCACTCTACCTATACTTAGTTTTAATCTTGTGATAATCACACTACCATAATGGATATCAGATTGATCGATGAATGCCGACAAGGTCTATGTCACTGACACTTCTCAAAAGTGCAAAATAAAAACATATGCTGATCAGTGTCAAAGCGCCCAGGAAACAGTCCTCGATAAAGGGGACTGGGTACTGGTCAAACATAAATGAAAGCAAAAAACAGACACACTATTTGCTGTTTGTCATTTGAGGGGTTTCACATTCAAAGGGCACATGGTGACAGCGGATCATCCCCGAAAGACCATCACACAGGACTCGTCACACTTTAAACACCTACCCCAAGGTTCGTCAGCTCCTGTGATCATGAGCGAGGCGACCATGGCTGGATGTCCAGATCAAACATCTGAGCCTATGTCAGCCATGCCTAATCAATTTGCATATCAACTACCTCATACTACCCAATCTGGCAAACAATTAGGTCTCTAGTTTCGAAACAATGTGGACTCCCAGCATACGAATGCCTCTGATCTAAACACAGCCACATTATGCCATCGAAATTTGCAGTCATATCTTCACATTTTACAACCAACCTAGCAGCGTGTGATGATATGTTGAAGAATAAAGATGTCTGTTGCCGAGCTACATGTGTGACATATTCATTTGCCTGTTCCTATGCTGGGGAGGAGGCTAAAGTTTCTACCTGCTAAGGGTTAGGGGCTCCCAGCACCACCACAGCATAATCAATCTGCCCTGGAAACAGCATTTACAACGCATGCTTTAGATTGCATGCCATTACAACGTGGTTGTTACAACAAGGTTTTGTATTTACAATCCAACACCTTCCCTGCTGTAGCACAAACTGGAGTAGGAATAGTAATATATACTATTCCTAAGTCCAGCGTGCCCCCTACAACAAGTCGTTGTAACGATTTGCGATGTAATGGTTTGCGTTGTATCATCGCGGTCATTGTAACGACCACATTGTAATGGCATGCAATCTAATGCATGCATTGTAATGACATATATTTGCCCTGCAGGCCATTTCAGAATCCAGAGCTATCTCAGGGGAATTGAGAACACATAGAATGTGAACTCCTTCTTCCTGGCTCTCTGCAATAAAATGTTAGAGGCGCATGAGAAATAAAAGGAATTAGGATCAACTAAAATTGACCAATCACAGTGCAACCCATTTGGCCACACAGTAAAGTTCAGAGTTGATTGATAGAATTAATTATGGATTCATTACAAATTCAAAGCCAAGCTGATAGAAATCAGTTGCACAAACATTACATAAAAATACAGAATCACTAGCTTATATCAGAAACAACATACAAAATGTATCCTCAATAACAGAAAGCAAATGAGAAATTCAGTAGCTGCTATACAGAGTATGAGAAACAAAGTCTGATGAGAAGATTAAACGTTTGATACTCTTACCTCTAATTATACAGGTTGTCTAAGAAGATCTACTAAACCTTACTCTAAATTAGCAATCAGGGAAACCCTCTTAAGTCCGGAAAGCATAGAAAGGTGTCAGCGTAGTAGAACCGCTGTAGATGTTCTCTAAAGGAAACAAATATTGTGTAGCATAAAGCCCCACAACAGGGATGTCGCAAAGAGGTATTTACCTCTCAGAGTCTTAAGGGAATCTAAACAATGCTAAAGAGTAATCTTCAATTACACCTACAACAGAACCTTAGAGAATCATATTTCACATGTCTCATTAATTTCCGTCTTCAAACAACAAAACTTGGCAACTTCACTTGAGATTTCTTTCCTTTTGTTCACACAGTAAAATGTCCTTGGAATCCTCCCATCTGCCTTTTCTGCTCTGACTGTAGTCCTCCCTTCATTCATTAAATCTTCTTATCCTTACCAAAAGATACTCCTTTTGAGCCTCAGTATCTCTGTGCACACAGTGTGCTTTCCTTAACCATGAGTTCTTGCAACTGCACCTGCAGAGAAGAGAAAAACATTGCATCCAAACAAACTTTCATGTTAAAGTTAAAATGCTCGGAAATCCCAGTGCTTAAGGCCTTTGGTCAACTTAGTACAGCAAGCATCTCAATACACATTTGAATTCAGATTACAGAAATGTTTACAGTTACGATATAGATGAAAAGCACTATTTTTTTATATAAGTCCTCATATAACCTCCATAGCGTAAGCAACCTCTCGGTCAGATCCACCCCTGCTGCTCTTAACTTGGCGGTCCAGTCTCAGCTGATGTGCTCGCGAGAGCCAACCAGCACAACACATCATGAGCTGACCAAGAGGTAAAACCATTGGCACATAATGCAACCATTCCCTGCTAGTCAGGATCTAGGAGATTCCAAAATAACTCAAGCTCAGTTCTTTCTCTATAGACATTAACCTTCTGGTCTAAATCCCTAAAGTATCTACCGGAGTTCCACCCACCTCTCCATGTAGGAGGTGTCGCTTGGCTTCAGTTCTTACAAATCTCCCTCCTTGCCAAAAGGATCAAGTAAAACACTAATTTATTTTGCAACTCTGTTGGGCCATCCACCCCATCAGGCAACAGAACAATGCCAAACAAAGTTACTGAAAGGCTTACCCCTACTTCTTTACCCAGGATAACCTACAAGGTCTTACCCACATTGCCCAAAACTCCATTATCAGGGGGCAGGAAGCGAACAAGTGGATGTCATCCGCCTTCTGAGTACCACAACTCATACACTTTGCTTCTCCACTGCCCTTTATCTTTGAAAGTTTGAGTGGAATCCAGTATATCCTGTGGAGGGTAAAGAAGTAATTTCTCCCTAATGCAACAGATTTGTGGAGTGGTGTGGCTCACTGGTTAGAGGCGGCAGACCCGGAAGCAGAGAACGGCCCGGGACCAGGGTTCAATTCCTGACGCGGCAGAGTCGTGGACCAGGGTCAGCGGACTCGACAATTCTGGCCTCGGTGCCTACTCTAACCAGGGATCACACTCGGCAACTCTGGGCATTAAGCTTGCCTCATCTCTACAACGGCCCCCCACAGACGCCGGGGATGCCTGATTTCACCTTGGAGATACCCAGAAGGGACCATCTCACAGGGAAAGCCAGGATGGGTTCCCCAGCGGTCTTCAGCGCCGGGACGCTTACGGGCAGCTGTGCGCTTTACAAGTCCCACACATTTACATTTACATTACATTTGATCAACGGGTAAAGCATGTCTAAAGAGACTGATGATAAATGTTTCAACTCTTCATCTGGCAAGCATTACTCCCAAACCAAATAAGGATGTTCCAACTTTCTGTCTGCTGCAGCAAGGGGATGATTGTACCAATGTGATACTTCCTTCCCTTTTGGATTCTGATCTTTTAGCTCGTCCTCCATTAAATTATCCTCCAGGAAGTGCCACTGTTGGCACTTACATCATGTTGAAATTTGATAATATTTAAATCTGGAAAGTGCACCGCTAGTTAGATTTCTCTAGGTGTCCCATGATAGGCTTTTGCCACCATCCACAATTTCCATCCAGCATGCAATACCCGCTTCCTTTGGTGGCTAAACTAAAGCGTCCAAAAGACACTCAGGTGTTCCCGGGGAGTCCCATACTTCGGCCCATTCACAATAGTAGGACAAGCCAATTTCCAATTTTTACAAATATTTTTAAAAAACATTTTTGTCCTCATACGCCAAAAAAGATATTCTCAGAGTAACAGGTTTGTGCCACCCACTATGCAGCAGAGAGGCCCCACCTTAAACCCTGAAGATCTTATTGGATGCTCTTTCTGCAGATACCCACAGGGTGCCAAACGGTACCAAGGAGAATAAATTCAATTCGGATCATCTATCTTTCCGGGCCCTTGAACTGATCTTAGGGTAACTCATTCTTCAAAAAGGCATAATCATTGAACAAGATCGTTTACATCCTATCGAGCCATTCAATACAGGGAATCCAAAAATGCTTCCTCCTCTTTCAACCTGACTTATCTAACTTAAGTGTGTGTTTAATTGGCCTGATCCAATCTAGGTATGAAAGTGCAATATCCTTAACCCAAAGTTTGCACATCTCTCTGCGTGCCAAAATAATTAGATATAGAGATAATTTATTAATATTTTGAGGGAATTCCTCATAATTAGGAAAAATTCCAAAAAAAACAAGTGATATACTAACCTGTATATCAAAATTAAACAACTTTTTCATACATTCTTCTACCGTGGCCCAAAAATTTCTTAGAACAGGACAAGTTAAAAACATGTGAAGGTCGTCAGCTTTTCCCTGCTTACACTTTGGGCAACAGGGAGTGAGACCCTTAGAAAATTATACCAGCCTAGCAGGAGACCAGTATACTCTGTGAAGAGAAAAAAGATGGTTGAGCTTTAAATTGGCGGGAGAGACTGTAATATAAAGTAAATCAAAAGATACTTGCCATAAAGCCTGCAAGTCGACATCCGGAACTTGGTCTCCCCATAGTTGAGCCGGGAGAGAGAAGTCTTCCAATATAGTCCAGTACAGGATTGATGCTTTTATCCGCCTGGGCTTCCTCAGTAAAAGTTCCTCCAACACTGTCTTAGCGCCAATTTCAACTGTGATGGCCTGACTCCAGCTCTTGATTTGTAAATATTTAAACTTGGATAAGTTATTGCCTGTGAGAATAGAGATCTCCTCCCAAGTTAACAACACCCCTTCCGGCATTAGCTGGCCCCAAGATTTTAAATTGGCCACCAGAAGAGGAGTAATCAATGAATCTTTAGTCCACTCTGGAGAGCCAGGTGACTCCCAAATTGGAGCCCAAGCAGAATAATATGGGATACTCAGCGATCTTCTTATCCTGGCCCAGACGTATGCCATATCTCTCAATACCTTTAAACAGACCTTCTTAAAGAAACGCGGATCCCCGAACTTCAACAGGAAACCCTGAGCGCCTCCTTGAACCCCTGATAACATCGTCTGGAACATATTGCCTATTTCTGTCCTCTCTGGAGTATCAAATAGCACTACCCCCGCCTTCATTAGCAAGGTCCAGGCATAAAATTTCAAATCTGGAGCACAAAGCCCTCCTTTACTTTTTTTCCTACGCAGCTTCTTCCATGCAATCCTTATACCCTTAGCGGACCATACAAAGGAATTCCATTTAGCTTGGATTTTGCTTAACTTGACTTCTTTAAAGGCTAACGGAATATTCTGGAATATGAAAATCTATTTAGGGAGCAGCAGCATCTTAATAATATTGACTCTCCCAATTAAAGTCAAGGGAAGAAGTGACCAACTTCTCAGAGATTCAGCGGACTCTCTCTCGATTTTCGCCAGATTTCTGTCAGCCAGTTGTTCTATATCCTGCGTAATTTGTACCCCCAGATATCTTATTTCATATTTTAAGATTGGAATTGGAGTAGGAGTGGTTATATTCCAAGTCATGCATTCAGATTTAGACTGATTAATCTGGTATCCAGAAATTTGCCCAAACTGAACGGCGGCGCTATAAATAAGGGGGATTTAGTTAATTGGGTCTGAAGTATATAGCATCATGTCGTCGGCATAAAGAGACACTTTTTTCTCCCAACTTTTATATTTGAATGGTAGAATACCCTGATCTAATCTAAGTTTTTCGGCCAATGATTCTATATATAAATCAAAAAGCAGGGGTGAGAGAGGACACCCCTGTCTTGTACCTCTGTTGATTTTTATGCTGAAAGACTTCCATTTATCAAAACTCTTGGTATTGGAGCATGATAAAATGCAGATATAGATCTGCAGAAATTCCTGCCCAGATGCACCTTTCTAGGACTTTCGCCAAGTATCTCCAGTTAACGCGATCAAATGCCTTAGTGGCATCTAGTGTTATGATTGCCATCGGAAGTTTGTAAAGGGAAGCAAGATCAATTGCCCTCACTAATGCTTGCATCAGATCTTGAATGGACCGCCCTCTGACAAATCCCTTTTGATCAAGATGTAATAATCTACCAGCTACCCCATTTAATCTCTCTGCTAATATTTTGGCCACAAATTTATAATCCAAGTTAAGCAGAGAGATAGGTCTGTAGGAATCACACTGGGAGGGAGATTTAAGAGGTTTGAGGACAAGAACGACCTTAGCTTCATCCCAAGAAGACGGGATTTTACCTCCTTCCTCAAAAGTGGATGTTAAAAGCATCTGGAGAACAGGGGATATTACTGGAGCTAAAGCTTTATAAAGCTCGGCAGGCCGCCCATCCGGGCCCGGAGCCTTACTTCTTTTAGCGGACTCTATTGCCCCAACTATTTCTTTCAAACTGATTCCTCTGTTTAAATTCTCAGATGCCTGATCATCAATTTGCCGAACAGCCATGTCTGAATTAAGTCTTCCTGTGGAGCTAAGTCTTCCTTATATACTTGGTCAAAGTGATTAAAGAAAGCTTCCTCTATATCAGCCCTGCTTTCTGAGATCACGCCCGTGTTGGCCAGCTGGACTCCTTTAATTATGTTCCTCTTCTGCTCCTTTTTAGCCTTCCAAGCTAGTAGCTTACCACTGGCTTCCCCATATTTAAAATGAGCGAGAGAACTAGCCTGCAATCGCTTTCTAAGTCTATCATCTAGAATCTCTTCGAGTTGTGATTTACAACTTAACAATTCTTTCCGAATATTTGCTCCTGACGCTGAAGTTCGATCTAATAAGTCTTGTTCTAATGTAGTAATTTTTTACTCAATCTCAGAGATTTTTGCCCTATATATTTTATGTCTGGAAGACTGAATAGCCAAATCTATCCCTCTCAAAAAAGCTTTATACGAGTCCCAGACAACAGGAAGTGTAGCTGTCCCTAAATTGTTCTAAAAAAAAGCTTTAGACTCTGACATCAGTTTCTCTATTATCTCTTCCTCCAACAAAATACTCCTATACATAGTCCATCTTTTATTGCTCTGCGAGCCTGATAGTTTCAAAGCTAGAGAGACTGCCGAGTGATCTGAAATATGTGCTCCTAAATGTTTACCTTCATGTACGAGCTCACAAAGCTGATCTGAAATTAGAAAAAAATCTAATCTGGACTTATGGCGCAGCTTCTTAGTATGAAAAGTAAATTCTCTTTTTGTACCCCATTTCTTCTTCCATATATCCTTCCAGCCAAACTGGTTGATTGCATTTACTAATAGTGATCTTGTTTTAGGGCTGTGCGAAGTCTTACGTTTATATGATTTATCTATTTGCGGATCCAGGAATAAGTTAAAATCCCCAGCTAGTATTAGAGGATCATCAAAATCAAGGAGCTCAATCAAGAGTTCTCTAAGAGGGAGCGGATCATCTAAATTCGGCCCATAATATCCTGCTACCGTAAATTTATAAGAATGGAATTTTATCTTTGCTATGACCCATCTCCCTTTTTTATCGGCTCTTGATTCTAGAAGTGTTATAGCAGGGTTTGGTTTAATCAAAATTGCAACTCCCTTAATAGTGCTTTGCTGTGAAGTGGTTATAACATGCTGAATCCATTTTTTATTACTACAAATTTCCTTTAGCTCCTGCTCCGTTGAATGCGTCTCTTGCACAATAAGAATATGCTCTGGGGCATCTTTAAAATATTGAAATATCCTCTCTCTTCTATATTTAACACTTAGACCGTTTAAATTCCATGACATAAACTTCATATATCCCAGTGGGGCTACCCTATCCTGTAACATATTTTCCTTGGTAGGTGTAAACGATTGAGTATCCTATTTGGTGAGTTGGACATTTATTTTTTTCCCCACATGCTCCCCACCCAGTGCCCTCCCTCCCCTACACTGTACAACCCTAACCCTCCCGTGCTCCCCTGGAGAACCCCCTCCTTCTTCTTGGCCTCACTCAAGGCCTTGAGGCTCCTTCCTCAGATGTTCGGATGGTCTGAGTATTTAGTGGAACTAGTAAAGATAAAAAAAACAAGAAAAGCGGAAACACTCTAAGCAAGAACACGAGAGTTAAGCTAGTTACAAAAGCGATTCTTGGGAGGACATTCAGTCATTGAGTCAGCTTATTAGCTTGTTAGTACGTTAGTCCCTTAGTCTCACTCCCCCTGGTCCCCTTTAACATCCGCTGTAACTAATTGAAGATACTCTTCTGCCTCCTCAACCCTTTTAAAAACTCTCATTTTGTTTTTATACATTATTTTTAGAGATGCAGGGAACTTCAATTGGGCAGTAGCGCCGAGTTGCCTAAAGGGATCTAATAATTTGCCAAGCTCCCACTGTCTGGATGCTGTGATCGAGGATACATCTGACCTGATCTGGAAAGTAATTCCTTCAGCTGAAAGAGAACTACTTTTGAGCGCCCGATTGAGTATCTCGTCCATAAACCAACTTACACGAAGGAATGAAAGAAGTAGCTAAGTGGATGAAGAACAGCCGTTTAAAACTAAACTCGGACAAAACGGAAGTCCTCATCTTAGGGTCATCCCCCTCTGCCTGGGACGACTCATGGTGGCCACCGGCCCTGGGAACCGCACCCATACCAACAGACCACGCTCGTAACCTGGGCTTCATCCTGGACTCCTCCCTCTCGATGACCAGACAAGCCAACGCCGTCACATCATCTTGCTTCAACATCCTACGCATGCTCAAAAAAATCTTCCGTTGGATCCCCACCGAAACAAGAAAGACGGTCACTCACGCACTGGTCACCAGCCGACTGGATTACGGAAACACCCTTTACGCCGGAACCACAGCCAAACTACAGAAAAAACTCCAACGCATCCAAAACGCCTCAGCCAGACTCATACTGGACATCCCCCGGCAAGCTCACATTTCCGGCCACCTGAAAGACCTCCATTGGCTCCCCGTCAACAAGAGAATAACGTTCCGTCTCCTCACCCACGCACACAAAGCCCTCTACGACCTAGGACCAGAATGCCTCAACACGCGAATGTCCTTCTACACCCCCTCCCGCCAACTACGATCGTCCAATCAAGCCCTCGCCGCAATTACGCGCATCCATAGATCCACCATGGGGGGAAGATCCTTCTCCTACTTAGCGGCCAAAATCTGGAATTCTCTCCCCACCCACCTCCGCCTTACAAAGAACCACCTCTCCTTCAGAAAACAACTAAAAACATGGATATTCGATAAGTAAAGCACCCCCCTCCCTCAAGCGCCTTGAGACCCTCTGGGTGAGTAGTGCGCTATACAAATTTTTGAACTTGAACTTGAACTAAAAGTATAGGTCAGGAAATGGACTAATATCTTCCTGGGACTCAGTTTATTAGGGTTTTGTCTAAACAGATCCCTATGCACTCGTTGTATGTCCTTCATCAGATCTTGTTCTGAAAATTCGACTTCAGTTGCTTGCTTGATAAGTTTGACCACAAACTCCTTGATGTTACTCCCTTCTGCCCCTTCCGGGACCTTCAGGAGACGCAAATTATTTCACCTTTGAGCATTTTCTAGGGACTCCATCTTCTCCTGGTACCCCTGTCTCGCTGTTGAAGATCGTCTATTTTTTGGTGTGTTGGAGTGCGAGTGTTTTTAGGTCAGAGACTGTGGACTCCAATTCAGTGGTTCTAGCCGCCAACGCATCAAACTTTTCTTCCAGCTTCTCACAATATAGTTTTATTTCTTGCAGATTTTTCTGCGAAACTACACACCCATTTTTTACCTCATAGCTTAAAGACTGAAGCGTAAGCAAAACAGATTGATCACTAAGTGGAGTCTCAACAGTCGTAAAAATACTACTTGTTGATATAGCTGAGGGATCTATCTCAAGGTTGTGAGTAGGTGTTAATTTGTCAATACTGGCTAAACTAAAGCGTCCAAAAGACACTCTGGTGTTCCCGGGGAGTCCCATACTTGGGCCCATTAACAATAGTAGGACAAGCCAATTTCCAATTTTTACAATTTATTTTCTTATTTTGATATGGAACTCCAATGGAGGTCCACAAAAATGCACAGATAGATTAAAAAGGAATACTTTATGTACAATACAAAAAAGTTCTTCTATATTCAACCAGTAGATATTACAGGGTACACAATTAGCATTAAAAATGTCCTAATAAATATCCAGAAATGTTTTTTAAACTTGATATATCTTAAAACAAACCATTTCATTTGGAGGGGACAGAACAAATGAACGGGCCTCCTGGGCAGAATGAATATTATAGTTGAAATAAACGGATCTTAAAAACATATGAATAACCTTTTGTAGCTCCGTACAAACATAACACAATTAAAATCTTGAATTTGCGATTGGCACATTCTCTCTTCAGTAGGAATTGTGTCCCAAATACCGGTGGCATCTCTTAATAAAAGAATCAGCCTTCTGATTCCATGAGAAAGGTTCCATATTAAATAGGGCAGTGGTCTATTCCCCAAGCACTTCCACAAACCACCTCATTACGTGACTTGGTCTAGCTCGAGTCGATGTTTCTAGCCAAGCTGCTAGAGGGTGTAAACTTATTTATAAACAGCTTTAGTGCAGTTTTTGACATGGGAAATCAAAGCTCAAAATAAGCACAAATGAGTTGTTTGCTTGAAAAAAGGACCTAAAAGTTTTGAATGTTCTCTCAATTTTTCGAAGATTTCTAATCTCAAAACAGCACTGAGAGTGCCCCCCCAACACAGAGAATTTCCCCATCTCAAAACCACAGCCCAGGATAATACATATGAGGAAACTAAACCAAATTCTAGGTGGAAGACATGTGCGGCAGCCTGAGAATTTAGATTGCAAATTTGCCAAAGGATTCGACCTTCAGCCTTGTCAAAGAAAGGCCAATGTTTTGTGTCCACTACCCCAACAGCGTATATTAATGAGGGTGGAATTTTTACCTTAAAAACTGACAAACTGTGACCAAAATGGCGTTTCCCACAAGTTTTATAAAATCTATTTAAAGCTCCCACCTGGGAGATGAACTTGCTAACACAGAGATTAATGTGGTCTAAATCTCGCCCAGTTTTAGAAAAGAACTTGCCAAAATATAAATAGGAATCTACCAGTTGTTCGGAACCCAATGACCACTTAAAATGTCTCTTTAGTCTATGACCTTTCTTGCGGAAGACCAAAATTTTGCTTTTAGCAATATTCATTTTCAAAAAGAGGCCTTCTGCATATCTAGTTAGACCATCCAGATGATGCTGCAGACCAATATTCGTTAAATCAAAGACTGCAACGTCATCCCCATATAATAAAGAGCCAAAGGACATTGTGCCAATCTTGGGGGCATCCCCCCGTACTGAGTTCAAAGCAGTGGGAAGATCAGATATGTACAAAGAAAATTATAACAGGGCCAACAAGCAACCCTGCTTTAGCCCATTGTACATTTTAATCTTATGTGATTGCCCAAGCGCACCTCCCATAAGGACTTGACACCAAGTATCTGTGTGTAATTCTATGACTAGAGCCAAGAGGTGCCAAGTAAGTCAAGCTTTCTCCACAGAGTTTGGCGGTCGACTTTATCAACTGCTGTGGAGAAGTCAATAAAAGCCGTATAAAATGGCATACTTCGCAAGAAGACATACCTCTCTACAATGGTGTGGACAACCGCAATGAGGTCCAGAGTACCATGGTTCTTTCTAAAGCACCATGGTTCTTTCTCAAGCCAGCTTGCTCTGGAGGTAAGATGTTCTGATCATGAGCCCATTGCTGTAGATGGCATAGAATACGATTTGTAAACAGCTTGCCAAAGGCATCTAACAGAGCAATCTGTATAAAACTAGTTGGTATAGTTTTCAAACCCTTTTTATACAGAGGGACGATGATACTCCCTTTCCAAGAGGGCGGAATATTACTCTTCAGAAAACAATGTTTTAACAGTGGTGCCAAAAGAGACCCCCATGCAGCTGCCCACTTTTTAATTAACGCAATTGGAATTCCATCAGGCCCCTGTGCTCCAGAGATTTGGTGTTCTTTATAAATCTTACTATCTCATCCCTTGACGGGGGACCATATTCCAGGAGAGAAGACTCCTCCATGCGTATCGATACTGAAGCCCCTGAACTATTGTTTTTGTTTAATAAAGAGATATAATCCACCTACTCCTTTTCTAGAATTGGAATAGGTAAAGCCCTCTGCCTTGAGTCACAATATTCCGCAATCAAGTGCCAATACTTGCAGCTTCCCTCAACCCAATCCATTTGATGTCAAACTCTCTTCGCTAAGTTTACGGCGGCTTCGTATTCACTTGAGCCGATTATTTTCCAGCGGTTGACCTATTGAAAATTGAATGTTCTGATTTTGAACTAGTCGATTAATTTCCTGGTTTAACAGTTTCAATGATGATTTGCCCTGTTTGAACAATCTGAAACCAGCAGATCTGGAACTTAAATTCCTTATCTCTTCCATGTGGGCCTCGAAGTGCTGTATAACATTCGCATATGCCAACCCTCCTGTTCTACATGAGCCTTCTTCACTATTGAGCTCACTTCCGTGATGTTTTTGAACGTCCAAAAAGAGCGTCCATTTGCTTTATTATAGACCACCATAACCTGTTCCAAATTCCCAGGATCTAGTACAGGAAGAGCAAAAGCCATTGCCATACCCACTATACTATAGTCCCTCCATACGGTCAGAAGGACAAATACGTTTTTGCAAGCCCCAAACATTTGAGCCAACTACATAGTCTAAAAGACTCTGGGTGTGACGGGAGTGAAAAGTAAATTGGGCTATTTTATCAATGGGCACTGTCCCGTTTAGAATAACGAGGTCTTTGCTTCTAATACTATCCAACAAGGAGAAGCCCTGTTTATCTGTATTTATTTTTTCCAGGAGAAGAATCTCCGGGATACGCCAAGTTTCCGCTTTATCAATATTTGCGTAAATCTCTAAAGCAGAGTTGGAGATTTTGGCATTTATGTCTCCAACTATTGCCCCCTTTTTTGCCCTTGCTAAACAAAGGGAAAGGTTTTATGTAGACTTTTCCGATGGGGGTCCCAATACATCCTCCCCAAATAGCCTACTTAAACATAACTCTTCTTTTTCTAGGTTACAAATGGGTTCACTATGAGGCAACAGATAAAGAGGTATTCCTGCTTGAGCATAAACAGCTCTCGACTCTCTCACGGGGACAGATGAGAGTAACTTTCCATTTACCAGGGCTTCCATCTGGGGGTGTATCATAGGCTTGGGTTGAATAGAATCAAACTTAGTTGCCTTTTGTACTTAAAACAACATTACAGAAATCATTTCCAATATATGGTCAGAACTTAAGACAGAATTCTCTAGTAAAGACAAAATAGAAGTTAACAATTTTTCAATGCAAATGAGATATTCCGAAGGCACACAATCCCTCTCATTTCCCAACTTTGGTTGTGTACAAGGTAAAAACACATCGTGGGTGGCCTCCGAAAAAAGTACCACTCAAATGACTTGTGCTACAATACAAAAGAGGCAAAGAGAGACGCCTAGTAGATGATCTTATGATTGGAGTGTTAATTCCCCTGGGACCACTCACCGGATAAGCTTCCTTATGTGGGACTTCCCAACCCCATTTTTGGTTTTCTATGTCAATGTCTGGGAGAGTAAAGTCTTCCTCTAGGTTTACCCTTTTACATACAGTTGATTTCTCGACCATGATAGGAGCATCGACCAATATACGATTCGGACCACCCTCCCCACTTGTTCGCTTACAGGTATCCCCCTGAGCATATAAAGCTGCTGGTAAAGCAACAAACATACAGACAGACATGTGTCCATCCGAAGGAATATGTTGGATTATATAGAAAGTCTGAGCATGATTTTTTACGTGAGAAAACAACAGGTGTAACAGATAACCCACCAGACTCACAATCTTGCTTTAACCTGTTTGG
The DNA here is from genome assembly GCF_964261635.1 of Lissotriton helveticus. Classification (NCBI taxonomy): domain Eukaryota; kingdom Metazoa; phylum Chordata; class Amphibia; order Caudata; family Salamandridae; genus Lissotriton; species Lissotriton helveticus. The sequence goes on from NC_136065.1 coordinate 711,291,301, forward strand.
AGAAGACTGTTGCTGGCTCTATTGGATATCGCAAGAGACAAAATCCAAATTTGCATATGAGGTTTGCCCACTTTGACCATCCTCAACAACATTATTCTTCTTCTGTGTCCGCACCCCCTCCCGGGAGTGGTTCAGGGCCCCACAGGAGTGCAAGTGTCTCCCAATGACTCCACAGAAAAAGGGGGAGAAAGCGTTGTTGTGTGGTAGTCCAAGAACTGACCATCCTGAATTACTGCTGCCACTTCAGGTGCAATCCGGGGCACCTTGCGGCAAAAAGCCTGTAATGACTGGGTGGGCTTTGTAACAGAGTTGCTGCAGTTGTATAGTGCCACTATATGATCTCTTAAATTTATGTGATCGACTTGGAGATGAAGAGAACACACGCCTGAGCGTAATTTTTTGGAGGTCATGATGCTCAAAGGGAGGGCACTCTTAGCAGGACTCTCAGCAGGATTTACTGCAACTCCTAACCCGAGCCCCTCTCAGCTAGAAAAGTACCACAGCTCCCTGCTCCTCACAACTTCTCACAGCTTTCAGCTCACAGTTCGCGGGGCACCAGACGCCTCCACACCCGCCTAAGGCACACTCTTTTCTACAAACCAACTAACGGTGGTGCACTCACTGCACTCAACCAACCAAGGGGAACACACGCCACTCTGCCTTTAGGGTCCTCATGTGTCCTTAGTGTCCTCAGGGTCCTGAAGCTGGACAGGTCAAGGCAGGCCTCCCACTCTTCTCTTGTCGCACTGCGATACCACGACTCCACTGCCTAAAGCACGACAACAGGCCACCGGGGCAGGAACCGCAAAAAACCCAAACAGGGCAAAACGTGAGCCGGACACTCAGTCCAAAGCAAACCCGACGAGCAGGTTGAGCCAACTCATGGCACACGTCCTGCCACATCCAACTCTGAGCTTGCGGCTTGCAGTTCTTGAATGACAGCTGCTTCCCGCCGTGGCTGCCTCCGCTCCAATAGTTCTGGCTCCTCGCCCTCGCACTGCTGGGAGAGGTAACAGCTCCAATCAGGTTGGTGGGGTGTGGGTGAGACCAAATTGCCTTGAGATCACAGCCTACTGAAGTGCTGCCAGCGATGTTCGCCATCTATTCAACTTGTTAAATGGCATTAAAATTGCACTAAGGAAAAGCAAATATCCTGCACGCGTGACTGGCAAGAAATACGTCACAGGCGCTAGGATCTGAAGTAAGGAGAAGTGCAGCACTTTATAGTGCAAAGCCCATGATGGAGGTTAGCAGCCTAGTTGATTACTAGTGTGAAAAACACCTTCTCTATGCATCCCGTTGCTTCCCCCTCAGTGAGCCACAATATTTAGCTGCTACTGCAGGCATCACACCAGCATGGAACTCACCACAGTGTTGTGGAGCAGGGCTTAATCCCAAACTGTTGTCCCCGTGCCGAACTGCAGAAGAGAGAGAGTGCTGACAAAGGAGCTGGAGCACTCCAGCTGGAGTGCTCCCTGGTAAGTAGTGCTTGTTGCCCAGTGCTGCTGCGCCACCTTGTGGCCCTAGGAACCGGTTACATGGTACCGGGGCCCTCTCACAATCCCTTGCGGCCCCATACGGTCCTTCATGACTTGGGGAAAAAAGCTGAGCGCAACTGCGGGCGCTGCTCCTCCTCACTTGCAGTTGCTCCTTGACCCTGGCTCGCTCCTCCTCTAAGCTCTGTGCGTAGCGAACAAACTTCCGTCACTTTGCCAAACTGCGCATTAGGTGAGCTTCAATTGCCCAAACAAGCCCAAACAGGAGTGGCAGTCAAACCACAGCTTGGCCGCCTCTTGCAAAACATTCAGCCAAACTTTTTTAAAGAACTTGAGAGCACCAAAATTATACATAAAACCCTCTGTGAGGGGGTCCGACACCATAGCTTTTAACATACTGCCAATCAGATTACTATCTGGCCTAAGAAGTAGCATCCTACATTTCTTTAATTGGTATGCCCAGCAGTACAACTGGAGATCAGGTAGGCCCATACCACAATTTGAAAGCGTACGTCTTAGTTTCTTCCAGGACAACCTGATCCCTTTAATCGCCCATATATTATTATTATTATTGGGACATTTGTAAAGCGCTGCGATTACGCACACCGGCGTGTCCACGCGCTGATCGTGGGAGAGGCAGAGACAGGAAACACAAAAAACTGCGCGGGCAAATTATTTGGCATACAAAAATGTTTTAAGTTTGGCTCGGAAGCTAGCCTCCACTGGATCCAGGCGCAGATCCGCTGGCAGTTTATTCCAATTAGCAGCCGCTAAGCATCTGAAGGACCTGCCTCCCATGCGGGCCTTCTTAATTCTAGGAGTCTTCAGTAAGCCGCCCCCCGAGGATCTCAGTGAACGTGTAGGTTTGTACACTTCGATGAGTTTGGTCAGAGGGTCGGGTGCCCTGCCATTCAAGATACGATGACAGGTGCAGAGTGCTTTATACTCCACTCTTCTCCTCACCGGGAGCCAGTGTAGCTGCTGGAGGGCCGCCTTAGAAGGCGCCCTTTTAGGCAGTCTGAGAATCAGACGCGCTGCCGCATTCTGCAGCACTTGCAGGCGCGCCATGCTTTTTTCTGGAGCCCCCAGGTACAGCAGGTTCCCATAATCCGACCTAGCTGTAACCAGGGCATGGACCAGGGTTTGACGGGCTTCAATCGGGAGTAAGTCCAGGACTTTCTTCAGCTTCTTCAAGATCCCGAAGCAAACTCCCACCACCCGATTAATCTGGGGGCCGAAAGTGAGACCCGCGTCAAACCACACCCCCAGGTTGCGTGCCTCCTGGCAGGGGGTTGGGATCGGTCCAAGGCAGGGAGGCCACCACGCCGGCGACCAAGCAGACTGGGCCCTCCCCACCACCAGCACCTCTGTCTTGCTGCCGTTCAGCTTCAAACAGTTGTTGGCCATCCATTCGGCTAGATCTTTCATGCACGAACGGAAGCCATCGGCCGCAAGACAGGGCGCATGCATATAAAGGAGGTGATCTTGCCAAGTGTGAGAAGTTGGCCTGGTATATGCTGATCATCAATTAAAGTGGGAACTCTGTACCAGTCCAAACAACCCTTATTGATGATTAGGTCAAAGATAACCTTTATGAAAGGTATCCTAGTGGTAGCAACGAAGAGCAGCCTTCAGGCTAAGCCTTGAAAGAATGTAAAGCCGCTTGTTTTACCAGTCTATAACCTCCTGAATAACCAAATGAAAGGAGAACCACACAAGAGATATATAAAATATATATATATATATATATATATATATATATATATATATATATATATATATATATATATATTTATTACTAAACACTCTCTACTAACCTCTATAAGAGGTTAGAGCACAAGGCACACAATACCTAATCAATAGAACAATAGTAAATAGCACAATTCCAGGGAGAGACTGAACCATATACTTAAAAAATGGTATAAGAACAACGACTTCACTAGACACAGTGCCTAGAGCATGTAGAATCGCTGGGACCCCAAGGAACCACCCAAAGTAGTGACATAGGGGAGGACGGGTGCAGTGTGTGAACACAGGCGCGAGCTCCGTACAACTCTATGGGACGTCGTGGTTGGAAAATGACAGTTTAAGGACACTTCGAGAGGACTTCACGTAAACCCTTTGGAACATAAAAGGTTCTAAGGCCAGCACACTTGTGAGTACTGAGGTACCCGTGTTACCTATCCCAGGGGAGCCAGGTGCATTGGGGTCAAATTGTGTCCGAATCCTTTGTCGTTTTCAATGGCGTGTCTTAAAGAAGGGCTGCTGCTGGGGAGATGAAAAGTGTCCAGTGCAATCCAAGCCTGGATCCGAGTTGAGAAGAACCTATAAGCAGAGGGGACAGAGTCTGGGTCACTTCAGGGTGACCAGGGGCTCGGTAGACAAATGCCCACCGATGTCAGGTGCTTCAGGTGTGATGATGGGATACTTGACTCTGCAGCCATGGGGACCAGGAAACGTTGACGACAACCAAAGTCTGGAGGTGAGCTGTCCCACGAAGGATAACGAGTGCTGTGGGGTCAGTGTCCGGATTGAACACGAACAAACCTTGGCAAATGCAACCCACTCACTAGGGGAAACAAGTTACGGTGAGGACCAGCAAGGTCCTGGAGACTCTCCAAGCTGTGGGGAGTCAGGGCACATCTGGAGCAACCAGGGAAGCCCAATGGAAATCAAAGTTACCTTCAGAGGGACCCACAGGCCAATGTACCTGGGATCGCGGAGGAACCTCGCGCTGAATCACAAAATACCAGCCCACGGAACACTTGTGGAGTGTAGACCGGAAATCTTCAGTGCACTTACTGCTAGGGATCAGGACTACACGTAGCCCAAAGCACAGCCTCAGGGATTGCCAAAAAACATATGCTGCTGCAAAAGTATATTGTGCACAGAGGTTTAAGTTGCAAGGTCCCCACGAGGGATACTGGTCTCAGAATTGCTGAGAGGTCATATCAACCTCAGGGATGCACGGGAACCCACCACCTGTGTTGCAGAGTCTTGGCTCGTATTAATAATCAAGACTGCATTACGCCTCTCTGAGGCGTTGATGGTCGAAATCCAAGAGACAGAGTCACAGTTCAAAGCCACTGTGACTGGCTATAAGAAAAAACTAGATGAAATCAACCGTGAACTGAATGAATACAAAGAAAACCTGATGCAGTCCAAGGTCACCAAATTCCAAAAAGACCTCAAAAAATCAGAATTTGATAAAATCAACCCGTATGCTGACCCCAATTTTACACCTCCGATTAAGAACAGCAACAACTCTGACTACTCTGATGACAATTCATCCAACAGCAGTGGTTCTAGCGCTGGCTCCAACCGACAGGGCCGGAGAAGAGGCAACAGAGGGAATCGTGGTAGATCGGGATATTACAATCAACAACCACGATGGCCACCAGCACCACCACCAGGATGCGGGCCTCCACCGTTCCCCTTTCAACAACCCCAGTTTCCACTCATGGGTTGGAACCCTGCCTTCATGCAACCCCACTTTCAGAACCAATACCAACCTCCTTTTTTAGAGAGGGGCCGGAGAGGAAGAGGGAAGAGGAACGGACGACTCAGTAGGGAACCACACACGGAGCAAAGCATCACTACCAGGAACAAGTGCCCAGCAAGTCTAATCACAATTCTGTCAGACAAAGAGTTAACACCAATAGAGGAGAGGTTATTGGAAAAAGGCTTAAAAAGAATGTGAGGAAACTAGGCTTGAAAATATGGGAGCCAATAATGAAATGGAAGGAAGAAGTGTAATGTATATATAATGTATAAAAGGGTGTAAGGATCTTTGGGGTATAAGGGAGGGGCTTTTGGCATCAATAAGAAATGAAGTGATGTTTAATTTATCTATATGTAAATATGTAAATACTAGAAGTTTAATGGATATGTTGTTTTTGTGTTAAATATGTTTCGTGTCAATACTAAGGCATGAGGGAGGAGTTACAGGTGGAATATAAGTTATAATGTGTCATATGTTGTGCATAATTCAAGATTATATATTATTTCTAAACTTCCAGGGTGGAAGCACTATTGATTTATTATAGTAAACTGTTCCTCTCCCCCTCTCGGCTTAGAGGGGGGAAAATAAATTGTAAAAAGCTGTTAATAAAAAGATTTAAAAAAAAAAAAAAAAAAAAAGGAAAAAGGCTTAAGCTTTGTTTCCACAGCTCGCCCAGACAAGTTCAGGCTACACTGTGAATTAACGGATTTCTTCAGGAAACTAAAATTGAAAGCCTTTTTTGAAAGAAAAGAAGACCCTAATGAGGAAGCCCAAAAAAGGCGACACAGGGCTTAGACTAAAGTCTACTTTTACCCCTCCGCCTCATACGGTACCTGCAGCAATTTTAGCATTTGAACAGGCTGTTTTCCAAGACCTTGAAACATGCCAGGATCCAACCATGTTTGGCAATTTCAGTACTGCCGAGTACCAAGCCCTTGAAAATCTCAAGAACAACACTGAGATAACACTGAAACCCGCAGACAAGGGCGGTGGTATAGTGATCCAGAACACGTGTGATTACGAGAAAGTCTGTCAAGAACTCCTAAATGACACCAAAAACTATACTCCCCTAAATCAGGATTCATATTTAGAGCTCCAAAGCCGTATCACCCATTTGGTGAAGGGAGCTGAAGAGAATGGATATTTATCCCAAAATGAGGCTGAGTTTCTAAGTAAGAGTGACAGCATTATCCCATACTTCTATACGCTGCCAAAGACACACAAAAATAAATTACCACCACCAGGGAGACCAATCGTGTCCGGTATCGGGTCTTTGCTCGAACCACCCTCGGTTTTTTGCGACCAATTCCTCAAACCCATTATCCAGAACACCTCTACTTATCTGAAGGATACAAAGAGTCTTCAACTTCTCGAACAAATATCCTTTGAGGAAGGCACAGGGATCTTAGTCACTTTGGACATAGAAAGCCTATACACTAGCATTCCCCAAGATGACACCATCAAAGTACTAGGCTCTGCCCTTGACTCAATTACCTGGAGTTACAACACCCCAAAAGGGTTTATTATGGACTGTGCCACTATAGCCCTGAAAGAGAATTTCTTTGCTTACAAGGGGCAACTTTACCTGCAAAGCACTGGTACATCTATGGGCAGTACTTTTGCCCCCAGTGTGGCGGGCCTCTATGTATATGATTTTGAAGCCAAGCACATCTTACCAACTGATAAACCTTTCTCCCCCTCCATTTATTTTTGGAGGCGGTACATAGACGACGTGCTCTTAATCTGGAAAGGCAATATGGCCCACCATGAAGATTTCTTGAAATGGACTAACACTGCTGACCAAAATTTGAAGTTTACTCATACTATCAGTCAAACAGAATTGGTTTTCCCAGATGTGGTTATCTCAATCAATGGCACATCGTTGATAACAAAAACTCATCACAAACCAACCGCAAAAAATAATTTATTGGAATTTACAAGCTTCCATCCCCGCCCATTAAAGGAAAACCTGCCCTATGGTCAATACCTTAGAATCAGGCGCAACTGCAGCAATGTACAGGACTTCAAGGAACAGTCCTCGGACCTCACAGATAAACTGCAAGCAAGAGGGTATCCAAGCCATATCCTGAATAAAGGATACAAAAGTGCACGCAGTCAGCCACATGAAGCCCTTCTAGAGACCAACCAAAGACCTACACAGGAAGTACCCCTAACTTGTGTGACCACTTACAGCAGCCTATCAAACCTAATGAAGAAATCCATCAACAGGAACTGGAGGATAATTTCCAGCACTAGAAAGACCTGGCAAAAGCCACTGTCCTCCTTTAAAAAGGGACGCAGCCTAAAAGATTCCCTGGTCCACACCAGACAGAAGGAAACTACAACAACAGAGATCCACAGCATCACAGATACATGGGGTTTGCCAAAAGTTGTTGGTCCTTTCCCTTGCTCTAATTGTAGTGTCTGCCATCTGACGACCGCGACGAAACAACTTTTACTGGAACCAGGCAAAATTTGGACACAAAGAGTCCACACCAATTGCAACTCAACCAATGTCATTTACATAATCACATGCCCTTGCATGCTACGCTACATTGGTATGACAACCAGAAAAATAAAACAAAGAATCTGCGAGCACAGGAGTAATATAAGGTGCCGAAAAACAACAACCAAAATGAGTGACCATTTTCTTCAGGCAAACCACACCACCAACGACCTCAGGTGGACTATAATCGAACAGATTAATGGGGGCACCAATATTACGAACAGACTCTTCGAAAAGGAACAAAGGTGGGTGTACCGTTTAGGTACCCATAAACAGGGTCTCAATGATGAGATCCCGTGGTCATCAATACTGAAATAACCCTTATCCTCAGTAGAGTAATAGGCTTCTGCCCTCCTACTATCCATATCTGACACATATGTTTACCCAAGCACACTAGGAGCATATTAATATCCCCGCCTCCTTTGTGTCTTGGTTTTGTCGTGCTCTATGTAATTCACCATTTGGCATGTAAAAGAATTTGTTGGCACAAATAGTTTTTCAGGTCCCAAATTTATCAGGCCTCGACTGTGTGCATAAATATTGTAAACAATTCCCTTTGGGACTTGGCACACATGTAAGATCTTCTATTCATGGTGCGTTTTATCCTCAGTTTCCATTGTATTTTGTCCCATGCTAATATAACAACAAACTTAAGTGTTCTCACAAGCACCCGAAAGTTGTGATTTTTTCAAATCCCCCTCTCGAACTAGTTATACTATCTCCTGTCCCGTTCTAATATAACTATAACCCGAAGTGTTCGCACGAGCACAATAAAGCTGTGATCATTTCAATTCCGCTATCGAGCCAGTGATACAATCCCCCGCTCTAGTTCTTTGGCAACTACACGCTCATCCCCACCTGAGCGTGCCCTCCGATTGGGTGGCCCGTGCCCTCTGATGCTGGCCACGCCCACCCCGGAAGCGTCCGATTCCGCCCTACGGGCTTACTTATCATGCTTGCAAAGCTCCTCGCTGTACTTTCGGGACCCGGGTATAGAGGGTGCATGCAGGTTTCCAGTGGGTGCCTGGCGTCGAGGGCGTAAGTCCAAACTTTCCAACAACTTGAGCTAAGTACAGAGCGCTTGTAAATTGACTGCTGATTACTCCTTTTTATTTTCTTAAGGGTGTGCCGATTTTGCCACCACCCCCCTCCCGAGGTCCATGGTGTGATACTTTCTCACCATTCAAGCGTGAATATTTTTAATCCCGTTTCCATTTTTGACACTGAGTGCCTGGGGGTCACTAGCCATTTGGCCCATTGATCCCGTCATGCACATGCGCCACGCTGGGTCCTTGTTAAGTGTTTATCGCCTTTGGATTTGTCTATTGATCGACTAAGCACTTATTTACCCACTCTTGGCACAGAGTAATACCCACTAATAGGTTGTGTGTTTAATTTACCGCTATTTACTAGTGTGTTTTTAATGTCCAGAGCACTAAGTCACCTATCAATCGTGATACCGCTGATATACCTCTGAATAGAGAAACCTAATTGTATGTTTGTCTCTTCATGTGTGTCTTTGTTTTCTCTTCACAGGTGCATTTTAATTTTTGTGATCTCCTTAATTGCGAGTACCGTGAAGGGAATTATTTAATCCTTTTTTTGCACTTTTTTACCTTTTCACTTTCACGTCCCTAGGTAAAGGTGGGCCTTAGCGTGACCATACCGCCGGGGTTTAGTCCACCACAGGTCCTGACGAATGCCAGGTAATTCATAACCAACATTGGCAGAAACATGTTGACCCACTTGTAAATCTTATTGGAAATAGCCAAACAATTTATTTGGTTCATTTTTCACCACATTTGTTTTTAATGTGTCCTATTGATCAATTAATAAATCATTTTTGATACAAATAAGACATTTTTAATCTCACTAATCTCACTACCAACACTATCACACAGCACTCATGTCTTCACATTACCCGCTCCGCAGTAAATCTGGCGCTGAAGCACACTGGGGTGGCATTCGGCCACTCCCAGTGGGGCCCGATGATGAAGCATGTCACCAACCAGGTTGGTAAGTGAGGGCTTTCTATACAAACCAAATTGGTGTTGTATTCTTTCTTTTTGCTCTGGCAGTGTTACCTGCAAACTGTTTACACTCTTTTCTTGTTATGTATGATATACTTGGGGACTAAGAGTTATCTGGCTTTTTCCCTACCTCTCTTTTTTGTTGAACTGAGTCTTCAGAGTCCCCAGGAGCTCGGGGATTGCAAACCAGTCAGATGTGTTAAAGCTGCCTGCCTTGCAGGGGAGTAACTCCTTTACTCCAAGGGAGATTCCTCTGTCGTCCAGCGAAGTTTAGACCATTAAAATACTTTGTTCCTGCTTGTAGAGTTTAGTCCAGGTAAAATCTAAAGTACTGTAGTCTGGTTTCCTACTTTATACCAAAGGAAGGGGTTGAACAAACTCTGGGGACCCTCCTAGGTGAGGGTCAGGACAGAGGGGTGGTTACACCCATGTCCTTTGTCCAGTTTCACGCCAGAGCAGGAGAAAATGACTCCTGCACCTGCAAACGGTTTGAGCTGGATTATGCACAGGGACACCAAATGTGCCCTCAGTGCAGACCTTCAGCCACTTTCGGAGTGCCCCCACCAAGCCCTAATACACTAAAGCCTGCCAGGGAGGTGGTTACAACTCCATGGGACAGGAAACCTATTCTCCAACCTTCCCCTGCTTAAGTTTGGCTCAGCAGCAGGAGGGCAGACTCGTGTCTGTGGCTGGCAGCATCCATTTTGTGCTGCCCAAGTCGAGAAAGGTGGTACCGGGTAGACCCAATATTAGTGGTTCTAAAAGGGAGGAATCATACCTCCCACACCAGTTACTGGTGAGGAGGTATTAATTATTCCAAGGTGTTTGATACAAAACACAATATGTTTTTGTGCAGCCGTTTTAAAGTTGGCATTTACCACAAGGTTATAATGCACTTAAGTATATATGGTTTGGCTACATCACAGACAACCCCGGAGAATAGATTCTGAAGGCTGCAGAGGGGCTCTGCTCATGCATGGGCACCCTCTCACACAAAACCCAGCACCCTGCCTTCAGGATTGATAAGGCCTGCCATAGGGGTGACTGATAGGTTTATATGTGCAGTGATTTAAGGTAGATAAGGGTAACCTATATCTAAGTAAGGGGTGCATGCACCACCTTACACAGGCTGCAGTAGCAGACCTGTGGTGTCAGTTTGAATGGTCTTTCAGGGGTGGTATAATACATGCTGCAGCATCTGAGAAGCCTCAGGGGGTACCTATGCCCTGGGTATCTGGTGAACCATATACTAGGGACTGATAAGGATACCCCAGTATCCAATCTGGAGTGTACCTAAAGTACATGAAATCAATTTAAAGGAGAAAGCAGCTAGAATGGGGTCTTGGATAGCAGGATCCCAGTCAATCTAAGTCAAAAACTGTGAGACATCAGCAAAAAGTGGGGGTAAAACATAAGAAGCAGATCCTACTCTCCTACATCCTTTATTTTAAGTAAACGGCCTTTATCAAACTCCAGTGGGATAATATTGAATAAGTAGGCATACTTAGGGAGAACACACATTCTAACCAAATGAGCTCACCCAAAGTGTGTTAACTGGAGATTCTGCCATCTTTTCAGTAGTACATCTACCTCCTTGGAGATTCTCTCCAGGTTTATTTTAGGAATTTCTCTAAGGTCCTGATTTATGGTTATTCCCAGATATCTTATCTCCTTAGAGAGCTTCACACCCTGCGCTGCAATGTTCCAGGCCATGACTTCGGTCTTATTGTCATTGACCTCATATCCAGACAGTTTCCCGAAAGCCTGTATTTCAATAAGTAACTCCAATAAGGTTTGGTTGATATTAGATGATAAAATAATCAAGTCATCTGCATACAAGGCTAGCTTCATCATAAAGCCATTTACAACAAAGGGGAGGATCTTTGCATTCTGTCTTAAACAGTGGGCTAGAGGCTCAATGTACAAATCAAAAAGGATAGAAGACATTGGGCACCCCTGTCTTGTGCCTCGCTCTATTGAAACGGAAGCAGTGAGGTTGCCATTGACTACAATCCGAGCCTGGGTAGCCTTATAGATTTTTTCAAGAACCTCCATAAAAATCTCGCAAGAACCAAAAGCCTTCAAAGCTCTACTCAAGTAAAGCCAGTTAACTCGATCGAAGGCTTTTGCTGTATCTATGGTGATAATTGAGAGTGGAATGCCATGTGTTGTTGCCAGATCTATTGAGCCATTTAAAGTATAAATTAAATCAGCATCTGCCTCCCTGGAAGGAAGCCCTTTTGGTCTTCATGGATTATCTGCTCCATGATTTTACAAAGGCCGGCATTCAGTATCCCAGCGAAGATGTTATAATCGCAGTTCAATGATGATATTGGCTGATAAGACTGGCACTGGGCTGGATCCTTCCCTGGCTATAGGATTAGTTAAATGACCACCTCATTCCATGAATCTGGCAAAGGGGAGGTGCATCAAGATTTCATTGAATAATTTCAACCAAATAGCGATAATTTCGTCAGACCGTAAAGCATAAACCACGCTAAGAATGGCATCCGGCCCTGCAGCTTTCCCTTTTCTAACTTTATTAAGGCAATGAGGATTTTTTTCCCTGTTATATCTTGGGTGAGCAGTTTTTGGCTATCTGGGATCAGCTTTGGGAGCTATTTCCCCGCAAGCCATTGGTCTAAGGTGTCTTCATCCACCAGTAAATCCTCCCGGTATAAATCCTGGATGAATACAATAAATTCCTGTTCAATGTCACCTTTATCCTCCACAAGCTGGTTACCTACTTTGATCTTACTAATATAATTGCAGGATATAATGGGAAGAGAAGAAAAAGTCTTGTGTAGTACTTGTAGATCACTCCCCTTAAGTGTCTGTTTTTTCCACCGGAGTGCTGAAGTACTAGCTCCATAAACCTAAAATCCGTACCATGCCTTGAATTGTCCTTTGCCTGCTTTAAGTCCTGGGCAGGACAGGTTATTGATGAAGCTTCTACCTGGGTCCCCCAAGGCAGTAAACACGACTCAACTAAGATCCCACCAACACCTTGGGATCTCTCTAGGAAGCAGTGTGGACTGACTCTGCCCAAGCTGACCCAGGAGCAAAGGGTTAGCTCAGTGGATTGAGACAGGGTGCGGCATGCTGCCCGGGGCTCACACAGCGCACCAGCAGCCCTGAAAAACGCCGGCCCAGATCCCACATACATCCAGGCTATAAAAGGGAAGAAAGAGAAAAAAAAGAAACAAACGCCAGAAAAGACGCGACGTGACCGGCGTCCAAACGCCCATGTGCAGAACTAAGGAAGTACTGAGGGGCACAGCCGGCAAAAACCAGCCCGGACACCGACCCCAGGCCCCATGAGGTAAGCAGGCCAATACCCTCTGAAATGCGGGTGATATATAGTAAGCGTACGGTCTGTGCACAACACGCAAGCCTCACTGCCATAACAGCTGTGAGGAAAACAATGGTAAAGATGGCAGAAGAAAAGCCGGACACCCACATCAAGGTGCGCAAACAACTTCCTTCTCCTGGGTTAATCCAGAGAAAGGCTTTTAATTCAGTAGAAATCGGTGGGAGTTCATGATAGCAGAGTTAGCGGAGAGCAGCTCATGGCCGGCTACCTAGCTGGTCGCCATGTTCCCAAGCTCCGCCCCCTTTCAATCTCGATGAAAAGCACTATTCACATGTATACACTTTCAGTTATAAAACAATTGGGGAAAAACGCATAACTATTTTGAACAATTTTTACCAAATGAGTATCATGTCTTACTACTTGGTGAAGCAATGCTTGCTTATCTACTCACATCCACCCATATGTGTTAGTCGTATTAAAAGGTCATCAACCACACAAAATGTGTTGAAAGCCCACCAACCAATAGTCTCAAAATGGGCTAGCAAAATGAAGATCTTTTTTGAAAGATTTTTTTTTTTAGTCCTCATATGTCCAATCAGTATGTGTATGGAGATAAAAGAAGATGCATAACTTCAGGGACCCTAGTGAGGTGAAAGCTTTTATAGAGCAGATTAAGGCACAGGCTTCCCGGGGGAGGGTGGGGTGAATCACGGGCAAAAATGTAGACCTTTAGGAAATCACATGGGTCACAAAAGGTGGGTGACCAAGTGGGAGAAAATTTTAAAAAAGGGCCCTCTTATGTCAGGTTGAGTTGTTTTCTCTCTTCTTTTTTTTACACCATGGTTGTTGTCAGTTCAGGAGAGGATGAGCTACCTAGGCCTTTTATGGCATAGTACTTTGGGGTTTTGTTCATGGCAGGTTTAGAGAACTTTAAACCGTTAACAGTGTTATCATGGAATATTAACGGTTTGAGAGTGATCCCTAGGAGGAAGAGGATACTGGAATATTTGAAGCTGAGTGATGCAGAGGTTATTTTTATTCAGGAGTTCCATCTTTTAAAGGAAGAATGTTTGTAAATCGTAAAATTTCAACCATAGATAGATCAATGCATATGTACAACACAATAAGTTACAGTAAAGGGGGTGGCTATATTATTTAAAAAATGGTTCCAATGTATTATTGGTGAATCCGTGGTGGATCCATCAGGCAGATGGGCAATCGTCAGGGCAAGGATTCAAGGAACATGGCTTGCCTTTGTAGCGTATTATGGCCCTAATTTGGATGATTCTGACAGATGATGGCTTATGTGGCAAATGCGGCAAATCCAGAATTATGCAAAAATCGCCATGGCTGCAGAATCACATAATTCCAATGGCATGGCTTATAGTAACCTCAAAGCATTTCCATTCCAGCCCAAAGCCCCTGCTGCCTCGCCTGTGTTCGAGGACTAGCCATGCCAGCCCACCCTGTTCTCCTAGAACTCCCGCCCTCTACTGTGTATGATTGAAGAAATGTGAGATGTATTTACCATGTTCAAGACAGGTCGTTAAGCAGGATTTATGATTGGTCTATTTCTCATCTGTTTTAGATCTAAAAATAATATTTTTCGCATTCACAACTGACTTTGAGTTAAATCAGTGGGGTGAGCAGCCAGTGCAGAAACATGCGGGCAGCTTCTCTCGCAGTGGAAATAGGAGTAACACGTACTTGTGTAATAGTTGCCAAACTAATGTATTTTATGTAAATAACTTCAGTGAAATTATGAAAGGTGGATGACATAGTCTTTCACAAGTACTCTGCTTTTTAGCACATCTAAAATAGAGAGTCTTTCTGGCACTCAGCAAGACTTAGCAAGGAATGCAACACTAGATGATGCAACTAGGAGGTTTCCTACATGTATAGGTGTGCTTCCGTAATAACAGGCTGGCAAAGTGTCAACTGGGTGCTCCTCTTCATGGTACAATATAATTACACACAAACACGATGGAGGGGGCTGCATGGAAGAGGGGTTAGAAAAGGATGTAATAAACGTTAGTGAGGGAGGAAATGAGCACCAGTGATTAATCCGACCGGAAGAGGAGAACTCGACTGAAAGACCCGACTCACAGCACTACACGCAGTCATGTTCACCTCCTGTTATGGTGGCCAGCGTTACACATACGCTGCAACGCTGACAGAAGGCTTAATATGTATCAAAGAGGAAGTGACAACTAAATAGGGTGATGAGCAATTAAAGCACAGACAAAACAGTAATCAAAGGAAAACTAACCAGACATTTACAGATAAGAGCTCCGCCCTGGATTACTCGGCTCCCAAATGACCAAGAAAAGAAGACACTGAAGCCCTCAATCCAAAAGACGAGAAGGTGTTGTGTCGGAGAACATCAACGACGTTGTCGCAAATGGAGAACAGGAAACAAGACATCAAACATCCGATAAACAGCAGCGCCCTGTGTGTAAGCACGTGAACTAGTAAAGCGTTTGTCAATTTATTTTCCCATCCTAGTGCCTGCACACCCCGAGCCCAGTGAAATCATGCATGCATAAAATAGCTGTGATTAGCGCACAACACAAACAAGTGGGAGGGGGAATGCAGCCGTGAGCAGGGACGTGGCAGCGATTCCCTTGTGGGAGCGAGCGCGATAATTGCTACCAGAAAGCGCCGCTCGCTTCCGCAAGGGAATCGCCAAAAGTGCACGTCTTGCAATAGAAAGCAATGCAAAACGTGCATGTTTTTGGGAAGAAAAGCTGATCGATTAGAAGAGGTCCCCTCCTTAGAAGCGCATGCGTGCTGCGTAGGTGAGACCTAAAAATGAGTTAACAACCTCATGTTTTGACAGCACCCATGCTCATTTCCAATCTCTAATGCACACTACTATATTTTTGATCCCATGTATGGATCCCGCCACTGGTGGATTGCTCTGCCTCCTGAACCCGTAGTCAATTCCTTACATGATGGTATCAATAGCTGAGCCCACAGGTAGACCCGTAGTTTGCAAACAGTTCTCTTAATTGCAGAATTTGTTGTGTTACCAAGTTATATCATACCTCGTGGCATGAACCCCTTGGCAAAACTGACCCAGGTAAGACCCGCAACCGATCCAGGTTTACGTTCCAGGGGTTGGGTCACCACATTCCTGTAGTACCTCAGTCAAACTCTACTTCCCCTCCCAAATATAGGCAGCCTGCCATAAAATCTTTTTTTTTTTAAAGGTCTGTTGTATGTTCCTTGACCTTCATACACAAGGATCCCTACTGGATCCCCATATGGTCATTCAAAGGTCCTTTGAACTATAGAGGAGAGCAACATTAGAGAAACTTGATTCTACCCCTAATCCCAATGTCATTCTGTGGGGTCCACTTCCTCCTAGTGGACAACTGTGGACCACCATGCGTAAAGGATGATGAACCTCTGCCTCCTTGTTTATAGACCAAGGCAGCTATGGGTTAATAATATATTACCATATCGCCATTAAGATGTAGTCAATGCACAAGAGCATGGGGGCCTCATAAAGAGTTGCGCCAAAATGCCTTACTAGAACTGAGCTTCTAAAGTCCGATGAGAAGATTTTCACACCTGTAAAAGATAAATAATTCCGGAGCCCGGATACTCATCGCCGCCCTCTGGCATCACTTGGCAGCCCCTAATCCAACATTTCTGACCTGCGAGTACCAACCCTAACTTGGGTGAGACATACCCCTTGTTGTATCACCTAACTAGACCCATTATCTGAACTGAGCAACCTGTGGAAACCCCATGTAAAGAGATGGGATGCATAAAACACCAATATATTAAAAAAGGTCAATAAGATGCCAGTCCATTGCTAATAGAATGTATGTAGTTCTAATTGGCAGCCCCAGGTCAGGGGATGGCAAGGAAGTGCACCAGTAATCACAAAATGACCAACTTGACTGTCCAGGGGTGCCTTGCACAAAGCCATAGCAAATATAACTCCTACGGCCATCAAATGCATCTTCCTCCTGTGTCCATCTAAAATACTAGTGGAAATGATTCACAAAATGTCAGGGGACACATATGTGGAAAATGCACATAGAATTATGAGAACACCAGATAACAAATGCGATGAATGATTGCGATTTAATCAATTAAACAGGGGTTGTCAAAGGATCAACGATTCAGATGACAGAATGTATGTCAACATCTACATTTTGTCAAAGCAGGTGCAAATAAAGTGACAAGTGCAAAAGTTGGGGTCGGTGCAGGTGATGTGCAAGGGGAAGGTAGAGCATATATATATATATAAACATCTATAATTGAATTAGAAACCTATCCTGTCAGATTTCTGGCACATACAATTAATGCAGCAACATAAACAAAGAAAGCAGTTATAGAGTCACTGTCAACCAGGTTTGGTGTGGTAGAAAAGGGAAAAAATCGAGATTTCGACCCCTGTGGGAACCAGCTAACTGAGCGTCTTGGAGGTGGTGTCTTCTTCAGGATGGGGGGGACAGGTGAAGAAGGGGGGGGGCACTAGCATCAGCAGGGATCCTTCGTGCTGGAAAATGACAGTTGTGGGCCTGTACGGTTCGAGATAATGCGTAGATTGTACAGCATAGGATCAGACAGCTGGTTAGCTGTCTGATTCTTCGATGCTTCCCCGAGAGCTATGGTTACTAATGGACCTAGTGCCATCATGACTGCATAATTCAGTCCACCATAGAATACTCTGATCCTATGTTGTACAATCTACGCATTATCTCGAGCAGCCTTGGCTTCTGCCCATGGGGCGACTAATGGTACCCCCTCTGCTATTCACAGGGGCTCCTGGCCAGGAGTCTAACTGTCAGCAAGCGAGAACTACAACACCAGCTTTGTGATCAAATAACTAAATTAGAAACCCATATCAACAGCTGCTGAGAATGTAAACAATGAAACGACAATGATAGATAGCAAAGTAGCAGCAAGAGGGGGAAGCTGGGGTCCCTGAAATGGGGCATATGGGCTCTGATAACTTGGGCTTGATGCCAATGTAAGTATTTGGTATCCATGATTGAGAAGCACATTTCCGGGCCACCGGCCACTGCCCCCATATGTGGTTGTTTTAAAAAATGTAGATCTGCTGCGTGATGACCAAAAGGAGGATTGGTAAGATTTAAAAAATAAAGCAATCCAATGGTTGGCTAAATGAATAGGTGTGAACTCATATCTTTTTATAGCTCCTATTATAGTTAGGAGAGTGTTTTGGGTGGTGCTGGAAAATCCCGCTTTTATTGTGGTCCCCACCGTTTTTTTCCTAGACTTTGTTGCTATATTTTTTATCTGCACACTGGGGCACTGCTGCGCAGAGACGGTGGATGTGCTCTGACCCCTAGAAACATGTCAAAATGGTTACCCTCCTGATTGGCATATTTAAAGTAACCATAATTCCCTAGTGTTTTGCACCAAAGTGTACTCGGAGCCTGAAATGTAACTGTTACCAGCAGTACTTTAAATGGAGAAATAGAAGTGCCAGTACTTAAGGAACAGATGGGGTGGGTTTTGAGTTCTGGTAGGGGTGTGTCTGGCCGTGACCTCTAGGCAGGCGTTTAACAAGATAGCGCTTTCTTCTGTACTGTAAAGCGCCCTAGTGCCCTTTGCCACGTTCGGCGAATGAGTGCAGGGCGTAATTGGTATTTGTTGCACATTTATATGGCTCGAACTTAGCCAGAGGGAATAAAGCATTTTTCATGAGAAACAGAAGTTTTACATGAAAGCATACCTTTCTTTCTGTTTTATTGCACTGCGAGATTAAGTGATTTGCCTAGAATCATAGGTTCTGTAGAGCTGACGATGGATTTTCACTACCCCTCCCAAAAAAACAATTTAGTATGCATTAATGTAAAACTTGTGCTATTCGTGTAAACCGCTTTAATGCCCTCATGCTTAGTTCACGCTATATATAACTGCAAAGAAAGTGCCAACTGTGCACATGAGCCCAACTTGGCCGAAGGCCATTAGGCACTGACAGTCAATGGCAACTGTATTGCAGCGCTACAGCCATACACTGTAACTCATAGCAGGATAATTCCAAAATCAGGCGCGCTGGTTCATCAGGCCACATCTCCTTATTCCTATTGTGCTGTCAGTTAGAGAGTAAGGCTGCAACCTAACCTAGCGCTGTAATACACTCGCCATTGACTGTCAGAGCACCTCACAAACACACTCCATCTGAAAGCTTCCTATTCAGCAACACCTGCGCTGCACATGCTCACACCACAGAGCCTCTCCCTACCTTGCCACTAGGAGTTCTGGTACACTCTTGACACATGGAGAAGTTCCGGTACTCAAAAGGAGAACACTAAGAAGTGCCAGTACTCAGTTCCGGTGAGTAGCAGCCCATTGAAAGCATTGGTCACTAGTGGACTGCGGCACATATTGTGCCACTACTAATGTAACCTGTGAACATGCAAATCATGTCTTCAGGCAGACAAGATGGGCAGTTTTAAAACTGTCAATATGACT
This sequence comes from Lissotriton helveticus, assembly GCF_964261635.1. Taxonomy (NCBI): domain Eukaryota; kingdom Metazoa; phylum Chordata; class Amphibia; order Caudata; family Salamandridae; genus Lissotriton; species Lissotriton helveticus. The sequence continues at coordinate 711,310,610 of NC_136065.1, forward strand.
TGACAAAATAAACCTTTAGCCATGCGGAAACATTCTTTTTTAATACTTATCCGTCACCCCAAAAGTAGGCCTTACCTGCCCAGAGGCAGGGTGCATAATATTTCTAAGATATATGTATATTGTGCCATAAAAAATTTTGGTTTACTGTATTACACTAAATGTAACTTCAAATGGGCACTAGCTAGAAACATACTCTCCGTACTAATTTTCCCAGTCAAACAAAGCCCAACTTAATACTAAAGTCAAAATTTGTCTGATTTAAAAAATAGTGAGTTTAGAAAGTCACTATTTTTCTGCCCAAAGCCCCTGGTAGAATTTCCAAATTCATCCCTAAAGGTCACTTGGCAGCCTCCTTGACCCTTGCAAGAAGATGAGATGACACCCAGAAAGGAAAGAAAAGGGCCTTTGGATGTGTCCACTAACTGTCCGAACCTCAAAGGGATATCCCCTGTCAGAGGCAGATGTAACTCACACCTAGTGCCTTCCATTGCCCAGGTAGCCAGGATGGGGCAAATTCCAGTGAGTGAACAACAATTCCAAGTACAAAAAAGTGGGAGTTAGTGAAATGAGGCCTTTCCCTGTAAAAATGTTACGCATCTTAGTAGAACTTAGACCTACTTTCGAAGCAAACGTTTCACTAATATTAATTCTCAGCCCCAGGTTCTCCAAAAAATGCGCAAAACTATCAAGAAGATGCTGTGGGGCCAATGGAGTACGTGCCATGATTACTGCATCCTCCGTGTAAAGCAGGACGGTTATTGCTTAATCCGTGGCAGATCCAGACATAAGTTGGCAAGAGTGTCACCTAAGTTATTGGGCGAGCACCCACCCTTGACGAACGCCCTTTGCAATATTAAAAGAATGTGTACATACGCCCTTTATGCCAAAGTGAACCCTGGCACGAATAGTGGAACATAAATATATCAGGAAGTTAATATTGGTATTTTCAATTGGCATTGAGGTACCAAAGCTTATCATGAATTACACAAGCAAAAGCAATCAAGAGGTCGACAAAAAACAAAAATATATTACCTCCTTTAATGAGGGCCTACTTGCTCATGAGCAGATTTATATTAATGGCAGGTTCCATAGTCCCTATACCTTTTCGAAATTCGTACTGTAAATCCAAAATAGTGTTATTGCAGTCAACCCAACTTTGCAATCTACTTATAATTATACGACCCACAACCTTGACTAGGGAACCCAGCAGGGACATGGGTCCATAGTTTGCAGGGCAGTTGCAGTCACCTTTTTAAAAAATTGGTACAATAGGGGACTCGGACCATGAAAGAGGGAATCCCACACTGTAGCATGATCTAAAAACAAGGGTAAAGAGTGGGCCCCAAAGCTCCACATTAGCCTTAAACAGGTCGATAGGGACCCCATCAGGCCCTGGTGCTTTACCCCCCCCTAGCTTGAACTTATAGCCAGGGTGACCTCCTCCAGAGTAAAATTGAGGTCAGACCAATCATCTGCACAATGGAGGATGGAGTGTCCATCAACAGGGCCGCTATAGTAAATTTGCCATCACACTTTGTGGAATCAGTATATAGTAATGTGATACCTAAACCTCTTTGTTCACTGCCACATCTATTTTAGGCTTATTATCCTCACTAAAAAAGGGTGAATTGACTACACGCCAAAATGCAGAAGTATCATTATTACAGCTGGCATTATACAATTTATCTCATGCTTCCGCTTTCAGACTTCTTTTGCGGTTTTTTATTGCAAGCCTATAAAGACTTGTATGTTGGACCTCCAAATAGTTCTTAGGTGTACACTTTAAAGCCAGTTTAAAATGTTTGTGTCTCTGAGCATACATGATCAAACCAATCAGTGGAGAAGTGTGGCTCAGTGGTTAGAGGAGGCAGACCCGGAAGCTGAGATCGGCCATGGACCAGGGTTCGATTCCCCGCCTCGGCGGGTCTCGGGCTCTAAAATTCCACGGACTCGATAATTCTCGCTCCGGTGCCTACTTGACTCACGGGGTCACACTCTGCGACTCTGGGCAATAGCTTGCTTAATCTCCACTACGGCCCCTCGCGGCGGGATGCCTGGCTTTCACCTTGTGGATACCCTGCCGGGATATCTCACAGAGGAATACCAGGACGGGTTCCCTAAGCAAGCGCTTAGATACCGTGTCGGTGATTTGCGCTATATATATATATATATATAAATACATGTACATTTACAAGACTTCGTATTCAATTTACTTCCTCTCTCTTTTAAACTGCTAGAGTTCAGCATTAGGCTCTGGGGGAAGTGATCGCTCATTGCTAAATCATGAATTTTAAAATCAGTAACTATTGCAGAGTAATGGCTAGGAGAAAGTATAAATTCAATAACACTTTTACCCATGCCACCATCGTGCAAAGTACCACAACTGGTCTATTCCCAAATTCATTGCTGAAACCCAGATCAGGTGTTCCTATCTTTAAATCGGCCTGTAGTTAGTCAACCCCAGTAAGATTAGAGAGACAATCAAATCTATTGAATGTTGCAATAGTATGCATCAGGGACATGGCTTATTTGAATTTAAAAGTGGTAGTTGAAAGGCTGGTTGTGTGGTAGGGAATATCGCTGCGTCGCAAGGTACTGCAGACTAGGCAAATGTGACGGAGGCCAATAATAAAAACAAGCGATAGTACTGAAATTTGATTTAAGTTTGTAGGTATTGAGTTTGTCCTTCCCAACATCATGCTAACTAGTGCTGGGGATTTAAAAGAAAGCCCCACACAATCACCCTGAAACACCTTGGGGCCCCTACCAACCCACCCTACCCGTCTCACCATCTTAAAATCAGCAAAGAGAGCTCCCCCATTATAACCCTAGAATTTAACCAATAAAGAGACTTGTTTCTCAACGAGTCCCATGTTTCTTGTAAAAGAGCACCTAAGGTCGGGACATTGGCAAAAATAATCACATACGGAGTATCAGCGTGGGGAAGATCTAATCGGTAGTTGACGTGCAAAGGATTAGTAGGATGAGTAGAGTGGGTGGAGGAAAATCCCTCCAAGGAGGTACTGGGCATGGGGGCTATTGGTGTCACTTCATTAGGATACCTGTCTATATGGGGCTGCCGAAGGAGGTTTGGCACTTGTTGAGTATGAGCCTCCGAATTCTCTATAACAGGGTGTGGTAGAGGGATGTTTATAGGGTTTCTCTGACATGATCATTCAACCCAATTGGTGAGTTACTGCGCCTAATCGCTCAATACAGGATAACACAGCACATTCAAGGCTTTCAAACAGTCTGTTAAACTGCAAACAGAATTCTTAATAAGATCAGTCAAGACTTGGACAGAAATCACCAATGAAGTATAATCCAGTGGTGCAGCAGGATCTGATTTTTTGGCAGTTCTATGGGGCTTTGGGGTCACTGCCGGTTTCTGACCTGAAACCCTCTTATTTGCTTTGGTTGGCCCGCTGGGTAGAGCCACAGTGGAATCAATGGGGCAGTCCCTTGGAGTCTCTAGACGTTTGGATGCAGGATGGGTATTCAAGGTACGCGGTGAAGTTAAATTATGCACAGACTCTTTGCTGACTTTGTTCAAAAAGCCAGATCCCTCAGGCTGTGTTTCAAGCAGTTGAACTGTATTTAACCATTATCTTGGTTTGGGCATGTAATCTTATTAATGTTATTTTATTCACACAAAGTTTATACTTTCCAATTGAGACTGTCTATGTACTGTTCAGGTGTGATAATGGCCCACATCTATATTGATTGTAACCTTTTGTCCTTTGAAGTGAAACAGACATATGGCCATACTGTCTCTTCATGAAGTAATTGCACATACACAATGTTCTGCTATCATAGATGTATTTTAATATCATTGAATGCAAGACTTGAAATTAAAAAATGAAGCCAGACAAACTGGATGTCTCACCAGATTCACGTGTGCACTGGTGTGTCACATACAGGCACAATTCTATTCTTAGCCTTTGCTTCATTGCCAGGAGTGTTATCATGACAGTACACATCCAACGCTTCCACCTTCGGCATGCATAGCATTTCCCGAGACCCGTTACAATAAAAGATTATAAATATCACTTGGCACACACGTGTGGCTGAGATCCTGTTTTCCCTCTTCTCTTGTTCTCACCTATCCCTGAAATATCCATGCTGTTATTGGCTACCTACGTCTCACTCAGGCTGGATTTCTCCGTTACACAATGGATATGAATCGAGCGACTGATCACTACGCGCATTTCGCGTGCAGGTTTTGAAGCACGTCCTTATCTAGGCAACGCTAACCTGGCCCAGCAGTCCTTTCTGCGAGTAGACTGGCGGGAAAAAGTACGTTCTGCTATGTATGCGGGTAGAATCCATACTTGATTTTTAGGTCTCGCCTACGCAGCCCGCAAGTGCTGCATAGGGGTACCTTTAGCAATCGCTCTGGACTTTTGCCTAAATGCGTGCATGTTTTCCATTCGTTAGTATTGCAACTCGTGCACGTTTGGCATTTTCTCTTGTGGGATCGAGCATCGGCGCCATCTGTTTTTAATTATCTTGATCACGCTTTCAAAACAGATGGCATCGCTGCTCGCTCCCGCAAGGGAAATGCTTAACGTGCACGAGTGGCAAAACAACCCAATGCAAAACATGCACGCCTTTAAATAAAAGTGAACGCTGTGAGTGTCTGGTCCCTGTTACGATGCAGAGACTACATGTTGTATCTAATATTCAGCTTCTTTCTGCTCCCCCATGTGCCCCCTTCAAGATCCTCCTCTCCTTCCGTATTCTGCCTTCACCCCTCCAACCCAATAGTCATCCACCACCACCACCACGTCCACCATGTCCACCACCACGTCCACCACCACCACCACGTCCACCACCATCACCACATCCACCACCACATTCACCACCGCATCCACCACCACGTCCACCACAACCACGTCCACTACCACGTCCACCACCACCACGTCCACCACATGTCCACCACCATGTCCACCACCACAACCACCACCATGACCACCACCACGTCCACCAGCAACACCACCACATCCACCACGTCCACCACCACCACCGGCCACCATCACATCCACCACATCTTAATCTCCCAACTTAAAACGCGCCACTGGGCACGTTTGCACAGTGGTGAAGTGAGGGGGTGGGGCCTGAGGTGAGCACAACTATTTTTATATTTTTTTTAACTATTATTTTTAAAAATATTTTTGTAATTACCAGTTAAAGTATAGAAAGTCGATATTTTTGTACCCTACATTTTTGACTCAATATGTTTTGACATCGATATTTTCATTGTCGCTGTTCTGTCAGTGAACCCCCTACCAGTATGGGTGACGTGCATCCTACACCTTGTAGTCCCCATTGCCTTATGTAATATTTTCTAGACACTAATTTACACACGTATGATTCATTGTCTCTGTATGTGTGTGTGTGATATAAAGTGCTCTGGCACCCTACACTGGCATGAGTGGCGCTATAAAACAAATGAAATACATGTGAAAGAGAGGCACTGTTGGTGATAGTGAGGGACTCATTGAAGAGCCCCATCACATATTAATGTATCCTGGTGCACAGTAAGGTCATCATTTACTATGCTTTAAAAGTGAATACAATTGAATATAAAATGACAAATGTGTTGTAGAATGCACCATGTTTTCACAAATTTTCTTGGGGATGCGAAAACAAAGTCTGTAAGCTGTCTGTTTGTAGCACACAACTTCAAAATATCTGCAAATGAACTGTGTAAACTTTTCAAAACATATCAGCAATTTGGAAACCTCAAATGGACTACTTGTTTATAATTCAGAAGTGTGCTGGAAACCAAGGGGCTCATTATGATGGCGGGAAGATCGCCATCGCCGGGCCTGCTGTGGCGATCCTCCCGCCATCACAATGTGATTCGCCCACCTGCAAATTAGGATATCTGTGCGAATCACATTGGTTCCGCAGCAGATGGAAAGTCCGTCCGCCATGGTCCCGCAAGGTGGTCCTTTTCTCCCGCCTTGCAGAACCTGGAAGCAGGGCATCATTGCGGCGGTGCCGTGGAGGCACAGCCGTAGTGATTGGGATGAGCCCTTCCACCTGTCTTTTTGCAGCGGCTATCCTGACACAAACAGACAGGCGTAGATTGGATTAGGGGGCCTTTTGCGGGCCCCTTCTGTGGGGGGGTGGTGCACTAGGGCGGTACCCATGATACCCCCCTACATTTCCATGCACAATGTGGCAGGCACCGCGTGGTGCCTGCCACGTTGTGCATGGAAATGGACATCATGGCATTTTCACATTGTGGACGGTGCTGCAGCCAGCAGCACTTTTCGCAATGTGAAAAGGCCAGGATGCGCCTGACAGTGTGGAGGGCACATCCTAATTGGGCTGGTGAGACTGCCACATGTCTAGCAGGTGGTCCCATCACCGTTATGATGGCGGGCGGACTGGTGTCTGCCTGCTATCATAATGAGCCCCAAAGTTTTAATAGGATCAAAACAACCAAGACACCTTACTTGGTGATGTTCAAATGATACATATTTGATGATACCACATTTTAACACATTAGTATTTGTGTGCTATATAGGTTTATCAGTAAAACTGCATGTTAGCATTTTGCTTCCATTCAATAGAACATGTTCCATATGTAAAAGGCAGTGCCTCCTTCTCACCTACAATAATGCCTCAACAAAATGTACAGTTTCTAGTCTGTAGCACATTTCTGTGCATAAATGAGGATCTGCAGTTTACAACTCACAGAAATGAAACAGCCCAAACAGTATACTGTTTCCCATATAAAGGCAAAATAAGGAGGGCTAATATACGTCTAGCCAGGGCATTATATAGTAATGTCAACTCCTATCTCCTATCTAACTGTTCTAACCCACAATAATACCATAACACTCAGCAGTGTGCAGCCATTAATAGCTCATTCAGGCTGCTTAATAACTAATTTGTCCTGCTTCATGCTCTAACCTTCACACAAGACCTGTCCACTATGGGTCTTATCCAACACTCAGTACTGTACCAGCCCCAATACCACTCATTACCAGGTGAAGAGACATGGAATACCTGAAGCGAACAGACACATAAAGCTGGTCACTCGGAGCTCTGCACTCTAGACCAGCACTGCAGGTCCCAATTAGCTATATCTTATGTGTACCACTTTACATCTCACAAAGGTACTGATGTGTCTGTAAAATGTACTTTTTGTCCAGAAGTTTTGCCCTGAATTTTGACCTCTGGTCTGAATTTTTGTCCTGAAATTCGACCCTTTGTCCTGAATTTGTACACTCAGCATCCTGAATTAGCATCCATGCTTGTTGGTCACCCTAGGGCCAGAAGGCTTACCCCCGGGACATCTGGAAGGCATTCTGCTATACATTGCGCTTACAGGTTGTATGGTGGAACAACGAGTTCCACAACTCCACATTCCTAAACCACGCGGCCTGAATAACAACGGCATCTTAGCCACGCATTGCTTTACCACGCATGCCTTTATCACGAACACTGCCCTGCCCTCCCCTAAGCCCTAAAAACTACCCCCACTACCAATTCTCCTCCCCCTGCCCTGAGGCCAAATTTCCTAACCCCTAATTTTAAAAACTATCCTAACAATCCAGATCCCTAAAAACTACTACTACCCCCAGCCCCGAAAACTACCCCTAACCCCAAGCCCTAGAAACTTGCCCCACACCTCAGCCCTGACAACTAGCCCCACCGCTAGCTCTGATTACGAACCCCAATTTCCCAAGCCCTGAAAACTAGCCCCAGTCACCCCCAGCCCTGAAAACTAGCCCTAATCCCCCCACCCTGAATACTAGCCCCAATCCCCCGCCCTGAAAACTACCAAAATTATCTCCACACCCCAACCCAGAAAACTACACCCGACCCACCCCAGCCCAGAAAACTACACCTGACCCACCCCTCAGCCAGGAAAACTACTCTGATCACCCAGGACACAAAACGTCCCCAACTAACCCTTCAGTCTACAAATCCCCCAAGCCCACAGAAGTACTCCCAATTCCCCTACCCACCAAACAACACCAGACCCCACCAGCCTCACTTAAAACAAATCCTGATCCCCAGCCCGCAAAATAACCCTGACCTCAGCCCACAAGACAAAACCGGCCCCCAACCCACAAAACAACTCCCACACCCACTTACCTCACCGCAATCTCTTCCTGCTTCCGTCGGTCTGCAAGCTCTACCATGCAATGCCTTAACCACGCACATGCGTGGTTAAGGCATATGCATGGGTATGGCATGCGTAGTAGGGGCTGTGGAGTTGGAACGCTCATTGTTCAGACCGTAGTGTTCATATCTGCGCTTCCATCCCCATCTTTCCTCTTTCAAGCCAACAAAAGGCTCTCGCCATCTTCTCTCAATTAATTACCCTACATGATGCTTTTTCACTCTATCGACATCAATGCAACAGGTAAATCCATAATCAGCCCCTTGTGTTGGACCTGGGGTCTCGTACAATTAAAGAAAGTAGATTCAAGAAAGGAAACTGTTATAGGTGAACAATTATAATGATCAAAAGTAACAACGCCTATTTCCCATTAACAGGTCTGCACCGGAAGTAACAAAAAATGGGACTTACTCCAAAGCTTCTGACGTTTATTCACTTGCAGCTGTGTTTTGCGAAGCTCACTCACGTGAAGAATTTTTAGCTATGGATAAGGTGGAGAAATTGAAATCGTTCGACGTGTTAAACAGCAAAATGGTAAAATCCTACGTTTTTAAAGTAATCAGACGTAACATTTATTTAGATACATGTATGTGTTCTCCACTGGTATTTATGGCAGCGAATACACTGAATATTGGTATTTTACAAATGTTGTTACTTTAATACTTTTTGATGAAGGAGGAAAATGATCTGCTACATTTTGGTACTGCTATGCACCAATGTTGATATATTTCAAGCATAGGGCAGTAATTAGTGGGGGGGGATATATACACCAAAATAATTTTATCCAGATCTCACACAATGGCACTGTGTAATGTGTGTGCAACAAAAAGGAGCTCTGTTTAAATGTATTTGCAAAAGGTCAGAAGAGACTTGTTCGGAGTTCCTGGTGTGCGGTCTTTCTCTACAGTCAAATGCCACGGCTGACATAGCTAGACTAAGGGGCTCATCTAGAGCCCTGCAGGTGTCCTTCACCTATCCCTCTGAAAGAGAAAAGCCTGCCCATTGTGAATATCCCACCTGCCTCTCAGCGCACAAAAAAAAAAAAAATCGGCCCCAATGTGCATAATGCCTTTCCTCAAATCACTGCTTCAGCGTAATTACATTAAAAAGAAGGAGGGGGGCTTAAAAAAAATGCACGCATTAGCTTACACTAGTGAAACGGGAAACATCATTTACTACGAAGGAATTACCCCGCATAACATTTACCACGCGTCACTCACCACGCAAAGGTCTTTTCCACGCGTATGCCTTCAACGTCCGTCTTTACCACGCGAGTGGTATTCCTTCCTGTCGTTCTGCCTGTACGATCTGCGTGGGCTTGGGGGGGGGGATTTAGGGGCTGGGGGGGGCTAGGGGGGAGTTGGGGGGCGGGGGCTAGGGGGGGTTGGGGGGGTCTCCCCCCCACAAAAAAAACAAGCGGATAATAATAAATAAATAAGAAGAAAACTTTAAAAAAAAACGCTCTACAATGCCTCAAAACGAACAAGGTAATAGCCTCACCAACAAGGAGACGTGTACGTCATAATTGAAGTCCTTTATCAATTTTGATAGACGTGTTTTGACGCTTGTTTCCGTGGTCGGTGGAAGAAAGGGCTGATGGGGAAAGACGTACAGGGGTCAGATAAGAATCTAAACTTTGTTAATTAAGGTATTATTTAAGCGCATTATGAAAAAAAGAAAAAGAAAATGTAAGGGAGTCTGTTGTTTTTAATTGTTTAAAACATCGATCTTTTCCTTCGTACTGCATGTAGCCTATCAGCATCGTTATGTAACTAAATTTAAATGGGACGTGAGATGTTTCGTAACGTTATTTTTGCGGAGTAAAAACATGCGTTGTCAAATGCTGCGTGGTAAAGACACATGCGAACTAAAGTTCGCGTGGTAATGCCATGCGTGGAACTTGTCTTCGTGGAAAAATCATATATTCAGTGAAACACACCTGAAAACAAGTGAGGCCACTTCTACTGAGGCCCCCTGCCCCGCTCAGTATGTGCATACATTAATGGGCCGGCCAGCGAGACAAAGGGAGTGATACCTCTGCCTGTTGCTAAACCGGGGGTGGGGGACCGGCGGTGTTGGTGGGGGGGGATTTTAATGAGCGCCCATCTGCCTACAGAAAGGCCACTCAGCCACCCACTGGGCCGCTGACTGTATTCTGAAAATAGAGACACTACCCAAATCGGCCCCAGACTGCTCAAAAAAGCAGCCCACAGCAGGGACTCAGACACCGGCCCCTCGGGCATTGCCCGAGTGCCCGCGTTACCAATCCGAGGCTGGCGCAGGGATATCGTTGTCAGAAGTGCATCTGCATGTGCGGTGGATCCACCTATGTAAGGGCCGAATTGGCAAAAGGGCAGCTGTTTTGTTGCATCCTGCACAACATCCTTTTTTCATCACATAATAGGCAACATTATAGGATTTTATTGTGTAGATCCGTTCCTCCCCCCAACTTTAAATGCACAAACATACAAGAGGACCAAAAGTCATGTCAAATGTATTACTGTTTATGTTGACGGGAGAAATGTGAATCATTTGACTATTGTGTATGTGGCATCGCACCATAGGTGCTTAAAATCCTCTCCCTCATAGTGTGGGATGCTTCATCGAAGGGCTCCCCAACTAGCACTGGGGAAGCAGGCATATGACTCGGTCAGTCGTCTCGCAAAAAGCTGCCTACTAGAGGCTGCAAGGAAGGGTAGTCAGGCTGAATTAATTGCCGCTAGGAAGAATTATAAAAACATCATAACTAAAGCTAAAAGGAGCTAGGAGGTAGAACAGTGGATAGAGCTCACCAATACACTGGAGAACAAGAACATGAAAGCTTTTTGGAAATAAGTGGGTAGCACACTTTAGGTCACTTTATAGTGAATTGGGCCAAGAAATGCACCAGGAAGAGAATAAAAGGGAGGGAATTTTATCGGAGCAAAGAAAAATAATAACTATAGAAGGGGGAGGGTACACTGCAAAGAGGGAGTGCTCATATTACACCCTGATGGAAACAGAGAAGGCACTTAACAAATGAAGATAGAAAGGCCCGTGGGCCAGATGGTATTCCGGGTAACTCATTCCTGTCACATCCTGAAGTATGGGTCCCCTATCTCAATCTTTTGAGCAATGCTATTATGAGGGGAAATAATATTCTATCTACCTGGCATGGTGCTGCCATAATCCCAATCTTTAAAAAAGGAAATAGAGATTTGCCCTCCAACTACAGACCCATACACCTATTAGATGATAGCCCAAAAATATTTTGCAGACAAGTCCTGGAAAGGCTACAAATGTGGGTCTCAAACAAACATATGTAGGAGGATTGCAGGCTGGCTTTAGGAAAAAGGTTAGCACAATCGACCAGGTCTTCCGCTTTATGATACTTTGCTGGAAGCATGTGACCTTGAAGAGAGACCATTTATATGTTGCATTTATTGTTCTGAGGTCAGCGTTTGGCCTGGTTCCAAGCAGTGGTCGAAGTGGCGGAAAAAAAGTAGGGAAACTGTGGGTGGAGAATCAGGGGGCGGGAATAACTAAAGATTGGATCAGTGGGCGGAGTCAGGGGTGTAGCTAGAAATAGCAAAACATACCATTTTAGTACGTTTAGCATTTCACTGACCAGTTACAGCTTATAACGTTATTTAATTCAAACAATTGATAAACATGTTTATTTGAGGTTTAATTCAGGAAAAAGCAAACACTCATAGAGAATACAGGTTTATGTAAAGCGTGTGAAATATAAGCAGGAACAACATGTTACCTTAATGCTTTTACTCTCATTGTTCAGAAATCCATGAGTATATTTTGTCTCAAACATTGAGGACATGAATACAGGGCTCCTCCTGTACACATGTGTTAAGCAGGGCTCAGAAGTGAAAGGGACTCTTCAGGAGAATCTAGACTCACGGAAACCCACAAAGGCTCCTTCATATTCATGTCAGCCAGCTAGCTGCTCAATCATAATATAGCAAAAAGAACAACTTGTGGACAGAATGCAGAACAATGTCATACATTCACCCCAGTACCGAAATCTGGGCCTAAATACATCGTTTTTTTGCTTACCATGCCATTTCAGTTTGGACTCTGCCGTATGCAAATCAGTCTTGATCCTGCGCCCAATGGGAACAGTCCAGCCCGAACTGCCAGGCCATATGTATTCAAGTATCCTTTCATTCGGGAAGTGAACACAAAGCAGTACCCACTGAACTATGCACAAAAATATTGCTCATTGATATGCATGGTGCACGTTCTTTCCAGCAGGCATATTACCCCTCTGCGCTACCTTAGGTGAGTAAAACAGCCACTATTCAAAACATGCTGCCATCTCTGTCTCCAGCAGGTACATTGATCACCAAAGTTATCCTGGCACTTGTATTGTTGACCGAAACCTGCTGAATATACAAAGAACTTTGGAGTGTTTTTAAAACTCCTACACTTGTACAAAATCGCCACCCCCCAAACTAAACTGTCCCCCTACCCTTCCAGTCGCCCTGGGAAATGTCTGATGCCTGGAACAGCCAGTCCGGCATGATTACCTTTTTCAATACAATACTGCTGATATGTATGCTTGTTAGATATAAAAGTCATGGATCACTGTGTTTCCAGTTTAGGGTGCACAGATACCCAGTTCAGTGTAGTCTGTTTGTTAAAATAAAATAGGTTGTGTGCCTCCCTGCACCACAGCATCCTCTACACAGAGGATTTTACACTCCTTGTTCTGGAATCCACTGCTAATCAAGAGCCGATATTGCATTGTCAACAATCTGCTCTGCTCTGTTGTGTCACCATTTAATTCACAGTTGTCTGATGGCCCTTTCAGTGTTGCTTTACAGGCCCCTAGATAGAAGGAAAGGGGTGGAGGTCGTGGGCACTGCAGAGTAGGGTGGCCAACTCGCATGGGTGCAAATTCAGGATGGTGAGTGTAAAAGTCCAGGACAAGGGGTTAAAATTCACAACAAAAATTCAGAATAGGAGGTCAAAATTCAGGACAAAAATACAGGGCACCAGGTATGCTTTGCAGACAATCAGTGGATGTCATGCAATAGTTTATAAATAAATAGGCAAGGAACATAAGTAGAAAGTCGCTTCTCCTCCCCTATCACTTTCTCCTGCCCAGTCACTTTTCCTACCCCATCACCGCTCCTGCCCCATCACTTCTCCTGCTTCGTCACTTCTCCTGCCCCGTCACCTCTCCTGCCCGTCATGTCACCTGGCCATTACGTCTCCTGCCCTTTCGCTTTTCCTGCCCTGTCGCTTTTCCTGCCCTGTCACCTCTCCTGCCCCATCACTGCTCCTGCCCCGTCACTGCTCCTGCCCTGTCGCTTCTCCTGCCCCGTCACTGCTCCTGCCCTGTCGCTTCTCCTGCCCCGTCGCTTCTCCTGCCCCGTTCACTGCTCCTGCCCCTTCACTGCTCCTGCCCCTTCGCTTCTCCTGCCCTGTCACTGCTCCGGCCCCGTTCACCGCTCCTGCCCCGTTCACCGCTCCTACCCCGTTCACCACTCCTGCCCCTTTCACCGCTCCTGCCCCTTTCACCGCTCCTGCCCCTTTCACTGCTCCTGCCCGTTCACCGCTCCTGCCCCTTTCACCGCTCCTGCCCCTTTCACTGCTCCCGCCCGGTTACCGCTCCTGCCTAATCACCACTCCAGACCCGTCATCTTTCCTGACCCGGCACCTCTCCTGCCCCGTCACCTCTCCTGCCTCGTCCCCTCTCCTGCCTCGTCACTTCTCCTGCCCCATCATTACTCCTGCCCCGTCATTACTCCTGCCCCGTCATTACTCCTGCCCATCATTACTCCTTCCCGGTCACCACTCCTGCCCGGTCATCACTCCTTTCCTGTTGCCTCTCCTGCCCCGTCACTGCTCCTGCCCTGTCACTTTTCCTGCCCGTCACTTTTCCTGCCCCGTCACTTTTCCTGCCCCGTCACTGCTCCTGTCCATTCACTGCTCCTGCCCGTTCACTACTCCTGCCCGTTCACTGCTCCTGCCTGATCACGCTCCTGCGCCGTCACTTCTCCTACTCTGTCACTTCTCCTACGCTGTCACTTCTCCTGTCCCATCACTTCTCCTGCCCCGTTCACTGCTCCTCTCCCTTCACTGCCCCTATCCGATCATTGCTCCTGCCCGGTTAACGCTCCTGCTCATGCCTAATCACTTCTACTGCCCCATCACCTCTTCTGCCCCGTCACCTCTCCTGCCCCGTCACCTCTCCTGCCGTCACTTCTCCTACTCTGTCACTTCTCCTACTCTGTCGCTTCTCCTACGCTGTAACTTCTCCTGCCCTGTCACTTCTCCAGCCCTGTCGCTTCTCCTGCCCCGTTCACTGCTCCTACCCTGTCACTTCGCCTGCCCCATTACCTCTCCTTTCCTGTCGCCTCTTTTGTCCCGTAACTGCTCCTGCCCAGTTCACTCTGTGTACAACATTGACAAATTACACAAGGGGGCAAATTCCCCACAGTACTCTGTTTGGGGAAAGCTCCTCTATAATCACTAACTCTGATCTCACTGGCACATGATATGCTAAAGGCAGAGGGCGGGCGCATTGTCATTCCAAAGGGGATAATCAGCCTCAATCGGAATGGCAATGGGCCTGCCCTCAGTCTGTGAGAGCTCAGGGAGGGGCTGCTGCAGCCTCTGGAGTTCATCAGAGAAGTAGGAGCCGCCCCTGAAAGCTGAAGGAAAAAGTTATCATTTTTAAGTAGTACTATTCTTGCCGTCCCGGGATGATTTTTTGAAGGAAAGAAGTAGGGGAACGGACTGAAATAATTTTTTTAAGTAGGGGCACGCCGTGCCCTTCCGATCCTGCCCACTTCTACCACTGGTTCCAAGAGATAACTTATGGAAGGTTCTGGAGACATATGGGTTACCTGGTGATCTTCTCTGGATCTTAGGAGTCCTTCATCCCAATACTTTTGCAAGGGTGAGATGGACCTTGGGTGGTGATTTAACTGAACTTATCCCCATTAGACAGGAAGTAAAGCAGGGATGCGTACTTGCTCTGACTCTTTGTAGGCTATACCTTAACCGAGCAGTCCAATGGCTATCAGACGTACTCATGATACACCCAAATTAGCAGGAGCACCAGTCCCAATCCTAATGTACGCAGGCAACACACTGCTGTTTCCAGAACTCCCATGGGTCTTCAGTCGGAACTGGATTCCTTTGCTGCCTTCTACAAAAAGAGGAGCCTTGAAATGAATCCAACAAAAGGAAAATGTATGGGGATAAATATACACAAACCCTTCGGAGCAAGGATGGTGAACGAAGGCTCCCCATTCAGACAAGCTAAACATTTTGACTACTTAGCAATAAGATTGTCAGAAACAATGAGCATGAGGTCACCAAATCGAGAAGAGCAAATTAGCTCTTAATCAGAGAGCAAAATAGATTGGGAGGAAATATAAGGCTATAGCAGATGAATTTAATCTCCCCTGATAAACAAATGCATACTCCCTGGTTGAAAAATTTTAACAATCAGTGTGAATTGATGAAAATGGTAGATTTATGGTATTTCAACAATAGGAGAAGTACTCCTTGATTTTTTTTTGATAAAGAAATGTATTGTTTTTACAGAATACAAGCACCAACAGCACAACAGTGGATAGCACCAATATTGACACAGTACAATAAAAGGAACACAGGTATCACTATTCAGCCCCACCCACCAGCGGTGGATACAAACATCTCATATAGAAAACTGGCAATTCCATGGCTCCCAGCCACTTTCCCCAAACCCTCCTGTATTTCTTAGGACATCCTAATGCCTCGTAAATAGGTTTTTCTTGTGCAGCGCACCAATCCACCCACCTTCGCCATTTCTCCGAACTTGGTGGTGTGTGAAGTTTCCAGGAGGCGGCAATGACCCTCTTGGCCACAACCATGGCTGTGTTGTAAAGTAACTTCTCGTTCCTGGAGCCGTCTAATCAGTCTGTAATCCAGAGAAGGGAATGACGTGGGTCATGGGTAACCTCCCACCCCAGGAACACGTACAGTTCACTTTTGATCTCTCCCCAGAACTGAACCAATCGAGGGCATGCCCACATCATGTGGTAGAAGTCGGCCAAGTCTTGACCGCATCTTGTACATGCTGCAGATGGGGAGAAGCCGGCTCGATGTAGGCGTTGCAGAGTTAGGTAGGCGTGTGTATATAGTATAATTGAATCAAGCTGAGTTTAGCGGATGTGTTGACCTTCTTGGGTGACATGAGAGCATCACGCAGTCCTCCTGGTTCAGAGGGGACACCCACTCCTCCCATTGGCCCATGAGTCGGTTAAGTGAGGTTGGAGTGTTGTTGACCAGCGTCTTGTAGATGCGGGAGATGCTCCCTCTCTCCAGGTCGCCCAGCATGATCTGTGCCTCGGGGGGACTGTACTCGGGGATCCTGGTATCGTCTATGAGTGCAGGGAGTGTCTGGACTGGAGGTCTTTAAAGGAGCGCATGTGGCCAATCGCCCACTCATCGCCAAGCTGAGAGATCCCAGTAAGATTCCAAGTTTGGAACCCCTACAGCCCACTGACCTCCCCGGGCCACATACCGTGCCATAGAGGCATCTGTTGAGTGAATTTGTGTGTCCATTTGGTATGTCTTATGGCCGCCCGCCAGGCTAGGAGCACAGAGCGCGAGACATCGGGCAGGGTGGACGGGATAGATTCCGCGTACATTAGGGATTGAATCCTGGACAGGTCAAGCTCAATGAATTCAAGCCTGTATGCTGGGTCGGATCAACCCCCGTTGAACCAGTCATGTATACTCAATAGACGGGTTGCCAGGCAGTAGAGGTATTAATGTGTCATCCCCATGCCCCTGTCGAATTATGAAATGTGACAGGTCTTTAATGCCAACCGGGCCCTCCCTCCCCCCCAGAGGAATTTAGTAGCCATAGTGTCTAGCTACCAAAACCACGCCCGCGGAAAACAGAAGGTGGTATTTTGGAGAACATAGAGAAATCTGGGAAGGATCGTCATTTTAAATAAGGCGACCCTCCCCAAGGGGTTCAAGAGCAATGTCGGCCATCTGTGGAGATCAGCCTCAGCTTCCTTCACGAGAGGGGTAACATTAAGGGACCGCCCCATTTCCGAGAGGAGAGCAACCCAGATCCCAAGATACTTAAAGGACTGACGCTGAAGCGGTATCATGGACTGCCAGTCGCAATATTCTCTGGATCGATGGAGCAGGACCAGGACCAACTTGTTAGGGTTAATTCGGAGGCCAGCGGTCTGTCCGAAGGAACTCATGATCTGGAGACAACGGGGGCCTGACTGGGCGGGATCGGTTAAGAAGAGCAGAACATCATCCGCGTAAAGAGCGATCTTGTCCACTTCAGAATTGGTGCTGAATGTGTGCAAACATACTTATGAATGCATCCCTGCCATTTGGGCACTCCCTAGGTTCTTCGATTGACACTCCAAAACAATTATCATTTGTTGGTTTTTCGTTTATTTATCAATTACTTTTGTTGGATATTTTATGTCATATCATCAACGACTTTTTGTTCTACAACACAGTGTTATTACTTTGTAAGATCCATCAATGTCTTTAAACGCTCCGATGCATTTCGGGCATCATAGCCCTTTTTCCAGGACCTGTGTGTGGACTTCGGGAGGTTCAAAGCAAGTTGGAATTGATAGCTGAAAGGTGCTGGTCTTCGTTTCGGCGATGTGCACGGCTGCCATGCACATCGCCGAAACGAAGACCAGCACCTTTCAGCTATCAATTCCAACTTGCTTTGAACCTCCCGAAGTCCACACACAGCTCCTGGAAAAAGGGCTATGATGCCCGAAATGCATCGGAGCCTTTAAAAACATTGATGGATCTTACAAAGTAATAACACTGTGTTGTAGAACAAAAAGTTGTTGATGATATGACATAAAATATCCAACAAAAATAATTGATAAATAAACGAAAAACCAACAAATGATAATTGTTTTGGAGTCTCAATCGAAGAACCTAGGGAGTGCCCAAATGGCAGGGATGCATTCATAAGTATGTTTGCACACATTCAGCAGCAATTTATCAACGTGACGGACGGACACGTTACCTGCAGGAGCACCCGACCTTTATTAGCATCAAACAGAATTGCGAGAAAACCATTGACCAAATCAGCTGTGCACCTATCCCATTACCCACATTGTATTATCACTTCAGAATTGGGCCATTTCCATCTCCAAACGAGGCTCGCAGACCGGATCAAGGTCGCTAGAGGCTCCATTGCCAAGGCGTAGAGAAGGGGCGAGAGGGGGCATCCCTGTCTTGTTCTCCTTTGAATGGGGAAGGCATCAGAAAGAGCCCCATTAACCAAGACGCGGCTTGAGGCCGGGTGTATATAACCCCAACCAGCCGCCGGAAATGAGGGCCGAAGCCAGTCGCCACCAGTACATCATCTAAGTACGTCCAATCCACGGAGTCAAACGCCTTCTCAAAATTGATAAGAATGAGCGCCAAATAAGGGGAGAGCACCTGGTGGTGTGCCAGGGCCCGGTGCAGCCACCCGAGACAATGTCTGGTGCTTCTCTGGGGCATGAAACCACATAGGCCCGGGTGGACCAATGTGGTAAGATAGGGCTTGAGCAATTGAGCAAGAATTGCGGCAAACAGAATACCGTCCGTGTTGATAAAGAATATGGGACGATAGTCAGCACAGTGGGGAGATGGCGATTGTGACTTCGGGAGGACCACAATGGTAGCCATATCTGTCACGGGCGGGAAGGAGCCTTTCTCCAAGGCCTCGGCATACCGATCTGCCAAGCGAGGCACGAGGGCCTCACAGTATCCTGCATAGTATTCCTGAGGGAGGCCATCTGGGCCAGGAGTTTTACCCGAGGAGGTGTGAGTAATAGCCTCGTTGATCTCGTCGTGTGAGATTGGGCGGTCAAGGTCAGCTAGGGTGGTAGAATCTAGCTTAGGGAGGTGGGCACCCATCGCATCCAGTAGCTTGTGGAGTGACCGGGTCGGGGTCCGTTTGGTGTCGATCTGATGGTAGAAGGCGGCGAATGTGCCGGCCATAGCCACCGGAGAACATTGTGTCGACCCCTCTTGGTCTAGTACTTCTGGGATAATACGGTTCGCTCTGGGGTACGAGGCAAGCCTGTGTAGGATTGCGCCATTTTTGTCCCCCCCAACCATAGACTCTAGCCACAGACGATCTCCACAAGAGTTTAGCGTCCTCCAGGGAGAAATGCTCGATTTCATTTCAAATATTCGAAAGGCGCCGCTCGTGATCAGCATTGTCATTTGCGGAGGGGAGTGCTCGAGGCGTAGGGCCTGCTCCTCTAATGAAGTGATCTGCAACAGCGGGGCCTGCTGCTGCAGTTGGACGTGGCCTTTGGCATATCCACGAATAGTAGCCTTACCCGCCTCCCACAGGGTACCCGAGGAAGGGACCGACCCCACATTGGTGACGAAATAATGCTTCAACTCCTGCTTCACCGCCTTCTTGAAGCCGTTGTCCTGAAGAAACCAGGTGCTCAACCGCCACATTGGATGTGAGTAAGGGGAGAGCCCCCATACTAAGGAGCAGCGGGGAATGGTCAGAGATACCTCTCGGATGTATGTGGACATCCTGGATTGTGGAGCAGTCCGTAGACGGAAGAAAAATTGCATCTATATGTGCCTGTGTATGGTGTGTGGCAGAAGTGTGTGTGAACTGTTTAGCGTGTGGGTGCCAGATTCGCCATGCATCGCAGAGGCCGAGGGATTCAGTCCAGTTTGTTAACTGTTTCGCTTGCGCTAGCCTGGAGGTGGATGGAGGGCGTGTCGAGAAGCTGGATGGAGACGGCGTTAAAGTCGCCCCTAATAACGGTGGACCCCAGGGGGAGGGTAGGCAACAGGGCAGTGGATTGTTTTAAAGTTGTGGTGAGCATCTACACAAGGTTAAGGGGAGTGCCCCCATGTGTACCACAAACAATCACAAACGTGCCCTGTGGGTCAAGAATAACTTGTGTTAGCACAAAGGGAAAGGTGCGTTTCAATATTACGGCCACACCGCGAGAACCTCGAGCGAAGTCCAAGTGCCAAACCCTATTGTCGCCTTAACGCACAAGAAAGGGGCAGTGGTTACCCATCAGGTGCGTCTCTTGAAGAAGAAGCACTTCTATATTGAGGCGCTGTGCGTAGCGCAATACAGCCGTTCATTTGTGGCAGTCCAGTAGGCCATTTACGTTCCAGGATAAAATATGGAGGGCAGCCTTTGGAGCCGGTGTGTCAGTCATGGGGGCAGGAAGTTGTTATCGTAGCTCACCGGACCCTGGAGAGTCGACGGCACATGCGGGGCCTGGAGCGAGTATGACAAGGCACTGGTGTGAAGGACCGTGTGTATTGGACCCCTATAGAGGTGGGTCCGAGTGCCTTGTGGATGGTGGTGCAGCAAAACAATAAAGAACCATAATAAACCATGGGAGCAAACAACCTCAGGCCCCAACAACAATGAAGAAAAAACCCAGTCCCAAACCCACCCCCTTCCTCCACCCTATACTTCAAGAACAGAAGCATCTGTCACCCCCCATTTAACTGAACCAAACTAAAACGCTTGTGTTGGTTGCGTGGAGAACCCCTCCAGAAGAACGGATAAGCAGTGCATCAGCATTAAACAGTGTGAATAAACATATGGACATGCCAACAGTCAGATGCCCCTCCCCAGTGAGGAGCTCGCCCCCCCCCCCGGTGGTGGACATACGTCTGAGTCTGACTACATTGTCTTTCAAGGGTGGGGGTGCGGGAAAGGTCAGAGTCCATCTGGGCCAATGGTAAGGACGAGCCTGCCAAGGTCTGGACGGAGCGGTGCCTATGGCATGGTGGAGATTCTGACTGGCTGGAGGAGTCATGAGGGTCTGGAGCTGCCGCACTTAAGGATCGGAGTGCTGGTGCCTGTGATTGGCACCCCCTGCGTGACCGCGTGCGGCGCCGGAGCCCCGGCGACCTCCGTCCCTCGGGCTGCAACTCCATGCGGTCTAGGGATGTGTTGTGCCGCTGGCGGAGGGGGCACTCCTCTGTCAGCCATATCCATGCCACCTGGGGTTGAGTCAAAGAGGTGTGTATTATTTTGAAAAATGACCCAAAGGCGTGCTGGGAATTGGAGCTGATACTGTAGGCCCAGGGTGAGGAGCTTCTTCTTTACTTCTGTGTCGGAGTGCCGGAGGTCTTGGACTTCCCTGGTGTAGTCCAGGAATATTATGATGACGTGGTTCTGAAACTTGAGGGGACCAGCCGCCTGGGCCGCCCGCAGGATGGCGTCTCGGTCTATGGAGTTGAGGATTTTTTAAATAATGGGGCAGGGTGCGGCACCGGGAGGAGGTCTGGGTGCCAGGGACCTGTGGGCCCTGTCTACTACAAACCACATCGACAGGGCATCACTGGGCATCCACGACTTAAACCAGTCTTCAACGAAGACGGCGGCCTGGCCCGCCTCCACATCCTCGGGGAACCCCACCAGGCGGAGGTTGTTGCGACGTGCATGGTTTTCCGTGTCCTCAGCACGCCTATGGAGCTCCTTGGTGAGAGTACGAAGACGAGCTACTTGTTCTTTGAGTTGTGTAATATCGTCCTTGACTGTGGATATATAGGATTTGGCTTCTGACAGCTGCGTGGTGGCATTACGAATATCCTGCCTGAGGAGAGAGACATCTATCTTAATTTCTCCAATCTTTCCTTCAATGGACGTCTGTGAGGCCCTGATTGCCTGGAGGATAGTGTCAAGGTCATTGTCTTGAGGGGGACTGCCTCCCCGCGGCCCCCACAGGAAGTTCCTGCTCGGAGGTAGTAAACCGGTCGATTTTGGTTTGCGTGGAGGCTGGTGTAGGCTTAAGGCCCCTCTCTCTCCCCATGGCCAGTTGTAGCTCTCGGTATCACTCCGGCAGTAGGGAACCCGGAGGGACGGGAGGCTGGCGTGGGGCCACGGACCCGCAGAGGCAAAGGCCACCCGCGCGCCAGACAGGAGCCACCCGGTCTGAACAGCCGATCTCACTCAGTGGCTCAAATAGAGGAGAACAAACCGTCCGAGACCAGCGTGCAGGGACCGTTTTCCGCCACCCGGGAAGATGTCCAACTTTGCCCGATGGGGGTCAAGCCTCACCTACCCCGCAGATCACTGTCAGGTCCCAAGGAGCCAGGCACTTCAAAGCCGGGACAGGGGTGTGGAAAAGTAAATTTTGCCATGTTCTGTGTCCCTACGTGTCATCCATCATATGTTATGTGTGCATGATTAAATATGCATATGCATTCCCCATGTTCGATTAATGACGCAATTACAGTTGTGTCCACCTCTAGTATGCCAGTTTCCAGTCCTCGTGAATACTACGAATATCAGGCCTATGTAAAGCTACGTTGCCACGTTTCTCAGTGTGCACGTTATTCTATTATAAAGTCCCCGTTTCTAGGCCTCAAAAGGGCCTGGACACCAGATTCAGCTCCTGTCTCCAGAAACCTCGCTGAGGAGCGATACAGCCCCCACCTGTATCCTCGACCCTTCACTTACTTCCTGCCTCGCAGTGCCCGGCCCAGCCTGATTCAGTCTCTGAGTCTGCCAAGAATATGTTATAGTTCCAGTTATCAGTTCAGTCCTCCTTCTCTGCATTCCTAAGCTACTGAACCGCATCAATAGTTTCCGTCATTGTCTAGCCTTCACGTCTCCACGTTAGAGAAATACTGCATTTAATGGTCATTTAATATTCTTCATCACGCACTACATGTAGAATAATGCATGGTCCAGTCTTAGAATCAAGTTAGCCTTTCCCCTCCTAAACTTCTAGTTTATATCAACATGTTCTCTAAACATCAGATACTAGATACTGTTTAGGTACATGTCGCCCTGACTCTCCAGACTTCAGTCTCTGCTCCTAGCACAGAGTTCATAGCCCCCAGCTTCCCCTAGTGATACGTCATTGCTAGTTTGCGCGCACCATCAGGTTAGAGGTCCCGGCTCCTTAGGTAGCCCCCTCCATGGTTTCCGCCCCATTCATGACATATTCTGTTATGTTTGCATCACAAGTCTATGTATACGCCCTGTTACACCTCTTTTCCCCCTTATCTTTCGCGACTGCTACGCGTCACACCTTTTGCTCCACCCACTGCTACGCCTACTGCAATGTAATGCTATGTGTTTGCGTTATGTATATATGCTCATGTATTGTTATTAAAAGCCAGCGCGCTCATCCCAGATCCAGCCCCAGCAGCTGCTGGGCCCTGCTATCCTATCCCTATGCAGGTTGTCCTGTTCCTGTCCTTATGCTGTATTAAACCTGCAAAAACTCCTACTACCTCGAATCTTGACTCTTATTTATTGAGCTATCTGTTATGATATATGTCTAGTCAAAAATAGGGTATTATTTATTTATTTACCACATAAATGGCGCCCGAACAGGGACTTGCCCTTTCCCCACGCGTCGGTGAAGCCACGCCGACCCCCTGACCCTCTGCAGTCGTGACGGAACTCTTCTGCGCAGTGGCAGATATTTCTGCTCAAGTATCCCTCAGGCCCACGGAGGAGACGGAGGAGGCGGTCCAGCATCCAGACGAGACGGTGGAGGAACGCGGCGAGTCCCGACCAGAGCCCAAGCCAAGAGTCCAAGGTCCGAGGTATCCGGAGGTCCACCCGTAACTGAAGTCTGAAGTCCGAAGTTCGTCGTCCGTCGTCGTAGCAGTCCAGTCCAGTCCGAGGCCTTCCGTTCTTGCTGCCCGGTGAGTACCGTTACTGGGGTGGTATCTAGGCAGGGTCAATTTAATTGACTCTGGTCTGTGGGTTGGTGGTACACAGTCCCACAAACGAAGTGTCCACTTCGGTGGATGCGGGTCCTGACGTGTCTCTTTATGGGACCGGTATGTTCCGTACTGTTTCAGCAGTGCATCTAGTAACTCTAGTCTGTTCCGTTCTCGAGAAATTCTTGTGTTTCTGTTCTCAGTATTCCAGGTAATATTCTGTCCGAACTGTTATTTTTAAATGTTCTTCATGTATTTTAATGTCGTGGTATGAATGGGGAATAAGTATCGTGTTTATTGTGTATTGTATTGTGTCTAGATTACAGTCCAGTCATGCCCTTGTTTTCCAAATTACGTCAGTTAAAAACTAGAAAGGGTCTGCTGGAAGCAGCAGTTCCAGTTCCGCCTAGGGACAGTCCAGGTCATTTTATGTATCAGAAGCATGGCATAAGCGCCATATTGTATCTAGATTTATGGGTAGAGTATACCAAACAGTTAGAAGAAAAGTATAGATGGCCCGTATCGGGTACATGGGATGCCGAATGCATCATGCGAGTAGAAGAAGCATTATGGAAAAAGAAAGCCAGACAGTCACAGAAAGATGCCATCGAGTTATGGCGCAAAGAAGCTCATAAAAGAACTGAAAAAGAAATCAGAAAGTCAGAATTAAGTAGAGAATCCTTAGAGCGAGCCCAAGAAAAGGAATTAATCGAGATAGGTGAACAAGTCAAAACTGAACAGAGAGACAGACAGAGGCATGCCCTTATTAGGGGTATGTATCCTCTCCTTGCCGAGGGCTCGCCAAAAGCGACCCCAGAGGCATCCAGTAATTTCCCGCCACCATTAGTTCCGACCAAGCTACGTCACAAACAGACCGCAGCTGATATTTTTATTTCGTCCTATTTGGACGACACAATCCCAGAATATGCAAATCCTGTTCGCGCTCCGCCAGTCCCTGTAAATCAGGCACTTCCCGCTTCTCCAGACACCGGAGTACCTGTTACGGTACCCCCGGTCCAGCCCGCCATACAAGTCCAGCCTACATTTCCATTTCCCACTCTGCCAGGACGAAGAGCCTCAGTAGACGACTCCAGTTTAGGGGCCGCAGGGGGAGGTACTCCTCAAACCCCGCCGCCACACAAGCGTTTAACGACAGCCGAATTACATGCACAAGCGTCACAGCGTACGCCTAGACATCAGACTGTAGCAGAAATAAGAAAATCCCTTGCCGAATGCGGCTATGATCCAGTCCCAGGCGAGGATAATATGGTTTTATATTCATTTCGCGTAAGAAAGGTGGCCGAGTATCTAGTCACCTTACCGAATATGAAAGAAGATCTAGACAGAATATATCGTTTCATCCGTACAGGGGATGATCGAGAAAGTATTAGCGAGGCCATGTCTCAAAGGAAAGCCGAGATCCAACTCATGATATTAAAGTTTCTGATCAATTGTCTAATAAGAGAACAAGATTACCCGTCTAAAGATCCGGCCGAAATGAAAATCCTGACAAGGTGGAGTGATAATATAGCCGAGGGTAAGCACAAGACCGTCGGTGCTGTGGAGAGTATGTACAAGAAAATCCGTAGAGAAATAATAAAGATACACGAACAACGTAAAGCAGCACAAGTAAGCGAGAAAGAAAGTAACTCTGATACTGAAGAGGTAGAGGACGAGAATCCCGCCAGAATAGCGTATGTAGGAAAATCCAGATTTCCAGATCGCCATTTACGTCTAGAACACAAGTCTATTTTTCATTCTCCAGCACCAGAACAAGGTTCACTAGAACAAGTATTCCAAGCTACCGATCACATTCTAAAATCACGAATTGGTTACAGTGAGTTAAGTACCATGCATGAACAGGAACTAGCCCGATCAGCAGTCCGATGGATTACTGATTCTACCACTTTTCCAGACGAAATAGTGGCACAGATGTTTCTGAAATTGCCCCCAGCCGAGCAGCGACTGGTGGGTATGTATATGATTCAGCACCTCATTACTTTGTATGAGGGTCAGCACTCTGATCCAGGTCCGTTACATGATATCCTGAACGAGTTACTCCAGTATAGATGGAAAGGTCTAGGTACCGATTTAATTAGTGTCATTCTAGAACAGCGTCACAAATATAGAACGTTTTTGAACCCGCATTTTGTTCATGTCTCACCCCCAGAAAGTAAACCCTTTTACATAGAGAGACAGAATCCGTTACGAGAAGTCCACCCAGTTAAAGGAACGGGTGGCGAAATGCAGCGAGTGTTTGTATACACTCCAATTACAAAGATGGAACTCCTCGAGATGAAGAAATTAATTCCCTGTCATGACAAAGATCCAGCAGGGTTCCATAGAGAATTAAAAGACATGCTCCGTATGGGAGAATACACATACCCAGATATTATTAAAATGTTAAAGGTTCTGCTGCCCGCAGGGGTGTATGAAAAGCTCAAGGAAAAAGAATGGGAGGTGGGAGAGAAAAAGATCGATTGGGCAGTTCTAGAAGCTGAAGATAAGTCACGTGTACCAGGTACCGGTCTTGGAGATAAATGTAAAGAATTACCAGAATTATTAATACAAGTTTTACCCAGATTATTGACAACGAGAAAAGAAGACTGGGATGCAATCTCAGCCTGTAAACAGAAGCAAGATGAGGATATTAGTGATTTTTATTCTAGATTTGAAAAATGTTTCAGCATCAACAGTGGCCTCAAGACAAGTAGTGAGTCATACCCTCACCTTTTTGTTACTAAATTAGTCGAGAATTCAAGCCCACAAGTTAAAAATCGAGTTCTGAAAGTCGAGAGTACCTGGCAAGCTAATACCCCGTCCCAGATGTTGCAGATGCTTCAGTATCACCAGAATAGAATCAGAGAAGAGCAAGAACACGAAAGAAAACGTATGAAAGATACGAAAATGAAAGTACTAGTTGCACAATCTGTTCCTCAAGACAGTCAGAAGAGGGGTCCGAATCAAGCCAGTCATCCTGCAGCTCCCGTTAAAGGGAACTGCAATTATTGTAAACAGCCAGGTCATTTTATAAACGAGTGTGCAGTTCTGAAACACAACATAGCTACCGGTAAAACAAAAGAAAGACCACGTCCGCCTAGACAAGAACAAGTTTCCCAGATTCCTCAGTCACAGAATGCACCACAGACAGTTACAGCTCCGCAGCCTATTGCTGCAACACAGCACGTTACACAGCAGATGTACCAGTATGCACAGTCTGAGTATCCAGAGTATCAGCAGTATTCATGAAACAGCCTAGAGAGGGAGGTAGGCTTGCCTCTCATCGAGATACCTGTAGATCAAGAAGGTCCCTATGTTCACAGTCAAGTATTAGGGAAAGACAGAAAGTTTTTGATTGATACAGGGGCAAGTAGGACCACAATTAGTCATGCCGAAGTTCCAGGGGCTCCGCTCTCAGGCTCAAGAAATGTTTCCCTTGGATTTTCAGGAAAACCTATCGTAAATGAGATTTCAAAGCCAGTTACTCTAGAAGTAGGTCCATTGTCCCGCACTACTGATCTGTTACTTACTAAGTCATGTCCAGAAAATCTATTAGGCATTAAAACACTGAAAGAGTTAGGTGCAGTTATATGCTGTTCCCCAGAGGGAATACGATTGTTCCTACGTGACTTTAAGGGTCACTATGTATTACGAGATTTTGATTCAAGACTGTCTAATGTTCCGCAGCATTTATGGGCGCAAGGTCCAACTGATGTAGGTTACATGCAAATCACACCCTATCGTGTGACTCTCAAGCCAGGTGTAGTGTTACCACGAATCAGACAGTACAGATTGCCACCTGAGGCTGTAGCAGCCTTATCCAAAATTATTGACGAGCTCATGGCTCAGGGAGTGGTTGTAGAAACTGACTCCAATGTATGTAATTCTCCGATCATTCCAGTCATGAAACGTACTGATCCAAATGCACCCCCAGTATATCGATTAGTGATTGACTTACGAGAGCTTAATAAATGTATTATTCCTCAGTACCCAGTTGTCCCAGACATCTCTTCCCTATTGACAGCCATTGATTCCGAAGCCACGTTCTTCACTGTCATAGACCTCAAGAACGCATTTTTCAGTGTTCCTATTCATCCAGACAGCCAGTTTCTTTTCGGATTCTGTTTAAATGGAAGGAGCTATATGTTTACACGAGCTCCTCAAGGTTTCACAGAAAGTCCTAGTATTTACAGTCAAGCACTTAAGAGACAACTAGACAACATTCACATGCCAACTGACACTGCCCTGCTCCAGTATGTCGATGATCTACTGATCACAGCCCGTTCTGAACGTGCTTGCGAGCGAGCATCCCTTACAGTTTTGTATTTCCTAGCCGAGATGGGGCACAAGGTGTCCCCTTCGAAACTTCAATTCTGTGTCCAGCAAGTGGTATACTTAGGACACTTGCTGTCCAAGAGGGGTAGGCAGTTGACACCAGACCGTATCCAGTTAATAGCGAGTCTTCCTCAGCCCAAGACCCAGAAGGAGGTACGTGCTTTTATCGGCCTCACTTCTTATTGCAGACAATGGATTCCCCAGTATGCATTTCTAGCCAAACCACTGATACAGTTAACGACACAGGAGGCAGCCGTATCGACTGTCCTCCCTTGGACATCTGAACATACACTTAGTTTCCATGAGTTAAAGAAAGCTTTATGCCAAGCTCCAGTTCTAGCCACACCGAACTACAGTAAGCCTTTTACACTTTTCGTTACTGAACGTGAAGGTACAGCATTATCTGTTCTCACACAAGATCAAGCAGGACAATACAAGCCCTGTGCTTATTTTTCGAGCACATTAGATCCTGTCGCCCAGGCTTTGCCTGCGTGCCTCAAGTCAGTTGCAGCCACAGCCCTAGCTATCAGACAAAGTGATTCCATAGTCTTAGGACATACCTTGACAGTACAAGTTCCACATTCCGTGGAAGTTCTTTTAAACCGAACACAAACTCAGCACTTGACAATTGCACGTTTAACAGGTTATGAATTGACACTGTTCCAGCCACACATAGATATCAGACGCTGCAACGTCCTGAACCCTGCTACACTGTTACCATCAGTTACTTCGAATCCTGACCCACATGACTGTGTGGAAGTAGTTAACATTACGACAAAACCAAGGCAAGATCTGACAGATATTCCGTTACCAGACCCCGACCTGACACTTTATGTGGATGGTTCATGTATGAGAACTAGTACAGGAGAACTAGTCGCCGCGTATGCAGTGACTACTGACACTGAAGTTATTGAGACACACCGCATTGACACCCTGTCCGCTCAAGCAGCAGAGCTAGTTGCTCTGACACAAGCCTGTATACACGCCAAGAACTTGAAAGTTAATGTTTACACAGATTCGCGCTACGCATTTGGAGTTGTACACGACTTCGGAGTGCTCTGGCAGGAGAGAGGTTTCATGACTTCTCATGGAACCAAGATTCAGCATGGTCTCCTTATTCAAGCTCTGTTAGATGCCATACACTTACCGACATCCATTGCTATCATGAAATGCAAAGCACATACGAAAGTCACTGACATTATTTCCCAAGGTAATGATCTAGCAGATCGCACAGCCAAGCTTACAGCACAGACTCCAGATATTCCAGTTAACCAGACACATACTCCAGATCCGACTACATGTATGACAGTTAAGGACCCTACACAAGATGTCATAGATATCCAGTTACATGCTACTCCCGATGAAATTAAGAAATGGTACGAACAAGGAGGGGTCCAGACAGATCAAGGATGGTTAACGAAGGGTAGAGCCACATGGTTTCTCCCCGACTCTATGGTTCAAGTCATTATCAATACCGCACATAGTCCAGCACATTTAGGAGAAAAAGCTATGTTAGATAGTATCCAGAACATTTGGTTCAACAAGCACTTACGAGCTGCAGCCAAGCAGAAAGTCCGTACCTGTATGATATGTTGCCAGTTCAATCCAGGTAAAAGTGTCCCGGTGGAACAAGGTGGATTCCAGCCCCCTGACCACCCTTTTGAAGTCCTCCAGATGGATTATATTCAGATGGAGCGATGTCGAGGTTTCAAGTATGTCCTTGTAGTTGTATGCGCTTTGTCCAGGTGGACAGAAGCATATCCAGTCCCAGATTACACAGCCGCGACCACTGCCAAGCAGTTGGTTCGTGAGTTCTTCCCTCGTTATGGACTCCCTAGAGTCGTATATTCTGATAACGGCCAGCCATTCTCCTCAGAGTTAATGAAGCACGTTTCCCTTTTGTTAGGGTACCAGTGGAAGTTCCATTGTGTACGCCATCCTGAAGCAGCCGGTCTCGTTGAGAGACATAACCAGACTCTGAAAATCCGTATTGCAAAAGTGTGTAAAGAAAAAGGTGTGGACTGGCTAGTAGCTCTGCCAGTTGCTCTATTTTACATGCGCATGGTCGCACATTCCAGATCAGGTCTGTCCCCGTATGAGGTCGTTTTCGGCCGCCCTCCAAATATGTGGGGTACTCCTAGACCCCGAAGTATTACCGATGTTTCAAGTAATATGTTGACAGATTACCTAGCTTCCTTGATGTCTGCCCTCAACTCATGTCGTTCACAGGTTGCTGCCGCATTTCCAGACAATACCGAGGTGGCACCGCATGAAATCGTTCCAGGATCCATGGTGATGGTCCGCAACTTTGACAGATCAAGTCCGCTGGAGCCTCGTTGGAAAGAGCCCCAACAGGTCCTCCTCACCACCCGTACAGCCGTGAAGTTGGAGGGACGCAAAGGCTGGGTGCACCTTTCTCATATTAAACTTTTTAATGGACTGAAACCCGTCTTAAAGAACATTTCCCAGGATTTGAAGGATTGCCAGAATATTGTTCTCAAGGACTGTCCCGCAAAAGACATTGCTACAACCCCTCCCCTGTTAGAGAAAACTCCGCAGCAGGAGTATAAACAGAAACTACGGTCTAGTAAAATAAGTCAGCCAGTTTGATTGTCTAAGTCCTCCCCTAGGTGAAACGGTTAGACTGTTTCTGACATGTATAAAATAGACCCCCATAGTGAGAGAGTTAGTCAAAACTCAATTCGATGTATCGTTTTTCTATGTTTCATATTATTTCTCAGCATTATGATTTCCTGCACCAGTTATGCATTTTACCTATGTTTCCCAGTTTCACATGTAAATAAGTCTGCTAATGCTACAGTAGAGCACACGTTTAGTGATCTGCCTCCTCACGAACTGTCCTACCGCCTCGCCATGCGAAATAACTCATTTATCCGCATGTTACATTACTCACACCAGACCAGCAATGCCACTAATTGTTGGGTATGTGGTCGACTCCCCCCTTTCCAGACCCCGAAGGGAGTTCTGCCACTTTTTCCTTATCCATTCTCACATAATGGTTCGTGTGGAGCGTGGTCCACGTTAACGCCATCCTCAACAGATATGTCTTTTCTTAACAGTACATGTTTCCCAGACAAGCAAGGTCTCCCTCACCGAACAGGTTTAGATCTAGAAAATGAAGTGTATAATTTAGGTAATTATTCGTCGAATTTTATGGTCCTGAATGTTCAGTCTGATACTACTCCAGACTTACCTGCTATTTCAGTACTACCAGTCAAAGGCGAATTATGTGTCCGAAATAATGGTTCCGTACATGTAGGACATAGTGATTGTACTGCTATTGTCAAGTATAGTGACAGTGGGAAATCTATTTTTAAAGCTTCACGTCATTCTTATTTTATTTGTGGTCAGACCGCATATGTTCGTCTGCCCCTCGATTGGGAGGGAACCTGTTACATTGCCTTCCTACTGCCACCAGTTTTCCTAGCCCCACCTAATTATCATAGAAACACACATCTAGTACACATTAGACATAGAAGGGAGTCCCCAATTGTCGATTATACTGAAACTGCTCTAGAACAATATACCGATTTCAATAGAGGTTTCTTTTTCTTTATAGGACCTATCCAGAATAGTAAGTTAATCCGTAGGTTAACCAGAACCCTCGAAGCTGTAGTAAATGAGACTGCCTCTGCTCTAGGTAACTTAACTGAAGAACAATCTGCTATGAGATTTGTCGTTTTACAGAATCGTCTCGTCCTTGACGTCATACTGGCCGATAGGGGCGGGGCCTGTAGAGTCATCGGATCTAGTTGCTGCATTTTCATTCCAAATAACGCCCCGTCTGTTTATTCAGCTATAACCAGACTCCATAAAATTGCCCATCTGATACACCAAGATCCAGGCACCTGGACATGGTCCGGTTGGTTCTGGAATATAATTTCCGCATGGGGATGGAAAGTCTTGTCCTTTCTAGGTATAGCAGTAGCGATCATATTCAGCTGCTGCCTCTGTATACAATGTGGCCCTGCGATTTGCGGCACGTGTGCTACATCCTGTATTCCTAGTATAACTCCTAGTCCCAAGCCCCGTTCTAAATCCCGTTCCAGGATAATTCGAAACGAGCAAATGATACTGTATGAAATGATAGATGGTATCATGAATATTGATGTTTCCTGATGGAAACGTAGTGACAAGGAGGGAATGTGGAAAAGTAAATTTTGCCATGTTCTGTGTCCCTACGTGTCATCCATCATATGTTATGTGTGCATGATTAAATATGCATATGCATTCCCCATGTTCGATTAATGACGCAATTACAGTTGTGTCCACCTCTAGTATGCCAGTTTCCAGTCCTCGTGAATACTACGAATATCAGGCCTATGTAAAGCTACGTTGCCACGTTTCTCAGTGTGCACGTTATTCTATTATAAAGTCCCCGTTTCTAGGCCTCAAAAGGGCCTGGACACCAGATTCAGCTCCTGTCTCCAGAAACCTCGCTGAGGAGCGATACAGCCCCCACCTGTATCCTCGACCCTTCACTTACTTCCTGCCTCGCAGTGCCCGGCCCAGCCTGATTCAGTCTCTGAGTCTGCCAAGAATATGTTATAGTTCCAGTTATCAGTTCAGTCCTCCTTCTCTGCATTCCTAAGCTACTGAACCGCATCAATAGTTTCCGTCATTGTCTAGCCTTCACGTCTCCACGTTAGAGAAATACTGCATTTAATGGTCATTTAATATTCTTCATCACGCACTACATGTAGAATAATGCATGGTCCAGTCTTAGAATCAAGTTAGCCTTTCCCCTCCTAAACTTCTAGTTTATATCAACATGTTCTCTAAACATCAGATACTAGATACTGTTTAGGTACATGTCGCCCTGACTCTCCAGACTTCAGTCTCTGCTCCTAGCACAGAGTTCATAGCCCCCAGCTTCCCCTAGTGATACGTCATTGCTAGTTTGCGCGCACCATCAGGTTAGAGGTCCCGGCTCCTTAGGTAGCCCCCTCCATGGTTTCCGCCCCATTCATGACATATTCTGTTATGTTTGCATCACAAGTCTATGTATACGCCCTGTTACACCTCTTTTCCCCCTTATCTTTCGCGACTCCTACGCGTCACACCTTTTGCTCCACCCACTGCTACGCCTACTGCAATGTAATGCTATGTGTTTGCGTTATGTATATATGCTCATGTATTGTTATTAAAAGCCAGCGCGCTCATCCCAGATCCAGCCCCAGCAGCTGCTGGGCCCTGCTATCCTATCCCTATGCAGGTTGTCCTGTTCCTGTCCTTATGCTGTATTAAACCTGCAAAAACTCCTACTACCTCGAATCTTGACTCTTATTTATTGAGCTATCTGTTATGATATATGTCTAGTCAAAAATAGGGTATTATTTATTTATTTACCACAGGGGGTGCCCCGCATAAGTCCCCGAGAAGAGATGTAGAGGAGGGAGGGGGGTCACTGCCCAACAGTGCTGCCATTCTTCTCCCCAGAAGCGGGGAGAAACACCTTCAGATACCGCCACAGTAGCGCCCAGGCAGCGGGGGGTCCAACACCCCCACAGATCTGGCCTCAAGCCCCGACGCCCAGGACAACACAGTTAGGCCACTTAATCAGCCCCGTTACAGAGCAGAGATGCATAGGGCCCCGCCAAGCACACTGAGTGGAGAAGCCCACGCCGCTGCCAGGACCGACAACCGGTCCCCCCACTCACTGCAAGGATCAGCCGCTCGACCAGCGGCTCCCCCAGTCTCACGCTTCAACGGCCCTCATCACTCTCAGCACGTCTCTGCACCAGCGCCAGCCGACGTGCCAGCCGAGTTTCCACTGGAAGCCTCTCAAGCTGCTGGGTCGACCTTGCCCACAAACCGCAGGCCCACCAAGGTCGGAGCAGTCAGTGCCACACCCCTCAGGCTCTGCCGTCTGCCAATCCCCTGCAGCGCCAACAGTAAGGGGTTGCGACAGGCCTCGACAGGCCGCACACCACAGAGGGGGGCTCTGGGGCCCGTGACATGCACCTCTGCTGCCGTTCAGACTGTTAGCCGGATCCTCCGCTCACCGCATGGATCTACGGCGATGCCCACGGCCAGCAGCCTCACCAGTTGCATGTTCAGAGGGCCGTCCTCGTCGCCTCCGCTGCCCCGGCGCCAGCCGATGCACCGGCCGATCCCAGGCCGGGGCCATTGAAAAAGTGCCAGGCCGATCTCGCTCCTGGGTTGCGGCCCCCTGCAGGGCAGATGCAGCAGTCTCTGTGCGACCCTGGCGCCAGCAGCCGCCCGGCCCCTCTAAGCACTGTCACTCACCCGGTGCCCCGACCCCACTGGTTAGAGGCCGCGCTCGCAGGGATAACAGGCCGCAACAGGCCGCGAACCACAGGAGGCCACAGATACCGTGGACCGGCACCAATACACCAAATGGAGAGGGCCACAAGACAAGGATGCCACTACAATCAGGTAGGTGGTCTGGATGGGTGCCAATGGTAGCTGGATTCGAGGCGGATGACGGAGGCGTCCGTAGCACTCTTAGAGTGCGACCGCCATTTTGACGCCTCAGGCCAAGCCCCCAGCACTTCTTGTTAAATTTATGAAATATCCAACCTATACAA
This sequence comes from Lissotriton helveticus, assembly GCF_964261635.1. Lineage (NCBI taxonomy): Eukaryota > Metazoa > Chordata > Amphibia > Caudata > Salamandridae > Lissotriton > Lissotriton helveticus. The sequence continues at coordinate 711,345,335 of NC_136065.1, forward strand.
CCTATACTCAAGGCGTGCTACAGTGGGTGGCACGTTTGTCTAGACCGTGCCTAACAGCAAATCAATCTTACACAAGTCACTTGGACTTGACTCCTGTGCACAGTTGCATGTGTGATTTGAGCACCGTAAGAACCAGACATTGAACACAATGGACACCAGTAAGCAACAAGGCCTGACGTCCTTAGTGACACTGAATTTGTCTGATGTTTTAAGCATATTTCCTTTGCTGACACTAACAGTGTTCCCAGTGTGTAACAGAAAAAATAAACCCAATTAGATATTACCTCTACGTCTCTCATCCTCGACCCAGTCATAACTAATGAAGTATATTCCACGGAAAGGAAACAAAGCAGGAAACGCTTTTAGGCTCCACCCACCCTCCTGCCAGGGGCTATAATTGCATAGCCAACAGAATGCACTTCCTTATTTTGTTTCCTGTCAGTGGACATGACGGGAAACGCTTGAGTAGATGCTGGGTCCTTCCCTGTTGCTTGCTTGTCCTGTTGCTTCCTCCTTTGCTGGGATCTGGGGGTGCTTCTGGACCTTCATGGGAGCTGCTGGAGTCAGGGCGCCTGGCTTCCTGGATTCCATTTGGTTCTCCATTTCCTATGCTGGTGGGCTGCACTGGTCTCCTTGAGACCGTGAAGTGAGTCTTTTGCTCCTGTTTTTCTTTGTTGCTCCAGCTCCTCTCTGCTAATTGTTTCTTGCATCTCCTGACGGTTTTTGGGCGTTGTGGTGGTCCTCCCCTGGCAGCCTCCATGGTGTGGGGCGCTGAGTCTGGGCTCCGTGTGGGGCGCGTGTGGGCTTCGGCTGAGACGGTTTCAGTCAGTCAGTTCAACTTTATTCGGATACAATAGTACCCATGAAAGCACACAAAACAATACATCACAGCAGGTAACCAAAAATGTATTTAAAATAATTAAAATATCCAATATACAGATGCTAAAGTGACTTGTGCAAAGCTATACAGTGCGTCAATACATATAAAAAAAGAGCCATTTGCAGAATATTTTTATAACAATGTCAAGGGTCCATCATAGATCTTCGCGTCCTTACTGCAGATTTTAAAAAAGTGCTAATGCAAAAAATAAGATCAACATCATCTAATTCTATCATTGATCGATATGCTTCCTCCAAACAGATTGGTCCTTTTTTGTTAAAATAAGAGCATAAAAACTGTTTAAAATATTTGATATAATATTTGCAGAAAAATATAAAGTGCGTAATAGTTTGCTGACTCCTCCCGTCACATGGGCACAAGTTAAGATTAGAATTTGGACTGTAGCCAAGTGGGAAGCAGAGTGAAAAGCGAATTGTGCCGGCTCTCAGACGAAACAACAAACTCGTCTCCCAACGGCTCGTGGGTAAAGACAGATATGTATGGAGTGGGTGACTGTACCGTTCAATAGCCATATAGTTGCGCACAGATGTCTTCCTAACCTCTGCCTCCTCTCGCTCGGTCTTATATAGGGAGTACAGAGCGTTCTACATTTCTTTTTTTGCGACCGAGTACGCAAGTGTGGAATCCCAAAAGATGCTTTCCATATTTATACTGCGCAAGCTACCCAGCACACCACTCAGCCATGGGATATCTAAGCACTTAGCGCAACGTAAGAAGTCCTTGATGATCGACTGTGTCAAAGAAGCTGCTTCGTTCTTCCATACTGCAATCCAAATAAGTGCCGGGTGTGCCGGAATAAAATCTGTTATAAAATTGATGTTAAGCTCTTTGTGACATACATATTGGGAGGTTGAAATTGGGACGTTCAATAGTTTCCTGCAAAACTTATTCTCTTCCTGCTGTATAGATGAGCAGTTGGCCGTTCCCCAGATCTCAGCGCCGTATGTGGCCACCGGGATACACTGAAGTTTATAGATTTTCTGTACGGCTAAAAGTGCGCCTGTAGTCTTAGGGCGAGGTATACTTAAAATCGAATTGGTGGCCTTTGAGAACTTGCTCCTGGCGTGAGCTATATGCAAAAAGAAAGAGACACAAAGACGGTCGTAAATATTTTGATTACGTGCCTGTAACGTTGTGATGGTTCTTTTGTGTCCACAACCAACATGACAATCCCATTATTGTATAGCCGGCTGGAGAACCATGGGGGCTAGCTTTTACGTATATCCGTTTGTGGTGCAGCTAAATTGATGCTTGGAAACCGGGGTCCATCATAATGGTTACAGGCACGTAATCAAAATATTTACGACCGTTTTGGTGTTTCTTTCTTTTTTCCCACAGGTCTTTTTTATCACTAGCTCGCCCATTTTGGCTCGAGCTCATGCCACAAGCAAACTTTCTTGCTTATCTGGCTACAAGAATTTTGGATTGGGTACGCCTTTTAGGGGAGTAGACCGTCCATTTTCTTGCACTTTGGTCCTGAAGAAAACCTGGCACATTCCACTTAAAGGTTGAAACATGTAGACCAGACCACCTACAGAGATACTCTTGTTCATAATTACCCTCAAAGTATCTCCACACTTCTTTTAACATTGTCCAGTTACTTACGAATAAAATCTATTTTTGGAGTCAAACCAGGACAATTTTTAACATACATTTTTTTGCACTTAACACTCACAAACCAGCTCCACTGTATTCCAGGTGCTGTAGCACACCCTGATGGCACTCGGTCATAACACTCACAAACCAGCTCCACTGTATTCCAGGTGCTGTAGCACACCCTGATGGCACTCGGTCATCAGGGTGGACCCCGATGATGAAGCATGTCACCACTAGGCTGGTGAGTGAGGTTTTTTTTATAAAAGGATGAATTTTTTCCGTTTTCAAGCATACATACCATTAAGAATCTATGATTCTCTATGGCGATACACCTTCTTTGTTAATTGTAATTGGATAATTTATCATGTCAGGACCTGCAGCCAGGTTCATAACATTGGATAGATTATAGGATTTTGTCACCCTTTTAAGTTCTTTGCCTCTGCTAAGCGAGGGTTGTACAAAAGAGACTATGCACTTTGCTGTTCCTAGTTCGTTGATCTTAGCATTAAAATCGCCTCCTACTAAAATTCCCAAAGGGACGCCCTTATCGGATTGGTTATCTAAATCTGAGATGAAATCAAAAAGCTTTATGAAGCTTTTATTTGGAAGTGACTGGAAATCGTTGTTGTAAAAATGTAACAGATAAAATTGGATTCCTCTTTTATACAATACAGCCTGACAATTTAGGCTGTGGGTTGAAATTATTTTAAAAACTTCCCCCAGCTGCCACCTTGAATCCCATAAATAGACCTCCCGATGGCCTTCCCATCCTGGGTATTTCTGATGGTACGCTGAAACAATGATATCCCTCAATATATAAATCTTCAGTGGCCCAGGTTTCTTGGAACATGACCATATCATATTCCCTTATTAATTTTACCCATTCGATATTGTCTAGTTTTGACCGTAGACCTGCCACGTTCCAGCTCAGTACGCTTAAACTAGCTTCCTTATCTATATTTACCAGATCTTTCTTCCCTTGGGCACAATTTGGTGCCTTCAGTGTGTTTTCTGCTGGCATATTGCTATTAGTCGCAGAATCTAAGAGCTGTAGTGGTCAGTCTTGGAGGTCTAAGCTACTAAGAACTTGATAATTATTGGTCAAGGGTATGGCTGCCCTCAGTCCTCTGTTGAAAGTGGGTGGTCGCTTACAGAAATAACCCAACGAAAGGGCACTAATACTAGTGGGAGGATTCAAAGTTTCATCAGTAATGGACAAAAGATGGCAAACTTGCTGGGGCCTTCTAAAATTTAGGACAACACAGTCCTTAATGCATTAATTTGAGTGGCCTACCCATCCTACTCTTCTGGCCATGATTATGTCCACCCTTCTGTATGGATCACATTTTTTATGCTTATGAAGCCAGTACACGGATTTTCTTTGTAAATCAAACCAGGACTCCCTCTGCCCCTTCTTCAGTGCAGGGACACCACTTAAAACCAGCACGTATGGTGCGGAAGCTGGTGGGAGATCTAAAACATCCGGATTATCAATGGCATTTGACTCACTATAAGCTTGGATAGCTTCGTTTCTATCATCAGTTGGCCTCTGGGACTGCTTAGGCGATCTGCTTGGGTTTACATTTTCCTTGCATATATTATTTTGAACACTCCCTGATAACAACCTAACACTTTTACTGGTGTTAATGGCGTCTTTGTCAGGAAACAGTGTGGCCCCCCCATCCCCGGGTGTGATACCTGGTGTTCCTTAGGGCGGTATCGTAGTGGTGGCTACAGATACAGGGGGCGGGAGCTTGTCAGCAGTTATGCGGCCAGATAGCATGGGTTGTAGCGCAATTATACCTTAACCAACCCTTTTATATTTGCTGCTACATCATTTATTTTAGACATTTCTTTCCATAGGCCATCAAGTTTTTGGGCAAAAACCCCCATTAAATCATCCAATCTAGATTCAAAACCTTCCATTAAGCTGTCCAGAATTTCAATGCCCATGTCCGTTGCTGTAGAGCCAATGGCAGAGAGGAGTTCAGTCTGGGTCGAGATGGAATTAGAGACCCTAACCTCCAGAGGTCCGTTGCCAACCCCTCCAACGTTGTTACTCGGGGCGTCTGTGGTAGGGTCAGTTAGCTTACTACTATATTCCACCTGGTTTGATTTTGGTGCATTTTTCTTTCCGCCCAGTGCTGAAACAGTCGGAATCCGTCGTCTGATTGTCTTGCCACGAGTATTACTGGCTAGGGCATGTAAATCCTGGATATTCAGGGAGGGAGCAAGTGGGATATTTAACACATCTATGTCCGGGCTCAGAGGCATAGGGGTGGCTCTCAAAATGTCCGACAAGGGTGAGTCATTTGTGCCCCCGATTGACAAACGTGGGTGGGGCCCGACAAGGTCTAAAGATAACCATCTCTCGGTTGCCTGGATCTCATATGTAAGCACCGATTCAGCCCTTATTAGAAAATCTTCCAGTGTGCCGGCTACCCCCTTCCTTTTGCTCATCGTGGACATATTCCCAAAATATGCTTTTTATAGGGGTAGTAGTGAGGCACCAATACTTTTTCAAAAAGGCACATTTACCTTGATTGCTGGGCCATTTGTCCTTTGATCACAACACCAAGAGCGATGGCCCGGCCTGGCCTCTTCTGGCCCCTGATGGCCACAGATGGCCCGCCCTTTGCCCGGGCTTAGCCCGGCATCCGCCCACGCGCGTCCCGCGACGCGTGAGACTGTGGTTGATGAAATAACCCCGTTGACAAGTGGGAGGGGCTGCCTGTTCGCTCGTAGCCCCGCTGCAACTCTGGGACTTGGAGTCCTGCTGCTTGCCTCCGCTGGTTGCCGAATTCCACACAAACGCCGCGTCTCCCAGTTTCATGTCCGGTGTGTCACAGGGCCTGCCTCAGTTAGTAAGCATCCGGGTTGGGCTTTGGGTGCTCCGCTACTTGCTCAGGTGCATGGGGCCTGCCTCGGTTAAGTGAGCTCCCTGGTTAGGCTTCGGGTGCTCAGCTGCTTCTCTCACTCCCGGATTCCAGTCAGGTGCTTTATTTGGCCTGCCGCAGTTGGTGAGCACCCAGGTTGGGCTCCAGGTGCCCCACTGCTTGCTCACATACACTGGTTTGCTTCAGGTCCATATCCGGACCTGCTTCAGTTGGTGAGCGCACGGGTTGGGCTCCGGGGGCTTCGTTATTCTGTCACGATGGTGTGCTCATCCCGCTTGGTCTGTGGGCAGTCAGGTTGGGCTCCAGGTGCTCCACTCTCCTTTCACATTGGGGCTTTTGTCTCGGTTTAATTTGTTTGGCCTTTGGCAGCTGTGATTGGTCGACCTTTGTGACTCTGGCTCGCCCCGCCCCTCGCCGCCTTTCTTCATTATTTTCAGCTGTTCTGCCTGCCGGTTACCTTTCAAGGGGTGGTTTCCAGTTTTTGGGGCTTAGAAAAGGGTGTGGTTTCAGTTCTTCTGTTGTTCCTATGCCTGTACTTGATGTGTGTTTGGTTCCTCTTTCGTGTTGGGATGGGCACACATCTGAGAAAACGCCGCCATCTGTATTCTATCTCCTCTTCCTCTTCCCATGTGGACAGTGGGGATTCTGCCCCTCCTGTGAAGCAGTCCCGGTTGGATGACAGCCGGTTGTAGTGCCTGATTTGGGAGACTTTTCCCGATTTGAGGTCCTCCAAAAAGCCTGTTGGTGGTGGTTCTGATGGGGGTCTTGTCCTCTATTTGGATATTTCTAGTTCAGACTCTTCTGATGGTTCTTCTCTGGGTGCGTTGGACCTGAAGGGCAAATATATCTCCAAGGAATTGTTGCCGGACATCGTCTCTCATGTCAGGGGGAACATGGATTTTCCTGATGAGGTTGTGGCAAGCACTGCGCAGGATGCTCTCTTGCCAAAGTTTCGGAAACCTACTACAACGTCTCTGCCTAGCCATCCGTTTGTGATGGACGTTCTGTTGAAGGAGTAGAAGGACCTGATCATATCATGGTGCCTCGCTTTATGTCCAAACTCTATCCTTTGCCAGACATGGAGGATATGATTCCTGAATCTGTGCATGTGGACTCTATTGTGGCCAGTTTGGTGGGTCGTACTTCTATGGCTGATGATAATATCCTTCGTGATGATGTGGATAAGAAGATTGACTCTGCACTGATGAAGTCGTATGCGGGGTCCCACCTTGCTATCAGCACTGGTGTCTATGGGGCATATGCCACTCAGTCCTTGTTGGCCAGCTTAAAGACCTTGTTTTTCACCATGCAGGAGGGTGGTAGTTGTCCGGCCCTGCTAGATTCCATGGAGTGTCAGGCGGAGTTCCTCTTGAATATTGCCTTTGATGTTGTGTGTGCTTCTGCCTTGTCCTGTGGTTTATCTGTGCTGCTTGTCTGAATTTGTTGCTGAAGAGCTGGAATATGGATGCCGCGCAGAGGTTGTCGTTTACTGGGCCTCGTCTGTTCGGGGACGCCTTTGAGGAGAAGCTTCACAAGGTGTTCAAAGAACGTAAACATTCCTAGTCCTTCAGACATGAGCCACGTTGTAAGGAATCTTCCTTCTCTGCTGCCAAGCCTTTCCATCAACCTTCATGGTTTCAGAAGTCTTCCTCTCAAAGCCAAAAAGAGGCTTGAAAAGGTTTCCACTGCTGTTTCCAGAAGAAGCCCCTTCAGGATGCTGGCAGGGTCCTCAGCGTTCCCGACTATGCCGCTCCCCTGGATCTTTCAGCTGGTGGTCCGCCAGTGGTTGGTGGAAGACTACAGTTGGTCATGCCTGCTTGGGGTTTGACAACTTCCAACCAGTGGGTTCTAGATGTCCTCTGCCAGGGGTATGAGATCGAGTTTCTTTCCCCTCCTTCCAGCCTGGTGCGGACTCTGAATCCCTTGGGCCTGGCTCGTTGTGGGTCTCTGTTGGACGGTGTTCACTCCCTGTTTCTGAAAAATGCGATTGTTCCAGATCCCCAGGCGAAGTGGGGTCTGGGGACCTATTCGATCATCTTTCTTGTTCCGAAAGTCACAGGGGGGTTTCGGATTGTGATCAACCTCCAGCCCTTGAACAGGGTTGTCTGGAAAATCATGTTCAATATGGAGACCCTGTATCGATTTGATTCAGGAGGGTTGGGTAATGTCTACCCTGGATCTCCAGGACGCTTATCTTCATGTGCCAGTGGCTCTGGTGGATCAACAGTTTCTACGGTTTTGCCTGGCCAGTCGTCATTGGCAGTTCTGTGTCCTACCATTTTGTCTCCGGTCCGCTCCCATGGTTTCACCAAGGTGACGGCTCCCCTGGTGGCACATCTTCACCTCCTGGGAGTATCTGTGTTTCCTTATCTGGACGATTGGCTTCTCCAGGCACCTTTGCCCATGGTGATGGCTCAACACCTGTCTTTGACCATTCTTATGCTCAAGGGCCATGGGTTTCTCCTGAACTTTCCAAAGTGCCACCTTCTTCCTGCCACCTGCAGGCCCTTCAATGGGGCGGAATGCGAGTCTGTTCTGGGCAAGGTGTTCCTTCCTGTTTCCCGTATTCTGCGCCTTCAGTCCCTGTTGAAGGTGTTGTTGTATCGGTCTTCAGCTCCCCTGCTTCAGTGGGTCGAGGTTTAGGGTCATATTGCCGCTACTGTTTTCACGGTCCCGTTGGCCAGGTTCATCTTCAGACTTTGCTGTGGCATCTCCACTGTTGGGTCCATTTCCTGGTTCAGGACTTTGCTGTGTCGGTGCCGGTGTCTCTGGAGATTGTATTCACTCTCCAGTGGTGGCTGGATTCTTCAACTCTCTCCAAGGGGATGTGGCTGCGCCCGCAGCTACAGGTGGTGTTGACGATCGATGCCAGTGCGTTTGGTTGGGGGGTCACTCTGGGTCTGTGGTCTGTCCAGGCTCTTTGGCTGTGGACGGAGTCCCGCCAGTCCTCCAACTGGAAGGAACAGTCTTCTGTGGAACTTGCTCTTCGTTTCTTCCAGGATCGTCTGCTGAGGTGCAATGTTCTGGTGCGGACCAACAACACAGTCACTGTGGCTTACATCAATCACCAGGGCAGTACTCGCAGTTCTCCCTTGAATCTGGTGGCCTGTGTGATTGCAGGTTGAGCGGAGCTTCATCTTCTGGCCATCTCTGCTCAGAATATCAGAGGCGTGAACAATGTGGTGGCAGATGCTTTGAGTCACAGGTTACCATCTTCTCAGACCCTGTGCCTCTCCCCCAGGATTGTCCGGTTGCTCTGTCGAAGGTTCAGGACTTCCAAGCTGGACTTGTTTGCATCCAGGACCAATACACTGCTTCCCGTCGTTTGTTCCCGGACACCGGAGTTCGGGGCTTTTGGGGGTGAAGGCCTTGTCTCTCCCATAGACCCCTCGGTTGCGGTACACCTTCCCTCCTTTTCCTGTGATTCTGGCCTTCTTGCTAAAGGTGCAGCAGGTGGGGGCCAGGTGGTGGCTTTCTTACCTCACTGGCCTTGGTGGTCCGCGTTCCCATTGTTACTGAGTCTCGCTGTGGGTCCTCCTTGGATTCTACCTCACTGCCTGTCTCCCCTGAGGTCGACCTCTCCCTCCCTCCTGGTCCCTCTCACCCTGGCGGTCTGGAGGTTGAACAGCTGTCTCTTGAGGTCCGGGGTTTGCCTGACCAACTCATCACGGCGATGCAGGCCTCCCGTAGGAAGTCCACTCTGTCCTCTTACTCTAAACATTGGACTTCCTTCTCCTCCTGGTGTTCTGGCCTTGGTCTGTCTCCTACCTCTTGCCCTATCGCTTCGATCCTTCAGTTCTTTCTGGATGTGTTTTAAAAGAATGCCTTGTCTACTCTGAAAGGCCAGTGGGATACGATTTCACTCCCGTCTTCAGATGGGTTGTTGGTTTCTTGGTTGTTCCGGAGTTGCTCTCTCTCCTCTTCTTCTGCACGTTCTCCGGTTCCTCCTTGAGATGTTTCTTTGGTCCTGGGTGCTCTGCAGTCCTCTCCCTTTGAGCCCTTGGAGTCGGTTGACCTTGAATTCCTCTCTTTTAAGGTGGCTTTTTTGGTTGCTGTTACTTCTGGTCAGTGGTTGGGGGAGCACACTGCCTTGCGTTGTTCTCCTCCCTTTTTGCGTTTCTTGGATGACGCGAACGGTCGTCTCTTTGGATCCTGGGTTTGTTCCGAAGATTTGTTCTTGGTTTCTTTCCTTTCACGAGTTGATCCTCCCTTTCTTCTCTCCTTCTCCTTCCTCTCTTGCTGAGCTGTTGCTGCACACTCTTGATGTGAAGCGTGTGTTATCTATCTATGTTGACAGCTCTGCGGTGTTTCGTACTTCTGACTCTCTCTTTGTGACCTTTGGTCTGGCTGGTCGGAGAAAGGTTGCTTCCTGTCTTACTCTGGGACGCTGGATCAAAGCTGTTATTTATCTGTCTTATCAGGGTTCTGGTTTGCCTTGCCCTTCTGGGGTTTAGGCCAGTTTCACTAGGGGTGTTTCTGCTTCCTGGTCTGCTTTTCATGGGGTTTCCCTTGATGAGATTTGTCGGGCTAGGATTTGGGCTTCAAATTCTACTATTGTGAAGCATTATCGTCTGAATAGTGCTCTGTCTGACCGTACACATTTTGGTTGCGGTGTGTTGTGTGCTGTGGGGCGTGTTCCCCCCACCTGATTCTGTGTATTTATTTAAAGTATTTTTCACTTGCTGCACTCCACTTTTGTGTTCGGTCTGTGTTCTGTGTATGGTGTGCCAAAGGCCTTCCTGTGTGGTTGCTTTGGTATGCCTCATTAGCGATGACTGGGTCGAGGACGAGGGACGTAGAGGTAATGTTATGATTACTTACTGGTAATCCCCATTACTTTTAGTTCTACTCGTCCTCGACCCAGTCATACTTAACACCCACCCTCCCTGCTCAGGCCTTTGTTGCTTGGTATGTCAGGAAGTGCTTTTTGTTGGCTATGTAATTATAGCCCCTGGCAAGAGGGTCGGTGGTGCCTAAAAGCATTTCCTATTTGTTTCCTGTCAGTGGAATATACCTCATTAGTGATGACTGGGTCGAGGGCGAGTAGGACTAAGAGTAATTAGGATTACTAGTAAGTAATCATAGCAATACTTCAACCCACAACGGGCCCCACCGCCTCTCACCCCTTGAACTATGAATTTGAAAGTCACCACTTGATGTCATGGGAATAGAAATCTATGGGCACCATATCCTGGGGAGGAGCATAACCACAATTTTGCCATTGCTCACCTCTAATAGAGAAATAGGGCGTATGTAATTGATGTCTCACGGTAACATATCCCTCCTTGGTATCCCTGTCTTCTGTGACTAATGTACCACAAAGTAAGGCAAATTCATCATACCCAGTCGGTCGTGGTAATCTCAAGACGCAGAAGAAAGTGGGACATGGAGGCGCAAAGCACATAACCTACCTGAGTGAAAGGGGGCTGTCAAAGAGGCATCTAAACCCTTAGCACAACATAACCTTATTTTCAGCCATTTAACATAGTTGCTGAGGATCTGTCCAGGCTATACAAGGTAACAAAGTAACAAATAAAAGGGAGTAAGTAAGTAAGTAAACATATTGCCTGTTCGATTAATTAAAATCTTGACAGTAAAATAATCATAAAAATTGGCACAACCCTCCCCCAATCCCATCCTACTCCCTCGACTCCTCGAGTCCCATAGCAGCTTGGGTCCGCTGTTGATACCTTCTCACGGTTTGTGGTTGTTTCATATAGACCGGTGAAAAAGGCATATTTTATGTTATGTGACATTTCATAAAAAGGCAAATAAAAAATATATAATTGTGAGGCCCTTGAAAAATAGACCCAAAAGGCCTAAAAGTAATTCATTAGTGGGCGCCATTGGCAGTAATGACCTCCTACCCAGTAGTGGGATGTGTTTCTCCACCACTTAAATGTTCCAGTGCAAAAAGTAAAAAGTAAAATGCTATGTTGTCATGCCTCAGTCCTGTTATGATGCCTTGACAGCCAGCCAAAGTTTGCCAGAGGAGCTGGTGTTTGGAGGACCGATCTTTTTTACTTGTGCTGTACGCTTCACCTGCACTTGCTGAAGGCTCTCTGTTGCCGGGCTCTGTCTCCCTGGTTTTGATACGGAGCTCCCTATATGATTTTCTGAATTTATATTTTGGCCTATCCAAGAGCTATAGAGACCGTGCCGGGTCTGTAAGTGCCAGTCTAATTAAGTGTGTGAACTTCGACAATATTGCAAGGATGCAGGTCTTTATATCGGAAAAACACCAGTCCGAGGCCTCCTTGCAAGTCCTCAGGTCCTTGGCCCTGAAAATAGGGAAAAGCAGCCGATGATGCTCGCTGGCCATTTTAGGACAGCGAGAAAGCAAAAGTCACACAATTGATGGACAGAATGCAGAACAAATCCAAACATTCACCTCCAGTCAAGAGATCCATCTGGGTTAAATGCATTACTCTTTTTCTCACCATCCCACCCCAGTTGAGACCTGGCCATATGCAAATCAGTTTTGAACATGTGCCTCATGGGAACAGTCCAGCCTGGAATGCCAAGCCAGGTCCTCCCTGGACTGGAAAGAAGCATCTTAGGACCGGTTTCAGTTTAGGACAGCAGCACAACAGGACCAACCAAAATTTCTTGTGGTAAGAACATACCCGGCAGGAGACTGCTCCTTCCTTGCTTGGCAAGGCTGGGTAGAAATCTGTGATTCTTAGTGCAATGAGCCTCATATATAAAACTTTCCTGCAAGCCTGTGCTGAAAGCGCCTCTTATAGGTATTGTTGGGGTTTCCCCTGGATATAAGACTCGTTCAATGTAGTTGTATTGGGATTGTGATGCAATGAGACCCGATCTTTTTCAAACTAGATGACTCGGACCAGCCGCTTCACTGCATTTGTCCAGGCAGATATCGGGATCTCAGGTGAAAGCAAGATCTCTGCTTCTATCTTTAAAGTCCCAATTGCTTTGATCAGCTTGGAATGCTAGGGGGAGTCCTCTTCTTGGAAGATGGGTCCCAATTGATGTGGGTGTTATCCAGGGCTCTTAGTACCCTTATGTAGAACTTTATTAATTCCCCCTTTGATACCGGGTCAGGTCTGCCAAGGCCGAGTTCCAGCCTAAACCTAGCTTTCCTGGCTTGTCTCTGAGCTTGCAGCACTGCTTTATAGGTTTTTACCTGGGCTGCCACTATGAATGGATCCAGGGCTCCTGGAAAAGCCAGATGGCCATAATTGACTGCCGGAATAAATTTTGCCTTAAGGACTTTTCAGCATTGGCTACATTGATGGGCTTGTCAGGCATAGGCGTAGTCAATTCATCATAAAGATTACACGTCAGCCTTTGCACTTAGATATTTTATGTGGGTCGCTGGAGTGGCCCTCTCAGAGAACCAAACCCCAAGGTGGTTGTAGGTTAAAGTTTTCCCATTTTGATGATCTCCCAATTGCCAGTGGGCTTGCCTTTTATGTGGATATTTGCCAAATGCAACTATCTTGGTTTTGCTCTGGTTGACTTGCAGGTGATTTTACTTGTTGTACTTATGAAGCTCATTAAGGGCTCTCTTGAGACCCACCTGGGCATGGTCCATTACTACCACATCGTTTGCGTACTGAAGGATGGAGAGCCTCAC